>NC_134712.1:21502790-24002790 GCF_049634645.1 Pelodiscus sinensis
GTTAGCAATCACCTGTTCGCAAGCTCCTTGGTCGCTTGCCCACTGCCTTATAAAGCCCCTCCCCCTACCAAGGCTCAGCCAATCAGCAGAGGCTTCTACAATTCAAACTTTAATTAGAAGCCAACAGTTTCCACCTGCCAATCACAGCCCCCTACCAATCACAGCACAAACTCTATCAAGGGGAGGGGGGAAGGGAGGGAAAAAAAAAAAAAAAAAAACCTCACTCAAACACAGGGGAAAATAAATAAATAAATAAATAAACAAACAAACAGACAAAAAAGAACACACACAACCCTCACTCACAAACACAAGCTCAGCATACAGCAAGAAAGCCCCAAGCACAACACCCACTTCTCCCAAGACTCCTGTATCTACTTCTCCTCTACCTGGAGAACTCCCCCTCTAAAGCCTCACTCAAACAGGGGGGGAGGAGGGAAAAAAAAAAAAAAAAAAAAAAAAAACCCACAAACCACCACACACCAAACAAACACAAGCTCTGCACACACTGAGAAAGCCCCAATAACAAAACACACTTCCCTCAAGAGTCCTGTATCTGCTTCTCCTTCACCTGGAGAACTCCCTCTCAAAACTCCCTGTTCGCAAGCTCCTTGGTCGCTTGCCCACTGCCTTATAAAGCCCCTCCCCCTACCAAGGCTCAGCCAATCAGCAGAGGCTTCTACAATTCAAACTTTAATTAGAAGCCAACAGTTTCCACCTGCCAATCACAGCCCCCTACCAATCACAGCACAAACTCTATCAAGGGGAGGGGGGAAGGGAGGGAAAAAAAAAAAAAAAAAAAAAAAACCTCACTCAAACACAGGGGAAAATAAATAAATAAATAAATAAACAAACAAACAGACAAAAAAGAACACACACAACCCTCACTCACAAACACAAGCTCAGCATACAGCAAGAAAGCCCCAAGCACAACACCCACTTCTCCCAAGACTCCTGTATCTACTTCTCCTCTACCTGGAGAACTCCCCCTCTAAAGCCTCACTCAAACAGGGGGGGAGGAGGGAAAAAAAAAAAAAAAAAAAAAAAAAAACCCACAAACCACCACACACCAAACAAACACAAGCTCTGCACACACTGAGAAAGCCCCAATAACAAAACACACTTCCCTCAAGAGTCCTGTATCTGCTTCTCCTTCACCTGGAGAACTCCCTCTCAAAACTCCCTGTTAGCAATCACCTGTTCGCAAGCTCCTTGGTCACTTGCCCACTGCCTTATAAAGCCCCTCCCCCTACCAAGGCTCAGCCAATCAGCAGAGGCTTCTACAATTCAAACTTTAATTAGAAGCCAACAGTTTCCACCTGCCAATCACAGCCCCCTACCAATCACAGCACAAACTCTATCAAGGGGAGGGGGGAAGGGAGGGAAAAAAAAAAAAAAAAAAAAAAAACCTCACTCAAACACAGGGGAAAATAAATAAATAAATAAATAAACAAACAAACAGACAAAAAAGAACACACACAACCCTCACTCACAAACACAAGCTCAGCATACAGCAAGAAAGCCCCAAGCACAACACCCACTTCTCCCAAGACTCCTGTATCTACTTCTCCTCTACCTGGAGAACTCCCCCTCTAAAGCCTCACTCAAACAGGGGGGGAGGAGGGAAAAAAAAAAAAAAAAAAAACCCACAAACCACCACACACCAAACAAACACAAGCTCTGCACACACTGAGAAAGCCCCAATAACAAAACACACTTCCCTCAAGAGTCCTGTATCTGCTTCTCCTTCACCTGGAGAACTCCCACCTGGCATTGGCCACTGACGGATACTGAACAGATAGATCTTTGGTCTGATCCATTATGGCCATTCTTAAGTTCTTATTCCCTGGCAGCCTCAAACAAGGAGAGGGACTCCTCTGTGCTAGGCACTGTACACACAGAAATAGAAAAGACTGCCCTTTCATGAAAGAGCATACAGCAGTGAGATTGTAACCAGGAAGTACACAGCTTGGCTCTCTGACCTCAGGCAATGAATTTACAAAGATGGGTCTTAGGTGAGGAAATCTTATTATTTGTATTCTAAACAGAATGCAATATGACGTCACAGAGGCCTTAACTATAGAAGCCCACAGTGCCATTTTCACTATCTCTTTTCACAACGAGGCCACGTTTTAACTTATTTGGTTTTTAATGGGGGAGGGCATTAAAAGTGGCTCACCAAGTTATCTGAAAAATGTGTATGCATGTGCACACAGTACACCACCAAACAGTATCAAAGGCCTTGAGAGCTCAGCCCAGATTAAAAGCAGTTGTTGCTAGTAACGTTTTTGGCACAGTTCCCATGATCAGTGTGGCGAGGAAATTGCTCCTTTGCCTGCAAACTATGTTAAACTGTACTTTGAAACGGCAGGTGGTCACCCACATCATGGTTTGTGGGGAATCGTTCTCAAGAAAAAGTATCCACCTCCATGCTAGTCAGGGAAACCATAACAGAAAGCTGCTAGCAAGGACTTTTGTTTGATATGGTTCTAGCTAACACATCCCATTCTGTGTGAACAGGTTCTATACCAGGGGTGGGGACCCTTTTTTGGGGTCAGGGGCCACTGACCCACAGAAAAATCAGTTGGGGGCTGCATGTAAGTGAGAAGCAAAAAAACTCAAAACAAACCCTCACTGATGTGGCCCCCAACTGACAAGGAGAAAGACACTTCCCCACATACTCCTTGTATACCAGAGCCTAGAGCAGCAGTTCCCAACTTTTTCCAGCTGGAGACCCATTATGACAAATCAGGAAGACTTGGTGTCCCAGGCAATTCAAAAATGGGGGGAGGAGGGAGACACTTGATGACCCTTCTGAAGTGTAATGGTGACCCATATTTGGGTCCTGACCCATAGGTTGGCAAACCCTGGCCTATAGGGACCCAGCCTAGTAGATTTTGTGTGCTCCAGCCCTGTGGGGATCACCAGGGGGCTGGCGTGCCAGCGCAGGTTTCTCAGTGCTGGGGAGGCCCTGATCCTTGGGGCCAGATCAATTAAGCCAGGGGCCGCATCCGGCCCCTGGGTGTTAGGTTCCCTACCCGGGTCTATCCAGAGCATTGAGGACATTTGTTATTTCCCAAGAAATCTGAATCAGTGTGGCTGACTCCTGCTTAACGGTGATTTCAAATTCACAATGGAACTTAGGCTACTTTATATAGGAGCAAGTAGTGGGTTTTTTATTTCTTTGTTGCACTATTTCATTTAATTGAATTTTATTCTGCAGGGTATATAATAAGAATTTGGATCAATGTAGGGAACGTAGTGATACTGGAAAAAAGGGAATTGCCTAGCCTTTACCAATACATTCTAGTCTCCATCAGGGTTTTATGCTGGGTGTCATATCACCAGCAACAGTGCTTGCTGGAACATTGCATTAGACTGGTGGCTGTGGGACCTGAAAGACAGCAAGGTATGTTTTAAATAACAAATGAATGTCCCTTCTAACTTTGCCATCCTGCATCTGGCGCTCCCTTTGAAGTTTCAAGCATGAGACAGGGTCTAACCCTGTAAGTCTCCTTTAAGGATCAGTATTTCAAAGGAGCAATAACAACTAACCTCACCAGAGGTGAAATCCTTAAGGCGATTACTGTTAAATTAAAAAACAGTAAAGGTAAGTTTAGTTTATATCTCGCTGGTTTCCTTTTAGCTCATTTTCTTTGTTGTTAGGGAACTTAGTATAGTTAGGGTACCTCTACACAGTGGGGCTAAAGTCGAATTGAGCTACACACCTTCAGCTATGTCATTTGCATAACTTAAGTCGAAGTAGCTTAACTCGGCTTTTGGTGTTGTCTACACAGCAGGAAGTGAAAGGAAGAACACTCTCTCTTCGACGTCTCTTACGCCTTGTGAAATGAGGGTGACCATGAGTCAGAGTAAGAAGTCCTCCAGCTCGACGTTATTTTGAAATAAAGGCTTGTAGTGTAGACATGCTCTTTGTTATTTCAGAATAATGTCAGTTATTCCAAAATAACACTGCTGTGTAGATGTACCCTTAGTCACTTAGGGTACATCTACACTGCAGAGGAAGATTGAAGCTGCTGTTGGCAATCTTCCAGGGTTCAAATTAGCGGTTGGGTTAAGACAGCTAATGCAAATTGAGAGGGATGCTCCTGTCGATTCTGGTAACCCTCATTTCACGACGAGTAAGGGAAGTCGAAGGAAGAGTGTTTTTCCTTCGACATCCTGCTGTGTAGACAACGCCAAAAGCCAAGTTAAGCTACTTTGACTTCAGCTATGCAGTTAATGTAGCTGAAGTTGCATAGCTTAATTCAACTTTGTCCCACCGTGAAAACGTGCCCTCTGTTGCCCTGATTTTTTGGGAGCAAACATAACATTTTCCCTCCCGTTTTTCTAGGCTTCTTGAAGTCCATTCACCTGATGCCAAGCACACCGTGGTTCTAAGGAGTAAGGATTCAGCCACAGCCCAAGCTTGGTTCAATGCGATCCACTCCAGTGTTAGTGATCTTATTCCCAGGGTGATTGCAGAGGTGAAAGATCAACTGGGTAAAACTGGGATTGCTGGAAGTCGCGAGATTAGGCATCTAGGCTGGCTTGCAGAAAAGGTAATGAATGTATCTTCTTTTTCTTTTCCAAGCTTTCTGTGTATCTGTAAGAAGAGGCTGAACCAGATATTTGTGACCTTTGTGCCTGCTGTGACCTGTGGTATCTTATCTAACTCAGTGTTCCCAGACTCTCTGCTTTGGCCTACCATTTAGTAACCAGATCCTCTGAGGGACCTGCCTCCCATTCCAACCTTTCTGTCTCCCACTGCTTGGATCTCAATGTAAACCTCCGCATTCACCATGAAGGCCTTTGGTGGTCCATGGGCCAGAGTTTGAGAACCATTGATGTAGTCGGAAGAAAATCCAGGCATGCACAGGAATAGTCCAACATTATTTCCGTGCCAGAAATCCAGACATCTGCTTTACATTCTAACAGCTTGTGGGCTCTGACTGGTTCCACTCACAGTGCTGGGATACAGTTTACCGTGTCCTTAAAAGACACACAGTTTCCGCCGAAACACATGTGGTGTATTACTTCTTCGAAATTTTCAGTCTCAAAGGGGTAGCTGTGTTAGTCTGTAACTTTAAAAACAACAAATAGTCCTGTAGCACCGTAGAGACTAACAAAAATAAATATATATGGTATCGTGAGCTTTCATGGGCAAAACCCATTTCCTCAGATGAGCAGTGTGGAGAGAAAAGGGAAAACAGAAAAAAAAAAGGAGAAGGGGAAAAAGTATCTCTCAGTTGTAGTGCCAGTGCTAATGAGGCTGATTGAGTTGGCTGGGAAGTGTCCCATGCATAGCTTTTGATGTCAGTTGGGAGTTGAATGTAAAACCTGCTTTCCTTACATTCAGCACAGGTACTTTTCCTCCTTCCCTTCTTTTTCTGTTATAAATTATAAATCCTCATTAATGTTAATTTTAACATTGAAATGTACAGGTAGCAGCTCTGGGCTCCTCAGAGAAGCCTTTCTTTTCCCCACTCATTTTTATAAGATCTTAGAACACAGAATATGATAGGCTAATCCTTGTTTCCAAATTATCTCTCAGAAGTAGAGGCAAACTCCCAATAGTTACTGAGTGGCTATGTCTATACTGCACCCGTTTTGCGCAAGAAACATGCAAATGAGGCTAAGCGTGGAATATTGCTGAACCTCATTTACATAATGAATTAGTGCCAGCTTTTTGTGCAAGAGGCTTTTGTGCAAGAGCCGTTCTTCTGGAAAAAAATGCGGAAGAACAGTTCTTCCGCAAGAGGGGGGTTTTGTGCAAAAAGCGGGCACTCCTTAATTATGCAAATGAAACTTGGCGATATTCCACACTTAGCCTTATTTGCATATTTCTTACGCAAAACGTGCAGTATAGATATAGCCAAGCATGAAAAGTTTAATGACATCTCTGAGTATGTAGCCCTTGTTTGAAGGCATGCACGTATATATGCTAAGGTGGTATTTTTTGGAACAGGAGTTTGTCTCTGAACCCTAGGTGAATGTAGCTGTTCTGTATTAAATTTATATAGAGGTAGGCCTAAAGTAATCATGCGTGTTAAAGATAAGCAGGTTAAAAGGTCACTTCAAAGCACTGTATCTTGCATGTTCCCAGAGCACTTTGCAGAATGCCGTTCCTTATTTAAAGGTTTGTGATTAACATCATCACATTGTAGGATTAAAATAAAGGGGAGTTGTGAAATTATAAACAGTTCCACTGCAGTACTGCAGGTGTACAGTACAGCAATCTGTGGAAGGACAAGCATTTTAAATAAAGAAGAAGTGAGCTCAATTGCAACATGGGCTCTGGGAGGAGCAGCCCTTCAACCCTAAGTCAGGGGTTTTCCTCCAGTTTCAAGTCATCACGCTCTTTGCTTCAGACAAGGACAATCCATGACCCCATCAGTCACTAATTTCTGCAGTTTGTCTCCTTGAAGAGACTGAATAGGTTATCAGTCAGGCTTCGTCTACACTGCAGGGTTTTTGCGCAAGAAGCCTTTTGCGGAAGGGTTCTAGTGCAAAAACTTCTTGCACAAAACCTCATCCAGACCTCAAAGCGCATTGCAAAAGTGATGAGCTTTTGCTCAAGAGAGTGTCCACACTGCATGGACACTCTTACGCAAGAAAGCTCTGATGGCCATTCACAGGATGGCTTTTTCCCATAGGGGGTTCTTGCGCAAATTCCTCCCCCCTCCGCCCCTCCCCATCCGCCCAGAGCATCCACACTTGCCTTTTTGTACAAGAGCTGTAGCGCAAAAAGGAGTTATTTCTCATGGGGAGAGGAATAGCTCTACCACAAAAAGCCTTCTCTTCTGCCGTTTTTTGCGCAAAAGTGTCCGTTTTTGCGCAAAAACCTTGTAGTGTAGACGTAGTCTCAGACAGTGGGTCTCTGATCAAAGTGTAGCTTCAAAAAGATGGATTTGTGGATCATTTGTATCCCTCATCCCCAAGAATGTCTTCTAGGAAATCCACTTCACATGTAGTGTACCTAAAATGTCCTTGGAAGTTCCCTATCTCTCTCAGAGAGTGTGTTAATTCTGCCTTCCTCTTAAAGAAATTCTGTATAATCCCACAATCGTACACAACATTCTGCAAATACGATGGTTTCCCCCACAACTTAAACTTAATTTCATAAGGTTTATCTAGGATATTGTCATATCTGTCACATCCATAATTGTGTTTCCTCCACTCAGAATGCTTTTTCCTCTACCACCACAGGGTAAAATGTAGATTCTTCCAGCAGGGTTTAGCACGCATGCCAGAACCTTAGGCTATGTCTATACTGCAAGCCTCTTGCAGAAGAGCAAATGCAAATGGAGCACTTATTCGCATATGCAGCGTTCTCATTTGCGGAAGAGCAAATGCAAACGGAGCGCTTATTTGCGTATGCAGCGCTCTCAGTTGCATTTCCTCTTCCTTTCCCTTTTGTGCAAGAGGTTTTTGCACAAAAAAAGTGCTGTGTAGACGGCGCCTTTTTGCACAAAAACCTCATGCGCAAAAGGGAAAGGAAGAGGAAATGCAAATGAGAGCGCTGCATATGCGAATGAGTGCTCCATTTGCATTTGCTCTTCCGCTTGCAGTATAGACTTACCCTAGGAACCCATCCCTCTCTAAGGCTAACAAGAGTTCTTGCCTAGTTAGAGCTTTATTGACTAAGACCCTGGTGTAATGTACTGGTACCTGCCAGATGTGCTTAAGATGATGGCCTTTGCATGCAGTCCATAGTTGCAGCTTTTTGATGATGTTTTGGTTCAGACCTGGTGGAACGAGTTGCAATAATCCAGTCTTGCATGTGTCCCTGTTGCTAGGTTTGCACTAGATGGAGATGAGTGATTTTCTTTTCCACTAGCAGTTAGCATAAGTCTCTCAGCTCTTCAAGAGACTGATGTTATTCATTGTATGCAGCTGCCATTCACAGTCTCATGGTCGAAGACATTTTCTATGTTTATGCCAAAAATTCCATCTCCTGATAAAGCAAGAATTGCATGAAAAATGGTTTGGCATAGAAGGGGTTAGTTGGCAAAGAGATTTAGATAGTTACAAAAATCTGAAGATACCATCTCTGGAAGAAGGATATGAGCTTGGGCAAGAGAACATTTATTGTTTTAGCAATCAGATTAAGCAGTGTCACTCAGAAGATGTGAAGTGAGCTCCATCCAAAATGAAGGGGACTGGAAGCTCAATCCTGCTCTGTTAAAGTCAATGGGAGTTTTGCCACTGAAAATTGAATGACAAGAATGTCAGACCCTATGCGGGGAGATAAGGAGACTGGAGAGGCCAGGGTTGCATGTGTATGTGTACATTGGTCCCATCTGCTTGACAGGGGTCACCTTTTCTTACCTGTGTTCCTGAGTGGTACTCTCATGTCAATCATGCAAGAAAAGTGCTTATGGCAGTCTGATGCAGTGTGGGAAGAACAGAACAGTGGGATATGAGGCAAAATTCAGCTCTGGAGCTATACCATGTGGTATACAGTTTAACAGTTTGTATCTCAGCAAATACTGAACAAAATTTCCTGGGAAAAAGCCTTGCCTGTGGTTAAACCAGCACATCTATACAGCTATGTCAGAAAACAGTGCTTTTAGCAAAATAGCTTATTCTGGTTTGGCAAGCAAAATCAGCTACACCAGCAATCACATTCCATCCTTTCCCCCCTCCCTCCCAGCATAAAAGCATCTATACCAGGGCTTTTATTGGCACAGCAAATTCTTTTAAAAAAAATCACACCTCTTATCACCGTATGATTATGGCAAAACTTATAAATGCAGACCCAGCCCAGGAAAATGCTGTTCTACAGCCTGGAGGCATCAGACATCAAAAGCTTCTTGCAAACTACAGAAGTGATTAATACTTCTCAGAGAAGAAGTCTTAAGAATTCTTTATCAGAACATGCATTAGCAACTTAAATGTAAGCATTGCTAGCAGGTCCCTGATAATATTAATAATTTTTTAAATTAAAAAAAAAAGGAGAAGCTTCACTGCAGTACTTGGAACATGTTAGCATAACTCCGCCTAGAAGACAGACAGATTATTGTTGTCAAAATCCAGTGGATTGATGTGAGAGGAGAACATTGCTAAATGAGGGAGAGGATAAAGAAAACATCACCTCGCTCTCCAAGTGAATTGGAATTACTTCTCATTGCATGATATCTCTAAAACGAAAAGTGTGCTAATATATTCTAGAATGTTCAGACTAATCTGCAGTCAGATAACCATATCATTGTACTGGAATTAAGGTATGTGAGATGTCATTTATTGCAGCTGTCTCTTTCAATATTGGATTGGATATTGCTGTGTTGTTATCTGCTTTCCTGTTTTCTCTTATCCGTTAGAGTGAAGCATAACACTTTGGTTGTGAAACGTGCAAGCTGTCCAAACAAGATTTAGTCATATGTTACAAAATTTGCTTTGAGCCCATTTTTGAACTTCAAATGAAAGCATTCCCATATTCCCATTTGCTTTGCATTTATTTACACTCTGGCTAATGAAACAACCAGGCAGCAGCAGAGTCAAATTTCTCCTTTACTTATGGATTGCGGTCATGGATTTTCAGTATTGACATGGTAGATTTTAATGAACAAAAGGGGAGCTTTAGTGAAAATATACCATTTGAGGTCTTAGAATTACCATTATAATAAAAAGCTTAAAACATGTTTTCAATTAAAAACCCTAATATAGTTTAAAACATTTTATCTAATCTAAAATAATCTATTTAGGTACTTTGATTTAACTTCTTTCATGTACTCAGTTTTCCACTGCCAGAGGGGAAAAGCTAAACAACCATTAGAAAAGAAAGTCAAAAAAATGGTGGGGTGGTTATATCCTCAAAAATGTTAACTGATCAATTCATTGAGTTGCTCCATTTTATAGATGGTGTACAAAGGTTAAGGGACTTAACTGAATCATATTAGGAACAGGAGTACATTCAGGAATGAAATCCATGCTCCTGATTCCTAGAGCCCTGAAAATCAGTGGATATCCACAGATGCAGATATTCGTGGATCATTTTTGTGGATTGTGGATTGGATGCAGATACAAATTTTGTATCTGCACAGGGCTCTATTGTGTCTATTCTAGTCACTAGAAAGCATTGTGCTGTTTTTCATATAAGCCAAAGTGACCTTTGATTTCTAATATGCCATAATTTCTCTAAACAACCAGCATGCTTTCTGCCTGGATACATGGTAGGCTGTCTATTTTAGGGTTTTCTATATATCCCATCACTATAACATCTAAGCACTTCTCAAAATTTTTTGCAGAACATGCAAAGTGCACATTTTCACATCTGCTTTTCTTCGTTTTCTGACCTAGGGGACTTGGGTATATTGCTGAATTTGTTTTAATTAACATTTATGTTAATTTATTCTTTTCCATGCATCTAGTGAAACAGTTATCCAAGAGAAAGGTCATGCTATACACTTTTGAAGATGGTTAGTGGATAAACTCCACTTCTAATGACCTCATTGCACTATTGTACAGTTTCCCATTCACCTCAACTATAAAACTCCTTCTTATTTATCTCACAACTGTATTTCCCCAACAAGAAACTGATGTTACATTCTGGCTGGATCATTTACTTTTCAGCATTTGTGTAAGAATAAGGAGAGCTCCGTAGTTCCCTGTTTTGCTTGACATTGTAGCTTATTAACCCCAGAACTTGTTTGTTTGCTGTGTATAACAGCCCTGGATAGTACTCAATTACACGGACTATTTGCATTATCTGGGATTACTACCAGCCTCTGCTTAGGAAAGATATAAATCTGAAGTAGCATTATGATGGGGCTCCCTGTGGCCTCTTGGCTGGGGAAGGCAGTAGTCCTAAGCAGCCATCAGGTGGCATAAGGAGAGGATATGATAGAGGTCTATAAAATCATGAGAGAAAGGTATGGAGAAAATCAATAAAGTTATTTACTTGTTCCCATAACATAAGAACTAGGGGGTCACCAAATGAAATTAATAGGTAACAGGTTTAAAACAAACAAAAAGAAGTTTTTCTTCATGCAGCGCAGAGTCAGCCTGTGAAACTCCTTGCAATAGGATGTTGTGAAGATCAGGATTTTAACATGATGTTCAAAAAAGAACTAGATACATTCATGGAGGATAGGTGCATCGATGGCTATTTGCCAGGATGGGTAGGAATGGGGTCCCTATACTCTGTGGCTACGTCTACACTGGCCCCTTTTCCGAAAGGGGCATGGTAATTTCAGAGATTGTAATAGGGAAATCCGCGGGGGATTTAAATATCCCCGCGGCATTTAAATAAAAATGTCCGCCGCTTTTTTCCGGCTTTTAGAAAAGCCGGAAAAGAGCGTCTACACTGACTTCAGAGTAGGAATAATAAGATCCTCCAGAAAAGGGCGCTTTTTCCGGAGGATCGGGGCCAGTGTAGACGCTCTTTTCTGGCTTTTCTAAAAGCCGGAAAAAAGTGGCAGACATTTTTATTTAAATGCCGCGGGGGATATTTAAATCCCCCGCGGATTTCCCTATTACGACCTCTGAAATTACCATGCCCCTTTCGGAAAAGGGGCCAGTGTAGACGAGCCCTGTTTGTCATAAGCTGTAAATGGATGACAGGAGAGGGATCACCTGTTCTGTTCCCTCCCTCTGGGGTATCTGGTATAGGCCAAAATCGGAAGACAGGATACTGGGTTAGATGGACCTTTGGTCTGACTTAGTATGGCCATTATGTTCTTAAGTTAATTTTTTGCTTTCCAAAGTAGGAGACGTATGATCTTTGGTATGTATCTTGTATGAAAGCATTGGGGCACACAGAATTTGAGGGCACATGTAGTAAAAATTGAAGGCCTGTCTGGCCTTCTGTAGGTCTGCTTAAAGTTGGGAACAACCAAGAATGTATTTTGAAAGAGGAAAGTGTTGCTTGGAGAGAGCATGGCAGCGGAAATGCATGGAGAGAACTGCCAGGATGAAGCTGGGTATCTCTCTGCCTCTGCAGGGCTCCGAGGCTCTGTTTTCCTTTTGCAGAGCCACTTTCCGCTTTTGCGGAAAAACTTGCCAACTGTCTACACTGGCCGCTTGAATTTGCGCAAGAACACTGACGATCTAATGTAAGACTGTCAGTGTTCTTGCGCAAATACTATGCTGCTCCCGTTCGGGAAAAAGCCCTCTTGCACAAATGTATTTGCACAAGAGGGCCAGTGTAGACAGCTAAAAACTGTTTTGCGCAAAAAAGCCCCAATGGCGAAAATGGCGATCAGGGCTTTCTTGCGCAAAACCTCGTCTAGATTGGCACGGACGCTTTTCCGCAAAAAGTGCTTTTGCGCAAAAGCATCCGTGCCAATCTAGATGCTCTTTTCCTCAAATGCTTTTAACGGAAAAACTTTTCAGTTAAAAGCATTTGCGGAAAATCATGCAGTCTAGACGTAGCCAAAGTGTTTTAGAGATGGAGTATGCTTGTTGACTGATGAGCATGCATCTAGTTCTAAGCATGGCTCTCCCAATTGGCTACCTTATATAGTTTACTTAATTCTCCAGCCTTATGTAGCAAAGACCCTTAACTGCTGCTTGGCTGAGCTATTTTTGCCTGACTGTACTTGCTTATGCTATTCTTGGTCCACTTTGTGTCAAACATTCATCACAGTGGGGTGTTCCTTGCCTCAGTGGCAGCAAGGGGCACAGCAGATCTTTACTCTGAGCCTGGGTTTCGGACCCACTGACAGGAGAACTTTCCATAAGTAGTTCTCCGCTGCCAGATGGTGCACACAAGAGCTCTTTTTGGAGCAGAGTTTTCGCTGAGTTGTGGTGACATTTTTAATTAAACATTTCTGTTTCTTGATTTGAGAAAGAAAAATCTTAAAGTCAAACTGCTAAACTAAAAAAGTCCCAATTGGCTTTTTGAAGAAAGTGCAGCATCTCCCTCACCCAACCCCCAATGTTGGAAATGTCAGACCAAGAGTTGTCCCCCCGCTCCAATCACCAGAGCAGCTCTTGTGTCACAGGCAGATCTGCCAAATGGTGTATGGGCGATGTCCATGCTAAGACAGAGAAACCACATATCCAACTGGTGTATGGATAGTGTCCGTGCTGAAATAATTGAACAGGCTACAGCAAAACCAGGCTCCCAGCTTGTGTGTCAGTGAAGCCAAGGCCAAGATGGCTAAGGAGTAGGGATTTAAGCGACTAGTCGACTACCCGATAAGCATAAGCTGATCGGACAGTCAAGTAGTCACTAGACTAGTCACTTCCTCTCCCTTTGCTGATTCTATCAGAGAAAGGCAGCAATGGCGGGGAGGGAGAGCAGGTGCACTGGTGCTGGGAGCAGGGCTGGACTGAGGGGTGGGCAAGCCGGGCAGCTACTCGGGGCACCAACCGATGTGGGGCACCTGATGGCAGCTGTAAGGGGCGTGTGGCGTCCCTTACAGCTGCCATCAGGCGTCGTGCTCCCGGCTCCCGCAGCGCCGGCCAGCAGCGCCCTTCCCCCCATAGCCGCGGGGCCCTGCTTGGCCCAGCGTGTGTACCAGCAGCGGTGGCTGGGCTGGGCAGCGCATGTGCCATGTGCCCCGGGGGTGGGCCCCGGGCTGCACGCCAGCGGCCGTGGCTGGCCCGCGCTCCCTTGGGGGGTGGGCCTGCGCCCCATCGGCGGGCCCATGCATGCACCGCACGCCCGGACCCGGGGCGCCAAAATAGCTCGGGCTGGCCCTGAATGGAAGTAGCCGGCTTAAAAGCTGGTTACCCTCCGCACCGTCTCCATGGGGGGAAGGGAGGCAGAGGTGTCCCTGCTGCTGCGCCTCTCCCTTTGAAATATACAAGAGCTGCAGGAAATTTTATCAACTACTTAATTAATTGATTAGTTGAAATGTAACATCCCTACTAAGGAGGCTGCATGGAAGCTTCCTTCAGTGAGACCAGAACACAATCAGTGGCTTAGAGCCAGGGGTGAGTTCTTCAAAACTTCACTTCCCCCTAAACAAACTCCACCCAGGCACGTAACTCCTAATGCCACCACTTGCAGAGCAAGGAGCAAAGTGTCACTGGAATCTGGGGTAAAGGCAAGTTCCCTCCATACAAACCAGACTAGAAGGAGCCCAGCTCTGATTCCGTTTGGTAGGGATGTTCCCATGGGCACCCAAGCCCACCTATGGGGGGAGAACAAAGAGGGCAGTTGTCCCAGGGCCCAGTGATTCAAAGGGTTTAGGGGCTTCCAGCTGGTGCCACTGAGACAGCAGTGGTGGCCAGAGCCCTGGGCCCTTTAAATTGCACTCCCGACAGCCTGAGGACTGGCACGGTGTGAAGGGTGGCATTCCTCAACCTCGCCCCTTGCACCCAAGGTCCTGCCCCTCCCAGGAGCACAGTGCTGGATCCCCCCACCTTGCCCAGGGGTCCGCAGAGGCTGTTGTTGCCCCCGTTGGCACCTACAAATTGAAGCAATAGTAGAGACTGCTTTTAAAAACTGACATCAGAAGTGAGGTGTCTGGGCCCATAAAGGTAAGGGACTAATCCAGCTTCCATTGATGTAAATGGAACTCTGACTATTCAGCTTTAGTGGGCATTGGATAAGGGCCCCGCCAACCCTCCCACAGTACATAGCAGTTACTGCTCATATGCTGTCTCTAGTTAACGGCACATGTTATGTAGGTGTAAACAAGTGGGCCTGCCAAGCATTCTCCCAGAAGCAATCTACATGCTTTGTCCTTCACAGGCATTGTGCCTCCCTCTACCTCTACACGGGTCAGGTGCTACCATTGCTAGTGCCCATCTCCCAGTACTGCATTGGCTGTCAGAGCGATTTCAGTCCAAAGCATCTGTTTTGCCAAAGAGTTAGCATGGAAAATAAACACAGATTTTTCTAAAAATACCCTGAAAAGCAACTAAGTTCTGACTCAGTTTGCTTTGCTGGAGTGATTGGATTGACCTTTAGGAAAATATGAGAGTAAAAAATATAATGGTGAGGGAAAAGTTACATGCACTATAATTTTCAACATGACAAGACATTAATTCAATGCAGACTCTACAAAATCAGTCTAATTTTAGCCAGCAACCTCTGCTTATACAATATTCCCTTTAAGCTATTCAGTCCATGCTTTTACCGTTCTTGCAGCCAGTCGAAAGATACCACAACACTGCTCCCACGACAGCCCTAACAAAAATGTGACATTATTAGACAGTTATACTACAACAAGACTTTGGAGATGGTAGGACATTATTTCTTTCTTACTGCACTACTGCCAGCATGTTCAATGCTTCTGGTCACAATGGAAGGTGAGAACATGGCAGTGCCACATACCCATACAGACAATGTACATCCGTACATTGTGGGATGCTGGTCACAGGAACCTTCTGCTGCAGGAACAATTTAGTTCTGTGTGAGATTCTCATACAAGATGGCAGTTGAAAGGAATCCATTGGTTGAAAAGTTCACTTATAGGGTCCATTCCCAACAATGAAAACTAGTGTAGGCTTATTTTAGTTATTTATTTTATGACTGGCAGACTTACCTGGCAATGCCCAGGTGCCTCCGGGCAGGGTCTTTGGGATGTGTATGTGGGGGGTGAGGTGCTGGGGGCAGGAGGGTGTGAGAAGGAGCTCAGGGCAGGAGGGGAAAAGATCTTCCTCCTGCTTTCCAGGGGCCTGTTTATGCCCACACAGGCCCCCACCAGCCTGCCAAGGGGCTGTTCTCTTCCTCCCAGATCTCCCCAAGGGTACATCTAGACTACCGGCTTTTGTCGACGGAAGTTTTGTCGACAGATACTGTCGACGAAATTTCTGTCGACAAAGAGCGTCCAGACACATTGAGTTCTGTCGACAAAGCAAGCTGCTTTGTCGACAGAACCCTGTAGTCTAGACGCAACCCTACAGGCAATAACACCTTCTGTCGCCAGAACTCTGTCGACAGAAGGCGTTATGCCTCGTAAAATGAGGTTTACCAGCGTCGACAAAACTGCTGAGTTCTGTCGATGTTATGTCGACAGAACTCAGCGGCAGTGTAGACGCTGGTATAGTTTTGTCGACAAAAGTCCACTTTTGTCGACAAAACCCGGTAGTCTAGACACACCCCAAGTCTGCTAGGGGCCTGACAGGGGCTTGTTCTCTCCCTGCAGACTCTCTTCAGCCACCAAGGTTTTTTATTTTCCTCCCCTCTGGCACTGTGGTCCGCAGCAGGGAGGTGGGGAAGGGTTTGGGGCAGGAGGACTACTTACTGATGTGCTAGCAGGCAAGATGGCAGAGCCCCGTTCCTGCTGACCACTCCCTTGGTGGTACAGCTGCTTCCTGTGGATATTGCAGGATAGCTATCCCTTGCAGGCTTGCTGGCCCCAGTGGCCACTTTCATATCGCATTCCTCTGAACAGCAGCCCCTCCCTTTGCATATTATGGACAACAGTCCCTTTCTCAGGGCTTCTGGTTGTCCTACTACAACCAAACCTTGACCTTGCTTTAAGTTAGGGGAAGAGGAAGCTGTATACCAAATTTGTTGGCCCTTGCTCTTCCCATTTAGGAGGAATTTTTGAACAAATGGAGTCGCAGACAGACACATATACAGACAGATGCTATATATAGACAGATAGAAAACACTGACAGAAGTGCTTTAATTCAAGTCCTCCTCCTCCAGACTCTTCAACCCTATTGGCTGATTTCTTGCTGCAAAGTTATCCTGTCTGCTCATTTGGAGTGGTAGTGAATTATGTTAATTCCCCTAAAGTGTCATTACTTTTCTCCCCTCCTGCTTAAATACTCCACTGTTACTGTACTGTAACATAAATAAAGGCTTTAGCAAAAGACTGAAAAACAAATTGATAGTAATGGAGTCTCCTTGTCCTCTCCAAGGGGTTTCCTCTTTTCAGTTTTTAATGAGGGCCATATTAGTTGTCATTCTTACCTTCCCTAATGAATAGTTTGAAAGATAAGCTTTTAATATGTGCAGCATAAATTGTGCCAAACTGCTGACCTTTGCTTTTGATAAGACCTCATTTGAGGCTCACTCCCAAGACCAAACATACTGTTGGATCAATCATGTTGATTTTTGGCTCTGATAGTAACATGCAGCTAATGAGTTGTATGGTGTACACATTAACCTCAGACCTGCCTGGGCGGATGCCAAACACGTAGGAAATTCACACTGGGGCTTCAAAGAGATGAACTGTGTTGGCATCTTAATAGAAGCCGGCAATTAAAAACAGTAGTGCATGTCACCAGTTCGCTGCCTGTGGGAGTAGTATGTAATCGAGGGAGAAAAAACAAGCCATCTTCTGTTTGTTTAAAAAAAAACATCTTAGCATCATAAAGGTGCTTTATGAACTGTGAAATAGAGATTAAAGTCTGAACGTTTAAACAGTAAGGTAATGATTTTACTACCTAAGGGGAAGCTGCTTTGATGAACAGCGACTGAATAAAAAAATGTAAGGCTGTCCAATTACCATACAGTGAGTCTCATGGGATGTCAAAGTATTTTAGAGCAGTGCTATTATTTCCATTTGACAAATGTGTGATAGATAACATATGTATCAAAACGTTACCGCAGGAGGACTTCCCTCTTTATAAGAAAAGGCCATTTTGTTTGGTGGTTGAAGTACTAGAATATTGTCACAACAGCTAGCTTATATGCAAGTGCTTTTTGCTCAATTGTGAGAAATGGTGCTGGATTGAAAGGGGCTGATAACGATCTCATTTTCTGCTATTGTAAATCCAGAGTACTTCCACTGAAGTCAATGAAATGACCTCAAATCTGACCCATTGCGTTCAAACTGTTAGCAACTAATTCTGAAGAAACCAGTTTGCTGAGAGGCAAAGGGCCAAATCCTGCACTCCATATTCAGTCTCTGAGTTCACAGGAATTTCACTTGGTTAAGGGCTCCAGAATTTGGCCCCAATTTAGTATCATTCCAAATTGTTACCCACATGGGCTTGTTAAGAGGCAGCTGGTTAACCATCCTCATAGAGCTATGGCCAAAAATCCCAACATGCACAATCTGTTACTCCCAGCCATCTACCTCTGTGAAAGATTTAAAAAAGAAAACAAACACTGCATGTAAACCACACAAATATGAAGCAAAGAATGTGGGATGAGTACAAGCCTCAAACATCCAGGTGGAGGAGGACATTAGACATGGATAGGTGAAATAAATATGACTCCAGATACCGGACAGCTCCAAACCATCATTTTAATACAACAAAAAATTATGAATAAGGCTGAAAGAAAGTTATTGCTTAAAATAGGAAGTCAGATAGATAGAAAATCCTGAAGCACTAAACAACAAATAGTGCTCTAGGGGTATGTCTACACTACAGAGAAGATTGAAGCTGCTGCTGTCGATCTTCCAGAGTTCAAATTAGTGGGCCTAGTGAATACACGCCAGTTTGAACTGAGCGGAGCACTCTGCGTCCACAAGGAGTAAGGGAAGTTGAAGGGAGCGTGTGCTCCCTTCGACTTCCTGCAGTATGGACAGCACCAAAAGTCGAGTTAAGGAACTTCGACTTCAGCTATGCACTTAACATATCTGAAGTTGCGTATCGTAATTTGACCTTATCCCATAGTGTAGACATTCCCAACTAGGCCTACAGAAAAAATTGTGAGAACAGCTTTTACCCACATGGATAGTGATGATGATCTGTTCTGTTCGTTCTCTTTGTGGAAATTTGGCATTGGCCACTGTTGGAAAACAGGATACTGGGCTAGATGAACCTTTGGTCTGATGCAGTATGGCTTTTCTTATGTTTACATCTTACTAGAGAGACTGTTTTGTGAGTGCTCTTTCTCTTTTCAGTCATCAGATAGCATCCCTATGTGTAGCCTGTTGAGATGTTGCGTATGCAAAGTGTGTTGAAATGTAAGTAAATAATAGATTTTTTTAACCTAAATTTGGGTTTAATAAAAAGCCCTAGTAAAACATGAGTGAAGTGAGACAATCCTGAGGCAAGTGAGATAAAAGTTAGGACCTATCCCTGGGTCATTTTGTAAGCATGTTTTTAGAAGGGCATGTGTGTCAAGAGCAAGAAGAAGTTTTAACAAATGTTTTAAACAAAATAATATTTTGAAATAATGGGCTTTCTATCAATAGTTAGTGGAGTGATATTTATGCAGATATTAATTAGGATGTTTAATGTGAAATAGCCAATGAGAAAGTAGAAAATATTTAATTGTGGCAGTGGAAATACAGATATGGTTAAAGGTAGGCTTCTTGCTAATTTACTAAGGATTTTTATGATTATACCAAGGGCACTATGCTAATTTTAGATTAGCATGCTCATCCACCATCAAGGTACCATTAGATAGGGTTATGTACTGTTCTGCTCATCTAGGGCATGTCTACAATGGGGAGTTACTGCAAAATAATTCTCCTTATTTTGAAATAACAAGGTGAGCATCCACGCTACCAAGCCTGTTATTTCAAAATAACGGGCTTGCTATTTTGAAATAACTCCTGCTTGTGAAGAGGAATAAGCTTATTTCAAAAAAGTTATTTTGGGAGTTATTATTTTGCAATAATTTATTTCGAAAAAACCTGATAGTGTAGACATAGCCATAGGGACTAATTACCTCCAGTGTTCATCTTGGCAAGTGAGTATCAATGCAGCATATGGTTATACTGGAAAGCCTGTCTGCTTTAACTAATTTTATTTAATAAAGGCTTTCATTCTATCACTCATTATGTCATTTCAATCCTTCGTTAATCTGTGACTGCTCCAGAGGCTTGACCCATGAGGAACTCAGTTTGGTTCTATTCCTTATTTTTAAATTATTAATTGGAAATACAGGCAGTCCCCAGGTTCCATGGATCCGACTTACATCGGATCCCTACTTACAAACGGGGTGAGGCAACCCCGCACTAGCTGCTTCCCCCCAGCAGACCAGGGAGACGCGAAGCTAGCGCCTCCCCCCAGCAGACCAGGGAGATGCGGAGCGGCTTTTCTCAGCAGACACCTCAGCTTGAGAATAAAGGACTGAGGGAAGTGAGGTGTGGGAGAATAAAACTGAGCTCTGGAGAAATGTTTGGCTAGAGTTTCCCCTACAATATGTACCAGTTCCGACTTACATACAAATTCAACTTAAGAACAAACCTACAGTCCCTATCTTGTACGTAACCCGGGGACTGCCCGTACATTAATCAAGGCTACACATGGCAACTACAACAACTGCTTACCTGGAGTATTAGCATTAATGATATATTTGATGAGTAGATTAGCCATTGGAAAAGGGAAGGAGCCGTCACCCTGTAATCTACTGTGTATGTATTCTGAACCACAGTTTGGGAACTGTTGCTCTCCAGCATTTCCCTTCCCAATCAGATGTAGTAGCCAAGGACCTTACAACACACAAGCTATCACAGAGTCCTGCCCAGAGGGAATGTGTGAAATATTGGAGACACATATTGAAGTATGAACATGGTTATATGCTACACACCATAAAACCATAAAAGGGTAAGTTTTAGGTGCTATTGTGCAAATCTCTGATTAAATCGTAGATTTCAAGGACTAGACTCAAGCCAAGTAGCTTCGTGGATCACAATTTCTTCTTGTTCTTGACACATAACTCTTCTTACCCCAGGAACCCTCACTGCTGTTTCCCCAGAATGAGCCAGGTTTTCTGCTTAGAATCTCCTTATAATCTCCTGTCTAGTATTCTAAACATACAGAACGGGAATGCTTTCTCTTTGAGCTACCATAGCTTCACCTCCACCACAGATATAAGAAGCGATGGCTTCCATTCTCATTAGGAGCAACCTCACTTTCACATACTAAACTTTTGAAAAAGTGTGGCCATCCTTATTGAGGGCATATTTTTACTTCAGTGTCATTGGAAATCATGGGAGATGGTGGCCATCCTTGTTAGGGGCAGCCATGCTTTTTATGAAATGATAGCCTTTTTGTACAAAGGCAAATTGTGACTATAGCTGTAAAAAGTCACTACATTCATTAATAACTTTACTTAATCACAACCTATTTTCTCCTCAGAATCTCAGTATTCTGCTTATATGAGATAAGATCCAAAGAGGACTTGATCACAACCTGTGAGCACTTTCATGCAGAGAAGATTTCTCATAATATAGAGGCCTTTTTAATTTGATAAAGGCCTCACAAGGCCCAGTGTCTGGAGACTGAGGGTGGGCAAATATCAGGTTAGCTACAAGATTTAAATTGCAACTTTTACCAAATAGCTGAAATGACAGCTCAAAACAGGAATGAATGGAATATGCTCATTATATCAGCCTTACTCAACCTTGGCATTGGAAAAAGATGAACAAGTTTATCAAGAAAGGCAGTGTATTCTCAGTCACTTAAAGATTTAAATCAAGACTGGATATTTTTCTAAAATATTTACCCTAGCCCAGCCAAAAGTTAGGGTTTGATGCAAGAATTACTGGATGAAATTCCATGCCTTGTGTTATGTGTGTGGTCAGAGTAGATGATTATAATTATCCCTTATAATTTTAAAAATATATGAATTGGTTAGTGGAAAAAAATGCAAAAAAGGATGAGACATTGAAGAAACTTTTTTGTAAAGGTTCCATTTTACATCATTTCTAACTCAAATCCAATAAATGTGGTTAAAAATCCTAAAAATTCACTCTTTACTCATGACTATGTGTGTAAATTTGGGGAAGACATATGGTATTATTCATGCAAAACACAGACTGAATCCTTGCGTTAAGTGAAAAACTGATCCCGACTTTAATTATAGAAAATCTATTTGGTCTCTGTAACAATATGTACACAGGTTAGTGCGAAAAAGAAGAGTCTGAGCATTGTTGAATATTACATTTCTGAAGTGCTGAATGAGTGGGTTTTGGCAGTGCATTATGTAGGAAACCTTTTATGCTAATATATGGTCCCAATGCCACAGAAAAGGATCAGGAAGAAAAAACAAACAAACAAGCAGCCTTTATATTGTTTATTGTTCACGGGACATGATGGGCTTGGTCACTGCTAGGGTTAGAAGTTTCCTATGGTTTGCTGCATATGAATTCTAGAGATAAAACTGCTCAACAGAATTCTAAGTTAAGTACCTGCTCTTATGAATATGCTCAGTTTTGCAAGTGTATAGTGTACCTTCTTGTAATGTGCAATGTACTCAGGAAGATAATGCTGCAAATAATTAAGCAATCGCTTACAGACACATAAAAGATAATAAGGTGATAAGTAACAGCATGAATTTGTCAAGAACTAATTGTGTCATATCGGCCTAATCATTTTTTGATAGAGTGACAAGCCTTTTGGATGGGGAGGGAAGCAATAGATGTGGTTTATCTTGACTTTAGTGAGGCTTTGGATACAGTTTTGCATTGCTTCCTTGTAAATAAACCAGGGAAATACAACTTAGATGCAGTTACTATAATGTGGGTGCATAACAGTTGGAAAACTGCTCCCTCAGAATAGTTATCAGTGGTACATAGTTAAGCTGAAAGAACATATTGAGTGGGATTCCACAGGGATCAGTTCTGGGTCCAGTTCTATACAATATCTTCATCAATAATTTAGGTAGTGACATAGAGTACACTTAAAAATTTGAGACCCTACCAGCCTATGAGTGATTGCAAGGGCTTTGGAGGTTAGGATTATAATGCAAAATGATCTGGACAAACTGGAGAAATGGTCTCAAGTTAATAGGATGATGTTCAATAAGGACAAATGTGAAGTACAGTAAAACTCCAATAGTCCAGCATCCAATAGTCCGGCACTCCTGATAGTCCGGCATCAAAATGGCAAGAGCTTAGTGAGTGAGCTTCAGCAAAAAATGAGTCACAAGGTAACAGCGGCAGCAGCTGAACTGAGCAAAAAGGGTAAAAAAGGCTTAAAAAAACTAAAACATTACAGTATACTGTATACAGTATGTACAATAAAAAGGGTTAAGAACACTTTATATACAGTATATAATGTATACAGTATATATAATCATATATCTGATAAGCATATCTGCATATAAGCATATCTGATAATCCGGCACCACCTAGGTCCCATAGGTTCCGGATTATCGGAAGTCTACTGTACTTCACTTAGGAAGGAACAAACAGTTGCATACATATAAAATGGGAAATGACTCCCTAGTAGGAAGTATTGCAGAAAGGTATCTGGGAGTCATAGTGGACCACAAACTAAATATGAGTCAAGAGTGTAACACTATTGCAAAAAAAGCAAACATCATTTTTGGGAAGTATTAGCAAAAGTGTTATAAGCAAGACAGGAGAAGTAATTCTTCTGCTTTACTCTGCGCTGATTAGACTTTATCTGGAATATTGTTTCCAATGCTGGGCTCCATGTTTGAGGAAGGATGTGGACAAATTGGAGAAAGTCCAGAGAAAAGCAACAAAAATGATTAAAAGTCTAGAAAACATGACTTATGAGGGAGGATTGGAAAAACTTGGGTTTGTTTAGTATGGAGAAGAGAAGACTGAGAAGGGACATAACAGATTTCAAGTACATAAAAGGTTGTTAGAAGGGTGGGGAGGAAAAATTATTCTCTTTAATGTTTGAGGTTAGGACAAGAAACTAGCATTCTCTCTCACCGCTACCACTGTAGAGCAGCACTAGTGCTAGTGAAAAGGTGGGTGATTTCCCTAACGTAAGTGATTGAGCAGTCACAGGGACAAATCAACTTTGGAGAGTTTGTGGGACATCAAACTGATACGTAAGGGGCAGAAGGTATAACCAGCAGTGACGTTATCCTTTCCTCCAGTATATTCGTATACTTAGGATGGCGCTGAACATTTTTCTCTTCTTCTAGATTTGTCAGGTGCTCTGTTTAAACCAAGCTGTAAGTCTCTCAAACAGAGGAAACAAAAGCATCAGAAATTAAGCGGTTTTGGGAGTGGGTGAGCGGGTGGTATGCAGTGTTCTGTCACAAAAGCACAGGCCAGATCTTGAGCAGGTATAAATTGGCTGCATAGTTTCATTGACTTTAGTAGAGCTACATCTATCTGAGAAGGAGGCCCTCTAACTTCAGGACTGTTGTGGACCTTGTTTTGAGGCTTTTTCCTCTAAGGTCAACTGCTAAAATGACTTTTTTTCCTCCCCTCTCTGAGGAGGATTGTGTGAGCCTTCATTGTACTCCTTTAGGTAATAGTCATATTCCATTCATTATAAATCCATCCTAAAAATAAAGAGAGGTGAAAGTATAGGGGTGCACCCTGGTGCACTGCTCCAGCAAGAGCTGGCTGAGCTGCAGCAAAAGCCAGCAAGGAGCTATTTAAAGAACTGGCAGGGATTTGGTTTCATGGAATCATAGAATACTAGGATTGGAAGGGACCTCAAGAGGTCATCGAGTCCAGTCCTCTGCCTTCATGGCAGGACCAAGTACTGTCTAGACCATCCCTGATAGACATTTATCTAACCTACTCTTAGATATCTCCAGAGATGGAGATTCTACAACCTCCCTGGTTTGTAATAGGATAATACCTGTAAGAAATTTTAAATTACTTTCACTGCTGAAAATAATGCACAAAAACTAATACATAGGGCCACACTTTCAAGCTGTCTCAAGCTGGTATTTGAATGTCCTAAGCTTGGGGGAATCTATAGTTTTGGAGCTTTAAAACTTGCCTGTGCAAAGAAAATTAAGTGGCTTGTGCATGAAAGAAGGTAATAGAACATCCATCAAGGACTTGATCCTAGATACTGAGCAGATTCAACTTCCAGTCCAGGAATTTAGTGCATTCTCAGAGCACTTATCATCTCAGTTAGAGCAACTAGTACCTTGAAGGCTTCTTAGACTATGTCTACACTACAAAGAAAAGTCTGTTTCCACTTTTTTTTTCTGACACGGGGTCAAATGTCAGAAAAAACCCTCTTTCGGAAGATCCCTTATTCCTCGTAAAATGAGGTTTACAGGGATATCAACAAAACATGTCCACTTTTCCAACATTTTTTTCGGAAAAGCAGACATGTTCCTTGGATGCGGCAAAGCATTTCTGGGATACCAGAGGTATCCCTCTGTAGTCTAGCTCTGTAGTCTAGACGTACCCATAGTGATCCCAAGTTATGAACTTCAGCATGAAACACAAATTTACATTTTCCTTTTAAGAATTTGGTCAGGGCAGCTTTTGTATATACTTTGACATTACAATTAAGTATATACAGCCAGAGAACAAGAAATTTTTAATAGGAGGATGAATAAATAACATATGTGTGCGTGCACTTTATTTTATATTCCTTCTATTAAGTGCTGGGACCAGCTGCTCCTAGAATCTATGACATAACCTCTGAAAGTAGATAGATATTTCCAAATCTTTTCTCAGATGGTATTTAGATGACTGTATATCTTGGGTTCACATATTGTAACCTAGGCCATTGGAAGGAAACACCTGCTTTTTAATCAGCAGGCTCCAACAGCTATGCACTTTGGCCACACTTGAACATTCCTGAACCTGTGTGAACATATTGTGTACTGTGGGTTTTTTCCCTTCTTTATAGATTCCTGCTGAACAAGATGTACCATGAAAATGTTTATTTACTGATTTCTTACTAAAAATAATGGTACATTTTAGAATGCTGATGTACATTTTTAAATAGCTTCTCCTTTGGTTTATATTAGGAACATCAGTGACATTTGTGGGGAAAAAGATCTAATTAAAAAACAAATGTTGAGGCGACAGCTGATGGAAGGAAAAGCTTGTTCACTTATTTAATGGAAAATATATATATCCTGCTCTGGGATCTCACATCACTTCATCTACCCCTAGTGCTTCTTCCCCCCACCACGTGTATAAGATATTATGGAGTGCTCTCAGTAAGGGAAGAATTTGTAGAATGTAAGAATGGCCATACTGGGTCAGACCAAAGGTCTGTCAAGCCCAGTATCCTATCTGCTGACAATGGCCAATGCCAGGTGCTTCAGAGGGACTAAACAGAACAGACAATCATTGAGTGATCCATCCTCTACATGTGACTGTATGGCAGGAGCTCAAGCCACAGCAACAGGAGGAAATCGGAACAATTGATACCTGGGCAGCAGAAATGTCACAAAGGAGGATCAGCCTGGTGGGAAGGGACATATGCAGCTGGAGGGGTGACTCAGGAAATTTTCTCAGAGGACTGCTTGTTTTCAGAGAGCAGGACTTTGGGTTATGTGCAGGAGGGTCAGGAGAAACTGCTGAGTAAGAATTTGTTTCCTGTTGTGTTATTGTCTGAGATGGGAGATTAATGGTGGCAAATGTCATGTTAGTTCTATGGGGATTTTTGGAGGGGTGGGGTTTAGGTGGGACTCAAGTAGTCATCAGCTAAATAGAATAAAAAGGGAAATAAGAGAGGAGGGTGAAAGATAGGACAGTGGAGGAAGGAGACTATGGGGGTCAAATGTGAAGTGAGGAGGCTCTTTCTGTTTGCGCCAAGCTGATCACTCAATCATCATAGAGATGAGAATATTGAATCAAAGTAGATATATGATCAGTTCTAATAAAGTCCCACATTTGAAAGAACAAACTATCCCCAGCTGAATCGTCTATAACTTTGAGTTTAATTTTTCACTGCTACAATGAGATCTCCAAGAAAGGAATCTTAGTTTTTCTGCATTCCCCCCCTCCCCCCCTTTGGATAGGAAAGAAAGGCTGTTTATGCTTTCAGAGGTCTTAGTCCATTTGTCAAGACAAGCACTGAATAAAAATTAGTCCTTATTCTGTTCAAATGGTTTTTAACTGCTGCCTGAACATGTACCAGAAAAGGCAAACAGAAATGGAATGTGTCTGTAGGACAATATCCAAAAGAAAGATCAATTCTGAAAAATGTTTACAGTGAATCATGGGCAATCTAATAATTGTTATGCACCTGTAAACTTGAATAACTTGGGCAAGGAAGATGTATTTGAAAAGTGGGCTGATGGATTGGTTTTAGTGCCAGTACAGACAGTTACAGAAAATAAAAGGCAAGAAAGTGTCTACCTGTCTCATAGATGTCAGTGAGGCTGCTGTTCTATCCTAAACTGGTGTACCAGATAACTAGGGATGTCTGGCTTGATTTTAACTTCATTCAGGAGTAACTCCACTGGAGTCAGTGGAATTAAACCAGTGTAAAATGCTATACACTATGGGCACGTCTATACTAGCAAGAAGATTGACCTTATGGAGGTCTAATGTAGGCCTGTAAATTGAACAGAGGGCAGCCCCCATTGGCGTCTGGTACTCTTAGTTCTGCAAAGATCAAGGGAAGCTGATGGAAGTGTGTGCTCCCGACGGCCTTCTGCAGTGTGAATGCAATGGCAGCTCAGTTTAAGGTAAGCCGACTCCAGCTATGCGTTTTGCGTAGCTGGAGTGGCGTAACTTAAGCTGACCTGCCTGGTCTACTGTAGATCAGGCCTTTAATTCTTTCCCTCACTCTCATTTCTGCCTTAAGTAATACAGATCTTTGAGTTAGGGTTAAATCCACTTCCACACAGGTTTAATCAAAGGTAAATTGATAAAGATCTGCTTGTGAGATGAAAGGATGAGGCCCTCCAGTCCCATGGTCCATCCATCCCTCCATTGGCTGCTACTACAGCAGAACCCCAGAGTTACACTACAGAGTTATTTCGAAATAACAAGGTGAGCGTCCACACAGCAAGCTTGTTATTTCAAAATTATAATAGGCTTGTTTATTTTGAAATAATAACCCCTCATTCTACAAGGAATAATGCCTATTTCGAAATAGGGTTAGTGCGGATGCTCAGCTGCTGTTATTTCAAAATAACTACCTCCAGAGTCATTCAAAGTAATTATTCCCCAGTGCTTCCTGGGGATCTAAGTCGAGATAGCATGTCCACACTAAAGGAGCCTGTCTCAGAGTAATTTTGAAGTTTCCCTTAGTGTGGATGCACTATTTTGAAATTGTTATTGGCAGTTATCGTTATCGGGAGTTATAATTTCAAAATAATTTATTTCAAAATAACCTGGTAGTGTAGACATAGCCTCAGAGTTATGGACACCAGAGTTATGAGCTGTTCAGTCAACCACGCACCTCATTTGGCACCAGAAGTGTGCAATCAGGCAGCAGCAGAGATGGGCGTAGTGAGCAAATACAGTAGAATTAAACATAAACTTCAAAAAAATAAAAGGGAAGATTAAAAAAAGATTTGACAAGAGAAGGAAATGTTTCCATTATGGTTTCATAATTAAGATGGCTAACAGCAGCCATTTTCTTCTGCATAGTAAAGTTCCAAACCATAATATTTTGCTCAGTGTTACAACCAACCCTCCACTCCTGAGGTCCGTGGTCCCCAACACGGTGCCCGTGGGCGCCATGGCGCCCGCGGGGGCATTTGCATGCGCCCGCCAGGTGCTTGGGGCTGGCCTGGCCCCAGGCACATGGCGCGGCGCTTGCGGGGAGCGGCGGCCCTGGGCCCCGGCCCCGGGCGCGCGGCGCTTGCTGGGGGGAGCGGCGGCCCCGGGCGCGGGGCTATGGGAGGGCCCCGGCCCCGGGCACGTGGCTATGGGAGGGCCCCGGGCATGCGGCTATGGGGGGGGCCGCTCCCGGGCGCGCAAGTGTCCCCACCTCCTGGCGCCCGGCGGGCGAATGGCCACGCCCCCTGGCGCCCGACAACCTAAAAAGGTTGGGGACCACTGCCTGAGGTGTTTGTAACTGAGGTTCTACTGGACTTACAAAGTCTCTCTACATGTGTTCTCTTTCCTTGGCCACTTGTCTCAGGCAGCTTATCTTAGATTTAAATACTGGCATGGCAGATTGGGAACCTGATTTTCAGCTCATTCTAAAAATAGAATTGTGTTAATTAATTGCAAAAAATGACACTGATAACTTCCTTTCTGTCAAATACTCAATACTTTCCATATGGTATGGGAAACTGAAAAAGCCAAAAGGAAAAACCACATATAAAAAACCTACTTTGTGACTACGCCTGGAAGGTGGCATGAAAGTCTTGTTCCTTATTATTTTAAAAAAGACTCTATAAAAAAACTGGAGGCAGCACAGCAGACAACAAATTAACAAAATAATTAGAGAACAAGCTATATGAGAAACTGGGTATGTTAAGTTATTCCTGATTTACACCATCGTATGTGAGAGAGACTCAGGCCATAACATTTATAAAAGAAAGAACTTATATCTACCTTCATAGTTAAAATATAATTGGAGAAAAGGAATAATTCTTAGTCTTGGAAGATTGGAGGATATAGAGCAATGGTTCTATGTGAAAGAAAGAAAGTATGTTATGTATTAGGAAAAAGTGGATCAATTGAAAACAGTGACACACATTAACCAAAATCGGCTGTTGTGACACCATCACAGCAAATAGCCGAGAACAGGCTAAATAAGACATCATTGGAACTACATTTTGCAAGGCCATGCACTGTATTAGATGAGGATGATCACAGTCATGGATAGCACAAATGTCTTGTTATGTTTTTATTATCTCCAGAACAAATCCTGCAGTGTTTAGTCAAAGTTTCCTTTCCTTTGACTTCAGTAGGGGCTTTACCTGAATGAAGAATGCAGAATTTAGGCTTAGGCCTTCATGATGATTCTCTACACATAGCTCTATACTGTTTTTCACTTTTATGTGGCTTGCAGGGTGAGTGTTGATCTACGTTTGTTTTTAATGTTAGTATCAGCTGCAGTATTCACAGGATTCCCCTTCTGAATGTACCTGGCATTTGCTATTCAGTATGATTTATTAACTGGCAAAAGGAAAGTTTCCTTTATGGGTGAAACCAACTTGATTAAAACATATGCATCTCATGCATATTTCTGTTTAGAGAGGTGATGAATTTGCAAAGAGAAATAGAAGAGGTGATATCATTACCAGGAAACAGATAATGTTCCTAAATTATATACATCAGTGGTGACTCTTAAAAAGCAAATGTGAAATCTTAGCCCCATGTCATTTGCTTAGACAAGTTCTTTATTTTATTCCTCTAAAACATTTCTACAAGTGAGATGATCAGTGCTCAGTAGGAGTTTCCTTTCTGGCAATTCAATGGTATGGTGACATAGCAAATGTGTTAGAAATATAGCTTAAAAGCATCAACTTTCAAAATTGCATTGCTCATACCATGTAATTTGTTGATATTCATAGAACTTACATCTGAAGATTGACAGACCTAATAGTTTAATAATCTTTATGAAATAACATAGCATTGCGCTAAATCCATTAGTACCATGTGTGGCTAATTTAAAACTCAGCATAGATGACTACCAAGTAGAAGATCCATAATAATCATACTGCTAATACACCTATGTTGAATATTCATATTTCCTGATAATGTAGCAAGCTATTGAGGGTGGATGTTTTGTCACAGATAATTGATTAGTTAAAATACTGGAGGTATAGCCCTTTGGGCTGTGATCTTGTCATATCTCATAAGCTAAGTAGCATCAGGTCTGGGTCAGTGATGCCCCACAGAAAGCTAGGGTGCCCTAGCAAGCAGCAATGTTAATTCAGTAGCTGGCATACTTCTGACTGTATAAATAAAAGGAAAAAAGGGTAAGATTCTCACTTTTGTGTTTATAGAAAAAAGGTTGAAAAAGTAAAGCAAAGGCTCAGAAGACTAACAAAAGAACTTTGTTGTTGTTATTGTTATTATCTCTCTCTGTATATAAAAAAGTTTTTCCTGCTGGGTGACAGAATGATGTCATCATGCTCTCACACTCTCTGGCCGTGAAAACCAAGAGTGTAGCACAGTGAGCAGCGGGAGCAGCCCCCTAGATAATATTATTATTATTATTTATTATTTTAGAAAATCATATATTCATAACCAGTCTCATGGGATTTGGGCACTAGATTATGATTTTTGACTGCTTAAGGTTCACAACACTGTTTAATCATTAAAGACCCCCTAGCATGTTTTTACAAAAGGATGGTTGTTTGTGTATAAGCCATTTACATGGGGATGATATCCATATAATAAATTACAGAAGCCAGTGATAAAAGGCATTCATCATGCAGCTTCTACCTCCCTCACCTGCATTCTAACTCCTAACCTGTTTTCCTGTGGGATATGATTCTTCTAACATTCCAAACCTCTCCCCTGTTTGTATTAGCTACATCTTTTTTTAAAAAATATCTTGCTACAAAGATGTCCTCTTCTTTCTCATCCAATATGGAATCCCCACCCTTGCAGCTCCTCAAAATTACAATGGCCCAAAGCCCAACATTGGCAGTACTCAGTTCTGATCAACTGACAGGTTTAAGATCTGATATTGTATGACCTTGAAAGACTAGAAATGGGAGTTTTATACCACAGGAATGAGGAAATTGCTAGGTTTTCAGTAGGACAGACACACTTATTTCTAGCCCCAAAAGATCTTCCTCACCTCCGTCACTCCAGGAAAAAACAATTTAAAATAAATCCTATCCCAACCAGAGCTCCCATCACCAGGGAAGGGAAAAACACAGGAATTACTATGAAGTCCTGTAGAGAATTAGCTTTGCCAGTTCAATTAGGTGAAGAGCTCATTAACGGCAATGAACAAAAAATGGGAGCTAGGTTGGGAATGGTAGCTCCATTGTCAGTTCAAGATGTAAAAATCTGGGATCATTCCAATTCAGGGTGTAAACCAAAATGCATGAAATTGTCTGCCAAAGGGACTTACCATTCTCTGCCAAGATTTGCTGGGAGCTCTGGATTCATGGTACTTTGCTTGTTAGTAACACTATATTGATGGGATAGGGGTATTAATTTTAATGGAAAAAATATCTACATCTGCATATTGCTTAGAAAATCTCAATCAGGTAACAAAGGACTCTATACACACACATAGCAATGATTTGAAACCAGGAGACTGAAGTTAAAATTCTAAATTCTAGATGTAGCCATCAAATTAATTAGTTTTAGTTTCCAATGTGCTGGGCAGCCAACAGCTTTCACTGATGTTGATGTGAATTGTTGGGTGCTCTAGACATTTCAGAATTAGGTCACTTATTTAGGAGTACAGTACAGCTTTAGACTGACTTCTTTTTAGAAAAGATGTTGGCTCTAAAATGTTTCTAGGTTTCTGTAAAGTATGTGTCATACTCAAAAGATCTGTTGGTGTAATATGGTACTTTAAGGGCGACTCTCCTCTTGAATGCCTCCACATAGCTAGGTATCATAGTCTTTTTCTCACCTCCGATACCCCCTGTAGGCTGCTAACTGACCATGGCAGGTTTTAAATGTCTTGGGCATCTAGCCAAGTCACAAAGGTCAAATGAACCCCTTGCAGAGTATTAGAGTCCAATAACAAAACTGTCTATTTGTCCTTGCCTAGGGTCTTCAGCTCCAGATTTGCATACTTTAAATTCAGCCCTTTTTGGGGGCTTCCAAATAATATATCCCCTTTTGTGGTTCATGCCAGTTTACCTGTGACTCACTGGGAGCTCAAGGCCATCCAGTACTCAAGGATCAAATCTAGGGACCCTTTAAATGGCAGCCACATTCTGTTCAATTCAATACGATGCTGTTTTTTCCTTGGGCCTGTTTTTACCTGCCCCTTTTCGTTTCACCCCTTATCTCAGGGTTAAGGTTCTTAGGTCCTCTCCCTCCAATGCAAACCCAGTTTCAATGTAAACTCAACTGATAAAGCAGGTTCTGGATTAAGATAGAAGACCATACATATTTCTCCCAAGTGCAGCCGGAAAAAAACTTTTGGCTTTCCCCTAAGTCCCAGCCAGAAACTGAACTGCTAAAGTCCAGAAGCTCCTGGAGCCTGCTGGGCTTTGTTGTCTGTCACAAAGCCCTCTAGTCCTTGATAAACTGGGTCTCTTCAGCTTCCAGTGTGTCTGATTCAGTGAGGCCTCTCTATGCTGGACTGGAGGACCTACTTTTGCTGCTCTTGTTCTCCCATCATGCTGCTTCCTGGGATGGAGTGAAGAAGAGCAATGGGGCCTCTAGCAATGGCCACAAAGCTTTGATGTGTCCCATCGCAGGTGCAAATATTTTATTAGTAATTGATTTGTGTACCAGAGCTACAGTGAATTCACTGTTTGGTGTTTTTAACTGGATTACAGTCCATTGGATGCTAAGCTGAAACCACACAAATCAATGTGTTCCAGACTGTAGTCCTTGAGACACTGTAATGACAAAGAAACAATGCATTCCTACTGTGTTTCATTCCAGCAATTGTGATTTGTAATGGCTCTAGAGTCTAACAGTTAGATCCCTTGGTCTGAAGAGAAGTAAGTTGTTATGGGCTACCCTTGCTGAGGCTATTAGAAAAGCCAGTGTGAAACAGAAAGACACATGCCATTTCTCAGACAACATATCAGCCACTAAGTTCCAAGTTGGACATTGATGAGAATCTGTCCTTTGGTAGGTAGAGATTATGCAGTTAGTTTGAATGACTTTTTACATCTGTTGGAGCCATCATTCAAAACAGCTTGCAGTTTTAAAATTGAAACTCTGCCTCCAGCCTTCAGTTTTAGTCTTGCTCTAGTGACAGAATATTCCTGCATTGCCATTGGCAACTCCCTTTCTCGATACTAAATCGAAAGAGAACCTGACTATTTGGGGGAACAGATATTGGCTTCTATCTTAATCCGGAACCTGCTCTATCGGTTGAGTTTACATTGAAATCTCAGTAAGTGGCAGTTAGCTAGAATGGACTTGAAATCTTGGTCTGCCTGCTTAGACTTTATTGCTATGTAATTAACATTATTTTGGTCCTTATTTGCTCATCTAAATCCTCTTCCTCCTTCCTCTGAGCCCATCCACAAGTGATACCCACAGGGGCAATGTTTAATAGGACATGGTGCAAAGGACAACTTCCTTGCACATTGAGAGGTTTGGGGAAATATTCAAGTGAAGAAATGCTTTAAAATTAGCTAAGTGCTCACTCCTTTTTCACATAGTTGAATGAACCCTGGGCCCAGTAATGACTGGCTCTTGAGCTGGTACTTGTAAGTGAGAGGCTTAAAGGTAGCATACAGGCTCCTGTCCCCCCGGATGCCTCACACAACAGCCTGACATAATTATACCTGCTGTGTGCATGGGATGCAGGGGCTGATCTCTTTGTGCATACTCATCTGTCCAAAAGGCTCCAGGTCACAACTTAAAGCAAGGTAAGGGTTGGGTTATGGCAGTACAATGGGATGGGAATTGCTTCTCAGAAATGGGATTGCTTGGGAGTGTCTGGAATGGGATTGCTTCTCAGAAAACCATACAGAAAAGAGACAGAATCTCCAGGCAAGTGAAAGGGGCTGGCCCACTGCCCCAGCCCTGAGACTCCCACCCTTCAAGAGTCCTTTAGGCAGGGCAGGAGGGCTGAAGCTTCCTTCTTCATATGGGAATATTGCTGACTATTCCCCTTCTGCAGAGAGTGAGGGGGAAATGCAGTTTGCTGCATTCCTCAGTCTGGCTGAGGAGCACAGAGGGCAGATGAATGGGGATGTAAGCAACTAGTCGACTAGTGATGTGACTAGTCACTCCCCCACCTTGCTGCCTCTATCAGAGGCAGCAAGGGCGGGGAGCAGGAACCAGGATTCCCCCCAGCACTGTCTTCGCGGGGGGCAGGGGAGTTAGAGGCAGAGCAGGAAACAGTGGAAGCGGAGACTGAAGCAGTCTCTGCTCTTGCCGCTTCTGCTGCAATCCTGCTACAATTCAAAGACGGAGGCACCCTTATAGACTAATTGAATAGTCGATGGAAACCCATCGACGGGATTGAACCTGGACCTGTCCTAGCTAGGGGACATGCACCCCTCCTCCAGTTGTCTGTTGGAATGGGATTGCTTCTCATAAAACCACACAGAAAAGAGACAATCACCAGGCAGGTGAAAGGGGCTGGCCCACTGCCTCCGCCCTGTGACAGTGGCCATGGAGAGGTGCTTCTCATCTGTCCCAAAGCTGCTGTGATGAGAGAGGGCTGGGTTTCTCCTCTCTCTCTCTGGCAGCCTGCATACTGAACCCCTCATCCCCAGCCCCACACCAGAACAATGATTTAAATGAAACATGTACAATTTAATTTTATTCCCACCCCCAAAAAAAACCACCTCAAGTTAAGGACCCGAGCAATGCCAGGTAAATCTTCTAGGAGCTACATAAAAATGAATAACAAGTTTAGAACAATCTAACAATAATGCCACGTATTCACATGTGTTTTCTAGGGCTGTCAAACGATTAAAAAATGTAATCGCGATTAATCATGTGCACTGCCCCTTTGAAACGCTGTGGTGGTATTTCAAAGGGGCAATCCCCAGTTGACCCCAGCTCAGTGCAACGCTGTCCCAAGGTTTCCAAAGTGCAGCACTGCGGGAGCCCGGGATCAGCTGGAGTCCTCAGCTGACTCCAGGCTTAGTGCAGCTGCCCCTTAGAAAGGCTGCCCCGGCGTTTCCAAGGGACAGAACCATGGGAGCCCGGCATCAGCTGGAGTCACTTGCTGTGCGTCATGGTGCACTTTTGAAAAAGCGCTATTTTGAAATTGAAAAATAAACCGCAGTCTAAATGCGGTTCTTTCGAAAATAGAAGCCTTTTTCAAAAGATCCTGTAAACCTGAAAGAGCGCCAGGACACGATTATGCTCATGAAGCATGGGAAATTCAAATCCCAGCTTCATTTGCAATTTCAAATTGCCTAATTTACATCCCTCTGTCTAGACACACCCTGAGTTGCAAAGGACCACATAGCAACTCTGCACTACCCCTTTCCTGGCGACTGGGATAGGGGTTGTGGCTGGAACACATCTCCAGCTGCTGGAGTGGTCCCTTAAGGCTGCATGGACAGCCAGAGACAATTTAGGGCAGTGGTGCACAAGATGGAGGGTGCACTCCCACCGCGGCGAGGGAAGAAGGGAGAATGCAAGAGACTCTTTGGGCAGGTGTGAAGAACCCTCAGTCTTTTGTCTTTTTTAAAAACAAACATGCACATAAAACTGGGCTGGCTTATTTTCAACAATATAGAGAGTTTCATAATTACAGCAGACTCACTATTGCTTTAAAATTAATTTGGATTCTTACGAATTTTAAAACTCTCATTTAAAGATTAATAATTTATATTAAAAGACACAAACCAGCAACAATTCTAATAGTAGTTGAGAGTTCAGAATCTCTTGCCTGAGTCAGATGCACTGACACTAAACTAAATGAATAGTCTCATGTCAGTGTTTCCCCTCCATTTTCCGGCATGAAAACTAGTTTCAGATTACAAGTAATGCCAAAAAAACCCACACCTCAGTTTCAGATTACAAGTGATGGAGCCGATGAAGCAACCAATTATGTGAATGGTAAGGGGGTATGCAACTGGAAAAGTTTGTGAACCACTGATTCAATGCATTCTTGAGGCTGCTCTAAATTGAACTCGGAGTTGATCTAATCCATAGCCAATCCCAGGATTGAGGAACAGCTGTATTAGTGGTCATACAACAACTTTGCTGTTTTGTCACCTGTACTACCCTTGGTTTTATGCTTAGAACGTCTCATTTGGACTACAAGGTATACCTGCTGGTGATGGCAATTTCTGTGTGATGAACTGTATTTATAAATCTTTTGACCCCTCTTCTCCCCCCTCATTATGCCCACTAATCCCTCCCCCTGAGAATATTTCTAATACTCTAAATCTGGAAGAGGTGGCAGACTCTTTTAGTTAAAAAGAAAACTATAACCTGCCTAGGAAACTTTTTCTTCTTGCCACCCAAATGTGGGTTTCCTCTTCTCTGCCCTCTAATTACACTGACACAAGGACCTGAATGTGCAATGTTCAATAAAGGGCCACTGATAGGATCAGGATCTCATATTTTGTAGCCCATATGGCTAGAAAAATAATACTTTATGTCATTAGATGAGGAACCGCCTCTCCTTTAAGAGAATGTTATGGCCATCCCAAATCAATTTTTTAGGGGGGTTTTAAACTATTAGTTTCAATTTCCTTCTCTTTTAGTTGGATGCATAGTTACTAAAAGGATCCTGTTTCTACAGGTAGGTGAGAGAGAAGGCTAAAGAGAGCACTAAGCATACTTCAAAAATCACTCAAATCTTTCTAAAATGCTTTTAATCTTTCTAAAATGCTATTTCATAGGTGCTTTTTATATAAAATATATTTTACCTCTCTTTTTACTGTGAAGCATTCTGTATTGCATGCAGGATGTCTGGGAGCAGATTTTCCATTGCCCTGCATCTTGGATAGTTCTCTACACCAGAGGATAAATCATGATCCTTCTGATTTAGTGGTGTTTAGTGCACTGCTATAAATGACTACACAAGCTACAGGGCAGCCAGGAATCAAGCCTGCAATGTTGGGGGATGACATAAATGTTTTATAGGCACGGGTTGGGATTCACCACTTGCGAATGTTATGGCCATCCCAAATCCATCCCAATGAAACCTCTATACAACACTGCGTGTCTCATGTACCTATGTGTGGTAAAAGTTATATGTTATGAAAGGCAACTAGCCAGTCAATTACAAATAGACAGGAGCCCAAGGCAAAATTTCTGATCCAGATCTGGATTTTCAGTTTGGCTACTCAAATACCTGGGGATGTTCTGCTGCACAGTTTTGGTGCAATCTCTGGACATGGGTACTGAGGGCCTGATTCAAAGCCTGTTGAAGTCAATGGAAAGGTCATTTTGTTTTGGATCATGCTTCATCTGCAAAACAAGGATCTGATACTCAGTTTGGAATCAAAAACTCTAAAATTCAAGGAGTTCTTATGAAGTCCCATCTACAGTCACCAAGTGACAGTGACCACTTTTCCTGTCCTGTAATCCTGAATGTCTCTAGGCCCTCTTCTAAGGAACCAAATCTGGATGCAAACACTGCTGATATTTGTGATACTCAGAACATTTGCATAGGCTCCCATCCTGGCTGTTTTCATCTCACAATTCACGCTATCAGCACGGAAATGGCACCACAGCTAAGCATATGTCATCACCTTTTCTTTGCATCACTTGTTTTTGTTACATAATTGCAGGATGTAATACTATGTCCCTTGGGAAATGTATACATGAACTAAAATCCAAATCTGATACAGGCACAAGCCTTTGCTTTGTTTTTCATTGGGATCAGAGATAGAGAGTGAAATGAAAATAAACCCGTTTTCTCTTTAAACAATGTTCATATTATTTCCTGTGTAAAACTACAAATGTTCAGAAGTAAAAGACATTGCATCTTCATGTTGTGTGGGAGGTGTTGACATCTCTTGCCTGTGGCTGTGGCTGTGGCTGTGGCTGTTCCGCCCACCCTTGCACTGAAAATTACCTTGAATCAAATGATCTCCTATGAATACGAACATCTCTTGGCATCATCCTTGCTTGATATATTTCTGTGTTGAGACTGTTTTGCTTCAGCCAGTGAAATCCTGTTTAGTCACAGCCATTGTTTTCAGAAATTCACAAGCAGTATTTTGTAAACGAATCAAATTTATTATGGATGTGGACATTAGGGATGTGAAAGTGTAACCATGTATATGGCTAACCAATGAGCTTGGGCTCATTGGTTAACCTTCATGGATACACGCAGGCTCCTGGTATGCACAGGGGACTGGCTTAAAAGCTGGCTCCCCATGTGCTCCGGCTCCCAGGTTATGTCTGCACAGTAACATTGTTTCAAAATAACATAGTCTGCATCTACACAGCCAGCAGTTATTTTGACATAGTGTCAAAATACTGTCAAGCTGGAGGACTTCTTACTCCAACTCCTGTAACCCTCATTTTATGAGTAAGGGAAGTCGGAGGACGAGTGCTCTGTTTTGAAATAAGTGTTGTGTAGACAGCACCAAAACTCGAAATGAGCTATTTTGAAACAAGCTATGCAATTGATGTAGCACAATTGCGTAGCTCATTTTGAGTTAAGCCCTGCTGTGTAGACGCGCCCCCCAGGGAGCTGCCTGCCCCCCTGTGCTGCAGCCTCTGTATCAGAGGCAGCAGGAAGGAGTGGAGAGGGCAGGCAGGAGCCACTGGGAATGGAGAGCTAGCTTAAAACTGCTCCCCTTCCCTCGTTGCTGTCTCTGTATGAGAGGATGGAGCTATATGGAGCTGACTGTGACCATACGTATAGCTGTGTAATCACAGAATTTTTCAGCGGTTACACCAGTGGTCACCAACCAGTAGATCAGGATCTACTGGTACATCTTGGAGCCTCTGACAGGTGATCCTGACCAGTTTCACCAAGAGACTGTTATCAAGTGCCAGCACTTCAGCTGCCCCTCCCCCCACTGCTGCCTATCTCCTGCCCTTGGCTTTGGAGCTGTTCCATCAGGAGTCTCCTGCTTTCTGTGCAGGGCAGGGGAGAGAGAAGAGGAGTGCTGATGTCAAGGTGCCTCCTCTCCCACTTTATATCCTATTTCCACAGAGCAGAGAGGAGATACAACAGAACTTTTGATTTGCGGCAGTCAAAAAAGCAAAAAGAATGTTAGGAGTCATTAAAAGGTTCAGAAAACGGCAACAAAAATGATTAGGGGTTTGGAACAGGTCCCATATGAAGAGAGATTAAAAAGACTTGGACCTTTCAGCTCAGAAAAGAAGACACTACAGAGGATATGATAGAGGCCTATAAAATCATGACTGGTGTGGAGAAAGTGAATAAGGAAAAGGTATTTACTTGTTCCCACAATATAAGAACTAAGGGTATGTCTACACTACCCTCCTAGTTCGAACTAGGAGGGTAATGTAGGCATACCGCACTTGCAAATGAAGCCCGGGATTTGAATTTCCTGGGCTTCATTTGCATAAGCGGGGAGCCGCCATTTTTAAAACCCCGCTGGTTTGAACCCCGTGTAGCGCGGCTACACGGGGCACGAACTAGGTAGTTCAAACTAGGCTTCCTAGTTCGAACTACCGTTACTCCTCATTTCACGAGGAGTAAGGGTAGTTCGAACTAGGAAGCCTAGTTCGAACTACCTAGTTCGTGCCCCGTGTAGCCGCGCTACACGGGGTTCGAACCAGCGGGGTTTTAAAAATGGCGGCTCCCCGCTTATGCAAATGAAGCCCAGGAAATTCAAATCCCGGGCTTCATTTGCAAGTGCGGTATGCCTACATTACCCCTCTAGTTCGAACTAGCGGGGTAGTGTAGACATACCCTAAGAGTCACCAAATGAAATTGTAGTCAGCAGGTTTAAAACAAACAAAAGGAAGTTTTTCTTCACTCAGCACATAGTCAGCCTCTGGAACTCCTTGCTAGAGGATGTGGTGAAGGCTAGGCCTTTAACAGGGTTTAAAAAAGAGCAAGATATGGAGGTTAGATCCATCAATGGCTATTAGCCAGGATGGGTAGAAGGGTGTCCCTAGCCTCTGTTTGTCTGGAAATGAGTGACAGGGAGGGATCACATGAGGATTACCTGTTGTGTTCCCTCCCTTTGGGATATCTGGTGTTGGCCACTGTCGGCAGACAGGACACTGGGCTAGATGGACCTTTGGTCTGACCCAGTATGGCCATTCTTATGACTTGGGATGGAGTTTTCTGGCTGCTTTTGGGATTGGTGATGGGCCAGGACAGGGGTGAGCCTATCTTAGCCCCAGTGCACCACCACCCAGGAACCCCCTGAGGTAAGCAGTGCCCAGCTGGAGACCACATCCTGAAAACCTACCCCAGTCATGAACCCCTTCGAACACTCCCAACTGCCTGACCCAAGCTCAGCTCAGAGCCCTTCTTACACTCCAGATCCCTTAATCCAAGGCCAGAGTCTGCACCCCAACCCCCTGCCCCAGCCTGGTGAAAGTGAGGGAGGATGGGGGATGGAGTGAGCAGGGGCAGGACCTCAGAGATGGGGTACAAAGAAGGCAAGGCAAAGATGTTTGGGTTTCAGGTAGATCTTGGATTGCACTTAAATTCAAAAAGTGATTTTCAAAAAGGTTGGAGATCACTGGGTTACACATGTACTGAATTAAACGCCTTTTAACATCCCTAGTTGACATAACCAATGCATGAAAGACAAAAAATCAGGGCTGGGAGGAATATGTAGAACAGTTGTTCCCAACGCGGTGCCCGCGGGCGCCATGGTGCCCGCCAGGCCATTTATGTGCACCCATGGAGCAATCTGGGCTGGCCCCGCCCCCGGGTGTGTGGCAGGTGCCAGCCCCAGGCGCATAGGAGGCCCCTGCCCTGGGGTTGCAGCGCATGCCAGTGCCGGCCCCGTGCGTGCAGCGCCTGGGCGGCCCTACCCGGGGTCGCAGCACATGCTGGTGCTGGCCCTGACCCCAGGTGCGCGGCACATGCCGGTGCCAGCCCCGGGCGCGCGGCACCTGGGCGGCCCATGCCCAGGGTCAAGGCACATGCCAGTGCTGGCCCTGGGCGTGCGGCGCGTGCTTGGCCCCGCCCCCAAGCACGTGGCCTGTGAGCGGCCCCGCCCCTGTACGCGCGGCGCGTGAGGGACCACTGATGGGGACCACGGATGTGGAAGAACATACCCCAGCATGTGTCAAATCTATTTTTTCTTTGATATAGAAGAGCATTTAAGGGGTATGTGTTAGGGGAGGGGAGGGATACAGAAAGGAAGTTTTCACAAAGTCTTTTTGTTGTTGTTGTTCTGTTATACTTTGGATTCCTGGTAATGTAACACCATAGTTTCTGGGGTTTTAACCACTTTTTGTGAAGTATAAACCACCAACATAACAGAGTACTTCTCTTAAAGACCATTTCTGAATACTTGCTGAAATGAAGTCTGCTGGTAATAGGTAATTTCTTTACTAAACTGGGAATGTAATTGAAATGACTCTTTTGAGTTAATGAAAATATAAACTAGTTTTTCAAAATAGACCGAATACTCTAATTTAATTATCCATGGGACTCACAGATTGCAGGTATTCTTTCTTTCATTCTTGGAAACCTGAAATGGACAAATAACAGAAGTTTAAAATAAAAACTCATGAAAAAGAAACGGATGGCAAATGAAATAATAAGGACCAGATCCTCAGTGGGAATAAATGGGTCTGTTGAACTCATTGGACCCAAGTCCATTTATTCTAGCTGACTCTATGGCTCAAAGTATGTAAGTACAAATATAAAAGGTGCCTTCCAAGGGAGACATTTTTTTCCCAATTGGAAGAGAAGGAAAGACCCTGCTTTCCTTTGAAATGTAGATTGGTTGTGTTTGTCATGTATCTGAGGGGTTGCACTTTGAGCCCCTGATCTTGTGAAAGAATGGAGCCTCTGCATGTGTCATGGAGTGTGGGGGAATCACCGGGGCCTGCATCCCCATCCACAGTCAGATGTGACTCTCAGCAAGCAAGTAAAACAGAAGGTTGATTAGTTCACAGGGATACAGCACAGACTTGTTGTTACAGGAGCATTCAGTACAGTCCATCCTGGCGATAGGGGGGCCTAGAGTCAGGGCTCTGGGTCCCTGCCCGGCCCAGCCCCCCCAAGCCAGCTAGACTCCCCTCTCCCTAAACCAGCCAAAAAACTAACCCAGCAACTAGTCCCAGCCCTCCAGACAGCATAACAGAGCGAACACAATCCCCACTATGACACAGCATGTGAGAAGTCTTTGTGAAGACAGTTGGACTATTCGTGTCACATGGGCTTAAGTATTTGCAGGATCAGGTCCTTAAGGGCTTGCTCTCCCTGCATGGAGCCAATTCTGTTGGATGTTGCAAGCTGGTGGTGGGTGGGCCATGCCTCTGTCTCTCTCTGAGGAGACTAGTACTGGTGTGCTGGCCCGGAGAACTGCCTGATGCTTAAAGTGGTAGAAGGACTGACATGGCTGGCCATTACAAATGCATGGAAGGGTAGGTGAGGCTTAAACTTGTTCTGATGTATCCTAAATCCTTTAGTCTTTGTGTGTTATTCTTAATAATAAATTGATAGGATATTCTCTGAGTTTAAAGAAGGTTTTAAGTGCCCACCTCACATCTCCTCTCCAGCTTCCTCCACTGGTGAGGTCAGAGAGCTGACTCTAGGACACTGCCGACATCATGGATTGGCAGTAGGCTGCTGACATTGCACAGTAGACACCCTTACAAACTGTTCACCTGCAGTAACTACAGCACCACCAAGGGGCCACGAGTGAGATTAGGGAGCCATTGAACTAGGCTTTGAACACACACAGGCTGTGTCTAGACTGGCCAGTTTTTCCGGAAAATCAGCCACTTTTCCGGAAAAACTTGCCAGCTGTCTACACTGGCCGCTTGAATTTCCGCAAAAGCACTGACGAGCTCATGTAAGATTGTCAGTGTTCTTGCGGAAATACTATGCTTCTCCCGTTCGGGCAAAAGTCCCTTTTGCGCAAAACTTTTGCGCAAAAGGGCTAGTGTAGACAGCCCAGATTTGTTTTCCGCAAAAAAGCCCCGATTGTGAAAGTGGCGATCGGGGCTTTTTTGTGGAAAAGCGCGTCTAGATTGACATGGACGCTTTTCTGCAAAAAGTGCTTTTGCGGAAAAGCGTCCGTGCCAATCTAGACGCTCTGTTCCGAAAATGCTTTTAACAGAAAACTTTTCCGTTAAAAGCATTTCCGGAAAATCATGCCAGTCTAGATGTAGCCACAGAATGTGTAAGAGTCCCTGTCCTGAAGAGTTTACAGTCTAAATAGGACAAAGCACCAGAAGTCAGCACTTCCGTGTATTGAAAGGACTACAAGTTCTACACCCATTATGTACATAGGGTTGCCAGGTGTCCGGTTTTCACCTGGAAAGTCCGGTAATTATGTCTTCTGTCTGGTAGAAAAAAACAGAAAATACCAGACATTTGTCTCCTGCCGCATATGGCGGGGGCAGGGAGAGTGGGAAACGTAGGGAGCACGGGAATTTAAAGGCACAGCAACCTTTTCTTTTTTTCTCTCAACATTTTTGATCTCCGGTGCTTTTTTCTTTTCTTTTGCTCAACCAATTTTTTCCCCCGCCATGTTTGGGATTTTGTGTGAAAGTATCTGGCAACCCTATAATGTGCATGTCACAACCCTTATTAGTGATCAAGGCCTCAACTCAGAGCCAGGAATCCATACTCTCAATGTTGCATTGCTTATAAGTATACTATGACCGCCTAAAGTGGTGTTTCATACAGAAAATAACAGGCTATTACTGTTCTTGGTTACTCCTTGAACTCAAGCAATAGTGTGATGTGCCATATATCTGAAGGCCCTATCTTCAAACTGTTGATGGCCAAATAGTGAAATTTATATTTTTTATTTTTCCTTTTTTTTAAACTAGAAAAATTAAATAAAAATCCCTATATTAAAGGAACATTTCCACCGCAAAGTCAAGCACTCAAAAGTTAGGAAACAGCAGGGTTTTAAAGTCCACCTTTATTTTTTCTTAATAAATGTGGTGTCTGTCTTATTAGTTGCTTCATGATATCTTTTTGTTGACTGGCATATTTGTGATTAGCATTTGTCTATTAATACTTTGGGTTTTGTATGCTTGCTTGACTGTCTGATGGATTAATTGTGTGGATGCTTTCTCTTGGGAACCACATGAAAATGAGATATTGGAGCAAGAAAAATTGTAAATAAATATATGGATGCTCATCAAAACAAACTGATGAACCCTTAATCGGTTTAAGCTGTTTTTCTCCTTGTAATTAAAATAGAGGCATTAATATCTATGGAGAAACCAGCTACATACTTACAAAAGAGTGTGATTATTCAAAGACTTTATTCACATGGGAAATACCTCTGGTATTTTAGAGTGGGTCTAAGCCACACTTCAGTTTGAGATGCAAACTTGTGTAAGGGGACTGTTAGCCCCTTACTTAAACTCTGTGGGAGTTTTTTGGCTTGCCAGCTCCCAGTGTCAACAGGGGAAGGGTCCATGAAACTGACAGACCCCAGAGACAATGGAAAGCAGCCAACACTCCAGCTTAGCCTGATTGACAAGTTGGACAGGCCAGTGAGAAAAGCAAGAGGCCAGGCCCCGTCCTCCCTGTGAGCTGGGATTGTTCTGGCGCTCTCTGAGCAAACAGAGAGCTGAGACACTGCCCAAGGGGGGCGAGCAGTGTGCAGAAGAAGTCCTGCAAAAACAGGGAGCTGAGAGACAGCCCAAGCAAAGCAAGCTGTGTGCTGAGGGGCAGTTTTTGCAGAGCTGAGCCAGACACACAGCTCAAGGAGCGCAGACCCTGTGTTGAGCAGCAGACTGGCAGTGCTCAGAGAGCCAAAAGGAACAGAGAAGCAACGCAAGAAGCTAGAGACTGGCCACACAGCACAGCCTGCAGCTGGATGTGGTGAGCGGCTGGGAACTGCAAAGTGTGGGGAGAGGCTCTGGACTGGGAGAGGGGTCTGGCCACTTAGAGCTTGAGGCTGTGTGGTCACTGCCAGATCAAGCGTGTCCAGCCTGCAGCCCCCCCTGCAGCACATCCAAGGCCTCTAAGGGGCCTCTAAGGAAGAGACTGTGGACTGTCCTTACACTCTGCAGGCTGCTGTTTTGATGTCCCTGTGCTACAGAGCAAGGCTGTGTGTTCTCATTTAACCATTCTCATTTTTTCTTATTCTTTTCTCTTTAATCAGTTGATGTTTAATAAATTGTATTTGCTTTGAACCTTATGAAGTGATCACTGGGCCAAGAAGGCCTGCAATGTAAAGAGAGCACCTCGGAGTGGGGACACCCTAACTCCTGCCCCTAGTGACTACAAGGTCGTGGATTAAGCCCCAGGAAACCTGGGCCCAGCCTTGTTGGGGTTTCGAGGGCTCTGCTACTCAGGAGAGTGGAGGGGGAGCCCTCAGGATCAGGGAGGCCGTGGGGTAAAGGAAGTGGGAGCGGGGACTCAGATCCTTTCGCTGGTCCATTTCACCGGGGTGTATAGAAGCCAGGAAAGTTCCCCACAATAGCGGGACCATTCCCCCGCTTACACTTGCATAGAGTTTGAGGGATTTGAGGCCTGATATTCTGGTCTAGAACCATCTTAGAAGTAGACATGAACTTCCTTAAAGCTTGAGGATGTTTAAGTAGGTCCTGTATAGTCTATAAATATACCCATGTTTAAACTTGGTTCTGAATCTGAATCCGCCTGCCATGCTGTCAAATGTCAGTGAGGGCATGAATATGGCTCCACCCTTCCTATCTATCTCTGATGGCAATTTGCATGTCCTCTCTCTTGTTATAACCCATGTGTTTTCCTTCTTTGAGTACTGTAAGTTCTTTTGATTGTCTCTTTCTACATAGAAATGAGGAATTGCTGATAAATCTCAGCATTTTTAATATATTAATCCCATTTAATACCTATTATTTTCCTGATGCATTTGCTTTCAAAGGCATGGTTATGAGACAACATTGTATAACATGGTTTATTCTTCTGTATGTGGACAGCAAAAATCTCATAAAGTTGTCTCTGAAATCCAAGGGCTTGAGTCTCATGTACACTAAAATCCTTTCACATTGACACCCATTTTTAGATCCATTATAGTGCCAGACCACTTTTAAAAAGCCTTACTTAGATGATGTCGAAGCAAAGACTTCACTCGGTTTACGCGGCTAAACAGACAGCTTTATTGATCAGTACAGCAAAGTGACCCAAACGTGGTCCCAGCAGAGCCAGGGCCAGTAAGGCTGCCTAATACAATCAATCCTAGTATCTTTATACCCTTAACCAAACAGTCTGACGTCAGGGCATCCAATTACAGAAATCATCAATTAAACTAGGAAAAACAAACCCTTATCAACAAGATGGCGGACAGGTACGAGGGAGTACCTCTCCTGTCTGAACCAGCCCAATTAACACGTTCCAATAGCCCATCCTGTAGGCCTCTTCTCACAGGGTGACAGAAAGTTCACTCTGGTCTACGTGCGAGAAGAAAAAGCTGAAATGGTTTCTGTTATACAAGATGGCTTCTAGCTAAATATGAAATGGTTTCTAGAATGATAAGCCTCTTGGGGCAGGGAACAAATTTTTGTTTTGTGTTTATTCAGTGCCTGGCATAGCGGGATTCTGGTCCAGTCTACAAGTTCTATGCACTACAGTAATACAAATAATAAAATAATAACAGGGGTGATGAGATTCTGACCCCACATTTTAACCTTAGTAAAGGTAAAGATGTAACCTTATACAATAAAACACAGTCCTTTAATCAGGCTGGTTGATGTTCCCAAGTTGCAAAATTTGGTTTCAGCTCTGGATTTTCCTGCCATTCAAGTGATTTTGGTTTCTGATGTTTCATCTCCAGCAGGGGCGGATAAAAAAAAAAAAAAAGCCCCGCATATGTGCCGTGGCGCCACGGCGCATGCGCATGGTGTCACTGCACATGCGCCGTGGCAAAGGGGGGCCCGCGGAATTATGCTGCCTGGGGCCCCGCAAAACGGTCATCTGCCCCTGATCTCCAAGATATGCAGGTTGTTTTGAACTACAGACTTTAGAACCACTTCCAAGCTTCCTCGCACATTGAGGGATTTTGAATCAGTGTTCTAGTTCGATCCCATACCTGGTTCTGATTCTCTTTGTTTAAACTGGTGTTTGTGAAAATGTTTTGAAGCCAGGGTTGCCCAAGAGAGACAACAGTCATCACAAAACTCATTAGCTGCTGAGGTAAAACTAAAAACCCTCACCAAAATCACAGATCCCTACTCCAGGTTGAACTGCTAAAATCTAGGACTCTCAGGTCTATCCATGGTCCTGCCAGCCATGGGTACTGCTGGACCAGAGAGCCTCGGCTGGCCAGATTCAGAAGTGCAGCCTGGGCTGGGCTGGTGGTGTGAAGTGCAGCCCCAACCGGGGCTGGTGTGGTAAGAAACACAGCCGTGGTCAGGGCTGGTGTGATGGGGGGAGGCACAGCTCCGATTGGGGCTGGCAGCAGAAAGCGCAGCCCCAGCTGGATCTGGAGGAAGCAGGGCTGGCAGCTGGCCATGCAGCCTAGGCCAGTGACATTGAGGGCGCAACCCAGGCCGGGGCTGGAGGGAGTGGGGCCAGCCTGTCTGGTGCTGGCACGGTGGGGGACCCGGACTCAGCTAGGGCTGGCATAATGGAGGGCTGGAGGCAGCAGCAGGGTGAACAGTCTCAAGGAGGTAGAAAGCCTTGACCTCTCCTGGGTCAGCAGCTCTGTGGTTCGGGTCCACTCAGGTCCCAAGGGTGCCGGACCAGGGATGTCCAACCTGTATTTGTGTTAAAGGAGAATTTCCATTAGCTGTAGTAATTTTGTTTCGTTTTAGTCACTTTTTTGGATAGTGGGAGTCACAAGGGACAACAAATTCAATAGCAGATGAGACACCATGAAGGAGAAGGGCACATATCCAACCCTACATTGCTGACTGTGGATTTCAGTGGGAGATCTTTTAAGACAAGCCAGTGTGTTTTGAAGAGAGAATTGCCTCTTCAGTAACAACACAGAAAATGAAGAACTGTTCTTCTCCAAAGTGAATTATTTTAAAGATACTTTTCATACAGAATCCATGTTCACACAGGTTGCCTAGGATTCCCAGAGTAACCGTCCCTTGGGTAGAGCTAATCAGGGTGACTGCCCTGGACCCCACAAGATGGCATGATTGGCTGGTTCAGTGGTTCTGGAAGTGACATATTTGTCATTTCTGCCCCAGGCCCTGCACCTCCCTAGGGGTGGCCCTGCACATAGGTACGTATTTGGGTACCGTATTTTCCAGCGTATAATACAACTTTTTATGCTAAAAAACATCCCCCAAAAATCGGGGGTCGTCTTATACGCCGGGTATACAGGCAGTCCCCGACTTGCAGGTTTGAACGGGGCTTTTCTTGCCCCGGAGGACACAGACTGCAGGACCTCGCAGTCCCGCCGCCCCTGTACTCCGGGGCGAGAAAAGCTGCTCCGCGTCTCCCTGGTCTGCAGACCAGGAAGACGCGGAGCAAAGATGCGGAGGGGCTCCGGCAGCGGGGCAGCCCAGGCGCGCCTGGGATGCCCCGCTGCTGGCTTCCCCCAAGGCTTTGCAAAGCCTCGGGGGAAGCCGGCAGCGGGGCAGCCCAGACGCGCCGCGGCTGTCCCGCTGCCGACGTCCTCAGAGGCTTTGCTCCTGATGTCCCTGGTCTGCTGGAGACGGTCCCCAGCAGACCAGAGGCACCGGGAGCAAAGCCGAAGCAGCGGCGGGGTGCTGCGCTTCTGAGGCTTTGCTCTGGCAAAGCCTCAGAGGCGCGGGACCCCGCCACGGCTGCGGCTTTGCTCCCGGTGCCCCTGGTCTGCTGGGGACCGTCTCCAGCAGACCAGGGACACCGGGAGCAAAGCTGGGGAGGCGGAGGGGCGCTGGGGCGCTGCCGGTTGGCCTCTTAAGGGGGGGTAGTCTTATACAGCGCGTATAAGACGAAAATCTATCTTTTAACTAGAAAATTAGGGGGTCGTCTTATACGCCCAGTCGCCTTATACGCCGGAAAATACGGTAGGTGGTAACAGATAGCTATGCTATAACTGTCCTTGCTGTTGGTAGCAGAAAGGTGGAAACATATTAAATGGAAAGTTGGACAATGCCATCTTTTTAGGGGCAAAGGAGGTGGGCTTCCTGCCCCTTTGGGTGGGTTACGGTCAGTGTTCCCTGTAAACTGAGCACAGGGTGACTGCCCAGGAGAGATTCAACTGCTGCCTACCTGATTAGCAGAGCGCCTATAGTGCCCACATCTGGCAGCACGTGTTTCTATTGGTGGTGAACATCTGTACTTGGTGCACATAACAAAATTCATTCCACACATGGATGGAAAAAAAATTAGAGGGAACATTAGTTACAGTCACTCTGGTTGTCCAGTTTGAACAGATCATGAAATCAAATTCACTGTTTTGAGAGGTTTTTTCTCAATGTAAAACCAAAAGCATGTTTGTTCACATTGCTGTTGGAAGAATCAAAGATGTATAGGGCTGGAAGGGACTTCTAAGAAGTCATCTAGTCCTGATCTCTGTGCTGAGGAAGGATTAAGTAAACCTAGACCATCCATGACAGCTGTTTGTCTAATCTGTTTCAATGCAGCCTCCCTAAATAACCAATTCCAGGGGCACAGAATTCTCTGTGGAGTCTAACCTGAGAAGTAACATAATAAGGACAACAGTTAAGAGGTGAAATTCTAGCTCTGTTGAACTCAATGGATTTTTTGCCATTGACTTCAACAGAGCCAAGATTGCAGTCCAGGGGCAAGTTGAGTGCAGGATCATGCCAAGAATAATTAATCATAGACATTAACATTACAGAGAAATCATCAGATTTTCCCTCTCCCCCACTACCTCATGTCACCTTGTTCACAGGATGCTTTACTTCGATTCTAGTTGCTTCTTCAAGGACAACAGACCTCATAGGTTTTTAAAGATCATATATAAATAACAGACCCATCTCTGTCTCAGTTTTCCTCTGCCAATTTCTCATATGTAACAGCCCATAGCAAGTAAAGGATACAGCAGGTTTGGAAGTTTTAGTATTAATGACGGTGGCAGATGTTCATTGATTGGTTTGTGCTTTAATCCATTTTTGCTGCTTCTAGTCATATATTTAGGATATTATTCAGGAGACAGAATCATTCCAGAGACCTGTAGTAGTAAAACTTGTTTCTTCATTAATCTTTTCAGCCCAGATCCTACATGCTCACAGTGGCAGACTCTGTAGTTGCAGCCTGCTAGTCTGTCCCACTTCTTGTTCTCACTCATTCTTTCTTTGAAACTGATCTTTTCCAGGTGCCAGGAGAGAATGAGAAGCACTGGAAGCCAGCACTGGTTGTACTGACCGAGAAGGACCTTTTAATGTATGACAGCATGCCGCGAATGAAAGAAGCTTGGTTCAGCCCTCTCCATACTTACCCTCTGCTAGCAACCAGGTAGCTTTACATTTTATTATGTACGCATCAGCAGTTATTAGGAGGGGTGAACCTGTTAAGAAAAGAGATACTCATGTACATCACACTTGAAATGTTATGTTTTTAGAGCTGAACCTTTCGTTGAGGTCTTGAAATGCTCAGTTTCTGTCCTCTCCCCCACTTCGGAATTCTGTCCAGGACTGGAATTGCCAAAATATCACAAGAAAGATTATTCACGTGATACTGTGGACCAAGAATTGAAACAGAAGGGGTGGAAATCTCATGAGAGAGCCTGCTCCCATGAGATTTCCAATCAAATGTGCAGACCCCAGAGCTTGAAATAGACATCTGCACTTCTGAATGCTTATCTGTGCTAAACCTACCAGGAAGTCAATGTAGGAAATTACTGCTCAGGCTTGGAAACATGACACCAATTAGTGTTTCCACATCTGAGCTTTTAGAAGCTCACCTATCACCAGAAGTCATGCCCATTTTTGGAATGTTTTACTTGTAGTATTGTTTGCGTTCCTGTTCTAAGTGGTTTATTTACAGCTTTTCCTAAGCCAATGAACTCTTATTCCTCTCCAACTCATCATCTGAAGAAGTGGGTTTTGCCACTCATGATACTATATATTTTTGTTAGTCTCTAAGGTGCCACAGGACTACTTATTGTTTTTAAAGACTACAGCATATTTCTTGACTAAACTAGTGTCCTTCCAGTGACCTAGAGTAGATTGCCTTCAGACAAAACTGAAGTGCAGTGCCACGCCAAAAATATTTTCACTAGTAAGCATCATATGAGAAATCATTGCCAAGCCAGCATGTAGAGCACAGGAAGTGCACACATCATACCATCGTATTTCCCCCACAAAGTGCAGTGTAAGTATTTTCCAACTGTGTTGTGGACTGCCTGCTTCTCTCAGGAATCTGACTCCCAATAGACCCCAGAGAGAAATAGTGGCTTGGGTCAGTATAGTGCACTTAAATCCAGAGTTGACACCATCAGGCATACAGCTGTCAGACATATTGACTTAATTTTTTTATTTACCAGCTGCTATGTGTGTGGTATCCTGCACTATGGAAAGATCTGCCCACACTTGTACCTTACACAGAGAGTCAACCATGGCTTTTGACACTAATGCTAATCATATTTGTCTGCTGGATCAGTCTCAAGGGTTGAGAAGGAGTTGCTGCTCTCATTCCCCTTGTCTGACTCAACTCAGATTATTCCTCAGTGCCATGCCATTCACTGGGACTGGTGCCAAGTCGCCAAGTGGTTTCACCCACAGCAAGCTCACTAGCTCCTTTTAGCTCTATACTCAACTCAGTTTTATAGCCTCACGAGCTAAGATTTTATTGTTGAATCATTCTGTGAAAAAAGAAATCAAAATGTATTCAAAGGGTCAAGGATATTAAAAGCTGTTTCCCCGCAAAATATCTAGACCCTCGGGAACATTCAGACGTAGTCAGAGAGAAATAACGTGTTCAGTTCTGGTCTCACTGCTTTGATGTAAAGTTAGGTGATCTCACTGTGCTCTTCTGCACACTGACAAGCATACAGCAGCAAATCCTAGAAGAGGGCAACAGTAGAAAGGTGTGTCAAAACTGCAGGACATGCTGACATTCCATCACCAGGCTGAGATACAGACTCAGTGCATACACCGTGACATTGCAGCAGCAGGTAGTAGTGCATACCAACGCTGTAAGGGTATGTTTACACAGCAAAGTTATTTCGAAATAGTTATTTCGAAATAACTTTCCTAGCATCTACACAGCCATTCTGTTATTTTGAAATTAATTCGAAATAGTGGAGGGCTTATTTTGAAATTCATAAACCTCATTCCATGAAGAATAGTGCCAATTTCAAAATTGCCATTTTGAAATAAGTGCTGTGTAGACACTTATTTTGAAATAGGGAACCTTCAGCCCTTTCCAGGGCCATAAGGCAACTTCTGACCTGATGCCCTGCCGGAACTGATTCTAACCAGCCTTAAATGCAATTCAACATCCACTCAGTTTGGACGTGCTATTTCGAAACAGAAAAACGCTATTTTGAAATGCATCTGACGAAGTGGGTCTTTGCCCACGAAAGCTTATGCTCCTACACTTCAGTTAGTCTATAAGGTGCCACAGGACTCCTTGTCGCTATTTTGAAATGAATTTTGTGTGTAGACGTGTTACTTCGAAATAAGCTATGTCGAATTAACTATTTCGAAATTAGATATTTTGAAATAACGCTGTAATGTAGACATACCCTAACATTGTATCAGGAAAGTTGGGCCAATGCAGGGACGATGGATCATCTTGTCTCATTGCAACATCCTTTTGCGCTGAGGAAGTGTCAGAATATTGGGACCTAGTGGGGGAGTAATCCTAACAGGGGCAAATGCTAACCTGAGGAAGCTTTAAAAGCGTGGGGGATTAATCTGTGTCCACGATCTTTGCTAGAACTTTCTGAAACGTAAACAAGGAGGAATAAAAGAGAACTGAAATAACACATGACTTGTGTCCCAGACGGGGTTTTAAAAAACTCAAGCAATACAAGACACATATTGGATAGAGAGTGTCTCTCTCTGCTTTCTCTGAGGGATACATATTGTACCAACAGGTAGGTATTACTGTAGCACGCTGTGTGCATGAGAGACAGAGTGAAAAATCCTTGCCCAGGAAACAGAGACTGGAGACACAGTTATATGATTATTGCTGCTATGTGTCATTACATGCTGTGAGCTACACAGACCACATTGTTCAGCCAAATCAAGAGGGGCAGCCAGAACAGTTCACCTAGCTAGGGAGTAAGATTAACCACTGGTGCGTGGAGACATGTTGGCAGCTGGCAGGATGGTGAAGGGACACATTCACTGCTGCTGCCCATGCTGTGCCTGAGGGAATACAAGGAGCATGTCACTCTCTTGGACTCTCAAATTAGTACCTGGCACTCAACACTGATTTCTCCCCTAAAGACAGATTAAATGCCAAGATAGTATTTGCCATATTTAGTACAGACCCCACCCATCTCTCTCATTTTTCTTTTAACCTTCAGACACAGTCTCACATAGGTGGTCAACTAGCTGAAGGCTTTCAAGGAAGGAATTTTACACCTTCTTTGGGCCCCAAAACAAACCAACTATGCATGTGTCTCCATGTGCCCTTTAAAGCATTTTTGTGCAAAAACCATGTGAGCATCTACACTTGCCAATGACTTTTTGCAGTGAAACTTCTGAGTTCCACCACAAACAGAAAACCACCTCTATGAGAGGCCTGTCTTACTGGTGATATTGTTGTGGTGACTTGAAGACACATTCCTCCTGTTTACACAGTTTTTAGCTTCTGGACGCTATTCCATAATGCCTAGATCCATGGTGTCCAATACACTAGCCCAGGGGTTAGCAGCTTATGGCACGCATACCATAAGTGGCACACGAGCCGATTTCCAGTGGCACGCGTGGTAGGAGCTCAGTCCCAACCGCTGGAGCCCTTCGTCTTCCCTGGCAGCAGATTAGGCTGTGGTGGGAGGAGCAGCACTGTGAAGCCTCTGGGGCCAGTCTGGGATTGCATGGCCATGGTAGTGGTGCCTCCAGCCTCAGGGGTCGGCCAGGGACCATGTGGCTGCAGCAGTTGCTGAAAGGAACTCATGTCCAGAACCTCACACCCCAGTCCCCCTCACTTACTCCCCTCCTCCCACCAAGACCCTGCACCCCAGCTTGCTCCGACACAAGTGTTCCCTCTAAGCTGCGGGACAGCACAGCTTCACAGGTGATTAATCAGCCCCGCCTAGTCAGAGACTCAGGGCTCTGTGCATCCTCCCTCCTGGCCAGACACCCTACCCCCATCCTGGTCCTGCACCTTCCACTCTGGCCTGGCCAGATACCTACTTCCACCCTGCTCCTGCATCCACCATTGCTCCTGCACCCTCCCTTGCTCCTGCTTCCTCCCCCTGGTCAGACACCCTACTCCCAGCCTGCTTCTGCATCCTGTATCCCACCCAGACATCACAACCTCTCCCCCTTCTGCACCTATCTCTCTCCCAGATCCTGCACCCCATCCCTATTCCACTTCCTGGCAGCTCTGTCCTGCACATTGAATCCCTCATTTTTTACACTTAATCTGTTTAATAATTTCAATTAAACTGTTCTCCCCAGCTGCAGCACTAACAAAATTACTCTGGTGTAATTATGTAATTAATGGTGAGTTTCCATTAGCAACAGGTAGTCAGCGAAAAGATTTGGAGAGGGTGGGGCCTCATGAAAGGGATGGGGTCTCGGGGAAGAGATGGGGTAGACCCTGCTTGCCCTGACATTTAAAAAGTGATCTTGGGTGTAAAAATGTTGGAGACCACTGCCCTAATGTAATACCCCTGGAAGACTCAAGATAAAAGGGGGCAGTTTAGACTCTCCTAAGAGAGAAAGCAGTACAGGTTTGAAAGTGTTCCCCACATTTTGGGTTTGTTGAATGTTTATCTAGATATATTGCAGAAATGTTTGTGGAACTAGGGAGTACTCACAACAAACTATTAGTTGTGTTGTGTTCCGAAGCGTCAAAAATGTTTCCAGAAAAAGGCATTTACTATTAACCAAGTTAGCACCATTTAGGACACAGGACGTAGCTTTGTATTAGCTTTTTGGAATCATCATGTATAGGTGGCAAATATTAAATCCAAGTTCAGTACTTAGCAGTTTTTCCATGTCTACTATGATAGGGTATGTCTACACTACCACCCTAGTTCGAACTAGGGTGGTAGTGTAGACATACCCATATATAGTGCAGTTATATTGGAGGGATTTTTGTTAACATCTACAAGCACTTTCCAGAAATTTAACATTGAATTCTTTTAAGCTGCACACAGTCCTGCAATGTGAATAAGTATTGTTATCCCAGCAGGACAAATGAGGGCAAACTGGAATATACATATTATGGAGGAAAACACCTCAGACTCAGCACCAGACCCAGAAGCCCTAACACCCAATCACTACTTCTAGTCCCAAAGTAAAATGCTCCCAGCATATGATTTAATACGCCATGTTCCTCACAAAACTGGGAGTACAGATGATGATGTCTTCTCCAGTCTTCACACCCACTGATGGCGGGGGAGGAATAAAGGGGAAGACTGCCTCAGGACCCAGTGATTAAAAAGGGCCAGGGTTCTTAGCCGCTTGAGGTCTGGCTCAGGTTGGGAGTGACACGGTGCAGAGCGCAGTGGTGGAAAAAGTACCCCAAAAAGTTACTTAAGTAAAAGTACTGCTACTTTGGAAAAAATGTAATTATGTAAAAGTCAAAGTATCCTTCTGGAAAACTACTTGAGTAAAAGTACTACAGTATCACATCTTAATTATATTAAAGTATCCAGAAGTAAAAAGTAGTCATCTATGGTTAACCACCCGAATTATCATAGGGCACTGTTATTTTTCACACACACACACACACACACACACACACACACACACACACACACTGTGCACATATATATATATATACACACACACACACACACACACACTTAGGCTACGTCTACACTGGCATGATTTTCCGAAAATGCTTTTAATGGAAAAGTTTTCCGTTAAAAGCATTTTCGGAAAAGCACGTCTAGATTGTCAGGATGCTTTTCCGCAAAAGCACTTTTAGCGGAAAAGTGTCCGTGGCCAATCTAGACGCAGTTTTCCACAAAAAAGCCCCGATCGCCATTTTCGTGACCAGCAGACCAGGGAGACGCGGAGCAAAGCCGCGGAGAACGCGGGCGGCGGGACCGTGGCGCGTCTGGGCGGTCCCACTGCCCGCGTCCTCCGCGGCAAGAAAAGCCGCTCTGCATCTCCCTGGTCTGCTGGGGGGGCCACCCCAGCAGACCAGAGAGACGCGGAGCAAAGCCGCGGAGGACATGGGCGGAGGGACCGCCGAGATGCGCCGCGGTCCCACCGCCCGTGTCCTCTGCAGCTTTGCTCCGCGTCTCCCTGGTCTGCTGGGGGGGGGGGGGGGGGGGGCGCAGCTAGTGTGCCCCCCCCCCCCAGCAGACCAGGCTTTTCTTGCCGACGCCTGGGGTAGAGCAGCTGGGGTGCTGCCGGGTTGGTCTCCGCAGCGCCGAGGTGCGGCACTGCGGGGACCTACCCGGCAGCTCCCCAGCTGCTCTGTCCCAGGCGTCCAGATTCAGCCACTGTTGAAACTGATCAGCGGCCGATTCCAGGAAGCCCGAGGCAGAGCAGCTCTGCTTCAGGCTTCTTGGAATCAGCCACTGGTCAGTTTCAACAGCGGCTGAATCTGGACGCCAGTTCTGACTTACATACAGATTCAACTTAAGAACAAACCTACAGTCCCTATCTTGTACGTAACCCGGGGACTGCCTGTACAATATTCACACATCTACTATCCATTTATATTTCAAATCTGAAAATTAAATGTAGTCACAGCCCTCATTTATATAGCTAAAGAGTGACCAAATTAAATACAGGCGTCAAATTAAAGAAACATATTTATGTTGTCCAGATTCACAAGGCTTCCCACAGTCCAGATTAACTCTTTTGGGGTCACAGGGTTAGTAAATTTTGTTAAAGCCCCCCCCAGCTCTGGTGTGAGGCCAAAATGAGGGGTTCAGTGTGTGGGAGGGGGCTGCCAGGGAGTGGGATAGGGATGGAGGTCGGGTGCTGGAGCTGGTTGGGAGGGAGGTGCAGGAGTGGGCTGAGGGTGGTGTGTCTGGAAGGGTAAGAGGGTGCAGGAGCAGACCAGAGCTGGGAGAGCTGGGCAGAAGGGGTGTGTGTGGAAAAGGGATGGGGTCTGGCCATGAGAAGGGTGGGGCGTGCTTACCTAGCTCCGCGTTCCCCGCCACTTCCTTCGGCCGAAATCCGACTGATGGGAGCAGTGGGCAAACCCTTCTACCATCAGTTTCCAGCATTGCATTTCCCCAGCCGTGGGGAGGGTGAGCGGCAGCACCCAGCACCACACTTTTTCTCCCCCGCCCACCAGATACAGCCCGTGAGGCTCGGTGCTCCCCACCCCGCATAGATACTGCTTTTGAATTAAAAGTTGTTGATGCGGCTATTTTAAGAGGCTTCTTTGCGGGCAGTGTCATTGTGCTTGTTGATTGATTATTATTTTTAAAAAATCATCACCGCATGACGATTGGATGCTTTATGCATGCGTCTGTGCTTTAGCCAATCAGAATGCTGGCTTGCAAAAGTGTCAGTGGGGTGATAAAAGTAGTGAGTAACTAAGCGCTTCCGGAAACGGTAGTGGAGTAAAAAGTACAGTATTTTCTAAAAACCCTACTTGAGTAAAAGTAGAAGTATCACAAAAATAAATTACTTGAGTAAAGTGCAAATACTGAAAAAATGTATTTGTGTAGTGTAACAAATTATTTCCACCTCTGGCAGAGCAGTCCAGACAGCACTGAGAATTAGCTGCCCAAGCCCCACCCTTTCCACCCAAGGCCCTGCCCCTTCTGGGTTGGGAAAAAGGTGCCACCCTCCCCTGTTCAGGGTGCCAGCAATTCTGTCAGCCCCCCCTGCTGATCTTATATGGATGCCTAACGTTTATATGCCAACGTATTGAAAAAAATCCAACAGAAAAAAAAGAGAGATCCATGTAAACCTACTGGTGGCAAATAACAAGCAAACAAGGACACAAGGAAATTCTGTGACTGCAGCGCAGTAGAAATACTGTACCCCTTATCCTACCTCTGGGTTCCTCTGCTCTTTGCCCAAGGTAGATTGAACAAATCTTTGTACTTTTTCAGTGTTCAGTGGCATTTCAAATATGCTTTAGCTTAGCAAAAAATGTTTTCCCAAGGACTTATGGAAAAAAAGCTGAAAGATGAGAACAGCCAAGATTACAACATGCTGTCTGAAAACTTCCCAGGTGAAAAGTTATAAATTGCACCCAGTGAATGCACAGGAGGGTATTGGACAATGTGCCAGTCACTAACAAATGTATGAAAGCAGCAGTCAACATCATCAATTGTTGTTAAAAAAAATAACTGCTTTGTTTGGCAGATAATCAAATTAGGAGTCCTACTGGGCTTTGAATAAGAAAACAAAAGTAACAGGATGTTTAAAAAAAGACCACAGCTAGTAGCAGATGTGATTAACTAGCTAAAAAAAAAAGAAAAGCTGTAGGGGTGTCCAAACAGTGAGACCCCACTTACCCACAAAGAGATCAGCCAAATGTGTGCTTCAGGCATAATTTGCTCATATTCAGGGCTTCATAAAATGAACATACATGGGGTCTGAAGGATTTTTTTTTACCCATTTCACTATGTGTAACATTGCACAAGTGCCTAGGTACACTGTGTCATTGTTTTTCCCAGTCTTCATTTTCATAAGCCTCTTTGCACCTCTTCCCACCAGCTTAAATAGAATTTATGAAGTAAAGGTTTCTCATAAGCCTAGAAGCTGCTGTAGTGAGAACTCCCCACTATGTCCCACCCAGCAGACAGGAGTCTCTTTCATTTGTTACTAGCAGGCAGGCAATTTTGTATCCATTGTGAACTGGGACAGGATAGAATTACAACACACACACTTTAAAAGAATTTACAACACACACACAACACACACTGAGCTAACATTTTCCAAAATGCCCAAGTATCTTAGAGCCATAAGTCCCTTTTTCGAGAGTCTCGAGGCTCGTCTACTGACAGTGATGCAGCTGCAGTACATCTGGTGAAAACGCTCTACACCGATGGGAGAGAGTTTCTTCCATTGGCACAATAAAATTACCTCTGTGAGTGGTAGCAGCTATGGAGGCAGGAGAAGCTGTACACATCAGCGCATACATCGGTCTAAGGGGCAAAGCTAGGACGAGTAACTAATATGTCTACACTACTTTTTTTTGCGGAAGGGCAATGCAAATGAAGCACTGATTAGCATTTTCGTGGGCTTCATTTGCATAATCTTTTCCGATCCATTTTTGCACAAGAGGTTTTTGTGCAAAAACATGCAGCATGGACATTTCCGTTTTGCCCCAAACCCCCTTTTTGCGCAAGATCCTCTGGGAGAGGCATAAGGATCTTGTGCAAAAAGGGGATTTTGTGCAAAACGGAAACGTCCACACTGCATATTTTTGCGCAAAAACCTCTTGCGCAAAAACGGATCGGAAGAGACTATGCAAATGAAGCACGTGAAAATGCTAATCGGTGCTTCATTTGCATTGCTCTTCTGCAAAAAAATCCCGGTAGTGTAGACATAGCCTGAGCGGGGACAGCATTTCAAAGGGCCTACCTGTTCAAGAGCACGTCTAAAGGGGGAACTCAGGAGTGCTTTGTGTAGAACAGGAGTAATAGTACCAGGTTAGGTTTTTCAAAGCTTTCTGCTCAACTGAGCGGCTTGATGACAGCACTTGATATAGAACTTACATCGATGCCTTCTGACATAAATCTTAGCCGAGCAGTTGAATACCTGCTTTGAAAATTCTCCCCAGGGTGGCAGGGAGAATTTCACTGTCATTTGTGAAGGTTTTTCTGTGCCACAACAAATGCTGGAGATTCCTTTCGTATCATTAAAGGAAAATGCAGACCACAGAGTCCCACCAGCAGCGACACCTTGGTTCGTATTCTTCATGTCACAGTACTATGCCTATGTAAAAAAATTAAGGAAAAAACCAGAAAGCAGACAGAATAAAAATAGAACAGGGAGCAATCTGAAAAATTAATCTGTATTGTCAGCTCTCTAAGGAATGTAAAGAAGACATTTTACAGTAACTGTCGATTCCTAGTACACCTCCCATCAACTTAGTCCTGAGCAGACTTGTTTAAAATTACCAACATTCTTGTGCCCCCTGGTGGCTGCTCTGAATTCTGGTGACAGCATTGGTTGAAAGTTGAAGGTTATGCTAGTGACCAGCTTCCAGTCTCCCTCTGTAGTTCTTTGTAGAGCATCCACCATTGAATAACCTTCACCATTCATGTTAAAAGAGGTCGCTGGAAAGATGTGCATGCTAGTGAATGCTCTGACATTCTGCAGTTTTATTAAGACTGACTGCAAGCTCCCGAAGGGGTCTTGCATATCCTCTCAAACAAAGAACTGATTTTTATGTCAACCAACTGAATGGAGCAGCTTAAACAACATGCTCTTTGGGTTTGCAAAAAGAACTGGTATGGCTGGCATTCTTAAATGGATGTTGGGTTTTTCAATTGGCCTGCTGTTTCCAATACTTCATAGGAGTAGCAATAGAAGTGGCCAAAAGTAAACTGGGGAGCCCTTTCTTAGATCTAAATACCTCAGCAATGATACCCCATAGTATTAATTCCCTCCTGAATACTTGTGTAGTTCATGTCACTCTGCATGACTTTGCAAAGCCTGATCTCTAATTGGATATACAATTGATGCCACAGTGAGTAGAATTTTAAATAATATTCCTTTAAAAACTTTTCAGTAATGTACCTGAAATTCTAGTAGTCAGATTAAGTAAGAAGGTAGTGGTGTGGATGAGAAAGTAGGGAGTAAACATGGTTCATACTGGGTGTGATATTCAGGTTACCAGGTAGGTCCAATATGCTGCTCATGTCTGCCAAAATATTGTAGAACCGTAATGTTAGCCCTGCTGTATTTTTTATATTATTGATAACATGCAATGCCATTTTGCTGTAGATGTGAACTAGTTTTAGGCACTTGCCATCTGAGAGTGTGGTTTCCAAATTGAGTGGCATGCTGTGTGACAAGTTCTGGGAAGTACTTGTTAGAGCAGTTAATGAACTCTGTCCGCAGCAGAAAGAATGTGACAGAGGGCTCTGAAATGTTTTCCTAGAGTACAATTTCCCATAGAAATTAATGTTAAGTCTGGGCTCTGTGGCTTACTGTTTTATAATGACAGTTTGATATTGTAAAACACCCCATACTTACGGTTATGAAACCTCCTTACTTGTCACCGGGGCAGCGTGCAAGTGAGAGGGAACTGAGGCCCAGACATACTATATGCAGTGGTGTTATGAAGAACTTGGTATTAGGGATACGAATGAGTAACCATACAGGGTGATGCTTTCGAGGCACTGCTTAACTGGTACCTTGGAGGATCCCTCGCCCACATTTGCCACAACCTCCTCAGGGGTTGGGAGCTGGTCATCCCCCCCCCCCCCCACGCGGGGGAAACAGGAGCCATTCCCTCCTCCCCATGCGGGAGGGTATGGGGGAGCAGCACTTAAACCTAAAGTTTAACCAGTTAGCTGATTAACTGGGATTTTACATCCCTATTCTGTGTCAGCTGGAAAGCTTGTCTCTCTCACCAACAGAAGCTGGTACAACAAAACATATCACCTCCCCCACCTTGTCAGCTTCACATACTGTCATTTACCAAAGGAATTTAGAAGCACAGCCAGGAGTATAACCAGGAGCACTGACTCTGCTCTGAAAGTCCAGGGCCCGATGGCCCTCAGGGTATGTCTACACTGCCACCCTAGTTCGAGCTAGAGTGGCTAATGTAGGCATACGAAGTTGCAAATGAAGCCCGGGATTTAAATATCCCGGGCTTCATTTGCATCTTGCCGGGTGCCGCCATTTTTAAATCCCCCTTAGTGCAGACTCTGGGCCCACGGCTACACGCGGCACGGAGTAGGTAGTTCCAATTAGGCTCTCTAATTTGAACTACCGGTACTCCTCATTCCACAAAGAGAGCCTAATTCGAACTACCTACTCCATGCCACGTGTAGCCGCGGGCCCGGAGTCCGCACTAAGGGGGATTTAAAAATGGCGGCGCCTGGCAAGATGCAAATGAAGCCCGGGATATTTAAATCCCGGGCTTCATTTGCAACTTCGAATGCCTACATTAGCCACCCTAGTTCGAACTAGGGTGGCAGTGTAGACATACCCTTACAGAGTAAGCTCCATTTCTGCCTCTTCCTCCATCAAGTCGCATGGCTGCAGTGGAGGAATGCTGTCTGCTGTCCTCAGAATCCTCCCGCAAAAGAGGGAAGGGTGCCAAAGTTCAGAAGGGGGCTGTGAAAGTTAACGCTTCAAGCCAGGTCTGCCTTGCAGGCATGAGTGGCAGGTGACTGGCGGGCTTGGGTAGGTTAGACTCCAGTTGGCCTGTCCCTTTTGCCTGGGACTCTGCCCCCCCTATGTCCATTCCCCTCCAGAGCTCAGAGGATCTCTCCAGCCCAGCTCACCTTGAAGCACTGCTCCTGCCACCCATAGTCCCTGCCTACAGGCTGGTCCCCACCCTCCTTCAAGAGGGAAGGATCATGTTACAGGAGTGCAACAGAAAATTGCTAGTTGGGAATTAATATTTTGATGTAGGGATTATCTTACATTGCAGATATTGGAGAAGTGGCTTTTTATTATATATTGTCTCTGTGTACGTTTATCATTTGCATAGGTTGAGATAAAAAATACATCTATTTTCCTGTTTTCTTCAGGTGTCAGTTTTGTAAGAATGATTCTAGTTTCACTTTATCAGTCTCTCTCGGGTTTAGTGTTTAGCCCTCAAAGGGTGAAATATGTTCTCTGCATTCATCATTACAATTCAACTGTTGCAATGTCCTTGAATTACTTCTCTAACTTCCTACCCTCTCTTTAAAATATGGATAATCTCTAGGAGAAATGAGATATTTGGTTGTCATTTTTATTTCAAAATGACTGTTTTTGAAATTTAGTTTTTGGGCTAGTGAACAAACCTTTCTTTTTACTCTGAAGATTAGCTGGTCATCCTGGAGTAAAAGTAGCTTCAGTTTTTCTTTATATACGACAAAACACGAGAGGAAAAAAAATCAAGGTTAGGGTTATGGTATCTGGTATATTTGAGATTATTTGTGCTTGAGTTGTTTAAGGAAAAATATATAGAAAATGGTACTTGGTGTCTGCCCATGGATATTTAATAGGTGCCTGTTACCTTGTTGTCTTTCATCATTTAGACTGAAGATTTTAGATAAAGATGCATTGTGCCACTGGAAGGAAGAGGTTTCTCTCTGTATAATAATAAAGACTAACAGGTTAAAGTGCCACAGGACTCCTCATTGTTTCTGCAGATGCAGACTAACACAGTAGCCCCTCTGAGACTTCTCCCTATAATGTTATCTGAATTAGCACTCATATTTCTGAAGCAAATTAAACAGTTTAGGGCTTAAGCATTAAAGCCAGAGTCAGGTGCACTATTGTGTAGCTAATTTTTATGCACAATTGCCAACAATCCCTAATGCAAATTGACTGGTTTGTATACTCAGATGAACATTTAGAAACCCTGTCGTCCATTTAGACATACTAGGGCTCCTAGTGCTCTAATTGCAAGGGCGTTTAGGGGTGCACTATTCTGTGCTTTAATGTTTTGATAATCAGGCCCAGCAACTATCATTTCTAGTCAAATAAGATTTTGGGGCTTCTTGATTGTGTTGTGTCCAGTTCCTGGAAGACCTGTGCATATCACAGAACCCTTCCCTCCCCAGCTAGCACTGTTTGCCACTCTTGTTGACAGCAGTAACAGGGATGTCTAGCTCTGAGTGGGTTTGGAAACTGAGTCACTCCCTTTCCCATGTGCAGGTCAAGGGTTAGGCCTCTTGCCCTGCCTCTGCCCATTCTGTGCCTGTTATGTGGGTAACCAGAAACCTTCAGTTCTCCATGGCTGAAGCATATAAGAACATAAGAATGGCCGTACTGGGTCAGACCAAAGCTCCATCTAGCCCAGTAGCCTGTCTGCTGTCAGTGGCCAGCGCCAAGTGCCCCGGACGGGGTGGACTGAAGACAATGATCAAGTGATTTGTCTCATGCCATCCATCTCCAGTCTCTGGCAAACAGAGGCCAGGGACACCATTTGTATCCCTTGGCTAATAGCCTTTTATGGACCTAACCTCCATGAAATTATCTAGCTTCTCTTTAAACTCTGTTATAGTCCTAGCCTTCACAGCCTCCTCTAGCAAGGAGTTCCACAGGTTGACTACGCACTGTGTGAAGAAGAATGTTCTTTTATTAGTTTTAAACCTGCTACCCATTAATTTCATTTGGTGTCCTCTAGTTCTTCTATTATGGGAACTAATAAATAACTTTTCTTTATTCACCCTCTCCATACCACTCATGATTTTATAGACCTCTATCATATCTCCACTTAGTCTCCTCTTTTCTAAACTGAAAAGTCCCACCTTTTCATTCCATTGCGTACAGCTGCATGACATGAAACTCTGGACAGCATCGAGCCATGAAAATATTTTATTTAATTTTTAATTTTTAATCTGATTTCAGGTTGGTCCATTCAGGTCCAACTAAGGGATCCCCACAATCTGGGGTGGATTTGTCTTTTGCAACGCGCACCGGTACACGGCAAGGGATCGAAACGCATCTCTTCAGGACAGAGACTAGCAGAGATCTCTCCCTGTGGACAAGGAACATAGTGCAGGGCTGCCATAACTCAGCTGAACTCATCACGGAAATCAAAACCTGTGAGTAACACTGGGAAGTTCTTCTTCTTTACATTGAGTCACTTCGGCGTTTGCCCTTCGGCCTGTTTCTCAGCACGAGACTCAAAACGCTGGGTCTGGGATCGTTAGTCCAGGATCAATGCTTGGGGAAGTTGATTGGTCTGCCCAAATTTTTTCCACCAGAGCTGATTGAAATTTCAGAATGGAGACGGAGTTTCTGTGAAAAATGCATGGCTGCTTTTGCAGCCCACTCTTAGCTTCTCTTAACTGTGACAAGGGGTGTGGTTTCAGGCCCCGTAGTGTGTAATCCTGACTTCCATTTTGCTCTTTTCTTCTTCATATCAGCTAATAATGCCTGAAGTGCTAGAGCCAGAGATGGGGACCTCCTGCCTTTGGAAAGTGTCATGAGGAGAATGGAGGGGTTCATGCTGTTGCTAAGCTTCTAGTTCAAAGGGCCACAGCTCTGTGATCCCTGGAAGGAACATCCTCTTGGCAGAGCTGTCCCATCCATAGGTCTCCCCAGGCCCTGCACTTTGGGGGACCCCACAGTGGCTGCCTCAACTATCTTATGCATGAGCAGGGTGCAAGGTGGAAGTAGGGGTTGCCCTGCATCCCCTCTCACCATCGATTGCAATCTCCTGGCTTATGTCATGTGAGAGAGAGCCAAGGGGCCGAGCAGGGGTGAGGCTTGGAGGAAGGGGTGGAGCAGAAGTGGGACAAGGATGGAGCAGAAGTGGAGTGGGGCCAAAGAGGGTTGTCCCAGGCTACATTCCTGAGGTGATGTAGGGGATTTACCCCAGGCCCGGCGCCCTCCAAGGGAAAGCCCTGCATCCTGGAGTAAGGGAAACATCAGGAAGAGGGCATAAAGGTTACTGGTGATCTGACTAGGGCACCTATCTGGAAAAAGGAATGGGTAAGGTAGGAGCCATGAGTATCCAAAACTCACAAATAGATCTTGGACACTTACCCACCTTGACCTGCATTTTTTAAATCAATAATGGGGGCCAGTCTATTAGCAATGGGTGCAAACTACCTCCCCCTGTAAGACAACTGCCTTCCATCTGTGATGCAATCAAGACTGTGAGCGAGCACAGGAGTCTCTCTTCTTCAAGCTTGACTACATAGGGAATATAGGATAACTATTCTGGATTAACTCCCTGACTGGATTCCTTCATTTTGGAACAAGAGTGTCCAGAAGAGGAGTTATTCAAGAACAGAAATAATGCTTCAAATTCACACACCCCCAATTCCAGAATAACTGCCCCATGTGGACAAGCCCATATTTGGCCTACTGGTCTCAAATGCCTGGCGGAGTCCCCCTCACCTTGCCACTCCTATTGGTTGATTTGCCTTTTTGCTTGTCCAAAGGGGTATGGTACGCACTGTGCAAGACCCATCCCCTGGTAAAACCCTTGTTTTGTGTTGTCCTTGCCACTTCACTCTTTCCTTTCATCAATGCTGTTAAAATCAGAGACTCCCTCTATTCTACCTAAGATCTGAGTTTCGTCTGGTGCTCGATCCCCAAGCTAACCTAAAGGTTAAATCAGCCATGGTGCAGAATTCCTGAAGCAATAGCTACTGCTTACAATCATCAGGGTCTTTTTTTCAATTACCATGAAACTAATTAGTATTCAAAAGTGTCTTCCTCTTTCTTGAAATTCTTGAGTGATTCCCTTTGCGGCTTTTAGCTTTTGCAGCTCATTTAGTGCTCAAAGAGGGAGGCTGTCTCTTTGAATGTCTGGTATGCAAGTGGTGGGAAGAGAGTACCTGAAACTAAAGTTTGAGATTTTCTTGTGTATCTTGGCATTTAGAGATATCCACGTGCTGGGTACGACGAATTAGGTCAAGGGGAATGACTTCTTTTATTTACTCTCTGCAATATCCAACACATTAATTGAACTGTATGTATATTTGAATCCTGTTTGGGTGTTGTAAAGCAGAATGAATTACAGTAGCCTTTCACAGTCTGGAAATACAGAACAGGGACTTGATTAATTCACTGTAAGGCTACATCAAATGTGAAATTTCACCAGCTATCAGTCAGGTCTCAGTGCTACCTTTCAAAGTTGTTCTCCTCAGCTCTTCAGTCCAGAAGTTTTAAGAAATAAAACTTGTATTTAATGCTAAGAGATATAAACAACTGTTCTAATTTTAGGGCATATCCAAACAACACCTTCACCTATGATTTTGTGACCAGTGACCAGCAGGTACCTTAACTGTAACAGCTCAGTTTATATCCACTCAGCTGCCTTTCTTCCATCCATGTCGAACACTTGTCTGCCTAGCTCCATCCTGATGAGGACATTCATGTCAGTTGAACCACGTGCTTTTGTAAGGAGCAGTGTCTCCTGAGAAGAGGCCAGATTAGCGGCTTTTGCGGCAGTACATTCCAATGTGTCCTAGTGCAGGGAAGGAACTGCTTGGGAGAAAAGAGGCTCGAGCAACCAAACCAGCTACTGAGACCAGGAGCAGTGAAAGCTTCCTAAATAGGGTGGGGGGCACCGGCCAAAGCCATCCTTAACCTCTATGCAAAATAAAAAGTACTGTGTAGGGCCCCATAAATCCTAAGGATGGTCCTGCCACCAGCATCAAACCATGGCAACCCCTTGCCCCCAAATCCCTGCCCTGCCCCTTCTCCTCGGCTACGTCTACACTGGCCCCTTTTCCGGAAGGGGCATGTAAATTTCATGGGTCGTAGTAGGGAAATGCGCGGGGGATTTAAATATCCCCCGCGGCATTTAAATAAAAATGTCCGCTGCTTTTTTCCGGCTTTTAAAAAAGCCGGAAAAGAGCGTCTACACTGGCCCCGATCCTCCGGAAAAAGTGCCCTTTTCCGGAGGATCTTATTCCTACTTCGAATAAGGAATAAGATCCTCCGGAAAAGGGCACTTTTTCCGGAGGATCGGGGCCAGTGTAGACGCTCTTTTCCGGCTTTTTTAAAAGCCGGAAAAAAGCGGCGGACATTTTTATTTAAATGCCGCGGGGGATATTTAAATCCCCCGCGCATTTCCCTACTACGACTCATGAAATTTACATGCCCCTTCCGGAAAAGGGGCCAGTGTAGACAAGCCCCCTCTAGTCTCTGCCCCACACTGTCTGTTTCCTCGAGTCCCAGCCTCACATTGCCTCTTTCCTCGAAGACTCCTGCCCCCACTCGCATCTCTCCATGTGCCCCATCACTTGTCCTTACAGCTTGTAAAAAGTGGCACAGCCACACCCTGTCCCCGTTCCTGCATCCCTGCCTCAGACACAGTTTGGGTTCTGTCTGCACTCCCCCTTATGGAGAGGATTGCAGAGAGCACTTCAAATTAGAACTTGTAGCTCCCTTAGACTAGTTAGGGACAGAGCACAAAGCAACTGATCTCAAATTGGAGGTCAGGGAAAGGCATCGGATCCTTCAGGGCCATGAAGGGCTTATTTCCAGGTAGAATTTCAGGCAGCTGAAGGTAAAGACTACACTGTGCAGATGTCCACTCCTCCTGAGCAAATATCAGTCATAAGCAGTCAATGAGGGGCAACATGGAGGTAGCCAATAGCCTGGCCCTGCTGAGCACAGGAACAGCAGCAGAAGCAGTAAACGGAAGGAACAGCTAATTTCAACTGCTCTCTGTGCCTGAAGAACAAAGGACGAGCAGGGGCTTTACATATGCCTGTTTGAAAGTTAGCTGGTTCCATTGGCAATCACATTTTGGAACAGAGCAAGGGCAACTCATCCACTTGTAGAAATTACAAACCAGAAGGGACCAAGAGAATCCTGTGAAAGGACTAGTGAAACCTACTAGAAATTCCGTGGGAGTTGTGTGTGTGTGTGGGCGTGGATGTTTATTCTCTCTCTCTCTCTCACACACACACACACCCACCCACCCCTCCCCATCTGTATGTGTTCATGGAAATTCGGTGAAGCTTGGTGTAATCCAATTCAGATGGCTAAATAATTACACTGAAATACAGAATACAGTCATATAAGTAATCTTCTATCCCCCACATATTCAAATGCACTCCATCTACTTTTTTAGCTACCCAGCTCCAATCACCATATTTAAGCTGTCTTTCAGGCATCCTGAATTTTTTTTAAAAAAGAGGCAAAATATCCCATATTTGCACGCCCCCTGCTGGCCGTTGAGTTCCCAGATCTATGCAGCTGCAGCAGCCTCCTATTTGAGCATGTGGTGTGGCGTCAGGCAGGGTGCCGAGGGAGGAACCAGGTAGTACTGTGTCTTTCCTCCCTGTGCACCCTAAAGAAGGGGGGGAGTCTGCCAGCCTATCAGGAACATGGGACTAAAGCCCTGATGGCCAGACCCCCTCTCCCCCAGGGCTGAAGCCCCTGTCTCTGGTGCCCCCACTGCTGGCTGCAGCCCCATTCCCTCACTGCAGAGCTGAAGCCATTTACCGCTGTGGGACTGAAGCCCCATCCCTGGGTGGCTGTCACTCGCCATGGGGCTCCGCACAGAGCCACCCGCCATAGGGTTCAGGCTGGTTTCCAGTTGCCCCAACCCCCACCCCTATGGGGCTCAGCCAAGTTCTCAGGCAGCTCTGTTCCCAGATGGCCCCCACCCACTGGAGGGCTCAGCCCCGTTCCTGGGTATCCCCCACCCGCCACGGGGCTCAAACCCTTTCCTTGTGTGGGGCTCAGGCTCATTCCTAGGCAGCTCCTGCCTGCCATGGGGCTGAAGCCCAGTTGATGGGTGACTCTCACCCACCACGGGGCTCAGCCTCCTCCCCTGTCCCATTTCCTCCTCCCTTCCCCATGGGGCTGGAGCCCCGATCACTGGCAGCACCCCTGCACCCCACCAGCTGCAAGGCTAAAGCCCTGAGCACTGACAGCTCCCCCTACCCCACTGTGGGGTTGAAGCCCTGAGTTCTGGCAGCCCTCCCCCCTTTGGGCTAAAGCCCCGAGCACCAATAGCCTTCCCCCCCACACACACACACCTTGGTGTCCCATATTGGGTATAGGAAATATAGTGTCCCTAATCATACTACTTCATTTGGTTCAGAAAAGTGGCTATAGGTTCTGTCTATAAAAGAATGTTGGTTTCCTTTTTTATTAAAATAGAATTTGGAAGAGGCTTAAAGCAGGCCAGAATGTGGAAGTAGATACATTTTAAGTATTTCCTTTTAAAGTTGATTTATTTGATAATGTTGTAAGAAGAGCAAATAATAAGTTGCCATAGACAGGTAATCTACATTTTGTTTTTCATGTTCAGCTTGTACCTACAAAAACCAGGAGTGCCGTTTGACCATCCATTACGAACATGGATTCTCTCTCACAGTTGAACCACGAGATGGTGCCTTGTCCAAAACAATTGTACAGTGTCCCTATGAAAAACTAAAAATGTCTTCAGACGATGGCATTAGGATGCTTTATTTAGACTTCGGAGGCAAAGATGGAGAATTTGTAAGTACTGTATTTAGCTACGGGAATGCAGGGTTATCATTTAGGCATACAACTAGTACAAGCAATTCTTTGCATGATTAGCATGACAGTATGCTCAGTGGGGCTGACGGGTCTTGCGGTCATGGTTTGGGGCAGACACAAACGTACTTCAAATTGGTTAAATATATCATGTAGAAACAATTCTTGGGTGCCACAATTTCTGGTAATCAAGACATAAACGGTTCCATGCATTGTTGAACTCCTAAAATAATGACTGATCTCTATTTTAATCTATAAGGACATTGACAGGGCCTTTTCTCACTTTTATGTAGGTATGACCTGTCCTTAGAAAGAGTCAGTAAAATAAAAATGGGGTAGGGATAAAATGGTAAAACCATGCAAAGAGGAAAGAACGATTTCCTGTATTTAGGGACCAATCAGGTTCCGTGGTGGTCAGATACAACAGTTTTTGCATTTGTATGCATCAGTCTGTAAACCCTTCATAACTAAGGGACTGATTTTTAAACACATTCATCACCTGTTATGATGCTTTTGGCCAGATTTTTCCAAAGAACTCCGCCACCAGTCTGGTGTTCACTTTTGAAACCTGGTCATTTCCCATTATGTGAATGTAGAACAAAGAGAGGAAATAAATGGGCATTTAAAATATAGTGCCACTGTTCCTGGTTTTATAAAATCCTGATATCAGAGGCAAGGAATCGTATCAGCTGCAAGAAAGTGCAGAACAAAACAGAGGTTCATTTTCAAGGGGAGAGACTGTGGGCTAGAGCCACAAAAAAGACTTAGCACAAAAAGCAGTGCAGCATGCCTTTCCACCTAGTGGAATCCGCAGCCCTGAGAGAGGTGCCCAGGCTCTGTGTGTAAAGCATGTGGAGAGGTAGGTACCAGGAAATAGGATTCACAAAAGCCAGACAGCTGAGCAAGAGTCTGCCTCAGTAAGCCAACAGGAAATACTGAAGAGAGGGGTTCAGCTTAAACCCCACTTCCCAAAGAGACTTAGGCAGGGTTCATGGTCATGAATTCTCTCCTGGCCTTTGGCACCTAAGCCAGGTCAGCTCTTCCTCACAAAAGAAGAAGAGGTCCCCCACCCCATCACCATCACTGCCACCCCTCCCCCAGCTGGGAGCCCATTGGTTAGCACAATTCCCAGGATGTGGCAGACCCAAGTTCCAGTCCCCATTCTATTATTAAATTATGTTAATGGATTAACAAATTGGGACAATTTCAACAGGTGAGACTGAGACAGTCCTATCCTGAATATGTCATAGTCTAGGGGGTCGGGTGCTCTGCTAAGAGCTGGTTCCCATCCTTGCTCCAAACCAGAAGGAACAATCCCAGGACTCCTATATCCTGGGTTTGCAGCCTAATCACTGTGTTTCATGTAGATAGCAGTGTCATCACCACCACTGCTTTATATGGAAGCTGAACAACTAATTAGCTTCTGAGCATGCCTACCGGAGCAGACCCTGCATGTGAGTTGGGGGGAGGATCTCATTTGAGGATTATGACTGGGCATAGACATGAGCTAAGTGCCTGGCCATCAGGATTAAGCTAACTGTGTACATGACCAGCAGCATATATTTAGGGCCCTGGCAGATTCTATTGGTGGATATGTAGGTGCCTAGAGAGTTTAGGCAACTACAGCATTATGGAGCAGTTCACTGAGTGTTTTGAGGATCTAAATTTTGGACTTTTAGGTGCTCAAGTGTCAGTTAGGTGCCTAAATCCTTGGCTACGTCTAGACTGGCATGATTTTCCGGAAATGCTTTAACGGAAAAGTTTTCCGTTAAAAGCATTTTCAGAAAAGAGCGTCTAGATTGGCACGGACACTTTTCCGCAAAAGCACTTTCTGTGGAAAAGCGTCCATGGCCAAGCTAGACGTGCTTTTGTGCAAAAAATCCCCGAATGCCATTTTCGCGATCGGGGCTTTTTTGTGCAAAACAAATCTCAGCTGTCTACACTGGCCCTTTTGCGCAAAAGTTTTGTGCAAAAGGGACTTTTGCCCGAACGGGAGCAGCATAGTATTTCCACAAAAAGCACTGATTACTTACAGTACGAAGTCAGTGCTTTTGCGGAAATTCAAGCAGCCAGTGAAGACAGCTGGCAAGTTTTTCCGGAAAAGCAGCTGATTTTCCGGAAAAACTGGCCAGTCTAGACACAGCCCTTGTGTGGATCTAGCCCTAGAGCAACAGCAGGGGCCTATAATAGAAGTACTGAGTGTCCTGCTGCCTCCTACATAGTGATGACACTTAGTACCGTGGTGTTCATTGGGTTACATGTTTGTTCCATGTAGAATGTGGTCTTGCATTGAAACTAGACCAGCCATTGTTGCTATATCACGATCAAAACATCCCATCTGCTATTGCAGAAGGTGAAGTGAAGAATCTATTTTCCTTCTGGAAACTGGCTTGACTGGCAATTGCAGAACCACTGGCCCTTCAGAGTAACTTGCAATCTGTACCCCACTGGCTAGATAGTGCATCCTGACTGGTTTATCTATAGCTTCTAGGTTACAAGGGCTGTGATATAAATGAACAAGGACAATATGTACAATTGACATTTCAGAGACCCGGCTTGCTCATTTTGGAGTTGAGAGGTCTGCTATTAATGTCAAATAGAGTAAGAACAGACCCTTAATGGGAAAGTGACACACATCCACCTATTGATGCCTCTTTCAGATGCATGTGACATTTAGAAATCACAGCCTATATACAGTATTGTGAAAACCGTTGTAGGCATCTACTTGTGGACCTGAAAAGGCATCTGCCTTGAGGATGCTGGTGTTAGTACAAAGCTGAGTCAAATTGTGCACTAAATATTTGGAAATTGTTCTGAAGACAACTTGCCTATGACAGGCAACTTCTTGTTTAATGTTCATTGAGAAGTGGAGCTGAATTATTCACTTAGTCTCACTATTCTTATGGCTCCTAAACTCATTTCAGAGTCTTTTATTGCTCTAAAGCTCAGAATAGATTTGGTGTACATGCCTACATTAGGAAGCTCAGACAGAGGCATGGGGAAGACAGTTGAAAGCTTCCACAAATGTATGCAGATACTTCATTCAGAAAACTCATTGCACCATTTCTGCTGCTGCTCTGCTGTCGGACTCAGAAACATACTGATTTTATTTTTTGAAATTGCAAAGCACAACACATTAAACAAAAAGTCAAATTAAGGGAGTTTTCAATTTTTTTCCAGGCTATCTGCCACCTTAATGTTGAAAGGCATATTGAGATGTGCCGTGGAAAGTCAATTTAATTCAGTTTGCTGAAGCTATGCAAAACTGTGCCTTTTCAAACAGTCTTGAGGCTACTGCTCAGTGCATGAACTCATCTCAGACAGAGTTCTCCGTTAGTGAATTGCTACAACCTGCAAACCTCAGCCTCTCTTTCACAGAGCCCAAACTGTGCTACCTAAACAAGGCTGGGGCACTTCGCTCCTGTATGAGACTCCCTTTAACATAGGAGCTTAAATCTCTTGGAAAACGTAAGGGCTACGTCTACACTGGCAGCTTCTTGCGGAAGAGTTCTTGTGCAAAAACTCTTCCACGAGAGAGTATCTACACTGCCATGTTTTACAATGCTATACTGTAAATTTACTTCTGGAAGAACGCTCGTGCAGTGCAGACAGACGGCAAGTTTTTGAGGAAGAATGGCTGTTCTTCCACAAGAAGCTGCCAGTGTAGATGTAGCCAAGGAGTTAAACTATTTTCACCCTCTGAATAGATCTGTTGGGATCTCCTCTGAGATCTTTCTGGTTAGGTTTTCCAGAACCCTTTGTCCAGTTCTCTGGGACCCAAAAAACTGTCTCCAGCGCATCACTCAGGTTACTGTGTTAGGCATGTATCAGCTCTTTGCTCAGGCTGGCACGATCTAGAGTCAAGTGGTTTATTTAAAGGGATTAGCCACCATTCTAATTCATCTCACACACCATAATATTTCTATTCATCTTTCCTGGCCCCTAATATCTATGGTTCTTGCATGTAAAGCCCAATCTCTCTGTGTAAGGCAAACTTGTATGCTGTGCTGGACCCAGGATATTAGAGAGATTAGGCGGGAGAGATGATACTTTTTATAGAACCAACTTCTATTAGTGAGAGAAACATGGTTTCAAACTTTCATAAGGATATCCTTTGGGTGTATTCCAGGACCTGAGAGAGAGCAGTGTGTAAGTTCAAAAGCTTGCCTTTTTCACAAAGTTGGTCCAGTAAAAGATTCTCTCTCACCCACGGTCTCTCTCTAAAGCATTCAGTCCAGGGTTTGTCTGAATGCTTTATTTACTCTAAATATACTCACAATACTTAGTTTTTGTTTCTCTTATTTTAAATGTATTCACATTAGTTAGTAGCTTCAGTAACTACTTGTCTAGGCTTGTTTGAAAGTTACTTGTTCAGGCATGTCTTAAGTTAGGTCTGCTCACATCAGCTAAGCAGCCCTACAGCAACTGAACCTTGAGGCTACGTCTAGATTGGCATGATTTTCTGGAAATGCTTTTAACGGAAAAGTTTTCTGTTAAAAGCATTTTCAGAACAGAGCATCTAGATTGGCACAGACGCTTTTCCGCAAAAGCACTTTTTGCGGAAGAGCGTCCATGGCCAATCTAGATGCGCTTTTCCACAAAAAAGCCCCGATCGCCATTTTCGCAATTGGGGCTTTTTTGCGGAAAACAAATCTCAGCTGTCTACACTGGCCCTTTTGCGCAAAAGGGACTTTTGCCTGAACGGGAGCAGTATAGTATTTCCGCAAGAAGCACTGATTTCTTACAGTAGGAAGTCAGTGCTTTTGCGGAAATTCATGCGGCCAGTGTAGACAGCTGGCAAGTTTTTCCGGAAAAGCGGCTGATTTTCCGGAAAAACTGGCCAGTCTAGACACAGCCTGAGTGTTCCGTTTCTAGACTCATCAGAAAGCAAACTCTGTAGCTCTAGGATTTTTGCACCATGCCAGGGACATTGATTAGTCTTAATGACCTGAGTATTTGCAACAAGACAAGCTATAGAAAAAGAAGATGCAGTGTGATGGACATGATAAAGTGCTGTTTCTTTTATCTGATAGCTTTAAAAATATTAGCAGGTAATAAATCAAGTAAATAATCGGTAAATGACTTCTAGTTTTATCAGTGCTCTGTGATCTGCACAACCACTAACTCAATCTCTTTTCTAATTTCAGCAACTGGACCTTCATTCTTGTCCAAAGCCAATTGTGTTCATCATTCATTCATTCCTTTCAGCTAAGATTACGAGACTTGGTTTGGTGGCGTAAGTTACATCTGTTTCCTAAAAGAAAAATGAAGCTGTCACGCTAATCTGAAGTACAATCAATAGAAGACACCTGTAGCTGCTAGCAGTGTACAAAAGATTGGAGTTCAATGCAGGGGCTTCGGCTCTGGTGAGTCTCCAAAGCCCCGCCTTCGTTTTGATCAACTACAAAGGAGGCATACTCCAAAAAAGACCAACTGATTTCAGATTCAGAACAGTTATTGAAATCACTATCAGTTGCAGGAGACAACAACATAGCTCATTGTACATAGTGGCAAAAATGGAATTTTACAATGTTAGTAATTTAAAACCGCATACTATACAGTGGAAATGAATATAGTACTGTATGTGTTGACATTTCAAAATCATAAAATCGTGCCTATTTTAATGTGTTTGTTTATATAGAGTAAGTAAGGGCTAAGCAGATGCAACACCGGGCACTAATCAGTTGTGATTCAGAATAAGGCTTGATTTTTTTTCTTAAATTTTTTTAGTACTATGTGAAGTGGATACTTTTCCATTAAGAGACCCCACCTAAGAAAAAAAATCAACAACATATTTTATCCCAATTTAATTTAAATGACATGCTCTCCCATGAGAGGGAGCTCCAGGTATGTTGTATGTGCCTGTTCTCTGGTAGGATGTTCTAAAGCAGGAGTTATCAACCTTCCTTCTGTTTGAGGCCATCCCACCAAACATGCAATTAAAACTCCCCAGCCTTCCTGTGCTCCAACAACTGCTTCTCTCCTTTCTAGTAGATTTCCTTTCTAACGCCAGGGCCAGCGTTAGAGGTAGCAATCAGGGCATTGCCCAGGGCCTCACGGGACAAGGGACCCCTTAAAGCTAAGTTGCTTGGCTTTCAATGAGCCTGACACTAAGCCTGCTCTCTGGTTTATTTTGGTGGACCCCGGTTGAGAAATGCTTCTGTAAAGCAGCAAAAAAGTCCTTAGTGAACAGCCCAGCACCCACATTAGAGCGTTGAGGGGTATTTTCAAATGGCCTGTCTTTAATGAGCATTTGTGCACGTTACTGTAGAGGACATCAAAGCAGCAACATTTACAGGACTTTTGTTGAATAGTCTGTTAAAAACAAGAGAGCACAAAGGGGCGTATTCAAGTGTCCTTAACTTATGAGCACACAGGGTAAACTTTTAAAAAGAACTAACCTAAGAGCCCAAGTCCCACTGATGGTTAGATGTACCTAGTCACTTTTCAAAATTGGATTTCAGAGCTTCTGAAAATGTTACCCATTAGAGATGTTATTGTGCCCAACTTAACATTGTGACCTAGAATGTCCTGCTGCTAAATCAATTTCATTGAAACAGATTTAATTAAGAAATGTATAATTCTGTCATCATTTGTTTAAAAATGCATTTGAGATACAAAAAGTGGCCTGAGAATTCAGTAGGGGTGAACTGAAAAACTGTTGATAAAGTAGAATTTATACTACTTTAAGCTGCAACAGAACTAACTCTTTGAAATAGATATTCATGTTTTGACACTAAAGCCACCTTTTGCAAGTCAGGGTTTTATAAACAATCAGAAGTCATAAAAGTGATTGCTTGCAGAAAGTCAGTTGTAACACTGCAATGATTCGTATTTCTTTTTACCTTTACAAGTAAAGTAAGTTTTAATTTAGATGTCACTCAATTGGCAAAAAAAAAAAGGCGCCTCTCCTACTAAATAATAAAACCATTTGATTCCATTTTAATTGCTTTCAGTTGATCTCTTGAGCACAATAAATAAATCAGATCTGTTTCCACATATATAAAGGTTTAATTTATAGTAGTTTTTCATATATATGTTAATTAGTAATAAAAATACTCATTTTAAAATGTTAAGGAGATGCCAGGCTGAATTTACGAACACTGTACTAACACTTGGAAAATATTATACCTGACAGAGAGGGTAATTTTGGAACAGTATGGACATATGGTAATCTTCAAAAAATTCCTGAAAGCAATTTGACTGTTTAGTAATGTTAATTTCTAGCTTAATGGAACTTATATAAGGAATTAAAACTTACTTTATACCCAAAAATAAATAAATATTAAATAATTTGCCAGTATTTTCCATTCACACAGTTATCTATGGAGGAATTTTTATCTCTTCTGATTAAGATATGCATGCTTTGTAGGGTTAGCTCTTTCAGGGAGATAACCTTTGATTACAGAATCATATTTCAATAAAAGCCTATGCAAAGTATATCAAAAAGTAAATACCAAGATATGTGAATTTAACGAAGGAGGCATCTCCCTTGAAAACTTAGATCATGCAATGCAATGTGTTTTTGTCTAAGAACAAGAGTTTTTTGAATTTGGATCCATGTTCCTCTAGACATTGCAAAGATTAAAGCAGCATCCTGCGTATTGTGGATAAGAGTCAATGCATATATAATTATACTGCACTGTGTCCTTATTCCTTTAAAGTCACTGGAATGTTATATAAACATGTATGTTCATTGTAAATAATCAAAATTCATTTTTGTTTCAATAATTAAATTACAAAGTACGTAATCTAAGGTGCTCAGTACAATATGAAGTATAAGTGAATAACTAAATAGTTTTCAAAGAAAGTTCATATTATATATTTATAGACAAATTAAAATTATGGTAATTACAAATGTTATTTCTTCATCATTTACAGATTTTGGAGTGATTCATATTTGGATTGCATTAAGAAAATATGGGCCTACTCCACATTTATAAGAGCATAGTTTATATTTTAGAGGAAAAGAATATATTTAATAAAAGTCATTTATTTGATTTTTTTTGTGAGGTGAGCTTAATTTGTACAATAGGCTATTTGGAATTCCGTATTTATACCATTTCTAGTTTCAGGTAACATTATACTGAATTCTTAAGCAATTACTAAAATGTAATTACATGAAAAAACACTGCTTCATCTGGTTTAAAATGGATTATATTTATAGAAAGGACAATGTTCTTTACGCATGCTTTTTAAATTGTAGACAAAATCCAGCATTAGTAATATGCAGTGGGTTTGTTGGCCTGTGAAAGAAGCTAAGGGTCTCAGTCCAGTTCCTAATGGACAACAAAGCACATCATAGCATGCACCTCTATTGGCAGTCTCTCTGGTCACCCAGGACAAAAAGGAAAAGGCAGTAGTATTACTCCAAGGTCATTCAAGGCAGATGTGCAGCAGTGTGAGGAAATCTGCAGTGTCTGTGAGAAATCTTTCTAGAACCTGTCATAAGCCCGTCCATTTCCTGGGTTCCAATAGGACCTTTCACAAGTACTAAACTCTCTGGCTACGTCTACACTGGCCCCTTTTCCGGAAGGGGCATGTAAATTTCACTAGTCGTCGTAGGGAAATCCGCGGGGGATTTAAATATCCCCCGCGGCATTTAAATAAAAATGTCCGCCGCTTTTTTCCGGCTTTTAAAAAAGCCGGAAAAGAGCGTCTAGACTGGCCCCGATCCTCCGGAAAAAGCGCCCTTTTCCGGAGGGTTTTATTCTTACTTCAAAGTAGGAATAAGAGCCTCCGGAAAAGGGCACTTTTTCCGGAGGATCGGGGCCAGTCTAGACGCTCTTTTCCGGCTTTTTTAAAAGCCGGAAAAAAGCGGCGGACATTTTTATTTAAATGCCGCGGGGGATATTTAAATCCCCCGCGGATTTCCCTACGACGACTAGTGAAATTTACATGCCCCTTCCGGAAAAGGGGCCAGTGTAGACGTAGCTTCTTTGTTTTCCCCAGTAGAGTTCCTGAAGTATCTGTCTACCTGGTGTAGTGAGAGGGAAATCACTGCTTTTAAACACTTCATTTTAATCAAAACAAGTGGCTGGGAAAAGAGGATTTGGTTTCCTCTCACTGTTCAAATTTTCAAATAATGCCTTAATTAGAAAAGCAAACAATGCCTCTGGTCTATAAAGGTTGGTCATTGAATTATATTATAGTTTCTGAGGGAAAGTGTTCCGTTTAGTTCAGAATGGCTTTCCCATGCAGAAACTTAAGGGGAAAGAGGGGACCTTTATATTGGTGAATGACAAAATTTTACCCTAAATATAATATTCTTTAATTGTAAAACCTATACAGAAATATCACTAATAGTAGCAAGACTGAAGCATCTATACAGAAGGTAAAGTACTACCATCTACTGTGTATCACAGAAAATAAAACTGATATAATCTGTTAGGGAAATATACTGACTCGAAACCTTTTGGTCCTTGGAAAATACAATATGTATGTAAAGGAAGAACATGTCTAGATCATGTGAATAGCTAATAGATCCTTCCCCAGAATCCCACAAAAAAGCAATAAAAGTCATTTTCACAGTAGTAAAACATTTGGTAGGAGTTGCTCACTTTAAAAGATCTTTTGAATGTAGATGGATGCTTTGTACTTAAAAGTAACTAGTATTTTTCTTAAGTGTCCATTGTAAAATAATGAAAAGCCTTTTTATGCATTGTCAGGTAAATCACTACCACATAACATTAATCAAAAATCTTTGCCAACTAATGAAACTACTGTACGCTCTCTCCAGCTGAAAGAAAATATTCCTTTTTCTAAAAGGAGATGGAGTGGTGTGTTTTCACATCACTTGTCATTTTTATGGGCCAATTGTACATGCTCAACAATAACACCATCTTTTTGCTTACAAGTTAGAAAAATAATGAAAAGATAAGCTTTGCTTTCATATAAATGCCATAGTAATGAAATAGCACTGGTTCAATATTTTGCCAGCAGAGGATAAAACAATCATATAAAAGGTAACTGAAAAATGTATTCAATTATAAAAGTTTTTTAATTCAAAGGGAAACTTATACTCAAAAGCATTATCCATGATGTCATTTAAGTTAATTGCTAAAAAAATATCAGCAAGATTTTGATTTTTAAATTGCACCAATTGCAAAATCTTAGATAATGAAATTAAACATGCTTATAAAATAACAAGGATTACATCTTTTCCTCAAAATGGAGCAGTTCCCCCCCCCCATCAAAAACTGAAATGCTGTAACTGTATTTTAGTCTAGTTACAAATCCTATGTGTATGTACCATAGATATAATTAAGGAAAATAACTTGTTAGAGCAGAATTAAATAGCTCCTGCCTCTGAGGCATGTTTTGCACCACATTAAATCATATTTAAATGTGAAAACTGTGTTTCAGGTACTCTAGCACTGCAGGAAGTAAACTCTTCACACTGTGCAGTCACACACCATTGCTTCATCATCCCACACCAGTGCAGCATGAAAAGAAAGGGTGGCAAATAACTCTCTATTGGCAGAATAGGATTTGCTTCCCATTTTGTGCAAGCCAGGTTGCAGGATTTAACCTGCAGGTAGCAGGGCCAAAATTCTACACTTTATACTGAATGATACAAATGCAATATTTGTATCACTCAATATAAAGTTATGAATCAATTTCATAAATAAGGTTTTGCTTAATCATGGTAGCAAGCCTCAACCATTTTACAAAATGTAGAAATTTGGCCCTGCTACCTGCAGGTTAACTCCTGCATAACAATTAATTCAATTTACAGAATGACTATACATTTTCAGCTATGAACATACGCAGAAAGCCCTACCAGTATTAAAAAGAAAACGCAACTTCCAAAAGCTACATTATAAAATTAAGGTTTGTTAAAGAGTAAGAGTACTGTTTGTTTTGAAATTGAGGTTACTAACTTAAATTTAACGTAATGGAATTTCCAGATGCAAAATCTTTATACATTCATAATTAAACATTTAAAAAACTGCACATCTGCATTCAAGGGTTCTTTAATCTATAAAGAAATACCTGATAGATTGCAGTCGCACAAACAACTTATGCTCTTAAAATTGGACTTACTTTAATGAAGTCTCATTAAAATTATATATAGAAACTTAATTACTGTCTAATAGCTGACATCATTACAGGGTAAAACCAGAAAAGCATCAAATGAGAATAAGGTAGTATAATAACTAAGCCATATGGTATCAAATATAACAGTAGTTTTGTATATGTATTTTTAATTTAAACACAGTGATAAATTTTAAGACTTGATCATTCCTTGTTTAGGATAAGAAACACTAAAATATTTTCTGCCAGTAACCCAAATGTCATTTTTATAGTTTTGTTTCATTGTAACACTACAAGTGTAAATTAAGGTCTACCTTCATTATGGTAGGTAACATCCTGCTTCCACCAAACCTTTGCTAAAATACTATTAGGTATATGAAGACAGAATGCCATGTTAAATTTAGCATAAGATTTAGCTTCAGTAAACAAAATAAAATCTTTATAAAAGTTGGAACAGTAAAAATATTTCCATGTATTTTTTTAAAATGAAACATTTTAAACTGTGTGTGAAACTCAACATTATAGCATTGCCCTAAGACATCAAAAAATAACCGCAAAATTAACTGAATATGGAACACAAGTGAAACTGACTAGTTTATTTCTGTTATCTACACTGAAAAGTATTATTACCATTATTGCTGTGTATATCATGGCAGCATCTAAAGACCCACTCTATAGGCATTGTACAAACAAGACTCCCACTCAGCTCAGAGTTTGCCATCTAATTTTAATGAGTTACTTGAGTTTTCAAAAGAAGCCAACACCTAAAATCTCAGTTGACTACCAACTCTACACAGAAAAAAAGTGTTGCCTTTATACCAATATAGTTAAGGCAGTACAAACACCCTTCTGTGGGTACACTATTCAGCAGGGTTGGGCAATAATTTTCACAGTGGGACCCCACTTAATGAATTTTGGTAGTTGGTCATGGGAGGAGAGGGGCCTGAGGCAGAAGGGGTGGGGCTAAGGACTAGTCTCCCCCCAGATTTGCATAGGCCAGAAGTTTTGAATTAAAAACACAGCTCGTGCCACTACCTCATTACCTGGTAGCTGCTCCAGCTATTTAAAAGGCTCATGGCTCTGGTCCCTGCCAAGGTAGTGCCGTGACCAGGAGTCATGAGTCATTTAAATAGGATCCTAATGTGTTTGCCAAAGCCTGGAAATGTGGTGGCACGGACAGCAGATTATAAATAGAAAGTGACCAGATCTAGTCCATGAGCTGGATCAAAGTGTTAAGCAGGCCAGAACCAGCCCCTGGGCCACAGCTTGCCCCAGCCCTGCTATACAATGGATTTGCCTATACTAGTGTAGCTTTTCACTGGGAAGCCTCTGCTACAGATTTTGTACCAGTACAAACATTTCTATTAGCGGAGTGATTTTAATTCCAAAATAGTTAAATTGCCATATCTGCTACTATGTTTGTTGTTATATCAGTGTAAAGATACCTAGGACTGGCATCACTTATTCCCTCTCCTAACGGAATGGTGGGTGGTGTAAGACAATTTTAATTTAAAGGTAACATTGATAAGGATTTTATTTTCTGTTAAATTATTTGTAAATCTGGCAGTGTCCCTTTTAAAGCAGCATGGGTCAGTCTCCGTCATTTTCACAGACACAATAGTTCTTGCTCTGTTTAGGTAGCCACTGCTCTCAATTTCAGGAACTCTCATCAATGGGATTCTAGCAACATATTTAAAATATCAAATTCTTAGAAAAGAAATGAGAACTGATACTGGAAACCCATGAGTTTGAAAGACATGGTACAAGCACCTTTCTTCTGGATTAAGTTTTACAAGCCATTTTACTGAAGGCTCTTTTTTTGAACTGCTGGCATAAAACAATAACTGCTACCAGACCATTTGTTGTTTTTTAAGTTTATAAATTGTCTGTTAGATTTCGGGTTCATTTAAAACAAACTCCCTTAATATTTTATGCTAAAATTGGAGCTCTTACTATGACTTCAGCTCTAACTATAGTCACATTAATCTTCAGAAAAATAACCAATTATAGCTATTTAAATTATAAAATGTGAAAGTTTTGTTGCACTATAAACATTTTCAGTTAACTTATTTGAAAACCAAAAACTAGTCATGTATGGAACAATTGCTTTTTCTTGAAGATTGTGAAAAGAGAAGAAATAAAAACAGTTTTGTTATTACAGTCAAATTTGAATTTATTAAATCTAAAATAAAAACTGTACAATACATAAAAATGTCTATGAAAATCTTAAACAAAATCTATAAATATGCATATAGTATAAAATGCAATGTTCATTGCAGATTTAAAAAAACCCACTGAATATAAAATATCTAAAGGCCACAACATACTATTGGACTTGGGAATTAAATCTATGAACCAAGTGTTTTATGTTCTCTTTTCTCGTTCCTGTTACCTGGCTTTATACTTTTGTTGTATTGCACTATTTTCGTTATGAAGTCTGAGAAGGGGATGCAAACTCCATTTGTATACAATGATCCACCATCATCATTACTTGTTAGTCTTTTCCAGAACCCATTCAATCACCTATAAAAATAAAGGAGAAAACAGATTTTCAAAGTTGATTTAATTTCAAGAACAAAAACAAAACTTTCTACAATGTTATAGATTGAGCAAGTATAATAAAGTTTACTGTTAGCAGATGCTTGAATAGATAATATTTTTACAAGGAGAAATCAATTTGTTCAGTATATAGAGCAGACATAGTTATTACTATATTGTTGTATTATTAAAATACAATTCTTGGAATTTTTCAATACCAAAGAATTTCTTGCATTTAAAAAGGGTACCTCTAGGGCTCAAAAGTTGACATAATATACTCCCATATCTCTGTGCACTGGTAGCAAAGTATACCCTCAATTCTAAACACTCCATGTTTTCATTTTGAACAATTTCCTGTTTTATAAACTGAAGAACAAATGTTTTGTTTCACTGCTGTACCTACGTCTGTAGCTGTTGCTATTCCTCCAACTGGATGGCCAATCATAACTCAATGCTGATTCATTAGCAAGATTGTGGCACATTAAGGCCCTGTAAGTTGTTACAGAGCAGGAAATGCAGCATGGCCTGGCAGACAGAACATCCTAAAATATAATGCTTGGTTCTATGACTGACTTACAATGAGGCCTATTTCCCAATCTGGGAAACTGAGATCCCTCTTTTCAAACAGATAAATTTGCGGGCATTACCATGCAGACTGTTACTACAGCCAGAGCTAGGTTGGAGGTGCAAGGGTATGATGCATGAGTATCCCTGGCTTACTATCTATCCTTTACTATTTGTGTGCTAGGGGGTAAATCTGTTCTACATGAGGGTAATATGGGGCAAACACTGAGCCTGAATAACGATCTCGGAGAAACTCCATGGTGTGATTTTGTAGTTTTCCGCTCAGTTAGCCCCTCTTTCTCTAACGGTTTTGTGATGGGAACGAACCAACCAAATCCTTAAATTTTATTTTACAGTATAGAGAACAAAAAATGGCAACATTCCACAGTGCTAATCGTCATTACAGTTTCTTTAATGAGGTATCCAGGATATGACTCAAACAGATAAATTTCTGGTTGGGGGAATATTTTCTCCCAGCACTTTTCTCATATTAAAAATCACAAATCCTCCTGAGACCCACACAAGCCCAGTCAGCATTCCCTCAGGTGTCCATTTATAGTTATTCCCAGAGCTTTGCTCTACCATTTTTATAATTCTTCATTTAGAGCCACTGCATTTCTTTTTATAACATAATAGGCCCTTTCTTGTTTCAGTATCCTTGAACAGAAAGAGACTATCCTAATCAGCAGAGGGAATGAAGACTGCCCCTCAAGGTCCCTTAGTGCAGCAACTCCTCTGAGACACAAAAGAGCATGTACACATTTTTCTCACTAACGTGAAGGAAAGTTTGGAGTCTTTTTTCGTGCTTCAAATTTCTCTCTCTGACAGTGCAACCCTTATTAGAACAGTTTCAATAGCAAGTCAACATCTGCCACTGGATTTTGCACTGAGGGGACTAACCTCCAAAGGACTCTACAATACATAGTAGAAAACATAGAAAACAGATGGTCTTCTTTGTTCACCCATTAGAGTCATGTGCCAACTCTCAGTACAGTGAATCATATTTCACACTGCCAAATACGAAGAACACATTTCCAGAACAGAACAGGAAAAACAGGAAGAACAGGAATAAGGTTACCTGTTTAGCGTTATTGTTTGCTGTTTTCTTCATTTCATCAAAGAGTCCCCTGGAAGTTTTCAGATCCTAGAGCGAGAACACATCATTGTACAGAACTGAAGCCAGACTATCTGGAACCTCTGGAATTGATGCTTACATTAAAATTACCTGTACAGACTTTCTCTCATTGAGGATCAACTAGGGCTCCCTAACTGTGAAAAAATGATTAATCATTTATTTTCTGAGAATTACCCTCTCTCTCAGTCCATTAACAATAGGTTGTGCTTCTCCCTAAAATTACAAGGGGCCATCCAAACTTGTCACTCAAGTTTTGGTGTTTAGACGTGCCCTTTCTACCCCCGAATGCTTCCAAAGCTGCAGAGATGCTATACATTTTTCAAAATTCTTAGAGCCCCGAGGGAACGTTTAAGTGTAACCATACGTACACACCACACTCTTGCAAACAAGGGCAGACCTCCAAAATAAATGTGATCAAGGTAGATGAAACAGAGAGATCAGCTCTAGAAAGGAAACCACCACATCAGGTAAAAGATTTTCTATTTTGGAGTCTGACATGTAGCAAGTGGGCAGGAATGCAGTAGGAGGGGAAAAGCAAATTAAACATGTTCATTTCCTGCGTGCTTAAGGGGAAAATATTGTCTCACCCCAGTGGAAAACCCATAATATGGAGAGAATTTTCCCTTTACTATTCAGTCCCCTAAACCTCTGGTGTAAAATTTTCAAAAGTGCTTAAGTAACCTAGGAGCCTAAACCCTACTGACTTTCAAAGTCACTTAGGCTGAAAATTATGGGTAACTGAAAACACAAATCTGCCTGGTGAAAGGTGTTGGATTACTATGGAGTTCTATAGAAAGTTCACAGGTACTTTAATGAGCAATGTTATGGTGTCTCTATTTCCAGCCACTTGCACAAATGCTCCTCCTTTTCAGCCAATAGATTTGGAACAGTTGAGAGAGAAAGGACATTACAGCAAGAAGTGAAGATTACAGACTCAGCATGAAGTTTATTGACATCCCTCTCTTCACCTTGCAATCAATGGGCTTTGTCCAGAGCAATGACTGTGCTCTTCATTATCACAAAAGAAACATAATGGTTTCCTAAAGCTTTAGGTAAGTGAGGGAAAGTTTTTAAAACCTCTGCAATCAGTGTTTAGATTAGATTCTAAAAAGGGAAGAAAAATACATAAAGTGTTAAGAGACTGATTATTACTGCAAGTCAAGTCAGGAGAGGGCTTTTGATGATAAAAGAGATCTTTACTTGTCTCCAGACTGATGATTGGCTGTTATCCATTGAGGGAATCCAAATAAAAAGTACAAAATAACTGCAGCACAATGTAAGACATTGATAAAACTACTTTTGAAACCAAGGACATGTTCAATAGATTATAAATACCAGTGCATTTACTATTGCATTTACTATAGATTGGTGTAAGTTGGTCAGAAAATGTATGCAAGTGGGTACAAACAGTAAAGCAGCGTAATCTGAATTCATTAAATGTCAAACAGGCGTGCAAAGCAGTTGCAATTTATACACAGAGGTGACAGAAATGGTTGAAGGGCCATGTAGCAAAAAAACTAACAGAAGAATGTAAGATAAAGCATCTGCTTGTTTGTTCTTCTCCCACCCCTACAAATTCTCTCATATGCTATCTTCTTGATAGCTTTTCTTACTCTATCTCATTGTTCTGACTCCTTGGGATATGTTACTCCTACACAACATTAACTAAGTGCAAGCTACTCCACTTTACCATATGCACCCAATTATACACTGGAAAAACGGGCTTAACTTGCATTTCTGAAATTTCCCTATCTTAAAAACAGGTCAAGGTTTGGCCTAATGGTCTTACTGGAGAGGGAAAATGAATTACAAAGAACAAGCCTTGCTAACCTTTCTTACGTAAAATAGAAACAACAGATGGTCATAGGTGGTCAGTGGCTCCAGTGTGAAGTAACACATTTAAATAAGCACCTCACATGCAATTCAATTTGCCAAACTAAAAGATTAAAGTGTTTGAAAAACAGACATGAGAAATATCTTGCAGTGACGTGAACCCTTGCTCTAAGTTTGCTAGTGAAATTCAAAATTTCTTCCACAACAGCTTCCCAGTATATATGCCTGAAAATATACACTAACTAAATGTAGTATATGGTCTTGATTAGTGAAGAAAAAAAATCTTTAATATTTTATTTGCTTAATATTACCAACTAGGAAATAGTGGCACTGTCAAGACTGGACCTCCTAAAATCAGATTTACCCATTCATTATATTTGGGATATTAGGATTCTTGTTCAGTTTTATAATTTTATTTGCCCTTCAACTTGGAAGCACAAAAAATAAGTTCACATGTCCAGGAGCAGACAAATTTAGGTCTGGTTCCTTCTACAAAAGTTTTACAAAAAAGTTTTCAGCAATTAGGATGCAAATAACGCTAAAATATATTTTAATATATTTTTAAAAGGTATCGTATTTGGACCCTTCAATCTTGATCAGGGATCCCTGCATTTAGGTTTGGTAGAGTAACTACATAAAACGTTGAGAGCAAGAGGGGGGGAAAACGTACCTTTAAATAGAACTTGGATATCTCAAACAGACGCTGGCTGCATGACGCAAAGCATTTGTGATTTTCTTCAATGCCATGTTTCTTAAGTGTTTTAGCAACCACTTCCCTGAGCATCTGGGAAACAACACAGGCACACTGAGGAATTAGGATCAATTATCTCCATAACAAGCCCACTTTTAAAGAATAAAGCCATCTATAACTTCTTCCCCTTTTGCATCAAAGATGATTTTTAGGGAGGCAGCTTGGTGAACTGGACTGAGTATGGAACTAAAAAGACAGGAAATCCTCAGTTCAAGCTTTGATTCTGGTACAAGTTCATTTTGCAGCATTGGGCATAGTTATTTAACAGAGTTTCCATTTCTGTCATCTGGAAAATGAAGAGAAGATCAACTTCACCTGAGCGCTGAGGATTAGTTAACATTTACATACTGTTCTGAAGATGGAACACACTGTGTAACCCCTAGGCATTAATTAAAATAGGGACGTTAAATATCAATTAATTGAATAGTCGACTAACCTCATTCTTATTGGTTACTCAACTATTCTATAGTCTCCGGGGCTGGGACTGGCAGCCAGTGCGCTCTAGCCCCACTTCCACAGAGTCGCACTGTTGCTTCTGTATCGGAGGCAGCAGCATGGGGTGCCATGTAGGAGCTGGTCCTCGAGGGGGGGTCAGTTTAAAAAACAGCTCCTTTCGCAGACCGGCTGCCTGTCACCCCACGCTGCTGTCCAGGGGGAGGGCTAAGCTCCCAGACTGGGCACGAGGCAGGCTAGCTCCTAATACACTTTAAATGCAGAGCCACAGCGGGGGTAGGTCCTGGACCTAGCACAAGCCAGGACTGAGCTGGGCTGCTGGCCAGCCTGCTTAAAAATTTACTGGCAGGAATGAGGGGGTGAATGTGTGTAGTCTATAGCATTAGCCTATAAGCTTTTGCATATCGGTTAATCAGTTAATTGACTACACTATTACATCAGACCATTAATGCAAAAGCTGAGGCTAGGCCAATCTCTGTGAAATCCATAGGAGATAGAAACCTCCATTTGATGAGATTCTCCACTGATGACTACTGGGAGCTCTGTCAGTTAGCCTGCTTTTAATGTGGGCTTTATTGATAGGTCGTCTTTTTTCAGTTAGAATGTTGAGCAGTATTAAGTCAAACATCTTACATTTTACACTGTCATTTATTTACCTTTATTGACTAACCTTGTACTTTTATCAAAGAATGATATATGGATTGTTCAGCAAAGCCTATTTCCATAAGTCATTCCGACTAGCATATAATAAATAATAATAATACATTTTTACAAAAATAATAATAATAAACCCCATCTTTTTTTTTTATTGAATCCCATAATGAGTTCTCAGTTTATTTGCCTTTGATTGATGTCAGGCTAACCAGCCTATAGTTACCCAACTCATCTTCTGCTGATTTTGAATACTGGTACAATATTTGCCCTCTTTCAGCACCTCAGTACTTTTCCTGCCCCAGTTGCCCTTCTGGCAAACAGATTTGGGGGAGGCAAGGAAGCAGAGCTCCGCAGCTCTCTTCCTGCCCCACATTTTCAGCAGCCTACTGTTCTCTCTGGAAACTAAGGGGTGTGGGAAATGATGGAAAATTGAGGTTCTCACTATCTGGCAATCATCTGGGAAGGCTTGTCAATTTCATTTTCTATAGGCAAAAAGCCAAAAAGCTACCTTTTGGGTCTTACAAGTTGGAATTTTCCTGGAAATCCCTTTCTATGAAAAAATTTCATGTTTTTAACTTTTTGCTGCTATTTGGAATGGATTTTTTTTTCAAAGTAAATTTTTCCCCACAGGAATGGATTTCCATTTCCAGGCAGCTCTAGTTACAAACACATCATCCTGCTTGTTTCCAAGTACTTATTCCTTTTCTCCATCTTTAACAAATAGCACCATCTCCTTCTATTAATCGGCCTATACCAGTGTTTCCCAATTTTATTTGGCCTTGGAACCCTTTTCAGAATTTCCAGGAACCCCTAGGTTTGTCAAGCAAAAAAAGGGGGGGGGGGGAATATAGAGGGACCCACCAATGCATGAAAATCCCCACCAATGCATGAAAATCACATTCCTTCCAAGACCCCACCCCTTCCTTGAGGCCCCATCCTCTCTGTTCCTCTCCTCTCCATCACTTGCTAGCCCCAGCCCTTATACACTCTCACTGGGTTGAGACAGGAAGTGCAGGCTCTGGGGTGGGAATGAGAGATTTGGGTGTAGGAAGGGGTGAGAAGTGCAAGCTCTGGGAAGGAATTTTGATGCAGGAGAAGGGGATGCTGGCTCAGGGAGGAGGCTCCAGGCTGGAGAGTGTTGGGCTCAGGTGGAAGGTTGGGGTGCCGAGCAAGCCACAGACTTGTGGATATGAGGGTGCAGGAGTTTGGGTTGGATATGTGAGGGGCTCAGGGCAAGGAGGATGTAAGTATGGGTATGTCTACACTGCATTCTTTTTTCGAGAGAAGAATGCAAAGTAGGCGTACCAGAGTTGCAAATGAAGCCGGGATTTAAATATCTCGCGCTGCATTTGCATAATCGCATTATTGTGCTATTTCAAAATAGCACTATTTTGAAATAAAACGCGCTGTGTAGACGCGTTATTTTGAGAGAAAACCCTTCTCTCAAAATAACTGTTAAACTGGTGCAGGAGTGTTGTGGCAGAAGACTTAGGATGTGGGGATGCAGGAGTTTGGGAATGTAAGAGGCTCAGGACAGGGGGTTCCAGTGTATGATAGGCTCAGATTTGGGGTCAGGTGGTCTAGGAGTGTTATGATGCTGCAGTGAGATGGGGGCTTGACCCCAATTGGGCGCTTGTTGGCAAGGCTTCATTTTTAAATGAAATATTATGTCAAACTCAAAAGGTTTTAGCATTGTCTTTATTTATTAGAGGGGAGGAGAACCTGTTTTGAGTCAAGGGTCACTGACCCACAGAAAAGTCAACTGGGGCCACACAAGTGAGATGCAAAAAAACAAAAAAAAACAAAACAAAACACCTCCAAAACTCCCAAGCCTCACTAATGTGGTCCCAGCTGTGCTGGTGGGGGCACGGGACACGGTGCTAGGGGGTGCTGGGGCCGGGAAGAGGGTGCTGTTGGGTGGGATGTCAGGATGCTGGCACAGGTGGCGGAGTGTAGGGGCAGGATGCTGAGGCAGGTGGCAGGGTCCTGGGGGGTCAGGAACATGGTCCTCCTGGACACTGAGGTGGGTGGCAAGGTGCTGGGACAAGGAACAGGGTGCTCCTGGGTGCTGGGGACAGTGCTAGTAGGGGCAGGGAACAGGGTACTCGTGGGGGGGGAGGGGTCTGGGCACCAGTACCTGGCACTCCTGCAGCATCTCTGAGTTCCGGGAACTGTGCGACTGCACTTCCCCTCCCCAAACAGCTGGCATGAGCACTGCCTGAACAGCAGGGGCTGCTGCACCCCAGCAACTTACTTGCGCGATGCCATCCTGCGAGGGTGGAGGATGCACGGAGTCTCAGGGCAGAGCGCGCCGCCTGCACAGTTGGAGCTGCACAGCCCCAGGTCTCCTGACTTCCCCCCCACCACGCAGAAAGGACACAGAACTAAAGTTGCCAGGTGCCACAGCCACAGCTGTTCAGGCAGTGCATGCCGGCTCCTTTGGAGAAGGGAAGTGCTTCCCTCCCTGCTGTGGGTCACGTGGGGCCACCCCTGTCTGGCACCCCCCTAGTGTGCCGGTCGGGATCAACTGTTCCCCTCAGCCCCCACCTTGTTACGCCTCTGTGTCACCAGGGAGGAACGGGAAACAAGTGTGCTGTTTCTTTAAGAAGTTGGCTAGCTGGATCTCTCTCTTTCAGAGGGAGCAGGGGAGTGCCAGCTCCTCGCGGAACCCCAGGGTTCCATGGAGCACCAATTGGGAAACACTGGCCTATACCATTGCTAAGATTTTTGTTCCTGATAAATCTCCCCACCCAAAAAATCTTATTGTCCTATGTACTGCCAACCATGGATTCTTTCCTGATATCTGGCTTCCCTTATCAATTATCTATATTTCATAATTTCTAATTTATATTCATTTCTATTTCACCCTTTTTACAAGTTATTTATTGCTATTTCTTTCTTTGTTTGGATACTGTATTGTGTACTAAGTTCTTTTCCTACAGTCTAGCATTCCTTACTTATGCAAAACTTCTCTTCATTTCTAGAAATTTCCCTTGCACAGAACTAAGCAATAAAGATTTGAGAATTTGGCCCACATTTTGAAAGAATGAAGCTAAAAATTGAGATTATCATCTTCTTTTTGGGAGGGGGGCAGAAGACAAACGTGTGTGTGTGTGTGTGTGTGTGTGTATTTACCCGTATATGTTTCTGAGATCTTGATTCCTTAATTGGCTTTGAAGTTTCTGATTCTTGCACACATCTCTCACTTGCTGGGCCAGCCTCTGCAATTACTTTGTGGTCCCGACGACTAGGCTGCTTAACCGATGCAGATGTCAGAGACAATGTTCTGCCTGGCCGTTGTCTTATAGTATCTACTGAATGGTGACCCACACTATTTCCACTTGCCTGAGATGAGAGAGAATCTGTGCTTTCAGTTTTTATTAGTCTGGAGAAAAAAAAAGAAAACAGATAAGTGTTTATGGTCTACTTGTTTTGTCTCAACTATAAAAGGTTACCATAATTGTCTTCAACATGCTGTCAAGACATGCTGTCAAGGCTGTTCCCCACTCTGGCACTCGGAGTGAAGAATGTGGGGCTCCCAAGAGACCTTAAATACCGTGCCTCTATAGGCCTCTTCTTAAAAAGCTCCCCAAAGTCACAGATCCCTTGACCTTGGGAGGTAGCTGCCACCACCAAGTGAAACAAAAGAAAACCCTTTTCTTCCTGAACTCAGGAAGAAAGCACTTAGACTTCTTCCAGAGGGGTATCCCCAAGCTCTTTTACCACAAGAGAGCTGGGAATAAAAAGAGAAAACAAACTGCAATATCTGATAGCTGACCCCTGAGTCTTAGGCATGCATACACAGACCTCCTATCATCTTCCAGGACACAAGAATCAAATCATCACCTTAAAAAAGGTGATTTTATTAATAAAACAAAGATATACTTGATAAAGCATACTTGGTTGCTAGGTGTTTCAGAGCAACTGAGAAAAGAACAGATTAAAAACACAGAAAAATTATATCTCTGGGATACAACTTAAAAAACAGTGTACGGGGGCGGTGGGCACATGGATGTAGCACAGAGGAGTTTAACCAAACAACAAAACAAGGAAAATAATCTGATCGCAACTAAATAGATATTTTCCTATCTACTTTCCATGCCCAGTATTCCTTGCAGGCATGGTAGTTTTGCCTGGTTTAATTCATCTTATTCCCCCAACTTCTGGTTTAAAACTCACACAAAGAAAACAGCAGGCAGGTATATCTTCCAATTCAAATTTCAACACCTTTTCCCATTGGCTGTACACCTTTTCCCTGGCTCCCTGCCAACCTCCCTCCCCCAAGCTACCTGGGTATGTCTACACTATCCTCCTAGTTCGAACTAGGAGGGTAATGTATGCATACCGCACTTGCTAATGAAGCCCGGGATTTGAATTTCCCGGGCTTCATTAGCATAAGCGGGGAGCCGCCATTTTTAAATCCCCGCTGCTTCGAACCCCGTGTAGCGCGGCTACACGGGGCTCGAACTAGGTAGTTCGGACTAGGGTGCCTATTCCGAACTACCGGTACACCTCGTTTCACGAGGAGTACCGGTAGTTCGGAATAGGACCCTAGTCCGAACTACCTAGTTCGAGCCCCGTGTAGCCGCGCTACACGGGGTTCGAAGCAGCGGGGATTTAAAAATGGCGGCTCCCCGCTTATGCTAATGAAGCCCGGGAAATTCAAATCCCGGGCTTCATTAGCAAGTGCGGTATGCATACATTACCCCGCTAGTTCGAACTAGCGGGGTAGTGTAGACATACCCCCTGAGTTTAACCCTTTAGACACCAAATACTGTCCAGCACTCCTCCTATCCTTCACAGATGCAGTACACTCAAAAAAATGGAGGCTGAATATGGTGAGCAGTAGCAACCTATTAACAGAATGTCCTTCCTATTGATTGAGGAAGACTCTCTTCCCTTAGCTCTGACAGCTACACCAGAACAGAGTGAAGGGGGTCTTCTGTATAGCAGATGTTACAGACAAAACAAAGAATGGAACATATCACAGAGGTTAACTGGAGGGACAGAGCAGATGTGTGTAGATAGGAAAACCTCCCTCTGCATCCATCCTAACTGAAAAAAAAAATCCTTTGTTTGACACATTCTCCCATATGAATCATCTCCCTATTAAGGCAGTAAAAATGAAGAATAGGCCTTGCAAGTCACTGACTCCAGTGTTTTAGTCTCCTCGTGAATCTAAACCAAGACAGGGTCAAGAAGAGAATGCTTGAAGCTCCTAAGATAAGGGCTTAATTCAGGGAAGTGGGGAACAACCACAATTACACTTCTTTTTATACAGAACACCAGAATCTAGCAGATTCTTTGATGAGAAAGTATATTAAAATCCCCACTTGACATAGTTCCTGCTAGAAGAATGGATGTGCGGCAACAAGAGAGTGTAACTAATAACTGAGGGGAAATGACGGGAAGTATTACAGTAGTAAGATCAGAAATTGCTCAGCTGTAGTATATGCACTTGCTGATGGCTCTACATTGATGCAAATAAAATAAAAACTTTTCTTATGGGGATTCTGAATAACTGGGTTTTTAAAAAGAGTTTGAGGAGAGAGTCAGAGCTGGGTGAACGGGGACTTCAGAGGGTCTTCTATAATTAGACTGTGAGCTCTTGGGGCCATGGAGTATAATATTTTAGGTTTATACAGTGCCTAGTACAGGCATGTCCAAAGTCCGGCCCGCGGGCCAATTGCGGCCCGTGTTCCGGTTTAATACGGCCCCCGCTTCCTCCCCCTCTCCTGGCTCCCTGGCGTTCTTTTGAACTGGCGCGCCCAGCGCGCCGCTTCTGGCCGCGCCGCCGCCGCCCATGGCCTCCGCGGTCCTAGAGCCTGCCCTGTAGGGCACGTCTGCAGCCCCGCTCCCCCGCTCGGCTGCAGGTTCGCCCTACCCCCGGGCCGCCGTGAGGCCGGTGTGCCCTGCGCTCTCCGCCCGCCTCTGACCCCGTGGGCCCTCTGCCTTGGGGCTGAGAGTGTGGGGACGGCCCTCACGCATGTTCACTTCTTCAAATCTGGCCCGCTTTGAAAAAAGTTTGGACACCCCTGGCCTAGTACAATGCTACTGCAAAACAAATAATAATTTTCAGTGGCTAATAGGCACATTTTAGTGCCTTTCGGGAGACACTCAGCATTTTGCGGCTTGCATCTAATACAGTTAATGAGAGGACACGCAAGAAATACGAAACTTAGGCAAGAAGATTATAAACACAAACATTTAGATAGCACCTTTAAAAATATCTTAAAATGAAAAGAAAGATGTGCTCACATGAGACTGAAATATTTCCTATTATGATTTTTTAAATTTTATTTAGTGCATTACCTCTTATTGGGATAAAAGCAATCCAAGTCTTTTGATCTGCGTTTTAGCTTTAATACTTCTGTTTTGAGATCACTTTGTAAAGATTCACCATCAGGGACACTTCCAGGCTCTGACAAAACTGCAGGAGATGGAAGAGGGCTCAAGACACACGGTACAGGACAGCACTCTTTAGTACAGGTAGTCTGTGTTTCATAGCGAATAAGACGAGTCTGAAGTTCAGCAAATTTCACATCTCTCTCTAAAGATTTTCTGTTATCTAGACAGTATCTGAAATTGAAATAAAAAAATAACAGAAACACAAAGCCAGTGACCACTGTAACAAAGCTGGGGGATTTTTTTCTCATTAGAAAAACTGAATAATCAAACTTATTTTCAACAACAGAAAGATCTCCAGTGCCTCTTTACTTGAATTGTTAGGTTGCTTTGGACAACAGCATTGAATGACCTAATAAATTAGAATACATGACAGATTTTCTCATGGACTATGCTACAGTAAAGTTAACAAGATGAAGTTGGGTTACATACTTAATATGGGTCAAATTCCCCTATCCATACCCAATTCTCTTTCATATAAAATTTCCACTGAAGTCAACAGAAAGTTTACTTGAATTATGGAATGCAGGACTAGACATTATGGAAATGGTATTTCTCCCTAGAACACGTACTGGGATGCTGACAATACAATCAGGCTCTTGTTAAGTGTTTAAAATTATCAATCCCTTTGCTTTACATTTTACTGAAATTTGGTCATCAGATCAGGATGCAAAACTGACGGGTTATTGTTCAGCCCTTTCCTGTATTTTAGGACTTTAATTTCTCTTACAAAATGTATAAAGTCACTTGTAAAAACCCCTCACCTAAATAGGTTTTTGTGTTGCAGTGAATGGCTATGTGTGCATTTTGAGTTATTTTGTGCATGGTTCATTTTGTTGTGTGCGTGACTATTTGGTGTTGTGTGTGAAATTTTTGTATGCAAATGAACTGTAGAGTAAGGGTGATGCGCTGTCATAAATAATTCAACCAAATTATCTACAATGCTTGCTGTGGCATAGAATCTTACTGTAGCTCAGAGATTCTCAACCCATAGCCCAGTTAACACACAGCTGCAGCTCAGCTGTGCTCTAAAGACTGATGGGTACACACTGCAGGGTCCAGGTTCCTGGTTGCCCAGCATGACAGAGTCCAGGCTGCCCATCTCGGCGTGGCAGGAATCTAGGGTCAGGTCTGCTAGCCAATCTGTAGGGTCAGGGCTGGCCAGCCTCCCATGCTGGAAGTCCAGTGCTGCTGGGTCTAGGATCTGAGGCAGCCACCCAGCCCCACCAGGTCCAGGGCTATCAGCCTTGTGGGGCCAGTGTCCTGGAGTCCCTGCTGCCTGGCATCCCTGCTGCTTGGCCCTCACACCAGAGGTCTGCTCCTGGGCCCCAGTCTGTGAAGGGGTCTCTGGGTGGGAGACCTTGGGATAGGCATCTGTGGGAGTGGAATTCAAGGGGCACACTGTAGATCTCAACTTGCGACCCAAGGTAACACATAAATAGGTTGAGAATCACTGATGTACCTGTACATGGCACAAGTGTATTTTGTAAATGGCTGAGAACTTAAATTGGACAGTAACAGACCACGATGACTAGAGCTGCTGATATTCTAAACAAAAGAAGCTTTCAACCAAACATGCAGCTGTTTTTACAATTTCATACTGATTCAACAGACATGCTAGACTTCAGAGTGACACACACGCTCACACTTCTGGAATATTATACAGATAGCAATCTTCACCATAATTTTCATTTATATAAAAATATTATTATACAATAAAACCATATTTTAATTTAGACATTTAATTATGCAAATGAAGCTCCCCCTCAGACGTTAAGGCCTGAATATAGAAGCAGCAGAAGTTAAAGCAGTACAATGTGTGTATGTATAGATAAGGCCAAAGTCACAATCTTCATTATCCTCAAGGAGACAGGAGTATAACAATTGATAGGTACCAGCCTAGAAAATGAGGGGATTTGGGGGAGGGGGATAAACTGGGAGAATGATCGACAAAAACCTTGTTATGTTCAGGACTAAAATCATTTAGTAAATATCCCAGATATATTTGTAGATCTACTTTCTAGAAATAGTATGCAGTCTGCATAAAGAGGGCCCCATTTATAACATGGCTTTTATGCTAGATGACAGTGTTGAGAAAATAATCACATCAAGCAGTGCAAGGAAACTTACTCAAGCCCATGATAATGGCACCCAGCTGCTTTTTCAAAAGACAGACCTCCCAGCTTCCGTGGAGTGAGCTCTGGTGTCAGAAGAAAAGCGTTTTCACTAAAAGAAAAGAGTATGTATTTTAAATTAGGTCTATATGTTAGTATCAAAAATGCAATTTTTATTTAGTGAGCACTTTAACTGAAGCCCAGTATGAAGTCGTGTATTGCCATCTTGAACACTATAATTGACCTGTGTGTAAGAGTCACTAAATTAAAAAGCTATTTCAAATGCTCGTTCTGCATGCAACTACCGATTAAAACCTCCCTACATGCTATGTACAAAAGCTTACAAATGCAAAGAATTAAACTAGAAATTCATGTACATTTATATTTACCCGTTATTCAGTACAAACTCTGGGAAGGCAATCTACTGCTACCAATGCACAACCTTCGAGTATGAAACTAATGTGCTAGTATGTACATTTTAACTGAAAATACAGAAAAAATACTACAATCACTTGTGAGATATTTCATCAATTAAAAATATGCAATGTGAAAAAATTTCACATCAATATATTGCAAAATGTTGATATTTGCCATTTTTGCCTCATACTAAATAACTTCAGCATTAAGGAGCTGACATGGCAACTGTTCTTAGTCTCCCACAGGACCTGTCTCTAAGTCCCTCTTCCTGATTTGCAACTTTTGAAACTCAAAGATTAGTGATTTGCTCTTTCAGTGCAAATACACTTTAAATTCAAAAGTTGGAATTTTCAATTAAAAAGCATGATGAGATTACTAAAGTTTAGAGAAAATATCTCTGTTAAATTTTAATAAGGTAGAGTCTGTGTTTTCTTTTTTTTTTAATCTACCAGTAAAAGAGCAAGTATAACCTATAAGAACAGGAATTCTATTTGTTTTTAAGGGAGTTTCAGCATATTATTTTATGCTAATATAATAAAAATAAATACACTGTTTATCACAGAAGACCGCCACTGCTTCTTTGTGCTTGTTTCCTGAGAGTTTAATTAGCAAAAGCTCTATAGAGAACTGTCTTTACGAAATTGGTGCCATGATAACATCTGAAGTACTAGTAAAGATTACTGATGCACCAACATGATTAAGGCTATTGCTTTTCCACTCCCCATTTTAATTAACAAAAGCAAATAAATTAGGCTGTATTTTAATAGTGACAGGAAGGAGGGAAATATGGTCTGAAGCATGTCAAATGTAAATAAAAGGTATACATCTGTTGTACTTATGGGGGCATGGGTCCCACTTAACTCAATGGAGGTTTTGAGTGCTCTCGTTCAGGATAATTATGACACATAAAAAAGCAATCTTATATACTATTAAAAACGTAAAATGTGTGCCATTCCTATGCATGCATTCTTATTCTTCTTCAATACAGACAGCAACACAAATCATAATTTAAGCTACAAAAGAATAGAGCAATGACTTATATGAAAAAGCAAACAAAGTATTAGGGCAAACTTTGAAAATTTGGGAGCTAAGCTTTTTGCCTTTTTTTAAAATGTGATCCATCATGCCACCCTAATATTATTTTGCTTTGTAAACAATTTCTGTAGTCAGGGGGGCCTACAGCTTCCACAGACCATGGCACTGGAATTCCCACCACAGTTCTCAAAGCTAAACGAGTGTAGTACTGCTACGGCAGTACCAGCAGTGAAGGCCAGGAGTTCTGGCCCCCTTTGAATCATCAGGTCCTGGGACAACTGCCCCCTTTGCCCTCTCCTTCCCCCATCAGTGGGCCTGTCTATAGTTGTTACCTATTTTATACTGTAAAACGTTTAACTGAAATAGTCTGCAAATCTTAACCGACTGCAAATGGGCTTTCAAAGTAATTTTTAAAAAGGTAAATGCCAGATACATATTAATTAGTATAGGCTAGTGATTTTTTTGAAAACTACGTTTACGTGTTAATTCATTATATCTATTACAAATGCACCACAGAAAGAATTGGCAATCAACAATTTTTCAGAATGATCATAGCTTTCTGCTTATTACAGATAAATTATAACAAAGATTCATCCCCACATTTATTACCTTAAAAGAAAAGGAAGTTATGTAATGGAAATAGAAGTCTGCCCTGACCATACTGTACAGATTGAACCTCTCTAATCCACAACTCTCTCATCCAGAAACATCCATCGTCTGGGACGAATTTAGTTAGCCAGATGTCCACTTTTCATGGGAGTGGCCAAGTTTCCCAAAGTCCCATAAAGTTTGTTTACAGCCACCAGTCCCGGCTCTCAGTGTTCTGTGCTGTTATTTAGCTCTAATTTACCCCCAAAAGTCCTCTCTCAGACCAGTCAGCAGTGGAAGTGTTGGTAATGTTGCTAGACAATATTCACCTCCCGTGGTCCAGAAAATTCTCTTGTTTGGAGCCAGTCAGACTAGAAAGGTTCAGACTAGACAGGTAGTTCAGACTTGCAGTTCTTTCACCAACTTTCATATGCTAAACTTACTTTTTAAAAAAACCCTAAGAGAGACTATATCCAATCAGCCATTATACATAAATCATTTTTCCTGGTGGTGTTCCTTGTCTCTGTAAAAGCTCCTATAAATTTATCTTCTTTTCGAAATTTTCACTATAATTTCTTCATGGTTCCTTTTAATCTCAGCAATGTTCTTTCAGTAGTTAGGAGATATGGGTTAAATAAAATATTTCAAAATAAATCTTAAATCTTTACCTGATGCCCAAATGTTTGACCATTTTCACTTGTTATCTCCAAATGTGCACTTTCCAACAGTTGGGTTATCTCTATGGATTATGTTCCATATCAACAAAGCATTTTCCTGAACTCTCAAGTTGAGAACATAAAATAGACTAGAGTTCTATTTAGTTTAGAGATGGACTTACACTGAACTACAAAAGGTACTTATCCCAGAGGCAAGATGTTGCTTCCTCCCCAGTCTGTGATACTTTACTGAAGATCTATAAAGTATTCAGCAATACCAACTTCATTGAATTGCCCTCTCTTGTCTCTCAGTAGCCCATACAGTGTTTCCTGCATGTTTGTATGTTGTTTATCATTACTTTCCCTCCCATTAAATTTTCAAGCTTTGGGTTTTTTTTAAGAATGTAGATAGAATTCTTTCAATATTAAATTATGCTCTGAATTTCATTATATAGCCACATAGCAGGAATAAAATATCAAATAGTCCTACACAATCTGTGTATACACAATAATATTTTACTGCAAACCGGCCCCATGAGTCTATTTTCATGTTCTAAAGGGCATGCCAGTGCAATAATGAAGCAGGAATCTTGAGATGAAGCTTAGACAATAGGAACTACTTTGCAATGTGAGGCATATGTAACTATTTATCCACCTTTGAGCTAGTTCATCTGCCTGACACAGAGTCCCAATTCATAGAGCATCTGAGGAGGAAAAGGTTCTCTCAAGCTAGAAAGTCAGCAAGTCTTATTCACACACACAAAATATATGTAGGTGGAAAAAAACCTTTCCATGTTGATGCTGTGTATACTGCAATGCAATTCCATATAATACACAGAAAACAAATTTTTAATTCAAATCTAGATGGGAGAAGACCTTGCAATGTATACATGAAAGGATTAATAAGTAGACTTCAATTATGTTCATTTTTTCACTTCTACTATTTCTGCTCCCATGGTTGCCCATACCTCTCATCTGTCTCATTTTCACCTAGTACAGGAAAGAATGCAAATATTGGAGAAGTTCAGGGATGCAATGGGGCTCTATGGATAGAGCACAGGATAAGGAGACAGGAAATAAAGATTATATTCTTGGCTCAACCACTAACTTTGCTCTGTGACCATGAGCAACTCACAACTTCTCTCTAAATCAATTCATCATCTGAGATGGCACTCATGACACCTATGAATGAGCAGCATTCTGTGAGGGCTAGCTATCACTGAAGGACTAGGAAAACAAACAATTCTTGCCACTTGCATTTCCTGCATAAGGTTTTGTTGCATAATGCTCTAACAGAGAGCAAAATGTAGTGATTAAAGCTAGAACTGATCAGTCATTTTCCAATTACATTTTCTTCTGTTGGAAAAATATCAATTTGTGAAAACCAGAACTGTTTACAGAAAAGCATGGTTTTGATGGTTGTCATGACTGAAAAAAGTTTTACCATTTTCAAAATGAAAAGCTTTGTTCTTGGTTTCAAATGGCTTTTTGTTTTGAAATTTTAGTTAATGTATACTAGAAAAAGGCATAAACATCTTTTAAAGATTAATATCTAAGTGAAATGTTTAGAATTTATTGACATGACATTTTAAAAAATGATTACTTTGTTGTGATTCATTTACTTCTTATCCAATTTGGGATGGGAAATTTTTTTGAAATCTCAAAAACTGTCATGGGATGGGAAAATCATTTCCCATACAGTTCCAACTGGAGCACAGGCCTGGCTATTAAGAACTGCTAAATCCTAGTTATGATTCTGAATCAAATCACCATTGTGGTCTTTGGTCACCACCTCTCCACTGTAGACTGTCAACCTAGTAATTTTGAATATAAGAAGTACTAATAAACCACCCATGCCCCTCGGATGCTTTAACATTATCAGAAAAACAAAGAAGCAGATAGGAGAAGAAACCATTTCCAACAGTTGCATTTTCTCCCCATGTGTTCATAAAGGATAACTGGAGAATGAATACCACCACCACTAAACTCTTGCATAGCTCTTTTCATCACAGAGCTCAAGTGCTTCATAAAGAAGGCCAGTACCATTAACTCCACTGTACAGAACTGGGGAGAAAGAAAAGGAGAGGAAATAGGGGAAAACAAGAGAAAAACATGAGAAAACTAAAAAGGAAGAAAAATCTAGGCTAAAAAATACCCCCATGTTAAATATGTACTTATTACCTAGTAGTTTGTTTTACTTTAAAGCAAGAATGTGCTGCATGGTAGAAAGTTGGTGGTCTTGGTAAAGCAAGTGCACAGAACTGCCTGGTTAGCTAATAAAATTCAGTCCTTATTGCGAAAGGCCTAATCCAACTCCTCAGAGTCACAAGACTTTCAGTGGATCAGTTCATCCCGCGTTGTTCAAAACGTCAACAACAAAAAACCACCACAATTGCCACTTCTATTGATTATTACAGCAAAAAAGTCCATGAAGCGGCTCACCCAGATCAAGACTAAGCACACAGGCATGGAGATGCAGGAAAGCATGGTGTGAACAGAGGCTCTCAATCTTGCATCTTTCACATTTAAAAGAAATCTTGAGGGAGGGAGGGAAAGAGAGTTTTGGAAAATCTCCACTGCCGTGCCTCCACTCACTCTGTCTTTTGGACTGAGTGGGATGGGGTATAGCATAATCAGACCTTTCAGCCTTTGAGGCAAGAACTTTAGCCAGCCCTGCTTTAGTATCTGAGACCGCCTCATACATTTGTTCTGCACTTCCCACAGTTACCCAAATTCTCTTGTAATGCTCTAAAAGATTTTCTAGTTACAGTAAAAGCACTTCAAGAGATAAAGTTTCATCACAACTCTACAATTTATTGCTATGAGTGAGTTGGAGCAAAATCCTTTCAAATTCAGGGTTTCATGAACTGTGATTCAAAGCAAGCCATTCAAGCAAATCCAACTACTCCACAGCTGGAGGTTTTTCAAAATTGGGGATTAAAAAAACTCTTGTAATGAACAAATTATTAACTTTTCTCTCTCACAAATAATTGGAATGACAAAATTTTATATTTAATTTAGCCAAAATCCTGAAGGCATCTGCACTGATTAACTAAAACTTTGTAAAAGACTCACATTGTTATGACTAGTCTTCATTTTCAATTGTCTACCATTCATGTGCAATCAGCACATCTTTAAATTAGGGTACGTCTAGACTACATGCCTCTGTCGCCAGAGGCATGTAGATTAGGCTACCAGACATAGGAAAATGAAGCAGCGATTTAAATAATCGCTGCTTCATTTAAATTTACATGGCTGCCGCGCTGAGCCGACAAACAGCTGATCAGCTGTTTGTCGGCTCAGCGCGATAGTCTGGACGCGCGGGTGTCGACATCAAAGGCATTTGTTGACCACCCAGGTATACCTCATCTCAGGAGGCATACCTGGGTGGTTGACAAATGCCTTTGATGTCAACACCCGCGCGTCCAGACTATCGCGCTGAGCCAACAAACAGCTGATTAGCTGTTTGTTGGCTCAGCGCGCAGCCATGTAAATTTAAATGAAGCAGCGATTATTTAAATCGACGCTTCATTTTCCTATGTCTGGTAGCCTAATCTACATGCCTCTGGCGACAGAGGCATGTAGTCTAGACGTACCCTTAGTTCTCTGAACACTGCAGCTCTAAAACTGCTTTTCCAGCAGTTTACCCCACTGATAACGGAATACTCTGCTTTCATGAACAATTTTATGTTATACATGGTCGCAGGTATGGCAATTTCCTGCCATATTCCTGGGAGACCTTACTGAGACCTTCCCATCTGGAGTCTATTGTGTTAAACTAATGGCTTTTGTATTATTATTATCTGACAGGATTGTATGTAATCTCTCAAAGGGGGAGATGTAACAGATATGAGAACCAGGGCATCAAAGGGCTATACTGAACAATGTGTAAGACAAGAATGGACTCCTGGAAAAAACATGTTCAGTGGTTTTCTCTAACAACATCTAGTGAGAAGTGAATATAAATTCACTACTTCCAACTATGCAAAAACCCAGACTTTGCCCTGAGGAATGCACATTGTCTGCTGATCACTTGTTAAATGAGGACAAGCTCAAAGGCCTAAGCTGCATAAAGGAAAAGACTGCCTATTAATTTCATTGATGACCCCTAGTTATGTTACATGAAGGGGTAAATAATATTTCCTTATTCACTTTCTCCACACCCTTCATTATTTTAATAGGCCTCTCTCATATCCTCCCTTACTCATCCCTTCTCTAAACTAAACAGTTTCTGTCTTTTTAAATCTCTCTTTATATGGAATTTTTTCCACACCTCTAATCATTTTCATTGCCATCTCTGCACCTTTCCAATTCCGTTATATTTTTTTGAGATAGGGCAAGCAGAACTGCAGCCAACATTCAAGGTGTAGAGGAATTATAGATTTATAGAGAGACAATATGACATTTTGCATCCTACATCCCACTTCATTAATGATTCCTAATACTCTGTCAGCTTTTTTAGATTGCTCTTGCACACTAGTAATGTTAAAATGCGGTTAATTGACTAGACATAGGCACTTCCACATTCTTCCTTTGAAATGTACAAGAGCCCACACTGGGGCTCTTGTACATTTCAAAGGAGGAATGCAGAACTCTGCATTCAGCCAGGGGCCAGCAGGAAGTCCCACTGACTTGGGGCTGCACACAGGTGACTTCTTTCAAATGTACAAGAGTCCCCAGCTGAACCTGGGCTCCACATGGGGGCTCTTGTGCATTTCAAAGCCACGGAGCCCGGGGTCAGCTGGGGAAATGCCACGCGGAGCCCAGGATCAGACTCCGGTTCCACACGGTATTTCAGTGGAACCCAGGATCAGCTGGGAAGTCCCCAGCTGACCCTAGGCTCCACTGCCCCTTTGGAATGCACAGAGGCGGCATTTCAACAGGGCAGCCGTGGAGCCCAGGGTCAGCTGGGGACTCCACAGCTGATCCCAGTTCTACTGAAATGCCGCATGGAACCGGAGTCAACGAGGCAGTCCCCAGCTGACCCCATGTTCCATGGCTGCCCTTCTGAAATGCATAGAGGTGGTGTTTTAAAGGAGTAGTGCTGTGGAGCCTGGGGTCAGCTGAGGACTCCCAGCTGATCCTGGGCTCCAAGGGGCAGAGGAGGTGGGGAGGCTATCTTTGTAACGTGTAAGGTAATTATCATCTAAATTAAGGTCTCCCCATAGCCACCCCACCTTTTGATATTCGTAGTAATTCCAGATTAGCCACTTAATTGACTCTTACAATAAACAATTTCCTCCTTCCTTGTCTCTTCCTCCTCCCCTCGCCCCCACCTTGTGATTCTATGTAGCTGATTCGTTACTGTATAATTTGGTTACTTCTTCATTGTATCCCTCTGTTATATAATGGTCATGCCAATTCACTTTCAGAATATGATCTGAAGAAGTGTGTCTGCCCAACAAAAGCCCATCACCTAATAAACCATCTTGTTAGTCTTTAAAGTGCTACATGACCGCTTTTTTTGTTCTCTCATATAGCGGCAGCAAGAGGGGGCTTTTCACTTTGCTTCTCTATTTCTCTCACCCATTCACATTGTTGTGCTGTCCCCTACAAGCAGTACAGTCCCTCTTTTCCTATCCACCCAGTGCTCTCTGTCAAATGTTAGAAAGTGACCCATCTGCAGGGGATAAGATTTAAAACTTCTCATAGTGACGGCAAAACTATTTTGGTTAACCATTGGTGCTTATTTGGGATAGCTCTGATATATCGAAGCCTATTCTCCATCATCACTAACAACATAAATGATCATTTACATCAGGAGAGTCTGAGGACTAAATTCATTCCCAGCAATGAAGTCGTTAGTTGGACCTGCTTACATCAGTTTAAATTTGGCCCTGAAGTTTTGTACATTTTAAGTCCTTACCTCTTTTGAATTTGTAACGGCTGAAGATCCCCAGTTGGTAATCCCTCTGGAGTGAAATATTTCAGTAGCTCTTTAGCATCTAGTAATGTCAGTGACTCCCTCTGACCATCTTTATGGCCCAGTAATTGCTCAGAGGAATGTGCCAACATAGAAACTCTGGAAAAGAAAAACAAAGTAAATCTGTCCTACCAAGAGTCATTGTTAGTTTGGAGCAATTAAAATGGTTTATCACCAGTGTAACATTTCTGGAATTATTCTTTCAAATATTTATTGATAACCTCATAATAAAGTAGTTTCAATGTCAAGGCTCTACCAGTTTTCCCAATATAAAGTATTATTAAGATTTTACAGTGCAGCTGAGAAATTTAACACTGGGATGGAAAGCAGACAGATTCTCAATCCTGTGAGCAAATTTTATGTATCTGAAGATTAATGTAATTCTCATGAAAGAGAGATGTATAGCTTAGTTAAAGATAAGAACCAAAAGGCAAGTATTGTACAACCTTCCCTTCATAATTCTCTTAACGCAGTTCATTCAAGGACAGCAAAGTGTCTTCTCTTCTAACACTGAGCACCTTTGCTATACTGCTTTAGGAAGAGTAAAACTCACCAATGAGGAATAGGATAAAATAAAATTATTTCACTTAGGACTCATGCAACCTTCACTGAATCTAAGAGACAGAAAGATCCTTGAGATGCCTGTCAAAAGGTATGCTTAGCAGAAAGATAATTTTATCTGTTTTGAGAAGCAAGGACAGTGCTTCAAAAAAAGCACGAGAAAGCCGAGATCTAAGTTGAGGCTGCAAGTAAGATATTCCTCCCTACATTCTGATGTGGGCCATGCCACCCTGGGACTTTGTAAATTGAAAACTGATTGGAAGCTTATCCAGTAAAATGTTAAAGAGTCACAACAGAACAAAGAACTAGGATATTAATCTAATTATAAGAATAAATTAAATACCTAATCACAGGAGGCAGTAAAAGACCCAAAGGAGCAGCATTTCAACACAAGTCTAAATAATGAACATTTTTTCAAAACTCTTACACTTTTAAAATATTTATGCCCTGGCTTTAAACCAGGGTGGGGAACCTGCAGGCCAGGCCACCACTCCCAACAGCTCCCATTGGCCGGGAATGTTGAACCAAGCCAACTGGGAGTGGCAGGGCTCTGTGCCTGTGGACACGCAGTAAACAAACAATCTAGCAGCCCACCAGCAGCTAAACCTGATGAAGTGCATGTGGTCTGTGGGCCGGAGGTTCCCCAACCCTTCTTTAAATGAAGCAACACAAAAAGATTAATGGTGTATCTATATTGGGACAGTGGCAAAAACTGCTCCCCTGGGCTTACAATATACTGTGATACTGTGCAAATTTGACTCATTTATGCACCAGTTCCTAGTGTGCATGTGGTTTAATGATGTTTTATCTTTTGCTCATCCAATGGTGCCTACAGGAGCTTCACAAATGGCTGCATATCAACACTCAGTCATAAATACTGGAACATATTTTTAAGAGATTTACAAAACCTGCCAGCATTTACAGATCCTGAAGAATAATGTTTATCACCATCTGTTTAGAAAATACACGGTATTTATCATTACCTCATTTTTTGTTTAATTTTTTCTACATTTTCCAAGTTCTGAAGAACATTTCTTTCTGGCCACTCCAAAGGATTGGACCCTATTAATTCTGATTCTAAGAGGGGGGGAAAAAGCAGGGTGAGATTAATAAAAAGCTATTACTGACACCAGAAAGTTAATAAATGGGATGCGATTTATATTCAGTCAAAGGCACCAGGTTTATTAATATTAATTGGAGGACACTGTAGCTCTAGAGACTCTTGGCAAGCATTCAGGGCACCACACAAGTCTCTTATGGAATACACAGCTCTAAGGCTACGTCTAGACTACATGCCTCTGTCACCAGAGGCATGTAGATTAGGCAACCAGGCATAGGAAAATGAAGCGGCGATTTACATAATCGCCGCTTCATTAAAATGTACATGGCTGCTGCTCTGAGCCGATCAGCTGTTTGTCGGCTCAGCGCGGTCGTCTGGACGCACGGGTGTCGACATCAAAGGCATTTGTCGACCACCCAGGTATGCCTCCTGGAATGAGGTTTACCTGAGTGGTCGACAAATGCCTTTGATGTCGACACCCGCGCATCCAGACTACCGCGCTGAGCCGACAAACAGCTGATCGGCTCAGCGTGGCAGCCATGTAAATTTAAATGAAGCGGCAATTATTTAAATCGCCGCTTCATTTTCCTATGCCTGGTTGCCTAATCTACATGCCTCTGGCGACAGAGGCATGTAGTCTAGACGTAGCCTAACTGAATCTGGGGTAACAGGAAGAGCACTGAGGAAATGAAACAGTCTCAAGGACTCCTTCCAATGATTACGAATTGAAGAAGGAGAGAGCACACAGTAATAAATTCTGTCCCAAAAGTAATACTGAGGCAACAGTCTGATATTTTCATTATTATGTGGTAGCAATACATACTGAGGTGTAATGAGGAAATGTTATGGTGCAGACATGGTAATATAGTGTTAGGATATCACCTGGCAATTATATTGGAGTTATCTATGACTCCACTGTATTATATTCTATTAAAATTATTGTTCAACAAAGACGGAACAACTTTATAAAGTCTACATGAAAAGGTTATTACCTACATATGTTGCTGGCAGTGCTACAAATAAATAATGCCAAGCGGGAACATCTTACTCAGTTATATACTGAAAAAGAAATTCTGCATATTTGTGTGTGGTGTGTGTAGTGGCTGCTTCTAGAGAAGTCTCCACACACATGAAAAAACAAATTCACACTCCCTATCTGCATGTGCTAAAATCACCTTTCAGGAAGATGATGTAATGGATTTAGTATATACTGCTATGGTCTAAATAGATACTGCTAGCAAACAATTTTCTGACTGAAGAGATAGGTGTTAGGTATGCCACAGGAAAATAGCAGTTATGAGCCTCGGAATACTTTTTCATTAAAATTGTGATATGATTTGGTAGGTGCGGAGTCATCCATAGAATAATCTTGCTATTCTACTACTGTGCCTACTATCCCAGGTGTATGCACTTATGCTTTCATGGGAATTAAACAGATGAATAAATGGGGTAAAATATAAATAAATTACTTGGATAAAATAACACTATATTCTTCAATGAAAGCAAGAAAACCACAGAAACAAAGGGGATATAAAAAAACCTGTACTACTTCTCACAAATGAACAGTTTTGTAGTGAACAAGAATACCTTAAGAACATAAGATGTACAATGATTCAATGAAAAATGTTCAGTACCATACCAAAACAATAATATCTTTATCAGCAACACTCAAAAAGACATAAATAGTCCAATGGTGAGAACAATTGCTATATGAATGTACAAATGCTCCAATAAATGTAGATTTCCCACTCTTCTTTTTCTGGATTAATTCCTTTAATCTTAATTTTAATGTAATTGTAATATGTGAATAAAAAGTCTTGTTTGCAGATACTTTTTCAAAAACCAAAAAACACAGAAAGCAGTGGTGAATTTTTTAATACACGTGCTTACCACAAGTCATTGTGCAGGGGCTAGTTTTGTTGATTGCTTTGTCCAGAATAGTTTTTGGAAAGCTAGTGTCATTCAAATCTAAAAAACGTTCCCTGGTAAGTGTTAACAGGGTTTTGAGCTCATTAGCAGAAACAGCTGAAGGCTGCTTGCCTGATTCCTGCCTCTCTGCAACACAATAAGGAGAAGAAAAATAATTACTGTTTAAGGTGCTAAGCAATGAGGAAAGATTGGACCCAGGTTGAGAGAAATTTGTTGACAAGGCACATAATGCTGTATACTTTAGGGATGTGTCATTAGTTGATTCCATCAGCACATGTGAAACATTGGAAAGTCTCAGAAATCATTTTACAAGTGCTTTTTATGATGCAAGTTACTTTTAGTCTAGTGACAGCCTGTTAATTACAAACTATTTACATTAAGATCAGGCTATTAAAACTGTAGTCTCTCCAAGTCACATTTTCATTTAATTACATCTGCTAAATGAATCAAACAAGATTAAATATCAAGGGACAAAACACAATGTTCCTGACCCACCCAAAGTTGAGGCACTTAGAAAGACCTTCTAGCTCAGTTTATGGGCACTTATAATAAACATGAATCTTTAATAGACCTTCGACCTCCACCATTAAAAAAAAGAGACAGAGAAAGAAACAGAGCCATGTATTTACAAAAACTACAAAGTAGATGAATACTGAATTGCCACAAGAGTCTCTTTCTGAATCATCTTTTCATCAATAAAACCTAGTTGCATTCCAAAACATATTTAAGAAATATAGACTCTAACAACCCAAAATAAAAACCAGAGCTCTTTCAGATCTAAGATGATTTCAGACTCATTGCAACAAGTCACCACAGATGTATTACTATTGTTTGCAGTTAGGAAACAATTAGTAAATGTTTCTATTCCTTTTTCATAAACTATCTTCCTTCAACTTTATAAAATAATCACTGCCACATTAAATACAAAATGACAATATATTTGTTTTATATCAATTGAGATTCAATGGTGATTTAATCCCATATTCTCTCCATCACTTACTGAGATGTTCCTTCAAGGCAAATGCTTGGATATAAGCCAGTTTCTTTTCTCTCTGTAGTATCTGCTCTCCATAGAAATGTGGAAGAGATCTGATAAAGTCATCAGTACAAAAGTCTGTATGGATTATGAGAAAGCCATTCTTAGGTATGCCTTATATGGTTTAGATAAACATATTTATATATTAACAGAGCTATCATTGTGTATGATTCACGTAAACTCACATGACTACTTGTTTCATATTAAGAAAGTGACAGCTAGAATTTAATATTTGGCTGGATACTGTTAAAGCAAGGAAATTAACATAAAAGGCTGAATATCCACCCAAAAATCTCCTTAAGTATCAAGGAGGTCTCCACATGCTTGGAGTTTTTTTTTCCATATTACATGCTGAAATAAAAGTATGGTTTGGATGAAATATCTGTGTATTCCTTAGCTTTCAATTTACATGTTCTTATGCACTGAAGTCAGACTTAATGTTGATATGCCATTGCAATTAATGCACTTAACATTCATAGGAAGTAAACAGGCTACAGCATTTGATGTTTGAAAATAACGCATTGTTCCCAATTTATATAACACATTGGCAAGGACTTTAGGCTTTCCCTGCCACCATCTTTTTCATCGGATTAGGATGAACTATTAAGATCAGGCAGTCAGTTCTATTCCACTTTGATTTCGTCTAATTACAAGGGAACAGGCTTCTTCATCTAAATCAGCCTTGCAAAATTGGACTTATCTATCCAGAGAAAATATTGTTTCAAATGAGTGAAAGAAATAATTAACTAATACAATGAAATAATTTTGTTTCTTTTTTTTTTTTTACCACCTCAAGGTAAGGCAAATAGAAATTGGGCTGGTCTGGTCAATCTTCATGATAATTTTGCAAGTCTAATTTAAGTATTCATTTTAACTGGAGTTATACAGTAAAGCATTCTATTTGCTCCAGGTGCCAATGAAGGTATCAAAAATGATGGGCTGCGCATCTCATATAGAATATTTTAAAACCACATGTATTTTATCTTGAACTTAAAGATTTAGTTTAAAATTATTTGAACTTTCCCATCAATGTGAAATGATTTTACAAGTCTAAATAAAAAGCATTCTGCTGAAACAAAAATATTTTTATCAAATGTCACTATTCCCCTTAGCTTTTCCACCTTCTTATTGTAAATAAACTGAACATTTTGTTAATTTCTTCCACCCACCCCCAGACACCCTTAGAAGGAGTTTAAGTCTTACTTGACAGTGTTTTTTCCGTGCTTGTCTTTAGTTTTCCATTTAATATAGCCAGAGTGGCTCTGCCATTGATCTGGTTGGCTGAATGAATCAATGTTGCTTTGCACCCTCCAAAGCCATTGCTTTGTACCAAGAAATAATATCGACAAGACTCTCCTTTTAGCTCAACTTCTGGAACTAAGCAAACACCAACAGATAAACAAACCATTCTGAGAAAAAAGTATTTGAAATAAGCATAACATTTTCTAGATTATATCACTTGAACAGCCTCTAGCTTCACCATCAGCAGTATCACTTGAACTTCACCATCTGAAATTGCATCAGATCACAATAGCTAGCCTATCATATGTGCTCCATATTCTGATGAGAGATCTCTAAAATATTCTACACAAATCAGGTGGAGTTAAAAAAAATCCAGATGTGCCACTAATTCCTTCACATTAATTTTCAACCTATGTCCTAGCGTGATGTTTATGGACAAGAGATGAATATGAGGTATTGACCACTTGTAGTCACTAAAAATCCCAGGCACATTTTACAAGATTAACATGGTTAATTCTGGTACCCTTGCCAACATTTGATTGTATCACTGTATTCTGCCTGAACTATCACTTCAATTTCAACAGGATAAGGTTTGGGGATTGGGTTTTTTTTGTCTGTTTGTTTTTGTTTTATTTTCTGTCTTGAACTACTAGATAACATAGGTGTGTGTTACTGCCCTATACTCATGTATGAGGCAAGTTTGCATACAGCTGGTAATTAACTTTGTAAAACACAGTTGATATCTTTGGATGGAGGGTGCTCCAGGAAATTTCAGTTATTATTAAATAAGAAAGTAAATACCTGACTCTGTTATGAGTCTAAATTTTTATCCTAAAACAGGAACAAAACTGTATGCTTTTTGGACAGGGGCATGAGGGCAGATATTATGTGATGATAAGGAAGCTTATCTATTAAGTTATCTCTAGTGGAAGGACATTATATACTATTTTCTCCAAAGCCTGTGGCTAGCCTGTATGTAGTGAATTTAACAGGTCATGGCCCACATCTAGGGGAGATAGAATCTTTGCTAGTAGGAAACCCTTCTTTTAATATTTTTAATTGAAAGTCCTAATTTTTTAGAAATGTTTTATGAAAGGGTAGACACCTTATACCCCCCCAAAGAAAGAAAACAGGATCATTCATTAACTATGTAAATTACTGAAAATGCTGTTTTTATTATAGGCAGATATTACATATAATATTTATCCTAATAGACTAAAGAAATTAAAATCTTTATTAAAAGTAAAACAAGAAATGTCTGCTGTGAAGCATATGAAAAATACTCCATTCTATTTCCTAACAAAAGCCTGGATCATGTGGATTGTACTAGAATATAAACGATCACTATGAACTTGACTGCAATAACTTTAAAGACACTATATTTTTCAAGCTTTATACAAACTATTAAATTGACAGATGTTTGCTAAGACGAGAAGTTCAGAAAGACAGCACTTCATAATTCTATACTAGGCTTTGAAGGACAAATCACTTAATACCACCTTCAAGCCTTGTTATCCTTCTTGTATTAAGAAATTTAAAACACTGTCTCAACAGACAGACAGAATTAAGCATTGAAAATTCAGCAAATAATCTATATCAATAAAGTATAAAATATTCAAATGTTTTCTAGAACAGTTTTAATTTAAATTAAGGGAGAAAAATCAAGCTGATATCTGTAGCTGCGGAAGAAAAAATAAGGTCATCCATTCTTGCTACGTTTTCTCCTTTTAACACTCCCACCCTCTTTAAATCGTTTCATTTAAGACACTTGTTTGAGATGTCAAGAAAATAAAAATGGCCATACTGGGTCAGACCCAAGGTCCATCTAACCCAGTATCCTGTCTTCTGACAGTGGTCAATGCCAGGTGCCCTAGAAGGAGTGAACAGAACAGGTAATCATCAAGTGAGCCCTCTCCTGTTATTCAGCCCCGACAAACATTCCTACCCATTCTGGCTAAGAATGATGTGGCATTGTATGACTGCTCTCACATAATTAAGAGATTGTGGACCAGTCAATCTACTATAAACAGGTTAGCCACAGGCTTTGGAGAAAGTAGTATACAATACACTTCCACTAGAGCTAATCCAATGGCTAATCATCTATGATCACATCACATCTGTCCTCATGCTCAGTCCACTTGTTCCAGGCATTAAGCTGTCCTCACTTTCAAGGCTCTTCTCAACCCTGCTCCTCTCTACCTGTCATTAATCTCCATCCTCTTCTCTACCAATGATGATAAAAGTGTAGATAGGGCTATTTCTCATGCAAATGTCACTGTGCCTATTCTGTGCTTGCCCCACAGAGAGGAATGTCTTCCATTACCAAATTTGTAAGTCCAGTATCCTTTCCTATTTCAGTCTCTTCCTCAAGATACACCTTTCACGTAAAAGGCAAAGGCCAGATAAACATAGTTGACACATCATTTATCATTTATCTTGCTGACTGCAACTGTATGTATCTGACTGTATGCCTCCTCCCATAGCTTTATGTCATCTGTCTTAGGTTATAAACACTTCAGGAAAAAGACCATATTTCCGTAAATGTTTGCACAACATATAGCACAATGGAGAGAGTGGATTGGGAAAAGTCCATGATAATCTAATTACAGATTTATAGAGAGAACAGCCAAAATCTTGGGGGATAAGTAGAGTGTTCGGTTATACTGATTGATTACCTGACAATTTCTACAGCTATCACCGTTATGTCACTACAGTATATCATAACACTATTAATATGAAACAATAGCTTTGAACTAATTTGAAAAAATGAGGCTTGCCTCTTTTTAAAATAAAAAGGAAAGGGAGAGACATTATAAGCTGGATCCTCAGATGCATCTGAAGACTGACGCACAATGGTAGCTTTAAGCCACATTTACATTCCCTTGATCGCAAGGCTGGCTTGACCCACCACATAACTTGCACAAGTTATTTTAATTTTTTTCTCCACTTTGAGTTAAGGACATAAACTAGCGGTTAATTTACTAGTCGAGTAGTCGATGAAATTTCCATCAACTACCCAATAGGCACTTCCGTACTCCTCCTTTGAAATGTACAGGAGCTAGGGCTCCTGTACATTTCAAAGGAGGAATGCAGAACTCTGCGTGCAGCCTGGGGCCAGCGGGAAGTCCCGCCAACTTTGGGCTATCTATATGCAGGCCAGCTTTGAAATGTACAAGAGTCCCCAGAGGGGCCTCTTGTACATTTCAAAGTGGAAGCGCCCTCATGGAGCCTGGGGTCTGCTCCATGCTGTGCTGCTGCTTGAAATGCCAGGTGGAGCCCGAGGTCAGCTAGGAACTCCCCAGCTGATCCTGGGTTCCGCGGGAATGCCGCGCAAAGCCCAGGATCAGCTAGGGAGTCCCCAGCTGACCTCGGGCTCTGGAACGTGCTACTGCTCTGAAACGCAGAGGTGGCTTTTCCAAGGAGTTCAAAGGAACTATTCTATATTCATGCTAATAAAAACTTTATATTTAGGCATGAAAGGATTAGATTTTTATTGGTAAATGATAGTAATGATAATTTTCACACTAATTTAAATAGGCAAACAAAGAAAAATGTTGCTTGAGAGCTTAATGTTTATTGTAATTAACAATTAGTGTCCGAAATCTTTCCCCAATTTCCTGCAACTGTTACAATTTCAATCAATAAAAACATAGAAAAATGCTTAAAATTAAACATTGATATTGTCTGCTGAAATAATAACAAAATAAAAATCAAACTCTGCCAGGGTTACTGATATTATACATTCCGGAAACACACATAAACACAACACCCCTTAAAATACATTACTTACTGGTTATGGCTTTAGGTTTTTTGGCCATGTATTCCTTCCATTTTTTTGTACTCAGCTGGCTAGGAGATGGAATCAACATGTTGCTTACATTGCAAGGCAAAACAAATAAGGCTCCTATCTGTAGAAAGAGCAAATATAGTGCATTCACATTACTCAGATAATCATAGAGAATATCTAGTGTGACCTTTTTGTGGACCACAGGCGGCTATCATCATCAACCACATCTTATGCCCAACATCAAAAATGAAACCAAAGTAAATAATACCACACAAAACTAGACACAAGCAGAGAAGAGAGGGCACTCAGGTAAACCAATCCTGATACCCCAACACTGGCAGGGATATGATTATGTGAGATATACCCAAATAATCACAGCAAGTGACTCACACTCACCTGCACCCCCACATGGCACCTAGCCCTGCTCCACATGGGAGACGGAATAAGTTAGCGGCCCAAGGGGTGAGTGAGGAACGGAGGCTACGCCTTGCCAGGAATGCAGGGAGTCCAGCTGGCAGGTCCGAGTGCTGATGGGAACTGGCCCACTCAGTGGCACTTCTTGTAGCTCTCCAGGCTAGCCAGAATCCTGCCCACAAGCACCAGAAAGGCCAGGAGGAATGTGCTCAGGCAGATGATGGACTCCAGCGGCCCCACAGGGCTCTCCAGCGGGAGTAAGTGCAGGTCTACATTTGAAGCACCACATCAGCTTATTTGAACTGTGTTCCACATACAGGTAACTAGCTAAATGGAATGGCCTGTGGCATACAGAAGGTCAGAAAAGATGATCTAATGGTGCCTTCTGGCCTTAAAATCCATTAATATTGCATATACACTGAAGATATGACTGGCCCAACAGCATAGAATATGTGCAATGTACTGTCTTGCAGAACATAAACAAATTACTTAGGCCACATCTCCAATTTCAGGAAGATCGATGCTGTGTCATTCAATCTGCCGGTGATCCATTTAGTGAGTCTAGTAAAGACATGCTAAATATAATGCAGGGGGCACCCCCATTGGTGCCAGTACTTCTTCTCCTCACAGGGAGTCAGGGGCATTTCTCCCAAGTCAACAGGGGCATTTCTCCCAACAGCCTCCCACTTTGAGGAAAGCAACAAAGCTCATCTTAAGGTACATTGACTACAGCTATGTTTTTTATATAGCTGGGATTGCGTCCCTTAAACTGATTTTCCCCTGAAGTATGGACCTGGCTTCAAAGTACTCTGCTATTTGCATTTAGGAAGGCTGGCATGGAGAAAAAGGTGGACTCTTGCTATAAAAGGACTTATCTGTGGGAACAAAAAATACACTAAAGATGGTGCAGTCAATAATTTTTGCTAAAGGATTGAACTGAATTATGAAAATGAACAGAAAAGGACAGAAGTTGGGATGGGATTCATAGTGAGCCGGGCTCGACAAATAATGCAATCTACTCGCCCATGGTGAGTAGATTGCAACCTGGAAGAGTCAGGTTCGGGCGATCTGCACATGCGCAGAACAATCTGCCCACGAGCAGATTGCCGGACAGTGCGGCTGGCGAGCAGGGCTCACCGTGGTTCGGCGAGCCCTGATAATGAGTATCAAGACATGCTATGAGGTCAAAGCGTGGCTGAAGTTAACAATTTCATGGGCATATGAACTCTGCTCTTGGAAACTGTACAATGTACACATCTAACAGCAGATTGTGACCCCAGAAGAAAATTTTGGAGAAAGCTACACAGAGATTAGGTGTTAAATTAAAAGTACACAAAAATAGATATGGAGAAATAATTTTGGCAAAAAAAAAAAATGCTGCAAAGTTGAAAAAAAATATACCTTTCCACAGAGAGAAGAAATCTGGTCAAAAAGCAGTGTAGACTTTTCTTTGATATTGTTACTTGCCAAGTTCCTGTATAAAAAGGTTTAAGGAACCACATCTTTAAATAGTTATACCTATTGCAATGTTATAAATCACAGTACAGGCAGTCCCCGGGTTACGTACAAGATAGGGACTGTATGTTTGTTCTTAAGTTGAATTTGTAAGTAAGTCAGAACTGGTACATATTGCAGGGGAAACTCTAGCCAAACATTTCTCCAGAGCTCAGTTTTATTCTCCCACACCTCACTTCCCTCAGTCCTTTATTCTCAAGCTGAGGTGTCTGCTGAGAAAAGCCACTCCGCGTCTCCCTGGTCTGCAGGGGGGGGGGGGGGGGGGAGAGGGCACAAGCTTCGCGTCTCCCTGGTCTGCTGGGGGGAAGCAGCTAGTGCGGGGTTGCCTCACCCCGTTTGTAAGTAGGGATCCGATGTAAGTCGGATCCATGTAACCCGGGGACTGCCTGTATTATATTCTGCACAAAGAAATATTTCAACCCACCTAAATAAAAGTTAAAACATCTCACTATTCATAATTATCAAAGTATTATAATGAATAAATTCTCTATATCAGATGGGGTGGAGCATGAATTCATGAATTTTGTAAATATATGTTATAAATATACAGCATTTATTGAAAGCTTTCAAGTGACCATGTAGGAGCAATTTATATGTATGCATATTTTATTTAATCTCTTACCATTATGAGAGTTAACAACTTAGATTGTGTGTGTGTGTGTGTGTGTGTGTGTGTGTGTGAGAGAGAGAAAGAGAGAGAGAGAAAACAAAGATTTTAATCAGCTGGTATAAAATGCTACTGCTAAAGCCTCAATAACTTCTCACTGAATGTAGCTTTTATTGATAACTTCTACACGGTATTAATGCAACAGACATACTTTCATCACTGAAGCCATGTCTATAACTTAGATAGGGCCACGATAAGGTGGGTGCATAACTGGCTGGATAACCGTAGTCAGAGAGTGGTTGTTAACGGTTCTAAATCCTGCTGGAAAAGGATAACAAGTGGAGTTCCTCAAGGGTCTGTTTTGGGACCCATACTGTTCAATATCTTCATCAATGATGTAGATATTGGGATAGAGAGTACGCTTATTAAGTTTGCAGATGATACCAAACTGGGTGGGGTTGCGACTTCTTTGGAGGATAGGGACATAATTCAGAATGACCTTAGCAAGTTAGAGAAATGGTCGGAGGTAAACAGGATGAGGTTTAATAGAGAGAAATGCAAAGTGCTCCACTTAGGAAGGAACAATCAGTTCCATACATACAAGATGGGAAGCGACTGTCTAGGAAGGAGCATGGCAGAAAGGGATCTAGGGGTCATAGTGGACCACAAGTTGAATATGAGTCAACAGTGTGATGCTGTTGCAAAAAAAGCAAATATGATTCTAGGTTGTATCAACAGGTGTGTTGTAAGCAAAACTCGTGAAGTCATTCTGCCGCTCTACTCTGCACTAGTTAGGCCTCAGCTGGAGTACTGTGTCCAGTTCTGGGCGCCACATTTCAAGAAAGATGTGGAGAAATTGGAAAGGGTACAGAGAAGAGCGACAAGAATGATTAAAGGTTTAGAGAACATGACCTATGAAGCCAGGCTTCATGAACTGGGCTTGTTTAGTTTGGAAAAAAGAAGATTAAGGGGGGACATGATAGCGGCTTTCAAATATCTAAAAGGGTGTCACAAGGAGGAAGGAGAAAATTTGTTCCTCTTGGTTTCTGAGGACAGGACAAGGAGTAATGGGCTTAAAGTGCAGCAGGGGAGGTTTAGATTGGACATTAGGAAAAAATTCCTAACTGTCAGGGTGGTCAAATATTGGAATAAATTGCCAAGGGAGGTGGTGGAATCTCCCTCTCTGGAGATATTTAAGAACAGGTTAGATAGACATCTGTCAGGGATGGTGTAGACGGAGCTTGATCCTGCCTTGAGGGCAGGGGGCTGGACTCGATGACCTCTCGAGGTCCCTTCCAGTCCTATGATTCTATGATTCTATGATTCTATACTAGGGGTCAATGTCAAACTAAGGTATGCAACTCCAGTTTAGGATCCAATATGAGGTGCTGAGATGCCTCTGCTTATGGGGTCTTAATGAAGAATGGTTAAACCGAATAATGGTTTAACCCACAGACGTCAATAACTCATTAGATTTGTAGTTTTGCATTGTTCATGCTAATGAACTCAAGGTATGTGAATGAATAGCTTGTTCCTGATGGGTCCATTGCAGAAAGCTGTTCATTATAATGAATGGGGTTCAGTTTAAGGGCTTATCTTCACTACTCATGAGATCCATGCTACTGCAATCAATACAGAAGATGTTGCTACTGCAATCAATACAAGTCTAGTGAACACCTGCTAAATTGACAGCAGAGCACTCTCTGGTAGACTCCAGTACTCCAACTCTCAGAGAAGAGACCAGAGAACATTTTCCATCAATGCAATACAGTGAAGACACCAGAGTAAGTAGATCTAACTTAAACTGACTACAGCTATGTTACTCACGTAGATGAAATAGTGAGTAACTTAAGCTGACTTAACCCGATAGTGAAGACCAGCGCTAAGATGGGTATTTATTTTCTGGCTATAGTTATGTGTGTACTTTACTGAGGGCTTTAATTAGGGGCCAAATTATACTTCTTCAAACACTGCACTTTTCTTCTTCTTCAATATCTTTGCTTTTAAGTGTAATAATTGTACTGGAATACCCTTCTGCAGGATGAAAACATCACCTCTTAGTTCTGAAAGGCATTTGACTGGTAATATTAGAAACATACTGATAGTATCAATTGAAGAAAGTGCTTGTCTGAATAGTATCTTAACTTATATGCTAGAAGATAAAGGGCTTCTTAGCTATCCACTCCCTTTAACTTATACACATTTTGTGTAAATGCATATCTACACATTAGTGAGACACACTAAAACCAATGATGGCTTTTCCTCACCAAAAAAGGTCAAAATTAGTGGATTGTCATTATAATAAGGTGGGAGAGCGTAACACAGTATCTCCTTCTCCTCTTCATATAAATAGAAGCAGGTGCTCTTTGTTTCAATCTGCTAGCCCAATTATGTGCGCTAAGAATATTTGTTTAATTTTATCATGGCATCAGATCAAAGACAGTGGTTACATCTAGTGTAGTTTATACCTCCACTTACAAAACTATGCATAAAAATTTCATATACCTGTGAGCTCGCTTTATTTTAAAAGGCTGTAAAGAAATGGCCTTTTGCCTTTCCTGACCATGCCACTTACACACTAATCCCTGATCTTTTTCCTTTAGTTGTATGTAAGGCTAATTACTATTACTGATGGAGCTTTTTCTATTAGGTAAATGTCTTTCTAATTATGTAATACTGCTAAGAACCGTCTATATAGAATATTATGGTCTATTAACCCAGCAAACAAAAGGGTATGCTTAATTCTTATTAAAAAAAAAAAACCTCCCCACAAAATTTAGAATTAAAGGTAAGAGGAGTTCAGTATATTCAATTTAAAAGTAGGGCATTTTATTTTAAAGTAGTTAAATTTAAGAAAGAAGAGAGACACTGAACATGCTAAAATAAAATGAAGTGCAGTAAGAACCTCTTCTACCCTAAAGAGACTCCCCTTACATTACCAGCTGCTAGTACAAGGTAAATTTAAACACAGATGAAAACTCTTACATCCAGCACTCTCAGGTATGGTAACATCTGGACCATGGATGTTATTGGACCAGAGAGCCCAGCTGGGAGCGGGGGCTGGCCAGAGTCAGGAGCAAAGCCCTGGCCAGCAGCAGCAGGTCCAGCAGCCTGGAGTGCATCACAGGCTGGCAAGGTGTAGCACGCACCCCCAGCCAGGGCCTGCATCAGCAGACCATTGCAACAAGGAGCGCAGCCCTGGTTGGGAGCAGCAGAAGTGAGGCCAGCATGGGGGGAGCGCAACCCTGGCCAGTGCCAGCAGCAGGGGGGCTGGTGCAGCAGAAAACGGATCCCAGTGGTAAGGGCTCGGAACATGTGTCTGTGGCTGGTGCCTGGGAGAAGGCCTCCTGCCAAGGGGAAGCCCAGAAACTGGGCTGACCGTCGGGAGGGGAGTTTTGATTTTGTAGAACTGCTAAAAGGTGCCTGTTCATATCATCTTAGCATCTCTGACATAACTTAAATACACATCTTCAGTGTACCAAATTAAGGTAATCCACCATAGTCCCTGTCCTCTTCCCTCCATTTGTAAACACTTGGAGGGAAAAGGTAAGCTTTTTAATAAAAGGATACAGCTCAAATTCAAGATCTGATACAAAATGGGATGGTAGATCTGAGAGCACCACCAGCTGCATGAATTCTAACACTGGACCATAATAATGAAAAACCTGAAAAGAAATTCAAATGAGAATATGTAACTTATACTTTAGATAGGATTTCAAAAGGACTTAATCACTTGCTTTAAGTACTTTGCTGAAATGGGTCCTTACATTATAGTCTAATGAAAATGTAATTAAACATCTCAAAAGAGCAAACTTTTGGAATAGTTTTAGGTACCTTCCATTTGATTCCTGAAAGTATGCATATGCATATGAAATATGCAAAAATATATTTTGTCCTGAATTGTCTGGTATTAGATTATTTTTATTTTATATATGAGAGATGATGCATCTCATATATTTAAAAGTTGTAATAGTAAAAAACTATTACAATTTAAATATGTAATTCAATTGAAGGTCTTTTTATATATTTTCCACCTATAAATATGGATTTTGATTTTTAAACTTGGGTCTTCTTTTAATTTCCTCAAAGCAAAAATGGTACACTATGAGTAAATTTTTAAAAAAGTATTTAATAATAAAATGTATTTGTACAAACAAATAAATGAATAGATGTTTCCAACATGCTACAGCAATATTTAAAATTGATTTTTTCAAAACTAAGAAATCAGAATAAGTTTTTCATTTTTATTTTGAGAATGTAGTATCACATCCTATTTTGAGAATGTAGTATCACATGTCATTAGACCAAGTATCATTGATACTATCCAGAAAAAAATATGATATAAATAAGCCTTAAAAATTATACATTATGGAGTTGCTACTTTTACATTTGTTCTTGAATTCTGATTACCACATCTCTCATTATTAATTTTCTCAGGAAGGTAAAAATGTCAACTTTTGTAGGTTAAAGAAAGTTCAAACACAGACCTTACCTCTGGCAAAATATTAGTATTTTCTGATTGTGCTGTTTTCTTGGCCTTGAAGCAACTATTTAAATGTGATGTGCTGAATGGCTTTGCCGAGACACCCTTTATACAAAACTTTGGAAACCTAACTTCAAATCCAAACTAAAGAAAATAGACAGAATATTAAAAGAAGGCAGATACAAAGGCTGATATTAATAGGATAAATTAGGTTAGAAAAATTCTCATGTTCTTGCATATCAAGCATTTGGTGTAACTAGAAGATGAAGAATGAAATAAAGTTTACATAAAGCAAAGCACTATTTTAATCGATGAATTTTTTTCCTACAGTCAATTAGATACACAATTACTTTAAAACAGTGGTGGGCTCCATGCAGTTCATCCATCTTCTAAGTGTGGCCACAAGACATTTTGTTTTTCATTTCCCACACACAGGGTTGCCAGATTCTGCTGGTTTCCATCCATGTAGTTTTTTTCTTACCAATGTTACTAAAGTGATACACATGTAAAGCAAGGGTATGTAAAGTGAAGTGAGATGTGTGCTGATTGCACAGAACACTGAGGCTACGTCTGACTGCAAGCCTCTTTCGAAAGCATCTAGACTGCAACCTCTTCTTTTGAAAAAGTGAGCTGCTTTTTCGAAAGAGAGCACCCAGGCAGTCTGGATGCTCTGTTTCGAAAAAGCCCTGTTTGTATTCAAGAACGCCTTTTTTCGAAAGAACACTTTCGAAAAAAGGCGTTATTCCTCGTGAAATGAGGATTACCGCCATCGAAAGACAAGCTGTGTTCTTTCGATTTAAATTTCAAAAGAACGCGGCTATAGTCTAGACGCAGGTGAAGTTTTTTCAAAAAAAGGCTACTTTTTTCTAAAAAAACCTGCAGTCTAGACACAGCCTGACTGAGAGCCAAGTGCTTCCTCTGCACCCAATCAAAGCACTGCTATGGTTCAACTGGCACATCCCTCAAATTCTAGGTACACAAGTGCAGTTAGCAAAACCAACCTATCCTGGGAGATCATCTTGGTTAGGAAAATCTTGTGGCCCACTGAGATGATTGTGGGCAACTTACATTAGGCTAGGTTGCCCACCACTGCTTTAAAAAGATATGGCCTCATTAGTATAAATAATATTGGTTTGAATAATCTGGTAACATATGCAAAATTAAGACATTGCAAACACAAGTGTTGTCTTCTACAGCTAAATAGTCGCTGCTTATTGCACAAGTCCTAGACTCTTGAGTACTAAAATGTAGCAAAGAAAGAGGATAATCGCTTGTCATGAACAACAAAAGATTTGACTTAAAAATAAACCCACAAACCTAAGGTAAAGACAGTAAAGGTCTGGTACCTAAACTTAGGTCCCTGCATATGAAACTCCACACTGTAGCTATACATTTATACTTTCTCTGTTTAAAGAAAAGTGTTATTTAAACTGGTTTCTATATAATTAGATTGTTACAAAATTCAAATGAAAGCATGAAGTCTAATAATTTATAATACAATATGTATCTCATAACAATTTTATACAGTAAGTATACACAGGGAATCTAAAAAAAGATCACCAAAACTAGAAAAAAACCCGTACCTTTCTTTCCCATATTTGAATCTCTCCTCTCCAAAGCTCTTTTGAATCAATAATATTCATTAGATTATCTGAAGCCACAACATCTGCTGATAAGTAGTCTGCAATTTTTTGCCAGACACTGTAAAAGTAAGGAAAAATAATGAATCTCCTATTTCAACTTGTTTTAAAGATTACCATGCTATGTGTGGTAATCCAATAGATCTTCTACACCTTAGCACTAAACACAGACTTCTGGAAATATGTAAATTCAGACCAAAATATATAACTTTGTACTCTGAAAAGTACACTCTTACAGACATGCTGGCTCCACTGCCTGCAGGGGAAGGTATTTCTGTGCTCCACCAAGATGACAATAGAATGCACTGGCATGTAGCAAGCAATCACTGGCTTGGCAAACTGAGTCAGACTGTAATTAGCAGTCTTGCAATATGCATGTCCAACTACTGCCCTTCTTTGTGTATTAAAGGGAATGAGAGACATGGATGGAAAGAGAACACATTGACTTCTCTTGTCAACTAGAGGATTTCCCTGTTCATCATTTATTGGTTTCTATGTGGTAAGAGCAGGGACAGGTTGCCTCATTATGCATAAAGGATATGCAGCACAGCTATTCAGGCTTATCTGTAGAATGAACAACGAGCAAAAAGTTAAGACCCTGGTATTTGGCATAATGGATGGTCCGAATAGGAAAGGCAGATTCCACAGAGAATAGGTAGATGATACAGTAGATTGGTGGGGAGCTAGTCTACAGAAACTAAGCCCCTCCGCACTGGACAGGGAAAGATGGAAGGAAATAGTGAGGAAGGCATCGGACACTAATGGGAGTTGAGCCCATGGTTGTTAATGAAGATGAAAGCATAAGACTGAGCCTATTTGATCCAAAGAAGAGATGCGTTGATTGCCATACTTAAAATCAGAAAGGAATCCTCCATCATGATAAATTGATCGTGATAGTTTTTCATCTCCCTCTGTGTGTATTAGCAGGTGTCTTATGACACACAAATATTTTCTCTACCTAGGGGTTTATTTCAAGGCAAAACATTTAGTTTCCTTGTCTTATCACAATTTTACTGATGAAGTCAAGGTCATTTTACACTTTATATTGAGCTGACGAGGTGGGAGGGAAATAGGCAATCAACAAACATGTATGTAAATAAAAATATTCAAGTCAATAGCCTTAACTTCAAAAGGCAAAAACGGCAACTTGATACCCGTTTTACAAAAATTACAAAACCAGATTAAAAGTAGGGATGCTAGTGAGTAGTCCACTGAAGAATCGACTACTCGCCTTCCACCCTTGCTGCTTTTCTGAGAGTCAGCAAGGTTGGGAGGAGGGACAGGAGCCGGCGCTCGGGGGAGCCAGCTTAAATGCTGGTTCCCCTGAGCAACAGCTCCACAGTGCCGTCTGCCTCCCCCTGCCTCTATCAGGGAGGCCACCACAAACAGAGGCTGGTGCCAGAGCAACCTCTATTCATGGTGGACAGGGCTAGACACAGGCAGGGGCTGCTTCTGGAGCAGTCCCTGGCCACAGCCAGTCCTGGCCGCAGTGAACAGAAGCTACTCCGGCAGCAGCCGGGACCAAGCATTCCCTGCTCGCGCTGGTCCGGGACATTGTACCTCTGCATTCTAAATGTAGTAAGAGTCCAGCAGCTCTTACTACATTTAAAGTGCAGAGCCACAGTGCGGGTAGCTCCCAGAACCAGCACGATCCGGAACTGCTCAGTCCCAGCTCGAGACAGTTCCTGGAGCTTCCCCCTCTGTGGCTGTGCAGAGCAGTCCTTATCGACTAATCGTGTAGTCGATACAAAGTGATTATCTACACGATTAGCCAAATAACCTCAATTTAACATTGCTAATTCAAAGTAATCAGTAATAATTACTGTGTTTTGTGCTATATTAACTTTATAAAAGGTCTTGTGTAAAATGAAGCCAGGCTATCAGGAAAAATTAGATATATTAATTAAAGTTAAATAAAATGAGATGTAATCAACCTCTTTGCTGAAGGCATGTATTGAACAGAATTGTCTGGATAGCTCCTCCTTTTCAACAATGATAAAAGAGAAATCCATACTTTCCTAAAGAACAACTGTCAAGCATTAAGACACTTCATAAACTTTATTTAAAAACATTAGTGTATGTAGATGCAAAACAAATAACGTCCCCACTTGTACAACTAATTAAAATCATACCCTTTACAGTCATTTGTTGTGATAGTGATTTTTGCAGAATGCCATTCTCTCAGATGTTTCAGGGCACCAATCACAGGTAAACAGTCTTTTAACTTGGGGGCATCTCTTTCAGCAGACTGTAGTATTACATCAACCATAGCTCTTCCTTAAATAAAACATAGTTTGTGTAAATTATTTTAATAGCATGAAATTATACAGCTAAGCACTGATCTCATTTTAAGGAGCAAGCCAAATTTATAAAATATTCTACAAAAAATATGGTTTATGGCTGACTGTGATCAGGATTGTTAAAGGGCAGAATAGAGAAATGTAGAAACAAGATTTGCAACATTTCTATAGGAACGTCAGTCTGTTTATTTAGCAATTCCTCTTGGATATCTTATCAGCTTATGCTAAACAGGAAAACCAAAATACATTATCTTCTCTTCAAAACATACCCTTCCCTCCCTTCTCTATCTGCAACAACTCCACCCCTTAAACTCTGTGACTGAAGTTAATGATTTACAGCAGTGGTTCTTAAAGTGGGGTCCACGGACCACTAGTGGTCCGCCTCCCAGGTGGTCCATGGCTTGAGCTCAGCCTCTCCCCGTCTCCCCCATGAGGCAAGAAGCCTGCGTTGCCTCCCCACTGTGTGGAGGAGATGGGGAGGGCCGAGCTCCCCCTGCCCGTCCCCGCCCCGCTGAAGGAACAGCAGTGAGGCTTACCCGCTGCTTCTATTGGCCAGTGCCGTGATGCTGGGAGCCCTTTAACACTGCCGCAGCCCAGCATCCAGCCCCACCCACACGGATCTGGCTCTGCTAGGTGGGCAATCAGCATCCGCCTCCCTGCACTGCATCATGGCATCTGCCCATGGGCCCTTCGCCTCCAGGTACTGCCTGCGGGAGGCGCCGTGCTGGCTGCTGGAGAAACCCTGGAAGCAGCAGTGCTGGTGCCATCACGCTGTGGGGCTGGAAAGCATCCAGAGGAACCCAGAAGCCTTTCCCCTGTGAGACCCGCCCATCCTGCCATCAGCTCAGCGGTGCAGGCAGCTGCATTTTCGAGGTGGGAAGGGCTGCTCTGTAGGGCAGCCACGCAGAGCGGGGCTACTCCAGAGACCTGGAGAGGAGGCTGCCTGTCCCCCACCTTCACCCCTCACCAAAGAGCTGGTGTAAACCAAAAAATGTTTCTGTATTGTGTTGTGCCATGTGGACTCCACCCGCCGACTTAGCTTTTCACAGTGGTACAGAGTATCTGGAATCTTAGGATTACCTGTGCTGACAAGGTACCAATTGGGTTGCCATAAACACAAAGCCAGCGTAGAAGACAACAGAGGAGCCCCCCAGCACTGAATGGCAGCAATTCTGAACATTTGGTTTTCTGTTTAGAAACAACAGCCTCTAGGATTGTCTACTTCTGGTAGCAATATATTATAGAAGCCGTTCCTGCTACCGGCAGCACAGTCTTACAAGGGAGCATCTCTTTACAAACCACCGGCCAATGGGAACAATGGAGGTGTAAAGCCAAATAAGCATCCCCACTCGTGCCCAAGCCCCCGCATCCCAATCCCCATCACTCACCACCTACCCCGCCAACACCCCACATCCCCAGCTTGCTCCTACACCCTCCCTTGCTCCTGCACCCTCCCTCCAGGCCACACTCTGCACCCTCCCCTTGCTCCTGCACCCTCCCTCCTGGCCAGATACCCTACCCCAAGCCCTCGCCTGCACCCTCCCTCCTGGCCAGGTCCGGCACCCTCCCGTGCTCCTGCACCCTCCTCCTGGCCAGGTTAGGCTGTGGTGGGAGAAGCAGCGCCGCAGCTGAGGCTCCTCAGAGGCGCCTCCAGCCTCTGGGGCTGGCCCAGGACTGCATGGCCATGGTAATGGTGCCTTCAGTGTCTGGGGCCAGCCCAGTACTCTGTGGCTGCAGCAGTTGCTGCAAGGGACACATGCCCAGAACCCCACAGACTCCTCGCTCACTCCCCTCTTCCCGCCAAGACCCTGCACCCTCGGTTGCTCTGACACCAGTGTTGCCTCCAAGCTGTGTGGCAGCACAGCTTGTTAGGTGATTAATCAGCCCTGCCCAGTCAGAGGCTCAGGGCTCTATGTACCCTCCCTCCTGGTCCTGCACACTCCCCTCTGGCCTGGCCAAGTACCTACTCTCACCCTGCTTCTGAACCCACCCTTGCTCCTGCACCCTCCCTCCTGGCCACACAGTGCACCCTCCCTTTCTCTAGCTTCCTCTCCGTTGGCCAGACACCCTAGTCCCAGACTGCTTCTGCACCCTATTTCCTACCAAGACCTCGCACCGTCACCCCCTCTTACACCCCACCTCCTGCACCCCCCTCCCTATCACACTTGCTGGCTGTCCCACACACTGACTCCCTCGTGTTTGTTGCCTCCACAGAGTCTAAGGGGGTCCACAAAATCCACTAAATCCAGAACAGTCAATCTGGCCTATGGGAAGCCCTAATCCTGAGTCCTCCCTGTCCCCTCCTCTCACCCTCTGGGGCTGGCGTGCCAGAGGAATGAGGTGTCTCAGTTGGGGGCTACATCAGTGAGTGTTGGGTGTTTTTGGAGGAGATTTTTTGCTTCTCACTTGTGTGGTCCCCAGCTAATTTTTCTGTTGGTCAGTGGCACCCTACCCAAAAAGGTTCCCCACCCCTGCCATAAATAAAGAAAACATGGGAACCTTTTGTGTTAGACTTAAATAAATATTTTACTTTATTTAAAATGAAGTTTGATAAACTAACATGAGAAATTTAAAATGCTTAATCTGTTTAATAATTTAAATTAAACTATTCTTCCTAGCTGCAGCACTAGCAAAATGGCTCAGAGGTAATTATGTAATTAACAGTTAGTTTCATTAGCACCTTGTGGTCCATGGAAAGATCTGCATTAAGCCAGGTGGTCCACAGGCCATTAAGCCAGGTGGACCACGGGAGTTTGAGAACCACTCATTTACAGGATATTTTTGACTTCTTCTCCACTGTCTAACACAACCAGGCTGCAACTTAGCTTATTCACAAGGTAAATACCCTGCCCACGTTTACATCCTTCAGGAACCCACTTCTGCAATCCCACCTCTAGTGAACCTAGCTAACATTTAAAAATTCCCCAATTGTTTCTCTCCTTCCTTTAACTTCTGTCTGTCTGTCATCAGACTGAAAGCCCTCAGAACTGAGTCCTTGAAGATAAACACAAGCCTTTCTGTGAAATTACCAGGAGCAGGGAGCTTGTCCGTCAACTGATGCAGACTTTCTGCAGATTCTTCATAGACACTGAAATTAAAGAGGGTTACTGGATTTAAATAAATGTATATACAAAATTATCCAGAACTAAATTACCGGTAACAATATTTAGTATTTTATGGAAGTACACTACATCTTGAAAGCACTAAACAATCAGCATATAAACCCTACAAGGTCTCACTGCTTTTCCATTTTACATTCAGGGGAAAAAAAGCAGATAGGTTACGTGACTTCTCCAAGGCCACAGTGTCTTGGTAGGTCTGGGATTAAATTCAAGAGTATCTGGCTCCCCACTCTGAGATCTGTCCACTAGTTTATGCTACCCCTCAAAGTGAGTAGCCAAAGCTAAAATTTTCAGCTTCATTTACAGCTCTTTACAATATTCTGCTGCCTGGTACTGTAGTTATCCATATATTTACAGTCATGGATAACTGTCCATTCTACATATTTTACTACCTACATTTAATATGAATACTTATGTTTCAGCTCTACAGATTTATCGATTGCAAAAGTGTCTACTGCATTTACATGTGTAATGATATTTTCTAAAAGAAACACGCAATACATGCTTCATCTTGGTATGAGTGACAATAAGACTACAGTAAAACTCTGACAGTCCGGCATCCAACTGTTCGGCACTCCCGATACTCCGGCATCAAAATGCCAAGCACTCCTGACCAGCTGATTAAAAAGCCTGCTGCTCAGCACACGTGCTGGCTGTAACCAGACAGAGCATAAGATTGGGGGGAGGAGGAGGGGGTGGGACATGTGCTGGCTGTAACCAGACAGAGCATAAGGTTGGGGAGGAAGAAGGAGGGGGAATGGGATCCCGTTACAGTATGGAGAAGAGCGTGGAGGAGGATCAGGTTACAGCACAGAGGAGACTGGAAAAGGAAAGGGGAGGGGAGAGGGAGGGAGATTGTGTTCTGGCCAGCTGTTAAGCCATGCAGCTGTACCGGACCTCCCGATTCTCCGGCAAATCTCATAATCCAGCACCACCTAGGTCCAAAAGGTGCCGGATTATCGGAAGTCTACTGTATATACCATTTTTACCTTCACTATATGAAAGCCTAATTTTTAAACGTCAAAACTGTAGATTTAAACAGCCAGAAGAAAAGCGTGGCCAGTTGGTTCCCTGTAAGGTTAAAACTTCCCTAATATCTTTAGAATGCCAGCTACTCTGTATGTTAACAACCATGCTGCTATTTCTTCACTAACCTATATTTTACTTTTTTATCTGGAACAGGAGTGTTTGGGGATTTTTTTCTTTAAGTTCTTCTCTGAATTCAAGTTCAAAGAACAAATTACAAATCTCGATAGTGAGGAAATGGCAGCATGAAGCCCAGGTTCTTACCATATAAAGTAGTTGGCATTCTTTAAGGTACTTACTCAAGTGCTCAGGGGTTATATCTGCAATAACATTGCCAAAATGTAGCAGTGTAGACAAAGTCAAAAATACTATACTAAAGACCCTGTAGTTGGTGTTACTTGGAAATAACTTTTGTAGATTTTTATCAGCATAACAAAAGTGAGTATATAAAAATGAAAAGCCTCATTTTAAAAGTATATTTGAAGACAGGGTGCTATCTATTTTATAAGATGCCATTATTTCAGAAAATGACTAGCTCTTCTACTGACAATTTTTTCCCCATAATTCATTAGCACATATTATAGATTTTTGAGTTTTCAACATAAATTTAACCTTGTTTTACTTATTTTTCTGCTTGCCTTTCTCTCCATAAATTTACTTTATCTTAAAATGATTGCGTAAAAAGAAGTTAAAGACTAAACAGAATTATAACAGATTACATACTATACTTGGAACTATCAAAAGGACGTACGGTAATTAGACATGAGCACTAACTAGAAAAAGGAATTTCTGTTTTGTTTGATATTGATATTTTGACCAGCTATATTAGACACCCAATTCCTACTACATTGTAAGGAGATTTGAGCACCTAACTGCCTAGGCTCCTTGAAAATCCTGGAGCATGTCACGCTAAATGTTAACTGTGAATACAAACGTCATTCAAGACAGGCACAGTACTAGGTATTCTAGTCACTGAACAGCTAGAAGTAAAACAAGAGATTAGCAAGATAAATACATTCATTTGTGATACTATGAAGTTCTTAAAAAGCACAGAACAAAAATCAATTGCCAAAACTGATGTTTAACTGACTGGTTCAAAGATCTTGAAAACAAAAAGGGAACCACATATTTCAGGCCTGTCTCGACATTTTAATTAAGTCAGCTGCTATAACTAATGAACAAGAATTTATTCACTAGATATTCACAAAAAAACATATAAAACTTAAGAACACCCCTTAAAATATCGTGATGTCAGATATCTGAGACCAGGTATACATTAGGGGGCAATGTCAAACTAATGGATGCAACTCCAACTATGTTACTAGGGTAGCTGGAGTTGACGTACCTTAGTTTGAATTTCTGTGGTGTCTCCACTACAGAGGGGAGAGTTTTTCCCATTGACCCTCTGTAGTGGAGACAGTGCAGTAATTGAGCAGAGGTTGATTGCTAAATTGACCCCGAGAGATCCTGCACTGATTTCCCAGTAAGTGCAGACAGGCCTAAGCACTAAATAGAAGGGCCAGTCTCTAGCTAGACAATATGCATGATGTTTCCAAACCCAGACAAGGTTTCCATGAAAATATTATAGCCTGCATTTTTGCAACAGAATGTTTCATTTTACACACAAAAATCAGTGGTTAAGAAGATTATTTGTACAGAATAATAAAACAACAACTAAGATGTTTTAAAGTAATGAGTTGTAAAATTACATTGAATTTTGAATTCAAAGGTTTTTTGGGGGGTTACTGATTAATTAAAATAGAAACAAACTATCATCAAAAGAACTAATTAGTTCTCTTGGTTCCTTTGTTCTGTATCATATCTGAATCACTAGATGTTTCAATAAAAATGTAATAAGCATACTCAATCAGGGACAATGACTCTCTGCTGCTACTATCTTCCTCCTCAAAACTCTGAATAGCATCCAGGCATTCTTTTATACTGGTCTGAAGACAGTTTTCACTTTCATTTTTCTTCACCTCAAAATTGATCTCTTCCCAGTCCGAGCTACAAAACTAATAAAGCAAAAGTAATGTATTAGTCAAAGTGCTGATTTATATCAATCAAAATTTGCACAGTTAAGTGAAGAGTTACGGAACTGTTTTTATTCTTACCTGATAAAAATCATTTATGACTTGATTTGCAAAATACCATTTCCTCATACCTGGAACACCAGCTACTGAACATGCTACAGAACAATAAAACAAATGTTCAAACATCAAAAGCAATTCTGCCTATTTCAATTTTATTTCCTTTTTACAAAGATTCTGAATTAACATTTTTACTTGTGACTTCATTTACTGCTTCAGTTAGGAATTTAAGTTACACAGTCATATACGGTTGAACCTCTCTAAACTGGGACTCTCTGGTCCGGCAACATCCATGGTCCAGCAGAACCCTGGATGCTTCTGGACCTGAGAGCCACAGTGGCCGGGAGTCTGGCGGCAGGAGGGCCAGCAGCTGGGAGCCCTGACAGTCTTGCAGCCCTTCCAGGACCAGGAGCCCAGCCGGGCTGGTGGCAGTGGGGCCAGAGGCTAGCAGCTATGCTGGAGCTGGGAACCCAGCGGGGCCAGTGGCCAGGAGAGAAGCTTGGGAGTGGGGCCAGCAGCCAGAGAAGAGCCCGGAAGCCGACAGCAGAGGCACTGGTGTTGACCTCTCCATATCTGGCAAACTACCTGGTTTGGGATCACTCAGGTCCCAGGAGTGCCAGATAGCGAAGTCCAACCTGTGCACCTTTCTAGGCAACTACAGGAATTATTTAAAAAACAAAGATGCTTTCTTTCAGCAATAATTTGCCCTCTATCACTGCAAGCTCTATTTTGGTCATCTAAACACCTGTCTATGTTGCAAATACAATCATGTTATGTAATTTGGTTATAACCTGGTTACACCCAACACGCTAACAAACACTGTCATAATTTGTAGTATGTGCAGAATACTGGGGCTTTAGCATTAAGATATGTTTAAGGTACAGTCTGTATTGTAAATGGGATTCCATTCTAGATTGGTTGAGGCAAATTAGTAATAGGGGCAACTGCCTTGTATCAGTTCCCACAACATTGCTGTTACGTAGCATAGGTAATGCAAGTATGCAAATTACAAATTATGACAGCTTAAACTGAATGGCAGTCAATCTGTAGACAATAAAAGTTACCTAAATTGGAATGCTACATTTACATTTTAGTTTTGTAGAAAAACATACTTAACATGTACATCTTAATATGCCACTATTGCCTAAGAATTAGTTTTCTTTTGGCATCACAACTGAAGCCTCAGCATAAGCTTATCGCATAGTCGACTAGTGATGCAACTAGTCGCTTCCCCCCCTTGCCGCCTCTATCAGAGAGAGGCAGTGGGGGGGGGGGCACAGAGGAAGAGCGGAAACTGGTGCCTGTGGAAGCCAGCTTAAAAGCTGGTTTCCCCCAGCACCATCTTCGTGAGGGGCAGGGGAAGTAGAGGCACTGCAGGAAACAGAATGAGCAGGGACTGAAGCAGTCTCTGCTCATGCTGCTTCTGCTGCAATCCTGCTTTTCAAAAGCAGAAGCCTGGAAGGGAGCATGGGGCCAGGAGTCTCCTGCTTCTCCTATACTCCCTGCGGGGCTTCCTTTTGAAACGTACAAGAAACCCCACAGGGAGTATGAGGCCAGCAGGGGGAAATGACACAATTTTTGTCAGTTTTTGTCACTATGGTCCTGGTCTGAACAGCAACGAAAACACCTGTCACAGCTTGGATAACCCACAAACTATAGCAGACACTGTGGCTATTAGGAGGGTTTTTCTGGCTAAATCTGCATTGGTTATACTTATTCCACTTTTGGAAGATTTTCTTCATAAATATAATGGCAGAAACTTAAATTGTGGAATTTTTTTTTTTAATGAAAGCTCAGATTCTGAAGAAAATGATGACATTCGTTTACAAACCTTCCTATTTGCCCCCGGCACATGATTTTTCAAGCTCTGGTTAAAGAACAATCTCAATAACATTTGCCTTGTTTTGTTATTTGCCAATATATTTACCTGGGAACGTGTTTACATCCTCATTTATAAAGGTTCTACAATTTTCTTTCAGACGATTATAAACATTTGCAGCAGTTATGCCTGCAAAAACAAGTTTATATTAATAGAAAATACAAAAACAATTCCTTCCTTTCTTGAAAACATAGTCCTATAATCTTAAAACTTAGGCCTTGTCTATAGTAAAAGGTAAGTCAATGGATCTAGAAGTATGCACTAATTCAGCTAGTCATATTTTAAAACTGATTTAGTTAAACCAGCACAGTCTTCTACAGGAATTATAGTAAAGCCTATGTTTAAAGAACTATATATTTTTGAAATTAAAAATTTTATGTTAGATATTGAATTTCAACTGGAAATTCAATGATCTACAGGAAATGCCAGAAAAATTGTAATTAGGCCAGCAGATCCAGTTAGTGTAAAGCAGTGTTTGTTTGTTTTTTGTTTAAAAAAAAAAAAAAAAAAAGGTGCAGAGCCAGAAGAGGTTATGCATGCTGCTGCTCCCCATCCTCCATCCCGCAGCTGGGGAAAGAGCAGCACACAGACGCATTGCCTGGAGGCTTTACCCGCTGCTCCCACTGGCCAGAGTTGTAGCCAATGGGAGCATCAGGAGGCCGAGCTTGTAACACAATACCTGGGAGCGATGTGGGGTGTGAAAGCACCTCCTTTTGTCCCCTCCCCCAGTCAGAAACCCCATCCCCAGGTTGCTCCTGCACCCTCTCCCCGGCCAGACACCCTACCTCAAGCCTGATCCTGCACCCTTCACCCTGGTGTGATACTCCACCCCCACCCTATTTCTGCACCCTTCCTCCCAGCCGGACGCCCATCCTCCCTGCTTCTGCACCTTCCCCCACAGCCAAACACCATACACACACCCTGCTCCTGCATCCTCCCCCCAATCAGACATCCTCCTCCCCAAGCTTGCTCCTGCATCCTCCCTCCTGACCACACACTGCACCTTCCCTTGCTATTGTCCCCTCCTTCCCAGCCAGACACCCTACTCCTACACTCTATCTCCCACTCAGAGCTCACATCTTCACCCCACCTCGATCCTGTACTCTCATCCCTATTCCACTCAGTAGCAGCCCTGTCCCACACACTGAACCCCTCACTTTTGTCCCCACCCTAGAGCCTAGGAGGGGGTCCACAAAATCTACTAATCCTGGAACTCCAAAAGAGTAAATCTGGACCATGGAAAGCTCTGAACTTCAGTCCTCCCTGTCGCTCTCCCTTGCTCTGTGGGGCTCACACGCCAGAAGAGTGAGATGTCTCAGTTGGGGGCCAGTGAGGGTGGGCATTTTGGGAGGGGCTTTTTTTTGCTTCTCTCGTGTGGTCCCCAACTGATTTTTCTGTGGATCAGTGGCAACTGATCCAAAAAAGATAGCCCAGCTTAGCCATAAATAAAGGAAACATTGAAACTTTTTGTGTTGGACATAAATTAATATTTTATTGTATTTAAAATGAAGTTAGATAAACTAACATGAGAAAGTTAAAGCACTTATTCTGTTTAATAATTTAATATTTCCTAGCTACAACACTAGTAAAATGGTTTGGGTGTAATTGTGAAATTAACTGCAAGTTTCCATTAAAAACTGGTGTTACACGGAAAGGTTTGCATTGATCCTGGTGGACCATGGGCCAAAAAGTATGAGTACCAATGGACTAGATGATTACAATGGTCCTATTTAGCCTTGGACTCTATGAATTAATAAATGAATGAAAAAACAAAACCACAAAAAGCTAAAAAGTCACAAAAGACCATCTTTTCAGATGTGCTATGGTGTACCACCATCACGAGTATGTCAGTATGCACTGGTGTGATGGTGCATAACTACCACAAATGTCAACAGCTCAAACTACAATTTTGCAGATTTCTTTTATTCTCTATGAAAGGCCCGCCTGCGTGGCTGGCCGGGAGTAGCCTGTGGTAAGCACCTCCTGGACAGAGTCTGCACTTCACAGGCCTGCCTCCACCCAAAACCCCTCTCCGAGCTCAGAGGCCCCTCATCCACTCAAACTCCCTCCTAAAGCTCACACCCATCATCCCCAACCCATGCACCAGCCCAGAGCTTTAAGTGTGATGCAGCTGTCAAAATATTTTGGTCAAAAACAACAAAAATGGCTCTTCTTTGAAAGGTTGCCATCGCCTGGCTCAAACCAATCTCTTTCAGAGTCCTCCGAGTGGCATGAGTGCATAAGGCACCTACAAAAAAGCATTTGTGATCACCGATCCACACAGTCCACCTAAAACCTGGGACTCCTGCCAGAAATGCACACCTCACCGGGGGGGAGGGGGAAAAAAAAAACACACAGAAAAGTCTAGAGCAGGACTTCTCCAATTTTAGTGCACCGCAACCCCCTTCTGACAACAAAAATTATTTCACAACCCCAGAATCGAGGACGCGCCTGAGCCCGCCGAAGCCGCGCTGCCCCTTGCATGGGGGAGACGAATGGGGGGGGGGGGAAGGGAAGGGCAAAGCTCAAACCCCACCACTCTTGGCATGAGGGCAAAAGCTGAAGTTCAAGGGCTTCAGGCCTTGAACTAAGTGCTATGACCCAGTTCCCTTGGGCTTTGGCTTCAATCCTGGGTTGTGGTAGTTTCAGCTCCAGACAGTCTAAGCCAGGCATGTCCAAAGTCCGGCCCGCGGGCCAAATGCGGCCCGCGGTCGGATTTAATACGGCCCCCCGCTTCTCCCGGCTCCCCAGTGCTTTTTTTAACTGGCGCGCTCAGCGCGCCGCTTCGGGCCGCCGCCGCGGTCCCAAACCCTGCCCCTGCACTCCGCTTTGGGGCTGAGAGTGCAGGGACAGCCCCCGCTGCCTCCCCCTCTCCTGGCTCCCCGGCGCTCCTCTGACTGGCGCCGCTTCCGGCCGCGCCGCCGCCGGCCATGGTGGCCGTAGAGGTCCTAAAGTCCTCCATGTAGGGCACGTCCGCAGCCCCGCTCCCCCGCTTGGCTACGGGTTCGCCCTGCCCCCGGGCCGCCGTGAGGCCAGCGTGCCCTGCGCTCTCCACCCGCCTCTGACCCTGCAAGCCCCCTACCTTGGGGCTGAGAGTGCAGGGACGGACTCCGCAGCTGCTGAGATCAGGGACGGACTCCGCAGCTGCTCAATCTCAGTATCTGTGATTGGCCCTGCGCACTGTCAGCTTCCTGGCAGGCTCAGGCACGTGGAGCTGCGAACATTAGAGACTTCGCCACAAACGGGCTCAGGCACATGGAGCTCATCATTAGAGACTTCGCCACAAACAGCCACAAAGGCAAGAGAATTCTTGTTGGGCAGTGTATTAGTGCAGTGTATTACTTGGGCAGTGTATTAAACCTCTGGCACTGCGCTCACATGATCCCTTCCCCTTCTGGTCAATTTAAAAAAATGGCGACTGTAAATAAGAGAAGGAAAGTTGACAGTGAGGGCCGCCACTTCCAGGACAGGTGGAAAGTGGAATATTTCTTCACTGAAATAGAGAATCACTGTGTTTGTCTGATATGCCAAGAGACTGTGGCTGTTTATAAGGAATTTAATGTCAAGAGACACTACCAGTCGAGACATAGCACATACGACAAGCTTACAGGGCACGACCGCAGTGAAAAGTTGAAGGAACTTGAAGCTGTTTTAATGTCACAACAGAAATTTTTCATAAGAGCCCGTGAGTCAAATGAAAATGCCACAAGGGCGAGCTATGAGGTGGCAACGTTAATTGCTAAAAATTGCAAATCTTTTGCTGAGGGTGACTTTATCAAAGAATGCGTTATGAAAATGGTTGAGAATATCTGTCCCGAGAAGAAGCAAGAGTTTGCCAACATTTGCCTGGCTCGTAACACTGTAGCATGGAGAATTGAAGAGATTTCATCAGATATTAAGAGACAGTTGACATCCAAAGGAGTGGATTTTGACTTCTTTTCAATAGCCTGTGATGAAAGCACGGACCTATCTGACACAGCTCAGTTGCTGATTTTTATGAGAGGGGTGGACGATGAAATGAATGTGACTGAAGAGCTACTTGACCTCCAGAGCCTTACGGACCAAACAAGAGGAAAAGATTTATTTGTTTCTGTTAGTTCCGCCACAGATGACATGAAACTGCCTTGGAACAAAGTTACTGGGATTATTACTGATGGGGCACCTGCCATGGTTGGTGAACAAAGTGGATTATCAACCCTAATCTGTAACAAGGTGATCGAAGAAGGAGGCAAAGCTATTAAACTCCATTGTATCATTCATCAACAAGTTCTCTGTGCTAAACATCTCAAATATGATCATGGTATGAAACCGGTGCTAAAGACTATTAATTTTATTCGCTCTAAAGCCCTGTGCCACCGCCAGTTTAAACAGTTTCTACTGGACATCCAGGCTGAATACGAAGATGTTTTATATCACAACGATGTAAGATGGCTCAGTCGGGGGTCTGCACTGCAGAGTTTCTACTCTCTCAGAAAGGAAATCAGAGAATTCTTGGAAACAAAGGGACAACCAATGCGAGAACTATCTGATCCTATTTGGCTGGCTGATTTGGGGTTTCTAGTTGACATAACAAAGCATCTGAATGTACTGAACACGAGTCTTCAGGGGAAAGATGCAGCGGTGAACCAGCTTTATTCACACCTCAAAGCCTTTGGGACAAAGCTGCAACTTTTCATAAGGCAGTTGTCACAAACACAGCCCAATACCATACATTTTTCAGCGTTGCAGGAAATAATGAACAGTTTTCCACAGGACAATATCAGTGCGCAAACGAGCAGGTATGCAGCAGACATTGCATCTCTGGCTGGGGAGTTTAAACGGCGCTTTCAGGACTTTGCAGCTATTGAAAAGGAGATCAGCCTTTTCTCCTCTCCATTCTCTGTTGACCCCGAGGATGCTCCAGATCAGCTGCAGCTCGAGCTCATTGAGCTGCATTGTGACAGCGAGTTACGCAGTCGTCACCAACAGCTCTCTCTTGTGAACTTTTACCGCCAACTGGATAAGAGCCGGTTTCAAGAGATTCGAACATTGGCTAAGAAAATGCTGAGCTTGTTTGGCTCAACATATATGTGTGAGAAGACATTCTCTGCTATGAACTTTAACAAGAACCGCGTGAGGACAAGACTAAGTGACTCTCACCTGCGTGACATTTTGCGCATCAAAACCACTGCCTTTGAACCAGACCTAGCCTATGTACTGCAGTCCAGATCTCAGTTTCACCCTTCACATTAGTGTAGGCAAGTTTTTTTTTCAATTGAGATGAATACATTGTAAAATCTCAGTTAATGTCAGTTGGTCTAAATCAGTTATAAATATATTTGGACACAACATGTATAGTTGGTGTTATGTCGTTTGCCGTTTGCAATAAACTTTGCATAAAATAGTTAATTTGCATTTAATTTTAATGGTTCAAAGAATGTCAGGCAAAATGGTCGGCCCTCACGCATGTTCACTTCATCAAATCTGGCCCTCTTTGAAAAAAGTTTGGACACCCCTGGTCTAAGCCAACCCTGGCGCCCCCTTTCACAGGTGGTTATGACCTACAGCTTAAGAACTGCTGCTCTTGAACCACAGCTAGAAAACCAACACAGCGAAGGGTGACCGCTATAGGAAGTAGTGTCAGGACTAGGGATGTTAACTAGAGATTACTTTACTAGTTGAGCAGTCAATGGAATTTCCATTGGCTACTCGATAGGCACTTCCGCGTACAAGAGCCCCGAGGGCACTCTTGTGCATTTCAAAGTCAGAACGCTGTGCACAGCCCAGGGCAAGCGGGTAGGCCCGCTGGCCCTAGGCTCCATGCTGAGCTTCCTCTTTGAAATGCACAAGAACCCCCGTGTCCCCAGTGAAATGTCATCTTGTACATTTCAAAGCTGGCATGCTGCACAGAGCCTGGGGTCAGTTGGGGAGTCCCCAGCTAATCCGGGGCTCCGAGCGGTGCTGCTGCTTTGAAATACTCTGTGGAGCCAGAAGAGTGCCCAGCTGCTCCCAGGCTCCGCTTGGCATTGCAAAGTGGCAGCGCCACACTGAGCCCGGGGTCAATGGGGTGCTACCACTCGAAGTACCTCCCTTTTCCCAGCCCCTCTTGGTGCCTCTATAAAGGCAGCGGGAGGGGGGAATGGAGTAGTGGACTATCCTGTTGACGATCCTATCCATAAGCGTTTGGTCATGGGAACGTGACTAGTCTTTAACATCCCGAGCCAGGACCCATCCAGCACCGAAGTGCCTAATCACCCCCGGCTAATTGTCCCCCGTCTCCCTGCATCCCCTAGCGGCAGGGGGCACTTCCCCACCGCACCGGCTCCCCCGCGCCAGACACCGCTCGGGCTGTGTCTGCAGGAGTCGCCGTGCTCCGAGCGGCGCCTGGCACCGGGCGGGTGGCCACTCGGCGCCCCGCTGCCCCGGCTCGGCGCGCCCCCAAGCCAGGCGGCCCCGGGGTGTCTCTGCCCCCCGATACCCGCTCGCCGGCACCTGCTCCGCGCTCAGCGCCGCCGGGGCGCCGGGCTCTCCGCTCCTCCCAGCTCACGAACAGCAGGTACCGGTCCATGGCCGCGCCCGGGCGCCTCTTCCCGGGACGCTCGGCGGCCAGTGGCGCCGCCTCCCGCCCGCTTCCGCTTCCCGCCGCCGGGTCCGGCAGCCAACCCGCTCCCCCGCGCCGCCGGAGCGCCGCGCCGCCATGGCCAGCTACACCAAGGCGGCCCAGGTGAGCGGCCCCCCCCCGCAGGGTGCTCGCTGCGCGGCGGAGCGGGAGCCCAGCGGCTGCCTCAGGCGGCTCCTCTCGTCGCGGGCGGGAAAGGGGGCGAGGGAGCGCGGGCTGCGCCCTTCACTGGCCGCGGGGCCTTTCTCCCCGCAGGCGTGTGGGCCGCGGCCTAGGGCGTGAGAGCTGCCTGCGTCGTGCTGGCCTAAGTCCTGGGGGCTCTGCACTTCCCTAGCAGTCCGTTCCCCCCACCCCCAGGCAAAGCTTCCATGCGTTGCTATAGTTACTCTCCTGGCCTGGAGAGATGAGTGCACCACATGCAGCAGCTTATTTTGTAGGGCTGCACTCAATAAGGCGGGTATAGGTTGTGCCTGTCTAACCAGGACTTTGTGGTCCATCAAGACCACAGATGTTCCTGGACCAGAGAGCCCCATGGCCAGAAGCCCTGTCAGGGCCAGAAATCTGATGGCAGGTGAGGACCGGCTGGCTGTACAGGAATCTTCCAGCTGGAGCAGAGGGGCAGAAGGAGAACTAGCAGCAAGAAGGGACAGTAGGCTGGGGGTGGGTGACGAGGACCTTCCCTGCTCGAGCAAATTCCCTCATTTGGGACTTGTTAGGTAGACGAGGGAAGTCCATCCTGTACAACAGAAAGAAAGGATCAAACAGGCTTTAATCTTACAAACACTTACATCAGGATTCTGCCAACACTCAGGCACTTCCCTTTGCACAGCAGTGAAATTAAGATTCTGCATAAATGTTTGCAGTATATGATGTCTAAGTGACTGCAAGATAAGTGTGTAAATACTTACAGGCTTAGGATGTTAAGATATCATTAAAGTACCTAATGTATTTTCTCTCAAATATCTAACAGTGTGGTTTTGTTGAGTTATATTTATTTTGCTGCATTGACAAAGTTGTGGTTAATCTTCTCTAGCAATGGGCTACTTTTGCCAGAGCCTGGTATCTCATAGATGGGAAGCTGCAGCCACCTGGAAAACTTGCAGCCGTGAGTGTAATCAGACTTCAGGGGAAGCATAAACCTATGTATCATGCACTAAGTAAGTATTGTAGTAAACTCAGATAAACTTGATTTCCTTCACTTGCATGTTTCCGTTGCTTTCAGTTTTATTAATCATATTTGGTTTTATGATTGTGGTTTTTTGCATTCTTTACAAACTTTGAGACTCATCATTTTCTCCTGCCTTCATTTGTTTTCTCCCTAAAGCCTTGTGTCATTAATATAGTCTTCCATAGCCTTTGCATTACTTAATATTGAATAGTTGCCATAGCATTTTTAGGTCCCATTATTCTAGATGTCGTATAAACATTTGGTCCCTACCCTAAATATGTTTAACTGTGAGCTTTTCAGGGTGGGGATTTTGTGTCTTTCAATGCCTTTGTACTAGGGATGTCAGCATGTACACAAATTCACGATTAACCAATAAGTCTGATCTTATTGGTTAATCTTGTCGACTACACGCATTCCTTCCCCTGTATCAGAGGCAGCAGCACAAGGTGAGAGGGGTACACTGGAGGCCATACGCACAGGGAGCCAGCTCCATGGACCCGTTTGCTCCTCTCTTGCTGCCCCCTATGGGAGTGGGGGGAAGGGAGTAGGCAGAAGCCAGTGCTGGGGGGAGCTGGCTTAAACCTGGTTCCCCCCCCGTACCAGCTCCCCAAATCAGCCTCTGTCCATGGGGAATCCGAGTTTCCGTGGACAGAGGCTGTTCCACATCTCATGGAGCAGCTTCTGTCCATGGTTACTCTGGGTCTGCCACAAAGAGGCTGCTCTACGGCAGCAGCCCCTGACCATTGGGGTTTTGAGCAAGTTTTTTAACTGGCTGGTTTTTAAACTGGCTCTCCTCATGGATCAGCCTCCCTTGCCGCTCCATGCTGCTGCCTCTGATAGAGAGGCAGCAGCATAGGGTGGCAGAGTGCTTCCTTATTTGTTTATCTTGAGTGTCCATAGCCTGGGAATGGTGAACTGCAGCCACTGGGAGCTACGGGCTGCCATGCCTGCAGTTACTCAATGTAAACAAGCCATCTTACAGCCGCAAAACTCCCTTCCTGCCATACTGCTGAGTCCCACAGAGCCTCCTCCCCTCGCACTGCTGCCTCTGGGAGGCAGCCAGAGGTGAGGACTGTGTGTAACCAGGAGGGTTAATCAATGAGCCCAAGCTCATCAGTTAACCATGTACATGAGTACACATTCACATCCCTACTCCAGGCCTGACCATTGCCAAACCAGAGAATTTGCCAAATAACGGGAGGTCAATATTGTCTAGCAGCATTACCAGCACTTCCATTGCTTACTGGGCTCTTAGAAGATAATTAGGGGTGAATTAGTGCTAAATAAAAGCACAAAACACTGAGATCCAGAACAGGAGGCTCTAAACAAACTTTATGGGACCATTGGAAACTTGGCCACACCCAAGCTAACTAAAATCATGCTGGACCACAGATGTTGCTGGACCAGAGAGTGCTGGACTACAGAAGTTCATCCTATAGCTGTAAGCTTGTGTTTTTGCACAGGTATGATTTGTGAAGTTGTGTGTTAAAAAAGCAGAAAATAGCTGAGAACTTAAAAATTGGATAGTAACAGACTGTGAATCTGGTGATATTCTGAACAAGTGATGGGCAACGTAGGGTAGCGAATGGGCCACATGAGTGGCCCTCTTTCATCTCAGCAGGCCGCAAGATTGTCGTAACCAAGACTGTCTCCTGGAATAGGGTAGTTTTGCTAACTCTGCTTACATATCTCAAATTTGCAAGGTGTGCCTGTTGAACTGTAGCAGCGCTTTGATGGGATGCAGAGGGAGGGCATAGTTCACAGTCAAAGTGCTCTTGCTTTACAAGTGTGTTACTTTAGTAATAGTCGTAGGTGGTAAGCTACATGGACGGAAACCAGCAGAGATTTACAGTCTTGTGCATGGGCAATGGTAAACAAAATGGCTTGCGTGCCACATCTAGAACCCTGGGGTAATTCTAAACTACATCCCTTTTTCGATAAACGGATATAAATTAGACATATCAAAATTGTAAATGAAGTGGGGATTTGAATTTCCTGTGCTTCATTTACATAATGGCGGCTGGGGCTTTTTTTTTTCAAAAAGCTGCTTTTCGGAAAAAAAAAATGCAGTCAAGACAGGGATCGTTAGACAGAAATGCCCCATTTCGAAAGATCCTGTAACCCTCAAAAAATGAGGTTCTCTGCCATGCTTATGTGTGTTTCCATTGCTTCATGCTGACTAAACAGAAATCCTAGATTTCTGAATGATGTTTGATGTTTTTTGTTGATTTATTTGTAGTTCTTGGAAAGTTGTGTGGATATCTGCAGGTGACAAATGAAGGTGTGAGTTATATTGATGGGCTTTGTGTACTCTGTAAGCATCCCCATCTTTTGGGTAGTTTTGTCAATGCATATTGGGAAAGGGTAGTTTTGTCAATGCATATTGGGAAAGAAAAGACTCATGCAAGGGTGACTGGGAGCAAGGTGTCAGCTTTCTATACTACAGTGCTTTCGATCTCATAATATATTGATCCCATAATTTTTGCTCCTATTTTCAATTTTTTATGAACTCGCACAGGGCGAGTGTGTAACACTGTGTGCTATCTGTGCCAGAAATATGTAGCCTATACTGTTCTTCAGTGTTGTGATGAGCACTTCAAGCATAACATGAAGAATGTTCTGTTATTTGCAGAACTGCGAGAGCAGCTGGCTGTCAGTTTGCTCCAGGGACATAGCAAGAGCCTATTCAAGGCTCTGGATGGCATTTGTGAAGCAGCTGCAAATGGTGGAGTGCCACTTCTGGGACTAAGAAATGAGCATTTACTGGTGGGGGGTCCCATCATAATGTAGGTTTAGGATGATGAACAGTGGCTGCAATACTTTCGGAAGCATAAGGCCACGTTCCTATATCTGTGTGCTGAGCTTGCCACAGCCATTGAATGCAGGGACCACAAATTGAGAGCTGCTTTGACAGTGGCGAAGCAAGTGGCAGTCATACAATGAAAATTTGCTATGGCAAATTGCTACCAGTCAATGGAACCTCATTGTGGAGGAGGAAAATCTCTGGTGACCATTATCATGCAAGTGTACAGGGCCATTAATAATCTGCTATGCAGAAATGTGAATCTCAGCAATGTGGGTGGTTTTACAGCTATGGGATGCCCAAAATGCTGAGAAGCAATATACGAGAGGCACATCCTTACTTTTGCTCCATATCACATTGCTACAGAGTACCTCAACAGAAAAGGCTACTTTTAAATGGTTATGTAAGTGCTCATCAATCATGAGGGATCTTCAGTTACATCTGTGTTGGCTGGTAAGGGAACATGCATAGTGTTCACACTTTAAGGACATACCGTAAAAATGCGCACTTTTTTTCCTATTTTTTCTGGGTCAAAGTCGGGGTGCGCATTATACATAGCAGATATTTTTTAAAGTTTATCTTGGCTCCCAGACAAGGCGAGGAGCAGGTAGTGCCGCCAGGCTGCAATGCCCTTGCTCCGCCCGGGGGCCCCCATGGCAGGCTGGGAGTGGAGAGTGAGCCGCAGAGCACGCCGCCCCCCAAGTGCAGCAGGGCACGGGATGGAGAAGGCTGTGAAGCACTCTGGTGAGGAGCCGCAAACTGCCCTGGCCCAGGGTGTCCTGGTTGGGCCGTCCCCCTACTCTCGGCTGCAGCTGCTGCTGATGGCCGGGTCCAGGCTGCAGGTCTGGTGGAGCCTCCACTTGGAGAGGCTCTTGGAGGAGGTAGCTGCACCCGGAGGCCCCCGCAGCAGGTGCAAGCTGGGCGCAGCGCGAGGGCAGCTGTCCAGGGAGGCGGGGGGTCCCCATGGCAGGCGCAAGCTCAGCGTGGTGCACAGGCAGCCTGGGGCCAGCTCCAGGAAGTGGGCGAGGCTGGGCTTGGTGCTGGAGGACCTGTTGGCAGGAGTGTAGATATATAGGTGTGCATTATATATAGGAGTTCAGTTTTTTCCATGATTCTGACATTGAAAAGGTAGGGTGCGCATTATACGTAGGTGTGCATTATACTCACGATTTTACTGTAATACTGTTAAGAACGCTACAAGCCAGAGTGTTCTTTTCCAACTGACAGATTATCTTTGGCAATATTGAAATATCAATAGTGATCCTAGGGGATCTTGCCTAAAATTTAGGAACCTTAGTAAATAAACAAGGTTCTTTGTACCTACACGTGAACCTTGAACCTGTATATGGTGCCACCCTGATAACATCAAAGAAAGATTCAGCTACAGGGTCAGCAGGTGCAGAATGAGCGTTGAATGTGTTTTTGATATATTGAAAAGATGCTAGTGGTGTTTACTCACCAGATTGGATCTCAGTGTGAAAAATATCCCAATGGTTATAGCTGCCTGTTGAGTCCTGCATAATATGTATGAAACAAAGCAAGAAACCTTGCCTCAGGAGAGGAGGTGGCGCTATCTGCTAAGTTTGAACATCAGACAAGCTGTGTGACTTACGCTTTGAAAAAACATTTGAGCAGTGAGCTGTAGTAATGTGTGTGTTGGTGCACTATGCTCCACCTCATGCCATAGTTTCAGACTTGTTTCAGAATTGTGTAGTGTTTGCTGTTTATCTGTGTGTTTATCACTTGACAGTGTACCTATTAACAATGGGGTACACCTTTTCCAGTTGTTATGACTACACTGTTCGGCACTGATCCTATTTAGGATCAGTCCTATCCTGTTTTTTAGCTGTAAAAACGCAAAAAGCCCTTTAAATTCTTTGGCTTTAACTGAAATTTAGGAAACTCAGTAAATAGTAAAGGTAAACTTTAGTAAAGGTTTTTTTGTAGCTACACATGCATCAACTGAGGCGCTCACAGGTCCATGTAGGTGAATCTGTGGTTGTCCATGCCTTTCCTGGTTTGGAATGGTAAGGATAGGTATCCATGCCTTAAGGAATGCAGGTACAGGGAGTTGGGAGGCTCTGTGCTGCAGTTCTCCACAGACAGCAGTAGAATTAGGGCCCTGGATTGTTGAAACCGGAGATCCACAAAAGTCTGCAACAGCTGAGTTGGCTGCCAGAGAAGCCCATCATGTCCTGGTGCATCTCTGTCTCTCCTGTTCTGGTGCCTTTCTCCTGTTGCACTTCCTTTTTCCATGCATTCTGCAATATTTACCCTCTGGCTATGTCTAGACTGGCCCCTTCTTCAGAAGAGTGTCCTATTCCTACTTTCAAGGAATAGGAATAAAGGACCTTCCGGAAAAGGGCTTATTTTCCGCAAGATCCCGTTTAGACTGGCGCTTTTCTCCGGCAAAACCCCGAGCCGGAAAAAAGCTGCAGCCATGTTCATGCAAATGCCGCGGGGGATATTTAAATCCCCCGCGGAATTTGCAATTCTGAAGTGTCTCATTAGCATCCCTTTTAAAGAAAAGGGTGCCAGTGTAGACACAGCCAGCTTGTTTATTGACCCTTGTATCTTAATTTAAACCAAGAGATTGTCTCCCTTCATCCAGGCTGACTAATCTGCAGTGAAAGCATTAGAGTTTATTTCTGTTACTATCACACTTAGGGAACCATATTAATAGATTAAGACCCTTTTGTCCCAGGTAATTTTACAAAAAGGTGCTTCCTGTCCCCAATGCTGATTATGACATGGAAAATCTTTTCACAGTGGTTGTGCAAATTCTAGCAAAGATTTACTAAGACTAAAATAAACACACTTTCAACCTTGTGCACACTGTTAGTTCATAGTCTTTTATTAAATATGAATATGAACAACCCTGTTCCAGAACGTTATCTGTATTGCTAAACTGGTGCTTGCTATGGTTTGTTAATATCATGTTTGAAATAATGAATTTAATATTGATTTGTGGTGGGTAAAATTGTTTTGCAACTAATTTTCCTATGAAAACTTGGATCAGTTATTTTACATAGTAGAAGGTATAACTTACAATATGATTGTAGGAATGATTTTAATAATGTGTATTTTAAAGATGCAAAACATCTTTTATCCACAAGATGTCAGTTGAGACCAAACTTTCCTGAAAATTAATGGGTTTGATCTTTCCCTGCAAAAAGATCTTTTGATGTTTCACCTTCACACTCATTTAATTTTTAACTTCAAGGCAGGGAAGAAAGGTTGTTTCTAGAAGGATTTTATTTGGTTTGCTGCTTCTCATGAAATAGGTTAAAATATTTTTAGTAAGATAACAAAACTTTTAATGTATAAAGCACTACTTAAACAGTATTGCACTACTTAAACAGTACTATATTTAATAATTCATAATTCATTTATTGTATAAGTAGCATTTGTGGTAATGTCCTAAATGCTGTTAGTTTTTTAATGTAGCGATAACAAAAACAGCAAATAAATTGTCTGTTTATGGAACCATTATATTATTATGTTAAAGGTGGTGCTATTTAGCAGTTATCTCATTTGAGACTATAACTTGGCAGCACTCACCTTTGGTGGGCCTCCCAAGTGCATGTGCCTGCACCGTCTTCTATTTAAAAGTCTCTTTGGCAACTCAGCCCTCTGGCTGTGTGTCACACCACTCTGCGTGCGAATCAAAACAGACCCCTTCCAGGGTACACATCTAAAAAGTGTCCATCTCGGTGCCCTTTGTAGTATCCTTTTGAGTCCATTCCCCACTCGGAACAGAGTGGTGCCTCTAGGGCTTCACTTTCTGGTGACAACGTCTTCGCCCTCACCTCAAGGCTTTATCTCCAAGTCCCAGCATAGTCCACCCAGCTACAAAAAGCTCTCCACAGGGAGCTGTCCTCAGTACTGCTGTTCTCTTAGCTAGTTCCTTATCCAGTCGGCATCCCTTGAGTTCCACACTGCAACTAACTACTACTCTTCTATGCAGTTCCTTTTATAGGACCTTCTTGGCCCCTGATTGGCTGCATCCTCCATTGCCACTCTAGCCTGTTTGGAGAACTTCTCTATAGTCTCTCTGGGAAGGGTGTGTCAGGACCACAAGGCCTCCAGCAGGGGGCCTCAGGGTCTGGTCCACCTCATCACAGATGCATTATAATATGATTTTTGCTTTATTTCTGTGAATATTTTTTGTGTGGACATGATAGCTCCTATTGAAATTTCTGTCCTTTATAATCTAGGCGACTGTGGAGACCATGTTGTCATCATAAATACAAGACATATTGCATTTTCTGGTAACAAATGGGAGCAGAAAGTATATTCTTCTCACACAGGGTAAGTGTTCCATGATATGATAGTAAATGCTCAAAGAAGTTAGTTATAGAGATTGATGCTGAAGTCTGTTTTGTTTTTAAGTAAATTTAAATATAAAATGTGAATTCAAAGGAAATTCCTTCTGTATTGTGTTATAAATCTTGTGTTGTGTTAAATTTCTCTATCCATCCTGCCTGTGGAAATAATCTGAGAACAATACATCAGAAGAAGGCATCAGTTAAATTTCCCTAGCAAAACAATCTTATTGGATGCAGACGACGCCAAAGAACAGGAATATCATTTTGGTTAAACAGCAAAAGTTTTTTTTTTCTAAAATACTAAAAAAGTCAACTATACAGAAACCAGCAATTTAAAAGGAGTCCAGAAGTCATCTTGAGTTATGTTAGTAGACCAAAGGGCAAATAGCAAAAACGAAATTATCATTTTCCAGTGCAAAAGATTTAACCAGATTAAAAGATAAAAGAAGGCACTTTGATGTTACATCTGAGTGATTTAATTCTTTCTAAAATTCACTGAGAGAACTTTTAAGAGATGAGGTGCTATGGAGATAAAACTGATGTAATGGTTATTTCCCAAGCTTCTGTATGGAGCACTGGTAGGTAAAATTTGTTTCTGTCGAATTATAATCAGTCAGTCAAAGCAAATAAGAACAATTGCTCCCATGTTTCTAACATGACCACATTAGTTGGATTACCTCTAATTATTAAAATCTGTTCTGAAAATGAATAAATTGTATGGAAAACATAAAAGTGGAGTTGAGGGTACTGGCAGAGGGAGGGAATTATAATTGTATTCAAATAACTTCAGTTATAAGTGAATAGTCTAAATGTATTATATGTACTGAAATTCATATTTTCAATTTTGAAGATTTTATAAAGTTGTAGCTGATCCATTGACTTCAGGAGGCTTTGGAACAAATGCATAGTTCAGATCAGTAACTGGAAAAAATACTACATTTGTAGGATCTGTACAATTTATAACAGCAGTAAAAATAACATCTACCCTCATAAAGCTTACAATCTAGGTAAATAACTTGTAACAAGTGGAAAAGACAAACAAAAGTGGATTGGAGAATGGAGAACAAAATAATGATAATCATAATAATAAGCTGTTTGTTGGGATAATAGTTTGTGCACAGTGTAACTTGCTACCTACCTAGCTGTGATCAGCTGACCATATTTAACCCTTTCAGCCTTGTGTTCTGTTCTGCTTAAAATTCATAGTACTCAATTAACATATTATAAATAATAATTTTTAAGCGCTTACAGAATCAAACACTATATTAGAAAAAAATGGTGTCTTTTTACTGGCTTATTTTGTTTCACTGTTTTAATATTAAATATGTTAATCTCTAGATTGTGACAGAAATTGAATTCCAGTTGAAATCAATACATTCTGTCCTTGCTTACATCAGAGTTGAATTTGTTTCACAGTATGTCATGTCATATTACAATAAATATGCTATATTGTGCCAATATGCGGATAAAATGTAAACAACAGAGTAACGGTCAAGTAGTAAAAAAAGCTAGTACAATCTTACATATATGAAAGCCACTGACTGGTTAGCAGTTGAACACCTCAAGCAACTAAATAATTCAGCACATTTTACTGAACTATTTGTATGTTGATATATCTTGTATAATTATTATCGTGATGGTTTACCTATATCTTTTCTCCTATCCACAACCATTTGTGAAAGGACTACATGTGAGTACTCAAGTGAGCAGACAAGAAAGTACAAATACTATTAAATGCTTTTGTATATAAGGCACTTCCTAGAATGTTTCTACATTAAAAATGTGTTATCTTAGTGGGAAGCACTTCTTCATCTGTTTACAGATTTAAAGTAAGGCTGCACTTCTCCTCTAGATGTTACATGTTCTGCCACCAACTTCTTAACTACACACAAGCAAAAAAATTTACATTTCTTTGGATGTTTTTAGTTACCCGGGTGGCTTCAAGCAAGTGACAGCAGCTCAGCTTCACATAAAAGATCCAACAGCGGTGAGTACCAGTGTTTCATTTTTACTTTTGCTTTTCTTAGTTTAGGGAACCTATTTTATCATATTTATTTGTTATTCCGATGGACAAAAAACTGAATCAAGCTCTTCCATTTCACCTTTTACCAGATTTTTCTTTAAAAAAACCAACAACCTAGGTACTGCAAAGGTGGAAAGTAGAAATGTTAGTGTTAGCTTGTAGTTGGGATCCTCTGACTGACCAGCTTCTGCATTATATCACTCTCCCCTCTTCTTTACGGTTACAGTGAGTTCTTTCTTCTCCACCTGTTCACTCTTTCACCTTCTTCTCTGCTCTTTCTCTTCTCTTTAGTGTGACTCCAGTTCAGCTCATGCTGTAATAGGGAGACTTTACTGAATTGGTGGTCTAAATATGCTTCACAGTCTTTGGTTTTTTTCTCATGCTTTATCTTTCTATGTTCCTTCATTCCCCTTTGATTTCTGCCCTGTTCCCAGCAGGGAGAGGGGAGGTGGGAAGCCCAGCACAGAACCCAGCTCTGGGACCATTCAGCTCCGGAGGGTGCCAGACCAGGGAGGTCCAATCACTGTGATTGATTGCCAGAATTTTCAAAAATGGAAACCTAACTATGGATTTAAGCATTTAACTTATGTTTCCTGTTTTTGAAAACCTTACCTGCTCTGAATATACAGATATGAGCTGTGTGACACAGACTTGGGAAAAACACACTGGCATCCATTTCCTGGCTTTTACTGCAAGTTGTGGACATGCAGCAACTCTGAGGATTAGAGGGTATGTCTACACTGCAATTAAAAGCCTGTGGCTGGCTCACACTATCTGGTTCAGGCTTGTGGGGCTTGGCCTGATGGGCTGTTTAATTGAGATGTTTGGGCTAAGGGTGTGGCCTGGGCACTGGGACCCTGTGATGTGGGAGAAGCCAAGCTGGACATTTGCACTAATTAAACAGTTCCCTAGTCAAAGCTCTGCAAGCACACTTCCGGTGCCACTGGCCAGCCACAAGTGTCTAATTGCTATGTAGACATGAGGGGTGTTAATGGTTAACCAGTAAGCATCACCCATTATGGTGAGGCTTACTATGTATGGTTAACAGCCCGCTACCCACCGTGGCCAGGGAGCTGCTCCAGCCCCGTGGGGCCCACCATAGGCAGGGACACTCCAGCCTTGCCAGCGCATCCCCCGTCTGCAGCAGCGCACCCCGGCAGGGGTGCTCCGGCCCCTCTGCCCTAACCCATTTAAGACACAAATCCATAGGGCCTGGTTAAAGCCCATTGTCTTCAAAGGAATTTGGCTGAAGAACATTTATATAACTAATTTTAAAACACTTGGTTTTATTCACACCAGATTATTCATCTGTGAAATGTTATTGTTTGTATTACAGTACCATTTAGGAGTTATAGACCAGGATCTTGTTGTGTTTGGCACTGTACATATACAGACCAAAAAAAAAAAAGGAAAAAATTTCTGCCCTGAAAGAGCTTTGCTGCTTATAGTCAGTTGTTTAATCGTGCTCAAATAAAGCAAAACAAAAAAACACTTAAAGGAGAAGCTGTAATATGTCTGTACTGAATTCGTAAACCACTATTAGTCTCTTGTCCAAAATCAGTTGTCTGTCATTTTTGCTTGACCTTCAGATATTAGTATCTGTACACTAGGAGGCACTATAGCCTAATTTATATGCAAGAGCCTAAGATGTGGAAGTTTTATAAATTCCCTTCTGGCATTCACTCGAGTTTTATTTTTCTTGCCAAACTCCCATTGATCCCAGAGAAATTAATTTAAGACAAATCTCTCATTTCCAATAGTTAAAACATGTTAAACAAAGACTCAGCAAATGGTGATAGAGTTCAGAATTTCATCTTACAGTTCTTAGTGAGAGAGGCTTTCTTAATCAACAGTGTCTCAGGGACTGTGGGGAATTACCTCACTCTGTGTTCAAAGCAAAAAAATCATATTTGGTGGTTAGAGAGATCAGAAAGAGATCTGATTTCCATGTTTTTGTCACAGTAATGATTTAGAAATTGTAGACTTAGTATGCCAAATATTCTGTCTGTCTAGATATTATGATCTTCATAAGTGTAGTGGACCATGTAGTGCAACAAGCAGTTTGTCTGCACCCTGTACAAAGTGACAAGACAATTAGCAGAATGTGCATGAAATTGTTTAACAACTTGGATGAATATTCTAAATTTCTTACCTGAATTTCACAGACAACAGTATTTTGTAACTACATGAAATGGCAAGGATGGCTGAGCACAGGGCCTGAATTATAGGGAAAACTACCAGATTATACTCCATGTATAGTTAAGAAACCATCAAGATTAGCTTTATTGTATCTATAAATGTAACTAGAAACAGTATGTTTGCAAGTGGAAATATATGCTAATCCACCATTTATTTTGCTCTAGGCTCTAGATATGTAAGTGAAAACTTCATACTCTAGATGTAATAAAAACAGCTAAGAAAGATTTTTGTCTCAAAGGAGAGTAAAAACTATTTATCCTCCACATTCTATTAGCTGTCTTGTTTCTTAAAACTGTGTTCCTGTTACATTCTCTTATCTTTCTCTACCTGCTCCTCCCTGTACTTCTCTGTTCTTCTCCCTCCTCTTTTTCCTAGCTTTGATCCCTTATTTCTTTCACTCCTCTGCCTATATAGTTTTCCTGCTACACTTCCCCTTCTCTCTTTACTTAAGCATGCTTTTAAAAAAATTGGATGGTCCCTCTGCCACATCACTCACCCCAGTATTGGTATTCTCCATGCTGCTTCAATATAATCAAGGGGAGGGATGGGGCAGCCTAACACATGCTGCCTGTAAGTATGCATGCTCTGCATGGGTGGGCCAGAGAGAAGTGCTTGGTGGACCAGATTCAGCCTGTCACTGTACTTTCTAACTGAAAATATAAGCAAAATTTAATTGACAATTGCTTATTTAGTTACTTTGGAAATTCCACATGAAAATTAGTGAGCATAAACCAGTTCTAAAAAAGTGAGAAGTACTGTATGTGAGTTGGCGACTGTTTTTAAAGATTGTGTTGCCACTTGCAAAGAATTAGTTATTGACAGTTACTCAGATTGCACTTCACCTACTACGAATAATTATAAAACAGGACAAGATTTAACATTGACAGTGTGCTGTGAGGAAGCCTACAATGTAATCATTGCCCTGATGTGTGCAGCTGCAGGGAGTGTAAAACATTCTTACCATTTGAATGTTATTTAAAAATCACTTACATGCATAGACTTGAATTGCATCTGTATAACAATTACCTTTTAACAGAAAAATCTGGGGCAGAAAACATGGTAAAAATCCTTACAGGTGGTCTTTGAAAAACTGCAGTTTGGGTTAGGGAATGCATGGTGTAATTTTAGGTTGGTAATGCACATATCAAAAGACCGCTTGTAAAACATCAAAAAGAGGGTTTCTTTTAAAATGATGGGAAGGGGTAACAGTATTTAATCAACCAGAGCAAAACTTCAAAGTCTGGATTAGTAGAGGCATAGAACTGAGTATGCTATGAATTGGGAAGAATATTGGAACAGGATCAAGATCTTAGAAGTTCTAAATACTCTCAGCAAGACTTCACACGTGGTTTGATCTCAGGTTTGGTTCTGGATGAAAAAAATTGCTTTTACTATTCTTAATCTTTTTCTCATTTTGAGCCTAATCCTGCAAAGTGTGGAAGGCTCTCAATACTTTTCAGGATTGTGTTCTCTGAATGATATCAGTTTAAAGTACTCCAGTAATTCTAGAGTTTTAAATAGTTGTGCAGAGCAGTAATGGAGAGTGAGATGGGGTGGATTGGAAATGAAGTGCAATTAATATATAGTACACAGATATTCAAATTGCAGGAAAGTATTAACAAATCAAACTATGGAAGTCAGAATGATGCAGCTTCTCTTGAGTCATGAAATACTTTCACTATAACTTAAATAGTTAGAAGAAAAGCATTATGATTAGGCTCTACCAGATTCACGGCCATGAAAAACATATCATGGACTGTGAAAATGATCTTTTGTGTAATTTTATCCTGTACTGTACAGATTTCACAGGGGAGACCAGCATATCTCAAGCTAGGGGTCCTGACACAAGAAGGAGTTGCAGGGGTCACAAAATTATTGTACTGGAGTCATGGTATTACCACTCTTGCTCCTGTGCAAAAATGGTGGCTGCTGACCAAGTGCTCAACTCTGAAGGCAGTGGCACTAGCAGCAGCACCAAAATAGGGATGACAATACCGTACCATACCGCCTTTACTCATGCACAGCTGCCTTCAGAGCTGGGTGGCTGGGCAGTGGTGGCTGCTCTGAAGGCAGCACCAGCAACAGCACAGAAATATGAGTGGCAATACTGCAACCTTCCTACAATAACCTTACCATGCCCACCTCCCCCAAAACCCTATTTTGGGTCAGCACCCCTCCAGTTACACCACCATGAAATTTAAGATTTAAATATCTGAAATCATGAAAATTATTATTTTTAAAATCCTATGATTGTGAAATTAACCAGAATGGACTGTGAAATTGATATTGCTTTATTGATACCCACCTTTGAATTTGTTTTACTTATTCCTGTAATTTTCAAAAATGGAAACTTAACTATGGATTTAGGCATTTGACTTCTGGTTCCTGTTTTTGAAAATTTTGTCTGCTCTGGATATATTGATATAAGCTTTGTGACACAGACTTGGGGAAAACATATGGGAATCCATTCCTTAGCTTTTACTGTGAGTTGTGGATATGCAGCAACTCAGAGGAATAGACCCTGTTGTTTAAGGGTTTTTCTTAATCTAATCTCCATCAGCACATAAAAGACATCATTTTAACTGGAGTTCTGTTTATTGGAAATGTATAGTTAAAATATAGGAACATTTTATTTTACTGAAAGAAATTATGTCACATTTAATGAAATACTGAATCCATATGCACATCTTCTATGAACTAGAGATTAGCTTTCTTAGAATTCTGTAGTCCTCTATTCTTTTGTTGTAAAATTCAATTGAATATCTTTTGTATTTAGTAGTAACAACATCACACTCTTCTTACAGCTAGAAGTATCACCTTGTAAATGTCTCTGTTTGGTGCTGCTTTTTATGTTATGCCTTTTTATATTGCAAAATTAGCCGTAGTTCAAATTCTGTTGAGCTTTTTTTTAATTTAATTTAAACTTCCATGTTTTCTCATCAAAGCAATTAGCACTACATGGTGTCTTTGGGAAGGGTCCTAAGCAAGTAGAGTATCTAAACAGCTCCACTCAGGAAAAGCTGTTACTCAGACAGACCTTGGGGTCTCATAGAACCATATTGACCTCCTGACTAGTCTTCCTGTTTTTCCTTCATGCTAAGATAGTTTGCACTTTGCTTTAATATTGTTTCCTTGAGAAATTGTCAACTCTTCTGAACTCCTTTATCACTTATTTCTTACCATGGTATCTTATCTATCACTTCTCTTGAGTTTTGTTAAAATGTGCTTTTTTGGAGTCTGTTGTTCTTATTCTGCTGCTGCTCACTGCTTTCTTGGAATCATGAAATCTATTATTGTATGATCCACTTTCACTCAGATTGCCTTGAACCTTCAGATTCACAATGGCTTCTTCCCTATCAACATATCTAGTCCTCCACTACAAATTAGCTCACTCTGGAAGCTTCCATCCTGGGAAATATGATATGTATCTGTTAAATTAGGAGGAAAGTTGTAAATGCTCTTTAATCTTGAGCAAGTATAGTATTTAGAAAGAATTCTGCCCAATGAGGTGGTTTGCGTGGTCACGAGCTAAGGTTGAGTAATGGTTTCCCTTCTGCTGCCCCATCACAGAAAGTGATGGGGACTTCCACTGTGTTGTGCTTCTAAGGCTGTTGAGTGCACAGGAACACAGCCTTGGCCCCTCCAATTTCTGCTGCTCTTCTCACAGTTGCCAGAACATCTGGCCTTTTGGAATGGTCAGGCTCCACCTCCAAATCTGGAGTTCTGGCCTAAGGGGGAAGTTGTTGAAGCAAAGTCCAGGATATGGAGGAATATACAGGAAGAAGCCCAGCCTAAGACTTTCTTACTGTTTATGCTCTTTTGGCATTTCTGCTTCATACATAGATGTATTTTTTCATAATACATATATGTCTCTTACAGATTGTTAAACTGGCTATTTATAGAATGCTTCCAAAGAACCTGCACAGAAGAACTATGATGCAGAGGCTGCACCTCTTTCCAGAAGATGTAAGTCATTAACTGTACTTGGTTATATTTTGATTTCTCATGCTGTGAGGAAGTATAGCTTTGGTTATAGAAATCTCTCCATGAGAAGACAGATAAATAAAAAGCAGCTTGTTTCTATGTATAGCTAAAAGGCATCTTGAAAATATTGTTACACAATAGAAGGCTTATTGTTCTGTATTTTAGCTAAAACAAAGGATCTTTTACTGTTCAAGATTATTTCTAACTGGAAATCAAGATAGAGCACGGTATCTGTACACTTTGCTTCCATGAACTGATTTTCCATATTTAAGGCCTGGTCTACACTGGAAAATTAAATCAGTTTAGTGTGAAAAATCCACATCTGTGAGTGGCACAATTAAACCACCTAACCCTCAGTATAGATAGCACTAGGCTGACTGAAGAAACCTTCCATTGAGCTAGCTACCAACTCTTCAGCAGGTAGATTACTTTCACCAGTGGGAGAACCCCATCTCTTGTGGTAGGTAATTTTTACAGTGAAGCACTACAGTGGCGAAGCTAAGATTTCAAGCATAAAAATGAACCTGTGAATTCACAAGCCATAGGAAAAGTGTCCCCAAGTTATTTCCAGTGCACAAAATTCCCCCTCAAAAAGAATTTCCATGGGCCACTAAGAATCTTCACTATTGAAGGGTCACCATGCTTGCTTCTCAAGGAGGGACAGAACTTGTTAAATTACTTTACAGAGCATAATGCCTCTACATAGAAGGAAGTTTGAGCTCCACTGTTCCTAAACCAAATGATACTCATTCATCAGACTAGTCCACATTCTGGAGTGTAAGGTTGTGCCACTGCCCACCCGAGTGCTTCAAAATGCTCTGCTGCTGTAGCTCTCTGGGCAGGACATTTCCAGCCAGTAGACAAGCATTCCCTGAAGGTACGTCTGCACAGCAACATTATTTCGAAATAACTTAGTCCACGTCTACACAACAGGCAGTTATGTCAAAATACTTTCAAGTTGGAGGACTTCTTATTCCTGTAACCCTCATTATATGAGGAGTAAGGGAAGTCAGAGGAAGAGTGCTCTATTTTGAAATAAATGCTGTTAGATGCTCCCAGTTTCGAAATAAGTTATTTTGAAATAAGATGCTCAATTTGCATAGTTTATTCCAATTTAAAATCTGCTGCTTAGATGCACCCTGAGACAATACCCAGCAACTTGTCACAGTAACTTGCGTTAACATTCACTTAAAATTCAAATACAATGCTAGGTCAATTTACATTAAAAGAAAAACAAGTAGAACAAAAGAAGGTAGAATTTCAAGTGAGTCACATATAAAGGACTCTAGCTGGGAATGGTTACAAGCAAATAAAAATGAAAAATGCTTTCTATAGGTTAAATCCATGGTCCCCAACCCGGTGCCCGCAGGCGCCATGGCACCTGCCGGGCCCTTTACATGCACCCGCAGAGCAATCTGGGCTGGCCCCGCCCCTGGGCGTGCGGCAAGTGCCAGCCCCGGGCGCATGGCCGGCCCCGGGTGCGCCGCACATGCCGGTGCCGACCCTGACCCCCGCCCCCTGGGTGCGCCGCCGGTGCCGGCCCTGGCGCTGGCCCTGGTCTTGGCCCCGCCCCCGGGGGTGCCGCGCATGCCGGTGCCGACCCTGACCCCGGGGGCGCCGCGCAGAACCTGGGCAGCACTGCCTGGGATTGCAGCACATGCCGGTGCCGACCTCGGGCGTGCGGCGCATGCTTGGCCCCTCCCCTAGTCATGTGGCCTGTGAGCGGCCCTGCCCCTGTACGCGCAGCGCGTGAGCGGCCCGCCCCCTGGTGCCCAGCAGCCCCAAAACATTGGGGACCACTGGGTTAAGTCTTAACAAAACAAACCACAACCTTTGTTCAAGATACTTTCCTTACCAATCTACCTTTCATTGAAATGACTGACCAGCCCATCAGGATCTCCCATAGAGTCCTAATGAGCTCAGTTTTTTTGTCATATAAGGTGCAAGACAGTTTTGTGTTCTTTACCCATTTCTTTTATAGCCCAGTGATCCTTTAAAACAGATTGTTTTGAAGAGTATCCCTAAAAGTGATGATGATGGGCAATCACTCATTGACGTGTATGATCATCTTCTATAGAAGCTGTGGACCCTCATGTAGCTGATAAGGCCTATCCTTGAGCCACAGGTTCTATTACGGTGAGGACAGATGTTTCCAGGTTCAGCAGGAAACTATTGAGCATGACTAGAAGCCGGTCTCTCCTTCCTCCTGCACCTCTTCTCCTCTTCAGCATGTTGGTGGGCAAATTCAAAATGCAGGGAGCCATTATGTCGGACTTGTCTCCCTTTTGAGCAATCCTGGGCAAGTGTCTGCCAAATGTCAATGTTGCACTTCTTTAAGTTATCCTTTAGCAAGTCCTTATAACACTTCCATTGTCCTCCCACATTATGGTATCCTTCTTTCAGCTGAGAAAACAGGACTTGTTTTGGGGGGTGATGGTTTGGCATCCAAACAATGTGACCAGTCCAGCGAATTTGCTGACAGATTATCGTCTCAATACTGTTGGTCTTTGCCTCTTCCAGAACACTGATGTTAGTGCACCTGTCTTCCCATTTGATCTTCAAGATCTTGCGGAAGCAGCATTAGTAATACCTCTCAAGGACTTTCAAGTGATGTCTGTAGGTTGTCCAGATTTCAGACCTATACAATAATGTTGAGAGAATGATGGCTTGATACACAAGAAGTTTTATGTCTGTTCGAATGTCATGATCTTCAAAGACCCTGTGCTGTAAACGAGCAAAGGCTGCACTGGCACAGCTCAGACAGTGTTGGATTTCTACATGAATATCTGCCTTGGATGAAAGATAATTCCAAGGTAGAGAAAATGATCAACATTCTCCAGTGCCTCTCCATTGATTTTAATTGATGGGGCACATAGTACCTCATTTGGAGAGGGCTGATGGAGCTCTTTGATCTTGATGTTGAGGGTGAGACCAAGACATGCATAAACATCCACAAAATGTTCAAGATAGCCTGAAGATCTTTCTCAGAGTGGGCAAAAACTGCATTGTCATCAGCATACTGAAGCTCCACGATAAATGTGGTGGAAATCTTACTCTTAGCTTACAGCCTACTAAGCCTAAGCAGCATTCCATCTATTCTGTAGATGATTTCAATGCCAGCAGGGGGCTTCCAAGCAATTAGGTTGAAAATGACTGCAATAAAAACTGCAAACATAGTTGGGGCGACGATACATCCCTGTTTGAATCCTATTTATCAGGGTACATATGTTCCAGGTTCCAGGTTCAAAAAGTTTCTTACATTTTTGACCGCTGGATGCGGCTATCCAGCCAGGAGGAAAAGAAGCAAGACTATTTTTAGGCCACATTTTTTAGCCTCCTCCCCATGAGGGTGAGCAGAGAGGGTCCTAAAGAGGACTGCTCAGCCATGGGTGCAGCAGCCAAGATGCTCGACCTGCCTCAGACCTTGAGCAAGATGAATGAATTACACATTCATTGACTGTGTGTCGGTCTGTAACTAGGAACTTCTGGATTTCACTGTCCTGTTCCCGTCGCCACTCGCCGATTGCCAGTCAATTTTTAACTTGTTCAGGTGTTGTTTTCCCAAAAACTGGAAGATGCTTGTGCGGGCCCTCTTTTAAAGTGGGGAGACTGGTGCACAACAGTCACCACACTGCCCTTGACAGATAGAGGGCTTGAAACCTTTGGCATGGACACCACGATGATTGGAGATCCACTATTTGCTGCAGCTTTCAACTGCCTTCACAGCCGCTGTAACATTACACAACAGTTTCAACTCCATTGTGCAGTTATCCTCCATCTGCTCTACCATTGAGGACTTCTTGGATCACACTTTGTCTGGAACCTCACCCTTTACCATTCTCAGGAGTCATTTGAACATGCAAACCTCTCCGCCACTACAAAGATGTACCAAAAGTAAAGCGCATTCAAACTGGGATGAAGGTTACATGGAGTCTGGTCGTGAAAGAAGTTCTATGCTGATTTCTTCGCCCAGTGGTGTTTGCGGAAATGCCAATTTTTTTTTTTGAAGTCTCCTCTCATTGCTTTGATGGTGCATGGTTGTTTCCCCTTGTTGGTTTGATGGTCCTGTTTATCTTTTATGTAAATTGTGTTTCCATTTTCCTTTAATGTACCTTGGAAATACCTTCCAAGTGGTAGAACCACATTCCTTTGTCTAGAGTAGGAGTAATTGTAGCCCTGCTTGGCATATACACTTTGACAACATGATTTTCATTGTGTTTGTAATTTGAATTTACCCTTTATACATACACCATACCATTGTATGGTGTATGTATAAAGGGTAAATTCAAATTACAAACACAATGAAAATCATGTTGTCAAAGTGTATATGTCAGTGATCAGTACATTAGCTGTCTATTGATAGCTTATATGGTATTTTCTAGATACAGGTAATGACATTAGTGAGGTGACATACATTCGACTAAAGCCTACCGAAACTCACTACCAAATACAAGTGAGTGTCTTGCAAATGCTGTTAGGATTATCATTAAAAATGTTGTTTCTGTACTAAGAGTAATCATAATATTGAATATTGTGATTGGGAGCCTTTACACTAAAATTTATAAAAATTATGTTTAATAAATGAAGCATGTGTACTCAGAGAGAGATTAGGATAGTGGTAATCAGAAAAAATATGTTTGTTTTGTACACCATTTCCTTTTTCTGTCTTAAATCAAGTAAAGATGCATATTAGCAGAAGAGCTAAAATATTACTTTCCACATGAAGTCTTTTAAACCAAGCAGTGACCCATAAATATATATGCTAGCTGTGGTTGCTGGGGAAAACCAAGAGCCTAATATATATTTTCATTTTTGTCATTTAGTCAATTTTTGTTAAAATTAAGACTATGGGTTAATTGCTGTTAACTCGTGATTACTTCTTAAAAAATCAATCATGATTAATCACATTGTTAAACAATTGAATACCAATTGAAATGTATTAAACATTTTGGATGTTTTTCTACATTTTCAAATGCAATGATTTCTATTACAGTATATGATACAAAGTGTACAGTGCTCACTTTATATTTTTATTACAAAATATTTGCATTGTACAAGTGATAAGCAAAAAAAAAGTATTTTCAGTTCACCTCATACAAGTACTGTAGTGAAATCTCTTTATCATGAAAGTGTAATTTACAAATGTAGATTTATTTTTTGTTACACAATGGTGCTCAAAAACTAAACAATGTAAAACTATAGCCTACAAGTCCACTCTGGTCTACTTCTTGTTCAGTCAGTCACTGAGACAAACAAGTTTGTTTACATTTACAGGAGATACTAATGCCATCTTCTTATTTACAATGTCACCTGAAAGTGGGAACAAGCATTCACAATTTTGTAGCTGGCATTGCAAAGTATTTACAAGCCTGATATGCTAAACATTCATCTGCCTGTTCATGCTTTGGCCATCATGCCAGAAGACATGCTTTCATGCTGATGATGCTCATTTCAAAAATTAATGCATTAATTAAATTTGTGACTGAACTCCTTAGGGGAGAATTGTAGTACTCTACATTCTGCAATCTCAGAGGATGACCCAGCACATGCTCATTTTAAGAACACTTTCACAGCAGAGTTAACAAAATGCAAAGTCCACCCCAATGGGAGATTTCTAAAGATAGCTACAGCACTTTGACCCAAGAGTTAAGCATGCTTTCAGATGTCTTAAAAGAGCAACATTCCAATATGCAAATTACAGAACTCAACCCACCAGAAAAAAAATCAACCTTCTGCTTGTGGCATATAACTCAGATGATGAAAATGAACATGCATCAGTCTTCTTTGCTTTGGATTGTTATTGAACAGAAATCATCATCAGCATGGGCACGTCCTCTGAAAAGGTGGTTGAAGCACAAAGGAACATATAAATCGTTAGCACATCTGGCACATAAATGTTTTGTAATTCTTGCTACAGCAGTGCTATGTGAACACCTGTTCTCACTTCTAGGTGACATTGTAAACAATAAGCAAGCAGCTTTATCGCCTGTAAACTGTAACCAAACTTGTTTTTCTGAGTGACCAGCTGAACAAAAAGTAGTACAGAGAGAACATGTAGGCTCTAAAGTTGTAAATTGTTTTATTTTTAAGTGTGGGGTTTTTTGTACATAATTCTACATTTGAAAGTTCAACTTTCATGTTAGAGACTAAACTGTATTTTTTTATTAGGTGAATTGAAAAAATACTATTTCTTTTGTTTTTCATGGTACAGATATTTGTAATCTAACATATAAAGTGAGTACTATACACTTTGTATTCTGTGCTATAATAGAAATCAATATATTTGTAAAAGCAGAATCCCAAACTATTTAAATAAAAGGTAACTATTTTTAACAGCACAGTTAATTGTGATTAATTTTTTAATCACTTGATAGCCCTATTTATGCTTCAAGTTGTGATAAGAAGAAGCTGCATACCAAATTTGGTGGTCCTAGTTCTCACCATTTAGCAGTAGTTCTTAAACAAATGGACTTACAGACAGATGGCATACAGACAGACTCACAAAATCTCTCAAATATATAGTAGGTGTCAACACCCAGGGCTTCAGTGCTCTAAGCATGTGCATTATGTTTGGGGGGTACAATCTATGGAAAGTATTAGAAATTAAACAGACAGTAAAAATAATTTGTTTCTTAATTTGCATTTTGTATAGCAAAAATTTAGAAAAGTATGATTGACTGTGAGCTGGACTGAGGAGATCAAAATTGTATATACCTTTAGTTTTAGTGTCTGGTAATGTACTTTTTTGTTGCACAGCCAAACGGCAACATGGAATATTGATACTAATAACAGTATTAACCTTACGTTTCTTGGAGCACGCTTATTACTTCTGAAGGATTGCTGAGTATGATATAGTACATACTACTAACTGGCTTGGCTCTGATTGCCTTTGAGACTACTTCTGCCCTTCGGCCTTTACCCTTGCATTTCATCAAGTCACTTACTCGTGTCTGAAATTACTTTGAGATGCTTTGTTCTTTATTCCCAGGTCTGAACTCCAGTGAATGTGTAACCAGGGCTCTTTTTCTAAATAACTCACTCATGATTTGGTAGGAATGGAGGGTTAGTCTGATCTTGCAATTGTGGCTTGGGATTTATTTGCATTTTATTGTTTATCTGTTGTCTTTTTAAAAAAATGTCACCACCTTGGGTTGGCGTATTGTCAATATTTATATATTTAATTATAGTCAAGACTGGATATATATTGTTAAGTTCTCTGGTAAGATGATCTATATTATATCTTTTCAAAATCCAGTTCAACTAGTGGTACTAACATTATTTTGTAATAACCTCAATTATGTTGATTAGATGGGTTGATTCATTTAGCACTAAATCCACTGACCTGATGGAACAGTGTTCTGAAAAGTGTAGTTACACACACAATTTAGGTTTCTTCTTCAGAATATCAATGCTTTCAGGAAAGTTGTATTGGTTAAAAGCTAGAAAGCTGAGAATTGTTTATTATTTACTACCTCAGGTTATCCCAGAAGACATACGTAATAATCTTGTAGAGGAGCTTCCTCAGCCACGGAAAATCCCCAAGAGGTTAGATGAATATACACAAGAAGAAATAGATGCCTTTCCAATACTCTGGACTCCGTAAGTATCTTAAAAACCCTTGAAAAGGACATTTCTGACTCTAGATGCTATGCATCAATCTTTAAGGAAACAGATGAGAAAAAGGTTGATTATCACTCTGGGGCATGTTACTTTTTCATATTTACATAATATATAGTTTTGTATACAGTTCATACTTTCAAGTTTGGCTTTTTTTAGGCATGCTGCTAGAGAAGGAAATATCTGCAGTAAACTTTCCCTTCTCTTTCCCTTCTCTTTGTTTTTAATATAAAGAGAAGGTGAGTCTGAAAATTGTCTTTTCCCATTCCTTGTGTATGATTCTCATTCATAGAAAGAACTTCCTTAAATTGTGGATTTGCTTTGCATTACATTATGCAGTCATTAGGCATAGCTGAAACAAGCCTTCACACTTCATCCTATACAATGAAACCATTTATACAAATAAATTATTATTTCTTTGTAGATATTATATGAGGGGGAAAATTAATTTTACTAAACTACAAACCTTCAGACCAAATGTTTGACAAAAAGCATGTCATTCATTCACTTTGATTAAAACTTTCTTTTACCATGGAGAGGTTTTTGTTTTTTTCTTTTCCCATAAAGCTGCAGTAATACGTATATTGCATGTCAATTTACAGTATATTTTAGTTACTAGATTAAAACTCTGATGAGAAAATTCTAGTTATGTTGCATGGAAAATCATCCCTCCAACCCCATGTTCTCTGCCTCTTTTTCCTTCATAACACTCTCATATTGCCCTACTTGTTTCCTCAGACTTGTTGATCGCTGTGCAAATAAGTTGTACTGTATGTCAGATTAAACTGTATGACAATCTCCATTTTCAAATGTTATAGTAAATAGTCATTAACATGCATGAAATTCAAAGGGAAAAAAAGTATTATCAGGAAACAGTGTGCTTTGTGGAAACATGATGACCAAATTATAGCCTCCTGTCCTGTAGCCTGGGAAGAGTGGGCAAAGAATCCCAGGAAAAGGGGGGAGAGAAACATGAAGTATAACTTTTGCAACACTCCCAGCTTCCTAAAAATCTCAAGTGTTCACATTCCCCAGCTCCCGTACCACCAGAGCCTAGTTATAGGGGAGGTTTTCAGCACCTTGCTCCCTGCCCCACCTAATGTAATGTCTTGTACAGTTGATTTGAATATCCTGAAAGGTGCATTTACTTAAAGCACTTACCTGTGCTCATATCTGCCCTAAAAGCAAGTAGAGATTGAATTTATCCCAGAATTAATCCTTGATGTGTCCATGAACATATTAAGAAGTTGGGATTATACCAAAACATAATGAGACAAAATATATCTAGGAGTATGTAGTTTAAAAAAACCTCAGCTCATCCTTTAATTCAGATTTAAAACTGGTGAATTTTAATATTGGCAGTGCACCACTAATTATTTTTTTATTAGTGTGCTTTGTGATTTCTGAAGTGGCATGGTCTGGGGGCAGTCAATGAGAACAGGTTCTGTGGTTTGAAATGTAACTTTTTGGGAAGATCTAGACTACCAAATGCAATGTAAAGACAATATGGAATTATCAACGAATGTGAATATCACTGTTATATTCACAACCAGTTCTACTTATTATTATTATTAATATTATGCATTTGTGTTGTATTACTGAGTCAGGATTAAAATCCCTGTGTGCTAGGAACTATATAGGTGTGTGTGCAGAGACAATCTCTGCATTGGGGAGGTTACAATCTAATATTAAACAATAGATGAAAATGGGGAAAACTATATTTATATAGGCTAGGCGTGCAAATGGCATGAGGGTTCCAAATAATTTAAAATGGCAAGGGTTTTCAGCAAGCAATACAGGTCCTTTAACTAATTAGCATGGAATGCTGGGATAGGATTTGCTGATGCTTATTTGTATCATTGTAAAATTTATATAATTTCTAAAAGATTGTATTGAGAGGCAGCAGGCTGCTAGTGCTCTTAAAAGGCTAAGAGCCCAATATTGAAAACAGTTACTCCTCTGCATTGACCCACACTTGGTCTCATTGGTTCCAGTAGATGAGTAGATGAAACCCTTAGTACTTAACACTTTGATGCTAGCATGTAATAGACTTATTTTTTGTCTCAGTGTTTGGGTAATTGCTGCAGATTCTTAATACTGTAGTGTATTTGTGATTTAGGTTGCATTTAGTAATGATAAAGTATTGGATAATAAGCAAAAGGTCTTTTCAAACAAAGTAATTGACGACAAAGAAAGGAGGAAATATTTTTTAAAATACAAAGTTCAAAAATACGTGGAGGCACAAAAGAGAACATTTTACTTCATAAAAATAGTCCCATCGATAGCTTCTTAGTAGAGAAAAGGAAAAGCAAAATGTTTAAAAATATTTTATTTTTTACAAGTAAGAAAAAAATAGTTTTTAACATTAATTTAAACAAGGAAAAATCACTGGGCTCCTATTTAAAATTTATTCAAACAGGGTTTGCCATCCACAAAAAATAGTATCTTCTTTTCCAGTGGTGGCCAATGTCAGGTGCCCCAGAGGGAATGAACAGAACAGGTAATCATCAAGTGATTCCTCTCCTGTCACCTATTTTCAGCTTCTGACAAACAGGCTGCAGACACCATTCTTACCTTCAGTGGCCAATAGCCATTGATGGACCTATTCTGCATAAATTTATCTAGTTCTTTTTTGAACCTTGTTAAAATTCCGGTCTTCACAACATTCCCTGGCAAGGAGTTCCACAGGTTGACTATGCATTATGTGAAGAAATACTTCCTTTTTGTTTAGTATCAGAGGAGTGGCTGTCTTAATCTGAATCTGCAGAAGCGATGAGGAGTTCTGTGGCACTTTATAGACTAACAGATTTATAGGAACATACGTTTTCGTGGGCAAAGACCCACTTCGTCAGATGCATGTACTTTTGTTTGTTTTAAATCTGCTCCCTATTAATTTCATTTTGTGACCCCTAGTTCTTGTGTTACGGGAGCAAATAAATAACTTTTTCTTGCTTACTTTCTCCACACTAATCATGATTTTTATAGACCTCTATCATATTCCTCCTTTGTCTCCTCTTTTCCAAGCAGAAAAGTCCCTATTTCATTAATCTCTCCTCACATGGCAGCTATTCCAAACCGCTAATAATTTTTTTTGTCTTTTTCTGAACTTTTTCCAATACCAAGATACATTTTTTGAGATGAGGCGACCATATTTGTATGCAGTATTCAAGATGTGGATGTACCACGGATTTATTTAGAGGCAATAAGATATTTTTTGTCTTAATTTCTATCTCTTTTTTCATGTTTCCTAACAATCTGTTTGCTTTTTTGACTGCTGATGCACATTAAATAGATGTTTTCAGAGAACTATCCACAATGACTCCAAGATCTCTCACAAGAGGTAATAGCTAATTTAGTTCCCATTATTTTATACAAATAATTGGGATTATGTTTTCCAATATGCATTATTTTGCATTTATCCGCATTAAAATTCAGCTGCCATTTTGTTGCCCAATTGCCTAGTTTTGTGAGATCTTTTTGAAGCTCTTCACAGTCTGCTTTGGATTTAACTACCATGAACAGTTTATTATCAGCTGCAAATTTTGCCATCTTACCGTTTACTCCATTCTCCAGATCATTTATGAATATGTTGAGTAGGACTGGTCCCTATACAGATCTCTGCGTGATACCACTAGTTACCTCTCTCCAAGAGCCTTTGATAAGGGATCTTGTCAAAGACTTTCCAGAAATCTAAGTATACTACATCTACTGGATCCCCTTGTCCACAGGCTTGTTGACCCCTTCAAAGAAAATTTGCCCCATGCTGAAATTAGACTTACTGATCTATAATTGTTAGGATCTCCTCTAGACACCTTTTTGAAAATTGGTGTCATATTAGCTATCTTCCAGTCACTTGGTACAGAAACTAATTTAAAGCATAAGTTACAAACTCTTGGGTGAATGCCATCTAGTCTTGGTGATTTGTTACTGTTTAGTTTTTATCAGTGTGTTCCAAAACCACCTCTAATGACACCTCAGTCTGGGACAGTTTAATCACCTAACTAGAATGGCTCAGGTTTGGGAATCTCCCTATCATCCTCAGCCATGAAGACTGATGCAAAGAATTTATTTCATTTTTCCACAATGACCTTATCATCTTTGAGTGTTCCTTTAGCATCTCAGTTGTCCACTGGCCCTACTGTGGTTTAGAAGGCTTCCTGCTTATGATTTATTTAAACCAAATTCTATTACTGTTTGAATTTTTGGCTAGCTGTTCTTCAGATTCCCTTTTAGCCTTCCTCATTATATTTTTACACTTCATTTGACAGGGTTTCTGCTCTTTTCTATTTTCCTCACTAAGATTTAACTTCAACTTTTTAAATGAAGTCACTGCTTCTTTTACTTGGTTGCTAAGCCACGATCACCCTTTTTTGGTTCTTTACTGGGTCTTAAACTCTGCCGCTCTTTTAAATTTACCATCTACAAATATGTAAATTTTGCACATAAGAGCGCCTTTTTCCTATCTGAGTCAGAGGCGGTGTTCAGTACAGTCTCTGCCTTTTTAGTTTCTGTGACATACTACACTAATGTCTCTGCATCTCTTCCTTGTCTCTCAAACAGCTTCATTCTCAGGAACCCTTCAGTAATTTCAAATAGTGATAACTAGTCATAGCCCACTAGTCATAGCCCTGTTACACATTAACTGAAAGAACTGAGCCTCCCTTCTTAACAAGGCCTTCTTTAACAAGAAGAGAATTCAGATAGTTTTCCTTTCTGCTGCTAAAAAAGGAGCAGAATACTTAATCCCATAAGGAGAGGACATCAGAACAATTAGTATAAAAAGGTAGGCTTGAAAGAGAGCTTGAACTCCTGGAAGAAAGTAGACTCTAGAGCAGTGGTCCCCGACTTTTTGGGGCTGCCGGGCACCTGGGGGCGGGGCCACACATGCACCACACACCCAGGGCCTGCACCACGCATGCGCCATGCGCCCGGGGCAGGGCTGGCCCTGACACTCGGGGGGTGCACATAAATGCCCTGACAGGCGCCATGGCACCACATTGGGGACCACTGCACTAGAGCATGGGCAGCCAACCTGAGGCTTGTGAGCCGCATACAGCTCTTTGATTAAAAAAAATGCGGCTCCTGCTGCTCAGGCTGGTGGGTGGACACAGGCCAGTGGTTCTGTGCCACATTCCAGCAAGTGGTACCGCTCCGGCCAGTGGCTCTGTGCCGCATTCCAGCAAGCTCACAGCCAGCCGCTCAGCACACGCGCCCCAGTTGGAGGGAGACGCACGTGGCTGTAGTGGCAGCTCCAGCACCAGGCATTAGGTTAGAGCTATGCTGGCAAGCAGGGAGCTCAGCTGTGTTGTGGGACCAGGAAAGGGCTGGGAAACAGGCGCAGGGCTCAGCAGGGCTGCAGGAGGGGGAAGATGCCGGGCGCCAGGACTCAGCTGGGCTGCAGGAGTGGGGAGGTGCTGGGCACAGGGCTCAGCAGGATGGCGGGAGGGGGGAGGTGCCAGGTCCCAGGCGCTGTGCTCAGCTGGACTTCGGGAGCCGGGAGGTACCAGGCGAGGGGCTCAGCTGGGCTGCGCGAGAGGGGGGAGGTGCCAGGAACTGGGTGTTGTGTGTCAGTTGGGCCACCCAGGGGCTGGACTCAAGGGGAAGGAGGGAGAGAGGGAGGAGCAGGGAACCAGCTCTGGACTCAGCAGGTCTGTGGGGATTGCAGGGAAACAGGGCTCAGCTGGGTTGATGGGTTTGGAGAGAGGGAACAAACAGGCAGCTCAGCTGGGCTGCAAGGGGGAATGCAGGGAACTGGTGGTGGGCTCCTCTGAGTTGTGGGGGATGGCCTTTTGGTGAGGTGCAGGGCCGGCACCACGCACCTCCTGCACCCAAATTCCCTCCCAGAGCTTGCACCTCTCACCCCTTCCCAGTGCTTTTTTTGTGATGGTATGTCCCGGGATCATGTACCTGCACCTATTTTTTCCCTGGCATGGCTTTTTTTTTTTTTTCTCAACAGCCCTACCCCCCCCCCCCCCCACACACACACACACACCCCACACCCTGGTACATGACTCTTCACACTCTATCCACCGCTATTTTGGCTCTTCATCTCTAACGGGTTGGCCACCCCTGCGCTAGAGGATAACGGTGACTAAGCTGGAAAAGGGAAGCTGAGGTGTCCTAAATGGAAAGTTGTTTCCCATGCCCATTGTAGACAATGATTTAAGAATGTGATTTTTTTTTCTTAAAAGTTCTATAAATTTCAAATGTTGGCAGGTTTATGATGTGAAATTATGAGTCTGTTACTCCTCAAATGAAGCAGCTACGTAGACATCAGTTATTTGGCACAAAGAGACACCTAGTGTTGTGTTAGGTATGAAAATGCTATTTCAAATATCTCCAGGGATGTGTTGCATTACAAGGGGTACAACCCACAGGTAGTAAAGCATGTAAAAGGCCTTTTATTCTAAAATGTAGGTATAAGGGCTGTTTATTAAATGGAAAATTATAGGTCTTCTTCTAGCTGTCAGAAGAGGCTCAGAAACAAAGTTGTAAAGATAATTCACTTGAGAGATTAATAGGCTTTTAAATACTTTTGTAAGAATGTATTAAAGTACTATACTATGTTTAGGAGATTTTTATAATGGCTGTCAGTTATATCATCTGAAAGTTGTTTTGCTGCCTGCAGCCATTACTAAGACTGAAGATTTTTGGAGCAAGGAACTTCTTTGTTCTGTGTTTGTGCAGTGCCTAGCACAGTGGAGTACTCCCATAATACAAAGAAACAACAATTTTTGTATAATAATAATTTTGGGCTGTGGTCTCTTTAGATTTCATTGAGCAGGATCAGGCCTTGTCAGTATTTAAAACCTTGGTACAGGTTTTAAATACTGAAAGAGTGTTAATTCAGTAGCACTGCTTTTGTCAATCCTCTTTCCTTAGAACGATAGCAGACAGACGGTGAGTGAAACAGCTACTCCACACTACCCGTCCAGCAAGGAAGATGGCTGAACGTGGGAATGGGGGAGGCCTCAAGCCCCACCCTTTCTGCCTGAGACCCACCGCTGTTGCTTATGGCCTCCATGGGAGCCAAGCCCCGCATCACTGTGGAGGCTGCCCCCTACCCCCAGCCTTGGCAGCCTGAGGCTCCACTTCACCCCAAGCATTGGGAGGGTGATCAGTATATGGCCCTGGCCTTTCTCTGGTCCCTTCTCCTACCTTTCCTGGCCCACCCCTCCTGGGACACAGGGAGGGTGGGCAGCCCCAACCTCCCCAACCCTTGAGCATGGGAAGGACTGAGCTTGAAACCCAGGCTGCCCCGGGAGGTTGGGGGAGCCACACTAAATGGGATGGGATGGGGTGCAGAGTATGGGCGGGGCAAGGTGGGCAGTTTGGGAAGGCATTGCCTACCCCTGCCTCTTATACCCATTGCCCATGCCATCCAGCTCAGGCCTGTTCTAGAGAGTAGAAGGAAAGTTTAGTTTCTGAGACAACTTAGTCTGGGGACTGTTGAAGATTTCAACAAGTGTTCTAGTGGCTTTTGATATTAAGTAAAACTATACTTTTGTATGTTGAAATTAGCTTAACAAAATATTCAGAAGATTAAAGTGATTTAATTTTGTGGTGCAGACACTAGGATGGAATTTTCTTCCTCTCCCGCCACCCGCTCATTGTGCAGTTAGCTACATACATTTGAGAGGGATTTCCTTTGCAGCATTAGAGTTTGAGCTAGGAATGTAAAAAAGGTTACAAACCAGTAACCATGTAAGTGATTAAAATCCCATTGGTTACATGGTTAAATGCTGCAGGCTCTCCTGGGCTGCCAGCCCCGCGGGATTGCTGGCCTCATGGGCTCCCGGCACTGCGGGCTGTCAGCTCCCTGCACTGCAGGCTCCTGGAATTTAAGCGTTAACAGGAACCAATGAGCTGATGTTTATCCGTTAACTGGTTAAACTTTTATAACCCAACGTTGAGCATGACGGTGCCAGACAAGATGGACCAGTGGTTTAATGTGTGTGCGCATTTGGCTAATATGATTTTATTTTACCAGATTGAAACTGCAGTTGTACAGGTCAATTTTCCTCTCCTCCTCTAAGATATTCATTAATATGAAGTAGACTACAGGTTGTTGCCTCCCTGGTCCAGCACCCTTAGGACTTGATTGGTCCCAAATGATAGAGTTTGCCGGACCAGGGGAGGTCAATTCCATCCCTCTGCTTATGGGACTGTGGGTTCTGCCAGGGTCAATCTGCAGACCTAGTGGACCTCCCTTGCCCCCAGGCCACTGGCTCCCAGCTACGCTGGCCAGTGCCCACTGCTGCAGCTCTGCTGTCCTGGGGCCATCAGGCTCCACTCACACTGGAGCTGCCACAGCTCCAATACCCAGGGACTGCCGGGGCTCCACTGTCCCAGGGTCACTGTGGCTGGGCTGTCATGGCTTTCAGGCACTGACACTGCCATAACTCCTGGGTGCTTGGGCTGCTATGGCTCTCGAGCTGCTGGGCTCTGCTCTGTGTGGCTGCTGGACTTGGTGACTTCCTAGTACCGCCGTGACTTCCCAGCTCCAGCACTGCCAGGACTCAGGGCATTGGGGCTGCTGTGGAAGCTGTGGCTCCGCTTCCCAGAGCCCCCAGGGCTCCACTCCCTGGGGCCACCAGGTCTTCCGCACTTTCACTACCCCAGGGCCAGTGGAGCTGCTGTGGATCCGCTGCTCTAGAGCCACCAGGGCTCCGCTCCTTGGGGCCATGAGGGCTGCCACAGCTCTGCTCTCCCAGGGCTGCTATGGCCAGCCCCATGGCAACTCAGCCCTCTGGTCCAGCAATATCCGTGATCCTGCCGGACCACAGATGTTGCCAGATCAGAGTGTCCTAGACAAGAGAGGTTCAACCTGTAGAAGGGTGAAAATTGATATATTTTATGCAATATTTTGAAACCAGAATATTGTTGAGATACACCAGAGTAAATTTAAAAAAAGGGATGTCAGCCATAAATCTGAATATAATTTCTGTGTTATCATGTTGCTGCACTATTTGTGCTAACCAAAATAAAACTAGGGAACTTGTTTGCTCTTTAATTTATAAATATCCAATCCTATTTTATTTTAAATGTATATTTATTAATAATGTCTTGTGCAAAACGCTTCACAGCTTGTCCCTTCTTGCCTCTTCCTTTTACTTACTTAAACATGCTCCTCTGAGTGTAGGAGTTTGGCTGAGCCAGTGCATAATTCTCTCCATTCCAGCATTTCTTTGATGGCCCTGTTAACTTTTGCCAAATTTATATAATTTTTGAAAAAGTTCCTTGGCTTAAAAAAAACCAAACCCTTCCATGTGTGATCAGAATTGTCTTGCTGAGGTCTTGTCTACATGCCCCAGTCCAACATAGCTATGCTTGCAAAAGCCTCGGTTATACTGGCAAAAAATCCTTTCTTGCTTACATAAGTTATTTAATTTGTGAACAAAAGCACTCTTTTGCTGGTATAAACTCATTTATTGCAGTCTTTGCATACACTTGAAAGGGTTACTGGTATAACCCCATACTGGCAAACCTTCCTAGTGTAGACCAGTTTATATCAGCAAAAGCACTTTCCTTTCAACAGTAGGGTTTTTGCTTATATAAAAATGTTGGCCTAAAAATTAATGTCCCTGTGTGAAAGAACTATACCAGCAAATTTTCTACAGTTGATCAGACCTCTGTGGTCAGTATCTTGGAAGCCTAATATATTGGTATCATGGAGTCACCAAGCCCTGCTCCCCCATTTGCAGTCGCATGTGACTCTTAGCTGGCAGGTAGAACAGAAGGTTTATTTGTTGACAGGGGACACAGCGTAGCTCAGATTTGTTGTTACAGGAACCAGGAGCAGTCAGTTTTTCTGCTGGCTGGGGGAGAAGGGAGCCTCGCTGGCCTGGAGGGCCGGGGCAGGAGCCCAGAGCTGGTTAGATGGATTGTACTAACTCACATTCCCAGCCACTGCTCACCGTCCCAGGCAGCCCCACCTCCAGCTTTGTCCTGTTTCCAGGCCCAAGTTGTTATTTGCTATCACCTAGCCCTCAGGATGTGAGAGACTGACATACTTCCACAGCGATATATACCAAAGGATACAATAAAAAATGAACACATATGAAAAGGACAAATCAAATTTCAGAACATAAGGGGGCTGGGGGGGAGGTAAATGTCTGTGAGCTAATGATATTAGAGGTGATAATTGAGGAAGCTATCTTTGTAATGTGTAAGATAGAGTCTTTATTCAAATTTAGGTGTAAAGTGTCGAATTTAAGCATGAATGACAGTTCAGAGGATTCTCTTTCAAGTGTAGTCTTAAAAGGCCTTTGAAGCAGGATGCAGGTAATCAAGTCGTTGAGACAATGTCCTTTCTGGTTGAAATGGCAAGAAACTGTTTTTTCTTTGTGATCCTGTCTAATATCTGTTTTGTGGGCATTGATCCTTAGCCGAAGCGTCTGAGACGTTTGTCCAATGTACATAGCAGATGGTCACTTCCAGCACATGATAGCATAAATTATATTTCTGGATGTGCAGGAATATGTGTTCTTGATCTTATAACTCGCTTGGTTAGGTCCAATAATGGTATCAGCAGAGTGAATATGTGGACAAAGCTGGCAACAAGGTTTGTTGCAAGGGAAGGTACCAGGGTTGGTATTAGTGTTTTCTTCCATCATTTGATCTGAGGAAGTGGGCCACGAAAGGTCATCACCTAATAAACCATCTTGTTAGTTTTTAAAGTGCTACATAGTTCTGTTTTTTGTTTCAGCTACACGAGACTAACACGGCTACATTTCTATGACTATTCCACAGCGAGTCATTCCCAGCCTCCCTCTCCTCATGCAGATAGTGCCGCAGTGCCACTCACACACGCAGATAGTGCTATAGTGCCACACACACTTACTCACTCACTCACTGCAGAGCAGCGTAAGACAGAAGGAATGGCAAACCGTGAATGCAAAACCAGAGTGAACTAAATTAGAGGTAAATTAGAGCTAAATAACAGCACAGACCTCTGAAAGCCAGGACTGGCAACTGTAAGCAAACTTTATGAGACTGTGGGAAAGCTGGCTACACCCATGATAAGTGGGCATCCAGCTAACTAAAATCATATCAGACTGCGGATGTTGCCAGATGAGAGAGAGCCAGAATAGAAAGTTCAATCTGTATTTGCAACATCAACTACAGTAATTAATTAATAAATGGTACTTAGGGAAAAGGTATGCCCTGAACAAGTGCAAACTTAATTTTGTATATCTTAAATATAATTATATACAAAACCAGTTAAATCAGAACTTTTCAGTACTACAAAGATAAAAACAAACCATTTCAATGTGGTAGTTTATTAAATATAAATGAAAGATAATGGTGACATTTTATTGTGTGATGTTCTGTCATCAGTTAGTAATAATGCCCTGTTCCTGTGATTCTGATTTTCTCAGAGATGCAGAAGAACACCATTATAATTCATATATACAGGCAGTCCCCGGGTTACGTACAAGATAGGGACTGTAGGTTTGTTCTTAAGTTGAATTTGTATGTAAGTCGGAACTGGTACATATTGTAGGGGAAACTCTAGCCAAACATTTTTTTTAGTTTTGGATAGCATAGGGAAAGGTTAACTCCCCTCTAATGTTTGTTTTGCTGTCTGTTCCCCTGTTCAGAAGACTTCACATCTATTTCTGTCCCTGTGACAAACTCAGGACTAAAGGAGTAACTCATCAAATACCAAACAGCTCTGCACCATGCTTTGAGCTAATAGCTTTATTTCCACACACCACCCAGGGTTCTAGGAGGAGGGTCCTTTTTTTGCTAACACAATGAGGCCAGCACTTTGTTTGTTTTGGTGGAGTCTTTGTTTGCCCAGGGAGCCCAGCATGTATAGGGGGAGGAGGGGCGGAGAGGCTGCTTTTGTCTGCTGTTCGGCAGCCTGTTGCTCAGGGGAGGGGGCAGCCTGTTGCTGGCAGGGGGGGAGGCGTGAGGCGTGCAGGATGGGAGGCCACGGGGGGGGGGCAGCGGGCGTGGGGAGGCACTTTTCCTCTGCCAGGCAGCTCTGCGGGATCCCTGTCCCTGTGGCCAGCTGCTGCAGGCAGAGGCCAGTTGGAGCCGGCCGAAGAGGAGGAGGAGGTGGATTCTAGGACCCAGGTGAGCGAGCCCCGGGGACGCTGCTGCGCTCCTGCAGGAGTTGCCTCACCCCGTTCGTATCTAGGGATCCGACGTAAGTCGGATCCACGTAAGTCGGGGACTGCCTGTATAGTATTTTTATTGGTTAACAGAATTGAAACAAAAAGTGACAGACAACTATAAAGTAAGTGGCCTGATTTTCTCATCAGGACTTGTAACTATTTGAGTTGCATTTATCCATTATCTTAAATTAGAAAGCTTATTTTAAATTTGCATAATAGAAATACAGACATGTTTGTCAGCTAGTAGATAAATCTGTTTAAAATCTGGCTTACTGCATCTTAAACTACACTTGGGGGTTGTTGGTTTTTTTTTGTTTTTTTGGTCTGGAAGCCTGAAAAGAACATGTAAGTTTTGAAAAGCCTTGCTTTCTTGTGATCTGAAATCTACGCATAAAAATCATACAGCGAACAATTGGCCTTCAGCATGACTTACTCAGCTCTCAAAATGAATTCTCCATGGGTATTCAGGAAGGAGGTTCAGAAGGTAAAAAGGAGTCAATGGAAGAAAACTCTGTCCCAGCAAGAGCTAATCATGAAACCCACTGTCATGAGTCACAAATCTGAAACCATTTTGACACTTGTAACACATAAGATTGGCATCTTTATTTTTAGTAAATGACCCATACAAGTAGGAATTTTTGCAGAGATGAATTCTTGTGGATTATAAGTAACAGGGAGCATTCCATAGACAGTGCACTCTACCAAATTCCTTTTCTTCTGAAAATCTTGTGGTAAACCAGCACAAGTTAATTCTGGCCAAGCCACATTTAACTTGTGTTGGTTTCCCTTCCATTCTGTCATACCCCCATCTCATAAATAGTTCAAACTAGTGATGATAGATATCAGGTAATTGAATAGGCATGTAACCTCATAAAATCTTAGCGGTTGCACAACTATTCAGTGGTCCCAGGGAGCAGGTGCAGCACCCAATGTGCTCCCGGCCCTCTGCCAACCCGCACTGCTACCTCTTAGCTGCAGCAGCACGGGATGGCAGGCAGGAGCTGGTCTGCTAGGGGAACCAGTTTAAAAACCAGCTTCCTGTGCAGACTGGCTGCCTGCTACCCCTGTGCTGCTGCCTTTGATACAGAGAAAGCAGCGCAGGGTGGCAGCAACCCCTGTCCACAAGGGTCTGAGCTCCCCATGGACAGAGACTGCTGGGAGGGGGAGCGGTGGAGGAGGCTGCTGCAAAGCAGCCTCGGTCCGCAGTGGTCTGGGCCCACCACGGACAGAGGCTGGTCCGGTAGCAGCCCCTGTCCACGGGGAGCTTGGGCCCACCATGGGCAGAGGCTACTTCACAGCAGCCTCCCCTGTCTTCCCTCCCTCCCCAACCCACGGGGGGCGCCTGATGGCAGCTGTAAGGGGCATGCAGTGTCCCCTACAGCTACCATCAGGAGCCGCGCGCCCGGCTCCAGCAGCGCCAGCCCCGCGGCGCCGGACAGCAGCACCCTTGTCCCCATGGCTGCGGGGCCCTGCACGGCCCGGCACGTGCGCCAGCGGCGCTGGCCGGGCCGGGCTAGGCAGCGCATGCGCCATGTGCCCCATGGGCGGGCCCCAGGCTTCGTGCTAGCAGCCGTGGCCGACATGCACATGCACTGTGCGCCCTGGAGGCAGGCCCGCACCCCCTGGGCGGGCCTGCGCATGTGCCCTGCACCCAGGGGCAGCGCCGCACTCCCCGGCCCAGGGCACCAAAAGGGCTTGGGCCGGCCCTGCCTCTGATGCAGAGGCTGTGGTGGGTGGAAAATGCAAGTCATTAACAAGATTAACTGGTAAGCCTAAGCTTATGAGTTAATTGTATAGTCGACTAGTCGATGACATCCCTAGTTCAAGGGCTAGCAATCAGGAAAGCACTTTGTTGGGACTTTGTTGCCAAGGAGCTGGAGCTGTGCAGAAAACCGTGCACCTCTATAGACGGCCTTTGTCTCTAGAAGTTCCACCAACATCCCCAAGCTGTGCATGCCAGGCCATCCAACCACTACCACAGAGGAGCAAATATCTTCCTTGTCCCTGACAATATAATTAATTATCTATGCAATCTCTAGTATAGTTAATGGTTTCCTACTTGGGTTTTCCCCACAACACATTTGCACTCAAGAGGCTGATATGATTTACATAAGCCAGCTATCCATAGAATCTTGTATTGCCCATTAGGATGAGTCCTGCTCCTGCAACACTTTATACTGCTGTGAAGATACAGACAGATATTGTAATAATAAAAAAACCTAGGAATTCTGATCTGAAATTTAAGAAGTTGCTGTGCTCAAATAGCATACTTTAGCTGTTTAACTTTACAGTATTGAATTACTAGGAGCCAGGGACAATAGTATCTTGCATATTGGAAGCTTGCAGACAGGTTGTAATTTTTCTGCAAAAAAAAGGTTTACAGAATGGTTGTAACTATTCTGCAAAAAATTCACAGTGTTGATCGCATACAACCATTACCAGCTGCCTTTCATACAGAATTGTTATTAATTCTTATGGAGTTTTTATGTATGTGAAAACTTTTTTGTTTCCTTATTCATACTAGCAAACAAAATCTAAACGAAGTCATAACCTGTAAATTCCCTTTTCACCTTTTCCATTCCATTAATCTTTGTGCAAGTATGTTAGCTTTAAGGCATTGACCCTTTATAGTGCTGATATGAATTTAATTCCCGTTTGAAAATTCTTGCATGTCATTGGTAAGACTGCAATGATTATCTGGACTTTCCATCTGTTTCTTGGTCACTTTCCTCAACTATGAGGGGGGATGATTGCCTGCAGGTGCAAAGAGAAATGCGGTTTGAATACTTCGAAGTTTTCAAACCAAGTGAGCACTGCTGACTCAGGAGCAGGCACTGACAGGTCATTTCTGTAGGAGTATTGGCAGTCTTCATATTTCCCCATTTAGTAAAGACAGCTTTAAAAATCATTGTGTAGAAGACCTGACAATAGTGGCAAGTGAGGAATACTTTTAGAATATGTATGCCATTGTTCAGGGAAAATCAGTAGATGACTCCATTAAGTTTGGCTTCATATCAGTTATTTGAAATGCATAAGACTGCGTAAAAGGTGTCAAAACTACCATTGTGATTTTGAAAAGAGGTTTTATAAAATGAAGATTCTTCATTACTTTTTTTTTAAGCTGGGTTGGAGAGAGACTTGCCTCTCCTCAAGAGCAGCATTTAATTGGCCTTATGTAGTGCAAAAACTTGGCAAACATGTAACTTGTTCTTTTTGGGGAAGGAACATTCATTTTGCTAATCATGTTGTGACATTAATCTTATTGCACGTAAGCTTTAAGGAGCATGTGCTTCATGCTGCCCTTAAGACCTACTTTTGAAATATTATTCTTTGAAAGATTGATATATGAAAAATTAATCTTGTCAAAAGGAACAGTGACTATTTAATGTAGAAGTACAGGTTGAACCCCCTAAATCCGGGACTCTCTGATCTGGCAACATCTGTGGTCTGACGAAACCGTGGATGTTGCTGGACCAGAGAGCCCCGGCGCCTGGGAGTGTGAGCCAGTCAGGAGTCCAGCGGTGGGAGCCCCACTATCGGGACTGGTGAGCCTTGTCCCAGTGCAGCAGCCAGTCATGGAGAGCTCTATCCCTGGCGAGCCCCATTCATCTTACAGCATTGGGGCGGAACCAAGCCCAAGCCCCATAGCAGCAGGACCAGAGACCAGTGGCAGTGGGGCTGGGGGGCCAGAGCAAAGCCAGCCAAAGGGATGGGCAGTGTCCTGGGAGGCCAGTGGCAGGGGACCTTCCCTAATCTGACAAATTCCCTCATTTGGGATGGGTCAGTTCCCGAGGGAGCCAGACCAGGGAGGTCCAACCTGTACTAAGCAATAATAGTATACTGCTTTACAGCATTTTTAATCCAAGTATGTTAATATAAATATTAACCTATTATCTTAAGACCACTGTGAAGTAAGCAGAGTTAGTTTGCAACTGTTTATTCTGACTGATTTTATAAAAAAATGTGTTTCTCCCACAGCAAGTTTTCTACATGGGCATTAAGATGCTGGTCTTCTTATGCGAGAGACTGCTGAAATCTTGCTGGTTCTATTGTGACATAGATAAATTAAAACTCAAATCTGGCCTTCACAAACAATAGCATCTCTTCTTGTTGCCTTTCTCAGACTGCCAGAAATGTGCTTTTGTTCCATAAAATATTGCTAGGCAGAAAGACATTTTAGTTGGAATGTGCTGACAAGAATGTAATAAAGATGGAACTGTATGGCAAGTATATTGCGACTTAATTGAACTAACTCTAGGAGGCAGGAAAAAAGTATTTGAAAAAATATTTTGTATTACATTGAAGAAAACAACTGCGTTTTCCTGATTTTTCTCGTAGTATGATAGTAATTAAAAGTGATGGATTGGTTGTTTAATTCCCAATTCATCATAGCGTGTATGTGAATTTGTTTTATACTTCATTCCATTTTTGTTCAATAAGCAATTAATTATTTCTATAAAAGTTACATCACTAGAGACAAAATTTGATGTTGAAAACCCCCCAAATCATTTTTTAAAGTAGTCATATGTGAAACATTTGTATGCCTACAGTAGCCCTGTGAGATTGTTCTCTCTCTTAGGTAATAATTTATTAGCCTAACTGACCTGACCAACTTCATTTCAACAGAGAGAAAGAGAAGAGAAGAATACTCCTTCAACAAGTATCATGTCTCAGCAAGAAAGACCTCAGTGATTCCTCTGGTCATCTTAGGGATGTCAGCGTGTAGTCGACTATACGATTAACCAATAAGCCCAGCCTCATCGGGTTAATTTTGTCAACTACATGCACTTCCCCCCTTGCTGCCTCTGTATCAGCGGCAGCAGGTGGGGGTAGTGAGAGCCAATGCTTGTGAGGAGCTGGCTTTAATCAGGTTCCCCATAAACACCGGATCTGCCTCCTCCACCCCCACAATGCTGCCTCTGATAGAGGCAGCAGCACGGAGGGTGATGGGGGGCATGCTGGAGCCAATATGTGGGGAGCTGGCTTTCAAGCAGGCTCCTCGTGCGTGCTGGCTCCACAGACTCGCCTTCTCCACCCCCAGCTCCTACAGAAGCAGAGGCAGCGGGAGGTGGGGGCAGGAGCTGGTGCTGGGGGGAGCAAACGTAAAACCCATTCCTCCCAGCACCAGCTTTGCAGTGCCACCGCCTCCCCCCCCCCCCCCCCCCCCCGTCACCCTGTGCTGCTGACTCAGTAACAGAAGCAGCAGTGGTGACACCAGGCAGCCAGTCTGCACAGGGAGTTGGGTTTTAAACTGGCTCCCCTGGTGGAACGGCTCCTGCCTGCCACGCTCTGAATAAACCATCCTCTGCTTTTTTGTTCCCTTATTAAGCCTAATATCAAATATGAGAATTTTGAACAAACTAAAAAATAATGAATAGTCTAGCAGCACCTTAGAGACTAATAAAAATGTAGATGGTATCATGAGTTTCTGTGGGCACAGCTATGAAAGCTCACGATGCCATCTACATTTTTTGTTAGTCTCTAAGGTGCTGCAAGGCTATTTGTTGTTTTTAAAGTTTTTTCCATTACAGACTAACACGCTACTCCTCTGAAAGTTTATAACAATTTTGGTTCATTGATTTATGGTCTTGCACTGTTCTCGTTTCTATCATTTTAACACTATTCTTGAATTATATCAGTAGGCCTTTTCGTTTGGACTGTTTCAGTCTTTGTCTCCCTTTGCTGCCTTTTCCCATCAGCATTTGTTGTTTTAGGTTATTGTGACATCTTCCTTACTTACACTCAGTTCTAACATCTGAACTCACAATTATGGTAACTATGTAAGACCCGTTATCATAACACCCCACTCCATAATTTCTCACCCACCTCTCATTGATTCACCAGTGCTCTCATTCTTCTGACCACTCAAAAGTGCTCTGTGGCGTGTTGGTAGTTCATACCCTGTCACAAGAAACATAATACTGGACTTTCAGCACATTAAACACATAGTTTTACCTTGTTGGCCATTGTACCCAAGTATGTAACGATGAGTGTAAAAGATTCCATATCATAATGTTTAACATTCCAGTCACAGTATCTAGATGAGTATTAAACAGGTGAATTGAAAAAAGAATCTCTAACCTTCTAATCTTAACATCTGCTTGAGAAAATGGTGTGATATATTAGGGATTTTCCTTTAAAATGTATCTTTTCCTTGTTTTCAAACTGCTTGGCTACGTCTAGACTGGCCCCTAATTCCGGAAAAGTCATGCAAAGCAGGTAAGTCAGAATAGGGAAATCCGCGGGGGATTTAAATATCCCCCTCGGGATTTAAATAAACATGTCCGCCGCTTTTTTTCCGGTTTGGGGAAAAGCCGGAAAAAAGCGTCTAGACTGGTGCGATCCTCCGGAATAAAGCCCTTTTCCGGAGGATCTCTTATCCCTTGAAAGTAGGAATAAGAGATCCTCCGGAAAAGGGCTTTATTCCGGAGGATCGCGCCAGTCTAGACGCTTTTTTCCGGCTTTTCCCCAAACCGGAAAAAAAGCGGCGGACATGTTTATTTAAATCCCGAGGGGGATATTTAAATCCCCCGCGGATTTCCCTATTCTGACTTACCTGCTTTGCATGACTTTTCCGGAATTAGGGGCCAGTCTAGACGTAGCCCTTATGTAAAAGCAATAGTGAAGACTTAATTCTTTTACTCTTTCATGGATTCCATTTTCTGCTTTATTCTGGAAACAACTACAGCGTAGTCAAAGATTTATCTTGGTGTTTACAAATACTAAAGCTATTATATGAGCCAGAGTACTGGAAGTCAATGATTAAATTTGGAAAATAAATAGAATGGTGCTTTACTATACAGCTACAAGTAGTAACACAGTATTACATTGACTTAACACCCTTCTTGCAAATAGTTACATAAATTCTGAATTAAAGACAAATTATTCAAATGAATGTACTTAAGTGTCTGTATAAATCCTGACTTTCATATCTGACTGGAAATTTGTGAATCTAACCTAGGCATGTACAAAACAGGTGTTGATGCAGGTTAAGGACTAAACAGTGATTTTTTTTTCTCTACGCTAGTCTTTTTCTTTAGCTTCCCAGAGCTGCTGCCACTGAATTAGATCCATCGCTGAAGGCAGTGATAAGACGATTAGTGTAGACAAGTTGTTGGAACTCTCAGTAGTTTTTGTTATCTAGCTGTAATAAATATTTTTTAAACTACAGTGGCTTCTCTACTCTTAGTGTTGTTGTAGCTTCACTGATGGAAGTACCAATGGCTCAATTTAAGGGAAAAAAAGACTAGTGTAGAATAGGGATGTTAAATTTCATTTAATCAGCTAATCGAATAGTCGATGGACTATCAATCGAATAGTCGATGGACTATCCATCGACTACTCAATTAGTTGATAAAGGGAGAAACTGCAGAGCTGCAACGGGGGTACGCTCCTAGCTCCAGAGTATTTAAAAGGCAGAGGCGCAGCAGGGGACCAGGCACGAGTCAGGAATCAGCTATTCTTGCTCACATTTGGTTCCAGATGCTGCACCTCTGCTTTAAAAGCCTTTAAAAGCAGAGGCGCAGCATCTGGGACTGGGCAGCAAGCAAGAAAGGTAGAAGGTTAACATTTACCAAGTATTAACTGCGACAGGTTGGATCACAGAGATCCTCTTGAGACTGTCACTTGATGAGCTGAGCATACCACTGAGCCCACCTACCTGCACTCTGGGCAACCCCAACTGTCTTGCCCAGACTCTGCCTTTGCTGGGGTTAAACCAGACTTTCTACTCTGGTGGTGGTGTGCCCTAGATGGCAAGTAGGCAGGCTTAGTAGTATGATCAGCCTATTAAGAGGCAATTCACGGGGATCTCTGTGACCCAGCTTGTCACATTAACTATACACAGTGTCTGGACAAAAACAGTGTTTTAAACTACTGCAGAGCTGCAGAGGGGGTAGGACCTGGACCCAGCTCAACCAAAATTCCATCCCTTCATTTGTGTGGGGGTTTTTTTCTTCTTGTTGCAGAGAGGTTGTCTCTCTCATGCAGGAGCTGCAGTTAACAATATACAGCAGATAAATTCTTCACAGGACTATTCTGTTTTTTAAAATATGTACAATATTTCTCCTCAGCCAGCAGATGAAGTTCTGAAACAGCACTTTTTAGGGGACCTAATTTCCTTTTTGAAGTAGTTAAAGGACTGGTACTTTCTTAGGTTTCACTAAAACAGTTTGTTTAAATATACAATTGCAATGTTTTACTAGGAGCGAGTGATAATGGATTTCCCTCTACTGTGGTACACCCTTCCCCAGATTTGTGTAGTTTATCAGCAAGGAGTTCTTTTTTTGGTATTAAAAAGTATCTTATAATTCTTTCTGAGTAGATCAAGGTTTTTTTAAGCTTCAGTTCTTTCTGTAGCAAAGCACTGATATCATCCTTATCAAATGCAGTATTTTTCACGGCTTAGCTTTGCCAGTGCCAAACACAGTCTGTAAAGTAGAGACTATTTCTTTCAAAAAGCAAATTACGAATAGCTGTGAAAGTCTAGTGTGACTTTAGAAAAGGCTTTAAGAACTTTTGTGTTTGCTCATGGTAGACTTTCAACAGAGACAAATCAGCTTTTGAGCTTCATTAGCCTCATACAGCTGGAAACTGGGGTTCCAATTCCTTTTGACTTTGAAACAATAAAATATAAATCCAAATTGCAGTATGCATGCAAAAAAACAACAATCTTGAATGTGTTTTCAGCCCGGTGAAAAGTTCTGTGGGACATTCAGATCTGTAACCAGTTAAACATATGCTTGACCTGCACAGACCGCCAGCTGACTAGACTGAAGTGTTAAGCTGCCATTCAAAGAGAAACACATTTCTGTGCTCAGGGAAGAGGAAGCGTTATTCTGGTGCATCAAATTATTTGGTCCATGCAAAAGGACTATGAAATACTTGAGAAGAGGCAGTTAAGAGAGTATCAGAGGCTTGTAACCCCTTTGTTTGTTCCTAGGCCTTTAGGTCACTATTACTAGTCTAGCCTAGTTTCATTGTCCAGGCAGATTGAAGTGCAAAACATAAACATCAGAAAAGATGCAACATAAAGTGGATTTTTAAATTCTTCACCTTTAATGGTTTATGATAATTTGAAAGTATAACCCAACTCTCAACGTAAAGCTTGTCTTGTTTTGTAGATGTTAAGATTTAAATATAAACATAAGTTTGGAGAAAAATGAATAGCAGTATTTAGTCATTTAAAGAATACTTTCATTTGAAGATGTCCTGTTATGTTTGTGAGTGTAGGAGCCAGTTAACCTACACCAAGTATCAAACAACTTACAAATTCCCAAAGCTATGCGGCTCTAACTCTGGTTTGGTGTATTATCGCAGGATTTAATGTGTTCATTTTTCTTTAAAAAAAAAAAAAAGCCAAACACCTATAAGATTGAAATTTCAGGCACCAGAAGTAAGGAAATTACAATACATATGGTGGTTACTGCATGTTTTAAGTAAGACATGTATTTTCTGTGCCTGTTTTACTTGATGAGATATGTATATATGTTTGTTTTCTAGACCTAAAGATTATCGGAAGACATAAAAAAGAAGTGAAAGAGGAACTGATGGCTTTCCTGATAAAGAAAAGTTCCAGAATCACATAAACTTGGAAGACCACATGCATCTTCATTATCCATTTTATGCAAAGGACAGATGTTTTTCAGGTACAAGGAAAATTTGTTTGGGGAAGATCACTCACCTTATGGAAACAGAGATAAACACCAAAACAATATTTTGATGTTACCTGTTCCAGAATGTATTGCATGAATCTGGCCTTTAATGTTGAATGTTAATAAAAGGATTTTTTAATTTCTCTCTATAGAACACCAGTTATCTTTCTGCATATTCATGTCCAATGAAAACACATAGTTTAAATATCCGTGAACAGTCTCAGACTAAAAGCTGCAGGACTTTGTGTCTCTTTTTCTCAAGGAATAATAGCGGAGAGTTGCTCTGGACATTTTACTCCCATGAACTCTAAAGTAATTGTAAACAATCTGTTTTACTGTCCTGCCAGAGCAGATGTTTTATTTGCACATATTTTATGATGTAATAGAATGCAAAGTCTAATTTTTTTAATCAAGAATTTTTGAACCTTTAAATGCTTACATGGCCTTTTTGGGGTTTCAAGAAACTTTGATTTGTACTATATAGGGAAGCCATTTGTCACTTTTGCATGTTTATTTATAACTAAATATTTTTTAACTAAATGCAAAAAACCCCAAAACTTTATCATGACATCTTTTATGCCCACTTATTCAGAAAATATTTTTCAGAATGGGATTCGGGAGAGATTTTGCTGAATGTGGCCCTAAGTGAATCTGCAGTTTCTATCTTAGCTTAGCTTAGTTTATTTTAGCTTAGCTTAGGTTTTTCCTACTGGAAGACAGACTGACGTTATGTGTCACTCTGCGTCCCACAGCCCCTTTCTCTGCCCTCAGCTGCATGGCCCCCTCTTCTCCATGTTCCGTGGAAGCTGCGAGCCATGTGGCCTCCCCCATGATCCAGCCTGCCCTGGCGAGGCCTGCAGTGGTGGCAGCCATGAGCTGAGTGGCTCCTGGGGCATGTGGCTTCCCCAGTGTTCTGGGGAGACTGCACGGCTGCCCTACTTTGTCCCGTCCCCACCGTGATCCCCTATCAGCTCTGCACCATACAGGCCACCAGGAGAAGTTATCTCCTTCCCGACAGTCCCTCCAGGCGGGCAGCTCCTGGAATTTAAATTGAACCATGTTGCTCCTCCACTGTCTGGGGTTGGGAAGGAGGGGCACATGGAGAGCCTGGGGGGCTCGGGAGGGTGCACACTAAGCCATGCTGAAGGCAAGACCTCTCGGGCTTCGGTGGGGGGCACACCAGAGCCATGGGAGGAGGGGGTCTCGGGTATAGGGAGGGGGCACGTAGGAGCTTCAGGGACTCAGGTGGGGGGTGGGCAGCACATGGGAGTTGTCTGACCTCTCATGGGCTTGGGTGGGTTGGAGCACACCAGAGGCGAGGGGGCCATGCAACCTCTTGGGGATTGGAGGGGCTTGTGGGGTCTTGGGTGTGGGGAAGGGGCATGCAGGAGCCGCAGGGAGGAGGTGGAGGCACCGGGGAGCCGTGCAGCATTGTGGAGTGCAGAGAAGAGGGGCGCGAGGGCTCTTGTGAGGGGCATGGGAGCCACGCAGCCTTGTGGGGACTGGGGCAGGGGCACGCGGGAGCCGCAAAGCCTCGCGGGAGTTCAGGTGGAAGGAATGGGAGTGCGCAGGACATGTGCACCATCGCCAGGGATGGGGGCACATGGGAGCCGTGTGGCTTCCCCCTCGCAAACAGAGCCATGTGGCCTCCCCCCTTGTGGACAGAGGGAGAGGGTTGGGCACCATGCCCTCCTTTACTTCCCACCAGAGGGAGAGGTCTGGCCAGCTGCGGCCTCGGCCCAGACCAACCGAACCCCCTCCACCCCTGCCCCCGACAGCCAGAGGGAAGAGAGCTGGGCCAGCCTCAGTCCGGATCAATTCCCCCTCCCCTGAGGAAGAGCTGGGGCAGGCCATGGCTGCTACACCTCAACCTGACCCTCCCCAGCGGCCAGAGTGGGGAGAGCTGGGGCTGCCTACCCCTATTAAGGGGGGTTGGTGAGCATAGTGAGCAGTGGGGTTCTGCCCCCTAGTAATATTGTATTAATATTAATACCAGCTTAACTTAAAAGTTAATCAATACTGTAAGCCATGCACTTAGTTTAAGGACATTTAAGTAATATCCAGACAGAATGAAAACTACTAGTCTAAAAGTTCCCAAATTGTAGCTCATAGATCACTGTTAGTCTGCTTTTACTTTCCAGTAGTCTGCTAAGAGCTGAAAGGTGGCAAGTGCTGATTCTTCCTTACTTTTACCTAATAAATTGTGTTGTAATTGTAATTTCAACTGAGTGCTTTCTTAATACTTTTTCAATACTATCACCATTCATTCTAGTGGGAGGTTATATCATTACCAATGGTAGGGAGTGATGGGTTCTACAGACACTTCATGGTGCAACATTAGGTTAATAAAGAGTACCGCACAGCTGGAGGCAGGCCAGAGACGAGAGCCTGCTTCCAGTCTTCAGCTCCTGGAGGGTTGGTTGAAGGCAAGATTTTCTTGGGTAATCAATGGGTCTCCTTTCAAAAGGACGGGAGGTCCAGGCACTGAACCACTAGTGTGGAACTATCCATTTAGCTTCTGTGCTTGGTTAGGGTCACAGCTTACCAGGAACCCTCTGACGAAAGAGCCCTACCACACCTTTGAAACAGCTCAGGTGTTTTCATTTCTTTGTGTTTGTTGGGAACCCTGGAGAGGGTGGACTGTCTGAGAGTCAGCTAGGGGAATGATCCTCCTACAAGAGGATCAGGATAACAATGTCTGGGCACTGCAAACCAGAGGCTGTGAGTGTGTGCAATGGCTCCATATTGGCCCCCACATGCCCTGCGATATTTACACTGTAACAGAGAGGTGGTGTCCGTCTGACCCTTGCTGCCTTAAAAATAAATGTTGATACTCTGAAAAATTTGAGAAACCCTGCATCTGGTCACAATTTTAGTGCAAATTGTCTGTTCATTGCTCAGCACTTAGTTATCCAGGAAAAAATATGAAGATCAGGCACAACCCCAGATGTACATTTCTGTGGCTTAGAAAAGGGCAAACCTGGATGACAACTCAACACTGGGTTGACTTCAATAGAGAAAGAGCCCACTGCTACAACAGAAATCCTACATAGGACACCAACTGTGAAAACCAAATAGACTGCATAGAATTATTTCTCTTTCCCTTCAAACCAAAATCTGCCCTTCAACTCTAAGGAAGATTAAGTTGTTTTACTTAACCTACATAAATGTAGCATTTTTCTTACTGATCCCAAACAATGAAGCTGAAGATGAGCAAAATTAAAGCAAAAATTCTAAGGGTCTGTTGCAGCAAATATTTTATTCCCACAAACAACCCCTTTGAAGTCAATAAGGCTACATGTGTACACAATGCTCCAAAGTGAAGGGGAAGGGTGGAATTAAGCCCTTAATCTAGTATTGCTTTTGAGGTTGAGGGTGCTGGATTGTATGAACGCCAATTTTTATTCCTTTAGTATGTGAAGGAAATTTTGGCTCTGTTGTCTATAGCCAAGGCATAAGTGAAAACACATTTTGTTTTGGTTGAAATGTATTTTTCACATCAGCCATTCCTTTGGCATTTAAAGGCACTGTCTATACTACCAGGTTATTTTGAAATAAGCTTATTCCTCTTCACAAGCAGGAGTTATTTTGAAATAACAGGCTTGGTAGTGTGGATGCTCGTCTTGTTATTTTGAAATAAGGAGTGGAGACCTGCTCAGAGGGACTTATTTTAGGAAACATTCTTATCCAGTGAACTTGCAGCCTAATTTCACAGTCCATTACTGCATAATAAAAGTATGTTTTTTAAAAAAGCATCAGACTTCTTGAAATAAGCCTTTTTTGTGTAAGGATAAAGTATATATTTTATAGTTAGGCACTGGATGTTTCAGCCATTCATCCTGTGTTAAATACTTCACAATCAGCAACTGTAATTTATTAGACCGTCTGGCAAATTCTGTAACTCTCTTAGGATTCAAATGGATTTTGGAGGAAACGGTGAGCCTGTGCATCTGTCTTTTACTTTTTTTGGCAAGTGCACACATTCAAAATAAAATATTTTTATACCTTGTTAGATGGGCACTACCATTTATTTTATCATCAGAAGACATGCTAGTTTACATATATTAACCTGCGTGTATAGAGGACTTTGATTATGGTAAGCCAATAAATCTCAACAATTTTAATATCAGGTCTGTATTTACAGGCTCAAGTTGTAAACTACAATAAATTAATTCATAATGTGATACATAACCAAAGTCATCCTCTAACTTGTATATTAAAAGGATTTATGTGCAGGGGGGGAGCTATAGTAGTTGATGCTACTATTCGAAGAATATGGAGCAAAAACATACCTAGCATAGTAATTATATATTGTAACTGTGAATACCATACATGAAGCAAAAAGTCCTGATAAATCTCCTCATTATGAGGGAGTCTTGAATCTATATCACTATTCTGAGATAGTTATTTGAATTTACATAATAGTAGGGTTATTAATATAAGGGCTTCAATAGTTTCCCTTGCAGAGAAATTGAAATACATTCCCCCTTTCTCTAATATATATATAATGTATGTATGCAATGGTTGAGATTATCAAACAGATCTAAGGGGTTTAGACACACCTATTAGCATTAATGGACAATATGTCTAAATCCCCTAGACTGCTATCACAAGCACAGTCTATGCATGTAATATGTTTGTATATAATATACACAACTAAATACTTCACATTAAAGACATCCTGAATCTTTTATTCATACAGCTCTTGTTAACCAGTTAGAAACAAACATTTCGGTTTCATTTTAGAAAAATCCCAAGTAGACCTGAACCAATAATAGAATATTACCTACTGCCAGTCACACGGAGGAGCTGACTGTTTCAGTCTGGGGTGTAATTTTGAGTACATTTAGTTAATGAGCCATTTTCAAACTGGTGTAGCTCCGTTAACTCCGAGGGCACCTTATAAGCAAAGTATATGCTGTAAACTATTGGTAACATCATAGTGTATATGGCTTTAGATCCACTTGTCTAAATAACACCCTTTCATCAACAACTGCAAAATACAGAACACATTATTGAGCTTGTGGAAGGTAGACAAAGATAGTCTTCTGATCTTTTTATAATTTCTGTGTGTCTGGTTTTGGAGCTTACATCCCAAGGTACAGGCAGCTGGGACAGGTAATTAATTCCCACTGTTTTAATATGCATTTTTTGAAGAGGTGGGGAAAGCTCTTTCGAAAGGTAAATGTGTAGGCTGGGACTTGGTTTACTGAGGTGTGCATATGAGTTACAGGAGTGGTAATGCAGACCAGAAAAATTCCATTTTAGGAAATGCACTTGAGTGGATTTCAGCTTATTCTACAGCGCTGAATCCACAGTTTAAAGCTGATGAATAGCACTCTGCCCTGAATCTGACTATACATTTTACTGCTCAACCACTCTTTGTATAGGCAACATTATATTATTCCCTAGCCTTGAAGCTACAGTAGCATGAATTTCTTTCTAACTCAGACATTGGAGGCTATGGCTTTTGAGTAGATTTATTGGGTCCTTCCCAAATCTCAAACAGAGATATCCTCTCTCTAAAATATCTCTACAAAGTTCTGATTCGTTTTTGCTACTGTTTTTCTGGTCATGCTACTAGCAAACTAACTTGAATACATTTAGTGAGACTTCAGAATGAAGATAAAAATTCTGAAATTCTTAAATATTTAAATACTAGTTAGAAAAGGTTCAAATGTTAGCACTAAGAATGTTTGTGTTTTCCATTTTGTTACAATGAAAGATGTATATGGCCATCGTCAGAACATTAAAATAAATACTAATGTGTGAAAATACTTTAGTAGCCTACCAGCAGCATACAAACATTTTTGGCTGCATTATTAGATATGTCAGAGTCAATGTGCATTCTAAAGTTATTTGCTAGGGCCTAATCCCAATAAGGATTTTGCCTGATTAAGGATTGTAGAATTAGGCTCACTATGCCCCAGTATTTTAAAAAAATGATGTAACTGACCTCTAACATTTTAGTGCTGTACTGGTACCTATTTGCTATATTTAATTAGCTAACAACAACTTGTAAAGGGAGCTGCCTGGATATGCCTCTCTCATAATTTGTTAATGATCTATACATAAGATCATGAAATCAACTTCAAAGGTGTAGTTGGGAAAATTAATACCTCCTAATTTGTCTGGAGGAAAAAATATTTTTGCTAGTCTGTGTGAGGCAGAGACTTGAGGATTTTCTGGCAAGGAATTACTGTGTAAGAATGTGCACATGTTCTGCCATGAAAGGTCAATTATTCTTTGCCATTCCACCATTCTTATGTAAAATGAAAGAAGTCCCAGTGAGAAATTTACAGTGCAACCTCTTCAGTTGCCAGCTTCAGAGCTTACCCTGACCTAATTGCAGGAGAATGTAAGAATTAGAAGGCTAAGAAATAACAATGCAGCAATTAAAGTTCTGAATGTAAACATATGGTTTATCTTACTTGAAAGAGCACTGGAAGATGAACCAGGAATGGCCGTATTCCTGGGGTGGGCAAAAGGGCCTCCCCGGGCTGGATCCAGCCCACGGAGACCCTGCTGCTCCCCCGCCCCCAGGCCAATTAAGGCCTAGGAGCGGAGGAGCGAATGAAGCCTTCTCCGCTCTGCCACCACTCTGAGCAGCGCACAGTGGGAGCAGTGTGGAGAAGGCTTTACTTGCTCCCCTATCCCCAGGCCTTAATTGGCCTGGGAGGCAGGGGAGCACGCAAAACCTCTTCCCACCCTGTCAGGAGCACATGGTGCTTTGAAGTGCCACTCGCTGCTCTCAGGGCAGGGGGGAGAGTGGAGGAGGCTTTGCACGCTGCCCCGCCCCCCAGGCCAATTGGCCTGGGGGCAGGGGAGCTGTGGGGTAGCGTGCCAAGCCTCTTCCAGGCATGGATACCTAGTGGGAAGGGAGGGCAAAGGGGCTCCCCCACTCCCAGACCAATCATGGAGCCATGATTGGTCTGGGGGTGGGGGAACCCAGACCCTTCCCATTTAGGCCTCACCCCTTCCTGTTTAGGCCCCGCCCCTTCCGGGGTGGCCTGGTGCTACTTCAAAAATTTTTGAAGTGGCCCCTGGGCAAAAATTATTGCCCACTCCTGACTTGCTCCTATGCATACAGGCTCTGGTAAATTAAGGCTTAATTTTGGGCCAGAGGTTTCTTCAGACTGTATACAACCACATTGTAGACTAAATGCCAATGATTCATCTCTCTTTATCTTGAGTCTTCCCTGGGGGCCACAAGCAAAGACTGATTGTCCTTAGCTGGATGAGAATGCAAACACACTGGCCTTTTTCAGGGGAAGGAAGACAGTGTTGAACAATAACCATGGTATCAACTGCTTCACTTTCACCATGCAATCTCTTGGCCCAAACACACAGGCATTTAAGAAACATAAGAATAGATACAACATAGAAAAGACAAATCTTATCAAACATGGATAAGAATAAAAAATGGAGTAATTATTAAATAAGAATTTTTTTAGGGCCTGGCACAATGGAGCCTTGGTCCATGACTACGTACTATGCTTCCCACTCTCCATCCCCCCTGTTTTGGTTCATCTTTCAAGTTGTGATAGAGAAGGTGCTTGAATGGTCAGTGAGCCCCAATGTTGTTCACCTGGTGCCCCTGATTGAGGAGATAATGGGCACATATGTGAACCAACAGACAGCTTTTAGAATTCCCAGTTCTGGGCACATGGAGCACATGAGTACAGTAATTCCTCATTTAACACTATAGATATGTTTCAGAAAATGATCATGTTAAGTGAAAACGTGTTCTGCGGGGTCAATTTTCCCATTGAAAATAATAGAAAAGATGGGGGTTGCGTTTCAAATGGTGGTGTCTGTTGGGACCGGGACATAAGGTTGGGGGAGAAAGTATTCTGGATTACAGCAGGGAGGGGAGATGTTTGGCTCTGGGGAAGGGAAGGGGAGGAAGAGGATTGGGTTGGGAGTATGCCCCTGTGACGGGTCTGCCGGGACCCACACTGCGTCCGGCGGGGGGGGGGGGGGGATCTCCGGGAAACGGCGCGGCGAGCCCTTTGCCACTTTGCAGGGAAGCAGGGAAGCCCTGCACAGCCGCCGGCGATGGGCTAGCTGGGGAAGCCCAGCCGTCAGTCTGCAAGCGGGGGGTGGAGGAGAGGGAGCAAGGCGTCCAGTAAGAGGGAGTCAGAGGGGAACGGCGCAACGAGTGGCAAATCCTCCGCCGCTTTGCAGGGAGGCAGGGGAAGCCCTACACAGCCACTGGCAATGGGCCGGCTGGGGAAATTGTGTTATTTTGGGGATGGTCATGTAATTCAAAAAACATTCCCTAAAAAAAATCGTGCTATCGCGAAAACTTGCTAAGTGGGCACATGTTAAATGAGGAATTACTGTACACAGAGAGAAGGACCTCACATCATGCAGAATGTCCAAGTGCTACAAGGTAAGTAACATTCTCTCTCTTAATTTTACAAGAGGTTATCATAATTGTTGCTTATTCTGGTCAGACGTCCAATTTGAGTAATATTTGCTCTTTTACATGTATCTGCATTATCATAGATTAAAGTATAGCATTATGTGAATTGATTTCTGTCTTGACTGGCTGCATTATTTGATGATCAAGTTGTCACAGATTCCAGTCCTTTGATATGGGGTTGGTATCTATATGCAGTGGTCTTCTAATGTATATTATATTTAATTATATTACATTATATTATATTTTATATTAGAAGCAAGAGGAAAACCAAGGACAGGGTAGGCTCATTGCTCAGTGACGAGGGAGAAACAGTAACAGGAAATCTGGAAATGGCAGAGGTGCTTACTGACTTCTTTGTTTCAGTTTTCATCAAGAAGATGGATGGTGACAGGATGCCTAACATAGTGAGTGGTAGTGGAAATGGGGTAAGTTTAGAAGTTAAAATAAAAAAAAAGAACAAATTAAAAATTACTTAGAAAAGTTAGATGTCTTAAAGTCACAGGGCCTCATAGAATGCATCCTAGGATACTCAAGAAGCTGATAGAGGAGGTATCTGAGTCTCTAGCTATCATCTTTAAAAATTCATGGAAGCATGGAGAGACTCCAGAAGACTGGAAAAGGGCAAATATAGTGCTCATCTATAAAAAAAAGAAGTAAGAATAACCCAGGAAACTACAGATCAATCAGTTTAACTTCTGTGCCAAGGAAGATAATGGAGCAGGTAGTTAAGGAATTCATCTGCAAACACCTGGAAGATAATGAGATAAGTAACAGCCAGTCTGGATTTGTAAAGAACAAATCATGCCAAACCAATACGAGAGCTCTCTGATAGGATAACAAGTCTTCTGGATAAGGGAGAAGCAGTGGACGTGGTATTCCTGGACTTCAGTAAAGCAGTTGACGCAACCTAGATGGGGCTACTATAAAGTAGATGCATAACTGGCTGGAAAACCATTTTCAGAGAGTAGCTATTAATGGTTCACAATCCTACTGGAAGGGCAAAACAAGTGAAGTTCCACATGGGTCTGTTCAATATCTTCATCAACAATTTAGATATTGGCATAGAGAGTATGCTTAAGTTTGCAGATGATACCAAGCTAGGAGGGGCTGCAAATGTTTTGGAGGATAAGGTCATAATTCAAAATGATCTGGACAAACTAGAGAAATGGTCTGAGGTAAATAGGATGAAGTTTAACAAGAGCAAATGCAAAGTACTCCACTTACGAAGGAACAATCAGTTTCACACACAGGCTACGTCTACACTACGATTTTTCTTGGAAAAAATATGCTAATGAGGGACTCATTTGCATATGTTGTGATCTCATTTGAATATTTTCTGCTGCTCCGTTTTTGTGTTGTGTTTTTGCACGAAAACAAGCAGTGTGGACATTTTCTTTTTGCGCAAAAACCCCTTTTCCTGCAAGATTGGTAAACCTCCTTTTTTGGGACATAAGGATCTTGTGGAAAAAAGGGGGTTTTGTGCAAAAAGAAAACGTCCTCACTGCTTGTTTTTGTGCAAAAACCCCAGTGTAAAAACGGATTGGCAGAAAATATGCAAATGAGATCACAACTCATGCAAATGAGTCCCTCGTTGGCATATTTTTGCCGAGAAAACTCGTAGTGTAGACGTAGCCATACAGAATGGAAAGCAACTGTCTAGGAAGGGGTACTGCAGAATGGAATCTAGGAGTCATAGTAGCCCACAAGTTAAATACGAGTCAACAGTGTGACACTTGCAAAAAAAGCAAACATGATTCTGGGATGCATTAACAGGACTGTTGTGAGTAAGACACAAGTCATTATTCTTCCGCTCTACTCTGTGCTGATTAGGCCTCAATTGGAGTATTGTGTCTAGTTCTGAGCACTGCATTTCAAGAAAGATGTGGAGAAATTGGAGAAGGTTCAGAGAAGAGCAATGAAAATGATTAAAGGTCTAGAAAACATGACTTATGAAGGAAAATTGAAAGAACTGGGCTTGTTTAGTTTAGAAAAGAGAAGACTGAGAAGGGGACATGAGTTTTCAAGTATCAGCAGTTACAAGGAGGAGGGAGAAAAATTGTTTTCCTTGACCTCTGATGATAAGACAAGAAGCAATGGGCTTAAATTGCAGCAAGGGAGTTTTAGGTTGAACATTAGGAAAAAGCTTCCTGTCAGGGTGGTTAAACACTGGAATAAATTGCATGGGGAGATTGGGGAATCTCCATCACTGGAAATATTTAAGAGCAGGTTAGATAGACATCTATCAGGAATGATTTAGACATCGCTTGGTCCTGCCATGAGGGCAGAGGACTGCACTCAATGACCTCTCAAGGTCCCTTCCAGTTCTAGTATTCTATGTTCAGTGTCCACATGCTGTATAGTTCAGTCAATATTACACATTCTATCTTTTGATTTATATTTAGTCTTTTATACCAGTATTTCTCAAAGTGGTCTATGGACCCACTCTGAAAAAGCTGCTATCAGGCTGCTCTGGTTTGTGTACTTAGCAGCTTTGCAGCCAAAGGGAGCTGCAGGAGGTGGCTCCCCTTGGCTGCAAATGGCGAACTGCAGCCAACGGGAGCTGCGAGACTCTTTGACTGTGGAGCCAGTAAGTAAAAAAATCGGAGTGGCCCAGTAGCAGCCTTCTCAGAATGGGTCCACGGACCACTTAAAGAAATGCTGTTTTAAACTGGTAGTTTTCAAGTAATAAATAGAAATTTAACTTCAACTGTGTACATTTTGTAGACCTTTATATTAAAGGAACAAAACAAACATATCCCAGCCTACTACTTTTGTCATTATGGTACTGTACTGAAGGCAAAAATAAATGACTTTTAATTACTCTACTGGGGAGAGTATCTATATTCTGTCTTTACACACTGCCATCTGAAGTTCACTTCAAATATTTGGAGCTAAAATCAACAAAATGGAGTGTAAACTTACAAAAGTTTTCATTTTTATTTGTGTACAAAACAATTGGAATATTTTCACAATAATTTATCAGCATGTTCCCATAGACTGCTATTTGTTTTGAATAGCTACTGTGGTAAAAAATCCAATTAACATAAGACTTCTTCGTAAAAGGATTTAACAGCCAGATATAAGGAGAGCTACTGGGAATGCAGTCTTTTCAGAGGTGAATTGAGGAAGGTTACTCTGCTAGGAAAGCAATTTATCAAAATATTAATGGAACGAATCATACGGAGAAACATGGACAGCAAGGTATTACTGAATTAACTTTTCTGAAATGTCTTAATTACACCTGCTATTGTGATGCATTTTTTTAAGATACAGTTTGAGCAGTATGTTTAACAGTACACAACAATCTCAGAGGTCTACAAATGACCTTTTCATCATCTTCTAGCACCAACCCACTAAAATACTAATATTTTCTGGCATGCAAAATAATTACAATTATTTGTTCTGCGGAAGTGGTTGTGTATAATTTTTTCCCCTTAACATATGAGCCTGTAACAATTTTCCATGATGATAATTTATGTAATTGGACACAAGCCTAAAATATATGCACATAAACTTTCCTTTTTAACAGTTCCTTAAGAGTGTTTTTTAATTTCCCTCTTGCGTGCTGGAGAGTTCACGCTTCTTTTTGATATTTTCCTTGCAAAGCGACTAATTCCGGGGGATCTCACTTCTTCAATGGTTTCCATCTCTTCCCGAACAGGGGTAAACTCTGGTTGAGGAATACGAGGTTCTGGATAGGAGGACTGGGGATATTGGGCTGGTTGGGGGTAGGACCCATGAACTATATATTGCTGTTGCTCACCATCATAAAGTTCCTCTGGGTCATAGATTTGGTAGGAGTTATGTGGCAATTGCACTACGGGGATGTCTTGATCAGTTGCATCACCGTATCCACCTTAACCCACCACCAGCGAGAGTATTCATATGGTTAGCACAAAAAGGAGGAGGGGAGCAGAAAATTAAAGTAATAATTAGAAAATTGGAATATTACATGTCTCTTTAAATACAATATCTTTAATTCACAAAAAGGAACACTGAAAACATTTAACACAATTAATAAGCAGGAGAGATTGGAAACAAAAACCTATCCCTCAACAGCCAAGTTAGTTGGAAACCATCACCAAAAATTACACCATTGTGCTTCATTACATATTAAGCCAATTTATTTGCTTTACCAGATTCCAATTATGTCCTAAATCTATGAATAATGGACAGAAAGGGTCAGGCAAATTTTAATTTTAACAGGACATGGAAGCTCAGTGCATATACAGCAGTTACAAAAAAGTCCATTAGTGGTGGTCAATATTGTTGATAAAAAGTAAAAGGCAGTTCAATATCCATTTCTGACCTTCAGTAAAATGAAATGAAAAATGCAACCTGAATGAGCCTTTCACCTTCTGGAGTGGAAGCCATTGTAAGGGATTGGGCCTTAAAACAGGAAATGAACAACAGGGGTGGGGATAGTGAGAAGAAAAGGATGGGAAGAGACGGACAACAAAAACATACATGTCAGTAAAACATAGAAACTGTCTCATGAATTTCATTTGTAGTGACTAATATTGTACTCAAGCAGAAAATTAAAGTTCAGTAACATGACTGTCATAATTCCTGTTAATTCCCCTTCCATTGCCATTATATATTGCAACACAAACCATTACAGTACAGGCACCCTAAATGTTACAGAAGGAATTTTAGAACAGATCCTGTCTTCTGCATTATGTTTCATTGGTTAATGATGAGCACGTGCATCCTCCTTTAGGTTACAATATTTTTTTGTTTAGTAGAGTTCATGCTTTCATGCTCTATAGAAGCACATGAATGAGGAAATGGTAGTTGAAAAGACTACAAATATAAAACTCCACTGTCACAAACATTAGAAAATGGACACTCAACAAACAAAACACTCAGTTGACATGTAGTAGACTCGTAATCTGACAGTGCCACAAACATGTACAAAACAATACATTTCATTAATGGTATAGGCCTTCTGGGTTTGATGTGAATTTTCTTATTTCCTAAGGTTACACTCTTCTCAAAGTAAATCCATATATTAGAACAGAATTAGACCTTTTTTTCCCAAGGAGTATCACATTTTAATGCAAGGCTTTATCAAAGGTCTCCATCTTACTTTGACTGCTAGTAAAAGTACTACACTTCCTTTTCATCCTACCCCACCTACAAAGCTGACTCCTGAAGACTGGATAAAGACTACTTACGCAGATGAAATGTACTCACCTCCCACATCATACCCAGCACAAGAAGAAGGATCACAGTAGCCAGGCTGGCCAGAGGGACCCTGTGGACCAGGAACGCCTGCATGACCAACTGGGCCTCGTGGGCCAGGGGATCCTGGTGGACCTGGGCTGCCAGTTCGACTTTCACCAGAAGGTCCTGCATAAAGTACAAGAATGAAACAAATAGCATCCCCAGGAAGAGAACATCCTACATCACTAAGTACCTGTTAGGATATCATGGCTCTGAGAGTGTTGTACATGCCGAGAGAGGCTGCTTAAAATTTCCCCAGCAAACTGGGGAGAATTGTGATTTCCCTACTTCTGATGAGCCTCGCATCCTCCCTGGATACTGCTAAGGCGTCTTTGCCAGACAGGGGGCTTTTTAGCCTGAAAGTTTATTGTAGTACTTCTGATGAGCATAAGTGTTACAGCCAAGGCTCAGCAGACTGCACCAAGTGTCAGATTGACCAGGCTCCCTTACCTCCTCCATTTCATATTGCACACAGAACACTATGTCTCTCTAGCAATCTACTCAGTGGGGGACATCTCTGCCCCACTGGTGTCAACCTATTTTTGTTCAGTTGATCCAGAATTCACCCTGTATCTTTAGCCCAGTGTTTCTCAACCAGTGCTACGAGTACCGTTAGGGATACTCGAGAGTATTCTTGGGGGGGGGGGGGGAGGGATACATCAACACAACTGAAATTTGGAGAAAACTGAATTTTTGTTTGAAGTTTTACAGTGCTTTATTACTTTTGTACTTTTTACACCCAAAAATGTCATTGTCCGCCTAGCTACAATTAAGTTGTTTAAACAAATGTGATGCAATATTAGAAAAAATTGTGTGTGTCTGAAAACTGTAGGTACTGGGGGTACTTTTTTTTAAAAGGGGTACTTTATAAAAAAAGGTTGAGAAACACTGCTCTAGCCCTCAATCCTTTATTCCACAAAAACACATATCCTTTAGGCAAGCAGTTTATTGCATGCAAACAGAGACTATGTGTGTGACTGACAGAGGGTCATCATGTTGTGATGCTGGATTGTGATGACACAAGCATTGTGACACTAAGGTGCCCAAAATAGATTTGGAACACAAAGATTCCTGCTGTGTAAACCCTCAAGGTACTACACAGACACCTGAAAAAATCCCAACTGCTCTGCAACCACTGATGGGTTACAGCTGTGTGTGAACCTATGAGCTCTAGAGAGTGATAACTTTACCTGGAGGCCCTGGTGGGCCTCTGGGTCCTTGTGTTCCGACACCTGGGGTGCCTCTTTCTCCCTTCTCTCCTGGTAAACCTATTGAAATATTAACAGAACACAGCTTGAACATAGAGTTATGTCTGATAATTACAAAAGAATGGCCATACTGGATTCATAAGCTGTCTGCATGCCTCAGTAGTCTTTCCCCAGATTGGCATTTGGTATCAAAAGGCCTAGGACAGGAAATGTGGGGTTCCCATCTCCCGCCCGCTACAGGCTAGAGGTGGGGGGGACCTAAGGCCCAGGGGCTGGATGCAGACCCTGGGTTACTTGGATCTGGCCCCCAAGGCTTAGGGCCTCTCTGATCATTGGGGAGCCTGTGCTGGCACTCCTGCTGCCTCCCCACAGCCCCTGCTCCCTGACTGATTTTTCTGTGGGTCAGCAGCCTTCGACCCCCAACAGGTTCCCCACCCCTGGGCTAGAGGAAGCACTATCTCTGTAGGGCTCTGCAGCACAGAACAGATAGATCACTTCATGCTTCACCAACTCCCTGCCTCCTACCCCACCGCCTGTGCAGGTCCTACACCGCCCTTCCACTGGCGGGCATCCTCAGTGGGCACTGCAGCCCCTTTAAGAGCAATGAAAAGGAGCTACAGCAAGGGACAGAATCTGCTCCCAAGAACAGGTAACAAGGCCCAGTATGATGTCACCAGTTCCATGCATCTCTGATGTCCCCTCCTGCCATAGCACTTGCACCTCTTCCAAACATGGCGAAACATTCCCTGAAGAAGTGAGCTCAGTATCTGACCTAGGTCATAGGAGACCACATAGCCATTAGGCTAGAAAAAGCCCTACGTTAACATATTTATTATCACCTGGACTACTCCTAGAGCATCCTTTCATACACTTGTTCTAAATCAGCTATCCCAATATAAGTAAATAATGTAGGAATGACCATACTAGGTCCAACTAATGGGCAAGCTTGCCCAGTAGCCTGCCTCTCAACAGCAGCCAATTCCAGATGCTTCAGAGAGTCACTAAAGCAGTGACTGATCCATCCTCTGTCGTCCGCTCCCAACTGCTGCCTTTTGGAGGCTGGGGCACCAGAACATGGGGTTGCATCCTGGACCATCTTGGCTAATAGCCATTGAAGGACCAAGCCTCCAAGAACATACTCACCTAAGCCTTTTTTGAACCCAGTCATACCTTTGGCCATCACAATATCCTCTGGCAATGAGGTCCACAAATTGAATGTGTGTTTTGTGAAGTACTTCCTTCTATTTTTAAACCTGTTGCCTCATCATTTAATTGGATGATTCCTTTCCCTCAGATTCTTGTGTTATATGAAGGTGTAAATAACACTTATTCACTTTCACTTAGTCACGATCGTATAGACCTCTATCATATATTCCCTTAGTCATCGTTTTTCCAAGCTGACAAATGTCATCTAAAGAAAGAGGTTGTGCCCATGAAAGCTCGTGATATTATTTATATATTTTTGTTAGTCTCTAAGGTGCTATAGGAGCATTATTTGTTTTTAAGTTTTTTTTAGTTACAGACTAACATAGCTTTTCTAAGCTTAATAGTCCAAGTCTTCTAAATAATTCCGTCACTCATTTCCAGTTTCTGGCAAGCATGAATTTATCTAATTCTTTTTTGAACCCTGTTGTAATCGTGGCCTGCACAATATACTCTGGCAAGGAGTTCCACAGGTTGATTGTGTGTTGTGGGGAAAAAATACTTCCTTTTGTTTGCTTTTAAACCTGCAGTTTATTAATGTCATTTGGTGACCCTTAGTTTTATGTTATAAGAAGGAATAAACAACTCTTCCTTATCTACTTTATCCACGCCTGTCATGATTTTATAACCCTCTATTATGTCTCCCCTTAGTCGTCTCTTTTCCAAGCTGAAAAGTCCCAGTTTTATTAATCTCACCTCATATGGCAGCCATTTCATAATCCCTAATGATTTTTGTTGTCCTTTTATGAAAATCTTTTCCAATTCAAATATATCTTTTTTGAGCTAGGTGACAAGATCTGCACACAGATATTGTGGGCGTACCATGGATTACTACAGAAGCGATATGGTGTTTTCTTTTTCATTTTCTATCTCTTTCTTAATGATTTCCAACATTCTGTTCACTTTTTTGTCTGCTGCTGCTGCTGCACGAGGGGATGTTTTCAGCAAACTATTCACAAAGACACTAAGATCTCTTCGAGGGGCAGCAGCTAATTTAGACTCTATCATTTGATATGTATACGCTAAGATTGTTTTCCAATGTGCATTACTTTGCTTTAATCAACATTGAATTTCATCTGCCATTTTGTTGCCCAGTCACCTAGTTTTGTGAGATCTTTTTGAAGTTCTCCTCAGTCTGTTTGCAACTCAACTATCTTAAGTATTTTTGTATAATATGCAAATTTTGCCACCTCATTACCTCTTTTTCCAAAGCATTTATGAATATGTTGAATAGGATTGGTCCCAGTACTGACCACTGTGGATTAATACCACTATTTATGTTTATCTATTCTGAAAACTGACCTACAAACTGCATGGAAACTTTTTAAAGACACCATAATAGAGACTCAACTTAATGAATACCCCAAAATAAATAACAGAGTAAGAGAACCCAAAAATGTCACCATGGCTAAACAACCAAACATGGATTTATGAAAGTTAAAATCTTTTAAAAACTCACTACCATTAAAAATGAAATGTTGCTTTTTAGCTATGCATAGGGATGAAATTCAGTGCCTGTGACCAACTCACTGCCTGATGGCTGTAATGCAGTGCCATTTGTTCTATGTCTAGGGGTAACATTAGAGTAAGGTCTATGTCAGAATATATTAAATGTGTAACCAAATGTTCCTTTTAGCATTTGAGGAATATTGCCAGAGTTTCCCCAATCCTGTCAGCCCTGACCTGGAAATAGTAATTCATGCCTCTATAATCGCTAGACTTGGTTACTGTAATTCTTCATTTCCTGAATTGCCTGCGAAGTGTATCAACAAGCTACCATAGCAGCTCAGCAGCTAGCATTCTGAGCACTTCGTAAGTAACTCCTACTCCGAAGTCCTCACACTGGAGTCCAGGATGATATCACATTCATTTTTAAAATCTTGCTCTTCCCACGACCCAGGGGCTGGGTTCTGCTTTGCTTATTTGATATTCTTCCCTTGGCTTTCTAAGACCTTAATGCAGGAGCTAGTGGTGATCCCATTGTTTAAAGTAAAAATCGCGAGGGTACATTTTTGCAATGTCCTAAGTCCCCTTTTAAAATAACTTTGTTCCGAGGATCCCCAATCATGTTGAAAGGCAATGGGACTTAAGTGCCTAAATCATTCAGGTATTTTTGAAAATTTTACCCGTGCTCTTTCTGCTGCACTACTTAGCAAAGCACCATATTGCCTGCTGCTCTAAGGCTTGCTGAAGTTCTGTCCCTTTTGTACCTCTGAGCTGAAGATTTGTCTTTGAAATCTGACATTTTGGTTACCATGTAACTTTCCATTTCTTTGTGAAATGCCAAGAAACACCTTGTGCGAATGGTTTTTATTGTACTGGGTATGTGGGAAGTAGTCTTAGATCGAAGAGATAAGCTACAACCCACATGCTAATTCCCATGGGAGCCTGCCACATAAACATATTAATTAATATGTATTTGATCAGGGGCTGAATTCCTCCTGCTTTTAAAAATGAGTTCTTCATGCCAACTTTTAGCTCTGGATTCCAAATGCAAAATTTTTGAGGTTTTACTGCAATGCCACAGCAGCTGCAAAAAAGGGAGCTGAACCCTCCATTGCACTCTGTTAGCTTTGCTGTGAGTACTGCAGCAAGGCAAATGCATTTAAACTGCCACAGACTAGAACAGAAATCCTCACTGTGGCAGGGGTGGATGTATGACAGCCATCAGAACCCCTACATCCCTCCCTGGTTCTCCACAGCACATTCTATCTGCCTGCCGTGGTTTGCATCTTGAGAGGCAGCAGAAGCATTTTACAAAATAATGATTTGTTTGGGTACCGGAGCAGCGACAGCACTGGCTTTAAGAAGGGAGCTAAAGGGGAGGGGCGCACACTAGGGATATTGGCAAACATTTATTTTTGTAAACATGTAACCTGTTTTTCTGTGTATAAAAGCCAGACCCATCCTTAGGGGTAGCAAGCAAGGCAACTGCGTGGAGCTCCATTCCTCAATGGGCATTGGATAGCTAAGTTGCTCAGGCTTCAGCTTGTCTTGGGTGATAGGGATTATGGCCCCAGGCTGCAGTTCTGTCCAGCAGGACTTTGGTTTTCTGCCCTAGGCCCTAGCAAGTGTAATGGTGGCCATACTTGACAGACACCCTGAAACCTGCCTGCAGCCCCTCAGACACTCCCAGAACTCTGGTTGGGAACCACTGCCTTAACACAATAACCCTTCTCCCCCTCCCCCAAGATGCATGGTCCCTTTCCAGATGCGTAGGCTCTACACATGCCTATCACAACATATGATGTATGTCATCCAATGCACTAAATGCCCCAATAACAACTATATGAGTGAAACCAGACAATCACTTTAGTCTCAAGTGAAACACAGAAAAAAGAAAAGACAAAAACAAGCTCTCTCATGTGGCTCACTCCCTGTCTGACCTTTCTGTTCTTGTCCTCAAAGGAAATCTGCAGAACACCACCAAAAGACAAACCTAGGAGGTTAAATTCTTAACTTTGCTAGACATTAGACACCCCATCTCAATAAAGACACTGGATTTATGGATTACAACAGCTTAACCTACTAATTCCCCTTTTACGGCCTATGACTGTAGAGGTGTTAGCAGGCCACTTCAGCTTGAAAAGTCTGTTAGAAAATGCATTAGCCACTTACGCTAAACCATCTGTCTCACCTTGTATTTAGCTGTGATGCTCCAGGTACCTTTCCTGGATGCAAAGAAGAGTTCTGTGCAGCTCAAAAGCTTATCTCATTCAACAACAGAAGTTGGAGCAATGAAAGATATTACCTCACACACTATATCTCTCTGCAAACAATAGAAGTACATGTTTGTTCTGGAAGTAAATGCTGGCAGTTGGAGCCGATAAAGTCTGCACGAATCATTACTTTTGTTCATGAATGTGACTATCCCACAGTAAACATCTGGAATCTATGTGTCTGATTAGCATTAACACCATTTTAAGCTTACATTAAGTCAGCAATAAAATTGTGTTTCAGAAAGCAACTGCCATAAGGGCATTCAAACCACAACCCTTCCCACACTCAATTATTATTATTTCACGTGCATACACACACACACACACACACACGTTCTCAAGTGTAATTAAATGAAAAAGCAATGGCAAATTTGAAACAACATACACTGTGGGCTAAACCCTGAGGTCCTCACACACACACAGTTTTTTTTTTAGTCTTTACTCAGACATAGTGTCACTGAAGTCATATGCATGGCAAGCACCCAAAGCAGCACAGCAGAACATGGGAAAATTTATCTACTTCAGTTGCTTGTGACCTAAACTTCCTCCTTAGCAAGGAGTAAAAGCTGAGACTAAGATAGCCTCCTCCCATCCTAAAACTCAAAAAGAGGGAGCCAAAGAGGGGAAAATGCTCTCTTATGGAGGAGAGTTCTCCAGAATTGTCTGTTGAGGGTGGAATTCATATATTCAAATATTCACTGAGTTTAAGTTTGAAAGGGATACACACATCATCAGGTAGGCTATCTTTTCTATCAGAGGCCATTAAATGTCACCCAGTTTGTGTTGAGCCCAATAACTTGTGTTTGGCTAATGCATATTTTTCTAAAAAGGCAAGCAGACCCAATCTGAAAATATCAAGATACAGCCTCTTCCCGAGTTACAAACAACTTACGGACCAAACACTTAGCTGTAACTCGATCCGTTCATAACTCGGACCCCAGTCAGTTACATAGCGACCGCACTGTTCATAAGCGCGGGTCACATTCATAACTCAGGGACCACTTTTACAACCGCTCCATGGGAACTTTGGTTGTAAATGTGAACGGGCGTAACTCGACCATTCGCAACTCGAGGACCAGCTATATGGCAAATCCACCCCTTCCACTAGTAGTTTGTTCCAATGGTTAATCACCTTCCCTTTTACAAATTTGTGACTAATTTCTAATTTGAATTTGTCTGGTTTCAGCCTCCAGTCATTGGTCTAGTCTGGTTTCAGCCTCCAGTCATTGGCTCAGCCTCCAGCAGAGATTGCTTCTCTGTCAAAGTAAAGAGCCCTTTACTATTCAGTATTTTCTTTCCATGCAAGTGGTACCTCTTTTGTGTGTCAAGAGAGATGATTTGAGATGTTTCAGTAATCATGTCCACATTAGTTCCAGTATCTATGTCCATATTAGTGAGCTTTCAGAGTTACTTGGTGTGAGTCTGAGATGGCAGTTGCATATGATCAAAGCAAACACTCATTTAAAATGTGGTCTACAGTTTGTGATAATCACACTGTGCATTGTCTATCTTCTCCCAAAGGGGTAAGGAATAACAGCATTTGCCACGCAATGTACTAAAATGGCTCAATGCAGACCACTGATTCCATGGCAGGTTGAAGAGTGGAAGTTCTTCTGCAGGGCCAGCAATGAAGTGTGTGTTTGGGCCACTAGCATTATCCCAGAACTCTTTCCAACATGCCTCAGGATTGAATGATGACACTTTGAGAGCTTTAACTCAACCCCAAAAGGCTTGTGAAATTTCAGATGTGTTTTCAGAAGGTTATGGAAAGCCTCATGAATTTAGGTGGGCTATAGTTTGGTTGTATTCATGAGCTGTATGCATGTCTCTCCAGATTCTGGATGGGGGTATATGTGTCAGACTGGGTGACCATTGACTAGTTGTTGATATTAATCTTCCAGTTATGATTCTCATTATGGAATTAAGATGCACATCCAGAGATTTGGTATGTGAGCTGCCCACCAAGACTGGTGCACAATATTCAGTGACTGAGAATACCAGTGCTAGAGTCATTGTTCAAAGTGTGGGTACATCTGCACTCCATGTCGTGCCTGCACATTTTCCAGATGGGGTTTAAGAGTCAAGTGTTGCAACCAGACATTTTGCACAGGACTCATTTCAGACCCATGGGCCACAAAAAGATGACAGTTAACTGTTCTTTGGCAGCTTTGTTATTTAGACAAAAGGATAATAGCAAAGTTTTGAGGAGTTGGGGGTGAAGATTCCAGTACTGTAAGTCTTCTGCCATTTTGCTGGGGTGAGTGGAGAGGGCATAGCCGATGATGGTGAGGGCTTTGCCTTATACAGCTGGAGCGATGTCATCAGCATAAATAAATGAACTTATGCAAAATTGTGTAGGGTAAATCACTTATTGTTGAACAGTAAAGGAGCCAGCATGTATGCCTTGAGGCAAACCATCATTGTGGGTGTGTATTTTGCTGAGTTGCCCATTCAGCAGGACAGCATATCTCTAGTGGTATATCATTATAGCCAAAAGTTGCATAGTGCTATGGTATTTGATGACTGCTGATGCCTGGAGCAATACATACTATATCATAAACAGGGTATACATTATAGAAGCACAAGGCTCATCTAGTCTAACCCCATGCCAAGAAGCAGGATATATTGGATCTAAAAATCTGTCATCACTGTTCCCATTTTTAGTTTCCACTGGAAGCCAACCCCCTAATGACTAGTAATGGAGAGAACAGTGTTGCAGCAACTTCATCCCAGTCTGAAACCAAACTGTTCCTCGGGCAGGATGACCTCAAACAGAGGTAAGATGGACTAGTGAAACCCTCTCCTTTAATTTGCAAATTATGGAGAGGAAAAATATTGGGCAATAGTTAGTGGCCTCCTTTGGTTCAGTATTCACCCATTGTACTCAAGTCACACCTCAGTCTTCCTTTTCATAAGGGAAACAGGTTGTCTACTATGCTCTCTAGCATAAGTAGTGTGCAGAGCTCAGAGGCAATTAAAGTAGATTGTTTTTCTGCACTCAACTGTGATACATTAGGTGTTTGTGATGGCACTGGCTTCTGAAAAAGGAGGTACAAAATCTTGAACTCAAGTCTCTTACAGGAAGAATGAAGTGATCATTGCAGGCACCATGTCTGCGAGTCCAAGACAGTTCTCAAGGTCTCACTGTCTTTGATGCCAAGGAGGAGAATACTCTTTTTATCTAAGGAGCTATTGTCCATGTTCAATGTGTGCCCTTGACATTTTAATTAGCAAAACTTCCATTGACTCAATGGGCCCTGAATTTGGTCCTCAGGGCTTCAGACATATGACTGTCCAATATAATAGGCTAACACAAATCCTTTTAAGTTAAGCCAGGCAACCAACTAGGTTTAAGCACTTGGCAGTGGCTGGGTTTAAGACACTTTTAGTGACAGCTCAAGCAAAGGGATTTTAATGAGACTGGGACAGAATTAGCACAACATACGTTTTGTACAGCCGTGTGAGACATTTTGTGAAAGAGAAGCAGTCTCGCTATAGATATAAAGAGAGTTGTACAGCCAGAAATTCTGAAAGCAAGTGCTGCATCTGTGCATATTTTGCTGCTGCTTTTGCTGTGAAGGGACTTTTTTAGAATTATAAATGCACATAAAAAAAACCTTAAGATTGCAATGAGACTGCACTTACTTATTTCTCTCTTTGGTTTCTCTTAACCACTCAGAAGCAAAGACATTAGCCCATAGGTCACATGCTAAACAACTACTGAACACAAAAGCTGAGGATACAGCCAAAATAAAACTTCTAATCTCTGCTGTGAATTGTTATTTTTGCAAATCCAAAAGTCATACAAAGTATGGTAGCCTACTACATTTTTATGAATAATACAATTCTGATAAATAGTATGAGATTGGTTGGCATTTAGAATTGGTAACAGGACATCTGACATTTCATCCCAACAGCCTTGGGTGACTGGAATGATGACTGACAGAATCTGGCTCCTTCTCATGTCCAACTTAATTGGCCACTAGGTTGGTGCAAGCCTCTGATTGGTAACTATAGCATTGTTAGCGGGACTCTCTATGGCTGCATCTAGACTGGCAAGATTTTGCGGAAATACTTTTAATGGAAAAGATTTTCCATTAAAAGTATTTCCACAAAAGAGCGTCTAGATTGGCAAGGATGCTTTTGCGCAAAAAGTGCTTTTGCGCAAAAGCATCCATGTCAATCTATACGCGCTTTTGCGCAAGAAAGCTCCGATGGCCATTTTAGCCATCGGGCTTTCTTGCGCAAAAAATTAAGGAGCCTGTCTACACTGGCCCTCTTGCACAAGTATTCTTGCGCAAGAGGGCTTATCCCTGAGCGGGAGCGTGAAACTATTTGCACAAGAAGCACTGATTTTGTACATTACAAAGTCAGTGCTCGTGTGCAAATTCAAGCGGCCAGTGTAGACAGCTGGCAAGTTTTTGTGCAAAAGCAGTTGCTTTTGCGTAAAATCTTGCCAGTCTAGACACACTCACTATGTTTGTGCACATATGTTGACATCTGTATTATCTTTTCAATAAATGCGGTAAATTGCCTCTTCCCCTAAAAAGATCCCATATGCTTTCTATAAGCATAACACACTGGCCAGGGATACACTACAGATCATACTTCTCAGTCAGTTGGGCACCATCCATAATCAGCTCAAGAGGAGGTGAGCAATCTCTCTCAACTACCCTTCCAAAAAAAAAAAAAAGAAGCCAACCTCCAGGGGCAGTAGGACCCAGTGGGAGCAAGAGAAGAGGAGATGCTTCCTCTCTGGTGCTGCAATCACAGCTTCCCATTCCATTCCCAGCCCTGCTGATACCACACATAGCTAGCTCCACATTGCTCCTTGAAGTCCCATTCCTCAAAGTTGAGCAGTGGGCAGGGTGAGTTTGAGTGGCAAGTGAGAGAAAGTGGCACTCTCGCCCCATGGCACACGTACTCTGGCTACCTGCTTCCATCAGTATTGAGCAAACACAACTCAAAAACCAGCCATGGGTTCTTGCTGTGATCCCAATGACTTGAGGTCCTGAAAGTACTAAGGGTGGACTTTGTGCCTCAGGGAATGAAAAGACTAAGGAACACTCTACCAGATAAACAGATAGGTCTTTGTCTCTACTTTCTGTGATTTTCAGTAACTTATAGTATATTTTCTGGTTTTAGATAGAGGGGCTTGCTTTCCAGAATTACTGATCTGGCACCATTTGTGAACATTAAATTAACTTCAGGTAAAAAATAAATAGAATGCTGCTAAGAGCATGCAAAGGAGGACATGATGAGCATCAAGATGTGCTAATGGCTGGCTGGAGATTTTTACCACAGAATTATGAATTGTGATTTGCTAAATAACAAATAAAAACGAAGCCTCAAGACTGATCAGAGTCGGTTTTGGTTCTGTTTATTCCCTCCTATGTATTGACCCAAGAGAGTTAGGCTATTTCAGTCTGGAAGCAGAAGAATTTTCATTTGCTGCTTTTAAACAGGTGGGACAGGGACAGAAGTGAAATCTGGGAACATATCTGAACTCTCCATTCTGCAATCAGCTTTACAGCCAGGAAGCTAAATATTTTTATTGCCCTTCCACAGAAAGCCAACTTTTCCTTGTTTGTTGATTAAATTAGCCTCTTAAGGGTGCAGGATCTGTGACCTCCTATGGAACAGATGTCTCAGAAGGCCAGGGATGTTTCTGCTAAACAAAATCTTAACTCCACAATTAATAATCAGGCTGAGATTAATTTCACTGGATATAATACATTTTTCTTCAAATCTCCCTAGCTTCTCACAAACTCTGCCCACCTCGTCCCATGATTTACTGTGCTGTGTTTCACAGCTTGGCTAACTGTCCTAAAACACATACTCAAAATCAAATATCCAATTATTTTGATTTTTTTTAACATTTTATCATAAAACATTTGATCCCAGTCCTTAAAGCAATCTAGTTTTAGCCAGAAGGCACACAGTAGCAGTATCAATTATTGGTATTAATCACGTCTAGTAAAAGTCTCTGAGGTGCTCCAGCTGACTGACTGTTGTCAATAGTGTGCTTAATAGATCTTTGCTTTATTTCCAAATCCAAATTAACAAAACTGCTCTCCTAAAGTGTATCTTAGTGCAATACTAGCAGCTGTTTCCATCCCCAGCAATAATTAATCCCCCCCCTCACATTTTTTTCCTCCCCCACCTCCCTCCTTCTCTTATTTATTCTTGGTTCTGGACTTCCAGCACTCTGGTCATCTGAAGAAGTGGGCTGTGCCCACGAAAGCTCATGATACCATCTACATGTTTTGTTAGTCTTTAAAGTGCTACCAAACTATTTGTTGTTTTTAAATTTTTCCTGTTACAGACTAATTTGGCTACCCCTCTGAAAAAATAATCTCACATTCTTGGGCACTATTTTGTTATCACAGACTATTACTTCTAGGGTACGTCTAGACTGGCATGATTTTCCAGAAATGCTTTTAATGGAAAAGTGTTCCGTTAAAAGCATTTTCGGAAAACAGCGTCTAGATTGGCACGGACGCTTTTCCACAAAAGCACTTTTTGCGGAAAAGCGTCCGTGGCCAATTTAGAAGCGCTTTTCCGCAAAAAAAAGCCCCGATCGCCATTTTTGAAATCAGGGCTTTTTTGTGCAAAACAAATCTCAGCTGTCTACACGGGCCCTTTTGCGCAAAAGTTTTGTGCAAAAGGGACTTTTGCCCAAATGGGAGCAGCATAGTATTTCCGCAAAAAGCACTGATTTCTTACAGTAGGAAGTCAGTGCTTTTGCGGAAATTCAAGCGGCCAGTGTAGACAGTTGGCAAGTTTTTCCGGAAAAGCGGCTGATTTTCCGGAAAAACTGGCCAGTCTAGACACAGCTCTAGGGTCTCCAGCATTTCTATCCTAACTGTATTACCCGTACTGTATTTCACAGATTAATTTTACAATCAATAACATTATTTGTCCCTTATTTTAATAGGATTTAACCCCTGTGCAATTTTTCAATACTCTAAGAAATTGTGCAAAGATTTACAGATCTCTGGAGACAGCTCTCTTGCAACAAACATTCATTTTCTTTCAGTCATCCCCTTTCAGTCAGTCCCTTGTTTGTTCTATCTTTCCATCTCCCTCCATTCTTGTCTCCTACCCCCTCTTTCCTGAAACCCATGAACAGTGTCTGTCATTGTTCATCTTGAGCACAGAAATCCATTACAGATAAGCTAACACTGAAAATCTCCTCTCCTTTTATACTGCAGTCATTAGAATTATGGCCTGGAGGGCTTAGAGACTTGTGGGGGAGGAAGGGCGGCAAGTTCAAAGGTCACACTGAAATCTTCTCCTCAGAACAATATAATATTTTTTTCTGGCTATCGAACACAACATCTGACCTATTAAGCTCCAGGATATGAACAGTCATTGAACCAATTTTTTTAATAAATGCCACTTGTTGGTTATTGTAATAACAAGAACAATGATACGTGGTTCTTCAGTAGTGCCTTCCCTGTGAGGCTCTCCAAACACTTCACAGACACTTACTGATTTAGTCTCACACCATGAGACTATATCTATTATTTCTGAAGTGCATCAAAGCATGCTGGATGTCTCACTGATTGGAAAAAGTCAGGCCCCCCAGAGTTTGCTATTTAATTAGACAAAACAGACTGAGGAAAGGACAATGGGACACCATATAAATACAGGTAAAAGGATGAAGGGGAAAATTGACAAGTGGCTGGTTAATTGCACAATTTCATTATTTGTTTTCTCCCACCTTCTTTATTATCATCTCCTTTTTACCGCCTGACCCTGACCCTCCTTCTGTGCCAGTACCCTCCTTCCCTATCTGATGTGTCTCACTATAGTATTATAATTCATGAACTTCTAGTCCAATTCATTTCAAATTTAATAGGAAAATTTTACCTTTTCCCCAGAACTAACTTACGACTTTTGAAGCTGATAGTCTTTGACTATAGTTCCTTCATTTGCAGGATGAAGGGCAAAAGTCAGATTTCAAAAGGAAACACATTTGGAGTTTGTAAACTTCCACAGCTTCAGAATTCTGCAAAAATGGAAGCCTTTTTCACCATGTGCATCTCCATATGATCATCAATTCTTAGTAGGGATATGATCATCAATCCCAAATGTCATTCTTCATCACATGGGGCTGTGTCTACATTGGCACCCCTTTCCGGAAAAGGGATGCTAATGTAGACTTCGGAATTGCAAATTCCGCGGGGGATTTAAATATTCCCCGCAGCATTTGCATTTACATGGCTACCGCTTTTTTCCGGCTTGGGGATAAGCCGGAGAAAAGCGCCAGTCTAGACGTGATTCTCCGGAAAATAAGCCCTTTTCCAGAGGATTTCTTATTCCTACTTTCAAGTAGGAATAAAAGATCCTCCGGAAAAGGGTTTATTTTCCGGAGAATCACGTCTAGACTGGCGCTTTTCTCCGGCTTATCCCCAAGCCGGAAAAAAGCGGTAGCCATGTAAATGCAAATGCCTCGGGGGATATTTAAATACCCCCCGGATTTTGCTATTCCAAAGTGTCTCATTAGCATCCCTTTTCCAGAAAGGGATGCCAATGTAGATACAGCCATGCTGTAAAAGTTGCATTAACTTGGTGACTAGCAGTCCCCATATCTTGCAGTATAACCCCAACATTGCACCTTGGGACCAGAAAACTACATTCACATGATAAAATTAAGTCAGGTCAGCAATGCAATCATACGATAGCAGCATGTATTCAGCCCACCTCTTTCTCCTGGTCTTCCTGGCTGGCCAGGATTGCCGGGAAATCCAGGTCTTCCTGATGCTCCTTGTTCTCCCTGCGGCCCAGGAGATCCAGGTCGACCTGGTTCACCAGGAGGTCCAGGGATAGTTCGTGTGGAGTCAGACTGACTTGGAATCTGGTTCAGAAGTGAATTATATCTAGCCATGTGACCTGTGTGTGGGAGGGAAAGATTCCACCAAATTTAAGACAAAATGGAAAATCTGGCCCAGGGGTGTTTGAAGGGGTAGGTTGGGAAAAGGGCCACTGGAAGGGGAAGAAGTTCAGACTGTGGTCTATGATGTATGCTAGATGTGGTGATGATAAAGTGTGTCTCTATGGCTGGAGAAGTAGAGTGTGTATACTCTTAGGGTATGTCTATCCTGAAGTCAAAGTACCTTAACTCAGCTTTTGGTGCTCTCTACACTGCAGGAAGTTGAAGGAAGAATACTCTCCCTTTGATTTCCCTTACTCCTCATGAAAGCATGGTTACTGGCATCAACTGGACTGCCCCTCTTACTTCAAATTAGCTGTCTTAACTAGACCGCTAATTCAAAGCCTGGAAGATTAACAGCAGCAGCTTTGATCCTCCTCTGTAATGCAGACATACCCTTAGGTAGCCCAGAGGGCAAGCACTGTTTGGTGGCTGTGGGTACACACTCTTAGGGTTTCTAAACTACCACCCTAGTTTGAACTAGGGTGGTAGTGTAGACATACCCATAGAGTGCAGGCACTCTTCAGTGGTTTAGAAAATACTCTGTTAGAAGGTAGCTACTGTTCAGTGGCCGAGTGTACATGCTGCCAGAAGGTAGGTACTGTTTCGTGGTAAACAATATACACTCACAGAGGATAGGTACAGTTTGGTGGTATTCAGTATACACTGCTAGAGGGTAGGTACTATTTGGTGATTTAGGAAATACTCTGTTAGAAGCTACACACTGTTCAATGGCCTTGGACACATGCTGTTAGAACTGTTTGGTGGCCCAGTGGATATGCTGTTCGAGAGTAGTACCGTTTGGTGGCCTGCAGTAAACAATACTCTTAGAAGGTAAGTACTGTTCAGTGGTGTAGGGGTTCCTGTGTTGGACAGTAGGTACTGTTCAGAGGTTAAGGAATAAGCTGTTAGAGGTGAGGTATCGTTTGGTGGTATAGGGGATATGATGTGGGAGGGTAGGTATTCAGTTGCCTAGGGAATGCTCTGTTAAGGGGAAGATATTGTCAGTTCAGTGGCTTTTAAAACACCAAAAATTTGAACATAAAGTATATTGATCTACTTACTTTGGATGATCTGTTCACACACCTGACGAGCAACTGCACGCACCATTGTCTGGGACTGAACATCACCCTGGATAACAACAAAACACAGCAGCACACTGCTCTTAGAGCACTTTTGTCTTGAATGAGCACAGAGCACCTGTGGGAGGTATGTCTTTATGGTCTCTCTATGTTGCAATTGAGGAAAATGAGGCACAAGGATTTTGTGACAAGAACGGGAAATAAAAAATTCCTGTTTCCATACAACAAACAAAAAAAGATCCTGGGATATGCTCACTGGTGCATACACATCATGTTACTTTCTTGTTAAATTTTTATTAATATTTAGAGAGAGGGATGGAGATCAGTGAAAAGGAAAAGTTTGTCGGATTAGATCTAAACTCATCCATGACTAAGAGTGAGGGAAGTGTAAATAACTAGAGTCGAGGGGTAATGGGACAAAAATCAAATTGACATTTACTTGTGGCTGTTAAATAGAGTACTTACCCGCTCACCCCTTTCTCCCTTTACACCAGGAGCACCCTGTTGAAAGATTAAACACAAAGTTAATTCTCACATTTCTCTCTAGCTCCAAGCACTTTATGTTTGCATCTCCAAATATGTGAGCATTACAGTAAAAGTAAGGAAAGTAAAAACTGAGTTTTGAAATCCTGTATAACCTGGCGAATGGCCAGCAATGTTCTCTTAAACATGCTCTTTCCTTTTCAATACTCAGTATTTCTCTTCTACGTGACCAAGTATCTGATGGTTACTTTTCCCAGCTGTTTTCTCTTTTCCCACTTATCTGTTCCTCATTTCTGGTCCCGAGTCTGGGAGGACTCATCCTTCCTAGGCCAGGTGTACACTAAGGGATAAAGTCAACCTAAGACATGTAGTTCCAACAACATGAATACTGTAGCTGGAGTCAACATACCTTAGGTTGTTCCACATTGCCCCCGCTGTAGGAGGACGATGGAAGAAACTCTCCCATCTACCTTCCTTACTCCTTGCAACTTGGTGGAATACTGGAGTCAATGGGGATGCCAGCAGCAGTCAATTTCATCATCATTTATCCTTTGGGCTCCTAATGGAGCATAGGGCCTCCGCAGTCATTCTCCATCTCTTGCGATCCTTAGCGATAGTCTTGATTTGATCCCACATTAAGTCAGCTGTTTTTTCTTCGTCCAGGAATCTTCATCGCCATGTTTGTTTGGAATGTCCCCTTTTCCTCTTTCCCTTTGGATTCCATTCCAACGTTTGTCTCATGATACATTCCTCACAGTTCTTATGCAGGATGTGGCCTGCCCATCACCATTTTCTCTTCTTAATCTGAACCTCCATTGGTTTCTGATTTGTTTTGGTCCCACAAGGTTTCATTTGGCACTCTATCATATCACTTTAGCTGGAGAATCTGTCTAAGGCATTTATTGAGCGTCTGAATTCTTAGTGTTGCTCTGGACAACGTGCCACACCTCCAAGCCATACAGCAGCACTGATTTCACATTAGAAGTGAAAATGCGTAGTTTGCTTCTTGTTGAAATGGCTCTTGTACCCCAGATTGGTTGTAGTATGGCAAAGGCTTGTTGCGCCTTTCGTATTTTTGCACTGATGTCCTCTTCAGTTACCCCATTCTTGCTGATAACACTCCCCAAGTACACAAACTGGTCAACCTCTTGCACTGCTTCACCTTCCTCTGTTGTTAATGTGCATCAACTTGGTCTTCTCTTGACTAATCTTGAGGCCCACTCCCTCTGCTTTTTCCTGTAGGTACTCTTCTCTTGCATGTGCTCTAATTTATCTGCGAGCAGGGTTAAGTCGTCTGCAAACTCTAGATCATCAAGTTTCCTAGTTTGAGTCCACTGGAGTCCCCTTCCTGAGTCAGCATATGCTGTTTTTGTGACCCAGTGTAAGACAATCAGGAAGAGTAATGGAGAAAGAAGGCAGCCTTAGCGTACACCTGTTCTCATAGACTCATAGACTTTAAGGTCAGAAGGGACCATTATGATCATCTAGTCTGACCCCCTGCACAGTGCAGGCCACAGAATCTCGCCCACCCCTCTTAGAATAATCCTCTCACCTATGTCTCAGATATTGAAGCCTTCAAATACTTTGAAGGCCCCAACATGCAGAGAGTCCTTCAGCTGTGATCTGTGCCCAATGCTACAGAGGAAGGCGAAAAACCTCCAGGGCCTCTGCCAATCTACCCTGGAGGAAAATTCCTTCCTGACCCCAAATATGGCGATCAGCTAAACCCTGAGCATGTGGGCAAGACTCACCAGCCAGACACCCAGAAAGTTCCCTATAATGAATGGTCAATTAGTTACCAAGATCATGTTATTTCATCCAACCATCCCCTTATCATAGAATCATAGAACTGGAAGAGACCTCAGAAGGTCGTCAAGTCCAGCCCTCCGCTCTAGGCAGGACCAATCCCATCTAAATCAACCCAGCCAGGGCTTTGTCAAGCCGAGACTTAAACACCTCTAGGGATGGAGACTCCACTACTTCCCTAGGTAACCCATTCCAATGCTTCACTACCCTCCTAGTAAAATAGTTTTTCCTAATATCCAATCTGGACCTCTCCCACCACAACTTGAGACCATTGCTCCTTGTTCTGCCATCTGTTACTACTGAGAACAGCCTCTCTCCATCCTCTTTGGAACCTCCCTTCAGGAAGTTGAAGGCTGCTATCAAGTCCCCCCTCACTCTTCGCTTCTGCAGACTAAACAGACCCAAGTCCCTCAGCCTCTCCTCGTAGGTCATATGCTCCAGACCCCTAATCATTTTGGTTGCCCTCCGCTGGACCCTCTCCAATGCGTCCGCATCCTTTTTGTAGTGGGAGGCCCAGAACTGGACACAGTACTCCAGATGTGGCCTCACCAAAGCCTGGAATTGTGACCTGGAATTTTACTAGACCCACTAAATCAAATTCCAGGAGATAAATCTCCACAGTGTCGATCTCCTGGTAAGTGAAAACAAACCCCTAAATATTGAGAGCTACTGTAGCCAATAGGATAACAAAGTATTATGGAAACATAGAGGGACTTATGTTCCCTTGCTGCTAAGTTCATCTTCCTCCTCGAACTGTATTCTGTAGCCTGGGCTATCTCTGAAATAAAATGCAGGCTAACAGCAGTGGAGCTGAAATCTACTGCACGGGTAGAAATGTACCTGCTTTTGATCCTAGCCATTGTGTAGTTCAGGTGGGTGTAATTCTGTTTTTCAGCAATTTTTGACCTCTCCAGTTTGTTTTTCCAATATTGCCAAGACTTCAGGGCCTCACATGACCCTCAGACTCTACACTTTAGACAAATTTCCAGCTCATGTGCCCATACTATTGTCATTACTTAAGTTCCCGACAAGTTTTAAATCTCACTAAATCTCTTCACTGGGCACTTAATTATTATACTGGTTGAGTATGATGAAGAGAGAGTTAGTCTATGATCTTTGCTTATATTTTATCATCAGTCAATATAGTCTGATTCAGCCAAATATTTCAAATGCTTCTGTTCGTATAAATCACTGAAGCAAATGGATGTTTGAAAAAAAAAATCTAACATTATTCTACAAACAAGCCAGACGAGCAGCTGGACAATATCAGATTCAAATACTGTTTGAAACATAAGATTATGACATACATCATGATCTATGAAAAAGTATTCTTAAGCAGGCTACATAAGGAAGCAAAATGTTAAATACATAATTTATTAACTCAAAATATTTAGCTGAATAGTTACACCAAAAAAGATCAACTGAAAAACTGCAAAATTGTCACTGGTGTGGAATTTATACCATCATTTTATAGGGGGTTTTTTACTTAAAATATTTTCTTTGATGTATAAAGAATCTTGACATTTAAATGACAGAAAAATTTAGCATTAGATCCTGAGCAGAATTAAAGGCCCACTGACATCAATGGGAAAACTTTCTGTAATTGAAGCTTGCAATTACATTTTAAATGTGTACCTGATTCTGATGTCATTCACTCCCATGTAAATCAAGGAGACACTCACAGAAGTCAACAGCATTACGCTGTTTAAAACCAGTATAAATAAGATCAGAATCAGGCCATTTTGAAAAAGTGCCATCTTTGTGGAAAATGTCAAGTCTAAGAAAGCAGCACATTTTATTTTCCTTAGTGCAATTTGGAAGGGAAAGACAATTAATCAGCTACACTCAGAATATGAATTCCTGTCCTGTATGCTTTTAACCCTTAAAAACAAAGTCTTTTCTTGATACTTTCCTGCATATATTTCTGCCCAGTATTTTAAGTCGGGCCAAAAACTAAACAAAAACTAAAGTAAACCAACAGTGGGATGTTTTCTTTAGTCATTAATTGCAATGAGTGTGAAGGTTTCATGAGCAAATGGACCACTACTCTTTGTAGCTCTTTGTTATGGATAATAGTGAAGATTAGAATTGAATAGCACAGCATTGCTAATATATTAGGATGTTGGCTTACTTACAGGGGGTCCAACTCCACCTTGTGGCCCAGTGTTTCCCATAACACCTGGAACACCAGGAGCACCAGGTATTCCCTATATGGAAAAAGAGAAAGCAAACAGTTATAACTGTAACATCCAACATCAATGAGTTTTTGACAAAAAAAACCTTAAACACGATTTTTTTACTGTATGGGCAGTATCCTAGCTGCAATAGTTCCACAAGGGTGCACTGGTAATTTGAAAAGTGAGACTGAATTCCCTTCTGATTTCTGAAGCCATAAGATAAAGCATTTATTTCTATTGTGTTTTCCTTTAAAACACAACCATGAAAATATAAATGAATTCCAAATTAATAATCCTTATTAAAGACCAGAAAAAAGATTAATGTACAAATTAAAAAAAATTGTGAATTAAGACTGCCAGCAGATAGCCTCCCTCTTCAATTCCCCATGAAATTGAAACAGTTTGGAGAACCCAACACTATTTGGAGAACCCACTCAATAGGCACAAGTAGGCGAATAAGAATTAAATTGTAGCTGATCTAGATGATCTTTGCACAGTGATGAATATCAATTCATGTAATGCATTAGTTAATGTCAGCATAGTGCTGCAAATAGGTAAAGAAACAGATGCTAAGCAGTACTTATTTATTTAGAACTAGAAGACTTACCCAGTGTAGCCCGGGTCTGGGACCATCCTGGGGTGGCGGGGGCTACATGGCCTGCCCACCAACTTCTCCCTAGGGTTGGCATAGTGTTGGGGGGACATGCGGCCTGTCCACCAGCTTCTCCTTGGGGGGTGGGGTGCTGCTCAGGCTGCCCAGTTGGCAGGTACCATGATGTTGACCAGCAGCTGCTCTCTTGTGGTTATACCCCTCCCTTTCCATTTGATGTAAAACAATTGTATTCCATACACATCCCATTGTCCTGGCACAACCAAACCCTGAGCTTGCTTTAAGTTATGGTAAAAGGAAGCTTCATGCCAAATTTGGTGGGCCTAACTCTTACTGTTTAGGAGGAGTTCTTGAACAAACAGACAGACAGACAAACTCTCTAAAATATACAGTAGATTATGGAAATAGCATGAAAGGACACTATTGCTGTTATTCAGCTAGTAACATTCTTTTTTTCAATGTGGTTACATAATTTCACGAAGGAGGGCTCAATCCTATAATCCATAATCAGCCAAACCTCCCATCGACTTCAGCATCAAATCTCAACCCAGCACTTGGCCTGAGTAATCAGGGAGCTGCTGAACAAAAAAAAAAAAAAGAATCTGCCCCTCCCCAGACTGCTGCAAGATTATGAACCAACCATGTGGAACATACTGCAACTTAATGTTCTGGAATCGTTGAAGGATTTCCACAGCAATGGATCCTTTGGCCTTACTTCTTTCCCTGCCCCACCTATGCCCCCATGCCATCCCTCCATATATAGGGTAACCATATCTGCTCTACTACCATGGCACTTCTTGTGGCTATCGCACCAGAGCACCCATATAAATCCTCAGATTAAATTTCCCAAATAGATTAGGTTCATTGCCTCTTTCCTTTTGGATTCTCATCTGATCACAATGCTACTGGCCTATGCTTATTAGCTGATTGCTGCAATAACCTGGAGAAGGACTAGTACTTTTTAGCATGCTCATGTCTTGTGAATTGGAACTAATTTTTAATAATAGTTATGCATTTTAATGAAAGGCAGGTGGGTACTTTGTATGTCTCAACATAATGGTAGCATCAATTCACAATTTCCTTCCTTTAGTTAAACTTAAAACCTTTAGTTACTTCAGATTGGTATCTTACAGGAGTGAAAAACAAAGTGGTAATGACAGTAAAAGTAGCCAAGGAATGAAGGTGGGAGGAGAAACCCAAAAGATAGCAGGTGTACTTTTACTTTCTAAATATTTTACTTTTTTGTCACTACCATGTAAATAATAGATTGTTTTATGTCCTAATTTCGGCCAGTTTTAATCTACTATATATTTGAGAGAGTTTGTCTGTCTGTCTGATGGTTCAAGAACTCCTAAATGGTAAAAGATAGAACCACCACATTCAAAATACAGCTTCCTTTTATCATAACTTAAAGCAACACAAAGGTTTGGTCATGCCAGGAAAATGGGATCTGCCTGGGATGGGATTGCTTCTCATAAAACCATACAGAAAAAAGACAGAATCACCAGACAGGTGAAAGGGGATGACTGGGAGTGCATGGGGGCAAACAAACCTCAGCCCCAAGCCTCCCAAACCCCAGTCACTTTAGGATGTGTGGGAGCGGAGGCTGAGGCCCCCACCCCAATTCATGCAGGAATATAGCTGGCCATTCCCCTTTGTCCAGGAGCGGGGAAAGTGAAGTTTGCTGCATTCCTTACTCTGGCTGGGGAGTGCAGGGAAAAGATGAACTGGACCTACCCCAGCTGAAGGACATGCATCCCGCCCCTGGCTGTGCCTGCTGGAGCTACAGTAGCCATGGAGAGGTGCTCTCCAAGCTGCTGCGACCAGAGATAGCTGGGGTAGTCTTCTCTCTCTGGGGAAGCCTGCATCCCCAGGCCAACCCCAGAGCAATGAAATTCAAATAGACATATATATTTTCGTTTTATTTTCCAAAAAACAAAAATTGAGTTAAGGACCTGAGCAATGCTGGGTAAATCTTCTAGTAAAATAATAAAGTAAAAGCCCTTGCACATTTCTCAGTGGTACAAGCCTTCAAATAAAGAATTCAAACCACAGATTGTGAATGCCTAAGGTGCATAGAGATTTCTATCCTATTCAGTGTTAATAGCAACAACTTTAAAGTCAGATTTTGCCAACTTTTATCACATTGTGTAGTACCTGACCCACTGATTTTATGTGCCCTTCTTGCAAAGACAGTAATACACAACATGAGTTAAGCTGGCAGAATCTGACAATTAGAGAATATTTAAAACGACCACAGAAAAATTGGCCCACAGTTCTCTACAACCCAGATACAAATCTCACTGGTAAATATGTCACTTCTAAATAAGAGGCAGATTTATAACTCACGAGACAAAATTTTCTCCTCAGATGAATGTGCACTGCGTCCACAAAAGCCAGACTCTGGCCTCTAGATTCTCTCAATTGTTTTGTGACATGTCTGAATACATTCTACAGAGCTTCAGCTGCAAAAATTGGCCCACAGTTCTCTACAACCCAGATACAAATCTCACTGGTAAATATGTCACTTCTAAATAAGAGGCAGATTTATAACTCACGAGACAAAATTTTCTCCTCAGATGAATGTGCACTGCGTCCACAAAAGCCAGACTCTGGCCTCTAGATTCTCTCAATTGTTTTGTGACATGTCTGAATACATTCTACAGAGCTTCAGGGCAATGAACTCTTGTGGCTCAGGTCAGAGAACAAATCCAGACTGGACCTTCCCACAAGAGGAGAGTCTCTGCCTCATCTCAATGCCAAGGGGTATTACTTCACCCTACACAATGCTGCTATTTTACTTACCACAAGATGGCAGTCTATTTATTGAGTGACTCAATCCCTCTTGCCATGGGGGAATCTTTATCTCTCAAGGTGATAAAGATACACTGCACCGTAGGTCGAAATAAGATATACAATTGGAGCTACGCAAACTGTGTAACTTATTTTGATGTTATTTTGAAATAGCTTATTTCAAGATTTGGCACTGTCTACACAGCACTTATTTCTAAATAAATCGCTATTCCAAAATGTCCCTTAGTCCTCGTGGGATGAGGTTTAGAGGGACATCGGAATAGCGAGCCAGTTATATTTCAAATAATGGGCACGCTCAAAAGACACAGAATAGCTATTTTGGGATACCTCCAGTATCCCAAAATAGCACTGCAGTGTAGACGTTGCCAAGGTAAGAACCCAAAGAACTGGCACAGCATGGTCAGCTCTCTGCCAAGCTCATGATTAATCAGAGTTCTAATCTGCAGTGCAATCAGCTATTTAGCCCCAGCTGGCACAGAGCAGACACCTACAATCCTGAAAAGACCCCAACATATACAGTAATGAATCCCACACATATAGTACTTACCACTGGCCCAGGAGGACCTTGGGGCCCTGTGGGTCCGTCTTTGCCAGGCAGACCCTGAGGAAGAGGAGCACATGCAAATTAATCAGTAAACTTCTTAGAAGAGTTAGACATGCCAAGATTTTGAGAAAGAAAGAAAGAAAGAAAGAAAGAAAGAAAGAAAGAAAGAAAGAAAGAAAGAAAGAAAGAAAGAAAGAAAGAAAGAAAGAAAGAAAGAAAAATTTAAGTGGGATAAAATGGGCTGGAGCTCTGCAAAGGGGTGGATTTCTATAACTAGGTGGATGAGAAAGATTGCTTAAAATTCACAAAAGAGCATTCTGAAAACTCTTATTAGAGATACCTGAACTGGAGCCCAGTCCTACAACTCTTCTTCACACAGATTGTTATTCATATGACTATGCCCACTGACTTAATGATGAGTGCATTATCAGAAGGAAATTTCATTGTCCAGAAATAGTGCATAGCTTTATTAGATACCACAGAGGCCCTGATTCAGGAAGCTGTTTAATGAGATTTCATCAGGCTTACTTATGTGCATGAAATTACACATTTAAGAACCCCCCTGATTCAGAGACAAAGACTAAAATTGCCCTCCGTATTACAAAGCAAACAACTCATGACAGAAAGTGTACAAATGTAGAAGAGGAAAGGATACTTATGCATATTAAACATGTAGCACATTTTTCATTAACTTACTCTAAATCATAACCTCATCAACTGTTCTGATAATGAATACAGAACCAGTATTTAGAAAAATTTACTGATTCTGAAAGCATTTATATTTGTCCACCAAAAGGCTTCCAACCCTAACAAGTTACAATATATTGTATCCAACCTTAAAAAAATAAATCACATAACGCAGATTTTCTTCTTTCCCTTCTCTACCACTTAAAGTCTGAGGATTTTAGCAATGGCTAGGTGATAAACTACTAGAAGCAATTATAAGAACTAAAGAAAAAAAGGAATGGTGATGTTACAGTGAAATAAATGCCAATCTACCTGAATCTACTTTTCAAGTCTATATAAATACTAAATAAATAATTTTAGCTAATTTTAAATCAATATTGATTTATACGAGGCCACAATTTCATCCAAAATATTGGAAGTCTGTCCAAGGGTCAGAGTGTCCATGCTACAAGTGTAAAAACTGCCACAGTTTCCTTCCCACCCTGCCAGTAAAATGGCAGGAACTAACAGTCAGCTTAGAAATGCTGTTTTTTCTTTGAGTGTAATGTTTTTAATTACACTTCATTTATTCCTGCTGAGCAATGCTTCTTAGTCTTCGCTACTGGAGAATGTCTCCTTCCATCTCCTTAAGGTGCATTTCTCTTGGCTCCGTTTCTGTATCTCTTGGCCATTTAAAATGGTCTCCTACTGTATTTGTTAGGTGTGAAAGCTGCTGTTTATAATATAAATTAAGTCAAACAGGTCTGTCTCAAGGAGCAGGATGGTGGTGAATATTCTTTGTACTAACCTACAAGTTAAAGATATATACCGGGGTGTTTGTTTATGCTACCATAAGGATTAGTCATTTTTTCAGATTATCTGGCAGCAGCTATGTGTTTTAGACTAATTCTGAACATATCCAGGATGAGGTGGCAGTGAACTGGAGGAATTGCTGGAAAAAAATGGAAATGTATTTCTATGGGCTGCTTATGCCACTAATTTGGAGTCAGTAAAAACAATGTGAGCTCACAGAATGGTACTCAGAACAGTAAAACACTGGGACACTATGCATTGTTTTATTGAGTTCTTATTTAACATTTTAACTTAAATAGTGCCATCTTTTGGACTTACATGGAAATATAGCATTATATTTCAAATGTGGTCATATTTAGTAAACCTTTTCTGAATTTGTTCCACATACTCATGTGTCCAGGAACCAGATATTTCAAATTTACATGCATGTAGGAGAGCTCAATCCACACTAAGGGTGTGTCTAGACTACAGGGTTTTGTCGACAAAAGTTCACTTTTGTCAACAAAACTATACCTGCGTCTACACTACTGCCAAGTTCTGTCGATATAACGTCGACAGAACTCGGCAGTTTTGTCGACAGTGGTAAACCTCATTTTACAAGGAATAATGCCTTTTGTTGACAGAGTTCTGTCGACAGAAGGCGTTATTGCATCTACACTGTCCTTTGCGTCTACACTCTCATGTCGACAAAGCGACTTGCTTTGTCGACAGAACTGGCTGTACTGTAGACGCTCTTTGTCGACAGAAGCTTTGTCAACAGTCTCTGTCAACAGAGCATCTGTCGACAAAAGCCTGTAGTCTAGACATACCCTCAATGTCTACATTTCAAAATTACCCCCAACTGTAGAGAAGTTTAGAGTTAACTGCCAATCAAAACTTACCATCATTATTTTGTGGGACTGATTGAGTTCAGGGCATATTTTGCCAGAGGTGCAGGTAAGGGGATGTGCCCTGGTGCACAGCTCCGGCAAGAGCTAGCTGAGCCAGCAGAGAGCTATTTAAAGAGCTGGCAGGGACCCGGATTGCAATAGGACAGTACCTGTAAGAAATTCTAAGTTATTTTCACCCCTGTATTCTGCTGTGGAACTCAAATTATGTATGGGGAACATGTCCATCAATGGGGGGGCAGGGAGCAAAGGGGGAAACTACAGGGCCCGGGGCTCCCAGCTGCCGCTACTGAGGTTCTAAGGGTTGTCTGTGGGGACAGGGGGCTGCAGTGCACTCTGGGAGGCCCTGAGGGCTGGCCGTCCACCAGTCTTGCCCACCACCCTAGGCACCTCTCTTTCTGGGAGTGCGGAGCCACTCTCTGCCATCTTGCTCAGGGACCCAGCAAGTCTGTTGGCGCCCCTGCTGGAGAATCAATGTCAATGATGTATTTGGGGGTAAAATGCTGCATTAGGAATTAAATTCACCCATGTGCAGAGGGCAGAATAAGACTTAAATCTCACTTAAGACTGTGGGTAGCATTCTAATCCCAGGGAATTACATGTGTTGCGAGTTTTGCCACAGAATTCAAAGGAGCCAAGATTTCACACTTTGAACATACATGGGGCTTAGCACTTTCTTTTTTTTTTTTTTTTGCCCTCAGCGGAAGGGTGATTTTCACTCTAACAGCAAACTATAGAGTCCTTCATGCAGGCAAAATTCTCACTGAATTACAGTAGTTAGAATTAGTGAGCCCCATCACAATATTTACTCACGCAAAACTGCTATGTGTGTCTGAGCAAAGGCTGCAGAATAGTGTCTAATGGCAGGCTTGTCTGAATACGTAGAATAAACTGAAACTCAGTGCCCATATGATTGAGGCGTCAAATAATTATTTTTGCCAGATCAAAAGCTGAAAAGCTAGCACTTGTCCCTTCTCAAATTTCACCAATTTCAAAGATTTTTGAAGTTATTTTGCATTAGTTTTTACCCTTGTGCTAATTCACAGTAACTGTGGCAGGCCTACGACTACCCAGTTAATTCAGTAAAATAAGGGCATCCCCATTATAAGTCACCCCAGTATACATTCATCCCACACTAAAGTCATTGACACTTGTAGGAACTGATGAATTATAAGTCCTCCCATTCCCCGCTCTTACGTCATGCAAAAAAAAATAATTGTGTAAATGGAAGTCAGTCGTGGGGAACAAATTCCCCACTTTAAGTTGTTTCACTATAAGTCAAGTTTTTTGGAGTGTATCTTGGACTTATAGCGAGGGCAGCTTTTACTACAGACTACCTCAGTAATGTCAATCTGCATCTGTGAGGTGATTCATAAAAGGGCTCAGTGTTGTTCTGGTTAAATAAAGCTAATCCAGGAAAGGACTAGTGAAGTGATTTCTGGAATCTTTTGCTGCTCAGAATACACATCCTTCATTGACTGTAATGGCAACATTTGGAAAGTCAACAGTGTGAGCCAAACTAGACCAGTTCTGCTTCACAGCACTTAAACACAGTAACACCCGCTTAATATCCCCCCTCCTTTGCAGCACTACAGGTGAAAGGGAATATATTTGTATCATCCCCTCGAAGAGCTAATAGGCAGCAAGTTTCTCTTTTATTTTTCATAGTTTAAAATGCAGAAGGCCTTGCATGGTATACTTTGCTAATCACCTGAATGTTTTCCTCCATTGTTTATAGTCTGCTGCTAAAACTTGTCTTGAAAATAAAAATTTGCTACCTTACCAATCATCGTTTTCTGTTCCACACACAGAGTGGAGCTGGTAGAAGTGTGCCACCATGGCCCAGATGAGAAAGCTTTAAAGGACCTGAAGGGTTAAATACACTTTCCCAGCTGGGCTAATTCTGGCAAGCAAGGTAAAGCTGCCCTCCCACCTGTTCCTGAGCTACTAAGACAGCCATGGAGCAGCTCCAAGGAAGGTCATTACCAGACATCACATCTCATCTTCTTGGCCACCTGGTGCTCAGCAGCAACAAGGTGAAGTGCATGCAATAAAGCAGTTGCCTCTGTCCAAGGCTATATGCCTATCTGCCAAATCATACTTGGCTGAAATCCCAAGACCAGAAGGTTGTTCTTGTTTCTCTGCCCAAGAGAAGTCTGGTGTGTAGAAGGAGACCAGAAGAAAAGGGGAAGGGGGGGGGGGGGGAGGGGAATATAAAAAAGCCACCAAGGAACAATGAGTGATGACAAAATCACAGATATTTGAGGGTAGGGAATTACTCAAATGAGCTGAGGAATGGGAGGATAGAGGAGGCACAGTCTCTCCTCTAATATCTTGCATGCAGGAGAGACATACCTAGTGCAGCATCCCTTAGAATGGTACTTTCTGACCTTACTCCTCCTTTGGCTACTAGCTCTGCCCTCTCCAGGGTGGCTTGCATCTCTCAGGAGAGAGTAAGTACTGTAAGTATGACTGGACTTTGTGCAGAGGCCATGAGGAACATGGGAAAAGAAAGCGCCTTTCTTTTTCTGCTTGCACACCTGCACAAGGACTAATCACAATCTTGCTCTTAACTTCATATCTCTGGCAGAAAAGGAAGAATTGAAAGGACAGGGGAGTCCAACTGGAATATATTTGTGTGAGGGGGGCTCACCAGCACTTTAATCTCAATTCAAGCATGCAGTCCTGCACAATTCAACCTAGTCCCTTTGTGCATGACATAGCCATGTCCAGGAGAGTGACTGTAAAAGCAGCACATATTGCCAGTCCTAGAATAATCACTCTAGTATGGGCAACTATAGGTGGAGAGGGAGGCAGCGAAAGGTTCCTTAATCCTTGAACATTTTCACAATGATCACATCACCAAGAATAAAACAGGCAGAAGCTATGTCGCCTTTCCCAACATCTTTATTTCTTCATTTATAACTGGAGGACTAAAGGTGAGCGAGGGGATTGTTCTCAGAATTAATCTGAAATTCAGATTTAGTCCAGATATCAGATTTGTTTAAAAATCTATCATGGAGGCTCAGAGTTTGTTTTATTAACAGAAAACAGATCTTTAACTCTGTTCCAGCCTTTAAAATGAATTTTAATCTCATGTCAGTGCATGAACAGTCAGTCCATTATGAAATTGATTTCTGTTCATATTTTATACACCTGATTCGAGGAATATACTCTAATTTTTTCTTTTAAAAGGAAACTACTGAAAGCTATGAATAGGAAAGAAATAGTATATATAATTTTAAAAGACCTTAGATAAGCAAACCAAGGATTAAAAACCCAACAACCCAGGGGAAAAAGTTTTGAATAAAAAAAAATTGTAGTACTGAATAAAAAAATAAAATAAGTGTAGAAAAGGAAGCAAAATCAGAGACTCCGATAAATAATGATTAGAAGCTTTGAGTATTAGAAAGCAAGACAAAGCAGAAAGGAAATAAAAGTGAACCCAAAGGGAAAACATTTTTTACGGACATTTTAGAATTAACGTCATACCAGCAATGATTCAGCAAAATGTCCCATTAGAATTTTGCAAGTGCTTTGATGAATCAGGTTCATTATGCCTCAGTCATTTTAATTATTAATTAACATTTAAAAAAAGTGATGGCCAAGCTAAGAATAATATGGAAAACATCAATTCTAATATAATTTTAGTTTTAGAGTATAGGCTCAAAAACTGTTTCAGAGGTTGGCTTACAGAAGGAAGCTTTGATAAAGAGACTATTATACAAAAAGGCAATTTACTTCTTTCCAACTTTCCAGTTTCCCTTTGCTAGTGCTGTGGTTACGCCTGTCAGAATTATAGCATACTCTATTGACGATGAGCTTTCCCTTCAAACAGACTGTGCAGTGAGATCACTGGACTGGATTCTCCACTCTTTCATGGGAGTTTTATGCCAGTTTCACTGAATCAGTGGAATTACACCAGCATAAACTAATGCAGTAGAGTAGAGAAACAAGACCATCATTCTGCATGTATAACATCACAGTCTGTTGCCATAGAAATCACCGTAGCATGACAATATAGCGCAAATGCCCAACACCGCACAATACAGAACAAATGTCCATCATTCCGTGTGTATAAAAATCAGTCTGTTCCCATAGAAATCACTGTAGCATGATAATATAGCACAGACACCCAATAATAGACCTGATTCTATAAGATCCTCAGAGCTTCCTGAGAAATACTGAACATGTTTAACTGAGGGACAATCATTGCCTCAAGAGCAGGGGAAACTAAACACAGCAAACAATTACGATCATTATTGAAAACGGAGACTATATTTAATTTCCCACCCTTAGTATAGACCACACTGGGACTATCTACAGAATAAGAGTTACATGCCTTTCCCCTCACTTAAATCAAGCTTTTGTCTATGCCGTCCTTTTTAAAAAAAATATCCCACTGTGGCTACACTCCCAGTTTAGCACCCCAGGTGGCACCACTAGTCTTGGAACTGCTGTCTGACATGTTGAGGATTAAACCAAGCACCCCTGGACCCAAAAGTATAAGCATCTACCATGAGTTAAAAAAGGCAAAGCTAAGTGGAGCTGCAGTAGCCTCATCCCTCTAGGGACTGGGCACAGAAAAGAACCTATGACACATTCACTAGAAGGTTACACAAACAAGTCACTGGAGACCACTGGCATTTTTATCACCACGTCACTTAAGTATGTCTACACAGTGGGGCTATTTTGGGATACTGGAAGTATCCTGAAATAGCTTCCCTGCATCTTTTGAACGCACCTGCTATTTCGAGACAGGTCTCGAAATAGCAGGTGTGCAATTTCAGCATCTCTGTAACCATTGTTCCATGAGAGTTAAGGGATGTCTCGAAATAGCGCATTATTTCAAAATTTGGAGCTGTGTACATATGCCAAATTTCAAAATACACTATTTCAAAATTAAAATTGAAATAAGATATGCAATTTGCAAATTGCGCATCTTATTTCAAGTTTAGGGTGCTGTTTAGATGCACCCTTAGATTTGCTCTGAGCAAGGTCAGTCAGGGCTGTACTTATAAGAACTCATCTCAACCATCCACAAATTTTAAAAACTAAGAACTAGGGGTCCCACAACTGGGTTTACCCCTTTGGTTACAAGTTCTTGTCTGTTTTTAAATGAGAAACCAGACTCCAACTGGACATTCAGCTTTCTCTTAAACAGCTAGGGGCTTTGATCTCCAGTCTCTGGGAACACACAAGCATCACACAAAGGGCACAGTGCCAAAAAGCTGGGTTTTTGCATATAGCCATATCCCCAGGAAACCCACAACACTTTTTGTCTGCGCTGGTCTAGTGCATTTCAGTATAGTTGTTTGCTCTCCTTACATTTGCCAGGTCTTGACTGTGCTAGTGCCATCACTCAAGAAATGGAAATGAGAAAGAGAAACTGGTTTGTTTCACCTTACCCTTTGACCTTGAGATCCATCCCGTCCAGGTGATCCTGATGCTCCTGGGACACCCTATGAATGACAAGGGGGCAAAAAATCAGACTGGAAGCAACCCTACATAATACTGTACAGCACAACCCTCTTTGTCTGGGCATGACATTAAATGCCCCCGGGATAAATGGAGCTTCAGATACTCAATAGGGTGACTCATAGTAGGATCATATTTATGATTCTGGCAAGATGGACATGCAGTGAAATACTCAGGGCTTATTAATATGCACATAAAATTAACCTTTTCAATTTTAATAGATTATTTAAAAGCAAATTAATGTTTACAGATGGCACCACTGTATTTCTCTAGTTTTAGCTCAATGGAGTTACATTGGTATAAATCAGAACCTTAAACTAAATCACTATTTCCATCTCTCTCTTTCAGTTTTTGTAAAGGCATGAGTTACCATATTGTCTGAACTTGGTGCAGTAATAGCAGAGGGGAAACCCTTGATCAAGCATCCAGTCCAAATAAATGAGCTATGTCTGGCAGAGTTCCACAGAGTTCAGATTAAACCCTTCTTCTCCTCCCGTGGGCTGCTGAGAGGCATTGGAGTTGATCCCAGACCACGCCTGCAGCCACAGGCATACAAAATAATCCAGAAGGTTGGAGAGATTGATTTATGAGGAAAGATTATGAGCGTTAAGTATCAAGGAAGACTGGAAATTGGGAAACCTGCTAACGGCTAACAAATATCTGAAGTGTATAAATATCGAGGTGGGAAAGGATTTGTCTAAGTTGATTGGAACAAGACATTGTAGCCAGGAGTAATATGATTAAACCAAGAAATGAAAAATGTAGGTTGCACATTAATAAAATTGACAACAGCAGGAATTGAGGATGTTGCACACCCATCGTAGGGTACACAGAATCTTGCAGGGTGGGCGAGAAAACGTAAGTATTTGATTTTTGAGTGGCAATTAAAAGAGCCTCCTTTTATGTTCTTGTTATCTCTGCATCTGCAACATTACAGGTTCCTATGAAGACACATAAATATTCATCAAGAGGTAAATATAACTGGACCGCTTGGAAATAGTGACCATAGTGTAATAAAATGCAACATTCCTGTGGTGGAAAAAACACCTCTGCAGACCAACACTGTGACATTTAATTTTAGAAAGGGGAACTACATGAAAATGAGGAGGTTAGTTAAACAGAAATTAAAAGGTACAGTGATAAAAGTAAAATCTCTGCAAACTGCAGAGAATATTGAGGCGATCTCCAAACCTGAGCCATTCTTTTAGGTGACAAATCTGAGGAATTGCCCCACATTGAGCTGTCATTATAGGAGGTTTCGGGACAAATTGATAAACTTAACAGTAACACATCACCAGAACCAGATGGCATTCACTCAAGAGTTCTGAAAGAACTCAAATGTGAAAATGCAGAACTAACAACTATGGTTTGTAACCTGTCCTTTAAATCAGCTTCCATACCTAATGACTAGAAAATAGCTAACATGAGGCCAATATTTTAAAAAGCCTCTAGAGGTGATCCTAGCAATTACAGACTGGTAAGTCTAATGACCAGGGCTTGACAAATAATGTAATCTACTTGCCTGTGGCGAGTAGATTACAACCCGGAAGGGCCGGCGCAGAGCAATCTGCGCATGTGCAGAACGATCTGTGCATGTGCAGAACGCAGAACCATGTGAAACCGCGTGGCTGGCGAGTAGGGCTCGCCACCACTTGGCAAGCCCTGCTAATGTCAATACCTGGCAAATTAATTGACACTATAGTAAAGAATAAAATTGTCAGAAACATAGATGAGCATAATTTCTGCAAAGGGAAATCATGTTTTACTAATAGACTAGAGTTCTTTGAGGGAGTCAACAAACATGTGGACAAGGAGCATGCAGTAGATATACTGTACTTAGATTTCCAGAAAGTGTTGGAGGGTTCTTCACCAAAGGCTCTTAAATAAAGTAAGTTGTCATGGGATAAGAGGAAAGGTCCTTTCATGGGCTGGCAGCCAGTTAAAAGAAAGGAAACAAAGGGTAGGAATAAATGGTAAGTTTTCAGAGTGGAGAGAGGTAACTAGTGGGGTCCCCCAAGGATCTTCCTTGGGACCAATCCTATTCAACTTATTTATAAATGATCTAGAGAATGGGGTAAAGAGTGAGTTAGCAAAATTTGCAGAAGATACCAAACTGCTCAAGATAGTTAAGACCAAAGCAGACTGTGAAGAGCTTCAAAAAGATCTCACCGAACTAAGTGATTGGGCAACAAAATGGCAAATGAAATATAATCAATTTGATCAATGTAAAGTAAAACACATTGGATAAAATAATCCCAACTATACATACGATATGTTGGGGACTAATTTAGTTACAACTACTCAAGAGAGAGACCTTGGAGTCATTGTGGATAGTTCTTGAAAACATCCACTCAGTGTGCAGCAGCAGTCGAAAAAGCAAATAGAATGTTAGGAATCATTAAAAAAGGGGATTGAGAATAAGACAGAATATTTTGTTGCCTCTATGTAAAACCATGGTATGCCCACATCTTGAATACTGCATACAGATGTGGTTGCCTCATCTCAAAAAAGATACACTGGCATTCGAAAAGGTTCGGAAAAGGGCAACAAAAAGGATTAGGGGTTTGGAATGGGTCCTATGTGAAAAGAGATTAAAAAGACTTGGACTTTTCATCTTAGAAAAAAGGAGACTAAGGAGGATATGATAGAGGTCTATAAAATCATGACTGGTGTGGAGAAAGTGAATAAGGAAAAGTTATTTACTTATTCCCACAATATAAGAACTAGGGATCACTAAATGACATTAATAGGCAGCAGGTTTAAAACAAACAAAAGGAAGTTTTTCTTCACTCAGTGCATAGTCAACCTGTGGAACTCCTTGCCAGAGGATGTGATGAAGGCTAGAACTTTAAATGGCATTCAAAAAAAGCTAGATAGATTCATGGAGTTTAGGTCCATCAATGGTTATTAGCCAGGAGGGGAAGAAATAGTGTCCCTAGCCTCTGTTTGTCTAGAGATGGACGACAGGAGAGGGATCACGTGATGATTTCCTATTGTGTTCCCTCCCTCTGGAGCATCTGGTATTGACCACCATTGGCAGAGAGGATGCTGGACTAGATAGACCTTTGGTCTGACGCAGTATGGCCGTTCTTATGTTTTTATGTACCAGAGTGCAGCATACGAGGTAGTCAGATAGCTCCTTGCTCACAGTTGGCGTCACAAAATTGCACCTCGGATTATTTGTTGGCACAAAAAGAGAAGCTGGCTCTTCAAAGTCAGGTCTTAAGTGATTTTCCCTGGGCACACAAATCAGTTACCAGGCCACAATAGATCTCAGAGGTTTAATTGATTCTAAATTGTTTGCCCTTTTAACTACACCACAGTGCCCCTCAATATCTTTGAATATTGACCACACCCAACACAACGGTGGCAATTACACATTCAAATATTACCCACTGAATGCTACTTTAAAGCTATAATATAGGGCAGTGGTCACCAACCGGTAGATTGGGATCTACCAGTAGATCTTGGAGCCTCTGACAGGTGATCCTGACTGGTTTGGCCAGGAAGATATCAAGCGCTGGCACTTCAGCTGCCCCCCTGCCCACTGTAACGCTGCTCCTGCCCCTACCTTGGAACTGCCCACCCGGGAGCCTCCTGCTTGTTGTGCAGGGTGTGGGAGGGAAAATGGGAGGTGCTGATGTCAGGGTGTCCCTCCTCCTCCACTTTTGAAACCCATCTCCAAACTGAGGCTATGTCTAGACTGCAGGCTTCTTTTGGAAGAAGCTTTTCCGGAGGAGATCTTCCAAAAAAACTTCTTCCGAAAGAGAGCGTCCACACTGCCAAAGTGCATTGAAATAGTGATCTGATTTTTCACCACATAGCGTCCATTCAGTGTGGATGCTATCTCACATGTAAGCTGTGATTGCTACAGGCACAGTGGCCACCAGGCACCTGTGCTTTTTCCTTTTCTATCAAAAGAACTCCCTCTTCCCCATCTACACACACCTTTTTCCAAAAGAGCTCTTTTGGAAAAAGGCTCCTTCCTCGTAGAAAGAGGTTTACTAATGTTGGAAAAAACCCTCTGTTCTTTCAATTTTTTTTGAAAGAATGTAACTGCAGTATGGACTTATGTGAGGTTTTTCTGGAAAAAGGCCATTTTTTCTGAAAAAACTCTGTAGTGTAGACATACCCTGAGAGAAAGGGATAGGGGGAGCTTGACAATGCAAATCTCTGTCACGCTCACACAGTGTGTGTGTATCTGTCATTCTCACAAACACTGCCCTTCACTCTCATCTCCCAACCCAACACATACGTGGGGGGTTGTTACTATTTTTACTGCTTGGAAAGTGGGTTAGTTTTGGTTTTTGACTGATCTGTGCATTTCATCATTTTCATTTCTCTTACACTTACATGTAATTCTTTGAGTAGCGAGTTCTAACACGCCTAACCTGTCATGTTTGGAGTAATTATCCCTGTGGTAATTGCTGATCCTGCAAGTGGATGGCATGTCTCTGCAGCCCCTGAGAGAGGCAGAGCAGGGGGGTCTCCACATGCTGTCCCTGCCTGCAGACACCACTCCTGAAGTTCCCATTGATCAATAACAGGGAGCCGTGGCCAGTAGAAGCTGTAGGCCCAGTGCCTGTAGATGAGGGGCAGCACACTGTGCCATGGAACCATTGCTGTACATGCCAGCTGCTTTCAGGAGTGGTGCAGGGCCAGGGTAGGAGTAAACCTGTCTTAATCCCACTGCTCCACCATCTGGAAGCCGTTTCAGTTAAACAATGCTCAGCCAGAGCCTGCTTCCTGAACTGTCCCAGTCCTGAACCTCTTCCTGTCCCAGACATGAGTCCCTCTGCACCCAAACTCCTTCCCAGAGCTTGCACCCTGAAACCCCTCCTGGACCCCAATACCCTGGGCTAAGCCAGGAGCACCAGCGGCCCGTGAGCCTAGGAGAGCTAGGCAGCTGCCTAGGGCGCCGCTGGCCCGGGCGCCCGATGATGACGTAACGGCCATTGACGGCCGTGCAGGCAGGGGCGCCGATTGTGCCGCCCTGCCTAGGGCGCCAGCTGCTGAAGCCGGCCTCGGGTCGCTCCTGACCAGGAGCCCCTCCCACACACCAAACCCCTTGACCCAAAACCAGCATCTGCACCCCAAGTCCCTACCCTGCCTGGTGAAAGTGAGTGAGGATGAGGGAGGAAGAGGGATGGTGTGAGCAAGGTGAGGCCTTGGAGAAGGGGTGGAGCTGGGGCAGGGCCTCAAAGAAGGGGCAGAATGGAAGTGGGGCAACAATATTTGGGTTTGAGGTAGATCTTACATTGCACTTAAATTGGAAAAAGTGATTTTGTGGGTAAAAAGGTTGGACACCGCTGATATAGAGAATACCTGTTGGCCAGGGAGACCACGATCACCTTTCTCTCCTTTTTCACCTGGTGTTCCCTGGGGATCAATAAATCACATGTAGTTAAACACATGCATTCCTGATTTCCTCCTAATTTCAAATGTTCTTTTCAAAACACAGCGCAAAAATTAACCACAGATTCATTTTTTCTATTAAAGAATATCCCAAAATTGTATCTGAAGAATTGGTTTGCAAAAAAAAAATCAATTAAATCTTTAGAGATATGGAACATAAAGAAAAGGAAACTCAGATTCAAAAGCTTTTAAATTATCCTGGCAAAGTGATAAACTTTATGTTACAAAGTGGACACATCTTCTTCTTCTTGTGAGAGAATTCGTTTCTCTTTGAGACTCAGGGAAATGTCCTATAGCAATGAATTCAACAGAGCTCTATAGAAATAAAAAAAGATTATATATATATAAACATGAGTAATAAAGAATATCATTTCTATAGGATTTTTTTAACCAGTAAATAAAATTTCACAGCAGGAATATAATTCTCTATTAAACTCTATACAAAGAATTGGAATTTATTCTTATAGCACATATACCCTTGGTTATATGCTCTGTTAAAAACACTCATTGCCCATGCCACTAGTCAGGCGAGGTGTGGCAGGCTTTTTTCTTTCCAGGTGCTCACCTTTTTATGGCCTCTCCCGCCCTGCAAAGATCTGTCCCTTCATTGACGTGGCCCTCTGGCCAGGCCACACATTCAAGTCCTCCTCTTTAGGGGGGATATACAGAGGGTCCCACAACAAGATAGCCTTCTGGATTAAGCAAGGGATTGACTTTCCCTAAACTTTGGGCTTCATGGTTAAGAGACTTCTATAGCTGGCCCCTCTTCAGGGGCTAGTAGGGGAACTTGGGCTAACCCTCTCCAATGAGTTCTAAAAGATTCAGCAGCAAGCAGCTAAATCTTGCACCCCAATCTGCTATGGGTCTGCCTTACTGGATTATTTCCTACTAATCTGCTCTCTTCCCAATAGGTATAAGTTGCCAGCTTTCACATGCTTTAAATAAGCACTCACTTTTCACAATAAGCCAAAAACTAAACAAATCCCATTTCAAAACAAGGCCAAAATAAGCTATGTGACTACAGAGTGCCCTCACTATAAGTTGCCCTGGTATACATCCGTTCCGCACTAAAGTCGTTGACACTTGTTGGAAATGATACATTATAAGTCCTCCCATTTCCTGCTCTTAAGTCGTGTAAAAAAAAACCCAGCAATTTGCACAAGTGGAAGTCAGCCGCAGGAAAAAAGTTCCCTGCTTTAAGTTGTTTCACTATAAGTCCAAGTTTTTTGGAACGTATCTTGGACTTACAGCAAGGATGGCCTGTACAACCCCCTGGAGTGCAGGCTGGGTTCTGGGACAGGGGTGGGCCCTCTATGCATCCCTGAACTCTCTCCCCCCTTCTCTGCCTTTGCCCTCACTTGCTCCTGCTTGCTGAGAGTTGATCAAAAAAAGAAGCAACAAGCCCAGTTTCTGCAGCTTTTAAGCATTTTTGGCAAACCATTTTTTAGTCTCTTCCCTTCCTGTGTGGGGTTTGTACTGCCCATCACAAGAATAATTAGAATAATTTCCTTTGAAACTGTTTTAATTATATTCCTGCTATTGAAATCCAATAGATTGGTTAAAAATGTGGTAGAAAGAATATTGTATTCTATTAAACTTCTTTAGATTTTCTACAAAGAAAAGGATGGGTTGATAGTCCTCAGAGACTATGTATATTCATCTACATGACATTTATTATTACATATTGTCATACATTATATATTATCTATTTTTATAAGGAGACTTGGCAGAATTCAATGTTTTAATTTGAAACATTTTTTGCTATTTAAATTTACACAGTTGCATATAATTAAGATTTTAAGCTGCTTTTTATCAATTTAAATTTTTTCCAGTTGCAGAAAATTATCAGAGGGCCAGAGAGTGGCGAGGTCAAACAATCATTGTCATCTAATGACAGTTGATGCTGAAATGCAGAAAAGTTAAACCTTTTATAACCATTAAAACACAAATTGCCAACATCACATATAAAAATGCAGGCAGTAGGTATCCTAAAATCAAACTCCAATGCATTCTCCAATAGCATTTTTCTTACTTTATTGCTCTGTAAATTTCTGTTATGGATGGAAATATTTTTCATCGGTTTGTGTGTGATGTTCACTGATAAAAATCTAATCCTTCCAAGCCTTTTAATAAGATAGCATGGGGATTGGTAGTGCAGGTTTTTAGCACCGCGAATATATCTCAATATTGGCACTGAGAAACCAGCCACTAAGACAGTATTTCAGGCTCTGTGCCTACTGATTCACTCCCTGACCTTTCTGTAAGCCTGCCAACAGGTGTACCAGTTAGTGTCAGTTAATTTAGATGATAGAGGTGGTTTTGGTATGTAAACATCTCTCCGCCCAGAACAGGACTAATATAATAAAAGTCACAGAATATCAAACAAAAAACAAACAAACTATGTTTTAAGTGTTCCTGCCACACACTCCAGCTCAAAGCATTTTTAAAAACTTTTTTAAACTAGATTTGGGTCTGAACCAAAAACCCATGGGCCAAACTCTCTTAGGCTACGTCTACATTGGCCCCTATTTTCCGGAGGATCGCGTCCAGATTGGCGCTTTTCTCTGGCTTATCTACAAGCCGGAAAAAAGCGGCAGCCATGAAAATGCAAATGCCGCGGGGGATATTTAAATCCCCCGCAGATTTGCCTATTCCAAAGTGCTACATTTGCATCCCTATTACGGAATAGGGGCCAATGTAGACGTAGCCTTAATGTTTAGTGAACTTCAGATCCAAATACACATCTTAATGTTGGAGCTAGTTCTTACCCATGATCCAGACACCTCAGACATTGGATCTCAAATGTGCAGCTCAGTCCAATCTCTTGTTTTATCTAAACTTTAGGAACAATCTAAAGTGTGGGTGCTGGCAAATTCCTGGGATAAAAATAAGTCCACAATTTTTCATTTAGATCTTACTGGAAGTCCTTGAATAGAAAGTCCACTTGGCCCTTGTGGTCCTGGAGGCCCTTGGGGTCCTGGAGCACCAACTTCACCACGAGGTCCATCTAGACCCTAAGACAACAACAGGGAAAACATAAAAGCCACAGACTCCTACTATACATATGAAGGGGGTATCTGTGCAGCAATAAATACCAATAGACTCAACTGCACCTAAAAGATAAGTTAATACTGCTGACAGGCCAAGAAGGCTCCCATTTACAAAGGCTTGATTCCTTTAGGAATGCAAAAATCCAGAGATATATGCTGACACAGATAGCAGCAGCACTATGCATTTTACTGCCCCTCACCCAGAAACAAACATGATGTGTCACCAGTATGACCCAGGAGATCAGAATGCTGTTCACACCCTAAACACCAATGGTATTTGACTACCCCCCTTTCTTCAAGAACATAACAGACATTCTAGATTTAAGCTCATACACACATACAAAAATCTAGATTTAGACACAAACAGACAAAAGCAAAAAAAAAAAGTGCATGTTACAAGTATAGTCATAGATTACCTTTGGACCTTGATCACCATGCTGACCCTTAGGGCCTCTGACACCCGGACCACCCTGTAAATCACATGATTAATATTATGAGAAAGGTCAATCCAACAAAAACTAAAACAAACAGTTCTTTCTTTTTCCTGAATCATACAGATTATTCTATTCTTGTAAGCCCCAATTCAGAAAAGCAACCCTATTTGGGCAACTATCTTGGTGTGTGCTTACATCTGATTTATTCATTGGGGTTTAAGCACATGCTTAATAGCAGTCCTATGAGGGATGGGCTTGAGCTCAGGAAAGTACTCAAGCCTCTATCATGGCCTATAATACACTAACATCCAAATATTGCTGCAGACTGTGACCCAGCTGGATACACAGGTAAACTTTTTTATTGTTAAAATGTTCTCTACATATGCTCTTTCAAATATCATCACAGTCTTAAAGGCCCATTTTCCAATTACTCTCATAATATTTTTATCAGACAAAACCGCTGTATGACCCATTGGGTTTGCTATGGCTTAGTTTCAGAGCCATCCAATTTCTTGCTCCCAATTTCTCCTTTTTCCATTTTCTTCACTGATGCCTGAATTTTTTAATCATTTGTTAACCACCTTCAGCCAAAATCCTCTTTTGTTAAGAGGATACTATAGCAGGCTGGAACTGTGTATTTCACAGGATGACTGTCTTGAGTGTTTCAGAGAAGTAGTCTGTTTCAGCAAAAACAAGGAGGACTCCTATGGCACCTTAAAGACTCACAAATGTATTACAGCATAAGATCTTGTGGACTGCGGCTCATTTCATCAGATGGAAGTGGAAGGTACAGTTTGTCAGGGATTTATACAGAGATGGGAGTGTTACATCAGTGCTTATGAGGGTAATTCAATCAGGATGGATGTGGCCCAGTTCCAACAGTTGATAATAAGGTGAAACTATCTAAAGAGTAAAATTACTGTATAATTACTGCTTGTAATGAGCTAGCCATTCTCAGTCCTTCTTCATACCCATTCTGATGGCGTCAAGTTTGCATATGCCTTGAATGTGTTTCTGATATACAACCAAGACATCCTGCCCACCTCATCTACTGGATGATTTTAATTAAATATTTATTTTTAAGTTTTTATATACTTTTAATAAAATATTCACTCATTGTCTCCCTCTTCCTGGCCCTTTAGATAATGTTTATCTTCTTAGACAATGAGTATTCCAGGGCTGGTCTTTGTGCTTGTAAATAATCTAGTACAATTAGACAACACTCCTCCTAAGGGTTTGAGGAGGTGCTACAAAATATCAAATAGCTAACAAAACAGTATAGCAAATGGAACTACTAAGTAGATAAAGGTTTACAAGCCAAGCCAAGCCTAATATTTACTTTGAGGCATAAGAAATCAGTGTCCTTTGATGCACAAAGCCAATATATGTAGTTATATATAAACATTATATTTTAGCTATGTTAAGGTTGCAAAATCAAGCACTTGTAAGCTAAGAAATGCCAGAATTAAAGCCACGTATGCAACTTTTCTTCTGCTTCTTTGTGTATATATACACACCACAATAGTTTTTAATTACATGATCACAGAATATTTTCCCATCCCCCTCCTCAGCTCCAAGTCTCCACAGTTCCACTCCCTCATCTGTTCCACATCCCAGTCCTCACCGCTCTATAAGTACAGCTCCCCCTGGCTTGAAGGAGTTTCCATTTAATAGCTCTTAGCAAACTCACTATAAAAAAAGGTTGTAACACCACTGCACTCTTTCCCTGGCTCCTCATCCCAATCTTGTCCAGCTACCTGTCTTCTGCCCCAACCCCTCCTCCTCATAAGCTTCTTTCTCCTCCTGCAGCTTGGGCAACAGCAGCAGATAAAGCACTGAAAGCATAGGAGAGAAAGAGAGAGAGAGAGTCTCCCTGCTTTCAGTTCCTGTACCCAGTGCCACAGTGGCTTCCAGAATGAGCAGTTGCATTGATAGTCCTGATCAGCCTCTGAAGCCTGGAGATGGGGCATATTTCACTAAAATTCTAAAATTTCTAAAAAGCTCATCTGAACTAAGATTTTCAGAGGCTCATAATTAAGTCAAAATTGGGTGAATTTTCATAGGACAGCAAAAGGCATGTCCTTGACTGCTGGACAACAACTTTAACCAATTTCAAGTCATTGTTCTAAAGTGGGGGTTTCAAACTCCAGTTTGTGGCTTGAAAGGGCAAGCCAATATCTGTCTGCAAGATGCTTTGTTTTCATGTGCCTCATCATGTGCAGGTGATCGCAACTCCCATTGGCTGCAGATTGTCATTCCTAGCCAATGGGAGCTGTGGGAAGTTATGCAGACAGAACAGTCAGTTTTAGGGCAGATGAGCATGGCTGTTACCCTGAGTGCCAACTTACAGGGGGCACCAAACTGTGATTAGCTGTCCTTTCCCCCCCCCCTTTTTTTTTATTTGTTCAGCCACTAAGGTCTGGGGAAGACCAAAACATTTTCGCTTCTGTTCTCAATTCTCTTTTGAATAAATTAAACAGCTTGAGCTCTTTAGCATGTCATTGCAAAGCATTTTCTCCAGCCCTCAAATATTTTTGGTGCTCTTTTCTGCATTATCTCCAATTTTTCAACACCTCTTTTACAAAGTAGGCACCAGAACTGGATGGAGTATCCTAGTATGGATTTCACTTGGCATGGAAAATTTTAGTCCAAATGTTTAGTCTGGCAAAATTACAAGCAACTGTAAACATGGAAAATGTCAGGTAACCTGAATTAAAGACATCACTATATGTGTTACCTATAAATTATATATTTTCTAAAGGGAATAAATGAAAAATATCCAGAAATTTCTTCATAAATGGTTGTGGATAAGTATAAAAAAATGAAAGGTCAATTTTTTAAGCTGATCTTTGAAATTTGTTGCACATAAGAAAAAAATCTTGGCTCTAAGAGAAAAATTCACATGAGGCAGGAAGTTTCTCTTTATTTCCCTGAAGCAATGTTAAACCAGACAGCTAGCACATGTAAATTTTGGATTCTTACTTGGCTCCTTAGAGATAAATAGTAGTTTTCTAAAATATTTTTTTAATTTCAGCTTCTAACTTCTTCCAGAGATTACATGTCCTACCTGACAGGCCAACAAATAAATATACATACTTCAGAACATCTAAAGACTAGGATAATAGGAGTCCTGTTGCAGTTAGATTATTCTCATGCTTTATTTTGGGTGTAGTTACCAAGTACCTTTGCTACTGAACAGTATTCCATATTATGGTTAAGAAGAGTAAATTATTTTATTGAAGATATGGTCTTTGTGATCACAGATATCTGTACGTAGGATTAACAACAGAAGCCCTTCTAATCAAACCTAATGTTACGCAAATGTCACGGAAAACTTTTCATCGTACTGAAAGAATTGATAAAAATTAATCAGATTCACTTGCATTTTCATTTTCCCGATCATCTAGGTGTCTTTTTCCTAGGACACTAATTTAATTTGTGTACATAGGAAATTAAACTTCAAAACACAGTTGATTGCTCTCTAAATTAAAACAAGACAATCGATTTTTTTCTATTGTGATAAACTAGACTTTTTTGTTTGTGTGACATCTGTTATCTCCAGTGAAATATTATCATAAGAAAGAAAGCTTCCTGTGAGTTCTTCAAGTTTGCACAGCTATAACTTGAGGGTTTTAAGGCTTGCACAAATGAGACCTTCACTAAAGTTAAGATTCTTTTATCTTGCATATCTAAGTTTTTCTCTTCATTATGGACTAAGTGGTTAGAGGCCCAACTTCAACAGATGACTACAAAAATAATTTGCCTCTGGAAATAATTGAGAGAGATCACTAGAAGTATTTAAGAACAGAATATACATCAGGGGAAACAAAGTAAATTAAAATCATGCTTCAGGCAAAACTGTTTGGATGAGATAATCCAGGAGGTCTTTTCCAACCTATGATTCTATGAAAAAAAATGTGTTTTTTAAATTTATGTACAAGCTAAAGAGACAGAAAGATCCAACTCTGTGAAAGAAAATGTACTTAAATGAAAGTATTAAAATTTATTACATGCCTTCCACCTTATTATTTGTATTTTCTTAAACCTAGAGGCTGTGTCTACATTGGCCCCTATTCCGTAATAGGGATGCAAATGTAGCACTTTGGAATAGGCAAATCCGTGGGGGATTTAAATATCCCCCGCGGCATTTGCATTTTCATGGCTGCCGCTTTTTTCCGGCTTGTAGATAAGCCGGAGAAAAGCGCCAGTCTGGACGTGATCCTCCGGAAAATAAACTCTTTTCCGGAGGATCTCTTATTCCTACTTGAAAGGAAGGAATAAGAGATCCTCCGGAAAAGAGCTATTTTCCGGAGGACCGCGTCCAGACTGGCGCTTTTCTCTGGCTTATCTACAAGCCAGAAAAAAGCGGCAGCCATGAAAATGCAAATGCCGTGGGGGATATTTAAATCCCCCGCGGATTTGCCTATTCCAAAGTGCTACATTTGCATCCCTATTACGGAATAGGGGCCAATGCAGACGTAGCCTTATTGTATAATAACAATTCCCTACTTTACAATATTCTATTTGATTAACTTATATAGTGCCCATTTTTTCACATTTTTACATATAAAATGTTTTAAATACTCAAAGAAACAATGGCACCCACACTGGGTAGCACCTGGATCATCAGTAATACAGCAATAAAAACTCAGCAAGCAAAAGGAAAACATAGAGGAGTTACCCACCATGTAGTAACTTTTGTTCTGTGCAATGTGCTATCTCAGTGTATAGTGCACTTCAGCTTGGACAAATGTTCCATGTGCTCACAACTGCAGATTTTTCCATAGCACTGCAGAGTCCATGTGACACAGACATGTGCACCCACTCTGCTTGCACTTTGCACCAATGGAGTAAAAAGGGCTCCCTTTTCAATCCGCAGTTCCCAGTATGGGAGGGTAGATAGTAGGTTACACATAGGATTAGCACACCTTAAAGAACTCATGTTACTGGAAGATAACTCCTTCTTCTTCCTCAAGCAATTGTCCCTCTATCTAGTGCACTTCAGGTGATTCATAAGCAGAGCCTTCATCAGGATGTGCGAAAGGGGGACTAGAATATTATGATACAACACACTGCAGAACAATACCGCCCAGAGAAGCTCCAACTACTTGTATCAGTGCTTAGCATTCAGCAAAAGTCTGAACTGAATTCCCAGCAGCTGCTCCACAATTGTCAGTAGCAGGAACATCTCAAAATGCGTAACTGGAGTCTGCTTACCTTATACTGAGGTGTCGTGATGTCCACACAGCAGGAGGCCAATAGGAGCAGACATCCCCATCGGCTTCCTTCACTCCTCGCAGATGGAGGAGTACTGGACAGCGGCAGGGGCTGCCCTCAGTGTTTGATTTATAGGTTTATACTAGACCCACTAAATATAATGCCAGAAGATTGACCTCCAGAGCATCAATCTTCTCATAAATGTAGATGTGCCCTAAGGGAAGCTACCAAAGCTGCCTGAACTCTAACTGAATGAGTTCTTATGTCACTGCCAAGTGATATATCGTTCATCTCATACCAAAGTAGGCTGCATCCAGAAATCCATTTTGACTGTCTTTGGGAGAAGATGACCTCACCTTTTATACTGTCACAGTTTAGGGTATCTGCACCTGCCTTCCTTTTCCACTGGCTTGTAAGGGTACCCACTCTAGGCTTCTGTCTCTTCCTCTTTTGGGCAGAGACTTGCCTCTCTCCTGCTCTTGATCTGGGGTTTTCCAGGTGCAATTCCCTGCCTATATTTTCTCTCTTGGAAAGCTGTAAACAGCTTTCATTACCCAGGTCACTGGATACCACACTACACTTTATAACCGTGGTCACCAACAGGTCGATTGCGATTGACTGCTCGATCATGAGGCCTTGACCAATCGCTCGTGCGGCATCCAGGCCTCCCCTTTATTTCCCCCCCACCCCCAAGAAGCCCCACTACCTACCGCCAGTGAAAATGGAGGTAGTGCCGGCTTCCCGCGGGTGGACAGAAGTCTCACACCTCAGCGCCACTTCCGGGGGTTACGGAAGTGTGCTGGCTGCTCTGCTGGGTGTGCTGGAGGAGGAGCATGGTGACTTCCCTGCACTGGTGCAGGAGGGGTGAGTCGGCCCTGGGGCGGGCATGAGCAGGGTTTCCCTGTGCCATGGAGGTTTGGCCTCAGGGCAGGCGCACGCAGGGGCTTCGGCCCCAGGGCAGGCGGGCGCGGGGTTTCTCTGCACCATGGGGGAGGTGTGGAGGGGGGAGTTGGGCCCAGAGAAGGCATGCACCAGCTTCCCTCTGCCGGGGGGAATCCTGGGAGGAGGCAGATGCAAGGGACTCTGCTTCCACTGGCACCCTGCACTCTGTCCCCACTCCCCTGCCCCCTGTTCCCACTACTCACTTTTCAGTTCCCTCTGCCCAGCCACAGACCTCTGTCCCCACTCCCCCTTCTTCAGCTACAGAACTCTGTCCCCACTCCTGTCCCCACTCCCAGAACTCTGTCCCCACTCCTCTGTCCCCTGCCAAAGCACCCACTAGCACCCTTCCCCAATACTATGTCCCCTGTTCCCACCAACACAGTTGGGGCCACATTAGTGAAGCTTGGGGGGGGAGGGGGTTGGAGGAGGGTTTTTTTTGCATCTCACTTGTGTGGCCCCAAATGACTTTTCTTGGGTCAGTGATCCCTGACTCAAAACAGGTTCCCTGCCCTTCTCAGAAATAAAGACAATGCAGAAACTTTTTCTTTGACATAGTATTTTATTTAAAAATGAAGCCTGGGCAACAAACCTCAAATTGGGGCCAAGCCCCCATCTGGCCACACCATCATAACACTCCTGCACTCCCCTTTCCCCCAGACCCTACATCTGAGCCTATCATACACTGGAACCCCCTGCCCTGAGCCCCTCACATACCCCAACCCAAATTCCTGAACCCTCACATCCAAAAGTCTGTGGCTTGCTTAGTACCCTAACCCTACATCTGACACCAACACTGCCCGGCCTGGCGCCCTGTCCCCGAGCCAATGTCCCTTTATCCACCTTCTCCTGCATCCAGATTTCCTCCCAGAGCCTGCACTTCTCACCTCTCCCCGCACCCAAATCCCTCATTCCCACCCCAGAGCATACACATCCTGTCTCAACCCAGCAAGGGTATGGCTAGACTGCAGGAGTTTTTCAGGATTCTGGAAATACCCCAGAAAAACACTTCCGCATCAAGGGATGCATTTGTTCTTCCGCTTCTTTTAATAGAAGAGCAAACATGATCTTTCGGTAACCCCTACATTCCTTTTTCCAAATGTTGGAAAAACCTCTTCCTACAGAAGAATTGGGGGGAAAAAAGCAGCAATACAAGGCAAGTGATGGAGAGGAGGAGAATAAAGAGGACGGGGCTTCAAGGAAGGGGCAGGGCTTCAAGGAAGGGGCAGGATGGAAGATCTTGGCTTGTTCTGTCATTTAAAAAGTGATCTTGGGAGTAAAAGGTTGGAGACCACTGCTTTATAAACAAATAATTTTATTCCCAAAGGCGGAAATGTTATAGAGAAATCATATTAAAAACCAGAAGTCACCCCAACTCCAACCTCGGGCTCTGGTAGATGTCAGTCCTTCAAAACCTGTTGGTTCATAACACTCTCAGATTCAGATCCATAGCCATCATGAATAGTTCAGTCTTTCCATTAAATAGCTTGGGATCATTAATTTTAGATTCTGGGAACAAGTAATCAAAAGACATTGCTCCTCTCTTCAGAGCACAGTTTCAAAGGGTTGCTCTTTTGTATAACTAGAAGTGGAAATTTGCATTTGCCTCGCCCTAAATATTCCCCAGGCAAAATACTTGACTCTGTTTGTCCTAAACATTCATTCTTGTTTGGTACATTGTTCAATGCAGTCCTCGGAAGTTCATAACATTCCCAAGCTTAACAGACTTTGAGTACATAAGACAGATACATGAGACTTAATATGGACTATTTTCTAGTTCACCAATTAATACAGAGCAAACTCTAATATAGCTCAAAGAAACAGATCAGGATGCTTTCCTAGCCTACTGTACGAGAACGGCAACAAAATTCTACTCTTACTTATGGTTCCAAGTGAGTTTCTGCCTCCAAATCTTCCTCTCCTGATGCCATTGTGATAACTGAGGGGCTCACACCGTTACTTTTTTAAATGTCAAGCTAAAATGTATTTTACACACAAGGTGCAAAATGACTAGATCACTGGTTCATTAAAAATGTAGCTACCATTACACACTATGTTATATTACACATTAGATATATGGAAAAGAAAATGACAAAAAGTATAAAATAAGTAGACTAAATTAATGCCAACAAAATAGAATAGATTAAAATAGATGATTTTAGATCAGGCCTAGGCAAAATACAGCCCAAGGGGTGGATCTGGCTGCCTAGCCACCAGATCCAGCCCACAGAGGCAGTAGGGAATCCCAGGCAGGCTCCCTTGCTTACCCTGCAGCCCTGCATGCCGCTCAGAAATGCAGTTGTGGGTGCTCTTTCTTTGAGTCTGGAGGGGAGGGGGGAAGATTCAGACATTGGCTCCCACCCCCAGCATAACCCCATTGGTCGGTTTCTGGACAGACACTGGCCAATGGGAGCTGCCTGTTTGAATAACAGGCAGCCACAAAGCACAACCATCTTGTTCACTAACTCAAGCCCATGGCCGAGCAAACAGAAAAATGTTAAGCTCTGCCACTCTTCAGCTCTGCGGGCAGGTTGGTAAGTCTCCTGGTGAGAACCTGCCTTTGGCACCTCAGCCCCTCCCTTCCCCAATCCTCTGCCCCACACTCCTGCCCTGCTACTCCACACGCACCCATACTCCCTCCCAGATCTGGCACCCCAATCTCCTGCCCGAGATCACAATCCCCTCCTATCGTAGGTCACAAGTTTCCTGCCCTAGGACACAACTACCTTCTTCACCCAAACTCCCTCCCAGACCCCATTCTCCCTCCAGCAATCCTTTACCCCAAGCTCCCTTCTGTACCCAACCTTCATCCCAGACCCTGCACCTCCTCCATTAATACCATGGAAGAGTGCAGCCCTCGGCCACTTTCCAAAATCTTCAGAGTGGCCTCCTATCAAAAATTATTGCCCATCCCTGTTTTAGATAAACCACCAAACATCAGTGTTATTCTAAAGCACTGGATTACTGAAAGGAAAGAAACAATTTACCCGGGACTTATCCTGTTCTATGCCATTGGCCTGCTATCCTCTAAAAATACATGTGGTAATATAATTTTCATTCACTAGCCAGCATAACAGGCACATTTTGTACTAGTAAAAAACAAGAGTAGAAGAAAAATGCCTATTGCTGTTGAAAAGAAGCATGTTTTGTAAAGGTCAGGGAACAAATCCAACTAAGGAGTCACAGCAGGGATTAATTTGATCCTAGAATCCTAGTTGGAATTAATTCCACTTGATTGCAAAAAATCCCATCAGGTGAAAAGTGTTTCTTGAAAAAGAATGTAATAGTATCAGATAATTACAGCCCTCAAGGGCTAGTCCTGCAGTCCTTTCACACACATTACTCCCATTGACACCAGTGAAGGACTACAGGATAAAAATCATATTGTCCTTAAAATAGTGAGAATTTTGACTGGATTCCTATATGCACTTGAAATGAACTCTGGCTGCTCAGACACTGAAAACATGTTCAAGAACAATTCATTCCTGTAAGAAGATTAACCCCAAAGATGCTGTCAGGATAAGTGTCTGCTTGGATCTGCTGTGCATGTGTCTAAAGTGCAAGTAGGGCTAGTGTCTAGTCTGATTTGTGCACTCATGGCTTTCCTTCATGAGTCAACATTCTTTGCTTTATCGCAACAGCTCTTCTCCTTTTTCTCTGTCTCTTTATACCACTGATATCTTTGTGTTCACATAAACGTATTCATGAATTCCATACCTGAGGATCTCGTCTCAAGCAATTTACATGAAACTCTCTATGCCTCTTCAGTGACAGTCCGAAGAAACTAATCATCAGGTTTAGATGGCAATTTAAAAGAAAAATCACATCCAACGTTTGTAAAATTGTTAGTTTAGGGACCCTGGTAAAAAACCCAAATCATATCATTGCAAACAAGAATTATCATTTTAAACTGCTGAAGGCAAATTGTAGCATTTAGCCCTGTGATGGGCAACATTGTCCAGTGAGTGGGCCACTTGAATAGCTCTCCTTTATCTCAGTGGTCCACAAGATTATCATAATCAAGACAGTCTCACAGGATAGGGTAGTTTTGCTAACTGCGCTTGCATACCTAGAATTTGTGGGGTGTACCAACTGAACAGTATCAACACTTTGATTAGATACAGTGAGAGCACAAGCTCTCATAGTCAATGTTATGTGCAATCAGCACATACCTCCCTTCACGTACCCTTGCTTTAGGTGCATGTCATTTTAGTGAAGCTGGTAGGAAAAAAACTATGTGGATGGAAACCAGTGGAATGCAGCAACCCTTTGCATAGGCAACAGTAAACAAAATGTCTCGTGGGCCACACATAGATCCCTGATGGTCCACAGGTTGTCCATCGCTGATTTAGCCACCAGCCTAAATAAGAATGCTACAGAGATAAGGGAGACAATGTGCCATCATCTCTCTCTGAGCAGCCTGATACAAAGGAGACTGTAGGTTGCACCATTTTTTAGAAGTGCATCCAACCTGCTCTGATACAATGTGAAAGGAGAGCAGGGCCAGGTACCCCTTTTGTTACCCTGTGTGATCCAACAGCCCCATGGGAGGAACAGTCTTTCAGTTCTTCCAAACAAAGAGACTATAAGAGTTAGGCTGTAATGCAGGCCATGCAAGGTGGGAAAGGCTTCTTTCATCTTCCTATCCCACATCCTCTGCATCTTCCTAAGGGCCAGCCACAATCTGGCCTTTAATTCCTACACCTATTGTTACTGATCAAGTATTTCTGAACACTAGATTCCAAACATTAGATAACACTATGGCAGCTTTAAAAAATAGTGTAAACTGGGTAGCATTTGCATGGCATATTTCTTAACTCTAGAGACAGAAACCAGTTTCATATTATTATTTGTATTACTATAGCACCTAGGGCCTCTAGTTCATGGATCAGGACCCCACGGTGCTAGCCGCTGTACATACACAGAACAAAAACAGTCCATCTTACTGCCTTGAAGCTGGGTTATGCCACAAGCATTTGGTTAACTTATAGAGTTAGTTTTTTAGAGCATACAGCATGAGGTCTTCACAAGCATAGTGTAGTGAATATGCAACTCTCTGACAGCTGTAATTTGTAATAATTAAAACAGCACAGTATGTCCCTTTTCCGCATCAAATAAGACTGAAGAATAGAGTATCGGGTACATCTGAGTACAAACATGAATAAAACCTTACCGGTGGTCCAGGAGGTCCAAGTGGTCCTTTACTAAATTCAGAACAGGAGCAAGAATGAGGAAGAGATGGACAACTTTCCTCATCTCTCTGAGGAGAGAGCAAAATAGTAAGTCTATATTCAAAATATGAAGTCAACAGCTGTGGATGTATAACAGATCAATATAAATATTGAAGGGAAAATTTAAAAACTCCTAAATAATTTGGGGGTACGAGACCCATTGACTTTCAATGGGATTCATGTTCCAGACACAATTAGGTCCTTTTGAAAATCCCACCCATTGATTTCATGAGGATATTAGCAAAAGCATTTGGTTTGGATGCAAGAAAATAAACTACAATGTTAGTTTAGAAAAATAATTCTTACCAAAGCAGGAAGTTCGCAGCATTTGTCTCTATTGGCCCAGGAGGTGGTACAAATAATGTCAAACATCTGCAACTGGAACTGTTTAAAAATAAGAATAAAGTGCAACATTCAATGTGGCAAGTTCAATGAAAAGGAGAGACATTGCGAAGGGGTCCCATTGCTCAGGGCACGCAGGAGACTGATGACAGAAACATTCAAATAGATTTAAAGTGGCAGGTGACAAACATACAAACTTTAATATAAAGGTGGTGGTTGGGGGAAGTGGGGGGGTGAAGGGATAGCTCAGTGGTTTGAGCATTGGCCTGCTAAACTCAGGGCTGTAAATTCAATCCCTGAGGAGGCCATTTAGGGATCTGGGGCAAAATCTGTCAGGGATGGTACTTGGTCCTGCTGTGATGAAGGCAGGGGACTGGACTCGACTCGATGACCTTTCAAGGTCCCTTTCAGCTCTAGGAGACAGGCATCTCCATTCATGAAAGTATGGGCTTGAATGGCATCATCCCCATCCCAGCTCCCAAGTGCCTGATTCAGCCCCATGTTGCATCCTAAACCCCCTCTGCCCGTACAAGGGGGAATGAGGTTACAATCAAGGAGGAGTACTGCTGTGAAAACTAAATACTTCCTCTTGTCTCACAGGTCTTATGCTCAGATTTAGCCTGGAACCTGTTCCCTTGCAGCAACCTGTTCCCTTGCAGCCTCTTACTTGCACTGAGAACACATACATACCTCAAGCAGTGACAATATTTAGTGATGTTAATTGACCATTTCCAGGTTTGTTTTATTTTTTAAATTAACTCTTTTTAATCCTTATCCCCAGCTACCAGGGCTCTGGGATGCCATGAGGAAAGCAAAAAAGCAACAAAACACAACACCAGACACCTTGCCAAACACCTTAAGAGGGAAAAAATTCCTTCATGACCTGCTAAAATGATTGGGTTAGACCTACAGCAAACTTGGAAACCCAGCTCTGATGGCTACCCCACTTACATGGCAAAAGAGATGGGGCTGCTTTCAAAAGCAGGAATGGCTGCTGTGTGTCCAGCTTTTCTTTATACACAAAGTGGAGGGTTGGTGGAACCATTTTGTTTCTTTACCTCTCACAGTTTGCTAATGTGGGCTAAAGCAGGTGAAATTCTGCTCCATTCTCCCAAAATCAAGCCCCACTGTATAGTGTTCTGGATGTAGAGACAGGAAAAAGGCAGAGGAACCTGGTAATTGAGCCCATCCCGCCCTCCAACCAGGATCCCAGAGAGTGGCCATTCCCCTGTGAGATGAAACACCTCACCCCTCCAGCTAAGTAAGGAAGAGGAAATCTTAAGGGGCAGGCATACCAGGATCTATCCTAAATGCAAGAGTTCACTATGGTGGCTCTTCTCACCATGAGACATTTTAAAATGGTATAGAAAATGCTGACTTAATGCAGAAGTCATGGACTGTGCAAAATGACAAAGATACCAGATAAAATATTCAACTATAAGTAAGTGAACCATAGAAACAGAATTAAATGCAAAGATAGATCTCAGAAGGGTACCTCCTAAAGGTGATTCTATTTCTTCTCACCAACAAAACCTGTGTTTTTTTTAAATTTTTTTCCTTGTATGATAAGAACATAAGAACATAAGAATGGCCATACTGGGTCAGACCAAAGGTCCATCTAGCCCAGTATCCTGTCTGCCAACAGTGGCCAGCACCAGGTGCCCCAGAGAGGGTGGACTGAAGACCATGATCAAGCAATTTGTCTCCTGCCATCCCTCTCCAGCCTCTGACAAACAGAGGCCCAGGACACCATTTTATCCCCTGGCTAATAGCCTTTTATGGACCTAACCTCCATGAAATTATCTAGCTTCTCTTTAAACTCTATTATAGTCCTACCCTTCACAGCCTCCTCTAGCAAGGAGTTCCACAGGTTGACTACACGCAGTGTGCAGAAGAACTTTCTTTTATTAGTTTTAAACCTGCTACCCATTGATCAAACAGGAGTGGAAATAAAAATGGGTCCCAAAGGCACAAGAACAGAGCTCAGAAACTTCACAAATAATGAATCAGTGTATGGAGTAACATAATATTTTCCATAGAAATTGCAATCCTTGTCTAGATACAATGGCTTAAAATAGGTTATTCCTCTTACTACTCATCAAGGGCCCAATTCTGTGGGCATTTGCCCATATGTGTGGCTTTGCTTACAGATTTGTCCTACCTATCTCACATGGCTGGAGCAGCCCCTGCCAACCATAGTGGGTGGGGAGGCTATTCGCCCCCCCTTTTCATCAGTCAACCAGTAAAACACTACATTTAACAGGTTAACCAATTAAATGGGATTTTACATCCCTACTATATATGCACACACAAACTTTCATTCTCTCCAGACTAAACAATTCATAGATCCACAGTGATAACATATTTTGTTGTACAGTAAGGAATAGACACAATTATCTCAGTTGCTTTATTGTGTTCATTTAAATGCTGAATGAGTCAGTGTTCGGACTTTATAAAGTTATGTATGTGGGTTGAGTCTTCTGATTCATGCTAAATTACTTAAGAAAGCTTTGTTTGCCACTGTTAAACATTTATTCATAGCTCTCAGCATTCATAGCATTTTAGCTTTCTGAAGCTCTATTCCTGCAAGCAGACCCATGCAGACAAAAGTGTCTGCTTGTACTGATATCAGTGAAAAATTGCAGCCCAAAGTTGTTTCAGATTAGGTAACCCTATTGCAATTATATTCGTAATCCACATAAATTAATACAAAGAGTACATAGTGTATAGTTGTTACACGGTGTTAGGTGAACTAAACACATAGGCTAGGGCCAAAATGAACAGTTAGGTTCATTCAGTCCAAGTGGAGGGCTCAATTATATGACCTACAGCTTACAAAGAACAATATGATTCAGAACATAAGAACGGCCATACTGGGTCAGACGAAAGGTCCAGTTAGCCCAGTATCCTGTCTTCCGACAATGGCCAATGCTAGCTGCCACATAGGGAATAAACAGAACAGGGATCATCAAGTGATTCCTCCCCTCTCACTCATTCTCAGCTTCTGACAGAGGCTAAAGATGCCATTCTTACTCACGAGAACTAGAGGGTCACAAGGTGAAATTAATAAGGAGCAGATTTAAAACAAAGAAAATCTACTAGCCTGAGCCCCCCAGGCTATGGTGTGTGAGGGGAATTCCTTCTCAGTCAGAGGCCACATCAGTGAGGGGTGGTTTTTTTTTCCTTTTTGCTTCTCATTTGTGTGAGGCCCCTCAACTGAAGAAAGGTTCCCACCCCTGATTTAAATTGAAATGGAAGTTAAATATCTAAATACCTTTGCTCTAGATCTAAGGGTACATCTAGACTACATGCCTCTGTCGCCAGAGGCATGAAGTCTAGACATACCCTAAGTGACTTGCCCAAAGTCCATAGGTCTTCTGAGTCCTAGTCCTGTGCCTTTACCACAAGGCCAATCTTTCTCTCTTAGGCTATGTCTAGACTGCAGGCTTCTTTCGAAAGAGGCTCTTTCGAAAGCATCTTTCGAAAGAGCCTCTTTCGAAAGATCGCGTCTAGACTGCAGGCGGATCTTTCGAAAGAGAAATCTGCTTTTTCAAAAGAGAGCACCCAGCAAGTCTGGATGCTCTCTTTCGAAGACGGCCTCTTTACATTGAAGAACGCCTTCCTTCGAAAGCGGAACTTTCGAAGGAAGGCGTTCTTCCTCGTGAAACGAGGTTTACCGCCATCGAAAGAAAAGCCGCGTTCTTTCGAAATAATTTCGAAAGAACGCGGCTTGAGTCTGGACGCAGGGGAAGTTTTTTCGGGAAAAGGCTACTTTTCCCTAAAAAACCCCTGAGTCTGGACACGGCCTTAATGGGATGCTCAGATAGCTGCTATTCAGCATGAATAAGAGGGTCAGACATGGAGCTTTAAAAACTGGTGACTGGACATTTTCTTGCTGTTGTCTGCAAGGGTATTATACACATATTAACACACTCATTAGGGCCCAATTATTTCATATTAATAAAAAAAGGAATGATGTGTTGAGTGCACTATTACACTCCTATGTGAATTGCCATGTTTTCCATGTGAATACAACTAAATTTTTCAATGAGTGGGTGGCTTGTAAAATGACTTATCTTTTACAGATTTCTAGATCCAACAAAAGCCACCATTTCTTTCCCTTACCCCCGACAAAGACCTCTTTAATTCCCAACTTTTCTAAGTTTGCCTTTGTCTGGTACTACTGGAATATGGCACAAAGATTGTTCTGTTTAATTGTCTTTAGAGGCAGAAAATTCAGTCACCATTATCCATACGCCTAAGGCCTAATGAGTTTCCCCGCCCCCCAGAAATCTATCCTTTGGGTAAATATATTTTTGACTGCACTTTGTTTTTAAATACAATCAGAAGTGATACATTTTAAAGGATGAACCTCTATCTCATTCAAACCAAGCCTGGGGCTCAAGGCTAGGACAGTTAAAGAGAATGCCCTAATCTGACTATACAGCTGATAAACTGATAACCCTCCATGTGCCACACACTTTCCCTTCCAACAATAAAACTCAACCAGAGAAGTCAAATGGTGAAATTCTGGCACCTCTGAAGCCAATTGGAAAACTCATATCGATTCAATAGGACCAGAACCACTTCCAAAGAGAAAATTTGGACAGATAAGGACAACACATTGATATAAAATCAAGTATTTTAAAACAGATCCCTCTCCTGGTCAGAGTAAAAATTTGTGTAAACATCAGCTTAATTTAAATTGGGGTAAAAACCTAACAATCAAGAACATTCACATTCTAGGATCCCTACTGTTACCCTAATAAACAAAAATTAGTATCAATAATTATTAATTGAGAACACCCAAGCACGCTGCATAAATGTTAAGCTTGATGTAACACACAAGTTTTCCTGGTGCAGTTCACTGTGTAGTGGCACTTAGACCCTTTAGAGAGAAAGAAAGAATGAATTTCCTCTGCAGCCTTGGCTGAGCGCCAGCTGGCTTTCGGTTCAAACTGTAGAGGCTCATGCACTAAGCTCCCCAGAAGTCCAAGGTTCTTGCATGGAGCAAGACCCTAGTGGGAGTTAAGACACAAAGGGCCAGATCCTCAGCTAGCATAAATTACTGGAGTTCCATTGGCACCAAGGCAACTATGCTGATTAACACCTACTGAAGATCAGGTCCAGAAACAGGAAGCTCACTAAAAGTCAGACTTGCTTTTCTTTGCATTAAAATGCCTAGTGGAATTTGTTCTGTTCTTAGCAGATGGAAATTTTGATTCTATACTTGTGTCTGATTTGAGAATTAAACAATTTTGTTTGACGTAGAATGGAGCTACCAACTGCCTCCGCCTCAGAGCACAAAGCCCCAGATGGACCCCTCACATTGGCTGAGAGAAGAAGCAGTAACACCTCCTGGGGACCGAACTACCTCCCAACCCTTGATATCCTGCAGATCCCAGCTGCACTTTCCCAGACTTGGGTTGCGATGGCTCCAGATTGGTAGTGGCCGTGTTGGTGGGGGAATCTTTACTACCTCAGAAACCCTGAGGATGTTAGCAATTCTGGATTCTATAATTAGTTTTGTGGGATGAGAAGATTGATTACTGCATGTGGAAAAGTAAGGTCCCTGAGCCAGGAGTCTGATGACAGTTAATCCCCAGAAGCACTTTTGCAGACCTGGACTATGTGGCACTTGAGAACATTTTCCATAAGGGAGCAAAGGAATGCTGTACTCTTGCACTTGACATCAGCAGGGACACATCCTTTCCCCCAGACAACAACAGACAATGGGAGATCGCTCAGAGCTCTGGTAGCCACTCAGTTCTGTGCGGGCAGGTACCATAAGGAAAGGGGGAAGTCAGTAGAGAGATGGACCCAATGTACTTCTTCAGACTCTGCAAGGTCATTTATAATTTTAGATATTTAAATGTTTAATATTTTTAAAAGAGCTTGGCGTGCTGTGAGAGGCACCCATGGAAACAGTCTGTGCAAAAATTATGCACTTATGTAACATTGGGGGAAGCAAGTGCAAAGCCAGAAAATATTAAAGGGCCCCAGGGGATGATGCACACAGGGATGTTCAGAATGATAACTGAAAATAATGTTTAAGTGATCTAGGACCCACAAGTTATGCATATTGTTAACTTGTGTAATGAGGGCTATTTGAGGCAACAACCATCCCTTTCTTGGACAGGGCCTTGCACAAAGGGACTCACTAGCGTGTGAGTATAGGTGAGCAAAAAAAAATTAGTTAACCACAATAATCAGAAATGGGTTTACCTCGAGTGAGGCTGGCAGCAGGTTTTCACAGAATTTCTGTAACAGTGTAACTCTCTCACTTCTGAGCTCACACACTACTTCTGCTAAAAGCACAATTGTGTGGCTATTGCATGCCGAACCTTAGGAATTTTATTATGGTTTAAAAAATTGCCTTTGTTTCACTTACTGGTGCAGAATTGTCCCTTTGTCCTCTGGATCTGACCATTCTTCCCAGCACTTCTATCCCATCTGAAGTAATATTCCCTGCTGCATTAATTGTCTTTTCACTGACTTGCTTGCAGTCAATAATAATTTTGGCCATAGTCTTGCTGATAACAACATGTAACTAGGCAAAAGAAAAGACATTTGAAAACACAGAGAGGAAACCAAAGAATATGGGTTATCAGACACAATGAGCATTTTCAAAATGAGTTGATCATATTAGTCCATAACAGATACTCCGTTCAATTAATTAAGGGTATGTCTACACTGAAAAGTTAGTTCGAACTAACGGACGTTAGTTCGAACTAACTTTCCTAGGCGCTACACTAGCGCTCCGCTAGTTCGAATTTGAATCGAACTAGCGGAGCGCTTAGTTCGAACTAGGTAAACCTCATTTTACGAGGATTAAGCCTAGTTCGAACTAGCTAGTTCGAATTAAGGGGTGTGTAGCCCCTTAATTCGAACTAGTGGGAGGCTAGCCCTCCCCAGGTTTCCCTGGTGGCCACTCTGGCCAACACCAGGGAAACTCTATGCCCCCCTCCCGGCCCCGGACCCCTTAAAGGGGCACGGGCTGGCTACGGTGCCCGTGCCAGGTGCAAGCCTGCCAGCACCCAGCCAGCAGACCCAGCACCTGGTACGGCACAGAGCCACCCACCAGATGTCCCCCAGCCCACCCCCTCTTCCCGGGACCAGGCTGGCGGCTCCCGGGAGCTTGCCCTGGACCGCAAGAGGCGGGCACCTTCCTGGGCTAGTGCGGACATCGTGGACCTTGTCCACGATCTCCGCACTAGGCACAGGAAAGTGGCCGGCTAGGGCAGGAGAGCTGCCAGCCTGGCCACCCAGGAGCAGGTGTGCATGAAAATCAAGGGGGTCCACTGAGACCCCCGACCCTGAGCCCTGAGCTTACAATGGCCGTCCTGGGTCAGACCTAAGGTCCATCTAGCCCAGTAGCCTGTCTGCCGACAGCGGCCAACCCTAGGGACCCTGGAGGGGATGGACCGAAGACAGTGACCAAGCCATTTGTCTCGTGCCATCCCTCTCCAGCCTTCCACAAACTTTGGGCTGGGACACCACTCCTACCCCCTGGCTAATAGCACTCCATGGACCCAACCTCCATGACTTGATCTCACTTCCCTTTAAACTCTGTTCTAGTTGTAGCCTTCACAGCCTCCTGCAGCAAGGAGTTCCGCAGGTTAACTATTTGCTTTGGGAAGAACAACTTTCTCTTACTAGTTTGAAGCCTGCTACCCATTCCTTTCCTTTGGTGTCCTCTAGTCCTTCTTTATGGGAACTCAGGAAGAACTTTTCTGAATGCACCCTCTCCACCCAACCCCTGCTTTTAGAGACCTCTATTCTGTCCCCCCTCCGTCTCCTCTTTTCTAAGCTGAACAGTCCCAGTCTCTGTAGCCTCTCTTCATCTGGGACCTGTTCCCAACCCCTGATCATGTTAGTTGCCCTCCCCTCTCCCAGCCTCTCTCTTCCCCTCTCCCACCTCCTTTTCCCAGTCTCCCCCAGTTTTGTTTAATAAAGACAAATTCCATTTTTGAACACAATTGTCCTTTATTTTGTACATCAAGAAAAGGGGCTAGGGAAGGGTAAGTGGAAGGAGGTGAGGGAGGAATGGGGTATGAGCCCCCGATGGGGAGGACTGGGCTGGCTCTGCAGGCTTCTGGGGGTGGAAGCTCTCCTGCAGCCCCCCAATTGCCCCCTCTACCCAGATGGCAGCCTGCGGCAAGTGCAGCCGGGCTGATGGCCGAGTGGTGTGATGTGCCCAGTGTGGGCACTCAGGGCACTCCAAGCCAGGACTGGTTTTCAAGCAGGGCACCCCTTAGAACTGTCTGTCCGGGGTGGGGGTCGGGACCCTTTAAGCGCAGCCCTCGGCTAGCCTGAGACAGCATCTCCACGCTCTAAGTCCTCCTCTGATGCCCTGCCGGCACTGCTTCCGGCCATCCATAAGCCCTGTTCAGAGTCCACTCAATGTGGACTTGCTAGTTCGAATTAGCAAAACGCTAATTCGAACTAGTTTTTAGTTCTAGACGCGTTAGTTCAAATTAGCTTAGTTCGAATTAACTAATTCGAACTAAGTTAGTTCGAACTAGCGCTGTAGTGTAGACGTACCCTCTGCCTCCTTTTCTGCAGGGTTGTCATTTCCTCACCCCTGGGCAAAGGCTCCATATAAGGATTATTCACCACCTGAATCCCACTGAGCCATGGATTGATGTACTGCTTAGTGAAGTGCAGGTTTTGTGTGAGCCTGCCTCATAGGACTGTCTTTTACCCAAAATGTTATGCAGAGATTCACAAATGGACTCTACCAAAAATAGTCGTAAAAGCCATTAAATAATTTTGACAGAATCATCAAATAAAAGCAGTGTGAATAAAAGATCTTTACATTAAAAGATCAAGGTGAGAAGCATCTCTCTGCAGCCCTAGTGGACCCAGCTAGGGGAGGGGTACCTGTCCCCTGGCTGGGGCAGCTCCAGGTTTATCTGGCCCCAGCATGAAGAATGTAGTAAACTGTGCACTTTCCCTTCACTCCATGATGAAGGGGAACAGCTAGCAATGTTCCTGTACGATTTGAGGGGGGTGTTTCAATCCACTCCCCATACTCACTAAAAGGTGCTTGGGAGGTGAGAGACTCAGGACAGGGGCAGTCCCGGATGGTGGGGGGAGTGCCCCAAACCAGTCCCTTTCACCTGTCTGGTGATTCTGTCTTTTTTCTGTATAGTTTTCTGAGAAGCAATCCCATTCTAGGAACATTCCATTTTTGTGGCACAGCCAAACTGAATTTGGTGAATTTGTAGCTCTTACAGTTTAAGAGGAGTTCTTGAACAAACAGACTGACAGATGGACAGACAGAAAGACACAGAAAAATCTTTGTTCTGTATTCTTAAAATCTGTCTGTCTCTTAGCATAACTAACCTTATGGAAACTTCCATAGAATATTTTCTTTATTTCAGGGCCTTCAAATGTAACAGTTTGAAAATCCCCTCTGTAGTCATAATTAAAGAAAATCAGGGTTTTACCATCATCTGTAAAATCAAAGAGAGACAGTAATTCTCGCTGTGTGAGGAAAAAGCAGATAAATTATTATTTGTTAAAAGTCAACATTGTTCTTCATAATGCAGACAACAAAACTTTCAAGATAGTTCTTGCACTAAAAAACCTGGCACTATAGAATTATCATTTGTATTTTAGGTTCCCCAAACTGAAAATCATGCAACTATTTATTCCTTTTAAGGAAAGAAAAAGCTTTGTTACTAGTAGTTCCTAAATCAATGCTTTATCATTTATAACATACAATTCCTCTAGATAAATCATATTTATAGCTACATTATAATGTAGACGCCATAGTCAGTTGGAATCCTTCATTGGAAGCAGCTGTGGAATTATACCCCTGGGATAAGTCTACTCCAAGATTTGGGTTTTCAAAAGAACCTAAAAGAGTTAGGTGTAGAGCTGTGCAACAGATGAGAATTTTGTTTTTATTAAAAAGATTTTGAAATCTGGCTTTGTTCCAAATTGCAACATATGCAGAAAAAATTTGAAATTTCCAATCTCTCTATACATTAAAAAAAAAAAAAACGTATCCTGAGGGACGACAGAGTGATGTCATGTGTCACTCTGCATCCTCTCTGTCTGCCCTCAGCTCCTCCCTCTGCCTTCTCCCATGCTCCGTGGAGCCATGAGCCATGCAGCCTCCCCCAGGCACAATGGAGAAGTGGGGCTACAGGGAACCGGGGGCAGGGGAGGAGTGCTGTCCGTTCTGTGGCGCCTCAGGCTGCTTCAGAGTGAGGAGCGGTAGGCCTGGGCTGGGAAGCAGGTGGCTGGGAAGCCAGGCAGCCTGACTCTGCATGTGGCAGCTGCTTTGCAGCCTCCCTCTGCAGGCTCAGTCCTGGGTGCCTTGGGTCACAGCCAGGAACTGCTTGAGAAGAATAGAGGGAAGTGAGGCCTCTGCTTCTCTCTCAGGCAGTCAGGCAGCACTGGGGGGATTGGGCCCTGGGCAGAGACGTGCCGTAGCCTGGAGCAACTCGCAACCTGCAGAGATGCCTGTGTCCCACCCCACACCCTTGGTTGCGGGTCGCTGGTGGGGGAAAGGAGGGGTGAGTTAGCCCTCTGCCTCCTTCTGCAAACAGGACTCCCAGCCCAGTCCCACAATGCATAGGGTGTGCCAGGTTCCCTCAGCACCACCTGCGTGGAAATGCCCCTCCGGGCACCGGTGGAACCACCCTCACTGAACCCCTCCCAGCTCCGTGCCACATGAGCTGGGGGTTAACATCCTCCCCACACCCAGGCTTCCCCCCCCCCCCCCACCGGCTTCACGCAGCTTGAGTCAGAGTGTTAGTCCCCTCCCCTCACCACACCACCCCCATTGGGCCTTTGCTCCCCTCCCCGGACTCCATGCCACACGGGCCAGTGGTTAATGCCCTCCCTCACACACTTCTCCACCCCCCCATTGGACTCCATGCAGTTGATTCCCTCCGTCAACTGCCCTCTGAGGCATCATAAAGGGGTGGCCCAGCAGTGTTCAGAGCAGCTGCCAATCCACTGGTGCTGATTCCTTGCTGGTTAGGTTGTCCGTTCGTGGGAAGGGACAGGGTGTGTGTAGGGAGGGAGGAAGGGGGATAGTGTGTATGTTGGAATTGATGGTGCGGTAAAGAGGGACAGTGAGTGTGGGGGGATGGGCAGTGTGGGGAGAGAGAGGGGTTAAGGAGGATCAGTGGGTGTAGGGATGGAGGCAGGGGGTAGGGATGGAAGGAGAGGGATGGGCAGCGTGAGGAGGGGGAGGGTTAGGAAGGATGGGTGGGTATAGAAATGGAGGCAGGGGGATGGGAGTGTAGGAATGGAGGACAGAGGTAGGGGTAGGGATGGAAGGAGGGAGTGGGCTGTGGGCCATGAGCTCCAGACTCTGGCTCTTCCCCCCAGAGACGGGGGGTTGGCGAGTATAGAGAGCAGGGGGCACCGCCCCTAGTAAATGTTTAAAAAATATATATATTCTGAAACCATCAAAACAGTATGCTTTGACATTCTCAGAACTTTTTTCTTGCTTTTCTCCCAAAATAAAATTCAGGCAAAACGGACCCAATTTTGTCAAGTGTTTTGATTTTGATGGAATTGCACATTCTGATGAAAGATAGCTCTCAAAAAGTTTCTCTGGATGACTCTAATTAGGTGCCTATCTCCCTCTGAAATTGTACTTGAGTCTTTTAAAACCCCCATTCTAGCTGTCCCATAGATGTAACCTAGATGAAAGGCTCAAGCAGAGCTCTGTGACCAGATAATATTCAACATCCTCATTGATTTCAGCCTAATCTATCATAGATGATGTGTTGAATTGATTTTCTAAAGGCACTGAAAGCATACCACATTCTGCTAGCTGCTACTACCAGGCCCCAAGTGGTTCTGTGAAGCCATGAAAGCATTCTTGCTTTGTGTTCAGGCCCACTAACTGGGGGAACGGGGAAGGGAAGGACAAAGAGTGCAGCTATCCGAGGGCTGGGAGCTCCTGACAGCTGCTGCCATTACCGCAGGAGCCCTGGGCCCTTTAAATCGACACTGGAATGCCCGGTGGCTCTGAGTGCTGGTGAGGGGGCTCGAGGGAAGGCTGCCCTAACCCTACCCCTTCTGGGATTGCAGAGTCAGTCCCCACTAAGTCACCTGACTTAGGGCCCGGTGAGTCTGTCGGCTCCACTGTTTGTGTCTATAGATAAATCCAAGAATCGACTTACTACAATCTCAACCATGGATATGAGATCAGCATACACAATGAGGAACACGACAGTGTTTCATGATCACACATGGTTTCTAACATTCATGCTGTATCTGAATATCAGTTGTGGCACTCAGCAACATACTGGTAAGACCCTTAAGTTATGCCTACACTGAAATTAGACACCCACAGCTGGCCTGTGTCAGGTGACTTAGGTTCATGGGGCTCAGGCTAAAGGTCTATTTAATTGAGGTGCAGACATTTGGGCTGAGGCTGGAGCCCAGCGTGTAAGACCCTGCAAGATGGAAGAGTCCCAGAGGTTGGGCTACAGCCCAAACCCAAACTTCTACACCTCAGTTAAACAGTCCCTTAATCCAAGTTTCACCAGCCTGAGTCAGCTGGCATAGACCAGCCATGGCCATCTAATTGCAGTAGAGACAAGTCCTAAGAGACATGGCTTCAATTCCCTGCTCCATCATAGATTTCCTGTGCAATCTTTGGAAAGTCATCTGCACCCAGATTGTTAAAGGGATTTAAGCACGGCAATGGTGTGCTGCAATGCCTAACTTGTTAGGAGCCTAACTCATCTTCAAAGGTGTTTTAGGCTATGTCTACACTGCAGAGTGATTTCAGAATAAGCTATTCCAGAATAGTTATTCTGAACTAGCTTATTTCAAAATATTACATCTACATTAGGGAAGCCTCAAAATAGTGTAGACATGCTATCTCGATTTAGAGCCCCAGGAGAAATAACTTAGAATGGCTCTGGTGAGGAGCTATTTTGAAATAGCAGAAGTGGAGCATCAACACACACCTTATTTCGAAATAGCTATTTCGGAATAGGCGTTATTCTTTGTAGAATGAAGTTTACAGAAGTTGGCATTGAAATAAACTGTCTGTTATTTCAAAATTATTTCAAAATAACAGAATTGCTGGGTAGACGTTCACATAGTTATTTTGGAATAACAGTCATTATTCCGAAATAACTTTACTGTGTAGACAAACACTTAGGGTATGTCTACACTTGCACCCTAGTTTGAAGTAGGGATGCAAATGCAGGCATTCGAAATAGTCAATGAAGCGGGGATTTAAATATCTTGCGCTTCATTAGCATGATCTCGCCGGCGCGCTAGTTCGAATCACAGCTGATTCGAACCAGGAAGTGCGCGCCAGGATGCATTAGTTCAAACCAAACCCCTTGGTTCGAACTAAAATTACTCCTCATCATTCTAATGAAACACGGGATATTTAAATCCCTGCTTCATTGACTATTTTGAATGCCTGCATTTGCATCCCTAGTTCGAACTAGGGTGCAAGTGTAGACATACCCATAGAGATTATATGTCCTAAGTGCCTAAACCCTTTTAAAAATTAGACAGGCTCCTAAATCAGTGAGGCATTGCAATGCTGAGCCCAGCAAAGCCTAAATATGTTTAAAATCTTGGGACTTATTTTTTCTAAGAGAAAATATTTCTGTTATTTCCTTTTTCAAATATTTGGGATCTGTCCCTGTACTGCAGTGATGGGAGTCACATAAATAATTAAATAATAATAATAATGCTTATATCTTTTCATCAGTAGATCTCAAAGCACTTTACACATCATTATCTCTGTTGTAGAGATGGGAACCTGAGGCACACAGAAGTGAAATGAAAACAGGAAAACAGGCCAGTGGCAGAGCCAGAATAGAACTATGGTTTTCTATTCACTGGGGAACATTGCCTTGAGTAATAGTATGATCTCATTAGTCTAAATCAAAAAGTAATTCTATGACCTCTTTGATCCAATGCCAACTGAAATCAATGTGAGTTTTCTAAATAATTGGGTAGAATTCAAATCTTAGTTATACCCATCCATCTAAAAATCTACAGTTACTCCAGATGTACACCTATAATTGAGATCCTAAATTTACTAATGGACTCCAGATGAGATTAATATGTGATTCTATCTAGGGAAAAACAGCTTCAAATTTTTGATAATTATTTGATTAATATATTCATTACTTAAGCCATCATCAATGTCTAATTTCAGTATTTTTTAATCATACCTCCCAACGGGACAAAAAAGCATGCCATAAGATATAAAATACCTACTGTCCAAAATAACTCCAACAAGTGGCTCGTATTTTTCATTTAAAATCTCCCACAGAGCAAATGGCTCCTGGGGTGTATCAGGGAGTATTCGGAAGAGAAAAGTAATGGTGTAGTCTGAAGGAAGCCCCTCAGGGTGCAAGTATCTGTAACAGAAAGAATAGTCTAAGAATTGAAGTAATCACAGTTAAGCTGATTTAAAAGCATTCTTCATTACTTTAGACTTGTCTTTTAAAATCAAGACCATGCATCAATATGAGACAAGTATCATTATACAGTAGAATCTACTCAACCATGATGTAAGTCAGAACAATGCTACCCTTGGGATTTTTCCAAATAATTTAATTATAAACTTGATGGTGCTTTACATTTTTGAAGTGATAATCTTTGTTCTACTTTATTATTTTAATTAAAAAAGGAACTAAAATACGAGTTTCATTTTAAAAATTGAGGGCCTAATCTAGAGGTCAGTGGGAGTTGAAGGTATTCAAGGTCAAGCCATGAATTATATTAAAAGCTTCTTTTTTAAAATGCACCCACTTGTGAGATTTTTGATAATCTTAAATTTAGTAGGTGATGAAAATATAAATGACTTGAAAGACCCATAATAATAGACCTTTCCTTTCTAGTTAAACCACCTTTAAACCATTGATAGAAAAGCAATTAACTGATGACAGAGACTTTTGCATGAACTTTTATAATTATTTTTAGAATGTATTTTTAGACCCTGCCCCCTCAACAAAACCTGGGAAAAGCCATCAGCAAGAAAGCTCCCAGGAATATAGTCCCAACTGTGGCAAAACAAGATAATTTCATAAAAACACTGAGAAGGTATCTACATTAAAAAACTATTTTCCTGATGAAAGATTCTTCTTCTGTACTCGTTTCAGCCCAATAAATGCTTTTAGTTAATTTCTGCAGGGTAAAATCCAGTAATTGGCACAAAGGCGTAAAAACTAATTCATTCTTTTCCTCTGCTGCTCTTTTGCTGGTTCAACGCTTCTGTGTGGGGGAATGAATGTGGAGGAGCCATGGAACATGCATAGCACACCAAGCAGGGCACAGGCAGGTTAAGGGAAGGTCAAGAGTCCCTCCCATCACCCTTCTTCTGCATGAGGGAGACAATAAGTACTCAGTGGCAATTCTTTACTTCCCCCTGTGTGCCTCTTCATAGGATCTAGTCCTAGCTCTCAAGCTGTGTAGTGGGTCCTGGATTTAAACAGAGGCAAACTGTGGTGCACTTCCGTACGGCACATAGCGCTTATCATAGGAAGTCCCACTGCAAAACAGTGGGGACTATTCAAAGAGTTCAGTAAGATTGAACATGAATAAATTATCACAATGCGGCCCTAAATTTGTATATGCTAAATTGATAATCACCATATTGCAACCTGTCTTAAAATGGCTCATGTCTCAAGCTAAAAATTGTCATTGTGCTCACTTTGCTTGGCAGTGTAAGTCTGGAGTGGAGTTAGGTCAGGACTTGGCTATCCAAGAAATATTCTTGCAGTTCAACTTAGAACACACACTGAAATTACATGTTGGTTTCCACATTTTTCTACCATGGAAATGCTAAATCTAAAGTAAGTCATGTCCTGAACTGGGCATTAGGATCATAATATAGGCATTAACACTTACTTAGTAGGCTGGGAAATTAAGGCATCTTTATGCAGTCTGTAACATGGATAAGCATTAAAAGTACCAGGTTCCATAGATACTCCTTCGACTGTCGAAAACTCCTTTTCAACCAAGCCAAACATTTCCATCATTTTAAATCCTGGAAAGCATAAAAATATTAAACATATCCTTTTAAATTCATTATGTTAAGGGACAAATTGAGCTACATAGAGAAGCTTCATATCACCAGGTAGTTAACAGCTGTTTTTATAATGGAAAGTAAGTAATTTATTATCTAAATGTGTGAATATCAGTAAATGAAAGTGATTCCACAAATGCAGAATCTATTATCATAATACTGTACCTGCTAAACTGTTGCCATCCTTATATACCAATGGGCAGGCTGGAAAACAATTAAAAATACATTTAAACTTAAAAGACTATTAAATATTTCAAAACGTATCTGTTTTATTTCTTCGTATAAAGAGCAAACTAAAATAATCTCTCCTAAAGGAGGTCTTCTGGTGAATCAATAGACATTAATAGACTACATATCCAGTTCTGGGAATCTGAGAAGTAAACCCACAGCTAGACCAAGCAGGGCTGCTCCCTCAGTATGCCCTGCAGTGCAAGTCGGCTAGTATGGTTCAGTACGCCATGCCAGCAAGACATTTCTAGCCAGCACCCTGCCCCCAGAGCTGCCTTTCCTCCAGATCTGTCTGTAGGGAGCCCCACAGGAGAACAGCTGGGGGCAGTATGGCAGATGGAGGAGCTGCCAGCACACTGCTCCTTTCCCGGCTGCACCTCCCAGCGATGAAAGGAGAAGAACCCTCAGTCCCACCACCCAGCCCTGTTCTCCAGTAGGACTGCCAGTGTATGGAGCCGGGGAGAGGCAGCTCCCTGGAAGGGCAGGAGTAAGTGCTGGGACTTCTGCACCTTTCCCTGCTGGCAGGGGCAAAACAGGGAAAGCAGAAGAACTGTCAACAGCTCTTGTACCACCTTCAGCACAGGCAACTGGAGCCTGTGAAGGGAGGAGGTACAGGGATGACCACCCAGAGGAACAGGGAGGGGGCATGAGGAGGCACCCCATTTAGCAATTAAGATTTTGGCCAGGGCACAGGGAGGTGATGCACCTCTAGAATGCTACCATGAGTCACCTATGGCCCCCAATTCCCCACCCCTAGGAACGTGAGATGAGTATGGGGAGGAGTGCAGTCACGTGGAGGGTTACATGCCCCTGCTTAAGTAAATGTTCCCCCCACGACTGCTCATACTGGTAAGAAATGTATTTTACTGGCACCACTAGGTCTGACTCAGCTCTCCAGCGGAGCATCAATGACTCAACTCTCAGGCATGCTGCAGCAGCCTATCCATGAGCAGGGCCAAGTCAAATAGCCTCAGAGCACGGATAGCAAGGGCTTGGCTAGGAACCTTCCTGCTGTCTCATGTTGTTACCAATTCTCCAGCTGTCCAGACTGCCCTGAGGTCTGTCCCCATTCCTAGGGTTACCAGGTAGCTTCAACAAAAATACCAGACACACTTGATCTCAGAATGGAGGTAAACCAGCTGGTGGGAAGCAGAGCTGGCAAGGGTGGGGGGCAGCAGGGCTGGCCGGGGGAGATCAGGAGGAGGAGGAGGGGGAGAACCGGCCGGTGGGAAACAGGGTTGGTCGGGGGGAGCGGGGCTGGCTGGGGGTGATGGGACCGGCCAGTAGGAAGCAGGGCAGAAGGGGGTCAGGGGAAGCGGAGCTGGCTGGGGAAGATGAGGAGGAGGGAGAGGGGGAAAACCGGCCAGTGGAAAGCAGGGCTGACCAGGAGGGGGTTGGGGGAAGCGGGGCTGGCCAGAGGGTGGAGCGAGGGGAGAGAATCAGCTGGTGGAGAGTTGGGCTGGCCCAGGTGCTCGCAGATCCCGGGTTCTGCCCATCCCGTGCACGGTCCTGGCGAAACCCGAGCAAGTCTGGCCCCGGGGATTCCATCCCACCCTGGCCCCACCTCCCTCGCGTAGATGCATATTGCCTGGATGGTAGACACACTCATGCAGCATGAATGTATCTACCAGGCAGTTCACAACTACATACTGATATTTCTAATAATAATAAAACTTACCTAATTAGGAAATAGTGGACATTTTATATGTCCGGTATTTTCCCAGTTTGTTTCTCAGACAGAACCCCCAAATACCAGACTGTCCGGTTCAAAACTGGACACCTGGCAACCCTACCCATTCCTTGTCCAAGTCTTTTCTGTGCCCTATTTTGGATCTCCCTGATCTTGCCCTGCACTGCACCTGCCTCTTGACTGACTGACTCCGATTCATCTTTGACCTTTGGCCTGCTTCTGGACTCTGACTACAATCCTGATTTGGCTTTCCTATGGACTCTGTCCTAGACTCTGACCCACAGCCTCTCCCCAGGCCCTGGTTTCAGTTCAGTATTGCCCTCTGTCTGGTCCTGAGTCGGTGTCTGGATTCAACCACTGTCAGCCATGACAACCTAGAACTGAGGGCCTAACAGCATCTCATGCGGCACCAGTAGTTGTTCCAAGCTAGCATACAAATTAAAGTGCACTTTTAAAAATGTTGACCTGAATGTCAAATAAATAATATTGCTGAGTTTGCAAAGGCCTGGTCTAATGATGTATAATGTTGAAACTGCAACCACTAAGAAGTAGACTGTACGGATTAAGAAAGGTGCATAGCAATACAATAAAAGCAACATTCTTGTGCAGCCAGTTCTGAAAGATTGCAGAAATTCACGTTAGCTACATATAGGCCATTTTCTAGGTATCAATATAATAGAACATAATAAGGGTATGTATATATGGAAATGTGGAAAATGCTCTCTGATAATGCCCTGGACCAGAAAGACCCTCTTTTCCTCTAGCCATAGAGGGTCTAGAAAAATGACACCCCCTGGTTTTGGACGGGTGCCAGCATTATAGCAGGAAAATCCTTGCTCCACCCTTTCCCTTTGGGCTGTAACTTTTCCAGTTTGTGTGCTCTGCACATACTAGAATTTGGTCCTGGGGAATACATTTTACAGATGTTGTTTAAATAAAGAATGTTTAGTCAACATTAAACATAAAATAGGTTAAAGGTCTATACAAAATAAAAAGTTAAAAATTGTAGACCAAAAGTCTTCTCTCATTTACCCTGCTGTAAATTCAGAGCAACTTCTTTTTGCTCAAGGAGTTACTCTGGATCACACCAGTATAACAGATGTTCCTGAATAATTGCAACCAGAACCTCATTAGTCTCATACCACAATAATATTGTAGCAATGAGATCTACAAAGATATTAGAAAACTGGCTGTATTTTTCAATGGTATAGAAACAGAATTTTTGGACTAGAAAACCAAATTATAAAAAATGAACTCCTTATTTAGCAGGTATTGAATGTTGCACAGGTACAAATACAAATCAAAATGGCTAACTTGCTGATGCAGTTTCACAGACAAAAGTGATCAGTTCATCTTCAATCTTTTCAAAGGCATCAAAATCATCCACAAAGAAGACATGTCTTTCACTAGGCTTGCTGCCAATGTTAACTAATTCTGAATAATCTGCATCCGCCACACCAATAGCAAAAATGCTGAAACCTAAAAAAGAAAAAGGAATGTTCTCGTGATTTGTTCATTCAAAGAGCGGAAATCAAATATAAACATATCATTTCCTTTGGCTCCTTTCCTGGCTAAATGTACAAATAGAAAAATTCTTAATTTTCCTACAATGCATATGAAAAGTCATGCATGTATCCCAAGTAACGCACTCAGCAGTTCCAAAAGAAATCTCATGGTAATATTTTTCCTTTGGCTATTTAAGCACATGCATAAGTATAATTCTCTTTGACTTCAATGGGATTTAAACAAATGCTTAAAGTTAAGCATGTTCTTGCGTGTTTTGCTGATTTCTTCCATGTTTAAATTTAAGCATCCGTTTAAAATGCTTTGCTGAACTGATGCCTGAGTGCATTTCAACAACAACAAAAACCAGCTGTATAGTATATTACAAATACAAAGCACCCAAATCAATTGCCTTGATTTTTTGAATAGATTTAACTCTATGCAATAGAAGTGGAGTTTAAATGTCACTTTTTATACTGGTTTATTTTCATTTCAGATTAATCAGTGATTAAACCCCACAGGTTGAGCCTGCTCCACAATTTCCTCTGATGGGTCATATTTTGAACTGGGAGCCTGATCTTGATTATGAAAATGGGAGCAAATCTGGCTTGCAAGTTTGAGGAGGAGCAAACAATAATTATTCATCAAAAATATTTCTTGATTCTTTCCTTTCCATGTTCTGACAATAAAAATGACCTATCTGTAATGTTCTGAATACTGGCAAAGCCTGCTTTAGTCCGTGGGAGTCTTTCCATTGACTTCAATAGGCACTGAATGAGGCCCACCCACTCACCCATGATTTTCTATGGCCAGTAGAAGGGCTTTCCTAGGAGAGGATTCCAACCTCTGAATACCTTTCACAGGTACACCAGAGTTTCACCATAATAATTCTTATTATTTGTATTATAATAGCACCTACATGTCCAACCTAGGGATGTTCAATTTTGACTAATCAGCTAATCAAATAGTCGATGAAGTTTCCATTGACTACTTGATTAGCCGATAAAGGGTGGAGTGGGATGCTTGCTATCCCAGCTGCGCCTCTGCCTTTTAAAACTAGTAAGAGCCCTCCACAGCTTACTGCATTTAAAAGGCAGAGGCGCAGTGGGGAGCCTGGGGCGAGCCATGGCGCCATTTCCCCCGTTGCACCTCTGCCTCCCCTGCGGAGACGATGCTGGCGGGAACTGGCTTTTACGCCAGCTCCCCCAGAACTGGCTCCAGTTTCACACCCTTGCTGCCTCTGAAAAAGAGGCAGCAAGGGAGGAGAACGCAACTAGTCGAGTAGTGACTCAACTACCCAATAAGACTAGGCTTATCAGGTAGTCGACTAGTCGCTTATATCTCTAGCCCAAACCATCTTTGTGCCAAGCATCATTCACATGCATTGGGCAGGTTCATTCTACAAGGACAGGTCAATCTAAACTACGCAATCTGAGTAGCATCACTCAAATTGACATAGCTTAGATCTACTTACTGTAGAGACCACACAGCAAGGGACTGTCAGAAAAAACGCTTCTGTTGACTCCTCTTATTCATCTTATTCTGCTGGAGTACTGGAGTCAACAGGAGAATGACTGGCAGTCGATTTTGTGGGTCTTTACTAGACTTGCTAAATTGACCTTCAGTGGATCGATCACTGCAGCATCAATCCACACCAAAGTGGAGACTCGGGATGTTAAAAAAGTGGATAATTGGGTAAACAAGTAACTGTTGAAACACTGAGCAGTTACATGGTTATTTGCACACACAGCGCTGAGCATCAGCCAACTCCGTGGGAGCCAGTGCTCACCAGGAGCCAGCTATTAAATTAGCTCCCAGTGTGCACTGGCTCATGCCTGCCGCTCCATTCCTGGGTGCCAACTGTTGTCCTGCGCTGCCGCCTCTGATAAAAAGGCAACAGCGTGGTGTAGCAGCCGCTTCCCGGGAGCAGGGTGAGGGCCTGCTTGTAACCATGATTGTTAACCATGACTGTCTCTCTAGCACAGTGGCTCACAACCTTTCCAGATTACTGTATCCCTTTCAGGAGTCTGATTTGTCTAGCTTACCTCCAAGTTTCACCTCACTTAACTACTACCTGCTACCAAAATATGACATAAAATACAAAAAAAATCCCAGTGCACTATTGCTAAAAAAATTGCATAGTTTCTCATTTTTACCAGATAATTATAAAATAAATCAATTGGGATATAAATCTTGACCATACATTTCAGTGGATAGTATACAGAGCAGAACGAACAATTTTAGTTTGTATGGACTTTGCTAGTATTTTTTATGCAGCCTGATGTAAAACTAGGCAAATATCTAGATGAGATGAGATGCCTAACATGGATGAGAATATGATTTATAAGATTCTGTCTGAAAATACTTAAGCTTGTGAGCAGTCTGCATGATTTTAAAAACATGCACAAATATTGAGCTAATAATACTAATACTAATACTAATAACCAGGGCTCGCTGAACCATGGCAAGCCCCGCTCGCCAGCCGCACTGTCCGGCGATCTGCGCATGCACAGATCGCCCGAACCCGGCTCTTCCGGGTTACAATCTACTCGCCATAGGCGAGTAGATTGTATACTTTGTCGAGCCCTGCTAATAACTACAAATAAATTATATAAAATGATACTTATTCCCTAGTGGAATTCAGAGTTTCCCAGTATGTGCTGTCTGCTTTAAATCTTACTTGGATTAGATTTATAAAACCTTTTGTGGCAGAAATTATCCATATTGAATGTCTGGGCTTAAACAGGGATGATGACGATGGAGGAGTGGGAAAAACTGAAAATGCAAACATTTTCTAATATATATGTTACCATCCAGTTGCATCTCTCTGGAGACTTTGTTCACATCATCCTGTGATCGTCCATCAGTAATGACCACCAAAACCTTAGGGATGCCCCTTCTTATGCCTGAATCAGTAGTAAACAAGGCCTCCCTTGCATGCTTAATTGCTTTGCCTGAAACAGAATAAATCCTTTATGAAAATAATCTGGTTTATGATAGATTTTCTGTTTGTACTTAATACACTGATAAAAGAACAAAGTCCCATATAAATTATTAGGTCAAGATTTTCAAAAGCATTTTCCTAACGCCAAGCTTCAAAAGCCATGTGTAGACACCGAAATAGGTAGCCTGATACTGGAAAGTGCTAAGAGCCCAGTAGCAAACTCTGACTTCAGTGAGAGCTGATGTATACTTGGCTATTTGGAAAATCAGGCCACTTCGATAGGTGCATAAATATAGATTTAGGAACCTAAATTTGACTCTGCCTCTTGACCTTTGGCTTCCTGGGTAGAAAAATGGAAAGGTGTAATTGTGACCATCACAAGTGGTCAGTGAAGTGTAAGTAGCCAGATGAAATCGGGGGCAGGGATAGTCAGTGGTTTGAGCACTGGCCTGTTAAACCCAGGATTGTGAGTTCAATCCTTGAGGAGGCCATTTAAGGTTTAGGGCAAATCTGTCAGGGATGGTACTTGGTCCTGCTATGAGGGCAGGGGACTGGACTTGATGACCTCTTAAGGTCCCTTCCAGCTCTATGAGATGGTATATCTCCATTAAAAAAAAAATCTGTGACATCTGAGAAGATAAACCCTATGGCTCCAAACAACCTCATCAGTACTCAAGCTGAATTCCCTCCTCACTGGCTAAACAAAAGTCTGGTTAGAATTAGTTATCAGTCAGCCTTCTCCCTCCACAAAGACCCCAAACCCTCCTCTGAGACTTAACTCTCCCCTCTCATAAAACAGACCTCCCCCTTCTGCTAAAACCCCTGCACAACTTTTCTCTTTGGGATGAAATCCCTCACTTTTCCTCCTGCCAGCATGAATCCACATCAGTGTTTTCTATAAGCTGTCCAGGAGAAATTCAAATGCTGCCCCACTGATTAGCAGAGCTCCTGCCCACAACAAGTTTTGTTTCTCCTGCTGGCACACATTCGCACATGGCTCAGTGCACATAATTTATTTCAACGCATGGATGGAAAGGATTAGAGGGAACATTGATCCACATTACTTCCCGTCCCACCTTCTCCAAACCCCACAGCCATTTGCCTTTGACAGACCATTTCCCCTTCACTGATCCCCAGCCCTCTAGTTGTATTAAGGTCCCAAAGTGCAGAGTTACATCACGTGGGCAGTGCAACCAGGAGATCACCAGGGCTTTCTGGCCATGATGACATGGGGCATTTCAGAATCTCACTTGACATCCTCACTGCAAACTATCTTCATCACCACTCTTCTTGCACTCATGTCACATGGCCTTATCCTGGCAAGCGTCTTTGCAAACAGAGGAGTAACTTCTGTACAGAGAAGGGTCATACAAAACTGTCTCACAGCCTGCAACTTCTCTCACCTGTTTTAGTGTTTCCTCCTTTGTATGCTATTTGCCGAATAGCTTCCAGAAGAGTCTCTTTGGTTTTGTACAGATTCAGTTTAAATTCTGTCCTGGGATCATCACTGAACTGAGCGATTGCAACCTGTATACAGAAAACATGTTAATTAGTAACCACCGCTCAAAGCACGTGAGCTCATTTACATCAGAATTATTTGGACCTTTGCACTCTCCTTCACTTACAGCCATTTTTATTTGTTGATTTATTTGTTTATCTATTTTTTAAGATTTCACTATTTTGCTCTCACTATTTCACAGTTTTGTTCTCTGCAGCATTGGCTACTGGCTATCACTTTCTGGTTTCACTAGGTAGTAGACAGTTTTTCCACTTTGGCAAAAGAATTCCCTACCCAGCCCAAGGGCATAATCCTATACCAAGTTGCTCATATATGTAGTCAATCCCATACCAAGTTCATTCAGAAATAGTTGTCTATGAGTAACTGAGATTTGGACTGAAATTTAGGAAGTATTAGAAATAACATGAGAACCTATTATTCGGTTATCTCCTCTCTCATATATGCTGCTGTGTGGAGTCCTGCCCTGCCTTAAATTAGGCATGAATTTCTGTGGGATTAGGAACTATGTTTAAAAAAAAATTGTGCTGATAGGAATAAAAAATTAAGAGGAAGTAAGAACCTAATCTTCTTCTATGTTTGGAAAGTGCCTAATACCTTTTGTGTGCTATTATATGTTAAATATTAAACAAAATTAACACAGCAATATTTACACTCAGCTGTATTTTTAAAAGGTTATAAAAGCTCTTCCTGAGCACGTTCAGTGTTTATCATCTTTTCCCGTACAAGTACTTTAAAACATGAGCATGGTAATTATTGTAAATATTGTGCTTTATTTTATTTCACATTAATGCTTAGTCTAGAGCAGATGAATTAAAAACTAAGAAAAAAATAAACTTACAATTTTTAATGTGAGTGAAGGCCAAGGGTTGAAATAAACACCATACAAAGGGGCAGTACAAGGCCTAATTATTACTTAAATTGTGAGGACTTGAGAAAATTGAAATATTTTTAGGCATTGTGCTGTCTGTCTTGTGTATCATCTCACCCTCTGGAATATATAAAATAAGATACTACAGAGGAACAGCTGCCAGAACTCAGTTTGTGTTTTCAAAAGAAGTGTAAACCACACTTTGATTGGTTCAGTTCTAGATACTAGATACAATTGTTTGGCTACTCTCTCTCTCTTTGTATTTATTACCTGAGTTCCATCAGGACCAATTCTGTCCAAAGCGCCAACTGTGCTGTACAGGAATCCAATTATTTTATTGAAATTGTCATCTCCAATACTCCATGACCCATCCACTAAAAACACGAGGTCAGCCTTGGCAGCTTTGCAAACTGAGGAGCAACAAATATTTTGGAAGTTACTTTTCGGCCATTGGTAACATCTTTGTTAATACTCACTAAAAAGGCCTCAATTTAGCAATTAGGTCTGCTGGCATGGACTCCCTAGTGCATCCAGAGTAAACAGGATTCTGCATGGGATGAAGCATCTACACTAGCAGATGTGACTATATATCAGATGTAAAGGTCCTAACGGTGCTTAAATATTTTGCTAAACATTTTAATTTTAAAATAATGAAGCACGCACATTTATACAAGGACACAATGAGTTGTTATAGAAGGTAACATTGTGAGGAATCCTCCATTCCCAGACTGTGTAACTGCTCTGCAGAAGCTCATCCAGCTGACAGACTTGAGTGAGCTCTGTAACTCCTGAGAGGTACAGGTAGCCAGTGCAAGGGAATAAAGAGGAAACTTTCATTCCTTTACAGCCCAATACAAGCAAACAATCTGGCCTTGGGATCTCCTATTCCATGGCTACCTACTCCTGCAAGCTATTTGGTAGAAGGGCCCCATGGAGCTGAGGTCCAGCTCACAGAGGAGTTACTCCCTACAAGGTTCTTTGGAATCTACTCCCTAATTTGCACAGCAATTGCTTATGGCAAGAAAATGGGCATAAATTGAGGTTATCTCTGAATTTTGTTTTTACCCCGCACGGAAGAAATTCATCTAAGAGCTCATCTAGACTATGGGGAAGATTCAAAAGAGGATATGCAAATTCCCACGGAATTTGTATATCTTCTTCCAATCTTACTTTCAAAAGCAGAGCTTTAGAAAGTGAAAGTAGTCATGGTGCGTTTTTTCGGCATCCCCCCTTTTTTGAAATGCTGCGTAAACCTAATTTTTTTAGGAAAAGCAGCTTTTCGAAAAAGGGGAGAAAGATGCTGAAAAAAATGCCTCTTGGCTACTTTCCTACTCAGTGGTTTGAGCATTAGTCTGCTAAAACCAGGGTTGTGAGTTCAATTCTTGAGGGGGGCCATTTAGGGATCTGGGGCAAATCTGTCAAGAATGGTACTTGGTCCTGCCGTGAGGGCAGGGGACTGGACTCGATGACCTCCAGTTCTAGGAGATAGGTATATCTCCATATATTATTATATTCTATTTCTTGCAGATTTCAGCTGAAGTGTACTCATCTTCGGGTATATTTGCTGCCGAACAGTTCTATTAATTGCATAAGATCCCTTTCTTGCAGTATCTACAGAGGAGTTCCTCAGCTGGTTTAAAATGGCATAGCTCCACTGACTTCAAGTTGAGGAGCTGGCCAACAATAAAACACTCTGAACAGAAACATGTATGAGACTCTATATGAAACTCAGGGTCGAATATAGGAGATTAAGAAGCCAAAGGAAGCCTTTATTTAAACAGGAGAGTTGTGAGTATAGTACGTGCACATGACAATATTTGAGTGGACTAGACAAATCATGTTGTTTTATGAGTCTAACAACTTCTAGGATAGTGGTTTTAAACCTGTGCATTGAACTGTGGGGTTTGATGAGGGGATCTGTAGACTATGTCTAAGATTTTTAAAGAGGTCTGTGCCACCATTCAAAATTGTTTAGGGGTCAGCAAATGTTACCACTATTCTAAGTTATACACTGATCTACAGTCAAATTTGCCTGTTGACTTCTGTTGCAACATATTTAAAATGTGTTAATGATTGACCATTTATATGCTTTGCATAAATTTACCAAGTCCCCAAACAATAAAACACAATTTAGGGAAAGTTCGTCAATGCATGTAAATCAGCTCAGATCCATTAGTTTCCATGGAGCTACATCCATTTACACTAAATAGGAATCCAGCCCTGGAAATCCATAAAAGTGCTACATGAGTTCAGTCTATTTTAAATCTATAAACCCAACACTTATTTACCTTCTTTTGCCGGAGGGATTGTAGGAGGTGGAACTGTTGTTGAAGGAGGGGTCGGTGGTTGAGTTGGAAATGGTACTGGAAATTAAAAGAAAAGAACACCAAGGAGAAATCTTATCTGAAGACACTTTCACACATTTCCCAGTTATTTGAGGTAGGGCATTTTCTTCTTTTTTGTTTTGTTTGCAGGTATATACCTACACAATTATGCAATCCAAAGGCCAGCATGGATTGATTTCATCTACTACTGCAGCTACTACCAACTAAGGCCTAAATTGTGGCTTTGCCACAATCTCCTTGTATGATACAGTGTGTTCTGCTGTCCCAGAAGTAGGGAAGCCAATTGTGACAAAGACACTTTCCCCTACTCTGACAGGACATATCTTGCACAGGCCATAGACTTGGTGCAGTGTCCATACCCTGTTGTGCTATGGATAATTCTCCTTTCCCTTCCTGATTTCCTCCCAACCTGGCCAATAAGAAAAGGAACAACTCCTCAAAGTCTGGTTTCCCCAGCATGTGTTATATACAGTACAGATAGCTAGCACAGGGAGAGGCTTTCCATCGCTGTACAGTCCTGTGTAGGCATGCAGAAGAAACAACAGTCTGGCCCTAAAGCAACTGTCCCTTAGCTCATCTGGTAGAGATTGGTGTTTTTTCAGCTGGAAATCAGATTTGTAGCTCTCTCTGTGTGTGTAATATTGAATCATTGTGCCTGTTGCTGCCTGCAGTGCATGATTTGTTACAAGGTTACTATGCACAAGGAAAAATCATGGAAAAACTATATTCCTTGTCTTTTACTTCATGTAAAGATGCGTCTCTAAATGGCATGCTCCCAGAAATGAGGCTGAACAAATCATTGGCTACTCACAGCTTTGCTGTGGTTGTGACAATGATTGAATAAAAAAGCTTTGTTAGCAAATTTCAATATAGTTTTAGGCTGAGTTCAGAGGTAACATGTAAATACTTGATTTCTACATTTATGACTGAGGAAAAATTCCCAGCCTTGTCAGTCAACATTCCTTCCAGTATTCTTGTAATGCACGGAACCACATCCGATGCAGTTAAATGTTGTTCCTTGGGGGAAAGTGTATTTGATATTCCCCACAATGTATACATTGTGTGTAAGGTTACAGGAGGTAAGGGCAGTTGCATAAAGCCGTCCTTCAGAAAGGATTACCAGAAAGACTTCAATATAAAGGGATTTGAACTCCACAGCTACATCCACTGGGCCCAATCTCACTCCCGGGCTGAAATTGCACATAGTGCTAGGATGGGTCAGGAGACGGAAGGGGAGGCACAGCTGGTGAGGGGCTTCTCCAGCAATATGGGGGATGGAACCGTGGGTGGCCTGGGGGTCCTCTGGAAGAGGGCTGGTGCTAAGGGTTTCTCCGGGCTTATGGTTCTGGCTGAGAGCAGGTAACAGGGGTCCCACTAAGTCTTCTGTCCTGGGGCCCAAAATTCCTGTCAGTGGACCTGGTTTAAAGTGAGATAGGGAGAAGAGAGAGTGGAAGCTGGGGAAAAAAGTGTTCTGTTTCCTTCCCTTCATCCTTTGTTTTGTCTCACTACATTGTAAGCTCATCAGAGCTGGAACCTGCCTTCTTCTATGCTTGTGAGGCATCTAGCTCACTTTACGCCCTTAGAGGAATAATAATGGGTACAATTTTCAAAAGAATCCCAGTGACCTACGAGCCCAAGTCCCACTGACTTTTGAAAAAAATTTCCAATGACAGCTTCAAAGATCTGAATCTTTCACTAGTTCTCTGTGTTTTGGACACTTGGTTTTCTCTGCTGTCCATGTTTTGAAATCCTCTTTAGTGAGTCATTGATTTTACAGCCAGAAGGGACCACTTGTGAACTGAGCTAAAACATCTTCTCCCTGCTTTGTTAGAGGGCCGTGTCTTCTACCCCATTCCTGTGTGTAGTTATTAGCTCCTGGGAGAAATGCATAGCTATGAGTGAGAATACTCTGGAAGAAGCAACCCTTTGAGCACAATTAGGAGAAGAATAATTAGAAGCCCCCCGTAAAAGAGTAAAAAAAAATTCCCAACCACCCTTTGGCCCCTGTGTGATTACTATACATTAGTTCCGGCCTCTTCCCTTACTAGTGAGGGGACAACCAACGGTGATCATGAGGTGGCTGAACTTTAAGAGACTTCACTTACATGTTGTTTCCATGATGCTTACTCCAGGGCCCTCTAACTCCTGAAGTTGTGCATAGACACTGACTTTATACTCAGTGCCAGGCGTGAGCTCAAAGAAGCAATGGCTAGGTGTCCCTCCACCAAGGATTACTTCTTTCTTTCTCCCATCTGGAATTACAAACCATTAGAACAGAATGTGATCTACCATTTTACAGAATGAATGTGTCATAGAATGGCCTGAATCTGGAAGGGAATGTGACAGGAAGTGAAGTGGCTATAGGAACGCTCTATTTATTAATTGTTTTGTGCCACATGCTGCCTTCAGTCTGGATGAAATTCATGCCTGTGCAGAAAGGCCCATCAAAAGGCCTGGGCACCATTTAATGCTCCTAACTCCCAATCAGGCCTGCTGGCACGGCAGGGCAGGGCAGGACAAAGGGGGCCATTGCCCCAGGGCCTGGTGATTCAAAAGGGCCTGGGGCTCCCGGCCGCCACCATTGAAACTGGCAGCGGCAATGCCCAGAGCCTTGGGCCTTTTAAATCCCTGCCAGAGCCCCATGCTGCCTGAGGAGAAGGGAGTACCACACGGCATGCTCCAGACAGCACTGAGAGCTGGCTGTGGGGAGGCTGCAGCCTGGGCGGTACTGAGGGCTGGCTGCCCCAAGCCCAGCCTCTTCTGACTGGGGCCACCTTTCTCTGCCCTCACCCCAACACACACACGTTGCCCAGGAGCCAGGGGAGGCTCTTGGCTCCCCTGCTCTCAATAGTGCTTATGTAGAATTCAAGTGGTGTCTCTGCAGATTCACTCCCTGTGCATTAAAGCCCTGATCCAAATGCTGTTTAAGTTCATGGGGATACTTACATTGACTTCAGTGGGCTTTGGATCAGGCCTTGAATGAATCACAGATGCCACTGAGAGTTGTGCTATATACTGGAATCAAATTTTGTTCTCAGACTGGGCATCTTGCTCTCATCTTGCATTCATTAAGTGCAGGAAGGACCTAAGCAGTAACATCTTTAATATTTACTGGGCTCTGAGGGGAATTTTGTTTAATTCTCAACTGGAAGAAAGAATGACTATATGGGCATTGGAGAAAGGGTGGGTACTGAAAACTAACTGATGGATGTCTTAATAATTAACATAAAGCATTTGACAGAAGTAAGCATCCGTAAGAGAAAAAGGAGAGTTACAGGGAAATGAAAGCAAGTATACTACACATTCTATGCAGTATTCATTAACCATGCCAATAAGTCCCGTTTGTTGCCAAATAAAAACCATTTTATGCATATCAGACTGAGTAGCAATACTATGAAGATAATTGACAACTGGTTGAACAAGAAGCAGAACAAGCTGGACAATGAAAGCTCTTCATGACAGATATTAACAAGGAGCTCTTTTGTTCTCTCTCAAATTAAGGCTTTCAGGCTAGGTTAAAGATATGTCTGGCAGTGCTACATAATAATGAATAGGCACCAAGGAAGCAGAATTTAGGCTAATTCTCAGGTAAGAACGAAATTTGCACGTCTTGTGCCAAAAAAGATCTTTACTTTAAAACAATTTGTCTGTATTTCAGGCCTTCAGATAAACCTTATCTGAATCCATCAACTGTACAATACAACGGTCACTATCTGACAATCAAATTGGCACCTACAGTCCATGTTGTCTTTGGTTAACTTGATTAAGTCTTACTAGCTGCACTTCTCAAGTTATTCAAGGTTTTCAAGGGTATCATGTTATGAAAGCTAATTGTTTTTCATCATAACAAGGCAGTGAGTTTCTACCAGGGATGAGCAAATTAGTCTGCATACATTTATAGCTCACCCACCCACCCCAATCCTTACCTGAATAAGATAAAGTCCACTGAACTTCCATCATAGGGCTTTTCCCTAAACAGGCATGGTTGACTGGCATTATGAGATCTAAGTGGATAGATCCACTCTATCATCTGGGTCTTTATGAAGTAACCAACTGAACCAGATTGCTGGCACTTAACATTAAAAAAGTTGTAGAGCAGTTTTTAAACGAAGGGCTGGGGGGAAAGGCGACAGGTGAGGAGCACATGGATTGTACAGAGACATCTCTTAGAGGAGGGTTTATTAATAGAGATTCTCTAGTAAAGAGGAGAGAATGGAAGATGATAAAGTATGGGTAAGATCAGATCTGAAATAATCAAATAAAAAAAGAGTCTAACACATCAGGAAATGGCAGAGAAAAAGTGACGTTTTTAAATTGCTTATACACAAACGCGAGAAGTCTAATAAAAAGATGGGTGAATCAGAGTGCCTAGTAGTAAAGGAGGATATTGATATAATAGGCATCACGGAAACTTGGTGGAATGATGATAATCAAGGGGTCACAATCATACCAGGGTACAAAATATATCAGAAGGACAGAACAGGTCATGCTGGTGGGGAGTGGCACTAAACATGACAAAAAAATTAAAATCAAATGAAGTAAAAATCTTAAATGAACCAAAATGTTTCATAGGGTAGTAATTCTATACTCGAATAAGAATATAGCAGTAGGGATAAATTATCGACCACCTGACCAGGACAGTGATAGTAACTATGAAATTCTAAGGGAAATTAGAGAGGCTATCAAAATAAAAAACTCAATAACAGTGGGGGATTTCAGCTATCCCCATATTGACTAAGTACCCGTCACCTCAGGTCAGGATGCAGAAATAACATTTGATGCCTTAAATGACTGCTTCTTGGAGTAGCTGGTTCTAGAACCCACAAGGAGAAAGGCTATTCTTGATTTAGTCCTAAGTGGAGTGCAGGATCTGGTCCAAAGGGTAAATATAACTGGAAATAGTGACCATAATGTAATAAAATTTAACATCCCTGTGGTGGGAAAAAGACCTCACTAGCCCAACACTGTGGCATTTAATTTCAGAAAGGGGAACTACCCTAAAATGAGGAGGTTAGTTAAAGAGAAATGAAAAGGTACAATGACAAAAGTAAAAACCCTACAAGCTACATGGAAACTTTTCAAAGACATCATAATAAAGGCCCAACTTAAACGTATCCCCCAAATTAAAAAACACATAAAGAGAACCAAAAAAGGTGCCACTGTGGCTTAAAAACCAAGTAAAAGAAGCAGTAAGGGATAAAAAGACATAGTTTAAAAAGTGGAAGTTAAATCCTAGTGAGGAAACAAAAGTAACAAATTGTCAAATTAAGCGTAAAAATACAACAAGAAAAGCCAAAAAGGAGTTTGAAGAACAGCTAGCCAAAAACTCAAAAAAATAAATAGCAAAATGTTTTTTAAGTACATCAGATTCAGGAATCCTGCTAAACAACTAGTGGGGCCCCTGGATGATTGAGATGCCAAAGGAGCATTCAAAGACAATAAATTAATTGCAGAGAAATTAAATGCATTTTTTGCTTCGGTCTTCATAGCTGAGGATGTTAGGGAGATCCCCAAATCTGAGCCATTCTTTTTAGGTGACAAATCTCAGGAATTGTCCCAGATTGAGGTGTCATTAGACTTAACAGTAACAAGTCACTGGGTCCAGATGGCATTCACCCAAGAGTTCTGAAATAACTCAAATGTGAAATTGCGGAACAATTAACTGTGGTTTGTAACCTATCCTTTAAATCAGCTTTTGTACTAAGGACTGGAAGATAGCTAACGTGACATCAATATTTAAAAAGGGCTCTAGAGGTGATTCTGGCAATTACAGACTGGTAAGTCTAACGTCAGTACTGAGCAAATTAGTTGAAACTATAGTAAAGAATAAAATTGTGAGACACATAGATGAACATAATGGCTATGTCTAGACTGGCAAGATTTTCCGCAAATGCTTTTAACGGAAAAGTTTTCCGTTAAAAGCATTTGCGGAAAAGAGTGTCTAGATTGGCACGGACGCTTTTCCGCAAAAGCACTTTTTGCGGAAAAGCGTCCATGCCATTCTAGACGCGCTTTTGCGCAAAAAAGCCCCGATTTTTGCAATCGGGGCTTTTTTGCACAAAACAAATCTGAGCTGTCTACACTGGCCCTTTTGCCTGAACGGGAGCAGCATAGTATTTCTGCAAGAACACTGACAATCTTACATGAGATCGTCAGTGTTTTTGCAGAAATTCAAGCGGCCAGTGTAGACAGCTGGCAAGTTTTTCTGCAAAAGCAGCTGCTTTTGAGGAAAAATTTGCCAATCTAGATACAGCCAATTTGTTGGGGAAAGTCAACATCGTTTCTGTAAAGGGAAATCATGCCTTACTAATCTACTAGAAAAACTTAAACAATGAATAGTCTTGCAGCACCTTAGAAACTAATAAAACATATAGATGGTATCATGAGCTTTTGTGGCTACAACCCTCTTCTTTCCGAAAGCTCACGATACCATCTACATATTTTGTTAGTCTCTAAGGTGCTGCAAGACTATTCGTTGTTTTTTAAGTTCTTCCAGTTACAGACTAACTTGGCTACCCCTCTGAAGCTTTTAATTTACTAGAGCTCTTTGAGGGGGTCAACAAACATGTGGACAAAGGGGATCCAATGGATATAGTATACTTAGATTTCCAGAAAGCCTTTGACAAGGCCCCTCACCAAAGGCTCTTAAGTAAAGTAAGTTGTCATGGGATAAGAGGGAAGGTCCTCTCATGGACTGATAACTGGTTAAGACAGGAAACAAAGGGTAGGAATAAATGGTAAGTTTTCAGAGTGGAGAGAGGTAACTAGTGGGGTCCCCCAAGGGGCCATACTGGGACCAATCCTACTCAATCTATTTATAAATAATGTGAAGAAAGGGGTAAATAGCGAGGTGGTAAAATTTGCAGATGAGTCTAAACTGTTCAAGCAAACTGTGAAGAGCTTCAAAAATCTCATAAAACTAAGTGATTGGGCAACAAAATGGCAAATGAAATTTAATGTTGATCAATGTAAAGTAATGCACATTGGAAAAAAATAATCCCAACTATACATACAAAATGATGGGGACTAATTTATCTACAACTACTCAAGAGAAAGATCTTGGAGTCACTGTAGATAGTTCTCTGAAAACATCCACTCAATGTGCAGTGGCAGTCAAAAAAGCAAACAGAATGTTAGGAATAATTTAAAAGGGGATAGAGAATAAGACAGAAAACATCTTATTGTCTCCACATAAAACCATGGTACTCCCATATCTTGAATACTGCATACAGATGTGGTCACCTCATCTCAAAAAAGATATATTGGCATTGGAAAAGATTCACAAAAGGACAACAAAAGTTATTAAGGGTTTGAAATGGGTGCCATATGAGGAGAAATTAAAAAGACTGGGATTTCTTAGTTTAGAAAAGAAGAGTCTAAGGGGGGATATGATAGAGATATATAAAATTATGACTGATGCGGAAAAATGAATAAGGAAAAGTTATTTACTTGTTCCCATAACATAGGAACTTGTGGTCCCCAAATGAAATTAATAGGTAGCAGGCTTAAAACAAACAAAAGGAAGATTTTCTTCACACAGTGCATGGTTGGCCTGTGGAACTCCTTGCCAGAGGAGGGTGTGAATACCAGGACAGTAACAGGGTTCAAGAAAGAAATAGATAAATTCATGGAGGTTAGGTCCATCAATGGCTATTAGCCAGGATTTGTAGGAATAGTGTCCTTAGTCTCAATCAGAGGCTGGGAATGGGTGACAGGAGAGGGATTACTTGATGATTTCCTGTTGTTTCACTCTGTCTGGGGCACCTGGCATTAGCCACTGTCGGAAGACAGGATACTGGGTAGATGGACCTTTGGTCTGACCAGGTCTGGCTATTCTTATGTTCACTGCTTCCCATCCTCCATTCTCTTGGGAGCCAGCCTGTACGTCCATTCCCACACAATTCAATGGGCTGGAAGCAGCAGATAAGGAACCTATAGGAGTGTTTCTATATCTTTTTTGGTACAGAAGGTGACTCAGTTGGGGACTGGAGAACAATGGGTTTGAAGAGATGACATTGAGGATGGACAGCTGTATCTTAAAATGCTTTGGGGGGGGGGGGGTAGGGGGAAGGAGAAGTCTCTTGGATCTCCTGCTAGATACAACGTAGTATCTGGTAGGGGTGAGCTGGACCCTGTGTAGTTACAGAGAAAATCACAAAGCTGTGTGGAAGAGGCATCTGCAAATTTGAGGGTACAGGGCTTTAAATGGCTCAGATAATGTGGGAAAGTATCCAAGCTTTTATTTTAAGGTATCCAAGTTTCCAAGATTTTATTTATTACTCTAATGCCAAATCTTTTGTGGCTCATTCATTTCCAGTTTCTGTATAGTTCTGCTCTTCTCTGTTTATTTTAAACACTGCCATTCAAGTGCTTTTTCAATTTTACTATTTGTAGGAGTGAAAATTTTGTTTGCAAACTTCATTTAAATCCAATCCTGTGGCTCTCTACAAACAGAACTCCAATCGACTTTAAAGCAGGGTGAATATGGAACAATGCGCTAACTTACCAACAAGAGATTCTACAACTATCCTGTATGCAGTAGCATGTCTGTGAAGCTGCCACTGAGCACAAATACTAGTCATGCGCACTTGATATACATCCAGATTTGTCACGCCCAGGTACACTGCAATTGAATATAGAAACAAATAGAGTCACTGCTACAATAAAAATGCCAGGACGCAAGAAAATTCTGCAATATACTTATCCGAAAATCAGAAGAAAAAGTGAAAAAAATGTGTGACTACTTTTATTAATGAATTTTAAAGAAAAAATTGTAATGCAAAAGCCTGCAACAAAACTAATGCCAAAAAGAACATCTAATAAAGGAAAGAAAGCAGAAAGATGGCATTTAAAACTTAGTCCACAGATATGAAATTTGAGAAGGGCCAATAAACAGTGTTAATAATTCACATAAAAGTAAAAGCGGTATTGATGTAACAATACTGCTGTCAAAGCTGAATTTAAGGTTAAAGTTTCCATGATGTACAGCCTAACTCAGATGATTTCAAGGGATTGCCTGACCAGAAAAAAAGAAAACAGACTTTTATTATGCACGTTTATAGTTACTAGAGTTGAATGATAAGAAACGATATCAGCTTTATGACTCCAGCAGGAAACATTTTAAAACTTTATACTGTCTAATGAAAAAAGGCTTTCCTTTTTTCAGCAAACAACTAGCTCAAAATACATGGAAGAGAAAAATAATTCCATTTGAGGATTCATTCAGGGACTTGTGGGAAGCTAAAGTTACAATGGAAAAATGGTTTGCAGAGATCTGAGCAGCATGAAATCATTCTTACATGTTTTGGCTGTGCCTGTAAGGGCATCACTGAAGCCTGTTGAGTATGAAGCAAATACTTTAACACTATAGTCAGTTCCACTGAACAGATTTAGAACGAGAATGGTGTTAATGTCGTCTCCCACGAATGTTTCTAGTGCTGGTCCAGGGACTGAAAAAAAAAGGAGAATATTTTGTAATTAAAGAAATTAAACAAAAATAATAATCTGCAGTCAAAAATAGGTTTATTCCTATAAATATAGGTTGTACCTCTCTAAACTAGGACTCTCTGGTCTAGCAACATCTGTGATCCAAAAGGACAATAGATGTTCCTGGACAAGAGAGCTCAGGGCAGGGGAGTTTGGCAGCATGGTCGGAAGTCCCGTGGCAGTGGGGTTGGTGATGCAGATGGGAACCCCATGTCAGGGAGGCCCTAAAACCCTAATTTAGACTGTTGTGCTGCTGGGAGCCCCATGGTAAGGGAGGGCAGTGTCTGGTAGGCCTGGCGAACTCCAGAAGCAAAGCAGCTAAAGGCAAGGGACCAATCGGGACTGGAAGCAGAGATGGAGTCAGGAAGCAGCAGCATGTTAGGGGGTCAGTGGCAAATTCCTGGTCTGGCAAATTCCCTCATTCGGGACCAGTCAGGTCTCGAGACTGCTGGATCAGGGAGGTCCAACCTGTATTACTTTATTATTACTTGCTTAGCCCCAGTGGTGCCCTCAGTGCTGTACATGAAATTGGAGACACTCCATAACCAGAACAACTTACAGTCTAAGACAGAGACGTGGAAGCCAGCACATACTGAGGAATCCAGATGTGGAATTCATCTAGGACTCAACACTGGCACTTGCTAAGCCTGTTTTGTGCTTCTCCAGTGGAACAAAGGGGACTCATCACTACCCTACATAGGCAGCTAAAAATTCCCTTGGCTTGGAATCATAACAGGATCTGAGGATCCCCACCCACCAAACAAGTCCCTGCAGGGCTATTGCAAACCCACATCATTTAAAACAGTTCAGGCTGCTCTAAACAATGCTAGGAACAGTGTAGAACTGGCACCAGGATAAGAGCTGCAAACATTGCTTCTATCTTAACAGTACTCACTGCCTACAGTTTAGGATGCAGTATAGAATTCAGCCTTCGGAGTGTTTTTCTTTTTAATTTTTATTTCCTCTCCATTACAGTAGTAAACTCAGTTCTTATGGTCATCATGAAATAAATGTTTCTCAGATGGGTTTGAATGAGGGAGTGGCTTGGCCAAGTGTGAATTGTCTTAAGTTAGGTATCTACAGTACAATATCCAAAAATTAATGCATCCCAAATTACAAGGTACTTTGAAAAATTGGGTCAAAATCTCTGGGAACGATTTTGAAAATGTATCTTGATAGGCTTTCAGAGTTTCAGTTGCATCAGTTATAGCTTTTTTTGTTTTAAGTGTGACTTTTAGCAATAGAGATTAAAATTGAAGAAGTAAAAATAAAAGTCAAAGCAACTAGTTTTGCAAACTCACTATTGATAGGTTTGTAGACAATTCTGTAGCCCATTGTTGGTGATGGAGGGGCATCCCAGCTAATACGTATGCGGTTGTACCATTCATCTGAGACCCTTAAATTTCTGGGGGCAGAAAGAGGCACTAAAAGCAAAACAAACTGTGAGCTTCCTTATCTGCATTCATTACAAGCACCAGTATAAAATATAGACATGCATATAAAAATAATAACCCAGATTACACATAACTCTACATAAAACTACCAATTCTGCCCTCAAGTGCACAGGCACTACTCTCAAAAGTCCAGAGGAGCCATGTGTCTGCGAGAGGATCTGGGCCTGTTGAATCATAGCAAGGAGTTATATCAAGGATTAATTTGGACTGTTGTCGCTATCAAATAAGTATTGTAATTTCAAATCAATACTCCGTGATAATTACCTTTCATGTGTATATTTCCTTTCAACTCAAAAGCATCCCCAAGTGCTTTACAAATTTATGCCTTGATTCTGCAAATGCTTATGCTTGTTAAACTGAAGTCAATTGGACTTACTTAAAGCTAAGTTATGTATGTAAGTGTTTGAAAGTGATATAAAAATTATGTACAGAGATATCATCCACTGCTGATATACAGGCACCTATCAGGTGGGATATACCAGCTGTTTAGCAGGTTAAATTTGGTTAGAAAGAATGTAGTGACCTATATTGGCATGTTGGTATAACTAATGCAACAATTATTTTAAAAAGTTCAACAAGGTCTTTAACAAATGCAAATGGTGAGGATCTTTTGAAAAAAAAATCTCATTCAAAAGAACTCTCTCCAACATCATAATGCTTGGGACATTGATTTGTCACTAACTAAAACTAACTGAACGTCACCTGTGGCATCATCAACATCACTTCTTACAGAACTTAGAATCTTCGGTAGACTTCCAAACCAAGAAAGGATTGGCTTTGCTCCCACTGAGTTTCTGCTGACAGTGCCACAGCACACAATGAAACTTGATTTAAAAACAATCAGATGTTTCAGTCAATGCAGTGGGACAAATATAAAATTCCATCTTTAAATTGAACACGTTTTAATTTGAACTAAAACATCTGCACAGACTGAGATAACAAAACAAAACAAACCATTCTTACTCAGACCCTCCTGCCTGATAAGAAACAGAATGTTTGTACTTACAGGTTTTTCCAGGAGCTGAGAGACTAACTCCTTCCCCATCAGAATAGATGGGAGTGACAGTAACTTTGTATATGGTATCCGAGAGCAGTGGCTGAAGAAGAAGATTGTTTTGTCTTCCAGGTACTATTACCTGTATGGTCAGAACAACAAAAACAGACAAGGTTTTTTTTTAGGTTCTTAAATCCTTTTATAAACACGTATGATCTCTGCCATTATATACTTCTCTCACTTCTGTTCAGCAGTTTGTTCCTAATCGCTTGGTTTACATTTTAAATATGATGGTATGCTTTATTGCTGACAACATGTACCCTCCCTAAATAATCAGTGGACCTGTTCACTGTACGTATCCAAGAAAGCAATGTACAGAAAGAAACTGCCTATGATAGACAGCTAGATCTGCATGTATGAGCTATCATTGTGTAGTAAATCTCTGAGTCAATATTACTTTCAAATATCCTTTAGATCAGTTATAGTAATCAGAATATTATAATTAGTGTATGATTAGTATATGGTATATAATAATATAATTATAATTTGTTATTCTTATATATTATTATTCATTATTATAGTAATCAAATATTCCTTAGATCAATTATATTAACTGCATGGTTATTATCCAAAGAGTGGTTTCACTATAAAGGCTAGGGAGATATTTTGGTTACTCTTGGTCTAAAAAGGGATTGCCCAACATTGTAGATTCTAAGTAAGGCCCATCTAGATGTAATAAGGATTGTTCTTTATTCTATGAAGCACTTAAACACAAGTTTTAGTCTAACCTCAGTGGGACTAAAGCACTTGCTTAAGTGCTTTGCTGAATCAGGACCAAAATGCGAGGTCCTGAAGCTTTATCATTTACTTTTATGGGCATGTGATCCAGCTCAAAATTCATAAATCTTTTTAACAGCTAGAGATTTTATATCTCTACTAACATTTTCTTTTATTTTAAAAATAATAATCAATCACTGACTATTAAAAACAGAGACATATATATATTATCTAATTGCTTTGGTTTAAGCTTTCACTGACCTGAAAAAAATAAATCTGGGATTTGAATTTAAGAAACTTCTGGCTATATCAGATGAAATAGAAGATTGCCCATTTTGCTTTATATTTTAGCTATTGCCATGGACTATTGTATCATATGTGCTATATAGATCTATAAAGCTTTTGGTACAGCCACAAAAGAAACCACTTTATTTCAATGGTTAAGTTTAAGATAATGGTTTTGACATCAAAGATGCAGCAAAAAAATCATTTTCTACAAAAGCTTATAAAAGATGGATGAAACTGAAAAGAAACAATTACATGATTCATCTTTTAGTAGAAAAAGATATTCAAGTAGTTCTTTGCCTCACTTATTGATATAGACAGAAAAATAAAATGGAAAAAAATGGAAATGTAGACTCCAGGGAATATGAAAATATATCCAGTATGCCGAATCCATTTTTGAAACATAAATAGGAGTAAACTGCATAACTGAAAACCCCATCAGATGACAGAATGCGAGTGAAGGAAGCTCATACATGAAATAACACACTTACATTTTGAAGTAATAACTTGGAGACATCAGCCTGTATGATACATTTTGCTCTATTAGTTGTAAAACCCAAAACTTCAATATTTGACTTCAATAGGAAAGTCAGGGGTACATTATTGACAAACCTATGCACTCAAAAATCATTACTCAGCCCCCAAATCTTATGCTACCTCTGGGCTTGATTGCCTAGCAACCCAGTAAGCTCAGCTGGGCTCAATAAACCCCGAACTACCTAGTTCATGCCGCGTCTAGCGGACATTTAAAAATGGCGGCGCCTGGCAACATGCAAATGAAGCCCTGGAAATTCAAATCCCGGGTTCATTTGCAACTCCGGTTGACTACATTGCCACCCGAGTTCGAACTAGGGTGGTAGTGTAGACATACCCTTAGGCCCTAATCCTGTATTTCACATTGCACTGGTAGATTGCTGCACCTGCATGGAACAGTTTGAATAGGGTTCTGCACAGACACAGCAGTCTGCCTACCCTGCGTTAATTGAAGGATTAGAGACCAAGGTTTTGTCTACTCTGCCAATTGAGTGACAAAACTTCTGTCATTCACACGCGCTTTAACCCCACTTCTTCTGAAAGACAAAAGTTTTGCCAAGGCAAGTGGCCGTGTAAATGGCTCATTGTCGGCAGGAGTGTTCTTCTGTCAACAACGCAAACCCCTCTTCTAAAGGGTAGAAGTATTTTGTCAGCAAAAGTGCTGACAAACAGGGTTTATACTGCCCAACTTTTAGTGATATGGCTGCTGCAGCCATTCCATACACAGGTCGTCCACTGACTTCGAGACAGGATAGGTGTAGGATTGAGCCCTTTTTTTATACTAACCAAACTTTCACAGATCCTATTAAGTCATGCTAAAGAAACCATACAGACCATTCTTACCACTTCCTCAGCACGGTCGCCTTTACTAGTGAGGTAGGTCACTCTGAACTGGTGAACATTGTAGTCTGAAATGTCCCATTTCACTCTCAAGCTTGATGTTGTTTCATCATCTATAACAAGGTTTCTGATTCCTGTTCGAAAAACTACAAACAAAAAACAAATGTAACTCAAAAGACTATGTCACAGATCCTATTTGAAGCATGCCTTTTGAAGTGTGTCACTCAATGATATTTTGCATTAATTATCACCAAACAACAACAGCCACACCACATTTCTATAGAAATAATTATGGGGGTTTGCCATGTATTTCAATAAGAACAGAACTAAGCCCAAAAATGCTACCAGGAATGAATGGATACTGATCTTATGGAGCAATGACTATTATATAGCTGTCCCCTACAGTTTTATTTATTTATAATGCACCTTTCCTTGGATCTCTAAGGGCTTTAGAATAGTTAGCCACTTAATTGACTCTTTCAATAAGCAATTTCCTCCTTCTTTGTCTCTTCCTCATCCCCTCGCCCCCACCTTCTGATTCTATGTAGCTGATTCGTTACTGTATAATTTGTTTACTTCTTCATTGTATCCCTCTCTTACATAATGGTCATGCCAATTCACTTTCAGAATATGATCTGAAGAAGTGGGTCTGCCCCACAAAAGCTCATCACCTATTAAACCATCTTGTTAGTCTTTAAGGTGCTACATGATTGCTTTTTTTGTTTTACCAAGATCAGACTAACATGGCTACCTCTCTGTTACTTTACACCCGTATAAAAGCTCAGTGTGCCTTGACAGACAAGCAAATTGTCTGATTCTTGGTTTTTTGTACAGGGCCTAAAGCACTTTAGAATACATTTTATTGACATTCATTTCTTTTACCTGCTGTTGTGGGTCTAGAGGTTGCAGTACTACTAGTAGCAATGCTGGTAGATAGTGTAGTGGTCCCTGCAACTGAAAAATAATATACTATTAATTAACATTTCAGAAAGATCTGGAAGCCATTTGAGTACTCTTTTAATGACAGTAATGGAAATATTAATATTTTCTGATATTAATAACTATGATGCTGAGCCAACATTCCTTTATGCACCCATTTTATTTAAGAAAATTAGTCTTTTCAAGAGCACTACATTCAATGTATAAGAAGTTATTCTGAAGAGAATGAAACCAGGAACGTGGAAGGCATCGTGTTCAATTAGAAGCAACAGAAATATTTATTTTTATTTGACAGTGATATTTATATTCAGCTGTGCATCTGGGAATACATACATGCAAACATTCTATAGAGTCTATACTCTAAATACATTCTTATAAGACGAATATCTACTTAAAGCAATATGAACACATATATGAAATGGTCTGGTCTCCAGCTTTGAGTTTGTCAGTTCTTAGCTAATGTCTGTAGCCTGACAAGAGCTGGCACCTGGCCTGCTAATGTCATAATGGGCTTGGTGCAGAAATCATTGGATGAGAGTCTGTGGCCTGTGTAATACAGGAAGACAGACTAGCTGATCTTAGTGGTCCTTTCTGGCTTTAATATCTATTAATTCTATCAGTTCAGGATTGGGGCATATTGGAGGCTTTGCATGGTTACGTTTTGCATTGCTGCTTAAATTCAAAGAGGACTTTTGGACTTGGAGGCTGAATGAAAGAAATAAAACAAAGATGCAGGAGAAAAAAATCCTTTTTTTTTTTTCTGTATGAACTCTCCCAGGGTCAGAGGCAACAAACCAAAAGCCAGAGATTCTCAAGGGTCTATCCTGAAATACACTGAATTGACAGCTCACTACAACTCAGCCATTCTTATGATTTATATTACAGCTCATTTGGGTCTGCTAGCTTTAACCTGTAAATAAGTCTCTTATTTCTTTTTCCTAGTTAATAAATCTTTAGATAGTTCATTACAGGATTAGCTATAGGTGTTGTCTTGGGTGTGATTGGTCTCTTGGGACTAAAAGCAACCTGAATACTGTGTGATTTTAGTGATCATTTATCACAAATTCCAGTTTGTCTGGATAGTTGAGAGATTGTGGAATCTAAGGAGACTATATGTGACACTATGCTAGAGTCTATGGTAAGACTATTATAGTGATCCAGAATGTCACATTTGTTTTTGGCTTGGTAAAATCTAATTAAAGAGCATACAACCAGCCTGGGGTGTCTGCCCTGTTTTTGACAGTCTACCCTGAGGCGAGCCACTCCCAACAACATGACATCAATGTCTTCTTTTTGAACAATAGAAAGACATACAGAAAGACAAAGATTTAAAGACTTCTCCCCTGGCTAAATTGTTCCGATGATTAATTACCTTCAATGTTAAAAACCTGCACTTTATTTCTAGTCTGAAACGTGTTTTTATTAAAATATTTAATTCCAAAATGAAATCAACTATAGCTTTTAATTACACATCTTGCCCCAGACTAAATATTATCACCTAGGACCAAAGAATGTTAAATAATCTGTGAGCCAAAGATGTGTAACCTGAGATAGTCTAATACTGCCTAAAATGGGAGGGCAGCCAAACCTTTACAGGCTGGAAGCATTCAACTACTCTATATTAAATAAAAACACACACACAAATGTCTTCAAAGCCTTCATAATAAATCATTGGATTTTTTTAGTGTTAGAAGCTCCCCAATGTTTATTTTAGTTAGCTTCATACATTATACTTTAAAGTAGCTAAAGCTCTTTCAAACAATACAAACATTAGTTTTTGTCTTACGTGTTGTTCCAAGAACAGCAACAACATCACTTTCACTTTCATCACTGTAAACTGCCAGCAAAGAAACTTCATACTCCGTATTGGATAACAAACCCTCAACAACATGTGTGTCCTTGTCTCCACTTAAAACAACCTAAAAAAACAAGAGCAAAAACTAGAGAGACCATTTTTTTAAACTGTTGCATTTGATTAACTTTATAAAAAAAACTTTATTGAATTTCAGGAATGATAGAATTTCAACACCTAAAATCTACAGTCTGATATGCCATATTTTTCACTAACAATTTGTTCAGTTCATAGATTGAGATTAGAGTTATTCTGCTCCAGTTTTACTGTTCTGCCATGTAACCTTATACGGTGACCAATACGAATAACTTTAGCTTATAGTTAAGGTTGATCAAGTTTGTTTAATTTGAAAGCAACCACTAAAACTCAAGGAACTGAAACCTTGGATTCCTAACTCAAACAAGCACATCGGTCAACTCAGCAGTCTTGTGACACAGATCATGGTGTGTATAAGAGGCAGGAGAAAGCAATGCCTTCCCAAACTGCCTGGCTGGCCCCACACACACTATGTCCCCCTCTCCTCCACCTATTCAGTGTGGCTCCCCCAATCTCCTGGACTTCAAGCCTGCCAAAGCTGGAGCCCTGCTGCCAACCCACTGAGGATCGGGGAGCCTGGGACTGTCCACACTTCCCATGCTCCGGGAGAAGTGCCAGGAGTAGGCTGCAGGCCCGGGATGGGTTCCACCAGCACTCCCAATGCTCTGGGAGGAGGGGAAGGCCAGGGGAAGGCTGGGGCCAAGTGCCTCTTGCCATCTCAGTGCGCTGGGGTGGGGGCAGGGCTATGGGCTGCCCATGCTCAGAGGATCCTGTTCCTACTATTGGGGGGCTTGGCTCCCACAGGGGCCAGGAGTAGCAAGGGTGGGGTATTGGGCAGAAGAGGCAAGGCTGAGGGCTTGCCTCCCCCAATCCTACATTCACCCACTGCCTGTGTCATAGACCCTTTCAACTCCAAAGAACACCATCCACAAAACACATATCCAGTTCCTCGATGTTTTCCTCAATCACAGAACTTTTGCTCTAATCTCCGCAAAATTAAGGTACTTGAGCAATATATATACTTGTGGTTGAAAAGCCAAAAATGTGTTATTGCAATCTAAGAAAATATCAGGCCAGAGTTCAGAGTCTGTGTTTGTGTGAGAATTTGAGGAATTGAGGGTTTTGTAGAAGGGAAATTAAATGTAGTTTTTTGTTGCTGAATTGAAGATTACATGAGCATCTTACCTGAGCTGTACTGAAGATTACGTGTCTTAAGTAGTGATCCTCTTATTTTTAGTGATTGCACTGGCAAGGAATGCATTTGAACAACATTAATTGTGTGTTTTTGTGAGGGGATTTTCCTGTTTCTTCATGTTTAAAAATGTAATGGGAAGTATGTAATTTTTAAAAATGTAATGACAGACAGTCGGTGCAGGATGACTGAGAGATGGGGGCAGCGGGGAAGGAGACTTTGTGCGTGTTCCCCTCTCCCCCAGGCCAATCAGGGTTTGGGGGCGAGGGGAGAGCGTGAAGTCTCCTATCACCCTGCAAGGGTGACTTAAAAGTCAACTGCCAGGGGCTGCGCAGTTGGCGGTTGACTAAGCACAGCGCTCCCTTGCAGAGTGGGGGTAGGGAGTGAGAGACTTCACATGATCTCCCTCCTTAGGCCCTGATTGACCTGGGGATAACAGGAGGGAGCACGCCAAGTATCCTCCCACCGCCAGGGGCATAGGTACCTAGAGGGAACTGCCAGCTGTTCAGAACAACTGGAAGTTCTCTCTGGGGAGGTCAAAGACTTTGCATCCTCCCCCACCCCCAGACCAATCAGGGTCTGTGGCTGGGGAAGCATGGAAGTGTCTTGGCTCTGCCCCTTCCGCCTGAGGCCCCGCCACTTCTGGGGCAGCCCAGGGCTACTTCATAAATTTCTGAAGTGGCCCTCAGTCAAAAAATTATTATCCACCCCAATCTAAGGGAAAACAAAACCACCCCTGTAATGAGAACCAAGCAAAGCCGTTTGTTCAACATACAATGCTTTTGGAGTGCTCAATCAGTATAAGTAGCACAATATACTATGCACAAAAACACATGCAATGTGAACATTTCTTAATAAACAAAGAGGCGCAGATCCAAGAAAAATTTGCTGTGGTGGCTAGTAGCCCACAAAACGAATCACAGACTTCTTGGACTCTGCAGAAATGGAAGCTGTTCCCAATTCAGCATGGAATGGATCTGGTCTACCAAAGCCACAGAATGCCAAGCTGGCACGCTGCACAACACACTCCGTGGCACAGATACCTTTAGGCAAAATTCAGACATAAGTCTGAATGAGTCTACATGGAGTCTAAGCTGGTATAGCCAACATCCTCTTCCAGCTTCCCCACTCATCCATAATACTTGTCTAACCGAGACAACTAACAAGCCAAAGGGCCAGAGAGAATATTACTAGCAAATGAACTAATTGGAGAGTGTAACAATGTATACTCCTTATTCTTACATACACACAAGGAACTATCCTTGATCGTATGGATTTTAAATCTTATTCTAACTCTCTGGGTAAGTTACACCATCCTAGACTCTGGTACACGTTGGGTGTACGGTGTTGTAAGTTAGGTCTTATCCATCACTCCCTGAATTTGGCTTCATAATTATACGCAGTTAAATGGCAGCAGCTCTTGGTGGTGGACATGCTGTATTAGTGGATACCTGATGAGGCAGTTGGGGAAGCAGTTTAAAGAGTCAGCAGCCTGGAGGTATTGTGCTATTCTTGGCCTGACCCCATTATAAAGGTAAACTGAGAAGAACAAGAAAGGAGCCTGGGCCATTTTCAATATTTTCAAATATAAAAACATTGGAGATCTCCAGAATTATTTCACTAGGAGGGGCTGAAACACTGGAGTGAGTTATCTATGGAGATGGCAGAATCTCCATCCTAGGAGGTTTTTAAGGCCTGGCTTGACAAAGACCTGGCTGGGATGATTGCATTGGGATTGATCCAGTTTGGGCAGGGGGCTGGACTAGATGACCTCATGAGGTCTCTTCCAACCCTCATCTTCTATGATTCTATGATTTTCCAATGAATGAACATTCTCCCCAAAGAGATATGTGGAAAATAGGAAATAGAGAAAAGAGATGGAGAAAACAGGAAAATAGTGAATAGAGAAAAGAAGATGGAGAGAGAATGAGACACAGAGAGATGAAATATATGCAAACAAAGGTTAAAAATATGAGCAGAAAGGATAAAGAAAAAATAATCCTGAACTAGAGGACAAAACAAAACATTTTGAAAGAATGAAACAATAATTTAAAAATGTTGCCTAAGCACAAGCACAGCCATAGAGAAAGAGATGCATGATGATCTAGAGCTAAAAGTAGAGCAAAGGGAGAGAAAAGGAAAGAGGAAAAAGAGAAACACACAACACTGCTGTAATTTATTAATTATGTGTAAACTTTGTCAAATGTTTTGAATCTATGGTTTTATAAGAGGGATTACTATTACCAATTAATTAAACAAATCTAGAATGTATTCTCATCCCTTTGCTGGGCTTGTCATCCTGCCTCTGCAGTAGTTATCTTGTTTTATCTTCATCTTTTTGATTGGGAAGTGGAAGAAATCGAGCATTCCAAGAATTTGGAGTAGCAGAAAATGGCAAGGCTGGTTCTATAGTGATTAGCTATTTAATGTCTAATGTGCCAATTTCCATGAGTTCTCTTCCCTCCAGGTTTATTTATAAAGAGAGGCTGAAAAATTGGTTCCATTTAACTTTGGAAGGCTTCATGGTAAGCCAGACTGTCCTCTGAATAAGTCAAACTGCCACAAATCAGATCATTGCAATTTTGCTTTGCTTAGTAGACAATACATTTTCTACAGCTTTGGACCTCTCAGAGTGGAATATATTCCCTCTTCCATTTGTGTGGCATCCACATCAAGCCCCACGAGAGTCAAGAGAACTTACCTCTTCAGATGTACCCCCATTCAGTGGTGTCCATGCCAATTTGTAGTGAGCAATATCAGAGGACATAGGCTTCCAACTGACTCTAAAACTGTCTGTTGATACTTCATCTACATCCAAATACTGTGGGGCTGGAACTTTATCTGCAAAACAACATTATGCAAAAGAAAAAAGAAGAGGAAGTGAAAATACACAGAAATCTTTAAACTACACTAATAGCTGATAGTCAACAAGCCCTTTGTTTCAATACTTAGGTTTCATTTCAGTTGCTGGGTTTAGTGTGCAGGTGCTGGGTGATGTTGGTAGCCCGTGATATATCGGAGCTCAAATCAGATACTCTGGTGGGCCCATCTGGCCTTAAACTCTATAACTTTGTGATTTTTTAGCTGTAGGTACCTACATAAAATATAACATAGGGGATAGCTACCAAAGGTAACTCCTGTTATATTCACACTCAGTGATTCTCAAGGTATTTTCACCTGGATATGCTTACTCAGCCATCTGGTGAGCAGTATTTTTATTATCCTGTTATTAATTATTTTACATTAGTACCTCGAAGCCCCAACCAAGATCAAGATGCCACTATGTTAAATCACACAAACACAACACAGTTCCTGCCTCTAAGTGGCTCACAATCTAAATACACAGGGCAGGCAAAGGTTAGGAGAAATAAAATATGTACTTAAGGTACATTTACACAGCAAAAACAAACAAACAAAGAAAATCTCCACAGCAAAGTGTTTCAGAGACTGGGTCACCAGACTTAGGTTAAAAATTAGTGTGTAAATGTTCAGGCTCAGGCACAATCCTGAGTTCTGAAACCTGCAGATGCGTGGGGGTCTCAGAACCTGGACGTACACTGCCAGGGATACTGGAACAATGTGTATACAGGTGATGCTGAGAGCCATTGAACCAAAGTGTAAATCCTGTATATAATGAAAACCACTTCAAACCAGGGGGTGTGGTAGCACTTCCCACACCCCCAGTTACAGCAACTACGTACAGTGCTATTTTTCACCCCATAGTTTAAGTGTTCCGAGCCTGAGTCATCTGACTCTGAGATTGTCTGCTGTGATTTTTGTGTGTGTGTGTGTGTGTGGACAGTCCTTCGTTAAAAGTGCCAGCAATAATGGATTTTCTAGCCCTGGAACTCAATTCCTGAGAGTGCTGCTATTTAGAGGCCACATTTCTGCATCATAGCACGTGGAGAGAGCAGACTAACTTGTGGAAGAGTAAAATCTTTTCACATCCTAAGTCATAAATGCAAATCCCAGATAGACTAATAAATGTCAGTCTGGTTCTAAATCTCCTTTTATTTCTGATTTGAAGCTTGACTCATAAAACAAAATGACAGCATATTACATGAGAAACGCATGTTCTTTGTGAACATAAAACGTGGTTCATTACATATATGTTTTCCGTTCATTACTTCCAGACTTCCTGGGAGCAAATGGATATCCCTTGATGATCTGAATGCACAAAGTGGAGAGCATTCAGCACTTCTTCACAACTGCTCGGCACCTTGTTAGATCAGGCCCGTAACTTATTTTGAACAAGGGTGTAGTGACTTGCTAGCATGGCCAGTGGGTGAAGCATCTTCTGGGGAAGGTTCGTTCCCCATCCTGCCTCTTCTACCCATGGCCCCGCTCAGACTCTATTCCCACTCAGCCCAGGCACAGGCCACCCTTCTTGCCCTCTCCCTGCTCAGTTCCCTGCCATCATTTTCCACATATCTCCACTTCTGCTCCCTTCCTCACCAGGCCCCCCACCACCCACCATATCCTCCTCACTTCCAGACCCTTCCCAGCAAGGGTTGGGGATTGAGTAGGGATGCAGTGAGGACAAACGGAAATGAGGAAAGGAAGGATTCATCAGGCAGCAGTGGGTGGTTGGGATCCTGGGAAAGGGCGGAGCAGGAAGGGTAAAAGGTAGGGCAAAGGCAGGGCTATCATGGTCCAGGCATCCAATTGTGGGGCGGCAGCCACTGCAACAAGGGAAACTTAGTCTCCCCATGCCTATTATACCAACCCATGCTTGGTAGCTTGTGTAGGCTCAGTTCACTCCACATACCAGCAGCTCCTTGCATCCCTCCATTTCACCTCACAACCTCATTGTGTGTCACTCTCCCATACCCCTCTATTTCAGGGGACTCCCTGTAATCCCCACCAGTCTACTCCCTATCAGGAGTTCTGTGTGTTCTCTCATTCCTCCCACTTCCACTCATAAATAGGGTATGTCTACACTACAGCGCTAATTCGAACTAACTTAGTTCGAATTAGTTAATTCGAACTAAGCTAATTCGAAGTAACGGATCCAGACTAAAAAACTAGTTCGAATTAGCGTTTTGCTAATTAGAACTAGCATGTCCACATTAAGTGGACCCTGAAGCGGGGTTAAGGATGGCCGGAAGCAGTGCCGGCAGGGCATCAGAGGAGGACTTAGAGCGTGGAGATGCTGTCTCAGGCTAGCCGAGGGCTGTGCTTAAAGGGACCCGACCCCCACCCCGGACAGACAGTTCTCAGGGGTGCCCCGCTTGCAAAGCAGTCCTGGCTTGGAGTGCCCTGAGTGCCCACACTAGGCACATCACAGCACTCGGCCATCAGCCCGGCTGCACTTACCGCAGGCTGCCATCTGGGGAGAGGGGGCAATTGGGGGGCTGCAGGAGAGCTTCCACCCCCAGAAGCCCGCAGAGCCAGCCCAGTCCTCCCCATCGGGGGCTCGTACCCCATTCCTCCCTCACCTCCTTCCACTTACCCGTCCGTAGCCCCCCTTCCTGATGTACAAAATAAAGAAAACGTGTGGTCAAAAATAGAATCTCTCTTTATTGAACAAAACTCGGGGAGACTGGGAAAAGGAGGTGGGAGAGGGGAAGAGAGAGGGTGGGAGAGGGGAGGGCAACTAAAATGATCAGAGGTTTGGAAGAGGTCCCATATGAAGAGAGGCTAAAGAGACTGGGACTTTTCAGTTTAGAAAAGAGGAGACTGAGGGGGGATAGGATAGAGGTCTATAAAAGCATGAGTGGGGTGGAGAGGGTGCATCAAGAAAAGTTCTTCATTAGTTCCCATAATAGAAGGACTAGAGGACACCAAAGGAAAGGAATGAGTAGTAGGCTTCAAACTAGTAACAGAAAGTTGTTCTTCACAAAGCAAAGAGTCAACCTGTGGAACTCCTTGCTGCAGGAGGCTGTGAAGGCTAGAACTAGAACAGCATTTAAAGAGAAGTGAGATAAAGTGATGGAGGTTGGGTCCATGGAGTGCTATTAGCCAGGGGGTAGGAGTGGTGTCCCTGCCCAAAGTTTGTGGAAGGCTGGAGAGGGATGGCACGAGACAAATGGCTTGGTCACTGTCTTCGGTCCATCCCCTCCAGGGTCCCTAGGGTTGGCCGTTGTCAGCAGACAGGTTACCGGGCTAGATGGACCTTTGACCTGACCCAGTACGGCCATTGTAAGCTCAGGGCTCAGGGTCGGAGGTCTCAGTGGACCACCTTGATTTTCATTCACACCTGCTCCTGGGTGGCCAGGCTGGCAGCTCTCCTGCCCTAGATGTCCACTTTCCTGTGCCTAGTGCGGAGGTCGTGGATGAGGTCCACGATCTCTGCACTAGACCAGGTGGACGCCCGCCTCTTGCAGACCAGGGCAGGCTCCCGGGAGCCGCCAGCCTGGTCCCGGGAAGAGGCGGAGGGCTGGGTGGCAGCGGGTGGCTGTCTTGAGCCGTGCCAGGTGCAGGGTCTGCTGGCTGGGTGCTGGCAGGCTTGCACCTGGCACGGGCACCGTAGCCAGCCCGTGCCCCTTTAAGGGCTCCGGGGCCAGGAGGGGGGCAGACGAGTTTCCCTGGTGTTGGCCAGAGTGGCCACCAGGGAAAGCTGGGAAGGGCTAGCCTCCCACTAGTTCGAATTAAGGGGCTACACACCCCTTAATTCGAACTAGTAAGTTCGAACTAGGCTTAGTCCTCATAGAATGAGGTTTACCTAGTTCGAACTAAGCGCTCCGGTAGTTCGAATTAACTTTGTAGTGTAGACATACCCATAGGCCCTCCATTTTATCTCCCCTGCCATGGCAAAGGGTCTGTGTCTACCTCCATTTCTCCTCATTCCCTCATGACTCCCCTCCCCTACCCCAGGGTCTGGCATTCTCTGCATACATCCCAGCCACTGCTCTCCCCAGCCCCCCTTGATGTCTTGCTTTGGAGACAAATAGTTCAATATTTTAAACTCCATTGGGAAGAGCAGAGATGAGTGAGGAGTGCTGTTATGCTAGACAGTAATGAGTGCCCTCAACCAGTCATTTCACTTATAGACAATTGCAGAGGTACTTGACATTGTGGCTGTGCTAAACAGATGATATGACTTCACTGTGCCTTCTCTTTTGCCTCCTTTTCATTTTCTAATTTTTCCAAAAATCAATAGAGTTCTGGCCACTCATAACTAAAACAGTCTCTGAAATCTTGGAATTGACCTGACGTATCATTCAAATGTTACCATGTTACACACAGATGGAGTAATGCCATAGAAGTGAGTGTATGATCTGGCAAACTCTGACAAAAAATTATTTTACTACTTTATTAGATATAAAGGGTACAAAATATTGCTGCTTCTGTAACCTTTAGTTCCTTGATCATACTAGTATTTTAATTATGTCATGGATTACTTATGTAAGCAATTGTTGAAGGACTAAAAAGTTTGTCATGAAAGAAGAATGCAGATGCTCATTTCCAGGTAATGAATGCAAACTCAGAATGATTTTACACAGCTAGATAAGAGATTACGCTATAGTACCTATTTTTGCAGATTCTGCTAAGAAATTTACATGGCTAAAAAAGAAAAGGTTAATTTTAGTTTAGTTCAGCAATTTTAGATTTACAAAGCCTTCCAATCCTGATATTTTTACTTAACATTGAGTAATCTGACAGCACAGATTCTACTTGGCTGCATTTTAGCAGAATGATGCTCCCAAATGTATAAAAAAGAAAAAAACACCCCAATAGCTTGAAATCACAGTTGGAGAGTGTCACAGGTACTGGTCTTGCTTTCCAGAAATGTAAGTGTAGATCGAAAGTGTTCTTGGAAAGCCTTCAAATATGCAGTTAGACTTACGTGTGGTAAAGCTGCCAGTCAGTGGTTCTGACTGTCCTTCCTCATAGAGGGAAAAAATGGCAACAGTATACTCTGTATGGGATGTCAGCCTTTTCAGGGTGTGTGTTGAAACACGACCAACTTCCACCTGCAGAATTCATAGTCACATACTAGGAGTACAGAAAACAAAACCCTTTTACATAATCAGTGCCTGCAACTCAACTGGCTAGTAATGGATTTGGACAGAGAATGCCATGCAATTACGTAAAGAACTACAAATTATATAATTATATGCAAAATTTACATTACGTAAGAAGGTAAAGTCAAGGCCATCAAATCCTGTTAAAAATGAGCTAGTCTAGATTGTAGCAAACTGTAGGAAACTGGAGGAAGGAAGAACACTTTATGTTTAATATTTGTCATAAAAAAATGTGTGTGGTGTTGCTATAGCCATGTTCGTCCTACAATTATAAGCAATACAAGGTGGGTGAGGTAATACCTTTTATGGCACCAATTTCTGTGGTGAAAGCTTGTTTCTTTCACCAACAGAAATCAGTTTAATAAAAGATATTACCTCACCCCTCCCAGTCTCTGTAATAAAAAATGACGACAGTTTTCTTTGGTCTTCAGCCAGAGCACATTTAACTAGGCATTACCGAGGACATAAACCCCAGAAAGCTGCATAAGCTGGCTATACATCAGGCCAGACTATTCAATGTCATGTCAGACCAGGGCACAAAGAACAAGACACAACTCAAAAGCAACCAAAGCAAAGTGGTAAGAATATATTGTCTATTTTATGAGAAAAAATAATTGTAGAGTAACAAACAGGTGGAGAAAAAACTGTATATCACCACACATTATAAATCATGCTCTCACCACATAAAATAAGCATATTACATTTCTATTCATCTGGGATGTTCACATACCAGGGTGATGAGTTTAGACAGACATTACAAACCTCAGAGATGTCCAGATTATAAATAAACTATGGAATGGGATCAGGTGAAGTTTGATTTATTGACAAACGATGAATACCAGGGAAAAACTACTCACAACTTTGCCACCCATGAATTATGTCCTCTTCCAAACTTGTGAGTAACCTGTGCTAGTTTAATATGGATATTTATCCCATTTGTAAAAAAAGGTCTGATAACTCTAAACTGGGTGGGGAATCTAAGGCCTGGGAACAGGATGGAGGCCCCGGTTTGCCTGGGTCCGGCCCTTGAGCCTCGGGGCTCCCCGCAGTATTGGGGAGCCCACACTGGTGAGGGATGTTTTTTTCCGTTTCTCACTTACGTACAGCCACCAACTGATTTTTCGGTGGGTCAGTGGCCCTTGACCCAAAAAAGTTTCCCCACCTCCACTCTACACAGTCATAGCCACCGGCTGATATCATAGGCTTTTATATATCTTATTTGTACAGGATTGGTCCCATTTACTGCAACCATTTATTTAAACTTCTTTCATATATTTGGGTTGATTTTTGTATTAAGATGCTTCATTCTATTTAGAGAGCCTGCTAATGGTCCTTATGCTGATGAAAACTATAAGGAATGCTCTTCTAGTTACAATGAAGATGTTGTCAGGCTGGAAAACTGAGCACAGGTTGAAACCCCAAAATCCAGGACTCTCTGGTCCAGCAACATCCATGGTCCAGCAGGGCCATGGTTGGTGCTGAACCAAAGAGCCCCAGAGACTGGAGCAACACCGGGGCTAGAGCAACACCAGTTCAGCCAGGCAGCATTCGGGGAGCCCCTGTGGTGCTGGCAGGGGAACCCCCGGCATCAATGGGGACAGGCAATGGCAGGGGTCCCCAGCCTTGGCTAGGGAATCCCTGGTATCAGCAGGGACAGGTGCTGGCTGGGGAGCTCCTGGCCTGGATGTGGAACCCTAACGCTAGTGGAGCCAGGTGGCTGAGAAGCCCCCACCCTGGCCAGGGAACCCCCAGCATTAAGGGTGCCAGGTGGTAGCAGGGGAGCCTCAGCTTTGGCTGGGGAACCCCCGGTGTCAGCAGGGCTAGGCAATGGCCAGGGACCTCCTGCCCCAGCCAGGGAACTTCCAGCATTAGCAGGACCATGTGGCTGGGGAGTCCTAGCCAGGAATCTGGAAACTCTCCAGTGGCAGCAGGGCCGGGATGACTGGGCAGCCTCTGTCGGGAAATCCCCTGGCTGAGGCAGGACTGGTGGAGGTAGGTGGCCAGAATCCCCAGCGGTAGCAGGGCCAGTCCTAGCAGCGAGGTGGAAACCGACAGGAGTTTTTGCTCCTGTTGCCCTCCCGCTGCGGGGACGGCGGGAAAACTTAAATCAAGATATGTCTACTCCAGCTACATAATTAACATAGCTAGAGTTGCGTATCTTAATTCAATCTTCCCCTTTAGTGTAGGCCTGGCCCAAGTCAGCTGGCATGGGCCAGCCCACAGGTGTGTGCCTGCAGTGTAGACATATCCTGAGAGTCCAAGTCTGAAATAGGTTGTTAAAGTCAAAGTGATATCCTGCCTAAAGAAAACATTCATAACTTATTCAGTATGAGCCAAATCCTCCTTCTGTTGGAACTTGATTGTTCCGTTTACTTTACTATGTGCACAAGGAAGGAGTGTGCACCCAGGTAAGGTTTTGCAGGATCTGATACATGTGTGTGTGATGCACTCTGAATACATGTTCTATATTAAGCATAATGTTCCATTCACAGAGCTTGAAAATTATATGTAAATCTTCTGTTACCACTTGAAGGATCTGATTTTGTTACAGACATTACACTTAAGAATACGGTATATTATTAACTGCTTACCTCATTGGTTTCTGTCCCATCAGTTTTAACATACATAATACGATAACCTTTTACTTTTTTGGAAGCAGGATCCCATGTAATCCTGGCAGTGCTATGTCCAATGTCTGAAAATCTCAAATTCCTGGGTGGACTTAAAGGCACTTGAAAAGAAATAATTACAATAATTAAAACAGGTCTGTCTTTTATTTCATGCACAAAGCACATCCTATCTTGACAGTTAACATGAAACATTTCATTTTAAAAATTATACTATTAAGCAATATGACTGACAATCTTGTATCTATACTTTTTTTAGTTTAGATCACTATTAAAAAACATAAGAACATATATAAATTTAACAATTGTGTAGTGCCATTGATTTCAATGGAACTGCATTTGTGCTTAAAATTAAGTATGTGATTTAGCAGCTTTGCTGATCAGAGGCTAAAGCACTGGCAAATAAAGGATACATCACTGCAGTTGAATATTGAATGGATAGAAATGGAAGAAATGAGGATACTGCTTGTTGCTGGATAGCAGAGTTGGATTTATACTATATAATATTTTTCCACCTGTACATTTGGATTTGTAAACTGATCTGTGTTAACTATGTCTCTACTCCATGTGTTTGTTGGTGGTAATGGAAACTTTTAAATGAATATTTGGCAGTTTAAAAAGTAGTCATCTAATCAAGAAACAGACAATGCTGGTTGATGTTTATAGCTAATCACACTGGGTATGTCTACATTTGCACCCTCTTTTGAGAGAAGGATGCAAATGAAGATATTCAAAATTGCAAATGAAGCCAGGATTTAAATATCCCACGTTTCATTTGCATATTTTCATTATGGCGCTATTTCGAAATAGCGCTATTTCAAAATAACAGACGCTATTAAGATGCGGTTATTTCTAGAGAAAAATCTTCTCTCAAAATAACCCTTATTCCTCATATAATGAGGTTTACCAGTTATTTTGAGAGAAGGGTTTTCTCTAGAAATAACCGCGTATTAACAGTGTGTTCTTTTGAAATAGCGCCATAATGCGAATATGCCAATGAAGCGCGGGATATTTAAATCCTGGCTTCATTTGCAATTTCAAATGTCTTCATTTGCATCCCTCTCTTGAAAGAGGGTACAAGTGTAGACATACCCAAAGGGAATTGCAAGTGTTAAATGCAAATATACCATAACAATTCACATATGGGGAATATTTGACCTCAAAATTCATTTTTCACATATATTTATGTTAGTGATTCTTAAACACTCATGCAAAAAATAAAAATAAAAGAATGGCAAACATGGTACATTCAAATGATTATTAGTGAAAATGTTTCCATTATTTGTTCAGCTCGAGTTAATACCAAACTTCATTAACAAATCCATTACATTACCTTAATATTTTACTAATCCAAACTCAAAGAAGACTAAATGTACACTGTACATGCTCACAGAATACTTTATTTGGGAAGTTTCAGGGCTGACGAAAACCTTTTTAATTTTGTAAAGACCTTAGCAAAAGGGGAAGAGGTTTCTAAGGTGAGAGGATAAGTGTATTCAGGATAGTTTATCTTCAGCACGTAAGAAAGTTAGGCAATAGCCTTCCATAGCTCAAATGGAACATCTAACCAGAAGTTTCACCAGTTCTTGGGCAGAGAGGGAGCTGACTACATCTAGGGTATGTCTAGACTACATGGCTCCGTCAACAGAGCCATGGAAACTAGTTTACCCGGCATAGGCAAAAAAAGGAAAAATAAGTGATAGGGTTACCCGGCATAGGCTGAAAGGAAAAATAAGTGATAGGGTTACAAAACAGAAAGGGATCCTACTTGTTGAAGCCCCATTACAACCTGTTATAAATGTGATCTGTTATAAACATAAAGAACAGAAGGACCTGCAAGAATTTCTACCTGGAGGCACATGCCCTCTTTTTAATTCCATTAACCAATCTCCCACCCACACGGGAGAAATAACAATGGTCCAAAAACAGCCACCTGGCCACTCACAGGCCACTTCCTGGTGTCTCGAGTATTATTAATTCTGGATCTCTTTGGTTTGCATTCCTCCATCATGATCCATGTGAACTTTACTTTCTTATAAGAGGGTTTCCCTGCCTCCTCTATCCTGTCACTGCATTTTTCCCTTCCATCCCCAACCATCTGATGTCTAACTGCTCTGTTAGCTACCTGCTCCAGCCTGTACAGTAGTCTGTGAAGAGCTATGTGCCCCAAGGTAATACATAAAAAATCACTAAATACATGAACTGAAGAAGACAAGTAATTAGTGGATACTAATAGTGTCTTCACAGCAATCAAAGCCTAATCTGGTTAGCCATTTTTATTTTAAAGGTGAACAGTCAGAATCTGGTTCAAGTGTCAGACTGAGAACAACCCTTACATGGGGACCAAAGGGAAAACAAGACATCTCTCTTCCCCCTTGTGTAGCCATGAGTACTGCTCACAAAAGCAGTTTCTGTGAGCTAGGAAGAGCTGACGCTATTCATTCCTGGGCTCTCTGGGAAACAAGATGCTAAAAAGGGAGAGAGAAAAGGGAGGGAAATGGCAGGGCAGCAGCATAAAACCACAACATAACCCTAGGTAATAATACTAACATATGGCAAGATTCTGCCACTTCACCTAGGCCTTGTCTACACTAACCCCTGCTGTTGATCTAATCTACATCACTTCAACTATGCAAAAAGCGTAGCTGAAGTTCATGTTCTTACTGTGGCACCTTCTGTGCGCTAAGATTGGCGGGGGATGTTCTCCCATTAATGCCAGCCACCATTCTTGTCCTGGTGGAGTACCAGCATCAACAGGAGAGCATTCACAAGTCAATTTATCATGTCTAGGCAGACACCATAAATTGATGGCCAGTGGATCGATTGCTGCAGCATCAATCCCCAGAGAAGTGGAGACAAGCCCTCATGCTGAGTAGTATCTTCCTGTGCAATTAGCTCCACTAAAATCAGGGGGGCAGCACAGGACACTACCCAAAAGTGTTAGAATCTGGTCAATGGAACATAGGCTGTTTCATGAAAAATTAAATACCTGGCCCTGTAATATATACTACTCTGTATTAATAAATAGCAGTCAGCATCAGGAATCTCTATAATTTGCCCAAACCAGAATGCACAATATCATCTCCTCTCAGTTAGTCCTCTGTACAGATAGTAAAATCTGAGATCTATTTTCAGACACACAAAGACTAGCAGAAGTTTTATTAATGTTGTATAGTGAATACAGATGTGTCTGACCTACATGTTGTTTCTTGTCCTGTCAGAGGATCACTAGCTTCTTCTCCAAACATCGCATAAACTGTGACTGTATATTCTGTGTTAGGCAATAATCCATCCAGCTGAATATCTGTCAAGGCCTCTCCAATTTTCATCTAAAAGTAATATGAATAACAGACACATTATTCCTAAACTAGCTCATGAGGGGGAAAAAATAAGCCAGTCGCATTTTTGCATAGGAGACAAGTATTTTCAATAGGACAGAGCATATTTTTATTAAGCTGGTAAATGCCATAAAACTGAATAAAAACAACAGGCTATAATGTGCTCATTTAGGCTCCAATTCAGCAGAGCACTTAACTTTGGCATACAATTAAACCTCTGAGAGTCAGTGGGACTTTTCATATGCTTAAAAGTTAAGCACGTGCTCAAGTACCTTGTTCAACAGGAACTTCAGAGCACTGTAGTTAAACTGGAAAAGAGTGAGGTCAAATCTTGCCCTGTGTTGACTCAAAAAAAGTTGTTCTGCTAGACCTGAGTACAGCACTTGGCCCAGTGTGAACAGGTTTGTTATTGCCTAGAGCAATGAAATACCTACAGTTGTCTAAAAGACAAACACCGCACAGGAAATGTTTCACATGAAGGTGGAGGGGATAAAAGCCAAATAAGCAACAACATAATCATCCTCTGCTGTAGCAGAACAAACAATCCTCAACCTCTCTTCAATATTCATCTATGCCTAAGAGATTGTTGGATCTGTATTTCAATGCAGTGGAAATGAATGGCTTCAAAATGACTGCTGAAGTGAGAATATTGCAGAAAGTGGAAAGGATTCTGATGTATTAATCAGAAGTCTGTCTACAGGCTGAGGCTTGGTTTTCCTTTTTGCTTTTTCAGGTGTGTACCATTTTCCCCTTAAGCTCCCTCAGTAGGTGCCACATTAACAGGAGCTGATTTATTTATTGAAAGATCTTTCGACAGGGCAAAACTCAGTTCTGCTGATGTCAGACAATTTTCAATGAGGCCCCATTTTCAAGAGGGCTACATGATCATAGCTATTCATTTTGCAAAGATCAGAAGTCTATGAGAATTCTCAGAGGCTGACTACACCCTTTCCAGAATGTTGCATGCACTTGCATGCTGTCAGTGCTCTTGCTTGGCTAGAGTCCTTATTTAAAATGCTCTTAATTTCACATACAGTCAATGGAGCATAAATACATTTTTAATTTTAGCCCTAAGATTGCACTGGCTCTATATTAGTGGTTTCCAAAAAACACTAGTATTTCTAATGACAACATAATATTCTGCCTATAATTTTACTACTCGAGAGCTGTACCTAAGTCTGTTGTTCTTGTTCTATTCAAAGTTATTCACATTTAAAATTAATCATTTTAGCTCTTCTAAAACTAACTTTAAAACACAAAAACAAATAAAAACCCTTTGACATTAATTAAAAATAAAAGTTAGAATTAAAACAAAGCATAGAAATGTCATATTTACTAATTGAAGATGATTTATTTTCAAAAGTCCAACTGTAAATAAAAAGACTAAAACTTCACATTCTTCTAAATCGACTTTTCAGAAAGATCAAGTCACTTGTGTTTTGGTTTCTTTTTTTCTGTTTGGCTGTGTCTAGACTGGCAAGTTTTTCCGCAAAAGCAGTTGCTCAGATTTGTTTTGCGCAAAAAAGTCCCAATCGCAAAAATGGCAATCGGGGCTTTTTTGAGCAAAAGCGCGTCTAGATTGGCATGGACGCTTTTCCGCAAAAAGTGCTTTTGCGGAAAAGCATCCATGCCAATCTAGACGCTCTTTTCCGCAAATGCTTTTAACAGAAAACTTTTCCATTAAAAGCATTTGCGGAAAATCATGCCAATCTAGACGTAGCCTTTGTGGTTTTGCCTTCATGCCATGATACAGTATTGCCTCATGAATTATTCCAAAAGACTCTCTTTCACTGAGCTATAACTTGTGGCATGTCTTATGCAGTAATGAAGTTAAATTTGAAAATACCGATGATTAAAAATAACTACTTGGCATTTAGTTTGCACAGAAAGTCAGTAACATGTATGGTACTTGAAAAGCAAGGAAACAGACAAGGTTTAAAGCTAAAGTCCATCTGACATTTTGTTTCTTAAATTTTCTGGTTCTGAATAACTAGGATCTAAAGGAAAACTAAAGACATCACCTCCTTTTCATCTGCTGCCAGTCCCTCCGTGAGGGGAGCATATAGGATCATGTAACCAGTGGCACCCATTACTGCACTCCATTTTGCTCTCATGCTGCTCTGTGATACATCATACAATTGCAGATTTGATGCCATAGGCAAAGCAACTGCAACCAAAAGAGGTACATTTGTTTTAGTTGCCTCTAAAAAACTCTCACTATCATTACATCAATTTTTTGACTATAGGGACACAAAGGAATGTAGTGAGGTAAACACTTGAAACACAGTTTGGACACAAAGGAATATAGTGAGGTAAACACTTGAAACAGTTTCACATAATTACAAAAGACAATAGAAAGATCTCAGAATTAGATGAGAAAAGAGCTATGCCATCCATCCTAGCCCCCAGACGGGGGTGAATTGTTCTTACAGGACATTTCTAGTGCCATGCCTCGGTCAGATTTTCAGTGCTACAAGAGAAGGATTTCTAGCTTCCCCTTGGGAGAATCCTCAAGAGTATAATAGATGTAGTTGGACCACACCACTCCAAGCACAGGTCCCATCCCACTTCTCTTCTAGATCTGCATGGGCATGAGGGTTGGCAGTACAGAGTGGGTAGTGTCACCATTAAGGATAAACTACATAAGCAGTTACATGGGCATTGAATTTTTAGGGTAGCTTTTGTCTAGCAATAATCTCCCCCAGATACAGCATGGGAGGTATATTCATGGTGAAGGGACAAGGTCAAGCACAAGATGGCTGGGCTATGTTCTAACCACATAGGGTTGTGCTTGGAGTCCTGGGTAGCCTTAATTAGTCCAGCAGCATGTATCTATGGGGATACGTAAATGTAAAGAAGGCGACAGTGATCCCACAGTAAGTGGTACAGCACATCAGAGGCCTGGTCTACACTGAAGGGGAAGGTTGACCTAAGATATGCAACTCCAACTACGTTAACTGCATAGCTGGAATCAACGTATCTTAAATCCCTGTTCCTACAGCAGGTGGTCAACAGGAGTAAACGTTCTCGTCACCTTCCCTTACTCCTTGAAAGGAGCAGGAGTATCAGCACCTACAGGGGTGCCCTCTGAGTTTGAGATAGTGTGGTTTTACTAGACCTGCTAAATCAAACCTGAGACGATTGACTACGGCAGTGTCGATTTTCCCTGTAACATAGACGTGCCCAGAGTGTGTGACTAAGTAGGCTGAACTAAGTCTCTAAATGGGATGAATATGTTGACACATAAAATTATGGCGGTACCACTGGAGCACAGCGCTAATCTGGGTCTCTTTTTAAAGTGAAAGTTCTTATTTAATTCTTCAGAATAGCCCTCTATTTTGTATTTATCCGATTGTCCGCATTTGTTCCTTTGGCAGGAATATATCCCAGTGCCTCTCTGCTGCTCTTCATGTCAGCACTAGGGCCCGCAGTAGTGTTATTAGTACAGTGAGTTGCTACTGGGCATAACAATTCAGCTCCCATTGGCCAGGAAGGGTGAACTGTGGCCACCAGGAGCTGCAAGCAGCTATACTTGTGGATGCTCAGGTAAACAAAGCACCTGGAGGAGCAATTATGGCTAACTCTGGTGAACAATGTCCAGCTTGAAGGCTGGTTATTGCCCATCTTGCCTTACGGTACCTCTACACTAGCTCGTTAGTTCGAGCTAGGTAGGGTAATTAGGACAAGCGGAGTTGCAAATAAAGCCCGGGATTTAAATATCCCGGGCTTCATTTGCATGTTCCCGGGCACCGCCATTTTAAAATCTCCCTTAGTCCGAACTCCGTGCCTGCGGCTACATGCGGCATGGAGTAGTTAGTTCGAATTAAAGATCCTAATTCGAACTACCGTTACTCCTCGTGGAATATTTAAATCCCGGGCTACATTTGCAACTCCGCTTGCCCTAATTACCCTACCTAGCTCGAACTAACTAGCTAGTGTAGACGAACCCTTAATCTCATTCAGGCTCCCATCATCTGACATCTTGCTCATCTACTGCAACATCCTTTTCTCTGGCCTTGACAAATACAGTCTTGCCCAGCTCATATCCATTCCGAATGTTGCTGGTAAGATCATTTTCCTAGCCTGTCATTTTGATAATGTCACCCCCTTCCTTGGTTCCCTCCACTGGCCCCACCTTCTCTATTGCACCAAACATAAGCTACTTGTCTTCACTTTCAAGGCCTTTCATGCCCCATCCTCACCCTCCCTACCATCTCTCAATCAATATGGAGCCATCGACTCTGGCCTCCAATTGGCCCATGATGCCAGTCTTCATTGGCCACTCATTACATTTTCAAACAAGCACTTTCATCCTTTCTCCCATGCTGTGCCTCAGGCTTGGAAAAAGTTTCCCATAAACATCCGCAAAGCTACCTCATTATCCTTCAAACTCCCTACCCCCTTAAAGCTCTCGTTTCCCATTATGCCTACAAAAAGTTGGATAACAGATAGGATGCTGGTGTGCTGGAACTCTTGTCCATCGTGCTGACAAATACTGTCTCATTGTTTCCATATAGTCCCTCATCTGTCCATTTCTATCTCTTATGTCTTGGTTTATACTTAGTTGTAAAGACAATCTTTTTGTTCTGGGTTTGTAACAAGTTTAGCACAAGGGGGTCCTGATCCATGACTCAGGTCCCTAAGTGCTCTGATAAAACAAGTAATAAATAATGAGAGAGACAGAAGAGGGACAAAAAGATAGGGAGAAAGAGCAAGTGCTTCTGTTATAATTACAAATGTTAAAACTTTAAGTGCATATTAGTTAATTTGCAGCAGGAGTAGACACCTAATAATGCTGCTAACTGAAAAAAATTAAATTAAGAGGAAATTTTAACGTACCTATAATAAATATAGGCATAAGGAAAGAACACATATTTGCAAGAATTTCAAACAAATATACATTTAATAGTTGTTTTGCATTTTTCAAAGTGACTAAAAGGCTCCTCTCTTACTTTTCTGTATTTTAGACATTGATAGCACGGAATATATTTACCTAAACATCACATTACTGTCAGGTCATGTTTAATGCTAGTTTTCGCATTTGTGGTTAATTTTAATCTATCAGAGTCACACAAGAAGGAAAAAAATGTAAAGTATAATTTTTTACAGATTTTAACTGGCATGGTGAAAAACATTTTCAAATTGCAATTATTTTGTTACCTGGAGTGATTAATACTTATACATTTCAGACTTTTAGTTATGACACTAAAAGACTCACTTATATAATGCTTGCAGCCATACCACCTTGGGCTGTGATCTGATCGGATCTCAGAAAAATAAGCAGGGCTGGGCTTAGTCAGAACTTGAAGAGGTGACTTCAAAGGAATACCAGGTGCAACAGGAAATGATGTTATTGGCTCAGTATGTGACACTCTTTCCAATGAATCAGAAATTAACCTATACCTAATATGGTGTTATGGAACACAGTGCTGCTAGAGATTCACTTTTTTTGGATGAAACAACAGGCCAAAGTTTTGAAAATATGTAACACAACCCCCATCAAATTTTTTGTAAATTTGTGAGTGTTAGCTTCGATTTTTCTGGCTGAATCCAAACTAGATAATTGCATTCCACCTAACTAAATTCCACCCTGTAGTTTCAACTGGAAAAGTGATTTTTCCCTTCCCTGTGTAAGGTCTGTCATATCGCTGGGAGAAAATGACAGCATTTGGGGTGAAAATATTTGAATTAAATAAAAATTATGTTATATGACTTAGAGCAGGACCTAACCCTCCAAGTTACTTATATGGCCCCCATTGAATATCTGACAGTGTTACATGTATTTATCCTTACAACATCCCTGTGGTAAGGAAGTACAATTATCACAGATGGGAAACTGAAGCACAGAAAGTCTATGTCACTTCCCAAGGTACCTTTGGAAGTCTGTGACAGAGCAGGAAATTAAACACTGGTCTTTCCAGTCTCAAACAGTCCTCTGCACTAAGAATGTTAAATAGCAGTTAGTAAGCTAATTGAGTAGTGAATGGAAATTCCATTCACTACTCATTTAGTCAGTAAGAGAGTTCGCTGTGGCTCTGCTTTTTAAATTTAGTAAGAGCCACCAGGCCCTGACTACATTTAAAAGACAGAGCTGCAGCGGTCTGGGACCAGGCGCGAGCTGGGACAGTTGAGTCCCGGTTTGCACTGGGTCTCCCACTGCACCTCTGCCTCCCTGCAGAGATGGTGGTAGGCGGAACCAGCTTTTAAGCTGGCTCCCCCCAGCACCAGCTCCTGATCCCCTCACTTGCTGCCTCTGTATCAGAGGCAGCAAGAGGGGGGTGGGAGTGAATAGCCAAGTAGTGACTCGACTAGGGTACATCTAGACTACAGGCTTTTGTCGACAGAAGTTTTGTCGACAGTATCTGTCGACAAAGCTTCTGTCGACAAAGAGCATCTAGACTACATCCAGTTCTGTCGACAAAGCAAGCCACTTTGTCGACATGACAGTGTAGACGCAAAGGACAGTGTAGATACAATAATGCTTTCTGTCAAAAGAACTCTGTCGACAAAAAGCGTTATTCCTCGTAGAATGAGGTTTATAGCCATCGACAAAACTGCTGAGTTCTGTCGACATTATGTTGACAGAACTCAGCAGCAGTGTAGACGCAGGTATAGTTTTGTTGACAAAAGTCCACATTTTTCGACAAAGCCCTGTAGTCTAGACACACCCCTAGTGACTTATATCCCTACTATGCACTGAACTATCCAACCTCTCTTAAGAACATAAGGCCAAACAATGGAAATAAGGCTGTATGCCTAAACCATAAAGTTGAGAATCAGCTGCAGCTCCTAAACTGTTCCAAAGGCCAGGAATGTTGTGATTTAGAGTCTTGGTTTGGCCATTACAGAGAGAATGTAACTGGCTGAAAGTTCAGTCGAGCTCTGAATACAAACTTCCCCAGCATTTGGGAGCATTTGGACCCTTAGTTCAAGCTCAAATCTACTTAATGAATGTCAGACAATACTAGTAAAAATTGCTGAAGAGAAAAATGAGTGGAATCTGCAGCCTTGCTTACACTGAGACGTGCTCACTCACTATTACTGAGTCATGGCCATAACAAAATGAGTTAGGATACTTACGTGTAGTTTCAGTGCCACGGAGGCCCTCGCTTGCAGCACTTACATACACAGCAAACACAGCTATCTGATATTCAGTTAGAGACATCAGGTTTTTCAGAACGGCTGTTGATACACTTCCATCCACCACTACCTGTTTGGGGAAAAGAAAATGAAATAAGTTATCAAATAAATCAGTCTTTTTACTATTTAATCCAACTTATCTTATCTGTTATCCTAGCTAGCATATTTCTAAGACAATCCTTGGAATGATACATAAATGTTACTATATCTATGTTTAACACAACAAAAATGAGATTTGTATCTTAGTATAAAGTACAGTAGCTAGACAACAGAATGCCTCATATATGTACAGTAGGGAGTCTTAAGGCAAAGCAGCACTTTGAATCAAAGGAAATGTTAAAAATACAATTAACATAATCGAAATTAAGAATATGGTGTAATGGTCCCATTCTGATATATTTATTATGTAATTCAAAATTTAATTATAGTACTACTGAATGCATACCCCTATGTATCCACAGACACCACAAGAGCAAAATCCCCCAAATAAAACAAAATACCTTCCCAAAAAAAACCCATGCATTTAACCTCACCCTTTAATTATACTGATTTTATTGTCCTGCCTCTACTCTCCATTCCCTTCCCATCCTGTTCTGAAAGTTGTCTGATTAAGCTGTAAACATCTTCATGCGGTGTCCTTGTTTGCATTCCTACCTCCAAAACACTGAGTAAACTGCTGGTGCTACACAAATAATAAATATCCATCTGACCCCATATTAGTAAGTTTAAGGCAGATTCCCAGCTCTACATCTGTGTTTTTCTTTTAATGAGTTATGTTTCCAAAGCTCAAACTCTAACCCTTCTGGCCCTTTGTGGCTCTGTGTCCTTTGAAATAGCACCATTCAGAGTTGGTCAAATAAGAAAAGCAAGATGTATAAATAAAAACACAGTTTACATATTGGATTTTAGGTCCTTTTCGTGAACATCTTAATCACAGGCTTAGGTATATACAACCTGTGGTAGCCAGCTTCCAAGCCTGAGCCAATGGACTCGGGTTGTGGATTCATGTCACCAAGCTACAAATAGTTGTGTACATGTTGCAGCTTGGAATGGAACTCAGGTTGTGAAACGGCTCTCAGAGCACATATTCTAGTCAAAGCCACAATTTACAGTTCTGTCTACACGGCTACTTTTAGCACAAACATGCAAGTCCAAAAGAGCTGACAGACTTTGCCAGGCCCTGCACAAGGTGGGTCAGGGCCAGTTCTGGCTCCCCCAGAACGGGCAAGGCCTCATGCAGAAGGGTTAGGGCTGTGGACTAGCCTCGCCCCACCAGCTAGCCCTTCAGCACCACTCACCCAGGGCTCCAGCGATAATTTACAGGGACCAGAACTCTGGTTGCTGCCATTTCCACTGTAGCAGCAATCAGGAGTCCCAGGCCCTTTTAAATTTCTGGGCCCCAGGCCTTCTTTGCCCTCCCCTTCTCCCCAGTCCTGTTGGTGGGCCTATGCAAGTACATAAGTCTGAGTCTGTTGGATGCAGAGATTTGCTCTCACGTGCTACCCCATAAATGGAAGCAGCATCGGGTCTATCAAGTACCAGCATTCCTATCTGGTAAATTCTTTCTATGTATGTTTACTAGAAGTTTGCACAGCCATGAGGCTGATAGGACTTTCTTTCCCCTCCCCTCCTCTCCCCTCCCCTTCAGCTCATTACCTCCTCTGGTTGTCCTCCTCTAGTGGGATAGTACACAACTCTGTATTTTTCCACCTTTCCAGGTGCATGGGTCCAGCTAACACGGAATCCTCTGGCTGTTACCTCTGATGTGACCAAATCTGTAGGAGCTCCAAGAGTGGTAACAAATGTTCCTATGTATGAGATAATATAAAAAAAAATTATCCCTGTAAAATAATTTTGTTTTTGCTCTAATTGCTGAGTTCTACAAGATCTTTTATCATTAGAAACTGAATTCACTGGAGATGTTTATTTAGGCAGTTTTTAATATAACTAGCTAAATCTATTAGGGTATGTCTACACTACAATGTTAGTTCGAACTAACGGACGTTAGTTCGAACTAACATTCATAGCCGCTACACTAGCGCTCCGCTAGTTCGAATTTGAATCGAACTAGCGGAGCGCTTAGTTCAAACTAGGAAAACCTCATTTTACGAGGATTAAGCCTAGTTCGAACTTACTAGTTCGAATTAAGGGTGTGTAGCCCCTTAATTCGAACTAGTGGGAGGCTAGCCCTCCCCAGCTTTCCCTGGTGGCCACTCTGGCCAACACCAGGGAAACTCTATGCCCCCCTCCCGGCCCCGGACCCCTTAAAGGGGCACGGGCTGGCTACGGTGCCCGTGCCAGGTGCAAGCCTGCCAGCACCCAGCCAGCAGACCCTGCACCTGGCACGGCACAGAGCCACCCACCCGATGTCCCCCAGCCCACCCCCTCTTCCCGGGACCAGGCTGGTGGCTCCCAGGAGCTTGCCCTGGACCGCAAGAGGCGGGCACCTTCCTGGGCTAGTGCGGACATCGTGGACCTCGTCCACGATCTCCACACTAGGCACAGGAAAGTGGCCGTCTAGGGCAGGAGAGCTGCCAGCCTAGCCACCCAGGAGCAGGTGTGCATGAAAATCAAGGGGGTCCACTGAGACCCCCGACCCTGAGCTTACAATGGCCGTCCTGGGTCAGACCAAAGGTCCATCTAGCCCAGTAGCCTGTCTGACCACAGCGGCCAACCCTAGGGACCCTGGAGGGGATGGACCAAAGACAGTGACCAAGCCATTGGTCTCATGCCATCCCTCTCCAGCCTTCCACAAACTTTGGGCAGGGACACCACTCCTACTCCCTGGCTAAGACTACTCCATGGACCCAACCTCCATGACTTGATCTCACTTCCCTTTAAACTCTGTTCTCGTTGTAGCCTTCACAGCCTCCTGCAGCAAGGAGTTCCACAGGTTAACTATTTGCTTTGTCAAGAACAACAACTTTCTCTTACTAGTTTCAAGCCTGCTACCCATTCCTTTCCTTTGGTGTCCTCTAGTCCTTCTTTATGGGAACTCATGAAGAACTTTTCTGAATGCACCCTCTCCACCCAACCCCTGCTTTTAGAGACCTCTATCCTGTCCCCGCTCCATCTCCTCTTTTCTAAGCTGAACAGTCCCAGTCTCTGTAGCCTCTCTTCATCTGGGACCTGTTCCCAACACCTGATCATGTTAGTTGCCCTCCCCTCTCCCAGCCTTTCTCTTCCCCTCTCCCACCTCCTTTTCCCAGTCTCCTCCAATTTTGTTCAATAAAGACAGAGTCAATGTTGGAAGAAACGTTATCTTTATTTTGTACATCAATAAGAAGGGGGGCTAGGGAAGGGTAAGTGGAAGGAAGTGAGGGAGGAATGGGGTACGAGCCCCCGATGGGGAGGACTGGGCTGGCTCTGCGGGCTTCTGGGGGTGGAAGCTCTCCTGCAGCCCCCCAATTGCCCCCTCTCCCCAGATGGCAGCCTGCGGCAAGTGCAGCCGGGCTGATGGCCGAGTGCTGTGATGTGCCCAGTGTGGGTACTCCGGGCAATCCAAGCCAGGACTGCTTTGCAAGCGGGGCACCCCTTAGAACTGTCTGTCCGGGGTGGGGGTTGGGACCCTTTAAGCGCAGCCCTCGGCTAGCCTGAGACAGCATCTCCACGCTCTAAGTCCTCCTCTGATGCCCTGCCGGCACTGCTTCCGGCCATCCTTAAGCCCTGTTCAGGGTCCACTTAATGTGGACTTGCTAGTTCGAATTAGCAAAACGCTAATTCGAACTAGTTTTTAGTTCTAGACGCGTTAGTTCGAATTAGCTTAGTTCAAATTAACTAATTCGAACTAAGTTAGTTCGAATTAACGTTGTAGTGTAGACGTACCCTTATATATTTGAGATAATTTGTCCGTCTCTCTGTCTGTTCAAGAACTCCTCCTAAATGGCAAGAGCTAAGACCACCAAATTTGGTATACAGCTTCCTTTTATCATAGCCTAAAGCAAGGTCAGGGTTGTGCCAGGAAAATGAGATTGCTTCTCAGAAAACCATACAGAAGAGAGACCGGATTTCCAGGCAGGTGAAAGAGCTTTGTTGGGGGCACCCCTGTGGTCTGGGACTGCCCCAGACCCAAGTCTCCCACCCCCAAGCACCCTTTAAGCTCCCCCTATTCTTATGGGAACATTGCTGGCAGTTCCCTTTCATCCTGGAGCAAGAGGAAAGTGCACAGTTTGCTCCATTCCTCACTCTGGCTGGAGAGTGCAGGGGGCAGATGAACCTGTGGTGAGAGAGGGCTCGGGTAGTGATCATTCCTCAGGGTAGCCTGCATACTGAATCCCTCATGCCTGCAGAGCAACGAAGTGTGTATATTTCTTTTTCTTTTTTTTTTCAAAAAAGAAAAATTAATTGAGTTAAGGATCCGAGCAATGCTAGGTAAATCTTCTAGTAATAAATAAATAAATCATATACATACAGTTCACAGTGGGACCAGGCTTCCATTGGTTTATGTGGAAAACTTTACATGCAACACACACAAAGGTTTCAGCATAAACACTGTAACAACTGTAATGGTTCTCCCAAATTTCTTGGCTCTCCATGCATTCACTCCCTCCCCAGGTGCTTCCAAACACTCTTCGCAAGTTCCAGAACCACCCAGGAATCCCCAGAGCTGTGAACCTGCTACAGATCTCAGCAAGGTAGCGTCTCCCCCTGTGTTCCTTGGCAACTCTGCAGGTGGGGTAGCGTCTGAGGCCATGTCTCCACTTACAGCGTCAGAGATCAATCTTTTGGCATTCAGTTTAGTGGGTCTAATTAAGACCTGCTAAATCAAACGTGGAGGGTAGCTCTAGTGCCTCACAGTTGCAAGGAGTAAGGGAAGCTGACGGGAGCATTTGTTCAATGAAGATGACACAAAGCTTGGCTTAAGGTAAACCAAGTATTTTACGTAGCTGGAGTTGAGTACCTTAACCTGACCTTTCTGGTCTCATATAGATCTGACAGGACTGAGCAGCCATCTACTTCAGCAAGCCCTCCCCTTTCCCCTCCAAACACACACACAGATTTCATTGGTTCATGAGCCTTTTGATGGCCATCTATTCCAATCCACTGCTCACAGATCCCTTTGTCATCTATATAATTCTTAGCAGTCCCAGGGGAGAAGAGAGAAGTCTGTAATGCAACATCTTTTCAGAGCACCACTGCAGATATATGCACAACCTTCCTCAGTGGGGCATTTTATATGCTTAGGGAAATGCATGTGGCATTTGCACAATTTTTACAGGCCAGTTCAAATACATTATTCTGGAACATTTTAAAGGTACTTTCCCAAGGAGTGCCATTCCTCTGACAAATTTCAACATTCTACCCCTCACATTTTCAGGTGCTCAAAAGGTCTGAAGATCAGCAGAATTTTTTTGTGCTTGTATCTTTTCCCCCCACCACTTCTTCTTGTACTCCAAAATGCTGGGTGTGGTGTTTCTGTGATTTTGTTCAGAGATTTTAAAAGTTCAACTTTATATAGAGACCAAGCCTGGGAAACTTCAAATTGAAAGGTGAACGTTTGGAAAAGTTATGAGACTAAGGAAACATGGAATTAGAATGGAATCCAGGGCACAGCCTTAATTAGCTTTACTCCTTCTCTTGCTATAGTTCATCGCAAGCCTGCACACTGGAAGAGACTCTCTTTTTAACTGTTGCGACCGGTGTCTTTGGTGGGGCAGCCTAGCTATGTCTAGACTGCAGGCTTCCTTTGGAAGAAGCTTTTCCGGAAGAGATCTTCCAAAAAAACTTCTTCCAAAAGAGCGCGTCCACACTGCCGAAGCACATAGAAAAACCAAAAGACAGCATCCACACTGAATGGACACTATCTCGCATTTAATCTGTGATTACTATGGATGGAGTAGCCACCAGGGCACCTGTGCTTTTTCCTCTTTCCTCTTCTTCTGAAAGAACTTCCTCTTCCCCATCCACACAAGCCTTTTTACGAAAGAGCTCTTTCAGAAAAAGGCTTCTTCCTTGTAGAAAGAGGTTTACCAATGTCAGAAAATCCCCTCTGTTCTTTCCATTTTTTTTTTTGAAAGAACGTGATTGCAGTATGGACGTAAGTGAAGTTTTTTCAGAAAAACAGCTGTGTAGACATACCCCTAGTGATTAGGTCCCAGAGTTAGTCGGCAGAAAAGAGGGTGAAGACCTCTGCTGCTGGTGCCCTACCTAGAAACTCCAGCCCACTGTATGAATATAGTCTTGTGTTTGGGGTGTGGCCCCAAGAGTCCAGATTCTCCCCTCAGCTTGGGTTTTAGCAGGTTTCCCCCTTTAAACCGGTGTGGGTGGGGTTGGAGGCTTACGTGCTCTAGTGGCTGGCCAAGTGGACAGGCTTTGGTTCCTGTCCTGCAGACAGCAGGACCATGCTCATGTCTCCTTTCTGGTCAGCCTCTAACTGAACCCAGCTCCTTCCTTTTATCCTGCCTCCGAGCCTGGCATTGGCTATAGATAAAGCGGGGAGGGCTAGCTGAGCCAAAAGGCTTTGTTTCACCTCTGTAATACCAAGCTCTCCTCTCTTCACTCCTTCACACCTGTTCACGGGTGATAGCTACAGCAGAATGAATGCACTTTTTTTTCATGTCACCTAACACTATAATAACAAAAGACAAATTACTATCCTAGAACTAAGCAAAAGATAAAAGATATTGGCACACACATGAAATATGCTCCAGAAAAATACCTTCTCTTGATATTTTGGTGGCAAAATATACATAGAATGAGTAAAATGTCAGAAACCAGTTAAAAAGTGTCCCTATTCTAAAACTGGATTTGCTGGTATAATATCATGATCAAGCAAAGTAAAGTTATCTTGTTTCTTATTTACCTTTGATTTCCTTTTCCTGTTCTTCCACTCTTGAACACACTGTTCTAGTAAGACTTTCAACAATGGTGTTCATATAACTAAAGTCAGCAACATTGTAGACGTGAGTACTGTCTGGTTCAGAGGCAATTTCTTTGAGTTCATTTATATCTGCATTCTTCACACCTTACCGTGGAGAGAAAAAAATGTTTGCAACAAAAGAAATCAGTGTGGGTATGTCTACACTACCCTCCTATTTCAAAACAGGAGGGTAATGTAGGCATACCGCAATTGCAAATGAAGCCCGGGATTTGAATTTCCCGGGTTTCATTTGCATAAGCCGGGCGCCGCCATTTTTAAATCCCGGCTGGTTCGAACCCCGTGCCGCGCCGAGCATCCCACCTGGCAGCATGAGATTTTATGAGTGGTGTACATCTGCATAGGCCTTGATACACATAGCAAAATTTATTCCACTCATGGATAGAAAAAATTAGGGGAACATTGTTAATGACATCTTTTAGTATTCTGATGATACTAGCATATATTTGCTAAAATGCCAGTTACATTTACAGTCTGGGGATACTGAAAAAAGTTTATATTTTCCAAAGTATGTTGATGATGCTTAATCCAGATAGAAACATAACAGAATACTGATAAATACACTAGATCAGTAGTTCTTAAGCTGTGTGTTTGGAGTCCAAAGTGGGTCAAAACCCCAGAGCTGTCTTAGAATCGCTAGGGCCCAGAGCCAAACAGAAACCTGAGTCCCACCACAAGAACCAAAACCCAGTGGCTTCAACCCTGGACAGTGGGGTTAGGTTACAGGCTTGGGCTTTGCTCTCCCCTCCTCCCCCCCACCCCATCTCTGCCCACTTGGGCTCTGGTTTCAGTCCCCTCTTCTGAGGTTCTACAACAAATTTTGTTGTCAAAAGCGGCTCCAGATGCAATGAAGTTTGAGAATACCTGCACTAGATAGACATAATGCAATAAACAGATACATTAGAATGCGTACCAATGGCAAACAATTCAACACCAGCATCACGCAGATTTTTAGCAGGTGGAATAACATCATCTTGGGATTTTCCATCTGTGATCAATATACCAATTTTGGACACATTGGATCTTGCCCCTGCTTCAGGCTTAAAGCTGTTCTCCAAAATAAAAGTTAAGGCAAGACCTAAAACAAACAAATAAACAAACAAATAAATAAATTTGTCCAAAAAATACCCTGCCTATGTAACATTGATATTTTTATTGATTTTTTGAAGTTTAATTTTCTACACAAAGAATGCTGAAAAGTCTCCTACTGAATATAATGTAGCAAAGAGAACAAATTTTCACTTAAAAGTGTACTGTTCCAAATCCTCAACAACCTTCCAATCAATAAAATGATTTATAACAGAGAATAGAAACTCGTTTGAAATTAAAACAGACTACTTGGCTATTCACGTGCCTTATGTCACCAGAGAGAGAAGGTGGGTGAGGTAATTTATTTCATTGAGACAACTTCTATTGGTGAGAGAAAACTTTTTGAGCCACCCAGAGCTCTTCTTCTGTTGGACAGAGGTTTGGTCCAATAAAAATATTACCTCACCCCCTTCTTGTCTCTCTTAGGGTATGTCTACACTACCCTCCTAGTTCGAACTAGGAGGGTAATGTAGGCATACCGCACTTGCAAATGAAGCCCGGGATTCACTCGTGGAATGAGGAGTAACGGTAGTTCGAACTAGGAAGCCTAGTTCAAACTACCTAGTTCGTGCCGCGTGTAGCCGCGCAGCACAGGGTTCGAACGAGCGGGGATTTAAAAATGGCAGAGCCCCGCTTATGCAAATGAAGCCCGGGAAATTCAAATCCCGGGCTTCATTTGCAAGTGCGGTATGCCTACATTACCCTCCTAGTTCGAACTAGGAGGGTAGTGTAGACATACCCTAAGATCTTGGGAACAACATGGATACATCTACATTGCATATTATCCCACTGGGAAAGTTAGAGGATTTCATCTATCAGTAAATTAGGGTACCAGTTCAATAAAGGACTAAAAACATGCTTACTATTAACACTGACTTTCCAAGCTTGAAAGCATCAGGACTATTCACATGCTCAAAGGTAAGCACGCATTGAAGTAATTTGCTGAACTGGTATTTCAAAGAGTAACATATAAATTCTGTGTGACACATTTTTAGAAATTCTGGTCAAATTACAGATATGTCTGTAATGAAACTGCCTTCAGTTGTTTTGTCAGCAGAAGTCACTGAGACAGGAAATCAGATTGTTAATTTCATGCCTGAACCTGAAAAACCTCCCTGGAGTGGTTCTTCTAGTTTTGCTGAATATGGGACAGATCCAGAGCAGTTTTCATTGCCCTCAGTTCCCACTGGAGTCCCTGGGAGATATCTGTGCTAAGTTTTATGGGGAAAATTCACCCAGTACTGAAGTCTTGCACAAAACCCATTCACCACTTAACAAAGGCATTAAAGTAAGTGAGAACTTAGAAAACCCCAGTTGACAAGTACAATCTTTTATTTTACATCTTTCTACATTCACAAGCTGAGGAAAAGCTTATATTAAACAAACATCAAAAAATTGATTGTTACTGATTTAAGGGAGACAACTTGGCTCTAATTTGGAAGTTATTGTGAAGCTATATGAAAAGAAGTTAGGCAAAAGCCACCTCTAATGTCAGAATATAGTAATAATAGTGGATTTATTACTTGCTTTTTTATATTTCTATCAGGCATCAGTTCTGTTATAGTACCACTAGATAGCCCTTCTCTCCCAGTCCAAGTATAATAATTTCTTCTACCAATACAGTGATTGGTGGAGGAGAAAATGGAAAACTTTTATGCCTTTCTGGGGAAAAATAGTTTGGCAACAATGTATGTAATGCCATTTCTGACTCAATCACTCTGCCATTCGCCAGACAAGAGAGCCAGGACTATTAAGTGCTGCACTGATGCTATGGGATTCAGCGAATATACATTTTATCATGTTGACAAGTATTTCGCAGCTATCCACTATTAAATGTTCAAAGTGCCAAGCATGGTTTCAATACCATGAAGGTTAATGGGAGTCCATAAGATTCCTTATGGCTGCAGCTCCTTCAGATCAAATTCTTAGGCAAACTTCAAAAATAAACACAAAAATAAACACTTCAAAATGCACATTGTCCCATAAGAAACAGAACAAGCCCCCAATACTTTAAGCCAATGCAGCTTGGCATATTTTGGAACACATGGCTAATGCAAAAATACATACTGTACCTGTTAATGTATTCCCGCCCTTATATGGCAGATTACGCACTGCATCCAAAACACCATCCTTTGTACTAAAGGCATTCAGATGCCACTCAATTCGGGGATCTCCGCTAAACTGAGCAAGTCCTAGTGAACCAGAAATAAGTACTTTGCATGAGATTCCTTTTCACATAAATACACCTCACGAACCAGAAATAAATACTTTGCATGAAATCCTTTTTCAAATAAATACACCTCACGAACCAGAAATAAATACTTTGCATGAGATTCATTTTTTCCTGTATAGGCTTTCAGTAGCCTGTTATCACAACAGGGCTCTTTAATCTAAAGAAGAATTTATTACTCCCCAAGTCATTCTGGATATCAATTCCACAATGTATTTTCTAGGGTTTTCTTTCAAGTGCTAAGGAATTTAAGTAAAAAGTAATGTGCTTTTTTTTTCAGGCTTTCTCCCCAGAATTCATTTCATGAAAGAGAACAATTTCATTAAATGCCTCCTTGAAGAGGTTAAGATGTAAGTAGCTAAACAGATATAATATATTGTTCAAATTGATTTTAAACATGATAGAAACCATCTGTTGGCACTTTCTTCATTTCCAAATTCCTCTTACTGTAACAGCCGGATCCAATGCCAATTGAAGTCAATAGGAGTGCTTCTGTTGACTTCAAAAAGTACTGGATTAGAACCTGAGATTAATATATGGTCACTTTTGGAAGAGATAAAGAGACACAAAAGTGAGGAAGCAAGTTAAACAGAATGCAAAGGAACAGTCAGAAGGATGAAATGCTTGTAGATTCATAAATCTCATATGAACTTCTTATAAACAACATAGGAGAAGTTCAAATTAAATGTATACCCCAAAATTTAAAAAAGACCAGTAAGAGTACCCAAAAAATGTCATCATGCAGGCAGATACAGGCAAAAAGGCATCTTTTAAAAATTGGAACTCAAAACCAACTGAGGAAAACAGAATGGAGCATAAACTCTGGCAAGCCAAGTATAAAAATATTATAGGGCAGGTCATGAAAGAATTTAAAGTGCAGCTCACTGAAGACAGAAAAACTAGAAGATAAAAGTACAGCAAAAGCAGGAAGCCTGAGAAACTATCCAAACTATAGGAGCGGGGCACTGGGTGCTTGTGGTTCTAAAGGAGCATTTAAAGAAGACAAGGCTGTTGTGCAGTCCTTACATTAATTCTTTGCTTTGGTCTCCCCTTCAGAGGATGTGGGAAGATCCCCACACCCAAGCCATTATTCTAAGGTGATAGATCTGAGGAACTGTCCCAGACTGAGGTGCCAATAGAAGAGGTTTTAGAACAAACTGATCAATGAAATAGTAATAAGTAGGGCTGTCAAGAGATTAACAAATTTAATCATGATTAATCACATGCGCCTCCCCTTTGAAAATCCATGGTGGCGTTTAAACAGGGCACTGCTGCATGGATTCTGGGATCAGCTAGAGTCCCCAGCTGACCCCAGGCTCCATGCAGCGCTGCCCCTTGAAGCTGAGACTCCCCGGTTGATCCTGGGTTCTGGGGAAATGCCACGTGGAGCCCGGGATCAGCTGGGGAGTCCCCAGCTGACCCTGGGCTTCACTGCCCCTTTGACACAAGTGGAAGGGGCATTTCTAAGTGGCAGCCACCGCACAGCTGATCCTCAGCTCAGCTGTGAGGTGGCTGCCTCTTTGAAATGCCACTTCTGCGCATTTCAAAGGGGCAGTGGAGCCCAGGGTCAGCTGGGGACTCCCCGGCTGATCCCAGGCTCCACGTTGCGTTGCCCCTTTGAAGCGCAGCAGCAGCAGCACTAATGCTTAAAAATTTAACACGTTAATCCTGGACTGCATTAATCACAGGCATTAATGCATGTCAATTGACAGTCCTAGTAATAAATCACCGGGATGGCATTCACCCAAGAGTTTGGAAAGAACTTAGATATGAAATTGTAGAAGTAATAATTATGGAATGTAATCTATTACTTAAATCAGTGGTTCCCAACAGCCAGTCCACGGATTGGCCACGGGCCTTGAACCCCCATCTGCTGGGCTGCGGCACATGGCCGGGCCACATCCCCAGCTTTTATTTAGCCCCACCCACTGGGGCTCCCACGGAATTCCCTTCTGACCCACTTCCCCAGGCAGCAGCAGGGTGAGTGGGGCAGTTGGCAGCCCAGTGTGAGTGTCCCCCTAACCTCCAGCTATTTCCAGCCAGTGGGTACACACATTATTATTATGCATTATTAAGTGCCTAGGAAAATATGAATGTGTAGAATGCGTCTGCCCTCTCAGACTTGTTAACTGCTGCTCTTTAATTCTGGTGCAATTGAGGCAAAAGTTTTAACCAGAGAATACTTTTTAACAAGTATTAGCAACTATTCTTTTTAAAATGTGCACAAGCAGCAATTTTTCAAATTCTTGCTAACCAGCATGTCCTGCCTCCTTTGATTTGCCTGATAAACCATGGGCTAAAATTACCATAATGAATATGCAAATATTTCAGTGCTGGTCCGTCAACAGTTTTTGAATGAGTTTGCTGGTGCATGGTATAAAAAAGGTTGGGAACCACTGACTTAAATCAATCTATGAACCAAAGGACTAGAGGGTAGCTAATGTAACACCAATTTTAAAAAAGGATCCAGAGGCAGCCCTGGCAAGTGTAAGACAACAAATGGTCTGGCAGCACTTTATAGACTAACAAAACGTAGATGATATCATGAGCTTTCGTGGGCACAGCCCACTCGTCATCTGAAGAGGTGGGCTGTGCCCATGAAAGCTCATGATATCATCTGCATGTTTTGTTAGTTTATAAAGTGCTGCCAGACCATTTGTTGTTTTTTCTGTTCAGACTAACTCAGCTACCCCCTGAAGCAAGTGTAAGACAGTTATCCTAACGTCAGTACCAGGCAAATTGTATTAAGTTATAATAAGGCATAGAGTTTTTAGACACAAATGTGATATGTTGAGGAAAAGTCAACACAGTTTGGTAAAAGGAAATCATGCTTCACCTCTCTATTATTTTTTGAGAGACTCAAGAGATGTGGACAAAAGTGATCCAGTTGATACAGTGCACTTGGATTTTCAGAAAGTCTTTGACAAGGTCCCTCACCAGAGGCTCTTAAGCCAACTAAGCTGTCATGGTAGAATAGGGAGACTTCTCTCATGGATCAGCAGCAGATAGGAATGAAAAGGTTGGAATAATTGGCTAGTTTTCACAATAGAGAGATGTAAATAGCAGGGTCCTCCCAGGATTTGCATTCAGAACTGTGCTGTGTAACATATTCTCAAATAAGCTAGAAAAGAGAAGGAACAATGTGGTGGCAAAAATTGCTGATACAAAATTAGTCAAGATTATCATCAGCTCTGGAATTAAATAAGACATATAAAGGGATCTCACAGAACTAGAACTCATCTAGTTTTGTGAGATCACTTTGTATGTCTTTGTAGATGATCAATGAAATTCAGTGCTGATAAATGCAAAGTAGTGCTCACTGGAAAAGAAAAAACCCATCTAGACATATAAAAATATGGTTTATAAATTAGCTGACAAAAAGAGAGGGAGATTAGCCTCATCGTGAATAGTTCTCTGAAAACATCCACTCAATGTGTAGCAGCAGTCAAAGAGCTAACAGAATATTAGGAATGGGATAGAAAATAAGACAAAAAATATCACAGTGCAATGATATAAATCAGAGTTAGGAACCTTTTCTAGGTTGGGGGCTATTAACCAAAGAGAAATCAGTCAGGGTCCAAAAACCTCACAGACTTGGCCCCCAAGAGTAAAAAAGAGAGAGACATTAATTTCACTCATTCAACTCGGGATGCCAGGGCCACCTTGGCAATGGAACCCCACAGAGAGGGTGGCACCACAGCTCAGGACTTCCCCCAGGTCTGGATTAACTCTTCTGAGGGCCCCAGGCTAGCGGATTTTGTGAGACCCCTCTAGACTCTGGGTTAAAAAATTAGGGGTTCGGTGTGTGGGATAGAGCTGCCAGGGAGCAGGGTGGAGGGTGCAGGGTCTGCATAGGAGGTTGGATGCAGGAGCAGGCTGGGGGTGAGGGTTTGGTGTCTGGGTGGGAGATAGGATACAGGAGCCGGTTGAGGATGGGGATGCAGGATCTAGATGTAAGATAGGGTGTATAGGAGCAGGATGGAGGTGCAGAGTCTGGGAGGGAGAGAGGGTGAAGGAGCAGACTGAGGGTGGAAGGTGTGGGCAGGAGGGAGAAGGCTGGGGATATAGGGTCTGGGCAAGAGGATGCAGGAGCTGGTGATGGTGGGGGTGGATCTCAGACGGAAGGGACAGAGGGTTTGAGGATCAGGGTGCAGAAGTGAGCAGGGGATGTAGATTGGGAGGTCTGGAGCAGGGGATAGGGGTACCTACTATGTGCTTGCAGGCACAGATCCCATTGGCTAGGATTTCTTGCCAATGGGGGTCATGGGAGTGAAGCCTGCAGAGCAACACAGGGGAAAGAACTTTCCTGTGATCCATTCCCAGTGCAGAGCTCAGGGCTCTCCTTACCCCAGCAGCTGGGAGCAGGGGTTGGCACTCCAGCCATGCAGGGAAGGGGCACCAAGGTTCAGTGCCGCAGCGCATGGCTGGAGCATCAGCACTGGCTCATCCTGCTGCAGATGGGAGAGGAAGCCCAAGCCTCGCCGGCTGGATCAAGACAAGCTACATGGAAAGCGACACAGGCCGTAGGTTCCCCACCCATCACATAAATCCATGGTACTTCCACATCTGAATACTAGTTCTGGTTGCCCTCGCTCATAAAATAGATTAGAATTAGAATAGGGTACAGAGAAGAGTAACAAAAGTGATAAGGGGTATGGAACATGTTCCATATGAAGACCGATTAAAAAAACTGTGAGCGTTCAGTTTAGAAATGAGTCAAGACATGGTCAAAGTCTATAAAAATCATGAATGGTCTGAAGAAAAAAAGTGTTATTCTCCCATCACATCAGACAAGAACTCAGGATGTCACTTCAAAACAAACAAAAGGAAGTGCAGCTTCCCATTAACACACAGTCAGCTTGTGGAACTGGTTGCCAGGGGATGTTGGGAAGGACAAAAAACCCTATCATTAGATATGTTACTTCAGGACAGATCCATCAGTTGCTATTAGCCAATAGGGTCAGGGATGCAACTCTGCTCCTGGCATTCCTAAACCTCCAACTGCCAGAAGCTGGAACTGGACAAATGGGGATAGGTCATTCAAATTTCTGTTCACTCCTGCTGAATCAAGATGCTGGGCTAGACAGACCATTGGTCTAACCTAATATGGCTGTTTTTATGTTGTTATATTCACACACCTTGTGTAGACTGATCGGGTCCAATCTTATAAGCATTTCATGCTTGTTACTTCCAGTGATTTAAATGGAAATTCTGTGTATATAGTGCTTTTAGGACCCTCATATTTTTATTCATGACAAAGATGTACAAATAGGGTATGTCTACACTACCCTCCTAGTTCGAACTAGGAGGGTAATGTATGCATACCGCACTTGCTAATGAAGCCCGGGATTTGAATTTCCCGGGCTTCATTAGCATAAGCGGGGAGCCGCCATTTTTAAATCCCCGCTGCTTCGAACCCCGTGTAGCGCGGCTACACGGGGCTCGAACTAGGTAGTTCGGACTAGGGTGCCTATTCCGAACTACCGGTACACCTCGTTTCACGAGGAGTACCGGTAGTTCGGAATAGGACCCTAGTCCGAACTACCTAGTTCGAGCCCCGTGTAGCCGCGCTACACGGGGTTCGAAGCAGCGGGGATTTAAAAATGGCGGCTCCCCGCTTATGCTAATGAAGCCCGGGAAATTCAAATCCCGGGCTTCATTAGCAAGTGCGGTATGCATACATTACCCCGCTAGTTCGAACTAGCGGGGTAGTGTAGACATACCCATAGGGATTAAGTTCATTACTACCTTGACAATCAAGGGGATTTTGTTGTTTTCTTGGTTGTTTTAACTCAATTGTAAATGTACAGAATTGCAGAATTTTCTTTAGAATCTTTACCTATTCTTGTTTTCTCAGAACCCACGTTGAAGGCACCAACCAGATTTTCCAGGAAAAGCCGGACGAGTCTGAAGTTGAATCTGCCTATGCTCCATGAGCCATCTACCAAGATCACAATGTCTGCAATTGCTGGAGTTTTACATGTGAACTGATTTTCTGTAAATCATAAAATGAAAAATAAAATTTAATCTCAACAATACTAATGCAATGAAAAGTTTGGGTTTTTTTCCTTCTAAGTTTAATATCTCTGGGTATGTCTACACTACCCCGCTAGTTCGAACTAGCGGGGTAATGTATGCATACCGCACTTGCTAATGAAGCCCGGGATTTGAATTTCCTGGGCTTCATTAGCATAAGCGGGGAGCCGCCATTTTTAAATCCCCGCTGCTTCAAACCCCGTGTAGCACGGCTACACGGGGCTCGAACTAGGTAGTTCCGACTAGGGTGCCTATTCCGAACTACCGGTACACCTCGTTTCACGAGGAGTAACGGTAGTTCGGAATAGGACCCTAGTCCGAACTACCTAGTTCGAGCCCCGTGTAGCCGCGCTGCACGGGGTTCGAAGCAGCGGGGATTTAAAAATGGCGGCTCCCCGCTTATGCTAATGAAGCCCGGGAAATTCAAATCCCGGGCTTCATTAGCAAGTGCGGTATGCATACATTACCCTCCTAGTTCGAACTAGGAGGGTAGTGTAGACATACCCTAACAGACAATATAGTATTTTATAGACCATAAAAAGGATGCTAAGCAAAGTTATTAAAATATACTAATAATATATTGCCAGTACATTCTACACTCTTATTTGATTGTATACAATTATTTTTTAGAAAAAGTATTGATTACTTAAAAAGAGACTGTTCCAGGAAAAAAAAAAAAAAAGCATAAACTGATATATTAGTACAATAGTATCAAATAGCAGTTCATGTTTACATTTTGATTCCTGGGGATATATGCACTGGACTAGACTGCACAGAATATAGATTATGTTTACCATAGTATGTATGAAGTAGGATAGATCATAGAAACATAGATACTTCTAAAAAGCTGTACCAAGTAGGCAGGTCATCAGCTGGTAGAGAAGGATAGAGTTCTGTTGAATTCAATTCAGCTGAGAATCTGGCCCAGTCTCTTATACAAGCAGAAAGGAAAAGTGATATATATATAAATGGAGAGTTACAGAAGACAAAGTAGTGATGTCTGTTAATATTCTTGCTGGCTTCATTAAATTACAGGGAAAATGGAGGAAAGTGGTAACAGGGAAAAGGTAACAAAGTTAAATAGGGTTTAGAGTCACTCACAGGCTAAGACAACAGGACGCCTTTAGGGTAAGAGATAAATATAAAACTGTTCCTGACATACTAGGCTAGACAAGTGAAACTGCAACATTCAACAGTGAAAGTTGTAGGGAGGCAGCTGAGAGAAGGCAAAATGATGCAGCAGATTAAGCAGAAGAGTGGATGGTTATAACATCTCACAGCCAGGGGAAAATCATGGAATTTCATGGCCAGAGGAGGGGCTGAAATGGATTCAGAGATGGAGAGAATGTTTGTGGTGCGGGACAATAGATACTGATAGACAGCATGGCCGAAAGAAGGAAAATGAACGGGGAGCTGTCATGCAAGTATGTCAAGGAAATGCTGGATGTCTGGCAGCAGCAAGGAATAATCTTTTTTATGTTTGAAAGTAGGAATGTCGCAAACTCCTCACAACATTCAATGGGGAATGGGATGAATGAGGACATGTTGGGGATAAGTGAGTCAAAAAGTACAGAAGGTCAACGTGCACTATAAACTGCCTCCAGGGGTATGTCTACACTTACCACAGTATGCAGAGTACATATGCTGCACCTCTAGCCAGCACAGGTCTCAACAGCGGGGAGAGGCACGGCTCAGGTGAGCAGAATAAAGTGCCCTGCATCCCTGAATCCCTCTTGCAGTGGTTTGCAAACTATTGAGTCATGAGTGATGACCCCCATTTTAATAGGATCACCAGGGCTGGCAACTTGAGACTTTCTGGGGACCACAGTCCAAACCTCACCACTCTGCTAAAGCCCAAAGTCTGAGCCCAACCACTTGGGACCAAAGCTAAAGCCTTCTGCCATTCTTAAGTTGCAGGTCCACCTCTTGGGGATGAAGCCCTTGGGTTTGGTCCCCCTGCTCAGGTGATGGGGCTCATACTTTGGTCCCTCCCAGCCACTTGGGGCAGCAGGCTTAGATTCAGTCCTGGGGTTGTAAAGTAATTGTTGTCAGAAGGGGGTTGTGATGGTGCAATGAAATTTGAGAATTCCTAAGGCTGCTCTCTCCAGGCTCAAGCATTGCATCTCACAAGTATACTGCTTTATTTAGCTACCAGAGCCTTTTCCTGCCACTGGGAAAGGGTCCATTGCAAGGATAGGCTCAGGCACAGAGGAGGAAGAAAGGACGCTGCTGGGGCTTTTCATTTCAGACAGTACACAAGCAGCTGCAAGCTGTGCTCTACATGCCCCCATAAGTGTAGACATAGCCAATGATAAAGGAATCTGTGTCTTTGCACTGGGGAGAGAGGCTAAGTAGACAGCAAGGTGAGTTTCACTTGATCTGATGAACAATATGCTCTGATTTGCATCACCAGTTTCCTCAGGAGCCACAAGGTGAAGTTGAAGTCACAAAGGCTTTTCAGATATCAGCGTGAGTAGTGCAGAAAGTGGTATGAGTGAAGCACAATACAGATTGTTCAAGTGCTGATAAAAAGATAAGGTTATTAAAATGAAGGGTTAACAAGAGAGGACATTCAGTGAGAGAAAAGGGGGAGCACATATTAGCCCCTCAAATGCCTATATACCATTGAATGTGATTACATACCATATGTTCAGCAGCTTAAAACAACACTAACATCATACCATTAATGTCACTACCATGATTATCCTGAATATAAATACATTCTGATGTGCAGAAGGATTAAGAATAGCAGCCAGGGTCACCAACTTTTTTAACTGGACAGAATTAGCAGCCTTGTTTCAAATGTGATATAATCACAGTGGTTGGCAAGCATGTTCCATAAAGTTAACACTAATTCACTAAAAGTATTATGTAAGGATGAAGGTGTTTTTCCTATACTGTATACAATTAGCAGCATATAATGGGTTATGTACATGTGAATGAGCTAAAACAAACCCTTTATTTCAGATTTTTGCAGTACTAGACAACAGTATTTGAGTTGGTAACATATTTTAGTGTATAAACACTAGAAAAACAGTAAATAGCTAGAATGTGGTCATACTGGAAAAAGTGAACATAAACTGGAAGATAACTTCAAAGTTCCTATCCTTCTGCCATTGAAATCAATGGCAAAGTTTCTGTCAACTTCAGTGGGATTAAGATTTGACATTTTATTATTTAACTGTAGCTGATATCTTCCACAGCCTGGCCTAAACATATGTATATTTGCCCATTTATGCTTCCTGTTGATCAATTTGCATTCCTTGCTTTCTCACGAAAATGGGGTTCAGTTCTACCATTCTTATATTGAATGGGACCTTCCTCCATGAGATGTTCTATTAGTTTCAACAGGAAAATAAAATGCTACTCAAACCAAGTTTGCATTCAAATGGTTACACTGCAGCACAGATGTGATGTGACAGTGTGATTCATGGAGATTTATCCATACAACACAATTAAGATAATAGGATTTATATGGCTATAGTCCTTCTCCCACTTTAAAAAACATGATAATAACGGTTTCAGAATCAATCTATTTCTCACTTCTCATGCATGACCAAGTTTTTGAATAAGGTCTTTTCAATCCTGTAGATATTACTTTCCAAAAAAGCGATTAATTGAACTAAGAAAATTAATTTACAGAAGCAAAAGCATAAAGAAAAGAAAAACATTTTTTTCAATATTTTATTTCCATATAATCAGACCAGGGTAAATAGCTGTATCAAAATAATCATTTGTGATTTGATCCAGGATTGTACTGAAATGTCACAGAATGTGAAAATATAGTTCACTCTTCATAGCTGGGATGCACTTGTGGGAATTTTTTCTGCATAAAACATTTAGCTTTTGTTACTTCTTTATACCCGCTATTTGTTTATGTTTTCTCCAGTTGAATTTAACAGAAATTGTAGGAACTTCCCTAAAATGGAATAAACAATAGTGAAATATTAAAAGAAGTCTTTACATTTTAACAGGAATACAAACTCAACATCATCCTAGCTTACAGTGTTATTGTGAAAGAGACAGTGAGATCAAATACATTTATTCTTTCCTCTGACCAAAACACAAGATTTAGTCTTTCTTTAAAAAAATCCCATGATTTTAAGTCAAACTCATGATTGGGGGGGGGGGGGTTCATGACCTTTGAACCATTGTGGGTGACAAGATCGATATTTTCTGGATCTCCATGCATAGAGGGATAGAGAAAGGAAGGGGTTGCACATGGTCATAGCTCAGCCTCAGAAAGAACATTCTAATTTGCATACAGTTTTGAATGTATTTTGTAGAATTACATGTGATGTTTTACACCCTTGTGACTTGACACTTTGCTCTGATTTTCAAGGATACCCAGTTCTTTTTCTGCTAGGAGAAGTGAAGGGTTATAACTTGTTCTGAGCTTGCACTATATCATTTCCTTTCTTATTCCCTGTCACAGTGGGAAAATAGACTAATGTATCAGGAAGAGGAGGAGAGTTTAAGCAGATAGCAGTGAGTGTACAATGTGAATGGAAAAACCAAGATACCTTAGTTCACAGTGTAACAAAGTACAAATGGAAAGAAATTTGATGACAGATATGAATTAAATGTACGGTGGGAATAGAGCAAGGATGGAATGTGGAAGTCAGTCCAGCACAGTACAGTCTTTTATTTTAGATGGCCATCGTATCTATATCTAGGAAATATTATTCTGGCATTATTATTATAGCACTGTGATGGTAATATTTTTGCATTGAGATCAGAGTCTAATACAGACCATATGTCAAGGCAAGGATCAACCAGATGTACAAAACACAGATGACCCTTTATTGAACCAAATCTAAACATTGCTTAAATGTGAAGAACTCAAATGTTAGAGCATTGTTAGGTTGTAAGACAAGCCTAGCAAGCTCATCCCAGATCCACAGGTGAAAATAAGGCCAGCTCTCCCCCATGCACCTATCTCTGTCCCAGAAAACTCCTTTAGTTCAAGAAGCAGTCATACAAACTGCAAGGGCACTTGGTTTTGTTTTCAAAAGTATATCCAAACATAAATACAGCGTCTTAGTATTCAAACCAAAGACAATCAGGGATATTGCTAGACTCCGAATTTTTAATAAAAGTTATAACAAGAAACCTAGAAACTTGAGTAACTGGATTTGATGATAACTCTTCAGATCGGTGGCAGGCTGCCAGCAATTCTTTTTAACCATCCTTTGAAACCAGCCTACAAAGCCAGCTAAGTGTAGTTTCAAAGCAATCAAAGATTTAGTTAGTTTACAAACTATTTAGGATTCTTACTTGAATCCTAATAAGAATTACTGAATGTATATTTAATTTGAGAGATGGGATAAAATAATGTTTTCTGGTTGAATTTTAGTCCTTTTAGCCATTTAATATTCCCTTTGTGAAGTGCATGAAATTTGAGAAACTCAAGAGGACGTCTATACAGCAGTGTTATTTCGGAATAACTGGCGTTATTCCAAAATAACATAGTCCGCGTCTACACTACAAGCTGTTATTTCAACATAATACTGAAATAATGTCAAGTGGGAGGACTTCTCATTCCGACTCCTGTAACCCTCATTTTACGAGGAGTAAGGTAAGTCAGAGGAAGAGTGCTCTTCCTTGGACTTCCTGCTGTGTAGACAGCGCCAAAAGCCAAAATAAGCTATTTTGACTTACGATACGCAATTGGCATAGACATGTAGATGTGCTGTGTACAAATGCCCTTACAGATTACAGTGACAATTCTATTTCTTTTCACTCTTGCATTTGAATGTATTGATATTTTAAATGAAACAGCTGTTCTGAGGATTAACAAACAACTTTCAACATACTTGACGACAAGCTTATATATATGGACGCATTTATTCATAATTTCAGTGCAACAAATATGTTACAATTTAAAAGACACATCTTAATTGTGCTCTGAAGGGAATTAGACATGCCATTCAATTATCATTCAAAAGTGTTGAGTGTCACGTGTTTTCAGACCTGTTTCAAAAAATTACTCACAGATATCCAAATAAACCATTTTAAACATTCCAAATAAAACAAGAAGCTTCAGGGGGTAGCCAAGTTAGTCTGTACAGGGTAAACTTAAAAAACAAAAACTGGTCTGGTAGCACTTTATAGTCTAACAAAACATGTAAATGGTATCATGGTGCCCACGAAAGCTCATGATAACATCTATATGTTTTGTTAGTCTATAAAGTGCTATCAAATAAAACAAGGTTGCTATGTAATTAAGTAAGAAGAGATATGGGCCATATTGTGCTATCAATTTTTCAGTGGAACTCAAGTGGAGGACTGTGTTGAAAGAATCATGTCAGCATATAATTCATTAGAAGAAAATGGTTTTTAAATAACAGTACAGCACATTGTAAGTCCCTAGATCACATTACATGATTTATTGTATATAATTAGATAGATATTGTTAATATAAGCATGTATAATATATGTAGCCATATTTTCAGAATTATTAATTTTGCATATCCAATGTAACAAACTTTGAGTGACAGGTTAACTTCACTGAAGTCACAGAGAGTTTTGCTATTTACTTCAATGTGGCCAGGATTTCACCAGTTCTGCTTGATCTGGCAAGATGCTGAAGTCAATAGGGCAGTGGATCTGCAATACTTCTGAAAATAAGGCATTAGGTAGCTCACACTGGGTATATTCTACACTAGGAAATTATTTTGAAATTACTAAATTTGAAATAATAACTCCCAAAATAATTATTTCAAAATAAGCTTATTCCACAAGAAAAGCAGAAATACAGATTTCAAAATAACCAGCCCGTTATTTCAAAATAATGGTTTTGGTAATGTGGACACTACACTTCTTATTTCAAAATAAGGGGAGTTATTTCAAAATAACTCCCTCGTGTAGACCAGGGCATTGGTGTTTGCAAAGTACTTTGAGATCCTGACTGAAAGATACCATGAGACTGATCTGGCAATCTTTATGCCTACATCCGAACTAGCTAGTCCGTGCCGTGTGTAGCCGCGCGGCACGGGGTCCGACCTAGCCGGCATTTAAAAATGGCGCCGGCCGGCTTTATGCAAATGAAGCCCAGGAAATTCAAATCCCGGGCTTCATTTGCAACTCCATATGACTACATTACCCCCCCTAGTTCGAACTGGGGGGTAGAGTAGACATACCCTGAAGTACTTCACTAGACACTTCCTCAGTCCGATATTGCTTATAACTATCCTTTACTTAGGGTCTTTTGTGGTGGTTTAAAACCAAGTAATAATTCTCATATACAAGCCTATTTAAATTAGATTTTTAAGAGTAGACCTTTATGGAAAAATTCTGTAGAATTGAATACAAAATGATTGTTGAACCAATCTATACAATTGAACAGAGAAACATAATCCTCCTATGGAATTCTGTGGGATGGTTAACTAAAACTTACAGAAAGAGCACTATTCTCTATTAATGCTATAGATTTAGAAAGTAATTTCTACAGAATTTCAGTGATTCCAACAGGACTTTTCCATAAGGGTAGCTTTTATAATACGGCAGAGAAAGTGACAGGTCCTATATCTGAATATCTTTAGTGTGGCATTTAATATAAGAGAGAGTTCAAGTTTACCAGTGTGATTAAGTCATTAAGTCAGCCAACACTATGGAGACTACAGGAATCTGTATGTTGACTTGGTGCATGGTTTGACTCATCTTTAGTTACATTTTGTAAGGGCATTGAAAAATATAAAAATGTAGAGTTTGTAAAAGCATAATTTACATGGTGATCTGCTATCGAGTGTTAGCACAAATGGTTGTTTTCCAGCATAATGCAGGGACTGGACAGCATCACTTCAGTATATGAATACCAATGATGAACACAGTTGCCAGAAGAAAGGAGATTCTCATCACGATGCATTGAGCACCTAAATTTCTGAGCTTTACTCTTAGTTCAGTCAGTGGTTGGCTTTCCATGTGGTGTCTACAAGTCACTATGGACAAAATTTGCAAGTTTGGGTATCTAAAGAGAGGCACTTTTATATCCACAGGCACCTAAATAAACATTGGCACTCAGAGAGCAGAATGATGGGAACCACATAAGAACACTAAAGACGAGAGTAGGTGGTGAAACCTCAGAGCAGAGCATCACAACTAAAAATAGCTGTAACAGAGAAAAAGTGTCACTAACCTTCCTGAATTCACCTGACCACACTTGGACTCTGGGATTTTGCTGACCTCACACAACAACCTAGGAGTGGGCTACAGCAGAGTTGAAAATGGAGTTAAAGGGACATCCATCTGTTGAACAATCACACCCCAAGGAAGGAAACTGAGGCAAAAAATTGCTGCTCAAAAACCTCTGGGCAAATGTTTAATTATTGTTTGCATATTTTTGAGTCATTGTTGCAATGTTTTTCCAAATTAATGCTGTTTCCTTCTCCTCTTATTACAAGTTTTCTTTGGTCACATGCAGACTCAGTGCCTTCAAGTATGGAAGTATTACCTTTTAAAGGTACCCTGAAAGGCATTTACTTTTCCCAGATTCCTGGGTGAGAGCTTAAGTTAGTTTGGTTTTGTAATATTAGGGGAAACCCTTATATATTGAATGCAGCTGTGAGTGGTGCAAACAGCACCTAACAGAAAGATTACATCGTTATTAGGCTGACAGGCAGAGTGTGTTTGATAGAGATAAAATCTGAACATCTGAAGTTTTTTTGCTTTTACAAAACCAACCAAAAACAGTTGCCCTCACTGAAATATGTTGATGTACTATAAATCTCTCTCCAACTATCTGTAGACATAGATAGATACATCATTACTGCTTGCAACTCCACTTTATTACTACTTATTTGAAGACTAAAACACTAAATATTATGAAGCTCTTAAAGCAGAAACATCTGCCACAGTGTGACAGCACCTGTCTGCCCTCTAGGTATTGAGCTAAATTGGGATATTGCACTGGAAAGTTCTTAGGGGAGCAGGATAGATGAGATAAGAGAGGTATTTCACAGGTAAGAGTTGATTACCCTTCCAGAATGATACCATCCCTATCTTCCATCTTTAATATCTATCACACATCTAATTTTAAAACAAAAGTTCCAAATATGAGTTTTCCAGAAAAAATGAATTTTCCCTTATATTGCTTCTTATATTAGCTAAATAAACTGAACTGAAGCAAGATACCTGCTGAGGTTAGATTTGCCTGTGAAGCTGCTGACCTACAGCAACCTTGCAAATGTCTTGACATATGCTGCTATCTGTCATCATTCTCCAAAATGTTACGCATATCAAAAACTCTATTATTTTCAATGGGCAAAGTTATTCCTGCACATAAACATCTGGGCTATGTCTAGACTGGCCAGTTTTTCCGGAAAATCAGCCGCTTTTCCAGAAAAACTTGCCAGCTGTCTACACTGGCTGCTTGAATTTCCGCAAAAGCACTGACTTCCTACTGTAAGAAATCAGTGCTTTTTGCAGAAATACTATGCTGCTCCCGTTCGGGCAAAAGTCCCTTTTGCACAAAACTTTTGCGCAAAAGGGCCAGTGTAGACAGCTGAGATTTGTTTTGCGCAAAAAAAGCCCTGATCGCAAAAATGGCGATCAGGGCTTTTTTGCGCAAAAGCACGTCTAGATTGGCCACAGATGCTTTTCCGCAAAAAGTGCTTTTGCGGAAAAGCGTCCGTGCCAATCTAGATGCTCTTTTCCGGAAAATCATGCCAGTCTAGACGTAGCCCTGCAGAACTGTGCCCACTGAACTCATCCACTTGTAGTATGGAGCCATCACTACAATATAAATGAAAGTAAATTCAGAGTCCAAAGTAAATTAAATCTTCCCTAGCAGATTAGGCTTCCAGCAACAATCTAAAAATGTTTCCTTCCAGTTATGGAATATCAATCTTCAGCTAAGAGAACTGAGCTCAACAGAAGGAGTGACATGGAAAGAATGGACTGGAACCCTACATGGTCAGAGGTCCTAATGTGGAGGTGAAGACCTTCCCTTGCAGACTGGTATTTGGTGAAGGATGATATTAATGGAGGTGCTAGCCTCCAAAATATCCCTATCACACAGAAACAAAATGAAAATTGGGGGTGGGGCTGATAAGGATTAAGAAGATTCCCTCAAGAATTAGATGTTAATGCAGAAGACCCTCTCCCCTAATCCTGAATATTCACAATTAAATGGCAGGAGATTGGTCCACCTCCATGAGAGGAAGACAGGGTTGCCCAAACCCTCAGCACCACATCTCCTAGGTAAAGTTGTGTTCAATCGTTCTAGACTTCAGTTGGCTTCTGATCCCTCTGAATCCTCCCCCCCCCCACACACACACTTGCAGCTATGCCCAGCTGTCACAACTCTTGTGCACTGAACAGCCCCAGTTGCATGGCAGAATTACACAAGTAAGTCCTGAACATATACAAACATGTTACTGTCTAAAGAACCACCAGAGATGTGCGTTCTCATCTTTCTGACCACTGCCAGAACTCTATTTGATAGAGGCTGCTTTTTTAAAAAGGTGGTTTTTTTATCGTTGACAGCAAACTAACATACCAGGTTTATCTAGAGCTATAAAACACCCATCATCATAGTATCTTTCACCAACCAGAAGATGATGGATATTTCTCAACTCAGAAAATGAAAATGCCTGCTTGCTCTGAAAAAGCATATAAAACTTTGCATGCTGTTACTATTACAATGTCTTATATGCTTAAATATAAAGCAAAAGTTCTGTCTGTCACTGACACTATACCAGTGGTCCCCAACATGGTGCTCATGGGCGCCATGGCACCCGCCAGACCATTTCTGTGCTCCCGCCTAGTGATCAGGGCCAGCTCCTAGGCGCGCAGCGTATGAGCAGCTCCACCCTCAGGTGCACGGTGCAGGGGCTGTGCCAGCCCCTGGGCACGCAGCACAGGAGCGGCACTAGCCCCAGGTACATGATGCATGAGCGCTGCCAGCTCCTGGGTGTGCGGCATATGGGCATCCCTGCCCCTGGGCACGCAGCACAGGAGTGGTGCCAGCCCCAGGCATGTGGCGCATGGGCTGTTTGGCCCTGGGTGTGCAGCATATGGGCGTCTCCACCCCAGGCACACGGCACAGGAGTGGCGCCAGCCCCAGGCGTGTGGCGTATGGGCAACCCCATCCCTAGGCGTGCGGCACAGGAGCGGTGACGGCCTGGCAGTGCGGCGCATGGGTGGCGCCAGCAGCGGTCACGCAGCATATGGGTGGCCCTGCCCCCGGGGTATATGCGCGGCCCTACCCCTGAGCGCTTGCACAGCCCCACCCCCGGGTGGCCAGCGCGTGAGTGGCCCCGCTCCCAGGCACCCGGCAGCCTCAAAAGGTTGGGGACCACTGCGTATAGCCCATGTTCAATATAGATTAACTGCTTTATTGCTTTGCTTTGGAGACACTTCTTTGTACAGCTATGTAAATCTATCTAAGATGATTATGTGGCCTCCACTACTATCTGAGCAGCTCACAATCTATAATGTATTTATCATCACAATGCCTTTATGAATTAGGCAAAAGCTATTATCCTCATTGTACGGATGGGGAATGTGATGGACTAAATGACCTGCCCAAGGTCACATAGGAAGACTGTGGCATCGAAGAGATTTGACCTCTGCAATCCCAAATCACAGACTAGTGCTCTAATCACTGGACTGCTCTTCCTCTCTGCAGAAGTGCACATGAAGAGCATCCTATGTATTTATTTATAGCTCTAGTGCTAGATTGAAGTATGAATTAAAGTGAAGAGGACTGGAAACATCCCATCCCAGACTATAATATGAAGATATTCACAAGTTGCTCTTTGACATATGATGTCAGGTTGTGGCACAGAGCCATTCGGGTGTTAATATAATTCAGAATTAATGTTATAAAGTAAATATATATATAAAGAGAAAATTTACTGTGCGCTCTTGACTGAAATCTCCTTTCCTCTGGCAACTGTGTTCATCTATGATATTTGTGTAGTAGAGGCTGTACTAGTACATAATGTAAGTCATTTGCCACATGCACATGATCTCTTGCTAGTGCTCAGTCAACTACGATATTTATGACAAGTATCAGAGGGGGAGTCATGTAAGTCTGTATCTGCAAAAAAACAACTAGGAGTTCTGTGGCACCTTAGGATGTGTCTACCACCCTATGCAGGTGCCACTCCCAGCCCTGTTCCTCTCCTCTCCCATACTCCACTTTCCAACTCCTTCCTCTCCTCTCCCAGTTTCTTTCCCCAGTCCCTTCCCAATTACATTTACCCCAATTAAAAAAATAGAGTTTCTTGTTCCAAAACAAAAAGGCTGTGTCTAGACTGGCAAGTTTTTCCGCAAAATCATGTGATTTTGCGGACAAACTTGCCAGCTATCTACACTGGCCATTTGAATTTCCACAAGAACACTGACGATCTCATGAAAGATCATCAGTGTTCTTGCGGAAATACTGTGCTGCTCCTGTTCGGGCAAAAGCCCTCTTGCGCAAATCATTTGCGCAAGAGGGCCAGTGTAAATAGCACAGTAATGTTTTCCGCAAAAAAGCCCCGATCACGAAAATGGCGATCAGGGCTTTTTTGCGGAAAACCGCGTCTAGATTGGCCACAGACGCTTTTCCGCAAAAAGTGCTTTTGCGGAAAAGCATCCTGCCAATCTAGACGTGCTTTTCCGAAAATGCTTTTAACAGAAAACTTTTCCGTTAAAAGCATTTTCGGAAAATCATGCCAGTGTAGACGTAGCCAAAGTGTAATTTATTGTCTGTGCTGGAAAGGGAGAGGAAGGAAGGGCAGGGGAAGGGAGGAACAGCACAGAGGGGAAATGCATAGGCCCCTTGTGGGAAGGCCCAGAGGAGAGTGTCACTGGGGTCCTTGTGTAAAACTCTCCCTCAGAGCCTCACAGATACACACAGCCACCTGATGAGCTTGCCGGACAGCAGCCGTATGCGGCTGTTCAAAGGCCCTGCCAATAGGGTCAGCCTCTGCCTCCACCCTGGCAGGAACGTATCCCCCTTTGCTTTCACAAATATTGTGAAGGACACAACAGGCTGCCACCACCTGGGGGATGTTCTGCTTGCCTAGGTCCAGGCTGGTGAGGTGGCAACGGAATCTACCCTTTCAGATGCCCAAAGGCACCCTAACAACAATCTGAGCCCTGTTGAGCCTGGCATTGGAGCATCCCTTGCTTTGGTCCAGGTATCTAGTGTAGGGCTTCATTCGGCAGGGGAGCTGACGGTAGGCTGCGTCCTCTACAATACAGATCGGCATGTCCACATCCTCAACCCTGATGGTACAGTCAGAGAAAAAGGTGCAAATCGGGGTTTCTCCTGGTGTGTGGGGCGGGGAAGAGGTGGACCAATGCGGCTAGTTCACAGACATCTATGTTCATTTGCATAATGGCGGCCGCGCGTTCTTTCAAAAAAAGGCTTTTCAAAGTGAAGTCGCCAAAAAATAGGAGTACAGGAACTTTCGAAAAAGGGGGAGGGATTTTCAAAAGAACCACGTCTAGACAGTGGTTTCACTTTCAAAAAGCCCTCTTTTGAAAGAACGCGCGGCCGCCATTATGAAGTGCGAAAAATTCATGAGGGATAAGGGATCTTTTGAAAAAGGCTTTATTTTTCGAAAGATCAGCATCTAGACTGGCGCTTTTCTCCAACAAAGCTCCGTGCCGAAAAAAGCAGCACCCATTTTTATGCTAATGAAGCACAGGAGATTTAAATCCCTGCTTCATTAGCAATTGGGATACATCTAATTTACATCCCTTTTCCGAAAAAGGGATGTAGTTTAGATGTAGCCAGAATGTATTATTCCTCTTTCTTGAGCAGAAAAGAACTTTGTGTATGTAGTGACTGGAGAACTGAGCAGGTACAATTGCTAGAAGATAAATGGATTGAAAGAAGATTTTGTTCACTTATGTGGAAATAGAGAAAGGGAACCTGACACATTAATTTGAGTGTGAAGCAGTTAATTGGGTTTAAATCTGACCAAAAACTGGATGATCAGAGACTTGCAAGTGGCTATCCAAGAAAATTTGAGAAGTTTTGTGGAAACCAAAATAGTGAGTGAGTGAGTGAGTGAGTGAGTGAGTGAGTGAGTGAACATTGCATTTTAAAATTAAGTTCTGATATGTTTATAGTAGTGGATATACATTAGTGATAAATCTGGGATGGGACTGTCCCGGGGAGAGGCAGTGAGGTGAGGGTACCAGATACATTTGAAAATATTTCTCTGGATAGGAGGGGGAAAGTCTACCTGTGCTGAAGAGTTTTAATCTGGATTACTGAAACAGATGTGGGAATTATTGCCCAACTGCTAACATTCAGCCATCTAAAAACTGATGGAAACCAGTGAGTGTAATAGTTCAGGGCTTCTTGTTCTTCTTTCTGGAACAATTCGAGTGGATAATTGTTCTGGGTGCCTGCATGAAAGAGCTAAGACTTACACCCCTTACCCAGGGACAGTGCCTCCTGGAGTCAAAAAACATCTCAATAAATCAGGAAAGCAGAATCATGGGTGTGGTGCTGACCCTGTGAAGTCTGTGTGAGTTTTCCTGTATTTAAATGTGCACTCCTAGAGCAATCCTATTATGTAAGTATTTTCAAACATAAAATTCAGGGATTAATTTGCTTTTGTCCTTTGTTTGAAAACTCCATAAGTAAGTTAAGAACATTTTCTAACAGATTTTAACAGCATAAGGTACCTGTCACATACTCTGCTGTCTCTCACAGTGCCAATAGTCAATTTTTTAAAAAAAAATTATTGTTGTTCATTAACAGCTTTACCTTAAGATGCTGGGTTGGATTCTCTGCTCCACCAAGTTCAAAACTAGTCACAGGTTTGCACTAGAGGATTCTTCTTTCTGAAATAGGAATCTCTAGGTATGTCTATACTGCAATAAAACAACATAGGGGCTGGCCCATGTCTGTTGACTTAAGTTTCCAAGGCTGTGGGGTTACAATGCTGTGTAGGCATTCAGACATGGCCTAGAGCCCAAGTTCCGGAATATTGTGCCAGTTAAAACTGTCAGAGACAGCTTAGTTCCTTCCCGTACCACCTGCCCACCCTATCTCTAGTATAAAGGAGTGAAGGGGACATGACAGGAGAAGTGTACCATGGGGCTCCACTACACCTAATACTCCACTGACACAGGATCTGGCCACATATACTAGAGGTGGAAGTTAGAACAGCAAAATACCTACACTAGCTGCTACTGGCCACATGGCGGAGGATGAAAAGACTGCATTGTCCTGCAGTAACGGGCTGACTTGGGGTCATCAACAGGCGGGGAATGGTAAGAGCGGTGTCCTCAGCCCCCTGTGAACCACTCTCTTGGGACAGGGTGTGCAACAGACCACAACTTTCTCTGTTTCTCCATGCTTTGCAGATAGGATAATTTCTGCCTCTACTTCTTGTCTCCCTGAAAGGTCTCTACTGAAATCTGGCTCAAGCACCTTCTCTCTCTGAGGCAATTCAATACTTTCTTCAAATGTTATTAAAAGCTGAGCTTTTTCTCCCTGGGCTTTTTCACTTCTTAAACCTCTAAACCAGGGGTCAGGAACCTAAGGCCCGGGGCCGGATGCAGCACCTGAGTTGCCTGGATCTGGCCCCCAAAGCTTAGGACCTCCCCCACCATTGGGGAGCCTGCGCTGGCACTCCAGCCCCCTCGCCATCTTCCCGTGAACCCCAACTCAAAAAAGGTTACTCATCCCTACTCTAAACAAGTGCATTTTCCTTCCCTAACACTCTCATTTCAAGCATTCTCCCGAAGACAGGTCAGATCACTACCATTCATATTACATCAGCAGAGCCAGTTTACATTACAATACATGCTAGTGAACTACTTTCCAGTAAGCTTCTTTACATGCTGTACTGAATGCGAAGACTTAGTGGCACTTTGGTATAAACAAAAGCAAAGTGTATTAATTTATACAGTGTTAAATAATTACAGGACAAACATACAGGGTATAATGTAAAGCCCTCTGAAATCAATGGAAAGATTCTCAGTGACTTCAGTGAGCTTTGAACCAATAACACTGATCTTGCATTACCAGGATACAGAATAAAATGGAACTGGAAAGCTGGGAGTCATGAAACTGTCTATTTAGTGCAGAAAGATTATTTGAGGTCATATCAAGCTCTTCTTGCCCCTGCTTGTTCTGCATGTCACAGATAACTGCTGGTGGAAATAATTGCCTTAAGAAAGGAGGGTTTTTTTAAAAAAGAATTTAGAACCATCAGGATATTATGTTGTATGTTCAATGCAGAATGGTTTTTCTTGTATGGCTATATAGGCTGGAAATGTTTCTGTTGACTAGCAGTCACATTACCCTCTTAGTCTGCTAAATTACTTTTTGTTAATCTGTAAAGAATTTCTCTTGCTCTCTCTCACACACACACAAAATTAAAACATCTGAAATATAATGTGTGTAACTACACAAGCCCTTTGCAAGTGTTTGCATAACTACCTGATTTTTATGTACAGGGTCTGTCTTATGCATGAAATGTAATACACTATGTCAATTTCATATCTGCGCCAAGTATGAAAGTAATATGTTTAATACTATGTTTTATACTATAATGAAAGGAAGGGCAGAAATTAGGCAAGACATTCTGTTTCATGCGGGTTCAAAAGAATACTTTCACTTATTTTTCATATTTTAAAACCCCGTTTAAAGCTGAAAAATAGAACAGCAAAGTAAAGAAAACTTTTTATTGTAAATAATCAAATTCAGTGTGAAGAAAGTTGACTTTTACTTATTTAATAGTTATAATTGCCATCAATGCAAGATAATTATCTTGGAAAACAAGTGGAAAAAGTCACTTATCTGTAATGAAGAAAAGGGTCAATGTAATGGCAGACACATATTTAACTAGTTATTATTATGACATCACAAAATCATATTTTTTTGACAATCTGACCTTCTGTAGATGGATGTGGTTTACTCCCATTTGTACCTTCTTTACCCTTGACCTTGGATTTACTTGATGTTTCCTTCTTCCTTTCTAGATCTTTTACTACAATGATAAGAGGAAAGATATCAGACTGGGAAATGTTTAGTTAAATGTATCATATTCCTCCCCCCACACCCAAATCTTCATGCAACATTTGTAGAATTTGCTGAGGCAGCAATTGGCAACTGGATTGTTTGTTTTCTAATCTCAATCATGTTCTTGGTGGGTATTTGTCTACATTCCACCATCACTATAGGGTTTGACAAGTGTGACCCCTTACTTAGGAGAGTCCCAGCACACACACATCAGTATTAGGACCTAAGTTGAGGGGCCTTTGGAGATAGAAAATCTATCCACTTGAATCACATGAGCATGCAAACCTCCTGCTTCACTAGCCCAGAAAATTGGTAAGGCTGACTGGAGAGTGAGAATGGGTCAGGATAGAATTCCTCTCCAGTCCATGGAAGATGGTGAATACATGCCAACTGCTATATCCCTCCATAAAGGTGCAGCTTAAACCCCATGCCTTAGGCCACCACCTCCTCCCTGCCCTCGAGGGCACCACATACTCCCAATGGAATAGGGCATGTCCATAGCAGAGACTCCAATTATGCCTAGCCCTAGCATGCACTAGCCAAATGAGGAGTGAATATGGAGGCTCCTTACACTATTTCCCCATCCACCTCAGACAGAATTCAGTCTGTTTAGTAATTCCCAACATTGCATTAAAGGCCAGAGGAATCATTATGATCTTCACGTATCAGAAGAGTAGCCGTGTTAGTCTGAATCTGCAAAAGCGGCGAGGAGTCCTGTGGCACCTTATAGACTAACTGAAGTGTGGGAGCATAAGCTTTCGTGAGCAAAGACCCACTTCGTCAGATGCATCTGACAAGTGGGTCTTTGCCCACGAAAGCGTATGCTCCTACACTATGACCTTCACACCACTCTATTTTTCCCACCCAGAATTATTCTGACAATACCATGTATAAAGACCATGTGAATACAGTTAACTATGCAGAGTGTAGTTTCTCTATAACAAAACCTCTGAGAATTGTTGTAGGAAATTAATTGGTGTTAGCCAATGTGACAGTTGCGTGGATGTTAATGATCTAATATGCCACCTAGAATAGCTTTGAGTCTTGCCAAGAAAGATCTGTCTGTTTCCTGTGCCAACAGATATAGAACAGAAAATAAATTCCTCTTAGATTAAAGCTTTTCCCTTTTTTTAGGGCTGAATTATGACCAGGATTAATCATTATTTATATTACACAGTGCATAGAGGCCCCAGCCAAGATAAGAGCCTCCTTGTGCTAGGCATTAGCAAACAGTAAGAAAGACTCTCCCTGCCACAAAGAGCTTGCAAGATAAATAGATGTGACAGGTGAGAGTGGAAAGGAATTATTATTATCCCTGTTTTGCAGAACTCAGGCCAGAGATATTAAGTGATTCACCCAGATTCCCTGAAGATTACTGTAGCAGAGCCAGAAATTAAACACAGAACAGCTGAGTCGCAGTCCAGTGCATAACCACGAGACCATCCTTTCAATCTCTACAGTGCTGCACTGGGAGTAAGGGGGTAGAAGCCTCCATTTTAGTGTTGAAACCCACTTTGTAAGTCCAAGTGTGTGTGACCTGTGGGTAAGAGGGGAACTGCCTTTGCACGACTGCTGTTCTCCTACCTCCACCTTAGAACAGACGGGAGGCAAGTGCCTGAATAGAGGTGGAACACAATTGGAGTGCCGCCTGCACTACCATGGCTACACTTCTATTTTTAACATTTGCTTCATCAAAACAAGTGTGGGTCCATGTTCCCAAGTCAGAAATTACACCTCCACCTTGAAGAGGAGACGTACTCTCAGAGTCTTATTCTGGTTTCACATTTTAGCCAACCAAATCTTGCACTGTAGTAAAAGGGGGAGAAAGGACTTTGTGATTTGGTCAATTGCAAGTGTTGCTTGAGTAAGCTCTGACAGTGCTGAGCAACCTATCAGGAATTTCTGATTGTGCTCAATAGCCACTGACTCCATTAGCTTTTGTAGATGTCCACACACAAGACTGGTCTCACTAAAAGGCAGGTAAAAAGCAAAGTAACTCTGGCAAAGAGCTGGCCATTCTTCTATTCACACTACCCCAATGGAGTTGAAGACACTGTTAAAATATTGCCTTCATAAAACTTTAAAAGCCCCCCAAAAATATCATTCCCATACTTGCATGATGGTAAAATTGAATGTGGAAGTGCATCTGTCTAATCTATTTTTTTAGGCTAAAACTCCATTGCAAGGTCTTCATTATTTTATACCTTTTTATTCTACTGTAATTTGTAAGCTATAAGAATTACATACCTAATCATGTAAAAGAAAATATAAATTGTCCTAAAAATAACAGACTACTGCAAAGTTGTTAAAAATTTATAGGCTTGGGGGATGGGACTTTGTACATTAGCTAGAATTCAGAGAGTTTAAAGGGTTCATGTGTTCTGTCCTTCTAGTCCCTCATGATTTTATTCTGGCTCTCTCCTCTCCTCCCTAAAGGTGCCTTGGAATGGTTGAATTTCCCTCAGATCCAATAATTAGTCATCACTTTGTCATGGTGGAAAAAAAAACTTGAAAAATGCAACGTTTTTTTAAAAAAGAAAGGGCTTCGATACACACTGTATCTGGTTTCATTCATTAAGTCATTACACTGTCAAATTGGATCCAAGTCTCACTGAAGCCAGTGAAAACATGTTGCAACTAAAGAAACAATATATTAAATAGAATATAACCTTTGCATTCTAAAAAATCAAGCTGCCAGATCTGCTCTTCCTGTGGAACCCAGCCAGTTATGAACAACCAGACCTAATACCTCAGAAGCTTGAGTAGCAATTCCATAGGTTTCTCTTTAGTGTGAAAGTAAACTGTGGTTTGATCAGTTTTGCAGCCAGTGCTATTTAAAATAGTAAATTCAGGCACTGGGGGATGGCCTTGACATGGATTCTACCTCGAATTATCACCACTTGTTATTGTGTGCTGGATAGGATAGGAGGGTGGGTTAGCAATTAGAGCAGGGGTTGACAGACCCATCACACAGGAACCTGAAGTACAAGCATCTCCAATATTAAAAATGTTCACAGATGGGCTGTGTCTACACTGGTATGAATTTCCGGAACTGCTTAAAACGGAATACTATTCCGTTTTCAGTTTTTCCGGAAAAGGAGCGTCTACATTGGCAGGCTGCTTTTCCGGAAAAGCCTCTTTTCCGGAAAAGCGTCTGTGGCCAATGTAGACGCGCTTTTCCGGAAAAGAGCCCCGATCGCCATTTTCGCAATCGGGGCTTTTATCCGGAAAAGACTACTGGGCTGTCTACACTGGCTCTTTTCCGGAACAGTGTTCCGGAATAAGGACTTATGCCCGAGCGGGAGCAGAATAGTTTTTCCGGAATAGCGGCTGATTTTGTACAGTAGAGCATCGTTGCTTTTGCGGAAATTCAAGGGCCAGTGTAGACAGCTCGCAGCTTATTCCAGAAACGCGGCTGATTTTCCGGAATAAGTGGCCCAGTGTAGACACAGCCATAGTGTTTTGTAACAAGGGGATTCAGGAAAAATTACATCCCTACCCCCAGGCTATCTGGCCTTTGGTTCCATAGACCAAATCTGTCTTGATCTGTCTTTAATTGAGTTTCAGGAGGACCTGGCTACACTTAAAATGCTGCAACTGCTGCTGCGGTATATCAATGGAGACACTACCTATGCCACTGGAGGGGTTCTCCTGTCAGCACAGGCACTTCACCTCCCTGAGAGGCAATAACTAGGTAGTTGAGAGAATTCTGCAATCAATTCAGCACTGTCTACACTGGGAGTTAGATCAATTTAACTGCATGACTTATTAGTGCAGATCTTTTACACCCTTCAGGGATGTAGTTATATTAACCTATTTTCCTACTGTAGATTAGGCCTGACATGTAAATCCAGGCAGAATCAACACATCTCAGACAAAACACATTTATCAATTTCTGTGTATGTGTCGGCGATTTGCAGGATCATGTGCTGAACAGATTAGGCCAAATTCTTAACTAGTATAAACTGGCATAGCTCCATTAAACAGAGCTATGCTGACTTACACCAACTGAGCATATGGCCTATTAAAAATTCAAAGATTTAAGATTTACCCATTGCCTCCCTCACCTCATGAAAAAGATAAAATACATGCTTTCTCATTTCATTCATTTCCTTCCACTCACAATTCCCTTTATATAAGACATGAGCTATTTTTACAAGAGAAAGAAGAAAATTAGAAACACTGAGCAATTAACTTTTTTTGTATTTAAAATCCCTACTTCTAAGATCTCTTGCATGATATCTGATAAAGCCAGACTTTGTATTACCACATGTACTTCACTGAAGTAAACAGACTTGTGCCTTTTTACACTAGTCTGAAATTGTCTCTATGTTCTCTATTGCTCTAAATATTTATAACATGCTTATCTCTATGGCACCTGAGTAAATTACAAATGTATAGATTGAAGAAATATTTGGTAAGACAGTGCTGTATGTGAGATCAGATATATACATGTAGACACATACTTCTGAACTGCCCTTGTGCTGCCTTGCTCTCTTGGTCTTTATGGTATGTAATAATCTGAACAACATAGCTTTGATCTGGAATAAGGCCTTGAATAATTGCTTTGGTTGCACTGTTTTGAAGAGTTAGTTGATTGGTTTTTCCACCTGCAAGGAAACAAAAAGAGAAATAAGATCAGTAGCATAGTACAAAAAGTGAGTGCTCTAATAAGATAAATTGCTACATTTTAAACCACTTAAATATATATTTAAACTACATTAAGTATGGGACCAAAGTCCAGTCATTCATCACTGGTTGGCTGTTCCAAACCCATCTCCCTTTGGAATGACAGAGAGGGCTAGGACAGGGTGATAGGGCATCCCAGAAAAGCAAGGAGCTAGGTGGGTTGATATACTGTAACCTTAAAAGGGTGGCCCCATTGGATGTAAATCTTCTCCAAGACTTAATATGAATAACAGGTAAGACCCTAGGTATGTACACATGTGCAAACTCACACACACAAACACACAGACAAAGGAAAGACCTCCAGGAAATGGAGGTCCTGGAAAGGGAACACAGTGAGGCTGCGTCTAGACTGGCATGATTTTGCACAAATACTTTTAACGGAAAAGTTTTTCCATTAAAAGTATTTGTGCAAGAGAGCGTCTGTACTGGCATGTGCCTTTGCACAAAAGATTTGCTTTTGCGCAAAAGCATCCGTGCCAGTGTAGATGCTCTCTTGCGCAAGAAAGCTCCGATGGCCATTTTAGCCATCGGGCTTTCTTGCGCAAGAAATTAACGTTGCTGTCTACACTGGCCCTCTTGCACAAGAATACTTGCGCAAGAGGGCTTATCCCTGAGCGGGAGCGTCAGAATATTTGCGCAAGGACCACTGATTTTGTACATTACAAAGTCAGTGTTCTTGTGCAAATACTCGTGGCCAGTGTAGACAGGCAGCAAGATTTTGCGCAAAATCATGCCAGTTTAGATGCAGCCTGAGTGAGATACAGGATGGGAACTGGAAAGCCACACAGGATATTAAGCCATCTGAACTTGCAGATTCTTCTGTGGGAATCAATCTATTCAAGGAGCAGTCTGGAAACTCAGCCCCAGTTGAGAATGAGGCCATGAAATGAGAGGCTAGAGCAATAGGACATCATGAGATAGACCTTGACTAGAAATGAAAGGAGATCACCAGAAGGCCTCATTGACATCAGGAGCATTCCAGAAGCTCTGAGGAAAAATGTTGTAGTGATACTCTGAGGTACATATCATAGAATGAACAACTGGTTCCACGGACTATTGGCAGATACTAGCCTAACACCATGAAGCCTGGAAGAGACTGCATCACAAGCAGTCACATCTGAGAGTTGGACAGTCATACCTAAATATCAGACCCATGGGGATAACCAGGAGATTAGTGCAGAATCAAGCCAGGATCAAGGATAAGGGCTCTGTGGGTGTAGCTGACAGCAGAGTCATGGGTCAGAAGCCAAGTGGAAGAGCTAATGAGGAGATAGAGATATACTCAGGGGCTGTGTCTAGACTGGCCAGTTTTTCCGGAAAATCAGCCGCTTTTCTGGAAAAACTTGCCAGCTGTCTACACTGGCTACTTGAATTTCCGCAAAAGCACTGACTTCCTACTGTAAGAAATCAGTGCTTTTGGCGGAAATACTATGCTGCTCCCATTCAGGCAAAAGTCCCTTTTGTGCAAAACTTTTGCGCAAAAGGGCCAGTGTAGACAGCTGAGATTTGTTTTGCGCAAAAGTGCGTCTAGATTGGCCACGGATGCTTTTCCGCAAATGTGCTTTTGTGGAAAAGCATCCGTGCCAATCTAGACGCTCTTTTCTGAAAATGCTTTTATCGGAAAACTTTTCAGTTAAAAGCATTTCCGGAAAATCATGCCAGTCTAGACATAGCCAGGAAGTAGAACAGGGGACAGAGCCAAAGGTATCAAGAATGAGAAGGGCATGAATGAGAATGGGAAAGAGCAGGCAGGGACTGGATGGAAAAAAATGCGGAAAGCAGGATCAAGCACAGCTGTGGCAGGGGATGCATTGAACAGCAATTGAACCCTGGCTGCTAATGGGTAAAGTAGGAATTTAGATCTGCCCTCCATCAGTCAGTACTCACCAGGCTCAGCTGTGCCCAGAGACTTGCCAGAAAACAGACCCAGATAAACCTGAATCTCCAACCCCCACATGGAGAGAAGGGAAAAAGCAATTTGTAGTGAGTGGCAGCTAGCGGTCTGGACTTCAAATGAGGCCAAAACAGAGCAACTGAAACTGGGAGGGGCAGTTTATAAGAGCAGGAAGCTGAAGAATTGCAGGTAAAAAAAACAATTTGGGAGATAATCTGGCCAAGCACACTTCAAGGGGCAGCAGCTCTAAAGGGGTTTTGCTGCAACAGGCCACTCAAGACATGGGAACTAGCTGTAGGAAGAGTCCCAGTAGTTTTCAAGTACCCTGGCTTACAGGAATAAGAACCAGAAAAGGCTGATCAGCCTTTAAGGAGTCTTGAATAGGGTTAGAGAACTGGATCAAAGCACAAAGAGATACAAACCAAAGAACATTCCTGAGACATGAGGAAAGAGGTAGGAGGAGTTCTATATGGGGCACCAGAGGTGTGTCTACATTGGTGCGATCTTGCGCCAAAGCGGCTGTTTTTGCGCAAAAACATGTTGCCTGTCTACACTGGCAGGGAGTTCTTGCATATGTACACTGATGTTCTAATGTATGAAATCAGTGCTTCTTGCGCAAGAACTCTGATGCTCCCGCTCAGGAATAAGCTCTCTTGCACAACTGGCCAGTGTAGACAGGCAACATGAATTTCTTGCGCAAGAAAGCCCGATGGCTAAAATGGCCATCGGAGCTTTCTTGTGCAAGAAAGCGTCTGCGCAAGAGCATCCGTGCCAGTGTAAAAGCACATCTCTTGTGCTAAGGTACATGCCAGTGTAGATGCTCTCTTGTGCAAATACTTTAACGCAAGAGTTCTTGAGTTAAAGAATATTTGCGCAAGATCATGCCAATGTAGACACAGCCCAGGTGTATTATAACTAAGCAGCTCATTGCGAAGAGGGAAGGAGGCAGGCAAGCAGAGAGCAGTCCACAATCTCAAAACTTAAAAAGCAATCTTTAGCATGAATGAACTGTGAAGACTCATCTGGCATTTCTGAGTCTCCCATGGTCAGTGGCAGAGTGCAATCCCTGAACAAATGGCTTGAGTGAAAATTTCTATTTTTTAAAAATACTTGAATAATAGTCCTCAAAGGACATATTAAATGCATTTATTTTAGTTAAGTTTTAGCAAAGCTTTCCTGGCTGACCTCAGAGATGGACCTGCCAACTGTGAGAAAGCACAAGAGCAAATTCCTCCAACCCCCTCACTAAAGGTCTTGTCTGGATTACTCAGATCTTGGAGAGCTAACCACTATGTATGGACTTCTGCACACTCTACACAATTCCACAGTATCCTTTTCAAGCAATTGATGTGGGCAGGAGAGAATAAGAGGTCTCTGCCTAGAAAAAGGGAATTCCCGAATGATTAATGAAGCACTTTAAAGCCAAAGGAGAGATTAGAAATCTAAAGAGTCAGATTTGTTTGCCAAAAGAAGCTCTGCAGACTCCACTGGCCTAGAGCTGATTTTGTCTAGATCCAGCACTAAGCAGCTACCCATTGAGAATACTACAAAATTGAAGCTTGTGCAAGTTTAAATTCCTAACAAATAACTGTAGATTCAATTGCACGTACATGGTTTCCCTTTCCCACTCTTTGTCCCTTTTGCAACCTGTATTTGTAACACAGATTTAACTGCCACTAACTATTTTCCCTGCAGCTAAGGCTGGAATCAAGAGGTAAGGCAGAAATACTACTCCTAACTATGTTGCTAACTCACTATGACAGCTGATAGACCCAGTCCTGCAAATTTGTACGTATTTTACTCTCAGGCTTTCTCTCACTGGAGTCATGTATTTATGCATGTAGGATCAGGCCCAAAATCTATAAAGTAGTAGTTTGATTCCCTTTGCTTGGTCATTAGTTTTTAAAAACAGTCTTACATCACAAATGGATGTCCCAAAATATCCATCCTGTCACCACAATTTGTCAGCTTTTATAGACTATTGAGCCAAAGAAAAGAAAGTGTTATGGTTTTAGATTTTTAGAGGACTGATATCAGGTGTTTTAGGAACTTCTGATTTTAAGACAAGTTTTTTCATAAAAATGAACAGATTTTAAACTGCTGACCGCAAGGGGTCAGCAATATAAAAGTTATTGAAGCAACACATTCCTTAACACAACCACTACTGTGTACTCTTTCAATAATGCATCTTTTAAAAAAGTCATCATGAGCAATGTTCATTAGGAGCCGTGACTGGGTGTTTGCCCCGCATGGTCATAAGAAGGATTAAACCCAGCCTGGGAGAGGGCTGGGGTTGTGGAGCAAGCAGCTGCAGCAGACAGCAGCCAATCAGGGCCCAGCTGAGGGCCGTATAAATAAGGGCTCTTGAGACTGAGAATGAAGACTCACTCACGTACGTTCCAGCTGTGGAGTAGGAGAGACCTGGCTTCCAGGGAAGCTAGAACTTTCTGAGACAGAGCAGTGCTGGGGAAAGGCAGGCACAGCTGGGGAGCTCTCTCCAGGCAAATTCCCAGGCTGCAAGGCATGGGGCAACACCTAAGTGTACCCAGGAGTGCAGGGAGGCATCCAAGGCAAGAGAAGATAGCAGGTCCACACCCCTTGCCAATAATGAGTGACCATGTGACTGTAGTTTGCCCCTGACATAAAGGGCTAGATGACAACTGGCAGGAGGGTCACTAAGACAAGGTGGGTATAGGGTGTTGGAGGTTCCCTCAGGGGTAGGACTCCAGAGTATGGGGGCACTGTGGCAGGGCAGTACCCAGAGGGGAGAGTGCTGCGGTCTAACAGGGACACAGGTCCCAATGTAAGGTGGCAAAACCATTAAGACCTAAACAGGTAACAATGAGAGAGACACTGGCCAGAAGGGGGTGCTCCAGGGCTGAATTGAGCTGCTTCTCTGAATGACCAGCAGGAGGCACTACAGCAGCAATACTCACCATGCTACAGGAACCTGTTTATCAGATACAGACACTTGCAGAATAGCAGAGCACATAGCACAGAACTGCTTGCGGCTTCTGCTCAAAACAGCCTGGTAGCAGCATTCCTCCAGAGTGTAGTTCTTTATAGTGAATGTAGCCCCACTCCTAAAGATTCTGCACTGGGGTTCACATCATTGTGGCATAGAAAAGGCAAACATGGCCAAAGACAGAGGAAGTGAGCAGCCTAACCTGCCCCAAGCAGGATCCAATAACTGCTAAGAAGGTACTTGGCGGCTGCATTTTGTGTATTTCACTACTACTGCCCCAATCCATATGCAAACTCCGAGAGCAGGGTGGCAAGCAGAAGGGTAAGAGGCACAGATGTGGAACCAACAGTGTATCCTGCTCATTACTGCCCACCAGTGCTCAAACACTCCCTTCTCTGTCCTTTTGCATATCACTACTGGACTGGGTCCTAATAAAATCTACCACTGCTTTAATTGAGTGTCACACTATCATGTTGTAAATTACTGTGAAGATTAATATTTATTAGAGTCCCTCTGCTCTCTGCTGACTACCAAAGCATATCCACATTCATGCTATCAAAACTGTGTACACTCTTTTTTCCTTCTGGCCATTCATCCATTGGAATTTAATATCTTTTAGCATAATAGCTGACTTAATTGCTTCATGACATACATTGTTGCAACTTTTGCTCCTCTGGGAGTTTTGGCACATTTTGATTGCTTTTATATGTTGCATGTAGGTTCATTTTAAGATTGAAAAGCTTGCCTGGCTCAGACCAATGCAACAGTAAAATATGGGGAAGAAAAGGAATCTATTGCTCTCTTGTCAAGAAATTGCTATAGCTGGTCAAATACATCATTGTCCAATCTGTAAGATTCATTATATATAATCTACTTGGAAGAATAAAATATAACAGCCAAGTGCAAATGCAGTTTGAAGACCTCATATTTATAAATTTAATATGAATACACTATAGACTACATGTGATAGTTATTCTAAAATAACTAAGCTATAGTTTAGTTCTCTTGGTGCTAGGAATAACAGTGTAGATATATTGTGAAAATTTGTTTCATGTTTGTTCAGCAGCATAGTTTATAAACATACCCGCTATAAGGCTTGGGTAACTATAGAATAAGTGCTATATGAAGGAGGAATAAAACATCATGCATTGTGGGGAAGATTGCAAACTAGTGTAAATTCTCTTAGGTTCATTGACAATGGAATTATAAAAAATTATGCCAGATGACAATATGCCCTTGTGCGCCTCTTATTTATTCACTTCCCTTGTTCCAACTGCCCAAAATTCCATGTACATTTGCATACTTCTTCCTCCTACTCTCTTGGGCACTTGCCATTTCCCTGTGTATGGCCAGAACAGAAAGGGGATGCTCAGAGGGACAGGACCAGAAGAGGAGCCTTCCACCGATAATGAAACACAGGAAGTATCTGTCAATTTACTTCATCACCAGAATGCTCCAGAAATTTGCATTCACACTGACCTCCCCCTGCACTGTGGCAAGTCAGATGGATCTCGCTCTTGCTGGACAGCCAGAGCTCCTGGTTTTCCTGAGCCAGCTCAGTCTCCCAGTTATGTGGAGTAAGATCATCAGCCACAAAGTAATAGGAGGCTACTTTCTTCTAGAGCACTAAGCACCATGCCAGCACCATCAGTGGATCCAAATTACCCAAACATGCTTACAGACAAATGTAAATATTTTTACCTTCACTTGGAGTGACAAGAAGCTTATATCCAGTAAATTTCCCTTTAGGGGCTTTCCATGAAATCTGTACACTGTCATGAGTGACTAGATTATATCTTAGTCTTGTGGGAGGAGCCACTGTAAGGGAAAAAAATAAAGAGATCTTACTTTAAAATATTTATCGCTTTAATCTTTGTATAAATGTTAAGGAAAATACACAGGCAAACACACGCACACAAGTTTGACAACACAAAGGATGCAAGTTATTCTAAATGTCACAAAGAAAAGCTTATTAGTTTGTAAAATAAGATTAATCCCCAAGTTGCCTTATTTCCCCTGATGACATAGCTTTTATATTTATAGGGGGTGCGGGGGAAACCCAAAACTACTGATCTTACAAAGGACAGAGACAAATGGTGTTAGATGTTAAGATTCTAGTTTAGCAAGCAAAGCTGGCAATCCAAAATGCTCTTTGTTAATGTGTAAGAACTAAAACTGATCTTCTTGCTTATTTGACAGTGTATACCTTTCCTAGCCCTTTATGACAAATATTATGGGTTTTTCATTTAAGTCATTCAGGGCCAAATTTTCAAAGGCTTGTGTGGGCACAAATGTTCTTCTTGCAAATATGTTTTAGGCCATGAGCGGGGACAGGAAATAGCACGATTTTCATTAGTAAATGGCGAGTTGCAAGAATGGAGCATAAAGCTGGCTGGGGTGTGGGCATGGTTTCAATAATTAATGCACATTCATCCCTAACAGAAACCAGAACTGCCTTGTACCCCTGCATGGCTGATGTAGATGTACAGAGGTGAGCCAAGGCTTAGGCAAAAGACAGTCCAGGCACTGTAAGTGGAGTCAGCCTCTACTCTTGGGCTATCCACAATAGTTCAGAATAGTATCAGTTGGAAAGAATGGAAACATGAGGGTACTGTGGGAGGAAGTGTCAGGTGGTGTTTCAGGGGCCCAGGAACAATCAGAAATTCCAGACTTGTGCGCTCTGAGATAAGCAGAGGTGGCTGAAGTAGAGGGAGGATGGGAAGGACAATCAGGGCTTCCCATTGGAGTCAGCAAGGCAGCTGCATGCCTGGAATACTTTCCACTGTGTGCGTCTGGGCATTCAGCAGCAGTTTAGCATACAGTAGTGATTCCCTATTAGCTTACCCTAAAATATCATTAGTAAGGTTGCCAGTTAATTGCTGCTAGCTCATGTGATTAACACAAAATTAATAATTTTAAAATTATTCATGATTAATCAGAGTTTTATTCGCACTGTTAAAAACAGAATATCAGTTGACACGCATTACATGTTTTGGGATGTTTTTCTACATTTCCAAATATATTGATTTCAATTAGAACACAGAATACAAAGTATACGGTGCTCACTTTATATTTTTATTAAAAATATTTGCACTGTAAAAATGATAAACAAAAGAGAAAGTATTTTTCAATTCACCTCATGCAAGAACTGTATGGTAGGCTCTTTATCATGATAGTGCAACCTACAAGTGTTTTTGTTACATAACTGCACTCAGAAAAACCCCAAACACTGTAAAAGTTTAGCACCTACAAGCCTACTCTGTCCTATTTCTTATTCAGGAAATCACTTAAAGAAACAAGTTTTTTTTCCATTTATGGGAGATAATGCTGCATGCTTCTTATTTACAACATTAACTAAAAGTGAGAACAGGTGTTCGCATGGAACTTTTGTAGCCTCCGTTGCAAGGTATTTACATACCAGATGCGCTAAATATTCTTATGCCCCTTCATGATTTGGCCACCATTCCTAAGGAAATACTTCAATGCTGATGACTTTCATTAAAAAAATAATGAGCTAATTAAATGTGTTATTAAATTCTTTCGGGGATAATTGTATGGTTCCTGCTCTGTTTTACCTGAATTCTGCCATATATTTCATGTTATGGCAGTCTCAGATGACCCAGCACATGTTTATTTTAAGAACACTTTCACAGCAGATTTGACAAAATACAAACTAGGTACCAATGAAAGATTTCTAAAGACAGCTACAGCACTCGACCCAAGGTTTAAGAATCTGACTTGCCTTCCAAAATCTTAGTGGGACTGAATTGTGCAACATTCTTTCAGAAATCTTAAAAGAGAATCACTACAATGTGGAAACTATAGGACCCAAACCACAAGAAAAGAAAATCAGCCTTCAGCTGTGGCATCTAACACAGATGATGAAAATGAATGGGTTTTGGTCCACACTGCTTTGGACTGTTATTGAGCAGAACCTGTCATCAGCATGGACACATGCCCTGTGGAATAGTGGTTGAAGCATGAAAAGACATGAATCCGTAGCACATCTGGCTGTTATGACTTTCAGGTGACCATTGTAAACAAGAAGCAAGGCAGCATTATCTCCTGCAAATATAACCAAAATTGATTGTCTGCATGATTGGCTGAACAAGAAGTAGGATGGAGTGGACTTGTAGATTCTAAAGTTTCACATTGTTTTATTTTGTAATACAGTTTTTGCACAGAATTCTACCTCTGTAAGTTCAGCTTATACATTAAAGAGAGTCTATAGAAAATACTATTACTTTTGTTTTTATAGGGCAAATATTTATAATAAAAAATAAATTTAAAAAATTGTAATAAAAATAAATATATTTGTACACTTAGCATTCTGTGTTGTCATTTCAATCAACATATTTGAAAAAGTAGAATACATCACAAATATTTAAATAAATGTTATTCTTTTATACTTTAACAGTGTGATTAATTGCATTTAATTTTTAATCACTTGGCCCTGATCATTAATGCTATTGACTTGTAACAAGTTGTGATGGCCCAGATCTGCATGTAGAGCCTGAATGACGTGTGATCTATGAAAACTGTCCTATCAGGAGGTTGGGCAGGGGAACAGCACACACTACAGAGTTAGGTCAATGGAACACAGTTTAGATTGACCCAACTGTGTATGTATCTACATTAAAATGTTGCTCCTGCCAAAGTAACTCACTTGTGAAGGTGGAGTTGTGAAGGTGGAGTTATTAAGTTGGCATAACGAGAGACGTAGTGCTTAGGTCAATGTAATTAGGTCGATGCAGCATCAATGAAGACATTGTGTTGCTTACATGGACGGTTTCTGGCTTTCAGAAGTCTTCCTACAGTGCCCCATGCTGATTGTTAAATCAGTACAGGCGCTCCTGGTAAGAATGCACACCACCAAAACAAAATAAACATAATGTGGACATGCAAAAGCGATTTAATTACTGCAATGGCTGTGCATCAAAGTAACTTAAGGTGACTTAATTTTCTAGTATAGACATACCCTCAGCGAAAAGAAGAGGCATTGCACTAGCTCAAGGGCAGAGGTACCTGTTCCCAAGCCCTACACTAAATGGTTTATTCCAACAATTGGTTCTGTCCTGACTATAACATTGGACATACAGCCCAAGGCTTCTGACATCGCAATTCCAAATGGATATGGCAGCAGAAGGTGGCTTCCTCCTGCCACCACACAACTGGTCCCCAGACTTGAAGGCCCAGGAAACAGCACAGCAAACACCATGACTTAGAGGTAGCAGATACCTTTTCTTTCTATTATCTTTTAAGAAACGTAATAATGTTTTAATCTTTTTTTAGTTGTCGGCTAAACATGTGGTTTCTGGTCCTAATTTATATGATGAGCTAATATTTCTCTTCTTGTCTGTTGTTTCTGTCTATGATTCACAGACAGATGCCTTGAGTGCCAGAGTCCACAGAGAGAAAGATCTGCCCAGACACTCCCTTCAGGCCTTATTTGTTCTCACGTTTCAGTCAATGGAATTGTGGCAATTTACACCAGCTGAGGATCTGGACAAGAATTTTCTGTGTTTCACTGTCAAATTGTCTAGTAGTTTTCCCCCCCTATTTGTTTCATTTTTAAGAGCTGAGAAAAGCCAGCTAATATTTGTATGCGGGTTTTCTTGTTGTTGTTGCTACAATTGTTTCTAAATGGTATCAACACTTTGGAATGTTAGAAGTCATCAATATGTAAATTAAAGTTTAATGGAAAAGCTTTATTTCCTGCTACTGTATCCATCTCATTAGTGAGGGCCTATTCTAGCAGAGTGGACCAGCCTCAAGTATTTTCCCGCCTAAAGAGCCAGAGGCAGCAAGGGAATGTGGAGAGCCAAGACCAGCTGCTCTCAGGACAGTGGAATTCAAGGGAGAAAAAAAGCAGAGGGAGAGTGGGAAGTAAGGGGCACAAAAACAATGCGTGTCAAAACAGCATACCACACTTTTCAAAATCTCTGCAATGAGCATGCATACAAACTTATGTGCTCACGCATACAATGGACATGATCTGGACCACCCTAATCTCCAGACTGTCTGTCCACCCTAATGGGACTTTAAAAAATAGACATTATCCAATGCAGAAGCATAAGCACCTATAAGTACCACTACACACACAACTAGTTCTTTGAAAATGTGGCCCTTGCTGTTTTGTTACTAAAAGATCAAATGTGAAATATTGTGCTAGGCAAGCTACTGCAAGAACATTCAGCATACTTGTAAGAAAATAACTGATGCTGTGGCAAAAGCTTTAAAAGACAGAAAGGCTGTAGGATTTCCGTCTCTAATTAGGATTACCGTCTCTAATTCATTCTCAAGACTCATTATGATCTATGCATAGCTCAAGGACAGAATCCATCAATGCTGAATGAACCTAGAGTGGTGAATCATGATTACTAGTTCATAAAAATATGTAATTCCAATTATTTGCTTTTATAAAGTAATAGTAAATAATCTTTGGGGAAACTGCTGTAAGATTCACAGGGATTCAGCTAAGCACAGAACTCTAATAACCAAGAATACAAATGCCAATTAAGTGTGTCCTATACCAAGGGAAAAATGAGATATATGAAGCCTCTTTTTTTCCCCATGTGTGACCTATAGATTAAAAGAGCACTTTCTAACAAAGCAGTGTAGCTCTGACCTACTTGCAATTAGCCATCACCAAATCAGGAAAACTTTCAAACTCCCTACAAAACCAGACACATGTCTGACAATAACAAGCAAAGAGGATATAATCACCAAATGTGTTTGTGCTTACTTTAGAACTACAATATGATAGACTACAAGACTTGTGCCAGAATAATCTTTACATAACTAGCAGATCTTTGCTATCCACTTATTCATTTTTGTCTATATAGGGAGGAGGAAAACATTTCCAGACAATAATTAATCATAGAGAGAAAAGAAGAGTTGTTCACCAAACATATTTAACTATATCTTAGTTATGCAAAGATTAGTGTTCTGGCACGGAAAAGTACATATAACTAAGGAAGTTAAATCTAACACTTGGACAAACACAACAAAATATTTATGGGAATTACTATGTGGTCACCAACCTGAAGAGGAAATCTTTATTTCTGAGGACCATTATTGTCTGTGGAACAAAATTTCACTTCTTGCAGAAAGAAAAAAAAAAGAATTCACACCGAGTCTGTTAACTGATAAAAATCAGTAGCGAGAGCTTGTTAAGGGGTTTTATGAGAATGAGCAAACAAATGGCCATCAGCAACATTAGAGCAATCACCCAAAAAGAGATTAAAGGCAAGTTCAAGGCTTTGGTTTATGCGGGTACATGGAAGTCAGCTATTTTTGTTAGTGCTCCAAATACATTATTCTTGAGAACAAACAGAAAAACAATGACATACTCAATATTCCAGAAGGAGGACAAAAATTCTCAAGTATATAGCTGTCAAACTATGAAAAGTCGGAGATACTATTTACACCATCTAGATTCTAATTTTATACTGTTGTAAAGATAAATCTTGGTTAAACTAAACAAAGTAATAGTCCACCAAACTTATCTGGCATATATACATTAGCAAAGCATGGAAATTCTCACAATATTAGTTATGATTGCCATCTTGTACATGTAAAAACAAAATTTTAAATTAACTCAATTATTGTATAGATAAATAGGAACTCTATGGAGAGATATATTTCCTTAGTGGTGATGGTTGGCCAATGTTGTTTTGCTGAGAGTAAATCTTTTATTATAGACTGGATAAGGACCTAAAATATTGTAAAGTAACTTTATCTGTTGAGCAAGAAAGAAAATCATAACTAAATTAAGAGTGTAATTAAATATTGAGTAAAAACAGAGGGATGATAAAAGATTTGGATGGAAGCTATTAAATGCTTCACATTAAATTGGAAGCTCAACAAATAAAAAGGATAAAAACATTTAAAAAATCAGTGACCGACAAAGAGTAATTGGATAATTCATCATTAAGGCAGAAGAATGACTCAGCAGGGTCTGTTTCTCTAAAGATAGCACTCATAACAAGAAAGTAATATAAATTAATGTGTGGAAAAGGGGTCATAGGACTGGGATAAAACCTCAAATGTGAAACCAGGACTTTCCAAACATTTTCTCCCTTTTCCCTAAGGAATCAATTTACAGTTCTTCCCCAAAGTGTTTATGTGAGTTGGGGCTAGCCCCCATTTTTCCTGCACCTTGTTACAATGTGCTGTTTCTTCAATTGATCACTCAAGCATACTATATGATTTATAGTTAGCCAGCTGATACCAGGAGGAGCAAGTGAACAGTTTATTGCAAGGAAAAGGAAATACTTTGTCAACAAAAGTCAAAAGGGGGGATTCAGATTACATGGTACTACTTTAAACATAGCAAAAGAATATTCTCTACTCTTATTTCATGGATTATGGATCCATATAGTCCATTATTCAATAATGTGATGGTGCAGAATACATGGAAGTTGCATTTTCTGAGACCTGCACTTGATTTTAGTGTGAAATTTGTGTCCACTACTAACATGTACAGTACTGATTATGAATAAGACAGAGAATATCTTATTGCCTTTATATAAGGTATGCCCACATCTTGAATACTGCATACAGATGTGGTCGCCTCATCTCAAAGAAGATATTTTGGCATAGGAAAAGGTTCAGAAAAGGGCAACAAAAATTATTAGGGTTTTGGAACGGGTCCCATATGAAGAGAGATTAAAAAGACTTGGGCTGTGTTTACATTGGCAAGATTTGGCGCAAAAGAAGCCGCTTTTGCACAAAATCTTGCCGCCTGTCTACACTGGCCGCAAGTATTTGCGTAAGGACACTGATGTTCTACTGTATGAAATCAGTGCTTCTTGCGCAAATACTCTGACACTCCTGCTCAGGGATAAGTCCTCTTGCGCAAGTGTTCTTGCGCAAGAGGCCAGTGCAGACAGGTAACACCAATTTCTTGCGCAAGAAAGCCCGATGGCTAAAATGGCCATCGGAGCTTTCTTGCGCAAGAGAGCGTCTACACTGACACGGATGCTTTTGCGCAAAACAAATCTTTTGCGCAAAGGCACATACCAGTATAGACGCTCTCTTACTCAAATACTCTAAAGCAAAAACTCTTGCGGTTAGAGTATTTGTGCTAAATCTTGCCAGTCTAGATGTAGCTTTGGATTTTTCAGCTTAGAAAAGAGGAGACGGAGGCTACATCTACAATGCAGGCTTCTCGCGCAAGAACTTTTTGCAGAAGAGATCTTCCGCAAAAAGTTCTTGCGCAAGAGCACATCCACACTGCCATGTGCTTTTGCGCAAGAGCGTCCACACTGCCATGGACACTCTTGCACAAGAAAGCTCTAATGGTCATTCATAGAAAGGCCATCAGAGCACCTGTACTTTTTCCGATAGGGGTTTCTTGAGCAAGAAACCCCTGTTGTCCGTCCATATACGTCTTTTTCTGCAAGAGCTCTTGCGCAAAAAGGCTTATTCCTCCTAGAAAGAGGAATAACTCTTGTGCAAAAAGCCCTGTCTACTATACTTTTTGTTGCGCAAAAACGCACTTATAGTGTGGACACCTCTCGAGTAAAAACTCTGTAGTGTAGTCATAGCGTAAGGGGAGATATGATGGAGGTCTATAAAATTATGACTGGTGTGGAAAAAGTGAATAAGGAAAAGTTATTTACTTATTCCCACAATATAAGAACTAAGGGGTCATCAAATAAAAATAATAGGCAGCAGGTTTAAAACAAACACAAAGACATTTTTCTTCACTCAGCACACAGTCAACTTGTGGAACTCCTTGCCAGAGGATGCTGTGAAGACTAGGGGTGCATCTACACTGCACCATTTTTCCAGAATAACGGCTGTTATTCCGGAAAACAATAATAGCATCCACACTATAGTTGTGTCATTTCAAAAGAAAATTGAAATAACACAGCTTTTTCCAATGCTGCTAAACCTCATTCCATGAGAAATAAGGCCTCTTCTGAACTTTTTCAGAAGAGGGTGTGTATGGATGCTCCACTGCTTTTATGTTGAAATAGCTCCTCACCAGGACCATTCTAAAGTTATTCCTCCCCAGTGCCTCCTGGGGCTCTAAATTGAGGTATCATGTTCACATTAGGGGAGCCTGCCTCAAACTAAATTTGAGGCTTCCCTGTAGTGTGGATGCTCTATTTCGAAATAAGTTTTTCTAGAAGATATCTTCCAGAATAGCTTATTCTGAAAGAAGCTTGCAGTGTAGACATATCAGACTTTAACAGGGCTAAAAAAAGAGCTAGATAGATTCATGGAGGTTAGGTCCATCAATAGCTAAGATGGGTAGGAATTATAGCCCTCACCTGTTTGTCTGGAAATGGATGCCAGGAGAGGGATCATGTGATGATTACCTGTTGTGTTCCCTCCCTCTGGGTCATTTGGTATTGGCCACTGTCAGCAAACAGGATACTGGGCTAGATGGACCTTTGGTCTGACCCAGTATGGCCGTTCTTATGTTCTTATGATTATGGCTTTTTAAAGTACAGTAAACTTCCGATAATCCAGCACCTTTAGGACCCATGGGGTGCCGGATTATCAAATATGCCAGACTATTGGAAGGGGGGGCTATGAGGGGTCTGGGGTGGGGTGAGGTGGGGTGGGGTGGGCGGGATGCCCTGGACTTCCTGGAGTCAGCCGCTGGTCAGTTTCAGCAGCGGCTGAATCAGGGACGCCTGGGGCAGAGCAGCTGGGGTGCTGCTGGGTTGGTCCTGCAGCCCCGAGGGGAAGCACCACGGGACCAACCCGGGAGCACCCGAGCGGCTCCGCCCCCGGCTACCGCAATTCAGCTGCTGGTCAGTTTCAGCAGCGGCTGAATCGGGGAAGCCGGGCACAGAGCAGCTCCAATTGTCCAGCAACCGGAGCACTTCTGGGTTCCTGATGGTGCCGGACCATCAGGAGTGCCGGAGCGTTGGATGCCAGACCAATGGAGTTTTACTGTATTTGCTTTTCAAAGCAATTTTGGGGATTTACACATACTTGGTACTAAGATTACTTTGAGGTACATCTGCATCAACAAAGCTGTTTGGAAAATCTGAGCCATATGTAGTGACAATCAGGGCCAGACACCCTATGGGGAGAAGGGATATGGACCCTCAAGAATAAGCAACTGAATCAACTGATTGTATACAATATTACTTTACAAAAAGTATAATCGAATAAGGTATCTGATAAAAACTGGCGACACAGAGCTCCTGAAAATCATTGTATGATGGACATATGGGCTGTGTACAAAGAGTTACATATGTGTGCTGGAGATATATCTTTAAAATGTGTTTGGGAGACATAAACCCAGCCTGTCCTGGACAAAGAAATGTGTATTGAGTTGTCTGATTGACTTGACTGCGAGCAGAGGAGAATAAAAGTACATTTACACATAAGGTAAACAAAGCTCTTCAATTAATAAGCAGGGAGTGATTCCTTCCTGGCTCTAGGGGAAGTGACAATGAACTGTGAGTAACATAAGGGAACAAAATGACATTTTAGTTATCCACTGCTTAGGAGAGATCATAGAATCATAGAATACTAGGACTGGAAGGGACCCTCATGGCAGGACCAAGTACTGTCTCTAGACCATCCCTGATAGACATTTATCTAACCTACTCTTAAATATCTCCATAGATGGAGATTCCACAACCTCCCTGGGCAATTTATTCCAGTGTTTAACCACCATGACAGTTAGAAACTTTTTCCTAACGTCCAGCCTAAACCTCCCTTGCTGCAGTTTAAGCTCGTTGCTTCTTGTTCTATCCTCAGAGGCCAAGATGAACAAGTTTTCTCTCTCCTCCTTATAACACCCTTTTATATACCTGAAAACGGCTATCATGTCCCCCCTCAATCTTCTCTTTTCTAAACTAAACAAACCCAATTCTTTTAGTCTTCCTTCATAGGTCATGTTCTCTAGACCTTAAATCATTCTTGTTGTTCTTCTCTGGACCCTCTCCAATTTCTCCACATCTTTCTTGAAATGTGGTGCCCAGAACTGGACACAATACTCCAACTGAGGTCTAACCAGTGCAGAGTAGAGTGGAAGAATGACTTCTCATGTCTTGCTAACAAGACACTTGTTACTGCATCCCAGAATCATGTTTGCTTTTTTTAAACAGCATCACACCGTTGACTCATATTTAGCTTGTGGTCCACTATAACCCATAGATTCCTTTCTGCCATATGCTCTGGAACATCATTAGCACACTAGCCCCACTTCCCAGATGTGGGGAATGCTAGCTGTTTTACTCATTGTGGAGGAAGGGTGTTCCTTGTGCTTTCCCCTCACCTCTGTGCACCTACTCTGAACAGAAATTTAGCCTCCAAATATTAAAGCCTCCAAATGCTAAAGACGGGAAAATTTTCCATAGATGGGAAAATGCATCTTGTGTTGTGATCCTGAGAAAGTTGGATCTCCTGGACAGGAGGGCTAGAGATACGGTTAACTTGAGCAAACTGCCTAGGCACAGATAGTAACTAGCTAAAATTAAGTCACTAGATGCTATGTTTTATACTCAAATCTTTCTTTTTCTCTTGCTCAGTATTGCTTACATTTCTGTTCTTTGTTAATAAACTTATTCTTAATTTTACTATAAACCATCATAGGCTACGTCTAGACTGGCCCCTTCTTCAGAAGAGGCATGCTAATTTCTAACTTTGGAATAGGGAAATCCGCGGGGGATTTAAATATCCCCCACGGGATTTAAATAAACACGGCCGCCGCTTTTTTTCCGGCTTGGGGAAAAGCCGGAAAAGAGCGTCCAGACTGGCGCGATCCTCCGGAATAAAGCCCTTTTCCGGAGGATCTCTTATAAGTAGGAATAAGAGATCCTCCGGAAAAGGGCTTTATTCCGGAGGATCGCGCCAGTCTGGACACTCTTTTCCGGCTTTTCCCAAGCTGGAAAAAAAGCGGCGGCCATGTTTATTTAAATCCCGCGGGGGATATTTAAATCCCCCGCGGATTTCCCTATTCCAAAGTTAGAAATTAGCATGCCTCTTCCGAAGAAGGGGCCAGTCTAGACGTAGCCTTAGTGTTGTTCTATTGAAGTGTGAGTCTTCAACTAACCTAACTTGCTGGTATGTGCATTGTCACTTGGAAGGCAATGTATTTAATAATTTCTGAGACTGCTCTGAGATTAGAACTGACACTGCAGAAAGAGGGCTCTAGGGGAAAACTGGGGTTCACTAGTCATTGCCTGCAGGGTAGGTTTAGACTGGCAAAGTCTGGAGAAGTTTGCTGGCAATGCAGAGCCTGGAGTGACAGGAAGCTGACATGCAGTTTAGCAGTAGCCAAGTTCTCAACCTGCAGAGGCAGAAGGCTAGTTAGAACAGTAGCTGATAGTTCTGGGAGTCCTGAGCTGAACTGAATGTCACATATATCTCAAGTGTAAGATATGCAGACACATATATAATCACATGCTTCACTTTGATTCATTAATTCACAAGCATTTGGAAGCTAAATTTCTGTTCAGAGTAGGTGCACAGAGGTGAGGGAAAAGCATAAGGAACACCCTTCTTCCACAATAAGTAAAACAGCTAGCATTCCCCACATCCTGGAAAGTGGGCCTAGTGTACTAATTATGTTCCATAGCACCAAGGGAGTGTGATCCCCCATGCAGGGGCACCAGAACAGGGGAGACTGTGGGGGGGCATGGATCTCCCATTTTTAAAATGGCTGAAAGGGCAAGCAACTGAGGGGAAGGGTTGGAGAGAAGTGAAGGGAGGACTTGGGGGGAAAGAGGCTTGGGGAGAAGGGGCAGCCAGAGGATGGGACTACAGTTAGGGTGCCTGTGGTCCCACACCTTTTTGGACGCTTCCACCGCTCCTGTCCCCAAGCATCAGTCAGCATCAAAGATCATTTGCAGGATGAAAAGCAATGTCAGCAGCAATATATTCGCCTGTTAAGCATGCTCTTTCAGTGACCCCAGAGTAATTTCTATCCTCTGGAGATAGAAAACCTAGATGCCTTCTGCCTATCCCCAGACCACGTTCATGTATAAACATGCAACCCAATACTCCTTGCAGTGGAAAAGAGAAAGCCAAATTCTTCTGTTATGCCTGTGCAATTGCAGCTGAAGTGAAAGGGATTGCATGAGCATAGCATATAAGACATAGAAACACAGTGCAAACACAAAAGGGTGCATGAATGATTATGACACATGGCCAACCAAGAGCAGCAGGGCCTCATATAATTTAGTAATGGTTTTAGCTACAGTTCCGACAAAGCAGCAATATGTATTCCATGCAAGTTCAGTATCCTACAGCAGAACGATCATTCTTCCCACAGTCATTTACTTAAAAGTAGGAACAGCAATATTTTATAATGACATTTAAGTCAACAGAACTGAGTTTTTTCCTATAACCCATTCTCAGACATTTTAATTCTAAAGATGAATAACAGCAAGCTTCCTCCTAAGATGCTACAGTTCAAATAATGTGTGAAAACATGTCAGGAAAAACGAGACCCTGATGATGCTCCCTTTGAAGTTAATGGCAAATCTCCCCTTGATGTCAATAGTTTTGGACTATTCCCATAGCAAAGGAAAACTATTGTATACCTAAGAGGGGAAACCCTCTTCTGCACATCAGAGTGATTTAATGAAAAAGCACTGCTGTCTTATATATCAGTTACCTTGACCCTGAGCAGGACTGATGAAATGAACTGTGATCACTAAAAATGCCCAGAAGAACTGGCTCCGTATCTTGTATTGACAAACCTTCATCCTGAACACATGTAGAATCAGCAAGTCTGAAAACATATAAACAGAAATATTTATCGAACCTGTAAACTTAGGCCATTCGCTTACATGAAAAATCAAGGTTCAAGTCATAGTTCCATCATGTCAATGGGAGTTTTGCCATTGACTTCAAATGGGACCAGGATTTCACTCACAAACACTGGTTCGTAACTTGAGCACTTTTCTTTGGGAAAGGCTGAGGAATTATTTGAGCATTTATTTCACTTTCTAAAGTTGCATTCTGACAAAGCAACCACCAATCTCCAAACCTTGTCAGAATATACATCAGGAATAGACCTCTTTTGACCAGCCACTTGTTATACTGAAGAGTTGTCATGGTTAGAAGCACTTGCTCTCAAATGCACTTAAGACACAAATATGAATTCATCATCTGAACTTAGCCTATAAACAATTTACACTACTATAGTTGCTAAAATTGTAGACTCGCTCATAAATGAAAAAACAGCAATCAAATACTTGATTATCTTTAATTGTCCATCAAACACTTATAAAGGCACAGATCTAAATACAACTGTGGTATATATGTTCTGCTTTGCAACTTTGCCCTCTCTCCCTTCTATCTCACTTCTCCCCCACCAATAAAAACAATTTTAAAAATTTCCTAGTGACCTGTACTGATTGGGTCACCCCGTGTTTAGGCTCTCTTAACTACTACCCTTTCACATGAAAGCTCCTAACCCTCACCATTTCTTTTTATGACCCAACACACTCCCCTTTGCCAACACCTAAGAACAAAGCCCTCTTGGGTCACGTGAATGGTCATCTAGCCCAAAAGCCTGTTTTCCAAGGATTGCCAATGACAGGTGCTTTAAAGGAGAATGAATAGAACAAGGCAACTGCAGAGTGTTCCATCCCCTGTCATCCATTTTCAACTTCCGGTAATTGGAGACTCAGGGACACCCAGAGCATGGGGTTGTATCCCTGACCATCTTGGCTAATAGCCACTGGTGAACCCATCCTGTATGAAATTACCTAACATAGCATTCCAAAAAGAATTAACTGGCAAAAACTAATTTATCTTAGAACCAGACCAAAGCCTCTTGTCTAGCCAAGTTTTACACTAGCTTTGATTTCTCCGTTTCATATATGCCTTCTTCCAATATTTTTTCTAAAAAGACTGTGGGTAGTAAACACTATGCCTGGTAGTGTTTACAAGATCATACCCTTAAGGCAGCTCCACACACAACTTTTGAAATAGTGATACAGTTAAAACAGCATAACCCCCTACTGAGTGCAGCTATATTGCTATGAAGGTACTTAAATGGGTATAATTTTCATTATGTACCAAAACAACCCCCTATATGCCAGCAGAGTAGTGTCAACACTATGTAGGTGTTTAAACACAATTCTAGTCCTGGTTTGAGAGCACAAAGCCCTAAGCTCCTCAAGATTTGGAATTAGTCACTGGGCATGTTGTCAGAGCCATGAGCTTTCCTGGGCAACACCCACTTCATTATACGAAATGAATCTCCAATTCATCTGATGAAGTAGGTTTTGCCCATGAAAGCTCATGATTCTATATATTTTGGTTGGTCTCTGAGGGCTTGTCTACACTACAGAGATCAACGCAACTAGTGAAGACCCACAAATTCGAACTGAGAGCGTGCTCCTGCTGGCGCCAGCAGGCAGTCCTGCTCCTCACAAGGGAAGGGAAGTCAACAGGAGAGTGCCCTCTGCTGTGTGGCTGGTGCCAGAATGCAATTTAGGATTCTTTGACTCCAGCTATGTAGTTAATATAGCTTGATTTGCGTATCTTAAGTCGACTCTCCCCTTTAGTGCAGACCAGGCATAAAGTGCCACAAGCAGCAGCGGATATAGGGCAGGGCGAGCGGGGCGGCTGTCCCAGGCCCCGCGCTTCAATAAGCCCCGCGCCAGCACCAGGTGCGGACTGGCCCAGCAGGATACTGGGAATTTCCTGGTGGGCCATCTGCTGAAGGGCCAGCTGGCGGCTGCTGGAGGAGGCGAGGCGGGGGATTGTGGCAGGGTGCTGCAGCCCCGCACTTTTGAAATTCCCCAGCGCCGGCCAGTATGGGCCACGTGGGGCTGAGGGAGCGCATGCGCGTCGTGCTGAAACGCCGCGCAACAGCTGAGAGGAGAGACGCCCGGGCGTGGCGTGGCGTGGTGTGACATCACGGCCCGGGACTTCAAAACCACGCGGCCCAGCATTGCACCGCTCAGTTCGGCACGTGGCCTGGAGCCTGGGCTGGGGTCACGGCCGTCCTGCACACTGCAAGGCATAAGGTGGATGGCAGAGGAAGGGGCTTGTGCTGAGGGGAGGGGGGCAGGTCAGGAGAAGAAAGGGGAGGAGAGACAAATGCCAGGGGGCCAAGTGGAGACAATGAGGAAAAGGGCAGGAGGGGAGGTGTCAGTGGGAGGGGGGACAGGGTGATGCTGGAAGAGGAGAGGGTAAGGGCATTGAGGGCTAAAGGGGGAGGGGGAAGTGCTGGGAGAAGGCTTGAAAGGAGGAGTGGGCATGAGGAAGGCGGGGATGGAGCAAGGCATGTGTGAAAGCATGGGGGCAGAGGGTGGTGAGGGGGTGGGCATCAGGGAAAAACAGGGCAAAGGGCGCAGGGGCAGTGAGGGAAGGGGGAGGCACCAGGAGGGTGCAGGGGGGAAGGGAAGGTGCAGGTGCCAGGAGATTCTGGGGGTGAAGCAGAAGGGAAGACACCTGCAGGGGAGGGACCAGCACCAGAGGAGAGAGAGGGCAGGTGTGTAGAGGGAGGTGTTAGGAGAGGGGATGAGGAGGGGGTAGCTCACATGATCAGTGTTGGGCTACTGGAGGAGTGGACATGGGGGGGACCCCTTTTTTCTGTTTTTTCTCCAAAGGGGGGGGAGGGGCTCCGCGATATTGTGCTGCCCTTGGCCCCGCAAAACTCTCAGCCCCTGGCCACAAGACTACGGGGTGTGTATAAAGTTACCGGCTAACCCTGCTAGCCTCTGAGCACATAACTAGATGACAAAGGAGAAATACCAGCCGGCAGCTAAACACCTGAGGTGAAAGCAAAGGGACTGAAAGGTGGGTCAGTTTGGATCAGGCTCAGTCTGACATGAACGCGGAAGCTGAGGGGTGATTTCTGTAGCCCGCATAGACCACCAGGGGGTTACGGGTAGGAAACACAGTAGCCTGGCACCCAGGCACGCATGGGGGCTGCAGGCTGGCTCGGTCCACGTGTCACCCCGCTGGGGGCGGGCGGTCCCTGCAGAGCCTAGGCGCTCGCACAGCACTCGCCAGCCGCGGCCCCGGGGCGCGAACGACTCTGGCCGGCGGCTCCTTTCCCCGCGCGATGGAACTGGGCAGCGCGCAGGGCTCGCGTTTGGCCCCCCGGTGCGCAGCGCGGCAAAGGAGCGCTAGGGGGTGCTGGAAAAGCCTCTGCCCTCCTGGGACCGGCGAGCAAAGAGAAAGAGGAGGCAGCCCTCGAGTAGCAGGCGAAAGCAGCGAGGGGCTGCGACTGCACCCCCGGAGCACCCAAGCCGGGCGCGGGAGACAAGAGGCACTGAAGTGCGTGCACCCGGCGAGGCAGTGAAGCGCAGGGAGAGACGCAGATAGAGGATGCCACGTTTCGCAGAAGATTCGATGGGCTTTTCCATTTCAGACCCCCTTCCCCGCTGGCAAACCATCAATCACAGTCACCTCCCAGCACTGACTCTTTCCTGCGCCTCTTTTGCTTATGTGGCCAGCCAAACGTTGCATCCTGGAGGTGGCAGATAAGTATCGTGATCCTTAACAACCGGGGTTGTTACTCACGTTCTTGTACCAGAATCACCCGCTTTTTAAACTACTCCCCCACCCCATGTAAAAAGAGCGTGACAATAAAATCAAACAGACCTTTGTAGTCATGAGTGGTTTAGTTGCTTGGCGAGGAGGTGTAGCTGCCTGGGAGTAATCACTCTTTGCTAATACACGCTCCTTCTTTCACTCTTTAATGTGGGTGTTACTCTTGCTCTAAAAAGTTCCCTTCCACCCTCCAGCCGCTCGTTCCTTCACAGCACTGGATCTGATAAGAAGAAGAAAGGGGGAGAGAAACAAGGCAGCCAATTATAAAGCAGAAGGTGGAAGGAAGAAGAAAAAGAGGGAGGGGAGGTTAGAGGAGTCATTGACATCCAACCCACCCCTCCCCAGCCAGCTCCAGCTCGGGATGTCAGGGAATGAATCCATAGGCTAGTGCACTGCACTTCCAGGTGTGTTCTGAAAATGTGAACTGAAGGCAATTTACCCCTTTGATTTAAAGGAAACATTAGATGCTGGTGGGGGGATGGGATTAAAAGCACGTTTTGGAGGTGGAGCTCAGCCAACCTTTACCCCCATGCTGAAGTTTTTTTCATTGTGTCAGCTATATGATGTCTCTTCCTTTGTGTTTTGTTAAGTTTCAAATGATATCTTCTGCCTCCAAAGTTACTTATTCATGTAGAATTAAATCTTTTAAAAGATGCCTAATCAAGGCTCTTGGTGCCCTAACAAATTATTCATAATACAATAAGTTTCTTCTACTATTTGGAATCCTAATATTCTTGGCACAAATTGTAATAATTTATATCCAAACAAGCGATGTGGTCTGTCTAGGGTCCCAATCCTACAGATTTATACACAAATTACTTTACAGACAGGAATATTTCCACTGAAACCACTGAGCTATTATTGCTTCCCAGGGAAGTTCTTTAATTCACTCCCATTCAACATCATATTGCATAGCAACTGTTAAACATATTCAAAGGGAAAATACAGAAATGTGAGGATTTTAGTCTCCTTATAGCCTTAAACTTTCTGTTAGTTCCTATATAGACGTCTGTCCATTATTGCTATCTTTGTATTCTGCTACATGGTGGGAGGTGCAATACCTAACACTTTATGTCACTTAAGAAAAAAATCCCTCTCCATTATGCGAGCCCTCTAGGAATAATGTAACGGTGCCCTGGGCTCCAGTCATTTTCACAAAAAATTACACTGAACATTAACTGTGGAGCCCCTAAATTACTTGTGCATTGGGAGTGAGAGAAAATATACAGGAAAGGGGGAGAGAGGTGGACAGATTTAGTTATAAATCCCTGAAGCCTTTGAAAAGGTGGGGAAAGAAAGCAACCCAGTATATGACTGGCTGCGGCTTTTTGTGCAGTACATACTGAAGTTGGAACTCATCTGAAGGCTCTTCAAGGAGCAGAGTGTGGCTCTTTTTGAAAAAAATCTTACGACATGCAAAATACATGAGCACCCTCATGTGGCTGCATCCAGCCAGGATCCTGTACACAGCCGGAGAGCAAGTCTCACCTATCGTTGCACTAGTTAAACATTGGAACAGCCTGTAAACAAATCTACACTTCAATTTTAAGCCACCTGTTTACAGCAGAAATCGTTTTTAAAAATCCCTTCCATGTGTAGGAAGCATTTATTTTAAAGGCACACTGCATAGTTAAAAAGGCTGGATCTGCATCTAACCTCACATTTTTTATTGCATAACTCCATTGGCTTTATTTTTACAGGTTGAACCTCTCTAGTCCAGCATATTCTAGTCTGGCAACATCTGTCGTCCAGCATGATTTTAGTTAGTTGTATGTCCGCTTATTTTGGGTGTGGCCACATTTCCTGCAGTCCTGTAAAATTTGTTTACCGCCACCATTCCCGGCTCTCATTTTTCTGTGCTGTTATTTAGCTCTAATTTAGTTATACTCAAAGTGTGGTCCATGGACCACTAGTGCTCCATGATAGTCTTGTAGGTGGCCACGGGCTCGGGGCTTCTCCCCCTCATCCACGTGTAGAATAAAATTGTAGTGCATCAAGGCATGTGCAAATGTGCACCACCAGTAGAAACAAAAAATCTAGCTGTGGGTGCTCTGCTAATCAGCTGGGTAGCATTTGAATCTCTCCTGAGAGTCCACACAAGCACACAGATTACAGGGAACACTGCTGGAATGCCAAAAAGACTGTCTGTGTCTCCAGCATAACACTGTTACAGTGCTTTCGAAGTTCACTTTTGTACCTGGGTTGGTAAGATCTACTTATAGAACATATCACCAATTTAGGGGGCTTTGCCCTGTTGACAATTTCCCCTGAGATTGGCATCATGGTCGTGACCCTCTTCAGACAGGATGACAGGCACCCACTGCTTAGGTGGGACACCTACGTTGCAATCCTCCTGGTCTAATGACTGAGTTGGTTGTCTACCGTAGAACAGCTATGATAGGAGAGATTGAGGAAGCCCCGCCCCCAATCAGAATATCCAACATCTCAGCATTTACAGCATGTTCCCTAAGAGGTGAGATGCGCGTGAAACACAAAGGAGGGAGAGAGAGAAAGATGCCCTTTTAAATACCCGGACATCACTTTGAGTACACTGCCCTTTGAAGTGGACTGGCACTCATCAGTCTGAATGCTGCTTGCTCAGACACAAGAACAGCTGCCAGCAAGCTCCCTCCCTATCATTCTTGAGCCCTGTGGTATACCCCCTCCCTGGGAATATGGGAGACACTCTGACATCAGCACCCCTCTTCTCCTGCTCTGCACAGCAAGCAGGAGGCTCCCAGAAGCAGGTGGCCAGGGCTCCAAAGCAGAAGACAGGAGAAGCACATCAGTGGGGGCAGGGGAGAGAGACACCTGAAGAACATTGCACTTGATAGCCTGCTAGGTGGCTAGCCAACCACACAGCTTAGAGGGAACATAGGTATACATCTAAGTTAGTTCCACAAGAAATGCCATAGCCACCTAACCTGCTTGACTTCAGGTGGCAGGTTACAATTTGTGTATCTCTAAACAGGATTAGGTGCCAATTTCTGGGAGAAGAGTGGGGCTTAGCACATAGCCCTCAATGGCATTTACTTTAGGTGGCTCCCTGCCTAGCATTCTGGCTTTTGTGGATCACTCTTAGCTCCTATTCATTGTAGAGGGAGCCTAGGTATCTGGCTTAGGCTTTGTCAATTTCAGTATTGTCCCTGTGGGCATGTCTCCACTGAGGAATTATTTCAAAATAACTCCCTTTATTTAGAAATAACAAGGCAAGCATCCACACTACCATGCCTGTTATTTCAAAATAATGGGCTTGTCATTTCAAAATAATAACTCCTGCTTATGAAGAGGAATAAGCTTATTTCAAAATAGTTATTTTGAGAATTATTATTTCAGAATAAGTTATTCCTAATTAACCTGGTAGTGTAGACGTAGCCTGTGATTTTCTAGGCATCTAAAGTTAGGCATTGTGATAGTCAGTATTGCAAAGCCAATGTCCCTTCATGGATCCCACCTGAAGTGTGACTGTGGAAAATTAAAAAGGATGGAACAACCATGAAAGAGTGGAAAGGTTTGGATTAAGAAAGAATGTGACTGAAAAGCTAGTTGTAAAACTGAGCCAAATATTGGATACATGGAAATAGTATTTATGTCAAGCCACCCAGCAACTTGTTGATAAACTCTGTTGGAGAGAGAGGGTTTGCATAATTATAGACTCGACAGTTTTTAAAATGGGTGCTTTTGCATTTTTCTCAAACAATCTCCTTGATCCACAGGTATAAAATTAATCTGTTAGTTGGCAGTGATGTTCATCTTGGAACTTGTTTATTTTGTATTTCAAAGAAAATGGCAAACAATTTGAAATACACCAGGCCTTTACTATAATGAGAGAAGCCAAATGAACAGTGATGTGTGCTCCTATCTTGAGAGACCTGAAAGAAGGCCTGGTTTTTGCAGTGTTCTAAAAAACAGTCCCTTGCACAGTATCTCAAGATAAGACCCCAAAAGTAAACACATCAAAATAATCATTAGCCACTTTTAAAAATCTTGACCAGAGTGTTTTACTAAGATTTGCAAAAGTAGGCCTTATTGCATAGCTCCAATTAACATCCCTGGGATTTTAATTTTGTTTCAAGAGAATGTCAGAACACACACACAATGAAAAAGCTAAAGTTTGAAATAAAGTTACAGTGCACATGACTTCTACCTTCAATTTTGAAATTCCGATTAACAAACATGACAGTTCCTACCAACACTTTTCTGAAATGGGTTTGCCCCAGTCAATCTGAAAGCATTTGTGATAATTACGTTATGTATGAAGTCATATGCTCAGAGACTTGAGGATGCTTTAGAAATCAAGTTTTATACCTCATAAAAGGGATTTCATTTAACCCATTTCAAATCAATAGCAAAAATTCAATTGAAAAACATAATTGTGTTATATCATATTTGATATAATGGCCATGTATACAATTTAAGTTTCTTCTCTATAGCTGCTAAGAATTTTTTAAATTATTTTAGAACTTGGAAGCATGAATTAAAAGACTTTCTTTCATGGGTAAGGATTTTTCTAATGCGTGTCTCCATGTAACAACAGCTGTTTCTCCTCTGTCATCTGTTGATGTGGCTTTTTAATATGTGTGAGAGTTTTAGTAAGAAAGTTACTGGCTATTGGTTGAGATATTTCTTCGATGAATCACTTAATTTTACTTAATAAATTTCAGAAGTCTTTGTCTCCCTTTGTACTTTGTGAGTAACAGGACTGCTGGATTTATTCATCTGGAGTTTATTACATAGGATGAGGTAAGGAAAAGTGATACAGAGAAATAGACAAGATGATGATGTAGCAACTCAAGTGTTAATGTTAATGTATGGTTATTGATGCTGCAAACATGGGCAAGAGAAAGGAGACTAGAACACTAGATTATGCTCCACTCATATACGGGGTTTTTGCATAGACTCAGGCAAAGAAGTGAATTGCATTACAGCTATTAAGGGAACTGTAATGCTCAAGAGTGGAGGGAGACCACTTGGAAATCCATCAGAAATTCTGTGAGGTGGCCCATAGAAAACACAATATTGATTTACATGGACTGAAGGCCTGACCTCTGAAAGCACTAACAACTAGATGTGATGTTATTTATTACCACTGGTAATTCCCCCGATTTCAGAGGGACTTTTCCTGGTTAGTATTATAGAACTGATCTTAAGCCCTGAAGTCAACAGGGGAGTTTTCCCCTGATTTAAGTGAACTTTAGATCAGGGCTTATACTCATTACATCAGGCCCATAACTTTTTTCTTTTAAAAATGAAAGCTTGTGAGAGCTTGGAGCAATGCCAACACATTCTCTGTAATGTATACAGTGCGCTATGACATGAGTCAGTTATTCTAGCACTGCTCACGGGACACATCGGGAACGATACACACTTCTTTCCAGCTAATGCCTGTCTTATGGTATCATCTATTATGTTGGAGGCTAAAGGCCCATAGAGAAAGTTTCTCTTTTCCCTGACTTGGTAAAGCAGAGTTCCCATAGCAGATGCTTTGGTTAGCAAATCAGATTCAATCTATTTTAATCATTGTTATTGCACTTCTACATGTAATAAAACAGGCTTGTATCAACTCAACCAGTCACCATCCTTACTCTGCAGCTGATTAGTATACAACCATTTATCTTTGGTTGTGATGAGTCAGTAATATGAGGGAGACAGCACAGATGGTGGATTACTTGTCTCACCTGCCAAAGTTCTTCATAAGTTGATCCGCTACCTGTAAAACTCAACACAAACTCCACAATGCAACCCTCAAACCCAAATGAATCAACACAACCATCCACACAGCAATACAATCAGCTCCTACAACCCCTCATTGCAGCACACACCTCTTTTCACCACCTGAACAAATCAACCCAAAATCCCACGGCACAACCCCCACAGACACAAATCAACATACACAACAACCTCGCATATCCCAAACATTTCCATTTTTCTTTTCTGGATAATGTCAGATTATTGGTTGAACTCTGATGAATTTTGCCATTTATTATAACCCCTGCTGTTTTGGTTTTTTCCGCAGTTCCCTCAATCTATTGCAGTGGTTCTCAAAGTGTGGTCCATGGACCATTAGTGGTTCATGACAATCTTTCAGGTGGGCCATGGGTTTGGGACTTCTCTCCCTCATCAGGGAGCCCAAGCGGGTGGTCCAGCCTCACAAGTCATTCCCTCCTTGTGAGGTTGGCTCCCCCATGCAGGAGAGAGCTCTGAGCCTCACAGGCTGACCCAGCTTGTGGGGGGAGGAAGCAGCTCCATATGCTGCTACTCCCTTCTCTTCCAGCTGGGGAAACAGCAACACAGGAAACCACTCACCTGTAGGATTTTCCTTCTGCTCCCATTGGCAATAATCTCGGCCAGAGCCCCGCCCCAGCCCATTCCTGCAACCAGCGTCCCATCTAGACCCTACACTCCCACCTCACCCTGTACCCATTTTGTCATCATGTGTGGTTGGCTGCTGGTCCATGGAAAAGTTTGCATTGAACGGGATGGGCCACAGGCCAAAACATTTGAGAACCATTGATCTATTGGATTCGATTTTGCTCAGGTTGTAAGTGGGCATCCATTATGAATCATACAATACTCAATTTTCAAATGACTAGCCAGAGAGTGATGAGTCTCTCTTCCTCCAGCCTGACAGGAGTACATACATCACTTTATCATATTCTCAGAAGGCAATGCTCCAACATAGCAGTTTGGAGTTGGTACCTTTTGTCCACTGTAGCTGTACTAATAGAGAGGGGTCCACATTTCCTGTTAAATATGTAAGGCCCTAAAATCCCATAACATCCTTTGTCTGTGACAGAGTAGGGTGAGGGTTTTTTACTTGTGAAAGCAATGGGAGGAGTCGGGTTCTTCTCCTCTTTGCATTAGTACCTCTCCTACTTCTGTGTCTAATGCATCAGTGCCCAGTTCAAACTTTTTGTCAAAAATTATTTTGTGATGATAGCCATGATGCTGCTGAAAGCGCACATCTGCTGTAATAGTTAACCAAACTTATAAAAGACTGGATTTTTTTTTAAGGCACAAGCCAAATAATGAATTCCACCTTTAAGGGATCTGGGGAAATCTGGCCCTGGCCTATCCAATGACTAAAAATGGACTGTGGCCATCCCTATTTTACATGTGGATTCTTTTACTGTGAGCCCTGCATCTCTGAGTTTCTTCAACACAATTCCCAAGTGGTTTTTATAATCTGACCATGAATTGCTGAAAACTGCAGTATCTTCAATGTAGGCCCATGCAAAGTCCTCCAACACAGCTAACACTTGATTAACAAGCCTCTGAAATGTGGCTCCTGCATTTATTAATCTAAAAGGTAACACCTGGAACTAAAAAAAAAAAAAATCACAAATGAATAGTGAAGGAGTTTTATTTTCTGTGATTTGCTGTCAAATGGAATTTGCTAATATATTTTGTTAAGTCAAAGGTGCTCAGGTATTTAGTTCTGGACATAAAATACGCATCAGCAATTGTGACGTCTTTAAACTTTCTGTAATCAATGCAAAATGTTATGGGTCAGTCCTTTTTGGGACTGTGACAGGGTGTACCAGCCCCGCACAGGGAAAGCTAGACTTAAATAGGCTCATCTGGCTGAAGAATTCCTGCCCCCATAACCATGCTGGGTATGCTTAGACTGCAGCCCAGGTATAATAGCCTGGAGAGAGGCTCAGTCAGGGCTGGCTGCTGAGGAAGCAGAAGGTGCTACTGGAATGCCTAGAGGTGAACTGCTGCAGGGACTCAAGCTGGGAAGCAGCCAGTGAGACACACATGCCCCAGGTGAGGACTGGGAGGAAGGAGGTGCTGCTGGAACTCCTGTAGGTGAATCACCAGAAGGATCAGCTCAGGAATCCAGCCAGGACACCAGTGCTACAGAAGAGCTGGAGGAAGGACCTTGGAGGAAATTCAGCTGAGTATGGTAGGAAGTAGCCCAGGGTGGGAGATTGAGTCCTGAGAAGTATGTTGTGGATGGATTCCCTGCTGAGCAAGCAGTGGCCCACACCTCTGCTATTAGGGCCCTGGGCTGGGATCTGGTGGTGTAGGGCCAGTCTGGGCCTCCCTACCCCTTGGCCTCACCACCCTAACCAGTGGGGCCTGCACCTGCTTTATACTGACTCCAGCTACTAGGCTGCACTGCCCCAGTGAGAGGGGTGATGATTAGTGACTCTGGCTATGAGGCTGCACTTCCCCAAGGAGAGGGCTGTTAATTTGTGGTTCCCTCCTCTAGGATGTGCTGCCCTAGCAAGCTGAGTGTTGAGTACTAACTGCTGCAGTTAGGCTCTTTGGTCACAAAAGGAGGACTGAGGGTTTAGGACTGAAGAGAAATTGCTGGATGCATGGGGTTGTGGTGTAACTTTAAGAGCCTTAGGGACTTGAGTACCCCTCCCCCGCAGGGAGGGGTGAGTGTATACTCTTCAAAAGGGACCCATAACAATTGGAAAAATACCAATACCTGCATGGACCAAGACTGGTTTAACATAAGGGTGAGAAGCTGATCAGACGGTCATCAGGTCCAGCCCCCTGCCCAAGGCAGGACCAATCCCAACTAAATCATCCCAGCCAGGGCTTTGTCAAGCTGAGACTTAAAAACCTCTTCTACCACCTTCCTAGGTAACCCATTCCAGTGCTTCACCACCCTCCTAGTGAAATAGTTTTTCCTAATATTCAACCTAGACCTCTCCCACTGTAACTTGAGACCATTGCTCCTTGTTCTGCCATCTGTCACTACTGTGAACAGCCTTTCTTCAACCTCTTTGGAACCTCCCTTCAGGAAGTTGAAGGCTGCTATCAAATCCCCCCTCACTCTTCTCTTCTCCAGACTAAACAGACCCAAATCCCTCAGCCTCTCCTCATAGGTCATGCACTCTAGCCCCCTAATCATTTTGGTCACCCTCCGCTGGACCCTTTCCGATGCATCTACATTATTTCTGTAGTGGGGGGGCCCAGAACTGGACACAATACTCCAGATGTGGTCTCACCAGAGCTGAATAAAGGGGAATAATCATGTCTCTAGATCTGCTGGCAGTGCTCCTCCTACTATGCCATTCATCTTCTTGGCTACAAGGTCACACTGTTGACTTATCCAGCTTCTCATACACTGTAATCCCCAGGTCCTTTTCTGCAGAACTGCTACTTAGCCAGTCGGTCCCCAGCCTGTAACAATGCTTGGGATTCTTTCATCCCAAGTGCAGGTCTCTACACTTGTCCTTCTTGAACTTCATCAGATTTCTTTTGGCCCAATCCTCTAATTTGTCTAGGTCACTCTGGAAGTTATTCCTCCCAGTGCTGCCTGGGGCTCTAAATCAAGATAGCACGTCTACATTAGGGAAGCCTGCCCCGGACTAATTTTGAGTCTTCCCTGCAATGTAGACATCCCATTTTGAAATAAGCTATTCCGGAATAACTATTCTGGAATAGCTTATTTTGAAATAAGCATGCAATGCAGATGTACCCCTAGGGTGCCATTTGGGCCAGGGCTGGTCCTGTCCTCAGTACATAGTCAATATGCTGCTTTTAATTTTAAATCCACAGTCCAGGGAATTAGAGCAGGAAAGAGGAAACGTGGAGACGTTTCAACTTCCTCAGTGCTTTGCCATGTGCTTGGAATGTTACTGTCCCAAACACAATTCTCAGCCCAGCTAGTGGACCAGACCAGTTATCCCTACCATGCAGCATATCTACCTCTCCCCCTATCTTAGTGTCATCTGCAAACTTGTTGAGAGTACAATCTGTCCCCTTATCTAGGTCATTAATAATGATGTTGAACAAAACCAGTCCTAGAACTGTTTTGTTTTTCAATTATCTCCATGTATAGCACACCTTTATCTCCTTACAAATTTGGTCCTGCATTTTTCCAGTGGGATGATATGCTCTGCTGATGGCAGGCTATGGTCCCACAGCATTAATCTTAAGGAGTCAGACCTGATCTGCTGGGAAAATACCCACTAGTGACTGTACCCCACACTCTTAACCTTCGCCTTTTCAGCTAGAAACTCTTTTACATACCTCAATAATCTCTCGTGAAGTGTCACTATGGTAGAGTACAGGCTAAGACACTTTGCAGAGGAGGATTATCATGTTTACAAGTATTTCTCGGTTATGATACTACTTTATCCACAGTCTATGGAGTAATCTTGCTGAAGGATCTCTGCATATTGTAGGTGACAACATTAATCCTTTCCGCTATCTCGCATTTCAGTTGTGATTACTGTGGATGGAGTTGCCATCAGGGCACCTGTGCTTTTTCCTGATGGCCTCTTTTGAAAAAATACACTCTTCCGCATCCACACATGCCTTTTTCCGAAAGAACTCTTCCAGAAATCTGCTTCCTCATTGAACGAGGTTTACCTCTGTTGGGAAAATCCCTCCATTCTTTCAGCTTTCTGTCACAAGAACTCAATAGCAGTGTGGATGTAAGTGTAGTTTTTCCGGGAAAAACTATGCATTGTAGACATACCCTGCGCCTTTACAGTGCATGGCTTCCTTTATGCTCTCTAGAGAGGGTTTGCATTTTTGTGTAGCAAATTCCATTTGGCTTTGACTTGCCTGAACAGTGGTTGTAGGCAGGAAGGTAAGCTCTTCCTACCCCTTCCTTTGTGACCCATTGCTATTCTCTGTCAATAAGTAAACAGAGGCTTCTCCTCCACTGTCAGCTGCCTTTCCTGATCAGACATATCTCTGGGAACATAGGGACATATTCCCTTTTATCTACAGATTGTCATCCCCAACCAGCATAGCAACTGGGAAATTAAGACCTCTCGCTTTTGAAGTTCCCTTCAAGCCCTGCTACAGGCACCATGGTTTTAAACTGTCCTAAAGCTACTAGTTTTACCTCCTTCAGAAGACTATCACTCTCCTGTCCCCCTTCTTTTCTGACTAGTTTCGAGTATGAGTGTCTGTCACGTTACTGAATTTGAGGGAAGCAGCCAGATTACTGCTGCACCCATAGGTGGGGGTGTTGGCCCCAAAAATGTATAAAAGGGGGCCATGTGAGGTGTTGAATAGAAACTTACTGTCTGCTAATCCTATATATGCTAGTCATGTGATTGTATAATGTCTGTGTGTGAAGTTATAAGCATGTACTTTGTATGGATACTGAATATTTCTCTGCATGTGGTTGAGCACTGGGCAGAGCCTGGCCTATGGACGTGCTAATTAGTGAGGCTCTGTGGGACAATAGCATTCAATGGGCCAAGGACACACCTCGGGAATGAGGCCTGACACCTAAGGGCTACCAGCAGGAAACACAGGGATAGGCTGCTGGCCAGGTGACCTGCTGCAGCCAAGATGAGACCAGGAAGGATGTATAAAGAGGCCATGTGGCTGACTCCATTTTGGTTCTCAGCTCAGCACTTCATCCCAGAGGCAGCAGTGCAGGGATCGAAGAGCCGGAAAGAACTGTGGACCCATCCTGACCTAGGATGTGCAACAAGGACTTTTAAGCCAGTAGCTTTGACATCTCTGCTAGAGCCTGCATCGAGAACTGGGAGATTCAATGCATATAACGTATGATACTTTAGCAACCTCACTCTCATGCTTTTCTTTATTGTAGTAATAAACCTTTAGATTGTAGATTCTAAAGGATTGGCTCAGAGTGATTTGTGGGTAAGATCCAGAGGGTAAATTGACTGGGAATCCGTGGCTGGTTTCTTGGAACTGGACAGAACTTGTTCGAGGTAGGTGGGATTGGGTTCTAAGACCCCCCCCCCCCCCACCACCACCACCTGTGTATGAGGCCCGGGGCCATCTGGGGCACGGATATTGTTGGGGTGTCGGAGGGGTTTTGCTCGTGAGGCTTCAGGCAGACAGCTGAAGTGCTCCATGGGACTGGTTTGTAGTCTGTTTGGGAAGATCTCCAGTCTGGGGGCTATAAGGAGTCCCAAATTTGAGCAATTCGCCCTGAGCGCCCGGTCCGTCACAGTGGCTACCACCTTTGGCAGTCCTGTATGCAGGGTGTGTGTGAAGGTTGCGAAAACACCCCCATTGTCCCTCCTCGCCCCCAAGTAAGCATGCTCCGGCCAGCCAGGAGAAAGCAGGAGCAGTGTGCTACCCAAGCCTCCCTCCCCCATGCTCTGGTCAGCTGGGGGAAGGCTGGAGCTGATTTCCCTGCTTACTTGGGGGACCATGGGAGGTGCAGTCATACCCTTGTCCATATTTACAAAAAACCCCACACCCCTTGCAGAAATTCCTGTGTACAGGCCTGTCTGCTGCACACTACCATTTACCTTGTTTATAAGCACTATCTCCACAGGTCAGACCCTAACAAAATTAACTAGACCTCTGTCTGCCACCATTTCAGTCTCTGACTTGAGGGCAGCTGCATTAACCTTGCCTGATCAGGGAGGGTACATCTTCACACTGCACCCGGAGTTCAAAATAAGCTATGCAATTTGAACTACGCCACTTGAGTAGCTTATTTCGAGTTAATTTTGAAATAACTTATTTCGAAGTTTGGCGCTGCCTACATAGCACTTATTTGAAATAAATTGCTATTCCAAAATGCCCCTTACTCCTCGTGGAATGAGGTTTACAGGGACATTGGAATAGCGAGCCTGTTATGTTTTGAAATAATGGGCACACACAGACGCGGAATAGCTATTTCGGGATACATCTGGTATCCCAAAATAGCACTTCAGTGTAGATGTAGCTGGAGTGAATTCGGATTCATCATACCTAGGGCAGTACCCTTTCATGTGATCAAGGGATTCGCATAACTAATTGTAAGCAGGGCCTGAAAGAGCACTCTCCTGCCATCTAGTGATGCATTGGGGGAACAAGACTTTGGGAGCAGACCCTATTTGCACAGCCATCCCTACTCTATCTCAGTGCTCAATAGAAACATTGCCAAAGGCAGTCAGGACCAAGGGTCAGAGCAGGGTCAAATCAGAGGCTGGGAGCGCCAAAGGAGTTCATAGTGAGATTCCTGGTCAGAGTCAATACCAAGAGTCAGAGCCCAAGGCAAGATCCAGATCAGAAGGCAAAGTCCAAATCAATTTGCAGTTAAAGCTAGGAGTAGAAATGGTCGACAGCTACGGGAGATCCATATTGCTGCGTGAACTCGTCTTGGAATTCCTCTTGAAATTATATAGGGTGGGGAGCCAGTCAGGTGCCCCAAGGCTGCTGTCTGTCAGTCGCCTTGAGGCAGGACTTCTCATAGCCTGTTGTTCACAGGGTCACAGGCTACAGCTGGTTACAGTTGTTTCTGGGAGGCAGCATCAAGAGGCTGGCAGCTCTGCAGGCCCAGCTGTATACCCACAAGGCTTTTACACAGATCTCCTTTGCCAAATGACCAATTTCGGCGGGCGTTGGGTTATAATTCACATTGGAAGGAAAGGTTAATGAAATGTTATCCATGTAGTATGAATAAAAAGCAGCAAAATTGTATTTAGCATACCCTGATTGAGGGGGTCACCTTCAACTGAGCCTCACTTGCCAAGCCGTGGTAAGGATGCCAGATCCCACTGGAGAGAAGGAGGTGGAGGGGGTCAGTGTTCGTACCTGCTGGTGTGAACTCTGAGCTCTTGACACCCTTTGACCTTCCTCCTGCAAGGAGGTTTAACAGTAGTTCAAATTAGGAGCTTTAATTCGAACTACCTAGTCCATGCCGCATGTAGCCATGGGCAGGTAGTTTGAACTACGGGGCATTTAAAAATGGCAGTGCCCAGGAACATGCAAATGAAGCCCGGGATATTTAAATCCCAGGCTTTATTTGCAAGTTTGAATGCCTACATTAGCCACCCTAGTTCGAACTAGGGTGGCAGTGTAGACATACCCTAAGAGCTGAACTACAAGGGAATCTCCAATCATGGCATTGAAGAAGTGACATCAAGCAACCACCAGCAGCATCAGAGCCAGTTGCAAGGTGGGCAGCAAAAACTGCAGCATTGCTCAACACGTACACCTGAAAAGTGTGGAGAGGGTGACGGGTGGACTCATGTGAATGCACCTCTGAACTCTAGGTCTTTGCGGACTCAGAACAGCCAGCTGAGTGGGATGCAGCAGAGGGAAAGGGGAGTGTCATGTTAAAGTTAAAGGAATTTTCTTCTTGGAATTTCACACCACAAGGTTGGCCACTGAGGCAAAGGACCCTGGTCTTCATACTATGGAATATGTGTTTACTTATGGTCACTTGCTTTTGAACCGGGGTTGTGATGTTTTCCCCCACTTACTGCTGGGTCTCCTTTCAATAAAAGATTTTGTTATACACAGTGCTTGAGTGGAAAAGGTTTGCCTCTTGGAGGTGCCAGATTACTGGCTGGGGGCTTGAGCCTGTTCTACTTTATATTGTTAAGAGCAACCTCCACATAGTAAACCTATTTCTCATTGCTGCTGACTTCATGTGGCACAAAGGATATGGAATACTTGCTTGGCCCTTCCTCTTGGGCTTGGGGTCTGGTCACTAAGAGGATGCTGGGGTCACAGATATTTTGTTTCTGAGGAGGAAGGGGATAGGAGGGAACTAACTGTTAATCCTTTTTTAGGCCAGGTTTCTGCCCCTTTAATGGTCTTGCTTATATAAATGCATACACAAGGCAGCTGCTTCTACAGATGCTGGAGTTCTCTCACACAGCTGGTTTCACTTCCTCAGAGCAGACCACAAATTTCTGCTCCATAGCAATTGGCTCTGCTGACTTGTCACGAATTTCTTGCCCTTTTGCTCTTTATCCATTTGCTCAACATATTCTCTCATCTTCGCCATATATTCCCAGTGACTTGATTTATCAGCCTGCAGTTTCCGCATTTGAGGTGGCATGGCTCTGCAGTGATTTGAAACCTTCTTCTGCACAGATTCATTGAAATGAGCATATTTCTTAGCCTTGCTTACATACATATAATTAAGTGCTTCCAGTCAATACTAGGGGGAGGACAGTCCTGTTCTGTTCATCAAGGATTTATGTACCATGCATATTCTTTCAAAGATGTCTAGATATTCTGCAGGGCAGTCAGTCTCTCTATAAGTCAGGTACAACTTGTACCTGTGATTGCTGGTGAGGATTGCCCATGTGCTGAGGTATCAGTTCTGTAAGTCCAGGATGCTCAAAACATGCTGCAACTCTTTGGTGGGCTGCATGGTCTCTAGCAGTGCTTTTTTTGTGATGGTACTGCCCTGTACTCAGTACCGGCACCTCCAGATGCAGTATCGGCACCTCTAGTCAGAGCTCAACAACTTTTCCCCTGAGTACCAGCATTTTTTTTTAACAAAAAAAGCACTGGTCTCTAGCATCTTATGCTTGGTTTTCTGTGGCCACCTGTGTGTATTTCCTGTCACCTACACCACACCCATAGTGATGCTTCCTACAGGCATTCTGGGTTGTGAGACATCCTCAGTACCACCAGTCCTAAGCAGGAGATTCTTGGCTGTTCCCACTGGATCAGCTCCCAGAATGCACCAGCCTCTGGAACCACAATCACTATCTCTAAGGGTATATCTACACTACAGCGTTAATTCGAGTTATCTTAATTCAAATTAACGCGTCTACACACAAAATGCAGTTCAAATTAGCATTTTGCTAATTCAAAATACTGCATCCACACTGACTAGACACAGACTCGGATTTAAGGCCTGCCAGAACCAGGTCAGGCAGGGCATCGGGTCAGGCGTGTCTGCGTGTGGCTGTTGCCTGAGGCTATCTGAGGCTTGTGCTTAAAGGGACAACCCCCCACCCATTTTGCCCCCCCTCCCCCCGCCCCTGCAGCCAGCCAGTTCTTAGGTGTCCCTGCTTGCTTGCCTGCCTCGCAGCAGGACAGCAAAGCATTTGTGTCTCGAAGTGCTTTGGTTGCTCTCACTGGAGACATCATAGCACTCTGCAACATGGAGACAGAGCTGCCCGTGGGCACTCTGGTGCGTCTCGTGGATGTGTTGCCATCAACCTGGGTGCACCTGCTGCAGGCTGACATCTGGGACGTCTATCAGGGGGCTGTCAGTATCCAGAAAGTCCTGTGGGAGAGCGTCCACCCTGAGGAGCACTCAGAGCCTCCCTGGTCTGCCCCACTGGGGGCTTGTGCCTCATTCCACCCTCACGTCCTTCCACTTACCCCTCCCTAGCTCCCCTGCCTAATGCCAAATAAAATACATGTATTTTCATAAACGCAAACTGTTTATTTCACAAAACTGCGGGCGGGGGGGAATAAAACCCTGGTGAGACTTGGGAAAGGAGTGGGGAGACGGGAGGAGAGAGGGGAGGGGGACACCTGGGAGGAGGGACCTGGACGGGGGAGGCAAGGGGAGGAAGGTGGAGGAGAAGCTCAGGGTTGGGAGTCTTGCCGGCCCTCCTGTCTCGCAGCACTGCACGTGCGGGGGCATCGGTGTCTCCAGGGGGGAGCAGGTATGGCAGGTGGGGGGGGGGAGAGGAAGAAGTGGGAGGGGAAGCAGGAGTGGGAGGAAGAATGATAGCTGGAGTGGCCACAGAGGCTGGAGCAGCAGCAGGCACCTATCTCTGCACCAGGGTCTGCAGGTGATCCCGTATGGCATAGCCCTGGGCAAGCAGCTCCTGCAAGCCCTCCCGCCGCAGCTGCAGGTCTTCCTCCACCCAGTGCTCCTGGCAGCAGACCTGCCTAGCATATAGTGCCAGGTGCTCCCGGTGGTACTCCTCCAGGTGGCAGGTCATCCTGCTGGCCTGGGTGCGGGAGGCTGTCCTGCGCAGGGTGGTGCGCCCTGCACCCGCAGCTGGTGTGGCTGTGGAGAAACCAGAGACGTGCTCTGTTATCCCTGGGGACACAGTGGGTGAAACCCAGCCCCCCTCTTCAAGGCAAGGACGGCAGGTCTCCACACCGTTGTGTCCTGCTATCCCTGGGAGTGTGAGCTGGCCCAGGACTGTACCCATGCCCCTGTGCTGTATATAGTGTGTGGCTTTGTCTACACTGGCAAGATTTAGCGCAAAATCTTGCCGCCTGGCTACACTGGCCGCGAGTATTTGTGCAAGAACACTGACGTTCTACTGTATGAAATCAGTGCTTCTTGCGCAAATACTCTGACACTCCTGCTCAGGGATAAGTCCTCTTGCGCAAGTGTTCTTGCACAAGAGGACTGTGTAGACAGGTAATATCAATTTCTTGCGCAAGAAAGCCCAATGGCTAAAATGGCCATCGGAGCTTTCTTGCACAAGACAGCGTCTACACTGGCACAGATGCTTTTGTGCAAAAGCACATCTTTTGCGCAAAGGCACATGCCAGTATAGACACTCTTACTCAAATACTCTAACGCAAAAACTCTTGCGTTTAGAGTATTTGTGCTAAATCTTGCCAGTCTAGACGTAGCCTCAGTGTGTGGGGGGGGGAGGGGGAAGGGAAGATGTGCCCTGCCTCTGCATAGAGGGGGCTTCTGGAAAGAGGGCATTGTGCAGTGTCTCTCCCTGGGGTCAGGAGCATGTCATGTGCCTTCATTACATACATGTGTGTGGGTAAGAGGCCAGGATCTCTGTGTGGCAGGCAGCTGGGGCCACATGCCCCAGCTGGTGTGGCACATGAACAAGTTCCTGTGGGATTTGTGGTCAGCAAGGCCCACACACGCAGTCCTTGGGCTCCCTCTCACATGTTGAGGCCTCCCCAGCGTCGGACGACACAGGCGACAGGATGCTTCATCCAGGCTCCTAGGACTCCTGGCCATCATCCTCCGCCTCCTCCTCCTCTATGCCCTGGTCAGGACCCTTGGCCCCAGAGTCAATGACCCTTATTTCAAGAGGGATAAGGGATCTTTCGGAAAAGGCTTTATTTTTCGAAAGATCAGCGTCTAGACTGGCGCTTTTCTCCGACAAAGCTCCATGCTGAAAAAAAGCGGCAGCCATTTTTATGCTAATGAAGCGGGGGAGATTTAAATCCCCGCTTCATTAGCAATTGCGAGACGTCTAATTTACGTCCCTTTTCTGAAAAAGGGATGTAGTCTAGACGTAGCCCATATGTCTAATTTCTACAAAGTGTTCTGACCACTAAACGGACCATATTTTCCTTAATAGGTATGAAAAAGGGAAACTTGCAGCATATTCAGCTAATTTTTAATCACAAGGTTATAACAAGAGGGGGCAGTATCACACCACATTCACTCTTACTGTCACCCGGACTAGACTTCCTGCTCTCTGGAATCGCTGAGTGAACTTCAGCACTGTCACTGATAGAATATTTTACAGGTCCTCAGTTTTTAAAAGCTTTGATTTTTAAAGACACTTGGTTGTTTGCTGTGCATTGCAAGAACCCAAGAATGAATTCAAGGAATGCTGCCATGGTCAGTGGCCATGAAGACAGGCTGTGCTCAGATTATCAAAGCTAACTCTCAGAAAAGTTTCTGTTAAAAGAAGAGAAAAAAAGAGACGTCTGTTAAGAGATCATTCCAAGGGAAAAATCCCCAGAGTCAAGCATCATGAGTTCTGGTACCCTCTGGCTTCAGTTCTGAACTTATACTATCCTAACCGATACTAAGCAGGCAGAAGAACCCAAACAATCCACAGATGCAAAGGAAATCTCAGGGGAAGCTTGGGGCATAAGGCCAATTTTAGTTAGTATTAAAAATTATTTGTTTAACAATGCTAAGCCACAGAAGGCAAGCCCCAGAGCAGATGCTTAAGGAAATGAGGCATTATTTTCCCTGTGTAGCCCTATAACCTTTCTGCCAGTAGCAGCAAAGAGGGTTTCTTATCTCAGAATTCTTCTGAAAACTTCACCACCACCAGTTCATCCATCCAGAAGCCTAGAAAAATTATCTATCCTGGGTGCAATTGTTGCAGCAAAGGCAGCAGAATAAAGTTGGGAATGCTGGCAATTAACCAACTAATAATAAACTCCAATACCCAAGGAAATCTTGGCAAGTTTTAACTCCCTGACTGTGAGCAGGCCTGCCAATGGACCGGGGGTAAAGCGGGTAACGGCCTGGTGGCTCAGATGATTTAAAATGACCCCGCTTCTCCCGCCCCTCTGCTCTCAGCCAGCAATGGCAGCACAGCAGTGTGGGCAGGCTGCCTGCCTGCCTGCCTGCCTGCTCTCATTCTGAGTCACTTCCAGAAGCAGCTGGTAACATTCCCCTTCCTCTTATCACAGGGGTTCCCAGACTTCCCCCCGAGGCCTTCCTGTGCAGCTGCAATCCACTTTTTATACTTGAGGAAAATGACTAATTACATGTTACATGTCCCAGCAGGAGCCAGTACTCAGAGGGAGCATCTTTCCACTCCTCTCCTGACCCTGAACTTCAGTGCTGTGGCCCGGGGCCAGGTGCTGTCCTTCGACCCCATGCCAGTGCTAAGTGCCCCAGCCTCCTAGGCTGCTGGTGGGTGGATGACTGAGGTCCCTTTTTATGGTAGGCACAGCACATTCCAATGGACCCTGGGACTGCCGTAGTGCCAGCTGGGCCTGGTTTTCCTGCAGCAGATGGGAGAGTGCCCCCTTTCAGTTGGGAGGAGACGGGGGCAGAGAAAGGAGGCAGAACCTGTTACCTCAGTCAGAGCAGGAGGTCAGTCTAAACCTGAGGCAGCGGAATATGGGGCCCAACACTGAGACTAGTCTGGTTCGAGACAGATACTGATCACAGATGGATCATGGGAGGTGGTGGGGGTAGGGGAGGCTGTAAATTATAAACAGTTCAGGGTGTTTTGGAAAGGGTGGATCAGCCATGTTGGGGAGGGTTTCTGGGGTATGCATTGGAAGAAACACAAAGTTTAGGAACATGTGGCAGCTTGCATTCAGCTATTTCCAGTTGGTTTGTGAGGTCAACAGGCCGCAGGACAGGAAAGCCATAAAACAGGTACCCACCATCTTCTTCCCCATAATGGAGCACTGTGTGGGTGTGTCTAGACTACAGGGTCTTGTCGACAAAAGTTCACTTTTTACGACAAAACTATACCTGTGTCCACACTGCTTTTGAGTTATGTCGACATAACGTCGACAAAACTCAGCAGTTTTGTCAACGTATGTAAACCTCATTCTACGAGGAATAACGCCTTTTGTTGACAGAGTTCTGTCGATAGAAGGCATTATTGCATCTACACTGTCCTTTGCGTCCACACTGTTATGTTGACAAAGCGGCTTGCTTTGTCAACAGAACTGGATGTAGTCTAGACCCTCTTTGTCGACAGATACTGTCGACAAAATTTCTGTCGACAAAACCCTGTAGTCTAGACATACCCTGTCTGTCTTGACCCTTCATCTGGGCCTGTTTGTTGGTGCAGCAGCATTTGAATCCCTGCACTTACATGCTTAATGGGGAGTCCAATCTGTGTTCTCATTGTTCCTTGTTAGGACTCTGTTTGGATCTCTACAGTATCCTTTTGTAGAAAGGCTGAGATGCCACTCGGCATTTCCCCAGAACTTTCAGCACAGACAGACTTTTGAGTACCCTGACCCTGACACACCGTTGAGCTCTCTGACTAAGAGCTTCCAGGTCACCTTCTGCCATGGGCTCAACTTGGGACTTGCCATGGGTACATGAGACATGTACTGGGAGATGCTGGTCTAGATTTACCCTTCCCCAGTCTTCCTGGAAAAGAGTGTACCCACAATCTGAGTCTACCAGTCCCCTAAGCCAATCTACCAGGCAATACCTGTGGTCATGGTCATGGTCATGCATGGCCTTCTCACTGCAGTTTTGGAGTAGACCCCACTGCTTAATTCCACTATAGTAGCCGACTATAATCATGTTCCGTGACTGAACACTGTATTTAATGTGCCCAGGCTGGTCACACCTTGACACATACCACAGGGCACTGGTCTACCACTACAACTATTTTAGCTATACTATGGAGCTACCCAGGACCCTTCTAAGTTATGTGTGTTTCCCAAGCTTTGATTGCTCAAGGTCTTTCATACTTGCGAACTAACTTGGATCAACCCCCATTAAGCCCCACCCAGTGTACCGTATCCCCCCGCTGCCTCCACCTGAAAGAAGGCTTCACCTTGTTCCACTGCTTTCCCAATCAGCTGAAAACACCTTCCCCAACTTTGTGCTCCCACCAGCAGAATCTTCAGGAACGGCTCCAAGACAAGCTGGCCCATGATGTCCTTTATCGAGCTGTTCTTTGGAAATAGACACCGCATCATGAGACCTCAATGTCTACTCCATTACATATGTTCGTGCCCCTCATGGGAATGGTTCTAACTGAAACCAGTCTGCATATGCCTCAGGAGTTAGATCTAATTAATCCAAAACTGCCTCCATCGCTACCAGATAAGAGTTCACCTGGTCACCATTTACCTTCCAGTAAGTCTGCAATAGTAAATAAGTGGACTGCAGGCCAAATCCAGATGCTTTTGATTAAGAAATCTTTTTATTTACTTATCATTGTCCCCCCCCCCCCCTCCTGAAATCTGGACATTGACTATACCTTAACCAAGACATTTGGACCTTGACAAAATATAATTGACTGCCCTATAGGGTAACTGCTCTATGAGGGTATGTCTACACTATGGGATAAAGTTGAATTAAGATACGCAACTTCAGCTACGTTAACTGTGTAGCTGAAGTTGAAGTATCTTAACTTGAGTTTTGGTGCTGGCCACACTGCAGGAAGTTGAAGGGAGAATGCTTTCCCTTTGACTTCCCTTACTCCTCATGGAAGCAGGACTAGTGGCATCCACTGGAATACCCCTTTCAGTTAGAATTAGTGTGTCTTCATTAGACTCACTAATTCAATCCCTGGAAGATCAACAGTGGCAGCTTCTCTGTAGTGTCGACATACCTTATAAGTCCAGCTGTCTGTAGGCCAGCAGTTGTAGTGATTCACATCACATGAGGGCTCTTCTCTTTTGAGAGGAGTAGGACATTCTGCTCAGTTCCTGGGCATACACATTCCAAAACTCAACCTGTAGTCCTGGAACATGCAAACGTGCATTCAGCTCTGAGGTGGGAGCAATCTATCTGAACAGCCTTACGTGGAGTGGGGAGTGGAAAACCAGGGTTGGTTGATTTATCAATTTGTTGAAAGTTAACACTTATCTTGCAAGGTACCACAGAGTTCTTCCTGCTTTTACCGGCAAACAAGCGAGCAGCCCACATACCATTATTACAATCCCTCAGGCAATCTGCTCAGCATCTCCTTGTTCTTGGCTTTCTTGTAGGCAGAGGATGGAGTATTGAGCTATTCCCTTGATCCCCTTTTCTCTCTCCCATGGCTAAGTGAAGGAGACTTGATTACTCCTTGAGATAGGGACAATCTTCTTGCTTTATACTGGGCTGAGTGCCAAAGCTGCCCAGAATTGGGGGTGAGGAATCAGCTCCATAAAGGAGTTTGATTCCTCTTGGCCTGTTGCTGATACTGCACAAAGCAACAATTTGGGGCTATGATGACTCTACCTTGACCTCCCATCCAGCACATCATGTTTTTGGGCATTCAAACAGAGACATTAGATAAAAACATAAAACACTCATGCTGGAAGGTTGCAATCTGACCTGATACTTTTTATTTTCTTAGCATTCAGAATGATAAAACAGAGAGAGGCAAAGCAAGATGCTCCCTAGAACAGACAGGTGCAGCAAATTTCAATTTACTGTAACCTGTCTGTCCACAAACTGATTGCAGCTCATATGCTTCCTGGCCGAGCCTATAGCCTGCAATTGCAACCAGGAACACCCTGAGCACTTAAAGTCATAGTGCTACTCTTTTAATACAGTTTTCCATTAACCACACATCACAGGCTGAAAACTGATGAGTGGCTTCTGTGGGAGAAGATGAGGAAGAGTCAGGATGACAAACACATTTTTACCCTGCACTGCCTGAAATTATAGAGGGAAATGTCCCTGTGACAGATATTACAACCTCATGCAGTATCTTTGGGGGTTATTGTATTATATCTCTGAGTTGTTTGGTTATGATTGTGTTTTACTCCATGGGGAAAGTTACCACAGCTCTACAGGAACAAAAAACTGTGTGCACGTTTGGGGGGGGGGGGGGGAGTTGATAAGGCAAATCAATGAGATGAAACAACTCTAGAGAGCAATCACCACAGTGAGACTTGCAGAGTTTCAAGATGGATTTTCCAGAGACTAGAGGTATGTCTACACAGCAACATTATTTCAAAATAACTTAGTCCACGTCTACACAGCAGGCAGTTATTTTGAAATAATGTTGAAATACTGTCAAGCTGGAGGATTTCTTACTAAAAATCCTGTAACCCTCATTGTACAAGGAGTAAGGGAAGTCGGAGGAAGAGTGATTGAGATATTGATGAGTTTGTTGTCTTGAAAGTCCTTCTGGAATGTATCCAAAGCATGGATAGATTATTCGTTCCTTTATTCAGAGCTTCAGTTTGTAGAGAAGTTATTTCAGAGTTGAGAAGCAGGATTGCAGTCAAAAATCTTTTGCCACATGGCTTGTATTTCTTTGTTCCAAACACAAACTCCCAGCATATGGGCATGGAAAAGCTTGGAGTTCTGCCAATAGGCATGCCCCTACCTCTTTTGCTGAATCAGAAGCTGTAGTCCCTGGCTTCTTCAATGGGTTCATTATATAGCTGATGTCCCTTGATGTACTATCAAGCAGGCTTAGTTCTGATGCCTTTTTGTCTGGTGATGTCATCCAGAAACAGCACAAGTTTTGAAATACAAATAAACCATACATATCTATAACTCACAATACATATCTGATACAAACATACACAAGATTATCATACTTGGCAAATTATAACTTTTTCACTGATACTTTACACGGCATATCTGGCACAGTACATTGCAATTTTATAATATTGGTATTAATAATATGAATGGTCTCACAAATCAAAACAGTGTCATAAAAGAAAAAGCTGAGTTTAAACTCACTCAGGCCTTCTTTCTGATGCAGCAAGTGTTTCTGTCTAACAGCATGTCTACACTAACTCAATTTGATATAACTCCTAATTTTACAAATTCGAAACAGCATGTCCACACTACGGGGAAGCTGCAAAATTAGTCTGAAGCAGGCTCCCTTACTGTGGATGCGCTACCTCAGCTTAAAGCACCTGAAAGCACTGGGGAGTAATTAGGTCGAACGACTCTGGGGAGTAGTTATTTTGAAACAGCAGCACCAGAGCGTGCACACTACCACTATTTCAAAATAACTATTTTGAACTTAGCATTATTCCCCAAGGAAAGCAGGAGTACACATTTCAAAATAACCAGTCTGCTATTTCGAAATAATGGGCTTGGTAGTGTGGACGCTTCACTTATTATTTTCTAACCTGTGTTCCTAGAGGTAGGTTCAAAATAACTCCCTAGTATAGACCAGGACACAGCATTAATAATGAGAGGTCAGTCCACAAAGGGAAGCTAGGGATACTAAAGACATCAGCCACTAGCACTTGAAATACAAAACATGATTTGACTTATAAAGTCCTTTTTTATGGTTTGGAAATACTCAATGTTTGTATCACGATAGAAAATGTTTGGATCTCCTACTGACAAACTGTATGTTCGGACTTCTTTTCTCTCTATTCCTTAGTTGGAGATAATACTGCAGAGTATGTGAGTGACTTAGCATGTTGATAATTACAAAACACATTACATGAAGTAAATTTTTTTAAATTAAATTTAAAAACACATTACATGAAGTAAGATGAACTATGATTTTATTCTCTCTTGTTCTATGCAGGCTCTCATACCATGCCCATCACCTTTCAATCTCAGTCATGATCCAGGTTTCTTCACCATATCTTATCTAAGTGAGACAGATCCATTGTATCTAATCTATCATATAATGGGCTGCCCCTCCCGCACTGGTCACGGGTAGGTATAGTTTGAGAGAGAGAGAGGTTCAGGCATCGGAACTGAAAATGTGTTCTTCAACTCTCATGGTGGCATGTTCTGCTATCTGAAAATTCTGTCTGAATGATGTTTGATGGATTTTTGGCTAATGTGATCTTGCTTCATTTCTGATGTATTTTTATATAACTACACACACACTAAATTGAACCTGAGGAAAAGTTATCTTTGCTTTTGCTACTGTTTCATCATTTTAAATAGGTGCACATTTGCCAACTGATATTACAAAATCACTCAGCAATTTCAAAGGATATGTACAGAAGTCCATGGAAGTTAAAATACAGTTCTAATCTGAAAAATTATTCTGTATAGAGAGCCCTGTCGAGCCCTGTATTTATTGTTTGTCAATAACTTCACATCAAAGCTGCTTACTATACAAGTTAAAATATGTTAGGCTTTTCAAAAACACTCAAGCGAGTTAGGACTTATACACTTACCTGACATCAACTCTTTGAAAATCTCCCCCATTATTTTTTTATAACAGCCACACCTGCAAACTCAGTCTGGAAGCTGAAAGTCAAGCTGAGCTGTTTTTGGTTAGTGCATCACCAACAATAGTAAGATTCCTACCAATGGAATTAACTTAAAATTTTCTAACCTATGTTTCTAGAGGTAGGTCCCTAAATCTATGTTTAGGTACAGTACCTACATAAAAGTGGCCTGATTTGGGATCCTGCTCCCATTGGAATCTGATCCTGCTCACATTGGAATTAATAGCAAAATTCTCATGCCATGTCTATATGGCCTCTGGAAATAAGCCTCCCAGCCCGAGTTCACCGACTTGTGTTAAGCCGGGTTCACAATAGCTCTCTAAAAATAGCTGTGGAGATGGTGCTTTGACATTGAAGTTTGTGTTCTCAAGACCCCCCACCCCTCAGGTTTCAGAGCCTGCGCTCTACCCCGTGCTCCAATGTCTACAAAGCTATTTTTAAAGTACTATCACATGCAGTGATAAACATGCTTTCATTGACTTAGTGGGATGGGCCCAGTCCATTTTAGAAGAGCCAAGCATGCACAAATCTTGTTGAAGGTAATGGGTGCTGGAGGTTTTCCGTGTGAAGCCCTAATCTTACAAGTTGCTTTCTATTGGCTGTTCCAGTATTTAGAAGCCTAATTTAGGCAGTCAGTTTTGAAAATGTTGACTTTAGTTAACTATAAGTGGTGGTGCATGAGCCAGAATGGAATCCAGCTCATGACCACAGAGCTGCTTTTCCTCTGCTCTGCCCTCTACACAGTGGGAACAGAGATATCAAATGCACAGGTGGGTTTTACACAACCATTTTCCTGAACTTGACTGCACTTTTGAGTTCAGTCTTGTTGCTTAGATCATGTAGTAATTTTTAAAAAACAAACTGGATAGCTACTACAGACCTGCACAAAAATACCCAAACTGCTCTTACCTTAAATGGATAGAGCATGTTGCTGTAATGTGTAGCATCTTTTAGATATTTTTCCTGATTTTAAAAATGATACATAACAACCATGCTGTAGTTCTATATAGTGTTACTGCCAGAGGGAAGAGCACATACATTCAGACCAGTTGGCTTTAGGGCATCTTCCACATGGAGGCCATATTGTAAAATACCGTGTGTCATTTTTAAGCAGTGGTCCGGAACCAAGACTGAAACAGGCAAACTCCCGTGTCTAAGTAGAAACTAGTTTCAGTTGACTCCCAGGGTCACCAGTGCGGTTGTTAGTGATATCTCAGGGTCTGGAGCATCTGTCCAACATTCCAGATTTTGTTAAATCAAATTCCTAAATTAGTCATGTCTTCAGATTATGCCAAGAAGTGATATTACACATGAATTAAACAAAGGTAAGAATCTATTTGCACTGTCGCTGCAACAAGCATCCACTGCCTTTTTGTCACCCTTTTTTCTCCCTCCTTCTTCCCAAGAGTAGATTATATTGCCATGATTGCAAATAAATGTCAGTACCTGCACTGTTCACTGTGAAGTAATACATGGCAAGAAACTCATAAAGCTGCATCCTGTGTATGACAATGACTCGGGTTTACAAAATCTCCCTCTAAGTATGTATTTTTTCCTTTTGTCCCTGATACAATCAGCTGGTTAAATACAGGCCCGGATTCTGAACTCACTTATACTAGTGTAATTCCAGTGAAGCCAATGGAATTCAGACCTGTATGCTGGGGGTATGTGAAGGGTGAAAAAGCACCCCTTATGATTCCACAAGTAAGCATGCTTCAGCGCTGCCCGAGCCTTCCTCCCCCATGCTCTGGACAGCCCTGGGAAGGCTTGGGCTGATTTCCCCACTTACTTGGGGGACCATGGGTGGTGCATTCACACCCTTGTGGTCCACATTTACAAAAAAAAGCACCCTCCCCTGCCCCAGAAATTCCTGCATATGGGCCTGGAATTATTCCTGATTTTTGCTCGTGTAACTGTGATCAGAAGCTAGCTGTAAATGTGTTTTATTCTGATGTCATTTAATCTATTCTCTTGACTATTTCAAACAATAAACCAACATCACATGATTAGTTAAGAAAAATCTGAGGGCTTGTTCCTGTAGGGCTTTTAGCATGTCTATAGCTTGATGCATTTGAGTGGCCCTAGAAGGTCAGTTGAGATACTCACTGGCATTCAGTTACACAGGAGCAGGTGCGTGGATGCAATTTGCAATTCACTTCCTTTCAAACTGAGATAACCTCTCCTTTTATCTTCTCACAGTCAAACAGAATATAAGACCTTAATGTACGATAGCTTGTCTCCTTTTGAGTTCTGCCTATTTATCTAAAGAGATTGTAAAGTCTTACAAAAGTAATCTCTTGACAATTTTACTTTTAAACACCCATTGGCTTCGTCATGTTCCCTACTGCACTAGGCAGAGATGTATCAGCTATTAACACGCCCTGAACTGCATGTATTATTTACTGCATTTAGAAGGTACAATTTTCCATGAACTGTAGGCTGTTTTTGTGGTTTCAGTATTTGCTTGAGTAAACATTATGTTCTCTGTACAACATGTAGCTGCTTGCGTAACTTGGCATTCCGTTGTGCCTCAACATCCTCCCACATGCTCAATTTAACAGTTGCACACCCTTCTGGAGATTTCGAGCCTGATCCAAAGTTCACTGCAGTGAACTGGAGTATTTACATTAACTTTGGCGAGCTTTGGCTTTGTCCCATTAAATCTGGCACTAGCATAGACTCTAGAGGGAGCCTGTTGCAATTCAAAGCAAAGCTTCACAAACAGCTGCTACAAAGGAAAGAGAGAAGAGAACATTTACACAATAATCTGCCTCAGAAGCCGTCCAGTTCATCAGGGATGGCAGGTAGCTGGGAAAACAGAGAAGGTGTCTTTACCCAAACCAGGATCAAGACACAGCACCCCTTCATGGCTGTAGGAGGCTCAAAATGTGTCAGAAATAGTGTGTTCCAGCACCATGAAGATGAGTGCTGGCTCTCCAGTGAAGAGGGAAGGGGGTAGCTGAGGAAGCCTCATGTATAATGAGTAGGAAGTCTGTAACAGAAGGAGGAATGAGAGAGGAAGAGTGGTCTGGAGGACAGAGCACTGTCTTGAGGGACCTGGTTTCAATTCCCTGCTCTACCACAGGCTTCCTTTGTGAACTTGTGCAACCTACTTTGTCTCTGTCCCTTAGGTCCCCATCTGCAAAATGGGGATAACAGACACTTCTATTGAGGATCAATGAGTTACTGATTGTGATGTGTCTGTTACTGTGGTGATGGGAGCCCATATCAATACCTGAGATGCATAGGATACCTCTGTAAAGCTGAGAGCCAAAGTACCTGTCATGGGTTAAAGTGGCAGAATGATACTAAAGACCAACTTGTCATGCCCCTGCTGCACAGTACTGGGTTCATAATGGCGTCAGTGGTGCCATGGCCCAGGCTCAGAGTCAGCAAGGGGCCCAGCATCCCTCCCCTGGCTAATGGCAGCTCTCCCTGGGGCTGGTGGGTAAAGAGGGAAGTTTGAGTCGAGCTGGGGGGAGCTAGGGCATGTTTGGCTATCCACCCGCTGACAGGAGAACATGTTAGTGCCTTGCAGAAAAAGGGCTCAGGGCAGCCCTGCTGTTGCAGGCCCAGGTCTTGCAAAGCAGGAGGCCATATAATGTATCTGGCCTCAGCTCTCCCCCTCCCACAGTGGCTCATATGCTTGGCAAAGTGTGTGTGTGGGAGGGGCTTGGAAGGCTCTAGTCAGCATTTTCTGGCTGCTGAGTGAACAGCTGAGCTCCCTCATGGTGCTCTTGTGCAGATGGCACAGCCCCCACTGAGCATGCAGCACTACTGGCAAGAGGGCACTGTGCACCTGCTCTGGTATGTTATTTCAATGTAGAGGCAGAGCTGGGTGGTGGAGTGTGTGGGGATCTTGGACCATGCTGCATGGGAGGTGGCACCCGGGGGACACTCACCCTAGACAGTGGGTGCTCCTAGCACCAAGTCACCCCCTTTAACCTGGACTCTGCCGAGCAGCTGGAGCCCCAGTGTTCCATCCCCCCACCAGCACCTCAGGAATAATTAGAGCTTCCTGCCCTCTGTCTTCTGGGCCTGATGCAAAGCTGGATTTGGCCAAATTGCAGCCAGGTGAGGCCCAGCCCAGTTTGGCTGAGTCTGGAGAGGAAGAGGGGAAGATCGACAGGAGCGGTAGCTCTAGAGTAAGATAGTGTGAAGGTTCCCTTTTGGTGGGAGCAACACGTGACTGGTATTTTGACCAACTTTGGCTTTTGTTAGCTGTTTTTACCCACTGTGTTTTATTTTGATAGTATCTGTCAGGGGTTAAAGTGGCGGAGTGATACGAACGACCACCTTGCCATGTACCTACTGCACCATATCAGGTTTATAATGGCACCAACGGTGCAATGGCCTAGGCTCAGATTAGGGAAGAGGCCCAGAATCCTTTGTGTGTAATCTTAGGGCAAAAAGACTCATTGCTGGTCGCCCTGTGACAGCCACCTCAACCTGCAACTTAAACTTGTAAGTATTGTAAACCTGTGTGGGTGTGTGCTGTGTCAAAGACAACTCCTATGTGGATCACCTGTCTTCTACAATCCTTCCCCACGGTGGCCTACAATTATGTTTGGTGCCAGGCCCACAAAAAGTTAATCCAATTTTAATTCTGCAGGTGGCTCTCATTCTGTTCCCTTTTACCACTGACAGTGATGGCAGCTGCTGCTTCTCTCTCCTCTGCTCTACTCCCTTAGAAGCAACTGTTTGCCTCCCTGTGAGCCCAGGGATAAAACTAGTAGTAATTCAACAACTTTTTTTAAAAATTAACCAAACTAGGACAAATCTCCTAACAACAGACCATTCCACTATGTACAGAATTCGTAAAAGATGGAACAACAGTCCCATTGCTTGGCATATTAAAATATGGACTGCATGTAGCTATGGTCAGAGCAGTACAACATAATTGTGCAATAGTCTTCTTAGAGGATAGATTAGATGACCGGGCAGGGCTTTCCAATCTATACTACTAAATAAACACATTGGCTGGATGTTTCCCATAAAAATATCAATAGCAAAAAATTTAACAATGTCAGAATTAATTAGGTCTCTGAGTTAATATTAAAATTAGATACATGGAGGAAATTAGCACTTCTGTTATGTTGATTTCAGGCTGTCTGCAGAGCGAAGAAGCTACAGTCCTTTGGGTCACATGCAACAGGTCATCTTTACAATTTACAAAACCTACAGACAATACTGACAACCAGTAGAAATTAAATGTCAACCAGTGTAAAAAAATTGGGGCAATTTGCCTTTACTTATGACAATGTATTATTGTCATAGTTGGGCAGTAATGTTTAGAAAGATAGCTTAGGAACCTTGAGCCACTCACATTTTTCATGAAAGTCTACAATGCTGTGAGTTAAGGAAAATATTTTCTGTGCCTTCACCTTCGAAAAAAATATTCCCAGCGAAAGCAGAATAGAGAAATAGTGTCTCCAGCCAATTAGGGGATGAAATCAACTGGATTTTATATTCACACGGAGTCTGAGACTGACCATAGACGGCAGCCACAAGGCAGGCAAAACAATAACTCTTTGATAAGAGACTCTACAAGAAGCATGGATGAAACACAACCATCACAGAAGCACATACAGTAATGCTGAATAAAACAGAGTAAAAGCTTTTTAATGCAATTTTACTAGAAAACTGGTATTACACAGTATATCTCAATAACATCATTTTATATATGGCACTTAAGTCACAATAGAGATTAGCAGTTTTGGTATGTAAATGAAAGAAAAGTTAAATCATTTTTTTCCTACAATATCTGGTAGATAGCAGGAAAAAAGTCTAACCATGATAACCTTAAATTCATGATGGGCAGTGACCTGATAATTTGAGACACACAAAGAAGAAACATTAAAAATGTTGTAAGTATTTTTGTATTCTTCCATAAACCTATTCTGCGTATTTTCCTATGAGAACAGTTTCATTCTGCAATGTTTAAACTAGTTTGGAGACAAGCAAATCCAATTTAAATAATCTGGGCGTAAAGCAAGGAGCTGGTACATTTAACAAAATACAGCTAGCTTGGGGGCTGATCTGATAAGCTGCTAGGCTCCCTTTGTGAGCTGAGGCCATTTGGCTCTTCATCACAGGATCTGCTCTGCATCATGCCAACCTATGTTCTGGCTAACATTAATGAAGGGCCCTTCAGTTTCCATTGACATCAACAGCAAGACACCATTGACTGTCCCTCTTCTATTTATGTCGAGATTTGCCCTTATTTTAATATGCTAAAATATTTTAAAAGCTAGATTTCTGACTTCTTCTGTTTGAATTTTTTAAAATATACCATAACATAAATGAAAGACTTTTTAAAGCAAATAATTTGGGGTAGCTCCATGATTTTTTTTAAAAGAAAATACACTTTGCTTCATAGAACCCAAGTATAACTTTTTGCTACACTTTCATCTAGACACTGTCAAGTAAGCATCAATAAAAATTTGACCTACTGTACTATAAAACTTTTCCTCTGTATTCTACATTCTTGTTGGTTTATAATTACACCTACCAATGGAATTTTAAACCAAGTTTGCCAAATAACAGTAAGCTTGCACAGAAAGAGTGGCTTGTGCTTGCTGTTTATTTTCAGCAGCAGTGAACTTGTCCTGGGCACTATACAGCAGTTTTTACTTGGGCAAAACTCCCCTGGGAAGACTCTTTGGGAGTTTTGCCCAAGAAAAGACTGCAGGGTGAGAGCTATTATTCTCAAAGTCATGCTGGGATAAACAGGAAAGTAAACAAGAGTTCTGTTAATCTCAACCTCCATTAGAAACATAGGATGGAAAACCTCATGGTTCCTAAATGGAACAGAATGAAACGGGAGAGAAAACGACTTTGTTTTATAAGAGAGTATTACAAAAGCAAAGAGGGAGAGGAAAAAATTAACTCTGAAGATTAATTTCTGTAATCACTCTTCTGCAGCCCACTCAAATCAGCAATGTTGCCCTATAGTATTTGGGAGTGTCCCTATGGCTCATAGTTTAAAACATTTAGAACAGAGGTGCTGAGGCTGTGTACTCCAGCATGAATGAGATAGAAACCCATAAATGATTGTTCAACAATACTGTGCAACAAAATGTGAGGTAACAGACCAAAAAAGCTTATGTGCATTTCTGTTGCTTAGGTTTTTGGGCTATTTCCAATGCACCTAATGGACTGGAAAAGAGGATCAAACATTTCTGAGCTCTCAATTTACAGATGACCACACAAAAGATACGTGTGACCTACAGCTCATATGACACGTCAAATGGAGATCTGGGGTTAACTGGCTACACTCAATACTCTCTTACAGCAGAGATGAATTTGCTGCTATATTGCAAAAATATACAAGTTCAATTTTATTCCCTATTTAGTCTGATACATCTGATACATAAAGTACTGCAAGCTTATCATGAGCTAATGACCATTTTTAAATTTTATCCACAATGAAGAGTCAGTCAAATACTTGAACACTGAGTGTTAGAGAAGTCAAACAATACTAGCTGCTTCAAGCACTCATTTTAAGACTGGAGCAGAAAGTAGGACTCGGCAACAAAGTACCTTTTATACTATTCAGCAAAGAGGAGCAAATGGAGAGAAAAGCCTGTAAAATGTGCTCATAAAGCTTTTGGAAGAAAAGTATGGGCTTCATTCCTGCATACTTTCCCTGTCCCCAATACCATGGAAAGCCCCAATGCATGAACCCTTCTGAGATAAAAGTTCTTCAGAATGTTGTAATAATAAACAAAGAGATGAGAGTGCAATTAAATATAAATTGTGTACACAATTATGATCATTTCACAGTTCAAAGACAAAACAGAGAACAGCTATTGTGCAGTATATTACAGGAACTACAGTGACATGGGATAAAGAAGTTAAGTATATTATAAGAATGCTTCACTACCACTTACAGTACAGAGTACATTGGGTTTTTTTCAAAGGTACCTGTCCAAAGTTAGTCATCTAAATTGATATGGAGGCATATAACGAATTAGCCTGATTTTCAGAGCCCCCTCTGCTCCTACTGACAATATGGATTTAGGTATATAAACTTGGATAACATTACCTTGGATTTAGGTATATAACTTGGATACTTTACTCAGCTTGAGGTGGATATTTTTTCCAAGCTAAAAATGTCCTTTAAAATACTAAAGAATTACAGATTTAAATATGTAATTATTATAACACAAAAAGTCTTGTTATCTGATTTTGAGGTAAGTCAAGTGCTACTAAACTCTTGAATATTCCATTGCATTAGAAGCTCATCCTAAAAAAATGTATATAATAATTTATAAAGCTTTTTTTCATTCATACAATGTTTATAAAAGTCATTTATTTCATATTATTCCCTTCTCTGTAATATACTCTGGACTTTTCTTTACGAATTATACATTTTATCTGAACATTTTCCATGTACAGGAGGAAAAAGGATTGTGTTTGCAGTTTCACTGCTTTTTAAAGCACCCTACCAAATATAAAGTATGTCACACACCTGGTAAAGAAAGACTGTTCCACTTTTAAACAACTACTGTAATATTCATGTTATGTTGGTGGCTCTGTTTATTATAAAAAGACAGTACATAACCATATTGCAAGAGAAGCATAGTATTGTACAATCTTAAGCATTGACCATGAGGAAGGAATTTCCAAGGTTTCTCCTTCTACAGCCATGGTCATAACTTCTCTGCCTCTTTTAAAATAATTCTTACTTAGCAAGGATGTCTTTAAAATGTCAACATTCACCAACACAGTTTTATCTAAGATTATTACTGCATTTCCCTGTAGTTAGAACAGGTTGTGTCATTCCAATTATGGCAAAAGGAAACATCCATGCACAGATTCCTAATCTATATGCAGAAAGGGTCAGGCACCATTTCACCCTTCCCTTAAACATCAAATTGCTTCCTTTGGGCTGAAGAATCTACACCACTGAAAGGAAAGAATCTCTGCTAGTGGAACCTTGAAGGCAATTCCTCCAGACTGCAGCCTGTCAGTATGTTTCCATGGAAAAAGAAGTGACAGGATGGAGCCATTGATATCTCAGTTGTCCTTGTGATATAGCTGTACACAAGTGCTGTCTCTCTTCAGTTCTGAGCACTGGGCCTTCAATTTGTATGGGACTCTAAAACAGTTACGGTCACACTCAGATACACTTACGCTGAACAGTGCTTTACTCCATGAGGGATCCCAATAAAGGGTTATTCAACACTAATAAGCATATCAGAATTGGATCCTTTAAGTAATGACTGTAAATTTCACCTATTCAGAGAGAATGAAAGCAGTGCATATATGGAAGCATATTGAATTGGTGCTCCAATTAGCTCAACAACTATTTTAATAATTTGCCTAGCACTCTATACAGATATTGACTTTCCATCAAGACCTTCTGTAAAGGGCCTGCTGAATGTATATGTACCTTCTAATTTTATACTCCTGTTTATTTCACCAGACCTTTTAGGTTTACTACATTAAGTTGCACAAGATTTATAAGGCCTTCATTTTAGCTTGTTTGGCATATTTGTGTTTGCATGAGTTATCTCAGTTCCTTAGAATAACTCTTGGGAGGGTTCCATAGTAACTGACAATATGGAGGCTCACTGCTGCATACAAAGGGGCCGATCCTCAGCTGGCATAAATTGTCTCTGCTCCATTCCCTTTCATGGACTTCAACTGAGCTACAGCAGTTTACACCAAGTAACAAACTGCCCATGTGTCTTTTCATTCCCTGTTAGTTGCTGTGGGCCGTACTGTGATATTCTCACTTCGGTTTGGCAGTTCCCTAATCCCACTGACTTCAGTGGTACTTCACATGATGTAAGGCTTTATAGAAAGGGTGAAATCCTGGCCACACTGAAATCAATTTGAGTTTGCCATTGACTTCAATGTGGCTAGGATGTCACTCTGTGACTGTCTTTTTCTTAGCATGTGAATAGGATTCATTGCTGGTTGGATCATTAGCTTCTCTAATATGCGCCAGGTGCCGATGGGGAGTGTGATGTGAAACACTATCATGTGTAGTGAGATCACATTCTAATCTGAGTTGATACATATCATATGATTTTTTTTTAAATCTCACAAATAGTTTTAAGAAATTGTACAGCTCAAATATATAGAGAATATTAAACATCTCTGTAACAATGAAGAGGGAAAGAAGTTATTCAACTCTGGATCACAAATCAAGTTTAGAAAACAATATGGAAATTGCCATTAAATGGTAGGCAAGCAGTGGCATTCAAACTGCAACAGAAACTAATGTATCTCATGAATCAAAATGCCATATTCTATAATGAGACGCACAAATCTCCCCTTCATCTTCACTGCATTCCTTCTTACTAGGATCTCAAGAGCTCTCTCTATGGCATTTGGAAGCTAAATTCTGACCTAGTTTCATAATTGCCTGGAGGATACAGAGAAGTGGTAGCAGCATACTAACTACATCAAGGAAATACAAGTACAATGCTGATATTAGCAAAATGCTTATCATTGTCTGTAAAAGAATCCTTTGCATTTGAATAGTTAACCTACCCTGGCAAATTGGGGCCAGCTGACTTCTCTGCTGTCTCTCTGAGGGCCTTTAAAAGCCTCAGCAGTTGGAGGCTGGAGAGGAGAGTGAGAGGACGAAAGGAAGGTGGTGGAGAGGCAGAGAGGAAGAAAGGGAGAGAACAAGTTGGACCAGCATTAGGTAAAGGCAGCAAAGGAGGGAGCCTGTGGGCCCCTGGCTCGGGCTCCCTACCACTGAGACCCGCTGCAAAACCCCAGTAGTGGCTTGGGGAAGAGGGGCCCTTGCCACAGAAGAAAAGGATATAATAAATTAGAAATATTTGTGGAAGCTTTCCTATTCTTATATACATAAGCTAAATAGCAGCCATTTATCATATTAGAAGCTTTTCTGGGACTTCATCCTACAGCTTAAGTTCATGTGAAGCTGATCAAAGACATAAAAGCTGTACATTAATGCCATGTCACATAACATTATGCAGTGTGGAAATGTAAGTATAAGAAACCCTCTTGCAAAAACCTATTTATTTTAGTTGCACTTAACATTATGGAACTAGCAATATATTAGTATGGTGTGATGAAGGAGTTAGATGTGTACAAGAATTCTTCAGCTACATTTGTATAAGGACTAAGCAACTCTAACACAAAATGTTAAGAACCCCCAAACACAAGGTTTTTATACAGGGATAGTATTCTCAGAGCATTTAAGATCTTACAGCGGTAAACATTAAGGAATTATGAGGAATTTTTATTGTGAGTCACTCAAAGTACGGCCTTTTTGAGATGCTTAGAAAATAAGCCAACATACAATTTCACTTTTGATGTAGCAAGCTCAAACAATCTCAAAGTCTTATCACTCCTTTAATCAAGCTTGTGCAAATAGCTGAGTGAAAATCACATTGCAAGAATAATGTGTGATGAGGCCAATTTCTTAGTATAAACAGAGTCAAAGCGCTTAGTATGGAAAAATACCAAAATAGGTAAAAAGTCTCAGAGGGGTAGCCGTGTTAGTCTGTAACAAAACAAAACAAAACAAAACAAAACAAAACAAAACAAATTAAAAAACCAACAATGATCCTATAGCACCTTAGAGACTATACATATTTTTGGTTAGTCTTTAAGGTGCTACAGGATCATTGTTGTTTTTTAAAGGTTTTTTTTTTTTCAAAAAATACTTAGTTAAGGTTTTTGGATATTCTCATACTGAATGTCAAGTGTTCGTATTTAATTAAAAAGGTATTACTGTATATAAACTCAACTGTACCAGAAAGCCTACAATCTATGGATATACATATTTATGTTTTGTGAATAAGACAGCATACATTCAATTAATCTCAATTTGAGAGACCTATGGCACTCCAGTTATAACAGAATTGAGAACTAATTTAGATTCAGGAACGTATATCATTCACATGTACATTTTACAAATATTTTTCCACAAGTACATCAACAAAAATTTCTGCTTATTTCTAAAATGAGGAAGAGTCAGTTAAATACAATATTTTATTAATAATGGTATCAGATGTAAATTATTATATGGCACATTTGTTGTTTTTAAGCTTTTCCAGGTTTGAAAATGCTGGTAATCAAGGACACATTCAAGTACTTTACTTCAATTTGAAATGCACTGTACCATATCAGAGCTACTATTTCAGTGCTAATGCTAACATTGTGATTCTCTGACCTCAGCTCTCTAAAATCTTATTAATCTTCTTATATCAGGAATACCAACTTTGTGAAAAGAACCAAAATGACAAGGTACCAGGAGATTAAACTATTTTAGACAGAAGGTATAAAGATAAAAATTTCCAAAATTTGTACTTTGACACCTTGCTAAGAGGACTGGTTTTCAAAGACTGTATTTTTAAAATGAAAAATTAATGCTCACATTCATAACATTTGTCTGCTCTTGTGTTTTCCTTCATAGAACAATTGTGGCAGGTTTTTACAGGGCTATTCATCTCTGGTAATACAGTGCTTTCCACAGAAAGGCACACATTTTTATATCTGCGAATTTTAATGTTGTCTGCTAGCTGTTTACATTCAACAACAATAAACGTCTGAAGTTGATCACCTTTTTCTTCACTCTATGATTACAGATAGGGAATAGCAGGCAGCTGCTCTCCTGGGATGCACTTTGGACACCCCTAAATTTCATAGAGAAGAGTTCACTAACATTCATATGCCAACCCTACCATCTGCAAACCTTACCTGACAGCAACTTCATTTCTTTCTCCTTTTCAAGTATTGTGATCACATGGTTGAACGGCAGGCGAGATTACGCACAGCCTTTTCAGTAGCATACCATCCCAATAGATAGAGCTGGATTGACAAATAAAGACCCTGTCCTTGTCTTCAGCAAGATTGGGTCTTAAATGGTAACATCCTGGCATATACTGTTCACTTCTTAGCATATGAACCACAGCTACTATTGTTAAACTGAAGGGAAGTACCGAATGGCAAAATAATCTAGTTTGACAAGGCAGAGTTTCACCTTCTTGTGTCGTTTGGCCAGAGATTGGCTCTCCAATTTCTAATCACAGTTTGCGGTAAGGGAATGTCCTTCTCAGGAGTCTAATTCCTCCATCACTTCCATGACAATAGTCCGAGGGCCAGTCAGAATGAGATTGCTCACTGTCCTGTAGTCCACATGAAGAACATTGAGTCCATTCACAGAAACCACAAACTGACAGACCTACAGGGAAAAGAGAAGGGATGTATTACAATTGTGGTGGACTTGCGCTTCCCTTTGTGGCAGATGCAACAATATTCTACTCAGTCAATTCATTTCTCCAACAGAATTAACATTTGCACATTTTTTCACATTTGGTGAAACCGTGCCAATAGATAACTAATAAATAAATGAAATACAAAATAATACTAATATCTCACTGCAAGAGTTCAAATACATCAATGTGCAAGGAGTAAACTCCCTGTTTAACTCGCTTCTAATATCTGAAAAGATTAAAAGGGACAGATAATGAAGTAAGCTCCTGACTGACTAGTCAATCAAATGCTAAGTGCCTAACAACCTGATCCAAAGCTCACTGAGTCTTTCTATTGACTTCTGTGGGCATTAGATCAAGCCCTAGAGAAGAGAATCAATGAAGAAATAACAGAAGATAGCAGCAATCAGCTACTGAGTACTATAGAAACTTAGGTATTTAGATACTATGGTGTGGGATACAGTCTGATGGCCAAGGCAAACCAGAATGATAAGACTATCAGAGTGGTTAAAAATGGGAATAAATTGCCTACAGAGATTGTGGAATCTCCATCATTGGAAATGTTTAAAAGCAGGTTGGATAGACATCTATCAGAGATGATCTAGACGGTGCTTGGTCCTGCCATGAGGGCAGGGGACTTGACTTTATGACCTCTTGAGGTCCCTTCCAGTTCTAGTATTCTATGATTCTAAGACTGTAATGCTTTCAATGCTTCTGCCTCCCTGGTCCTCTTTGTCTTTAAGAATAGTTTCTTGTATGAAAACAGACAAGAGCTACATTTGAAACACCTAACAGTTCTATAGTTCTGAAGGATTCCACCATGTAAAGGTTAATTTCTAAGGACAGATGTGAGGAATAACATTAAAAACAGGAGGCTCTTTCAAAACTACAGAATATTTAACTACTCCCACTGTATCATTCAATTTTTCATATAATACCATGATTTACATAGTACAGTACTTTAAAAATCTGTAGAACAATAAGGCTCTGGACCCAAGCAGTGCACGGTCTAAAAAATCCTGTTTAATCCAACAGCACTAACAGGATTAAAAGAAAATTAAATGCATGCATAAGTGTTTGCATAAGGACATAGAATCAGGGCCTAAAGGTGAAATCCTGATCCACTGAAGCCAATGGCAAGAATTTCACCCTAAGAATCCAAGTTCCAATAATCAATGGGAGTAATAGTCACTTAGTATTAGAGCGAATCAGAAAGTACTAGTCCCCCTCCCTGCCAGAAATTTTTAGAAAAGCTAATTTTTTAAACTTCCTGAAAACATTTTTCAAATTGTCATAAAAAACACTGACCAATTTGAGGCAGTGAAATGTTTTCAAATTCAAAATTTATTTATTTTTGTTTTATTTTATTCAAATGAAATACAAATGTTCAGTGAAAAATGGTCACTTTCTGTGAAATGTTTGGATGTGAAATATTTTACCAGCAATATTTTGCACTTTAAAAAGTTAGAATCATGCAGAAAGGAGGATGCCATGCGATTCATCCTGTCCTGTTCATGCTGGTTTTAAGCAGGCTCCCCACAAGCATCAGATCTGCCTTCCCCTACCCCCTGCACTGCTGCCTCTGATAGAGAGGCAGCAGCGCAGAGTATGAGTGGGGGCAGGCTGGACCCGATATGTGTGGGGAGCCAGCTTTTGGCTGTCTGTGTGTGCCGGCTCTGTGGACCCGCCTGCCCCCCTCCTTGTTGCCTCCTACAGACAGCGGTGGGAAGGGGAGGCAGGAGCCAGTGCTGATGGAAGCCAGCTTAAAAGCTGGTTCACTCTAGCACCAACTCTGTGGTGCCACCTGCCCCCACCCCCACTCTGCTGCCTCTATTAGAGGCAGCAGGGCGGGGGGAATGCGGGAGAGCTGACATGAAGCAGACTCTGTCTGCAGCAAGCCTGGGGGTTACTCCAGCCTCTGTCCATGAGGAGCTTGGACCCCCCGCAGTCAGGGGTTGCTGCCAAGGACCAGTCTCTATCCACGGTAGGCCCAGGTTTGCCATGGACAGAGGCTGCTCAGTGGAAGGTGGACAGGGGCTGCTGCTGGATACAGAGGCAGCAGCACAGGGTTGGAGGGGGCTCCCTGGGAGTGGGGCCGGGAGCACACCGGCTTCTGCTCCCCCCCACCAGGGACTATCGAATAGTTCTGTAAACAGAGATTTCATGCAACTATTCAATTACGCTATATCTAACATCCCTATCCAGAACTTCTAAAAAATATTAAGTAAGTAATACAGGCTGAACCTCTCTAGTCTGGCACTCTCTCATCCGGCAACATCCGTGGTCAGGCATCATTTTAGTTAGCTAGATATCTACTTATCATGGGACTGCCCAAGTTTCCCACAGTCCCATAAAATTTTACAGCCACCATTGTCTGGCTCTCAGTGTTCTGTGCTGTTATTTAGCTCTAATTTACCCTTAAATATCTCCTAAGGGCCCATTAAGCAATGGAAGTGTTGGTAATGCTGCTAAACATCATTAACCTCTTATGGTTCAGAAAATTCACTGGTTTGGCACTGGTCAGGTCCCACAGGTGCTGGAGTAGGGAGCTTCAACCGGCATTCATTCCTCCTTGTCTTTTGGCTGCTTACTGATAATCTAAATATTCACTAATAAGGGTTGTACCGCCCTAAAACGTGACTCTCTGCTCTGGCAACATCTGTGGTCCAGCACAGACCATGGATGTTCCTGGACCACTGATCCCAGGAACAGGGAGATCTGGTAGTGGGGCAGAAGTGCGGTAGGGGGGACTGGTAACTCAACCGGGAGCCTCATGTTGGGGGGGGGGGGGGGTAGCCCCATTAGCCCAGGAGCTCTGACCCCAGTGGCAGCCCTGGCTCCATTCTGGGTCCAGCAGCTGGGATCTCTGGCCTCACCCTGGTCCCGGAGCTTCAGCCCTAGCAGCAGTCCGGCCAGCGGCCGCTAGAGAGCCCTGGGGGACTGAGGCAGCAGTGGGGCCAGGCTGGAGTCCTGGCCTGGGGGCAGCAGGGAAGCATGGGCTATGAGGGGAGGGACATAAGAATGGCCATACTGGGTCAGACCAAAGGTCCATCCTGCCCAGTATCCTGTCTGCCAACAGTAGCCAATGTCGGATGCCCCAGAGGGAGTGAACAGAACAGGGAATCAAGTGATCCCTCTCCTGTCATCCATTTCCAGCCCCTGAGAAACAGAGGCTAGGGCCCCCATTCCTACCCATTCTGGCTTTTTCACCGTTCCTACCCATTCAGTTTTGTAAAAGGAAGGTAGGCTAACGTTAACTGTAAAATCAGTACAATAATATTGTTTTAAGAATGAACTATTTATCCATAAACGATATTCATATATACATTGGACCTCCTCTGATCCACCAAATCCTCTCATTCAGGACCTGTCAGGTCCCCAGGGTGCCCAACCAGGAAGGTCCAACTCCTGTATGAATACCAAGGAAATCCTTCCCTTTACAAAACTGTTCTTAACAGTGTTCCTGTGATTTTAGTACTGTATGCACAATGTTTTAAGTCTGAAAGTCCTGAAAGATAAGAAAATGCTAGGAATTCCTGCAGCAGCACTTGGCATAAGTGAATACTGCAAGGTTTCACTAGAACCGTTCCAAAGAAACACTTAATTTTATAGATGCCTGAATGCAAATGTTCATGAGACCACTAATATAAAAAGCGCTAAAGTGGGGATGAATTTTATCTTGTCATTTATATTAAGAGAAAATCTGGCAATTTACCCACAAAATAGCAGAATAAGACCCTCATTCTGAACTGGTTTCTGTTCTTGTCAACACCTAATGCTGATAAATAAAATCAACGATGATTTGTACCACTGTTTTTAGGAAGTCCAAGCACTTTTACAAATTGCTACCAGGTGGTACTAAAAGTACTGTTTTAACAGATACAAAATAGCAGATCGCTTTTCATTAAAAAAAAAATACATTTCTGCAATGATCATGTGAATTCTGGGCCCAGTGAAGTCACCATTGACCGGTCCCAGAGTTCCCCTGCCACAGCTGAGTGGCTGGAGCAGCCAGTCCCTCATTTGCTGCATCTAGGGCAGCTTGCCCCCACTAACCCAAGCAGTCCAGACTCCCTCCCTTTGAACCCTGTGCCTCTGGAGCCCCCTGCCATTGGCTACCCCATGCTCCCCCTCACACTTCTGTACCCACCCTCTGTCCCAGCACCACCCCAGAGCCTGCACCCCCAGACAGAGCCCTTGTACCCTAGTCCTTTTTTCCAGCCCTGAGCCCCTCATCCCCAGAGCCCTCACACTCCTGCATCCCAACCCTCTGCCCCAAAACTAAGCCCCCTCCTATCCTCAGAACTCCTTGGCTCCACCCCAGCCACATGCATTTTGTTATGTGCACCAATAAGAAGAAGGTGATATGTTGTTCATCACCTCCACTTTTCACATTACCTTCATATTGGTGCACATAACAAAATTCATTCTGCACTGGGGTGGGAAAAATTAGAGGGAACAGTTCGGAAACCCCTTTCAGGTAATCAAAGGCTGCTATCAAATCCCCATCCCCCACCCTCCCTTCTCTTCTGCAGACTAAATAAGCCCAATTTCCTCAGTTTCTAAATCATGCCCTGCTGGCCTCTAATAATTTTTTTTGCTTTCCACTGGACAAAAATCTTTCAAAAGTTTACAGTTGAACATTGACTTAACTTTCCTTTTATTGTTTTAGTAGTTTATGTTTAACCTAATACTGTGCTCAATTTGCATTTTTAAAAAAAATCTCTGCTGTTGCCTGATTATCTATTTCCAGTTCCAAATGAGGTGTGTGGTTGCCTGCTCAGTTGGTAACTCTGTTGTTTGTAATGCTGAGATTCTACTGTAAAACTTAATATCCTCTCACTCTCATTTGGGCCAGAGAAAATCTCAGCTTGTCCCAGCTTCCTACACCGAGATCCAGACCCCCAAAGAACTTGACAAGGTCCTCCAAGAAAAGCATGGAAATCAAGTTTTTATACAATTTTTTATAAAGATTTAAAAATAAAATACTCTGTCCAGTTTAAGGTCTTCTTTAAATGTCATACAGGAACAATCAAGGATAGACGTTTGTTATTTTGCCTTGTAGGTCACCTTTAAAAAGAAGCAGTAACATACAGGATCATTTATTATCTGGTAAGTAAAAATATTCAAACTTCAGTTGTACAACTTATAACAAAGTTCCTGAAATAATCCTGAGTAAAAGAAATAACTATATTGACAAGTACTGTGAACTGAGATACTGTCAAGAGAAGATCCAAGGAAAGATGTATGTTTTCCCCCTCCAGATAAAAGCAAGCACAAACAGTACTGGGATGGTCTGCTTCCATTCTCTTAATCTTTACATCGTCATACAAGAAGATGAAGATAAAAGGAGATAAAAATCAGAGGTTCTAAAAGCAACTTAGTATTTTAGATCTCTCAAACGTGCTTCATGAAATCCCTGTTGTATTAATACAATGAGGGCTGGAACATCACATTTGGACTACTACTGTACATGATCCAAAGGTTTAAATATGAGCAACATCCTTTTCAACATAACTGAGTTTACTGCAATAAAACAGAATCAACTGCAGCTGTGTGTTCAGCTCTGTAAATAGTCTTAGCAAATGTGTAATTGGCTGTAGAGTGGGCGTTGTGGGAGCCGGCAAGGATCCAGTTCTTGCATAAAACACTGGATTTCATCTCCAGAGAGTTGCAGTTCTATTTCAAATGCTATAGAAGCTGTAAGCTTACTTAATGTCATAACAGTGTTCCCAGAAAATGCTTGGCAATTTCCAGGAAAGAAAAATAACTTCATGTATGGAATAACAAATGTGTCCACATTGCAACTCCTATGCACCCCATTCTTCAGTCTTTATTCAGGCAAAAATCTCTCTGGAGTTTGAAGAACTGTGAGGCTTTTGTTTTTGTATTTAATAAAGATTGTGGAGTCAAGCCATTTAAATGTCAAAGTTGACATTTTTCCATAGGATTTTTTAGAACAAAGCAAGCAATTACATTTTTAAAAGATAATCATTTTTTTATGATGCTCCACACCCAGAGACCTCTAAGACTGAGTGACAAAATTAGTAACAAGAAGCTACGTAAAAAAGAAACTAAAATATGGTTGGACATTCAACAACACTGAGCACCAGCTTAGGTAGGCTCTAACTGGAGGCAATGGGAAATTGACCATTGATTTCACTGGGAGTCAAGTTAGGCCATCACTTCTGAAAATCTACTTAATTAGAATAGGCAAAATAGACAAATAAAAGAAAGGAAGACTTGGGGTTAGACTATCTGAATTCTGTTCTTTACTCTATGACCCTGTGCAATGTATTGAGCTTGTGTGTGTCCAATCTTTAAAAGGGCCTGGCCTACCAGATGGGAGTTGTTTTGCCAATTAATTTGTTGGTATTTGTCAACTCTTTTGTTGCAGGAGTAGGGTTGCCAGATACCTTCACAAAAAAATCTCGAACTTGGCGGGGAAAAAAATTGGTTGAGAAAAAAAAAGGGGGGGGGGGAGGGGGGCAAACTTGTTAAGAAAAAAAAAAGAAAAGAAAAGTTGCTGCATTTTACATGTCCAGTATTCCGTTATTTTCTGATGCAATTATCTGACTGTCCAGGTGAAAACCAGACACCTAGCAACCATGAGCAGGAGTGCAGTTTAGAAAGTTGCACATCAAGAAGAGGACAACCAGCCTCAATCCTCAAAGCACATTATTGTTAGAAAGTTATAATAATATTCACAGCCCATGAGCCTACACCACTTTAGTACATGTTTAATATTATACTTGTAAGTAATCCCACAGAAGTCAACCATGTTACTCACATACATAAAGTTAAACATGAGTGGAAGTACATGGAGAATCAGAGCGTTAGAGTCCAGAATGGGAGTCTTACAAAAACAGGTATGTGGAATAATAGTACCCAGGAAGACTAATGGGGAATCAGTGTGCAAATGAAAACCCATTAGACTGACTGAAACCGTGTGGTCAGCAAAAGTCCCAACAAGAAACACCAGGCAGGAAAGTAGATCAAGATTCAGGTGCATTGTGAAAGCTTCCTCAGCAACTCGCTAATTGTATGCTTGGCTTTAAGGACTATTATTTATTGTATATGGCACTCTATAAATGCATTAAATTAAAAGAGAAATGGAAGTCTGGGGTAAAGTAATGCATCAATAGCAGCAGAAGAAAGTGCTTAAGATTGGGAATGCCTCCTTTTTATGCTTTGGCCTTTTTGTGCTTTTTACTTGCACGTCTACATATAAACTAGCTACTAAAAGAAAAGTTATATATAGGGAATCTGGGGTTAATATAACTACAAACATTCATTTTAAAATATCAAGAAGCGCTAAATTTGATGCTGCAAGTTGCCAAATGTATAGGAAGGATGTGACATTACAAGGTGCTTCCACTAAATTCACTGGGAGTAGAGAGGACTCAGAACTTCACTCGGACTCTAATTCTGCACATAGGGGTTGATTCCTCCGGGGGTGGGAAGGCTTCTTTGAAGTGTAGAGAAGTCTCCAAAAGTGATGGAATTTAAAGCCAGTGCCATACCTGAGCAGAATCAAGCCTGTAATGTATTTAAGTGGTAAGTCAAATAGCTGTTCTCCTTGTTTTCACAAACAAAAGTGCAGTTGTTTCTGATTGGGTATGACTAACTACGGATTGGGTATGACTAACTATGTCGAGCCATAGCTTTAACCCAACATCTTTTCTTAATTATTTGTCAACATCGCTAAAAGGATGACAGTTTGTGTCCTGAACGACAACAAAACACAATAAGAATTCTGATGAAGGGTTCTATTAAGTAGGTCAAGCTGATCAGAACCCTACATGCTTTGTAAACATTTAAGCCAAGTAGCCACAATATACACAATGCTAACAATGACATAATTAAGGAGGAAAATAAATGTAAAGAGTTAACTAAATTGTTCTATAAAGGGCTAATTCTGACTGGTGCCTAAGTGCTGACTGCAAGGGGAGTTCAAAATATTCAGCATTTTGAAGGGCTGGGCACTTATTCACTGTTTATGAAACAACAGCCATCCATAATCAACTTTCTTCAGACTGTAGAATCCAGTACTGGGACAATTTTTAAAATGCTGCCCCATTATTTAAGTAGTCTCTCTGTTGTCTAGGAGTGATCTGCAGTAGCCTGAGAAAGCTGAAGTGTGTAAGGTCACAGCTGCTCTGTCTGGCACTAAATCTCACCATTTAATGGGCTGTAGACCAGGCTGGAATTTAGAAGTTGTATCAAAACACAGGCACACCAGTGTTTTACACAGCAGCTGAAACCAAGACTGCTTTATCTCTGTCTGAATGGACACAGCTGTAATGGCTCAGAAACGATCGACAAAAGCAGATACACAAGTCCTGGTTGTGGGGATATCTGAGCTATAATGTCATGAACTCACCCCTTATTCAGAAAGATTTTTAAGCCTTCATTTTATTTCAAAAGTGTGACTTGGTTTAAAAAACAACCTCTAACTCAAAGCTAGGAGATAGCTTTTTGAACTGTTTGAAGCTTATTGATAAACTAGGCAAATATAACTTAGATAGGGCCACGATAAGGTGGGTGCATAATTGGCTGGATAACCGTAGTCAGAGAGTGGTTGTTAACGGTTCTAAATCCTGCTGGAAAGGGATAACAAGTGGAGTTCCTCAAGGGTCTGTTTTGGGACCCATACTGTTCAATATCTTCATCAATGATGTAGATATTGGGATAGAGAGTACGCTTATTAAGTTTGCAGATGATACCAAACTGGGTGGGGTTGCGACTTCTTTGGAGGATAGGGACATAATTCAGAATGACCTTAGCAAGTTAGAGAAATGGTCGGAGGTAAACAGGATGAGGTTTAATAGAGAGAAATGCAAAGTGCTCCACTTAGGAAGGAACAATCAGTTCCATACATACAAGATGGGAAGCGACTGTCTAGGAAGGAGCATGGCAGAAAGGGATCTAGGGGTCATAGTGGACCACAAGTTGAATATGAGTCAACAGTGTGATGCTGTTGCAAAAAAAGCAAATATGATTCTAGGTTGTATTAACAGGTGTGTTGTAAGCAAAACTCGTGAAGTCATTCTGCCGCTCTACTCTGCACTAGTTAGGCCTCAGCTGGAGTACTGTGTCCAGTTCTGGGCGCCACATTTCAAGAAAGATGTGGAGAAATTGGAAAGGGTACAGAGAAGAGCGACAAGAATGATTAAAGGTTTAGAGAACATGACCTATGAAGCCAGGCTTCATGAACTGGGCTTGTTTAGTTTGGAAAAAAGAAGATTAAGGGGGGACATGATAGCGGCTTTCAAATATCTAAAAGGGTGTCACAAGGAGGAAGGAGAAAATTTGTTCCTCTTGGTTTCTGAGGACAGGACAAGGAGTAATGGGCTTAAAGTGCAGCAGGGGAGGTTTAGATTGGACATTAGGAAAAAATTCCTAACTGTCAGGGTGGTCAAATATTGGAATAAATTGCCAAGGGAGGTGGTGGAATCTCCCTCTCTGGAGATATTTAAGAACAGGTTAGATAGACATCTGTCAGGGATGGTGTAGACGGAGCTTGATCCTGCCTTGAGGGCAGGGGGCTGGACTCGATGACCTCTCGAGGTCCCTTCCAGTCCTATGATTCTATGATTCTATGATATAAAAAGACACTAATAAGTTTCATGGCTTCCCAATGATGTTTTAGAAAACAGACACACAAACACTGGATTAAATTCTGATGGTCATTTCATAAATCTTTCCGTTATAAAAACGCCTTTAAAAACACACACAGTTATAAAAAACATAGTGCTCTTTTACGTGGTCTCTATGGGCCAGATTTAAATCTGGTGTAGGTAGGTGCCCCTCCACTGAATTCAGCTGCAACATGTTAAGTACAATAGCAAACATGATATTACAGTGAAATTCAGATTTATGTACAAAGCCAACTCATTCTGTTCTGTAGGTTCTTACACTACCTTCATTATCATAGTATATGAGCATCTTCCAGCTGATCTCTCCTGTGGTTCAGGCATGGGGCCAGGAGCCAGGAGAATGTAAACAGATAAAAACGATGTCCTCACCAAAGTGCCACTTGAGCCATACTTTGTGGTCCCAGGAGTCTTATCTTAGTCTTCTCCATAGGGGTGAATTTTACCTTTATAACTTTATGAGCTACCATTTCAGCTCCTGAATAACAAGAATACTATCCTTTGTCATTCAGCCATGCCCCCATGCTAGCTTTACCTAGGCCTGTAGTCTAAATAAAAAGTGCCATGCAAAGCTGGTTAAATAACTAACTTCACAACCAATAAGTAAGAGAGGAGAATTCCACACTCTACCCAAGCAGATGCAGACTCTCCCCATCAAATCTCCCCTTCTCTATGATGACTGTGCACTCCAAGTCTGTAGTCGGGTGGAGATTCCATAATCATCAAAGACACACCCAAAATAAAGATCAAGTTCTCTGAGAAGGTATCTTTGAAACAGACGAACCCTTAAACCTTGTAGGCAAAACACAACTAAATAAACAAGCCCAATTCCTTCAGTCTTCCTTCATAGGTCATGTTCTCTAGACCTTTAATCATTCTTGTTGCTCTTCTCTGGACCTTCTCAAATTTCTCCACATCTTTCTTGAAATGTGGTGCCCAGAACTGGACACAATACTCCAACTGAGGCCTAAACAGCGCAGCATAGAATCATAGAACACTAGAACTGGAAGGGACCTCGAGAGGTCTTCGAGTCCAGTCCCCTGCCCTCATGGTAGGACCCAGTACTGTGTAGGCCAGTGTTTCTGAAAGTGTTCCGCAGAATCACTCTCAGAAACACAATAACTGGCCGCCCCGGTTTGTTTATTTACCGGTGCCGTGGCCACAGAGCCTCACAGTTCCCATTAGCTCCATTTTGTCCTTTACAGTCAAGGGGAACCACGGGAAGCAGTGGCCCAGTCCAGGCCGCTCCCCGCAGCTCCCATTGTCTGCAAAAGACAAAATGGAGCCAATGGGAGTCACGAGGCTCCATGGCCACGGCACCAGTAAATAAACAAAACTGGAGTGGCCAGTTAATGTGTTTCTGAGAGTGATTCCTCAGAATACTTTCAGAAACATTGGCTGGCCCTGTACACACTTAATGGTGTGCTTTGGGAGCCTCCAGGAATAAAATTATTCCAGCAGTAATCTGGATCTAACCCCAGGACAATAATTATAAATAATACACATCTAATTGATTACATACAATTAACACACCTTTAATTAACAACTTAAAGAAACAGGGTTTAACAGGTTAACAGTGAAAATCAATTAAAGTACACAGAAATAATAGGAACTTATCTATCTGGCATTTGCACTGCCACCATTTATCCCACCCCAGAGCATGCACTCCTCTGGAGTAAGAGTCCCAGACACTTGCTTGCATGAGCGCGCTTGCAGGTGTGCAGCTGGAGGGGAGACAGCACTGTGCAGGTCCTGTGTGTGTTAGTCCAAGCTGAGCAGCCAGCTGCAAAATACCTCTGCCACTGGATCAGGGCCCACTAAATGCCAGCAGCTCTGTTTCCCTGGGCATATCACTCTGGCTCTCAATGGACGCAGAGTTAGTTTGTCTTTTGTGCTCCTTCCCAGGCAGCACTTTTCCAAACAGCCCAGTTACTCATAATCATCTCGGGTATGTCTACACTACCACCCTAGTTCAAACTAGGGTGGTAATGTAGGCAACCGGAGTTGCAAATGAAGCCTGGGATTTGAATTTCCCGGGCTTCATTTGCATAAAGCCGGGTGCCACCATTTTTAAATGTCCACTAGTGCGGACTCTGTGCTGCGCGGCTACACACGGCACGGACTAGGCTTCCTAGTTTCACGAGGAGTAACGGTAGTTCGGACTAGGAAACCTAGTCCGAACTACCTAGTCCGTGCCGCGTGTAGCCGCGCGGCACGGAGTCCGCACTAGTGGACATTTAAAAATGGCAGCGCCTGGCTTTATGCAAATGAAGCCCGGGAAATTCAAATCTCGGGCTTCATTTGCAACTCCGGTTGCCTACATTACCACCCTAGTTCGAACTAGGGTGGTAGTGTAGACATACCCCTCCTGTGTAGGTTTATGTAAGCTCTTCGCAGACACAGGCACAGCCAGAGTTTCTCCCCTTCAGGGACAATCAACAACATCCCCCAAAGCAGCCTGCTAGATCCAAGCCCCAGCAGTAATAGTAACAGGTTTAGTAACAAGCTCTAGCTCCAACATAACAGCTCCTGGCCTGGAAAAAGCTCCACACCAACAGCCTGGCTCCTCACTCCAAAAAAATGGAAACTCGCCTAACTCTCTGTCTGCATAGCATGGAAGAGGCATCGTTCCCCCTTTTTTCCTCAAGAGTTCATAGGAGTTGTAGTCTCTAGGGCTAGATTGCAGCACAAAGGATCCTCCCAGAAAACGTCAGAGGCCCCTTTAGTAAGGGGACTACACTCACAACCCTCCTGTTAATGCATCCCAGAATCATGTTTGCTTTTTTGCAACAGCATCACACTGTTGGCTCATATTTAGCTTGTGGTCCATTATGGCCCCATATCCCTTTCTGCAGTACTCCTTCCTAGACAGTCGCTTCCCATTCTGTATGTGTGAAACTGATTGTTCCTTCCCAAGTGAAGTACTTTGCATTTGTCCTTATTAAACTTCATTCTTTTTACCGCTGACCATTTCTCAAGTTTGTCCAGATCATTTTGAATTATGACCCTATCCTCCAAAGCACTTGCAACCCCTCTCAGCTTGGTATCATCTGCAAACTTAATAAGCATACTCTCTATGCCAATATCTAAATCATTGATGAAGATACTGAACAGAATGGGTCCCAAAATAGAACCCTGTGGAACCCCACTTGTTATACCCTTCCAGCAGGATCATGAACCATTAATAACTACTCTGTGAGAATGGTTATCCAGCCAATTATGCACCCACCTTATAGTAGCCCCATCTAAGTTGTATTTGCCTAGTTTATTGATAAGAAGATCATGCAAGACCATATCAAATGCCTTACTAAAGTCTAGGTATATCACGTCCACTGTTTCTGCCATGAGACTTGTTATCCAATAAAGAAAGTTATCAAATTCGTTTTGACATGATTTCTTCTTTAAAAAACCCATGCTGGCTGTTACCTATCACCTTATTATCTTCCAGGTGTTTACAGATTAATTGCTTAATTACTTGCTCCATTATCTTTCCTGGCACAGAAATTAAAGTGACTGGTCTGTAGTTTCCTAGGTTATTCTTATTTCCCTTTTTATAGATGGGCACTATATTTGACCCTTTCCAGTCTTCTGGAATCTCTCCAGTCTGTCATGATTTTTCAAAGATGATAGCTAAAGGCTCAGATACCTCCTCTATCAGTTCATTGAGTATTCTTGGATGCATTTCATCAGGCCCTGGTGACTTGCCGGACCTGATGTGTAACTTTGTGACAGTGTGTGACAGTTCTGTCACAGACTTCAACAGGGCTAGTACTCACCCTTAATTTCTAGTGGTTTATTACATAAAAATATAGGTGAATATGATGAGTGTGTGCAAAGGACACAAAACTGACAACGTGGGAAACTGAAAACCTCTGTGTCCACAGAAGAGCAACATTCCAGGCAGCGATAGTCCAGGGAGTTCACCCAAAATCACGTTAGGAAAAAATCTCCACATAACTCACAGAACTGGAGCATGGTGGCTGGCTTTGAAAGCTACTAACCCTGTTCAGTGGGTGGAAAACTTGACTGGACTGCAGAGTGGAGGACAACCTCAGTGGGAAGAGGTATAAGGAGTGCATGTCAGAAGAACATAAGAATGGGCCCTCTATCCCATCAGCTCTCTGACACCTATTGGTCAGCCAGAGGGAAATAGGAGTGGATTGGCTCTGTGCACTCTCCATGTCAATTAAACCTTTGCCCTAATCTTGTAAAGCCTCTTGTTCCATTTTAGCTACCTCGCCCTTCCTCCGTGTAGTTGTAAATATAGGAGCCGTGTTTTCTGGAATCCGCGGGTCTGCCAGATTGCCAGTTTTGTAGGGCAAGAGGGAATTTTTTGCTGTTGGGGCCAAATCAGGAGAGGCCTGGTAAGTTTTTTCAGTTTCTTCACAGCACTATGTAGGACTAGGACTTGAAAATTAGCCTTAGGGACTTTTACAAATTTTTAGTTTGTCACAACTTGCACCAAGGATGCATCTACACGGCAGGGCTTAACTCGAAATAATCTATGCAAATTGAGCTATGTCAATTGTGTGTCTTATTTTGAAATAGGGAGCATCTACACAGCATTTATTTCGAAATAGAGCGCTCTTCCTCTGACTTCCCTTATTCCTCATACAATTGGTGTTACAGGAGTTGGAGTAAAAAGTCCTCCAGCTTGTCATTCTTTTGACACTATTTCAAAATTACTGCCTGCTGTGTAGATGCAGACTAAGTTATTTCAGAACAGCGCTAGTTATTTTGAAATAGTTTTGCAGTGTAGACGTACCCTCCATGTCCAGTGAAGATAAAAGGCCAGAGTTGGGACTTTTAATGGTGGACACTGGGCTTATGGGAAAAAGGCAGATCTGGAATCTTAGCAGACTTGTTACCCTCTGTTTGCCTCACTGGGGTGCAAAAGGAGAAGAGGATTTTGTGCTAAGTTAACAGCATCTCTTGATCAAAGGGCCAGTTGGCTTCCAATGTTTAATCCATATTACCTAACCCCAATGAATGCTCAACAGCTGTGAAACTGCTGCTGTGCAAAGCACGTGTACCTTTTAAAGCCAGTCTCTGCAACACTGACTCTTTCCCGTGCTCTGTGGGAATATAGCACAGCTCAAGGGGACATAAGCAAACTTTGGTAAACTAGGAGTTTACATTTATCAGTGTTTGTACTGTATGAAGTTCCACACAATGGACACCAATAATTTCTCCCTGTTCCAGAGGGGCCATTTCTAGAACAGAAGCAGGTATTTCAGTTTGCATTGTCCAAATTTGGAGAAAAATTACATCTGCTGCGATGCAGTTACCGATCCCCAGGAAACTAGAGACGACTTAGTTGTCTCACAGGGCTGAGTCAATTTGTTTGAATGCTTCAGATTAATACACATTTCATCTGTATGTACAATGCTTAGAGGTCACAGAGGAAGAGTGGAGAGAGTGACTGACCCAAAGTCATCCAGGGTATGTCTATACTACAAGGCAAAGTCGAGTTAAGATAAGCAACTTCAGCTGTGTCAATTGCACAGCTGAAGTCAAAGTAGCTTAACTCAGCTTTTGACACTGTCTACACGCAGGAAGCTGAAAGAAGAGCACTCTTCCTTCGACTTCCCTTACTCCTCACAAAAGCAGGGTTACTGGCATCAACCAGAGTGCCCCTCTCACTTTGAATTAGCTGTCTTAACTAGACTGCTAATTCGAATCCTGGAAGATCAACAGTAGCAGCTTCAATCATTCTCTGCAGTGTAGACATACCCCCAGTGAGTCAATGGCAGAAGCGGGAATAGAATCTAAGGCTCCTAATTCCATATCCCATGTTTTATCAACCTAGCCCCACTGCTGTCTCTTCCACTCAGTGCCAATTTGGGTCAGATTCCAGCAATAACTCCACAGAAAAACCTTTCATCTTGTTACCATGTTCCATCAGAAAGATGTAACATTTTGGATAGGTCTACACTGAGAGGGTTTTTTTTTTTTTTTCTTCAAAAAAACGGCCTTTAAAAAAAAAAAAACTTCACTTATGTCCACACTGCAATCACATTCTTCCAGAAGAAAATCAAAAGAACAGAGGGGTTTTTCCAACATTGGTAAACCTCTTTCTATGAGGAAGAAGCCTTTTTTCGAAAGAGATCTTTCGGAAAAAGGCGTGTGTGGACAGGAATGAGGGAGTTCTTTTGAAAGAAAAGGAAAGAGGAAAAAGCACAGATGCTCTGGTGGCCACTCTGTCCATAGCAATCACAACTTAAATGCGAGACAGCATCCATTCAGTGTGGACGCTATCTTTCAAAAAAGTAGATCACTTTTTCGATGTGCTTTTGCTGTGTAGACGCTCTCTTTCGGAAGAAGTTTTTTTGGAACATCTCTTCCAGAAAAGCTTTTTCTGAAAGAAGCATGCAGTCTAGACATAGTCTTTCAGAACACCCTCCATGCCCTCAAAATTTTGCCATAGAAGAAGAATGAAAGAGAAACAGTATCTGAAAGGTAAGGAGATTGGCAAGGACATTGAATCCCAAATGGGAATAGCTAATAACTCAGGGTATGTATACAGTACCACCCTAGTTCGAACTAGGATGGTTAATGTAGGCATTCGAAGTTGCAAATGAAGCCTGGGATTTAAATATCCCGGGCTTCATTTGCATCTTGCCGGGCGCCGCCATTTTTAAATCCCCGTTAGTGCGGACTCCGTGCCCGCGGCTACACGCAGCACGGAGTAGGTAGTTCGAATTAGGCTTTCCATGAGAAGTAACAGTAGTTCGAATTAGAAAGCCTAATTTGAACTACCTACTCCATGCCGCGTGTAGCCGCGGGCACAGAGTCTGCACTAACGGGGATTTAAAAATGGCGGCGCCCGGCAAGATGCAAATGAAGCCCGGGATATTTAAATCCCGGGCTTCATTTGCAACTTCGAATGCCTACATTAACCACCCTAGTTCGAACTAGGGTGGTAGTGTAGACATTCCCTCAGAGAGAAAAGGGTGGTTGAGGACATATTACAAAATTGAAATAAACCTAAAGACAGTTTGCTAATATTCTGTATGGTCACAGCACTAAGAACTCACTGGTTATACTCATTGTACTCTAGAATGGTAGCAGAAGAAAACTTTGGCAAAATAGGTCTTCTTTTATCAGACAGATTAAGTTTTGGAAGTGACGTAGAATGCGGATGTAGATGATCAGATTTTCCACCACAAACTCCCTTATTGAGAGAATCTTCTTTTTCACTATGATTCTTGTTTGTTTGCTTGGTTTCTTTTATGATAAAAGGTCATCCATTTAGTGAATTGATTGTGTTTGCTAACACCACAAACAACAAAAACATTTCGGCTGTGTCTAGACTGCATCCCTTTTCTGTAAAAGGGATGCAAATTAGACATATCGCAATTGCAAATGAAGCGGGGATTTAAATCCCCCCCACTTCATTAGCATAAAAATGGCTGACGCTTTTTCCCCTCATTTTAAGACAGATAAGGGATATTTCGGAAAAGGCTTTGTTTTCTGAAAGATCCGCGTCTAGACTGGCACTTTTTTCCAGCAAAGCTCCGAGACTTTTACGGAAAAGGGATGCAGTCTAGACACAGCCTTCCTGCAACTACTAAAACTTAATGGGATTTGAAGGCATTCATACTGCAGGATTGGACTCCAAAATGAATAGCAGCAAAATTAAACATGAAGTGCCTGCTTCTGCTCTTATTGCAGTCAATAGGAAAATTCCCATAATTTAAATAGTATAAAATACACTGCTTAATTCCCTATTTGAGCAGAGGAATCACATTTTCTCTATAAATCTGTATCAGAAGTATTTCCGTGTCAAGAAGTGGGCATAGCAATTATTTTAAAATCTAAATATTAACCTAGAAATTATTACACTGCATTTAGAAGAGTGTTTAGATGAGCTGTTTTTTCCTCTTTATACAGTCTAAATCACGGGTGGGCAAAATCAAGCCTAGGAGGCTAGATCTGGCCCGCCAAGCATTTCTCTCTGGCCCATACTTGCAGCTGGCAAAGCTGCCTCTCCCTCCATCTTGCTCTGTCCTGCAGCCAAGCTGCTCCCAGGATTCTCCCTGCTAGCTGTGCAGAGCTGAGGGAGGGAGATGTAGGGGTAGAGGAGAGCGAGGAGTGCTGAAGTCAGGGTGTCCCCCGCTCCTGAACCCCATTTTTGCAGAGCAGGGGTCAGGGAGAGGGAGCTGTTCCAGTCTAAAGCATGGATGATAAATGACTCAGAGGAATGCCTGTCTTAAGAAGCAGTGCTCCCTCTCTCTCTCCTCCTCCTTCCCTCCCCCCGTTCTTCCCCATACCCCAGCTCTGCAGAGCTGGAGAGGGGACAAAACAACAGCAGGACATGGCTTCTGTCAGAAATTTATCCAACAACAGCCAGCAACACACTAACTCACACACACAATCTGTGTGTCACAAACTCTCTCTCTCACACATAGAGTGTCTCTCTTTCACACTCATCCTCTTTTTCTCTCTCTGTTGTCTCCTACCCCACCCCTACTGCCTAAGGCCTCACCTCTTCCAGGGGGTGGAGCTGGCCTGTGACTATGTACCAAAATTCATGAAGTGGCCCCCCCCTGTGAAAATTATTGCCAGCCCCTGCTATAGGGAAATGAGCCAGAGAGAGGGGAAATCAAAATAGGATTTCACACCCAGATGAGGCAGATGTGGCAACTGATATCATTGTTAGTACTAGAGAGCAAATAGCCACAAATCTATTTTACGTGCTACTTATAACATAGCAGAAGTATTTTCAGATTCACTGAGGTTTGAAACACTTCAAACTATCCCCAAAGGATGCTAACTAACGTCAAACTGCCTGACAGCAATTTTTGTCCTTGTTTTTTTACATATATATTTCCACTAAGAAAAAATAAATGAAAACTTAACAACTTGCTCTTTGTTCAGCATGAGTCATAGGACATACAAAGCTAAAATATAGTTCTGTTCTCTGATCATACAATTGAGACTCTGTTGCAGAATGTAGGTTATAAAACCTCTGAATCCCTGCCATACCTAATCTTTCCTTGTTGGATAAGTGAAGGACAGAGTTGCTGTTTCAATTTGAAGTTGTCTTCCTTTTGTCAATTTAAGTCAAAATCCAAACTGGGTATTATTGTAAAACAGGCTGTATGGTAACAACTTTCAAATGTGGGTCATTGAATTCAGACTTCTAAGGCCATTTTTAGACCCTACAAAAAAAAGAGGCTTGATCTTTTTGAAGAATTGAGCATCTACGTCATCAGTGACGTAGATGAGACCAGCAGGTGCTAAGCAACTGAAAACTGGTCCTCTTATATGTAGGTATCATGTTTAAAAATTTGTGCGCACATATATATTCCAACCATTACGTTGATAACACTAACCACACCCTATTATTATATACATTTATCTCTACTCCCCTCCACATTGCACGTTTAAGGGCATAGTTACAGCATGCCATGTAACTCATCTGTCATCAACTTTTTTGATTGTTCACCCTTTCTAAATAAAGGCATTTCTGAATTCACTCTCTTTCTAATGTAATTATCAAATTCAGCAGCCAGCTGGTCACACAACTGTATTAAAATACCAGTAGACTTCAGTGTTTTCATATAGTAATTGGAAACAGATGGCAGCCCATGTCACTGGCGTTTTTATGTAATCAGTAACATTTTTGTATAAGAGGAGAAATCTAAGTGTGAACTGCATCTGCTTCAACAGCACAATATGCTTATTACACTATGTAAATATTTATTCGTGGTCTCTTTCATTTATTCACTTGGAACTCAATCCTGTAAGAAGATGAGAACTTCCTTTGGTCACCTGCCCTTTGAAGTCACCTCACAAGAACCATTCAACACCTTGCAGGATCAGGGTCTTCGGGCCAAATACTACAAGCTGCTGTGTAACTTCAATGACCACTGAAATCTATGGAAGCAGTCTAAGGACGTGGCACTTACTCTTCAATGGAATCTTTTCAGAATGCAGATCTAAAGTAGTCATCTGTGAATGTAAAATACCCTGCTGCAGGAAAAAACTCACAGGACTGCCATTAAAGATCGCAAGGAAACCAGTACCATGTAGACAAACCTAATGTTACTGAGAGAGCCCTGAACCATAATCTCAGAGCTGTGCTCAAAGCAGCAATGGTATAAGTGATTGTACCATATCCCAAATCTCACTACTACTAATTGAAAAGACAGGGAAGGGGGAAACAGAGTATATTATCATTTTTTATAGGATGAAAAAGATTGGGTGGCATTGCTATGAAAATGAGTAACATTAAACTCATACGTATAAGACAACTGTAAATTGCTGGTTATTATTCTGAGGCTTCAGATGTTTACTCCATATTTTAACAATGATCTTTGTCCCCCGCCTTGTCTTAGTGCTATGTGCTGAATTTCCCAAACAGGATAACAAGGACAATCAGGAAAAACTTAAAAAAACAATTAGTCTAGTACCACCTTAAAGAATAACAAAACATGTAGATAGTATCATGAGCTTTCATGGGCACAACCCACTTCTTCAGATGACAGGAGTGTTGGAAGTCCAAATCCAAGAATAAATAAGGGAAGGGGGGTGGGGAGAGAGAAGGGAAAAAATGGAGGGGAGGAAGAAAAAAGACACGAGAAGATAAGCTTCAGAGGGATAGCCGAGTTAGTCTGTAACAGGAAAAACTTGAAAAACAACAAATAGTCTAGTAGCACCTTAAAGACTAAATAGTTACAAGAGGCTGATAAGAGCCATTAGTTTGCACTTGGAAAGGAAGATGACCAACACCAGATTCTACACAGACATCCAGAATCATTAGCACCTTCATTGTTTGCTTGGTTGGTTAAGTCATTACGATGTGGAAGATAATGTGCGAGATATCCGTTATCCTGATTCATACCATGTGCATAAGAATTAAACTTGTGAATGAAGTTAAGTTCCAACCCTTCTCTGTGTATTTGGCTTGTGGACTTGGTCTGAAACAAAACAGCAATTTTGAGATCCATTAATGAGTGTCCAGGAAGATTAAAGTGTTCTCCAACAGGTTTTTGTGTGTTGCCTTTTCGGATATCTGATTTGTGTTCATTAATTCTTTCCCGTGGACACTGTCTAATTTGACCAATATACATTGCAGTGGGGCATTGCTGGCATTTGATGGCATAGATCACATTAGTGGATGTGCAGTTAAATGAGTCTGATTTGGTGGCTCATGTGGTTGGGTCCAGTGATGAAATCACTTGTGTAGATGTGTGGGCAGTGTTGGAACTGGGGCAGATGCAGGGGTGGGTTTCTGGATGATTATGATGGAGGTCTGTTGCGTGGTTACTGGAAAGAATTTATTTGAGGTTAGGGGGCTGTCTGTAAGCGAGAACTGGCCTTTCCCCCAATGACTCAGAGTGAGGGGTCATTTTCCAGGATAGGTTGTAGATTGTTGATAATGTGTTGGAAGAGTTTAAGTTGTTGACTCTAGATGATGACAAGTGGAATTCTGTTGTTTTGGGACTGTCTTGAAGTAGTTCATGTCTGGGTACTTTTTTGGCTCTGTCGATCTGTTTTTTCACTTCTCCAGGTGGGTATTTCAGTTTTAAGAATGCTCTATATAGATCCTGTAGGTGTTTGTCTCTGTCTCTGGGATTGGAGCAAATACGGTTGTATCTTAAGGCTTGGCTGTATACAATAGATTGAGAAACGTGTCTTGGACCGAAGCTAGAGGAATGAAGGTAAGTCTAGCAGTGATAGGTTTCTGGTATAAGGTGGTTGAAATTTGTCCATCATTTAATTGTACTGCAATGTCAAGGAAGTGGATTTCTCGTGTGGACTGATCCAGGCTGAAGTTGTTGGTGGGGTGGAAGTTGCTGAAATCCTTGTGAAATTCTTCAAGGGTCTCTTTCCCCTAGGTCCAGATGATGAAGATATCATCAATGCAGGATAAGTAGAGTAAATGTGTTAGGGGGCGAGAGCTGAGGAAACGTTGTTCAAGGTCAACCATAAAGATGTTGGCATATTGTGGTGCCATTCAGGTGCCCATGGCTGTGCCATTGACTTGAAGATACAAATTGTCTCTGAATCAGAAGTAGTTGTGGGTGAGGACAAAGTTGCAGAGCTCTGTAATCAGGTGTGCAGTGCTGTCATCTGGGATGGTGTTCCTGATAGCATGTAATCCATCTTCATGTGGAATGTTGGTTTAAAGAGCTTCTACGTCATGGTGGCCAGTAATTTCAGGAAAATTACTTATGTTTTGTAGTTTCCTCAGGAAGTCGGTGGTGTCACGACGGTAGCTAGGAGTGCTGGTAGCATAGGGTCTGAGGAGAAAGTCAATATAGCCAGATAATCCTGTTGTAAATGTGCCAATGCTTGAGATGATGGGTCGTCCGGAATTTCCAGGTTTGTGTATCTTGGGTAGCAGAGAGAAAACTCCTGGTCGGGGATAAGGGAGGGTGTTAGTGTAAATTTGATCCTGAGCAGCATCAGGGCCAAACAGTTGTTGCTGAATAGTTGTTTCAGGTTTTCTTGGTATTCTTTAGTGGGATCACAGGAGAGAGGCTTGTAGAATCTTGTATTGGTGAGTTGTCTGGTTGCCTCCTGTTCATAATCTGTTCTGTTCATAGAGAGTACAGCGCTCCTTTATCAGCCTCTTTGATAATGAATTGTTTTTGAGGCTGTGTATAGCATTGAATTCTGCATGACTGAGATTATATATATGTTATGTTGTTTTTGCTGACAATGTCAGCTCGAGCATGTTAGTGGAAGCAGTCGATGTAGAAAACAAGACTCTTGTTATGATCATTAGTAGAGGTTCATGTAGCCTTCCTCTTGTGGGATTGGCAGGGGAGAGGAAGGGAGGAGCAGCAAGATCAGTGTATTGTACATCGGTGTTTTGGAAATATTCCTTTAGGCAGAGGCAGCAAAAATAGGCTTCCAGATCTCCACAGAACTGAATCGTATTCATACAAGTGGTGGGGCAAAAGGAGAGTCCTCAAGATAGGACAGGTTCCTCTGCTGGGCTAAGAGAGTGCTTGGATAGGTTGACAATGTTGCTAGGTGAGTTGAAAGTATCTGGAATGAGAAATCTTGAAGCATGTAGCAGTTTGGATAGTTTATTGTCCTTTTTCTTCTGAAGGAAGATGGAGTGATCTTTGTAGGTAGTTTGTTGAATTTTAGTAAAGTCTGGAAAAGATGAAGTGTGTGTGGAAGCTTGGTTTTTTATTACAGTTTCTAATGTTGATTTTCTTCTGTTTGTTGTATAGAATGCTGATAAGGTGGTTCCTGAGAGTGTGGCATAATCTCTGGCTGTAGTCTGTGGGATACGTAGATTGCAGTGGGTTTTTCACCTTCAGTCCTTTAGGTATGATCATAGGCATGTGCACGGGGTGTGCCAGGTAGGCCCAGGCATACCCTAATGTCTCGGGCTGGCTAGCCCGAGCCATTTTTGCGCCCTGGGCCCCACCCGGCCCGGCAGTACCGCTCAGCCCAGCAGCACAGTGCTGCGCCCCTGAGGTGCCCGAGAATACCCCCGCCCAGCACTGCAGCATAGCGCGGCACCCCTGAGGCACCCGGGAGCGCCCCCACCCAGCCCTGCAGCACTGTGCGGCACCCCGGGGGTGTCCCCGCCCCACCCTACAGCACCATGCGGCACTCCCAGGGTGCCCCCACCTGTCCCGGCAGCACCGCGCAGCACCCCCTCTGCAGCACCATTCAGTGCCCTGGGGGCACCCCCGCCCGGCCCTGCATCACCATACGGTGCGCCTCCCTGGCCCTACAGCTTGAGCAGGCTCTGACTCCAGCCTTGCAGCTGTAAGACAGAAGCTGAAGGTAAGGGGGGGGGGAATAAGAGGAAGGGGTGGGAGAGGAAGGGAATTTTGCTGTGGTGGAGGAGGAAGAAAGGGGAAGGGGCTTGTATGGAGGCGGAGGGGAGAGGGGGAAGAAATGGGAAGGCACCAAAGGGACAGGGTAGAGGAGACACAAATGCTAAGAGGAAGTGGAGACAATGAGGAAAAGGGCAGGAAGGGAGGTGTCAGTGGGAGGGGGGACAGGGTGATTCTGGAAGAGGAGAGGGTAAGGGCATTGGGGATTGGAGCGAGAGGTGCTGGGAGAAGGCTTGACAGAAGGGGTAGGCATGAGGAAGGTGGGATTGGATCAAGTCATGTGTGGGCACAGGGGCATGAGGGGAATGGGGGCAGAGGGTGGTGAGGGGGTGGGCATCAAGGAAAAAAGGGCAAAGGGCGCAGGGGCAGCGAGGGAAGGGGAAGGCACCAGGAGGGTGCAGGGGTAAGGGAAGGTGCAGGTGCCAAGGGATTCTGGAGGTGAAGCAGAAGGGCAGACACCTGCAGGGGAAGGACCAGCACCAGAGGAGAGAGGTAGGGCATCTGTGTAGAGGGAGGTGTTAGAAGAGGGGATGAGGTGGGGTAGCTCACATGATCAGAGTAGGGCTACTGGAGGAGTGGGCACAAAGGGGAGAGAAGGGCTGGAGGAGGGGGGCAGGTCTCAGGAAGGCTGAGGGCAGTGAGAAGGGCAGGAGTCAGGACAGCAGAGGAGGGTGAGTGGTTGGGGGGCAGCAGGCACCAGGGGAGTTGATGGAGCAAGGGGAGGAGACATGGCAGCAGAGGGGAAAGGTAGATATTTATTAATAACTTGGGTGCCACAGTGGCACATCCAAACAAGCCACATGAACTCAGTGCAGGTGCACAACACAAAATTCATTCTGCTCATGGGAGGAAACTTGGAACGCTTCCCTCTCCCCAGCCTCTCCACCCCCGCATTAATGTCACACACATTGGATTAATGCAATTGCAGGATAGTTGCATGGGGGAGCTGAAGGGGTCCAAACTCATCCCTATTGGTAGGAGGATGGTGGGAAAAGTCCTTGGGTCGGGGGTCACATAACACTTTTTACTTTTGGTCATGTGCCCATCTTGCCCGGAAAGGGTAACCTCCAGGGGCTTGGCTAATGGGGGGTCAGAACTGTGGTTAGAGGAGTCAGGGGTGTGGCTAATGGGGGGTCAAAGTGCATTTTAAAAAATTCTTTGGGTGCACACCCTAATGAAATGTGCTGCACATGCCTATGGCTATGATGTTCATCTGTTTGCACTCCGAAAAGAAGATGATGTCTTTTTAGAAACAACACTACTGTCATCTGAAGAAGTGGGTTGTGCCCACGAAAGCTTATGATACCATCTACATGTTTTCAGTCTTTAAAGGTGCTACTAGATTATTTGTTGTTTTTAAAGTTTTTCCTGTTACAGACTAACTTGGCTACCCATTTGAAGCTTATGGACAATCAACAAATTAATAATCCAAATTGTAACCTTTTAATCCCATTTGTGGGTCCCAAAAGAACAGACCTGCACTGAATACAAGTTTCTACACGTGTACTGTCCCATCAGACACTCTGGTGGTTACATTACATTAAAGAATACTGCCTACAGAATTAATCAAGTGGTTTTCTTTAACAAAGTTGTGTGGCTTTTTTTGAAAATATTGCCTCCTATGGGATAGAAATTAACTTAGCCACATGATACTGAAATGGAAAAAGACTGGCTTACCTATATCATAAGAACATAAGAATGGCCACACTGGGTCAGACTAAAGGTCCATCTAGTCAAGTATCCTGTTTTCCAACACTGGCCAATGCCAGATGCCCCAGTGGGACTGGACAGAACAGGGAATCTTCAAGCAATCCCTCTGATAGAGGCTAGGGATACCACTCCTACCCATCCTGGCTAATAGCCATTGATGGGCCCTAACCTCCAGTATCAAGATTGCAACAATGCAAAGCAAGGAAATATGATGTTTTGCAATTGAAAGAAAGGAGAAATCACACGTTTTATCAGCCAAGACTGCATAAAGAGTAGTGCCAAAAATGAACTCTTCAACTAAGTGACAATGCTGAGTCTGGGCTTTTCTTCAAATTCTTGCCCTTTTTATCATAGCCAGTTTTTCTTGTTATGGTACAGTGCTCAGAGCAATACTGGCAGACAAAGCTTCTTAAACCAGAGCAGACCTTGGCTGCCATCAGTTATTATGCCTAATGTTCTATTTGAAAAATGCCTGCCTCTGTGCTTCTAAAATGGGCAAAGATTTACTTTTGGGGCATGCATACATTCTAACGTATTGATACATATTTTCTTTAAATAGTCCAGATAGAAGGGTTTAAAAACAGACAGATTAAGTAAACAGACCAAGCTTTTCAAAAGTGGCACCTCAAATTAAATGCCTAGTGCCCATATTTCATTATGAGAGGCAAATGCTCAGCTACCTACATAGGTGCCTAAGAAAGAGCTAGATGTCAACTTATTGAAAAGTTGGCCATAATGTTTAAAGTGCAGCTCTAATTGAAAAGAGAGGCTCTAAAATAGCACCGCTGAACTTATCATAGTTACTATGCCTGTGTGTTCAGAGCTATTTCTGCTGATTTTAGTGACTAAAAATGAGTTTTTACAATTTACTTCTATGAGTGCTGTGGAGTTAAGAATTGGGCTGCATTCTATAGGTTCTTGTATTTCAAACTCTTTAAGTTCCCGCTGAAAATAACTGGGTTGCATGTGCCTCCTTGCCTACCTAAGTAGAAGACAATGAAATTCAATGGGTATACCCGAAGGCATAATTTGGCCTGTAAATCCTCTCTTTCAGTTGATGAAGCATGAAATGGACAGAACCCAGCTTGACTTTATCATCCCAGAGTGAAGGAATGACATTTAAAAAAAAACCTCTGTATTTATTGGTGAAATGAGCAAATTAGAGCTGACATCATGTAGACAATAAATATGAAACCTCATAAAGCTATTTTAACAAAGTCACATTTCAGAGTAGAACCACATTATCACAAATTGATAAAATGCAGAGAGAATAAAGACTGCTACAAACCGCTTGAGCAAACTGTTTCCAAAAAAACATGACTAGGAATAAGTTTGAAGTCCTGGAAGTGTAACTCCTTTATACATCAGTAAGGATTAGTGTTCTAAGATGACCCATTCCAAATAATATTGTCAAGATATTTTAAGTCTTTATTTATGTTATGCATAATGGACGATTATTCAAAGTGATAGAATTTAGAAAAAAACTATTAATTTTTCACCATGCATGCTAGACTTGACTCAGGCTGGACATTGGCGCAAGATGGTGGTCAGTTTTCCCTTCCAGTTCTTACACATATTGGCACAATGAAGTTGCTTTTGGGCTTCCCAGTCTTTAGGTGAATTATTAAATCTATGTATTCCAGAGCCTGACCTAAAGCCCATTTAAGTCAATAGAAAGATTACTACTAATTTCAGTGGGCTTCGGATCTGGTCTGCAAAGACTTCATACAAAAATTTTAAAAAAATGGATGAAAATATTTCATTTCATATTAGGCCATGTAAAATCTCTAGTTTTTTTCTATTCTTTCCCAAAATTGTGCTCTGGGCCTAAATGAATTTACTTTGAAAAATTGATTGCTAAACAGTCTTAGTAAAAGAAAACAGTGTCCTGTTATATTTGGCCTGACCAACATAGAAGCAATATTCCAGTTATATACCATACATTATAAATTATATAGAAATCTTACTATATATTTTACAAATGTGTATCTGCCTGCCTGCCTGTAAGTCTGTTTGTTCAAGAACCACTCCTAAATGGTAAGAGTTAGGGTCACCAAATGTGACATGCCACTTCCTGATATCATAACTTAAAGCAAGGCCAGGGTTTGGTTGTGCTGGGATAATAGGATGTGCATGGAAAGCAATTGCTTCATATCAAATGGAAAGGGAGGGGTCTGATAGCAGGGACAGTTATACTCACATATGACCACAGAGGGCCAGAAAGCACGGGGGACAGTTATACTCACAAATGATTGTGGGGGAGCACCAGTGGGTGGCGTGGCTGGCCTCCCTGTCCTAGGCCAGCCTCAGGGAGTAGCTGGAGAGTGGGATGCATTCCGTCTGCCTTGCCCCGGGCCAGTGCTGGCCCGGGGCAACACCAAATAAGTCTTCTAGTATCAAATAAATGAGAAAGTGGAGGTGGGGAAGGAGGATAGAAACCACACACAGCTGGAAGGATATGAAAGGCCTTTTAGAAGACTAAGAGAGAGGATTAAATATGGCAAAGGTGACTTTGGGAAAGAAAACACTGAAGAGCTTTTAGTTAAAAAAAATGAAGGTCAGAGAATGTCAAGGACAGAAAAAAGAAAAGGTAAAGACTGAAGTTTTGGAGGAGGAGAACAACATGTGATCCCAAAAGGCCAAAAGTTAGTACCTCACAGTGATTGTTCAGAGAGAATCACTGAAGGACACAAAAAAACCACTAGATAAACAGCTGATGAAAAATTACCTTCATTCCTGCCGCAGCTGCAGGACCACTGGGATCTACAGCTTGAATATAGCATGGCTTGCTCCCCCGCACAACAAAGCCCCATCCGACAGCATCGCCAACAACCTTGAAGAGGGGAAAAAAAAGACACAACAGTATCCTTGTAACTCATGGGGTAAAGTTCAGATGGTTGAAGTCATGATTTCAGCATCTTGTAGTCATCAGCATACAGTACATGCAGCTCTGTGGAGAGAAATACTTTACAGTACAGGTTATACATCCCTTAACCGGGACTCTCTGGTCTGGCGACATCAGTGGTCTGGAAGGACCATGGATATTCCTGGACCACAGAGCCCAAGTATAGGGTGGTTGGGCCACGGGGCAGGAGAGTCAGGATGTGGAGATTCAGCAGGGAGTCAAGGTGTAGGCTGCAGGTGGCATGCCAGGGAGTTCTGGCTCTTGCAACCAGGCATACCCTGGCCCAGCAGCAGCAGCCGTGGAACTCTGGCCTCAGCTGTGGAGCTCAGGGGCCGGCAGCATCAGCCGAGGAGTTGCGGCCCCAGCTATGGAGCTTGGGGATGGCAGTGGCAGCCACGGAGTTCCAGCAGCAGTGGAGCTCTGGAAGTGGCAGAGCTCCAGCCCCAGAGCTTTATTCCCCAGCCATGGAACTCCGACCCCGGCAGCAGCCAGGGAGCGTTATCCCAGGCTGTGGAGCTCCAATGGTAGCCATGGCCGGGCAGGCAGCAGCAGTGCTGGGCTGGAACCTTAGCCGGGGACAGCAGGACAGGACAGGCCATGTTGGGAGGGACCTCCCCTAGACTGGCAAATTCCCTTGTTCAGGACTGGTTAGGTCCCGGGGGTGCTGGAGAAGGGAGGTCCAACCTTTACCCTCTGCATGAACTATTAACTCTATAATTATGAAGAAAGCAACCAACTGAATGATTGCATTTGTGCCCACAGTACTTTTCTTTTTAAAGTTACATCAGAAATATAGACTAAAGGCTGTGAGAAGCCGTACTTCCAATTAATACGTTCAAAACAGCTACTTTTGAAACAAGGGGGGTTGGAGAGCACAGCGAGCCCGGGGCGCAGCCCCCTAGTCTCTTTATAATCTTAAGTATTAATAACACTTCAAGAGAATTTGTGCATATTACTAGATTTCTGCCAGTGTAACTCTACTGAAGACAGTGTTAGACTCTCAGACTGATGGTATAATAAAGTGGAGAATCAGACTCCCCATGTATAAAACTAATATGAATGGAATCTTATGGTTGAGATTTTTAGAGCACAAGTATCAGAAAATGTAATTAGGATATAATTATACCATCAGAAAATATTGCACAATTCACATATAGAAGACAAATATGTACTGGAGACATACTGTGAATGTTTTTCTTGCATATGGGGCTCCAGGCATCAAGAGTTCATCAGAAGTCACCGGTCTTTTTAATACTGGAAAGACATACAAATGAGTATTAAATACAAACACTTCTGAAGAAACTTTCATAAAGAATAGTCTTCGCCTTTTTAAAATTTATTTATAGGACTTAATATTTTAGTGTATGCCTCGGTAGATGAAAAGTTGTGAAAGATCATTATATTAAGAGCTTTGGGGGTGAGTGATCTGACACCTTTGGCTAAACTGAGGTTTAGATAATTAGAATATTGGTATAATACATTTTGAAGTCATAAGTCAGGGCCTATGGAATACAAGTTTAAAAAATAGCTGTGTCTGTGCCAAAAGACATAAAGAGCTAGCAAGTGACCCAAAACCTGACCAGCTCTACGGGAAGGTTGATGTTCTGCAGGTTCAAAGCTATCATTCATATGAAATTTGAATAGACTGCTAATCACAATAGTACATTTATGTATTAAAAATATTTCCATGAAAATTCTGAATGACTACATGGAACTTAATACATTATTAAGCTGGGGTTTTTTTGCTTGACAATTCTGGTGCGGCTCTTCGCATTTTTTCCACCGCTGTTTTGGCTCTTTTTGTTAAATGGGTTGGCCACCCCTGAGATACAATAATACTAGTCATCCTAACTCTTCCTCAGACAGGGAGACAGATTAGATAACCCGTCACTACAGGAAACAATATTATTAGTATTTGTGCAGTCATTTACTCCTGAGTAAAGTGTGAGTAAACACTGCAAAATCAGAACTGTAGATTTTAGACCCACATGGTACTAGTGTAAATGACTGCACTAAATGCAAGGCAATGGATAAACAGGCCTTCTATTTATTACATTTTGCTTCCTCTGTTTTTTTTAATTAAGACTATGTTTGTGTGTTGTTTTCAGTGATACACTTTCTGATTATATCTGATTTTCATACCATGGAAGCAAGCTGAAATTTTTCAGAGATAACATCCCACATATCTGTAAGGGTAGGTCTAGACAGTGGCACTATTTCAGGATACTTTCAGTATCCCGAACTAGCATTTTCCACATCTTGACAGTGCGCCCGTTATTTCAAAATAGCTTTCGAAATAACGGACACATTATTCCAACATCCTGGTAAATCTCATTCCACGAGGATTAAGGAATATTTTGGAATAGTGGTTTATTTCAAAATTTGGCACTGTGTAGACAGCACCAAATTATGAAATAAGCCTTTTTGATAATAACTCAAAATAAGCTATGCAATTCGCATCACTCAAATTGAGTAGCTTATTTCGAGCTCAGGGTATAGTGTAGATGCACCCTAAGTGTTCTGAAATGCCATATATTGAAGGAAAAAGAATTCTGGAAGATAAAAGATTTTTTTAAAATTAATGTATCTGAAGAGTTAAATTTTGCAGATTCTGCCAGTACTATCATTCTATCTCTTTGAGATCAAAGCCAGGTCATGTTTCCCCTTTTAATGATCAACTCTTACCTTTGTACTGCAAGATGTTTTTTTCAAGAAAGCTCAACAAGCTCTGTTGATTAACATGTCACTGCTCAGTAATTCAGGTGCAGCTGATCTCAATTAGATCATAAATCATCTACACTGGTGTCCTTCATAGCATTTCTCCACCTTCAGAAATAGTTTCTTTTTCTTCATGATTGGCTAAACCATGCCCCAGTCTTCTTTTTAAGTTTTCATTTCTCATGAAATACAGCAGAAGGCATCCGGCAACTGGTCTAAGTACAATTTATTAATGTTTTTCTCATGTAGTCATTCTGGTTCTTGAGAAATTTTCTAAACGATTTATTCCAGTTTAGCAGGGGATTACTTGGAGTATGGGAAAAGCTGGTCGATCCCTGCTCATAGGTACTTTTTTCAGACTTAAAAATAAGTCTGTTAAACTGTTCTGAAGGTAAAATTTATGCCTAATTCTCTTCTTCCAAGATTTCATAATCAGCTATCTTAAGATACACTTCTTCTCACTATATATAACTAGAGCCATAAATAAATGGAAATACTGGGTACACTTAAGATGATGCATACATTTATCAACAACAATAAAAATGCCAGTCCACTTGTCACAATAATATTTCCAGGGTATACTAAATGGCTTAATGGGCGCAAACATTCACCATTTAGAATAGGTCATAAGAGACTCTCTGGAGAGAATACCTGACAGGTGCAACTAAAAAAGATTACACTGTGACATTCACCCACTGGTACATACAGATGGCAAGATGGAGATGAGCAACAGACAGCAGGAGACCCAGGGTGTCTCTACACAGCCAAGTTATTTCGGAATAATGGCTGTTATTCCAAAATAACTATGCGAGTGTCTACATAGCAATTCTGTTATTTTGAAATAATTTTGAAATAATGGCTGGCTTATTCCGACTTCTGTAAACCTCCTTCTACAAAGAATAATGCCTATTCTGAAATAGCTATTTTGAAATAAGGCGTGTGTAGACGCTACTCTTCTGCTATTTCGAAATAGACCTTCACCGGGACCATTCTAAGTTATTCCTCCTGGGGCTGGCTCTAAATTGAGATAGAACGTCTACATTAGGGAAGCCTGCCTCGGACTAATTTTGAGACTTCGCTGCAGTGTAGACATGCTATTTCAAAATAAGCTATTTCGGAATAACTATTCCGGAATAGCGTATTCTGAAGTAACTGTACAGTGTAGACATAGCTTCAGTGTGCAGAAAGCAAGACTGAATGTTATTCACAAAGAAGACATGCTCCAGAGAACACTAGCACTACTGAATAATGACGTCTAGTCATGTGACCAAACTGAACACACCAAGTTCTTTTGATGTAGGCTTTTATTGAAGACTCCAAGCAATGGCCAAAGATAGACTGTGCAATTGCTCTAGAGGCCGGAAAAAAAAAAATAAAAAAATTACCACTCTCTGTCTCTATTAGTTATACCAAATAGTCACCGTGTACAATGAGGGTAAAATTCACCCTTCCCCTGCACAGAATCTGAATAAATGGCCCATAATTTGAACAGCAGCCACTGGCCATTTGGACCCTTTATCAGTGGGATCAAGAACACTAGCCCCACTGAAGTCCATGTTTACACATGCTTACACTGCCCCTTTCCCCAGCCTGTTCCAACACCCTACTCCCCATCGGTTCCAAACTCCTTTCTGTATCGCACTGAGGATGCTGCCTCATTCTGTACTCTCCCTATTCAAGAGCTACTTCAGTGTGACCATGTCCTTTTGTGGCCATGAATAAGGAGTGAATAATCATCTCTAAAAGAAATTCCATTAACATTTTGATTTTCAGCCAGCCATGTGTACTACTGAATCCAGAACACACAGGCCATATTAATACCCTGTTGGAAAAAGTTAATGGTAATAAGGAGAGGAAGAAACTCTGCTTTGATATTCAAATAAAGAGGCTGAAAGAATATGTTTCCTGAGCTACTTTTTCCTTTCATAAAAAGACAAGTGCAAACAATTTGAACTTAGCTGTGGATGAATGAATGGCTGCCCTTCCATTTGTGGTAAGACAAAAAAAAAAGTTGAACCCTGACTGCCTTTATCTTCTTACACAGAGTGGCATAAAATTTAAACTAACTTAAGGGTTTAAATTGTCCCTGACATCCTCAAAGCTACATTTTTCTCCTCTTGTTCTGGGCTGTGTTACTTACTTCATAACCCAGGTGATTACCAAAGGCTAAGTTCTCCTCTCACCCTTGCAAAGTCACACCTGTATAACTCAGAAGAATTTATGTTTGGCAACTGATATGGTAATCTGGCAGTAAGAGCGGATATAAGGCTGGATGTCTTTCTAAAAAGATATGCTCTAGCTCAGCGGGTATCTAGGCTGTCCGTGAGTCATGTCTGGGGCTCCACTGCACTATTCCTCCTCCTCCTCAGTGACTCCAGCATGCCATAGAACAACTCCTCTCCCTCCCAATGGCTCCTTCATGCCACAGCATGCAGGAGGTGCTGGGAGGGAAGGGGCAGAGTGGGAAAGGGGTACTTGTGTGGGGGTGAATGGGGGAAGAGGATGGCCAGGGTGGGGCAGGTATGTAGCTATGAGTGGGCCGGGGGTGGGGGGGCACTGGCCAACCCATTTAGCATCCAGGTCCATCCCCAGCTCTACTCTGATCCTATTGCCTGCCATGCTTTGTCTACTTGTCTGGCACTCCTGTTGGGAAGCAGCGTCAGGGTGTACCCTACTCCACCCGCCTGGTGCTCCTGAAGCCCATACTCCAATCTCACATCTCAGCTGGAGAGCTGAGTGAGCAGGCAGAATGGAGGAAGCCCCTGGACTCCTATTCTGCTCCTTGGAAGGAGCACTGGGTGGGCAGAGTGGGTGGGGATATGAGGGCACCCATTTTTCCAGGACCCCGTAATCAGCCACTGGATGGAAGGCAAGCATCAGGCAGCCAGCAGCAGTAGATGAGATCTTAAAAAAGCTAGGCCTGACACCTGAGAGAGCTGGGCTCGGCCTGGTGTGATGGGACCTGGAAGAGAGCTGGGAGCCATGTGTGTATATCCAGGGCCCTGGGAAGCTCCTGGCCCTGGGGTCCTTCCATTGATCCACACAAGGTAGACTCCCGTGGGTTGGGGGGAGACAGGCCCCCCCATCCCCAACATAGATGCCCACCCACGCAAGATCAGAGTGCACCCATATACCCCATGCTGGTTACACCACTGGAGTAGGGCCTTGGGGAAGTAATAGAGTGGGGGCAGGGTTTGGGGCTGAGAAGAGGGGCTAGAGGTCCATGAAAAAATATAAATCAAAATAGGAGTCCTTGACTTGCTAACGTTTTAGAACCGCTGCTCTAGCTCAAACAGAAGTCATGGGTTTGATGCAGAAGTTACTGGCTGAGGATCTCTGTCCATGTTATACAGGAGGCCAAACTAAATAATCATAAAGGTCCAACTAATCACAAAATCTTTGAATCTATCACTCTTTAAAATATGCCTCAACAGATAAGTTTAGATGAAGAAATACAGTCAGTCATTTTCCCTCACTCTCCTTGAGAGGGTTGCATGGTGTCTAGTATGTACCAAATTCAATCTGCTTACCAGATTTGGGGTTGCATAATACTGGGGGGCTACTACTGAGAGTAGGACTGCTGCTGAAGTAACCACTACTGCCACAACTGCTCATGCTACTCCTTCTTACTGCTGACACAATCTTTATCTCCTTGGTGGGACTCACTGTGGAAAGGAGACAGAAAATACAGGGAGAAAGGAAACTCATCTTGATTCTTTTGGCACATTTCCCCTGCTTTGTTTGAAACAGTGGTTCCCAAACTGTGCTTCGTGAGCCCTTGGGGGTTCATGAAATGTTTTAGGGGGTTCTCAGTAAACATTTTGTAATGGCAGAAGAAAAAGGGTTTGCACACCATCCTGGGACTAAGGTCATTGCAACCAATATAAAGGCAGTAATGTCCCTCAGTTAGTCAATACTCAGGCATTCTCTGTGGTGCGCTGTTTTGCTCCAGTGAGATGTGACTGAATCTTCTCCTTTACTAGTTAATTCATTTGTAAAGTGTTCTCAGCGTGGTATTTTTATCTGAACTGTCACACACCCAATAATGGACAAGCGCCTGAAAATAGAAAGTGTAAAAACACAAGAAAATGAACATTTGACATCAGCTAGTGTTTCATCAAGTCCAAAGAGTAGAAAATCTTAGTCAAATAATCATGGCAGTCCTGGAAAGTTGCTTATGAAGAAAAGAAAATATGACGATTATATAAAATATTGTGATCAAGAGTGTTCCAAACCACAGTGTGTAATTTGTGGTGATGGTCTAGCAAACATCAGTCTCAAAACATCTCTTTTTTGGTGCCACTTAGAACTAGGCACCCCCTGCACAATTCAATAAGGCTTTTGATTTTTTTCAAATTAAAATTAGCCTAGTGGAAAAGTGACATTACCCATTTTGTACCCAAAGCAAGTACTGATAGTGAAAATGAACTGGAATAGTAATACTGAGTGAGCAACCAAGTAGCAAAAACACCAGAAGCCCCACATCATAGCAAAGAGCTTGATTGGTCCATGTATGCAAGAGTTCATTGAATATTTGGAGAAAAGGCTGCAAAAGGATTGACATATTACCTTTGTCCAATAATATGTTGTCCTGAAGAATTAATTATATGTATACAGAGTGAAAAATAGACCATACTATGCTACACAGATGGATAAATCAACTCTCTCTTTTGCTAGTGTTTTGTACATTAAATGAATGAAGATATGAGTGAAGAGAACTTGTTGCTTTGCCAACCATTGAAGGAATGTACAACTGGAGAAGATATCTTCAATCTGACTAATGCATATTTTCTCAAAAAGGAAACAGATTGGTCTCATTGCTTAGGCATTTGCAGTGATAGGGCCAAATCAAGTATGGGTACATATACCAGATTTGTAGCTTGAACAAAAAAGATTGTATCAACATAAGAACATAAGAACGGCCGTACTGGGTCAGACCAGGAGGTCCTTCTAGCCCAGTATCCTGTCTACCCACAGTGGCCAGCACCAGGTGCCCCGGAGAGGGTGGACCGAAGACAATGATCAAGCGATTTGTCTCCTGCCATCTCTCTCCAGCCTCTGACAAACAGAAGCCAAGGACACCATTTTATCCCCTGGCTAATAGCCTTTTATGGACCTAACCTCCATGAAATTATCTAGCTTCTCTTTAAACTCTGTTATAGTCCTAGCCTTCACAGCCTCCTCTGGCAAGGAGTTCCACAGATTGACTACACGCTGTGTGAAGAAGAACTTTCTTTTATTAGTTTTAAACCTGCTACCCATTAATTTCATTTGGTGTCCTCTAGTTCTTCTATTTAGGGAACTAATAAATAACTTTTCTTTATCGGCCCTCTCCACACCACTCATGATTTTATAACATCTCTTGGACTCAGTGTAGTAGCCATAGACAAGCCCTCATGGCAAAATGTATGCCTGAGGGACTGAAGGAAGTGCCAGACAATGCTGTGAATTTCATAAAATCATGGCCACCAAATTCCAGAATATTTCCCATATTCTGTGAAGAAATGAGTAGCGTACACAATTGTCTGTTGACCCATACTGAAGTTAAAGGGCTCTCATAGGGCAAAATCCTAGCTTATTTAGCAGACATTTTCTCCAGGATTAATGACCTAAATTTATCTCTTCGGGCCTCAATACAACAGTTTTTAATGTGCAAGACTGAGTTAAATCTGTGATAAAGAAGTTGCAGTTCTGGAAAAGGTGTTTGGAAAATAATCAAACTGAGCATTTCATTACTCTCCATGGCTCTCTGGAAAAACATTAACTTTGGGTCAGTGCACAAAAAAACCACAATATAACTACACCGTGCACTATATAAAATCAATATAACTGCAAACAACTTTCACAACATTCAGGGAATACTTTCCAGATATGTCAGGCAATAGAAAGCACTGAGGAGCAAGAGAAATTGATTGAGATCTTCTATGATAAACTGAAAAGGAATTTCAGCAGACTGCCATTGATTAACTTTTGGTTGCTTTTAAGACATGAGTTCCCCTGCTGACAGAAAAAGCTATTACAATTTTGTTACCATTTTCAACAACATACTTATGGAAGAAACCACTTTCCTTGTACACACATCTGAAAAGTAAATACAGAAGCAGACTTGATGCCAAACCAGATCTGATATGTTTATCTTTCTCCAGTGGTTCCATGCTTCCAAGAGCTAAGCAGGTCAAAGCAAGCACATTCATCTCACTGAGGAAATTTAAACTTCAAGACTCTTTATGAGAAATGGAAAGGGAGGTGGTTATTTTTTGCTGCTTTTAAAAATAAATAGGCTTCTAGTGTTTTAAAATAATTATGAAGAACAATGTAAGGTTGTTGTAGTTGTGAGTTTGCATTGCTGAAGACCTGAATACTGGTGGTAGGAGGAACTCTTTACTTCAGTGGACTTCTTAAATACCTTCATGCTGTTTCACATCTAATACTCCTTGATGAAATGTAGGAATCTTGTTTGATTATTATAATAGGATCAAACCACGAAAGTGAAATCCTGGAAAAGTGTTGCTGTTATAATAATGTGATAAAATTAATAATGCAATAATAAATAGTAATGTAATAACGGTGTGTAATAAGTGTGTCATAAAAATATATTTCTATGATCATTGCTTTTATAATTTATGCTCAGATAATGGAAATATTCATTTGTAGGTGGGGATTTGCAAGATTTTTCATGGAAAGGATTCACGGGTTGTTAAAGTTTGGGAACCACTGGTTTAAAATAACATCAGAACATGTTTTTATTTTCAATAATGCAATCATACAATCATAGTCAGAACACTCACCTATGTGCTGCAGGAATACATGATGTATGCACGAAAATATATATTTTACTCGGATATGTTGCATTACTACATGATCCATTTTTAGCTCATTTAATTCTCTGCAGTGCTTCCACCACTTTGATTTCTACATGCTAGTGTAACAGAGTGAAATAGGCATCTACTAAGTAGAATATTTTCTGCAATTATCCCCTGCTTTCTTCCTCATTTTATTCTGCTTCCTGCTGTAATAGTATATAACTTGTTCAGGCATTCTTCCCTCCACCCCCAAATTATAACATATAATTTATGCCAAAACCCTTTGGCTAAAACTATTTTAAAAAGCAAATAAAAAAAAAATCTTCTAAACTGACTGATTTCTGCCTGTGTAAAAAATGTAAACCTGAAATCCTTTATTTATATGATAGCAAAGAACAACACGAGGCAGCTAATTCTCTGAAAAACCAAGCAGGGAGAAGAACCTGTTTACTGGGTATGATATTTATTCATGGATGAAATTCTGAGCACTTCTCTTCAGTTAAATCTGCCTCATGCTAGAGTGAAGGGAGCCAACCTTGACACCTATCTGCAAGGAAAAGTTAAACAGTGAAGAAGTTAAAGGCAAAGAACCAAGGAGTCACCTGACTGAAAACTGGTGTGTTTTCTGTTGTCATGGTTCTGCTTGCGCAGGCAAAAGGGACTGTCATGACTTTCTGGCATCAAACGGGATTTCTCAGGAAGCAGCTCCATCAGCCTCCGTCGCCGGCGGAAATTCATTCTGAACTGGTAGAGCAGGTTACTATCTGTAAAATGGTGCTTATTGGACACTGAGGAGAGAAAAATGAGTGAAAACTCTGTTGGGCAGAACACAAAGTAGGGAGCAAATAGTATACATAAAGTTGCCATTTACATGCACGCATGCTCTTTTATGATAGCAGCACTAAAGGTACTGTCTACATACCAAGTGAAGGTGTGATTGCAACACAGATCTCTGTGCTAACATGGGTAACTATAGCATTGTTTTGAAATTGTTGCACAGGCTTCAGTGCAGATTAGTTGCCTGATTATATACCCAGGCTTCCCTATGGCAGGCCATTGTGTGTGCTGAAGCCTGTGCCACCACATACACATGGCTACCATTGCCTAACCTAAATAGATTAAAGTAGCACAGATATGCACACCCATGCTACAATCTCATCTTTGCTTGCCCTTGATACTCGTTGGCTACGTCTACACTGGCCCCTTTTTTGGAAGGGGCATGCTAATTTTGAAAGTGGGAATAGGGAAATCCGCGGGGGATTTAAATATCCCCCGCGGATTTAAATAAACATGTCCGCTGCTTTTTTTCCGGCTTGGGGAAAAGCCGGAAAAAAAGCGTCTAGACTGGCCTGATCCTCCGGAATAAAGCCCTATTCCGGAGGATCTCTTATTCCTACTTCAAAGATTCTAATGACACCATTATTATGGTGTTCAATTCTGCTCAGCTCATCATTTTGGATACTTTCATTTTGTAACAACAAAATACAGTTAAGGAATTATCCCTGTTTTTAAAATGAAGAAAGAGACAGAGAGGTTGGAGTCTTGTCCGTAATCGTAAAGAACCTGCTGTCAGAGCCAAGGCTAAAATTCAGAAACATCTATTTCCAAGCCCCATTATGAAACCCTTAAAACATTTCATAAATTATTCCCAGAAGTATTGTATTGTCATAACAGAGTAATGTAAAACAAACTCTTGAAACTTCTCTTTACATTAATCTTATAGACAATTTACTGAAGTTGAAGAAGACATGCTATATACAGCCCGTTCTAAAGACATTTTTATGCCAGCTCTCATGGGACTGAGCCATCATGAATATTTACAGGTAAATATATACTCCAATTACCAAGTATTTATTATTATTATATCACTATAATAATTACTTCCAGTTCAATTTTAATATTTCTGTACTGCATGCAATTCTTCTCAAGTAAATGTATATTCTCTATCTTCTTACTCTCTTTTATTAGTACACTTGTTTGGACAATCTTAAGAAATCATGACTCCTGGATCATTAGAAAATCAACACACATTGCCACTACAGATGCCAAAAAGTAGTCAAAAATTGTAGAGTAACAATTGCCCATGACACACATTAACCTAATTTCCTATTTTAAGATATCCATCTGTATCTTACAATAATAAAGCTTGTTTTGACTAATATACTAAGTAACCATGAGATAGAGGTTACAGACAGAATGGGCTATTCTCATCCTTTGTGTAACTCTGTTGCAGACAATGGAGTTATGCCAGGGATGAGTTTGATCTAGTATAAGCATATAACTGGAAAGAGCAAAGTTACAATGATGCCGTCATCATCTGTTGTAGCAACACAAAAAGATATTCTTTATCATTGGAATATTCTCTCATCTCACATAAATAATTACAGAATTCTGGGTGCTCATTTGACTGTTACAAAATGTTTCCCAAATTCTGAGTTATACCCATGTTAAAAACATAAATAACAGAGTGCAAGCTCTCAGTGTCAGGAAGAATAAATATTTGACTCCCAGATAATGTTACTTAATATGTGTTCCTTGCCAAAATTCAGTGGCAAAGTGAAATTAAGTAGAGTTTGAAAAATCAAGCTCTTTAAAAGGAAGGAAATTCCAAAAGTTAACAATGATTACTCAATTTCAGTTGCCTCCTTGTGCTTATGCTGTCAAATAAGGGATTCTTTAAAAGATATTACTGTGGGGCACTGAGTATTTTCTGCTTTATTGTTGCTTGATGGCTTCCATCTGAGTCATTATACTTTGAGACTTCACCTTTAGGGCTGAAATTCTCCATATTTGGTCTCTGCCCACATGTGACTTTATCTGGAGTATATGAGCATATATAATCACTTGTCTTTTGCTAAGCCTCTTAATGTGGATCTACAGAGCATGGGCGCTTATCATCTTACCTATCACATATTTTAAGCACATATCTAGGCTCACTCGCATAGATCCAAACCAACATCATATTTGTTAAGTCAGCAGAGATGTTTCAGACGGGTAGCCGTGTCAGTCTGTTTCAGCAAAAACAATGAGTCCTGTGGCACCTTAAAGACTAACAAATGTATTTGGGCATAAGCTACTCCTGTGTGTGATATCCGGGATATGTGTACTGAATTAAAAATATATAATACAAATCCTAAGTATTTTTGTAACTTTTTAAGCACCAATTTATGGTACCTTCTCAATTATTGGTAGAGCTTTCCTTAGTACCTTCTCAATTATTGGTAGAGCTTTCCTTAGTTTCAAAGTATGCACATCTAAGTTAATTTTAAAGTTAACAAACTTATCCACTGAATTACACCTAAGAAAGTTCATGCTAGGCAGGTCTGTGTGTTTCTTTATGACTGCACAAATTGTTCAGGAAATTGTGCTTGCATCTGACAAAGTGGGCACCAGCCTACAAAGATTATGCTCAAATAAATTTGCTAGTCTTTAAGGTGCCACAGGACTCCTCATTGTTTGAGCAAAAATGCCTCCACCGGTTTTGAGCACAAAAAGAATGAGTGATAATGGAAATCAATTTTTAAACAACCACAAAGATAAAGTGGTAGCATTTGAAACTTAGGCTATAGCTACACTACAAAGAAAAGTCGGAAAAAAATACGCAAATTGTGAACCACAATTTGCGTATCTTTTTCCATTTTTCTTTCGAAAAAGGCTTTTCTGAAATTTGGCATGTCTACATGGTGCCAAATTTCAGAAAAAAACCCTCCTCTTTCGACACATCCCTTCTTCCTCATAAAATGAGGTTTACAGGGATGGCAAAAGAGCATGATTGCGTTTCTGAATTTTTTTTCAGAAAAGTGGATGAGTTCCTTGGATGCAGCATTGCTTTTCTGGGATCCTCTGGTATCCCGGAAAAGAGCTGCACTCTAGACATAGCCTCAGTATGGAAACAGCCTTCAAAAAGGAGAAGCACTTAGCCTTGTTCCTGAGGTTACATATTGGGAATATATAATCATTTGTCTTTTGCTAAGCCTCTTAATGTGGACCTACAGAGCATGGGTGCTCATCTCATTTGTCAGCTTACCCATCACATATTTTGCTTAAGTCAGCAGAGAGAAGAGAGGAAATAATCCTGAACAATTTGCATAATTACAAAGAGATACACAGATTTGCCTAGCATGGCCTTTTTTAGGTGTAATTCAATGGATAAGATTGTTAAACAACCTTAAAACTAACACAGATGTGCATACTATGAAACTAAAATACAAATCCTAAGTCAGTACATACATTCTGGATGACACACACAGATGTAGAGCTAAGAAAAAATGCATGATGGGTCTGTTGCCCTTCTCAGCTATTTCGCATGGGTGCAGCTTCAATGGCATTACTCTTGATTTACATTAGTGTGGCCATGTCTACATTAGGAAATTATTTCAAAATAGCTAAATTTGACTTAACTCCTGATTTTACAAAATCGATATAGCGTGTCCCCACTATGGGGAAGCCTCAAAATTAGTCTAAGGCAGGCTCCATTACAGTGGACTCACTATCTCGACTTAGAGCCCCAGGAAGCACTGGGGATTAATAAATTCAAATTATTCTGGGAGTAGTTATTTTGAAATAGTGGCACCGGAGTATCCACACTAATGGTATTTCAAAATAACTATTTCAAAATTGGTGTTATTCCCCAAGAAAAGCAGGAGTACAGATTTTGAAATAAGTGGCTCCTTAATGCTAATGTAGACACTCTGTTTATAAATTCGACCTAAGGGGTGGTTATTTCGAAATAAAGCTCTAGTGTAGACCAGGGCAGTAAGTGCAAGGCAGCCTTTGAGTTGTACTGGAACTAGAGCTGTTTTTTATGGCTCTATCTGTACATTATTTGCCAAATACAACAAATAAAATACAACACAAACTGCAATTTACCAAATAACTTATACAATTTGTAACATTGACATACAATTTTGCGATCAGCAAAGGCAATATACAACTCTCAGATTTGCAGCGAGAGAGAAGTACAGCAAAAGAACAAATATTATGTTTATTCAAATTTCACAGAACTGGAGAGGATTTACAAAATGTGAAAAGCCACTTTAATAAATTAGGTGACTCATGCTTGAAAAAAAAAACAAGTAATTTTCACAATCACTTTTTTTCTTCAGGGTACATCTAGACTGCAGAGCTTTCCCGGGATATCAGAGGTATCCAGGAAAACCTGTGCTGCATCCAAGGAATGCGTCCGCTTTTCCAAAAAAAGTCGGAAAAGCAGATGCGTTTTGTCGGCATCCCTGTAAACCTTGTTTTATGAGGAAGAAGTGATGTTCTGAAAGAGGGGTTTTTTTCCTAAATTTGGTCCTGTGTAGACAGGTCAAATTCTGGAAAAGCCTCTTTTGGAAGTAAACCAGAGTTTCTTTTTCCAATTTATCTTTGTAGTCTAGACATAGCCTCAATCTCACCCACAATTTCAGTTCCACACAATTTCAGTGCTCATATCTCATCCATCACCACAATGTGGTGATTAATGCTTTCTGCTACTTGAAAGCTGAGATTCCTCCCCTTGGACAGATTCACTAGTACACTCCAGCTGCTTTCTATCCTGCAGGCATGAGAAGCAGCTGTTAACTCAACATAACCACCAACTAAAATGGGTTTATAACTCACTGGAGAAGAGCAAAGGAACCAGAGGTTTAGATGAATCTGCTTGCTTAGCAGTGCTCAGCTCAACAAGCTGGAAATGGCAAAATGTTAGCAAACTATATGGGATTTTAAGACCTGATGTCTCATGTATTTTCACAACTGGAAACAAATGCTTTGCTCCACTGGGAAGATGATAAATGCTGCTTTCCAGAAACACAAAGACTGCAGTTCTAACCCTTCTGCTGATTGAGAGATGGCCTGATTCATCATTACATTACAATGATGTAAAACAGGAATAACTCCACTTGTTATGATAGAGACCTGCTGGCATAAAACTGTAGTAAAGGCCAGAATCTTAAACGGCACTAGTACCTCCAAGAAGTAATATTTTGGCAATCATCCAAGAATTATATATAGCAGCGTTTCCCAAACTATGGGCTGCGGCCCGCTACCAGGCCACGGGAAAAAAATACCGGGCCTCAGCATGGCTACCGGGAGAGAAGCGGAGTGGGCCAGGCTAGGAGGAGGTGTGTGTGTGGGGGAAACCAGCCGCTGGGAAGCAGGGTTGGGGGCAGCGAGGCTGTCCGGCGGAGATCAGGGTGGGCGGTGGAAGCAGAGTTGGGGGCAGCAGGGCTGTCTGGCGGAGATCGGGGCGGGCAGCAGTGGAAGCAGGGCTGGGCGGGGGGGGGGGACGGGGGAGGAGAGGGCTGGCCGCAGGAGATCATGAGGAGGAGGACAGGAGAACCAGCCACCGGAAGCAGGGCTGGACGGGGGCAGTGGGGCTAGCCAGGGGAGATCGGGAAGAGAAGGGGGGGGAGTGAATCGGTGGGTGGGAAGTGGGAGTGACCCAGGCACATGCAGACCCGGGCACACGAGTGAGTCCAGCCCTGGGGATTCCATTTTGCCCCCCCCCCCCATACTCTCCTTCGAGTAGTTGAGAACTGCCTGGCTGGTAGACACACTCAGACATCATGAGCACATCTACCAGCCAGGCAGTACGCAGCTACGGACTGATACACCTAATAATAATAAAACTTACCTAATTAGAAAATACCGGACATTTTATATGTCTGGTATTTTCTCAATTTGTTTCCCAGAAAGAACCCTCAAATACCAGACTGTCCAGTACAAAACTGGACACCTGGCAACCCTACGCCTCCTTGCACCCTCCCTCCTAGCCAGATACCCTATCCCCAATCTGCTCCTGCTCCCGCCTCCTGGAGTGCCCATGTGGCGACGGGTCCCCCAAGCCCTGGCCCAGACTGGGCAGAGGATGCAGCCGGGTGAAACACTGAATATTTATTCATTTTTAATTATTTTTTTTATGTGCGTTTATATTTTAGGCTGCAAAAAACAATACTGAAAAAAAAACAGGTTCCAACTAAACTAAAAAGTTTGGGAAACCCATGTCTAGCCAGCTTTCTATCCATTTTACAGTCCATTTATCCAATCCATATTTCCTTAACTTGCTGGCAAGAATATTGTGGGTGACCATATCAAAAGCTTTGCTAAAGCTGGCACTGGGGGCTTTGGGAGGACCAGAAACAATTTATTTGAATATTCATCATTTTCTTAATGAATATGCAAATATGCAAATGAATGTTACCAGTCCTCCAAAAGCTCGTGAATGGATTTACTGGTTCCCATGTCAAAAAGTTTGGGAACCCCTGATATATAGCAAGTCTCAGACCCCAATGTAATGTTTTGCTTTTTGAAACAACATGATGTTGCACTGAGGTTTATACTCTAAAGATACAGCAGGTAAAATACAAAACAAATACATGACAAGGAACAGATCCTAACTCGAAGACCTTGCAACATAAGTGGTCTTTAGAAAGTATTTGAAGGACAGTAGGGAAGGCTCTTGGTGTACATGAGTGATATGTACCATCCTTCTGGGGCTGAATTGTTTTCTAATGTGGCTTTTCCACATGCTTCCTATAAAATGTTTTGGATCAACTCTGATTTCTTATCAATTATTCACTTTTGCACACAACCACAAGAACTCACATTTTAAAAAGCAGACGATAAGGCAACATTATGATGACAGTCTGTATCTCTAAGGTCATTCTTTTACAAAACTATAATGGATTTTTGTACAAAGTATGCCTTGTGCCATATCATTTAAAACTCATAATATGATGGTCATTATTGTCCTGGTAAAATGTGTGTGGCAAGTTACAAGATTCTACAGTATAACATTACTGAGACATATTCTAAGTATAGAGAAGCAGGCAGAAACCAGTTCCTCACAGACAAAAGGCAAGCCTCAGTCAGGTGTCAACAAAATGAAAAGGACTATTGCCTGGTTATGTGACCATTCTTTGGCAGGAAAAAGAGAGGGAGGGAGAGAGAAATTTACATCTTAGCAAAGAAACTGCTGGAAGTTCCCATTACTAAGACTTTCTGTCTCCTGAACACCAGCTGGAGATGATTCTCAAAGAGGATTAAAAGATATAAAAATGGGGAACATAGATGCCCCAAATCATCTTCCCTTCTTCTCTACTCAAAGCATCAAAACAACTGAAGGACAAGGTAACCAACACTGAACAGCCAAGGTGGTCTTGGCTGAAAGGTCTCCAGTCAGTAAGACTGCTAAAGCGTGTGGTAAGAGAGACCTTTGCTTTGAATTAGTTTAGCATGTTAAATTACATATTAGATATATTTTACCTTTTTATTGTAACAAATTATGACATTAATATTTCATTACTTGTAATTATTTAAAAATCTGTTACTGTAGTTAATAAACTCATTTTCCTGTTTAATCTAAACCAGTATGTGTTTGAACTGAAGTGTTTGGGGAAACTTCACTTGGGAGAACAAGATTTGGGCATATCTTTTTCTATGAATGAAATGACAGACTTTATATGAGCTTTATATGAGCTTGTGTTGTCCAGGAGGGTACTGGACGCTACAAGATGCACATTTCTGGGAGAAAGTCTGAGTCTTGGGATCTGCTGGTTTTACCCTGCAGTGCAATTCATGAGTGGTTAATTATAGCACTTGTATAGTACAGCTGTAAGTGATTTACATGTTGAAGGCTGTGTGTGAACAGACCAGGAGTGGTTGCTTTCCCAGCGAAGCAGTGTCAGAGGCAACCCCGGATGGTGAACTGAGGAAGCTCAGCTGCCAGTCAGTTCAGATTGTGCCCTGGGTAATGTCACAGTTATAAAATAATGGTGCCTTTTAACAGCCCTTTTTTGAGGAGGATACACAGCTTTCTGAGGCTGCTGCTTATTCCTTTGGCCTTTTGCCAGCTCAGTTTCTGTGTCTTAGGGACAGAAAACAGTGTGAGGACCAACTTGCTGGAAATGTGTGCACTCTTTTGCACAATGCTCTGGTTGAGTGAGCCCACAGACTTTAAAAACTAAATAAGGGCCTTGCACTGTAGTCATCTAGCATTCACCATACACTCAATCATTAAGAGCCTTCCATGGATACAAGAGGGTATCAGAGCCCTGAAAATTCATGATCAACCACAGTCTTGATATCTCACACACTCCACTCAGAACACAGCCATTGGGACTCTCTGCACATTCCATTTTTGCCTTGTGCATTCCTACTGCTTTTCACACATGAAACAGCTATTAGATGAAAATAAATGGCGCTGTATTTCCCACTGGACTGTGCTTTGCCCATTCCTCTCAAAGGCTTCCTGTTTTTCCACAGCTACTCTAACATCTGTGAATGTGTTTTAATAATGGAACCTATTCAGATTAGTTTCTTATTACACATTGATGAATCACGCCTGTTTGGAGCTCTCTCAAGCTAAGGAAGAGTCACAATGTTTACCCAAATTCTCAATAAGCAGAGAGTCAATGATTGGTCCTGGATCCGCTCTACTATATAAATATTATGCAATTCTAGCCTTATCAATTTCTATATATTACATGAACTGCAGATAAAGCCAACTGTGTACATGCTTCCTTAAATAGATTGTAAGCCGGTTGCTTGATTCCTAGGTCCCTGACTTATGCTCAGGCCTGTAAGTACCGTTCTAGTGGCTCCGGTCAAACTGGGTACCCTGAAATCAGGGCAAGCAGCGATAAGCCCACTGTCCCACACAATTTTAATTAGATCACCTTTATTTGTGAATACAAACAACAGCATTATACCTTTTTGCTTAATAGTGTGTTCCTTTGCTTAGGGAAAGTTTCTTGTTACACAACGCTAATATATTTCTGCTTGCAGAAGGGGGAGGAAAATTAAACATTGTAATATGTTCTTGCAATGTGAAAGCTGATAGCAGAAGTCAATATTTAATGTACAAGTTACTATGAATGTTGTTTACATCCACAAGAACAGCTGGGGTGGAAATTAGTGAACAATCAGTAAAATCTTGTGAAGTGCTGAGCTCTCCCATCTACTATAATAGGATCTACCTATGCTTAGTGTCTCTCAAAATTTGGCCCAGTGCAATCAACCAGATTACATTTTTTTATTTAAAATTTGTTTAGATTTAATATTTTTATAATAATATAACAAAGCCCTTACTCAAACAGAAGCTCTGCTAGCCAGCTACCTTCAAAAGAGTATTCTTTCCATTCCTGCATCGTTCAGGGAAGCAAATGCTGAGACCTCAACAACAACAAAAAAACCTATCACACAGATGGCTAGTGCTGATGAAAGGTATCAAGCAGAGTTCTGTAGATTGTAAAGACTTACTCATTAACACAACAGGTATAGAATAATTAGCAAGAATGCAAGTTTCTTCAGAAAACAGCACCTCTGAGTATCTTCTCTGTCCTACACAATCTACCACTAGGCCAGAGGGGATTGTCTAGAGGCGATCCTGGCAATTACAGACCGGTAAGTCTAACTTCAGTACCGGGCAAATTAGCTGAAACAATAGTAAAGAATAAAATTGTGAGGCATATAGAAGGACATAATTTGTTGGACAAAAGTCAACATGGTTTCTGTAAAGGGAAATCATGTCTTACTAATCTAGTAGAATTCTTTGAAGGGGTTAACAAACATGCGGACAAGGGGGATCCAGTAGATATAGTATACTTAGATTTTCAGAAAGCCTTTGACAAGGTCCTTCACCAAAGGCTCTTGTGTAAATTACATGGCCATGGGATAAGAGGGAAGGTCCTTTCTTGGATTGAGAACTGGTTAAAAGACAGGAAACAAAGGGTAGGAATAAATGGTAAATTTTCAGAATGGAGAGGAGTAACTAGTGGTGTCCCCCAAGAGTCAGTCCTGGGACCAATCCTTTTCAACTTATTCATAAATGATCTGGAGAAAGGGGTCAGCAGTGAGGTGGTAAAGTTTGCAGATGATACCAAACTGTTTAGGATAGTCAAGACAGAATCAGACTGTGAGGGACTCCAAGAAGATCTCACCAAATTGAGTGATTGGGCAACAAAATGGCAAATGACATCTAATGTGGATAACTGTAAAGTAATGCACATCAGGAAAAATAACCCCAACTATACGTACAGTATGATGGGGACTAATTTGGCTATGACAAATCAGGAAAGAGATCTTGGAGTTATCCTGGATAGTTCTCTGAAAACTTCCACACAGTGTGCAGCGGCAGTCAAAAAGGCAAATAGGATGCTAGGAATTATTAAGAAAGTGATAGAAAATAAGACACAGAATATCTTACTGGCCCTGTATAAAACTATGGTACGCCCAAATCTTGAATACTGTGTACAGATGTGGTCTCCTCACCTCAAAAAAGATATTTTGGGCTTGGAAAGGGTTCAGAAAAGGGCAACTAAAATGATTAAGGGTTTGGAACGGGTCCCATATGAAGAGAGGTTAAAGCGACTGGGACTTTTCAGTTTAGAAAAGAGGAGACTGAGGGGGGATATGATAGAGGTCTATAAAATCATGAGTGGTGTGGAGAGGGCGGATAAAAAGGAACTATTTATTAGTTCCCTAAATAGAAGAACTAGAGGACACCAAATGAAATTAATGGGTAGCAGGTTGAAAGCTAATAAAAGAAAGTTCTTCTTCACGCAGCGTGTAGTCAACCTGTGGAACTCCTTGCCAGAGGAGGCTGTGAAGCCTAGGACTATAACAGAGTTTAAAGAGAAGCTAGATAATTTCATGGAGGTTAGGTCCATAAAAGGCTATTAGCCAGGGGATAGAAATGGTGACCCTTGCCTCTGTTTGTGAGAGGCTGGAGAAGGATGGCAGGAGACAAATCGCTTGATCATTGTCTTTGGTCCACCCTCTCTGGGGCACCTGGTGCTGGCCACTGTCGGCAGACAGGCTACTGGGCTAAATGGACCTTTGGGCCGTTCTTATGTTCTTATGACAAATGAGACTCAGAGGAGAGACACCAGTGAGTACCAATTGTGTGTTGATCATGGGAGAAGGGCTTCAGCCAAGAGGGCAGAGAAGAGATGGGGCGGTCTTGGGGGAATGGGTGGAGTAGAGGTAAGGTGGGGCCTGTGGCAGGGGGTTCCCTAGGCCCCATGCCTGTGGCGCTGAGGAGGGGTATATCCCAGGCCTTGTGCCCCCTAAGGGACGATCCTGCCTCCAGCAGCACTCTCTCAGACACAGTTCCTCCTGGTACTCTAAGCTGCACTCCTGCTAGTACACCCAGCTACCTCACTCTGCATTCAGCCCCGAAGCTATTCCCTGCCTGCACCCTGAACTACCCCACTCTTTGAACACAGCCCCTAGCTAATCCCTGGCTGCCTTCTGAGCTTGTTGAAAGGCTGAAAATTGTATATGAGGTCAGGTTGAGCCCTACTAACATATGTTCCCAGCAGGAAAAACATGGGCAAGGAAAAGCAGGCACATCCACCCCATTAAAAAGACTCCTGACCTATAAGTTACTTTATATTTTTATTTACAATATTTAATTTTTTTCTAATGAGCAGAGACTAGGATTGGGTCTTTATTTACACAGCACAGAAATTCAAATAAGACACTGAAAAGAAATTGAAAACATAATATAGTGTTCAAAGTTGGACAGTTATTTTGTTTTAAAATCAAATTACTCAATGTGTTTTAACAATTTTGCTAACGCTGAATTGCTTATTGTTCGATTTTATACACAATTGTGCTTTCCCTGTCTGAACACATTTTGCTCTCAATATTTGTTTTAAGTGCTTTACTAAAACTGCTTGGTTTCAAAAAAGCATTTATTTGAGTATCTATTGCTAAGGTTTTCTATCATTACAATTGTTTACATTGAAGTGAAAAGAAAACATATTGTTTATTTACAGTGTTACAGTTTATATGAAGGCAATAAATTCCTCAAGAAGTGTTAATAATGGGGTGCAGTATCTGCACTGGGGGGCTTCCGGGAAAAAAGTTTGGAACCCCCTCGATTAGAGAAGCCGGGGAATATGCACTAAGCTGTTGCAGAACAGGGCAAATGGAGAGCTGTAACTAGCTCCCTCGTACCTGCTCTTACCGCTCTGTGCCACACCGCATTAAGTGAATTTTAGCAACTGCAGATAATCTGTCATAGTGCTTCCAACACTAGATAAAATATGACAGATCCCTTGAATGTAAAAAAACCTCTGATGTCTGAATGTTGAAACATTCAATGTGTCTAGACGTCTTAAAGAAGTGGAATTTTATACAGCTGCAACATTTGTCCTATGCATGCACAGACATGCTTATCGCTCCTTTTTAGAATCTTTGCTCTGTCTGATTAATTTAATCAGCAGTTGCAAAGACAGGCTAAATACTGATAATTGTCAGAGGCAACTCAAGCGTTAAGAGATGTACCCTAGTACAAAAAGGGACCAATTTTCAGGCTATGACTTTTACTAGGGCTCACAATTTTTGTGAACCATGACTTGAATGCACAACATATTAGAATACTCATATGAAACCACTTTTGCTCATACAAATCCTTTAGATGTCAAAAAGGCTAGTTGCAAAGTCAATCATAGTATATGAGAAGTTGTGCGTGCATAAAGGGAGGTCAGACTGAGATCCTTTAGAAAATTTACCACAAGTTGTCTATCAACTGTCTATAGTACAACACTTCTGAAGTTGAAACATTTCACCTTTCCTACAGCATTTGCATAATTCATTTTAATCATCTAGTTTTCCTTTTTAAATTAAGCAGAGTTACAAGCTTTCTGGGTAAAATTAGGTTTGAGGCGGTCTGATTAAAATGAAGACAAACATGACGGCAAACTGCCCAGAATATTAGAAGAGTCAGAGACTGCCTCAGCTGCAAAATATTTTTCTGTAGTCACTGAAATGAGAACAGGTATCAATAAATAACTATTTAGTTATAAATGGAAAATTGCTATTAATCTAGTATCTAAATAAAGACTAGATCTATTAGATGTGGAATTGTAGTGATAATATTATAATAAATAAAAATAGAAGAGCAAAGTGTATTTTTTTCTCCTTCATGCATATTCAACAATATTATTTGCTAGAGATCACCTTTAGGAAAAGAAGGAATTTCATTCTCCATTTTTATTCCATCCATGTTCTTTCCACTTGTACTGTCAACAAGGATGTCAATTAATGTAAAATGAAACTTTATAGCTGATATCAAAGGAACGAGCAGGAACATAGTTTGGTGTTCAGATTCTAGAATGAACTCACTATGCTGGCAGTGGGGAAAAATACTGTTTTTTATTGGTAAATGGAGTGCATTTGACCTAGAATTCAGTAAGGGGGAACAAATGGAATACCACATACTGACTGTTACAGTTTGAGTCTAACATTTTCTAAAGAAAACCTCTCCATTCTTCTAGCTCTGTTATTTAAGGAAAACAAAACTGTACCATCTCAGTAAGTCTATAGATATACCCACTTGCTACAGATAAATCAGTAATCACACATTCTTTTATCAAATAATGTCTAACCATATCCAAACAAACTGCTTTACTGAAACCAGTAGGACAAAATACACTTATGAAATAATCTGTTGTTTTAAAAGACTACCCAAAATATTCCCAAATACAGTGCTAAATCCCAAGGTCCTGATTCCGTTTTTATTCCATCTTTATGCAAACAAAATCTCTAAGACGTTAATGGAATTAACCTTTGTCAAATAAAGGTGAATAAGGAGTTTAGTATTTCTTTTATATTGGGTACAACTCTGGTCTAGCTTTATTAAATAACCAGCCCTGTTCAGCCACCGATTTTCAATACCCTTAAGAGATCACTAAAAGGTTCATGGGTTTCAACAATAGACTCACAGGGTAGATTGTGTTTTTGGCACCCTTTAGCTCACTGGAGACAGATGGATGAGGTATAAAATGAGAAACAGACTAGATGGGTGTGGAGGAATTCACTGTCTCTAGAATCTCAAAGAGAAATCCTAGATGATTGGACCAAAAATTCGTATCCAGGCAGCGTACACAGGTAGGTCTACCAAACAACATGACTAACAGGTCACTTCTCTGGACTCTCATCCTCTCTCCAAGGGGAGAAATGAATACAGTGTGAAATGGTCTAGATTTACTATTCTAAAAAATATTTACACATGCAAACACATGTCGGTATATGTTTGTTAGAGAAAGTAAGGTCAAAGAGGTGCACCTCGCACTTAGAACAGAAGATAGTGAGGTTTGTGATGGCTCTTAGTTCCTAGGGGAATTCATTCCATGGTCTTGGGCTGGCTCCCCCAAGAAATCTGTAGTCACCTGAATCGGTGAGCTTTACCCTTATTGAAGTAAGTTATGTTGTGCCTATAGTACCCTGGGGGCCCAGTTTGCTGGGCACTGAACAGATGCTAAATCCCTTCCTCGAAGGGATTCTTTACAATCCTTACAGTGCAGGACTAACAGTAAAAATGTTCCAGGTGAAAGTGATTTCACCATTTTTTTCCAAACAGACCTGGCCAATTGTGCAAGAAGACATGCTTAGGACATTCTTTTCTGGTACTGCATTAAGGTCTTCTCATGTCTTGAAGTGTGAGGATTTATAAAGCTTGTGTAAACACTGTCTGCATAAATGCTTCCCTGAGAGCTAGCTGGGAAAAAAGGAAGAGACTCTGGGTGTGTTTATGTATATACAGTTTGCTCCTGTCTTGCTTAAATGTCCTCGATACTCAGCTGATAGAGCTGTGCTTTGCTCATTGTAATCAACTTGGCTGGTGCTGGGTAACAAATTTTGTTAGTACTAAATGCAATGACTATAATTATTGTGGGAATACAGAAAAGAAAAACTGTGCTTAACCTGTCCCAAAGGAGGGAGACACTCACCATTTATAGAGGCTTGGCACATGCATGTAAATACAGTTTGCTCTTGTTTTGCTTAGATTTGCTAGATAGTCAGCTGATGGAGTGGTGCTTTGCTCATTGTAATCAATCTGGCTGCTGTTGGGTCACAAATTATGTCAAAACTATGTGCAGGAATTGTGAAATATGGTTACCAATGCTTGTAATTATTGTGGGAATACATAAAAGAAAGACTGTGCTTAACCTGTCCCAAAGGAGGTAAACCCTGTCAGTTTCAACAACCTCAGATGGGTAAGAGCTCGAATTTCTGAATTCTGTGAGGGTATGAGGGAAGGGCGGGATTCCCAACCAGCAGGCTACATGCCCTTAAGGGTCTGCTGCAAGGCTGGTTCAACCTGTTTCTCCCCACTGTTCCAAGAATAGAGCTAAACAGGCTCCATTAGGAGCCTCTTTTTTATTTTTAAATTGCTTCATTGGGGCTGAAATTTTTGTTCAAGACTGTGTTTGGGTCCAAGTGCTAAAATCACTGTGAACTGAAATCACTTGTGGCAGGACTGGATATCTGCCCAGAGCAAAAAATCACTAAGAAACAACCCTATGGGATGGCTGATGGGAGCAGCAATCAGATGGCTAGCAGGAAGTCAGTGAGTGGGTGGCCAGTAAAGTGACCAGCAGGAGCAGTCAATGGGCAGCCAGCAGGAAGACTGGCTGGATCAGTGAGCGTGGTGATATTACCCTCCGTCCCATGTATAATCAAAGAAGACTTCATGCAAAGGTACCTATGAACTCTGGGTCTGCACTGACCAGACATAACTTTGAGTGGGGCATTAAGAGGGAGAAGCACGCCACGAGAATTGGGGTATTGGACTCAAGAATTTGAAGCAAAGGACACTCCCCAGCAGGCTCTGGGGAAAGTGTCTTGCTCGTGGGTTTGTTTGTTTACTAAAAGTAATCTAGCATTAATCTAAGAATAACAACACATACAGTATTTATAAAGAAACAAACTCTTTCTATCTTAGATCCTGTGCTTGCGAGAGGGGCAGAACAGCCTTAAAAGAATTGCCTTGCCAATGGGTAGAGTAAAATGTTCTCAGGTTGCTAGGTGGGGACTTGAACCAGTTTGGTTATATTATTGAAAAGAACCTCTTAAATATTGAACCTGGCCCTTTTTGCTGTCCACTACTACTAGCAGAAGAGCTATACTTGTAATTTCCATTCTAGCTAATATAATTCTCCTTATTTATTGCTCTAATCACCTTTGACCCTTACTAAGCTATTACCTCAATTACATCATATGGCAATGACTTCTACTGTTTCATTATCCTCCCCAAAAATAGTTACCTTGTATTCATTGCTGATTTGTTACTAGTGGTTTTTGAGTGCTTTTGAAAATTCCACCCTTTCAATAATTATACAGCCATCTATCATTTGGATAAGAGTTAGAATTAACAATATTTTAGGGCGAAGCTTCATGATCTGCAACCTCTTTACATGAACCTACATGGAAAAAAGTGTTGTAAACAGTATTACTTTTGCTACGAGGCAATAACTTCCTCACCGTGCTGTATAATTCCATGCTCCAACAGTCTACGGCCAAGTTGTTCTGCCTCAGTCCTTGCTGTGACTTCTCCTTCCTGGATCAGCCATTCAATAAACTCAGATGCCACAAAGGTCCGTTCATACTTGACTTCCTCCTCTTCTCTGGCTTGTAATAGTGTGTTCTCAGAATTCATCAGCCTGCCACACAAGAAAAAAAAACAATATATAGGGAAAGCAGTTCTTCAGAAAGCAATTTCGAATCCATTTTAGTAGATGTCATTAGTAGTAAGCAAACAGATGCAATTTGTCATTGTCTAGCAAAGTTCTTAATTATAAATTGGCATGTGGAAAGAAAATTGAACAAAAACATTCTCAGGCTAAGCATGTAAAACTGGTAACTCCAATTCAGAAAGCAAAAGGGGCTGTTAACAGGTGTCTAAAGAGTCTTGAAACAGATCCTGTGAAATATATTTCCAAAAAATAACTGTCCCAATGTTATGATTACACATAGAGAAAACTGAAAACGTTTTTCTTTAACAATACTTGCCTTTACTTTAACTTGTGTGATCTTATGATGTTGAACTACGCCCAGCTTTCTTTCTGTTATGTCCTCCTTGATTTTATCAGCGTCATCAAGAACATTCAAGGCACTAGTGTACTAGGGTATATTACAGTTACCTTGTGCTCTCTTTGAGACAGCTACTTTGCTTGAAAGAAGTCAAATTTTGTTGTTCCTCTATTTTTAAAATACTTGTAACTCATTGTGCCAGAAGGCCCCAATCAAGATTGTGCTGGACAAAGTGGCAGCAACTGGGCCAATGAGGCCTATGCTAGAGGCCCCAGCCAACTAGACAAGCCCCAATCCCCCTCTCTGGCAGAAGTGCTATATGGATCGAGTGGGGCAAATCCCTGCACCTCAACCCTACTCCCTGGCAGGAGCACTGAGTAGGGGGACAGGGCAAGTCTCCATGTCCCTACTCTATATTCTTCACAGGAGTGCCAAATGGGAGGAGAGCGGTCTGCAGGCAGAACAGATGGGGAAAGGCCTCCACTTGCTCTGGCCCAGAGCCCCACAACTGGCTGGAGAGAGGGAGAGGGAGTGTGTGTGTGTGTGTGTGTGTGTGTGTGTGTGTGTGTGTGTGTGTGTGTGTGTGTGTGTGTGTGTCAGACTGACAGACAACTTCCAAATGCTTACAGATCGAACGATATTGGTTACAGAGTGATGAGCGTTTTGTAACAAAACAAAAAGATTGTTTTCAGAATCAGAATCCAGAAAATATTCCCCAACAAGGAGGATCATTGAATACTAGAACTGGAAGGGACCTCAAGAGGCCAAGTCCAGTCCCCTGCCCACAACGGCAGGACCAAGCACTGTCTAGACCATCCTTGATAGATGTCTATCCAACTTGCTCTTAAATATCTCCAGTTATGGAGATCCACCAACCTCCCTAGGCAATTTATTCCAGCATTTAACCACCCGTACAGTTAGGAAGTTTACCTAATGTCCAACCTAAACTTCCCTTGCTGCAATTTAAGCCCATTGCTTCTTGTCTTATCCTCAGAGGCCAAGGAGAACAATTTTTCTCCCTCCTCCTTGTAACACCCTTTTAGATATTAGAGATCGGCCATCATGTGTCCTCTCAGACCTCTCTTTTTTAAACTAAACAAGCTCAATTCTTTTAGTCTTCCCTCATAGCTCATGTTTTCTAGGCCTTTAATCATTTTTGTTGCTCTTCTTTAGACCTTCTCCAATTTCTCCACATATTTCTTGAAATATGGTACCCAGAACTGGTCACAAAACTCCAACTAAGGCCTAATCAGAGTAGAGTACTGTGGAAGAATGATTTCTTATGTTTTGCTCACAACAGTCCAAAAATCATATTTGCTTTTTTTGCAACTCTGTTGACTCATATTTAACTTGTAGCCCACTATGACCCCTAAATCCCTTTCTGCAGTACTCCTTCCTAGACAATCACTTCCCATTCTGTGTGTGTGAAACGGATGGTTTCTTTCTAAGTGGAGTACTTTGCTTTTGTCCTTATTAAACTTCACCATATTTATCTCAGACCATTTCTCTAGTTTGTCCAGAGCATTTTGAATTATGACCCTATCCTCCAAAGCACTAGCAACCCCTCCCAGCTAGGTATCATCTGCAAACTTAATAACCATACTCTGTATGCCATCACCTAAATCATTGATAAACATATTGAACAGAACCAGTCCCAAAAGAGACCCCTAAAGAACCCCACTTGTTATGCTCTTCCAGCATGACTGTGAACCATTAATAATTACTCTCTGAGTACAATTATCCAGCCAGTTATGCACCCACCTTAAAATAGCCCCATCTAGGTTGTATTTGCCTAGTTTATTGATTAGAAGATCATGAGAGATTGTATCAAATGCCTTACTAAAGTCTAGGTATACCACATTCACCACTTCTTCCTTATCCACAAGACTTGTTATCCTATCAAAGAAACCAATCTGATGGCTTTGACATGATTTGTATTTTACAAATCTATGCTGGCTGTTACCTATCACCTTATTTTCTTCCAGATGTTTGCGGATTAATTCCTTAATTACTTGTTCCATTATCTTCCCTGGCACAGAAGATAAACTGACTGGTCTGTAGTTTCCTGGGTTGTTCTTATTTCCCTTTTTATAGATGGGCACTATGTATGCCCTTTTCCAATCTTCTGGTATCTCTCCTACCCCATTTCCACTTTTATTTTAACTTGTAACCCTACCCCATTTCCACTAGCATTCACTATGTTAGGCATCCCTTTGTCATCAAGCTTCTTGGTGAAGACAGAAACAAAGAAGTCATTAAACATCTCTTAACTTCATCACTGGGCCTCAGTGTTCTCCAGAAAGTACTGGCAAGTTCAGCACTGGGGCTTTTAAGGTAGGTCCACACTGCAGTAAAAGGCTTGCACTGATGCAGATGGCCTGGATCAGCCTTTCTCGGCTGACATGGCTCAGGTTGTGGGGTTAAACATTGCAGCATTCAAGCTCAGGCTGAAGTCCAAGCTATGAAATCCCACAATGGAGGTGGGTCTCAGAGCCTAAGCCCAAATGTCTATATACCAAAAATGTCTCTGGGACTCAGTACCGCAGATGTTTTTACTGCAGTGTAGACCCCAGACATCCTTTACAAACAATCCTTACAATTTTCAGTATAACTGCATAGTTAAGTTGGGAAGACAGGATATCCCAGTGGTTAGGGCAGTAGCCTTGGTATTGAATTCAATCCTCTGCTCTCCCATAGACTCCCTGTGAATTAGGGCAAGTCACTTAGGCCCTGATTCTTAAAGGGAGGCACCTAACTTCCATTGAAATGAATGGGAGTTAAGCACTGCTTTGAGGATCTGAGTCTCTGTCTCTCTGTGCCTTGTATCCCCTTACGTAACAAGGGAATAATAGCTCTTCATTCATCCTTTGCTCTATTTATGCAGGCTTGCATTGCAGCACTGACTGCCTGATACAACCTCTTCTTTAAGGGGACCTTGTGGCCTGATTTACAAGTGTGTGCCACATTTCTCAGAATCAGCATAACAATCCTCCCAAATCTTCTAAAACCCTCCAGCTGGAGATGTTACAACACAATTATCCCACAGCCTCTCAACCTTTTTGCCCTTCTAGTTAGAAGCCAGAATGTGGTCCACATGTACATGAGCTTGCTTTCAAATTGCAAGAGCATCTACAGCTCATCTCAGCAGAAAAAAATAAGCATCTGTCCCTCCAGTTTTGTAAGTCCCAAGTCTTTGTAACCTCTGTATAAGATGTTGTTGATCACCTCTCTTTTGCACTGACTTCTTGGATACATGCATTACAACTGCAATGACCTGGGATCATTTTCAGATGTTAAATGACATGAAACTCAGCCCACAGAAGGTCTTTTTAAACACAAATTAATTTCCAGCTAATCTGAAGGGACATGACTCTACTCTAGATATATACAGGCAGTCCCCGGGTTACGTACAAGATAGGGACTGTAGGTTTGTTCTTAAGTTGAATTTGTATGTAAGTCGGAACTGGTACATATTGTAGGGGAAACTCTAGCCAAACATTTCTCCAGAGCTCAGTTTTATTCTCCCACACCTTACTTCCCTCAGTCCTTTATTCTCAAGCTGAGGTGTCTGCTGAGAAAAGCCGCTCCGCGTCTCCCTGGTCTGCTGGGGTGGGGGGCACTAGCTTTGCGTCTCCCTGGTTTGCTGGGGGGAAGCAGCTAGTGCGGGGTTGCCTCACCCCATTTGTAAGTAGGGATCCGATGTAAGTTGGATCCATGTAACCCAGGGACTGCCTGTATTGAAGTTGTTGATTTTATACTCCCTCAAATAACTATGTTTAAAGAGGTATACAAGCTCAGTGCTGATACTTAGTGGAAGATATCAGTATGGTGCACAATACTCAGGAATTGTGAAAGCTTCCTAAAACAAGAGAGGGGAGCTGCACCCCTCTGCTTGCTATGCTCGCCCAAACTGTGGGCCCTTCCCCCACTCTAACCCTTATCCTAAGCCGAAGCCCTATGCTGCTCCTTCTCCTTGAGCCCCCACACTGCCCCCCAATCACTCCTCTCTACCCCATCCCCTCATCACCTGCCCTTACAGCCAATAAAAGTGGTGGGGAAAGGGCCCCCGACCTCTCCGTTGTGGTGCCCCATATCACATTCGTGTTGGAAGAGCATGATATGTATATATTAACATCACCTCATCTGGGGAGAAGTTTAGAATTAATTAATGGGGGCATCAGAAAGTGATGCTATAGGAAGATATGGAGAATGCTCAATTAAAATCTACATTGGCTTAAGCCAGCAGTTCTCAAACTTTAGCAACTCAAGGACTTCCATTCTGATTTAAATGTTTTGTGGATCCCCAAACTCCTTCCTTGGCTCAGGCCCTGCCCTCACTCCATCCCTTCCACCCAAGGCTCCACCCCACCTCCTCCTGCCTCTCATTCCACCCCTGTTCCTCCTCTTCTCCATCTCTTTCTATCCCCTCCCCGAAATGCACCACATCCTCACTCCTTCACCACCTTTCCAGCACCTCTTGCATGGCACGAAACAGCTTTTCCCTGGTGTCCAGGATGAACTGGGAGGGAGGACGGGAGGGACAGGAGTTGATCAGCAGGACCAGTGAACCCCCTAGAATACCCTTGTGAAGCCCTAGGAAATGCTGATTTACATTGATAGGTACAACACATACAATCAGTGGACCGCTGGGGCTCCGCATACATTTTTACACATGTAAAGGGCTCCGGAGCCCAAAAAGTTTGAGAACCGCTGTTCTAGGACAAACCCAAAACCAGGAGTGACATTCTGGGGTGCAATCTATGCCAGTGATAGCCTATGTTATCACCAGCCCTGTAACCTGGCATTCCCTGCCAAAGCCTTACTGCTGAAGTGCCCAACAGGGATTGCACACAAACAGCCACCAGCAAGCAGGTGCTACTGAGTGTCTGGGGGTAACTGCAGCCTGCCAACCACACCTGGCATACCCTCTGACTTTTACCAGCCTTGGTTACTTCTGAAGGATGACCTCAACACACATTCCAATCCTGGATTTTCCCCCAATAATGTAAGTTCTGTCTTCATGTCAAGATTCTTCCCCAAAGTACAATGGTTACTTCTTTTGCCTTCTTAAGTGAGAGGAATGAGATGGACAGAGAGAGGATAACTTGTTTGCTCCTCACTTTGATAGCTCAGACGCCTTCATAAAAGTTTTTTTTTTTCAGTTCAAAGTAAGGAGACATGAAAGTCTGGTGGGGAAGGAAGTTTGCTATGTTTTTTAGTAAGATACAGATCTGTTTGTTCCTGCCTCCTTTTCTTGCCAAAATCCACTTCATAGCTGATGGCCCAGTAGCTTTGATGACACCTGGTGAGGAGTCAACTTGTCCTTTGACTTTGAGAAACACATTTACCCACTCACCAGACTTGTCTGGTAAATGCACTTCAGTATTCATTTCATCTCATGCTCATAATTTCACAAAAAATGTTACATACATTTTACCATCATACTACTGACCAGTGATAGAAATGTAGCCGTGTTAGTCTGGGGTAGCTGAAGCAAAATGCAGGACAATGTAGCACTTTAAAGACTAACAAGATGGTTTATTAGATGATGAGCTTTCGTGGGCCAGACCCACTTCCTCAGATCAAATAGTGGAAGAAAGTAGTCACAACCATATATACCAAAGGATACGATTAAAAAAAATGAACAAATATGAAAAGGACAAATCACATTGCAGAACAGGAGGGGGATGCGGGGGGGGGGGGGGAAAGGAAGGTAGGTGTCTGTGAATTGAAGATATTAGAGGTAGGGAGAGTGGGATGTTTGTGAGTTAATGGTATTAGAGGTGATAATTGGGGAAACTATCTTGGTAATGGGTGAGATAGGACTCAACAAACATTTGAACTTTTTGGAAAGTGTCGAATTTTAACATGAATGACAGTTCAGAGGATTCCCTTTCAAGTGCAGATGTAAAAGGTCTTTGTAGCAGAATGCAGGTGGTTAAGTCATTGAGAGAGTGTCCTTTCTGGTTAAAATGGCAAGAAACTGTTTTCTCTTTGTGATCTTGTCTGATATCTGTTTTGTGGGCATTAATCCTTTGGCGAAGTGTCTGAGATGTTTGTCCAATGTACATAGCAGACGGACACTTTCGGCACATGATAGCATAGATTATATTTCTGGATGCGCAGGAATATGTGTTCTTGATCTTATAACTCACTTGGTTAGGTCCAATAATGGTATCAGCAGAATGAATATGTGGACAAAGCTGGCAACGGGGTTTGTTGCAAGGGAAGGTACCAGGGTTGGTATTAGTGTGGTATGTCCTGTGGTGGTTGGTAAGAATCATCTTGAGATTAGGTGGCTGTCTATAGGAGACTATGGGTCTGTCTCCCAGAGCCTCTTTGAGTATGGTATCCTGTTCCAATATAGGCTGTAGTTTATTGATAATGTGTTGGACAGGTTTAAGTTGGGGGTTGTAGGTGATGACAAGTGGTGTTCTATTGTTGGTTTTCTTGGGTCTGTCTTGAAGTAGATAGTTTCTAGGTATTCGTCTGGCTCTTTCAATTTGCTTTTTTATTTCTCTGGGTGGGTAGTTGAGATTTATAAATGCTTGGTAGAGATCCTGAAGCTTCTGGTCTCTGTCAGTGGGATTAGAGCAGATGCGGTTGTATCGAAGGGTTTGGCTATAGACGATGGATCGTGTGGTGTGTTCTTGATGGGAGCTGGATGCATGTAGGTAACTGTATGAGTCGGTGGGTTTTCTGTAGAGAGTGGTGTCTAATTTTCCATTGTTGATTTGTACGGTGGTGTCCAGGAAGTGGATCTCTCGTGTAGAATGGTCCAGGCTGAGGTTGATGGTGGGGTGTAGGTTGTTGAAATCTCTGTGGAATATCTCCAGTGTTCTGGAGTAATAACTACTGACCAGTGAGTTATTAGTTGTCAAATAATACCTTACAAGCATATTTTGTACAAAGATGATGACAATAGTGTCTAGGGTGTAAATAAAGGGATGCATTCTGTCACAGCCATGGGCGCTGATTCTATGGGAGCTCTGAGGCTGGCATGCTTACAGGGACAAATTAGTAGTGCAGAGCACCCACCAGCGCCAAGCTCTCCTCCCCTTCCAATACCTACACACCTCTCACATGCTAGGAGCCCTGCGTTTACTAACCTTTCAGAGTACTACAAATAGCTAATTCATAGACGTGATTCTCCGGAAAATAAGCCCTTTTCTGGAGGATTTCTTATTCCTACTTGAAAGTAGCATATTTTCCGGAGAATCACGTCTAGACTGGCGCTTTTCTCCGGCTTATCCCCAAACTGGAAAAAAGCGGCAGCCATGTAAATGCAAATGCCGCGGGGGATATTTAAATCCCCCGCAGAATTTGCAATTCCGAAGTCTACATTAGCATCCCTTTTCCGGAAAGGGGTGCCAATGTAGACGTAGCCAGAGAGTTCAAGCTCTGGAAGGGAGGGGAGGAGCAGGGACAGGGCATGCTCGGGGAAGGAGGCAAAGACAGGGTGGAGCATGGCTGGGAAGAGGAGGGGAAGGGGTTTAGTGGAAGGGATGAAGTGGAGGCGGGGCTTGGAACAGAGGAGGGCACTAGCAGCCCCCGGCAAAATGAGAAGTCTGCGTGTCTGGTAACAGAAGTAACATAAAAACACAATACATAAGAAGCAGAACAGACTTTCCAGACCACTGATACATTTGCATAGCCCTTATTCTTCCTTTCAGGGTTTTTTCATTTCTTTTAAAAATACAGTTAAGCAAGTTTTAGCTCCTGACCGCATAGTATGGCTGCATCCAGAACTCTTAAGGAGCTTCTTCAATTATGCCTTGGTCCACCAATATATATAAAAACACACACACACAAAAAGCAACCAAGCTTTTCAAGCCAGCTGTTGCACGAGAATTGGTTGCCCAGGCTCTTCAGGCACCAAATAAAAATTCTTTACAAAGCCTCTGTTAATTGTTCTTTCATATATCTATAATTACTGTGTCTGGCTGATGACAGAGGCAGATAGAAAGGTCCCTGCAAAAGAGATGCTAATGACTGAATTTACAGAGCTACAAAAGAATCTGGAAAAATATCAAGTGAAAAACATTCAGCTTGATATTTCACACTATTTTCCAAGAGCTCAGAATGGAACTGCTACAGATTAGAATTTGTGAACAAGCAGACATGACAAATTGACAGTTTAACAAACTCAGAAATAAGACTGTCAGCTAGTGTACTTCACCCTAACTCCTCTGACTTCAACAAAACTATACCAGACTACAAAAGATAAGGATATATTTTATCCTTATCAGCCAAATTTTAAGCAGGTTTTAAGATGGTTAGAGATAAAAATAAATCATTTAAAAAATTGGAAGTCAAATCCTACTCAGGGGAAAAAAAGAAAGGAGAATAAATTCTGGCAACGCGAGTAGACAAGTATAAACTGGCAGACCAGAAGCTTGGAATGAATAATAGGGGAAGGATCACTCAATGATTTCCTGTTCTGTTCATTTTCTCTAAAGTACCTGGCATTAGCCACTGTTGAAAGTTAGAATATTGGGTCAGATGGACCATTGGTCTTATCCTATCTGGCCGCTCTTATGTAGCAAAAGAGGCAACTAAGGGGAAATATGATCGAGGTCTACAAAATCATGACAGGTTTGGAGAAAGTGAATAAGAAAATGTTATTTATCTCTTGATATAACACACGAACCAGGGGCACCCAATGGAAAGCAGTCCTGTCCACAGGACGGACTGGGGCAATCACCTGGACCCCTTGCTTTCAGCAGCCCTGCACTTCAGGGGGACATGGAATCCAAAGCGGTGGTGGCCTGGCACAAGCAGCAGTGAGCAACCCAGCCCCAGCCCACACCACTCAGCTCCACCCTACCAGCTGTCAGTGTCACTCAGGGGAAGGGATGGAATCCAGAAAGAGATGGTTTGGGGACTCGGAGGAAGGGGTAAAATAGGGGTGGAAAGTGGGTATAACAGGGGTGGGAAAAGGCAGGGAAAAGGAGCAAAGTGGGGGCTGGGCCTATAGCAATGTGGGGGCAGTATCCCGGGCTCTATACCCCTCTAGGGACAGCTCTGCCCAATGAAATTAACAGGCAGCAGGTTTAAAACAAACATAAGGAAGTACTTCATATAATGAAAAGTCAACTTGTGGAACTTGTTGCCAGGAGATGTTAAGGACAACAATAATATACAGTAGACTTCCGATAATCTGGAACCTATGGGATTTAGGTGGTGCCAGATTATCAAATATGCCGGACTATCAGGAAGTACTATAAAATGGTTATATATATATATATATATATATATATATATATATATATATATATATATATATATATATATATATACACACACACTGTATACATTATATACTGTATATAAAGTGTTCTTAACACTTTTTATTGTACATACTATATACAGTATACTGCAATGTTTTAGTTTTTTAAGCCTTTTTTACCCTTTTTGCTCAGTTCAGCTGCTGCCGCTGTTACCTTATGTCTCATTTTTTGCCGAAGCACACTCACTAGGCTCTTGCCATTTTGATGCCGGACTATCAGGAGTGCTGGACTATTGGATGCCAGACTATTGGAGTTTTACTGTACTGTAACTGTTCAAAAAAGAATTTGGTAAGTTCATGGAGGATAAGTCCACCAATGGCTATTAGCAAAGATGGGTTAGGAGCTGCATCCCCTTGCTCTGGCTGTCCCTAAAACTCTCATTGCTAAAAGCTGGAACTGGATGACAGGAAATGGATCACTTGCTAATTGCTCTGTTCTGGTTCATTCCCTCTGAGGCTACGTCTAGATGGCAAGCTTCTTCTGGAAGCAGCTTTTCCAGAAGAGATTGTCTGGAAAAGCTTATTTTGAAAGAGAGCATCCACACAGCAAAAGCACAATGAAAAATCAATGTGCTTTTTTGAAATATAGTGTCCACATTGATTGGATGCTATCTCGCATTTAAGTTGTGATTAGTAAGGATGGAGTGGCCACTAGGGCATCTGTGTTATTTCCTGGAGGCCTCTTTTTTTGAAAGAACTCCCTCTTCTGTGTCCACACATGCCTTTTTCCAAAAAAGCTTTTTAGGAAAAAGGATTCTTCCTCATAGCATAAGGTTTACCACTGTCAGAAAAACCCCTCCATTCTTTCGATTTGCTGTTGAAAGAACTCAATGGCAGAGTAGATGTAAGTATTGTTTTTCTGGAAAAACAGCCATTTTTCTGGAAAACCTCTGCAGTGTAGATGCATCCTGAAACATTTAGCACTGGCCACTGTCTGAAGACAAGATACTAAGATAGATAGATCATTAGTCTGTTCTATGATGGCAATTTTTATAAAAAGGCAGATAGCTGACAGATTTCTTCATCAAATAGTTGCTAAATCAACAAATGGTGAAGCCATTTTAGATTTAGTATTGATGAATAGTGAGGACCTCGTAGAACAACTGGTTATAGAAAACAACCTTGGTTTGAGTGATCATGTGCTAATTAAGTTTAAATTAAATGGAAGAATAAGCAAAATAGATCTTCAACAAGGATCTCTGATTTCAAAAGAGCTAACTTTAATAAATTGAGGGAATCAGTTAGGAAAGTGGACTGGACTGAAGAACTCAAGAATTTGAATGTAGAGGGCATTGGAGTCAAAGTTGCAGAAGTTACCTGAAGCTGGCATCCTTAGCAAGGTGTGAGGGAGGAGGAGGGGAAAGAAAAGAAATGTGTAGGGATGGGTTGAAGACCAAGCTGAATGAGCAAGCATCTCAAACAGGTGATTAAGAGAAAGCAAAAAGCTGTCAAGGAAAGGAAGATGTGAGGGATCAGCAAGGAAAGCTTCCTCTTGGAGGTCAGAAAGTATAGGAATAAAGTAAGAAATGCCAAAAGCCAAGCAGAGTTAGACCGTGCAAAGGGAATTAAAACCAACAATAAAGGTTCTATAGCCATATAAATAAGGAGAAAAAAAGGAGAAAACAAGGAAAAAAGTGGAACCACTATGCAGTAAGCATAGGGTTGAGATTAAAGATTATCTATGCATGGCCCAACACCAAAACAAATACTTTGCCTCCGTTTTTAATGAGGCTAATGAGGATATTAGGAGTCTAAGGGCAATGAAAGTATGGAGGTAGAAATTACCACATCCATGGTGAAGTCAGACTTAATGGGACCAAATCAGAGGTCCCAGATAATATCTCTGTAAGAATATTAAAGGAACTGTCTCATAAAATTGCAACCAATAGCAAGGATTTTTAATTAATCTGTTAATTCAAAAGTTGTATCCTATGATTGGAGAATTGCTAATATTGTCCCTATTTTTAAGAAAGAGATAAAAAGGAAATGACAGGCCAATTAATTGGGCCTCAGTTGCATGCAAGATATTGGAAAAAATATAAAAGAGAAAGTATTAAGGATATGGAGGTGAATGGTAACTGGGATAAAATACAACACGGTTTTATAAAAGATAGATCATTCGAGACAAACCTGATTTCCTCCTTTGAAAAGATAACTCATTTTTTAAACAAAGAAAATACCGTAGATCTAATCTACCTGGATTTCAATAAGGCATTTGGTAGAGTTAAACATGGGAAATCATTGGTTAAGTTGGAGAAGATGGGAAATAAAATGAGAACTGAAAAATGGATAAGGAACTGGTTAAAGGGTAAACTACAATCGTCATACTGAAAGGTGAACTGTCAGACTGGAATAAAGTTACTAGTGCAGTTCCTCAGGGATCAGTTTCAGAACCCATCTTATTTAGCATTTTTATTACTGACCTTGGCATCAAAAGTGAGATTGTGCTAGTAAAATTTGAAGATGACACAAAGTTGGAAGGTATTGCCTATATGGAGGAGGGCCATAATACCATACAAAAAGATATGGATCACCTAGTAAACTAGAGTAATAGAAATGGGATGACATTTAATTGTGCAAAGTGCACAGTCATGCATTTAGAGACGAATAATATGAATTTTTGCTCTAAGCTGGGGATTTACCAATTGGAAGTGACAAAGGAGGGAAAAGACCTAGGTGTACTTAGTGTTTGATAACAGGATGATTATGAGCTGTCGATATGATGCAGCTATGAAAAAAAGGCTAATGCAGACTTAGGATGCATCATGTGAAGTGTTTCCAGTAGAAACAGCGACGTGTTAGTATCATTACACAAGGCACTAGTGAGATTCCATCTGGATTACTGTTTGCAATTTTGATCTTCCAAGTTGAAGAAAAAAATTAATTCAAACTAGTGCAGAGAAGGGCTACTAGGATGATCCAAGGAATCAAAAAATAACCTTAGGAGAGAGACTCAAAGAGAGTGGCTTGTTTAGCCAACAAAAAGAAGGCTGAGGGAAGATATGATTGCTCTGTATAAATTCATCAGAGGAATAAATACCAAGGAGGAGAGGAATTAAATTTAAGTTAAACAACAATATGGAAATAAGTACAAATGGCTATAAACTATCAATGAGTATAGGCTTGAAATTAGACAAAGGTTTCTATTCATCAGAGGAGTGATGCTCTGGAACAGCCTTCCAAGGGAAGCAGTGGGGGGCAAAAAACCTAACTGGCTTCAAGACTGAGCTTGATAAGTTTATGGAGGGGATGGTATGATGGGGCTGCCAACTATAGCATGTTGCCCACCGGAGACTGCCAGTAGAAAAAAATCCCCAACTGCTGGAAACAGGACACTAGGGCTACGTCTACACTGGCATGAATTTCCGAAAATGCTTTTAACGGAAAAGTTTTCCATTAAAGCATTTTCGGAAAAGTGCGTCTAGATTGGCAGGATGCTTTTCCGCAAAAGCACTTTTTGCGGAAAAGCGTCTGTGGCCAATCTAGATGCGGTTTTCCGCAAAAAAGCCCCGATCGCCTTTTTCACGATCGGGGCTTTTTTGCGGAAAACAGTACTATGCTGTCTACACTGGCCCTTTTGCACGAAACTCTTTCGGAAAAAGACTTTTGCCCAAATGGGAGCAGCATAGTTTTTCCGGGAAAGCACTGATGATTTTACATGAGATCATCAGTGCTTTTCCGGAAATTCAAGCGGCCAGTGTAGACAGCTGGCAAGTTTTTCTGGAAAAGCAGATGATTTTCCGGAAAAACTTGCCAGTCTAGACACAGCCCATGAGTGCATCTACACAGCAAATTTATTTTGGAATAACAGCTGTTATTCCAAAATAACTATGTGAGCGTCTACACAGCAATTCCATTATTTTGAAATAATTTTGGAATAAGAGGAGGCTTATTCTGACTTCTGTAAACCTCATTCTATGAAGAATAACACCTATGCCAAAATAGTTATTTCAGAATAGGGGCTGTGTAGACGCTCCACTTCTGCTATTTTGAAATAGCCCCTCGCCAGGGTCATTCTAACTTATTCCTCCCCAGTGCCTCCTGGGGCTCTAAATCAAAATAACACATCTACATTAGGGAAGCCTGCCTCAGACTAATTTTAAGGATTCCCTGCAGTGTAGACGTGCTATTGAAATAAGCTATTTCAGAATAACTATTACAGAATAGCTTATTCCAAAATAAATGTGCAGTGTAGACATTGCCTAGATGGGAAGGGTTCTGAGTTACTGCTTAGGATTCTTTCCCAGGTATTTGCTTCATGGGTCTTGTCCACATGCTAAAGATCTCACAGGCACCGACTTCCATTTTTCTGGGTGGGTGTTTCATCACTCCTCTGTGCCGCCGTCACTCTGCCCCTTTCCCCAAAACCACATCCTTGCTCCATCTCTTACCATATATGCTCTGTCTTCTTCTCCCAGTACTTCCCTCCTGCTGCTGTACAGCTGATTGGTGCAGTAGCTGATGGGTGCTGAGCAACCACTATTTTTTTCCATGACATTTCCAGCCCCGGTGCACCCGCAGAGTTGATGCCTGTGGTCTAACTGATCACACCTAGGGTCAGAAAGGCACTTCTCAGATGGCCCCAAGTTGCTGCGATGAGAGAGGACTGGGGTTGTCCTTTCTCCCTGCCTGCATACTGAACCTCTCATCCCGTCCCCATCCCAGAGCAATGATTTAAATGAAGAAAAACAAAACTTATTTGAGTTAAGGACCTGAGCGATGCCAGGTAAATCTTCTAGTCCATATATATGTGCTCATACTGAATGAAATGTATCCTGTCTCCTTCCAAGGACTGAGGGTTCAGCTCCCAGTGCTTGTGTACTGGGTATAGGAGGCATTTGCCTTAAACCAAAAGGTTTACAGAGTAAGAAACACCTTCTTGCTGAATGAATCAATTTTGTTGTTCATGCAGTAACTTTCTTATCTTAATTCATGCTCCTCATAAATAATCCACAGAAGGTACAAATCTGTATGTGATGACAGTAGATATTTTTTGTCAAGCACAAACTGTCCTGGATTCTGAATATTAATGGTGCTTGTATTCAGTTGAGAGAGAGAGGGAGGGAGGAGGAAAGAATAACATTTGAAAGCACTAAACCCAACTAGCCCATATTAAGGTCAGCAAAACACCAACAGATCTTTGACATTGATTTTAAAAATCTGTAATAATAAAATGTACAGGATTCAGATTAACTTTGCTGGGTCAATATTTAGCATTGATTCATTGCTTTGAAATCAGAATTGCAGGCGTTTTGATGAAAGGTATGAAATACTGGTCATGGGAAGTAACCTTACATCTTCCACATGCTATATGGCAGCGGTTTTCATCAGTGAGTCAAACACTATGCTTCCTTCATCCACCTTAGAATTACTATTTGACCCCTTTCTCCAGCAATGTAAGTAGATCTGTATAAAAAAAGTTTACTTCAGTCACAGAACTAGGTCTTTTTACACTGGTACCAGCACTGCAACTTTTCACTGTAAAGTTTATCAAATGAGACTTATAGTGCTTAGATGTGTTTATAGGTGCTTAGCATTATAATAACTCTACAGCTCTACTTTGCTTCCTGGAGGGATTCAATAGGTAAGCACCTCTCATCTCAAACTACTTTATGAACATATGCTCGATAAAGCATATCTGTCCTTGGAATGGAGAGTGGCAGCTAGTACACAGCAGACCGGGGGGCGGGGGAGAATTTTAGCTAAGTAAGTTGCAGCAAACCTAGATTATTACAAAATGTGCTATAGGATTAGGTATTGGATTATGAAGACCAGCTAGACCCTTGTTTAAGTTCTCATCTGAAAGAGCCCACACAACCAAGTGTAAGTATATCTGCTTATCTAATAGGTTGACCTAGGTCTGGGACCAGTGAGCACAGGCACTGCAAAACTGATGCCAACTGCTAAGCATTCCCTCCAGAAATAAAGTGACACCTGTTTTTTTTCCTATGGCAAGAAAGAAATAGTTGCTGTTGCCAGGAAGTATTCAACAAAAAAAGCTCAGACATTAAACATTATGTCTGCACTAAAACAGTCTTGTCAAGCCATCATGCAGGACAGAGGCACTAAGGCATTTTGCTAAGTCAGAAACTTGGGATCACTATTCAGAAAAATAAATCTGCTTAGTCATATTTTTCCCTTTAACAGAACAAATCACATCTTTACTTTTCGATCACCATAATTAGAAAAAGGATATTTCTATGGAGAATCAACAACAAAGCAATGTGCTTTGAACAATGAATCAAGAAGCTTATGCCAATAGTTTCAAACTGTATTGATTAAATATAGACACCACAAATCATATTTAAAGAGCCTACATAAATTAATGATGCCTAACTTAAGATACTCCAGTTTGAAAATGTGTACCTTTGTCTAACCATGTGCTTTCCTCTATATGTTCTAAATTTAAAAAGAGCCCACAGAATATAATTGGCACCTAATGACAAATCACTGTTTCTGTGAAAAACAACACATCATATCGTTATCTTTTGGTGAGTAAGCATTGTGTTGACTTGGTATCTCATGTTTTTTTCTGTCAGTGGACTCTGTACTGTCCTTTATTACTAATTATTTAACTATTATTCAGTGCTTGTAATGCAGTAGGGGTATGTCTAAACTACGGGGGTTTTTCAAATGAGGATATGCAGATTCCATGAGAATTTGCATATCTTCTTCCGATCGCTTTTTCGAAAACGGGTCTTTTGAAAATGAAAGGTTTTTTTGTGGGGAAAAAAAACTTTTTTGAAAACCACGTAAACCTCCTTTTTTTTAGGAAAAGTGGGGTTTTTTTAAAAAAGGGGGGGTTCCCCCCCCAAAAATGCATCCAGACTACTTTCACTTTTAAAAGACGTGCTTTCAAAAAAGCAATCAGAAGAAGACATGCAAATTCCCATGGAATCTGCATATCCTCTTTCAAAAAAAACCTCGTAGTTTAGATGTACCTAAGGTGATTTACAAAATACATAAAAGGGAGCAATGCTCCATTGATTTTGTACCAGCTAAGGGTTCTAACCTGTGGTCTCAGCCCTGAGCAGCTTACAATCTAGAAATAGGCAAAATATGACAAGTAATGCCAGATGGGCCCTGGGAGAGGGATTTGGAGGATGGGTAAGAGAAAACTAGTAGTATAATGTGACTGTCTTGGTGCATGCTTCGTAGGAGTTAGTTATTTTTTATTTACTCTGATGCCATAATTTGGTTCTAAGGTGTCTAGGCCACTGCATGAGTTGCTTTTAAGGAAGTAAAGAAGGAAATCTTGCCACTGGATGGAGTCTGGAGCCTTCCCAACTCTACCAATAATGATCCTAACAATAATTCACATAAATGTTGTTACTTGCTGTTTCTGCTGCCCTTTACAAGGCCTTCAAGAAACAAAATAAAAACATGAGCTTCTGAGGTGTCTATATTCCACTGTTTTCCTGTGTTCCAAGGCTAAATTCCCAGTTCCAACTTTTAAATCTGTCCACAACAGTGTAATATCACAGTTCTCTGAGAAAACAATCTCAAGCGATCAATTACTGTATTCAAAATAGAGTTTGTTCTGTAATTTGCTGCTTCTTTCAATTAAAAATCAAAGACACTTTTGTTCTGGTTACTGTATGTCAAAGAAGTTTTGCCAAAAAGCAATAAAAGGAAGAAATTGATAATGAAAAGTCCTTCACTAAATAGGAAAAACAGGACAAGTCCACAATACTTTCTAACAGCACCATATGGTACATAGGTTTATTGTAATGTACTCTATGTGGGGCTGCCTTTGAAGAGTCTTCCAAAGCTTCAACTGGTCCAGAATGAAGCTGCTCAAGTTTTAACTAATACTCATTATACAGAGTACATTATGCCAGTGCTTCAGCAGCTGTACTGGTGTCCGGTATGTTTCCGGGCACAATTCAAGGTCTTGGTTATGACCTATAAAGCCCTAAATGGGTTGGGACTGGGGTATTTGAAGGACTGTCTCCTCCTATATGAACCTGCCCAGAGATAGAGGTGAGCTGTGGAGGCTCTGCTCCGTGTTCCTCCACTTATGAAAATAAAGCCGATGTCTACGCAGGGCAGGGCCTTCTCAGCCTTTGTCCCCAGGCTATGGAATTCTCTCCCCCAGGACATTCACCTGGCACCAACCTTGGCACTATTTTGGCACCAGGCTAAAGTCATCCTTTTATTGTTTAGTTTGTGTGTGTGTCATCCTCCACTTGAGGTGTTTTAGCAGGTTTTAACCCCTTTTGGGGTTCGGGATGGGATAGGATGGGATGGATAGAGTTTTAAAAAGTGTTGTAAGCCACCTTGAATATTTTTAATGGGGGGGAGTAAAAATATTTTAAATAAATAAATAGGAGACAAAGCATATGTCTTGCTTTAGAGGCTACATCCCAAATTGTTCCCCCTTCCCACACAATCCTTAAAGCACTTGCAGCTATGAAGTTTCTCCATGTTTGGTGCCTTACCTCTGACTCGCTGCTAACGAAAACACCATATTGCCCTCACCCTCTACATCTTCCCCAGTTCCCTTTGCCTCTGTCCTCACCAAGTTCCTACTTGCACTTTCCCTTTCACATCTTTAAGGTGTCTATCCACTTGTGATGTTAGCTGATGGCCCAGCATGCCTTGGTCCTGATGACTGTTTTGATACAAACTGTAGGGCAAGGAAGTTCTTCAGAGCAATTGCCAGCTACTCTCCCTGCTGCATGGCAGCAAAGTTAATCTCCTATTGAGGATTTGGCAGGTTCTCCCATCCTTGTTAATCCTTTGCCTTTCCCTTTGAGTGCTTCCCACTATTCCTCCGCTGCTCTCTTCCTCTGCAGGTCAAACACGAGGGACAGCTCTTGGAGATTCTTTGGCCCTTCTGGGCATGTAAGATGGAATTGCTGGGAGAGGGGTTGTGTTAAAAGAGCCATTATTTTTGCCTTTAACAGCTTTCTCTGTGTGAATTTTTAATCTAAAACTTTATTCTAACAGGTAAACAACATTGATGCAACCCAAAGTGAACACAGTATCTGACATGGCTACTGTGCATTTGTTCATTAAATGTATCTAGGCATCTAATTCTCATTGCAAAGGTGTTCCTAAATGCTTCGGGGGATCTGAGCCTCGCTGCCGTAGGTGCACTGCCTGACAGCTAGAGTCAGTCAGGAATAATACTTCAAGCATTTTAATAAACAACACAACTTACTAAACAATTCATCTTAATAAACAATACAGTTTCTAATATATGCCACTAACATTTTATTCATTCTGCCTGAAACTACAATATTACAACCCCCTGTGCTTTGAATGAAAATTAAATTAATTCTGCAGTGGACAATATGGTTAAATGTCTCAGTTATTTGACACACATAATCCAGTGGGATATCCAGTATCTCAGCATAACCATCTGTTTCAACTCTTAATTAAACATTCAGGGCTGTTTTTGTAACTAGTTTTAATATAATCTTTCTTTTGTGGAAATAGTGGCGGCTGACTCAGTGAAAATTACTTTTTCTTGTTTCCTAAAATTGTGTCTGCTATTAAGGCCACAACTATGTGGCCTTAATAATCATTGATTTAGTATGTTCTGGCAGTTTTAAATCCCAGGTTTACACTTTTAGATTATTTATTTTGTGATAGCATACAAAGACTCTAGTGAGAATTGGAGTCGCATCATACTGGAAACAGTTCAACAGCTTACAATTCAAGACCAAAGGACTTGCAATCTAATGTAAACCAAGATGTTATAAGGAAGCTAACTCACATTACCAACATGCTATGGTTTTGCACACAACATACTTCTCATATAGCCTCTGTCCTCTCATGAACACCTTCACCTCGTTATCCAGTGGGAATGTTCCATCGTCTTTCCTAAAGCGGTAGAAAAGTTTGACATCCTTGAATTCCTTATGCTCGTCACAAACTGAAACATAAAATAAGGGACATGAGAAATGATCACACTTATGTTAAAGACCCAACACAATCAGAACAAGTTACCAAGCATCACCAGTGAATTTAAAACCAGAACAGGTGTATGTAGAGCTCAGTCTTGCCTTGTCTGCTCCAAAACTGTTTATTGTACAAACATGCCCCCACACATAACAGGCTGACTAGCGCCTTCTGGAATCCAAACTTCTAGATAATTATCCAAACAGAATCTCTAATATTTTGGAGCTTGCCCATCAAACATTTCAATGGATGTTGCAATAGCAATGCATAGCAAAAAGCCACCTATCTGGAAAAACCTTGTGATTAAATCAGATATTCCCTAAAAACCCTGAATCTAGGACTCAGTATTTTAAGGACTGGTTAACCAATGACTGTCACTTGATCAATCCAGGGCTGGACCAAGCAAACCTGAAACTTGCATGTATGTAAGTCAGAACATGTCTGGGCTGTCCGCTGCCTGTGTGTTCCGCCGCTTTGCTCCCCATCCCTCTGGTATGCAGACCAGGGAGACGGGGAGCAAAGCACAGCAAAGCCGTGGAGCCCGAGGGCAGCAGGACAGCCATGGTGCGTCTGGGCTGTCCCGCTGCCCCCGTGCTCTGCGGCTTTGCTCCGGACGCCTGTGGTACAGCAGCTGGGGTGCTGCCGGTTGGTCCCAGCTGCTCTGCCCCAGGCGTCCTGATTCAGCCACTGCTGGTCAGTTTCAGCAGCGGCTGAATCAGGACGCCTGGGGCAGAGCAGCTTGGGTACTGCTGGGTTGGTCCAGTAGCGCCAAGGTGCGGCGGCGCTACTGGACCAACCCAGCAGCACCCCAGCTGCTCTGCCCCAGGCGTCCCCAAGTCAGCCGCTGCTGAAACTGACCAGTGGCTGACTACAGGAAGCCCCTGGCCCGGGCTTCCTGGAATCAGCCGCTGATCAGTTTCAGCAGCGGCTGAATCTGGACGCCAGTTCTGACTTACATACAGATTCAACTTAAGAACAAACCTACAGTCCCTATCTTGTACGTAACCCGGGGACTGCCTGTAATTTAAGGACTGGTTAACCAATGACTGTCACTTGATCAATCCAGGGCTGGACCAAGCAAACCTGAAACTTGCAGCAAAGACAGATAATAAGATTTTCTGTGTGATTCTGCTATGACAGCTAGGGAATAGAAAAGGTAATGGAGAATGGATTGAGAGCTGGAAAACACTTTTAGGGAAACAGTGGACAAAAGAGTCTTGTTAAAATTGAGAGAGTGGACTGAAATGACTCCAGCTAAGACAGAGATAAAGTGGGGGACATCCCAATCAAGCTATTATCACCACAGAGCTCTCTGCATGCACAGACTCATACTCTACCCTATATGGCACTAGTGCATGCACATTAAACATTGCATTACTGTTTTAACTTACCGCTGGTGGCATAAAAGGTGCCAATGGAACCTGGTTTACTAGCCTACCTAAATGTGGCCTACCTCAAAACATTCTTGAAATAATATTAACTTTAAAGTCAAGGAAAGAAAATCCTTGAAAATATCAATTTTGTACTTACAACAAGGAATCCGGTGGCAATTTATTAGGGCATACATGTTCATGAGCTACAACTCACTTCATCAGATGCTGAAGAAGAAAAAATGAATGCAGAGAAGGCAGGCAAAAACATCTTCAAAAACAGACTGCAAGGGAAAACTGCTGAGCTGGAATTCATATACAAATTTGACAAGGTTTAAATAGGCACATTCAGTGGTTCTTACATTACAACAGGTAAATCCCCAGTTAGGTACTCTCACCTTCTCATCCCTGGTGGAGATGAGCCACATCCACTCTGATTTAATTAGCACTGATGTCCCACTGCCTTCTCTGTATCTTTTTTTAAAATTCAGTCTGATGAAGTGAGTTGTAGCTCACAAAAGTTTATGTTCTAATACCCTAATAAATTCATTAGTGTTTAGAGTGCCACCAGACTCTTTGTTGTTTTTTCTGAAACAAACTAACACGGCTACCTTTCTGAATTTGTACTTAATTTTTTTTAAATCTTTTTTTGTCAAGGACTCTTGCCTTCACTCATTGACCCAGCTAACTAGAAGTAGAGAGTGAGATTAGGTTCTGAGGGGGGAAACATTTTAACATTTTGTTAAAAGTTTAAATAAACTTTCAGATACCAAGTTTCCATTGTTCAATTAAATTAGGTTACTCTAACCTTCATGTAACTGTTCACTAACATTTCTTCAATAGAGGAAAAGCAGTTGGCATTGGAGTCCTTATAATTGCTTGGTATCAGTTCTTTAATTATCTACCTCAATTCCCAGGTTCCATAAATATCCAGAATTTTAATTTCTGAATCAAGCAGAATGTGTAGTAGTGGCACACATTCCGTCTGCATATATAGCCCTTCATTTAAGGTATTGTTTGTGCACTTCTGACTCTTTCAACTGTGCTCATGTACACATAGTTGCCTCTGGAGAAAGTCAACATTTGTTAGTTACAGACATTACTATATTCTCTGTTACAAAGAGATGAGGAAATTGCAATTTCAGATGTTGATTTTTTTTAACCGGACAATACTGTACACTTGAAACAAAGGGCTTGATTCTCCACTGCCTTGTACATTGGACATTTTGTACCTATACTTTATATAGATGTAAAATGAGTATATAAACGTAATAACTGATAATGGTTTGCAGGGCTCGACAAATAATACAACCTACTCACCCGTGGCGAGTAGATTGTAACCCAGAAGAGCCGGGTTCAGGCGATCTGCACATGCGCAGAACGATCTGTGCATGCGCAAATCACCGCACAGCGCAGCTGGCAAGCGGGGCTTGCCGCGGTTCGGCGAGCCCTGATGGTTTGTATCCTCATTTTATAAACAATGCATGTGACTTCCAATACATCATTATTATAGAAATGAAGTAAGGGGTCACCATGACACAGAGCAAGAGAAAAGATCCAGAACAGATTCAGTTTATAAAGAAAGGATGTTGCATCTAATGTATCTCACTACAGTCACTAAGGGAGAAACCCTCCCTTTTAACAGCTCCAAGTCCAGATGGTCAGAAATAACATCAGAGGTGTTCTAGACAGCAGAATCTCCGCTGAAGGACAGTAGAAGTGCAGGAGATGTGTAGCCATTGAGGCAACAGTGCTGTCTGAAGCAAGTGCATCCTTCTTTGCGGAGGAAAATGGACAATGGTCATAAAATCATAGGGCTAAAAGAGATCTCAGGAGGTCACTGTGTTCAACCCCTGCTAAAAGCAGGACCAATCCCAATTAAGTCATCCCAGCCAGGGCTTTGTCACACTGGGACTTAAAAACCTGTATGGATGGAGATTCCATCACCTCCCTAGATAACCCATTCCAGTGCTTCACCACCCACCTAATGAAATAGTTTTTCCTAACATCCAACCTAGACCTCCCGCACGGCAACTTGAGATCATTGTTCCTCATTCGGTCATCTGTCACTACTGTGAACAGCCTCTCTCCATTTTCTTTGGAGCCCCCCCTTCACGTAGTTGAAGGCTGCTATCAAATCCCCCCTCATTCTTCTCTTCTACAGACTAAATAAGCCCAAATCCCTCAGCCTTTCCTCATAAATCATGTGCTCCAGTCCCCTAATCATTTTTGTTGCCTTCCACCGGACTGTCCAACACATCCACAGCCTTTCTATTACAGGGGCCCAGAATTGGATGCAATACTCCAGATGTGGCCTCACCAGTGCTGACTAAAGGGGAATAATCACTTCCCTAGATCTGCTGGCAATGCTCCTACTAATGCACCCCAATATGCCATTAACCTTCTTGGCTATAAGGGCACACTGCTGACTCTCATCCATCCAGTTTCTCATCCACTGTAATCCCAGGTCCTTTTCTGCAGAACTGCTGCTCAGCCAGTCAGTCCCCAGCCTGTAGCAGTGCTTGGGATTCTTCCATCCCAAGTGCAGTACTCTGTACTTGTCCTCGTTGAACGTCATCAGATTTTTTAGCCCTGAGTAGTCATGGTTCTGTTGGCTCCATCCTTACATCTCTATTAGTCACCCCTATACATTGGCATGAACAGGAGTCCCCATGAAGCAGAGATGTGCAGGGCACAGAGTATAAGGACTTCCCTTTCCATGGGAATGACCGAACCCTGACTTGCCTATATACAGCAGAATAATCGGAGGCCTTCTTCAATTGCAGAAGAAAGGTCGAGTATCACAGTTACCAAGAAAAAAATTAAAACAATTGGGGCTACTGCTATTTAACTCACCATGATGGATAATGCTGTGATCCAATAATTTCTGCACCAGTTTAATTGCTGTCTCTCTGTCTGAGGCTTCTTTGCGATCCAGCAGCCAGTCAATCAACTCTTTGGCAACAAAACAGTTTGGATATGTCTTGAGATGATGCCTTCTATCTTTAATTACCTTTTCTTCATGCAGTCTGAGCCTGTGGGTTAAATCACACTATTAATAACATCTGCAGAGAAACTATATAACCAAAGAAGGAAAAGACTCCTTCATATATAACATTCTACTGCCCGATTGCCACACAATTCACATGGAACCCAATAAATACTATGCCTAATTATAAAAATGTATAGTGGCAAGCCTGTTGAAAGGCAAAGAATACAAACACAAATTGTCATCTCACCATTTTCATTTTCAGCTGAAAAAGGACAAAAAAAGCAGAAAAAGAAACAATATCAATGATTATTTTAAACCCAGCACATGGAGATTTTTTCCGTTCCAGTGGAAAATAAACAGGAGGAGAAGCAGATGTAATGCTCAGTGTAATCTGCTAAACATATGAATGCATGCTCCAGTGTGTCAATACAATTACATTTTAACACTTTGGTGTCAGTTGAAACTAATTCTCCCACATTCCCTTTAATATGCTTGATACTACTCCATTATTTTTTGAGAAAGCCACTTTCAATGATTCATTAACCCCACTCACTGGACTCAGCAGCAGTTTCTTTGTAGTATAATTCTTTTAATTTCCACTGGTTATGCAACTGCATTTTATCTACGCTACATACTAGGTACAGAGGCTGCTATTTAGAAGTCAGTATCTAGACAGTTTCCACACAAAGCTGTCTAACAGCAGCTACTTCCTTTCCCATGGGAAACGGAGCTCTGAAGTCTGCAAAATCCCACCCATATCTGGACTGATCAGAGGAAGTAAAGGTCTCTTTATGATTAGTCACTTTTCCAAATGAATATTTATTTTATATTTATCTGTTTGTTATCTATTTTATTTATACCAAAACAACAGGCAGAGATTTTGCAGATGTTTTAATTGTTTATTACTTTTTACTTTTAATTAATAATTTTACTGATAACTACTGAATTTTTATAGTCCCATTTATCAATAACTATGAAGAAAGCACAGGAGCCTCTCAGTAGAGCACATCATGGAGGGGGGAATCTTAGACTCCAACTGCAAAAACTTACACACATTTAAGTTTATGTGCTTTCAATGAAATTCTGGCCACACTGAAATCAATGGAACCATTGCCATTTACTTCAATGGTGCCAAAATTTCACCCTAAAAATAGTCTCAGTGACTTCAGTAGGGCTATGTGCAGGCATAGAAGGGCTTTTCTCTGAAAACAAGTAGCAGGATCAGGACCTAAATAGGCAGAACAGTTGCCAGAAATACAAACCAGTGCAATATGAACAATAGTTATTCCTCACTAACTAATCTGGTTTAAAATATTGCAGCACCTCAAAATCTTCAATGTATTTACCTTCACAGTGCTTCTGGGAGGGACAGCAGTGCTATTATCCCTATTTTGCAGATGGAGAACCAAGGAACAGCAAGGCAAGGTCACACAGGTGGTTGAGTGGAGAATTGGACCTTGGCCTCCAGAGTAGGGCCCTAACCACTAGTCCAGTGGCTCCCAACCACCGGTCTGCGGTCCAGTGGTGGATCACAAACCCATGCCTGCCAGGCCGTGGCACTCTTCCAGGTCATACCCCTGGCTGTGCACAAAGAATTTTAGGCGGGCTGCTTAGCGGACAGTTGTCCTGCCCTCATTGTGCTCCAGCTGGACCTGGGGAGCATTGAGGCTGTCCTTATTGGGGCAGCCTCGGCAGGCAAAATGCTGTGGCCGACTGGCCAGACCACGTGGCAGTGGGCAGCTGCAAAGCTAGAGCAAAGGGGGGCAGCCACCCACTGCCATGCAGCTCAGCCAGCCGGCCATATTGTTCCGCTCACCAAGGCTGCCCCAGCAGAGGCAGCATTACCGTGCCCCGGCTGCTCCTGAAAGGTTGATGCAGATTTGGTTCTTTTTGATTTTCGATTCTTTGATTTTTTTTTTCCAGCTTTGGCTTCTGCCAAAGGGGGGCATACAATGTATATAGTTATAGTTGATATTAACGTATTGAACTGGACAACAAAACTTGAACCTTTCAGCAGGGCCAGCCCAAGCCATGTTGGCGCCCTGGTCCCTAAGGGTATGTCTACACAACCCCGCTAGTTCGAACTAGGGGGGGTAATGTAGTCATACGGAGTTGCAAATGAAGCCTGGGATTTGAATTTCCCCGGCTTCATTTGCATAAAGCCGGCCGGCGCCATTTTTAAATGCTGGCTAGTTCGGACTGCGTGCCGCGCGGCTACACGCGGCATGAACTAGCTAGTTCGGATTAGGCTTCCTATCCGAACTAGCTGTACGCCTCGTGGAACTAGCTGGCATTTAAAAATGGCGCTGGCCGGCTTTATGCAAATGAAGCCGGGGAAATACAAATCCCGGGCTTCATTTGCAACTCCGTATGACTACATTAACCCCCCTAGTTCGAACTAGCGGGGTTGTGTAGACATACCCTAAGTGCGTGGCGCCTCCGGGCGCACGGTGCATGGCCCCGCCTCTGGGTGCACAGTGCATGCGCAGGCCAGCCCACGGGGAGCGTGGGTGGACTCACAGTGCATGCACTGCCCAGTCGGCCTGGCCACTGCCGAAGGCACGCAGCCCGGGGCCACCCGGAGAGGGCTGCGCCTAGCCATGCAGGGCCTTGTGACTGCAGGGGGAAGGAGGCTGCTGGCTGGTGCTGCGGGGGTTAACATGGCCCCCGCCCCGGGCAGCTGCTGCAGCCCGCCAGAAGCCGGGTGCCCCCCATAGGTTGGCAGCTGACCGGCTAGCCCATCCCTTAGTCCGGCCCTGCCTTTCACAGTATATGAAATTTCAGAGGTAATATAGCTGCTCTTCAGTTAAGGCTGTGCTGGAATTTGCATTGAAAGAAGAAATTAAGCCTAATTTTTTAAAAAATGAATGATAAAATGTATTTGGCTACAATTAGGATTAGCATATAGTCTAGGAGTGAAGACGATTTACAAGTGAATGTATTAACTTTATTAATCAGTCTTGCATGGTGCCTAGTTTTCAGTGTTGCCCTGTAATGCCAGACTGTATTGAATATATCTCAACATGGAATTTGGCCCAGTGTGTGCCATATTATGTGTTATTTTACTACCTCATTGGCTTCTGTGGATGGCTTCTGTGGGGGATCTGTTAAAGTAGTGCTTACGCACATAAAAAGAGATGAGTACATGTTGTTTAGACTAGAGGAAATCTTTGTTTCTTCTAAGATAAGTTGTTTCATGTATTTACTTAAGATTTATATAATCACAGCAAGGTTTTATAGTAATTGTGTTAGTGCCTTCTTCATAGCATAGCAATAGCTTGTTAGCAGCTGTGAAATGCTTGGCAAATCCTAACTTCTTTGCACAATCAAGAAGACTGCTTTAAATTGAACTATGCAGACTCTGTAACTGCAAATCCCATGTTCTACTCAATTATACCATCTGACATCCAAGAAAAATGTGTGTAAGCATTTGTCACAAAAATTAAAATGCTTTAGAGGGGAAGGTTCTTTGCATAAATTCATATTACCCAGGAGAACAAAGCAATCAACACTGGCTACGTCTAGACTGGCATGATTTTCTGGAAATGCTTTTAACGGAAAAGTTTTCTGTTAAAAGCATTTTTGGAAAAGAGCATCTAGATTGGCATGGACGCTTTTCCACAAAAGTACTTTTTGCGGAAAAGCGTCCGTGCTAATCTAGACGCACTTTTCCGCAAAAAAGCCCCGATCGCCATTTTCGGAAAACAAATCTGAGCTGTCTACACTGGCCCTTTTGCGCAAAAGTTTTGCGCAAAAGGACTTTTGCCTGAACGGGAGCAGCATAGTATTTCTGCAAGAAGCACTGATTTCTTACAGGAGGAAGTCAGTGCTTTTGCGGAAATTCAAGTGGCCAGTGTAGATAGCTGGCAAGTTTTTCCAGAAAAGCGGCTGATTTTCCGGAAAAACTGGCCAGGCTAGACACAGCCACTATGTAAGTGGTATGACAGCAAGAGCTATCGTCCTCCTAAAAGGTTTTTTCTTAATTAAATAAACCTTTCGGTGGAGAAGAGAAGTTATATGATAGCACGGAATATTTTGTAACATTAGATAAAAAGAGATTATTTTTTAAAAATGTAAAACAAAAATAAATATGTACTACTTAATAAAATACATTATTAAGTGCATAGGAATCAGCACACAGGTTTAGGCCAATGAATGACATGTATTGTGTACATACAAATGCAATGTAAAACAACACGTGACCTTTTGAAATAAATTACCATAACGAATATGCAAATATGTTAATTGTCATAATGAATATGCAAATGTTTCCATCCTGGTCCACCAAAAGTTTTGAACGAGTTTGCCAGTCCGTGGTATAAAAAGATTGGGAACCACTCCACTGGTCCACCCTTCCTTTCAATGTGATATTAATATGTTTTAGCATCACACTGTTCCTTTTGAAACCCACAAGGGCAACTAAGATGACTAAGGGTGTTAATGATGCCATTACTTGCGTCATAAACAAGACTTAAATATGGCTTCCACCTATAACTATCCATAACCAGCAGTATAGGAACTGTTTTGCAATATTTATCCTATTACTCTAGAATGAGATTGCCCTTCCCCCGCCCAAAGTTTGGCAACTCTGTAATATTTATGAACTGGACAAACCAGCAGGAGTGCTGGAAACTCGCCCTTCCCATCCCTTCTCCTTAAGGGCCTGCCCCTGCCCTGTCCCTTCCCCCTGGAACCTTGCCCATTCACTCCTCTTTCCCTGTCCCTCTGTTAATGGCTGTTTTTTGCCTCTCCTCCATTCCCTGTGTGGGTCAGGAAGGACTCGCCTGTAGAGCTGGGGCTGGAAGCTGCCAAACACAGGTAGGAGGTGGCCCTGATGGAATGACTCAGTGCCTCCCCAACTTGATAAGGCTACGTCTAGCCTGCAGCACTTTTCCAGGATACCTCCAGTATCCTGGAAAAGCAATGCCGCGTCCAAGGAACGCATCAGCTTTTCCAAAAAAAAATTCAGAAAAGCAAATGCATTCTTACACCATCCTCTAAACTTTATTTTACGAGGAAGAAGGGATGGTTCTTAAAGAGCTGTATAGACATGTCAAATTTCGGAAACGCCTCTTTTGAAAGAAAAGTGGAAAAAGATATGCAAATTGCAGTTCCCAACTTTCCTTTGTAGTCTAGACGTAGCCTAACTGAACTTTGGGTGTCCTGAGAGCAGATCTGAATGGACACCATTAGGTCCCCTTTTTGACCAACAGAAGACCTGGCCATCCATAGTGTGGCTTAAAAGACAATTTGACAAATACCATTAAAATGAATACTTTTGCGTTAAAAACAACATAGAAATCAATAGAACCTGCAAATCTGCATATATCCGCTTTATATCCACAGGTATCCACATCCGGGGACGTGGCTGCAGATATCTGCTGCTCATTTTTGCAGATATTGATATTAATTTTGTTTCTAGAGCCCTGCAAATTTACAGATATCCACATCTGCAGATTGTGAAATACAGCAAGCTAAAATATGTCTTTGGTTACAGCTATGATACCGTCCAGCTGTAATATAACATCTTACTGTACTTTGAAGTAAAAGCCTGTGTAACCACCACCGGGCAGATGTGAACCTAGAACTTCTGGAGCTGAGTATAAGAGCCTCTACCCTCTGAGCTAAAAGCCAGCTCATGCCTAGCTGCCTCTGTTGTAGAGGTCTCTTGATCTTAGCTGTTGCTATGGTCTACGTGCCACTGCATCGGTCAATGAACCACACTAGGTGTGTGTATTACACCTGCACTTTTTATTTAAAGACCCTGGTGTTATGTCCATTTTTAAGCTACACAGTCATCTGAAAGTACAAAACAGTACTGAAACAGCATAAATATATCTATATGCACACAGAGGCTTTGCTCGCCCTTTCACTTCTATAGATGTAAATGTAAATGAACGGAATTACACAGGTGTAAGAGGAGAATCAGGCTCTGATGATTCTTTGCTACTACATAAGGAGTTGATATGAGTTAAAAGGACACTAGTACCTAGGTTGATATGGTGTTCCCCAAGCAAGAGGCAGCATTTACACACAAGTATCAAATGGGTATGGGACATAGCTATTATTCCAGACATCACATTAAGTGACAAGTGTCTCAAGCCTCTCCTTTCCCAAGGCAGGGGTGGGGAAAACATGTGCACTAGTGCTGGGCCTAACTGGCTTGGTGTGTGACACCGAAATAGGAGCCCAACACTCCTCCGTAGCAATGCACAGCACTACTATTAAATCACAAAGCTATCCCTCTACTCTGAATAGCTATATGCTCCTAACTGTACGGTACAAAATCAAGACATTTAAAGAATACCTAGTGCTAGTCATGATATATAAGACCCCATATACATTTACTGCACCTATTTTTAATTACACAGAGCAGATGTTTGCACTCTGGCATTTTGAAAATGTTTCAGTGTTCAGCCCTGTGGATCAAGAACACAAGTATGGTGTCTCTAGTTATAAAAAGAATGGCTCAAGACCTACTGTATAAGTTTGATACACAAAGCAAAGCTCACTCATAAAACTTCAAATGAAGGTAAGGGAATCTGGATTTCAGAGTCCTTTGAAGAGTTGCCCACAGTCTAGCTACTGATGCTTCGCAACTCGACTATGGTAACTACCACAAGAAACCAACCTTCCTCACACACAGTATTAGACTATCATACGAATGTGATTCCTCATATAGCAAGTTGGCATCAAGGACATTTTGCACTAGAGGCCACATTCTGCCCTTCTTGAAGAAAAAAGTGAGAGCATTACAGCAGGTCTCTGGAACTAACAGGACAGGGAAAAAAGCATATACTTGTCTTCAGCCCTTTGAAATTCACGTCTGCATGCATTTCTCATATTCCAGACTCCAGCGAATACAGACTGTGCTTAACACTTACATATTTGCATGTAGAGGTCTGTGCTCACATATTGGTCTGTTTTATGCTAATCCAGAGCAATCTGTTATTTCTTTACCAGGCAAAACAAAACAGACTCACAGAGCCACCAAAATCGGCATTACTTAAAGGAAAAATTGATCTATTTGATTGTCAAACCAAAAACTAGTCACTAACTTCCTGGGCCAAAACCCTGGGCCAACACCATTCCCAGCAACAGAGCCACTAGAAACACAGGATGGTTCAGGGCAATTGTTGCTTCAGGAGGATGCAGAAGTGCAAGGCCCAAGGGATTAGTGGGTGGGCCTGATATTGGCAGCAGGGGTCAGGCCCACCCCTACACTCACCACTGGTGGCAGGAAGTGGAGCAACCCAGCTTCAGCCCACTCCACTATGCCAGCTCCCAGCATCGCTTGGGCGAAAGGGCAGAGGCAGAAAGAAGCAGGGCAAAGGTTTGGTGGAAGGAGTGGCATGGGGGCACAGCCAGAATGGGGCCTGAGGTGGAACAGGGGCGGGGGCCTCGAGGAATAGGGTAGAGTCAGGGCAGGACCCAGGGTGAAGGTGCCCCTAGAGTCAGCCCTGCCTAGCAGCATTTGTCCATTACATTTTCTATTAGAGAAATTGCCCTTTCAGAGATTGTCACAGTTCAGAGCAACTACACCTGCGTTCTCCTTCTATAGTCTCCCCAAGGGCACCAAATCTAGCTCCCAGCTCTCTCTGCTGTTGTAACCATTACAGGATAGATTTGAACCTGAGACGGTTCACGCAGAAACCGCTACAGCTTGAGGCTACAAAGCCCGCTCTCCGTCAGCTTAGGCTGTAGAGCTCCCTTGTTCTTATCTCTCGCTGTAAGTGGTCTAAGTGCCACTACATGAGACTGTGAACCACACTAGGTGTGCAGGTTACACTGTCAGCTGGGCAGAGATCTGCATCTCTCTCCCTTCTGACCAAGGTTTTTCAGATGCACAGCTTCCTGCCTATACTGTGATATTCCCAGCAAGCCAGACTGCCTAAAAGGCCAGCACCTGTGCTTTGCTTTGTCTCCAACTTAATTATCACCAATTAGAATTTATCACAGAGCTCTTTCTAAGGAAGCACATTTATTTTTAAAGTGAAAGGATTACAAAGAAAGCATATTAAAAACAACATAGGAAACCTACATGCATGCTAAAAAGCTTACCAGAAGTAATTCGCCAATCATATGAGGCTTCACTAGGGTAAGTCCTTCCAACCCTTCCACAAGGGTTGGAGCATCATACTCCCAATCCCCCAAACAGAAGGTTCTGCATGTGTCTTGTAACAGAAGACTATAGGGCAGTTTAGACTGAGACTGTTTATCCAAAAGTCCTTCCTTTGTCAGTCTCTGGAGAACCTAGATTGTGAGTAGTACCTCTTGGGGGGGAGAAAGGGGCACAACTTTGATGAATTGCCTTAATCCCCACTGGTTTTTGTTCCTGGAGGAGCTGTGGTAGACCTCCCCCAAGGAATTGAACAGTGTCATACATAAGCCATTCATAAACACAGTGAACCCCAAAGATGCTGCATAGGGCTGTATTACTTGCCATATCTTCCTCCTGGAGAGGTTACATATAATCCCAAAGTACAAAAATAAGGCCAACTCCACAGTACTGTAGGCCATCTGTCTAAGTTATGCAATTTCAGCTATATCAATAACGTGGCTGAAGTCAACGTACTTAGATCTACTTACTGTAGTATCTTCACCATGGTAAGTTGTCAACTGATGCTTTGCTATCAATACCACCTATGTTTCTCATTCTGGAGTAGTACCGGAATCAATGGGAAAGAGAGCAGCAATTGATTTATTGTGTCTATACTAGACACAATAAATCAACACCCTCTGGATCAATCACTGGCTGCCTGCTGATCTGGCAGGTAATGAAGAAATGCCCTACATAAATAATACAGTGATGTTTTTCAAGGATATCACAGGAAACTGGCATCTCTATCACAAACGTTTCTTGCATATTTCTTTGAAACAACTGATAAGGATGCTGACTAGTCTAGATGCTAGATCGGGGCAGGCAAAATACTGCCTGTGAGCCAAATCCAGCCCACCAAATCACCACATCTGGCCCACAGCCCAGTGGGAGACTCAGTCAGGCTTCCTGCCTACCCGGCCCTGCAGGCTGCTCATAGCAGCTGTATAAAGGAGCCATGTGTGCTACTGTGAGTGCTGCAAACCCGAGGGAACCCAGGACATGCTTTGCATGCTGCCTTTGCCCCGAGCACAATCTCACAGCTCTCATTGGCCAGAAATCGCCCAATGGGAGCTGCCTACTTGCAGGACAGGCAGTGCACAAAGAACCCCTCCCCTGGAGCTTGTGGTGTTCAGAGAAGTACATGGCCAACACAGCCCATGCAAAAGGCAGGCAGCCTGGCTATGGGATCTGCTAGGCTACTGGCTGGGCACTGCCCAGGTAAGTACCACCCAGCTAGTGCCTGCCTCTGGCCCCACCATCTCCTCCCTCCTGCCAACCCTCTGGACCCCCTACTGCAACCCTGCCCCATGTAACTCAATCTTTCTGTACCCATACCCCATCCCAGACATAGCACTCCTATCCCCTGCCTGAGGTCACAATCCAAACCCCTACATGCCCTCCTGCCCCCCTACCATACGTAACCACTCCCACATCCTCCTACACCCTTCCTCCAGAGCTGAATCCTCTCCTGCATCCATACCCCCATCTGGACTCTGCACCCTGCCCCAGGTCACAACCCCCTCCCCTTCACCAAAATTCCCTCCCAGATCCCACATTTCCTCCTGCATCCAACCTTCCTTTTGCACCCAACCTCATCCCAGACCCCGCATCCCCTCCATTAATATCAGAGAAGAGTACAGTCCTTGACCACTTACCAAATTCTTGGTGTGGCACCCCATCAAAAAATTATTGTCCATCCCCGTGTTAGATGGACAATTTATCACCTCCCAAGTTGTTGAACAGTATTACCTATGTTGTCACTTCATTTACCCTAGTGAAGCTCAGGCATTGTACAGTTTGGATCTGAAATTTTTTCAGACCAAAAGCATTTGAAGAAGTTTTATATTGTTCTTACTCCTTCACCTCTATTTTGCCCAGATCGGGCCTGTTTTGCAGACATGCCATCACAGAGTGTAAGACATATGGCGACAGAACTTTTTAAACAACAAAAACCCCAGGGAATGAACAATTAACTGCTGAGTGCTTTAAAAATTATTATTTTTTATTTCCTAATATTCATCAATGTGCTAGCTAGAACCCTCACAGAAACTGCACAAAAAACAAGTCACTACCCCAAAGAGCTTATCTACTAACCCAGATCCTGCAAACAATTACTCCTTTGTGTTGTGCTTCCTGTAATGATTAGTCTCATTGATTTCTATGTGACTATTCATGCTAGTAAGTGTTTGTAGGATCAGATTCAAAAGATGGACTTGACAGAAAAGTGAGGACACAAGGAGAGGGAGGAATTATTCATTACTCATTATTTGACATTTTCTATTCTTTTGTAAATGTAAAAGGGACACTACATAACACTATATAACAGTGTCTTCCCTAGGAATTAACCGGCAAATACTAGGTGGATTAAGTTTGTTCCAGGTTTGCATCAGCTTGTGATGTCATAAAACGCAGGTTTCAGAGGGTACGTCTGCACTGCACGCTTATTTTAAAATAAGCTATTCCGGAAGAAATATTCTGAAATAGCTTATTTTGAAATAGCACGTCTACACTACAGGGAAGACTCAAAATTAGTCCGAAGCAGGCTTCCCTAATGTGGATGTGCTACCTCAATTTAGAGCCCCAGGATTACTTCAAATGATCCTGTGGAGCTTTTTCAAAATAGCAGCAGTAGAGCGTCCACACTACCGCTATTCTGAAATAGCTATTTCGGAATAGGCATTATTCCTCGAGGAATGAGGTTTACAGAAGTTGGAATAAGCCTCCTGTTATTTCAAATTTATTTTGAAAGAATGGAATTGCTGTGTAGACACTCGCATTGCTCTTTCGGAATAACAACTGTTATTCCAAAATAACACTAATGCGTAGGTGTACCCAGAGCTAGAATGTTTGCCAAAGAGGCTACAGTGGAGTAAATAGTCACAAATGCTGGTCACAACCAGCATTCCCTGTAAGCTTAGCACAAGGAGAGTCAAATGCCAACCAGCTGATTAGCAGAGCACCCACAGCCAGCAACATACGTTTCTGGTGGTTTGCATCTGCACATGCCTCAGGACACATAACAAAATTTATTCTGCATATGCATGGGAAAAATTAGAAGGAACATAGGTCACAACCTCTTTTCTGCTAGGAATGACTGGGTTTGGGTTTCTGCCTAAACAAGTGGGAATCATTAGAGAACAAAATGGCATAGCAAGGACAGCCAGAGAGCAGACTGGTTCAGCACCCTCCCTCAATGAGTCCAAAAGAGATTGATGAAAGATTAAATTGCTTCTCTCCAGATGTGCAAACTAACGGAGGGCAGTGGCAAAAACATTGCCAGTTCTCCCTGGAGCTGACACTTGCCTGAGGTGCATGACACTCTGCTGGAAATAGGGAATGAATAATTTACTTCAGTGAATCTGTCCCATCACTTGGTCAATATTTACTATGAATGAGATTTTCATAAGTGCCAAGGTGACTTAGGAGCAAAAGGCTCATTATAAATTGAAACTCCCACTCCAGGTATCTTCATCATACGAGAATAAACAGTAAAGCAAAATAAGAAATACCTAAATATTATAGTTTTACTCTACATTTAAACCCTTACTCTCCCTCTCTTTTGCCAGCCAAAAAACATGTAGATCAATGAAAATATAAACATAGATGCCTAGGTGAAGGTATTCTGGAAATGCAATGTTAATCGCCTAGGACAAGCATTTCCACAGAGGCCTGCCAATTCTTAGCAACTAACCACTGACACTTTCCAGCTATGTGTTCCTCTTTCTATTTATGCCTCAGCTTTGAGACTACATAGTTCTGTTACCTGATATTCATAGCAGCTATAACAGTCTTGAAACCCGTGGTTTACACTAGAAACTGGATGAAGCTATTTCTGTTAGTGTGTGCGCTAGGGAGGAAATTCTGTCCCATGAACTAAACATTTTGAATGGTGTCTTCAAAGCATCTTCTGAGATCAGCTCCCCTCATGATGCCTGTCTCTAATTCAGGCACAGCCGAATCTGCAAAAAAAGTGGACTCTGGGGGCACAGAAAGGGAAAAGACATTCATATCTCCTACCAAAAAAGCTGCAACATACCAATGCCTCTGTGACCTTAAATTAGTCATTGGAGCTGCCTGGTTTTTTTTGTGAGGGAGAGGGTCTTAGTAAATTATTTAAGTTTAGAAGATAAATAAGCCTTGATACTCCAAGTGACTGTGCACAATCACACTCACATAGCATCCTACTGACTCCAATAGACTTGGCCCAGGCTCAGCACCACACCAAGATGTCATTTAGAGCCCAGTAGTAACAGAGATGTAGCCGTGTTAGTCTAGTCTAGCTGAAACAAAAACCAGGACTATGTCGTACTTTAAAGACTAACAAGATGGTTTATTAGGTGGCTCATCACCTAATAAACCATCTTGTTAGTCTTTAAAGTGCTACATAGTCATGTTTTTTGTTTCGTTTAGAGCCCAGATAACTCTGCTCTCTCCTACCCCAGAAATGAAGACAAGGACCACACTGCAATGTGGCTCCCTAAACAGGACTGGTAGTCTTTTCTGTCGAGGCCAACACTGTCTTTGTCGGTGTCTCATGCAACGCTGAGCACTGATTCTTGGTGTTTAATAAATAGTATTTATGGATATTAAAGGTCTGGCTTGCAGTTGCAAGCAAAGATATTTTAGGAGTCAGACCATTCAGGAAGCAGGGAAGTCCAATGCATTTTGTCAGACAACAGCCAGATCTTCAGAGCATTTTTACAGCTATTCTATGCGAGGCATGCAAATAGAATTTTTTTTTCTTTGTTACTCAATCATTCTTAGCCTCAAAGGGCTGAAATCATTCTTAGCCTCAAAGGGCTGAAGTCATTGGCTGGCTGCAATATGCTGAGAATTACTGTTGAAAAAGGAAAAGATAAGCCAGAGAAAAAGTACCTTTCTAGTACAGTGTATGAAAAGAAAGAGAGACTCAGATGGACAATACAAGGGCTTGCTTCCCCACTTGGTTACACCAGTTTTATTTTGGTGTAACTTTACTGATTTTATAAAACTGATAGTAGATAATCCAATTCTGTTCAGCTAGCTCAGGGCAGAGTCTGCCTTGGTTTAACCCCAACATCTTGGAATGAATTTCGCCCCTTATTAACAAAAGCAGGGGCAAGATATTTACTCCTTGATCCAGCAAAACATTTAAGCACATTTTAAGTTAAGCACATGCTTGTTTTGTTGGATCCATATATAGTGAGGTGCACCTAAAAGTGGAATTTTCAAAATAATTTGGTGTTGGCCTAAGTTTGGCCTGTTCTCATGAAGTCATCGTCAGTGAGTTTTATTGATGATTTCCAGACCAGTAGCATTAGGCTAATCCCTGCTAATCCCATTCTAAATCAATACCACAGTCTCAACTATTCACCAGAAAGTATCCACAAAGGCCAGACACCATAACCTGCCCTCAGCACAGCAACCATCAGCTGAAGTCACAGGTACTAGCACCAGCAATATGTCCAGCACAGTAATACCTGCCATCCCATTAACATTGTGTGTGGGCTGGGATTTTTTCTTCCATGATCTTCACCAATTTTTCCCCAGGCAGAATTATTTTTCCGTAACTGTTTCCTATGCAAAGTTATCACTCCACTTATTATAGCAATAAGTGCATTGGGAAATACTTTCTTTTTCAGCAGTGGAAGACCATCATGAATCTGTGCTAAAAAATCAGAGAATTTTCTTGGATGCTATGAAAAATCTTGTTTGCTCAGTGTAGCTCAAAAGCATGTCCCTTTCACCAACAGGAGTTGATCCAATAAAAGGAAAAGTCTTGTAAAATACACACCTAAAAAAATAGGAAGTGATTTTATTCACAAATTTGTCTTTCTTCACCACAGTATCTGAGCACTTCACAAACACAGCTGAATTTCGTGTGACACAGGGAAACTGAGGAATGAATAGATTTAAGAACTAGACCTCTCCTCCAGACCTGCGAAGTCCATGAAAGGGCAAGGGACAGTTAAATTCCCTGCACATAAGATAATGGTTTTAGTCTCTGGTGTCTTCCCATGCTTTCACATCCTTCCATCAACATGGCTTTTCCTGCAGCCTCACATAGAAACAGAGCTCCCATTGTGTTTTGACTTTTATAATACTTGATTTAGATCTAGATGGGTGAGATAATTTCTCTTATTGGATCAACTTTTGTTGATGAAAGACACTATGCTTTCAAGCTTAAACAGACTTCTTTTTTAAGTCTGGAAACATACTCAGTGTGTCATAGTGAAATACAAGGTGGAGCAGATAAGTTAACCCATAGAATCATGAAACACTAGAACTGGAAGGAACCTTGAGAGGTCATCAAGTCCAGTCCCCTGTACTCACAGCAGGACCAAGCACCAGCTAGATCATCTCTGATAGATGTTTATCTAACCCACTGTTAAATATTTCCAGTGATGGAGATTACACAATCTCCCTAGGCAACTTATTCCGGTGTTTAACCACCCTGACAGTTAAGAAGTTTTTCCTAATGTCCAACCTAAACTTCCTATGCTGCAATTTAAACCCATTGCCTCTTGGCCTATCCTCAGAGGTTAAGGAGAACATTTTTTCTCTCTCCTCCTTGTAACACCCTTTTAGGAACTTGAAAATTGCTATCATGTCCCTTGTGAGTCTTCTATTTTCCAAACTAAACAAATACAATTATTTCAGTCTTCCCTCATAGGTCATGTTTTCTAGACCTTTAATCGTTTGTGTTGCTCTTCTCTGGATCTTTTCCAATTTCTCCACATCTTTCCTGAAGTGCAGTGCCCAGTACTGGACATAATACTCCAATTGAGGCCTAATCAGTGCAGAGTAGAGGTCTTGATATATGAACAATGATTGCCAAACAACCTGTTCCACTTTGCATTTAGCTGTTACACAGTGTAAGCTCAAAAACTTGTTTCCCTCACCAACAGAAGCTGTTCCAATAAAAGATATTACCTCATCCACCTGATCTCGCCAATATCTTGGGACTGATATAGCTGCAAGAACACTTTTGCACACATCAGAAACCTAGGCAGACTGGTAAATCAACATTCTTTTATCTTGAACAAAATTGATAATCAACTGTGCCTGGTTACATGATTTAAACATTTTAGTATATACATACAATTTAATTATTACCTGTACATACATGATATAGAGCTTGTAATAATTAGTTTAATATCAGCTTTCCTTTGATAACTCATGTGACATTCTTCATAGTAGGTAAATACTATGACAGCAATGTGTTAGGTGTAGTGATTGTCAGCCCCCTGTGTTCACTAGTCCATGTCAGCAACTAATGGGCCTTTGTGTCAGAGGGTCCATTCTCACATCAGACAGTTGGGAAGAGGGTGAGTTTCAGAACACTAAGTTTCTGAAAACTATGTAGTGGACTATGTATTCCCTCAGGCATGGTGGGAGAGGGAAGGTGTTTCCTCCCACTCCCTCTCTGAGGGGAGGTTCAGTTCCACACAACTTTTAAAGCAGAGCAGTTCTGAACAAGCAGAAGATCGTCTCTGCTGCAACTGATCTTCCAGAGTTTAATTTAAAGAGTCTAGTTAAGACTCGCTAAATCAAACTCAGGAGTCCCCACCAACAGCTAGTATTCCTGCTCTTGAAAGGAGTAAGGGAAACTGACAGGAGCATTTGCTCCCATCAGCCTCCTGCTGTGGAGACAGCCCCAAGCTCAGCTTAAGGTAAGCCAACTCCAGCTATGTATTCTGTGTAACTGGAGTTGCGTACCTTAAACCGAGCTTCCAGGTCTAATGTAGATCTGGCTTAAGTTATTTGACCAATGTTCGCTAGGAAAACTGGGGTAAAGCTGGGACTAGAATCTCTATCAGGCTTTAACTGTAAGACCATCCTTCCTCTTTAAATACACTTCTGTCTAAACAAGAGGTAAAAATAAAAAGACCTCTGTGAGTAGTTGCTTTGGGGCACAAAATTAATGATGGAAGCTAGAGCCAGATCTTCAAAAGCATGTTATCTGATCTCACGAAATGATATTTTTCCTACCCAGTTTCAAGGGCTACAACAGATTGTCACATAAGAAGCCATACACGGGGCCTGCAGCCCAGAGGTCTGGGATGGAAGTTTCCATCCTTGGAGTACACAGCCTAGTACAGCCTTGAACCCTGCAAATGCAAACACCAGATGGCCCTTATGGGCCACAGTTGAGTTGGGAATGTAGTGAGGAATAAATCACGTTGACCTTGACTATAACTTCATGAGAATGCTAAGAGTGGCGTGGGGCTCATACACGCAAACACAGTAAACAACTGTGATATAGTGTGGGAAGTCCCCTGCATGGTGAGTTTAACAAGGGACCTAGACCTCGGAGGGTGCCCTGGATTCTCCTCCTCAGCTGGAGCCACGTTGACCGCAGCACTTAAAGCGAGGATAAGGGTCAAGACTCCCCGCAGCAGAGGATGTAAGCATTCCAAGTGCCTTTTACTCTTATATGCATTGCTCTGTAGTGCTTGCTGATGTGCACTCTGTAATAGCTGTTTAACAACAATTCAGCAACATTAACTCTGTAGCAGCAGTGACGTAGTGAGACTAATAAAACTAGCTATCCCTAATCGACTCTGTGTTGAAGCGAATCCATAATCATGTGCGTCCATGGCCCTGTGATTTGACACAGTCAAAAGAGCTTCATATTACAAGAGTAGTTAAGACTAGATTATTTTAATGTCTAATTTACCTCTATACCAACACAGAACTCTAAGGGTATGTCTACACTACCCCGCTAGTTCGAACTAGCGGGGTAATGTAGGCATACCGCACTTGCAAATGAAGCCCGGGATTTGAATTTCCCGGGCTTCATTTGCATAAGCGGGGAGCTGCCATTTTTAAAACCCCTCTGGTTCGAACCCCGTGCAGCGCGGCTACACGGGGCACGAACTAGGTAGTTCGAACTAGGCTTCCTAGTTCGAACTACCGTTACTCCTTGTGAAATGAGGAGTAACGGTAATTCAAACTAGGAAGCCTAGTTCGAACTACCTAGTTCGTGCCCCGTGTAGCCGTGCTGCACGGGGTTCGAACCAGCAGGGTTTTAAAAATGGCGGCTCCCCGCTTATGCAAATGAAGCCCGGGAAATTCAAATCCCGGGCTTCATTTGCAAGTGCGGTATGCCTACATTACCCTCCTAGTTCGAACTAGGAGGGTAGTGTAGACATACCCTAAATGTTTCATGTTAGTAAACTAGTTTATTATACAGTGAGTAACTTTGTTTAGCAGAGTCTCAGAAGGGTTAGTCTGTAGCTTTAAATACCACAAGTAGTCCTGTGGCACCTTAGGCCTGGTTTACACTAGGGAGTTATTTCGAAATAACAAGCAGAGCATCCACACTACCAATCCTGTTATTTCGAAATAAGGAGCTGGTTATTTTGAAATAATAACCCCTGCTTTCCTTGGGAAATAAGCTTATTTTGAAATAATTATTTCAGAAGTTATTATTTCAAAATAATTTCCTAGTGTAGACATGCCCTTAGAAACTAACAAAAATATGTATAGTATCATGATCTTTGGTTTTGCCCACAAAAGCTGATGATACTATATATATTTCTGATAGTCTTTAAAGTGCCACAGAACTACTCATTGTTTTTGTTTAGCAGAAACATTTAATCATCAGCTGACAGACAGAAGTATTAGTCACAAAATAATGTGATGTGCTACAGATAACAATAAGGGCTTTATCAGTTTAAAATGAGAAACTATAATTTGAGGTTTTCTACACTCATAACAATTCAAATGATTATTTTTAAAAAGTGTTAGTGTGACGGTAGAGATTTCTTACAATGAAGGTATGTACAGTGCTCTTAGAGCAGCTCGAGTGTTGCAACAAAGCCATCTATTGACCGTGCTTCATATTTTTGGTTGCAACTGACATTCTAGATGAAAGAATTCTTTTTCCATGTTTACTATGGCTGCAGTTATTACATTTTATATTAATTTCAGATGGCACCATTAAAGCTGTAGAGCAAAAAAATTGCTTACTAGGACAACTGTTCTATATTGAAATATTTATATGGGACAGATAATGCCAAGTTTCTCCTGCAAGATACTAAGCATCCTCAGGTCTCTTGGACTTTCACACCTTCCCTAGTTGGATCTTATACGTCTAAACTTTAAAAAGAATGTTTCAAAATTGGGGGGTGTCTCAAAGAGATACACGAATAATCAGAGGGGTCTGGAAAACATTCCTGGCTGTCAGCAGGTTGCCAGATGTTTTTACCAAAAATACTGAACACTCCCATCCCATTCCCCCCACCAAAAAAAAAACACTAGGGAAAAAAATTCTATTGAGAAAAAAAAGCACCCTGAGAGTTATTAAGCAAAAAAAAAATTATTTTTTTTAAAGTGTGGACCCTTTAAGAAATGCCTTTGAGGCTCTTTGGCCCTAAAAGGCTGCCGCCATCTATCCGCCATCTTGTCTCCCTGCTCTGGGCCAGACAGCTCCCCTGCGGGACCAGGTAAGCACCCAGGATTTTTAGGTGTTCGGTATTTTCTGAATTTTTTTTTTTTACCAGACAGGAGGCAAAAATACCGGACTGTCTGGGTCAGTACCAGACACCTGGCAACCCTAGCTGTCAGAAACAATTTAGTTTATCATAATGATTATTTGATCTCAGTGTTGAAGTACCTGCACAGAGAGAACATCTCTGATTTTAGGCAGCTCTTTAAGCTATCAGGAAAAAGCATAACAAGATCCAGTGGCTGAAAGTTAAACTTAAAGAAACAAGTCAAACTGGAAATATGATGCAACTTCTTAAACAGTGAGGGTAAGCAGCCATTGGAACTGATTACCAAGGAAAGAGGCTCATGCATCATCAGCATGCTGAGCTAAACTGACATAGGGAATAGAGAGCAATTTAAATGGGGATGGGTATTTGAATTTGTCTTTGAAAACTTTACATCCAGAATAAATAGCTTTCTAAAAGCTATGCTGCATGTCATCCTCAACTTATTGGGCTTGATAGTGCCCACTTAAGCAGGGAAGAAAAGACTATCCCTCCTCTGTATGATTTACTGACCAAATTGAGGTATGTTAAAATATGTTTTTTTGTGTAAATGTGCACCCGCTGAAATTTTCTGCAGATACATGTTTACACACAGGAGGAGCTGGAGGGAGGCGGGAGCTGGTGCTCGTAGGGAGCCAGCTTTTAAACTGGCTCCCGCCCCTCCCCCTGCTCTGCTGCCTCTGTGGGAGGCAGTGGGGAGGAGGGCTGCATGTAACCGAGAGGGGTTAAATCGATGAGCCTAGGCTTATCGGTTAACTGTATACTGGGCTACACATTCACATCGCTATCCAAAATCCTCTTACCTGAGGTACGCAGGGCTCAGATTAAATAATCACAACGATCCTTCTAGCCTTAAAATCTCGGTGTTTTATCCATATTCTCCAACAGTAGCTTATGCATAGCACTTACTTTGCATAAGGATTGGAAATTTGTTTTTAAATTATTCTTGCAGCACAATTTGACTGAAATAAAATATAATGTATCTCAAATCACTAACAAAGTATTTCAATATGGCACAGCAATCTAGGCAGTCATGTTATGACCCTTTTAAATTACATTGAGCTATTGTATTTGCTTATGAAATAGTTGTTTAGATATGTGTGATGAAGTGGAGATTGTATTCACTCTGTTCGCTTGTTATGTTGCATGTGATTTCTACTGTTCTGTAGTAACCCTGTGTGCACCTCAGTTTCCCTGGGCACTGCACCAATATGTAGATGGTCATGGGAATTTTGATGTGTTTCCCTCGTGTACACAATGGCCGATGCTTTCTGTAAGCTGAGCCTGGGAGATGGAGGAACCAGGTGACACTTTTTGCCCAGGAATCTGGACAAAGGCAAGAGATAGGGCTGCAGCAAACTGCTGAGTATTGAGTTAGTCTCGCTAGCTTGGGATGCAGAGATGAGGGGGCAGGGCCCTTGGCTTTGAGCTCCCTCTCACCGAGATGGATTGTACTGACTGCTACTGGTTTCTGTGCTCACAAGTCTGCTCTACACTGTATCCCTATTGACTAATAAACCCTCTGTTCTACCTGCTGGCCGAGAGTCACATCTGACTGTGGATGGGGGTGCAGGGCACGTTGACTCCCCAGACTTCCATGACAATATGTTACAAGTCAGAATGGTTTCCTGTGAAAGCCATATGCACCTGCCTGGGCCCTGGTCTACACTGAGGAGTTATTTTGAAATAACTCCCCTTATTTTGAAATAACAAGCAGAGTGTCCACACTACCAAGCCCGTTATTTTGAAATAAGGGGCTGATTATTTCAAAATAACAACTCCTACTTTCCATGAGGAGTAACGCTTATTTCAAAATACAGTAGATTTCCGATAATCCAGAACCTATGGGACCTAGGTGGTGCCAGATTATCAAATATGACAGACTATCAGGAGGTACTATAAGATGGTTATATATATACACTGTATACATTATATACTGTATATAAAGTGTTCTTAACCCTTTTTATTGTACATACTGTACAGTATACGGTAATATTTTAGGTTTTTTAAGGCCTTTTTTACCCTTTTTGCTCAGTTCAGCTGCTGCCGCTGTTACCTTGTGACTCATTTTTTGCTGAAGCTCACTCACTAGGCTCTTGCCATTTTGATGCCGGACTATCAGGAGTGCCAGACTATTGGATGCCGGACTATTGGAGTTTTACTGTAGTTATTTTGAAGTAGCGGTAGTGTTGACGCTCCACTGCTGCTGTTTCAAAACAACCACTTCCCAGAGTCATTCAAAGTAATTACTCCCCATGCGTCCTAGAGCTCTAACTCAAGCTAGCATGTCCACATTAAGGGAGCCTGCCTCGGGCTAATTTCGAGACTTCCCTGTAGTGTGGACATGCTATTTAGCAATAGTTATTTTGGGAGTTATTCCTGCAAAATAATTTCCTAGTGTAGACATGCTCTAAGAGACAAGATCAGCCAAAGACCCTTATCATTTCATTGTAAGTGCTAAATAACAAGAAAGAAAATGAATCTCTTTCTCTACAGAAACTGAGAACTACCGTGGAGAGCTACTGATTATGCCAAACACTACATTGCTTCCAAATGCATTTATGTTAAATGACAACAATGACTTGACTCCGAGATTCTGTAGCATCAGATTTTTTTTTTTTTTAGGGGATGGGGGTAGAGTCATTTCTATCTTTCCACAAATATTTTCAAACCACAAAAACAGTCCTGATTTACACCCATTTCCTTCATCAAGTTTTGATCCTCCAAGCATATTAGCATGTGAATTTAAGAATACTCAAGTGCGTGAAGTTACTCGCATGTTTGGTAGCATACAGAGTCAGGGTTTTAACTAACACAAAACTTCAGCTTTGAGGAAAAAACGTGTTAATAAAAGTTCCTGTTAAAGATTTTCACTTCAAATCACACACACACACACACACACACACACACACACACACACACGCACGCACACACACAGGAGGGGTTTTGTGCTGAGCTCAACACTTTTGCTACACCTGATTAGTGACATGAATGTGTACACAACTATTGTTGAGTAACTCAGTTACTTTCTTTTGCCAATCAGCTATCGAGGATTTTGTCAGGCTTGATTAGATCGTCAAACATGGTCACAAGTGGACTTGCTTTTAAAAGATAAGGATCACACAGAGGCATTTCTCCACCACTCTTTGTAATTAAATGAAAATATCCCCAGACAAAAATACACCCAGAAAAGTTTTTCCCATCATATTCAACAACTTGCCCTCCTTGCTCAGCAGTGTTAATGGAGATTTTATCTACAGCCAGGTCTAAACTACAGACCTGTATCAGTATGACCATATAGCTCAGCGTTGTGAAAAATCCACACCCCGGAGCAACATAGTTATACCAATAAAGTCCCTATGTAGGCAGCTCTGTGTCAACAGGAGAACGTCTCCTGCTGACGGAGCTACTGCCTCTTGGGAAGGTGGATTAAATACACCAACAGGAGAAGCTCTCTCATCAGCACAGAAGCATCTTCACTTAAGCACCAAACCTATCCTAAGACTATGGCCTTTCACTCATTGCTCTGGCTGGAATTGTCCCTCCAAACACAAAGGGGAGCTAAGTGGGTAGGTTCAGGGGCGGCCTGTCCATATAGGCAAACTAGGCAGTTGCTGAGGGCGCCAAGTTAAATGGGGCGCCAAATGGTGGCACAATATCATTGAGGGGTTTGGAGGTGGGGGCGCCGATTGCATGGTTCGCCTAGGGTGCCAGTTGTTGGCAGCTAGTCTAGAGCTGCCCCTGGGTAGGTTTCCTATCTTGTGGGGAGTAAATGCATGAACAAGTATACCAATTTTATTAGCAGAATTCAAGCATCCTGCTCCTTACTCTGAGTCCCAGCACCTGAATCCCATCCAACAGGGTTGGGATGCTTAAATTACAACAATATGCTGGCCTTATAGAAGACATCATTACAATGGATTTTTTGCCTGGAACTTTGGAAAGGTCTAAGTCTCTCCTCACCACGATACAAGCACATTACACGGGCCACTTCTGCAACTACTGCTCCATTCCCTGTGCTAGAATAGGGGCAAACAGTTCTTACATATTCACCGCTAGAGGTTTGTCAGTGAAAGTATGGCCCTGTGCCTGCCACCTACCACCAGCCTGTCCCAGCTCCTATTTCTACCATGTCATAAGCAGTGCTGGTCTAAAACCTCTACCTACAAGAATACTCAGTCCTCTTTGCACCTACTCTGTAACTGCCCATACCTCATGCACCAGAACTGTTAGAACTCCACTGCATGGGGACCTTTCCAGAACCCCTACAAGCTTCAGTGACTTTCTCTCTCAGTGTTTATTTTACTTACTCTTGAATGGGTAATGCAATCTTCTCTTCCTTCCTCTCTTTGCCCAGTACTGCAGTTCCCAGGAGTACAATAATTACTGGCCTTTTACATAGAACTCGGATGTTCCAAATGTAACAAGAACAGAATCAACAAGAAGGTTGTTATTAGCATGGGTGGTTTTTATTCTATACAGTTTAAGCTGCTTCCGCTTTTCTGAGTTAGAGATGAATGAAAAGAAATCCAATACATCTGTTAAAATGTTAATTTAGTGCAGCTCCAGCACTTTTAAGTCACTAACTTTCCAAACATCAAGTGTATGCAAGCAGTTTGTTTTTCAATTTTCCAATTTGGTCAATTACAGGAGACCCAAAGCACAGAGCCTGTCAAACAAAGGTTTTATATAAAGTCTAAAAGCAATAGAAAATTCTTATGATTTTATTCCTTACTCTAAACTTATGGTCTCCTCCTGGACACTTCCTTAAGGTAGGGATGTTAAATTTTGATTAACTAATTGAATAGTCAATGGGATTTCCATCAACTATTTGATTAGTTGAGAAGGACTAGGTGGTGTTCCACCTTTGAAATGTACAAGATTGAAATGCCATGTGGAGCCTGGGGCCAGCTGGGAGTCCCCCACTGATCCCGGGCTCCATACAGACACTTTCACTTTAAAATGTACAAGAGGCCCTGCTGGTCGACTAGTCGCTTCCCCTGCACTTGCAGCCTCTATTAGAAAGAGGCAGCAAGTGGGGGAAGAAGCGGAGGAGGTGCTGGGGGGAGCCAGCTTAAAAGCCCATTAGGGCTCTTGTACATTTCAAAGTTGGAACACCACCGCTGCACCCCTGCCCATTCCCACAGAGCTGGAGTTGAAGTGAACCAACTTTTAAACTGGCTCCCTCCCTTCCCCCCCACCCCAGCACTCTCTCCACTTCCCTCCCCTTGCTGACTCTTTCTGATAGAAGCTGCAAGTGGGGGCGGGAAGCAACTAGTCAACTATTCAGTAAGCTTTTGCTTATCAGATAGTTGACTAGTTGATTAGTCGCTTACATCCCTACCTTAACGTAGCCTTGCAGGTGCTGCCTTACCTCAGTTTCCTTCTTGGTTTCTCAAATAAACTCAGCATAGCCTTCGGACCACATGAATAGCCTTATTTGCAGGGGAATTTATTACTAAAAGTCTCATTACCATTAACCAGAGTCACTGTCCCTTCCACCCACCCAGTCCAATTAGCACATTCATCCCAACAGCAAACCCACCAACTTCAGTTCCAGCATCTCTCATCACAACTCACCCCAGTTCTCAATGTCTATCACCAGACCTCACTCCACTTCTCAGGCACAGCTCCAATGTCTCAGCACTGCTCACTTCTGTTCCTAAGTTCCAGCACCTCTCATCTCACCTCAGTTTCCAGGTACCAGTGTCTCTCACCCCAATTCCTAGTTACTGCTCCAGAATCTCTCCCAATGCCTCACCCCAGTATCTCTTATAACATCTCACCCCAGTTTACAGGTATGGCTTCAGTGTCTTTCACTAGTTTCCAGATACAGCTTCAGCATCTCTCACCACACCTCACCCCAATTCCCAGGTCTGGCTCCAGCGTCTTCCACCACACCTTACTCCAGTTTCCAGTTACGGCTCCAGTGTCTTTCACCATAGCTCACCAGAGTATCCAGATACTGTTCCAGCATCTCTCACCGTACCTCACCCAATTCCCAGGTCTGGCCCTGGTGTCTGTCACGACACCTCATTCAAGTTCTCAGATACAGCTCCAGTGATTAGGAAGGCTGTACTGAGGTAAATGATTGTCTTGAAATAATAAAGAATGACACAGATATTCAGCACTACTCATGCCTATATGGAGATCTACCCTCAATAGCCCTTATTGTGCCAGACCTTTGAGGACTGGCACAAAGCCACTCCCTAACATGGCCACTTTGCCTTAGATTAATAGAGTCTAAGGCCAGAAGAGGCCATTGTGATCATCTAGTCTGACCTCCTGTCCAACATAGACCACAGAACTTCCTGAGCATACTTCCTCCCTCCTTGTGCCCCTTGTCTTCACAAAATGGCATGTTAGGCCTTCTGTGACATGGTGGACCTTTCAAAAGCCCTTTGAGGACTAGGGTGAGCTACAGTGTTGCTCATATTGTGGAGAAAATAAAATATTCTTCTGATGACAAAAATCCACTAACTAATTTAGCCTGAATGACTTTATAATTCTCTTTTTATGTTACCCTAATTTTTAAAGTTTTTTAATTTCCATATCATTTCCTTCTTTAGACTTCTGTATTCATCATGTTCCTGCACAATGCATTTGGTGGGTGTATAATTTAATGTTACTTTTAGTTTCTTTATACCTAAATTTCTCTTTTTGCACTGACCAGGTGGCAACTACATCAGCTCAGGGTCTCCCTTCCCACTAAAGTAAATTACTCGCATCCAGCTGCTGAGCTCATTCAACTTGAATCCTTAGAAGTTAAGAAGCAACTAACTGCTTCCTATTATGTTGCACTGATTTCTAAATTATATTCTACAGTAACAAATTTGGGTAATAATCAGTCAGATGGATAATGTATACAGTTATTATGATCTTGATTGAAATTGTTCTACCTACTTGCAGAATCACTGCCGTGAATAATCACTAGTGTTCCTCTCTTCAAAAGCAATTGACGCTATTTGATATTCTAAATTTGAACAATTTTTATTGGTTACTCTTCTCTGACTTTAGTGAGCTTTAGTTCTGAAATTAGGTTTCCGAGGTAAACATTTCATATTCAAAATGTGCTTCTTCTGATTAATTAAATTTAAATCCACTGCTTCTGTGATATGTATTATATTTGTGCTTGGTGGGGTTAGGTTTTTCTAGGACACTGTCACTGACAGTGTGCAAGGCTCTGTGCAAACACAGGAATACACAGTTCATGATGCAATGTGGTTACAGCCTTTAAAGATTGAAAATACTTACACAGGATGGAAGAAAGAAAAGAATATAACATGCAAACACTATTTTATTAAAATCCTGACAATATGTTTACTTAGTAGACTACCAATAGCAAAAACAAACAAACAAAACCCCAAAAAGGCAAAATAGATGCAAACATATGCACAGCAAATCTGGTTAAAGATTGAGATGAACACTAATGGTAATGTTGTGACAGTTTTCACCAGCTCTAATAATAGGTCCTGAGAAGAGGAGATTGTGAAATGTAATAAATAAATAACAATCTTGGTTCCCAAGACAAATGTGGCACTAGGGAATGGTTTGCATAAGCCATGTAAAAACCACATAGTAACCAGAAAGGGTAAAAATGTCAAAGCTGATAATGTTGAAACTATTTATAAACAGAAGAAATCTGGAGGCCACGTGGATACATCCTGCATAAAATCTCTGAGAGAGCCTTTCCTCTCCATCCACACACTGAAATTCTCATCTAAGTCCTCATCATTTCACCTCTCAAGACTTCTCTTCTCTTCCTTTGAGAAATGTAAACTTGCCCAGTTCACAACCATTCAAAGACAAAGATAATTTTCCTGGCAAGTCACTTTGATTATATCACACTCATGTTGACCTGAGAATTTGGCCTTAACATCTCTGCCTTGGTCTTCCTATCTATAAAATAAGGACAATAGTATCTACTTACATACCAGAGGTATTGGGATGATTAACTAACGCTTCTAAAACTCTAATGAGGTATCCAGGGGAAAGACATGATATAAGTGCAAAGTATACTGATATAACCTAAACCTCTTGAGAGCCTGAGTTTGTGACCAAATTCATAATATTTGAAGTTTAAATTCCAGGGAAGGGTCACATATTAAAGATAGGGTTGCCAGTCATCCAGTTTTAGACTGCAATGCTTGGTCAAAAAGGGACCCTGATGGCTCTGGTCAGTTCCATGAACCGGGCCATTAAAAGTCTGGTTGACAGTGCAGTGCAGCCCAGGGGCTAAGGTGGGTCCTATCTATCTACCATAGTTCCTGTGGCCTCTCGACCAGATTCTCCTTGCCTCTGCACACTGGCCTGCCCTTAGTGCTGATTTTGCAACTCACACTGGCTGGAACTGCAACCAATGGGAGCTGTAGGAGCAGCGCCTGTGGGTGTGAGGGCAAGGCATGGAGCCTGCCTGGCAGCCATGTGCATAGGAGCTGCAGGGACCTGGCGGCCACTTCCTGGGAGACATGGTAAGTGCTGTTGGGACCCTGTACCCCAAACCTCCTCCTGCCCCCCAATACCCTGCCCCAACCTGAAGCCCCCTTCTGCACCTTACAAACCCCGCATCCTTGGCCCCACATCAGAGCCCACACCTCCATCCAGAATCCTCAACCCCCACATCCTTAACCTCCTTCATCCCAAATCCCTCATTTCAAGCCCCTCCACAGTCCCTGCACCCCCAGACAAAGTCCTCACCCTGCCGCATCCCAACCCCCGTCCTACTCTGGAGCCCCCTTCTAGACCGCAAATCCGTCATCCCCAGACCCATCACAGATCCCACACCCCTAGCCAGAACCCTCATAATTCCCGAATCCCAATCCCTTGACCCAGCCCAGAGTCCTCTCCTGCACCACAAACTCCTCACCTCTGGCTCCACCCCGGAACCCACACCTTCATCCCTTCCCCAACCCCAACCTGCTGACCCAGACCAGAGACTTCTCCCAAACCCCTCATCCTGCCCTGCCCCAGAGCTTGCACCACCAGCAAGATCCCTCACCCCTCTCTCACACCCCAACTCCCTTTCCCAGCCATGTAAAAGTGAGTGAGGTGAGGGAAAGCAAGAGATGGAGGGAGTAGGTAGAGTGAGCAGGGGACAGGGTTTCAGAAAAGGGACAGGGCAGGGCCTCAGGGAAGAGCCAGGGCAGGGGTATTCAATTTTGTGCGAGTGGAATGTTGGGAACCCTAACTAAAACCAGATTCTCCATTTCCTTGCACAAGTGCAAAGTGAGTGTGAAATGTTATCACTTTGATTTCATTGAAGGATCAGGCCTCTTGATATTTAAAACTTCCTATTTACTTAATTTGCAGGCCTAGTCAGGTACTTTTTCAGTTATCTGAAAGCACATTTGATGCATTGGGATGGCCAAAGATCTGAATACACAGGCTGAGTGAAGCATTATTTAAAATAGGGCAGAAGTCATTGTAAAATTATATTGTTGGAAGTTCTGAAAGAAACCTTACACTTTGAAGTTGAGTTTTTATAAGATGGAAGCCTATGCTGAACTAGTTACAGGGTTCATTCAATGCAATTTTCAGCACCTATTAAATGGAAAAGTCAATATTTGCGCCCACCTTTTGTATTATAACCTGTAAAGCATACAGTGGAAAGATACAATAGAGACCTTGACTAAGAGAGATGTCAGACATGCTTGTATGTAAAGACCTTTGCTCAATGTGATTTAAAGGCCAATTTATCTCACCATACCACATGCTGGATTTCATGATCTACCTTATTTTTAAAAACTGTTAAAGTGGAATCTGAAAATTCTGTGTGTTCAAAGAGTGACTGTCCTCATGGTGCTGTGGGTCTTTTTTTTTTTTTTTTTTTTGCAGTGTAGATGTACCCTCCAAAGCAAATCTTGCCTCTGCCTCAAACGTGGAGGGACCCATCTGAGCCAGCAGGACCAGGATCTGTGGAGCCCACACAAGGGTGCAGAATGAGCCCAGCTCTACGAGGCCTCCCTCTTTATCCTTGTTCAGTAATGGTGGAAATGAGGAGCCTTGGTAAGGCAGAGTAGAGCAGGCTTTAGGCTGATTCAATTGATTCCCCCAAATTGGGCCCCGTGCCTAAGAGAGCCCCGCTCTGGCTGCTCCCCTCCCACAGCTCTGCGGCGTGCTGGGTGCACTGTGGGAGGGGGCGTTGGCCCCGGAGGAGCACGGTGGCTTCCCTGGATTTAAAGGGGCTGTGACTCTTTTTGTGTGTGTGGCTTTTTTGTTTTGTTTTTTTGCTCTTCTCAACAAAAAATCCTGGCTGCCGGGGCCCCATTGAAACTGTTCGAATTGGGCCCCTCACTTCCTAAAGCCGACCCTGAGGCAGAGGGACAAGGATAGAGGGTCCAAATGGCAGCACAGCCACAGGATTTTGCGCTCTGAGAAGTTGGGTGCAAGAGCAGCAGTGGTAACTGAAGCTTCAGAGCTGCTTTGCAGTCATCATTCCAACCCTGCCTCGGGTCCACGTGGTGGATTCACGAAGCTCAGACATTCTGGTCTGGTGCAGGAGAGGAGGGAGGATTTGCCTTATAAATAGGACTCTTGCACCTTTAGTGCAACTATTTTCATATAGTCATTCAACTATTACAACTTTGCTTAATGTTACAGAAAGCCAAATTCTAGATTACAACTCTTTGATTATTTGTGTAGAGTCTCTGCTGAGGTAAATTTTAATTGTAACCTATTCCCTGCTCTAAATGTATGAGTTTCTCTCTTTGGTGAACAGGACTAATTTCATTTCTCTGCGATGGAACATTCTTTGCTTTCCCTCCTCCACTCATTCGTTCAGTGAAGCTCCACTCACTCTGTCAGTGCAGCATTGCCAACTATTAGAGGTAGCTATGGTATATCAGTTACCAATCCAAACAGCAGCAGCGCTTCTTTCCTCTCTGGGTTGCCATCTCCTCTCCTACCCCAAATCTCTCTAATGTTATACAAATAGCTTTCTTACCGCATCTGAATATTAATACCTTTCTTTATCTCAAACCTTCTTGGATCTCCTGTGTTTCTCCCTGCTGACAACCTTTGTGTCTTTGTGTCATCCTTCCCCGTCCAGGCATCTTATTCCCCCTCCTTGTTTCTGAGTTTCACAGACATGAAAGAGCAGGATTTCATATTATTATACCCATAACAATGCACAATAGCACTTTCATGGCAGAGTGTGACTGTCCAGATTCAAATATTGTATTTTTCTTTAGATCTAAACTCACTTTCATTTGGCTGCTGTCTCTGCTACTGTGCAGAAACATAACTTGCTGCAGAGATTTATCCTTGAATGCTTGGGAAAATATGGTATTTTAATACACAATTCAACCCCTCCCCATCCCACATGCATAGCAAAACTTTAAGTATTTATGAATTTGATTAATATTTAATTTAAAGAAAATTGCAGAGACCTTGAGGGAAAAAACTAAATATTTTAAAAGCAGAGTATATGAAAGAAATATCATTTTTATGTAATATGGCAGGATTACACAGTTAATGTTTTTGAAGAGCTTTAAAATAATGTTAAAATTAAGGTCCCTAAAGTAAAATAATCTTGGCTACATTATCCAGTACATATTGAAGTAAATATGGTTACACTGATATAACTAGGAAAGCAATATAGATCATGTTTAATTTGTAGTATCATACACTATTTAAAAGCCTAAATGAACAGCTTTAATGCTGTGTATTCTTTCTGCAAAGAAAAATTTGAATAAAAAATAGTGCACAGATGGAAGTTAGTATTTCTGTAGAGATCTTAACTTTTGCATTTCCTGACATTATTAACCTTGCAAGCTAACATTATGTTTACTTAGGCTTTTTTTTCAGTCAATTTTCTGGGGTGCTATTATAGAACAGTGGTGGGCAACCTGCAGCCTATCAGGGTTCTATGTGTAGGCTGCAAGATATTTTGTTTACTTACCATTGACCACATGGAGGGTTGCCAGATTCTGCTGATTTCCATCCACACAGGTTTTTTTCCTACCAGTATTAGTAAAGTGATGCATAAAGCTAGGGCACATTAAGGGTAAGTCTACACTGCAATACTATTTTGGGATACTGGTGTATCCCAAAATAACTATCCTGCATCTTCCCAGAAAGCCCATTATTCAGCTCGCTATTCCGATGTCCCTGTAAATCTCATTGTACGAGGAATAAGGGACATTCCGGAATAATGCTTTATTTCAAAATTTGGTGCTGTATAGAAAGCACCAAACAACAAGATATTTCGAAATAGCATTGAAATTAGATACACAATTTGTGTAGCTCAAATTGCATATCTTATTTGAGTTTTGGTGCAGTTTAGACACACCCTAAGCGACTTGAGTGCTGACTGCATACATTGACCATGAGAGCTGTGTGCTTCCCCTGCATCCAATCAAAGCACTGCTATGGTTCAATTTGCATACCCTGAAAATTCTAGGTACATGCGTGTAGTTAACAAAACTATCCTATCCTGGGAGATTACACTGGTTGCAACTAGGGATGTTAAATTGCGGGTAATTGACTAATTGAATAGTCGATGCATTTTGCATCGAGTATTCAATAGGGTGTTTCCGCCTTTGAAGTGTAGGTGGGGAACTCCCCAGCTGATCCCAGGCTCCATGTGGCACTGCTGCTTTGAAATGCCAGGAGGAGCCTGACTCCAGGCTCCCGCAGCATTTCAAAGTGGCAGCGCCATATCCCCCAGCTGTTCCCAGACTCCGTGCGGTTCTGCCGCTTTGAAATGCTGGGAGGAGCTTGACACCAGGCTCTGATAGCGGCGTTTCAAAGCAGCAGTGCCATGTGCCCCAAGCTGCACGTGGCACTGCTGTTCTGAAGTACCACCTTCTTCCCTCCCCCCTGCTGCCTCTTTCTGATAGAGGCAGCAAAGGGGAGTGAGCGACTTGCCAACAAGCTTGTCGACTATCCGATAAGCATTTTGACTAGTCCTTCACATCCCTAGTTGCAACAGTCTTGCGGCCCACTAAGAAGTAGGGCCACTAATGTGGCCCGCTCATTAGCAAAGGTAGCCCATCATTGCTATAGAGTGTACAATTCCTGGAAGCCCAGGTACACTTCTTGAACCCAGCACACAAACTAATTCTGCCTTGCTGTTGCATCTTTACCTTGGCCCTCCTACTCCTTGTGCCAGCCCTCCAACGAACACAGTTTTCCCCAAAAAATAATAATTATACATTAAACGTTAAAAGTTCTTGGGCTTTGCACTCCACAACAGACTGGGGTCTACAGGGACCAGGATATTTCTTCCAAGAAGAGGAAATGCCTAGACTAGTCCCTGATCACTGTCAATCAATCCAGGAACCGAGGCCAATCCACCTCCTTCCAAGTTTCATGGTGTTATTCTCACCTCATGCATTCAAAACTCTCTACTATTGTCTCCAGCTCTGATGATGTGACTGTGGAAGTGGGAACCAGGAGAGGGAATTCCTGTCAGAGTATTGTGCACAGAGCTCCCAGTCCCCAACCATCCTGGTAACTATGAGACAACCACTGAAGTGCTACACCTGGGAGCCGCCACTCGCTGCAGTTTCAGACTTCCACCTATCTGGGCCTTGTGTGCCTGTTTCTAGAAGGCAAAGATGGGTCTGCAATTAGTGAACAAGGAGGGGCTGGATTCCAGGCTGAATCTTTCCTCAGTTCCCTAGGAATCTCAGCCTCATAAGGTCTCTCTCTTTTCAGTGAAATCCTAATACTGACATTTTCAGCTGCCATCAGTTGTCAGGTAGCTAGCATATCGGATGAGATTTGTGTGGGAGACAAGATGTGTATGGACCATTTTTGGTTCTGTGTTTGTGAAGCACTGAGCACAATGGGGTCCTGGTCTGTGACTGGGGCTAATGGGCATAGGGTGACCAGTTTTCAACCGAATGCCTGGTTGAAAAGGGACACTCTCTGGCCTCGTAAAAATGAGTGAGCGAGTGAGGATGGGGGAGAGTGAATGACGTAAGGAGGGAGGGTTGAGTGAGCGTAATAGGGCTAGAAAAAGGGGCTAGGGTGTTTGGTCAGAAAGTTGGCAACCCTAGCATCACATGATAACGTATCATAAACCCACAGATGCCCCCTGCCCAGGAAGAAAAACAAAAAAACTACCACACCAAAAATGCTGCAGTGAGAGAATGGGTGAAGAGCCAAGCATACAAGAAATGGCAAATCCAGGCTGGCTGTGCAGTGTTAATTCTGGCCTAATTTCACAGGCACAATTATTACTTAATCTTCAATTATTTGATCACAGGGTATTTTTCAAACAAAATACAAATATCCATGCATTTTAACAGTGTTTCTAGACACAAATAGCTTCGCATGGCAAGAGACTACCCTGGCTTAACCAACAGATCCTACAAAAGGGGCAATAAGGGCAACCCAGGGAATTACAGGTAAGTCAGCTTACCAGGAAAGATAATGGAGGAAATAATTAAAGAATCCATTTGTAAATATCTGGAAGATAATAAAGTGATAAGTAACAGTCAGCATGGATTTGTCAAGAACAAATCTAGTCAAACCCACCTGACAGGTTTTTTTGCAGGTAACAAGTTTTGTGTATAGGGGGGAAATGGTAGACGTTGTATATCCAGACTTTAGTAAAGCTTTTGATACAGTCTCACATGACCTTCTCATTAATAAAATTGGGAAATACAACCTAGATGGAACTACTGTTACGCAGGTATATAACTGTTGGATAATTGTTCCCAGAGATTGGTTATCAATGGTTCACAATCATTCTGCAGAGATCAGTTCTGGCACAATTTATGTTCAACATCATCAATGATTTAGATAAAGGCATAGAGAGTAAGCTTGCAATGTTTGCAATGATACCAAGCTGGAAGGGGTTGCAAGTCCTTTGGAGGACAGGATGCAAATTTAAAATGATTTGGACAAACTGGAGAAATGGTCTGAGGTACCACATAGTATGAAATTCAGTAAGAACAAATGCAAAGTACTCCACTTAGGGTATGTCTACACTGCCATCCTAGTTCGAACCAGGGTGGCTAGTGTAGGCATTCGAACTTGCAAATGAAGCCCAGGATTTAAATATCCCGGGCTTTATTTGCATGTTCCCGGGCGCCGCCATTTTTAAATGCCCCGTAGTTCAAACTACCTGCTCATGGCTACATGCAGCACGGACTAGGTAGTTTGAATTAAAGCTCCTAATTCGAACTACTGTTACTCTTCATTGCAGGACTATCGCCGAGTCTCATTTGCATACCTAATGAGCCGCCATTTTTGCAGAAGAGGCTCTTGCGCCAGAAGGAGCTATCTATACTGCCCCTTCTTGCGCAAGAAAAACTCTCTTGCACAATGCCATTACGCCAATTACTTTTCAGGAAGAACGGCATTTCGCAAGAGGTTTTTTCTTGCACAAGAAGGGGCAGTGTAGACAGCTCCTTCTGGCGCAAGAGCCTCTTCTGCAAAAATGGCAGCTCATTAGGTATGCAAATGAGGCTCGGCGATATTCCACGCTTAGCCTCATTTGCAGGGCTTGACAAACGGTGGTGAAAACCACTCGCCAGCCCCTTACTGCGCATGCCCAAGACCCGCATTGTGCATGCGTGCGCCGCCGGTGAAGGGTGCGCGCGGCTGAAATCTACTCGCCATGGGCGAGTAGATTCTATAGTTTGTCAAGCTCTGCTCATTTGCATATTTCTCATGCAAGAAGCCGCGAGTGTAGACATAGCCCAGGAAAAACTTCCTAACTTTCAGGATGTTTAAGCACTGGAATATATTGCCTAGGGAGATTGTTACATCTGCATCATTGGAGATTTTTAAGAGCAGGTTAGACAAACACCTGTCAGAGATGGTCTAATGGTGCTTAGTCCTGCCATGAGTGCAGGGGATTGGACTCTCTGATCTCTGGAGGTCCCTTTCAATGCTATGACTCTATTTATTAATACAGCTATATATTCTAATTATTAATTTTCTCTAAACCTGACTAATATTGTCCAAACAATAACTAATCATATAATGTCTAGGCTCCGATACCTTCCCTCAAAGAAATCCATCCTCAAAGAAATCCATCTTGATTTAGAAGATCCTGTGACATAGTTCACATAGTTGCCTATCTGGAGATGCATTGAGAAACTAGTGAGGAAACAGGTTTGCAGCTTCTCAACTCGAGTGCTGTAGAAAGCTGGATCCTCTGCACTGTTCCTCTAGGTTTCCTTCCCCCGAGATCATGATTTCTTCAGGACCTACGCTGCCATTCGTCATGCATGCATTATCGACTACTTCTAAATGAAGTAGAGACTACTGGATCCTAAAAACATTTATTATTCTATCTCATAAAGGCATGTGGCATGACCCACCATCACCTTACACATCCACAAAGAATTTTTAATCAAGATATTACAGATATATGAACTAAGTCACACACACTGATTTGATTTACAAATAGTATAAAAATATAATTATAGATGCCTAATTTTCATAGGATTTTTCTGACATAACCCTGTACACCCCTCTTGTGTTTTCATTCTTTTCCCCCTCCCCCACTTCTGAAGTACAGTCATCTCGAGATATGTAGCATTTGCTCATCCACACTTTACCTACATACCGTATACGCATAATCTCCAGTCACTAAATCATTACTTAACCATTCTCTCTAAGGTTTTATGTAATATTTGTGAGTATCAATAAGAACTGACTACAGTATGTTTCTTCAAAATATGTGTATAGTAGTTTTCTAGCATCATTCTGTCTATCCTATAAGTACATACCTTTCTCTTCCTCTTTGAGCCTGAGAATGAGGCAAGTTGACATTTAGCATTAATATTTATATACAGTACTTCTTTTATATAGGAAAAGAAAAGGAAACCACAAATATGTTATTTGCCAAAACTTGTCTATGAGCCAGTTTGGTATATTTAAAGCTCCTATTTTCTGAAACAAGAAGTGCAACTAACAACCCTATTCTGTTGCCCAGAAGATCTAAACAGTGAAAAATATAAGAAACAAATATTTGCACCAGAGGGAGTTACAAATTCAGAGATAACCTTAGCCTCCAATCCTTCAGTCTGATTGATAAGGTTGGATCCTTCCGTTCATGTCCCCCGCTGATTTATAGGGCACAAATTGTCTTTATTTTCACTAGAGAAAATAAAGACAATGTATTATTATCATAGGAGGATGGCTTGCTTCATGGGCTGCAGAGCCTGGAGGTAAGCCAGCCCTGATTACTGAATGAATCTCACCTGAGAGAAATCAGGTGATTCCAGTATAAAAGGAGCAGGAAGTTGCAGCAAATGGAGAAAACTGTAGCTATCTATAGGGCTTGTGTGAGATCCTAAGTCATCCAGGATGACACTCAGGAATCTGCAAGAAGTAAGAAAAGCTCCTGGAAGGAAGACTGATATCTGGTAGGGTTGTCAACTTTGACTGAAGCTATTCTGAGAGACTTTTTTTTCTCTAACGTGACATAATATACAGGCAGTCCCCGGGTTACGTACAAGATAGGGACTGTAGGTTTGTTCTTAAGTTGAATCTGTATATAAGTCGGAACTGGCATCAGCCGCTGCTGAAACTGATCAGTTTCAACAGCGGCTGAATCTGGACGCCAGTTCTGACTTACATACAGATTCAACTTAAGAAACCCAGGCGTCCCCAAGTCAGCTGCTGCTGAAACTGATCAGCGGCTGATTCCAGGAAGCCTGGGGCAGAGCAACTCTGCCTCGGGCTTCCTGTAGTCAGCCGCTGGTCAGTTTCAGCAGCGGCTGACTTGGGGACGCCTGGGGCAGAGCAGCTGGGGTGCTGCCGGGTTGGTAAGAAAAGCCTGGTCTGCTGGTCGGGAGACGGGGAGCAAAGCCGCGGAGCATGCCCGCAGGGGGACAGCTCAAGCGCGCCCGGGCTGTCCCGCTGCGGGCGTGCTCCAAGGCTTTGCTCCCAGTCTTCCTGCAGACCAGGGAGACGGGGAGCAAAGCCTTGGAGCACACCCGCAGACCAGCTCCCCGTCTCCCAACAGACCAAGGAGACTGAGAGCAAAGCCTTGGAGCACGCCCGCAGCGAGACAGCCCAGGCACGCCACGGCTGTCCCACTGCGGGCATGCTCCCAGGCTTTGCTCCCCATCTCCCTGGTCTGCTGGTCGGGAGACGGGGAGCAAAGCCGCGGAGCACGCCTGCAGGGGGACAGCTCAAGCGCGCCCGGGCTGTCCCGTTGCGGGCATGCTCCAAGGCTTTGCTCCCCGTCTCCCTGCAGACCAGGGAGACGGGGAGCAGCTTTTCTCGCCCCGGAGGACGGGGGCAGCGGACCGCGGCGCATCTGGGTGTCCTGCCGCTCCCATCCTCCGGGGCGAGAAAAGCCCCGTTCGTAACTGCGGATCCGACATAAGTCGGATCCGCGTAACTCGGGGACTGCCTGTAATGTTCTTAAAGTATTCTATTAAATCCTTCAGGATTGCTTTCAATAATCACCAGAATATTAATGCTGATTCTGGGAGATGCCAGGCCAATCCTAAAGGGGAGGCAACATTAATATCTAGGGGCTTGGATGCTTAGAGGTAGAAACCTGAGACTTTGACCTGGGAGCGGCCAAGCAGGAAAGGCCGCAGGCAGAAGGCCTGGGAGTAGTATGGTGAACAGGAGCATGCTGGGAAGGATCAGGCTCCATCAGAAAGGCTTGTATTGCTTCCCTATAGACACTAAAGGCAGGAAAAGCCTAGGAACGACATGATAAGACTGATAGACTGTGTGTTGGGACTATTTTATTTTAGAGCATTGTTTATGTGAATAAACTTGGAAAAATGGTGGTGAATGGACAAGAAAAGCCCAGGCAGTGTTTATTTAAGAAGCCTTTTGAGAGGGACATGATTGGCAGAGCAGCCCAGCAACATCTCTGGCCATGAGTGCCAAGGAGGTGGCTGACTCTGCCAGAACTACAGAATGAATATTTATAATTTCCATCCTCTTAAGAACATAAAAATGGCCATACCAGGTCAGACCAACAGTCCATCCATCCCTGTATCCTGTCTGCCGACAGTGACCAATACCAGATGCCCCAGAGGGCGGGATCACAACAGGCAATCCTAATGTAATCCCTCCCCTGTCACCCACCTCCACAGAAACAGAGGCTAGGGACACCATTCCTACCCATTCTGGCTAACAGCCATTGATGGACCTAAGCTCCATGAATCTATCTAGCTATTTTTTGAACACTGTTAAAGTCCAAGCCTTCACCACATCCTCTGGCAAGGAGTTCCAGAGATTGACTGTGCACTGAGTGAAGAAAAACTTCCTTTTGTTTGTTTTAAACCTGCTACCTATTAATTTCATTTGGTGACCCCCTAGTTCTTCTATTGTGGGAATAAGTCAATAACTTTTCCTTATTCACTTTTTCCACACCAGTCATGATTTTATAGACCTCTAACATATCCCCCCCTTAGTCTCCTCTTTTCTAAGCTGAAAAGTCCAAGTCTTTTTAATCTCTCTTCATATGGGACCTGTTCCAAACCCTTGATCATTTATGTTGCCCTTTTCTGAACCTTTTCCAATGCCAATATATCTTTCATGAAATGAGGCGACCACATCTGTATGCAGTATTCAAGATGTGGGCGTACCATGGATTTATATAGAGGCAATAAGATATTTTCTATTTTATTCTCTATCCTTTTTTAATGGAATAGAGATGAATCTCAGTGAGACTCAGTGAGTCTCCAAGGGCCAGACTTTTAAACATATTTAGGTGCTTAGTACCAGAGAGAAGCTTCTGGTGGCATTTTCAAGACAGCCTAGCTGCCTAATTCGTATCTGCCTCTTTAAGCACTTAAGCACCTTGAACCTAACAGCGGAAGCTAAGATTCCTAAGCTAATTGCTAAGAAAATTTATATGTATCAGTTTAGAATAAGAACTCAAGTCCATGGGCCAGATTTTCTTCTGACGCAAGTCAGCAGTGCTTCACTGACACTGGACCTACACCAGTTTAAACCACCTGAGGAGCTGGCCAGCATAAGTAACCAAAATCCAACTACTAGCCATGAAAATGTCTTCTAAGGTAGCAGCTCAAAACTGAAAAGGTTTCCTAAACACTTTGCTTTAGTACTATTTTTTTCATAGTTTAACTGCCAATGGCATAAACAAACGTAAAATATAAACTGATCTTAATGCAGGTTGCTGAACCAGGGAATCTGCTGGACCAAGGGAGGTCAATGCCAAGCTCTCTGGTTGTGGAGGTCTGCTCCAGCAGCAGCAGAAGGGACTGAGCAGGGACTGGGAGGGGTGCAGCTTGGGGGAAGAGGTAGGGCAGCTGCAGAGGGGACCAGGAGCTCAGCCCCAGGGGCTCTGCAGACACCCTGCCCACCTTCCCTGAGTATCTCTCCCCTCCCCCCCCCCCCATCCCTGCTCATCCCCCTCACTCCCTGAATTTGAGCACCACAAATGAGCTATTTACTGTGCTCTGGAAGCTCTAGGAGGGTGGGGCAGTATTTGCTGAGTGCAGTACCCAACTATTCCCCATGAGCGCTCCAGCCCGGGAGCAACCACAGGGCTGCCAGACACAGATGTTGCCAGACTATGGAAGTCTGGACTATAGAAGTCCAACTTCCAATAACTTTGTTAGTCTGAATATTTAACTTCTATTAAGATGAAATAAAGAAACTGGTTCTCAGCTTAATAGCTCCCAGATCAAGCAATATTTTCAAAATTCTGAATGGAAAATGTTAAACCTGCACTTTCAAATTTTCAGCAAATAATTTAAGAACTTCTGGCCAAACACTTCTGTTACCACTTTCTAATTATATCACTAATGTACCATATTCTGTGTTTCCTTAGCTACAGATTTATAGAGAGAATTTGGAAACTTTAAAATATTCTTCTTTATGGTGTATAATACACAGGAAGTTGATCAGCAAATTCAACATCTATTATAAAAAGAACAGTGTTACACCCAAAGTCTTTCTGCATTATTATAAGAGACTGCAAAACCCTGGATCTTAATGAAGACCTATTCTATCCATCATCTAACTTAATCATTTTTACAGCACCAATCATCATGCTTGAAGGGTTAGAACAGAAGTTTATAAAAATCTGATTTTAAATTATTCATCTTCAGCTGTTTCCTTTTAAATCCCCCTTTGCTGGCTTGCTGTCACCTTACCCAGAATCCTTAAATATCATGGCAATGACCAAATTAGAAGACCCTAAACAGAATGTAACAGAAAGCTGCCTCTGGACTGTAAATATTGCATCCGTAAATATTGCAGGGGATAACATTATCCAGTGTCTGCAGTACTATGAATATATAGCCCAATTCCTAGCTGTAACAGCAGTGCTGACCAGCTGTCAAGCTAAAAGTGGGAGTTTTTAAGAATCTAAGTGAAACCCTTCATTTGCAGGAGGGATGAGCAACAACTAATCCCAAATGAGAGGTTTAGCAGGTCTGAAAGATGTGTGTACACTAATAATTCCGTTTTTAAGAGACGTCCGAATGTATATCTGCAAAAACACCATGGCACCTTAAAGACTAACAGATTTATTTGGCCATAAGCTTTCGTGGGAACCAAGTCACTTTGTCAGATGCATTCGACCAAGGGGTTTTTACCCACAAAAGTTTATGCCCAGCAACCCAAATAAATCTGTTAAGTCTTTAAAATGTCACGGGACTCCTCCTGTGAGAGCGAGTGAGGCACAGAAGATCGCAAAGGTTGCGGTTCACCACTTACACCCCTTTACACGATTGACATCGGTGGCGTTCTACTGGTGTAAATCAGAAGAGAGACCAGAATCAGAGCCAATCGGGTTGCACCTGTGCAACCGAGAGTAAAATTTGAGCCGCTGATTTCAATGGAGTCAGTCCAGATTCACGCCCCTGTGAAGCCAAAACATGGCTCTTTGACAGCCATTTCCTTACATACAGGAGCAAAGGAGTCCGTTTCTCCTTTTCGAGTCTGTAGTAACGTTTGTGCGGGGCGGGAGGAAGGAGCCGTCTCCTACCGTAACTGCTCCCCAGTCAGTAAGACCTCGGCCATGTGCTCCAATTCAGCAGCCTTCTGCTGCATGCTGTCCAAGTCCTCCTCCATCGCTGCCTGCCGGGCGGACACAACACAACAGGGTTAGGGAGGCTGCGGCTCTCAGCACTGCAGGACGGGGCTGGTCTCACGTGCTCAGCCGGCTAGGTTAAGTGACAACACAAACACATGAAACCCCGAGCCCAGTCCAGATTCCCTCCCTCCCCTGCAAACCCAGGAACCCCGCATACCCTTCGCCTGCCGCGCACAAGGGAATTGCGCCCCGGGTTAACCAAGCCCCATCGATCAGGCCGTTTGATTAGGTTTCCCGGCGCTGCAAAGCTCTTCGTTTTGCAGCCCCCCTTTTGCCCGGCGCTGCCCAAAACACGCCTCCCAAGCCCTGCGGCGAGGCACGCGCTTTATTTCTGACAGCTCAAAGGAAATACGCCTTCTGCTCCCGTTGCAAGAGCCTGCCTTCCCCGGCTGCTTCTTTCAGGGGGGCACGGCCAGCGCCTCCCTCTCCCTTACCTTAATTGCGCAGGTCACCTTTCCCTTCTGGAGGGACCCCACCGACTGCCTTGTTATTGTGTCACAGCCAGAGAGAGACACAAGCTTGCAGCAGCGGGTCCGGCCAAGGCAGCAGCGTCCCCCTCCGTCTAGCAAATTGCTCGCTACTGCTTCCTCCAGCGTGCAAAAAAACCCCTGACTGCCACAGCAAAGCCGTCGCAGCCAAGGGGGAGGAGGGGAGGGGAGGGAAGAGAGGGCCCTATGTTTATCATCAGCGACCTTTGAGACTGCAGGGTGCAGCACAAGCTGCCAAGGTGCTCTGGGCACTCAAGATACCGCTAAGCAGCCTCCCCAGCTCCCCGCCCTCTTGCAAGGAAAACTCCAGCTGTTCCTGCCCTCACTCTCCACAGAGCTTTTCCTTCTTGCATGGCTTGCTCCACAACAACTAAATAAAACTACTGGGGTCCAGGGAAAATTAGAAGAGTGTGGGTGCGTGAGAGGGGGCCGAATAGACTGATCTTTTAGGACCAAATCCCCCCTCCCCACACTCCTCTAATTTTCCCTGGACCCCAGTAGTCAGTGCAGAGCTCCCAGTGTGATTCTCCTCCAAAATCACCCCAGGCTTTCCCTTCTGAGGCTAGGGCAGCCAGTGTTGCTTTCCCTCACTCAGTATGGGGGGAGGTGAGGGGAGAGAGGTTTCTTTCCTGTCAGAAGAAAAGAGCAAGCTAGAAAGAAGTGCCCAGCCAAATGTGCTCTGAGTTCCAGTACCTGGCAGAAAGTACAGCTGCCTCTCAGGTTGCACAGAATGTACTTTGGCAGCTGGTCTTGGATATTTGCTACAAGGAATCTGAGGCCAAATTCTGAGCACTCTAGCCTGTAATTCAAACTGCCCTATATCTCTAGCACTGTGTATTCTTGGTCACTCAGCAAGCCAGTGGGGTATTCATGAGAAACAGCTCTCCATTCCCCTTTCTTTGCATTTCCAGTCAAAAGGGGGTTCCAGTCAAAAGGGGGTGCTAAATCCCAACAAGTAGAGAGAAGGCCACAGAAATTTCCCACATGGGGGGGGGGGGGCAAATGTCAAGTGCTATAGTCAGATAACTTAAATTTCTTACATGTTCTGGTATATCCCTGGGGGGAGGGGCAGAGTGAAAGTCTGAGAGGGTGATATGATAGTATTTGTAAGAAACATAAGTGTGGGAGGCTCAGGGCAGGGGTAGGGATGTGGGGGTGTGTGCGCAAGAGTCAGGGTTGGGAGTGTGAGGAGGGACTCGGCAGAAAATTGGAGAGTGTGTGGAGCGGTGCAGGAATCAGGACAGAGGGGCTGGGAGTGTGGGGGCATATGGCAGGGAGTGAGGGATTTGGGGGGAAAGGTACTCTTTAGGGAGGGCATGGAGCAGGGGCACCATTTCAGATTTTAGTGGGAGGGGGCAACCTGTACATGCCAAAATGGGAGGAAAGAGTGAGAGCATGGGTCAGACTGAGGACAGGCTTCAGCAGTGTCACTGAGTGCAAGCCAAGCACCAAATCCTCAGTGCAAGCCAAGCACCAAATGGGGAGGGGGGAACCAACCCCATCTGCCCTCCCATTCACCCACACATCTCTATCCAGAGGCTACCAAGGTACTGGAAAACTCTACTTTTTTGGCAGACAATATAGCAGTTAGCTGACAGGAAGACTGTATCTAATTCCTATATCAAAGAAAGAAAATTAAACATTAAACCCACTCAACTCTAACACTGATATCTTGTGGCAAGTCACTTAAGGGACACTGGTTAGTCTTAAAAATGTAATGTATATTCTTACTTTGTTACTAACTCCATGGAGAGAGAGAGAACCTAGGAGTCCTGACAGAATTTATGTCAGCTCTGGAAGAAGTGGGGTCCAGTGGGTTATGGCAAGGAGGCAGATACATTTCAGCTCTATATAAGAACATCAGAATGGCCATTCAGGGTCAGACCAAAGGCCCTTCTAGCCCAGTATCCTGTCTTCCAACAGTGGTCAATGCCAGGTCCTTCAGAAGGAATAAACAGAAGAGGCAATCATCATTATCCATCTCCTGACACCCATTCAAAATTTCTGGTAAACAGAAGCTAGGGACATTATCTCTGCCCATTCTGCCTAGTAGCCATTGATGAATCTATCCTCCTTAAACTTATTTTGTTTTTATTGGAACCCTGTTATAGTTTGGGCTTTTCCGCCATCCCCTGGCAAAGAGTTCTACAAGTTGATTGTGAAAAAAATATTTTGTTTATTTTAAATTTGCTACCTATACATTTAATTGGGTCAGCTTCTTGTGTTACATTAGTGAAGGAATAAATAACATTTCCATATTCTATTTTTCCACACCATTCATGATTTTCTAGACATCTGTTCAAAGCTGAAAAATCCCAGTCTTGTTAATCAATCCTCATAAGGAAGCTGTTCCTTACCCCTAATAATTTCTGTTACCCTTTCTGTACCTTTTCCAAATACAATATAGCTGTGTCTAGACTGGTGTGTTCTTGCGTGAAAACAGCTGTTCTTGCTCAAAAACATGTCGCCTGTCTACACTTGTGCAAGAGTTCTGGAAGGCTACATCTACACTGGCATGATTTTGCGCAAGAACTCTTTTGCGGAGGAGTTCTTCTGCAAAATCTCTTCCAGAACAGAGCGTCTGCACTGGCATGTGCCTTTGCGCAAGAGATGTGCTTTTGCACAAGAGCATCCATGCCAGTATAGACGCACTTTTGCGCAAGAAAGCTCTGATGGCCATTTTAACTATAGGGCTTTCTTGCACAAGAAATTCATGTTGCCTGTCTACACTGGCCTCTTGTGCAAGAACAGTTGCGCAAGAGGGCTTATTCCTGAGTGAGAGCATCAGATTTCTTGCGCAAGAAGCATTGATTTCATACATTAGAACTTCAGTGTTCTTGCGCAAGAATTCACGGCCAGTGTAGACAGGCAGCAAGTTTTAGTGCAAAAGCGGCTGCTTTTGCGCAGGATCACACCAATGTAGACACAGTCTTCGAAGAGTTTCTGCAAACAAGAGAACATCTTTGGCAAAAGAGTTTTTGCGTGAGAACGCTCCAGTGTACACATAGCCTATATGTTTTTTTTAGATGGGTTGACCAGATCTGCATACAGTATTCAAGATGTGGGCATACAATGAATTTATGTAGAGTCAATATGGTATTTTGCCTTATCTATTCCTTTCCTAATGACTCCCAATATTCTGTTAACTTTTTAGTCTGCCACTGCACATTGAGCAGATGTTTTCTGGGAACTATCCACAAGGATTCCAAGGTTTCTTTCTTGAGTGGTAACAACTATTTTGTATCTATAGTTAGAATTATATTTTTCCATGTGCTTTACTTTGCATTTATCAACACTGAATTCCATCAGCCTTTGTGTTACCCAGTCACCCAAATTTGTGAAATCCCTTTGTAGCTCTCTACAGTCAGCTTTGAATTAGTGGGCTGTGTCTAGACTGGCCAGTTTTTCCGGAAAATCAGCCACTTTTCTGGGAAAACGTGCCAGCTGTCTACACTGGCCGCTTGAATTTCTGCAAGAACACTGATTTCCTACTGTAAGAAATCAGTGCTTTTTGCGGAAATACTATGCTGCTCCCGTTCGGGCAAAAGTCCCTTTTGCGCAAAACTTCTGTGCAAAAGGGCAAGTGTACACAGCTGAGATTTGTTTTTGCGCAAAAGTGCATCTAGATTGGCCACAGGCGCTTTTCCGCAAAAAGTGCTTTTGCGGAAAAGCGTCCATGCCAATCTAGACGCTCTTTTCCGAAAATGCTTTTAACAGAAAACTTTTCCATTAAAAGCATTTCCGCAAAATCATGCCAGTCTAGACATAGCCGTTCTGTTCACCCCTTTTTCAAGAACATTTGTAAGTTTAACACCATAATCCAAATGCAGATCCCTGCAGCACAATACTCATTTCTACTCTTTTCCCACCTATTTTTAAGTGGAGTACCAGCAATGTTTTCATGATGATCTAGCAATCCTTCATTTACTTGAATGCCCAGTCTTCTGTTCTTTTAAATCACTCTGCCTTCCTCTTTCTATAACAGACTCCCTGCCCCAAAGGCAAAGCTGCAAGCAGCTCAAACTCTGTTGCATTTAAGAACTGTCTCTGGAGTCAGGGCATGCAGCTTTAAGCAGACATCAAGTATGAGATCCAGGAGGCTCAAACTTGGGAGAGGGGGTTACTGCCCCTAACCCCGCATAAATGGTGACCTTGGCATGGAAGCTGAAGCCTTCCCCCCCCCCCCCAATTCCTACCAAAATTATTTGTTGCTCACAACTAGGTTACTTCCTCCTCTGCCCTGTGGATTGTAGGAGGGAGAGGAACGCTTGGACAGTGCGTACTTTCCTGTGTCACTGCAAGAGAGTGAGAAGGGGAACAAGAAGCAAACAAATATCCTCAGTAGGAATGGGTGGGGGAGAGCTTCAGTACCTCCTACCCTCCCTAATGGTGCCCTGGGTGGGGATGAGGCTATCCCAGACTGGTGCAGGGCATGCCCTGGCCTGGCCAGCCCCTTTCCCTGTCTCCTACTTAGTGCAGGTGCCTGCACAAGAGCCCCAGCAGGCTAGGAGCCTGCCTTCCCTTCTCCTCAAGCTGAGCACCCCAGCTGGCTCTTATCCGAGCAGGGCACTCAGACACACTGGCTTACTTTCAACTTGGACTATAGCCCAACTTGCTGAATCTGCCTTTGCCCCACTGACACACCAGTGTCCTGCCAGCAAGGGAGACAAAATGAGGGAATTTCACCATGAAGCCTGACCGTGCTTCATTTGTGTATACACTCTCTACATACTATAGTGGAATGTTCTTTAGTTGCATGATATTTCCTTTTTATTCCCGCCCACTTCAGGAAGATGAACAGGGCAGTGTATATTTTAGGTTAGTGTTTTGGTTTTTTTCCCCCTTTACACATTTTCCTAAATTCATGAACTTTAAGGCCTTAAGGAACATTTTGACCATCTAGTCTGACCTCCTGCATAAAACAAAGAATTGTACCAAGTCAGTCCTGCATCAGAACCCTCTCTTGTAGTTGAGTAAGAGCATATTTCAAGAGAATATTATTTATTCTTCATTATAGAGCATGTCTGTGTAAGATAGGTATTTGGATGATTATTTTTTTTATTTAGAAACCTAGGAGAATGTCATTTTTTGTTCAGGATTATGTAGTTGCATATCTGTGTAAGTACACCTGCCATCCAATTTATCACTTGTTACATATGTTGAAATTGAAGTTTCTTACACTATTTAAAGAACATTACTGCATGGATGAGGAAGTTTTGAAGACATTATGGTAGGGGGCATCCTACTAAATATATATTCCACTTTTATGCATTTGCATAATTTCTTCAACATTTTAAAAAGGTAACTGTTGAAACACATAAAATGTGACTCTCGGATTCAGGAACTAGCTTCATCCTGCAAACTAGAAGCTTATAATATGAATTAATACACTGACAGTGAATAAGAACTTGAGTACCAACTATCAAAGCCGAGGTTTATTTTTACGTAGCAGTTATGGATACTGCTTGCTTAGCACTCTAGCTACTTACTTAAGCCAGCCCCCAAAGATGATGGTCAGAGGGGACAAACACACACATCAGTCTTGGAGAAAGCACAGATGGAGGTCTGCTGGTGGCACAGTTGCAGCATAACTTACAGACACTTTTTAAGATACTGTTCAAGGAATACATTTCTGCAAAGAATTGTTAGTTCTCCCCTCCCCACGTGACAGTTACAACTATACTTGTGAGTATTTGTCATTTCTGCTATGATTAGTCATGGGAGGAGTCCCATAATATTGTTTCTCTTTCCCTTGAGTGGATAACTAGAACTAAGTAAGGACAGTGAGAGCAAAAATAATTAAGATGTTGATTATTTCATAGAAGGGCTAGGGGAGTCCTTTAAAGAGAAAAGGAGCAGATAAATAGGATTGGGAGTTTTAAATTTTAGTTTTTCCCCTCTTTTTGCTACAAAAGCAAGCATTACATGGACTTCAGAATTTAAAATACCAGGTTCCTCCTTCCTCAAGGGAAACAGAAAAATATAAACTAAGTTTGTAGCTTTTCAGCTTTACCCTATTTTTCTGATAGCACTGATATAAATTAAGTATATTTTTGCATATTGTGGCAGCGTAACCTCACTCCTGGGTCCCAGTACCCTGCTAAGTCCTTCATCAGGCAGGCTCCTTACTGCATTACCAGCCCTTGGCAGGATTTAACTTCTGATCCCTCGGCTACCAAGGGCATTGGGGCCAGAGCCCCAGGTACAGCCTGAGCTGCAGAAACAGTCCTTTCCAGCTATCAGCTGGGGTCTCAGGCTGCCCAGAAAAGGTAGGCCTAACACCCCTATTTAGCACTTCTAGACCATTACCTTTCTTAGTCTGCTCAAGTCTTCTTTCACCTCTTTGCTTGTGAAGAGGGCTTCCTTTTAAAGGCTCCATGGCAGCCTCAGGTGAGATCAGCTGGCCCTGATTAATTAACAGCAGCCCTACCTCCTTTGCTCCTGATTGACCAGCTGCCTTAGAGCTGCCTTTCTCCCTCTTAGTTGTAGTCCTCCAGCCTGACCCTGTTACAATATGTATATACACACAGGCTTATTTGCAAAAATAGAGTCACCTATCATTGTTGGAAAACTGGCTAATTTTTAAATTTCCAGGGTTCTAGCCAGATATTGTCAATTCTCCCCTCCACATTTCATACTGAATATAATACATTTTTCCATGCACAGATTGAAATTATTGGTGTTCATTTATTATAACCTTCAAAACATTGTTAGGACAATATAGTTTTCCCACAAAACAAGTCCAAAGTAGTCAGACAAATCCGTGCTTATCTCTCTGTATATATAAAAAAGTTTTTCCTGCTGGGTGATAGAAAGACATCATCACATTCACACCCTCTCTGGCCGCGAAAGCGGCCAGAAAGAAGGGGGTTGGTGAGCATAAAAGCCAGAAATAGGGGGGTTGGTGAGCATAGCAGCCAGAAAGAGGAGGATTAGCAAGCATAGTGGCCAGACAGAAGGGGGCAAGCATAACGTTCGGGGGGGGGGGGGGTTGGCGAGCATAACATTCAGAGAGAGGGGAGTTGGCGAGCGTAGCGAGCAAGGGGCACAGCCCCCTAGTGTGATTAAAAGAATGGAATACTTCAGGTTTCTAGTCTACAATGGGAATTCTAGACTGGGACGTGACTGTGTAGGAAGGAGTATGGCAGAAAGGGATCTAGGGGTCATAGCGGACCACAAGCTAAATATGAGTCAACAGTGTGATACTGTTGCAAAAAAAGCAAATGAGATTCTGGGATGCATTAACAGGTGTGTTGTGAGCAAGACACAAGAAGTCATTTTTCTGCTCTACACTACACTGATTAGGCCTCAGTTGAAGTATTATGCCCACTTCTGGGCACCACATTTCAAGAAAGATGTGGAGAACTTGTAGAAGGTCCAGAGAAGAGCAACAAAATGATTAAAGGTCTAGAAAACATGACCCATGAGGAAAGACTGAGAGAATTGGGCCTGTTTAGTTTGGAAACGAGAAGACTCCGAGGGGACATGATAGCAGTTTTCAAGTAGGTAAAAGGGTGTTACAAGGAAGAAGGAGAAAAATTGCTCTCCTGGGCCTCTGAGGATAGGACAAGAATCAATGGGCTTAAATTGCAACAAAGAAAGTTAGGTTGGACATTAGGAAAAACTTCCTGTCAGGGTGATTAAACACTGGAATAAATCACTTAGGGAGTTTGTGGAATCTCCTTCACTGGAGATATTTAAGAGCAAGTTGGATAGACAGCTATCAGGGATGATCTAGACCATGGTTCCCAACCTTTTTTATACTGGGGACCAGAAAATCCATTCACAAACTTTGGTGGATCGGTAACATTTTATTTGTATATTTGCATATTCATTACTTGCATAATGAATATGCAAATATACAAATAAACTGTTACCAGTCCACCAAAAGCCCCAACCTCCAGAGCCCCCAAGTGCCAGCTCTAATCCCTAGAGACACCAGTGCTTCCACTACTCCCCCAATGCCAGCCACTGACCTCAGAGTTCCCTACACCTAATCCCCCCGTGCCAGCCTCCCATCCTCAGAGCCCCCCAGTACCAGCCTCCCATTCCAAACACCTCAGTGCCAGCCCCCTGTCCCTTAGAGCCCACCACCACCAGATCCTCCATTGCCAGCTTCCTGTTTCCAGAGCCCCACTGCACCCAACCCCCTCAGAGTCCTCCCTGGTGCCAGCCCCCTTTCCCAAATATTAACCCCATCACTACTAGCTCCATCCCCAGAACCCTGCAGTGCCAGTTCCCCACTCCAGATGCCCCAGTGCCCCCCAGCATCAGCCTCCTGCCTCTAAGAGCCCCCCAACCCTTAGAGCTCCCTAGTATTAGCCCCACCCCCAAAGCCCTCCAGTATTAGCTTCACCCCCGGGTAACCCTGGTGCTAGCCTCTTAGGCTATGTACACACTGGTGGGTTCTTGCACAAGAACTTGTCCACACTGCCATGTGCTTTTGCGCAAGAGCGTCCATGGCAGTGTGGACGCTCTCTTGTGCAAGAAAGCTCAGAGGGCCATTTTAGCCATAGGGCTTTCTTGTGCAAGAAACCCCTTCCGCGCATCCACACTGCCCTCTTGCGTAAGAGCTCTTGCACAAGAGTGCTTACGCTTGTTAGAAAAGAGCGTAGCTCTTGCGCAGGAAGCCCTCTCTTACCACACTTTACTGTAAATCTTCTTGTGCAAGAACGGGCGGGCAGTGAGGACGCTCTGTGGAGAATGGCTGTTCTTGCGCAAGAACCCACCAGTGTAGACATAGCCTGAGAGTCTCCAGCCTCCAGAGCTCCCCAGCACTAGCCTCATCCCCGAAGCTCCCAGTGCCTGCCCTGCCCCTTTACCTAGCCCTGTGCTGCCTCCCAGTGTGGCTGCTCTAAGGCTACTGTGCTGGGATCCACATAGCCGTCCCGCTGCACAGCAAAGCGCTTTTTTGTGTTCAGGAAGAGACCCCACCCCTGCCTGGTGCTGGTTGTCTGGGAGGCAGAAGAGGACATGCCTCTTCCAGTAGCTGCGGCAAGAGCGGTGTACCCCAGCTCTGGCCCCCAGAGCTACTGTGGCCCAACTGCCAGAGGTCTGCATCCCAGCAGTGGGCCGTGGAAGATAAGAAAGTGACTCTGTGTGGTCAGGGTGCTACTCTACCCAGCACACTGGGAAAGCATCAGAGTAAATTACTTGTGGTACCTACTGACAGTGTGGAAGCTTGTAGCAGTCTAGAAACCTACAAGGGGAAGGAGGATGTCTCTGACATCTTACCAGAGAAGTCTGTTTATTTGTCTGAAAGAAGGTTGTGAGCAGGGGCGGCCCATGGTTATAGGCGGATTCGGCTGCCGCCTAGGGCGCCTGATGATGACGTCAGTCCATTGACAGCCTTGAAGGCAGGGGCGCCGATCGCGCCTTCCACCTGGGGCGCCAGCTGCCACAGCCAGCCTCGGGCCGCTCCTGGTTGTGGGGAAACCTGCCTGGGGGGCCAGAGGTGATTCAGGGACACTCCGGATGAGTTGATGGTGGCTCAGCAGGGCAATGCTCCTATAGGGCCAGGGAAAGGTGAGCTTTTGCTTACAGAAGTTCATAGGGAAGAGGATCCTTATGGTAATGTTGGCCAGCAGTTTGCTGTGCTTGAAGGGGGTAAAAGTGACTTGGGGTTAAAAAGATCTTATATGGACAAGGGTGAGGAAGCTGCAGAGGGATTGGAGGTTGTTTCAGATGGAGTGGAGATAGCCAGGGAGATGAAGCAGCCCTCTGATGTCCAAGTGACTGTGTTTGTCCAGCTTCCCAGGGAGTGTGTGTTGCTGGGACAGGGATGGTTCCAGTTTGATCCTGTGTGTGGGCAGTGTGTGTCTCAGGTTCTGAGGAAGGATTGTGTAGCTGGATATGCAGACTAGAGCAGCTGTGTTGCACTGAATCTCTATGGAATGCAGGAGATGGCAGAGAAACTTCCATCTCTGGACACTGTGGACACTTGTAATTTATCGGTGGACTTAACATCTAATTACAGGAGGAAGCAGAGGTTAGTGGTGAAAGGACAAGAAATCTGTAAGTCTATCTGTACACCTACGCCCTGTCTCTATGAGGCAGTGTCCCACTTGGAAAACTAGATTGAAAGCAGGGGGCCAGATTAGTGTCTGGACTGCTTGCTACCTGATTAGCTGTGGGAAGCAAGGAAATTCCATGGCCGTTGTGAGCAGCCAGCCCTTTGTCTTTGGGATAGGGAGTTCAGAATTTGAACCCACAGGGCAAGGGGAAAGGGCAAGACTTGTGTTTGTCAAGGAATGCTGCAGCTTTTTAAATCTAAAAGGCCAGAATTATCAGGGTACACTTGCTATGGGTTTGTTCCCATGGCTGATGTCAACTTTTGTAACCACTGTACTGCTGTAACTAAGAATTGTAACAATGTCCAATGTGCATGATTTTGTGCCAAAATCCTGGAAACTGTTAATAAATGTACCCGACACACTGTATGTTAAAAAGCCTTGTGATGTTGAAATTTCACAGTTACTATCTGTAATTAGTATTGGAGCTTCTCACCTGAGAAGGGGCATTTCAGAATTGAAGTGCTATGTGAAAGGGGAAACTGAGGCACGACTACATTTTTGTTTCATTGCTAAATGTCAAGATGCCTACGTTATGGGGATTGAGAATACCTATATTAACTCAATAATAATTGGATTTCAGACCATTGCCAAAGCTGGCATGGATAAATTTAATTTCTTTAGCTCTGAGCAAGGACATGGCTGTACCCACTAATGGGTGTTGGGTCCAAATGCTGTGCAAAGAGGCCCATGTAAGGTGCCAAATGAAAATGTGTACTCTGATGATTCTATGTATAATACTTGTGTACGTGTGTGGGTTTTGTGTATTATGGAATGGACTCTGTTCTTGTATTTTAAAATTTTTCTGTCTGAAGGAAGCAATGGGCCTGGACTGCCTACTGTGAGGAATGATCATTCAGTGAATGGCAGTAGCGCTGCTCCAGGGACAATGGCCCATACACACCTGAGGAATGTGTATGGGAGCTTGCAGATCAACCAGTGCATGGGACTGCTTGCATGTGTAACACAGACAGGTCATTTGATTATGTGACCAGCTCCAGTTGGAAGATGCAAGAAACATCAATGGGCCCTTTGAGGCTGACACTAAAGACTTTTAAGCTAGTGGTTTGTACTATCTCTGCTAACAGCCTGCATCAAGCACATGGTGACTGATGTATGACACGTGTTCAAATTAACAATCTCACTCAACTTTTTCTTTCTTTTATTAATACCCCTTTCGAGTTTAGATTCTAAATAACTGGCCCAAGCGTGCTCTTGTGGGTAAGATTTAAAGTAAAAATTGTCCTGGAACTGTCGCTGAGTCCTTTGGACCAGGAAGATCTGTTTGGAGTTGGTGAGTGTGGGTTTTTTAACCTCTCATCTGTGTGTGAGGTGTAGCTCTGATTGTGGCACAGGAAAGCTGGGGTGTCTGAAGGGTTTTGCTGGTGGGGCTTCCTGCTGGCTAGATTGGCAGCTGAAGTGCTGTGTATGACTGGTAGGATGCCTTATGGGAAAGGTCCCTAGGAGAGGGCAGTAAGTAGCTCTGGTTTTGAGCAATTCACCCTGAGCTGATGCCCTCAGCAGAGTCAAGACCCAGCCTGGTGTATGACAGTGGTGTATTCCACAGAATGCACAGTGCCTAGTCAATTGAGCTTTGGGTCAGGACCCCATGCTGTTCTAAATTTGATTTTGAAACTGAGAGTGTGATTGGTTAAAGGGGCAGTTATAATGAGTCAACTACGAGATGAGGGCCTTGGCAAAAAGGCCCTGCAAAAGTAATACTCTACAAGAAATTTACTTAGGACTCTCTAGCTATGTCTACTCTGGCGCGTTCTCACGCAAAAACTCTTTTGCGGAAGAGTTCTTCTGCAAAAACTCTTCCAGAAGAAAGCGTCTATACTGGCATGTGCTTTTGCACAAGAGCATCCATGCCAGTGTAGATGCTCTCTTGTGCAAGAAAGCTCTAATGGCCATTTTAACCATAGGGCTTTCTTGGGCAAGAAATTCATGTTGCCTGTCTACACTGGCCTCTTGCGCAAGAACAGTTGGGCAAAAGGGCTTATTCCTGAGCGGGAGCATCAGAGTTCTGGCACAAGAAGCCCTGATTTCAGACATTAGAACATCAGTTTACTTGTGCAAGAACACGCAGCTAGTGTAGACAGGCAGCAAGTTTTTGCGCAAGAGCGGCCGCTTTTGCACAAGATCGCACCAGTGTAGACACAGCTGTATATCAGTCATGGTACTCCACAGAGGTGGAAGGGGTTTGTTTAATTTTCATGTATTCCATAGTCTAGTAAAGTGTGCATGTACTTATTAACTATGTTTTATCCCAGGCTTCCCAGAAGAAATCACAGCCAGTGTGGCCAGAAGCTGTCCAGCACCCTCTGCAATTTGGAGGCATGTCATAACCATGAGGGCTGGCCAGCACCTGGGGACTAAGGAGTTAACTATGTCTCCTATCTCTAGCCAGATATCTGGTCAGCCAATAGTAATGCAGGTAGAGATTTCAAACTGGGACAAAGGAATTTTTAACTTTTCCCTCCTTGTCTGAGTCAGAGCGTTTTCTTCCACATAACAGGGAGATGGGAAGGCCTGTTTCTCTCCCAAGAATGGACTTCTTATAAGTGTAAGTAGGGCAAAGTCTAGATAATCCATCAGGTTTTATTGTTTTCTGATTTGGGACTGTGGAATTGATGTCTGAGCTGTTTGAAGTGTATTTTTTTCTTTTCCTTTTAAAAGTGTTTTCCTTTTGTAACCAAGTTTGTGCCCATGGGAGATCCCCCATGAGTATATCAATTGGTGGCTCTTTTTCATCTAGCCACTTAATTATGCTTGCAACTATGGTATTGTTTTGATAATAAAAGTTTGTTTTCTATTTCTAATAAACTGGTATTGGTAAATTTGTGTGTCCTGGTGTTATTTTAGGGAGGAGGTTTCCCAGGTGATCTCTTCCCTGGTTTCTTTGGAATACTTGGGTGGTGGCAGCATTTTTTATTCGCCAAAATCCGGATATTAGGATTCTGGGAGAAAGATTTTGTACCAAAGCCTGTAGAGATCAGGTTTTGGGGTGCTTTTGCAGGCCCCTCACTTCTGCATTTATTGTGCCAGAGTGGGGAACAGCCTTGATAGAAGCATTCCACTCCATTATCCATAGATGAAATGTAAATCATTTCTCATTCTTACCTTCACACAATGTTAACTATGTCCAAACATTTCCTCTCCCAACTTTGTTCTGACAGTTCTGCCACTTGTTTCTTCCACTTATGTCCTCATACCACTCTGTTCATTGAATGATCTTCCAGATCCAAAAGGTCAAGGAAGTCAATAGAGACATTAGAAAACAGTCTGTCAAATATGGGGAAGAGATACCTAGGGTCCTTCCAAATTCATGTCTGTGAAAAATGCATCATGGATGATGAAATCTGGTTTCTCCCCATAAAATCTGGTCTTTTGTGCACTCATAAACTATACTACACAGCAGTGTTTCTCATACTGTAGGTACCAACCTAAAACAATGTTGTGGGGGCAGTGACGGATTAACCACGGAGCTGATGGCGCCTGTTTCCAAGAGCCCCAGCCACCAGGTCAGAGGAAGCATGCACACCCTGACACAGCTTTGCAGCATCAGTGAAGCCCCTCCATGGCCCCTGACCTGGTTCCCATCAGGGTAAGCCCCTCCAGTGGCTTCCAAACCCATCCCCAGCAGGGCAAGTCCCTGTACCCAATCCGCTCTCTAGCAGAAATGTTGGGTGGTAGAAGCCCCAGTATGCCCACCTACCTGAGCTGCAGCTCTGGGACTGGAGAAGCTCTCACTCTCTGGTTTTGGACCCATAGTTGGACAGGAGAACAAAAAGGAGCAAAAGGGCTTGCAGTGTTATAGTAGGGTGTAGACTGGGGGGACCCCGCGTGGAACAGGGGCAGGCCCTGGGAAAGGTCAGAAAGGGGTGGGGTTGGGGGTGGTGCCACGGGCAGAATGCTGGGGTAGGGCCCTACACCAGTGTTCTCTCTAAACTGTGGGGCAGCACAACTTCACAGGTGTTAATCAGCCCCACCCAGTCAGAGGCTCAGGGCTCTATGGGCCGAGCTGACTGACTGGGCGGGGCTGATTAATCATCTGTGAAGTTGTGCTGCCATGCAGTTTACACTGCCCTACACCTGCTATGGCCCCAGGCCTAAGGAAACCTTATTCTATTGAAGTTTTGGGAGGGGGGTTGCACTATTATTGTAGTGGAATCACGATATTTCCACCCTCACTTCTGCGCTCTCTTCAGAACTAAGTGGCTGGAGACTGGTGACTGCTGACCAAGAACCCAGGTCTGAAAGCAGTGCCACCGTCAGCAGCAGGGCACAAGCAAGGATGGGAATACCGAGAACCCCCTACAATAATCTCACAACCACCTCCCCACTACTCCTTTGGGGTTACAACCCCTACAATTACAACACTGAAATTTCAGATTTAAATATTTGAAATCATGAAACTTAGGAGTTTTAAAATCTTATGACCATGAAATTGACCAAAAGGGACCGTGAATATGATAGCAACCTACTTTAGAATGAGGATTTGATACAATTGCCCAGATGTGTTTTTATCTGACTACATTTATCTGATGGTGATTATGAATTCTTCAACCTGGATACACAATTTTGGTTTAAGGAACAGCTACAGGGAATTTGGTGAGATGACAGCCAAGTAGCTACTGCCATGAAATGTGAAATCACAGTTCAGCTATTTTATTAAAGAAAACCTATAAGCTACAAATAAGCAAATAGTATTTCACAAAGCTAGACAGCTTTGTCTTTCTACACCACAAAAAAATCTAGGCTGAATACAATGCTAGATGTAAAAATATCACTCTGGTCATAGTGACATCTGGTGGTACAGCATAGACTTGTAGAATGTAAATTTTGCCACCAGTTTGGGCTAAGGTTGCAGGGGCTACATCTAGACTGCAGGCTTCTTTCAGAACAAGCTTTTCTAGAAGACATCTTCTGAAAAACTTCTTCCGAAAGAGTGTGTCAACACTGCAACAGAGCATGGAAAAAGCAATCTGCTTTTTTGAAAGATAGCATCCACAATGAATGGACGCTGTCTCACATTTAAACTATGATTACTATGGACGAAGTAGCCACCAGGGCACCTGTGCTTTTTCCTCTTTCCTCTTCTTCCGAAAGAACTCCCTTCTCCCCGTTCACACGCGCCTTTTTCCGAAAGAGCTCTTTCGGAAAAAGGCTTCTTCCTCATAGAAAGAGAATTACTGATGTCAGAAAAACCCCTCTGTTCTTTCGATTTTCTTTCAAAAAAACGCAATTGCAGTGTGGACGTAAGTGAAGTTTTTTTCAGAAAATTGGCTGTTTTTCCGAAAAAAAACCTCTGTAGTGTAGACATACTTAGGGAGACGCTAGTCACTCTTCGGTTACACCTAAACTTGAAAGTAGGGGTAATTCCTGTTGTATAAAGCCTCTGCCCAATGCAGTATAATGTGAATGTAAGTTTTGTAATCTTTTGAGCTCTGTAATATCCCATTATGTGAGAAAGGGATCAGGAAGATTCTTCTGATTCAGCATGATCCCACTGTTGCTCTTAGACGTAATTAGAACATAGATATGTTATAAAAAAATATGATGAATGATTCTTTGTATTGAAAGAGATTGATACCTTTTGTATGGACAATTGTATCCCTTTTCCCATGTGTGAAATGACTGTACAGTTCCTGGGGAGGGGGATGAATGAGTTTGGAATGTGAGTGTTTGGAGAAGAGGTGTCAAGGTACCAAAAATTGAGGCCTAAACAAAGCAGATCAGCGCAGGACATTATGGATAGCCTTGGAGTGTAAAGAGCTAGCACCCTTTTACAAACAAGACAGCCTTGAACTAACACTGGGAAGGAGGCACCAACTCACTGTACTAATGTCAGTTGGGAAGATAAACAGATGTTAAAATGGTAATTGATTAAGAACTGATGCAGCAAAATGTATAGACTTGTATGGGAGAAAAGTCCTATAAAAGATAGGGCATCTTGCATGAAACTCTGGATCTCATCTTGTCAAGATCAGAACGTCAGTCCAGACCAAGAGAAGTCCCTGCTCCTCCCCCTCATATTTAACTCACTTGGCCAGTGAGTTAATGTGAGTGACAGACTGGTAACTAAGGAAAAGCAAGACAGGGTTTGTTTATTTGTATATGAGTGTATGGATGTGTGTGATCAAGTTCAATCTCTTTTCCATTATATTCCATTTAATTAAACAATAGCATTTAATAAAAGCAATATATATGTAACCCCGAGTTGGTCTTAAGTGAAAATAGGGTAACAGTTCCAAGCTCACTTACACATATTCACATGTAGTCATGGTAACATGGCTGTGTGAAGCACATATCAACAGGGTTCAGAGAGTTTATTTTGGCATGACCAGCCTCTGTCACTGCTGGTTGCTCACTGCTGTCAGTGATACCCTGACTACATTACTATTTTTAGCGTACTAGCTCAATGAGCTAGTGCAAATATGTCCATGGAAGCTAGGAATCACACCTCATGTAGACAAATCCTCAGAACAAATGGGATCAGTTATTAAGACAATATTCACCAGTGTCTATTCTTTTTGGTCCAAGTTTGTGCCTAGGTTTGGGTGAGAAAAACAATTATAAATGTCCTGCTGTTTTTGGTCAAAGGGTAGTTTAGAGTCAGAATAATTGGCCATTACCAGCCTTTTGTCACAAAAATTACAATTTCATCCCTTCCTGTTTTTGCTATTATATATCTGTTTCAGGTTGGTAACTGAAGTTGTATTCTTTGTGCTATAAATGCCCTTAATTTATGAGATTTTTTTTTTAAGTGGCCCCTAGGCAATACCATTTATTTTATTTCATTCATTACAGAGCATACATCACTGTGCATAATTTAAAATGCTAAATATGTAAAATGCCCGTAGCAGCATGCATACAATTTGTTATTGTGAAGTGTTTATGTAAGTATGTGGAACCTACTGAGAGGCATTTCTTGTATTTATACATGCATGGCTCAAAACCACATTGTTGGATGTCAAGTGGGAGAAAAAAGGCATAATTATGAGCCATCTTTTAGATTGGCACCAGTCTGCCTAGAGGCCAGCAGAAGAACTGATTTTCTCCAGGGAAGCTGCAAGTTGTAGAATACTGGAGTTATGTGTATTATACACATGTGAGCATTTATATTGTAACGTGGGCTTTTGCCCCAATTCATTGAGTTTTTAAAAAAATGATACATCAAATAAATTGTTTTTACTACTTACATGTTAAATTAGTCTGACTCCATGTGGTTGTTTTTGGAAGCTAGCTAGGAAGGGAAATGTACATTAGAGATTTCTTATTTGTTAATTCTCAAAGAGAGGTGGGGAAAGAATGGTGGTAAGTGAAATTACTGGTTCTTTTATGAGAAAAAACATGGAAGTATAATGCTGGGAGTTTGGTGAAATGTAAATAAATAGGATTGCTTCAAAGAAATACCTGACTCCACCATTTCTCCTAAACTCCTACTGGAAATGAGCTGCAAGACACTCAATTAGCTAACTGCTTGGGCCACAAGAGGTAACAATGAATATAGAAAACTGGAGTTTCATAGAATCATAGAATCCTAGGACTGGAAGGGATCTTGAGAGGTCATCGAGTCAGTCCGCTGCCCTCATGGAAGGACCAAGTACTGTCTAACTAGTTTCTTCTTGTATCTTTTCTGTTCTGACAATGACTTGCAGTAGGAGTGTTTGGCCAGCACTTCCTGATCTCATAACCCACTTAGAATTGTATTGCAGAATGATAAACAAGCCTACAAAACAAGATTTATACTGCATTGTTATGATTTTTCTTTAAAAGGGATCTGGATCAATCCTTACCTGTTATTTTTAGTATCACCCTTAATTATGTTGTGTGATGTTCTATTTTAGTGGTTTACAACTTCTGATCTGAGAACTATGTCTAAGATTTTTAAAGGAGTTGTCATGACCATGAGGAATTGCCAGCATCCTGGGAACTAAGGGATTATCTATGTCCCTTACCTAAATCAGGTGGCAGGCAGCCAACAGAAATGTAGGTAGGAATTTCAAACTGGGACAAAGAAATTTTGGGGGTTTTCCCTCCTTTGTCCTGGGGAGTTCCTCTCCAGCAACTGAGAGAGAGAGACATGTCTCTCTCTCCAAGAAACCATTCTTCACTTTCTGTAAGTAGGGTAAGGTTTTTAGATAAATCCGTTTGTTTTATGGTTTGGGAAATGGGATCTGATGTCTGTGCACTTTTTAAAAAAATGTTTTGGCTTTCCTTTGTAACTAAGTTCTAGGCCCAAGGTGGAGTTTCTCCATGAGTATATTATTTTGTTACTTTTCCATCTAGTCATTATGCTTGCAACAGGAATATTGTAGTGATAATAAAAGTTCTTTCTCTTTTATTTTTATTAAACTGGTATTGGTTAATTTTTGTGTCCTGGTTTGTACTTCAGGGGTGAGATTTCCCAAGTGATCTCTCCCTGGATCTTTGTATCAATAGTTGGATGGTGGCAGCGGAATTTTTATCTCCAAAATCTAGGTTGTTAAGATTTTGGGGGGAAGTTTTATACCAAAGCCTGGTAGATAAGGTTTTGGGGTACTTTTGCTGGCCCCCACTTTTGCATTTATGGTGCCAGAGTGGGGAATGAGCCATGACAGGAGTCCACATCTCCGAAATTTTGTAGGGGGTCTTCAAATTAAAAAGGTTGAAATTCACTGATCTAGTGCAACACTGTCCACAATCACAGGCTATTTAGTACATTGTTGTTTTGTCTGTCACCAAACAGCTGTTGGAAGAGTACTTTCCATACACATTTTAGGGAAAGAGACTCTGTCACCTCCAAACCTACTAGCTGCCAGAATTGTCCTGTTTTTTTTCCATTTGGTCAGTCAAAACATTTTTTTCTTATCTATGAAATGTTGCTTTCAGACATATCTCTAAACAAAATGGACTGTGCTATGCACTTACAAGGAACAAATACTTTAGTGGAATAAGTATTAAGAACGGTAGCTGGAGATAAGAGCCAAATGAGATTACCATTTCTTTAAGCTGTTGTTTTGATCAAAGGGAATGTTTTTGACCCTTCACAGTGATTCATGATCTACTAACTGGCTACATTTAGACTGGCATGATTTTCCGCAAATGCTTTTAACGGAAAAGTTTTCCGTTAAAAGCATTTGTGGAAAAGAGCGTCTAGATTGGCACGGACGCTTTTCCGCAAAAGCACTTTTTGCAGAAAAGCGTCCATGCCAATCTAGACGCGCTTTTCCGCAAAAAAGCCCTGATCGCCATTTTCGCGATCGGGGCTTTTTTGTGCAAAGCAAATCTGAGGTTTTGGGGAAGAAAAGTTTGCCCTGAGGCAGTTGAGCAGGACACAGGGAAACAATGCTCTCATCCAGCATGTGGGTGAGGTCTGTGCAGAGATGGTTGAGGAGGCCACCTGGAAGCTCCCTTCATGGAAACCAGACCAAACGAGAAGGAATGGTATGGAACACCGGGTTTCTCAGAGCCACCATCTCCCATTTCTTCCCTAGGCATGGGACCCCTTTTCCCACAGCATTCAGTGCAAAGTTTCACTGGAGTCCCAGGGAAGGCAAGTTTTCCTCCTACAAATCAGTAGGCAGAGATTTCTGATCATAACCAGCAGGACTTTCCAAAGCTCCCTTTCAACCCCATATGCTGCTACCAGCAAGGGCTGAGCTGCAGTGCTTGAATTACAAGGAAGCGTGTGTGTGGTGGCAAGGGACCTCACCACTTTTAAGAGCTACCTCACTTCTGCCTTATTCAAAGATGCAGTGGGGAAGCACTTTAGTTCTCACCAATGTTCTTTATATACTGTGCGCACACATGGCTACATAGAAATCTTCCATATACCGCACATGCCACTGACAAGTTCCACTGCCCCTTAGGTGGGCGCTGCAAGAGCCTGGCTGGTAACTCAGCCTGGATGAGATTCCATGGTTGCCTGGGGTGCAGGTGAGAGTGAGGCCCAGTAGGAATCAAGGTGACTGGGCTGGGGTCAGGAACAGCTAGCCCTGGCAAGAAAAACATGAACCCCTCTTCCCAGCCTGGAGCTGGCTTCCCCCTTGCAGAGTCTCAGTAGCTTCCCTTGATTTCCATGCAAAGCAACAATACTATCGCCCTCCTGTCCCTGACACCCTGACTGTCTCCTAGTGCCCAAGCAGAATACCCCAACTCCCTATCCTGTTCTTGATATCCTGGCCTCTCCCCTCTCCTGCACATCATCCAACTTCTCATAGACTCATAGACTTTAAGGTCAGAAGGGACCATTATGATCATCTAGTCCAGTGGTCCCCAACACGGTGCCTGCGGGCACCATGGCGCCCGCGGGGGCATTTGTGTGCACCCGCCAAGTGCTCAGGGCTGGCCTGGCCCTGGGCACATGCATGGTGCCGGAACTGGCCCCGGGTGCACGGCGAGCACCGGCCCCGGGAGCGCCGCGGATTGGCTGCCTGCACTCTGGGCGCGCGGCGCTTGGTTGGGGCGCTGCCACTGGGCACGCGGGGCTTGGGGGGGATAGCGCTGGCCCCAGGTGCACGGCACTTGGGGGGAGCTCCGGCCCCAGGTGCGCAGCGCTTGGAGGTGCCGGCCCCGGGCGCGTGGCACTTGGGAGGGGGTGCCAGCTCCGGGCGCGCAAGTGTCCCCGCCCTCTAGTGCCTGGCGGGCGAACAGCCACGCCCCCTGGCACCCGGCAACCTCCAGTGGTTGGGGACCACTGATCTAGTCTGACCCCCTGCACAATGCAGGCCAAAGAATCTCACCCACCCACTCCTGGAATAATCCTCTCACGTATATCTCAGATATTGAAGTCCTCAAATAATGGTTTGAAGACCCCAAGATGCAGAGAACCTTCCAGCAAGTGATCCGTGCCCCATGCTACAGAGGAAGGTGAAAAACCTCCATGGCCTCACACCCTACACCCCTTCCTATCTCTCCTTGCAGAGCAGCCATCCTGGCTCCCCTCACTCCCATTGAGAGTGCCCATCTTAACACCCCTTCCTGTTTCTGCCCCCAACTTCCCATCTCTTCCCTGTGGTCCTGGGCTTTCCCCATGGGCATGGGCTCAGCCCTAGTAGCACAGTGGCTCTGTTGCAAAGTGGCTCCCTGTGATAGAAGTGTTTGGTCTGCTTAGATGAGGTCCTGTCATCCTGTAGGAGTCTGTCTCCCTTTGGGCCCTCTCTCCTCCTGGGCTTGGCCACGTTGCACTCACTCCCATCTGGAGTAGTTAGGGGAAGTGGAAGGGATGAAGCAAGCTGAGGTATCAGGAGGTGAGCAACCAGTGGCCCCAATCATAGTGAGCATCCTCCATAACATTTCCTCCAACTACAACTCTATATCCTTTTACAGAGTTAGGGCATCCGTGTAAAGATCAGATGTTGATGGTCAGAATTAAATCAGTCATCCAGGGGGCTTAAACCTGACACAAGTAATCTTTACTCACCAGGTCTTCTCAATGAAATCAGTGGGAATATTCAAGTGAGGAAGTTTTCAGTAAAATGGAAAAAATATTGAGGGTCATTGTGGGTGTAGATGAGAGCAGCATCTGGACTAAAGTGGGCCAAATTTTTGAACAAAAGAAGGTGAAATGGCCAGACTCCTATTGAGAGCAGTGAGGCTCTAAGCAATTTTGAATGTCTACTTTATTGAGCTACTTAAATAGGAGAGGTTGTGTAACCACCTGCAGGCAGAACAGAATCTGGGACCTCCGGAACTTAGTATAGAAGCCTCTACAGCTAGAGCTATAAAACCAGCTGGCTCTCAGCTTAGGCTGTAAAGCTCATTCATTCTTCTCTCTCACTGTAAGTGGTCTAAGTGGCACTAGATGGGACAGTGAACCACACCCCATAGATTGCAAGCTAAGCTCTGTTGAAAATCCAGCCGGGTATGACTGTCAGGACTGGAAACTCATTAACAGTTGTGTTTTGACAACAGGCTTGGGATATTTAAAACAGGAAGTTGGACCGGCGTTCTAAAAATAAATTTTCCTCCTTTTATTTAGAGCTCCTACTTTTTTTCCCTCATAATCTGAGCAGCTGCCATGGGCCGTGTTTTACAAGAGGTCATACAGTGATTACCCTTTTCCTTAGGAAAACATGTAAGATACTTGCCTTCAGTGTTCTCTGGAAGCCGTGCTTGGGCAGCCACCCAGGGTGGCAGGGCAAACTACTGCTGCCTTTACTTCTGTGCTGCTGAAAGTAACAGTGCAGAAGGGTGGCATACTGTGGCATTGCTGCCCTTAGTTTTGCCATGCTTCTGGTGGCAGCGCTGCCTTAAGAGATGGATGGCTGAATATCATTGACTGCTGACTGGCCATGCAGCTCTGAAGGGAGCTATATCACCAGGTGCAACACAGAGTAAAGCGTGGCATGGTATGGTATTGTCAACCTTACTTCTGCACTGCAACTGTTGAGGAGTTTTCCTCAGAACAGAGTGGCTGGGTAGTTGTGCTTACTGGCTGGCCACCCAGCTCCAAAGGCAGTACTGTCAGCAACAGCATGGAAATAAGAGTGCCAGGGGATGGTACTGGCACCTTTATTGCTGCTCCACCACTAACAGCGGCACATACATAAGGGTGGCATGGTATGGGTATTGCAAAACATACTTCCACGCGCCTTCTGGTGGCACTGCTTTCAGAGCTTGATGTCAGGACAGCAGCACAGAAGGGTGGCATGGTATATTATTGCCCCCCCTTCCTTCTTCATCTCTGTGGGTGATAACATTGCCTTCCAACCTGGCGGCCAGAGAGCAGCAGTTGCTGCTTGAGTGTTCGTGTTTCTTGCTTCTCAGGAGCACTATTTTTTTAAACCTGCTCCCATCCTGCCCCATATGCCCACTCCCATCCACTCTCCTAATTGTATAAATTTGATCCCACTATTATGGCAGTGGGTCCTGCTGGACCCCTTGGACCCTCATCCTTCTGCAGGGCTCTAACTCTACTATTTTTCATCTTGTTTTGCCCTTTTCCCCTTGATATGAACCCCAAGTTGGTGACCTGTTTGCCCTGCTCTGATGATGGCCCTGCCAACAAACTAGCCCAATGCTTGCGTGGCCATTGTGCTGTCATGGCAACCTGGTAAAAGGTGATGAGAATGGCTTCTGGGTTATCTTCAATCCTCTTCTTTGGGAGTTTTAGCTGAATGTTTGGAAATTGAGTGGAGTTTGAAGGTCTTGCTTCAGGATTTACATTTGGCCTCTGAAGCTGTAAGAGGGTGGTGTCATGGACTGTGTGGCCCAATGGCCAGAGTCAATATGGCTGCCCTCTTGAGTGAGGCAATGGCGTTGCAGTCCTGCACCTAAGTCCACTTCACCATCCTTAATCTTAGGGAAGCCTGGAGTCAACAAGTACCCTCTTCTTCAGGGCTGTGTGGCCCAATGGCTAGACTCAATATAGTTGCCCTCTCCTTCAGGCAACATGGCCAGAGTCAATAGTGCTGTCCTTGTAGTTGGAGCTCTGTGGCCAATCAGAGAGTAAGCAGAGATGTGGTTTAATGGCTGTAGGAAATAGGAGAAGGGCCACCATCCAAGTGGGAAGCTGGCCAGGATAGTAGGATCCACACTTTCCTTACTACATTGGGTCGCAGCCTAAGGTCCTATTAGTGAGGAGTACATTTGTCACTGGGTCAGCGGGGATGCTACCAAAACACACCGATTTAGCTTTTAGTTCTCTATCAACATAGTGTCCTCCTGGGTTATACTCTGGAGTGCAGCTCTCAAGGACCCTAGGGAAACCTCTATTGCAGTGCTGTGCAACCTGCAGCCCATGGGCCATATGCCACCCATCGGGGTTCTATGTGTGTCCTGTGAGCCTTTTTATTGACTGCTGCCCATGCACAGGATTGCCAGGTTCTGCTGGTTTCCATCTGCATTTTTTTTTTAAACTTACCTCTATTACTAAAGTGATACACACGTAAAGCAAGAGCATTTTGACTATGAGCCGTGCGCTCCCTCTGCATCCCATCAAAGTGCTGCTGTAGGTCAATAGGCACACCTCACAAATTCTAGGCATGCAAACGCAGCTAACAAAACTACTCTATCACAGGAGACCCATCTTGGTTATGACAATCTTATGGACCACTGAGATGGAGGCCCATTCACTAAGGGTATGTCTACACTCCCCTCCTAGTTCGAACTAGGAGGGTAATGTAGGCATACCGCACTTGCAAATGAAGCCCAGGATTTGAATTTCCCGGGCTTCATTTGCATAAGCCGGGCACCGCCATTTTTAAATCCCGGCTCATTGGAACCCCGTGCCGCGCGGCTACACGCGGCACGGACTAGGTAGTTCGGACTAGGCTTCCTAGTCCGAACTACCGTTACTCCTCATTCCACGAGGAGTAACGGTAGTTCGGACTAGGAAGCCTAGTCCGAACTACCTAGTCCGTGCCGCGTGTAGCCGTGCGGCACGGGGTTCGAACAAGCTGGGATTTAAAAATGGCGGCGCCCGGCTTATGCAAATGAAGCCCTGGAAATTCAAATCCCGGGCTTCATTTGCAAGTGCGGTATGCCTACATTACCCTCCTAGTTCGAACTAGGAGGGGAGTGTAGACATACCCTAATTTATGTTGCCCATTGGTACATTATTGCCTCCCGCAGAGACTCTTCCTTGTACTAGTTGCTTGGGACTTGGGGTTTTGGAGCTGACAGACTTTTCTTCCCTTCTCCTTAACGATGTCTCTGGTAACTGGATTTGGTGGCTGCAGCATGTGGATTTGTTCCAAGAGGAAGTCAAACTGCAGCACGACAAGGACATTGTGACCTCAGACATAGACAACTGGTGCCGGCCAGGAGAGGGACACCCAGAGGAACAGGAGCACCCCATTTAGCAATCAAAATTCTGGCAGGGGCACAGGGAGCAGTACACCTCCTGTGTGCTACCATGAGTCACCTATGTCTTCAGCACAATAGGCCTGGGGCGAGGGGGTTCCACTATTGGCCTGTGATGGCTCTGGGCAAACCCCACTCTCTTTCTGGGAATCCAGTAAGGATCAGGCAAGAGCTGGGTGTGTCCTGCCCACTTACCAACCTGGTAGCTCCCCTCTCAGACATTCATGGGTCATCCAGGAAGACAGGGACAGGAACTGGGTCCCTGGAGACACAGTCCTGTCGTAACTCACCCACCTGGAGATTCTTTTCATGCCCTGTAGCAATGGATTCATGGAACACATGAACCCACGATTATTAGCAAGACTCCAACCCAGGACCTTTGAAGCCATCCTCTTCCCACTGGCTGAACAAGGAAGTCTAGGTGCTAAAAACAGGTATCAGGATCTTCACCAGTCTCCATCATGTAGGCACTGTGGGGACACCCAGACAGATCCACACGTTGAGATGTGGGAGTTCCTGGCAGAAAATTCTTATCTCCCCCAACTTATCTGTATTCCTGTAGCCCATTCTCCTGGAGCCAATCCCAGCACCACAGGTCTTCAGCATTATGTATTGTCAGCCCCCTGGGGAGGGGGAGGAAGAGAGAGCCACAGATCAGAGATTACACTTGTCACAGGACTGTAAGGTGTAGGATGCACTGGTAAGACCTCAAACACATACCCTGTCCTCTCTCATTTATATCCTACTGCAGGCTTTGTCCTCGGCTATTTCTTGTTTCTCTAGACTTGACATTTTAGAATGCCTTGGTGCTCAATACCATGACAGAACCCTTTCTCCATCACAAATTACTTTAATGCGCATTATCTCACTCAGACTCACTTCTGCCAGGAATTGCAGGAGTGTTTTGCTTCCCATTGGACAAACTGGGATCCTGAGGTACAGCGAAAAGAAATGATCAACATCAGGTCACACAGCAAGGCGATGGTAGAGTCAGAGAGAAAAGCCAATGTAGTAGGGTCACCAATGTAATAGATCAGGATTTATTGGTGTGGCGTCCTGAGAGGTCTCCTGTTCTGTCAATGATGATAACCAGAAGGCTGCGTGCCTGCATGCGTGCTCAGTGATGTGTGCTGTGTTGACTTGTGCAATTAGTCAACACAGCAGACTCCAAGAGAGCCCTCAAAGACCACAAATCAGATAAAGACTGAAGGCACCCGGCCAGATTTCTTGTCAAACGAAGTACAGTAATAGTTGTCAGTAGACTCTACCGAACCACTACGCATATGTACCCGCAACAATGGACTCAGCTCAGTCAGTGGGAGGTTCCACTATCCCCTCGAATGAACAAAGGCTGCCCCTCCAAGACACCACTTTATATACAGATTCAGACAAGTTACACATCTCTCCTGTGTCAGGTTACCACCCTCGGACACTACTTAGATACCACCCATCACCTTGCACCTCATGGTTCAACTTAGAACATCTCTATCCATCATGCTGTCATTTTAGACCCTTTCCTGAACCTGGGTCAGTATCTGTGGGGAGAGTGGGCAATGTACGCTTTTCCATCCAGGCGCAGAATAAATTTTGTCATGTGCACCAAGGTATGTGCAGATGTGCACCACCAGTAGAAACATTTGCTTCTGGCTCTGGGCACTGTGGGTGCTCTGCTAATAATCTGGGTGGCATTTGAATCTCTCCTGGGCACCCGTACAAGCACACAGCTTACAGGGAACACTGAATGTGGGTACCATAGTCTCATTACATACAAAGAGGAGAAAACTTTAATTTAGAAACTAGATCAGATACTTCAGTACTGGTAAAGTAGCTGCTCCTTTTAATGGTTTAAAACTAATAAAACACCAATAACATACACTATTTCAGCTATTAAATAGGATAACACCATTGACCTCAGATACCTGGGACTGGAGCCTGAACACAATAAAAAAAAATCAGATAAACCAGAAAATAGGAAAGTACAAAGCTGTAGCACCATCTGGTGGCCACAGGAGAAATCACCTGGTTCTGGACCTGTGCACTAGGGGTACGTCTAGACTACAAGCCTCTTTCGAAAGAGAGCGTCTAGACTGCAACCTCTTCTTTCCAAAAAGTGAGCCACTTTTTTGAAAGAGAGCACCCAGACAGCCTGGATGCTCTCTTTCGAAAAAGCCCTGTTTGCATTCAAGAATGCCTTTTTTTGAATGAGCACTTTCGAAAAAAGGCGTTCTTCCTCGTGAAATGAGGAGTACCGCCGTCGAAAGAAAAGCCACATTCTTTTGATTTAATTTTGAAAGAACGCGGCTGTAGTCTAGATGCACGTGAAGTTTTTTCGAAAAAAGGCTACTTTTTTTGAAAAAAATCCTGCAGTCTAGACACTGCTTAGCTGTTCAGTTAACATGGAAAGCTGTATAACGGAAGGTTGGAAAAACAGGGTTCTAGTGCACCACATCATAATTTATAATGACTCAACATAATAGGACACCTCATATTATACCAGGGGCGGGCAAGGCCTTCCGCGGGCTGGATCTGATACATAGGCTGGATCCGGCCCAAGGCCGCCCTGCCACTCACTCACTCCCAGGCCAATCAGGGCCTCAGGGTGGGGGAGCATGCGAAGTCTCCTCACTCCTGCAAGAGCACACAGTGAATAGAGAGACAAGCTGGCTGTTTTAAAACAGCTGGCGTTTATCTCTAGCTGCTGCATGACTTTGGCAGGGCCAGGGAAGTGCGGGGGGGGGGGGGGGGGGAGGAAGAACTTTGCGCACTCCCTGCTCTTCAACATTCATGTGACTTTAGAATTAAAACAAAAAAGTCAGACTCTTGTTAACAGGGCAGAGAGATTGCCTCCCCATATGACAAACATTTAAATGTTTGAGAGAGAGCCATGTTAGTCTGTAACTTTAAAAACAATGAGTAGTCCTGTAGCACCTTAGAGCAGGAGTGAGGAATCTAAGACCTGGGGACCAGATATGTCCCCTGGGTTGCCTGAATCTGGTCCCCAAGGCTTAGGGCAGGCATGTCCAAAGTCCGGCCCGCGGGCCAATTGCGGCCCGTGTTCCGGTTTAATACGGCCCCACAGGTAATTTGGCAATATCTATCTTTTATGGCCCCCAACGAATCCATATGTATTGAGATGAATACATTGTAAAATCTCAGTTAATGTCAGTTGGTCTAAATCAGTTATAAATATATTTGGACACTACATGTATACTTGGTGTTATGTTCCTGTTCATATTTTTTTAACTTAAAAGTTGACAGACAACCTTTATTACCAATAATATGTAATGTACTTTACAATGTTCCTGACATATATTTCAGCTTCCTGGATTTTTTTTTCATCTGGCCTTCAGATATGAAAGGCAGAGTGATTTAACACCTGTTTAGATTTGTCATCCATGTGACGAAATGAAAAGTATGCTGTTTGCAATAAATTTTGCATAAAATAGTTAATTTGCATTTAATTTTAATGGTTCAAAGAATGTCAGGCAAAATGGTCGGCCCTCACGCATGTTCACTTCATCAAATCTGGCCCTCTTTGAAAAAAGTTTGGGCACCCCTGGCTTAGGGCCTCTGCCAGCATTGGGGAGCCCAAGCTGGCACTCCAGCCCCAACACCGCCTCCCTGAAGCCCCTGCCCGCCAAATGATTTTTCTGTGGGTCAGCAGCCCCCAACCCCAAAAAGTTCACCACTCCTGACTTAGAGCATCTAGTGTTGATTAAAAAATTCCAGTGATGGAATATTGACTACAGGCTTTGGTGAGATGCATAATACAGAGATAAAATAATAACAACAATATAAAATGAAGCAGAATATGCTAGTAAATCTTTACTCATACATTTTTAAAAAAATGTTTGTTTACTATGAAGGCACTGAGTCAAGTTCTTTACTAATGCACCTTGACAGAATTTTCTACCACAAATCTTTTCTATACAAAACTTTAATTTTACTGCTGTTTACTGGCTTTGTGGAAGCTTTCCCATGGCCTTATAGTCATGCAATGTCTGATCTCCAAGATCTTGTCATAGCTGCTGTTCATTAGTGGATCTGGGCAAGATACATGGTTTTCCAGAGGCATTTTACCAGCCTAATTGCATCCCCTACTAGACTGCAAGGGACTATACTTTCAATCCTGCCATCCACCCTATGGGACGGGAATGGATTCAAAAATAGTCCTTTCACATCGCACACATGAACTCACCAGCTGCCGCTCTCCATGCCACCTTTACATGTGTGCTGCCATGACAGCTGAATGACTGGAGAGCTGTGACCACTAGACAGCTTCTCAACTCTAAAGGCAGAGCTGCCACAAACAGCAGTGTAGAAGTCACTGAGTAATATGGTGTAGTATTGCTGCCTTTACTTCTGCACTGCCACCAGTAAAAACATGGAAGGGTGGCAGGGTATGGTGTTGCTGGTCAAATTCTGTACTACCACCAGCAGAAGTATAGCAGCAAGGGTGGCAGGGTATGGGTATTGCTGCCCTTACTTCCACACTTCTCATGGTACCACTGCCTTAAGAGTTGGATGACTGGATAGCAGTAGCTGCTCACTGGCCAACTAGCTCCAAAGGCAGTGCTGCCATAGGAAGAAGCAAAGGAATAAGGGTGGCATGATGTGGTATGATCCCCCACCTTGCTTCTGTACCACCAACAGCAGCAGCTCAGAAGTAATGGTGCTAGGGTATGTCTGGTTATGATTATACTATTTATGTGCATGTATCATTTGTGTACTTGATAATGTGCATTAGCTCTGCATCTGTATTTCAAATGTTGGCTCCTTGAGTAACACCCACAGAATAGTTAGCCAGTATGTCTTAGGCCACTTATCTATGAGATAAGGTCAAATTTATTAAGGTTGATTTCTTACCACCCGATTGAAGGTCACAGGTCCATGTCCCCACTGTGCACAAGAATTGAACATAGTTTGAAAGTAGCGTGTCCCCAGTAGGGAGATTGCCATCGACTTTGTGAGTCATGTACTGTGGGTAGCTATCCCATAGTGCCTGCATTGCTTTGCATTCTGGATTATGCTCCCAATGCACACTGGGATCAAAACTGTGCAGCAGGTGGTTCTGTGTTCATGTTGTCAATGCCCCATAATGCACTCATTTACTCCTTTGCCCCTTGCTTGAGATCAATGGGAAATGGTCTTTTCACGCACTTTTTGGCTCTGGTTACCCACTCAGACACCATAGCAGGGTGAGCATGACCCCCCTCATGATTTGCATTGTACATCAAAACATTGTGACGTTGATGTGTACCTTGGTGCAGCTAATGGAGGAGTATGTTGAAAGTGTATGCACATCACTCCAGGAAGAGGATGAGGAGGAATCTTAAGGAGCCATAGGCATGCTCTTCAGGCAAGCCCTTGCGTTGAGCAAGGTATGGAAATGCAGCTGGCATTTGATCCTCTGGAAACAGTGAAACGCCATTTCTTGAGCCATCAGACAAGCACAGACTGGTGGAACTGCATGAGACTGCAGATATGGGACGATCAGCAGTGGCTGCAAAACGTCTGAATGAGCAAGGCCATTTTGACAGAACTTTGTGAATGGCTTTCCCCTGCCCTGAAACACAGAGACACCCGAATGAGACTCACTCTGACAGTGGAGCAAAATGCAGGACAATGTAGCACTTTAAAGACTAACAAGATGGTTTATTAGATGATGAGCTTTCATGGGCCAGACCCACTTCCTCAGATCAAATAGTGGAAGAAAGTAGTCACAACCATATATACCAAAGGATACAATTTAAAAAAAATGAACAAATATGAAAAGGACAAATCACATTGCAGAACAGAAGGGGGATGCGGGGGGGTGGGAAGGGGGAGGAAGGAAGGTAAGTGTCTGTGAATTGCTGATATTAAAGGTAGGGAGAGTGGGATGTTTGTGAGTTAATGGTATACAGGTGATAATTGGGGAAACTGTCTTGGTAATGGGTGAGAAAGTTCAAAGACTTGTTAAGTCCTTGTTGGTAAGTGTCGAATTTTAACATGAATGACAGTTCAGAGGATTCCCTTTCAAGTGCAGATGTAAAAGGTCTTTGTAGCAGAATGCAGGTGGCTAAGTCATTTAGAGAGTGTCCTTTCTGGTTAAAGTGGCAAGAAACTGTTTTCTCTTTGTGATCTTGTCTGATATCTGTTTTGTGGGCATTAATCCTTTGGCGAAGTGTCTCAGATGTTTGTCCAATGTACATAGCAGACGGACACTTTCGGCACATGATAGCGTAGATTATATTTCTGGACAGTGGAGAAGCATGTGGCAATTGCCCTGTGGAAGCTTGCAAAGCCAGATAGCTACCAGTAAGTTAGGAGTCAATTTGGAGTGGGAAAATCTACAGTGCTGGGGTACTATTATACAAGTAGCCAAAGCAATCAATACCCTTCTGCTACAGAGGGTAGTGATTCTGGGAAATGTGGCTGTCAGAGTGAAGAGCTTTGCCATGATGGGGTTCCCTAACTGCAGTGGGGTGATAGAACACACCTCTCCATCTTGGCTCCTGACTACCTTGCCAAGGAGTACATAAACCCCAAGGTGTACTTCTTGGCGGTGCTGCAGGATCACAAGGGTGGATCACAAGGACTGTTTTACCGACATCCATCTGGGATGGTCAGGAAAGGTGCATGATGTACTCATCTTTAGGAGCTCGTGCCTCTTCAGAAAGCTGCAAGCAGGAACTTTCTTTTTCCAGACTGGAAAATTAGAATTGCAGAGATGGAAATACCAATAGTGATCATTATTAGGGTTACTCTTCAGGGAGTGCACGGGATTGATAATTCTATTAAATGTACTGTTTGTGTCACTTGTGTTTTCACACGAAGCTTTAGTTCTCTCTTCTGCAAATTCCCTCCCAATGTGGAGCTATTCTTCAGGATCAAAGTTCCCCAGGGTTCTTCTTGCTCTGGAATCAGATGCGCACGCACGCACACAGACAGACACACACACTCATTCACACTAAGGGTACATCTACACAGCAACATTATTTCAAAATAACAGTCTGCGTGTACACTGCAGTTATTTTGAAATAATGTCAAAATACTGTCCAGCTGGAGGTATTTTGGTGCCCTGTTGACCCCAGCACTCCACAGGTTCGCAGGAAGTAAGGAAAGTCAATGGCAGAGTTTCTCTCGTCATCCTCCCACAGTGGGGACGCTGTAGAAATTCAACTTAAGATATGTCACAACCAGCTACACTACTCTTGAAATCCTCATTGTACAAGGAATAAGGGAAGTCAGAGGAAGAGTGCTTATTCTGAAATAAGTGCTGTGTAGATCCTCCCAGTTTTGAAATAAGCTATTTGAAATAAGCTACGCAAATTGAGCTAAGCCCTGTTGTGTAGATGCACCCTAACAGAGCACATCTGAGAGGACCAGTTAACCAGTACTCACAAGGTGATCCCTTATATGACTTGGAGTCAACAGGCTGGGTTGAACAGCAGTTTTAAGCTCTTAACCACATACGTCTTTGGCCTCAGCAAACTGGGCTAAACACTTTAAGGTGCCACCCTCATATGCCCCCAGGTTCAGCACATTTCTATCCCACTTTCACACCACAACCATTCTGCTGATAACCCACTTGATGAGCAAGCCCCAGAGGATTTTGGGGCGCTGCAGGAATCTTTAGTTTAGTTTAAGGAGCACTGCTGCAGAGGAAATGGGTAGCAAAAAACACCTACAGAAGAAGTGTTTGGAAAGAGAGAGAAAGAGAGAGAGGCAACCAGTTTAACATGAAAGTAATTTATTTTCAGGGAGTAATCATACAAGGGGAGCCAAACAATATAGTTACAATATTAAATCTAACAAATGTGATTAAAAAGTTACAGTTAGCAAACCATAACTGATCACATAAGACAAAACCAGGTGGCTGTTCTGAGAAAGAGAGGTGGATTTTGCCACTCTGTGAAGCTTGAATTGATCAGAGTTCCCAGGTGATAATGGTAGCTGAGAGTATTTAAAATCCTTTGTGTACCAAAGTGTTCATTCAGCTACAGGTTTTTCTTTTTCATCAGTAAAATATGCCAGATTAAATTCTTCTTTGAGGATTCGGGGAGTAATGGAAATGCACATCCCTCCCGTGTTGAGGCATTCCTTCCCTCTTCTCTTGTGTGACATATCAGCATAATTACATGCACTTAAGCCAGGACTACACTAATGCTATGTCTACACTGGAGGCTTCTTGCGCAAGAACATCTTGTGCAAGGGTTCTTCTGCAAGGGGTCTTGCACAAAAAAATGTCCACACTGCCATGTGTGAGCTGTACTTTTGCACAAGAGCGCCCATGGCAATGTGGATGCTCTCTTGCACAAGACAGCCCTGATGGCCACTGAGCTCCTGCGCAAGAGGGCTTATACCTGTTAAAAAGGAACGTAGCTCTTGCGTAAGAAGCCCTCTCTTACCATGCCGTAGTGTAAATTTCTTTGCGCAAAAGCGGGAGGGCAGTGTGGACGCTCTGCGCAAGAAGCCTCCAGTGTAGACACAGCCCAAAAGAAAAGTTGAATCAAGATACACAAGTTCAGCTATGTTAATTATGTAGCTGGAGTCAACAACATACCTTGTTTAAAGTTTTCCTGCTGTCACCACAACAGGAGGCCAAGGGGAGCAAATGCTCCAGTTGGCTTCCTTATTCCTCACACAAGCAGGAATATTGACTGCCAGCAGGGGCACCCTGTAAGTTCCATTTAGTGAGTCTTAACTAGACTTGCTAAATCAAACTCCGGAAGATTGATCACGGCAGATTGATCTTCCGTTTAGTGAAGACCGGGCTTTACAGACTCCTGATGATTTCTACCTTCCTGTCTCAAATAAATGATCTTAGCTTTGTCAGGTGCTGCCAGTTCAATATCTGACACTAGTGGATCAATGAGGTTCTCATTAATCTCCCAGGCTCTGCTCCCAAGAGGCTAAGAGAGTCACCTCATAGTAGGGGTCCAGACTCAGCACTTCCTTTGAAACTTGAATGACAGATGGGCAGCTTGGGGATTGGGATCGGGATCCAGATCCAGAACCCATCTCCCAGACCCTCTTACCAAAAGTGGAGCGCTCCCCTTTTTCTGGGCCACTTGCCACCACCGTTTAGCTGCAGACACACAGCTCCCTACCATGACAGATCTTTCCTTGTAATAGGAACAGTAGCGGTTAACCAGTAAGTATCTTGCCAGTTACTGGTCAAGCTGTGAACTGGCTGGGCTGGAACAGCCTTCTGCTCACTGCAGATGGGGAGGGAAGCTGCCATGCTGTGGACATGGGGTGCTCCAGTCTGGTCTAAGAAGTCCCCTGCACGCAGCAGGACACCAGCTGGCCCAACCAGCCTTCCATGCTGTGACCAAAGGGTGCCCTAGCCCAGCCACAGCAGGCTCCGTCTGCAGCAGCCCAGCCTGACCAAAGCACCCCACCCCTCTTGTGTGTGGAGTGCTTTGGCCCAGCTGGAGCAGACCCTGCCCATAGTAAGCCCAGCTTGGCCAGAGCAGCCCTCACCCATGCTCCCATTTAATTGGTTAACTAGAACATTTAACTAGTTAACTGATTAAATGAGATGTTACATCCCTACCTTTGAAAGCCATGCCTTCTCTTCTCTTTTTCCACTGGGTAAACTCTCAGCCACCAGGTGCCTTTAGTCTGGGAAGGAATTGTGACCTGGGAGAAGGGGAGATAGGAGGTGCAGTGAGTTTGGGTGGTGATGCAGGGCAGGGGAATGAGGTGCAGGGTTAGGTAGGGGTACTTGCACAGCAAATAATTCTGGCCTGAAGGAGGGGTACAGGAGGGGATGCAGGGTCTGGGAGGAAGTGGTGACCTAAAGGAGGTGGGAATACAGAGGGTCTGGGTGGTGGCCTGGGGCAGGTAGTTGGGGGAGGGCAGAGGCAGGCTCTGGCTGGGATGCACTTACCTAAGCATCTCCCACCCAGCAGCCCTGCAAGCTCCCTGCTTGTTGGCCGCTCCACCGGGCTCTGCTCCAGCACAGGAAAGGGGGCGGCTTCACTCGCTGTCCCTGCGTTCCGTAAAGCGTCTCAGTTCCTATTGGCTGAACACTGGCCAATGGGAGCTTGGAGATTGTGCGCGGGAGCGGGGACAGCGCAGGGAGTTTTCCCCTCCCTGCCCAGCTTGCACAGCGAGTGGCAGCCGGCTGTTGAAAACAGCTGCGCAGCGAGGCGCCTCTTTGATTGTGCAGCCCGGCATCCAACGGGGAAAACTGAGGGAAGGGGGCAGCAGGATGAGGGAAGCTCCTCTCGCGTTGCTTCCTCACAGCCCAACCCTCGCGCCTACAGGGGACGGGGAGGGGGACTATCAGCGCGTGAATGACAGAAACGCGAGGATCCATACGGCGCGCACGCGCCCTAGCCCTTCCCCGCTCGCGCTCGCCGCTGCCCCCTCTACCGGTCACTGTGGCGGGGCTCCCGGCGCCTTCTCCCGTGCGAGGGGTCACGTGACTCGCCTGGGCTGGGCTCTCGCTCCCTCGAGGCTCCGCGCGGGGGAGGAGGAAGAGAGCTGCCGTGCTCTGGCGCGCTTTTCGAGCCGTGTGCCGCGTGCCCCCCCCGTGCAGGATGCGGAGCCGCGAGGAGGTGGAGGCCACGCTGCACATCGCGAAGCTGAAGCCGGCGGAGCTGCTGCCGCCCGTGCACTGCCTCAGCTTCAGCCCGCGCGCCAGCGCCGCCGAGTGCTGCCTGCTGCAGCTGGAGCCGGGCCTCTGCGCCGAGCTGGAGGCGGGGCACAGGTGCGGGCGGAGCCGGGGTTCGCGGCCCTCACGCGGGGGGGGGGCCGCCTGCCGCGCCGTCTGGCGGGCGGGACGTCGCCCTGCGAGGCTGCGAATGGCCGTTCGCACGGGGCTGTGCCGTTAGCCCCGCTCGAAAGCCTCCCTAACTCCTGCCCCATGTTGGCAGGGCGGCGCCTCTCAGTGACCCGTGTCGGCTCTGCAGTGCCCCGGGGCTAATCTGCGGCTCGCGCCCTGCAGAGAGGGGGGTGTCCCGCCTGGCTGTGCCAGTAACAGGTTTGCTCACTCCTGGGTATTGCCAGGCTGGATAATCACCCCCTCCCCCTCAGAGGAAGGCGTGAGACACTAGGATAGGGAGAGAAATGTAGCCGTGTTAGTCTGGGGTAGTTGAAGCAAAATGCAGGACAATGTAGCACTTTAAAGACTAACAAGATGGTTTATTACAGGCATGTCCAAAGTCCGGCCCGCGGGCCAATTGCGGCCCGTGTTCCGGTTTAATACGGCCCCCGCTTCCTCCCCCTCTCCTGGCTCCCCGGTGCTCTTTTGAACTGGCGCGCCCAGCGCGCCGCTTCCGGCCGCGCCGCCACCGCCCATGGCCTCCGCGGTCCTAGAGCCTGCCCTGTAGGGCACGTCCGCAGCCCCGATCCCCCGCTCGGCTTCGCCCGCCCACCATCCCATGATTTCAAATAGGCCCAGGCCGCCGTGAGGCCGGCCTGCCCTGCGCTCTCCGCCCGCCTCCGACCCCGCGGGCCCTCCGCCTTGGGGCTGAGAGTGCAGGGACGGCCCTCACGCATGTTCACTTCTTCAAATCTGGCCCTCTTTGAAAAAAGTTTGGACACCCCTGGTTTATTAGATGATGAGCTTTCGTGGGCCAGACCCACTTCCTCAGATCAAATAGTGGAAGAAAGTAGTCACAACCATATATACTAAAGGATACAATTAAAAAAAATGAACAAATATGAAAAGGACAAATCATATTGCAGAACAGAAGGGGGATGCGGGGGGGGGGGTGGGAAGGGGGAGGAAGGAAGGTAAGTGTCTGTGAATTGCTGATATTAAAGGTAGGGAGAGTGGGATGTTTGTGAGTTAATGGTATTACAGGTGATAATTGGGGAAACTGTCTTGGTAATGGGTGAGAAAGTTCAAAGACTTGTTAAGTCCTTGTTGGCAAGTGTCGAATTTTAACATGAATGACAGTTCAGAGGTTTCCCTTTCAAGGATAGGGAGGTGGGGGATAGGGAGCCCTCTCCCTCCCTGTGAAAGGCTCAGCCTCATTCCTAGCAATCGGTCCCGCTGTGTCTACACTGCCCTTTTAGCACCAAAACTTTAGTTGTTAAGAGGTATGACAAAACCACTGTTCCAGCATGCTGAAAAGTGTCAGTATAGACAGTGTTTTATCTTTGGGAGTCATTTCCAGTGATAAGTTACTACCTGGGGCTTGGGATACTTTTTTATCGCCAAGAGAGCTCTCCCTGGGGAATAAAATATAACGACTATACTATGGCAGCAGTGCAGTAACATGGGCAGTGTAGACAATAGCCCAAGTAAAATCCCTGAAGCATGAGGATTTATGACCCTTTTCAAAAAAATACTTTGCATAAATTACAGTAATTACTCGTTTAACACGTGCTCGCTTAACACGTTTTTGCAATAGCATGATTTTTGGGGGGAATGTATTTTGAATAACATTACTGTCCCCAAAATAACACAAAAATAATCAAGTGGCAGACTACTTCGTGCGGCGGTATAAATTGGTGAAAATAAAGTGGTGGTATGCATGAGCAGATGAATACACATGGTCACAGCGCTCCTCTGCTCACTTACGTGTTTATCTTTGTGTTTTAACAAACTGCGGGGACTTGTGTTGCTTGTTATCTTGTGTTGCTAGATATCTAATGTTGACGTTGATGACCCAGTACCAACAAAAAATTTACTCTGCTACCACCACCTGAAACGCAACCCCCAACTTTTCCATTATTTTTACTGGGAAAATTGACCCCGCATAGCACGTTTTTGCTTAGCAGGAACATTTTCAGAAATGCATCTATGGTGTTAAATGAAGAATTACTGTATAACTTTGTACATAGTTATCAACAGTCCTGTGATGTATCACTGCAGTACATATAATATATCTTTACTACTCAGATGTAGCTCCTGTGGTCAGAGAGTTGGAAGCAGTGTCACAGGGCATAGCAATTTTCAGATACCACTGTGATGGATAAGCGACAGGAATCCTGTGACACCTTATAGACTAACAGATTTATTGGAGCATAAGCTTTCGTGGGCAAAGACCCACTTCGTCAGATGCATGTAGTGGAAATTCCAGAGGCAGGTATAAATATACAGGCATAAGAAAAGAGTAACAATCAAGAGTAAGGCTAGAGATAACGAGGTCAATTCAGTCATGGAGTATGAGGCCCATGCAGCTGATATGGAAGTGTGAACACCAAGAGAGGAGAAACTCCTCTTGTAGTCAGGTAGCCATTCACAGTCTTTGTTTAATCCTAAACTGCTGTTGTCAAATTTGCAGATGAACTGTAGCTCAGCAGTTTCTTATTGAAGTCTGTTCTTGAAGTTTTTTTCTTGCAGGATGGCTACCTTTTAAGTCTGCTATTGCGTGTCCAGGGAGATTGAAGTGTTATCCTACAGGTTTTTGTATATTACCATTCCTGATATCTGATTTGTGTCCATTTATTCTTTTACGTAGGGACTGTCCAGTTTGGCTGATGTATATAGCAGAAGTATATTGCTGGCACACGATGGCGTATATTACATTAGTAGATGTGCAGGTGAATGAACCCGTGATGGTGTGGCTGATTTGGTTAGGTCCTGTGATAGCGTCACTGCTTCCTCCTCCCCACTTGCTACCTCTTTGTGATAGAGGCAGCAAAGGGAGAGCGACTAGTTAACTTGTCCTTCACATCCCTAGTGAGGATAGCTACCTATTGGAACAAATTGCCTAGGAAGGTTATGAAATCTCTGTCATTGGTGGTTTTTAAGAACACGTTAGATAAAGGCCTGTCTATGATGGTCTGGAACAGTGATGGGCAACCAAATGGGACACTTGAGTTGCCCTCCTTTGTCTCAGAGGGCTGCAAGACAGTTGCAATCAAGATGGTCTCCCAGGATAGGTTAGTTTTGTTTGCTAACTGCAATAAAACTAGTTAAAAACTAACTGCATTTATGAATCTAGATTTTACATGATGATTGAACTAGATTGAACTATAGCAGCATTTTGATGCAGAGGGAGTGCATGGCTCTCATAGTCAATGTTGTGTGCAATCAGCATGCATCACACTTCACATGCCCTTGTTTTACGTGTGTGTCACTTCAGTAATACTGGTACGAGGACAGAAGCCTGCAGAATCTGTCACCCCTGCTGTGGGCCACACCTGGAACCCTGATGAGTCACAGGTTGCCTACCACTAGTTCTAGAATAATACTTAATCCAGCCTCAGTAGAGGGTATTGGACTAGATCAGTGGTTCTCAACTAGGGATGTTAAATTGCATTTAATCAGCTAATTGAGTAGTTGATAGAATTTCCATCAGCTACTTGATTAGTCAATAAGCAGAAGAAAACTGCAGAGCCACAGCAGGGTTAACCCTCCTGCGGCTCTGCCTTTTAAATATATTAAACGCCGCCAGTCAGTGTCGTACACTGTTGTAAATGCGAGTTGCGGATGTAAGTGGGGGGGGCGGGGTAGGAGCTATATTGCATGAAAAAAGGTTGTAAATGCAGGGGGTCGTAAGTCGGCTGGTCACCTGTAATTATATGTAAAAAATGATAAAGTGGGCAATTTTTCAGTAATAGTATTCTATAATACTTGTATTATTGTCTGATTTTGTAAGCAAGTCATTTTTAGTGAGGTGAAACTCAGGGTAAATAAGACAAATCCTCCTCCTGAAGGGAGTAGTCTGGAAACATCAAGAGCCACTGGACTAGATGACTTAACTAGGTCCTTTCAAGTCCTTTACTTCGAGCTCTTATCACAGGTTTATAGAAGGGGAGACTAGCGAATTTGCAGCTATGGGGTATGTCTACACTTACACCCTCTTTTGAGACAGGGATGCAAATGAAGACATTCGAAACTGCAAATGAAGCTGGGATTTAAATATCCCGCCCTTCATTTGCATATTGGCTTTATGGCGCTATTTCGAAATAACAGATGCTGTTAAGACACGGTTATTTCGAGAGAAAACCCTTCTCTCGAAATAACCCTTATTCCTCATACAATGAGGTTTACCAGTTATTTTGAGAGAAGTCTTAACAGAGTCTGTTATTTCGAAATAGCGCTATTTCGAAATAGCACCATAAAATGAATATGAAAATGGAGCATGGGATATTTAAATCCTGACTTCATTTGCAATTTTGAATGTCTTCATTTGCATCCCTCTCTCGAAAGAGGATGCAACTGTAGACATACCCTGTCTGCACTTTTTCTGTGGGTATCTGTATCTTTGAATGTGGATATCTGCAGCTCATTTTTGTGGATACAGGATATCCGCACAGGGCTCTAGAAACAATATGGAAACCATCTCACCTCTGTAATTATTACAAAGTGAGTCAGTGAAAGTGCCAGAAATGGAATCTGGGCCTCCTGGTTCTCATTTTTCATTTCATCCAATAGACAAGAAGTTCTCACAACTCCAGAAGTTCTCACAACTCCAGATTTAACTTCGTGGGTTACCAAGAAGTCTGCTGGAGATTGGGACAATGTACAACAAAATGTATATGTATTTATGTGCAATTGATGACACTTTCAATAACAATCCATATGTATTGTTTAAATTTATATTTTAATTATTTGTTAATATTAATTTTGTATACATAGAACCGTATATGTAACACAATTAATTGAAACATCTCTTAACTTCTAAGCACTTCTGCCTAGTTCTTTGAAACTCAATAGGACTGTTCACAAAGTACATATGTACATGTGAACTTCATTTGTTTTTGTGGTTCAAGTTAGGCTTTTTGGTTGAAACAATGGAATATATTCTGGTTTAGGGGCCACAAAGGATTCTGGATCATGGAGCCATGGGAGAAAAATGTAAGTGGCTTGAGGATTGTGGTTGGAAAAATATTTGAAACCCCTTTCATTTGACTAAAGTTGTCCTGTAAGGCAAAAGTATAGGAAAACATAAAAAATCATATGTAAGTAGAATGTTGTTGTTATGCTGTTAACCAGTGATCTAAATTAAACTGGATATTACTGGGACTTCAGTGAAGCTTTGACCATATATATGAGCTTGCAGGATCAAGATCTAAAAGATAAGAAAATGGGTGAAATGAGCAAAAGGTGTGGGAAGGAGAAAGGGATAACAATAATATGGTTAAATTAACTGTGGGCACAACTTGTAGATGTGATATTCCAGTTAGTTACTCTGATTACTGCTACCAACTTGCTACCAATATTGTTAATGTATTTGAAATGTGTTATCATCTGTTAATAAAGATAAGTATTCCTTTAATTATTTTTGTATTTAAAGACAATAACTTTTTTTTTTTTTTTGCAGCCTAGTGATCCGTGGTGAAAAAGCTGAACAAGCTGTACTATGCAGTAAAGATAAAACTTATGATATGAAAATAGCAGATACTTCAAATATGTTGCTGTTTATTCCTGATTGCAAAACTCCAGAACAGTTGCTTGCAGATCAAGCACTATGTAATATCATTCACACCCAGGTATATTTTATTTTCTTATCCTCTATTCTTCACATTAGTGTTACAGCTGAGATGTTAGAAATGATCAGCATTGTATTAACATAAAACTTACCTATCATAGGTTCAGTTACAATTTGTTTACTAGATCCAAACATAACATCTATATTGGATGAGGCAGTAATTACCCTGGTGCTTAGTAACTTGAAAGAATATTTTCTTTCGTTCAAGTGAGCCATTTTACATTTAAGACACAAAGGGCAAATGAGACACTTTTACTTATGTAAAGTGCCTGTTTAAATGGCCTACCCTGAAAGGCAGTTTGTGCTGCACGATTTTAGTTCCACAGTCTTTAAAAAAAACTTCAAACATGATTCTTATCCTAACTGTTGCATCTGGAAAATTCAATTGGGTGAATTTCAGAAATACAATTTCTGTCCCTTTGAAGCAGATGTAAACAAATTTTCCTAAAAATGGTGAGGAAAATAAAATCATTTGCTCTTAATTTTGTGCAGTGGGTATAATGACATCATTATGGAGGGGTCACTCTTCTTGTCCTGTTCTAGAACAATCAGAACATAATTTATTCCACAAAGTCTGCAGTTCTGCTAATGGAAAAAAATCCATGCAAAATAAAGTAGGTTAACAAAAAAGTAATATTCTGCTTCCTTTACTCCTGCTATGTTCTGTAATGATTTTAGTGATTTGCTATGAAATAACATGCACCAAGATAACTTCCTGCCAAATGACTTTTTTTGGTTGGGATCTTGTAATGTATAGTTATATTCAGATTTCAAACTCTTTGTGGGAAGTACTTTTTGTTACAGGGTTGCATAGTGCTAAACGCAATGAGGCTGGGGCCTATGAAACGCTACCACAATACAAATAAGATATTAACTTTCTTCTGGATGCAGAATAATAGGCTCATGTGTCCGTTCAAAGAACACTCAGCAACAAGCACTCCCTTCCGAAGCGGCTAAGTACCTTCTGTTTGTCCAGGATGAGCAACTAGCTCTGGCTATGAATTTGCATGTTTTTCTACCACTAAATGATCAGGCATATCTTCTTTGAGAGATTTGAAGAGGTATGAAAAGGAAGCACGGAAAAAGACCCAAATGTTGTAGTTATTGTGTCTATGTAATTGCTTTTGCATGTGAAAAGAGCTGGAGAACTTGGTCATAAACTAATATTTATTTAAATTATATGTTCAACAAGTCACTGAATAATCTAATATAGTAAAAAACTATAAAAAAGTCTAAGCTTTCTAAATAATTTGGATACAGTACTTTGAATCTGCTTTCTTGAGTAATAGGTGTTTTTTTTGACAATATAGTTTCAATAATTTAAAGAACAATTAAAAAGTACTTAAATCAAATTTGATGGAACATCTTTAAAATTCAGCCTTTTTACATAAAAAAGCTGTTATGTCAGCTGTTGAGCAGGAATTTGTATCCAGGGATATGGAGCATACCACCATATGATCTTGGAGCCTACTATGCCTTCCCCATTCTGAGTTCACACTTGTATGATTGCTGGCCTCTTCAACAGCAGAGCATTATGGCCTCCTATCATCTGAATGCATTAGGACCTTAGGAGATTCCCAAGGTATTCTTCATCAGTGCACCTTGGGATTCCTCTGAAGGTCCTACAACGCAGGCATGTCAAACTCGAAGCCTACTGAGGGCCACAAGAATTAAAACTGATAGCTTTCAGGGCCACCAATGTACTTCTGTTGGAAAGTCATAATTATTTATTATTATTAGATTATGTTTTGGTATATTGTATAATATTTTTCAGGTCTTGTTTGAATATAATACAATAATTTGATGTGTAAAATTGTTGTTTGCTGATATATAATAATTTTTAAATATAAATTTAAGGTACTTTTTAATTATTTTTATCTGATACATAACTTGTTTTGTTGAAATAAAAACAAGTATAGACCAAAACAATGAGAGAGAGACTGGTATTTCAGAATAATTGCTTCAGCCTGGCAAACAATAGCCTTTGAATTTTCTTTAAAGAAACAGTGTAAACCAGGTACATGCGGATTCTTTTTTTGCCCTGGAATTTAAATATGACATCTGTGTTGGCTGCCTTATTCTGCATCCAGACCCTCTCCTGCTCTAAGTGTGTATTTGTTCCCAGAAGGATTACCAAAATTAATCGAGTGGCTTGCAGAGCTGGCCTTTATGCTATCCTTAGGATTTCTTAAACTTTGCACTTTCAAAGGTACATGTAATATTCTTACACAGATAATCCATGCAAGACTAATAAGTTAATTGCCCTTTGGCTGACTGATGTACAAGTGCATATTTATTAGGAATATTGTTATGCCCCTCTTATCCTGGACTGGCTGGTATTTCTTAAATGTAAAACTAGATAATTTCCTTTTCCTTTTTTATCTTTAAAGCAGATGTTATTTGAGCCAAATGGGTATCCTTCAGAAATTGGAAAGTCTATAGTTAAGTCCCAAGTTAAGTCTGTAGAGCAGAAAATGAAAGGATATGTAAAATATAAGATAGAGATCAGGTGTGCAAAGTGGGAATTGATGAGCAAACAGTCAAAACGTGACAAAAAAATTGATAAAAGGAAACTTTTTTTTACCCAATTAATCTGTGGAACTTGCTGCCATTAAATAGTAGTGAGGTCAAAAGTTTGTAAGATTTTTTAAAAGGATGGCTTATTGATAATGAAAACATCTAAAATACAGTAATTCCTCATTTAACACTATAGATATGTTTCAGAAAATGATCGTGTTAAGTGAAAACGTGTTATGCGGGGTCAATTTTCCCACTGAAAATAATGGAAAAGGTGGGGGTTGTGTTTCAAGCGGTGGTGTCTGTTGGGACCGGGACATAAGGTTGGGGGAGAAAGAGGACTGGGTTACAGCAGGGAGGGGAAGAGTTTGGTTCTGGGGAAGGGAAGGGAGGGGGATTGGGTTGGGAGTATGCCCCTGTGACGGGTCTGCCAGGACCAGCACTGCGTCTGGAGATGGGGATGTCGCCGGGGAACAACCCATCAAGTGGCGAATCCTCCATCACTTTGCAGGGAGGCGGGGGAAGCCCCGCGCAGCTGGCGGTGACGGGCCGGCTGGGAAAACCTAGCCGCTGCCCTGCAAGTGGGTATGGAGGAGAGGGGGCAAGGTGTCTGGCAAGGGGGAGTCAGCGGGGAATAGCGTGGCGAGTGGCGAACCCTCCACCGCTTTGCAGCCACCAGCAACAGGCCTGCTGAGGAAATCCTGTTATTCCGGGGATGGTCGTGTAATTAAAAAAAAATCGTGCTATCGCGAAACCGTGTTAAGCGGGCACGTGTTAAATGAGGAATTACTGTACCATAGGTAGAATAAAAAACAGACTAAAACCCACTCATGTTTCAGGTCATAAGCCAGCCACAACCTGATGGGAATGAAGAAGAAACATTCCCTGTCCAGGGATAACTGTCCATTGTAGTTTCTTCTGGACATATGCGAGCACACTCACACCCCATCCTATGAAATCTTGTATTGGCCACTTTGTAGCTACAATACTGGACTAGACTAGAGGGTCCCATTGGCTGATTTGGCAATGCCTACATTCCAAGGAAATCATATGACTAATATTAACACAGTACAGTTAGGTATTTAAAATTCAGGACATATGAAAATTAAACTGGGAACTACAAATCAGCCTCTTGTGTGTGTGTATATATTACAGTACTCTTGATTCCATTCCATTTCCCCCATGCCCCCGTAACCTAATGCCTCTCCTCTCCCCCAGAGTCAGACACCCCTCAGACACCCCCAACCTAATGCCTCCCCCCTCCCGCAGAGCCAGGCACTCCCAGCCCCCCCAAACCTATTGCCTGGGTCCCAGAGCCATGTCACCGTCACACATTTCTTCCTCAGGCGCTGGGGCAGCATGAGCACAGCGGCCAGCTGTGAGCAGGCACTTGATGCCTGTGCAGAGTGGCCTGAGCAGCTGTGAGCATGTGCTGGGTGCTGTGCGCAGAGTGGCCCAGCTGTCCGTGAGCAGTTGCTGCAGCACAGTGCATAGAGCAGCCGGCCCGCTGTGAACTACAGGCAGTCCCCGGGTTACGTACAAGATAGGGACTGTAGGTTTGTTCTTAAGTTGAATCTGTATGTAAGTCGGAACTGGCATCCAGATTCAGCCGCTGCTGAAACTGACCAGTGGCTGACTACAGGAAGCCTGAGGCAGAGTTGCTCTGCCCCGGGCTTCCTGGAATCAGCCGCTGATGAGTTTCATCAGGCTGAATCTGGACACCAGTTCCGACTTACATACAGATTCAACTTAAGAACCCCAGGCGTCCCCAAGTCAGCTGCTGCTGAAACTGATCAGCAGCAGATTCCAGGAAGCCCGGGGCAGAGCAACTCTGCCTCGGGCTTCCTGTAGTCAGCGCTGGTCAGTTTCAGCAGCGGCTGACTTGGGGAGGCCTGGGGCAGAGCAGCTGGGGTGCTGCTGGGTTGCTCCAGTAGCGCCGCTCCTCGGCGCTACTAGAGCAACCCAGCAGCACCCCAGCTGCTCTGCCCCAAGCTTCCTGATTCAGTCGCTGCTGAAACTGACCACCAGCGGCTGAATCAGGACGCCTGGGGCAGAGCAGCTGGGGTGCTGCCGGGTTGGTCCAGTAGCGCCCAGAGCAGTGCTGCAGGACCAACCGGCAGTGCCCCAGCTGCTCTACCACAGGCGTCCGGAGAAAAGCCTGGTCTGCTGCGAGGGTGGGGGGGGACGTACTAGCTGCGCGCCCCCCCCCCCCTCCCCAGCAGACCAGGGAGACGCGGGCGGCAGACTGAGACGCACCACGGTCCCGCCGCCCAGGTCCTCCGTGGCTTTGCTCCGCGTCTCCCTGGTCTGCTGGAGACGGGGAGCAAAGCCGCGGAGCATGCGGGCAGCGGGACAGCCCAGATGTGCCGCGGCTGTCCCGCTGCCAGCGTCCTCAGAGGCTTTGCTCCCCGTCTCCCTGGTCTGCTGGTCTCCAGCAGACCAGGGAGACACGGAGCAAACCCCGTTCGTAACTGCGGATCCGACATAAGTCGGATCTGCGTAACTCGGGGACTGCCTGTACACTCGGCCATGTGCTCCAAGCGGCTAGTGGGCCACACTTTATTCTTTTATAAAATGTAGTGGCGGGCCACAAAAAACTTCTATAGGGCCGCATGCAGTCCTCCAGATGCCTGTTTGACATGCCTGTACTAGCGAGTTTAGAAGATTGGATGCTTTGCATCAATTACATCTCTGCTTCCTGTCCTCTGTGTGATAGATTAGAGGAAGTCGGTTCTGCTGATTGCCTGACAACTTCTTTTATGTCCTGTCTCTGGTCAGGTCTACACTAGATCTGGAAGGTCAGCTTAGGGTATGCATGTGCAGCTATGTATTACTTTAAGCTGAGCTTGGCTCCCTCCTCATTGTGGGAGGCTGATGGGAGCAAATGCTCCCATTGGCTTCCCTTACTCCTCTTAGTGCTGGCTGGAGCTACCCTTAGTGTTCAATTTACTATACTAGACCCACTAAATCAAATGCCAGAATGTCAATCTCCGGTGCAGCGAGTGAAGACATGCCCTCTGTAGATATATCTTGGGAAAGGGAGACAGCACCTTGGCTCTAAACCCTACCATAGTGTTACTGGTAAAACTCTTTCAGGGCTTGGGAAAAAGAAGATTTTTAACAATGACCTATTGGTCCACTGAGTGTATGTGCTTGGCTTTTTAGCTGTGTAGCAAACATTGTTTTTCATTCCCAAGATGCACATTTAATGAAGTGATGACTCATAGCTCCCTTTCTCGTTTATTGCATAGTAAAATGCCCATTAACTATGAATTCAAGGATATGGGAAATAACTGGGAATAATAGACCAGGAAAATAAAATGATGGCTTATGGAGAGAGGCAAGACCTGAGGAATTTTTAAGATGAAAATAGCCAATGTTGGAAGGCATGTAATTGACAGGATTTCAAACTCTGGCCATTAGCAGGTATGGTCCATATATATGGACTAGATGGTTTCTTTGTCATGTGACAGCAGGTATGCTTTTATTACTGAATTACAGACATTTAATTCTTATTATGAATAATGGACTTCAGGGATGAGTAATTCTTCCTACTCTGCTTTAGAATGGAGAATCAATAAAGTCCTGGGGTTTTTTACATAACCTCTGTAAAATTCATTGCTAATTATTCTTTGCAAGTTACTTTGATTGACAGTGTTAAAATAAATTAATCCCAGAACATTTAATTTCTTTTTTGCAGATTGCTGGGTTCTCCAATAATTACTGGGAATTAAGGAGATGTCGGCCTAAATTAAAAAAACTGAGGAAGCTTCTAATGGAAAATCCTTATGAAGGGCCAGACCGTGAAAGAGAGAAAGCTGTGACTGACTCAAAGGTAAGCCTGTTATGTAAATCATTTTTGTTTTTACTTTTCCTTTGTAATTATACAGTGTTTGTTGCATATAAACACTCAACATTTAAATGTATTCACTACTGAAGTAAAACAGTGGATGTTCAGTATCCAAGTACAGATTGAATCTCTCTATTTCAAAGGCACAATGAAGACAACACTGAGGTGCATTTTGGGGAATCAAGGAGAGCATGTTTGTCAATTATTTGGACTGAGGTGATGCAATTTTATTTTGCTGACTAGAATAGTGGAGATACTCATCCACATTTTGTGACTTGTTTTGCCTAATTTAAACCTGCTTGAATACTGTTAGAGTTCCAGAATTTGATTATGAACTGAAACGTCTGAATCATGTGGGTGAACGAAAAGCAAGTATGTACCTTTGTTTTGATGCCTCCTTGAAGTAGCCTTAGATCACTGGTGTGTAGTGCAAAAGTTTCCTTTAATTAGAAAGAATGTTATTTAAATTTTTTTGGGGGGAGAAACATGTTTAAATTGCAGGAAACGATTGTTTGCAAATTTGAACTAGTATGGTAAACTTAAGATACTTCAACTTTGCAACACCCAAGCCTCCACTGTTTTCTTCCATCCTTGTTCTAAATAATGTTTCTTTATCATACTTAAATAAGGTGACATTTATTTACTTCAATTGAGCTTTATTAAAGGCTGAAGATAACCCATTCATTTCTTCTTGCATGCTACAGTATACAATGGAAGACTTGCTAGATCTGATTCAAGCGAGCGAGGAAGAAATATTACATCAGCTGAAGGTTATAAATGCCTGTAAAATTGAAGGTATTTGTCCCTACACATTATAGATTATTTTGAAGCATAAACATATGGAGTCAGCTTAAGAATGCTGAAAATGGAGGTCTCTGCAGCTTCATCATGTCTATAGCGAGTCTTTCAATGTTAAAATGGGAGTCAAAGAAGTTAATTCCTCTATTCTAAACAGGCATAGCATGCAAGGCAGGCAATTAGGCATAGGCATAGGCATGCATAATGGGTGGAGAATACCTGTCATTACTGTTAATTGTAATCATGGATCAAAAAATATTAAAAGTTTTTATTGACTACATCTCTGATCAGTTGTATAACATCCCTTTAGCAACTGTACAGTAATTGATTTACATAGAAAAGTAACTAAGGGTATTTTGGTCTCCTTGAAAAATTTAATATCACAAGTCTGTTTGCTCCATTCTGCTCCTCTTTTGTTTCTTGTTTTAAGATAATGTTTAAGTGTATTTAGGATTTTGGTGTTCTGTGCCTTGAAAGGGATATGATACCGTATTTTCCGGCGTATAAGGCGACTGGGCGTATAAGACGACCCCCTAATTATCTAGTTAAAAGATAGGTTTTCGTCTTATACTCGCCGTATAAGACTACCCCCCCTTAAGAGGCCAACCGGCAGCGCCCCAGTGCCCCTCCGCCTCCCCGGCTTTGCTCCCGGTGTCCCTGGTCTGCTGGAGACGGTCCCGCCGCTTCGGCTTTGCTTCCGGTGCCTCTGGTCTGCTGGGGACTGTCTCCAGCAGACCAGGGACACCGAGAGCAAAGCCTCTGAGGACGCTGGCAGCGGGACAGCCGCGGCGCGCCTGGGCTGCCCTGCTGCCGGAGCCCCTCCGTGGCTTTGCTCCGCGTCTTCCTGGTCTGCAGACCAGGGAGACGCGGAGCAGCTTTTCTCGCCCCGGAGTACACGGGCGGCGGGACCGCGAGGTCCCGCAGTCTGTGTCCTCCGGGGTGAGAAAAGCCCCATTTGTACCTGCAAGTCGGGGACTGCCTGTATACCCGGCGTATAAGACGACCCCCGATTTTTGTGGGATGTTTTTTAGCATAAAAAGTCGTCTTATATGCCGGAAAATACGGTACTCTAGTGTGAGAATCTTAAAATATATTTTCAGAGAATTAAAATTACCAAGTATTACATATTTCTTCTATTTGGCAGGATATTGGAGGGTTTTAGAATTTGATTACGAGATGAAACTTCTGAATCATGTGACTCAGCTAATAGACTCTGAATCTTGGTCTTTTAGCAAGGTTCCTTTAAGTATCTGTCTTCAAGAGCTTGGACCCCTGGAGCCCAAGTAAGTAACTTTTTGTTTCTTTAAGTGCTTAAATCACTAGAAAACAAAATTACTGTTACCCATATAAATCAAAATTAGTATTTGCACTTACCATAGAGTAATCCTATATAACTATATTTAACTGCTCAAGATTTCAAGTTCTTTGACTTCATAAAATGTAAGTTCATTGCACCTTTAAGGCATAGTCCTGCTCTGAGATCAGTGTGGAATTGCACTTCTCCTGGGACAAGGAGTCCTTTAGCACCTTATAGACTAACAGATGTATTGGCGCATAAGCTTTCGTGGGCAAAGACCCACTTCATCAGATGCATCTGATGAAGTGGGTCTTTGCCCACGAAAGCTTATGCGCCAATACATCTGTTAGTCTATAAGGTACTACAGGACTCCTTGTCGCTTTTGCAGATCCAGACTAACACGGCTACCCCTCTGATACTTCTCCAGGGAAAGCTCTGGCTCATAGTTTGGAACACATTCATTGCTATAATCTGCTAGGGAAAGAAGCAATGCACTTATCTCCTGACCACTCTAAATGCTTTTAGCCACCTTTGTTGTCTTGTATGCAGATGGAACAGGGCTGTGACCAGTCTCTTCGTCCCAGGAATCTTTGTCCCATAGAAGAGCAGCCATACTCATATAGGAAGTATGTGAGCTGCAGTTGTGTCCCATACACTGCAAAGGGCATAAAGGCTTCTTCAACCCTTTTTTCCTTCCACCATTCTTTGTGCTCAAGAAGAGCATAAAATGGCCTGGAGTAATTATTGACACGAGGTCTTCCTTCATCATTGTCACAAAACATAGGTTGGGATTATAAAAGATCCTACTCGAGTCTCATGACAAGGATAAGTATCCACTGATTCCAAGCACTACTGTTACAATGAAATGAAAATCACCTTAGCTGTTGCATCAGTGTATATTTCATGTGCTGCTAGTACCCATTATTTAACTAGCAAATTGCCTTTCATGGTGGGATATCATTCAGGAAATATGGCAAACAAATAAGCGGCTGGCACCTCCTCCATAATCATTTTGTATTAAGCACTGGTATATTTGGTAGTGTAGTGTTAGAGCTGAATAAATATCAGAGTGATTATATTAACAGAACAGTATTAAAATATTTACAGGCCATTCCATTCATATTACAAGACTACTGAATGTACTTAACCCACTGAGGCTTTTACAAATTTTGTTGAACTTTATTTAGAGGAAAAAACCCATACTGACATCCCAGATCTGCAAAGTAGTACAAGTTATGCTATTATTTGGTGCAACCAGGCCATAAAGTACTTCTTATTAATAGATTATACATAGCTGGTGTACTTTGTGCAACTCTGTGATGCTTTTATTTTCCTTCCCTCTGCAACTCTTCAAAACAGAGGAGAGCAGGCACTAAGGAGGGGGAAGTGAAATTGCTAGGGTAATAGTCTGAACCAACCAAAGGGAGTCTTCAGAGACCCTGGATTAACATCCCTCACTTTATCCATTTCAGCCCCTATTTACTCATTCTCTTTCGGCTCCTGTTACTTCTGTGTCCCTCTTTCAGCTCTCCCACCTTATTTTGTTCCTTTGCTCCTTAACCCTTCAGCTGCTATTACACATCCCATCCCCTATTCTCTTTCCTGGCTTTACATTGCCTGTATCTTTACAACCACTGTTTCAGAAGGTCAGTGGGAGGAAGAAAGGAATTTGTAGTGTTTTGTTTAATGATTGTATACTAACTAACTTTATAGAATACATTTTTTCAAACTGCATTTCCTTTGCCATAAGTCTTAATCTACTTTTATGCATTTCAAGTTTAACTTTCCTTTCAGAGAAATGATACAACATATTCTTTTAAGTTATGGAATGAAACATACTGACAAAGGTAAGCTTGGCAAGGATACATTTATTGAGATTATTCATTAGGAAAATGAACATAGTATTACTAGCTACAAATAACTGACAATTGTATAACAAAGTAGGGTTAAGACTTAACAAATGATGTTACTAAAATAACATTGTATAAGGGTAGGGAGGCCAATACTGAGCTAAGAAATGTTTAGAGTGATTATCAGGGAAAATTTCCTTAACTGGAGTCGGAAAACTAGTATAATTAGAAAAGAATCATAAATTAGCAGAGAGGTACCTGACATAAGTAGTAAATATTTCCAATTCATAGTTTCTGTGATTAATGCTGTACAACACATTTAAACTCAAATAACTTTTTTCTGATTTGGATTTTGTTATCTAAGCATTTGGAATTAAATTATGTGTAGAAGGGCATAGTGGCTCTCAAAGGGCTATAAGTCCCCCCCCCCCCCCCCATGAATGTTTTTTATTTCAGACCACATTGTGGGACTGGAACCAGTGCTGGGAAAGGCAGAGCTGTAGAAGGCACTCTACTTGCATGAGTTGAGACCAGGAAAGTGACACGAGTTAGTGTGGAGCTCTCCACTAAGGGCATTGAGAAAGGTGTTGTAGTGGCAGTGACTACTGGAGTATCTCTAGACAACGCATATGGGAATAGCTTGGTTTGAGCCCAAGAAAGTGGCCTGGAAGTCCTGTGAAAGGACCTGGATGCAGGAGGACCTTTGAAAGGGAAAAAGTGAAGCAGGTAATTTAAAACCCTGCTTGTTTGTACAAGGAATGTAAAATTTCAATTAATTGGCTAATTTAATAGTCCATGCAATTTGCATAGACTATTTGATTAGTCGATAAGGGCACCTCTGCCTTTGAAGTGTAGCAGCAGCATCAGGGCTGTTGCTACACTTCAAAGCTGAAAGCACTGCAGAGAGCACGGGGCCAGTGGGGGACTCACACAGTCCCCTGCTGGCTGGGCTCCTCTCAGTGTTTCAAAGCGGCAAAGCTGCTTGGAGCCCGGGGTCAGTGCTGTGTGAAAGTGGCAGATTCCACGGCAGCGCCATGTGGAGCACAGAGTATGGTTTTGGGCTCCACACACAGCATGGCTGCTTTGAAACACACCTTATTGCCTCTGATAGAGGCAGCAAGGGGAGAGGAAGCAACTAGTCAACTATCATATCAACTATCACATAAGCATTTGCTTATTGGATAGTTGACTAGTCATTCACATCCCTAGTTTGTACATATTATTCTTATGGGTTTAAAACAATGTCTTTCTGAGAGTGGAAGAAAGTACATCTCACCACTTTCACTACCCTACATCATGAAGACAACCAAGATGTGGACTAAGGATATTAACTAATGATTAATTTACTAGTAATTTCCATCGACTAGTCAATAGGCACTGTCGCATTCCTGGGGCTCTTCTGCATTCCTCCTCTGAAATGTACAACTCCGTGTGCAGCCCGGGGCCAGCGGAAAGTCCTGCTGACTGTGGGCTGCATGCGGGCGTGCCAGGCTCTTGTGCATTTCAAAATGGAAGTGCCCTCATGTAGCGTGGGGTCTATGGGAGACTCAGAGTTCCCCACTGACCCCGGGCTCCATGCTGCACTGCTGCTTTGAAATGCAATGCAGCATTTCAAAGGGGCAGGGCTGCACAGAGCCCGAGCTCAGCTGTGTGGCGCTGCTCCTTTGAAATAGGGATGTAATAGTATAGTCAGCTAACCAATTAACCGACAAGCAAAAGCGTATAGATTAATTCTCCAGACTACACACATTCTCCTTTTCCCTACCTCCCCCCACCAGTAAATTTTTTAGCACACGGGCCAGCAGCCTGGCTCAGTCCTGGCTTGCGACGGGTCCGGGATCTACCCCTGCTGCGGCTCTGCCTTTAAAGCGTACCTGGAGCCGGGCAGGCAGACAGCTCAGCTCCGTTCTGGCTCGTGCCAGGTCTGGGAGCTCAGAGTCTAGACTTGGGCTGCTACCACCCTGCACTGTTCCTCCTGTCAGAGGCAACAGCACAGTGTAACAGGCAGGCAGTCTGCGAGGGGAGCTGGATTTTAAACTGGCTTCCCTTGCAGACCAGCTCCTGCCTGGCACTCCATGCTGCTGCCTCTGATGGAGGCAGCAGCATGGAGTGGCACGAGGCTCCTTGGGAGTGAGGCACACTGGCTGCTGGCCCCGCCCCCAGGAACTATAGAATAGTCGACTGATGATAATTCATGAGATTACTCGATTATTCAATTAACCGATATTTAACATCCCTACTTTGAAACGCTGAGGCAGTGTTTTCAAGGGGCAGTGCCACACGGTGCTGACCCCGGGCTCAATGTGGTGGTGCCCTTTAAGGGGCAGCGCTGCATGGAGTCCGGGGTCAGATCCTTGCAGCTCTGCTTTAAAACGCTGAAGTGGCGTTTCAAAGCAGCATTGCTGGACAGATTTGAATTACCCCCTCTACTCTCCCCCTTTGCTGCCTCTGATAGAGGCAGCGGGGAGGGAGGGGGTAATGGACTAGTCACTCGACTAGCCAATAAGCATTTGCTTATTGGATATTCGATTAGTCCTTAACATCCTTAATATGGACCTTGGAAATGAAAGGACTACTGAATTGTTTAGCTCGGAGTGCAAACAAGACTGTGAAAGATAGGGGTAGGGTGAGGGTAAAAGGAAGGTTTCTTTTGAGGAGAGTGCAGATCTGTTAGTCCTGTATCAGGAGGACTAACAGCTGTGGCTAGGAGAGAACTAAGTATGTACTTGTTTGAGTTCTGATTGTTTAGATGGAAAGGGAGAGAACTTTAACTTAGCTAGAGGCGAAACTTAGGCACAAACTACCTGCCAGGAGTGGGAGTCAGCAGACCAGAGGGGAAACTTGAAGCACAGAAATGTCTTGATACCAATGCAGGCAAGAAGCTGTAAATGTAATATTTCTTTTTCCTTAGTAGATGAAGTCTATTTTGAAATGAATGCAGACAAAATATGCACAGCTACAGCACAAATGCTCTTGCAAAATGCAGTTAAATTCAATCTATCAGAATTTCAAGAAGTATGGCAACAAAGTGTCCCCGAAGGACTGATAACAAGGCTGGATCAGCTTAAGGTAAAAAACTATACTAGTAGATTTGTTTACATGTATTAACAGGATGTTCTTACTGCTGTATTATGTAGGACTTGTATATCATGAACAACCTGCTTCTTTTTTATTTCAACAGTATTTGCCAGCAGCTGAGAGAAGCATCCTGCTCCTGCTCTAAAGCACTTAGGCAGTTTCACTTCAGAGGAAATGCCTAGGACCTCAGTGTAGGAGCATGACACTCCTCTCCTGTCTGCCTGAACCTGATACACATAACTGTAGAAGAAAAAATTCAAATGTAGGGTCCATGACTATCTATGTAGACTGAATAGAAGTGTAGCATACTATGGAACAGCCTTCAATGATTCAAGCATGTAGCAACCACTGTAAAACATTTTGCTCAAAGCAGCAGTGTGGGATATCAAGTATTGAACTTTTACAAACTCTCCTTCCTTAAGGGATGGGAGAACTAAGTCCTTCATGAGGGCAGGTATTGTGAAGGTTTCCATTTTGCTTTTAAAATTGTACAGTTTTAGGAGTTAAAATACAGAGTTAAATGGCAATAACACATTGATATACCAAGAGATAGGAGATTTGATCATGTTTTGTGTGTTAATTTGTCATTCTATCATTGCCCCGATAGGGTTTGGCTCTGTTGGATAGGAACTCCAGACCAGAGACTATCTTCTTGCTAAAAGTAGAAGACTTGCCTGAAGATAACCAGGAAAGGTTCAACAGGCTATTTACCATTCGGGAAAAGTGGACAGAAGCAGATATTGCTCCATATATTCAGTAAGTAGTTCACTGTTAAGCAGAAGACTTTTTAAAAGTACAGTAAGTACATAAAGACTTTTACAAGTTGAACCTCTCTAGTCTGGAACCCTCGGGACTATGCAAGAATCATGAGAGGCCAGTATTGGCTACCAGCGTTACTAACACTTCCACTACTTACTGGGCTCTTAGAAGACGTTTAGGATAAATTAGAGCTAAATAGCAGCACAGAATGTGGAGAGCCAAAACTGGTGGCTGTAAAATGTTCTGAGACTACAGGTAACTTGGCTACAGCCATAAGTGGAGTTCCTGCTGTAGCTGAGGGAGAAGTGTGCTTCCCCCAGTGAGGCAGCTACGTGCATGGAGCTCTGAGCCACTGACTGGGCAGGGCTCATTAAACTGTGAGGCTGTGCTACTGCACAGCTTAGAGGGAACCTTGGTGTTGAACCACGAAAGGACAGCCAGTCTAATGGACAGTGAAGGGATCAGAAGAGCTTAGCCAAGAAATCTTTAAAATGAGGGAAAATAGAGAGATGACTAGCAGTAAATATTTGACTTCAGAGAAAAGGCTAAAACTTCAACTTTCCTTTATACATCTTATCTCCCAAATTAGTTTGTCAGCAAAGTCAAACTTAAAATTCCAGAACCATACTCTAGTAGTACTTCTCGTGTTGCATCCTTTCCCTTAGTCCTTTCATTGTTTAAAATCCAATCAAGCTCTGGGTCTTGTACAACTAAGCAGTGTACAAGCATACTTGATTTGACATGGCCCTTGCCTCAGAGCTTTGAGCCAAATTCTGCTGCTCAGAGTAAAATCTGAAGTAACTTCATTGATTCAGGTTTGCTCTAAACTTATCAATATAGCTGTGTCAATCAGGTGTGTGGAAAAAACTTCACACCTCTGACCAACATAGCTATGCCAACAAATTCACAGCATAGATGCAGCTATGTTAATAGAAGAGAGCTTTTGTTGACGTAGCCCACATCGTTCGGGGAAATGGTGTATCTGCACTGTCAGAAAACTCTGATGAAGGCTGAATCTGTAGGAGTGGGCTATGCTGGTAGAACTATAATGGTATAGGCTCGGTTGTGTAAACAATTGTACTGATGTAACGGACAACAGAATTAGATTTTTGTCTTCAGATTGTAAGCTATTCAAGGTAAGAACCATATTGCTGTTCTGTAAAGCATGTAGTATGTTTTTGAGCAGTGTTTCCCAAACTGTGGGTCGCGGCCTGGTACCGAGCCGTGGGAAAAAAATACTGGGCCTTAGCATGGCTGCCAGGGTGTTCCGGGCTCCCGGACTGCCCATGCAGTGCCGGGTTCCCCAAGCCCTCAGCCAGACTGGGCGGATGCAGCCGTATGTTTCAGGCTCCCGGCAGAGGCATAGTGAGGGTTACCAGGTGAGCTCTTATTGCTGGCTGTGAAGGGGGGGTTGGATATGGGCCGCAGGGAAGCAGGATTGGGGCAGTAGAGCTGCCCGGGGGAGATAGGGAGGGGAATCGGCCGACGGAAGCAGGACTGGCCGGGGGGGTAGGAGCAGTGGGGCTGGCCGGGGGAGATTGCGGGGGGAGGGGAGGGACCGGCTGGCGGGGGCAGTGAGGCTGGCTGGGGGAGATCGCGGGGCTGACTGGGGAACCGGCCAGTGGAAGCAGGGCTAGCAGGGGCAGCATGGCTTGCTAGTAGAGATCGGGAGAGAATGCTGGCGGGGACAGCCGGGCTGGCCCAGGGCAGGGTGGGGGGAAGGTGGAGTAAAATCGGCCAGCGGGGAGCAGGACAGTTCAGGGCGCACAAAGATCCTGAATAAAAATTTAAAAGCAGTGCCTTTTAAATATCCCCACTGCTGACAGTGAGGTTTAAAGGCACTACAATGTGTCAGAATGGAGAGAACCTGGTGCATTCACCATCCGGAATGAGAATATGGATACAAAATTCCAAAGATAGTGTCAGCTTTCTGAAAATATGAGCCCCTTTTCAATACACGATGTGGTGGTGCAGGTTTTATTGGATTACAGTCCATTTTTCCAATCCATATTCCCTTAACTTGCTGGTAAGAATGTGGTGGGTGGCTGTATCAAAAGCTTTGCTAAAGCAGGCCCTGGGGGCTTTGGGGGGGGGACCAAAAACAACATATTTGCATATTCATCATTTGCTTAATGAATATGCAGATGAATTTTACCAGTCCTCCGAAAGCTTGTGAATGGATTTACTGGTCCCAGTGTCAAAAAGTTTGGGAACCCCTGCTTTTGAGTGTTACATAAGTGTAGCAAGCTATGAATGTTAGATGATTCAAAGCTATTAGTGTGCTTCTCCCAAAATGCTTATTAAACACTCTTGCCAGGCTGATTGCTACGTTAGGAAAACTGGTTTTTAAAAAAAAGTTTTTGCTGGTAACCTGTTTGTAAAGTTACTGAAGTTTTCACTTTTTTTTCTCTCCAGAGACTTATGTGCAGAGAAGCAAACAGTAGCTGCACTTCTGACCAAATATGCTCGTTCTTCCGTGCAGAATGGTGTCAAAGTTTATAACTCTAGAAGACCCATCTAACAGGAAAGTCTTAAGAATCAAGAATGCATCTAGGAATAGTGGTGTTTATCCCAGACTGATCTGTGCTTATGTAAAATTATCAACTAATATGAAACGTCACTGTTTAGAAAGATCTGTCAGCTGAAAAAGTGTAGTACTGTATATCAAAGACAATGCAATTTGGTTATTTTAGATCTTTGTCGAAATAATTGTTTTTCTACCAAAAGACCACACACACATTACTGGAATCTAGTTTCCACCACTTAATCAGGAAGATGTACAAATTGGTTTGCAATGCACTGAATTTTGTAATTGTTTTGCTTCTAGAATATTAAGACACACAGTATCCTTAATTTACTTGCCCTTACTGTTTATGCAAAATAAGTCTAAGAGGCTAGTTAAGTCCAATAAAAATTATTAGAGAAAACTATTGTTTCTACATATTAACAGAATAACGTTTCCTTTCTTTTATCCTGTAAAAACATTACTTCTAATGATGATGCTGAATACATTATTTCAAATGCAAAGTGGAATTCTTGGTTTGTTTGCTATAAAAACGGAACTGTCAGGCATTCTAGTTAACAAGCAACAGTTTGAGTTCTGTATGTAAAATTAAGTTTGGCATTATAGGTGAATTACATTTTTCCATTGTGCACTACGAGTCAGGACTTTGGAAAGTTCTTCTGATTCATGTCTTTAAATGTGGATAACATCAGACTTAAGGCATAATTTAATAGTATTAGCAAAATTGCTTTAAACTACATAGTACCAACAAGTGTGTAAAATCCAGGCTAAGAGGATGCCTCAGATTACTCAGACATGCTATGGACTCAGCAGCTTTTTCTGTAACATGCCCTTCTGCACCACTGACATATTGCTGACATAAAATAACTGTTTTTGCAGAAGGCTTACTTGTAAAAAGTGATAAATTTAACTTTGTAGTGTTGTACTGCATATCAAGAATATACGTAAACCCTAGAAAAATTTCTGCAACTGTTCCATCTAAATGTAAATCTTTTTGAAATGTAGAGCTGTGAAGCATGTACTCTTTGTAATATTGGTAAATTAAATTTTGTAAAGGCTTTTTATAGCTAGATTTCCATTTGTCATTTATTAAACCTGTGCCACCCCAGTTTGCTATTTTAACACAGCAGATTTGCACAGCTGTCAATGGAAATATTATGGCAGCGTGATGGTTAATATGCCAGTGGGGTAAAGGGGAATAGAGGACGATAGATGTTATAAAATAACCTAGTTTAACCCTTAAAATATGGTATACCTTACCTTAAAATTCTAAAGATATGTAAAAACTGAATAAACTCCAGAACCACCTCTTCTGTGCTGTCAGCTTCTCTGTTTTTACTGTCATTCCATTTTGCTAGACTATCCCCAACCCAAAATGGATGTCAAAAGGCTTTAGTGAACAATAACACTCTCTCAACCAACTGGGTTTTCAGGGCAGAATTTGGGGGTTCTGTTTCAAAAATGTTCTACCCTGTTAGGCTGGTGAAGCAGGAGCGCGGAGCATGTAGGACTCCTGGGCCACAACTTTTCTCTTTCCTCTCAGCTGTTCCATTCTCCTCCAGGAGACCCTCAACACAAATGTAAAACAGAATTGGTCAATATATTGAGTCAACACCTTTAATTTCTTAATAAAATTAGAATCTACAGTATGAGTAATGTCTTACTCTGTAAAGCACCATGTATATTCACAGTGCTATTTTACTTAAATTTTAATTGGCAATGACAGTTACTAGAAAAAACAGTAGGAAACCAGGACATTGCTACAGCTTTGTCTATGCACTCAACAACTTATCAACACAGCCGTGTTGCCTAAAGTCAGGCATGCTTTTATCCACTTCTGCGGACAAAATTCTTCCAGTCACCCTGACAAGCCATTTATGCTAGAGATGTTAAAATGCGTTTACTTTGTTGTGAAAATGTCAGTGGTTACACATGGGGAGGAAGTGGCACCGTGTGTTAAAAGCCGGCTCCCAGCATGTAGTGGCTCCTGCCTGCCCTCACTCGTGCTGCTGCCTCTGTTACAGAGGAAGGAGGGTAGGGAAGGGCAGGTGGCTCTCTGTAACCTGAGATCAAAGTGACAATACAGTGGCAAGATTTTGTTTCTTACAAATATTTGGCAGTCATATCTAGGGATGTTAAGGACTAGTGCTTATCAGATAGTTGACTAATCGCTTCCCCTCCTTGCTGTCTGAGAGGTACTTCAAAGCAGCAGTGCTGAACGGAGCCCCATAGCCTCCTCTGCTTGCTCCACATGCCACTCAGAAACATGGATGCTGTGTCCCATTTTTGTTTCAAAACTGGAGGGGAGGGGGAAAGCTTCAGGAGCTGCCCCACCACAAGCACAATCCCCAGAAACTGGCCAATTGGAGCTGCTTGTTGGAATAAAAGGAAGCCAAGAAGAATCATGCTCCCTCTTCTCAGCTCAGTTATTCACACAAGCACATGGCTGTGCAGGTGAAGTGTAGGCAGGCAGGTTAGCTGAGAAACATTTTAAGCTCTGCAAGCCTTAGCTCTGCAGGTAGGCAGGCTGGTAAGTCTCCTGGCCAGAGCCTGCCTCTGGCATCCCAACCCTCTGAACCCCCAATCAACATACCCAAACCCTCTGTTTCCCTCCCCCCCCCCCCCCCAACACCTATACCTCCTCCCAGATCTGGCACTTAAATTTCCTGCCACAGATCACAATCCCCTCCTACCTTAGGTCACATCCCAAACCTCTGCACTCCAGTCCCCACCCTACATCACAACCACCTCCTTCACCCAAACTCCCTCCCAGACTCCATTCTCCCTCCTGAAACCCAATCCCTTACCCCAAGCTCCCTTCTGTACCCGACTTCCATCCCAGACTCCGCATCTCCACCATTAATATAATGAAAGAGTGCAGCTCTCGACCACTTTCCAAAATCTTGTTGACACCCCCGTCAAAAATTATTGTCCACCTTGGTCTAGACATTTATCAGCGTAACAAAATAAGAGTTTCAAATTTACACACTGAAAGTGAATAAATACACAAGATAGTTACCCCAGAACAGGGCTACCCAACACACAACCTGCGGTGCAGTTTGGGTCTATGTGGGGCTCAACACATAACCCATGGTGGGGGAGGGGGCAAGTAAAACCAAAAAAGTAGTCTTCTGTTTATATCGATTTAGTAGTTAAATTCCTGGACTGTCATTGCTCATTAAGGGTTCATCTAGACTACGGGGAACGGTCGAAAGAAGATATGCAAATTCTACAAGAAGAGTGACAAAAGTAATTAAGATGCGGCTTTTTCGGCAAACTACCCCCTTTGTTGAAAAGCTGCTCTTCCTCAAGAAAGGAGGTTTACGCAGCTTTTCGACGAAGAGGGGAAAGGGGGTCGCCGAAGAAGCCATGTCTTAATTACTTTCACATTCGAAAGCTCTGCAGAAGAAGATATGCAAATTCCCGCAGGTGTCATATGGGTGGAAATCGGAGAAATACTGCATTTTATTAATATCAGTAGAACTGACTTAAAGGGGCCCTGTGTGTTGTGTACTCTTGCTTTAATCTTTGTATTGATGCCCATCAGTGTGAAAGAAGCTATTTGAATACAGTAGAGTCTCGATTATCTGACCTTCCTTTATCCGACATTTTGTGTTATCCGACCTGCCTGTGGCCACCCAAGGCAATTGTGCGGGCAGCGGAGCCGGCAGAGCAGAGCATGGAAGGGAAGGCGCATCTTCCATGGTGCGCAGCCCTCCCTCTCCAAAGGAGGAGGCTCTGTTGTATCACGAAAGATGTAGTTTGACCAGGTACCTCACTTATTGAAAATGAAGCACCAAACTGAAATGTTTTGGATTTTAGCTGGAATGTTTGTTCCTGTATTTCTGCTAAATTATCAATATTCTATTGAAGATTTAGATGAAAACAATTTTTGGGTTTGTTGCGATTTTTCCATTGGGGAAGTGGGTAACCCCTCCCAACCCTACCCCCTTCCAAGCTCTAATTGTAAGATGTGGTAAAATTGCAATAGTGGGCAACTCTTTTATACTGCCCTACAAGGAGCCTGAGGGAAACGAATCCTGTAGCAAAACTTGGTTCCTACAGCGATTTTTCCACTTGCAGTGCGAAGACAAAGGCGGTGAGAGAAGAGAGAGGGGACATGCAGCAGGATGCCATGCAGCAGTATGCCGGAGCCCAGCTGCCCCCACCCCCTGAAAGTCGCAGAGTGCCTCCGTCTCCCCCATCCCCTCCGGCCAGTCGCACTGCCCCAGACCTCCTTGATCTCCCACAGCCAGCCATGCTGCCCCTGACCTCTCCTATCTCTCCCGGCCAGTTGCGCTGCCCCGCGGCTGGCTGGGAGAGAGAGGGGACGTCGGGGGCAGCATAGCTGGCTGGGGGAGATCGGGGAGGTCGGGGGGCAGCGCAGCTCCCCATGAAGCAGCCGAGCGTCTGTATATATTTGCATGTATATGCAACCACACTTAAGTTGTGGCCCCCAAGGCTTCCAAAGTTGAGTAGCTCTGCTCTAGAATGTGAGGATTTGAGTGCGTTAGAGAGTTGGGATGGGAATGAGGGAAGGAGGAGTGTCTGTCACTATGTTATGCACATAAAACACAGCAATGGAAGGGTCTGACATTAAAAAAATGGGAGAAGCAGCCATTGTAATTAGGCAGGATCAAAAGAGAATGGAATCATTTTACTACCCATCCCCATCATGGCCTTGACTTAAATGTCCATTATGACAAGGACATAACTCCTTGTGGTAGCTGCAGCTAACAGTAACTTTTACTAACTATAGATTAAATTTTATCCAAACTGTACCTCTGAAGCCAGCTCTGCGAATTAAGGTTAGTGTTTGGCCAAAAGTATTAGGAACCAAGTTTTGCTACAGGATTCGTTTCCCTCAGGCTCCTTGTAGGGCAGTATAAAAGAGTTGCCCACTATTGCAATTTTACCACATCTTACAATTAGAGCTTGGAAGGGGGTAGGGCTGGGAGGGGTTACTCACTTCCCCAGTGGAAAAATCGCAACAAACCCAAAAATTGTTTTCATCTAAATCTTCAATAGAATATTGATAATTTAGCAGAAATACAGGAACAAACATTCCAGCTAAAATCCAAAACATTTCAGTTTGGTGCTTCATTTTCAATAAGTGAGGTACCTGGTCAAACTACCTCTTTCATGATATAACAGAGCCTCCTCCCTTGGAGAGGGAGGGCTGCGCACCATGGAAAATGCATCTCCACAGAACAGCAGGTGAGAAGGCAGAACTACAACTCCCACGAGGCACTGCGGCAGTACTTCCAAATACTAGTTTTTTCACGTCTCCAGGGGTCATTTAATTTTCCCCCGCAAGGCCAACACTTTTTGCAAATAAAACCTCAAAAAACCACCAACCCCCAACAACAACAAAATCCAAAGCATAACTCTTCCCCAAATAAAACCACACTTAGTAAGAAAGGTTAAAAAATCTCCACTGAAAACGTTTTTGCCTAATATATTCACCAGCCTTACTCGGACGGTGAGAAATAGGCAACACCCTAACACAGATGATGCCCACCCTGTCCAATGGCATCCATTGGGGCACAGCCAATCAGAAGACAATTGCCAGGGGGAGGGGTGAGATAGCGCCTACAGCCTGACCTTACAAAGCATATTGTCTCTTGCCAAGCCGCCAGTAGCTCACTAGCTGCGCATGCGCTTCCTGAGGTCCTGCTCACCCTCCGCTTTGTGCTGTTACGGTCGAGAAGCGCATGCGCATTCTGGCCGAAACGCTTATCAGTATAATTTTGATTCCCCTACCTCCGTTTTTTTCTGTCTCGCTTATATTCTCCCGAGGCCGAGACGGAATTAGAAATGATAAGGTTTTCTTAAAAAAAAAAAATCAAAATCAGACTTGACCTTTCAACTGCCGGAAGGTCAAAGGTTGCCGACAAAATGGCGGCCGTGGCTGCTGGAGGGCTTACTGGCGGAGTGGATCCGGTGAACGCTGGGACTGCGTTGCATTGAGGGGCCGAGCTCCTGTGTTCACGACTTAGCACCTAGCCGCCCTTGTTGCCCCTGAGAGACGCTGCTGGACGGCAGCGGCCGCCAGCCCCAGCCAGGAACCGGAGCAGCTTCAGGCGCGTAGGAGCCATCACCAGCGCCACCAAGTCAGGAGCACCCCTCGCCCAGGGTGCAGCCGCGCCCCCACGGCACCCCACCCCACCCGCTAGAAGCCCCAGAGCCCCCGCCGTGCCCATCCCCTCCCCGCCTTTCCTGCCTCAGACCTTTGCAGCGGCAGCCTCGCTCCCGCCTAAAAATAAAACGCCTCAGCAGCCCCCTCCCACCTACCTATTAGCAACAGCCCCTGCTGAGCCAGCACTGCCCATCCAGGAGCATGAACTCACCATCAATAGTTCCCAGACCTCCCCCAGCAGCAGCGTCAATTACCTGTTGAGCAGCAGGCCCACAACACCAATTTCTCCTCTGCACTTAACAGTTCCGGTTGTGCACTTTCCAGAGGGAGAGAGGCAGGGGAAGGGAACTGTGTGTCACACTCATACCTGTATATATAAGACTGTATATTGTTGACTTAATAACTGGGCTGCTTCTCTGATCTGGTCATGGCTGAATCTTGGGAGTCTTAGATCCACTGCTGGGAGAACAGTAATGAAAGGGAACTTGACAAGGGGAAAAATCAAATCACCTATTCAAAGACTGCTAATGAGGATGATGTTGATGCATATTTGACTCTCAACAATTCAGTGCTGCTGTGCAGGATGAATAGGAAGAAAGGAGACAAGGGATTTGAGAGCCCGAGACCTTATAAATTATAAGTATTTTTTGTATCTCTTTTATGTGCTTAAGATTAGTGTTCCTTCTCTTTATTCTATAATATGAAAGCTTTATTGTATAAGCTGACCAAAAGTTGATCATTAAGGTTGGAGTTTAAGTCAAGTGAAACTGTACAGGATAACCTAGGGATGCTTTACTATTATTGCTGAACATGCAGTTATACACTGAAAAATAACCTAGTAAAATAATTTTACTCTTTAATGATGCATGGTGTGTTTCCATGTTCCCCATGTACTATATCAAATATGCACTAGATATGTAAAAAAGTGTTTGGGTTTTTTTTTTCTCCATGTGAGGTGGGAGAGGCACCTGTTATGGTGCTGCTGCCTTTGACACGGGGGAAGGGAGGGACTTGTGTAACTGTTTAACCATGACTCTCACTTCCCTCATATACACAATTTTCATGTAATTTTTTTCCTTCAAATTCAGTTTGATATCTGGAAGGAAAGCTATATGCTTTCCAACTCATGTATAAAGATTTTTCAGCTAGAAGGTAGTTAACAATATTGTTTATTATGCATGGATGAGAATAGAATTCTGTTACTTGTTCTATGGGTGTAGGTGCTCTGTACTTAAACCATAGGAAAAAGTGGCAAAAATTATTTCAGGCCTCAATCCTGCATGATCTTTACAGAGATGCATAGTTTGGCTGCACAGAATTTGTTGTGGAATGCCATATGATTTCTCAGGACTTTCTAATTCTTGAAGCAAGTGCAGTTTCCCATAAAACATCCGGTGTCTTCCTGTTCATGTAGAGAATTATATATATGATGAGAGAGTCAACTGGTCAGAGATATGTTTACTCCTTATACTTTCTGTCCGATCTCCCCTCCCCGTCTTTGTCCAGTAATTACACCTTTTTGATGTCCATAGCATACCTATTCTCTTGCAGTTTGGCAGGGATAAAATTCCATTAGTTTTATATAGTTGGTCATATTATACTTTTATAATTGACATTTCATGTATTTAAAGCTGTCTAGATAATTGCTAGAGCTTTCATAGCTTCCTACAAACCCTGTACTATTGTATTTGGGGTCATAGACAAAAAGATTAAAAAATAATTCCTGTGCAATATTTTAAAGCTATTCAAAACAGTTCAACAAGGATGTTAGAGATTAATTTAATAATTGTGTAACTGCATCAGAGGTTAGTGGTTACATGATTATTTGATAATCCCTAGAGGCGGGGCCAGCAGCCACACACCCATGCTATCCCACGCTGCTACCTCTGTTTAAGCTGGCTCTCCTGAGCTCCCTGTCCTGCCTGCCCTGGCTGCCTCTGAGGCAGCAAGGGTGGGGCAGGTGGCTCTGCAGAGCTGGCATGTGTATTGGCTCCTGCTGACCCTCCCCACACTCGTGTGCTACTGCGTTGAAAGAGAAGCAGTGACTTGGGGTGATACACATGGTGAGCTGGCTTGAAAGCTGGTTTTTCATGTGTATCGGTTCCTGTCTGCCCCCGTCTCTTTCCACGCTGCTACCTGTCTATCTCATACAGAGGCATTAAGGGGCGGGGGAGTACATGTAGTTGATAGGATTAACAGATAAACCCAGGCTTATCGGTTAATCGTGTTGTTGACTACATGTTGACATCTCTACAGTTCAAATTATATTTTTTCCTGTAGCATGTATGAGTACATGCTATATAATGGTATATAGAGTTACTTTAATGATTTTAGTGCTGCAATGGGACATACTGTACAATTCCCTTCCTATTTAATTCACTGTATGCCATTCATACAGATAAGATCTTCATGCCACATCAGTCATGCATTCTCCCTTAATTTATACATATTTACATAGAGTATAATATGTATTCAATATCTATATGTGTATAGAAACACATATGACAAAGATTGTTCATCTAAGATTTTTTTAACTATGTGAATGAGACATGAGAAATGACATTAGTATGTTACTTGTCTGTACCTTATTTTAAATGTTTTTGTTTTTTCCAGCACAACGCAACAGGTAGTCTGCATCAACAACATAAATTTTCAAAGAAAGTCTGTTGTTGTAAGTATATTATATCCACAGTGTTAAAGGTCATGTCCAAAACCAAAATTTCCTTCTTTATTTTTTGAGGAAACATAACTACATAAAAGGTGCACATACTCTGCAACTTCTTTGCACTTTTCTGTGTCCTAGATGCAGGACTCTTGCCTGAGAGAAAGGGGGCAAAGTTTCAGATCTATAGATACAGGATAGACAGTAATTTGTGCCTTGATTTATCTGGAATGTGATTTAAGTCTCTTAAATTTAATTTGAGCTGTGCCTAGCAAATAAAAAGTTACTCTTAAGAGAATATAATAAGTTTAGGTCTTAACTTATTGTGTTGAATTCAGATTTTATTTTACACAAATTTATTTAAAATTATAATTGAAATTACAAAATTAATAAATCCCATTTGTATAAAAATCTGATTCTTTTTCTGTATGTTTTCCCCCCAACAAATCTATTTTTATCCATTCTGGTTAAAATTAGCTTTTATACCTTTAAAAATAGATAACTACAATTTCAGCTAATGCCACTATTTAGTTAGGGTATGTCTACAATGCACAGGTATCCCGAAATAGCTACCCTGCGTCTACACAAGGCACCCGTTATTTTGAAATATTTTTCGAAATAATGGGTGTGCTATTTCACCATTCTGGCAAATCTTGTTGCAAAAGGGATAAGGGACGGCTCAAAATAGTGCGTTATTTCGAAATATGGTACTTTGGAGATACGCCAAATTTCAAGATAAGCTATTTCTAAATAGAGTTGAGATAAGATACACAATTTGCATAGTGCAAATTGCATATCTTATTTTGAGTTTTCGGTGCTATGTAGACGCACCCTTAAGGATCAGAGTAGTAGAAATTTAAGCCCTGATCCTGAACCAATGTGAACTAATGACTAGGGATGTTAAGGACTAGTCACTTCCCCCACTCTTGCTGCCTCTATCAGATAGAGGCAGCAAGAGCGGGGAAGAGAGGGGTACTTCAAAGCAGCAGCACTGCACAGTCCGGGTCTATGCAGTGTTGTCACTTTGAAACACTGCAGTAACGTTTCAAAGCAGCAGTGCTTCGAGGAGCCTAGGGTCAGCTGGGGAGTCCCCAGCTGATCCCAGACTCAGTGGGGCGTTGCCGCTTTGAAATGTCGCATGGAGCCCAGGGTCAGCTAGGGCATTTCAAAGCGGCAGGCTTCCTGCTAGCCCTGGGCTCCACATGGCGTTCCAACTTTGAAATGCACAAGAGTCCCCACTGGGGCTCTTGTACATTTCAAAGGTGGAATGCAGAAGTGCCTATCAACTAGTCGATGGAAATTCCATTGACTACTCAAGTAGTATATTAATCGCTAGTTAACATCCTTACTAATGACCAGGCCCTGGCAGTCATGCAGAACACAGTTGATGTTAATGGAGCTTAAAATGAGTTCACAAATCTGCTTGTGTAGATCACCTTGCAGGATTATCAGGACTTTGGTTATGGAAATCGGTTTTATTATGATTTAAGTAGTCATTTCAGTTTGAACTAAAAGGGACAACATCAACTTGAATTCTAGCCAATTAAAATTAAATGATCTTCAATAATTTATCTATTCCTGAGTCATACTGCCAACTTCCTTAGTTTTATGGCTGAGAATATCCACCTTTCAAAAATTATAAATAGGACTCTACAAAATTCATAGCCATGAAAAATGTGTTGCAAACTGTGAAATCTGGTCTTGCTTGCTTTTACGTTATGTTAAACAGGTTTCACGGGGTAGACCAGCATTTCTCAACTTGGGGGAGCTGACCCAAAAGGGAGTTGCAAAGGGGCTGCAAGGTTATTTTTTGGGGGGGGAGGGGATGAGAGCACAGAATTCCCTCCCTAACATCTGTACTGCCTTCAGAGCTAGGTGGCTGCAGAATGGCAGCTGTTGGCTAGGTTCCTAGCTCTGAAGGCAGTGTTCTGCCAGCAATAGTGCAGAAATAAGGGTGGCAATATCATACCGTACCACCTTTCTGCATTGCTGCTTTCAGAGCTGGGCAGCCAGAGAGCAGCACTTGTAGACTGAGGCTCCAGCTTTGCAGGCAGTTGTGCAAATGTAAGGGTGACAATACCATCTTGTGCCATCTTTACTTCTGTGCTGCTGGTGGCAGTGGCTCTGTCTTCAAAGCTGTGCTGCTAGCCAGGAGATGCTGCCCTTCAGCTGCCCAGCCCTGAAGTCAGCATTACAAGTAACTTTTTTGGATCAGGACCCGTACAAGTACAACACTGTGAAATTTTAGATTTTAATAGATGAAATCATGAAAATTTATGATTTTTAAAATACCATGAAATTGAACAAAATGGTCCATGAATTTGGCAGAGCCCTAGTTATATGAGAGAACCCATTTTTAACTCTTCTGAAACTTTGTTCTTTTTTAGAACAAAAAATTATTTGGATGTATTGTTTGACTTGTGTCCCTTTTAAAAATATGAATAGACTGAATATATAGAAAGGAATATTTTTATGTTTTTGAATATGATTGCATAATTAAATGATGGTATTGGTTTACATATTTATAGGGCTATGTGGAACTGACAATATATCCTACGGTTGCAAACCTGAATAGAATCAAACTGAGCAGTAAACAATGCAGGATATACAGAGTCAGAGTCAATGATCTGGAAGCAGCTTTTATTTATAATGATCCAACACTGGAGGTTTGTCACCATGAGTCAAAGCAGTAAGTAACTTGTTTGAAGTTCTGTAAATGAGTTGCCTTGTGTTACTGTGATAGTAAGTCATTGGTTTTTCCTCCTGGCAGATTTTGACTAGTGGATTTATTATAGAAACATTAGTTTTAGTGAGAGTTAGCCCTTACCTAAATCATGGTGTCCCTTGTCAGTTCCTTTTGTATACTGAATTATTTCCTGAAAAATTTAAGAGAGTTTGTCTAGCTTGATCCACTATGCTACTAGTTCATTTAAGTAAAATATCCTCATTCTTTGGTCCCTTTCCTTCTGTGGTGCTGTTCTAGAGAAATACTATTACTGATTGTTGTTTTATCATTTCTTTGTTTTACTTTGTCATAGATTCATTTTTTAAATGTATTTTCTTAGACAAAAATGATGAACTCAGGTTCACCTGCAATGTGTCAGGTGTTTAAGTCTCATTGTTTTCAAATGAATGTTACTAGAAGGTTTAAAGACATTTTATATAATCTGGGCAACAGTGTTAAGATTTAGGGCATATCCCAGTTTTTCTCATCTTGTGGGTCGGCACCCAAAACCGGGTTGCCAGCATGTGTCAAGGAGTACGTGGTAGGCCCTGGGAGGAAGGAAAAAGAGCCTGAGTCCTAGTCCTGCAGTGGGGGAGGAGTTGCACAGCACTCCCCACAATCACTCTCTTCTATGAACCTAGTGCTGTGCTCACAAGTGGCGTTGTCACTAGGGGCAGATGAGGGGGCTGTTTTCTATTTATTCACATCACAGGCAGAAACCTACAGGCACCATCTTTGGTGAGAGGACAGTTCTCTTGTCATGGCCACTCTGTTCTTAGCTTTTCTGCTGAGACAATCAGGAATGACACAAATTGTGGCTGTTGTAATGTCTTATGTGTATACTACCAAGACAGACCTCTAGAAGCATTTCACCAAGCCTTGGCTGTATTTGAACTTAGATTCTTGAAGCTGTAGGTTCATTATCTCATTGTTAACTCTCTGTGCAAAAATGTGAAAAATCCACTCTACCCAGGTGCAGTTCAGTGGATAGGGACCCAGAGTGGAAGTCAAGAGACCTGAATCTAGTCCTAGCTCTAACATTGTTTCTCTGCTGTTCAGTATCTTCTGAGCATGTTGAAACTGACAAGAATCATATTAATTTCATAGTGCTGATGTTTGGCAAAACTGTAAGCTTCAGCAGATGCATTCTGTGGAATTATTTGTGTGTTTGGATGACCAAAAATATAGACACCAGAGTCTTTTCTACACAAGCAGACTCTTCCATCATAATTCATCCTTTAAACTAGGTTTAGACCACACATGGTGAAAGTGTGTTTCATCTATTCTATAGAATACACCACTGCTGCCAGCTGCCAGTGGTAGAACTTGTACTAGTGGTGTATTAAGTGAATGAAGTATGCTAATATAAATAGTAGGAGTGACCCACCCCCTTTTACTCCAGAATTACAGTGCTTTGGTGTTACAAAGGAAGATCACTGCTCCTTTTTTTTTTTTTTTTTTTTTGGCTAGGCTCTTCTCTTCTATGAAAGTGGGTGTCTACTTCTTTCACCCTTCCAAGACTTACATTTTTGGGTGGTTCTTTCCAGTGAACAGCTCCAGTGTTTACTCCTGATGTTCCTTTTCATAGATTTTCCAAGCAGTGATGAGGAAACTGGGATAGTTCTGTATTATTTTGTGACTGTTCAGAGGATTTTGAATAGTGGCTGTGAAAACTGACTCTGTTCCGCTCAGTTTTCACTTAGCAGTTATCTTTCTGCATGGTCAGAATGCACTCCATTTGTTCACATTTGATTCATCTTGACCAGTGAATGCCACGCTTCTGGATCTAGGAAATGGAGTCTAATGATGGAGTAATAGTTTCAAATCCACATTGCTTCTTAAAGGGAAGAAGATTTGGACCTCTTTGACTTAGTGAAATATCTTTGAAAGTGTTAATGGTTGATGAAGGTCATTTAATGAATATGGTTATTGTGGATTGTCAAAAATGTTTTTGATGAAGTCTTGTTATAGAGTAAAAGCTACTTAAAGGGCTTACTCTGATTTTTCTTAAATCTTGGAGTACATTTTGTTTTTGGAATCAGTGTAACACAAACATATTTCTTGGGCTCTGTGGCCTAGCCAGCAGAACAGTGGAGTGGACACTCTCTGTGAGGGAAGGAGGCCAAATGCAAAACCTAGTTGACAGGTTAAAAAATAGAAAACACGTTGTGTTCTTCAACTTTCAAAAGACCAAAATTGAGTGGGGGGGAAAAGTTGAATTTTCCCCATATTTGGCCTCTGACTAATTGGTTTGTTCATTGAGCTTATGTGCTCAATTTTGAGTTTCTTGTTTTATATATTAACTCAACATTGCCCGGTAATGCCACTACTCTGAATCTTGACCTTTTTGTCTCTTTTCTGTAAGGTTTATTGAGAAGCAATCCTATTCCAGGTACATCCTGTTTTTCTGGCTTTTCTGGTTCAGCTTCTTTCAACATTCGCTTAGTTATGTCAGTTTTGAAGACTGTACTTGCTTTGGTGATTCTGTCTTTTTACTGTTTGATTTTTGTGAGAAGCAGTCCCATTCCAAGCACATCCCATTTTTCTGGCACAGCCAAGTGTTTACATGGTTTTAAGTTATGATAAGAGAAAGCTGTGTACTGAATTTGGTGGTCCTAGCTCTTACTATTTAGGAGTGCTCGATCAAATAGTCTAACTCTAAAATACATAGTAGATGATTTCTGACACGGAAGTGAGCAGCCATCCTGCTGATGGCACTATGTTATTTTAGTTACCAAATCTGTGGAGGCTTTTATGAAATTCTGGTTGTATGTAAATATACCGGAGCGTCAAATAGAAGCAAATAAAACATTGGCCAGTACTTTCAAATGGAAGTACCTCTAAAATTAGACACCTAAATAAGTCTTCTGGTTTTCAGAGGTGGTGAGCAGCTGCAGTTTTCATTGCAATGAAAACTGCAGCTGCTCACCACCTCTGAAAATGAGACCTCTTATTTAGGTGTCTAACTTTAATTTGGAGATTCTGGCTGTTACTTATATTGGCAAAAAAAGGTGTTTAATATATGCTTATTAGTTCTGAACTTTCAAGACCCTCTGAGGAAAAGACTTGAAGTCCTTATAGATCACTTGGTGAGGATGTTACTAAGCACAGCAGCAGGGTAGGCTGGCATAACCACTGCTCTGCATCTGAGGGGGCCCCGTCACCTTGCAGTTTGGCCTGCTAGAGTATTCTTCCAAAGGAAAAAAAACCAAAGGGTCAGTTTGAGGTTCTCAGTGTGTCTTGGCCTTCCGGCAAAGTGTGACCACGAACAGTGAAAGATCTGGCCTGAAGTCAGGCAGAGCTGTAGCAGTTTATTCACTCAATCTAAGGCCGTGGTGTCCGACACAATAGCCACTAGCCACATGTGGCTGTTTGGCTGGTTGAGTGTGACTAGTTCGCTATCGCAGAACTAGTTGGACACCACAGGTCATAGGGCTCTGTCAGGGGCGAGCACCAAGCATTTTTCTGTGGGGCTCTGGCAGGGGTGAGAGCCAAGCGAAGTTCCAGCAGGCCTGCCCAATAAGCCAGGAGACCTGTGCTTCAGGGGGTGGTGGTGGGGACCTAGGCTCACCTAACTCCACTGCATCCTAGCCCAGTGCCCTAAGTGGTTTGCCACTGGATCAGTAGGAAATCCACCTGCTGCATGCCAGGTCCCAACAGGCTGCTGCCGGGCAGCCCACTGCCCTGCTGGCCCTCAGGTCTCCCAAGTGCCAGCCCTCCACCAGGACTCTCTGATCCTGGAACATCTGTGGTCCTGCCCAACCAGCGAGTCCCAGTTTAGAGAGGTGAAACCTGTACTCTGGTCAGGAGGAAGAGAAATGTCTCTTCACCAAAGAAAGGTAATGGCTGAAAGCCAAGTGTGGGTACCCTTGCTGAACCACTGGGCGGGGAGAGGAATGCTGATGCAGTTGCTGTTGTGATGTTTCCTTCTGTATTCCAGGAACTGAACTTAGACCATTAAGTTGTTTTGAACAGACCACTGAATAGACATCAGATTTACTCATTTTACTCTTACAGTTATAATGAAATTCAACACACACACTGTTTATTCAGATCATAGAAAACTGTTTAAAACAATATTGAACTGAGTATTTTGTTACAAAAAGTTACAGTGGGATATATGCTTCCTAACTGTGTCATTAGGGGGAGCTGGAAAGTGAATGTATATTATTCTCTCAGTCAGTTCACACTTGGTAAATTGGAACCATTTATCCTTATTTCTTGACCTGTATTTTTTGTCTACAACTATGGAGGTATTTTTTAAACAGCCACATCCCGTTTGTAGAGGGCAAGTCAAGCCATGAAAAGATTGCTCTATGGTACTAATTCTCTCATAGATTCCTATTATAATGAATCATCTATTTGATTTGGACCGCTGTACATCTCCACAATAAAAGGAACAAAATAAAGACTGATTTTTATTAAAATGTTAGGCTCTATTGATCTTAATAGTCTACCTTTCTCGTTACATAATAATAACCTTTTCCTGTCTGTGAATCCACTGGAATTTAAAATGTAACCACAATCTCACCACAGTTCCTCAAAATTGAACAAATTCTTTCTGACACATTGGAAAAGAATCCTTTGCCAATAATTAGAGACAGAAAATGTTAACTTTCCCAGGACTAGATTTACGTTAATATGAGTTAAAACAGAAAATACCCCAAAATTAAAACTAATATTAAAGTCAACTTATTAATTTTTATTTTCTTTTGGTCGTGACTTGCTATAATTTATAAATTAAGCCATGAGTGAATTAGGAAATTAATGTTTGCTTTTTTCATTCTCACCCCAAATCCTTCAAACAACACTTAAGCATTTGCATAACTTTGTGCATGTGAATAGTCCGGTTGAACTCAGTGCAGATTGGATCTCCCTGGTCCCAGCACCCTCAGGACCTGACTGGTCCTGAATGAGGGAATTCGCCGGACCAGGGGAGGTTATATCTCGCTCCCTTGCTCCTGGCTCTCCCCAACCATGGACCAGCCTCCTGGCCAGCTCCCCCTTGCTGCCAGCCTCACTGTGCTGCCATTTTCCCCACCTCTTTCCCTGCTGCGCCGGACAGCCCAGCTTCCTGCACGCCAGGCTCCTGGCCCCCACCAGACAGCCCTATTGTGGGTGCCAAGCTGCTGGCCCCCACCGGGCAGCCCCACTGGGTTGAGCCTGACTGTTTGGTTGCAGTGGGCTGGGCAGCCTAGCCGCAGGGAGCCCAGCCACCGGCCCTCCACTGGGACTCTGGTTCTGGAACATCTATAGTCCTGCCAGACAACAGATGTTGCTAGTCCAGGGAGTCCCAGATTATAGAGGTTCAACCTGTAGTACTGTTCATGTGACTGATTCTTTCTGGGAATCCTACTTTTTAAATACACTTCAGTTACAATACAGGAAAAAATGATCATGTAAACACATGGGAATTTGGAAATGCTCTCATTTCTTGCTAATGTTCTTGGATAGTTTAAAGCAAAATAGCTTATTGTTCCTAATGTTCTCAATCCTGCTGCTGCTACCATTCTCAGTATATTTTAGCTCAATGTCTTAGCCAAGACATTGGAGGGGAAGGCTGAGTATCTTAAGCATCAAGTTTGAGACCTGGATGATCCTTTGCCATTCTTCCTTCCAAATAAGATATAGTAAATTGAGATTAATGCAGTTTGTACTTGTAGTTGACTCTAGTGGATAGAAATTGGGTTGAGATCGAAAGAAAGTAATAATTTAAAATGAAGTCATGTCTAGTTTGTGTGGACTTGAGCTTCCATGGACCTCTCGAGTGGAGGTTAGCTTCGGAATCTGTGACCAAAACCCTTCATTAGGGATGTGAAAGACTAGTCAACTAGTTGACTATCTGATAAGCAAAAGCTTATCCAATAGTCAATTCACTAGTCGACTAGTTGCTTCCCCCCTCTTGCTGCTTCTATCAGAAAGAGGCAGCGGGGAAGGAGGAAGAGAAGGGGAGGCTTCAGAGCAGCAGTGCTGCATGGAGCCAGGGTCAGCTAGGGACTCGCCACTGACTCCAGCTTCCATGTGACTCTTCCTCTTTGAAACACTGTGTGGAGCTCCCCGTGGCGTTTCAAAGTGTCAGCGCTGCAAGGAGCCCCATGCAGCATGCAGCAGTGCCGCATGGAGCCAGTGCTCAGGACTCCCCAGCTGGCCCCCGTCTTCGTGCCACGTTTCAAAGCAACAACGCCATAGGGAGCAAGGGGACAGCAGGGGTCTCAATCAGTCCTCCACTGGCCCAGTGCTCCCCGCATTGCTTTTGCCTTTGAAGTGTAGCAACAGCCCTGGGGCTGTTGGCTACGCTTCAAAGGCGAGGTTCCCTTATCAACTAATGGAATAGTCAATGCAAATTGTATTGAGTATTCGATTAGCCTATTAATCTAAATTTAACATCCCTCCTTTAAATATGCCCCTCTGTTGTGCAAAGCATTATGATTTGGCTTTCTGCTGGGCTACAGCCCTCCATCCCCACAATAACTGGATTTCATTGGCAGTGAGCTTGTAAGTGCTTTGGATACTTTTGAGAGAAAAGACAGCGAGTAATTTAAAATATACTTTAAGGTGTATTGTTGCACACCCAATCTTCAATGAGCAAGTCTGTAGAAGTAAATTTATACTGGGAAGGTGTTATTGATCTTCAGAGTTTTAACAGTTTTTTTTTAAACTAAAGATATGATTTAAAACCAGAAAATCAAGAAAACTCTCAAACTTGACCAAAAAATTCTAGTATTTATGGGCAAAGGATGCAGATTGGATAATGTTAATGATGGGATAGGTATGGCCAGATACTATTGGAGAACTGAATTTTAACTGTGAATTTCTGTGCTTTTGTGAGTTAAAGTAAAAGCTTTAACATTCAATACAACTCTTGGTGTGAAAAACACAAAGTATAGCAATTTGTATCCAGCAAGCAAGGCAGAGAAGAAGACTACCAAACTAAAAACCTATTTCATTCACAAATCATAGAAATGAAAGCTAGAATGAACCATGCAAATTCATTAAGTCCATCCCACTGTGCTGGGGCAGAGCCAAATATACCTAGACTATCCTTTATTATTGTTGCGTCCAAACTGTTCTTAAAAACCATCATTGATGGGGATTTCATGACCTCCCTTGGAAGCCTATTCCAGGGCTTGACTAGCTTTAAAGATTTTCTTAATAGCTAAGGTAAGTCTCCCCTGTGCAGGTTAAACACATTCTTCTTGTCCTGCCATCAGTAGACATGGAAAATGATTGTCATTCTGCTCACTATAGCCATTAACAAGCACATATTTGAAAACTTACCAGGTTCTTCCCTCAGACTCATTTTCTCAAGGCTACGTGGCCTTTTCTTAACCTTTCCTGGTAGGTCACATTTTCTAAACTTTTTATCATTTTTGTTGCTCTTCTCTGGACTCTCACTAATTTGTTTACATCTTTCCTAAAGTGCACCCCAGAATTGGCCACAGTACTCCATTTGAGACCTCACTAGTGCTAATGAGAGTGGAGCAATTACCAGCTGTTTCTTGCATATGACACTCAAGTTAATTAACCCAAAAATGATGTCAGCCTCTTTTTTTTTTTACAACTGCAGCACATAATTGACTCGGATTCAATTTGAGATGCACTGTAACCCCACAGATCCTTTTCAGCAATACCAGTTATTCCACGCTTTGTAGTTGTGCATTTGATTCTTCCTTCCATCCTAATTAAAGTATTTCGCACTTGTCTATTGAATTTCATCTTGTTAATGTCATACCAGTTCTGCAATTAGTCACAGTAGTTTTAAATTCTAATTCTGTGATCCAAAATGCTTGGCAACTCTTCCTGCTTGGTATCACCAACATATTTTATTATCCACTTCATTATCCACGTCATTAATGAAAACACTGAATATTATTGACCTTATTGCTTCCCACTGGATTAGGGATGTAATAGTATAGTCGATTAACTGATTAACCAATAAGCAAAAGCTTATAGGTTTAATGCTATAGACTACATGCATTTCTCCCCCACCCCTTACCAGTAAATTTTTTAGCAGGCTGGCCAGCAACCCAGCTCAGTCCCAGCTTACACTGGGTCCTGGACCAACCTCCGCTGTGGCTCTGCTTTTAAAGTGTATTAGGAGCCAGGTGGGCAGGCAAGCTCAGACCTCTCGAACCCGGACAGGGGCTGCCCGGGGACTATAGAATAATCGACTACCTGATAGGAATTAACGAGGTTAATTGACTATTCAGTTAACTGATATTTAACATCCCTGCAGTGGATAAGGCCTCCCAGTTTGACAGTGAACCATTGATAATTATTCTTTGGTTGTGTTCTTTCAACCACATTTGCATCCACTGTAGGAGCAAGAGAAAGCTTGGACCACTTGGTCTGGTGCAAAATCTCTGAACCAGAAGTTATGAACCAAAATTAGGCCATGTTTTAAAGTAGATGTTTACAAGTTCACTGTCCAAAATATAACCTTGGCACAAGTACTGCTACCATTGCTAAAGCACAGGCATTCCTGAGAAGCAACACATATTGGGTATGTGTGAGAACACTCTCCAAAGAAATTAGCCCCGGAACATCCTGACCAGATACGAGGATGTTTTGCTTAAGACACCTGGAGCATGATACAAATGGAGGTAACAAACAGATGTCATGAAAGACATGAGGTGGTATGTAAATAGTTTTTCTTAGTATATACATTTTGAACTTTCTTGCCTTATCCATTTGTGTAGCCAAGGGGACAACAGAAATTCCCGCTGCTGACTGAACCTGGGCACTTATGTTGTAGTGTCACAGCTCAGTAGTTACAGGTTTGCTCATACTGTGCCTTAAGGGCAATAAACCTGGCTGATTGCCTTTGTCACTAAATCATGCCAGTGGTCGTTCTTTATGAAAAGTATTGAGATTTTTTTTAAAAAGCTGCATCCTAGGCTTGTGTTGTCCAGAGCAGGGATGTAAATTCCTATTTAATTGTTTAACTAGTTAAATGTATTGTTCTCTCTCCCCTCCTCCCCCCTCCCCATCCACTAAACCAGTAACCTTGTCAAAGAAGGAAATTAGGTAGGTTTGTCATGCTTTGTTCTTGATAAATCCATGCTGGCTATTCCAAATAAGTTCATTATCTTCTAAATTCTTACAAACTTATAATTTATTTATTTTAGTATCTTTCTGGGTATCAGAGTTTAAAATTTTTTAATGTCTGCTTTTTAGGTACGTTGTCCTTATTTTGCTGTTCTCGCTCCTTTCTTTCCTTAGATTTATGACATCTGTCCTTTCATGATCAGTTTCACCCAACTGTCCTTCTATTTTCAGATTCATAACCAATTCCTCCCTGTTGGTGAGAATTAGATTTTTAAATCTGATTTCTGAGAAGTACTATATATATTTAGTCTAATATTTTCCACAATTGAATCTGAAATTAGATTTCTACTGCACCATTTAAACACCTAAATAAATGAATGTATTTTCAAAATGTTGAACATCCTCTAATTTTCAGGAGCAATTAAGTGCTTAAATGTTTTGAAAAATATTAGTTTGAAGTCTAACTAAGTTCCTGCTTTTGAAAATCCTGGCTTAAAAACATAACATGTTTTTCACCACACTGACCTTAGAAATTCACTTGTGCTAATAAATGGGTTGTCACATTTTTTTTTTACATTGAATACGTTCAGATTATTTTAAGAAGTAGACACTTAGTTGTTTCTGTGTTTTGTTTCTGTTTTAGTAAATGTTTATAAGTCTGATTTTTTTTCCAAGAAGCAGTACAGGTTGAATCTTCCTAGTCTGGCGCACTCTGGTCCGGCAGCATCTGTGGTACAACATGATTTTAGTTGGCTGGATGTCTACTTACCATGGGTGCAGCTAAGTTTCCCATGGTCCCATAAAGTTTGTTTACAGCCACTAGTCCTGGCTCTCAGTGTTCTGTGCTGTTATTTTGCTCTAATTTACCCCTAAATGTCTTCTAAGAGACCCATAAATGGCGGTAGCGTTGGCAACGTTGCTGGACAATATTGACCTTCCGTGATTTGGCAAATTCTCTGGTTCGGCACTGGCCAGGTCCTGATTGTGCCAGACTAGAGAAGTTCAGCCTATATTATTGTTTGATACTTTCAGTTTGTTGTATGTTTAAATTTCTCTGTTTAATGCTAATCATCTCAAGAATTATACAAATTAATATTATAATAGAAGCCAAAGCAAACAGAGAGCATTATAATATAAGTTGTGCTGATGCTGTATTTTAATGTTCATGATAAGAGTTTAAATGGATTTTACTTTCTCGTAGGAGAAATCTAAACTATTTTTCCAACGCTTATGCTGCTGCAGTCAGTGCTGTGGACCCTGATGCTGGAAATGGAGAACTCTGCATTAAAGTTCCTTCGGAGCTATGGAAACATGTTGATGGTAAAGTGTAGAGACCATATTGATACTTAAATTAAGGTACTGCAGATTTGATAGCCAGGGCATTTTGTACTGAAAGACATTAGATTGAAGTGAACATAAATAATATATTCAGTTATGTAGATTTAATTTGAATGACTCTTTCCCCTTCCCCACAAAAAGAATCCCACTGGCACCTTTTTGGAAAGAATAAAAAGCCCAGATCCACAAAGTTGCAATGCTCAGCTTCACAACACCTAACCAACAGCTGATGCAACAATGCAATTTGCAGAACCTTAGTTAGCTACCTGAGAATGGGATTCATGAAAGCTAGCATGTTAGGCAGGGAACTTCCTAAGCACAGGTTGAAACTTTCTAATCTGGTACTTTCTGGTCCGGCAGCATCCGTCAGGAATGATTTTAGTTAACCGGAGGTCCATGTATCATGGGTGTGGCCAAATTTCCTCTGATCCCATAAAGTTTGTTTACAGTTACCAGTCCAGGATCTCCGTGTTCTGTGCTATTATTTAGCTTTAATTTTCCTTAAATGTCTTCTAAGAGCCCAATAACCAGTGGAATTGTTGGTAATACTGCTAGACAATATTGACCTCCCATGGGCTGGCAAATTCTCTGGTTTGGCATTGTTCAGGTCCCGAGGGTGCCAGACTAGAGAGGTTCAACCTGAAGTGAAAAATGCTGTTCTTTCATGGAGTTAGGCAACTGAATAACGGTTACAGGGGAGATGCTTTAAGTATAACACATGGAGGAGAGGGGAAGTTGATAGTAGTGAATAGCAATAAGTTAGCAATTATAGAAAACTGATAAACAAAAGGACATAAGAAGTCTATGGCCATCAAAGATAAGAACAGCAAAAATAAGTTTTTAAAATATACTAGGTGGCTATGCCCCTTGCTCGCTAGACTCACAACCCCCCTCTCTCTGGGGGTAGGTGTCTGGCAAGGGGGGAGGAGGCAGGAGTAGCCTGGGGGTGCATGTTCTTGGCAGAAGGAGTGAGGGAGCTGGGGGTGTGGGGTGTCCGCTTCAGGAGGGCTGAATGAGGGGGTTGGGGGTGCAGGGTGTTGGCTTGGGGGGTATGAGTGAGCAGGGTAGAGATGTGGAGGTCTCAGCAGAGGGGGCGAGTGAGCAGGGTTGGGTGCATGACATAGTTCCTGCTAAGGTGTGCCCTGTGTGGCCACGCACACAAAATTATTCCCTTGTCCACGTCCTCCGGCAAGCTGCACAGCAGCTCTTGCATGGCAGGCAGCTGCTCTGATGGGTGGGGCTGGCTGAAATGGCATGATGAGGGAGCCAAGACTGCCGGGGCTGTGTGGTGGAGGGGAAGGCCTGCTCTAGTGGCTAGAGCTGCCAGGTGGCAGGGGGGCCCGGGGCCTGTTGTGGCGGCTCAGGCCGGGAATGGGACCTGGCAGGGGGCAGGGTCTGCTTTGGTGGCTGGGAACGGGACATGCTGCATGGCGGGGAGTGGGGAAGCCTTGCTCCAATGGCCAGAAACGTGTGCATGAGTGTTAATAAATTGGGTGCCACGGTGACACACATCCAAACCAGCGCACGTGACCTCAATATTTGTGCACAAGCCAAAACTCACTCTGCTTATGGTTGGAAAATCTTAGAGGAAACACTGGTGCGGGGTCTCAGTGGAGGGGTGAGTGAGCAGGATGAAGGTGTGGGGGTCTCGGCAGAGCGGTGAGTGAGGCAGCTTCCCTCCCCCCCCGCCCCGGCGGTGCAGCCCTTCCCCTCCCCCCCCACCCTGCGGCATAGCCCCCCAGGGCGTGTAGTAGGAGCCCAAGCTGGAGCAGCCCATGCCCAGAGGGGATCTTGCGGAGGCTGGCCATAGCAAGCGGCTGAGGACAGAGGCAGGCAGCAGCAGCATGTGGATGCTGATGATGTGATGACATCATTCTGTTGTCTGGCAGGACATTTTTTTATAGAGAGAGAGATTAGGAACAAAAAGAAACCTGACAATGATATTATCCTTGACTAGATGGAAATGGTTGGATTAGCAATAGTGTGGTAAATGCAGAAGTGTTCAGTACATGTTTTCTCCCCATGTACAGAAGAGAAATATAATATAGTCTCCTCAAATGTTTATAACCCTTTTTGCATTCCACCAGCATCTCTGGAAAATATTAAACAGAAGCAACTAAAGTTGACATTTTAAAATCAGCAGATCCAGATAACTTGCATCTAGGTGTCTTAAAAGAGCTGCAGCTCACTGGTTGTTAATGTTGATTTTCAAAAAATCATGGAGCTCTGTGGAAATTCCAGAAGAGTATAAGAAATCTATTTTTTTGCCAATTTTAAAAAGGGTAAAGGAGATGATCCATGTGATCATAGCTCTGTCAGCCTGACATGCATCCCAAGGAAGACAATGGAGCAGCTTACATAACACTTGATTATTAAAGAACTAACGGAGAATAATGTAATGTCATTAATACAAGTCTACAGATGTTTCTGTAGAGTAGATCCTGTCAGCCTAATTTAATATTTTTATGAGATTGCAAGTTTGGTTAATAAAAATAATAATTTTCATGTAATAGACTTCTGTACAAAACTAGACATATCAAATTAATACGACACACATTAAATGGATTAAAAACTGTCTACCTAATAGATCTCAAAATATAATTTAAATAGGGAATCATCAAATGGGCATGTTTTCAGTAGCGTCTCTCAGGGATCAATTCTTGGCCTTGTGTTGTTTAATATTTTTATCACTAACCTGGAAGAAAATATAAAATTATCACTGATAAAATTTGCAGGTGACACACAAATTGAAGGAGTGGTAAATAATGAAGAGGACAGGTCATTGAATCAGAGTGATCTGGATCACTTTGGAAACTGGGCACAAGCAAGCAAAATGCATTTTCATATGGCTAAAAACATATACATCTAGGAACAAAGAATATAGGTCAGGCTTAAAGGATGGTGGATTCTTTCCCGGGAAGCAGTGACTCTGGGAAAGATTTGGGGGATGTGGTGGATAATCAACTAAACGTGAGCATCTATTTTAATGCTCTGGCCAAAAGAGCTGATGTGATCCTATGATGCATAAAGAGGAGAATTTGGAGAGATTATTTTATCTCTGTATTAGGCATTGGTGCAACTCTTTTTGGAATACTGTGCCTATTCCTGGTGCCTGAAGGATATTGATGAATTGGAGACAGTTCAGAGAAAAGCTGTAATAATTACTAAAGGATTAAAAAGCATGCCTTATAGTGATAGACTGAAAGGGTTCAATCTATTTAATTTAAGAAAGAGAAAATTAAGGGGTTACTTGAAGAGCGTCTGTAAATATCTGCTTGGGGAGCAAGTATTTAATAATGAGGTCTTCAGACTAGCAGAAAAAGGCCTAGCATGATCCAGTGGTTGGAAGTTGAAGCTAGACAAATTCAAATGAGAAATAAGGCATACATTGATAATAGTGAGAATAATTACCCATTGGAACAATTTAGCATGAGTTTTGGTAGGTTCTTCTTTAGTGACAAGTTTTGAATCAAGGGACGGATTTTTTTCTAAAAGCTCTGCTCGAGAAATTATTTTGGGGGAAATTCTATAGCTTATGTTATACAAGAGGTCAGAGTAGATGATCACAATGGAATTTAGATGCCTAAGCTGTGTTTGTGTGTTTTTTAACTGAGAATGAATTAAGCACCTGCCTTACTTAATGCAAAATGAGAAGAAGAGATGGTGATTGATGCCCATATTTATAACTTTCCTCCCAGTGGTTAGAAATTTACTTGGCATGTGGAAGGCCCTGGGTTGAATTTTCCTCTGCCTGAGGTGAGAGAGGATTTGAACAAGGTCTCTCACATGACTCAGGAGAGTGTGCTAACCACTGAGCTCTGAGATGTTTTGTTAAAGCTGTTCTGCTTTGGATAAATAATCACCGGAGCAGGGAGACTAGTACCTGGGTCTCCAAACACTCTGGGGGATGCCATAAGCATCAGGCATTAGAATCTTATTCTTTCTCTTTCTACCTCTTATGCAATACTCTGATTATTTATCCAAAAGTTGGAAGAGCTTCAACAGGAGTGATTGAGGGAGGAGTACTTGCTCTTGGGTTTAGGCACCCAAGTACTTTGGTGGATCCTGGTCACACATCACTCATGAGAATAACTAGACTACGTATTACTGACAAGAGCTTCTTTAAAAAAAAAAAAAGCTCTTTTGCCCTAAAAGCACAGGCTTTTGGGATAATGTTTTACCTGTCAACATCTGTCTTCTGAAGCTATCCATTTTCACAAGGATAATTGGAAAGGGCATTCTGACTTCTGGCTTCAAGTTTTCCTTGCAGTAGTTAAGAAAATGGGTCAGTTACTCCCCTCTAGTGAGTTCTATTTTAAGTCTGTTAATAAAAGCCAAATATCTTGCATGCTAAAATTATTTTCATAAACTAAATCAAGGAATATGGAAGCCAATTGGCATATTTTGATAACATTATGTGTATTTCCATATCTTCATCTATTTTTCAAGATACATTTTTCTTATGACTGTCACATTGTGGGAGATTTTATTATCATATGTGGGTGGTCTAGTACATATGGTGAAGAAGAAATGTAAATTTATGTGTATACTTGGAATAACTGTGCTGGTACAATTAACTAGTTTCACAAAGAATCAAAAGAGCATCAGTATAACAATTAATATATATTTTCTTGGATATATTTAAATCAGTCTTTCCTAGATTAAGTTTCTGTGATGATAGTGTCTTTTGATACTTGACCCTTATTGTATTTGCTAGTACTTCATTGGGGAGAATTATGTTATACATGGTACCAGTATCAGCTTTTCATTTCATCCTACTGTTTTCAGCCATTTGAGAGCAACTGTGTGTACAATAAATTTCAACAATACCCACATAAACTAAATAGTGCTAGACCCATACCAAACATTTAGTTTATCAGGTTTAGATAATTAATTCCATCCTAGTATTAATAGCTTTACTCTTTATATACATTTATAAAGTGCCTAGCACTATTGTATCTATTACAGAGTTTAGACATTGACATTAAGAGGAACCCCCATTACACAAATTTTTTCTTTCTCTCCTCTTTTCTGTTATGTGGGATAGTTTGCTAATATTTTGTACAGATTTTAGGCTGACGTATCACCTGATTTATGAGAAACTGTTTTGAAATTATTATAATGCTGATTCTTTAGCTAGAAAACTCTTGCTGAACAATATTTGTCTTACCAATATTTGGGAGTGCTGAATGTATTTTCTTTCTAACTAAATAATTTGGGAAATGACAGAAACCTGTATTTAAGAATACCATACATATAGAGTAATGAATTACTTCCTTTCTAACTATTGTTTAAATTACTATGTAATTTATTATTTATTGATACAGCCCACTCTAGGAAACAGTCATGGAATAACTATTGAACACAGAAAGATTTGTGCATTCCTTTTCATCTTCATATTGTCTCCATCACTGTCTATAATGTACTACAAATAATGTGGTATTTACAGTGGATGTTTCATCAAGCTGGGTTACCTAATCCTTTCTGGGATCTGTGGGAAATGGAAATGAAACCTTATGGAGTGTCAGAGTTGACAACATTCTATGCAATGTGGAGGTGCAATGAAATGCACAAGTATTTCCCTTTACCTTTTTATATCTTTAAAAGTTTCAGTGAGGTAGCCGTTAGTCTGTAACTGAAAAAACTTAATAAACAACAAATAGTCCTGCCGAGTCTAACAGAAAATGTAGATGGTATCATGAGCTTTTGCGGGCACAACCCACTTCTTCAGATGAATGGAGTAAAGGAGTTCAGGTTGCAAATAAATAGCAGAGAAAGGGCATGGGGAGGGAATGAAAAGGAAAAAAATGGGAAAAAAATATTGTCATCAAATTATCATCAAATTCTTCAAGATAGGTCCAACAAAGAAAACAACAGAACACAACTTGTCATTACAGGCAGTCCCCGGGTTACGTACAAGATAGGGACTGTAGGTTTGTTCTTAAGTTGAATCTGTATGTAAGTCGGAACTGGCGTCCAGATTCAGCCGCTGCTGAAACTGATCAGTTTCAACAGCGGCTGAATCTGGACGCCAGTTCTGACTTACATACAGATTCAACTTAAGAACCCCAGGCATCCCCAAGTCAGCTGCTGCTGAAACTGATCAGCGGCTGATTCCAGGAAGCCCGGGGCAGGGGCTTCCTGTAGTCAGCCACTGGTCAGTTTCAGCAGCGGCTGACTTGGGGACGCCTGGGGCAGAACAGCTGGGGTGCTGCCTGGTTGGTCCAGTAGCGCCCAGAGCGGCGCTACGGGACCAACCGGCAGCGCCCCAGCTGCTGTACCACAGATGTCCGGAGCAAAGCCACAGAGCACGGGGGCAGTGGGACAGCCCAGATGCGCCGTGGCTGTCCTGCTGCCCTCGGGCTCCGTGGCTTTGCTCTGCTTTGCTCCCCGTCCCCCTGGTCTGCAGACCAGGGGGACGGGGACCAAAGCTGCGGAACACGCGGGCAGCGGACAGCCCAGACGTGTCTGGGCTGTCCGCTGCCCGCTGCCCGCGTGCTCCGCAGCTTTGCTCTGCTTTGCCCCCCGTCCCCCTGGTCTGCAGACCAGGGGGAGTGGGGGGGGCAAAGCAGAGCCACGCCTCGGAGCGTGCTGCCAGCTGACAGCCCAGACGCGTCTGGGCTGTCAGCTGACCGCGCGCTCCGCGGCTTGGCTCTGCTTGGCTCTGCTTTGCCCCCCCCCCCCCCCCCGGTCTGCAAACCAGGGGGACGGGGGGGGGGCGGGGCAAAGCAGATCCAAGCCGCGGAGCGCGCGATCAGCTAACAGTGGGGCAAAGCAGAGCCAAGCAGAGCCAAGCCGTGGAGCGCGTGGGCAGCGAACAGCCCTGTCCGCTGCCCACGTGTTCCGCCGCTTTGCTTCCTCTCCCTGGTCTGCTGGAGACCAGGGAGAGGAACGGCCCCGTTCGTAACTGCGGATCCGACGTAAGTCGGATCCGCGTAACTCGGGGACTGCCTGTACCTACAGCCCTCAACTTAAGCCCCCTCCAGTGCATTATCAGCAATTTACAACCTATCCTAGAAATTGACCCCTCACTCTCACAAGCCTTGGGGGACAGATATTCAAAAAAGTAACACACACAAACCTGTTGGAGAACATTTTAACTTGACCGAACGCTCATTAATGGATCTCAAAGTTACCATATTAGTACAAGTCAATTTCAAATCCAGCTTGAAAGAGAGGCTGCAGAACTTGATATCATTTACAAGTTTGACACCTGCAGTAGAGGTTTAAACCTTAATTGGATGACTCGCTATATTCCACATCCTAATGACATAAAAAACCAAGCACCGGGTACTTAAGAATTCTTAGAACCCACTCTATAAGCTTCATTTAGCACGGACATTCTAATTGAAAGAACAAGTTAAAAATTACTTAGACAAGTTACATGTCTGCAAGTCACCAAGGCCTGATGAAATGCATCCTAGAACACGCAGGGAGCTGATAGAGGAGGTATCTGAGCCTTTAGCTATCATCTTTGAAAAATCATGGAAGCCAGGAGAGATTCCAGAAGACTGGAAAAGGGCAAATATAGTGCCTATTCATAAAAGAGGAAATAAGAAGAACCCAGGAAACTACAGACCTGTCAGATTAACTTCTGTGCCAGGAAAGATAATGAGGCAAGTAATTAAGTAATTAATCTGCAAACATCTGGAAGAAAATAAGGTAATAGGTTACAGCCAACATGGATTTGTAAAGAACAAATCATGCCAAACCAATCCGATAGCTTTCTTTGATATGATAACAAGTCTTGTGAAGCGGTGGATGTGGTATATACTTAGACTTTAGTAAGGAGGCATTTGACACAATCTCACATGACCTTCTTATCAATAAACTAGGCAAATACAACCTGGTGGGTGCATAACTGGCTGGATAATTGTTCTCAGAGAATAGTTATTAATGGTTCACAATCATGCAGGAAGGGAATAACAAGTGGGGTTCCGCAGGGGTCTGTTTTGGGGCCGGTTCTGTTCAATATCTTCTTCAACATTTTGATGATGGCATAGAGAGTACAATTATTAAGTTTGCAGATGATACGAACGTGGGAGGGATTGCAAGTGCTTGGAGGACAGGGTTGAAATTCAAAATGATCTGGACAAATTGGAGAAATGGTCTGAGGTAAACAGGATGAAGTTTAATAAGGACAAATGCAAAGTACTCCACTTAGGAAGGAACAATCAATTTCACACATACAGAGTGGGAAGTGATTATCTAGGAAGGAGTACTGCTGAAAGTGATGTAGGAGTCATAGTAGACGACAAATTAAACATGGGTCAACAGTGTGACACGGTTGCAAAAAAAGCTAACACGATTCTGGTATGCATTAATAGGGATGTTGTGAGCAAGACACGAGAAGTCATTCTTCTGCTCTACTCTGAGCTGATTAAGCCTCAATTGGGTATTGTGTCCAGTTCTGGACACCACATTTCAAGAAAGATGTGGAGAAATTGGAGAAGATCCATAGAAGAGCATCAAAAGTGATTAAAGGTCTAGAAAACATGACCTATGAGGGAAGACTGAAAGAACTGGTTTAGAAAAGAGAAGACTAAGAAGGGACATGATAGCAGTTTTCAAGTATCTAAAAGGGTGTTACAAGGAGGAGGGAGAAACATTGTTCTCTTTGGCCTCTGAGGATAGGACAAGAAGCAATGGGCTTAAATTGCAGCAAGGGAAATTGAGGTTGAGCGTCAGGAAAAACTTCCTGCCTATCAGGGTGGATAAACACTGGAATAAATTGCCCAGTGGTGTTGTGGAATCTCCATCTCTGGAGATATTGAAGAGCAGGTTAGACAAATACCTGTGAGGAATGATCTAGACAGTGCTTGGTCCTGCCATGAGGGCAGGAGACTGGACTAAATGATCTCTCAAGGTCTCTTCCAGTTCTAGTGTTCTATGATTCACAATATTTTTTCCCATTTTTGCTTCTCTTTCCCTCACCATCCCCTTTCTTTCTCTATTTATTTGCAAGAAGTTGGTTGTGTCCATAAAAGCTCATGATACCATCTATATTTTTTGTTATTCTCTAAGGTGCTGCAGGACTATTCGTTGTTTAAGTTTCTTTCATATTTGTACTTTAAGATTGTTTGTGAATGGGATGTTTCCTAACACAGCCGTAACTATCTAAACATACTTTTGTTTTCTAATATGGATCCCATTTAATTCTAGTCATCTAAGCATATTCCAAAATAAAGGTGAATAATGTAGTAAAATGTGCCAAACTCAGATAATTGATCAAACGTGTAGGCTTTTGCTTGCAGACAGTCTCTTCCGTTTGGGTATTGTAGCCAGGGACTGAGTGGTTAGTGCTCTCTGGCACCACATTTTCAAGCACTCAAGTCAGTGTCTGCCACTAATTTGATGTGGCTATGGGCAGGTCATTTAGTTTCTCTCATTTTTATATTTTAAGATTGTCGTGTTGTTTTCTTGTCCTACCATTGATTTTTGAGAGATAATGTTTGTGAAGCATTTTAATCATATAAAAGATGTCATAGCAATGGTTTGCTGAAATTCTTGACATTTATAATTTGAAACTGGTTCTGTTAAATATGTAAAATAGTTTAAGGTTCTGCACTTCCAAAGAGTTAGCCTATCAATTTTTGTGGTTTTACAAGCACATTTTCCTGCTAATGTGTGAAAGTTCCATACTAACGTGGAAAACTGAGGATAATGGATCAGTGAAACTGTCTGTGCATGCAGTGCTGTGAAATGCACAAAACTTAATTAGAAAGATAAATATTTTTATTCTTCCATTTCAGTTATACTGTTGTAGGTGTTACTTATGATAATTAAAACAATGTTTAAACAGATAGCAATTTTAAGCTTTGACATACTGCCACAGATATATTAAGACTGTGGTGAAATCTAGTGGACAAATCATTTGAATTTCATTTCTGACCAGTCAGCCTTAATATAAATAACAATAACAGTAAGTTCATACACCAGATTCTGAGATACTAAATGTAAGCAAAGATATATAGCAGTTGCCTACAAAGTTCTTACTGTAGTAGGATGTTTTAATAAATGTAGTGCAAATGAGAACAAAAGTGATAAAAATGTGGATATTGCATGTAAGTTTTGTGGAAAACATTTTCAGTAATCTGGGGAAACGTCAGAAGTTATAGTGCAAGAGTAAAGATATTTTAATATTAGGGAGTTGGAAGGTGAAATGGAATCACAAGTGAAGATTTTAATTAATATGATACTTTACTATAGAAAATAGTTCAATAGATTGATGGTACATTGCACTGTTTAAGCTTTAAATGGCCCAATTGTCTGAATAACTGAGTATTCTGCACTCCCCCCTGAGTTAATGAGAGTTGAGACACTCATCGCCTTGTAAGATAGAGCCCACAGTTAAATAAATTGTATATGTATTGTTATTATACACATATGAAACACATGATTGCTTTCTTTCTGCTGTAGAGTTAAAAGGCCTAAAGGTGCACATAAATTTTTCTCTGGACCAGCCAAAGGGAGGCCTTCATTTTGTGGTGCCCAATATAGAAGGTAGCATGGCAGAGAGAGGGGCTCATGTCTTTTCTTGTGGATATCAAAATTCTACAAGGTAAGAATCTTAATCCTCAAATGTTATATTGCATAACAGATCTTGAGTATCTAACAGAATCTCAACATATTGGAAATATTTGTAATAATTCCTCTGTTTTCCAATTTAGTTTCTTATGGAAAATGTCCGTTGTTTAATCTCAGACTTCTGTTTGGAGTGAATTCAACAGACAGAGTCTGGCACAAAATGAACCACTGGAGATTTCTAAAGTCTACATGGCATAATTTAATGAGAAACAGTAGCAAAGAAGCTTCCACTGCTGGCAAACTTGTATGAAGTTGGTGTACAGTGAGAGCTGTAGAGTGGGGGTGCTAGCATGCCAAATACCAAAGTATTTAGAAATATATATAGCCTGCAATTGGAGAGGAAAAAGTTGTCATAAAAAAGAAAAGTATGTAGTGTTTTCTTATTATTTTCTTTTTAACATCTTAATCTTTTTTCTAGATTTTGGTTTCCTTGTGTTGATTCATACTCTGAATTGTGCACATGGAAACTAGAATATACAGTAGATGCTGCAATGGTGGCTGTCTCAAATGGAGATTTGGTGGAAACAGTGTATACCCATGATATGAGAAAGAAGACCTTTCATTACATGCTGACTATTCCAACTGCAGCTTCTAACATCTCTCTTGCTATAGGACCCTTTGAAATCCTTGTTGATCCATATATGCATGAGGTAATAATCTTCAGAGGACTCTGCTTTTTAGAGAACTAGTTTATTTTAATGCCTTCAGCTAGATCCAGCTAGTATCAGTCCAGGAAAGATATGCAACTAATATACCAGTCTCTGTTAGTAAAATTATGGGTTGATACTGATCTAAAGGTACCTTTTATAAATCCTGGTAATGTTTTGTATCTCTGAAATAAAATCCTAGGTAGAAGTCAGGGAATTAGATTAATTGGAATTGGTAAAAGGATACTTTTTCAAATAAGTTTAGATAGAAGTCAGTGCTCATAGTGATTAAAAGTTGTTGCCACTTAGTTCAGTGGCTTATGTGAACAACTAAATTGGTAGCAAGATTCTCTGTCAAGGTGGCCTGTTGTGTTGTCCATGTCCACAAAATGAGTATTTATTATTATAATCCTACCTATATTCTCAGAGAGATTGAAGATGAGCTAGGCAGACAAATTGAGCTAGGTAGAAAACTACCTTTTCACCCCAGGAAATGGTCCATATATGTCCCTCTTGGTTGAAGTTCAAGCATGGGAGGGATATTGTTGGCATACCTATACTATTGGTGTCTATGCTGTATTTGATCTATGGAAAAACTGAAAACTTTAATCTCCAATGCTGACAGCCTGATAACTTTCACAGGATTAAATTAATTAAAAAAAATATGGTGGGAAATGTAATATCTAGTATAAAAATCAGTGGAAATGATCTGAAAAATCCAGTGACAAAGCAACAGAAATGGCATTTCTGCAGTGTTTTAATGGCTTCTTGGCTATTAATGACATTGATCCAAAGACTCTCCTGACTGGTGGAACACCACAGAGATCAATGGAATTGTCATAATTCTGATCCGTTATTACCAGTTGCACAATAACCTTTGGGGAAATAACAATAACAAAAAGTAGTTAGTAGGATGAGGCTATAATATGGTTGAAACTAAATAATAATAGCAACATTCAGTGAAATAGCTACTGTCCAATATAAAATCATGCATTATTTCATAAAGGAAGATAGTGTTCAACAAAGTGCCTGATGGATTTTAAAAAAATCCTTAGAATGGTAGACATCAGTAGGAAGGCATAATTTGGAAAGTTTCCTAACTTCCTGATCCAAAATAGTTTCTATGCATTGACCTATAGTGCACATTGGTGAATGGGTTAACTTTTCAAGTTTAGTACTGCATACCTGTGTAGCTTGACTCATTATACCCACGTTTCTCAAACTGTGGGTCTTGACCCCCCGGGAGGGTTGCAGCAACTTAGAGAGGGGTCGCGAGCAACTTAGAGGAGGGTCTCAGTATCACAATGTTTGAGAACCGCTGCATTATATGATAATTTTTTAGCAAATTATTTTTCTGTTGCACTTCTGATAGTTAAGATAGGCATCACAGTGACCTTTTTCTTCTATGATACTTGTTACAACAAATGTAAAAGTGCTAGTTGTTGGTTACAGTCCTATGGCTTCAACACTGTTTTTTGTTTGATTTTTATTTTGCTTTAAATGTTATATAATGTTAAAATTTAATATTTAAATATTGTTAAGTTTCTCATTAAATTAATTTTGTTTTGTTTTTAGGTGACTCATTTCTGTTTACCACAGCTTCTCCCATTACTGAAACATACCACGTCATACCTTCATGAGGTCTTTGAATTCTATGAAGAGATTCTTACTTGTCGCTACCCTTACTCTTGTTTCAAGACAGTTTTTGTAGATGAAGCATATGTTGAAGTAGCTGCTTATGCTTCCATGAGTATTTTTAGGTTAGTATTTATAATAGGGATGTTAAAATATGTTTATTTAGGTAAACTTGTAACCTCTGAGAACTTCAGCAGTTACATGTTTACATGTAATGGTGGAGGCAGAGGTAACACTGCAGTGAATCAGGCAGCTCCATAGGAGCTAGTACGTGCAGGGAACCAGTTTAAAAGCTGGCTTCCGGCTGCACTTGCACTTCCTGCACTGCTGCCCCTAATACAGATGTAGCAGCACAGGCCAGAGGAGTGGGGGGACAGCTGTGTATAACCATGCATGTTAACCAGGTGAGTCCAGCCCCATCGGTTAACCATGCAATTGTTTACACTTTCACATCCCTAATTTAGAACACTTATATGTCTAAAAATGTGTGTTGATAGATAACCCACAGACAAAACACCCCTTTTCTGGTGATGAGAAGATTAGGGCCAAAAGTTTCTAAGTTGGGTGCCTAAAGTTAGGTACTTCAGGGGTTGATTTCAAAGGTGTGGATTGTCCACATCCCATAGTGACCTCATAGCCTGACTTTAAGCACCCAGGTATGAAAATATTTGCCTTTGTCCACATTGCTGTCTTTTAAGGTAAGTTTCTAGTTTCCTGCTTTTTTGCAAAGATATTTATATTTAAAATAGCAAATCAAAACCCAGCATTTGCAATGCTGCATTTTCCTTTCTGCAAGCAGAATTGCTCTCTTACAGAAGTTTGACAATTTTTTATTTGTCTTTTTCTTCGGTTGCAAAAAGGTGTCTTGTATCCATAGAGTTTCCCCAGGTAATACATAAAAACCAAGCTAGCATCATTTCTGCATTTGGGACAGAAACATTGAAATGTTAACCATTGTATGTGAAAACAACTGGAGATCTTTAGGTTACTGAAGAGGTCTGGTTTTAGGTTATTTAGAAGAAGCAAAAGACAAAGTAAGTTCTGCTTGCTAAAAGAGTAAAAGATTCCCAAATTAAAGTGCCACATCTCATATTTTGTTCTGGTTGTGTTTCCTTCTCTTGTAGATTGTTCTTATGTTCTTTTTTGTTTTCGTCTAGCACAAACCTCTTACATAGTGCAATGATTATAGATGAGACTCCACTGACAAGGAGATACTTAGCTCAGGCTCTGGCTCAGCAGTTTTTTGGCTGTTTTATATCCAGAATGTCCTGGTGAGTAACATAAAACAGTAGTGCATACAAAATGATAATAGGATATTTTGGAAGTATAATTTGCATTTTACCCTAATAGTAGCTGAAACAGTATTCTTAGAAGAAATAATACAAATGATTATGTTACTGTGATCAATGCAGTGAATAAGAATTCAAGATAAATTATTTGGTTTCCTGCTGAAAGAAAAATTAAAGGGAAGACATTGTTCCCACCTGGTCCTAATTTATGTGGTAATTACTGAATAAGATAGGGCACAAAGCAAGTAAAAGAATTACCGGTAAATCAGAAGATCAGAATCTGATTTTAGAGGTTAAGTGATAAAAACGTGTACAATTTTTTTTTTTATTGTGAAAAAATGATGACTGAAGGGTCCTAACTAGGCTTTTGAGACCTGTAGCTGTTGGACCTATGCGGGCTGATTATCAGAGCTGTGAGTTCTGGTTCTGGAATAGGTTAATCTGTTCAGAAGAAAATTTATACCGCACAGTGATATGGTAGACAGTGGTTCTGGGTATTTAGAAATGCACAGAGTAGGCTAATCTCACATTATAATTAGCCTTTAATTAAAGGTACCCAACACTTTCCATTAAGATTTTTTTTTAAGAAAGTTGCTTTATAAAGTCCAACCTTAACTATTTGGGTTAAAAATTTCCATGTTGGATGTCTGCCTGAGGTTGAATTTCTTTTTTAAATTTTTAAGAAAAATAGCTTAGTTATTTCTGAAAACAAGATAGGAGAAAAATACTTTTTATCCCACATTTAAAAGAAAACTTAACTGTTTTATTGAGATGATCTAGAGTCTGTGTGTTTTGGAACAAAGACTTGAAATTAGGGATATAAATGCCCATTAAAATAGTTAACCAGTTTAAATGAAAATTTTAATTGGTTAACTGTGGAGGGCTGGTGTACAGTGCCTGGGGTCCTCCGCAGCTGAACTTCTTCAGCCCAGCCCTCGATGGACAGGGGGCTGCTCTGGCCGGCCAGGGCCTTGCTGCACTGTGAGTGAGGAGTTGTTCTGGCCGGCCAGGACTCCGCCTTGCCATGGTCAGGGGGCTGATACCCCAGCCAGCCCTCAGGTTAACCAGTAAGTATGAAGGCTAATGCTTACCCGGTAACCTTTTACATCACTAATTGAAATGAGACCGAAAGATTGCCTTTGTTTGAGCATGAGCCTTTTGCTATTCCTGTGAAAATTTACCAAAATGTAAATATATAAGCCTTCAAAAAATTATACTATGCAAATATTGTAAGAGTTTGGCAGATATAGTTTCTGCAGATTCCACCTACATTAAAGCTGCAGGAGCTGATCATGATCCCTACAATTGTTGCTTCCAGATACTACTCCTTGGCACTAGACCTTATGGCACAGAGATTCTTCTGTGCTGTCAGTATTGCCACCTGCTGTCCCCAGGCAGTGTGGAGGAGGAAGCAGCCTGACTGGATTTCAGAATGAACAAGAGGGGACTTGTGGAGTGGGAGAACTAGTAGATTGCAACAACAAGCCTGGTGAGGGTGCCTGGGAGCTGACAGGGGTGAAGGAGAAGTATAGGAGCAAGGAGAATGGGATTGTCTTGGCACATTTACTAGGATGGGAAATGCCTTACCTTCATAACTACAACACAACTCATCAAAAATGTCTTGCGTTTTTTTCTTTTCTTACCCATCTGTCCATCAGCCTGTTAACATTCAAATAGTCTTGTCTATGCTGTATATTTCAGTCATCAGTGGCTTGCCAGTGTTTTAATCCACCAGTGCAAACTCCTAGTATAGACTAGACAATGCTATTCTGAACTATTTGCTCTGATTATCTTAGCTGTGCTGGAGACTCGACTGGTCATGAATAACTTCAATAGGGGCAAAATTCTGGTATAGATAAGGCCTTTTTGGCTCTTTCTCCCACTCACATCTTTGCACCTTTTATGCCACTCTTGTCCTTGGAATTTGTTGCTATTGTTCACCAAACATCTTCTTTCTGCAGATTCATATCCCTCCTCAGAACATGCTTCTCAAAGGCATATAACCATGAGATGGTTGGGATGGCAAAACTAAAAATATGCTTTAGGAATTGTTTTAAGAAAGTACTGTATGGTCTGTATTATGTAGGAAAACTGTTATCATGATGGTCCCTTTTGGTGTTGGAATCTGAATCAATAAATATATTTTGACTTCAATATTGATGAGATATTCTGCTGAGTAGGAACTGTTTCTTTCATATTTGTACATACTTGTGATTATTTTTCAGCAGTCTTTTCTGTACATGATGCTATCTAAAACTCATCCATCACATTAAAATAGCTTTCAAGCAGTAAAAGCTGTTTAGACCAATATTGATTTTTATGCTTTAGTAAGTATTCTTATCTTCATTACTGTTACAGCTAAACAAAATTTTATATTTTAATCTGAGCTTCTGTTGTAAAAGAAATTTACAGTTTTAACTGGCTCATTGATTTCACGAATCCTGTCCAGGTACAAAATTGATTCACAGGATATCAGGCTCATATTGACTTATATAACCAGCTGAAACATGTACATCAGTGAAACATGAAGCATGAGCTGCTCCTTGCTAATTCAAAATACCCTGCATATGAAGGCAAAATTCATCATGGTTCTTTCCCCCCCCTTATTGCAGGTCAGATGAGTGGGTGTTGAAGGGAATCTCTGGCTATATTTATGGCCTTTGGATGAAAAAAACCTTTGGTGTTAATGAATATCGCCACTGGATTAAGGAGGTAATGAGATGGCAGGTTTGTTATTGTAAAGCATGCATACATTTTAATATAACTATAAGGTAAGCTAGAAATCAATACAGTTTTGCATTACAATTTAAAGGGACATAGTCCACTTAAATCATACTTCTCACAGAGCACTTATCTTCTGTTGTTACAAGTGTTAATGAAAGAAATCTAGAAACAAAACATTTTTCTTAATCTTTTACTTTGTGCACAGTCAATGTCATTGCTTCCCCTTTATAGTCAGTTTCTTCTGCTTTTTTTAGTCTTTTTCCCATTAACAAGGGAGAAAAGAAAAATATAATTTTTAAACCTGAGATATTACTTGAATCTGCTTCATCTTTCTGTGGTATTAGAACTGCCATTGGATCTCTCCTTGAACTATGGAAGTAACCCAATAGGGGCTCAAGTAACTTTTTACATAGCATCATTTTTCAAAAAGTGTCTATTATTATTTTAGGGCTAAATCATAAAGGAACTTACGCATGGCAGTGCTGAGTGTTGTGTTTAACTTTTAGGTGCCTAGAAAATTACTAATAGAGAGGTAGCAATGTTAGTCTGATCTTGCTAAAACAAAAGGAAAAATTATGTAGCACTTTAAAGACTAACAAGATGGTTTAATAGGTGGGTCTGGTCCATGAAAGCTCATCACCTATTAAACCATCTTGTTAGTCTTTAAAGTGCTACATAATTTTTCCTTTTGTTTTAGAAAATTACTGGGACTCACCATGCCTGAATTAGGCATTTGGGCTTCCTGTACAATGAATGGAGGCGGAGAGGCTTCTAAAACTAGGATTCACAAAAATCACACTCTATGCAGTTCCCCACATAGGCTAGCCAAAGAATGATGTGGAGGAGAGGGACGTGTCCTAAGTCTCAGCCATTGTTAGGGAGTTTGGCACCTACAGCCAGGCCAGAGGAGGCTTCTCCCTCTGTGGAAACCCTCTCAGCATTAATAATCCTACACCATTTTTTGCAAGAAGCAGAGGAAGGAGAAGGACCTTCCTTTGTCATTGGAGCCCAGTGGCTCCAGGTTCAAAACCCCAGGTTCAAGTTCTCCCTCTACCTGAGTGGGAGAAGGGCTTTGTACAGGAATCTTCTACCTCTTAGGTGAGTGTCCTAATTGCTGGGCTGGGGAATATTTTGATGTGGGGCTCCCAGAATTTTTCATTAGAAAAAATCATTGGAGCAAGAGGACTGAATCCTGGGTTTCCACCGCTAACCAGGCTATCATCATTATCCTTCTCTCTCTTTTGTTCCCAATGACTCTTTCATTCAGAGCCCTGATCTGATAGGAGAGCTCTAAGCCTGCTTACTGGATCAAACTCTGCAGGCAAGTGAAGCCAAGGAGCATCTGTCTTTCCATGGTTCATTTATGGCAGTGGGGCATAGGTGTCTAAACACTGAGGCTATGTCTACACTCGCAGCTTCTTGCAAAATTATGGCCGTTCTTGCACAAGAATCCACAGAGCGTCCACACTGCCACTCTTCCTCCCACTCTTGCGCAAGGAAATATACAGTACGGCGTGGTAAGAGAGGGCTTCTTGAGCAAGAGCTACGCTCTTTTTTAACAGGTGTAAGCCCTCTTGCGCAGGAACTCTTGCGCAAGATGACGCCAGTGTAGACATAGCCTGAGAGTGCAGCTGGAGAGCACAGAGGCTAAAATAGAAGCACGAAAGAAGCTTTTACTACAAAAACTTGGGTGCTGAGTAATATTCCCTCTAATCTTTTCCATCCATGTGAGGATTTTTCATCCACGTGCAAAATACATTCTTTTATGTGTACTGAGGCATGCTTGAATATGCACTACCAGTAGAAACAAAACTTAGCTGTGGACTTTCTGCTAATCAGCTGAGCAGCATTTGAATCTCTCCTGAGCGGCTGCACACACACACACACACACACACACATCTTTCAGGGAACACTGGTGCTGAGTGAGTTTAGGAGCCAACAGGGTTCAGTGGCAGCTAAGAGGTAGTTTTGTGAATCCCAATGGGTCCTGGTTCTGGGATTCAGGTGTTTAAAGTAGCAATTAGGTGTTTAAATCCTTTTGTGAATTTAAGTCTTAGGCTATAAAAATAATTTAATAAATCTTATTTGGTTTTGATGTTGTGCCCACGAAAGCTTATGATACCATCTCCGTTTTTTGTTTGTTTCGTGCTGCAGGACTGTTCATTGTTTAAGTTTTTTCTTTGATTTTGTTTTCTATGGCCTGGTTTTGCAAAATACATTTGTTTTTATTTTCCAAAGGGTCTGAAATAATATTCTACCAACTTCTCAAAGTGCACTTTATGAAAAAATCTTATTGACTTGATATCCTGTGGTCTGCCTCCATAATCCCAGAGGGATCCAATTGGTATTTTGACTTCACCAAATGATATATCCTGGGGCATCACAGAAATGTAGAAGCTGACCAGTATGACTCTTGAGTGCTAAAATTAATGAAGTTTGGTATTTAGGTTTTGTTATGAATTGAATATTCTGACCATGTTTCCTCAAAACTTACTTAGCATCTTCCCAAGTAGAAAAATTAGGCTTTGATTATACAGTAAGTTCTGCACATGATGAGCCTGGTCTTAATAGCTGAATTTTTTGAGTTATTGAGAAGGAATCACTTTTTATGTAACACATTTACCCCTGTTTAACTCTCTCTACAGGCAGTCCCCGGGTTACGTACAAGATAGGGACTGTAGGTTTGTTCTTAAGTTGAATCTGTATGTAAGTCGGAACTGGCGTCCAGATTCAGCTGCTGCTGAAACTGACCGCCAGTTCTGACTTACATACAGATTCAACTTAAGAACCCCAAGTCAGCTGCTGCTGAAACTGATCAGCGGCTGATTCCAGGAAGCCTGGGGCAGAGCAACTCTGCCTCGGGCTTCCTGTAGTCAGCGCTGGTCAGTTTCAGCAGCGGCTGACTTGGGGACGCCTGGGGCAGAGCAGCTGGGGTGCTGCTGGGTTGCTCCAGTAGCACCGCTCCTCGCTCCTTGGCGCTACTGGACCAACCCAGCAGCACCCCATCTGCTCTGCCCCAGGTGTCCTGATTCAGCCACTGCTGAAACTGACCAGCAGCGGCTGAATCAGGACCTGGGGCAGAGCAGCTGGGGTGCTGCCAGGTTGGTCCAGTAGTGCCCAGAGCGGCGCTGCAGGACCAATCGGCAGCGCCCCAGCTGCTCTGCCCCAGAGTCCACAACAAAAGCCTGGTCTTCTGGGGGGGGGGCACACTAGCTGCGCCCCACTCCCCCCCCCGTCCAGCAGACCAGGGACACAGGGAGCAGAGCCGCAGCGGCAGCAGGTTCCTGCGCTTCTGAGGCTTTGCGCCGCTGCTGCGTCTTCGCTCCCGGTGCCTGTGGTCTGCTGGGGACGGTCCCCAGCAGACCACAGGCACCGGGACTGAAGCCGCAGCAGCGGCAGGTTCCCGCGCTTCTGAGGCTTTGCTGGCAAAGCCTCAGAAGCGCGGGAACCCGCCGCTGCTGCGGCTTCAGTCCCGGTGCCCCTGGTCTGCTGGAGACGGTCTCCAGCAGACCAGGGGCACCGGGAGCAGCTTACGAACGGGGCTTTCTCACCCCGGAGCTCGCAGGCAGCAATCCGCCATCTCGACCTCCGGGGCGAGAAAGCCCCGTTCGTAAGTGCGGATCCGACGTAAGTCGGATCCGCGTAAGTCGGGGACTGCCTGTATTTCACCACTCCTCAGTGTTCATAATCATGTTTGCAAAGAGCTCTGAAGTTGTAAAGCAAAATATATATTATAACAACAACACACAAGTTCAACCAAGAGTTTTTGAAATGATTATGAAACCTCTAAATGGGGATAGAAAGAAAATGTCCGTCAAGGTGTTAATTCCAGTTTTCTTGTATCTCTTTCTGAAGTAGCTGGTACCATGCACTTTCAGAAACAAAATGCAGAACTAGATGTACTGGTCCAGTATGGCAATTCCTATGCTTCTAATAATGATAGATTATTCTTAGTGGAAATGCAAATCTTCTTGGAAACAAAATCACTCTCTGGTACTGGTGAAGTCCCTTGTTTTTACTCATAAAAACAGGGGAAGTTTATGCTGTAACAAAGTGAATAGCAAAATTCCTCTGATATATTATCAGCAAATGAATATTAAACTGAATGAGAGCTGTCTGGTCTTCATTGTAATCTTGTAAATATTGCTAGCTCTTTAAATTAGCAAAATTACTTCACATAAATTTCACTTGTTATTGTTCAGATCTGATCACTAAGAAATGGTCACTTTATAGAACACTGGAAAGCCCACTAATTAGCCTATTCTGCTTAACAAAATATACATTTTTACATATTGTACTTTTCAGGAGCTAGATCAAATAGTGGTATATGAACTGAAGACTGGCGGAGTTTTACTGCATCCAATATTTGGAGGAGGAAAAGAGAAAGACAAGTATGTTTGTTTAAACTATAAGTCATTGTAGGGTGTGTGTTTTATGAGGCCATTAATATATACTTTGTGTGTTGAGAGGCACAAGGCCAGAGACTGAAGGACTTCAGTTGCCTAAAGCCTTATAAAGTACATTGTGGGGGTAGTTTATCACTATTGTTTTATGAATCTCTAATTTTAAAATATAAGGACAGTTATTTTTATTGAATGTTTTAATTTTGCTGTGAAAACCAGGGACATGAGAGAAAAAAGGAGTTAAAAACTTAATTCCTGCCATTTTTACAATGACTTTTTTAATCATTTTTAGGGTTTTTTTACACAAAATTTATGGTGAAATTGGTGACTGGATTTGATTTTCTTTGCTCTCTTGTTTCTGATACCATGTCTTGTTTTCTTCTCTTTTGATGCTGAGCCTTTGTCCTGTTAATTAGAAAAATGAAACTAAACAGCAGACCAGCTGTTAAGAACCACTGCCTACCAAGAAAAGGAGAATGTCTGGAATACTTTTCTGCATTCATCCATCTGCAGGAATGCTTTTTTGCTATTGAGTGTATGCACATCCAGATTTTGTTTTGGTTTAAAATCAGAACTCATTGCCTCAGAATACCCATTTAACAATTATACATTGATTTAAAAAAAAGAGAAAAAATAAAGATCTTTCAGAATGAGGACTGGAATGTAATTAACAACCAATTTCCTGCCTCAGTAATACCTCAACAACACAATGTTGTATGGCTGTTGACAGTCTCAGAATCAGCTTGCATGTGCATTCCAGGCCATTACTCCACTTTGCCTTCCAGCTCATGTTGGGTTTTTCTTTAATTCAGTGCCCTGCTTTTTCACAAATAGCAAAGCAGGCAAAGTAGTGAGCTGGCCTTGCTACGCACACCTCTGGAAAACAAGGCATAGCTGTTATGTCTACTTTTAGGCTTCCTAGCCTGGTGGATATCTTGTTAAATTAAATAGGATGTGCCGGAGTGGAATTTGATTTAGTGTTGGAGTTCTTTTGTTTTTGTTTTTTATTGGCAGCTAAAATTGTAACAGCAACATATTCTCCACTTCCGAGAAGCTGACTTCAGATGAGTGGGGCTTGGGGAAGCCACTGAAAAAAAAATATTGCATGTTTTGAAAGCCAACAAACTGCTTTATGTTGTAACCTCATTAGTTTCAATGGACTCACTCTGGATTTAGAATTGTGTAACTGAGAGTACCTTGCTCTAAAGTGCTTAAAATTGTAAGTGTTCCCATTACATGCAATTCTGATCCCTGGTTAGGAATTAAATGGACACTAGGGATGTGATAGTGTATTTGTTTAAATGGCTAACCTTCACAATTACAGTAAAGGGCATTTCCCCCTGCCCCCCCACTGCCTCTGATACAGAGGCATTGGGGGGGAAGGGTAGGCGGCTCTGTGGGAACCAATGCTCGCAGGGAGCCAGCTTAAAAGCTGGCTCCTCATGAGCACCAGCTCCTGCCTGCTCCTTTCTCCCTTCGTACTGCTGCCTCTGATACAGGGTGGGGCTGGCAGTTACACGTTTACCAAAAAACCCGATTTTTAACACCCCGATGGATACCATCTATATAAAAATGACATTTCTTTCATAAAATCATAATATATATAATGCCTTTCATTAGAGTATTAGGTCATTTTATACCTTTGATATAAATTAAACCACTATTATTAATCTCTTAAATTTTAATAACTAAAACAGATGTTGCTATCTAAATATAAATAGGAAGCAGGCTCTGTAGTTAAGACACTCTAAATAATTAAAAACATTGACTCCAAATGTATTTCAGTTTTCACTTAGAGCAAAATCGTACATTGTTATTGTATGCTGCAAAGAATCAGTATGATGAAGAGTCTTTTTTGGTCTTTGGTTGTTAAGAGCTGTCATTCTGTGAAATTTACTAGGATGTCAGGGAGATGGGGAAAGCTAATTAGACACCCAGTTCTCAGAGATACCTTTGGGAAAGAAAATTAACTCTGTTGTTCATGGCTGTAGGAACTGACTAGAAAGATCGCTCACTTAATTCTCAGGCATCCTAGTGAAGAAGAGTTAAGTTTTAGCACTGATGTTTCCCTCTCAATAGCTAGTTGGAATGTGGCCAAAATACAGTTAATTTCCATAGTTACTTTTGAGTCTTTTTCATTAAGAAAAACCTATTTTTTGCAAATACATCTAATTCACTCACAGCAAACACAATTATTACTAGTTCTAGATTCAAATGGTTTTCTTTAAATCCTGAAAAGAGAAACAATACAGTTTATTGCAATAGGAATATGTGTTATAAAGTGAAGCTGCATATCGATTAAATGGGCACTTCATCCTTCTTTACATCCCACAGATTATGGCTCTTCTTGGACAGTCTTGATTGTGGGGTTGCTAGCTTTACAGTGCTTAGCTGCTACAAAAATCCAAGTAGATTCAAATGACCTCTCAGTTTCTTGGGATAGAGAAAATAAGAAAATATAGACAATGCGTGCAGGTTTACAATGCATAGCTGGGGTGTGTATGTGAACATAAAATATTGTCAGTATCCTGTCACATAAGTCAGTATCACTATTGGATTTGAGTTAAATCACGAAAGTAGTGCAAAAACCATTAGTCTTTATAGATGCTGTAAAAGGTTCCAAAATGTGGTTGCCTTCATGTTTATAATTTCCAGTTAAATTCAAGGCAAAAGATAAGGAAAGAAAAATGTGTTACTTAAGATAACAAGAAGTTTGGGAATTCTTAAATTCTCATGTTAGGCTGGGCTCATGTAAAGTAGGAGTTGGAACAGCAGACAAGGAGCCAAATGATGGTCTGCTGGCATAGCACTAGTTACTGTGCCTCCTTCAGATGCATGGAGATACTTTCTCTCCAAGGCCAGGAGATTCTCATAAGGTGAATTTTTCCTTGGCTGGCTGTTTATCCAAAAGGTGAGGCTTCTTAGCTTAGTCGTTGATTCTTAAGGTTTACAATTTTGCTCACTCTGCCTTGCATTTCCTCCTCTGTCTACCAAGTTTGGAAAAAATAGGTGGAAGGCCTGCTTTGAAGCCATGCAAGTTTGAATTAGGTCATTGCTCATGAGCATAAATCTGGGAAATTTTAAAGCAGCAATTTAAAAATATTCTATGTTTTCCACATCACAGAGGTTGTTGATCTGTGACCCCTCTCCTGCCCCCCCCCCCAAAATAATGTAAAAAATCCAGGTACATAACATCACTTTTGGGTTGAATGTCTTAAGATGTCACCAGTTTATGGAACGTTCAGTATAAAACACTTTATAAAAAGGGCAAAGCTCTAGCACAATCAAACAAGCCATTGAACATGAATTCATCAGCCAAACAAAAATAAATTCAGACTTATACAATTTATCGGCTGTAGGTCCTTCTCGACTAATTAAAAACAGGCAAATGTTCTTATTTTTCTTATTTTACAAATAAGGTAATTAGAGTAACTTCTATTTTTGAACTGGGCTATAGATCAAGCAGCTTATTTTTAAAAGTTATTTTAAATCTTATCAAGAAGAAGCCCATTTAAAATATAAAGTCTGTATACCACACAAGCTATTTTCCTCACGAATGAAGGAAAATGTCTGCCACGTGGTGGGTGGCTGCCACAGCTGAAGCCAGCTGTTCAAGGCATCTCTGTAGTTCTCGTAACTCATGCACCCAATTCTCCTCTTCTCCCCTCCCGCCAAGCCTCCTCACGGTGCCAGCCCCCATTATTAGCCCCCTCCCCAGAGCCCCCCTGTGCCAGCTCTGCCCCTGTAGCCCTCCCACTACTAACCCCGCACCCAAAGCCCCCCAGTGCCAGCTCCCCACCCCAGTGTCCCCCCCAGCGTCAGCCCCCCGTTTCTTAGAACCCCTCCACCTCCACCCAGAACCCTCTCCAGCACTAGTTCCACTCCTGGAGCCCACCGTGCCTGCCCTGCCCCCCCTCACGTACCCCTGCACCGCCTCCCAGCCACCAGCTGAGTGCTGCTGCCTGTGTCACAGCTGCTCTAAGGCTGCTGTGTCGGGATCCACATGGCCCTCCTGCCACACAGCAAACTGCTGTTTCATGTCCGGGAGGAGACCCTGGCCCTGCCTGGTGCTGGTTGGCTGAAAGGCGGGCCAGGACACACCTCTCCCAACAGCTGCAGTGAGAAGGGAAACGCTGGGCGGTGTACCCTAGCCCCAGCCTCCGCAATAGGCCTGGCACCAGCCGGTGACCCAGCAGTTTGGAACCATTTGTGTATAGAATAAGAGAGGATATGCTGCGTTGTGTGGTTTAAACAAAAATCTGTTTTCTAGCCATTTTACAATTTATGAGCAGCTTTACTGCAGAGATTGGCTTTCAAATGAAACTGCAATTTCTATATATTTAAACAAAGATTTATTTGGAAAGCATACAGTTATTTCAATCAAATTGCTTTTAAATGAAGGATGGGGGCCCAAAGCTATGGACAGTTCTCAGTAGTCTGATGACGTACTTCCTTTCCACCATGGTTTATTGCTGGACAACTACATTACTGTTCAGGGCTCCCAACAGAAACGCTGGGCCATTGGACAAGGTGGGGAAGTGGCTCTAGGCACCTCTGAGGTGGAAGGGGTGAGTTTGGGGGCCAGACTCCCTCAGCCAACCTTTCAGCGCTACCCAACCTGCGCTGCTCTGGTGGCATTTTAAAGGGCCATGGGTAGCTGTCCCTTTTGACCCCTATTGGCAGCCTTGGGTGCTCCATTCTGCTGCAATTTCATTTTCCTCAATATAATAATGGCAGGGAGCTCTCAGCTGCTGCTAGTGCAGCAGCTGTGGGGAATCATGGGTCCTTTTAAGTTGTCTGAGCCCCTAGGCAATTAGCTCCCCCCCCCCCCAGCAGTAGCCTGTTACTACTCCAACTGTAGTTTTCTCTCACTTTATTCTCTGTACTGCTCTTTGTACTATGCATAACCTATCTCTATGCTATAAAAATTGTAGACTTTTTCATAAGTAAGCCCATGGTGCATTGTCGTCTTAAATGAGTAGAAATCTGAATAAATACTGCATATCTTGTTTACCAGTAACTGTTGTGGACTTTTTGCCATCAATTTCAGAACAGAAAATACATTAAATTATTTTGATTTAATGTTTCAGCCCTGCATCGCATCTACATTTTTCTATAAAACACCCTCACACATTGTCCTGGGAATATTACACTATGTTCCAATGTAAAGCCCATCTTGTTATGAGATTGATAGAAAACAGGATCAGTATGGAGTTCATGCTACAAGTAGGTGGTTAATGCTTATACAAGGTATATTCAACTTTTTATCTTTAACTGCAATTATGTTCTTGAAAGTGACTTTTTAAAAATCACGGGGTTTCATTTTTGCTCATGTGTCTAACTTCAAAATAAAATGTACTCCTAGTACAAGTAAACTGAATTATGATGCAGGGTTTGGCTATTCCCTTCACTGACACAAATAGGAATAAAGGCTCTGAACCCCAAATTATCTCCTAAGTGATATCTTCAGAATTTCATTGCCTCCAGTGGAGTTAGTGCTTGAAACTTAGTAAACAAATTTTTTTGCACAAAAAAGAGAACAGCCAGGATCCTGGCCTATGATGGGCTCCTCGCATCATTATTATAACTAAATAATAAACCATAACAATTAGAATGGATCTTGTGCTCTTAGCTCTCTTGGCTTTGCAGGACTAACAGGAGCATATAAGTATATATATAAAGTACTTGAGTAGGAAATTGCAATTTTTACATCATAAAGTTGGATTTTACTTTGAACAGTTAAATACTTGTGAGATTTCTCTTTTTACATTTTACGATTTTATAATTAAAAATGTGCCATTGTTAATAATGGAAGACACAGAATAGCTGAGAACTCTGAATGCAGTCATCTTCTCTTGTCACTAGAGATGTTTTTTCCTATTCAACAATAGGGATAATGATAAAATACTGTATAGGACAAAACATGCAACTCTAGCTCTTGTTTGAATTGGGATAACAGCAGCCTATAGTGTGTTCCTTCATATATTATCCAAACGGCAACTTATCATTTATAGTCATTTAGAAGAAAAGTCAACCCTGATATAGAATCATAGAATAATAGGACGGGAAGGGACCTCAAGAGGTCATCAAGTCCAGCCCCCCGCCCTCAAGGCAGGACCAAGCTCCGTCTACACCATCCCTGACAGATGTCTATCTAACCTGTTCTTAAATATCTCCAGAGAGGGAGATTCCACCACCTCCCTTGGCAATTTATTCCAATATTTGACCACCCTGACAGTTAGGGATTTTTTCCTAATGTCCAATCTAAACCTCCCCTGCTGCACTTTAAGCCCATTACTCCTTGTCCTGTCCTCAGAAACCAAGAGGAACAAATTTTCTCCTTCCTCCTTGTGACACCCTTTTAGATATTTGAAAACCGCTATCATGTCCCCCCTTAATCTTCTTTTTTCCAAACTTAAACAAGCCCAGTTCATGAAGCCTGGCTTCATAGGTCATGTTCTCTAAACCTTTAATCATTCTTGTCGCTCTTCTCTGTACCCTTTCCAATTTCTCCACATCTTTCTTGAAATGTGGCGCCCAGAACTGGACACAGTACTCCAGCTGAGGCCTAACTAGTGCAGAGTAGAGCGGCAGAATGACTTCACGAGTTTTGCTTACAACACACCTGTTGATACAACCTAGAATCATATTTGCTTTTTTTGCAACAGCATCACACTGTTGACTCATATTCAACTTGTGGTCCACTATGACCCCTAGATCCCTTTCCGCCATGCTCCTTCCTAGACAGTCACTTCCCATCTTGTATGTATGGAACTGATTGTTCCTTCCTAAGTGGAGCACTTTGCATTTCTCTTTATTAAACCTCATCCTGTTTACCTCTGACCATTTCTCTAACTTGCTAAGGTCATTTTGAATTATGTCCCTATCCTCCAAAGAAGTCGCAACCCCACCCAGTTTGGTATCATCTGCAAACTTAATAAGCGTACTCTCTATCCCAATATCTACATCATTGATGAAGATATTGAACAGTACGGGTCCCAAAACAGACCCTTGAGGAACTCCACTTGTTATCCCTTTCCAGCAGGATTTAGAACCGTTAACAACCACTCTCTGACTACGGTTATCCAGCCAATTATGCACCCACCTTATCGTGGCCCTATCTAAGTTATATTTGCCTAGTTTATCAATAAGAATATCATGCGAGACCGTATCAAATGCCTTACTAAAGTCTAGGTATATGACATCCACCGCTTCTCCCTTATCCACAAGGCTCGTTATCCTATCACAGAAAGCTATCAGATTAGTTTGGCATGACTTGTTCTTCACAAACCCATGCTGGCTATTCCCTATCACTTTATTACCTTCCAAGTGTTTGCATATGATTTCCTTAATTACCTGCTCCATTATCTTCCCTGGGACAGACGTTAAACTGACCGGTCTGTAGTTTCCTGGGTTGTTCTTATTCCCCTTTTTATAGATGGGCACAATATTTGCCCTTTTCCAGTCTTCTGGAATCTCCCCTGTCTGCCATGATTTTTCAAAAATAATAGCTAAAGGCTCAGATACCTCCTCTATCAGCTCCTTGAGTATCCTGGGATGCATTTCATCAGGATCTGGTGACTTGCTGACATCTAACTTTCCTAAGTGTTTTTTAACTTGTTCTTTGTGTATCCTATCTTCTAAACTTACCCTCTCTCTGCTTGTATTCACTACGTTAGGCACACCTCCAGACTTCTCGGTGAAGACCGAAACAAAGAAGTCATTGAGCATCTCTGCCATTTCCAAGTTTCCTGTTACTGCTTCTCCCTCCTCACTAAGCAGTGGGCCTACCCTGTCCTTGGTCTTCCTCTTGCTTTTAATGTATTTATAAAAGGTCTTCTTGTTTCCCTTTATGCCTGTAGCTAGTTTGATCTCATTTTGTGCCTTTGCCTTTCTAATCTTGCCCCTGCATTCCCGTGTTGCTTGCCTATATTCATCCTTTGTTATTTGTCCTAGTTTCCATTTTTTATACGACTCCTTTTTTATTTTGAGATCATGCAAGATCTCCTTGTTAAGCCAAGCTGGTCTTTTGCCATATTTTCTATCTTTCCTACACAGCGGAATTGTTTGCTTTTGGGCCCTTAACAACGTCCCTTTGAAATACTTCCAACTCTCCTCAGTTGTTTTTCCCTTCAGTCTTGCTTCCCATGGGACCTTACCTACAAGTTCTCTGAGCTTATCAAAATCTGCCTTCCTGAAATCCATTACCTCAATTGTGCTGGTCTCCCTTCTACCTTTCCTTAAGAGCATGAACTCTATTATTTCATGATCACTGTCCCCTATACTGTCTTCCACTTTCAAGTTCTCAACTAGTTCCTCCCTGTTTGTTAAAACCAAATCCAGAACAGCTTCTGCTCTGATAGCTTTTTCAACCTTCTGAAACAGAAAGTTGTCTCCAATGCAGTTCAGAAACTTATTGGATAGCCTGTGCCCCGCTGTGTTAGTTTCCCAACATATGTCTGGATAGTTGAAGTCCCCCATCACCACCAAATCTTGGGCTTTGGATAGTTTTGTTAATTGTTTAAAAAAGGCCTCATCCACCTCTTCCACCTGACTAGGTGGCCTGTAGTAGACTCCTAGCATGATATCACCCTCGTTTTTTACCCCTTTTAGCTTAACCCAGAGACTCTCTACACAGCTGTCTCCTACGTTCATCTCCACTTCAGTCCAAGCGTGTACATTTTTAATATACAAGGCAACCCCTCCTCCCTTTTTTCCCTGTCTGTCCTTCCTGAGCAAGCCGTACCCTTCCATACCAACATTCCAATCATGCGTCCCATCCCACCAGGTTTCTGTAATACCAATGATATCATAGTTGTATTTATTGGTTAGCAATTCCAGTTCTTCCTGCTTATTACCCATACTTCTTGCATTTGTATATAGGCATCTAAGATACTGATTTGATCTTGCCTCCCTGTTGTGCCCTGACCCTCCTTTCTCCTTGCCATTATAGGCCGTAGTCCCCCCCATTTCCAACCCATCTCCCAGTCCCGCACATTCAGCACTTACCTGTGGGCTTTGCTCACCTGTCCCCGTCGAACCTAGTTTAAAGCCCTCCTCACAAGGTTAGCCAGTCTGTGTGCACTTTAAATACAGCAGTTTACTGTCCTGAGAAATAAATTCAGTGACCTATTTTACAATAGATAGCCTTAGAAGTTCATTTTTTTTATAGCAAAGGTACAATCAAGTTTTAAATAGACTTTTAGTTGGAACACAGTAATGTACTACATGAGATAAAATCATAAAAGATTTTTTTATAAGGATGCACACACAATTAAGTTAGTTATTGGAGAATGCATCCTTATGTGTAAAAGAGAGATAAAGGATAATCTCTACTTTTTTATATGTGTTATCACATTTGTGAAAAAGAAAATGATTGTTGTTGATGGTAACCTTAACTATAAGCTCTCAAAGCATTTATAGTCCTGTGCTTTAGAAAGGCTTATAGCTAGATAATAGATACTGAAATTCATTTCTGCATTCAACTCCATGTAAATTTATTAAAAAGCTGCCTGTTAAAGTATGATTGATGATGGGTGGTGAGCAAAGATGAGAAACGGTAAAATAGTGTTTAGCTTCCTTTTTTTCCTTTTCATTGTTTGTTAATAAGATAATGTTGATACTGCAGCTTCCTTTGAATTAGGTCTCTGACCTGTTACTAGCAACCTTGTTTCTGCATTTGACTGCAAAATCCAACTTCAGATAGTGACAACATGAGTTTCTGAAATCCCCTTTTTAAGGGATTTTTTAAGGTAAATGTTTCAGTGTGAGCTGATTGGTATTAATGTTTCTTGAAGACAACCAAGATAAAAATATGTAATTCAGTATTCAAATATGTTAAAAAAATTCTGTCATTTTAGGTTTTCAACAAATTGTTGAGTCTGGCCAGCACTGCCTCGTCTCAGAAGTTCCAGTCTCACATGTGGAGTCAGATGCTGGTTTCCACATCTGGATTTTTGAAATCCATCTCTAATGTCTCTGGCAAAGACATCCAGCCTTTAATAAAGCAGTGGGTGTATCCTTTTCATTCTAGTTCTGGATTGTTAAAGTGAGAACAAATGTAGCTTTTCATTGGCACTATTAAAGGAATGTGCAGAAAGATATGAAATACCTAAATTTTTAAAAGAGTTAGAAACAAAGGGATTTGCATTACAAATGGGCACAAACTATTTATTCAAATTCCTTTCATAGTAACTTACAGTATGCTGTCTTTTTCTGGGTGCTTTTTGCTTTTCAAGACTAGAAAGAGTTGCAGTATTTGTCAGTTTTACCAGTAGTGAAATTATTATGAAAGAAGCACGTGCACTCTGGTAGAAAGAAAGGCCAAACTATTCTACAAAGAGCCGGAGGTACTGCCCATAGAAATATGCTGAAGTCTGACATGGTAAATGCTTAAATGTCTGGTGCATTTTTAGCTGTGATTTCTAGTAAATCACTGTGGCAACAGTAACATGGGATAGCAGATTGATAGCTGAAAACAGACTAGTAATAAATAATTTGGGATGGCTGGTGTTAGTGTTATAAACTTGTTGATAATAGTTCATGCTGATAATATATGCTCATACTCAGTGGTGTTTCAGATCCCCATGAAGTTAGTTTGGAAACAGTACTTTTTCAGATCAATGTGAGCCCTAAACTTTAAAAATAAATGTATCTGTTTCGTTCATATTTTATTCATTCATTATGAAAGGGACAAGATAAGTGAGATAATGCCATTATTGGACCAACTTCTGTTGCTGGAAGAGACAAACTTTTGAGCTTCTTGGAGCTCTTCATGTTGGGGACGGTAACCAAAGGATCTAATCTAAAGAAAATTTGAGACAGATTGTTATGGCTAAGGACCCCTCATGTGCCATATAATTGTACTAAGTAGAGAAAACTCAGTTTAATGTATGTGGGAGTTATTCATTTGTTCTTAGTTTTCCCATAAGTAATATTTTATATAACTCTGAGTACACAAAAACACCCCAAGACAAGATTACTCTTCCACAATACTATGATAATACATAAATATCTATATGCTTCCAAGTAATTTTAGAGCATATCACATTTCTGTAGTGAAATATTTCATAATGGATTTTAAGGATATTAGAATTTAACCAGTTAACAGGTTACTGATAAGATTATGCTTATTGGTTAATGTTACCTGCTAAATGCTGCCCACCTGGAGAGTTGGCTGCATCTCCCCGCCATGACTTTTCATTTAAATTTGGAGCTCATAGGAGGGCCTCGTCCTGGCACGCACAGGATCCTGGCAGCTGGCTTCACTGAGGCTCTACATTTGAATGTGGAGCCAGCACTGGAGACACAAATGGGGGAGGAAGGGAACAGAGCAGCGCTAAGGATGGAGAGGAGCTGGGAAGGGCTCCCTCCTTGCCCCCTGTGGTAGCTGATCCAGTCCCTGCTGCACCCCATTCATTCCTCCACACCCTCCTAAGAGGGTAACATCCCTCAGTTAGGGTACCTTTGTGCTAGATGATACTCAAGAACATCTATGGGAGTGCGAAATAATACAGCTTTGCATTATGACTTGTTTTTTATTTTGTCAGTGGAAACTATTTACTGCCTTTCACAGTACTAAGTATTCTGTCAATAATTCATTTTGTTGAGCTTTCTGCATATAAAAATTTCAATAAGACTTTTTAAAAATATTCCTGAGGTGCTTCCTTTGCATGCTGCTTTTATCTCTCATTGATAGGATGGAAGGGAGTCCAACATATTTTTACCCTTCCACTTTTCTTTGGATTTCTTTGTACTGTGACATTCAAATATAAAACTAGTGCAAAGCATGAGACTATAAACCTTATAAAAGTTATTTTTATTTATAAATACTATCTTTTGTCCTTCAAGATTCCTATACAGTTTATTAGGGATCAGAGTAGTGTGGTAAAATTTTATGGCAGTTTTGCATTTAATAGAAAACGAAATGTATTGGAATTGGAAATAAAGCAAGACTATACTTCTCCTGGGACCCAGAAATACGTGGTAAGAACCATTTTCCATAGTTTGTTTGCAAATCATTATTGATATACATTTATTTCTGTATACACATTTATTAATATTAGGTTTACATTTATATTAGATGCATTAATTTCTAATACTAATAATGAAATTATCTTAATTTTTTTCAGGGTCCTCTTAAAGTGACAGTGCAAGAACTTGATGGATCTTTCAACCATACATTGCAGATAGAAGAAAACAGTCTTAAGCATGATATACCTTGCCATTCTAAAAGTAGAAGGTAAGAATTAAAGCTACAGAATGCTGATGTTTTATACAAAGTATTTATAAAAATTGCTGGTGCAATAAATGGGAAATTGCAAGATTTTAATACTTCTTTTAGTAAATTAAATATTGATAATCTTTTTGTATAATTTACCAATTTTGTGACAATAAAGTCATAGGCAAAAAGGGACCACTAGATCATTTAGTCCAGGGATGGGCAAAATATTTAGTCCAGGGGAGGGCAAAATATAGCCCATGGGGCAGATCCAGCATGCTAAGCTACCAAATCCAGCCCATGGTCCAGCAGGAGCTTCCACCAGGCTCCTCTGTTCCCTCACTCCACATGCCACCACTGCAATGATCGTGTGCTTCTGCGAATGCTGCAAGTCCGAGATCAGGTGGGGGAGAGTCTTTGTGCACTGCCCCAGCCCCTAGTACAATCTTGCAGCTTCCATTTGCTGGAAACTGGAAGCTGCCTATTTGCAGGACAGGCTGTGCACAAAGTACCCATCCCTCTGGGCACACAGCAACTGTATATGGCCCCTGCAGCTGGGGGCAAGACAGACAGTCTGCCTGAGGGATCTGCTGGGCTGCTGGCCAGGAGCCACCTAGGTGAGTGCTGCCTGGCAGAACTTGTCTCTGGCATCCCATCCACCAACCCTCTGCAGTCTTGCCCCATGTAACCTAAGCACTCTTCTCCCCCACTCCTGCACTCCTCCTCCCTCCCAGACCTTGCACCCCAATCCCCTGCCCTTGGTCACAACCCAAATCTCTGTACTCCCTTCTGCACTCATGTACCAGATCATATCCCCCTCCTAGACCCCGCACCCCTGTCCCAGGTCACAACCCCTTCCATCCAAACTCTGTCCCAGATCCCACACCCTCTCCTGCACCACAGTCCCTTACCCTTCTGCACCCAACATCCATCCCAGACCCTGCATCTCCTCCATTAATATAATGGAAAAGTGCAGCCCTTGTCCACTTACAAATTCTTGGAGTGCTCCCCCCCCCATCAAAATTTATTGCCCACTCCTGAGCTAATCTGACCATCTGTATATTACAAGCCACCTACAGCAATCAGCACCAATTAACCCAACAGTCAAAATTAGACCAAAGTATTACCGCCCACATGAGACTGTACTGGTATGTACTACAGGCAGAAAGTAGAAAGGATGGGGGTGCACTAATGCTTGTTGCTTCCATAGTGGCAGGGAAATTATGAAGTGTGATATACCAAGATAATCCTGACAAGTGACTTGCACCTACATGCTTTAGAGGAAAGTGAAAAATCCTGAAGGTGACTGCCAATATATCTTGAGGAAAAGTTCGTTCCTGACCCCACATATAACAGTTAAAGCCTTAGCACATGAGGAAGAAACAGCCAGTCAAGCACCAGAGAGATAGACTGCTCAGTGCCAGTCAGAGCCGTGGCCCACATTAGGCTTCAAAGGAAGAAAATTAAAAGGGACACCCCAGAATATATTCCAGTGGGAGGACATCCCTTTCTGACCCCTGTAGGTGGCCAGCTGAAACCTTGAAGCATATAGTTTTAGGATTAAACTACGTAAGACGAAAACCAGAAGTGCGCCCTACAGCTGCCAAACCCTGCCTCCTCCCATCACAAGCAACCCCATCGTACAATCATATTCATAAAATTGTCCAGCTCTCTCTTACAGCTAATTTAGTTGTGTGCCCTAAAAACTCCTTTTAGAACCTCATCTCTTATGGTTAGAAACCTTCTAATTTCAAGTCTGAATTTGTTCATGGAGAGTTTATACTAATTTCTTGTGCCAACATTGTCTTTTATCTTAAATAGCTCTTTGATAAATACCCTCCCTGGTATTTACTTCCCCTGTGTTGAAAGCAATCATTTCTTTTCTCAGCCTTCTTTTTGTTAGATTAAACAAGTCAAGATCTTCCAAGTCTCCTTTCATAAGATAGGCATTTCATTCTCCTGATCAGCTTAATAGCCCTTCTTTGCACCTGTTCTAGTTTAAATTTATTACTCTTGAACATGAGTGATTGGAGATGTACACAGTATGCCAAGAGATCTCAGTGCTGTGTACAACTGCATTAATGCTTCTCTATCTGTGCAAGAAATGCGTTACCTGATGCAACCTAGAATTATATTTGCCTTTTTCCCAGCTGCATCACTTTGGTTAACTCATAGTTGGCCTGTGATAAACTTATACTGAGATCTCTTTTCTTTTCTGTTGCTTCCAACTTCTGAACCCACAACATGTAGCAGAAATGCTTATTAGACCCTTAGTGCATGACCTTGAACTTCGCACTAATCAGTTTCATCTTATTTCTGTCACTCCACTCATTAAGGTCATCTGGCCTTCCTGTGTAATATCCTGATCCTCTTTTTAATGACAGTGCCCTCCAGCTGTGCATCATCACTAAAATGTCATTAGTACATTCCTACTTTTTGTGCCGAGGTCATTAATAAAAATATTGAATAAGATTGGTGCCAAGACCTATGTTTGAGTAACTCCATTAGTAAACGCTTTCCAGTCCAATAATTCACCTTTCACTACTCCCATTTATCTCCTTTTTCCTTTTAGCCCATTACTTATTCATTTGACATTTCTAGTGCCTGATCCTCACCTAATTTTACTAATAATTTTCCATGTGGTACTATGTCAAATGCTTTACTAAAGTCCAAGTAGATTATTCTGATCTGGTAAACCCATGTTGTGTTGGGTCCCCTTTACCTTCATACATTTAATTATTCTTTCTTTCACAACTTGTTCTAATTGGGAAGGAAAGAATAATTGCATAGTACTGAGGTCAGACTAACAGATCTATAATTGCCCAGGTCACTATTTTCCTACTTTATAAATATAGATGCAACATTATTTTTCACCGGGCGTAGGTAGATGATTATTCTCCCAAAAAGATTAAAAGCCTTATTATTGGACTAATTATCTCGTGTCAGTTTTTTAAAGTATTCTGGGCTGGAAATTACCCCTCCCAGTTTGAATGCATTAAGCTCTTTGAATTCTTCTCCCACCTCAGCTGTGGTGATTTTCATTTCTAGATGCTCATTTTTATAAGCCATACTGATTTCATGCATATGTTTCATTTTATTTTGTTTACTGAAAATGAATGCTATAATATGTTACCTTATAATTAGCAGACATCTCTACAGTGTATAAGAGAGCAAAAAACAGAATCAGTTTGTAGTACTGCATTCACAGGTAATCAAATGTTAATACTTGACAACAAATTTCCAGTTTGCAAAGTTCCTTGGCCTTGTAAAAATCTAAACAGAAACTTGTTTCTATAATATGGAAGAGTTTTTTAATAAATTTAATTATTTATTAATTGCTGAAAGAGAAATGCCTTTGGATGAGAAATCTCACCAAGAAAGAAGACCAGAAACAGCAAGAAATAACTCCTGTTGGGAAAAAAAAACATGTTTCCCCTCCCCTAAAAATAACAAGATATTATTAATTAAACTGATGAATAAAGCAAATCAAATACCTCCCTGTTCAGATTGTCTCAATCTCCTAAAAATATTTTTAAAAAATCACTTCAGCCCCAACTTTGCAAAGATGTATGTGCTATTTAATTTTAAGCATGTAAGTACTGTAGTCTTATTTAAGACAGTGGATCTCCTTTTGTGCTTTAAGTTATGTGAGTAAGGATTTGCAGGATCTTAAATGAGTCAGAATGGGTGAGAAGGGAAATTAAGTACTTACATTTTCCAAAAATTATTTATTTTGGAGTTTTACAAAAACTATCAACATAAACATGAACACCATAATGTTACTTTTCTCTAGCAAAACAGAAAATCAAAATATACAATGAAAAACTTTAACAAAGCTAAAATCCTTCTTTCTGGAATTGGTGTCACTGATGGGGTATTGTCAGGACCAAAGGCAGAGAGGATTTCAGCAAGACTAAAATATAAACCCTATAACACAGCTTGTCAAACTGACTCAGGACACCAAAGTATGTTGCAACCCTATTAGACTTGCAAGGGCTGAAGCCTAAACTGTACCTCCACCAGGGCAGCAGTATTGGAGTGCCAATCCCTTTTCTCCCTAATCAGGACAGCAGACTCAGACTCTGCTTCTCTCCAGCCCCCCACCTCCCCATCTTGTGGTGGTCATTTTGTAATTGTGTTGTCAGAAGGGGGTTCGTTCCGGTGTAGTGAAATTTGAGAAGCTCTGTTAAAATGGTGTTTTTAATGGGCCCATGTATTTTATCTTAGTATTCATAGCGATCACATATAACACTTAATCCTGATTTAAACATGTTATATGATATATAAAGTCAGTATAGTTGTCAGTTTTTTTCATTTAAGGTATAGCTTAAATTGTATTACTTCTTTGAAACACAGAAATAAGAAAAAAAAGATTCCATTGATGAATGGAGAAGAGGTGGACATGGATCTTTCTGCAATGGAGTAAGTTGGTTTGTTGAAGGCAAAGGGAAATTGTCTCCTCCATGCCTATGAGTTATTCCCTTAATAGTATTAATAATTAATAAGTGCCCTATGCACATGTTGAGGTTTTTGTGATACTATCTCTCAATTCATAATATTTGTTTTTTTCCTGTCATCTGTCATTTTTATGTTTGCTATTGTTGTTCAATATTTGAGGTATAGTTTCCTAATTGTGGATAGTTTAGGAAATTCTGATAATTGTAAATCGAGTAATATGAGCTTTCCCTCTCTCCAGAAGTTTTGCCAGGTCTGTAATCTTTTGTACTCCTAGTCACATTTTCTCACAAGTGACTTCATTTTTTCTTCATGTCTCCCTCCATATGCCTAGAGCGTCTGTCTTGTCTCTGCATAAGGAACAAGAAGTCCTGTGGCACCTTAAAGATTAACAGATTTACTGGAGCATAAGCTTTCGTGGGCAAAGACCCACTTCGTTAGATGTTTCCTCTTAAAACTTCTTTCTTTTGGTTATTCTTTTATTGCTAGTAACCATTCTGGCTTTAATTCTAGATGTTTTCCAAATTTATATATATGTACAATTGAATAAATATAGAAACACTTACATTACAACATGAGATATGCTTATGTTCAGTGTTAATTCTCATCATCTTCCTGTGCCCTCTCCTATCCATTGTTTGTCACTGTCATCATCTTGCTGTGTTACCAACTTTTACATGGTAAGTTTCTTGTAACAGAGGCTTTTTTTTTTTTTTACCTGTGAAGCATCGTATGCAACTACAGTGCTATATAATATTGCATTGGAAAAAAACCTCCCTTTTGGAGGGCACCACTGGAGAATTTAATTTAGGAAATTGAGATGATGGTAAATTAAACCTTTTGACTCTGGGTCACTACTTTAAATCCCATATAGTAGTACTTCTAATCACTGTTAGGTACTAGGGATATCAACATGTAAATGACTACATGATTAACCAGTAAGCCTGGATTTATTGGTTAATCCTGTCAACTACACACATTTCCCCCCCTGCTGCAAGGGTGAGGGGAGGTGGAATATTGCATTGGAAAAAAAACACTGTGGAGAGGCACCAAATCTGCTTCCCGCCTCCAATCCCCATGCTGCTGCCTCTGATAGAGAGGCAGCAGCACAGAGGGTAAGGGGGGGCAGGCGGGAGCTGATATGTGCAGGGAGATGGTTTTTAAGCCAACTCTCCATGTGTGCCACTCCAGGATCCTCCCCCCCCCCCCGCCCTCCCTTGCTGTCTCTTAAGAAGGCAGCGGAAGTGGGCAGGAAGGAACCGGTGTTGGCGGGGGGAACAGGGGGACCGCTTAAAAGCTTCCCTGCTCTCTCTTCCCACTTCCATGCTGCTGCCTGTATTCTACGGGGCAGCCTCTATCTGCAGTGAGCCTGGGCTCTGTCTACGGCAGTAGCCTCCTGTTCGTGGGGAATCCGAGCTCCCCTCAGACAGGGGCTGCTGCCATGGAGCAGCCTCTGTCCATGGGTATCTGGGCCTCCTCTGCCCCCCCTCCCCCCGAGCAGGGGCTGCCGCCGCGAATCAACCTCTGTCAGCAGGGAGCTCGGGCTTACCCACTGCCTCTGATACAGAGGCAGCAGTGTGGGGTGGCAGAGGGCTGCCCAGGACTTGGGTAGGGAGCACACTGACGGCTGGCTTTGCCCCAGGGACTATTGAATATTTGTGTAACTGCTAAAAGTTGATGCGGTTACACAACTATTCAATTACATGCTATCTAACATCCCTGTTAGGTACATGTGAAATGAACTGGAGATTCTCATCAGTTTCCACCATGATAGCTGTTATAAGCCATCCATTTCAATTGTCTCTTATTGGCCACCTTGTTTGTACTCTTTGCACTGTTCAACCATGCCATATACAGTCTCTGAGAAAAGAGAATTAAACACATTGAGAATACTACTTATTTTGCTATTACCTTTCATATTGTTGTTAAGGAAAATGTTTATTTCCAGGTTTTCCTATTTAGCATGCTTAACTGCGGTTTACCATTTTTTGTTAATTTACAATTAGCTGAAACATCATTTTTGTTTACTATTGTAGGGTTATAATGCTTTAAGCTATGAATCTTTGTGTCTCTTTTTAGTGCTGATTCTCCTTTACTCTGGATAAGAATAGATCCTGATATGTCTGTATTGAGGAAAGTAGAATTTGAACAAGCTGACTTCATGTGGCAATATCAGCTTCGATATGAGAGAGATGTAGTTGCACAGGAAGAATCCATTTTGGCATTGGAAAAGTTCCCCACTCCTGCTTCACGACTTGCACTGACTGATATACTAGAACAAGAGCAGTGTTTCTACCGAGTGAGAATGCTGGCCTGCTTCTGTCTTGCAAAGGTGAGATCATATAACACAGCAATAATGAGAGAAATCTGCTAGACATTGTAAACATTTGAAAATGAGTTTAAAATCACCATAATTTTTAAACTGGCTTGATATCTGGCCTATTTAAAGGGATTTGCCAAGTATTTTTAGCATGACTGATTTGAAAGGAAAGCTTTATTATTTTAGTCTGTAAATGTAGACAGCAGAAAGCTTTCATAATAATTGTCAAAATTGAGATGTCAGACATTTAAACCACAAGGGATTTTTCCAGATTTCATTAAGTTGCCGAAATAAAAGAACTTTTGTTTAAATTTTTTTCAGAGCCAAAAGTATTTTATTTTGGTGGGAAAGTCCTTGGCCCGTCTTCTGAGAAATCTGGTGAAGTGGTATATTTCCCCTTTATAACATGAGAGAGACTACTGTGTGCATTCACATTGCTACACTGTATATCTTTAGGTTGAGTGAAGCAAAAATAATTTAGTCTGCATTTGAAAATTTAGAATCAAATTGTTGACTTAAAAAAGGGGGGAAATAGTTTGGATACAAAATTAATAAATATTAATGGAGTTCAAATGAGAAGCAAATTGAATATCACTAGAAACATACAAGTGAAAATGTAAAAAGAATGAAAATAAAAAATCTTATGGAAGCATAATCAAGAAGTAGCTGGATGTTTTCTGGTGTGCAGTAGATTAATCTCGCTGAACTTCCTTTCATTATGAGGATGAATACAATAAATATTGATTTGAAAATATTTTTAGTCACATTTTCAAAATCAAAAGACTCTGCTCAGGGGCCTGGGTTGCGGGTCCCTGGGAGATGTACGCCTCACTCCCTGGTCCGAGGGTCTGCTTTATGCGTTTCCCCCATCCCACTGGTACACAAAGTGCTCCTGAGGGCCTGGGAGTTCAAGGCTTCCCTCATTCTCATAGCGCCAGCGTGGTCCAGACAGCACTGGTTCATGTCTCTGCTGAGCCTCTCCTGCGAGAGACCAATTGCCCTTCCGCTGTATGCGGCTGTGTAGTGGGGTGGAATGGCCACCCACTGAGCCAGAGGCGGAGGAACCCCTCTGGGAGCCATTTTGGGCCCAGCCTAGCCCCGCCCCCTCACCTGACCAGAAGTCAAAGGGCGGGGCTAGGACTATAAGAAGGCTGCCGAGGAGCTCAGTCAGGGCCCAGCCTCTGAAGGAGCCGGTGGCCTGTCTGGAGCTCCTGCCTGGGGAGGCTAAGACCCGGGCTAGGCCGCCCTCAGCGGCCGCCTCGGAAGCCAGCCAAGGCTTCCCTGCCAGGGCTACTGAGGCCTGGCCACGCCAGCCAGCGGAACCTCCCGGGGACCCCGAGGACTGGACCGAGCCGCTGGACCAGCTGGAACCCCGATGGGTACTGGAACGCCGGGGCCGGGTGACCCCGCGGGACGCTGCGGGGTTCCAACCCCTTGACCCCTGGATTGGGCCAGCCGGACCCTGCTGGGATGACAGCGCCTCGACTCCCTGCTCAGACCTGCTGGAGGTACAGGTACCAGCGAAGGGGGAGACAAGAAGCGGCCCAGGGGGTTAGCATGGGCTGAGAACTGCCCTAGGCCAGCAAGTTGCGGGCTGGAGCCCCTGCTGAGCCCGTAGCAGCTGAACTGCTGCATTCAGGGCCCCTGGGCCGGGGCGCAGGAGAGTGGGTGGGCCTGCGCCCCCTGCCACCCACTAACCGGGTGGCAGTCTCCCCCCTTTGCCACTGCTGCAGGTGCACTACCTGCCCAGCTCTTGAACTAGGAGCGTCTACAAACCTGGGTGTTTGTCTGCGGCCCTGCCTTGGGTTAGGGCCGGCTCAGCTTACTGTGGTTTGTTGCCATTTGTTGCCCTGCTCGAGGGCCTGGGCCTCCGTATGGTGGTCTTGGTACCTGGCCAGGATCCGGACCGGACCTTTTTAAAGGGCCAGGACTAGGACTGTTGCCCTGCCCTAACTGAGTTAAGGGACTTAAGTATACGCAGAATTTCTTCCCCCATGGCCCGGGCCTGAAGCAAGGCCGGGCCTCTGAACTATTGTCTCTCACCCCGACCTGAAGTAATGCCGGAGATAGACTCACAGACTCGGACTGTTTTAAGGCACGGTAGGGCCATAGGGCGGACTATCCACCCATTGGGCCAGGGCGGAGGAACCGCCTCCGAAAGGCCTGCCGACCTACAACTAACAACCGCCCCCGGAAGGGGGGAAAAGCTCAGGCTATAGTGGACATTGCCGGAGGGCAGTGTCCTGAAAGACTGCGCCACCTGCCGGCCGATCTAATTCCCCGAGCAGACGGCAGGGGGCGCTGTGGTGGAGCCGGGAGCCCGCTACAGGCTGTCATAATACAGGACTTCGGCAGGCTTCATCATCCTGTGGTCTCTATACCTAATGGCCTGGAAGCTCCATAGCTGACACCGGTAGAGCTGCAGTGCTCAGAGTGGGTGCAGGAGGTCCTGCTAGGGAGTAGGAAACCTTCCACTAGGGCCACCTACCTGGCTAAATGGAAGCGTTTCTCTATCTGGGCTACCCATCAGGGGATTTCTTCTATGGATGCCCTGGTCCTGCTGGTCCTGGATTGTCTACTGGATCTCAGGGTCCAAGGGCTATCTTCCTTGTCAATTAGGGTACACCTAGCAGCTATCTCTGCTTTTTACCTGGGCTCCCAGGGCAAGATGATCTTTGCAGACCTCTCATGGTGTATCATTTTCTGAAGGGGTTGGACAGGCTTTATCCACATGTCCAACAACCTGTTCCTCAGTGGGACCATAAACTGGTCCTGACCAGACTCACATGCTCCTCCTCCCCCTTCGAGCCTCTGGTGACGTGTTTGCTGGAAGGTGTCATTCTTAGTGGCTATCACGTCAGCCAGATGTGTGTCAGAGTTAAGGAGCTTTATCTTGGACCCTCCTTACACAGTCTTCTTCAAGAATGTGGTTAGGATACACCCTCCCCCCGCCTTTCTACCAAAGGTAGTGTTTCAGTTTCATGTCTCTTAAGACATTTTGCTCCCACTTTTTACCCTAGGCCTCTGGTAAAGAACAGGCTTTACACACTCTAGATCAGTGTTTCTCAACCAGTGGTATGAGTACCCTTAGGGGTACTCAAGAGAAGTCTGGGGGGGCGGGGGCATCAACTCAACTGAAATATGGAGAAAACTGAATTTTTGTTTTAAATTTTACAGCGCTTTATTGTTTTTGTATTTTTTACACCCAAAAATTGCATCGCCCGCTTGGCTATGATTAAGTTGTTCAAACAAATGTGTTGCAATGGTAAAAAAAAAAAATTGTCTGAGAAAACTGTAGGTACTGAGGGTACTCTTTTAAAAAAAAAAAGGGGGGGGGAGTACTTTATTAAAAAAAGGTTCCTCTCTAGATGTTAGGAGAACACTGGCCTTTCATTTAGTCAGGACAAAGCCTTTTTATAGGTCTCTGCAGTTTCTGGCTATTGCGGAGAGACTCAAGGGCTAGCCAGTCTCTGCTCAGAGGAGTTCTTCATGGATAACCGCCTGCATCAAGGAGTTTCACCTTATCAGCATCCTATACAACAAACAAAAGAAAATCAAGGAGGAGGTGTCAACATTAGAAACTCTCATAAAAAACCAAGCTTCCACATATACTTCCTCTTCTTCAGACTTTACTAAAACGCAACAAACCACCTACACGGATCACTTCATCTCCCCTCAGAAGGAAAAGGACAATAAACTATCCAAACTCTGACACGCCTCAGGATCTCTCATTCCCAATACTTTCAGCTTACCTAGCAACATTGTCAACCTATCCAGCCACACTCTTAGCCCAGCAGAAGAATCTGTCCTCTTGAGGACTCTCCTTCTGCCCCACCTCGCGTATTTTCACAGCCTCTGCCTAAAGGAATATTTCCATCACACAGATGTACCACACACTGACCTTGCAGCTTCTCCCCGCCAATCCCACAAGAGGACGGCTTCTATGTGGACCCCTAGTAATGGTTGTAACGAGAGTCTTGACTTCTAAATTGATTGCTTCCGCAAATGTACATGGGCTGACATTGTCAGCAAACAACATCCTATAACATATAACCTCAGTCATGCAAAATGCAATGTTATACACAGCCTCAAAAACATTCTAACATCATAATCAAAGAGGCTGTCAAAGGGGGTGCTGTAGACATTATGAACAGGTGACCAAACAACTCACCAACACCAGATTCTACAAGCTTCTCTCCTATGATCCCACTAAAGAATACCAAAAAACCTAAAACAACTGCTCATGAAGCTTCCTGATGCTGCTCAGGACCAAATTTACAGTAACACCCTCCCTAATCCCAAACCTGGAGTTTTCTGTCTGTTACCCAAGATACACAAAACTGGGAATCCCGGACGACCCATCATCTCAAGTATTGGCACACTTACAACAGGATTATCTGGCTATATTGACTCTCTCCTCAGACCCTATGCTACCAGCACTTTTAGGGTATGTCTACACTACCACCCTAGTTCGAACTAGGGTGGTTAATGTAGGCAACCGAAGTTGCAAATGAAGCCCGGGATTTAAATTTAAAATTTCCCGGGCTTCATTTGCATAACGGTAGTTTGGAATAGGAAGCCTAATCCTAACTACCTACTCCGTGCCGCGTGTAGCCGCGGGCACGGAGTCCGAACTAACGGGCATTTAAAAATGGCGGCCCCCTGCAAGATGCAAATGAAGCCCGGGAAATTTAAATCCCTGGCTTCATTTGCAACTTCGGTTGCCTACATTAACCACCCTACTTCGAACTAGGGTAGTAGTGTAGACATACCCTCAGCTATCTTCGAGACACCACTGACTTTCTGAGGAAACTACAAAACATCAGTAATCTTCCTGAAAACACCATCCTGGCCACTATGGATGTAGAAGCTCTTTAAACCAACATTCCACATGAAGATGGATTACAGACTATCAGGAATACAATCCCTGATGACACCACTGCATACTTGGTTACAGAGTTCTGCGACTTTGTCCTCACCGACAGCTGCATCAAGGAGTGTTATGATCTGGCTGAGGTTCCAGCCCCACCTCTACATCTTTTGTGGCTCAGGTCCCTATTCTGGATATCTGTAGGGCTGCCATGTGGTCTTCAATCCACACCTTTGTCAACCACTACGCACTGGCTCACCACGCTGGGGAGGATGCAGCTCTTGGCAACATCCTCCGCTCAGTAGAAGATTAGAACTTTGACCCTATGTCCTGAGATTTCTGCTTTGGAGAAGGTGTTCAGTTTTTATTAACTTTATTGAGCAAAATAATAATTTCCTCTAGATATTTGAGACATGGTTGTCTCCTAACTAGAGCTGTGATTACTGTTGTGAAAAATGTGGTTGCAGAACTATGGATTTTCATTTTGATGCTCAGAAGTAGTATGTGATATTCTAGGATAAAACAGTAGTTATTAACTACACTGAATACAACATCTGCTTAATATATTGCATTCAAAACCATTAGTAGCAGATGAAGCAGCCAGATGACACATTGAGCTATAATCACCTGAAATTTTAATAGTGGTATGAAATAATCTTTTTGGCTTTCTAGACATGTTGGTTATTTAAGTATAATTTTAGTTGAAATTAAAATGTACCTTAGCTGGCCTATCAACAAATACTACCATCAACCAGGTAATGATTTTTCAGTGAATCAGTATCAAAAGTGAAGGAAATGCAATAACACCTGTACAGCTCCCTGAGTAGATGATACCTGTGGAAATGACCATGAAGACAAAAGAGAAAACCAAGTTCTTGAGTTCTTTTTTGAATGGGACACGTAAGCTTTGGATTCTGCTAAATAGACAATGATGCTATTTTGCTGTAGAATCACAAATTAGCAGTAAAGATCCTCCATTGCTACGTGATCATATTGAAGGATGAATGAATAGCCAGGTGTTTTTATTGTGATGTACAGTATAAGGGTACAAGAATGCTTAAAAATACATTGTTGGAGGAATATGATGAGAACGGTGTAAGTTAGATAAGAACAACGAACCTGTCCTAGAGCTTTTATAGTCCCTAAAAGTAGAAATAATTTGAGACAAGCTTCTTACCTTGTGATGTGGGAAACTTTCATTCATTTAATTTATGTATGCATGGAAGATCTTCACCAAAGGCCATGAACAAACTACTGCACATAAATAGAACAGAGAAACAGAAAAAATGGTTAAGTTTATGATTGAAAAGGTAAGAAATTAATGTGACTAAGTTAGAAAGTATTAAAAGACACTGCTGTTGGTTCAATTTACCATAGATGGTCTTGACACCCTCTACTTTGCAGCAAACTGCTTAAGTAAAAAATTAATATGCATTCTTTTAAAAATTATGGTATGCAGTATTTATGTAAATAACAGTTTATACCATGTTGATGTTTTAATCTTTGGTAATACATCTCCTGAATGTGTATGAATTACTCTGATACAGAAATTTTAGAATTGAGGATATAACTTCCATTGTTACAGTAACATTTATCTCTGGAAAACAAAAGTGTTCAGCAGCCTTGGGCATGTAGATGTGAGGTTTCTCTCTGTGGGCACGTCTACACAGCAGATGTCTACATCTACATCAATTGCGTAGCTTAAGTTGAAATATCTTATTACGGCTTTTGGCGCTATCTTTACACAGCAGGAAGTCCGAGAAAGAGCACTCTTCTTCCAACTTCCCTTATTCATCGTAAAATGAGTGTTACAGGAGTCAGAGTAAGAAGTCTTCCAGTTTGCCATTATTTTGACATTGTCGAAATAACTGCTTATAGTGTAGACACGAAACATGTTATTTTAGAATAATGTCAGTTATTGTGAAATAACACTGCTGTATAGATGTACCTCGTGAGAGGGTTTGTGCATTACAGAGGAGAGGTAGAATCAGCTTTGTCATCTTGGGTTAAAAGCACTCTTTAGCTCCTTCTCTGTTTCTTTACCCAAGAAACCTGGCAGTTTCCTGTTTCCATATTTTCTGCCTGTCTGAGTGAAAATTGTTTCCTGGAAGTGACTCTGTTGCCCTTCTAGAAACATGAGAGGAAAAAATATCAATGTGGCTCTGTCAGACCTTAGTCAGAACATCATAATCACAGATCCAATTCTGCCTTGCAGTATAAAATATACTCTTCTGTGAGGGTCCTTTACCAAAGGCAAACTGTTCAACCATTACTGCCAAATCATAGAAATGCATAAAGTCCTGATGGTAACATTAAAAATTATATAAATAAATACAGTGTATATTTTAATGTCTGCAGACATTTACTATTCTATACACTAAAGATCTCAGAATGATGGCCAGGCCCTAGGATAACTATAGCTGTGTCTTTGTGGAGTAATAGTTCATTACAGTGAAACAGATCTCAGCAAGATTTGCCTGACTTCGTTCTGCTTTTGGTCCATGAATACAGGAATACATAAATTCAGACAGGAGCCTGAATTGTCTTTTACTCATGGGGTGGTCTTTTGCTTCTGAGGTGGTTGACATGTGGTTGAAATCTATGTTGAGATTATTGGCTGGGTAAATTTGGGAAGTTATTATTGCAAATGCCTCTTCCGTAATTGGCTTCTGTAGAGACAGAAAACTTGGCTTAATGAGCACAAAATATTTGTCTAAAATATAAAAAGAGGAAATAATGAAAAACAGAAATTGATCATGCAATGATAATTAGTTGCAGATTTCCTATAAGCAAAAAGACTTCCATACACTTTAGTTCCAGTGCATAGATGGTATGTTGGAGATGATGGCATATTGATAAAAATATGCAACTGTTGAAGAGCAGTTTATTTTGTCAAATTATTATTGTTGGTTGTTTTTTTTTAATTGTTGGAAATACATATGTTTTGCTTTTGTTCAGCCAATCATAAATTTGCAGAGGTGATGGTAATATGCCTTCCCTTCCTCCTAATTATATAGATTGCAAATTCTATGGTAAGTACATGGACAGGACCACCAGCCATGAAGTCACTCTTTACCCGAATGTTTTGTTGTAAAAGTTGTCCAAACATTGTGAAGACCAACAACTTCATGAACTTTCAAAGCTACTTTCTGCAAAAGGTAAAAGATATTTTTTCATTGTAATTTTTAAAGATATGTCAGAAGTTATTTTCTACAAATGGCAAATTGTACAATATAAATTGTAAAAACACCATCTGTGCCACAAGCCAAAAATCACTGGTTCTCTCCACACTCTCGGTATGAAGATTGTATCTAACTTTCTTGTCTGTTCGTTGCATTCTTGTCAACACTAACTTGAAAGTTATAACTGTTTTCGTTCTGAATATCTAAAAGAGAGCAGCAGTCATTTGAATTTAAAATATATTTCACTATTCAAAAGAACCAAGTATATGGGCATAATAGACGAAAATGCTTTGCAATCATGTGCAAACTTAATCTTACACTTATTGTTTTATTTACCGTGATTAAACAATTGTTGTTCCACTTATGTAAAGTTAAATTACTCATATTATTTGTCCGCTGTTTTTTTATTTCATTAATGACCAAGAATCTCTTCTAAGACAAATCTTATTCAAATTAGGGATGTGAAAGGTTAATTGGTTAACCAACTAACCAGTAAGCATCACCCTAAATGGGTAATGCTTGCCAGTTCTGGTTAACCATCTGGCTGGAGCAGCTCTCCACCCACCTAATTCAACCTTGCAGCGCCAGCCGGAGCAACCCCTCTGTGTGTGGTGGGGCGGGCAGCCTCTTCCCTAGAAACGGGGCTGGCAGCTCTTACCAGCTCCGCTTCCGGGGAAGCGGCTTTGCTGCAGCGGGGAAGCGGCTTTGCTGCAGCAGTGAAGCCAGCTCCCCAGGGGCTGGACCAGTAGGAGCTAGCAGTCCCACTGCTAGGGAGGCTTCACTGGGCTTGAGGCTTTGCTGGGCATTATACTTCAGAGCCTGCAGTGCATGTAACTGGTAAGATTTTCAATGGTTACACGTTTACCTTTTTAACTGACTTTTGACATCCCTAATTAAAATGTCATTACTAATTCGCCTGTAGAATAGAAGAATCTTGTCACTGTTGCCCTTTGTTTCTCTCTCTCCCACTTTTTGTTTGTCAGCCCCATGTGTTGCATCTCAATTTAGATTCTAAACTTCTCAAGTTAAGGACTGTCTGTCTTTTATACTGTATGTGTGCAGTGCCTAGCATAAATCCCTATGCTCCTTGGTACTGTTGTGATTAAAAATAACAATTTACAATGATTGACAGTATTTTCTTGTCAAATTCTTTTTTAAGAAAATTCTGGATTTTTGAGTTGTCCCATATGCCTTATTCCTCCTAAATTTAGTTTTAATCCCACTTCTTTCACATCCTTCTCCCATTCTTCCCTCCAAAATTACTCATCCCTTTTCACCATTTCAGCGTCTCTCATCCCAGACTTTCATATTCTGGCAAATGCAGATGCATTGGGTCTTTGTTCATTCTCTGCCACTCTTTTCAGTGTTGTTTCTCTTCCCAGAACACACAAACTTCAGAATCCTACATTTTAGATTTTGCTTCTGATGATGTTTCATTTGCCATGTTTAGCCTTATTTGCCTGGCATCAGCTTCCTGTTCTGTATACGTGGGCCCATTTAAAATCTGTTTCCATCAGAGCTAACTGTTTTTAGAAAATAACATCACAGCACTTCTAACTAAAAATTGTGTAAACATTTGTATAAGGCATGAATTTTGGCTTTTCTAAGAGTTGTTGTTGTGAAACTGTTCATTGCTCATTATTTGAGGTAATTTTTTGTTTTCCCTGCTAATGTAAGAATTTTGTTTCAATTTTCACACAGACTATGCCTGTTGCTATGGCCTTGCTGAGGGATGTTCATAACCTCTGTCCTAAAGAAGTTTTAACATTTATTTTAGATCTAATTAAGTACAATGACAATAGGAAAAATAAGGTAAGGTTGCAAATAGGGTACAAATATTTGACAATCTATTTAATAACTCTTGTTATGTGCAGTGTACAGAGCAGTGCCCTGTGGCGGTGAGTATGTGTGCAGGTACACATATATATAAAATGTGTAACACAAGCACATATTCAATAAAGCTGGTAATAGATAACAAACTAGTAAACGTAGAGCCCCAAGAAGGCTATCTGGCTACATAGCAATTATTTCCCAGCTAACTGGATATGCTTATGGTATGTAAATTAATATATTTGTATTACTAACATTGACTTTAGTCACAATTAGGTAGAAAACAAGAGAAAACTTTGGCAAAATTTCATGGCTTAGGTTCCTCTGTCAGTGGTTTCCAAATGCTGAAAAGCATCAAAAATATGGAAAATTCTGTAGCAGAGAGTATTCTAGGACTGTCTTTTCCAGTTGAGAGAGAGCTGTCCCTACCCTTTTCTTCCAGCCCTGTAATTTGTTATTAAAAGCCTACTCATTTTAACGTGTATCTGTCTAGTTTATCCTTCCTGGCTAGTTGTTCATGTCCCATTCACCAATGACACTTGAGGAGAATGTTGTAAATAATGTCATTATTTACATTAAGCAAAATAAGCACAGTTAGGAAACAGAATTTCAAACCTGAGTATGTAGAGGAAGAGAAATGGCCTTGTATTTAAGGTAAGAGATTGAGTCTTTGAAGATTGAGGATCAGTTCTCAGCTATGCCACTGACTTTGTTTGATCTTGATCAAGTCGTTTAATCACTCCATGCCTCAAATCCTTATATGTAAAATTAGGATGATGGATGATACTTCCCTACTTTCTAAGGATGTTCCAAAAGTACTACAGTAAAATTCCGTTGGTCCGGCATCCAGTACTCCGGCACTCCTGATGGTCCGGCACCATCAGGAACCTGGAAGTGCTCTGGCTGCTGGACAATTGGAGCTGCTCTGCGCCCGGCTTCCCAATTCAGCTGCTGCTAAAACTGACCAGCAGCTGAATCGGGGAAGCTGGGGGCAGAGCAGCTGGGATGCTGCCGGGTTGGTCCCGTGGCGCTTTCCCTTGGGGCTGCGGGACCAACCTGGCAGCACCCCAGCTGCTTTTGGGGACGCCTGGGGAAGAGCAGCTGGAGTGCTGCCGGGTTGGTCCCACAGCGCCGAGGGGCAGTGCTGCGGGACCAACCCAGCAGCACCCCAGCTACTCTGCCCCAGGCATTCCCAAGTCAGCTGCTGCTGAAACTGATCAGCAGCTGACTCCAGGAAGCCTGGGGCAGAGCTGCTCTGCCCCGGGCTTCCTGGAATCAACCGCTGGTCAGTTTCAGCAGCAGCTGAATCCGGAACGCCTGGGGCAGAGCAGCTGGGGTGCTGCCGGGTTGGTCCCACAGCGCTGAGGGGCGGCGCTGCGGGACCAACCCGGCAGCACCCCAGCTGCTCTGCCCCAGGCGTCCTGGATTCAGCTGCTGCTGAAACTGACCAGCAGCGGCTGAATCAGGGACGCCTGGGGCAGAGCTGGACTATCAGAAGGGGGGCTATGAGGGGTCTGTGGTGGCATCCCCCCCACCCCACCCCAGACCCCTCATAGCCCCCCCTTCCGATAGTCCGGCATATCTGATAATCCGGCACCCCCTGGGTCCTAAAGATGCTGGATTATCGGAAGTTTACTGTACATAGAAAATACCCACAAAAGCACCAAGCGGAAGAGAGCTCGACATGGAAATTCATGTGTATGCTCCTTAATAAAAGGTGTCCTGATTTTCAGAAGACAGCGCCCATTTACACCAGTAAAAGTTTGAGTTCCTACTACCTCTGAAAATATAGACATCTGAACATGAAATAAAGTGCCTAATATAATATATGCATGTTTGAAAGTGTCGGACCTTATTTCAAATCAAGTAGATGAGAAAAACATTGCATTCACTGATGTTTTGGGGGGAAGAGAACAGTCATAGTATGACTATTATCAGAATATTCATTGATTTTTTACATGAGGATTAATGATAACGCTGTCTGCCTGCTATAGCTGTGTCACCTAACTTCAAAAGTATCTACACTAGCCACTAAATCATTCAGTTTAATAGCCCCCTTGCATCCACCCCCCTCTTATCAGGCTGCATCCCACCTTCCCCCCCAATGACTTGTGGTCCCCCCCCCCCCAGCAGGCCACATCCTGGCCCCCGCACCGCTCCCGTGCCCCCCCATAGACCCCGCATGGCTCCCACCCCACCCCCCTCAGATAACCAGAATTTTTAGGTTACTGGCATGCCCTAATCCCCAGGCTTGTAGGATAACACAGGTTTTACTGTACTTTGTATAGGAGCAAACTGAGCTAAGTGCTTTAGCATGATTTGTTTTATTTTAAAAAATAAACAGTGCAATGTTCACTACCTCTCTTTGTTCAATTGATGGTCCTTTGATTCAGTTTTCAGACAATTATTATCGTGCAGAACTGATTGATGCACTAGCCAACTCTGTAACTCCTGCAGTCAGCGTGAACAATGAAGTTCGAACTCTGGATAATCTAAATCCTGATGTTCGACTCATACTTGAAGAGATTACCAGATTCTTAAATATGGAAAAGCTTCTGCCCAGTTACAGACATACTATTACAGTCAGGTATGATTTAATAATTTCTAAAACTTCTACGAAGAAATATAAGGAGATGATCGACATAATCATGTTTAATGTATTTTCTTAAAATTTCTTATGTCCTGCTCTTAACACTAATGTGATCACATTGAGGTTACTTTCCCTAATTTTAAATGATGTGCTCTCTTTATTTTAAATACACTAAAAAGAACATTAACAGAATGCAGGAAAATATTTTTTGCCATAAGGACACTAAAAGGCATGCAGAGAACATTCTTTCTTTTTAAAAAAATTGTGAGGCATATAAGGTATTTTTAAACCATACAGTTAAGAAAACTTTAAAATATCAGGAAGAAAATTAAGTTGTCATAGAACAAATAAATGCAAATACTAGTGTTACTGAAACTTTAATGTTGAAAAATTAGGCATTCAAATCATCAAATTCTAAAAATCTGTATTTTAATGGCAATTTAAATTGGTCATATATTGTATCCCATATTGATCATTCACAGTACATTTACGAAAATTATGCAAAGGGAACAATTGGGACTATAAAAAATACAAAACATCATGGGGCAGGTTTTCTGCTGGTGTACATTAGAACAGATCCTTTGAAGCCAACCTAGGGAATTTGGTGCAGTGTTTCTATTTACACTGTAAACTCATCTTTTATGAATTGTACTTGCCTACAACCCTGACAGCCATACAAACTCACGGTGGTATAGTAATTTGGATACTTTTATCCTAGAAAATTTGCAGTGAAGTTTACAAATTTATATTGTACTGTCAAAGAAAGTAGCTTCATTAATCACAGCGATTAATAGTCTAGAAACTTACTGCAAATTGTCCTCCCTTCTCACTCCTACCCTCCATCTAGCTGTTTGAAAGCCATTCGTGTTCTTCAGAAGAATGGACATGTCCCAAGTGATCCCGCTCTCTTTAAGTCATATGCGGAATATGGACACTTTGTTGATATCCGAATAGCAGCTTTGGAGGCAGTTGTTGATTACACAAAAGGTAATTTTTTGAGAAAACTTTTGATCACTGCATAAAATTCACATGCAAATGCAGAACCTGAACAGTTACCTCCAGCTCATTTGGTGAAGTGGGTTTTACCCACAGAAATTCATGATATATTTTTTTAGTCTGGGTGTCACTGGACTGCTTGTTGTTTTCAAATGAAATGATGGCATGACAGTGAGTAAGCCAATGTGTGGCTAAAAGAGAACACAGGATTACTAGTAAGGTTTGCCCATATGAGCATGAGTTTCATGAAGTTGGGATGAATATTGCTTTTCAGTATCCAGAAACAAATGCCTTCTGCAATGTGTTTTTGGTGGTGTGTGGTAGGTGATATAGAAAGCCGAAGAATTCACTTAACTACTTATTTTCAAGATTTAAATAAGTTGAATGAGTGGTGTGTTTAGAGTTAGGGATGTGAGCATATAACCATGTAAACCAGGGGTGGCGAACCTAAGGCCCACGGGCCAGATGTGACCCCTGGCTTGCCAAAATCTGTCCCCCAAGGCTCAGGGCCCTCCCCCAGTACTGAGGATCTTGCACTGGCAGTCCAGTCTCCTTGCTGCCCCCCTCATGGGGCTGGAGCACACACAATCTATTAGCCTGGGCCTTCCTAGCTCTGGTTTGCGAGGGGAATATGGGGAATGTCTTTCACCTTCTCAGTCGGGGGCTACGTCAGTGAGGGGTTTTTTGTTTGTTTGTTTTTTTGCTTCTCACCTGTGTGCAGCCCCCAAATGATTTTTCTGTGGGTCAGCAGCCCCAAACCCAGAAAAGGTTCCTCCCACCCCTGATTAAATGGTTAACTGATAAGACGTTAACATTCACAGTTACACGCAGGCTTCCCGCCCTGCTCCTGGGGAGCTGGCTGCCACCCCTTGCTGCTCCCTCTGTATCAGAGGCAGGAGTGTGGGGTAGCAAATAGCTTTTTGGAAGCGGGGCTGCAGGTAGGAGCTGCCTGCCATCCTACGCTGCTGCCTCAAGTATTGTGAGCACCATTAAACCCAAAAAATCTAAGGGCTCCAGTTCCAGAAAATCATTTGTATCATTTGCGGATCATGGTGGCAAGGAAAAGATAATCACCTTTAAATCTATACCAGTACAATCAGTCAGGCTCTTTGTATCTACCATTTTGGTATCACTGAAGACCAGATTATCATCTGACAGGACTTCTTAGAGTGCATAATGCCTTCCGTACCATCCACTCTTTCTGCCCACAATCATCTCTGTTCAAGCTGCTCCCTTGCTACTGACTGCCATGTTGGTACAGCAGGAGTTTAGGTTTTCATGAAACCTCAAGGTGATGGTCTTGCTCCCCTTTGTTCTGTACTGATCTTTTCATGGTACCAAGAATTCCTAGGATTCCAGACATTCATCCAGTACGATGGGAGAAGCGGTAGACGTGGTCTGCCTAGACTTTGGTAAGGCATTTGATACAGTCTCACATGATATTCTTATCAATAAAATAGGCAAATACAACTTAGATGAGGCTACTATAAGGTGGGTGCCTAACTAGCTGGCAAATCGTTCTCAGAGAGTAGATATTAACGGATCACAATCTTGCTGGGGTTCCGCAGAGGTCTGTTTTGGGACAGGTTCTGTTCAATATCTTCATCAAAGATTTAGATATTGGCATGGAGAGTATGCTTATTAAGTTTGTAGATGATACCAAGCTGGGAGGGGTTGCAACTGCTTTGGAGGATAGGGTCATAATTCAAAATGATCTGGACAAATTGGAGAAATGGTCTGAGGTAAACAGGATGAAGTTTAATAAGGACAAATGCAAAGTACTCCACTTAGGAAGGAACAATCAGTTTCACACATACAGAGTGGGAAGTGATTGTCTAGGAAGTAGTACTGCTGAAAGTGATTTAGGAGTCATAGTAGATGACAAATTAAACATAGGTCAACAGCGTGACACTGTTGCAAAAAAAGCTAACACGATTCTGGTGTGCATTAATAGGAATGTTGTGAGCAAGACACGAGAAGTCATTCTTCTACTCTATTCTGCTCTGATAAGGCCTCAGTTGGAGTATTGTGTCCAGTTCTGGGTACCACATTTCAAGAAAGATGTGGAGAAATTGGAGAAGGTCCAGAGAAGAGCAATAAGAATGATTAAAGTTCTAGAGAACATGACCTATGAAGGAATACTGAAAGAATTGGGCTTGTTTAGTTTGGAAAAGAGAAGACTGAGAGGGTACATGATAGCGGTTTTCAGGTATCTAAAAGGGTGTCACGAGGAGGGAGAAAAATTGTTGTTAGTGGCCTCTGAGGATAGAACAGGAAGCAATGGGCTTAAACTGCAGCAACGGAAATTTAGGTTGGAGTTTAGGAAAAAATTCCTGTCAGTGTGGTGAAACACTGGAATAAGTTGCCTAGGGAGGTTATGGAATCTCCATCTGTGGAGATATTTAAGAGTAGGTTAGATAAATGTCTATCAGGCATGGTCTAGACAGTACTGGGTCCTGCCATGAGGGCAGGGGACTGGACTAAATGACCTCTCAAGGTCTCTTCCAGTTCTAGTGTTCTATGATGGAGTCATCACTTTTTTCTACCAATACTCCACCTCTACAAAGTGATGTTGAAGAGGAGGCAGATGGGAATGTCTCATGTTTCTCAGATATTAGTTCAGGGCTCTCCTTATCTCAGTCAGAGGAGTATTATTCAGAGGAGTATTGGGAAAAGGAACTTATTTAACACCCTCAAGATCAATCCCAGTGCCATGTGCACTCTTGTAAGCCCCCATTCATATCATATGGGCCTCTTCATTGGCCATGATGGAAGACACAAGTGGCAACAATTTTCTAGAACCCCCTTCAGTCACTCATCTCCGAAATGGGGTGGACTAACCCCTCCTCCCCCCATCCTTTCTCTCAAAGGCCCAAAGTAAAAGAAGAGACTTTCAAGGAGCAGGAGGAAAGTGTGGACAAAGATGTCACCATGCCAGCCAACATCTTTTCTTCATCGCCAGGTGAAGCAGCCATTCCTCCTCAACCATTGAACTGACAACTTCAGTAGTTTCAGGACTTCATTTAAATGATAATGGTATTCATACAGATACCGTTTGAGGAAGTTAAGGAGATACAACATAGACTTAAATAATAAATAAACAAACAACTAGGTAGTCTGTATGCAGTCTATTGATAAGGCTCTGCTCTGCTGGATCTGACAAAAGTAATATCCTTGTGACAACACTGCCCACTTATAGAAGGATTGAAAAAATATGTTTCATCTCTCCCAATTAACAGGGAAATTTATGTCATGCTAAATCAATGCTCTACGATAATGATCAAAAGCATTTTGATTTACTTGGTCACAAAATATGTTCATCGGTGGCTCTGCAGTTTAGGATAACCAACTGTCAGGTGTTGATGGTCCGATTATATTTCACCAGTTACTGAAAGCTCATCTAGTTTATTGAGCATTTATTACCAAAATAGAGGGATTTGTTCCTGGCAGTCATTGCAGAGGATCAGCCTCTTGCCAGAACATCTCTGTAGACCTCTATGAATGCTGCTAACACAGGTGCTTGCTCTGTTTCTAAAGCAGTAGCTATGAGAGGGGCCTACAAGCTTCAGCTGTCAGAATTTTTGAGTGAGGTCCATAACACAGTTGAGGATCTTCCCTTCACTGACTTAAAACTGATTGCAGAGAATACTAACAAGTCTCTGCAGACATGTAAGAGTCCAGCGTCATTCTACAGTCCCTGGGAATTTAAACCTGTGCACATAAAAATAAATTTAGTAAGTGCCAGACAGCACAGAGATCAGTTCTCCGACTCCCATAGACCTTATGAACCCCAACAAAAGAGGCAGAAGATCCAGAAAGAGAGACTGCTACACAGGCATCAACCTCACAGGGGTGCTGGCAAATTCCATGGGCAAGGTGTGGAGGGGGCAGCTTTGCTCTCCTGGAAGGGGTGGAGCGTTGGGCAGAAGGGGCAGGGCTGGGGCACCCATTCCTCTGTGCCACCCAGAGCACAGTGCCAGTCCTCAATGATACCCAGAATTCAACTCCTCTCACACCAGTCTGTCAGCAGGCCTGCAACCTCACAACTCTCATAATCAAAACACGAATTTTGATGGGTTGGTTAAGGTTCTGAGTTACTCTCCCTTTCTCCTTACCAGCTACAACAGTTCACGTGCCTTTCTTGTTTCAGGGACTGGCTTGATCACTTTCAACAAGCTTGGGAGCATATCACTGGACAAGTGAGTTTTGGAAATTATATTAGCAGGGTACTCCATCCATTTTGCCTGTCTACTGCCATCCCACCTACCTTCATTGTCTTTCTTCAAGGCCATACTGAGGGGACAGGGGCTAAGCAAGCCAAAGCGTGTCTCCCCCTGTGCCTGGCATCTGACTCCAGGCACGAAGCGGATCATCACTGCCACCAAGCTAGGCGATCTCAGGCGGAAGTGGCTGTCTTATACCCAGGGCTCACCAAGCCGCGGCGAGCCCGCTCGCCAGCTGCGCAGTTCAGCACACTGCGCATGCGCAGACCATGCTATGCATGCGCTGACTGCGCTGCGGTGCCATGCTGGGCTATAATCCACTCGCCCGTGGCAAGTAAATTACCTGAATTGTCGAGCGCTGCTTATACCCATCCACCCAGCTGCCATAAACAGTGACTGAATGTACTGCGGGGGAGGTGCAGGGAGACAAGGACAGAACATCAACCCTGTAGGTAACGTCTTGGAGCCCAAGCTGGGTGCAAAGTGGAATAGGTGTTACTAAGCAAGAGAGATACATGGGGTGATCATGTGTCCTACCCTTCATATTGTGCCCCCCTCCCAGTGTGGGGAGGCACCAGTTGTCTATGGCTGTCCCAAATATCTGAATTTCTGCTTCAGAGGAGGCATCTCTCCAGACTTTCCACCAGAAATCTTTCTCCTTCAGTGGTCCTGAGGACCCCTGTGTGCTTTCCTGACAATTCTTCTGATCTCCAGAATATTATCTAAGATTGGATAGGGTAAGGCTTTATTATTGTGATAGTCTTATATTGTCCAAGACAGTTTGGCTGTCAAACCTGGTAGAACTATCAAAGCAGCTTCCTATATACCTTCAGGCATGTTCAGACTGTAATTGGGTGGCACTCGCCTCCCGCAAGCGTCCCTGTCTGGCTGAGTGTGTGTGCTTGCACTCGCTCTGTACTTCAGCCTTTTTTGGCTACTCAGCTCTCCAGCTGAGTCACGCGCCCTGTGTAAATCATTCAAAACCCCTTCCAGGGTACACGCTTACCAGGTCTCAATCAGTGCCCACTGTATGGTCTTTCAATCTATTCCCCACTTGGATGGAGAGTGCTGCCTCCGGGGTTTCTCTTCCTGGAGAGAGTGTCCTTGCCCTTACCTCAGGGTTCTATCACAGTTCATCATATAGTCTACAGTAGCTCTGTACATGGAGCTCTCCATGGTGCTGCTGCTCCCTCAGCCAACCAGTCACCTCTGGTCTTATCTTCCTGAGATCTCTAATGGTACTGAGCTGACTCTGGGCCTAAAGCTCGTTTTATAGTGCCTTCCTGGCCCCTAACTGGTCGCTTCCTCCTGCAGGCACTCTAGCCTCATTGTAGGACTTCTCTATGGTTTGCTGGGATGGGATATGGCAAAGCCACAAGACTCCAGCAGGGAACTTCAGGGCCTGGTCCACCCCATCACGCAGACAGTATCCTGGAACTTCAGTCAGATAAAACACTCATATCTGTAGTCATTTTGGCCAGCTGAGCACTGCTGACATAGGTTGCTTCCTACAAGTTCAGGAAATTCACATACAAAACAGAAATCGTTCCACGAGGAAGACCTACTCTCCAAAATGCAAAAGGTTCTGGACAACCTGTAATATTGATCAAATGCAAGCCCCGCGACTGAAAAATCTTGGACTACATTTCCCTCCTGGAATACATGGGTAACATTTAATTCCTAAGTTTTACCTGGCCATGAAATCAATGTGTTATGTTTTGGTACAATCTAACTATGTTACTCAAGCTTTATAATATTAAAATTCCTCAGAGGCATTCGTATTTGTTCTCAAATCAAAGATCTGATTCCCATATGGCACCTCACATTTTCCTTTTGAAGCTTATTGCGTGTCCTCTTGAAGCATCAGAGTGCTCAATATACCACAGTGTCATCAATGGCAATTACCTCAACAGAGTTAATGAGAACTACACGCTTATGGCCAGGCTGTGTTGTGCCTCCTTCCAAAGGAACAAGCTGGTAATGAATCCACTCTCTAAATTCATCTTGTCAAGTCTTAAGGTGAAGCTGAACTCAGTGCCAGGAGAGAAGAAGTTGCAGGCTTGGACATCTCCAAAGACTTGCTATATTACCTACCTATACAATTGACCAAACTTTCTAGGCTTTCTCCGCCTCTTTGTGACTATAGCCAGTATCGAAAGGCCAAGCTCTCTCATCATAGAGAAACTTGAAATGGATCATGAAGCATATTTTCATCTTTTATCACTTGGCTGTTGAGTCACTTCATCCAGACATCAAAGGTTCACCAGGGCTCAGATGGCATTGTCTACCTGCTTAAAGTTAGTCTCTGTGATCTTCAAGGAAGTTCTGTGGAACAACTCACTAGCTTTTGTTGAACAACATGTGTTTTGGTGTAGCAGCCAGATAAGATGCCAAGTTTGGGAGTGCAATACTTCTATCTCAGACTGATAGAGCTTAAACACCTCATTCCCACTCTCCAGGGAGAATACTTATGGTCAGTTACTTCTAGGAGGATCCATGCCGGCAAATACTCAAAACAAAACAGAAGAAAACTTACCCTCCAGCAATTGTGGGTCCCATGGCCACACCCTCTGTCTCCACTTTTGAGACTCCTGACCCATGTGGGCTTTGAATTGAGAGGGAACTGAGAGAGGGGTTGTGGCTGCTCCATCCATTATGCCCTCACATAGGAGCATACAAAAGCACAGACATATTCACAGCCCAGTGGACACTGTTAATAAAAAAAACAATCCAGTCTGTCACACATGAGGTGCATACCTATAGTAGTATGCACATTGACTAAGTACCTTGAAGAACCACAATTACTGTAGGATTAGTAACCATTCTTCTAGTAGATCTGTTAAAATATTTTTAAAGAGAAGATGCTGATTTTTCTGTAGATAATTTTCAGTATAATTAAATACTGTTCCATTAAATCCAGCTCTCCTTACATTCATAGGGCATTTCAGAGAGCAATGGCAACTTTGCTTTGGTGTAGATTAGACCAGAAAAGATAAATAAATTATAGTCCAAAAACTGCTGACAGAGAGACCAAAACTGAAACAAATCAGAAGGAAAAGTTGAACTAGCATGAATAAAACATGAAAATTAGATAAAGGAAACAAAACACAGTAAATGGAGAATGCTGCTCTCTTTCTGTTTTATAGAAACAAACTTTCTGTTGAAGACATCTGCACAGCAACAGTTAGTAAATGCATTTGAAATGTGGAGGATTCTATTTAGATAGATGAGTAAAGTCACTCCTGAGCAAATAACTACATATTGGTGATGGTTATAAATTAAACCATGTTGTAGCATCCTAGGAACACACTGAGAGAGGAAATTAAAATAGTTGAGGGAAAATGTTTATTTTATCTCATACTAGCGGATGTTCCTGGCATTGCTTGGATCTTTAACTGAAATAATTTTTTTTTTTGAAAAATACATGAAAAATATACATGCTTTATATCAATGAATGTATTTTTTGAAAATGAAGGCTGGAGTGAGAGTTTGGGGGTGAGAAGGGGCAGGGTGGAGGGAGTGGGGGTGCAGAAGTCATTGCAGGTGGGACGTGCAGGACTCAGTTCAGAGGGCTCAGGACTGGGAGGTTGGAGGAGCTTAGGGGACCACCTAGGGTGGCAAGGGTAGTGCTGCTCTGGCAGTGACTCTTCTCAGAGGGTAGGGGCAGCACTCCGCTGCCAGCAGGCCCTTCCCAGTTACAGCTTCTCCCCCTCCCCCCTGCAGCCTGCAGTTTTCTGGGGAGACAGGCTTCGGAGGCTGCCACCCCTCCAGCAGTCCATCCCAGGGCTTGCAGGCTGTCTGAAGGGGCGAGGCTCTGGGATCTACTCCCAGCCTCCAGTGTCTTCCCCCTGGCTCTGCTGGCTCTCTGGGGGCCAGGCTCTGGTGACTGCTCCTCCCCCTCTAGCTGCCCCATGTCCAGTGGCTCCTCCCCTTCAACCTGCAGTCTCTCCACAAAGGGGAGTAGGCTCTGGGGGCTGCCCCCCTTGCTGCCGGCAGGCTGTTTAGGTGGGGAGAGGCTTCAGGTTTGGAGCAGGAGGTTCCTTACCAGCAGGCTGGCAGGGAAGATGGCGGAGCCCCAGATCTGCTAGTCACTCTCCTGGTGCATAGCTTCCCTCAGTGGCCACTCTCAGTATCACATCCCTCCTCTCTCTCTTCCCCCTCCCTTTCCATGTTATGAACAGAGTCACAGACTCACTCTAAAATATATATAGAGAGACTATTTTTTTCTTTTGTAGTATTACAGGTTGAGCCTCTAAAATTTGGGACACTGGTCTGGTAAAATCCCTGGTCCAGCATAGGGATGTAAGCGACTAGTAAACTATCCAATAAGCATAAGCTTATCAGATAGTCGACTAGTGATTCGACTAGTCATTTTTCCCCCTTGCTGGCTCTATCAGAAAGAGGCAGCAAGGCGGGGAGCAGGCTTAAAAGCCGGTTCTCCCCAACACAGTCTCCGCCGTGGGCAAGGGAGGTAGAGGCAGAGCAGTAAATGGTGTGAGTGGGGACTGAAGCAGTCTCCATTTGTTTTGGTCCCACTGACTATTGAAATATTCAGAAACAGTTTGATAGAAAGAAGATTGTAGAGAGGGACTATGTTCACAGTTTTGTAAATAAGTATTTTCCTAGCATTATTTATATCCAGTCATCTATCACAAAACTTAATTGTATCACTAGTGCCAGAATAATATTTTCTTAAATGCTTTTGAATGAAATATACTACTGGATTATATTGTCTACAGACTATTTACTTTTTAGTGTGCCATGTTGAATACTGAAGAATTTTTGCTCCTTTAAAAAAGAAAACAATGTCATTTTAGATGTATCACTAGTATTTACCTATACTGATATGGAAATATGTGTTAAATCATTTGAGATACATTCCAGTCATATTACAGCTTCAGATAATCCCTTGTGATTCTACATAACACATGTAGAATAATTTTCTAATGTCTTTACTTCCCTCTTTATTTGTGTAGGCATACTAACAAGTCATTTAATTTTTGTTATAGTTGATCGGAGTTATGAGGAATTACAGTGGTTGCTTAACATGGTTCAAAATGATCCTGTACCTTATGTAAGGTTAGTATGTCTACAGATACTCAAAAGTCAGCACTTTTCTCCAGTATTCAAATTAGTGCATAAAGTTCTTCAGTCCCTATTATGCCATAGGTTAGGATAGATTACCATAATGGTCATTTCTAGTCTTAAAATTTATGAATATTTTTTGAAAAATTGTTTCCATTAATTTTTAAAATACCACCAAAATTCATTTTTGCTATTCATGATCATTTATATTTAGCAAATAGTTTATCATTGTTTAACTAAAAAAAAAAATCCCTAAAACTTGATCAGGTTTTAGTCTCAAATTACATGTGTGGTTTTGGTTTGTCCTTTGATTTAAGAGGCTTTGCTGCATACAGTTGGTACATCTAACTCTAATATTGATCTGTTGCATGTAATGAAAACAAATCTTAAGTGTGTAAAAGTGTTTTAAACATAATAATGTTCATTAGGTTCTAACTACCAAAGAGCTTAAAGAAGTTGTTAGACTGTAGATGAGAAAAAGGATAACAAATGAAAATGTTGTGGTTACTTACTACTTTAATTTAGATTTAGCCAATGCAGTAAATAAATATATTAGCATGGGCTATGTCATTAGTTATGATCTTCATTTCCCGGCTCCTCAATTCTTTCTTTTACTGATTGCCAATGCAGCAGTACTGTTCTTTAAAATGAATATACTTGTGTATTTTTCCTATTTATGTTTTAGGCTTCCTATGCAAGTATAGTTACTATTTTTCCTAGTCCTAGGAATATATTGCTGTTATTTTTTAAAAGGAAGTTAGATATAATTTGATTTATTATATCAGGTATAAGTAACAGACAATATCTGGTGAGGAAGCAAAATATTTTTAATTGAGTCTGTCAACGAGATTCTGTCAGTTTGAATAGAGCATACTTTAAAAATTATATCCTGAATATAAAAAACTCCCTTCAATGTTAAGGGTATTTCTGTTCCCATATTTATAAGGGTCTTTTCAACAAGGAAAAAAAAGACTATTTAGAGAAAATGGTGAAAAATACTATTCAGAATTTGTTGTCATAAGCATAGTAAACAATCTGAAAAAATGCAGGTTTTTTTCATTTGTTTTTGCTTGCTGCTGGCAGGTGTTGGGGTCATAAGTGTTTCATTGCAAATATTCAAACAGTATTGTAATTTCTAAATAGTTGGCGTCCCTTTTAAAAGTGAAGTGTGAGTCTTAAATGTTTTGACGGATTCCTGTAATTTTGTAGCATGTTTAATGTTTAGACAAGTTTAAAAAAAATTTAGGGGAGAATAAATATTTATTAGAATGTGAAGTGTTCTAATATGGTTCCTATTAATTTAGCTAACAGCACAACATGGCCATTCAGATTATCATGAAAACAGCTTAGATACAAAATCACGCTTTCTCTTTATCATGATGTGTAATGTTGGCAACTAATGTCCACACTGATTGTGTCCTATTCATTACTTTTAAACTGAGTGCATATATGTGTGCATGTATAGACTGAGGAAAGAGCTAACATGAATTAAAGGTATGTATTATGAATGTTGTGAGAGAGACACAAGAAGTCATTCTTCCTCTCTACTCTGTGCTGATTAGCCCTCAATTAGAGTATTGTGTCCAGTTCTGGGCACCACATTTCAAGAAAGATGTGGAGGAATTGGAAAATGTCCAGAGAAGAGCAACAAAAGTGATTAAAGGCCTAGAAAACATGACCTATGAGAGAAGACTAAAAGAATCAGGTTTGTTTAATTTAGAAAAGAGACGACTGAGAAGGGACATGATAGCAGTTTTCAAGTACCGAAAAGGGTGTTACAAGTAGGAGGGAGAAAATGGTTCTCCTTAACCTCTAATGATAGGAGGAAAAACAATAGGCTTAAATTGCAGCAAAGGAGGTTTAGATTGGACATTAGGAAAAGCTTCCTAACTGTCAGGGTGGTTAAACACTGGAATAAATTGCCTAAAGAGTTATGTAATCTCTATCATTGGAAATATTTAAGAGCAGGTTAGATAGACATCTATCAGGAATGATTTAGATGGTGACTGGTCCCACCGTGAGGGCAGAGGACTGGACTCGATGACCTCTTGAGGTCCCTTCCAGTTGTATTCTATGATCCTTTGTAATAGGGGCTCACAGATCTTAACATTTGTATACCCAGTAAAAACTCCAGTGCCAAAACGAGAATTTCAGACATACAAAACAAAGCAATTTTGGATTAAAAAGCAACCTTTGTTTCTCTTTTAGACATAAGATTTTGAACATGCTGACAAGGAATCCCCCCTTTACTAAGAACATGGAGTCTCCCTTGTGCAATGAAGCTTTGGTGGATCAGCTTTGGAAACTTATGAATTCAGGTTTAATCTATTTTTAGTTTTTAAAACTTTGAATGGTTAACATTCTGCACGTTCTCTGGTATATAAAATCAGTACTCTATTTATGTTTGTTTTTAGCAGCTCAAAATTGAGGCTTTCCATTCACAGTTTTATCATCTTGAAGGGATACCCAATATAGAGGATTGTCCTTTGGCACATTGTTTTTTCTTCATCCACTTAAATTATCCTACTTCTTGCAAAGTTCATTTATCATAAGACTCCCACTTGTGGAAATCTTTGATCCAAGTCTACAAGGAATATTTCTTATAATAGGGCACACGGTTTTTACCTTGTGTTGCTACTTCACATGTTGTTGGTCTGTAATTTTCATATTTATAATTTTGGAATAAATTCTTAAATGAATTTTTGAATTATTTTCAGTATTCAGATTGATTAAACACTTCAGTCTCTCATTAGATGAAGCACCCTCATCCCCAACTTAAATGAATAAAATAGATTTAGAATTTCTGGGGATAAATTAGATCTTAATAGTTTTTACTTTAAAATTAAGACTTAACTTGGCTTTGACTAGTAAAAATCCTAATGTAAGAAGTGTTTGTATCTTTTGCTATTTACTTGTTTTTTCATTGCGAAGGCAGTTTTATCCAGTACTCATGAACTGCTCTTTAACATTTGGCAGAGTTTCGATTTCAGATAAACATTGATGTAGTCTTTTAGGTCATTGAGAGCTGACTGTTCTCTTTGCATCTTTATTTTTAGTGTTTGAATGTTTTCAGATACACTTCAGAGGTTAAGGTAGGGTGACTACTAGTAGTTCAGTTTTGTAAAATTTGCCAAGTGTCACTCAGGGAATACACATTTTTATGTTCCCTCTGGAGAATGTGTGTTCCCTGTTTCTCAAGAGGAATATGTGTACAGTGTTCACTTATAGGCATTACCTTTTTTTGCAAATAACAAATAAGTTAATACATTTTTGTTGTACAGGCAGTCCCCGGGTTACGTACAAGATAGGGACTGTAGGTTTGTTCTTAAGTTGAATCTGTATGTAAGTCGGAACTGGCTTCCAGATTCAGCCGCTGCTGAAACTGACCGCCAGTTCTGACTTACATACAGATTCAACTTAAGAACCCCAAGCTTCCCCAAGTCAGCTGCTGCTGAAACTGATGAGCGCTGATTCCAGGAAGCCTGGGGCAGAGCAACTCTGCCTCGGGCTTCCTGTAGTCAGCGCTGGTCAGTTTCAGCAGTGGCTGACTTGGGGACGCCTGGGGCAGAGCAGCTGGGGTGCTACTGGGTTGCTCCAGTAGCACCGCTCCTCGGCGCTACTGGACCAACCCAGCAGCACCCCAGCTGCTCTGCCCCAGGCATCCTGATTCAGCCACTGCTGAAACTGACCAGCAGCGGCTGAATCAGGACCTGGGGCAGAGCAGCTGGGGTGCTGCCAGGTTGGTCCAGTAGTGCCCAGAGCGGGTGCTGCAGGACCAATCCGCAGCGCCCCAGCTGCTCTGCTCCAGGGTCCAAAACAAAAGCCTGGTCTGCTGGGGGGGGCAGGGCACACTATCCGCGCCCCCCCCCCCAGCAGACCAGGGACACGGGGAGCAGAGCAGCAGCGGCAGCGGGGTGCCGCGCCTCTGAGGCTTTGCTCTGGCAAAGTCTCAGAGGCGCGGGACCCCCCCCCGCGGCTGCGGCTTCAGTCCCGGTGCCTGTGGTCTGCTGGGGACCGTCCCCAACAGACCACAGGCACCGGGACTCAAGCGGCAGCAGCGGGCGGGTTCTCGCGCTTATGAGGCTTTGCCAGAGTCTCTTTGCTCTGGCAAAGCCTCAGAAGCGCAGGAACCCGCCCGGTGCCCCTGGTCTGCTGGAGACGGTCTCCAGCAGCCCAGGGGCACTGGAGCAGCTTACGAACGGGGCTTTTTCGCCCCGGAGCTCGCAGGTAGCAATCCGCTACCTCGACCTCCGGGGTGAGAAAGCCCCGTTCGTAAGTGCGGATCCGACATAAGTCGGATCCGCGTAAGTCGGGGACTGCCTGTATTTGGGACTTTAAGCACTTAAATCCCTATGCATTAAGATTACATTCTGTTTGAATTTTATTTTCAATAAGGGATAATAGCAAAGATTGAGTGCCAATAGCAATGTTTGTTAAAGATCAGATTAATTAATAATCCACCAGATATATGGCTGTTTAGCCTTAAAGCCATGGTTCATTTAAATTTACTAAAAGCTAAAATAATTACATTGTGGGAAAACAAATATTTACATTTCTTCTATAATCCTTTATCTTTTATTGACAAACATTGATGTTACTGGATTCCAAAGTGTAGTGATGAGCTATATTTGTAAGGATTCACATATTCATTCAGCAGCTGTATTTAAGATTAACAATTCTTCCAGCCTGCTCTGTGAAAATGGGACCGATGCTGAATGTGTACTCAAGTGGGTTTTTTAAAAGTTTTTCTAACTAGAATAGCTAAGTAAATTCTTTTATTGAATGTTAAATGGCAAGATCATTTAATGTGGATAAGTGTAAAGTAATGCACATCGGGAAAAATAACCCCAACTATACGTACAGTATGATGGGGGCTAATTTGGCTACGACAAATCAGGAAAGAGATCTTGGAGTTATCGTGGACAGTTCTCTGAAAACTTCCACACAGAGTGCAGCGGCGGTCAAAAAGGCAAATAGGATGCTAGGAATTATTAGGAAAGGGATAGAAAATAAGACCCAGAATATCTTACTGCCCCTGTATAAAACTATGGTACGCCCACATCTTGAATACTGTGTACAGATGTGGTCTCCTCACCTCAAAAAAGATATTTTGGCCTTGGAAAGGGTTCAGAAAAGGGCAACTAAAATGATTAGGGGTTTGGAACGGGTCCCATATGAGGAGAGGTTAAAGCGACTGGGACTTTTCAGTTTAGAAAAGAGGAGACTGAGGGGGGATATGATAGAGGTCTATAAAATCATGAGTGGTGTGGAGAGGGCTGATAAAGAAAAGTTATTTATTAGTTCCCATAATAGAAGAACTAGAGGACACCAAATGAAATTAATGGGTAGCAGGTTTAAAACTAATAAAAGAAAGTTCTTCTATACACAGTGTGTTGTCAACCTGTGGAACTCCTTGCCAGAGGAGGCTGTGAAGGCTAGGACTATAATAGAGTTTAAAGAGAAGCTGGATAAATTCATGGAGGTTAGGTCCATAAAAGGCTATTAGCCAGGGGATAAAATGGTGTCCTTGGCCTCTGTTTGTCAGAGGATGGAGAGGGATGGCAGGAGACAAATTGCTTGATCATTGTCTTCGGTCCACCCTCTCTGGGGCACCTGGTGCTGGCCACTGTAGGTAGACAGGATACTGGGCTAGATGGACCTTTTTGGTCTGACCCAGTACGGCCGTTCTTATATAAAGAAAACAATAAATATAGTTCTTCGAGTGCTTTCTCATATCCATTCCACTTAAGTGTGCGTGCACCATGTGCACAGATTGTTGGAGAGTTTTTCCTTAGCGGTACCCGTCAGAGGAGCCCCCCTGGAGTGGCGCCACTATAGCAGCATATATATACCCCTGCTGGCCCTCACCCCATCAGTTCCTTCTTACTGCCTGTGAGGGTTGTTGGAGCTCTAATTTTGCTTATTTGCAAGTGCATGACCAGCAGTATTCACAAATTCTTACTAGTTACTTAGCATGTAATTGAGTCCCTTTGTTCTTTTCAAGTTGCTCTTCCTGTTAATTGTTCATTAAGTAGTTAATTAGCTCGTATTTGTGTTGGGTTGGGGTCTACCAGCTGGACATGGCACTCAGCCTGGGGAGGCTGCGCCTCGTTCCAGCTGGACTGGAGCAAAGAGGAAGGGTTTCCTGGCCAGCAGGAGCGTGGTGCAACCTCCCTGGACTGAACGCCATGGCCAGCTGGTCAAGCAGCCCTTCCCCTTTGCTCCAACCCATCTGGAGTGAGGCACATCCTCCCCAGGCTGAGCGCGGGCATCTGGGCTGGAGCAAAGAGGAGCTGCTGCCCAGCCAGCTGGCCATGGCGCTCAGCCAGGGTGCACCACGCTCCATGTGGGCGGAAGCAGAGGGGAAGCCGTCTGGCCAGGTAGCCGTGGTGGTCAGCCAAAGCAGAGGTCAAATCTTTGAAGGTGTGAGCAGGGTCAGTGTACCAATCTCAAACCAGTGGCCTTTTCCCAATTGCCTTTCCCCTTTCCATCGTGCCTGGTTGCATATCACAATGGATTGATGGGTCCTGGGCATGGTGAAAAGTGGGTATTTCATTCCAGTCTGCTCTCACTCCCCTTCCATCCCCCTACCCCATCCCTATTCACGGTCCCCTCTCATGAACACCTATTAAGGTTAGAGATGCAATAGCTTCTCGATCTGGGGTCTGTGGAGGAAGTTCACTGGGACCTCAGGGGGAGGTGCTTCTACTCCTGTACTTCCTGGTCCCAAAAGACCAAGGGCAGCTTTTGCCCTATCCTGGACTGATTCTGATAGCTCTGGTGTGGCCTCACCAGTACTGGTTTCCAGCTCTCCCCAAATTCTTAGTAGAACAGCCTTTGGCCTTCCCCCTATACCCGGACCTGATCTCTTAGGAGTTCAGCAGGCTTCGGCACCCAAATCTCTGCTCCCTGCATTGCATGGCATGGAAGCTCTGTGGTTGACAGCCACGGAGAGGCAGTGCTCGGAACGAATCCAGGCAGTCCTTTTGGGGAGCTGTAAACCTTCACAAGAGTATCTTACTTGGCAAAGTGGAAGCGCTTTCTTATGGTCAGAGGATAAGGGGTTCCCCCCTATGGAGGCCCCTGTGCTGGCCATTTTGGATTACCTCCGGGATCTCAGACTCCAGGGTTTGGCTCCTTCCACGATACGGATGCACCAGGCAGCCCTCTCAGCCTTTCATTCAGGGTTGCAGGACACGTCTGTTTTCACAGACCCTATCATCCACCATTTCCTTAAGGAGTTGGATAGGGTTTACCCCCAGGTGCATGAGCCATTGCCCCCCAGGACCTGAATCTGGTCCTCTCAAAGCTCATGGTCTCCCCCTTTTTGTACCATTGGTAATGTGCTCCTTTTTGCACCTGTCCTGGAAAGTGTCCTTCCTTGTAGCTATTACCTCGGCCAGGTGAATGTTGGAACTGCAAGGTGGGCCCTCCATGTATGGTCTTTTTTAAGGATAAGGTCAGGATTTGCCCCCACCCCACCTTTCTTCCCAAGGTGGTATGGTGCTTTCATGTTAACCAGAATATTTTTCTGCCTGTTTTTTACCCAAAACCTCATGGTTCCAGGACAAAGCAGGCTCTACACTCTTTAGAAATTTGTGTGCTTTAGCTTTTTATTTAAAAAGCTCTAAACCCTTCTGTAAGTCCCCCCAACTGTTTGTATCCATAGCAGACAGGATGAAGGGTCTGCCAGTGTCAGCCCAGTGTCTTTCGTCCTGGATCACCTCCTGCATTAAGGCGTATTACAAGTTGACGTAGGTTCCAGCCCCACCTATCACGGTCCACTTAACCAGGGCCCAAATATCTTCCACTGCCTTCATTGCTCAGGTGCCTATTGTGGAGATCTGTAGGGCAGCCACCTGGTCATCCTGCACACCTTTGCCATAACAAAGTAGGTCAGGGAGGGCGCGGTGGTTGGCAGGGCTGTGTTGCAGTCTGTCTCTATGTAGGCTTCAACCTCACCTCCTAGGGTTTGGTTTTGGAGTCACCTAAGTGGAATGGACATGAGCAAGCACTCGAAGAAGAAAAAGCTGTTACTTAGCTTCGTAACTTGTTCTTCAAGATGTATTGCTCATGTCCATTCCACATCCCACCACCTCCCCTATGTCGGAGGATTCTGGTAGGAGTATATATGCACTGCTATAGCAACGCCACTCCAGGGGGATCCCTTGCTGGCCTGACGAATATCGCTAAGGGAAAACTCTCGGCAATCTGTGTATGTGGCACATGCACACCTAAGTGGAATGGACATGAGTAACACATCTCAAAGAACAATAGTTACGTAGGTAAATAACCGTTTTATCTCATCAGAATATTTTCTTCTTCGTTTTGCATGTTAAATCTGTCCAGATTTTATTGCTCCCCCATCACCAGCCAATTGCTTATGCAACTCTCATCAGAAAAGAAGTGCCTGAAACTGCATAAATATATACAACAAAGTCCATTCCAAACACTGTTCGCTCCCATGATACCTCTGATTCACAGGAATACATCTTGTAATTTTCCCCTCTGCAAGGTCTTGCTCAGCCAAATCAACACGACAGTTGGCTCATCATTACCTTGTTTATCAATTTAATTTCTATTCTTGCTAGTGAAAAATATGTTTGATGAACTCATAATCAATCAAGTGCTGGCCTGAGCTTGTACCAAAACCATTGTACTTACAGCATTGTGCCAAATATTTTTTGCTATAGGTGGTGCCAAATGTGCTTTTACCATTAGAGTGTGATATCAATGCAACATGAAGCTTTTAATCATTGCTTTTTTCAGGAAAGCATCTTCAGTGTATTTAAAATGTTTTCTTAAATGTAATTACAAATAAGATATTGGATTCAAGTTGAAACATACTAGATGGTAGTCATGTTAGTTGCTCTTTTTGAGTTATGTCAGTGACATTTCCAGAGTTTGTGCAGCAGTTTTGCTCCAGTCATTGGGGTTCCTCTTTTGCTAAATTTTATAAAACACAGAGGAAAACATAGTTGTTCTTTCAGAGACGTCCCCAGAGGTGATCAACAGCAGGTGTCAGGGCGTTCCAGCGCCGCAGAGCGGATTCTTCCTAGCAATGCATTGGGGCCACACATGTGTAGTGCAGGAGGTGCATGGTGCCACCCAGCACTACCGTGCATGCACGGCCATCCTCCCTTCAGTTCCTTCACACCATCACCAGCTCAAGACAGACCTCCACAGTGCTCTTTGTTCCTCAATAGTTCTCGATAGATAGATAGATAGATAGATAGATAGATAGATAGATAGATAGATTTGTTAACTCCAAGTTCTCCCTAGTTGTTCATCAAGTTCTTAAAAAAAAAAAAAAAAAAAAAAAAGGGCTGTTTGCCCCAAGTTGGTTCTCCCACCATTTAAGATCATCCGGAACGAGGGGCTCACCGGAGTTTAAACTCTGCACAGACCATAACAACGCAAAGCTGGCCTCAGATGGCCACGCAAAATCCGTCAAGTGTCTTGTGGACTTCCATATTCAAAGGGACTGCCCACACTGTGCTAAACTTAAGGCACCAATGCAGAAAGACAGAGACCTCCATTTAAAAATGCTCATGATAGAGAAGGGCAAACACCCTTCCTCATATCAGGGCTCTCAGCAGATTGCCAATGATAAGGGGAAAAAAACAAAGAAATCCCCGAAGAAATGTGCCACCTCTCTGCCACAAGATCTGCACTCACCTAAATGGCCTTTGACCAAGAAGCAGGTGACAAAAGCTGGAAAATCACGCCTAAGCAAATACGATATGCCGGGTACCTCTGGTGCTGACTGAGCTCCCCACAGATGTGCCTCACACAGCACCCATATAGAAGCTACAGGCCATTCAGTGCCTACCTCGCAGAACTTGGCACCGAGCATGGTGCCAAACAGCGCTGTGCCTGAGATCACAGCACTGAAAGTGGTTACAAGGGCACTGCAACAGCTGACAGGGCAGCCTATTGGCACTTCCCCGCTTTTGCTGACCACAGCAACTTTTCACAGTGTGTGCTCTGTGTCTACAATACCACAGTTGTGGCACTGGCGCCGCTTGCAACTTCATTAGCAACTTTCACTTACTGGCATCAGAGAAATCTTGTGTCTCCTTCACTTTTAGCTCTCCATTTTTAAGAACTGACAAATTATCTTACCACAATTCAAATACACATCATCACCTACTTTATTATCAACTGATGCTGACAAGGAGCCAGAGGTTTTCTCACCCCAGCTTTTGCCACGTACAGAAACATCAGGACACTTGTTCCATGCTTATTTTGTCCACCCTACCAACATGGGCATGGCCCCCTGGGCTCCATACCCATGGATACCACCACCCATGCCTTATCCACCGCAATGGCAGTATTGGAGCCCATGGCCTCAACATCACAAAAAGAGGCCATATAATACAAAGAACGCTATGAAAGCACTTTGTCCCCTGTCCCAATCCTCTCTAATACAAAGAGAATGGAGTGAAATTGATGAACAGTAGTCCACCAGTTTAGGTTCGGACGCATTACTAGACACAAACTCACCATCTGTGACAGGCAAGGCTGTTATGCCACTACCCCTGGCAACCACTAAAGCCTTCACCCCTTTCCAGGAACTTTTTAAGAGAGTCGCAGCTGAACTAAATATTGCCATGGAGGAAGTGCAGGACACACAACATGAGCTTACAAACATCCTGCAGTCTACACCTTCTTCAGAAATCGCCTTGCCTATTAACTCAGCCATCACGACTCCTGCCAGTTCTTTGGAAAACTCCTGCCTCAATACCTCTCACCTGCAAAAAGGCAGACCGCAAGTATTGTGTCCCACCAAAGGAGTCGGAGTTTTTATTTACTCATCCACCACCAAACTCCCTAGTAGTGAACATGGCTCAGCAAAGAAACAAGCAACAACAAAGTTGTTCCATGCCATTCTGACAGGGAAAATAAAAGACTAGACACGCTCGGCAAAAAGGTGTACACCTCGCAATCACGAGTGGCAGATCAACCGTTCAGTTCTGACAGTTATTCACACAGTGGGGATACCCTCACATAGACCTATTCGCCACCAGAACAAACAAAAAATGCCTACTTTATTGCTCCAGTGGGGGCATGGGAAAGCACTTATTTGGAGACGCTCTTATCCTCAAGTGGAATGACCACCTACTCTATACATTCCCTCCCTTTCTCCTCCTCAACAGAGTACTCATCAAAATATGGAGGGACAAAGCAAAGGTTATCCTAATAGCATCTTGGTGGCCCCAGCAGGTCTCGTTTTGTACACTGGGCTGCTTCCCGTAACATATCACCGGAGGATGCCTCCCTACCTAAATTCCTTGATTACTTACTACATCTTAAGCAATCCAGCCTTTCCATGAGCTCAGTTAGTATACAGTACATCTTGCAGCAGTAACAGTGTTCTATATGACCATCGATGACACCATGGTCTTTGTGCATCCCACATCAAAGAACTTCCTCAAGGCTTACACTCCCTATATCCTGATGTTTCTGCCCTACAGGAACTATGGGACCTACATCTGGTACTGACCACACCCATGAAGCCTCTGTTCCAACCTATGGCCACATGCTCCCTTCTCCACAACGCTCAAAATGGCATTCTCACTTGCAATGTCAGCTCATCGGGTAGGAGAGATGACTGCCCTAATGACAGACCCACCATTTACCATCTTTTTTAAGGATAAAGTCTTTCTATGGACATATCTGAAGTTTTTACCTTCCACCTGAAGCTCTGCCTTCCACCTTAACCAAACAATACACTTACCTGTATTCTTTCCAAAGCCTCATGCCAAAGCCTCATGCCTTTGAGGCACAGATGTATACACTTCTATCACTCTCCTTCTACCTCCACAGAGAAAAACTCTTTAGGTTGTCCCCACGACTCTTAGTCTCCATTGTGGATGTAACAAGCGGCATCAGCTATCATCTGAAAGATTATCCCATTGGATCTCTTGACTACGTCACAATGTGCTACAATCTGAACCATTTACCACCACCTACCTCAGTCCATGCACACTCCATGAGAGTGGTCGCCACTTCCTTCACTTACCTGAAGAAGGTTCTCATCAATGATGGATGTGCTGCTACTACATGGACATCAGAATAAACCTTCACCAGACACTATGCACTTTCCACTGGCCCTCTTTATCCTACAAGGGTAGCAAAGGCCGTACTAACAACTGCTTACCTCCCTGATCCAAAGTCCCTACCTCCATAGGACAAATTGTTTTGCAGTCACCCCCAGAGATAGATAGATAGATCTCTCTCTCTCTCTCTCTCTCTCTCTCTCTCTCTCTCTCTCTCTCTTTACTCACCTTAGCTGTAACTGACATTCTTCAAGATGAGCGTCCCTAGGGGTGCTCCACTACCTTCCTCCCCTCTACTTTGGATCAAAAACAAAAAATATTTTCCAGATAGAGAAGGAACTGAAGGGAGGGTGGCCATACATGTGCGGTAGTGTCAGGTGGCACTCGGCGTGCAATGCTTGCATGGCCCCACTGCACTGCTAGGAGGAATCCGCTCTGTGGCGCTGGGACGCACCAGAACCTGCTGTGGAGTTCCCCCAGGGACGCTCATCTTGAAGAATGTCAGTTACAGCCAAGGTGAGTTACCTCCTCTTCCTACCGCAAAAACTTTTCAGTCATTTCTCTTTCTCTCAAACTTTGAACTATGTTTGTTTTGAGCTGTAATGCCTCACTAGTAACTGTTCCTGCTGTGTGAACCTAGAAAAGACAGACAGGAATAACAACTCATTTTACTTAGGATTGCAGATTGCATCTCAGTCCCTCTCCTAAAGCTGTCCTCCTATATGGTATTCAGTTAAATTATTTTTAAAAAGAGTAAATGCATGCTTGAGACACAAAGTGAATGGGGTAATAGTCTTTTATTAAACCAGTTTCTGCTGGTGAGAGTGACACGTTCCTCAGCTCAGGTTGGCTTGAAAGCTTGTCTCTCTCACCAAAAGAAGTTGATCCTGTAAAATATATTACCTCTCCCACCTTGTCTTGCTAATATCCTGGGATTTACATAGCTACAGCTACACTGCATAGAGGACCATTTTTAAGCATATGCAGAATATGCAGCTACTTGGAGCATCATTGTGCCCTATATTTAGTAATGCTTTATGAGGCGCATCTAACGCTGGCCATGGGCAGTGCTGGCTCGAGTGGTCCCAATCCCCCAGTCTCCCACTCCTACTCTGCCTTCTGGCCTCGATTCTCCTACCCTCTGCTCCCCCGCCCCAACCTGCTACGCCAATCCTCTGCTCCATCTCCAGCCCACTGTTCTGGAGGGCTGCGCACCGCTCCCCCATCTGCCTGGTCCCCCATCAGCCTCCCTGCCCTGTTCCTTCTTCCCACAGCTCCCACTCCTGCAGCTTTGATCAAGATAGTAGTTATCATGCAGTACAGGATGCAAGACGGAGATACAAACATCATGACTCTGAGTGTATTGCAAAACTGAATTTCTCAGCATTTTATTGATTTGTACTACACAGCATGTGATTGGTTGAACCTAATGTCTTGTGTGGCAAAGGTTGCTACTATTTTAGCTTCTTGCATAGCTTTTTGATTTTATAGCTTCCCCAGATACTGCTAATTGTGCTGGATTTTATTGTTCTGTGATGTAGACAGGAAATAAGTTGAAGCAATAAAATTTATTTTTCATGCAACTCATTTTCACTTTCAGACTTGCAAAGGTGAAAGCCTAGTTTGTCAATGTGTTCCACTTATCTGCTAATTGTCTTTGACAGTAAAATCTAAAATGAGATGTTAAATGTGGAAACTACTGGCATTTGTCTTTTTTATTAATATTATTTAGTGCTATTGTGATTAGGCATGTTAGATATTGGGTAATGGAATAGTCCTCAAGAGTGGGGCCGGCAGCCTGTGCACTTCTGCCCCACTCCCAACCCCTGTCACCCGGCGCTGCTGGCTCTATATCAGGTAGGAGCCTGTCTGCAAGGGGAACCAGATTAAAAACCAGCCCCCCGTGCAGACTGGCTGCCTGCCACCCCACGCTGCTGCCTCTGATACAGAGGCAGCAGCGCAGAGTGACAGCAGCCCTTTCCGCAAGGGTTGGAGCTCCCCTCAGACAGAGGCTGCTGCAGGGGGAGGGAGATGGAGGAGGCTGTCACAAAGCAGTCTCTGTCCAAGGCTGGTCTGGCAGAAGCCCCTGTCTACGGGTGTCTGAGCTCCCTGTGGACAACGGCTGCTCTGCCTCCCATGGAGCAGCCTCTGTCTGCAGCAAGCCACAGGCAGAGGCTGGTCCAGCAGCAGACCCTGTCCGTGGAGGATTCCAGCTCGCCTCCCCCAACCCCCATGGACATGGGCTTCTGCCACAAAGTAGCTTCTGTCTGCAGTGGGTCCAGACTCACTGTGGACAGAAGCTGCTCTGCAGGGAGCTTGGGCCCACCATAGACAGAAGCTGCTTCGTAGCAGTCTCCCTGGCCCCCACTTCCCGCTGCTGCCTCTGATACAGAGGCATCATGGGGGGGTTGGAGTTGTTGACAAGATTAACTGATAAGCTTATCAGTTAATCATATAGTTGACTACTCGTTGACAACTCTAATTGTGATATAGCACCCAATAATCGCAGTCATGATTGAGATCCTGTTAAGCATTGAATAGAACATATAGGTGGACATTCTCCGTGCCTCAAACAGCGTACAGTCATTATTATGAGTAAACATAACAAGTGAGTGTAACAAATAATAGGAGGGAAGGAGGAAGATGAAGACAACATAGCAGGCTAAAATGTGCACAGCTTGAAGGTTCCAAATAATTTTGAATTTTATTTTAAAGATTATCTCTATATTTTAACACTTGTTCCTCCTTGATTTTTAGGTACTTCACACGACTGGAGGCTACGATGTGGTGCTGTGGACCTGTACTTCACGCTTTTTGGCCTTAGTAGACCTTCTTGTTTGCCATTACCAGAGCTTGGACTGGTCCTTAATCTGAAAGAAAAGAAAGCTGTTCTTAATCCTACCATCATCCCTGAGTCAGTGGCAAACAATCAGGAACCTGTGAACAATCCTAACAATCATGGACAACTGATAGGATTTCAAAACACTGTAAGCACTGACTATCTGCACATACCCCCTCACCCTGCTTTGAGTACTTCCATTGGCTCCCAGTTGTACTGTGTAATTAATTCACATTTCTTGTCTGAATTTTCAAGACTTAATTCTTTGACCTTGTTGGTTTTTATTACCCACATCCCTCCCAATATAATGCTAGCCTTAATAGCCTGTTTCTCTCTCTCTCTCCCATTCCACCATTGCCTATTCCCTAATCTGTGGAAAAACCTTCTAGGTAGTTTGCTGAGCTCACACCCACTTCTGATTTGTATCCATTCTAAAATGTAACTGTTCTTCTTTGAGTGCTTGTTCATGTGCATTCCAGTTTGTTATGTGTTCATGCATGCATGGAAACTGGAACATTTTTGCCTAGCAATATCTGTCAGGTCAGCCTAGGCACTCTCTGGAAGGTGCTGATATGACTCTTGATATAGCCTTGTTGACCCACCAGCCCCCCTACTTCCTCCTTAGTGTCTGGTAATGGCAGCTGGAAAATCTCACTCTTGCTATCGCAAGCACTCCTATCAGCGTTTAGTGTTTAGAGTTAATAATTTTAGTATAGTTCTAGTTTGTAATTAGTTTGTTGTTTTTTTCCCCTTTTCCCCGAACCGGGACATGCCTCAGTCCCCAGGATTTAAAGCTTGTGGCAAGCTTATGCCAAAGTGTGACCCTCATACAGAGTGTCTAAAGTGCCTGGGTGAAGGTCACGAAAAGGAGAAGTGCTGCCTTTGTAAGAGCTTTCAACTGCACTCTGAAGGACTGTGAGCAGAGACTCAGAATCCTGCTTATGGAGACCATTCTTCACCCCCAATTGGATTCGGTGCCATAAGGCCCAACATGCAGTGCTGCATCATCAGCACAGAGGGCCCTGGTGCCATTGACCTGTGATGCGAGTAGAGACCAGCACTGACATGGTATCAACACGGCACCGACTGTAGAGGCACTCAGCGCAGGTCTGTGTCCTCTGTGCCTCAGAAGAAGCATAGGCATGAAAGGGGTAGATCCTCCAGAGCAGGCAAGCTGCTGGGCAGACCGAGACACACCTCTGGGTATATTGACTCCTGTCCCACAAAGGGGTCCAGTCAAGTCTGATCCAGGAATGCTCCCTGGAGCTACATGGCTGGGATATTCAACTTCCTTTCACCCTGGAAACTTACGAGGGAGCCCGAGATGATACAGATGACTGCACTTGAGCCTTCTAGGAGGGACAAGGCACCTGTGTCAACTAGACTGCCAGTCGATCTTGTGATAAGCCCTTTCTGCTGCCATGTCGCTCATCTTCCCGGGTGCACACTTCCCTGCTGAGGTCAATTCAGGATATGGCATTGTATAAATCACTGAAGTCACATCGCTCAGCATCGCACCACCTTGGTCATCAGCCTCCAAGTCAGAATCTGACATGGAGTCCAACCACTCTAGAAGGTCCAGGTCTCAGCACCATCATCAGCTCCCTTCCTGGTTTAACCCAAGGTTCCAGAATTAGGTTAGCATCAATAGCCTCGGCACCTGGGGTTATTGTCGGCATGTGTGATTCCCAAGGATCTTTCTTTGTTTGTGGGCACCTCGGCCTTCCTTTTTACTCCAACATCAACCTTGGTACTGATGACTGGAGCTGGTTCGATGTCAACATCTGTCCCATTTTCAGTGGCGACCATTCCAGTGCCGATGACTTCTCTGCCGATGATGACTGCTCCAGCATCAACCATGATTACTCCACCATCAACTCTGTCAGGGAGCACAACCACTCCAGTATGACCACCTTTCGCACCGGCACTGGTAGCCCCCTCAGCGTCACAGCCTTTTCAGGTCTCTGCAATGAGGCTGGCACCTATACATATCTCCTCATCAGGAGTGCAATAGGATCCTTTAAGAGCAGAGGGCAGTGCCGCCCTCAATCTAATTAACTCTTACTTTCAGAAAGCTGTCACTCCCTTGGCTTCCCGTAGCTCGCCTTGGCTGTAAATGCTGAACCAGAGCCAATGGGAGACACAAGGCTCTGTGTCTATGGAGCCTTTAGATAAACCATCCAGAGTGGCCCATTAGCAGCTTTCCAAAGTGCACAATAGCCCACTTTGAGAAACACTGTTTTGGAGGATCAAAATATCACGAGTGCAGAAATTTGGTGTTAATATGTGGATCATTAGAGATTTGAATTGCCTCTGAAAGTTATCAGCATTTGTTCAATACTTAACTTATTCACATATAACTAGTTTCTATCCTCAGCTGTGCTTCAGGAATGTCTTTCTATATAAATATTTTTGTAACATTCTTTGTTGTATGTGAGTACCTCAGAGCAACTAATAGGTAGAGATGTGTGTTTGAAGGCAGCTATGGCCATTAACTTGTAATCTACTTGGAAGAATGTGTGAGCAAAGGACATCATTTCACTGTATCAGTTGTTTGTGCAACTTGCTTAAATATGTGTCTTTGTTATTAGATATGCTTATAGCACACAAAGTACCTTAATATAGGGATGATAATGCATTTTCCTGCTTTAAGGATCTAGGTTTCCTCCTCTTGGTTCCCAGAACATAATTGTGTTCATCTTAAAAATATATATATTACCCATAACTGATGCTAAATTAGTTTTGCTTTTGTAATACAAACAGAATAATACAGTACAGAATTTGGATAGCACCTCTGGCAAACTTTCTTCCTGAATATTTCACGGACTAAATAGTGTTAGAGGTAATAACAGAACATGAAATGAAGAAGTCTGAACAAGCAAAAATGTATTTTTGTGAAATACAAAGAATTTCTGACAGATGCTACAGCATGTCTAAGTTGACTAAATTGTCCTTTGATGAAGCGGGTTACCTAACAAACAAGGTACTAACAAACTTCAACAGGCCTTTATTTAACAAAGGTGAAACCTCTTTACAAAGCTGCTGCTGCACCCCTCTGTAGCTCTCACTCAACCATGGCTCATCTCCTCCACCCTCCTTCCTGTTTCCTGTGCTTCCTAAAAATTACAAGCAGCATCTAAAACACCATACTGTTCTATAAGCATGAGTTGTTTGAGAAGGAGAAGTGTTACATTATTCTGTAATCTGCTGTGGAGGGAGGTAAATTACCAAGGCTGAAGTTTTAATTCTAGAGAACACGCATTTATAGCCACTTGATTAATGTGGGACACCCTTGATTCAAAAGTGGCACAGCACCTTAATATAGTAATAAATGCATCTAATGTTCTGGAGAAAAGGCTGTTGTAAGACTTACTTTAGTCTAGATTTTAGTAAGGATTAATATTTATTTCTGTAAGCGTATGTATTTACCTTTATTTTGTATTTTTGTATTTTTAATACCTATAACTGTGTTATTTGTAACTCATTAGACATATACATTTATTTTCATGTTCCTCTTATCCAAGCAATAATTTTTAAAAGGGTCTTACACACCTTCTTTCTGGAGAAAAACTACTATGACATCTAAGAGAATATCAGAGTCATAACTCTTATATTTGACTTTTATTCAATAAAATGTTAGCTTTTAAAATTAACCTCTGAAGATTATTTTAAATCCCTTGTATAGGTCGAAACTATGATGATTATTAGGTTGAAACTATGATGATTATTGGCTGAGATTTGACATGAGGAGAGGTATTGAGACAGATATATAGAGAGGTTTTTCAGGAGCTGCAAAGATTTGTTACATACCAACAGTACCATGATTATGAGAGAGAGAGAGAGAGAGAGAGAGAGAAGAGAGGCCAGTTCTAGATATTCAGAGGGAGCAAGAATGAGAGAAAAAAGAAAGCATGTTTATAGGAGAGGTTGGCTCAAGTCCATGAAAGGTTTTAGGGATTTTTTTTGTCTCAACTACAGGGAAGATTCTGTTCAAGTCAAATATGTGTTCAATGATTATGTCTTTTTTACATTTAAATATGCTTTTGCTGTCTTCTTATTTTAATTTTTAAATGCTACTTCAGGAGGATGATCATCTTGTTAAGGAAACAGCATCCTGCATTTCTGTTCATCAGCAAGGAATGAAGAGGAAGGCTGATATGCCACTTGGATCCCCGTTGGAGCCAGGGCAGATACTAGAGAAGAATGAAGACAGTAAAGTCAAACTAAAAATCAGAGTAAGAAAATGGCAATTCAGCTTTAACAATATGCTAATTAGGATAACAGTAAAGTTAAAGTCTTTGCTGAGTTTTCTGACTGCTGTAGCTAAGAAAAAGTAAACTGTGCAAATGTGTAAGGTAGTTGTTTAGATTACTTTAGCAAAATTATCCCCCCACCAGATTCTTCATTGGTTAGCAGGAAATGAAGCTGCCAATTAATTGTTCTAACTGTTCATGATGTTTTCACTGTAAATTAGAAAGAAGGATAATGTGCAAGACTTTTATATTATATTTTCTTCATTTTTTATTCATGATTAGTGATAAAATTTGGTTCTTTTCACTAGAAAAATAAGGCCTGTTAGAATTAATAATACTCCCTTATTTTTGCATATTTCTTGCTGATGTTTATAGTTCTCAAACTCTCAGGAAGAGGAGGAAATTGATATGGACACTGTTCATGATAGTCAAGCTTTTATTTATCATCACTTGAATATGCTGGAGAGACCATCAACACCAGGTATGAATAAGTCAATTGGCAGATCACAGATAGTATGAAAGTCTTAACCAATGAAAGTGTTCTTGTTTTGCAGCTCCTCTCCCCCCCCCCCCCCCAAAATGCAATTTAGTGAATGTTTGAGCATTGATGAGAAGCAAGTAGATTGCTTTTTGAGTCTTATATGTCTTTTGGATTCAGGAATAGTTTATATAGGTATATATTACTGTGTTCTGGTTGTATATTTTTGATACATATCTTAGTAAGTAAATATGCCATGCTTAGAGAAGAAACTCCAAATTAGAACAAGCTGAATCCATAAAAAAAATTAGGGAGAAGAAAAATTGAACCAGTCAGTGATTTGGGAAAGTTGGTTTCTGACTTTATTTGGTTACAAAAAAAAAAAATTTTAAAATAGATAAATATAAATCAGAAGCAAATGTGATCTAATAGCAAATGTATAGTGTGACCAATCTGAATAAGCGCTAACTGGGTTAATTCTAGTAATAAAGACACTTAAACTGGCTTCAGAAATACTTATAACAGTTTAAAACTTGAAAATCCTCCCTTTGTGACTACCTTTTTATTTCCTGTCCTCGAGACAGTTATCTAGTGGAGTTCTTTTACTCATCTTTTCTGGATTTTTACCTCTAGCTATTTTTTTTTTGGTAATATATTTTGACACATTTCTTAAGCAAAGTTCCCTACACAACTTCCATAATCTGTCATTAAAAGAGAAATTCACTAGCTTACCAACACAAATTAATCTTTGATTTCTCATTCTTCTAGCATGTTTCTTAAATAATTTCCAAGATTTTTTCCATAACTTTGCTAAACTGTTTGAAAAGTAATTTGCAACATTTTACTTTTTAAAGAATAGTAATTGACCTTATGAAGGGCAGTGAGCATAGGACTACTTCTAAATATAAGGGTTGCAAATTTTTTTTTAAGGGAAGTGTGTTTGTCAGTCATAAGATATATAGGACTTAAAGTAACCTCAGTAGTCCTCTAATTCAGTACCCTGAACTCAAGGTAAAACTATGTAGGGTATGTCAACAATGTCCATTGGCATGGGCAGTGTAGTCACACTTTGTCACCGGGGAGAGCTCGCCTAGTGATTTTAAAAAAAACAAAACCTCACCCTGAACAAGGAGTGGTCGCTTTATTTCTGGGAGCAGAGTTCCCAACAATAAAGCACTGTCTATACTGGCACTTTTCAGCGCTAAAACTTTGGTTTCTCAGGAGGATGTTTTTTCATACCCCTCAACGAATAAAGTTTTAATGCTGAAAGTGGCAGTTTAGTAACCAGACCATTCCTGACAAGTGTTTGTCTTACCTTTTCTTAATGATAGAGGTTCCATAGCTTCCCCAGATACTTTATTCCAGTGCTTAACTGCCCTGACAATGAATGAGCTTTGCCTGATGTCCAAACCACCCTCGCTACAGTTTAAGGCCACGGCTTCTTGTCCAATCCTCAGAGGGTAGCAAGAACAGTTTTCACCCTCCTCTTGTTAACAACCTTTTATGGTGAAGCAGTGAAAGTAGGTCCTTCAGACCTGGCTAGGAAGGCTGCAGGCAAGCAACCAATCCATGCTCACCACGCTCAGATAAAAGAAGCTGCAGGGCATGAGCAGCTGAGTACTGACTGGGTCCAGGAAGTGTTACAAGGCTGTGAAACTCTGTAGGCAAGGGGACAAGTTCTGTTTAGAATTTCAAGAAAGGGGCTAGCATTTAAAGGGCTCAAGGACAGATCTGAAAATCCCACAGAGGGGTCAACTATTTGTTGAACTTTATTACCCCTCAGAAGAGGACTGAAGATGACAGGTCTGGAGAGCTAGGTCAGTGAGAACTGCTAAGACAAAGAGTCTGCAGGGAGAAAGTGCTGGTGGCACTGCTCCGTAACAGACTTAAAGCTAACCCAGAAGGACTTGATAACTGAGCCGGGAAACAGAGCTGAAGACACCAATGAGGGGGCAGGAAAAGACTCTGTTGGACCTTTTACCCCAGAAGGGGCTCATTCATGCATGTTAACTGTGTTTTAGTCAGAGGCCTGAGCCACAGAAGGCCCACCTGATAATGGTCACAGCCTATAGGGGGCACCAAGAAAAAGAAAGAGCATGAGTGCACACCATCACAGCATACCTGAAAGATCACTTTTTTGCAGTTGTGTTAAACTGTTGAATTTTATTTAGCGTATGATACACTATAACCTCTGGATCGCTTTCTGCAGTATTCCTTACTAGGCAGTTTCCCCCCATTGCAGTTGACTGTTGCTACTTAAGTGGTGTGCTTTGCATTTGACCTTATTGGATTTCATCCTATTTACTTAACACCATTTCTCCAGGTTGTTTGGATCATTTTGAATTTTAATCTTATCCCCAAAGCACTTGCAAACTCTCCTCTCCCCCCTCCCCCCAGTTTGGTCTCATCCACAAACTGTGTATGTGCACCGTCCATTCTAGGGATGTCAGCAAGTAGTCGACTGTATGATTAACTGATGAGCCTACCCTTATTGGCTAATCTTGTCGATTACTTGCATTTCCCCCACCCTTGCTGCCTCTGTATCAGAGGCAATGGAGGGGAAGCAGGAGCCAGTGATAGGGAGGTGTGACGGGGTGAAGGAACCCCGCATTCTAAGGGGGCTCTGGGAGAATCTGCAAGAGGGAGGGTTGCAGGAGACACATGACAGCAGGGAAGCCACAGACAGAGAAACCTGAGCCCTAGCGGAAGACGTGGCCAGAGTTAAGGGAGCCACAGGCGCAGCAGAGGCGGGGAAAATGGCAACGGCGGCGCTGATGGACAACGTCACCCGCCAAGCTGGTGGGGGACTTAAAATGGAGCTTGGACCCAGGGGAAGGGAGAAAGGAGTGGAGAGTGAATCAGCAGTGAGTGGGGAGAAGCTATAGGTTGTGGGGGAGGAAGTGGCCCAGGGCAGGGCTGTGGAACCCATGAGCAGGTGTGTTTGGGGGCCACAACCCCATCCGCTGGTCAGGAATTGGCGTCCCTACCGTAGGACCCTGGGTCAGGACCCGGGGAGAGAGGGCAGGCCCGGGTCCCCCTACCTCACCACTGGGGCTCGTTGTCTACACTGGGGAGGGAGGGAGCCCTGTCTGGGGAAGGCTTAACTTGTGCCTGATAGTGATTAAGGAGCTATTAGTCTATGGCGATTTTGACTATGCAACTGACACAGTGACCCTGACGCTGTAATCGACATTGAACCGGTACATATTGAATTGGTAACTAAGGGGGGATCCGAGCAGCACATAATAAAGTACTTTTCAGGGACTCGAGCTGGTGGTGGCTCCTTCTGGTGTTGGACCCTTGTACAGGAGGAGCCATCTTAAAAGCTGGTTCCCCCAAGCACCAGCTCCGCAGTGCCACCTGTCCCTTCTCACCCGTGCTGCTGCCTCTGTCAGAGGCAGCAGTACAGGAAGGGGGGAGCACGGGACGCTGCTTTGTGGCAGCAGCCCCTGTGCGTGAAGGTCCAAGCTCCCCTCGGGCAGAGGCTGCTCCTCATTCCATGTGGAGGTGAGGGGGATCCAGACTCACCGTGGACAGAGTCTGATCCAGCAACAGCCTCTGTCCACAAGGAACTTGGACCCTCCACGGACAGGGGCTGCTGCTGGACCAACCTCTGTCCATGGCCTGGGCTGCCGTGGACAGAGGCTGCTTCATGGCAGCTTCCCTCCTCCCCTCCTCCCAGCAGCTTCTGTCGATGGGGAGCTCAGATCCCCTTGGACAGGGGCGGCTGCCATCCCACGCTGCTGCCTCTGATACAGAGGCAGCAGCGCGGGGCAGCTGGTCTGCGTGGGGAGCTGGTTTTTAAACTGGCCCCCCTTGCAGACCAGCTCCCAGCTGCCACCCCGTGCTGCTGCCTCTGTATCAGAGGCAGTAGCGTGAGGTGGCAGGGATCTCCCTGGGAGTGGGGCAGAAGTGCACCTAACTGCTAACCCCCCCCCCAGGGACTATCAAATAGTCGTGTAACCGCAAAGATTTCATGCAGTTACATGACCATTCAAATACAGGCAGTCCCCGAGTTACGCGAATCCGACTTATGTCGGATCCGCAGTTACGAATGGGGCTTTTCTCGCCCCAGAGTACGGGAGCGACGGGACGCCCAGATGCGCCGCGGTCCTGCCGCCCGCGTCCTCCAGGGCGAGAAAAACTGCTCCGCATCTCCCTGTTCTGCTGGAGCAGAACAGGGAGATGCGGAGCAAAGCCGCGAAGCACGTGGGCAGCGGGACAGCCCAGACGCGCCACGGCTGTCCCGCTGCCGGCGTCCTCCGAGGCTTTGCTCCCTGTCTCCCTGGTCTGCTGGGGGGAGCGCCCCCCCCCCCCGCAGACCAGGGAGACGGGGAGCAAAGCCGCGGAGGATGCAGGCGGGACCGCGGCGCGTCTCAGCGGTCCCGCCACCTGCGTCTCCCTGGTCCTGCTGGGGCGGGGGGGGCGCAGCTAGTGCGCCCCCCTCCCAGCAGACCAGGCTTTTCTCGCCGACAACGCCTGGGGTAGAGCAGCTGGGGTGCTGCCGGGTTGGTCCCGTAGCGCTGCTCCTAGGCGCTACTGGACCAACCCAGCAGCACCCCAGCTGCTCTGCCCCAGGCGTCCCCAAGTCATCCGCTGCTGAAACTGACCAGCGGCTGACTACAGGAAGCCCGAGGCAGAGTTGCTCTGCCCCGGCTTCCTGGAATCAGCCGCTGATCAGTTTCAGCAGCGGCTGACTTGGGGACACCTGGGGTAGAGCAGCTGGGGTGCTGCCGGGTTGGTCCCCGCAGCTCTGAGGTGCGGCGCTGCGGGACCTACCCAGGAGCGCCCCAGCTGCTCTGTCCCAGGCATCCAAATTCAGCCACTGTTGAAACTGATCAGCGGCTGATTCCAGGAAGCCCAGGGCTTCCTGTAGTCAGCCGCTGGTCAGTTTCAGCAGCGGCTGAATCTGGACGCCAGTTCCGACTTACATACAAATTCAACTTAAGAACAAACCTACAATCCCTATCTTGTACGTAACCCGGGGACTGCCTGTACCTAGTAGCTAACATCCCTATTCCATACCATTATCCAAATCAGTGATGAAGATATTGGAGGCAACTTGTCCCTGCACCAATCCCTGCAAGACCTCACGTGATATGCCCTGTCATCTTGAATGTGTAGTACTGATAACTGCTCTCTGGGAACAGTTTTCAAACCAGTTTTGCACTCACTTTATAATAGCTCCATTTAGGATATATTTCCCTGATTTGTTTATATGAGACTATATCTATTGCTGTCCCAGTATCCACAAGGCTTCTTCTCTTGTAGAAGAAAGCCAGTAATGGGTTTGACATAATTTTATCTTTACAAATCACATTGACTGCTACTTATCCCACTTATCTGCTAGGTGTTTGCAAATTGATTGCTTGATTATTTGCTCAATTTTCTTTCCCTTTGCTATTGTTAAACTGACGGGCCATGTTCCCAAAGTTGTCCTTTTTCCCTTCTTTATAGATTGGCACTGTACATCTCCTTTTCTGCTGTTATTGTAAAGCATGGTGCATGCTGGGGCATCTTAGTCATCTCAGATACTCATTAGCATATGAAGATGGTATGTTGAGGGTTATTTATAACTTTTATGTGATGTTTTGCAACATTTTGTTTTAATATTTTATACACTATGGGGTATAAAGTCAAAAACAAGAACTGCAAAACTGCCAAATTTTTTACAAATGGGACTTACGGGACCCTCCATCAGCCAGCTCCATGTTCTAATATAGTTCCATATTAAGTATGGTGAGGTTCAGAATGGGTGTTTTCTAAAACATAGTGGAATGGAGGCCCATTGGCCATTATTTATAGAAACCTATAATGGTCAAAAAAATTAGTCTGAGATTAGGTACCGAATAACCCACTTACCCATGCTATTTATACATTTAGCTCAGATGAAATACATTTAGTTTCTTAGGTCACTAAGAAATCAGACAATATATTTGACTTTGAATGTGCATGGAACTCACGCCTTTGAAAATCATATTTTGAGAGATAAAGTGAGTGAGGATTACCTACCCCACCATCTATCTCTAATATCATGTGACCAACATGGCTACAACTACACTCCATACACCACTGTATTTTGAGACCATTTGATCGTTTTGCATTGTTTTTTTCCCTTGTTTTCTATTCCATGATTTAGACTGCTAGAGACAGTTATATTAAAAATATTCTTTGCTTTTAAAACTTCACCTTTTTCTTTTTGGTACAAATTTCTTTTTGGTATGAATTTCAGATGAGCAATAAAGGCAGATGAGCTCAAATAACAAACAAGTGAGGAAAAATCATACCTTATCTAAATAGAATTGCTTCCAAATGCAGTTTTCTTACTTTTTGAAAGATATCAGTGAGTCTTTACAGCCAAGATTTTCAGAGGGATTTGAATTATTGCAGAACTGGCAGAGTAAGTGCACTTCAACTGTTTGTGGTATTGAAGTGCCTTTTGATGGAGGTGATAAAGTAGACCATCTTTTTAGTAGATATCAGGACACTCATGTCATCTCCAAACCAAGGTACCCTGAAAGAAAAGTGGGGTCTTAGTCCATATACAGCATCTCCTCAGAGCTGTGAGCCAGGCTCACATCAGCTCTTACAAAACATTAGGGAATTCGCCAAACATAGTTCTAGCTTTGCAAATAGCAGCTGGAAAGAGGCAGTTCATGCTGGCTTTGAAAGTTGCCATATTTATATGTGAGTGATATTCAGCATGCTTTTTTGATTTCCCCACAGGATAATAAACTGGACTCAAACACAAATATTTCCATGTTACTGTGTTTTGCAGTACACCATGTAAACTTGATTTTCTTTGCTATATTACTGCTTTGCAAGCTTTCTTTTGTATCCTTTCACCCATAAAGTCAGCCCAAGAAGTTAGGGTTGAGACCCATAACAAGGATAGTAAAGGGAGGCTTGCAGTACAACTGGTTATTTTCTGAATAAATAGGATTTCAGTTTTTAATGTTGTAATTATAACACCTTTCACAGTTCAGCTTCCATTGGAAAAAGTTTTCAAACTTCGGTTTAAAATGCCCTTAATACAAGTGACATTCTTTTTATGCTATTCAAACCATGAATGCTTCTATGCATCTTACAAAAAATAATTAAACTGTGAAATATCCTTTAAACTTGCTGTTATGTTATTTATAGTTCTTCCCTAAATACAGCAGCTGTGAATCAACAGAAGCATTTTTTCAGCTTCTGAAGTCATTGAAGATCAGATTTCTAATATGAAAAACAGAATTTTTATTTGCTGTTAAATCATCAGGAACAGTGGAGTGTTCCACCATCAGTCTTAAAAGGTCATAAAAATTTCAAGACTTTGCACTTTTTCTTTCTAATGTAAACACCAGCCTTCATGTCATATTTTAGACTGTAAGGTGACTATTACATTATATTGCACAGGTGAATTTGGTAAAATGAGCTTATTCCCTATGGGAAAGTGTCCTTTCCATTAGATAGTTCTTTCAATTAGATTAGCTTTTATATCAGACAGATTTAAAATATGATCTATTTACTTTCATATTCCGCTGCTCTTAAAATGTAGTCATACTCTAAAATCAATCACTATAAAAATTGTATCACAGGATTACACATTTGAGTTAAATGCGACCCCTGCACAATAAACCTGAGTTCAGCTTTTCTGGCTCAACACATCATCAACCCGTAATAAATAGAACTTTAGTTACAAACCTTTTCATAATGTACAATTGTATGAAGGTCAGTTTCTCATAGTTATATTGGCTCTGCAATACTAACAAAAAAGAAAAAATAAATAAGCAAACAAGACTCTGAAAATATATAAAGTGCATATCTGTTGGTTCCTTTAGCTAGAGTGTGAAAAGTGTGCTGGAATGATTTGAAACTTGTCATAATGAGTGGAGCAAATATTGCCTCAAAATATAAAAGGAAAATACTTTAGCCATATTTTTAAAATAATGCATTTATGACCATATACTTGAGTTTGTGGTAAGAACTACAAAAGTCTTCACTGTTACAGATTGTTGGAGATCAGTTTGATGTACAAATTCAGCATATCATGGCTAAATATATACAGACACCATGGTTTTCAGTTGAAATTCAACCTGGGACCTGTATCAAGAGCACAAATCCCTACTCCTTGGCAAAATAAATTAACACAGGACTTGCTTTTGTGGTATGATTTTGCACACCAGCTGGGATGTAAATTCTAAACTGCACCAGCATGTTGCGTGCTTGTTGGTTTATGTGTATTCTTCTGGAATACACTGACAGTTCCTTAGTACATGTTGATGTAGCCTGCACTACATTAAGGTGCACTAGGGAACTTAAGTGCACGTTAGTAGGGTCCACACAGGCCAATTAGCTCACACTACACTGATGTGCACAAGACCCTGCACCCCACATGATGTACACTTCACATCATGTAGACAGACAAGCCCTCAGTCAGCTATGAGTAAATAGCATGCTGTTATTGTCACAAGGAGCAGCCGCTAGAGGGAGATAAGATTACCGGAGATAGGATTACCTGCAGTTGTCAATGTACTTAACAGTGCAGGTAGGTTTGAGCAGTAATTCTTGTTTCTCAGAACAAGGTAGCAGCACTGACAGAGGCTTGTTTTCACTTTACTTTTTAAAGCTTGAAATATTTGCTGTAATTGTGTTAGATTAGCTTTAATATATATTATCTAAGTATGCAGTATGTATGGAATAGTATTCTCCAAAATACACTCATTTCCATTCTGGTGGCTTTTAGGTTTTGAGATTCTGTTGGCACCGGTATAGCACATTAAATTGCATATTAGTTTGCTGTACATTACACGTTCTGTCCTTCCTGAAGATTGGCATTTCTAGGTACTTCAGAAGGAATTGTATGAAAGCTGATATAACCGTAACAACCATTATAGATAAAAGCTATAATATCATTGAGACATTTATCTGCGGTCTTACAGGGAGTCATTCGTGCATTCTGCTGTTAAAACCCATATAGATCTTACATTCTGTTGCAATTGCTAATTTTACTGTGAGAATGATTTGTTTCAAGTAATTTGAGGGATCTGATCAGGTTTTTAGATTGACAAACAAATGTCCACACAGCTCCTCAACAAGCTACTTGGCTTATTGAAAGAATTATGGCATTTTATACATTTTAATAAATATATTAAACAAAATGTAAAAAAGCTCAAGAGAATGTATCATCAACTCTATTGTTAACAATACTAAACTTAAAGGAATACAACTATTAAATAAAGATACAATTACCAAATTAATATCAGTATTGGTATAATTTGAAACCATCAAATTAGTTAAATTGTCAGTTTAACACAACAAATAATGCTTACAATATTATAAAAAGGGCTCTAAGGATGTGATTGTCCCTTTGGTTATAAATCCCAACTAAAGAATTTTACCAGGTCAGTCAAATCTTTAACTTGGAACTGATGCAGTATTTTGATACTAAAACCAAATGATCTAATATCTGAACCACAATTTCAGAGTCAATTACAGAGCTTCCTCCTTAGATTGCAATTCTTCTGTGATCACTGATGAGTAACTCTTTTCAGTCCTCTCCTGTGAAGATAAACTACAATGTGAGCCTTTAAAAAGGCCTTTCATAAGCAGATGTTTAACAACTCTTGTTTGGAAGAGCTTTAAATACTTAGGACCCAACAAAAATAGAACACACTTTAATAAGTATTTTTGAGGCTTTGTTTTATGGCTTGGAGAAAGTTGGAGAACTCTCTTTCTACTGTCTTCCTTGTGTGGACTATATGGGTGATGCTATACAGATGCACAGAGACAGCCACACCCTGTATGTATAGAATAAATGTGGTGGCATATCCCACCTAATAAAAAAAACAAGAATGAAAATGGAAAAAAATAAGATACAATAATAGAAGAATTATATGAACTAGTCACCCTATGAAATAAGAGCTGGAACTGTGAGGAGCCAGACAATGATGTTGCTGACTCTGCATTTCTTGTTAGCAGACAGACATTCTGTGTGCAGGGAGAGACTGTCCAAAGACAGGCTTAGGCTTTTTTGTTGATGCCTTTTCTTCCTTACTGAGGAATGATCAGATTTAGGATTCTGGAAGATCTGGTGGCTCATTGATCCAGAGGGTAAGGCTACTTGGCCCTTCCCTTGGGTCTTACAGTTTTGAACATTGCTCTCTCTTTGTAGTGCTGTCCTCCAAAGTGTTCAGAACAATAAGGTGCAAATTAGAGAGTCTTCAGCAATCATCCTATGGGACAAGTCTCACTTAAGCCAGCAATTTTTAAAAAAAATTGATTTTACATATCGCGGAGGCCATAAGTCTGCAATTCCCCCCAAAATATAAAAATACAGAACAAGAGACCATTTTTGAGGAAGCTGACTTGGCCTTGTCTAGATGTAGAGATCTCTTGATTGATATATATATAGATATAGATAGATAAATATATAGATATATACCTCACCACTTTACCAAATTTCAACACCCAGTAAAATAAAAACTTATTTTAAAAGCCGTAACAAACTAACAGCCCCTCAACATTCAGCCATCAGCAAAATTAAAAATAAAGTGGACAGCTTATGACTAGATGTTGTAATTATTTCACAAACAAAACAATTTAGTAATCTTTGTATTTAGGAACTAGGACATAAGTCAAGCAGCTTGTTTCTGAAAGTTGTCCTTTTGATAGAAAAAAAGTTAAAGCTTATCAAAATAAAACCCATGTAAAATAAACATTCAAGTTTAAAATGAAGTCTGTAGTCCCATGTGTGTTACTTGTCTTATGTCATATCTCTGCAGTCTTTGTAACATTCCATTTGAATAACTAGATGTTCTATGAGTCCCCAGTCTTAGTTACTATTGGTGTCTCCAAACTCCTCTAATAATGGCAGTTTCATTAATTCTGCATACCTACCCAACTAGTTGGAGCAGAGAAAAGCTGAGAATTATGTTGGCATGTGCACATCCAGAACAAAGGAAGATCCCAAGTGTATTCTGAATTTGTATATTCTGTTTGAAAGAATTCTAGTAATCACTTCAAAAGTGATTTCGTGAGCTCTTTGTTATTGGTTTTCTTGCTGTTATGTCAGAAACACAGGTTCAGACTCTTATTCCATGAGAAAAGAAATTGCATTGATCTCTTGCAGCAATTCCCCTTTGGCCTATATAGAAGTGAAATTGATGGCCTTAGAAATACTTTTTTTTTTTAGCTCTTCTTACCTGGACTGGCAGGACCCTGACATAGGCATTCAGTATATGTTAATCAAAGGGACTCCTGGGGAAAAAAGGTGAACTGGTTGTGCAATACTGGTTTCTGTCTAGGGAGGATCAATGCCTAAAGGAGGTGGATATAGTCCTTCTAATCCCTTACAAAGGTCCAATTTATAGATGTCTTACTTCAAGCACGGGTGCAGGCTTCTTCTGACACATTTATGATGCTTATGTTGACTTCAAAGCATTCATTGAGAGTATCAAATATCACGTCTTTTGGGGAGTTGGTGCTGTTGGAATTTTTGAAAAACAGCTGTTGGCAATGAAGCTGTGTGAAGGAAGTGAATGTTGTTAGATTCAAGGATTGTGGCACAAGCTGGCTCTATTTTAAAGAAAAGTGTATGAAAGGATTTGAGCTAGTCTAATCACCCTTGATTTCCTCATTTGTATGTAAAGTGTTGCTGCTGTCTGTGCTTATTTCTTTAGTAATACTATTCCTCATTGTTTTTGCTGATTTCATTGTGATCATCACTGGAATTCCCTTAAGTTGTTGGTATATAAAACCATGAATATATAAGTTTGGGAGTCAACTGCAGAAGGAAGAAATTAGTGATGTTATTGATTTTTAAGTCTAACATTTAGTTGGATAGTTCAGTGATCAGTTTAATGAATATCATTTTGTCATAGTGTTTCCTAGACTTTTGAAAAATGAGCCTCCCTCTCTGGAATATTAAGCCTATTGTTCCATACAAAGTGGTATTAAGGTTTAGGGCATACACGTCTTAACATGTACACGTTTTCTGTACTTCCTTGGCTAGTCTGTTATTCTTCCTCTGCCCCTAGGCAACACAACCGATACTTTGGGAAATGCCGAAGTATACTTTTTTGTCCATGCTCTGAAGAGCAGTGAAGAATCAATGGGCTGTCTGCAAACTCAGACATTTGTTTTTGCATTGATTTTACTGGATTCACGTTATGAAAGCTTTCTTTGCAATCATAGGAGCTAGAGACCTACTGTTTTACACTAAAAACAAACTTGGAAGAAAAAATATGCTGCACCTTTCAGCTACTCTTTCATGCTTCTCTCATAGGGGAACTCTGACCTATCATTCAGGAACATTTACCATTTGGTTATCAGTATTAACCTACTACCTCCAGTACTTGCTCTGTTCCCCTCCCCTTCCACAGTTGGAAGATTCAGAAATATGCTTTGGCATCTGTAATGCTGGTGTAACCTAGCCTTCTGAAATGTGACATGTATTATTAGAGGTGAGCCAGAAACAAAACAATGGATCTGAAAATCTCTCTCCTCTAAAGTTAGTCAGAGTCTATCACTACTCTTTATTTTACTGCGACTCATAGTAATAGAATTCTTTATTTAAATAACCTTTAACACACATAGTATATTTGGCCAATGTAACATGCAAATAAAACATGTGTATATAATATTGTGTGCACGTAAAGTATGTGTATGCTTTTATTTACCTTACCTGCAGTAAAGCCTTCTTTATCCATATTTCATGAACTCATTGGGACTGAGAAATTCATAAAATCAAAAACTTTATACAATTGAATATCTTAAAATGACAGTAAGTATGATGCATAGGTGGCAGTATGATGCATCACTTTCTTTTTGTCATTCAAGCCACTGCAAGATAATTTCCAATGCATCAGCATGTGAAGGAATGTTACTGTTATGTGATTCTCTCAGTGCCTGCTGTTTGGGAAAAATGTTTTTTTAAATGATTGTACGGAACATTGGTGTTCATAAAATGGAGGTGTCTAGTAGGGATGTGAATGTTTAGTAGGGATGTGAATGTTTAACCCAAGAGGTGGGGAATCTTTTTTGGGTTGGGGGGGCCTGTGTCCCACAGAAAAATCAAGTTGAGGGCTGCACACAAATGATGAGAAAAAAAATTCTCACTGATTTGGCGCATGACTGAGGAGAAAAACACTCCCCACATTCCCCTCGCATACCAGACCCTAGTGGAGTCCAGGCGAGTAGACTGTATGCTCCAGCCCCGCTGGGAGCCTTAGAGGGGCTGGAGTGTTAGTGCAGGCTCCCCAATGCTGAGGGGGAGCCCTGAGCCTCAGGGGCTTGATCCAGGCAAGCTGAGGACTGCATCCAGCCCCCAAGCCTTAGGTTCCCCACCCCTGGTTTAACCAGTTAATTGGTAAGTCTCACTCTTAACAGGTTAGACTTACTGGTTAAGTTTAACTAGTGGGGGATGGAGCAGCTCCCTGCCTGCTGCGGGCAGGGGGCTGCTCCAACCCTGTAGGGGGCCCACTGCAGACAGGAGCTACTCTTGCTTGGCTCTTGTTAAATGGGATTTTAGATCCCTAGTTTCAGCTATATTCTACTATAGTCTAGTATCTTGAGCAGACATGTTTATTTTTCATTGTGCTAAGATTTATAGGTTCACCATAATGGGTATTTCAGCATGCTTTCAGCTTCAAAGTAGGAGTTAAAGGAATGAGTTTAGTTCAGTAGGTTCAGTGGGGCGGGGGGGGGGGGGGTGTCTTTTGAGCAACTTAAAATTACTGAAAAGAAAGAACCGCTTCAAGTATAGTCATGAAATAGTCTCTTAACTTTTTGAGGTAAACTGGGCAGTGGCCTACAGAGTTGGATTAGACCTGCCCTGGGTAGAGTGATAAGTGATGTGACTAATATGCATTAAAGTCTGGTTAACTGGTTAAACTGGTTAACAAGTGCAATGTGCATGTCATGCATTTACTATAATACAGATTGTACCTCCCTGATCTCGCACCCTCGGGACCTGACTAGCCCCAAACCAGGGGAATTTGCCAGACTGGGGAAGTCAGTGCCGGCTCCTCTATGGCCACCAGCTGTGGGGTACAACTCCGGTGGCAGCAAAGGGGAAGGCACTGACAGGGTGGGGACAGAAGGTGGCACTTGGGAGAAGAGGCAGGGCAGCTGCGGAGCCCCCATAGTCAGTGGCCAGGAGTAGAGCCCTGCTGCCACCAGGCTGCACTCCTGTCCCCGCTCTGTCAGTGCCACTCTGCCTCTTCCCCCGAACTCCGCCCCACCAATCCCTGTTCCTCTCCCACCCTCGCTGAGCTTGAACACTGCTATTTGTAGCTCTCCAGAAGCTCTGGGAGGGTGAGGGAAAAAGAAGTTGAGCATGAGGCCCCCAGCTCTTCCCTCTGAGTGCTCTAGCCCCAGAAGACCCATGGATGTTGAACCGGGGGTGTTAATCGATGGGAGAAGTCCGGTTTTTAAAGGTCCAACCTGAAGACTAATACAGTATCAGAAATTAAAGCCACTTTGAATTGGGATGATGATGTTTACATAAATATAGTAAGGCATATATTATTCTGCTGAGTTCAGGATTAAATTTTGTAAAATGTTCATAGATTCATAGCATTTAAGCCCAGAGGGAAAACTGTGATCATCTGGTCTGACCTCTTGCATAACATAAGCATTTTATTTCACCAAATCAGGCCCATATCTATCCAGTCTTCAGGTAATGGAGAATCAAATCATAACCCTTGATAAAGTGTCGCAGTGCTTAATTACCTATCCTAATTGTTAAGAGTTTGCCCTGTATATCTATGGTGAATTTAAGCTTCAGTTTCCAGACATTAGACCTTATGTTTTTTCCTGCTTGATTAAAGATCAGTGTATTTTCTGAAATCTTCTCTCATGTAAGCACTTCTAAGTAGTGATCAAATTACCTCTTAATTTTTTTGTAGATACACTAAATAAATTGAGCTTTCTAAAGCCTTTCTCTATGATTGTCAGTCATATTGAAGGAGAATGCAAAGTTGGTTCCTTTTTTTTTTTTTAATTTCTAAGTTATTTGGATTACCAAAACAGAGGCAGTTATACTGAGTTTTGCCAGTGCAAGGGTAGACACCAAATCACGGTGCACTGGAAAGACAATCTTTCTGCAATTCTGTAAAATACTACATATAACAGGAAGGAAAAATTCAGACTATAGAACAGACTTGCTGTGTCAATTAAATCTGCCTGTATTTACTTGGAGGTAACATTCCTGTATTGCTTCAATACGTGAAATCCTGATGTGTAAAGAATATTGTTATCCTATTACTATAATTGTCCTCATTTGGGATTTCTGTTTATTTAAAATGACAAGCTTTGAATGTCTGTAAAATTCAGAAGAGAAAATAAATGCTTTTGTTAAAAATAACTTATTTTTAAAAATTGGCTTATTTCCTCTCTTAAGCGTAAAAATTCATTTTTGTGCAGAAGCAGCAGCAACATAAGATTTAACCACTGCATACAGTTTATTAGGTTTTTGAACTTCGATGATGGAATATTGATGTCTTGAAATTAGAATTGTTTTTAGTTTCTTAAATGTATTGTCACTGATCATCTGGGATACATTTATACCATTTTAAAGCAGGGAGTAGCCCATCCCACCTACGGGGCTAAGAATTAAGTCTACAGTATGGAAATGGTCAGTGTGCTTAGATGCTTGTCTGGGAATACCAGAAGATAATGGTACCAGCATACCAACAGAATCTGTATTAGAATACTAAATATGATGGGAGACATGATAGTGTAAATACTGACTTATATTCCAGCAACAGCTTTGTTTAACATTGTGAGTTAATAATTTATTGCAGTGGAAAAATTGAAATTCCAATTGTATCTCTGTTTTAGGTAAAGAACAGTCTTCACTAGAGCTGAACATGCTTCCAGTGCCAGCAGCTCCACTCTCCACCTTTAGTAAAGAATCAAATTCCTCAAAACACAGTGATCATCATCACCACCACCACCACGAGCACAAGAAAAAGAAGAAAAAGCATAAACATAAACATAAGCATAAACATAAACATGACAACAAAGAAAAAGATAAGGAGCCCTTCACTTTCTCCAACAGCCCAGCCAGCGGGCGATCAGTTCGCTCTCCATCACTTTCGGACTGAAGTGAGCACTTCTAGAACTCAACCCAAAGCGTTCACGGAGCATTTAGAAAGATATATATAATTAAAGCCTCTATCTTTTTCTATGAAAATAGGAAAGCATGAATTGTCTAGCAGTTCAGAAGCTGTCACAATCTAAATTTGAAACATTCTATTTCTATATTCAGTAGCTGTGAACTGAATCTGATTCAGAAAAGTGTTTTATGGTTCTGAGTCGGTTTCTTTTTCCATGTTCTTTCTCCCCACCTCCCACTCATTTTCCTTTTTAAACAAAGAAAACAGTTCTTTATATAAGGACCCCACGTCTACTGGCAACCCCCTGAACATCATGCTGTCCATGTGTACTGCCAGATTCAATTATGTTTTAAGCCTTTGATGAATGCTATGAGGCAAAATATGTTTTAAACAGAAGCCAACTGCCAGACCTCTGATGAAGCACTGTTTCCAAGACAGTATTGTATAACCAAGCATAGACCTCCTGAGAAGACAAAGGCTTTCCTATAATCTTCTGTTGAGCTATTTCTTGCTTTAACCACAGCAGTGCAATGTCAGAATTTTAAAAATAATACATAGAATATTTGCCTTTTTCCGATACTAAAACTCTTAAAGTTCCAAGCTTCTTTTAAGCTGAAGATTTTTATTATGGACATGACCCTTTGAATATAATCGCATTCTGCAATTATGTTTCTGTAATTTTAGCAGAAAAACTTAATGCATGTTTTGCCCTTAATCAGGCTTTTAAATATAATAAAATATGCAAATTGTTTTGGCAAAGGCAGCTTTTTCATTAAATAAAACGAATTTGGGAAAACACTTTTTGGAAAAAATGCCTTTTGCTGAAATTAAAAACATTTTGGAAATCTGTATGCATTAAAAACTTAGTATTGTCAAAGTGAACTTACTTGAAAGTATTCTACAATGTCAGTTCATGAATCTACAGGAAAAAATATATAACTACATTAGCCTAGGTCTGGGACTTGAAAAGGCGAGTGAATTCAGATGTCTTTAGCTGTGATTTGTGCAGTTTGGTTATGCCAACATGCCTAGCCAATATTTTGTTTTAAAGCTTCAGTTTTTAAAAGTTTTGGCAATACATGTAAAAACATCACTGCTTCTTTTTACATTTTCTCCTCATTTGTACATAGAGGTAGGGTTTTTTATTTTTTTTTATTTTCATGTACCAGTTTATTACTATTGGGTGGATTTTACATCTTATTCAGATTTCTGTTATAAAATGGTTGTGTTTAGGTTAAATATTTTATTTTCAAATGTTTTTGTTAAAGGACTCCTGAGAGAATGAATGATGTTACATCTAGGAAAATAGTGTTCAAAAGTACCCAAGAAGACTTTTTTTTTTTTTAAATCTAGTCTGTTTCCCTCTCTACCTCCTTCCCTCCCCCTCCAATAAACACTTTTTATATGAAATACCTGCTGTTGGATCTTGTCTCATTTTTGGTGTGTACTATGGAACAGAAACAAATTATCTACAATCTATGGGAAAATAATGCATCAAGAAACGAGATATTAAAACATATTCCTTAACGTGGCTTTACTTAAGACTATTCTGTTACTTTTAGGCCTTACCTCTGAGGCTTTAAGATTATATTGCTGTTAGATACTTTGGAAAGCAGATGTTTTAAATGGCTATACTTGAAAAGGGATATATTTATATTGGCACTGGCACTGAGGAACCCTAATCAAAGACCATACCCCCAAAAACTTACAATGTTGGTTAATGATAGGATGCGGCAGGCAGCGGAGATAAAACAGGTGAGGTCCAGAAGGAAAGACATGGTAACAATAATATAAGCATGATTTGTACAGTTTGACCTAACACCTGGCTAGGAACTGTCAACTGATATTTTGAAAGAGAATATGGTAGTGGCTTGATGGGGTTTTTTCTCATTTTTTCCCACATAAGATACGAAGTGGAAAGGTGTCCCTGGAATTGTGACTGTTTAGAGAAAGCACCATTCTAGTGTTCTGAGCACAGAGGTGAGAATCAATAGACCGAAGTTTTAATCCCGGTTGTGACCTTTATTGGTTTGATTTTGATTAAATTGTTTAACATCTATGTGTTTTAGTTTTTCCTTTAGAATTAACTTGTGGTTGCTCCCCAAATGTGATACTGTTAGGCACTGTCTGAAGACACAAAAAGTCACAGTCCTGGCTCCCAAAGAGTTTGCAATTTTGTAATTTATAACTATTCAGTGTTCAACTGTTTTAAAGTTTTCTCCTTCAACATTAAAAGCTCAATGTGCAGTGAGTCAGTGTAATGCTTGGTTGTTGGATTATTTATCTCCTGTACATTCAAATCTTACAGCTCACCTACAGCACATACAGTTCATTTTGTACAGTCTGGTTCTGAGATTCAAAATTATAAACTGTCCTAATCCACAGGGCTCTGCTACCTGGGTTATAACAGAACATGCTTGACTCGGATATGTTTGCATTTGCCCAAGCACTGTGGAGATGTGCACATGCATATTCATATATATGTATATAAATATAAATGTATACATTTATATGTTTGTGTCTCTCTCGTGTAATGTATGCCTGAACGTTAGAGAAAGTGGTATGTGTGTGTGTGTAGATAAACTGAGCGCAAAGACTAAACAATTCATTTCAGTGTCTGATGCTCAGTTGATACCTTTTCTGTCTATTCTGTGGTTGTGGGGAAGGAATTCCATAATGTAAGCTTTCCTCTGAACTCTTGCACCAGAGGGGATTCTGGTCTTTGTATCGCGAATTAGTATCCATGTCTATAAAATACTCCATACTAAACTTTTAAGATTAGTATTAACAACAACAATAAGCCATCTTACATTGTCTAGCTCCTGAGGGCATAAAACTACAGTATTTTAACCACTGTTTTTCATATTCATAAAAATCATAGTTAATTTTTACGTGAGTTGAACATGAAGGAACTTAACTCTGGGGCAGCCTGGGGCCACTTCAAAATTTTAAAGTGGCCCCCAGCCAAAAATTATTGCCCACCCTTGCTTTTGGAGGAGGTGTCTTTTGTGATTCCTAAATTTGAGGAAATATCTTCTCATTGCAACAATAGTCTAGAAGAAAGTGTTTATCTTGAGTTCTGTTACATGGGGGACACAGTTGTTCTTGAATATTAAAAGCAAGCCTAAATTCGGGCACTTGTTTAATTTCAAAAATACTAGCACCCAACTGCTCCTATTTACCTCAGTTTCTAAGGCCAAAATTTTTTCAAAATAGCAAACTTTTAAATTTCTATAGTATCTATCTAAAGTGTACTTCAGAGTGCTTTTGCAGAGTATATAAAGATAGAGGATCCAACCATGTAAAGTTTACAATCTTAAGACAAAGGAGGGCAGGAAAGGGAGAAAAAGACTTACAGTGAATGTAACTGTAAGCTGCTTGTTAGCAAATACAAGGTCCATTCCCTCAGCCTTGTAGCAAGTGGGAAAATTGATAGGATAAATTTCAGGTGTTGATGTTCAACTCCTAAAGCTTTGGGGGCATATAAAAACATCAAACCATACTGAATGAGCAACTGAAGTGCCTTTTTCCGCAGAGGTGTAACAATTTAATTACAAGAAAAATGTGTGTGAATAAGAGCAAGGTTGTGATAAAAGTTATTTACAGCACAGCTTGTTTTAGATCTGACAGGCTTTTTCCAATGGATAGAAGAATTCTGATCTAGTAAGGGGTATTAACGGTTAAGTAGCTCTGAGTGACAGCTTAAGAAGATCTCTCCTGCGTAAAGAGCAATGCTCTGATGGGATTTATCTTCTAAATGTTTAAACAGGTTGTTAAACAGTTATAGCTGCATGTTTTCTCTCCCTCCTCACCCCACCCCCACCCCCACCCCCACTTACAGAGTGAGATTAGGAACTGGGTAAACCTGGCAAAACGACATGATTTAGGATTATCTTGAAAAAAATCCAATGAATTTACCACCTGGTTCTCTAATCTCCAACTGATTATGTACTTGATGCTTTTGCTACACTATTCTCACCTCAATTTAGCTAAAACATAACCAAGGTTTTCCTTGCAATATTCATGAAGAGGTCATACTGCCTCTTAAATGGTATACTTGCTCAGGGCTCACCCAAATCTGAGTAAATGCCCTGCTCCAGTAGGAGCTGTTAGACTCCCAATCAATATCACAGTGATAACACTGGAGGAACTGGAGAGGCAAGCTGATGTTTATGTCCTGGGAGGATCGTATAGCACAACTGCACCAGCAAGAACCAGTGGCCACAATGTGCTACTAATCTCCAGTCTCCAACTGGTGAAGTGCATGTGTGGAATACACATAGGGACCAGCACTTGAGATGAGAATTTTTCCCCCCAAAAAATGCTATCCAAAGCAGATGCCTGCTACGGAAAATTTCAGGCCAAATAGCGAAAATTTGGCAAAGTTACAAGCAATTGAAAACCATCTCTTACCATTGGAAGTGTAACAAAGGGCAGTGAATGATAGTAGCCTTATCTATAATAATGTTAATTACATTTGATGTTGCAATATTTCTGAAAGAAACTCAGGAGTCTAGTTCTAAGTTAGATATCATGCATGCAAAACCCGAATAATTAAACTCAGCCAATAATTAAATAGGTTAGCCTATGTGTAAGGACAACCACTGCTTTGCCTACAATACCACTGTTGTCTAAATACATACTAAACAAAACAATGAATAGGGTGGTAGCATTTTAAAGACTATCATAACGCTAGTCATCTGAAGAAGTGGGCTGTGCCCACCAAAGCTCATAATGCCATCTACATGTTTTGTTAGTCTTTAAAGTGCTACCAGACTATTTTTTTTAAGTTTATCTTGTACAGACTAACTCGGCTACACCTTAAAACCGTGGTCCCCAACCCGGTGCCCGTGGGTGCCATGGCGCCTGCCGAGCCCTTTACGTACGCCCGTGGAGCAATCTGGGCTGGCCCCGCCCCCAGGCGTGTGGCAGGTGCCAGCCCCGGGCGCATGGCTGGCCCTGGCCCCGGGTGCACCGCGTGTGCCGGTGCCGGTGCCGACCCTGACCCCCGCCCCCAGAGGCACCGCGCATGCCCTTGCTGGCCCTGGCCCTGGCCTTGGCGCCGCATGTGCCCTTGCCGGCCCTGGCCCCGGCCCCTGGGGCGCCGCGCGGAACCTGAGCAGCCCCTGCCTGGGATCGCAGCACATGCCGGTGCCGACCTCAGGCATGCGGCGCATGCTTGGCCCCGCCCCCAGTCATGTGGCCTGTGAGCGGCCCCGCCCCCGTACGTGCAGCGCGTGAGCGGCCCCGCCCCCAGGCGCCCGGCAGCCCCAAAACGTTGGGGACCACTGCCCTAAAGCTTCTAAATATATTCTGAATGCCTTCTAACTTCAAATGCATTTGGAAGTATTGATGTTTCCCTCAACTTGAGGGGGTTAGTCTATAATCATTGTCTTGCCAGTTGTTTCCATTAAAAGGAGACACCAGGAATGGGGTCAGATATTTCTTTGATGCAATCTTGCTTATTTACAAGGAATGTTTTGCCATCTTGTTTTCCTGAACACTCTAGGAATCAAACAAGAATAGCCGGTTTCTTTGCTTACCATTCCAAGCTGCTTTTCACCCAGCACTCTAAAAGGTTGAAGTTCACCTTCACTAGTAGATACTCTGCAAACCATGAGAGACATCCTGGAAGACAGGTGGCTAAGACAAGCTTTTTTTCACAGCAAACATAATGGATGTAAGCTTGGCACTTAATACAGTTCTTTACATCTCCAAAAGCTTTGTACTAGCCAGGGGCAGATTGACCATGAAACAAAGGGTGCTGTGGGAGGGGGGGGGGGGGCTCACACTGGAGCAGCAAAGAAAACAAATGCCTCATTTTCAGATTTGTACTATATGTTTGTTCGCGCTCCTGTAGTTATGCCCAGAAGGTGTTTAGCCAACACATGAAGGCCAGAGACAAGTCAATAGTGAAGTTGAGTGGCCCATTAAGGGACACTTAGCTCACAATAGACCCTGGAAAATGCCTGCCCTGCCCACACCAGAATTAATGGACTTTTCCTCACACAGAAAGGAAAAGGGAGGGGCAGAGATGTTTGAGGGCCTCAGAGAGAGGAGCCCACCAGGGAGGCACCGGCTTGGGAGGAGAACCTGGGATAGTTCACCCTGGGTGGGGACTGCCCCTTTCTGGGGTTAATCTGCTGATCTCTCCAAGTCCAGAAGTTGCTAGAGTCCTGCTTCCTCTTTGACCCAGTGCCTACCCAGGGAAGCCCCCATGGGTGAGGAATCCTGGCCCCGTGCCACCAGAGGCACATTGTGCATACTGCTGTCAGCAAGTAGCAAGGAATGGAGCTGGGGTGGGGAGGCAGAGAATAAGAACAATTTGAGAAGAGGGGGAGGGCTTGTCATGTAGGAAGTATCCATCTGCCAGGCAATATGGGAAATGACCCAGCCTGGTGAGGAAAGGCTGGAGTTGCTAGGGGGGAGTTGAAGTGAAGTGAATGGGGAAACACTTTTTTTTCTTCGTAGGAGTGTCAATGAACTAAAATATCAGGGTCAAGCTAAGTGCAGAAAGCACTGGCCTGAAGATACCGGAGCTCCAGAAAACCATTAGGACAGGTCTACACTACTGCTTAAGTTGTGTTGCTCGGTGGGAGGGGATGTTTTTTTCACACTCCTGAGCAATGTAAGTTACAGCAGCCTAAGCTCTGTCCACATGGGTGCTATGTTGGTGAGAGACACTCTCCTACCCCCATAGCTTCTGCCTTTCACAAAGGTGCTGTAATTATGCTGACAGAAGACCACTCTCATCAGCATAGTGCACCTTCACCAATGAGCTACGGCCAATATAGCGCTACGGAGTAGATTTCCCCTCATGCTGCTCACTCATGAATGCCAAAAGCATAAGAATAGTACAGTAACTCCTCACGTAATGTCCTCCTGGTTATTTCGTTGTGATGTTCTATGGGAGAACGTGCTTGTTTAAAGTTGTGCTGTACTCTCTATAGAACGTCATTTGGCTGCCTGCTTTGTCCACTTTTTGCAGGATTCTCCATGAGAACAGCCTGTCCTCGTGGGGGCTTCTAACCAGTGTGGGCCAGCAGCATTTACCCACTACCCCGGTGCCTCCTGCCTGCCAGCGAACCCCATGTGGCATTCAGGGGCACGCGGGGGGGAAGCTGGAGTGGAGCAGGGAGGTGGGACCTTGGGGTAGGGCTGGAGCAGATTCAGCACCCCCAGTAAAGTTGGCATCTGTGCTTGTACAGCACCTGAGTCACAGTCAGGGACGCTGCTCAAGGTGCTTTCCGGCCTACCGTGGCAACTTCAGCCTCCTTTCCTACCTCATTGTCTGCAGCAGGCTGTGACTGGGGGCGGGGGAGTAAAGTGGGGGTACCCCCCTCCACCTGTATGTTTGTAAACACACTCAAGGTTCATGCTACCCCTCCAGTGATCCACCATCGCTTTTTGGCCCAGCCACCACCCTCCTCTCTGCTCAGGAATATGGCGCTACACTGAATGCTTGCAGTGACCCACCTGAGGCCCCCCGCTGCCTGCAGAGCAGCTGCAAGGGGTGCAAAGCAGCAGCCCCTCCTTGCTGTCTTGCCCTGGAATACACGGAACATCACATAGCAACATACCCATCACTTAGCGGGTGTGCACAATTCTCTGGCAGACAGCTTCAGCAATTGCTTCTTCACAGACCTTCCCTCTTGAATGAAATTTTCATTTAGCAAGAAACACCATCTTGCTGTTAAAAAGTTTCACAAGAAGATAAATATCTACTGTTCCAGAACAGCATTAGGCTGAGATTCTAGGAGTGATGTCCTTCTGTTATCCAGGACAGATAATCTGAGGTACATCTTTCCTCCCATTCCTCTTCTCTCTTAGATCCTGTGAAAGATTCATCACAACAAGGCCAGGGTTATTTTCACCACACTCAATTGGCTCAGACCGTTTTGGTTTCTGGACCCCCTACAAATGTCAAACCATCCTCCCATCATGATTCAGCCCTTTCTGGCTCTGCTAACTCAGGATAAGGGCAACATTAAACATCCCCAATCAGACTCTTTGCACTGTATGTCTTGGCATTTGGTTGGGCATCAGATTGAATTGCTCATGTTCAGTGCCACTCCAATACTTACGATATTAAGTCATAAGTAGCAAGTGAAAAGGTCAAAATAGTTTACCTCAGAAATGAAAACAAATTTGCGCTTTAAATTCTAAAAATCAAAAAGGATTAGAATCAAGTAGTGTCTCATCCTGCCAGGTGGTATAGTTCCTCTATACACATATTCATAGTCCTTTACAACTCAGGACACCAGCTTCTTCCAAGTGTTGAGGGTTTGGTTTGGATTGTTTTGTTTTTGGTGGTTTTTTGGTTGTTTTTTGAGGGAGCAGGATTGGAGAGATGCTAAGTGATGATGTCACCTTCCTTCTTTTCGTAGTTTCTTTCAGCGTGATGAGGTGGAGGATTCACCCCCCATTGGTCAAGCAATCTCCATTGTCTGTATGCGCTCTCTGAGAAGTCTTCTGGGCTGGCTGTTGGCACAGTGGAATCCTTTTAATAGGCTTTCAGCATGTCTGGTTGCTCCACTGTTGTACCTGAAAGGTTGGTTGTGGGTATTCCCTACCTCACAATATATTTCAGTAACCCACACAGATAGCAAAACTTCATAACTTCTCATACAATGAAAGCACATAAGATGTTCTATAGATCAAGACTTGTAAAATGATATCTCACAAGGCATAAAGATAGTACAAAACATATCATAATTATGTGACAGTGGTAAATCTAGGAGTCACTCTCTCACACACACACACACACACACACACACACACACACTTGTTTCCTGAAAGAACTCATTAGGCCCTTCCCACACATGTTGAATCCAACACTGAAATGAGGTCTCAGTGTGGTACTCTCAGTTCTTACTCAACCATCTTTCAAACTGTTGACAATATATTCTGTGCCACATCTTCCCAGGAAGGTTGACTATCTTAATTGCCATCACAGAGCCCAGACAGATGAGCGAATGGGGAGAGCTCATGGCTCATCCACTGTACAGCATATTTGATAAAGAAAAAGTTTTCTGTCACCTCCATCCTACATTCATTGCCAAGGTAGTAGTTGAGTTTCACATTGACCAACCTAGTCATTTACCAGTATACTTTTCAAAAGCCTCATGAACCCAGTGAATAAAAAGAGATGGCATTTCCCCAGTGTCAGATGGGCTCTAACCATTTATCTGCAAATAATTAAACAATTTAGGAAAACATTGAGACTATTTGCCACTATCACTGAGTGTGAGGAGACGCATTATTTGCCCAAAGACTCTGTAAGTGCATTTCAGTATGTATCACTGTATGTTGTTAGTTGTCAGGTGTTCCATTCCTAGTGGAGAAAGCTGCCTCTACAAGAGCACAAGCAACCTCAACTTCTTTTCCTTGAATGGTACCAACACTGGACATTTCTAAGGGTATGTCTACTCTACAGCGCTAATTCGAACTAACTTAGTTCAAATTAGTTAATTTGAACTAAGCTAATTCGAACTAACGCGTCTAGAACTAAAAACTAGTTCGAATTAGCGTTTTGCTAATTCGAACTAGCACGTCCACATTAAGTGGACCCTGAAGCGGGCTTAAGGATGGCCGGAAGCAGTGCCGGCAGGGCATCAGAGGAGGACTTAGACCATGGAGATGCTGTCTCAGGCTAGCCGAGGGCTGTGCTTAAAGGGTCCCAACCCCCACCCCGGACAGACAGTTCTCAGGGGTGCCCCGCTTGCAAAGCAGTCCTGGCTTGGAGTGCCCTGAGTTCCCACACTGGGCACATCACAGCACTCGGCCATCAGCCCGGCTGCACTTGCCGCAGGCTGCCATCTGGGGAGAGGGGGCAATTGGGGGGCTGCAGGAGAGCTTCCACCCCCAGAAGCCCGCAGAGCCAGACCAGTCCTCCCCATCGGGGGCTCGTGCCCCATTCCTCCCTCACCTCCTTCCACTTACCCTTCCCTAGCCCCTCTTCTTGATGTACAAAATAAAGATAACGTGTCTTCCAAAATGGAATCTGTCTTTATTGAACAAAACTGGGGGAGACTGGGAAAAGGAGGTGAGAGAGGGGAAGAGAGAGGCTGGGAGAGGGGAGGGCAACTAAAATGATCAGAGGTTGGGAACAGGTCCCATATGAAGAAAGGCTAAAGAGACTGGGACTTTTCAGCTTAGAAAAGAGGAGACGGAGGGGGGACAGGATAGAGGTCTCTAAAACCAGGAGTTGGGTGGAGAGGGTGCATACAGAAAAGTTCTTCATTAGTTCCCATAAAGAAGGATTAGAGGACACCAAAGGAAAGGAATGGGTAGCAGGCTTCAAACTAGTAACAGAAAGTTGCTCTTCACAAAGCAAAGAGTCAACCTGTGGAACTCCTTGCTGCAGGAGGCTGTGAAGGCTAGAACTGGAACAGAGTTTAAAGGGAAGTGAGATCAAGTCATGGAGGTTGGGTCCATGGAGTGCTATTAGCCAGGAGGTAGGAGTGGTGTCCCAGCCCAAGGTTTGTGGAAGGCTGGAGAGGGATGGCACGAGACAAATGGCTTGGTCACTGTCTTTGGTCCATCCCCTCCAGGGTCCCTAGGGTTGGCTGCTGTCGGCAGACAGGCTACTGGGCTAGATGGACCTTTGGTCTGATCCAGGACGGCCATTGTAAGCTCAGGGCTCAGGGTCGGGGGTCTCAGTGGACCCCCTTGATTCTCTTGCACACCTGCTCCTGGGTGGCCAGGCTGGCAGCTATCCTGCCCAAGCCAGCCACTTTCCTGTGCCTAGTGCAGAGATCGTGGACGAGGTCCACGAAGTCCGCACTAGCCCAGGCGGGTGCCCGCCCCTTGCGGTTCCGGGCAAGCTCCCGGGAGCCGCCAGCCTGGTCCCGGGAAGAGGGGGAGGGCTGGGGGGGCATTGGGTAGGTGGCTCGATCCGTGTCAGGTGCAGGTTCTGCTGGCTGGGTGCTGGCAGGCTTGCACCTGGCACGGGCACCGTAGCCAGCCCGTGCCCCTTTAAGGGGTCCGGGGCCAGGAGGGGGGATGATGAGTTTCCCTGGTGTTGGCCAGAGTGTCCACCAGGGAAACCTGGGGAGGGCTAGCCTCCCACTAGTTCGAATTAAGGGGCTACACACCCCTTAATTCGAACTAGCTAGTTCGAACTAGGCTTAATCCTCGTAAAATGAGGTTTACCTATTTCGAACTAAGCGCTCCGCTAGTTCGAATTAAATTCGAACTAGCGGAGTGCTAGTGTAGCGCCTATGAAAGTTAGTTCGAACTAACGGACGTTAGTTCGAACTAACTTTGTAGTGTAGACATACCCTACGGGAGTTACGTGGAGCACCATCCATGCCTTTACAAAGCATTACTCCCTACAACAGGCCTCTTCATCACAGGCAGCCATAGGGGCATCCGTATTTTAGACACCCATATCAACTACATCCTCACATTTTCCTCCTGTTTGAATACAGTTTACCAGTCACTTGTGTCTGAAATATACAGAACTCAATGAAGAAATTAAGGTGACTTACCTGTAACCAGAGGGTTTTTGAGATGTGTATGGTACCTATCCGTATTCCACTACCTGCCCTCCTCCTCCTCTGCTTTAGACATTGTCTGATTCATAGTAAGAGAAGTACCTGGAGAGACATCACGTGTGTTGTCATTTATTCTTCGGCTCAGACCAATGGATGCTACTTGCTCTAGATCTTTCAGGCCCATGACATGCCTGCATACCCATGTATGGAGTAAAGATGGGGCCAAACGTCTTTGTAACCCCTATTGTTGCCTATGTCAAAAAATCTTGGGTGACTTTTCTTTTTTTAAATGGTCTAGTGCTCTCCCCATCTCTGCCCGCTCTCCCCCATCTCCCACCCACACTTTGGAACAGGGCCTAGAATTTTGCGGTTCCTGTGAAAAATCTGCCCAAATTCAGCCAGGTTATAAGCCTTTAAAAATGGCAGTTTGCACATGCTCAGTAGAGGCTTGCTAGAGTTTAGCACTAAAATTTTCAAGTTGAAAAGTCAACTTTCAAAAATACACGCCTGTCAGCTAGAGACTCCCCTTACCCTTTCCTTACCCCGGAGGTCGGGAACTGCCATCCATTTCCTATCAATGTCTTCTCTGCGCCTCTGGCCCTGGCAGCACCACCTTTCTGACTCCCCACCCTCTGGTTTGCTGCCTCCTGCGGCATCGCCTTTACCAAGATCTCAAGTAGGGCATAGTTCCAGGCAGCTAGTTCCAGGCAGCTGGGTCCAGGGCCACAGGTCCAATGGAAACGTTTCCTCAACTGCTTTCACTGCCAGGCCCCTTTCATTGATTAGGGCAAGGGAAGGCTGTGCCTCCCCAAACAGCCTGGCATTTGCACACCCATGCTCCTCCCTGAGTCCCCTTCTGCTTACCCTTCCCTCTTGGCTCCAGCCCAGATGGGACCTGAGATATCTTGTGGCTGCCTTGTGCTGGGAAACCCCTGGGGCTATGGCACCTGGCACTTGGGGTGGGAGGGGTCACTTGGGGCTGGGAGAGTCATATGCCACCTGTCTGTTCTGTACTCAGAGGCTGGGTGTTGGAGGCCTGGGCTGCCTGGTGCTCCAGACTTAGGGGGCCAGCATCTGTGGGGAGGGAGGCTCCAGGCTCTTGCAGGGGAATAGGGTGGGTTCTTGGGTGAGACCGGGTCTGGCATGAGGCTAGCCCTCTGCCTATGTCTAGGGCCATACACTAAAGGCAGGCTTCAGTGACAGCGCTGATACAATTCCTTAGTTCCAGGAGATTTGTACACAGCTCTGAAAATATTGTGGGATCAGAGGAGCTTCCCATTATTGCGACAGCTCCTCCTGCAGATGCCAAAATCCTGTGATTTGTGACTAGTTTATGACAGTGTGCCACACTGCCTTTTCCTGGCTGCTAGGAAGCACTCTCCTTCCCACCACTGCTGAGGGAGATTCCATTCTATTGTCTCCATCTCCCACCCCCACGACTATTCTCTTCTGCATCCTTCAGTATCCCCTTCCTGCCCCCACAACAGCTGCAGCCCCTAAACCTGCCTGTTGTTCAGCCTCTGCCCCACTGACCTACTACCCCTCTATCCACCTTTCACAGTGTCTCTGCTTCTCCTCATAGTGTCTCTCCTACCTCCCCCCCGAATGCTAATGTGGCAACCATTTTGCCTGTAACATGGCTTCTATTCATGAGTGTGATTTGAGCAGGAAAAGCATGTTGGCATTGCCTCCTCCCCCAAACTGCAAGTCTTGGTTACACTACACCTATGCTTCAATTTCAAGAGGAAGATGGTGGCTACCTTTACTAAAGGCAGATTTAATTCCATGTACAGACAGTCTAGATCTGTACAGGGGCGCGTACGGGGGTGGGGCCGCTCACAGGCGACGTGACTGGGGGCGGGGCCAAGCATGCGCCGCACACCCGAGGTCAGCACCGGCATGTGCCGCAATCTCGGGCAGGGGCTGCCCATGTTCCGCGCGGCGCCTCCGGGGCCAGGGCCAGGGCCGGCAAGGGCATGCGTGGCACCCCCGGGGGCGGGGCCAAGGCCAGCGCCAGGGCTGGCAAGGGCGCGAGTGGCGCCCCCAGGGGCGGGGCCAAGGCCAGGGCCAGCAAGGGCACGTGCGGCGCACCCAGGGGCGGGGGTCAGTGTCGACAACGGCACGCGCGGCGCACCCGGGGCCGGGGTCGGCCATGCGCCCGGGGCTGGCACCTGCCACATGCCCGGGGGCGGGGCCAGCCCAGATTGCTCCGCGGGCGCACATAAAGGGCCCGCGGGCACCGGGTTGGGGACCACGGGTCTAGATTGTGGCAAAATGGTGGTCATCTTGCTGGCTTCCATCCCATTGACAGTAGTGCCCATTTTGATCAAGGGAAAATTCAGGCCCTGAAATGTGAAAAATGTCCCAAAGTGGCTCGCATTATAATACAATTGTGTGAGTTGGTAGTATGGGGGCCAATCACTGGAGCTGCAAGTCTGGTCTGAGCAATTAATGCTTCCCCAGCTTCAATGATACCCATGTAGGATGGAGGAGGAAGCTGCTGGACTTGGATGGAGAGGTGGGAAGGTAGGGTATAGATACTACAGCCATCATGGTACCATGGAAAAGCCCATGGGGTAACTCATAGTTCTTTAGGACACAGGATTTGATGTTTGAACAGAGTGCAGTAACTAAAACTTGGACTCACTCCCTGAACAATGAGGATGAAATAAAATATTGACTCTTTGCTCATTCAGTGAGCACTGCCCATCTTGCGCATGGAATGAGGCAGTTGCTTATGCAAAGACCACAATGTGATCATGTAATCAGACTGCAGTACTGCCATCTTCAATAGAAGAAAAATCATGCGATGGATCCCCCCACACGTCATGAGATTGGCCCAAAAATCACAAGGTGTTTTTTTTTAATTATACTGTATCTTTAAGGCCAGAGTCTTGATTGCTGAACTCCCCCTGACCATCCCAGGGTGTGTGCATGTGAAATTAGAATTGCCCACTCTCCACCATGTGCTGGATAAGATGATTTTGGTTCTTGCTGCAAGAGCTCTCACCTCCACATCTGCCCATCTCCTGCCCAGCAATTAATCCTGGTCCCGCTGTCAGTGCTGTCTCCACCCACCCCTCTCGGTTCAGCCCCTGCTCAGTCCACTCTCCCAGCACTCACCTCCGTCAGTACAGCCCTTCCGCCTCACCTGCCCCCACACTCCTCATTTCAGCCTCTCTGCAGGCCCCAGGCCATACTTCAGCCCTCCCAAGCTCCCCTCTGCTCCTCTGAGGGTTCTTCGCCCTGCCCAAGCTGGGAGAGGGGAGGAAGCAGTGTGGGGGTCTCCTCTCCCACTTCCCAGTCTGGCAGGGGAGCAGCCATCTAGGGCTGGCCATGGGAGCGCTGACCTGCCTGAGGACGACAGCATTTTCAAAGTAAAATTAAGCCTCCCTCGTGATCCTGACATTTGAGAAAACCACGAGTGAGGCTTAGCAATCACGTCTCTTTCAATAGACTCACAAGAGCTGGTGTCTTTGTTGCACCAGAATGCATATGTACAAAGAAGGGGCCCAATTAAAGTTGCACAGGCAACTTCCCTTCTGATATTTCTTAATTTTGGGGGGTGTGACTTTGCACCCTTAATTATGTCCTTTGGATGCTGTCTTTTTCTGTGCGTCATTATTTATTTCTATTATGGCAGCTCCAAGTTTGGGGCCCCACTGGGCTACACACAAACAGAATTGTCTCTGCTGGAAAAGCACAGTCTACATAGCCAGAAGAGAAAAAGGGGGTGGGAAAGGGAACAAAATAGAGGCACAGAGGCTTGCCTGAAGTCAATGTCAGAGCCTGGAGGAAAACCTGCCTTTCCTGGGTGCCTACAATATTCAAGTCTTGGCACATGTCCAGGTATATTCAGCCTTTAGGCCTCACATGGCCATGCTGGGATTTTATTAGGAACACGAGGCCTAAAACTAGATAGTGTAAACATTTACATACATATAATTAAAAGTGCAGAATTACATTTGCTTGAATTTTGTGTCTTCTGTGATAGATTAATAGCACTTGCTTCATATTTGAGTTTACCTGAGGTAGCAAACATGCAATTGATCACTGACCTTCTCCTCACCCTTCAGAGGGCAGCTGCGTGACTCTTTTTATGACTCTGTGAGTTGCATTTGACCCTTGTGCCGCATATTGTGCACCATGCGTCTTCTAAGTATTTGATCACCATTGACAAGCAGCTTTAGAGCTGAACTAAAATGTAATTCACAGCAGTGGCTATTTGCCATCCTTTGTTGCGCCCTGCTGCTTTAAAAATCATTGCAAAATGTTAGAGGGACTTCTCATGAAAACAACTGGTTTTCTCTTTGGACCTTATAGCAAATTTAGCACAACCTCTGAGATTCAGCAGAGAGTTTTACTGGCATCACATCAGACACCAATGTTTAATTTAAAAAGTCTTTTGTGTGAATGCGTATTGGAGATGCTGATGTAACATAGCACCCTGTGTCATTTTGAGTGATGGTCTTGTTTTCTGGAAACTTCTGAACAAGTTGGAGATGTCAGACTTGGAACGGAACATTCATTTTTCATGCTGCAAGCTCCCTCATGGGTCATGCTGGTTTATTGGAACAAAATCCCCAAACCCAAACCTTAGCTATACAGCTGCTGTTGATTGTTAGCTACATCATTCTAAGCTAGTGCTGCTCAGCCTCGCCCCCATGTCACAGGAAAAAAAGGGGTTCTCTGCCTGCATTGCTACAGAAAAAAAGGGAGGGTGGTCTTGAGACCCCATGTTGAGGCCATGATCTAAGATACAGGATGAACCCCATTTAGCCAACTCTGGACAAATGGCTTGGTAACATTTTATCATCACTTAGGGGGACAAGGTCCTGTTATAGATGCTGTATTGTTATATTCACTGTGGACAACAGAGAAAGCTGATTTGTCTACATGGAATATATGAGTGAAAGAAAAAAATATCCTGTAACATTAGTAATATATTTAGTATTTACACAATGTTTTGTATTTTCAAAGCGCTGTACACACATATGTATCCTTATATGTCTGTTTCACAGGAGAGAAAAGTTAAACAAACAGATTGATTTGTTCAAGCCCATGCAATGACTCATAGAGCACAAGAGTATCTGTGTTCAGTGGACAGAGCACAATACTGGGAGCCAGGAATTCCTAGATTTCTGATTTTTGGCTCCAGCATTCACTGTGGTTAAGGATTAGAGATCATGCTCTATATTATTCTTTTACTGCAAGGCCAGCAGGGATCACTGTGATCATCTAGTCCAGTGGTCTCCAATCTTTTTAAGCATGAGATCACTTTTTGAATTTAAGTGCAATCCAAGATCTACCTCAAACCCAAATACTCTTTCCTTGTCTCCTTCCCGCCCCTGCTCACTCCATCCTCCCTCTCCAGGCTTTCACCAGGCTGGGGCTGAGGGTTGTGGTGCAGGTTCTGGTCTTGGATTAAGGGATTTAGAGTGCTAGAGGGGCTCTGAGCTGAGCTTGGGGGATGCAGTTGAGGTGCCAGAGGAGGTTCTACGTGCAGGGGGGCTCTGGGAGGGTGTTTGGGTGCAGGGCTGCTTGGGGCTAGAGCAGGGGCATGAGGTGCAGGAGGGGGGTTCATGACTGAGGCAAGGTTTCAGGATGTGGGCTCTGACTGGGCACTGCTGACCTCAGGCTGCTGCTGGGTGGTGGTGCAGTGGGGCTAAGGCAGGCTCACCCCTGCCCTGGCCCTGCACCACTCCCCAAAGCAGCCAGCAAACACCATCCCAAGTCCTGTTGTGCCCCCTACTCTGCTCTGTGGAGATAGGATACAGGATGGGAGAGGGGGCACCTTGACATCTGCCCCGCACAGCAAGCAGGAGGCTCCGGGGGGGGAGGCAGCTCCAAGCAAAGGGCAGGAGGTGCACTGCAATAGGGGGAGGGGCAGCTAAAGTTCAGGCACTTGATAGTCGCTTGTCAGAGGCTCCAAGACCTACCAGGAGATCCCGATTTACTGGTTGGTGACCACTGATCGAGTCTAATCTCTTATGCAAAATAATTACTAGAGCAGATCTTTTAGAAAAACATCCAATCTTGATTTTAGAATTGTCAGCAATGAAATATCCATCCCTGGCCCCTGGTAAATGATTCCAATAGTTAATTTACCCTCTCTGTAAAAAATGCACACTTTATTTCCTATCTAAATGTGTCTAGCTTCACCTTCCCAGGCATTAGATCATGCAATTCCTTTCTCTGCTAGATTGAGTAGCTCATTATTAAATATTTGTTAGCCATGTAGACTGTAATCAAGTCATCCCTTAACCTTCTCTTTGTGAAGCTAAATAGCTTGAACAATTTGAATCTATCACTTATAAGGCATGGTCTTGTCAAGCCATATGCTTATTATTATCACGTATGAACTCAGCTGTTAAGTTAAATTGCTACATCTGCAGTTTGAAACATGACTTGCTAATAGGGAGGCAAATCTTGCATACATTCACAGTGCAGTAAGTACAGTGAGGCTTATTGTCAGGTACATGAAAGAATCCATTTTCTGAATGAATGGCACAGCTGGATCACTGATGCGTCTGTTGTGAACCTTGTTTCTAATGAGGCATGTTTCTTTGCTTTCACCATGACTCTCCTGGAAAGCCCATGGTAAGGAGTGTCAGAACTTCTGCCAAATCTCTGCTTTGCCCATCTTTCTTCTTGTTTTATACTGTTCAATCTGGTTCCTATTAAAAACTTGATCAGTTGCTGCCTTTACTCTTTTTTAGCATCTTGATTACTTATAGTATCTGGTGGGAGGGACAATTTGGAATTTGGTTGATGAGAGACAAGACTCAAAAGACTGACTAAGGTTTTATGTCTGCAGTCCCATAAAATGCTTTAATGGTTTGAAGGGCCTTTCATAAAACAGCTTTAGAAGTCTGGCTTCCTTCCGAGTTCTGATTTAGTTCTTTGGGTTCTCTCTTCCAACCCTAGATGAACAGGGAAAACAGTAGTGAGAGCCACAGAGGCAAGATACTGACACTTTGTTATAGGAAACCAGTATCTCCCTAAGAGCTCTTTTCAAGTGTAACTGTTTTATTTATATGGCTCCAGGACACTCTGTTTATTTAGTTTTCTCACTAGTGAAGAGTGGGGTGAATTATTGTAACAGAACATCAAATGATTAGCTGTGCAGGTGAACATGTTTCAGTTTTTAAGTTTAAAAATAAAGTCAGGATTACTTAGACAAATGCTTTATGTCAGTGGTCTCCAACCTTTTAAAGTATGTGATCACTTTTTGAATTTAAGTGCAATCCAAGGTCTTCCTCAAACCCTCACTCCATCTTTCCTCCCTCCCCCGTCCTTCCTCCCTTTCATCAGACAGGGGCAGAGTGTTGGGGAGCAGGCTTTGGTCTTGGGCTAAGGGATTTAGAGAGTGAGAAGGGCTCTGAGCTGAGATAGGGGTTGGGGTGCAGAAGTGGGTTCAGGCTCTGTAAGGGAGTTTGCGGTCTAGGGGGCTCAGAGCTAGGGTAGCGGTTTGGGGTGCAAGAAGGGATACATGATTGGGACAGGGATTCAGGATGCAGGCTCCAGCTGGACACTGCTTACCACAGGTGGCTCCTATATGGTGGTGCAGTGGTGCTAAGGCAGGTTCATCCCTGCCTTGGCCCTGCACCACTCTCAAAAGCAGCCAGCAAACTCCATCTCAAACCCTGTTGTGGCCCCCACCCCCAGTCTGTGGAGATAGAATACAGGGTGGAAGAGGGGAACAGCTCCAAGGCAAAGGGCAGGAGTTGCGCAGCAGTGTGGAGATGGCTGCACTTGATACCTTCTTGGCCAAACCGGTCAAGATCACCTGTCAGAAGCTTCAAGATCTAACAGTACCAAGCACTGCCTCTGAAAGGAGTTCAAAAAATTGAACCGGTTACTAGTCAGCTCTTTTGCTTCAAGAGCTGGGAGTGCCTTATGGATAACTTTAAAAGGAGAAAAAAAGGAATTGTGCCTTATTTTACTTCTTTCCGATGTATGAAGCAAGACTGAAAAATTGTTCTCAAAAGATTTTTCCTGCTTGTTTTATATTACAAATTTCAATTCTTTGCTCCCCTGGGAATATTTGTGGACCTCTGGAGAATTGGGAGCAAGGAAATGAAACCTGATTAACTGGTGGGGGAAATTATTTTTAATTCAGATTATTTCTTTTTTCAATACCTATTTATCTTGCACAATTGAGGAATCTTTGGGAGAAAAGACATCTTTAAGGCTTTAGCCACACTTAAAAGTTTAAAGTGCAGCTGCAGGGTGTGTGTATGTTTTTTCATACCTCTGAGCCAGAAAGCTACAGTGCTATATAGTGCCAGTGTAGACTAAGGGTGTGGCTACACTGTAGAGTTATTTCGACATAAGCTGTTCCGGAATAGCTTATTTTGAAATAGCATATCTACACTACGGGTAAGCCTCAGAATTGATTTAGAACCCCAGGAAGCACTGGAGAGGAGTAACTTAGAATGGCCATGGTGAGGGGCTATTTTGAAATAGCAGCAGTGAAGCGTCTACACACGTCTTATTTAGAAACAGCTATTTTGGAATAGGTGTTATTCCTCATGAAATGAGGTTTACAGAAGTCAGAATAAGCCATCCATTATTTCATATTTATTTCAAAATAACGGAATGGCTGCGTAGACACTTGTATTATTATTTCAAAATAATGCGAGTTATCTCGAAGTAACAGTGCAGCGTGGACGCACCCTTAGTCTTAAACACCCCCGGCATTTCACTTAGTGCCTGAGAGTTCACAATCCGCAAGGGTTATCTCATAATGCCAGCAAGTGTGGGGCTGGCTCAGGAGATGAAAAGGAGGCCAGAACATTCACTGGGGAGGCAGCAGGGAAAATGAAGGATGGGATTAGAGATTTGAAAGTGTGTAAGGAAAGGGATGGGACTGGAGAAACATTTATGTGGGGAGCAGGGGAAGGTGGAGAAGAAGATGGATAAGGGGTGCTTCTGTGCTGTTGATGGACAGATGACGGTATCGATGGGCTGAAGTGGGAGCAGTGCACACTGGGGAAGAGGGTTGATTGACTTGTCTGAAGAGATGGATAATTTATATGGAGGCTAAGTAAGGGGAAGTAAATCGAAACTTGTGGGTAGTGGGGGGGCAGCTGATGGATGGGGAATAAGAAACTGATGGGGGCATGTGACGGGGCAGATAGACCCCGCGCTGAAGGGCAGAGAGTAGCCCGGGCTCAGCTGGCTGAGAAAGCCCCGCTCATCCAGCCCTGCTGGGGATGCTGCCAATGGAGCCACAGCATAAGGGCTCCAGGAGCCCTGCAGTGGGGGAGGCAGTGGGGGAAGGAGGAGGTCAGGCCGCACCCCCTGGTGTTACTGCAGCAGCCGGAGCCGCAGCCGCCACAGGGCCAGCAGCCAGAGCTGGAGCCGCAGCCGCCACAGGGCCAGCAGCCAGAGCCAGAGCCGCAGCCATCTCAGGAGCAATGCCAGCAGCCACTGCCACTTGGGGAGCAGCGCCCGCTACCCCCGCGTCAGCCTCAGCCAAGGACCGGACCCGGAGGGAGGCAGACTACAGGGGCGCCGCAGAGTGGCAGGAAGCAGCCCAGGGCAGGGGACCACCCCAGAAGGGCCGGCAGGAATCCCCGCTGAGAAGGCAGGAGCCATGGTCTCTGCCTATAGGGCCCTGGGCTGGGACCCCCTACCTCCCTTTTCCCTACCCTGGACAAATCACTCCCTTGCCAGAAGAGGCTTGCCTGCAACTATGCCCGAAGGGCCATATATACCTGAATAGAAGGATGTGTACTTTGGGATTAGGTAGATACCTGATAGGGGGGTATGTGCTCCTCAACAGGGCAATGAAGAATTTGTACAGAACAGTGGTAAGCAAGGCTAGATTGAGTCAGAGGCTAAACAGAGGGGGAAAAGACCTAGATAAGTCCTGCTAGTTGACACTCATTACTTTTGAGAGACAGCTCACTTATTTAGCTGCCTAACTATGGATTTAGGAGCCTAACAGTGGACACCTGTTTTTTAAAATCTTGATGAAGTGAATAAGAGTAGCCATAACTTTGACAGCACAAAGGGTTTGCCAGACTGTGGCTGAGCGCTGTGACTGCAGCATGTGTAGGCAAACCCAAGCTAACTTTAGCTAGGACAAGTACTGATAACAGTGAAGCCACAGCTGCTGCATGGACAGAAAAAGTCTGCTTGCTGGGACCTGGGGTGCTTACTTGGGGGGGCTGGTACATGCTGCTGGTGTTGCACTGCTCTTGGTACCTGAGTTAGCTAGATTAAAGCTCAGATATGTGCCATATTACACCACTCACTGCACAGACATACCCTAAGAGTAGGTGGCTTTGGCAGCTGGGCAATTGTTCCCAGACTCGTTTGCCTCTGGTGCAAAACTTAAGCAAGCACAAGTGCACTCCCATTTCTCTGCATTCTTATATGTGTCCATTCTGCTCTCTGCTAGCAGCATAGTATGGCGAATGGATGTTGAGCTCCAAATGTGCTTGATTTTTCCATCTGTTGCTTGTCCACCATAATGCTTTGCTCTCATCAGTCACACCAGGAGCAGCCTTTAGTGCCTTCGGGGATCCAACAGCGGCATTGTAAGTGGGCAAGGCAACTGTGGGAAAAGACCCAGGTTGACACTGACTTGCTTCTCCCATTAAGGCTGCCACTCATGTGATATCACCAGAGGAGCCAACAACTTCCACAGGCCGCTGGGCAAGGTGTGTATGTGTGTGTCGGGGGGTGGGTCTGCACTTCTAGAAGGGATGGGGCCTTGGGCAGCCTGCCCCCTCAGTGCTGCCCAGACCATGGCACACTCTTCTCTGCCAACAGAGCTGCCTGGAGTGTGCTGGTGGCACTCTGGCAGTGATTCAAATAGGCCCAGGGCTTCTGGCTGTGGCCATAGTAGTAGCAGCTGCAGCCAGAAGCCTCTCCTCCCCCAGCATCACATTTCTTATCTCATTCCATAACACTCATCCCCCAACACAAAGCTTCACAGTTGTTGCCATGAATTTTGAATTGCACACTGACGTGATTTAAAAAACAAGAACAAAACCCAAATCCAGCAGTAAATCTAACTGTCTGCTCATAAGACACATGTACAAAGAGGAAGGAAACACACAAGGTTTTGTGTGACATTATTTACAAGGAAAAGACTTGAAACTCTTCATGTTGGCAGTCTGACCCCTTAGGTGTCTGGAGTAATTAACTGATTCCTGTTTTTGTATCACAGTGGAAAGGTGATAAGAAGACAAACAAGTCACTTTTACCTTGACTCCTGTCATTTGGAAGTGCAAACATCAATAAAAGCCCTCGTGTTTTCACTGAGTGCAAATAAAACTTTGTAAAGTTTGCTATCTCCCCTCCATTTTCCATCTTGAATGTTATGTAACCAAAATGTGTTAGTCTTTACTGTAATTTGAGCTAACTTCATAGAACACCTAAAAATATAATCAATATAAATTTTCATAGTACTGGGTTGCTTATTAATATACAAACACTGAGCTATAGCTCTAGAGAATTTATACGTAGCATCTTTTCCCCTGTATTTTTATTCACAGAATAATTATAAAAGTACTTCATGGCTCATAGGACTGGTAATGGAAATATACTGTAGAAATTAAAATGGGGGAGCTCTACTGCCTGGAGGGGAATGGAGCTGCACATATACACTGGCTGAGGATCTGGGCTTCTACCTCAATGTCATCAGCCAGAATCCAGACTATATTATAATGGTAGTTTGATGGTTTGTAGGGGGAAATAATTATATATGTGCTGCTGCAATCAATGTACATTGTGCTTTACAAAACATAAACAATAGTTCTCCAAAGAGCATTGACTTTAATATGTACAAGTGGCATCCTGGAAAAAGGGGCAACAGTTCAAGTAAAGGAAGGTGTGAGTGTCAGTAGGATGGCTGGAAGAAGTTGGTTTTAAGACAGGATTTGAAGAAGAGAGGGTGCTTGGTAGAAAGGAAACGTGTAGAGAGTTGCATGAAAGTAGGCATTAATGTGGAAATGTGCCTAAGTCATCAATTCAACAAAGCATTAAAGTACATGCCTATGTATATCCCAGTTCATCCAAGCACTTGATGCTTTGCTGAACTGGGGATTAAGCAGGGTGAAGTCAAGGTGGCAAAAGCGTTTAAGGTGACATGACTTATGGGAAAAAGTTACAATCAAAAGTGGTTTGTTGGTTTCAGTGGCCTTGTAAATCTAGGCCTAATTCTGACAAATTTTTATGTAGAACTCAGTGGAACTACAATTATTCATGTTTGTAGGATCAGAACAATGAAAAGGAAGACTTTCCAAGGAGGACTGAATACATTTTGTAGCTTGAGATTTAATTTCTTTAATGATCTGACTCTCTTGGGAATGCAGCTAATCAATTTGAAATAATCAGCACATTCGTTTAAATGTGTTTATAGAGAGGAAGAACTTGTTTACTTCATATAACTAGTTCTCTTCCAGAAACTGTTATATAGAAAAGAAATAACTATTTCTTTCCCAGAAAAAAACCCAAAATGATGTGACTGAAAATGTAAAAGAAGTGATATCAATAAAGTAAATTTCACATGTATCAAGTGCTTTATGATGTCCTGAGAAACAACAGCAAAGCAAGTCAGCAAACATGACTATAGAGGGAACAAATAAAAAATAGAAAAAACGATAATAAAGCACCGCTTTATGGGACCTTAATAACAGAAAAAAGAAAATCCTCAGAGTGATTCTCCTTTGGAAGAGAATCCCTTCAAGTTGAAACCAAATGTTCAAAAGCCCTATTCCTCATTACTGCACATAATAATTTATACTTATTAAAGCACCTCTCCCCCCCTCCCCCTTCCCCCATGGACTGCCAAAGCACTTGGGGTGATGTACATCACAATAAAAAACAATTTAAAATATAATAAAAACAGTAAAATGAAAACCACCCTATAAAGGCTTCAGGGAGGAAAACCAGGCAAGGGGGTCTGATAAAAGGGCACAGATGTTATAGTTAATCAGAAGCAGACCATAAATTGTGAGCAGGAACATAAACCAAATTTTGCAAATCAAACGGAGTCAGATTATGAAAGCCTCAAATAATTACAGATGAAATTCAAGTTGGTGATCTCAGTCCATGTGTGTGGAACTCAAGTGCCCCGTCTCTGTAACTGCTGCTCTCAACAATAGGCAAGGACTGAGGTGCATAGAGTCTCCTTTTCTTCCTTGCCCCTGGACCTCTTCCTTGAGGCACATTGACTGGGCAGTGCTCTTATTTGTTCTGTAGAGGATGCTGGTCTTCACAGTCATCACGTCAATTCTCAGCAGCAACAGTTCTCCATTCTTCACTTTAGGCTTTGAAGTCCAAGGTGAACCTTTTGTTGATTTCAATGAGTTTTGGATCAGGCCCTATTTTTTAAAAATGGTATACATTTATAGATTTGAAAGCGGTCTCCAAAGTATGTCTTTCTGTTGAGGAGATCCAGAGCACTGTGATAGCCAGGGGTCTCCCCACCCCCCAATATTAAGGTACTTTGTGCATTCTTGGGTAGGATGGTTCCCTGTAATACATTCTCAATCTCTTTCCCCGGCCTGTTATTAAATGATTTACAATCCGAGGCTGCCATTTCCTTTGGAAGACTGTTGCACAGGCCCTTGGTCAGTTTCCTGCCTTGTGCCACCAAAAATGATTTCTAGATTTTTACATCCCGCAGATAGTTGTCAGTGGTTCATTACCATTCCCCTTCACTGTCAATTAAGATATGAGATACACACATGTATGTTCTTCCCATGTCTGATCTAACTTACATCTCCCTTCCTATAGAAATCCCTCTGCCCTTTAATTATCATGGTTGTTCTCTGAATTACCTTTCATTTGTTGTCATTTTGCAGGGACTGAGATGCCCAGTCGAGCAGGGCTGACAGCTACTGCAGGGTAAGGTAGTGGTGGGGCTGGCTCTGCACCCCAAGAAGGGGCAGGGCCAGGCGTGGAAGGGGCGGGGCTGAGAGCTGCCAGCCCTCAGTGCTGCCTGGACCATGGTGCCTCCTCCTCTGTGGCAGAGGCTGGGAGCACCCGACTCCTTTGAATCTCTGGACCACAGGGCAACTGCCCCCTTTGCCCCTCCCCCCATCCGTGGGCCTGGCTCAGTCCATAGTATTGAAAGTAGCTCACCAGTGCATTTAGAAAGAAACTGCTCTCTGATGTGAACTTTCTGAAAAGTAATCCCAATTGCTCTGGCTGTCACAATAGAAACCCCTAGTAATAGAACACTGTAGAAATCTACATAGAAATCTTCATAGAAATCTATGAAGGGCTATTGGGTCCAGAAGATTAGATTACAAAGAAGATGATGACTGTGGAGACCAGTGGTCTGCTAGGACAACTGGGAAGAGTTGCTTGTTGAGGATTAAAAGCTAAGGCTCTTATTTCTCGTGTTGTAGAAAAAGGAGAGAGGCCAGGGAGACAGAAAGGCTCTATAACCAAATTTATTCAACCCTGTACAGAAGGGTCATGTTTGACTTGGTGACAAATTTACAGTTCAGGGTGGGTTTTATACTCCCCAGACTGGTTCACCAATGCCTTAAGTTACATATGCAGATTCCTATTTACACAAACATTTTGATGGAAAACTGTTAAACTTTTGTTTAACGGTTTAAACTTAAATTTTGTAACTTTCCCTTTTTGGCACAGTATAACAACCTTCTTGAATATTTTGTTTACTAGGTCCCCTGGTTACAATCCTGAGTTTATGTAGGATACTATCTCATTTAAGAAACTTGTACATATTGCACAAGATCTGGAATTTTAAAGCTAAGTGGGATGTTGATTGATTCATGTGGGCATGTGCTAAATTATAGAAGGATTGTTTGGGGGTAGGACTACTGGGATAGGGGTGAAGGGAGTGTAGGATAAGCAGTGCTGAAATATTTGCCTTCGAAAGAAAAATAACCAACAACTAAAGGAGGCAACATTTTGCCTGTGAGACCACCTCCCGGAGAATAACAAGATTAGCTGAAAGAAGCAGGGATTAGATAAAAGAGGTAACAATATTGCTATAGAACCAATAGGAGCCTGGGATTCTATTAGAAGCCCATACAATTCCACTCTCCAATGCTGCCCTTGGCTCCCTTTCTAACGTTATCCCTGACATGGAACATCCAGTATAATATTTAGAGTGATAAGAGTTAAACCAGTCTTCAAGCTATCCTCAGCAAATGAATAGACTTTGCAAATGACAAGAGACTTAAATCAGCCACTCCCAGCCCCCATCCCACCATTGCAGAACTGTTCAGCTACAAACCTGTAAGGGCCTTAGATAACTCCCCTCCCCAGCTCTCATCACTTAGACCCTGTTTCCACTGTGTTAGCTGTAGGGTTACCAGATGGTTTCAAAAAAATACCGGACACACTTGATCTCAGATCACGGGGGAGGACTGGCCGGGAGGGGAGTGAGGCTGGCTGGGGGAGACTGGCGGTGGGGGGAGAGGGAGGAACCAGCCAGCAGGGAGCAGGGCTGGCCGGGAGGAGGTCGGGGGGAGTGGGACTGGCCAGAGGAGATCGGGTGGGGGAACTGGACAGCAGGAAGCAGGGCTGGCCAGGAAGGGGTTGGAGGGAGCGGGGCTGGCCAGGAGGAGGTCAGGGGAAGTGGTGGGGGGGGGGGAAAATGGACAGTGGGGAGCGGGGCTGGCCCAGGTGCACGCAGATCCTGGGGTGCTGCCTGTCCCACGGATGGGTGAGTCCAGTCCGGCCTTGCCCCCACCCTGTCCTCTCTACTGTGTAGTACCGTATTGCCTGATTAGTAGACATGCTCACGCAGTGTGAGCATGTCTATCAGCCAGGCAGTACGCAACTACATACTGATACTCAGGATAATAATAAAACTTACTTTGTTAGAAAATACCAGACATTTATATGTCTGGTATTTTCTCAATTTGTTTCCCGGACAGAAAGCTCAAATACCGGACTGTTCAGTTCAAAACCGGACACCTGGCAACCCTAAAGTTAGCTGCACCCAATTGGCCAAACCCTAAATTTGTCTAGCTCACTGGAACTGCACCACTTTACCCCAATTGAAAATTTGGCTCTTTGAGGACTTTGTGACAGAGTGGGGCACACACAGCTCAGGGTGGTGAAATTTCAGGAGTTGGGAGCAGTGAGTTTTTGGTAGAGATTTTTATAAACCGTTTCTTAACGGGATGAATACTTCACTATCACTTCTTCTGGAAAGAATAAATTAAAAAAAGTTTCAGACCAAAGAAAATATTTATGGCTAACTGGTAGCTGTTGAAAATTAAGGAACTAAAACACTTGGGGAAAACATGCCCAAGCAAATACATACTGTATATCATAATCCATTCAGATTACTATAGGGATTGACTCAAACCATGCCTATAAAGGCACCAGATCAGAATATTTTTTCTATTAGCACAGACCTTTGAACTGTGCTTGTCTACTATTCTATTACCTTTTGCTGTACAGTTCTGGACACAAAAATCTAAGTTGTTTTCCTCGTGCATAAGCCTGTTCACAGTAGGTGAAACTAAGCCCAGGCATAGAAGCCATGAAAGGCTCCTAATGAAGCAAAACCACGTCATGTTCTTCTGCTCAGGGGGTCAGTGAGGTTGGATTAAGCAATACATTAAATAAATCTTAAGGATATTTTAAAACCATAATTCACTTCCAAAAGGGAAATATGGAACAGATTAATATTAAGGAGGGATTATGAGTTTGCTTTATAAGTCACAATCTTTTATTCATAATTCATTAATATTTGCAGTGCAGATTCTGCAAAGTACTATTTTTTTCTATTTCTTTCCATGACACGCTTGAGAGCTGGAATGGTGTTTTTGATGTGTTTTTTTTAACTATAATACAGATTTAATACAAACACAGAAATAAAAGGATTAAAAAGTGCCAGATAAGCACTGAATTTCTAGCATATCGGGACATATGTAAACAAGATTTCAAAACTAGGAGCTTCATGTTACCTGAAATCCATATTTTGGCATCTAACAAATGGCTTGATTTAAGTACTCAGAACCTCCCTCGAACTGTGCAAGACCAAGAAATGAAGGGCCTGATTTTCAGATGCTTTGGGGTCCCACAGCTGTCATTGACTTCAATTGAAATGTTAGCACTTTGCTCAGCATCACTGAAAATTAAGTCCTCAGGTCCAACTCCTCCAAGTATGTAGGTACCTAATACCCACTGATTTCAAGACTTACTTTTGAGGATCTGGCAAGGAGGCCATTTTGAGAAGGTTGGAGAGGGGAGGGTGCAGTTGTGCATACAGGGACTTTGCTTGCTCTTTTTCCCCTTTTGCTCACTACAGGGCATGAGGGAAAAGTATACAGCTCTGCTCACCGCTGCATACTTTCCCTTCATGCTCTGATAGTGAGGGGAATGGGAAAAAGAGCAAGCAGTGTCCCAGTATGCCTGGCTGCAGCCCTTTCTGGCCTTCCAAAAAGACGCCCTTGCCTGCTAGGTGCCCTCATCATTCAGTACCTCACAGGATCATACCCTTTAGGCACTGAATCTTGCAATGGGATTGTGTTGTTATTATTTGTGATTAGGATTCCAATAATATTCATGCAGTGCTCATATGATGTCTGAAGGGTCCCAAGTCTACTTCAATGGGACTCAGCAGAGATGGATCCTTTTGCAGGATAAAGACCATAATTTATAATCTTTAGCTCTATCATTGTTTTCTGGGATCTGTACTTGGGTTTTCATTGCCTCTGTTTCATAAATCACCTGCCTAATACTGTTTAATACACATATAAAATAATTTCAGTAATCTGTTACAAGACTTTTCTCCCAACACCCCAAAAAACTAGCTGTGCAACCAACTGGAAAAAAGAAAACATCCTTTATAGCCAGAGAATAAACAAATGACTAAACCCCTGCTTATGTTCTAAGCTACCTTAATGAAAACAATTATTTTTTCCATTTCAAATATTAAAAATAAGTAATTTGATGGGGTCACATTCATTTTAAACCACAAATTGTACAATTCAAAAACGTCTCAGGAAGTTATAACATTCTCATGACATCTTTCAACTGTGTTTACTGCAAGCCTATTTAATAACATGGGATGTAGTAGCCCTGTTCCCATTGATACACTTTGAAATTACCTCAATCAGAGCAGAATTAGGTTTTTTTACTTTATAAAATATTTTGCATTAGCGTATATAAAATAAGAATAGGTTGAAACTACTAGGTTGAATTTATATTAATTGAATATTGCTCAAAGGAGCAGAAGTAAATAATTATGAGATCAAGGTGCTATGTCATTAAAATATGTACAAAAATCCACCGAACTATTTACATGTCAGTCTAGCACAAATATGACACAAGGAATCATTAAAAAGTTAATTATCTCTAGTGTGAAAGGTAACTAAGTAGAGGAGGGATATGACAACTGTCTACAAGTGCAACACCCAGGATATGGAAAAATTTAGGTAGATACATGGGGCTGTAATTCTGGATTTAGCAAAGCATTTGAGCATAGCTAATTTAAATTCCATTAGCATGCCATTAAATTCTGTATTATCAGGGCCATCGTTATGAGGCTTATGATGAAATTTTAAGAGATTGCAAATATAGGCTAACTAAAAGGACCAAGCGAAAAAGCACTGACAGCGAGCTATTTTACACAGTGCCATATTTGCCAAGAGAAGTAGCAGGGCAGAGGCTTACTGTCCAGGACTTTTATAATTAAGGGAGCCTCCACACAGCACCCTAAACCCACAATAAGATACACAATTTGTGTTAAAAAAATTGCATATTTTATTTAAAATCTATTTCAAAATAGGCTATTTTAAAATTTGGCGCATCAACACAGAACTAAATGTTGATATAACACGCTATTTCGAGCCAACCCATATCCCTTGTGCAATTAGGTTAATGGCGAAACAGCACGTCCATTATTTCGAAATAATGGGCGGCCTGTGTAGACGCAGGGTATTTATTTCGGGATGTATAATCAGGTTTTCCATTGATTTCACTAGGGCAGTGTTTCCCAACCAGGGTTCCATGGAACCCTGGGGTTCCACAGACTGTCGTCAGGGGTTCCACGAGAAATCATGGAATAAATAAATAAATAAAAAATTTCTTACAATGTAAGCTGACATATAGATAGATAGATAGATAGATTAGATAGCTATAACAGCTCTTTACAAATAAATTTTCTTGATAATAATTTAGCAGTAATTGAATTGCGCTCCCCGCTGTCAACTTTTTCTGGCCAAGCGAACATTTTCATACGTAGGGGTTCCTTGGGATATGAACAATTATTTTAGGGGTTCCTCCATGGGAAAAAGGTTGGGAATCATTGCACTAGGGTTTGGCTCAAGCTTATTGAGGACACTGCCACACAGTAAGTGTACTTTATAATACCACAAAGTTCTTGGTTAATAAGAATGATATTATTAAAGCAAATATTTAAAAGTCTAATTTACTTTTCAGGCCTGTCTTGATTGTTTATTTTTTGCATTTCTTTCAATTTGAAAAAGGGAATAATTTCAGATAGCACACATTTTCTGAGTTTAAACTCCTGAGTTATGTTCCTGGCTCTGAAATTGACTTGCTGGCTGGCTTCTGTGTACCTCATTTTCCTCCATCTTTAAAACAGGTTTATTTTGTCCACCTTTGTAAAGCACTTTGACTTGTGTGGCCGAAAAGCACTTATGTACTGTGATTGGGAAGTGTTCTAATTTTATTTCTCCTCTGCTTCATTTGCTGGTTCTCATTAATTATTGTCATGCTGAAATATTTAGGTTGTAGATACTGCAGAACAATTTTCAAATACAAAAACATTTTTTTGGTTTTATATGTATATTAAAAGAACATTATTATTAAATATATAAAACTAATTAAATAGTAATAATAGTTCTTTTAACGCATATAGATATTAAAAGAACATTAGTAAGATTGCAAAGTCAATCCTTCAGAAGTTTAGAAATGCCAGAATTAAGATTGCCTGTGCATCTTTTATTTATCCCCTCTTTGTTCATATGCATTATAACACAGTCTTTAATAATATGCTCACAAACTATTTACCCACTGATCTTCCATAAACAGGAAAAATGTGGATTTGTCCAATTCCTGATTAATCTTAATATTATGAAATCTAGTTAAAAGAATAGCTGCATAAAATGAATGTTTAAAAATGCATTTGCAGAACAGGAATTAGTATAAATATTGTACAATAAAGCCTCCCCTCCCCACCAAAGAACATAATTTTGAAATCTAGATGCATACAATTGGGCACCTAAAACTATATTTTTTGCACCTTAGCAAAGTGCTGTTCCCAATGATGTGAGTGGGAGCTGAAAATGTTCAGAGTTTCTGAAAATCAGAGCCCCTTAGTTAAGTACCTAAATATGAATTTAAGTGCCAGACTTTAAGCACCCAAGTTTGAAGAATATGCCCAAGGCTCCTCAAAAGGACCAGAAACTATTAGATCCATTACTTAATTCTGTGAAATGATTAGAAAAAACTTTGCATCACATTGCTATCTCTACACAGAGTGACCTCTCTTGAATGTGTATGTGGTCAAAGGACTTACTCATGCACATCCCAGTGATTCATTTAAAAGCTGATCTGTAGTGGGTTGACACTTTCCATAGAGTCATTTGAGGCAAAGGTCACATGTGTGCATGTAAAATCAATCCTGGAAGCAGCTCCTTTGTTCTAAAGGGCTCTTCCAATTGAGCCATTGTCCTCCAAGGACAGCTGGCACCCTGACTTCATCTGCATTGGATCAATCTCAAAGCAAGGATACAGTGGACAAACAAAACAAGCCAGGGTCACTGCATCTCTTCCAATTCACTCTCACTGTGAGGAAAAGAGAAGAGCTCTTACAGTGACTAAGAAAAGTGATCCAGGCTCCTGATAACTCATGGATAAGAAATACAAATTGGTACGGTAGGAATAGTTTTTCTTTCTTTCCAAGTATTATAACAGTATCTTAAATATAGGATTGTATTAATACATTTACAAGTAAAGTGAGGCTAGATAGAAGCACTACACAATTTATTGTTAACTTAAGAAAGCAGAGACTTTGCTCTGACAAGTGTAAAGTGTTTTAGATATTACACTTTGATATTGTGATAAAATGCCTTAGATTGAAACATAATAGAAAGTATAATTTAATGCAGAAAAAGTAATTAGCTTATACGAATCCTATCATGTAGCAGAAGTAGTCCTATCCTGACTAGTATAATTTCCCTTTCCTATATTTGTAGTTTGTATCATTATTAAACATGGCATGGAGTCCAAGCACTATTAAAGTGGCTTGTGTTTTAAATGCACTTTCCCTTAAAATGTCAATATCATGGGAATAAAGCAATTATGAGTTAAACAGAAATTTTTTTGCTTTTGATTAGATAGCTGTTAAGTTTTGAATTTGTATAAATAATGGTGTTAGAAATGTAGCTGTGTTAGTCTGGCATAGCTGAAACAAAATACAGGACTATGTAGCTCTTTAAAGACTAACAAGATGGTTTATTAGGCGATGAGCTTTCGTGGGCCAGACCCACTTCCTCAGATCAAATAGTGGAAGAAAATTGTCACAATAATGAATCTCTCTAAACCAAACTGTCTAAATGATGTTTCCATGAAAGATTCATTTACCTAAGCTTTTCCTGGGGAAATGTGTGAATTTCCTACCCCAGAGTGATAAAACCTTAAGTAGTTGTTAAATTTCTTTGTGCACCACTTGTTCTACAAATGGGATGATAAGATAAGATCAAAACAGCCCCTCCTTTGTATTATCCATAGTCCTGGTTTGAATGTGGCATTTTTGGTTGAGGTAATTTTGCAAAATAAAACACTGGCTTGCAAAATAATGCTATTCTTTCTGATAGCTGATTGCTAATCATCTACACAAACACCTTTTCATTTAGCAATCAGCGAGTAATTAAACTGGGTGGTGGCACTGGCCTTTGCCATTAACTCACTGATAGACAAACTGAGCTGAGTTTTCTGGGGTGGAGCATTTCAAGAAATATCTCTGCTTAAAAAAAACTAGGGAAAGTTAAATACAGCTATATCTTTCTGTTGCAAAGAAAGAGCTTGCTGTCTTTATTCAAATGACTGTTAGCAGAATGCTGCCAAGGTTATTTTCTAACTTTCACAAATGTTTCCCTTCCCTCACTGTTTATGGTATAAGAACTTTGTGGTAAAGTAAAGACTGCAATGTTTTCCTCACCCAATTGCCTGGATTGTGTGTGTGAGGGGAAGTGAGGAGGTACAGAGCTTGGGATGGCGGACTGGGTGTATGGAAGAGAAGAGCCACAGATAGTAGATGAAGGTCAGAAATAGCATGACTGAGCTCACAGTCTGTGGCACTGAACTGTATCTAGAAAGCCATAGGAGTTTCTGTATTGAGAGTAGAAGTGCCTTATATCAGAGAACAATTTCATCCAAATGAGGGTGGCCAACATTGTATTGGATGCTAAGAAACATATTGACAAATATGCCACTGATGTACTAATATTTAGACTAGTAAAACTTGCTCCATATCAGAGGATGCGGCTTTTGTAACTCAAAGCTGACAATGTGAGAGTTTAAAAGTCAGTGCAATGACCAGGTTTCCAAAGGGTCTTCCTAGATGCCAGCTAAATTCGAATGACTATAATATATATATAGCTATTGTAGCGTCGTTCTTGAACGCTGTGGCTCTTAATAAGAGCAACAGGTTTGGCTGCCTATTCAAACACATACTAACCTGGTCTCCTAGCATCACATTCAGATCACTCCTTTTCATAGCAGGACTAATATTCCAAAAGGCAGACTATGTGCCTGTGCTTATCTGAACATAGGCCCATGTTCTCAGTATTCTTTCAAGGTGAATTTATTTTTGTGTCCATGCAACCTAAAAATAAATAAATTAAATAAAATAAAGTAGGGCCTGAATTTGGCTCCAAACTAATGGAGAGGATACTACACAGCGTGCCACTTTCAGCCTGTTTGTTATGTCTAGATAATGTTCTCGTCAATGCTAAAACCTTTGAACAGGAATTGTCATATTTACAACTGATCTATGATAAGTTTAATGCTGCTAACTTGGAACTGACTCTAGAGAAATAGGAGTTGTTTCTAAAAGAGATAATCTACTGCGGAGACACAATAAATGAGGGGGATTTTCCCCTGGCAAACAGAAAATTGAGGCTGTGAAGAACTAGCCAATGCCCCAGACACTCAACAGATGTGCAGAACTGTTATATAAAGTTTATTTGTGGATTTGCGATATTTCAAGACCACTGGATAGGTTGGGTGAAAGAGGGAAACCATTTCAGAGGACAGCAGAGCATGATTTAGCATTTTCACAGTTGAAGAAGACTCTTGTGACTGTCCTGTCTCAGTCTACACACATTTAAAAACCTTTTTTGATATTGGATGTAGATAGTTGTATTAATAGTTTTGGGGCAGTGTTGACACAAGGGACTTAAGCTGAAGGTGGCTTCTTATATGTAGAAAATGCTTTCTGGAGAGGAATCAACTGAGAGAAACTTCAGAAATCTCATCACCTGAAAGAAACTTTTTCAGTGATTAAATCTGGGGGACATTTTCATAACTATTTGCATGGAATATAGCTTGCAGTAAGGATAGACCATGCATCACTGCTATGGCTTTTTAGATTCATAACTCCTCAGAAGAGCAAATTAACAGATGTTTAGAAAAATTGCAGTTTGTGATTTCAGTCACAGAAGAGGCCCTATGGACAAGCAGAGGAGGTCTATGGACAAGACCTAGTCCAGATGGCCTTGGTGACAGCTTAAAAGGAACTATCATCCTAAGAAGGCTAAAGGAAGAGATTATGCTTTCTGGAGAAACTTCAGAATTACCTGAGAGAAACTTGGCCCAGGAAGAGATTACTATCCCATGCTTTCTATACTTTGCAGAAGTTCAAGTGTTTCTGGTTCATCCCCTGGAACTCTGGATATGGAGCTGCAGACCAGCTAAAGGTTTCCCAAAGGCTATGTCTAGACTGCAAGCCTCTTTCGAAAGAGGCTCTTTCGAAAGAGAACGTCTAGACTGCACGCGGAATTTCGAAAAAGCAAGCCGCTTTTTCGAAAGAAAGCACCCAGTGAGTCTGGATGCTCTCTTTCTAAAAAGCCTGTTTGCTTTCAAGAACACCTTCTTTCGAAAGAGCACTTTCGAAAGAAGGCGTTCTTCCTTGTGGAATTAGGTTTACCACCGTCGAAAGAAAAGCCGCATTCTTTCGATTTAATTTCGAAAGAACGCGGCTGCGGTCTAGACGCAGGTGAAGTTTTTTCGGAAAAAGGCTATTTTTCCCGAAAAAACTCCTGAGTCTGGACACAGCCAAAGAGAGGAACTCCCATGAGAGTAGTGTGTGATTGGTAAATCATGTGACAAATGCAGCCACCTTGGAACGTAGCATCCTTATAGAAACATCAGCTTTCTGGTTGCAGAAGGAAAGCTTGAAATTTAAAGATGAGATATGGAGAAAATAAACCAGTGAGGGGGTGTGCATAGGTATCATCTGGGTTTTGTCCTGAGAGAAAAACATGATATAAATGGTTAGGCTTGTATCATTTGTCATTTGAAAATTATATTTTTCTTTTTGTTTGGGATGGGTCATATTAGCCATAGTATGAAATGAAAGTTCAATCCTGCCCCTTGGGACTAACAGTAAGTATTTTTGCTATAAAATGGAGCCCATCATGTTTGAAATGATAAAAGAGGAGAAAAGGCCTGAGTGAATTAGTTGATCACAGGAAGTGGCTGTAAAGACAAATGTGAACCTAGAATTTATCAAGTGAGGTATTTCCAGTAATATTTCCAGACAGTGAAATAATAATGCCATTGCACAAGGCCTTAGTAAAAACCCATCTAGAAGTCTGTGTCCAGTTCCGGTCACCCAGGTCTCAGAAAGGTGTATATAAATTGGAACAAAGGTAGAGAAGGCCATCTAAGATGATCTGGAGAATGGAGTTATCTTACTAAACAGACTAAATGGCTTGTTTAGTCTAGCAAAATGAAGGTTCAGAGGGGACATGACTAGTCTCTATGAACACACGTGGCAGGTAAGCATGAGGGAGGTAGAAGAACTACAGTAAAACTCCAATAGTCCGGCATCCAATAGTCCAGCATCAAAATGGCAAGAGCCTAGTGAGTGAGCTTCAGCAAAAAATGAGCCACAAAGTAACAGCAGCCGCAGCTGAACTGAGCAAAAAGGGTAAAAAAGGCTTAAAAAAACTAAAACATTACAGTATACTGTATACACTATGTACAATAAAAAGGGTTAAGAACACTTTGGCTACGTCTACACTGGCCCCTTCTTCGGAAGGGGCATGCTAATTTTGAACTTGGGAATAGGAAAATCCGCGGGGGATTTAACTATCCCCCGCGGGATTTAAATAAACATTGCCGCTGCTTTTTTTCTGGCTTGGGGAAAAGCTGGAAAAAAGCGTCTAGACTGGCGCTACTTCAAAGTAGGAATAAGAGATCCTCCGGAAAAGGGCTTTATTCCAGAGGATCGCGCCAGTCTAGACGCTTTTTTCCGGCTTTTCCCCAAGCCGGAAAAAAAGTGGCGGCCATGTTTATTTAAATCACGCGGGGGATATTTAAATCCCCCACGGATTTCCCTATTCCCAAGTTCAAAATTAGCATGCCCCTTCCGAAGAAGGGGCCAGTGTAGATGTAGCCTTTATATATAGCATATAATGTATACAGTATATATATAATCAGTTTATGTACCTCCTGATAGTCTGGCATATCTGATAATCCGGCACCACCTAGGTCCCATAGGTTCCGGATTATCGGAAGTCTACTGTATTTACTTGGTCCTGCCATGAGGGCAGGGGACTGGACTCGATGACCTCTCGAGGTCCCTTCCAATCCTAGTATTCTATGATTCTACTGTAAAGGACAATGCTAGAATCAGAACAAATGTGTATAAACTGGCCATGAATAAATTTAGGCTAGAAATTAGGAGATTTCCAATGATCAGAGGAGTGGGGATGTAGAACAACCTTCCAAGAGGTGCAATGGGGGCAAACAACTGAACTGGTGTTAATATAGTGCTTGATGGGGTTATGAATGGGCTGAGTGATCCAGGTTGCCTGTGACTAGATTTGATGATGTAGGTCAGGAAGGGTCCTCTTATCTGCCAACAGCATCACCCATTTTTTATTCCATTAAGACAATGGGCAGAGTGGAAGTGTGGGTTATATCCAATGCTTTTTTTGTTAAAAAAAAATGTCTGTACTCCAGGGGAAAAGTTGTGGAGCTCTGGACAGTACCATCACAAAAAAAGGACTGGTTATACCTATGGTGAGATAAAACCTCAATGAAGCAGTGAGCATGCTAATTGTCCATTCAGAATATATGTAAGAAGCAGCTAAGTGCCTTTTAGAGGGAAAAAATAACTGAAGCAATCAGAACCATTACCTAAAACACAGGCCACATATAAGGCTGTTCAGGAGCTGAGTTCTGTGTGAGGCAGGGGTTTCATTGAGGCTGAATACAAATGCCAGAGGCTGACTACTGTTTTAATCGAGTTGTGAGTGTGTGTGAAGGAGAATCCGACAAAACACCAGGGTTGGAGGAGAAAGCCACAGATAGCCATAAAAGAGAGAGAGCTCTTGGGACAGTGTGCTGGTTGGAAAGAGATGTGAAGATGACTGAGCATGGAGTGGCAAAGCAAATGTATCATTTTAACTAAGAAAGAGCTTGCTGTTGTCTGTTTCAAAGGGGTTTCTTGGGAAACAATTGAATAATTGTTCTCTGCAAAGTCTGAATGATATAAGAATGTTTTCTTTGCATCGCAGCTAGCAATAATGAAAATTAAAGAGCAGTTTGTTTCTGAAAATCTTATATGGTTGAAAACCAAAAAGGAACTTGGAGAAACAAACTGCCACTAAAATCAATATATTTATTATCTTTAAACAGTAAACAGATCTGAGAATTTAGAAGTGATCAGAGTTCCTTAACATACATTTAAATCCTGGAAATACTAGAATCTTCATTCCACCCACCATTTTGCAATGCCAGGCAAAGATTAATTTAAAACAGGCATACTAGTGTTTTTTACTTGTAAATGAAGTCCAGAGCCTCACCAACATAAAACACATGTATTTTTGCTCTCTAGTGTTTCTTTTTCTAGTTTTTATTATTTCCTGTTGCACTTCTTCACAACTTGAAATATAGTTCAGTTGTACACTGTGATACAGGATTTAAAAAACAAACAAGCAACAGAGCACATTTTGTTGTCCAAACATTGTGTGAACTTGTTTTTCTATGAGAAAACAGTGAGTACTGTTTCAAGAGGATGTTATGGGTTTTTTCTCCCCCTTTTGTTCTTTCATTTCCCTTCTCTGAGCTTTGGTGCAATCAGAAAAAAACCTGGCATTGGACTGAATTAGTGCTGACACAGTTCAACATACAACAATCCACACTGCTTGGTGAATGGCTAATCTCTTTAAAATGACTGAAAAATGACTTGGAATTGTGCTTAGATTTTGTGGTTCATTAATCAAGAATGCTGAAACAGATTCACATTTGGAAATATTGACCGCTGAGTGTGTGCTGCGTTAACATTTTATGTTTCATAGAACATAGATTTTTCTCTTGCTTTCTCCTCTAGCTTGTCTCCCTCCCTCCCCCCCTCTGTTCATAGCAATGAATCATTGGGATATTACTTTTCTATCTAGGTATTTATAGTGTGGTACTGAAAAATTCTAAGAACTATTGAATGATGAAATGTTGGCAGGATGGTACAGGCTCACCAAGGGTACCAAAAATAAATAAATAAAATTAGTATCGCTTGTACAGGTTGAAACTCTTTAACTCTTTAGTCCGGCACTCTCTGGACCTGACAGCTTCTGAACCAGAGAATTTTCCAGACTATGGGAGGTTAATATTGTCTAGCACTTCCATCACTTCCATTGCTTACTGGGCTGTTAGAGGACATTTAGGGATAAATTAGAGCTAAATAACAGCACAAACACTGAAAGCTAGGACTGGTGACTGTAAACAAACTTTATGGGACCATGGGAAACTTGGCCACATCCATGAAAAGTGTACTAAAATCATTCTGGACAATGGAGGTTTCCAGACCAGAGAGTTCTGGACAATGGAGGTTTCCAGACCAGAGAGTTCTGGACAATGGAGGTTTCCAGACTAGAGAGTTCTGGAATAGAGAGGTTCAATCTATTATCAAGTGAAGTCTTCTATTTAGAGATGGGCCTGTTATTTAATGCCTGAATCACAATTTGAAGCAATCATTGCAACTTATTTTTGCTATGCTTAACTTTGTAGTCATACGTGGTATTACTGGATATTTGCTTAATATGCAAACATTATTAATTTAAGGATCAAAGCGTGGCCACTTTTAAATAGGATACAGAGCTTTTTCACCCCCAGGACATTGGTCTGCCTCCAGCTCTGGTGGGTGATGGTTGTTTGCTCTTTAGTGACATTTGAGTATGTAGCTCATGTCACAGCATCAACTGGGGGCAGCCTAAGCAGGGAGGCCAAGAACCACATGCAAGGACATAGAATGGATGTCATGTTCAGCAAGACGACTGCCAAGAGTTGTACATGCAGAAATACTGTTGCAGTTAAACTATTTCCTAACTTAATTTCACAGCATTATTTTATTTGACTTTTCTTACCTACTTCATTTGCAGGTTGCTGACTGCACTGAATGATTTGTTTCTTTTTAAAAGGCATTTGCAATAGGAAATTGGTTAAGATTAAAATGTCCACTAAAGGTGAAATTCAGCCTAATATAGAAGGTCAGAACAAATCCTGTGGAGTTCAGCACTTAAGTCTCATTCAGCTCTATTTTGAGAACGTATGTGCTGTGTAAATCTTGCACTGGCTCTCTGCACAGGAGTGCATATGACCCGTAATGTGTTGCCCTAAAAGTATTAGTTAAATAATGATTCTTTTGCCGTTCCCCAAGTCCTGTGGCAGTTTAATAAAGCACCTATAGGAAGGAAATGATATACAAAATTCTATATGCAAAGGAATAGCTAACTTCAGAAGCAGTATGGAAATGCCACGTGTAACTGCAAATATATTTTTCTCCAGTGCACCTTTATAACATGCTCCTCACTGTAATATCAGCAAGTCCAAGAAATAACCACAATAAAGGAGTTCTGGCTTCCTCTCCATTCCCCGGTAGTCCTAGTCAGGCTGGGTTTTGTTCATTTTCATGACGCATTGAGGTTTGGTTTGCTTCTGTGGGCAAAAGAAACTGGTTTTAAGTTTCAACCAGGCCATGGTGAGATTTGCAGTGATTCTAGTCATTTGGAAGTGGATTCCACAGTATCAGCCAGCTGCTGAAATAGCTCTGCCTCCCCCCAAGACAGTAATCTTCCCAGCTGTATTTTAAAAGCCTATATTATCAGATTTTCCAGGGAGAAGGAAATTATTGTGTATTCACAGTTATACAGTGGTTTCTTCTCCTCCCATTCCTGTGTTTATTACCCAGTTGTCCCCTCCCATTTGTGCTGTCACTAAGAATGCGTTAACACCTTCTGACAGATTATTTTCCTCCAAACCAATAGTAAGAATTTGTAGCTGAGGCTCAGGCAGCTACAGGTTCAGCTACTGCCTCTCTGGTTTGAAATTTGGACAGGAATGCGATTAAATCAAACCTTTCTTATGCTATTTCCCTTTTATAAACCTTCCCAGTCTTTGGTTAACCCAAACACCTAGCAAACCGAAGGCCAATTCCGCCTCTAGGTTTACATTGTAGAACCTGCCAGCACTAGAGTAGAGTTTCTGACTTGCAAAGTGTAGGAGATTTCTCCAGGGATGTAGCTGCAGAGAAAAGGATAAAGCCAGCTACCTAAACATGAGTTAATTCAGTGGCTGACAAATATCTGAGTTACATTTCAGGAACATTTGAGTTATCAGAGCAGTGATCCGGTAACCAGTCATGGACAGTTGCTGGTATCTCATGCTTCAACGCAAAGTCAAAAAAATCCTACATTAGGCAATTATCGAGAAGATCTGCCTCAAAAGAAAATTTCTTCTCTATCAACAACAGTTACATGTTGGTTTAGCAGTCCTGGGGGAATTCAGCAATTTTACTGTGGCTTCAAATGCAACAATTGCAGAATTCCCCAAGGGCCTGAAGCATAAGGGTTTATATATCCTTTGGAAAATCCTTGTTTATATTTAAAAGCTTGTTGTTCCAACTAGGTATTCTTATCCATATAAATGTCTAATCTTTTTTGAATCCTTGTCAACTGTTGGTATCTGAGAGCCTGTGGAACTCACTGCCACAAACTCAGTTATGTTTTGTGGAAAAGTATGTCTTTTTTTCATGTTTGAATTTCACACTAAACAATTACATTTCACTGCTTCTTGCTTACATACTGAGGGGGCGTGTAGAGGAATTTCTGATGGGCCTTACCTATGCCATTCATTTTTTTTTTTTTTTTACAAACCATCATATCCCTTCTTATTTGTTGTCTTTATGAGATAAATAATCCCAGTTTCTCTTTATATGATAGTTTTCCTATATTTACTCATTGTCAGTGACCGTCTCTGTACTCCCTCTCAACATGGATTGGGGCAGTCCTGCTTGCACCTATCTTGAGTGAATTTGCCTGCTATGTTTTATTGCTGGCAGCTACTTCAAAATGAAATTGAATATAAAAAATCAGAAAAGATATTAGGTTACATTCAAGTCCTGATCCTGCACCTTAAAATGAATTGGAATCTTGTCATTTACTTCAGTGGGTACCTAAGAAAAGAAAGCAAGATATAACAAAGAATTAAATACTTTAAATACCATTGTACTAGCTTTTGGTAAATCTTCACTGTTTATGATCATTTCATATTCGATTACTTCACATTAAGTCTTTTGCTCTCTGGCAGTGACTAGCTAAGTTCATAAAAAATTGGTAAAGTTCTGCCCTTCCCACTTTTACATCTTGGTATTGCCCTCTCCCAGTGAAAAGATACTGGGAAATGGATGGATAATTGAACAATTCTGGTACTGTGTTATGGACATCTTAAAGTCATAGAGCTGCATAAGAGATTTAAGAAATATCTATTGTGTTCCAGTTGGAAGTGAAAGGAGTAATTTGCATAAAGCACTTGGTTTCTGACAACATAAACACCAAAAAATTTAACCCAATGATTCAAAAAATAAAAAATCTATAAGAAAATCAAGGCCAGTAAGTTTCTAGTGTATGTAATATCAATTCACCAGTAAGATATAGTAAAATGGTAACCCATTAAAGATAAAAGCACAATATAAGAAAAATTACTGATTAGGGAAACTAAAAAACTTTTGCCTAATATTGAAAGCTATAATACAGGGTTGGGGAAATTCAGGAATGACTGACCCACAGAAAAATCTGTTGGGGGTGGCACACAAGTGAGAACAAAAAAAAACCCCAAAACCCAACAGGCCCCTCAAAAAACAAACTCACCTCCCCCCAAAACACTCACTGATGTGGCCCCTGAGGGTATGTCTACACTACAGAGAAGATCAAAGCTGCTGCTGTTGATCTTCCAGGATTTGAATGAGCAGGTCTAGCGAAGACACACTAATTAAACTGAGAGGGGCACTTGGGTCAATGCCGGTAGTCCTGTTTCCACGAGGAGTAAGGAAAGTCAAAGGAAATACATGCTACCTTTGACTTCTTGCATTGTGGATAGCGCCAAAACTTTGACTTCAGCTATGCAATTAACGTAGCTGAAGTTGCGTATCTCAAGAGTCACGTGGAGCAGCTTGCGACTGCAGCATTCAGGTTCTTGCAGGATTACTTACTAGGAGCCACTTAGTTAAGTGCCTCTCAGCCAGACCCTGCCGCTGGTACCCTCACCCTCTCTCCCCCCGCAACTACCTGCCCCAGGCCACCACCCAAACCTTCTGTAGACCTTTCCCCCAGGTCACAACTCCCTCCTAGACCCTGAACCCCCTCTTAGAGCCCCTCCCTCAGGCCAGAATTCTCTCTGGCACCCATACATCCCCTCTGACCCTGCACTCCATTCCCCTACCCCAGATCACAACCTCCTCCTTCACCCAAACTCCCTCTCAGACTGCAAACCCCCTCCAGCAACCCAGTCGCCTTTCCCAAGTTCCCTTCTGCACCCAACCTCTGTCCCAGACCCCAAGCTCCCTCGGTAGAAATGATGCCCTTGATCATTTGCCAAAATCTTGGTGTGGCCCCCCATTAAAAATTATTGCCAACCCTAGTTGCATTTACACCACACCCTGTCTTTCTCCCCATACACTCCTAAAGCCAAGGGGTTAGGAGCAGGTGGTTTAGCTCTTGCTATGCCTCCTTCATGAAAGTTGCTATAAAAAAAGGGAAACCCTAGTTTTCCCACTTGAACAGCTTAATGGCTGCTTTGTGTTGCCTAATCTATGCAAAACAGCAGGACCTGTGTGTGAGGATTTGACACAGTGTATTCAAGAATGAGATATGGGAAGCATAGCAAGCAAAGAATAAACACAAGAAATCTGAGCAGCAACTGCAAATATAAAGGAGGTGGGTGGGCGGAGGAATGGAGGAGAGAGAGGTTAAAGACAAAGCTTCAGAGCTTGATGGATATCTGGCTGAGACTTTCTGATATTTTAACAAATATGTGGCTATCTGGCTTCTCCTCCAGTCTTGAATGCTGTCCTGAGGGGAAGGGGAAGGCCTACGTTTTCTGCTAGAGGGCAGGGACCTATCTCAGCCCCATCAAAACAAAGGAGAGAGCTCAAACTTTTCTGTATCGTACAGATACATCTCTTGATTCAACCCTAATGTAAACATGGTGGGTTAAAAAAATCAGATGGCAACCTATGCTTTTCTTCATCCAGGACCAAACTGGTTTCATTGCTGGTTAACAACTTCGATGATAACAGATATGTACTAAATGAGATTTGTATGGTTGGGTTAAGTATCACTTCAGTTCCTTTTGATGTCACTTGCTCTTACAGGTCATTGAGTGCAAATCACAGCTTTCCTTCTGTGCACTAGGGGCTTGCATTTACACTGGTGGCTGAAATTGGGACTACTACCCAATGCAGAGAAGATTTTGTATTTGTCACCAGTCCTGTATTCTTCAGGATCGTGACCATCTCATAGGAGAGTTCCTTCTCTTTCAGGCTATATTTACAAGACATTAATGACGTGAGTCTGCAGTCTCCATGCAAGCAAAATTCCCAGGGTCCTGATTCAGAGTTTTGCCCCATCCTACCCCCAAGCTTCCTCCCAAAGCCTGCACCCACATTACCCCCCAGAGCCTGCACTCCAGACCCCCACCTGCACCAAACCTCCCGAGTCAAAAGTGACAACCACCATCAGAACAAGTCACAGACACAAAAAGAAACCATCCAACCCTTCCCAACACAGACTTAGTCCTGAAAACTAGCAGATGGATCTGTACCCTGGTAGCGGTGGTGGCTGGAGCCCTGTGTCCTTTAAATCATTGCTAGAGCCCGGAGCCCTTTTGCCTGAGGCCAAATTCCCCCCTCCCTCATCACCCAGGGTCTGGTGTTCCCATATTGTGTCCACAATGAAGGGTCCGAAGAAAAACACCATAGCATTGGAATCAAGGGACAGGCTTGTCTTAACCCAGACTGTATCTATATAGCCTCTCCCCCATTTACTAAAGGGATGCCTCATGGATGAACATAGAAGAGCTGCAGCCAGGTAACAAACTGTGGAGGAACATTGCACTGAGATAGAATGAATCTGCCTTAATAATGGTGAGTCCTATCAAAAACTTTGGCCTGAGCCAAGGGTAAAACATAACCCAGCCAGTCTCCCCAAGTCCAAATACTTCCCGCAAAGGACACACGGTGTTTGGCACTCTGCGACTTTCAACTGTGTTAGGGGACTGGAGTGCAATAATTTCCCTACTAGTTTCCCCAATCTCTTGGCTAGAATGGAAGCCAAAATGTTGTGATCTGTGTTCAAAAGGCAATCGCCTGCTAATTCCTACTCTCTTCCTCATCCCCCTTTTTATATAAAGAACTAGAATTTTAAAATAAAACCCGACCACAACAAAAGGCCTGTCTAAAAGGAAGCTCTCACTGTGCCCCACAGAAAGGGGATCCATCATCCTTTGATACAATTCAGCTGTCCGGTTCCTCATCTGCCAGTGTTGGATAACCCGATACTATCCAAAAACGGCTGCTGCCGGCTTTGTCCCCAGGAGCACTCTCTGTAACATTCTTGAGCTAGCCTCACCATTCCAGCAGGGATCCTGTGAGCCTGCCCATTGCTAGGATTCCATCACCCCAGCAGGGCTGACAGCCTGGCTAGGCCCTGGGGAGAGGAAGCCTTGCTCCACGCCCCCCCAGAAGGGATAGGGCCTTGGGCAGAAGGGGTGAGCTGAAGCTAAGCCGTCCTCAGCACTGCCCAGAGAGCGCTGTGTCTCCCCCCTCCCCCCATCCCACCTGAAGGACTCAGTGCTGCATGGAGTGCGCCACACCTTGCCCCATCCAGCCCTCAGAGCTACCTGGAGCACATAAAGGCCCTAGGGCTCCAGGCCCTTTTGTATTGCTGAGCCCTGGAACAACAGCCCCCTTTGCCACTCTCCCACACCCCATCAATGGGCCTGACTAGCCCCTCTATGTCCAGCTGCAGTCTCTTTTCCTTACATCCTGCAAATATACCAGAAGAGGGGTCCCCACCTTTTGTCCTAAAGTCTTTGTGAGTTTGATAGATTCTAGGTTTCTTCTTAAGTGCAGAACCATTTCCTTCCATACCTCCTCTGAGACCCTTATTTCTTTGCATTCCCCCAGTTTGCAGTCAACTATGGAGATCTCTTAAATGAATATGCAATGCTTAGCAATCTCTTAAATGGTTATGCAATGCTTGTAATCAGATGCATACAGATGCCTTGAAAAGGAATGCGGAGAGATCACTGGGCTCTCCTTTATCAGTTCCCATCTATCTGGGATGTACAAAGCTCCTGAACTCTTTCTAACTCCATGAAGATGCCTTTAAACTTTCTTACTGCCACTGCATTATTAAATAAGTATTTTGTTTCCAGTACACATAGCAAAAGGTCACTGTTCTGTACTCCCTAATTTCAGCTTGGACCAAGCAGTGGTTGGAAAGCTCTACAGCTTGCAATTGTTGAGACATCAATGAAAAAGGTGCGACCTCTATAATAAGAGCTTTCCTTAGCTTCTGACCTTGTGAGCCATTGATGATGAAACAATACCACCTCACATCCAAACAACAGCAGCTGACTCATAAACCCATTCATGGCTGCAGTTCTAGCATACTCTGTACTGATTCCATATTAGTATAAACAATTATCCCTCGTACACCATAAGGATCAGACCCGGAGGACCAAAAAGACAGTTTCTCCTTCAATCCATCTGAATGTCACTCCTAAAACAGCCTTTGTTTCCTGGAGCACCCTAGATCCAAATTCTGCCCCTCCAAAAATGGAAATATCGCCCGCCACCAGCACACACTCAGGATTAAGAGCACATTCCAAGCTCCAATTTTTAATGCCATCATGTTTCTGAAGGAATCTACCAGGTGCCCTTTAAACATGTCCTACGCTTATACTGGCTATTTTACACCCAGCACCAATATAAAATGCACTACATTCAATTGGATGGTCTCTCACATGGGTTGGGGGAAGTTAGGAAAAACAGAAAAGCTCATCAACAGCTTCGTTTGCTGAGGCAGTAGACTACTCTGTGAGCTTGGGGACTCAGTTTGTTAGATTCCCCATGGCAAGAAGAGCTGAACAGGCTTTTGAAAACCGGAATGGTGCTGTTGGCCTTGCTGTGTCTTACTTTTTATCTGCTCTGTTTTTGTCTTGATAGAGCTAAGATACATCTACAAGCTTTATCATTCATAAAGTTCAGATCAGTTAAATGATGGTGCATTAGAGCTATTGCTAATTTTAAGGCATTTCATACATGCTTTTGTAATAATGAGGATCCAAGATTTTCACTCTGAAATACAGAAAGTCTGTTCAAATCAGTGTAGCCATACCTTGAGAGAACCAAATGGAATGTTGGAATTGTGGCCAGAGGGTGGGGAAAACAATTACTTGGGGGTAACCAAAGTTGTGCCGCCAATGAGGAGACAGCTCTGTGTGAAAACCATAAAGAACGTGTACAACCAGCAACATTGTTCCTTACCACAGGGTGCATGAAAACAAGAGGCCCCATTTTTGGCTTTTTCTACACACATGACTGTCTGACAAGGAGTCCTGTGGTACCTTATAGACTAACAGATGTATTAAGTCATAAGCTTTCATGGGCAAAGACCCACTTTGTCAGATGCATCTGACGAAGTGGGTCTTTGCCCACGAAAGCTTATGCTCCAATACATTTGTTAGTCTGTAAGGTGCCACAGGACTCCTTGTCACTTTTGCAGATCCAGACTAACACGGCTACCCCCAGGGGTGACCCGTCCATATAGATGAACTAGGTGGTTGCCTAAGGCGCCAAGTTAAATGGGGCGTCAAATGGTGGTGCAATATCATTGAGGGGTTTGGAGGTGGGGACACCAATTGCATGGTTCACCTAGGGTGCCAGTAGCTGGCAGCTAGTCTAGAGCCACCCCTGGCTACCCCTCTGATACATGACTTTCTGAGTTACACCTATGTGACAGCTACTAATACTATGTATAATGGCATTTATGTCATCAAGAGTGTATGCTCAAGCAGTTAATTCCTTTGGCAATTTTTAAAAAGCAAACAATCATTAAGGTTGCTAAGTGGCAAGCAAGATGCTTATCTATGGTATGCATAACCCCAAACAGTTAAAAGCAAGGAAATATTATACAGGCAGTCCCCGAGTTACGCGGATCCGACTTATGTCGGATCCGCAGTTACGAACGGGGCAGTCCGCTGCCCACGCGCTCCGAGGCTTGGCTCTGCTTTGCCCCCCCCCCGCCCCTGGTCTGCAGACCAGGGGGATGGGGGAGGCGGGGCAAAGCAGAGCCAAGCCGCGGAGCGCCCGGCCAACTGACAGCCCAGACGCGTCTGGGCTGTCAGCTGATCGCGCGCTCCGCGGCTTGGCTCTGCTTGGCTCTGCTTTGCCCCCCCCCATCCCCCTGGTCTGCAGACCAGGGGGATGGGGGGGAGGCAAAGCAGAGCCAAGCCGCGGAGCACGCTGCCAGCTGACAGCCCAGACGCGTCTGGGCTGTCCGCTGCCCGCGTGTTCCGCCGCTTTGCTCCCCGTCCCCCTGGTCTGCAGACCAGGGGGACGGGGAGCAAAGCAGAGCAAAGCCACGGAGCCCGAGGGCAGCAGGACAGCCACGGCGCGTCTGGGCTGTCCCGCTGCCCACGTGCTCCGTGGCTTTGCTCCGGACACCTGTGGTACAGCAGCTGGGGTGCTGCCAGTTGGTCCCGTAGCGCCGCTCTGGGCGCTATTGGACCAACCGGGCAGCACCCCAGCTGTTCTGCCCCAGGCGTCCCCAAGTCAGCCGCTGCTGAAACTGACCAGTGGCTGACTACAGGAAGCCCCTGCCCCGGGCTTCCTGGAATCAGCCACTGATCAGTTTCAGCAGCAGCTGACTTGGGGATGCCTGGGGTTCTTAAGTTGAATCTGTATGTAAGTCAGAACTGGCGTCCAGATTCAGCCGCTGTTGAAACTGATCAGTTTCAGCAGCGGCTGAATCTGGACGCCAGTTCCGACTTACATACAGTTTCAACTTAAGAACAAACCTACAGTCCCTATCTTGTACGAGTAGTAACCCGGGGACTGCCTGTAGTCCTTTTTACTGGCTACATAAGAAACATGTTGGATCAAATCTATGATGATTTTGCCATTGACTTTGGTGGAGCCTGGATATCATTCATTATTCATATCAAGTATAAAGAAAGGGACATTTAATCACTGCACAACTTTCATTTAGATGCATAGCTTGTTGAGGATTTTATTTATTATTATTATTTATTATTATTATTTTTATTATTATTTTATTTATTGTCTCAATTGTTTAGGAAGGGGGGTGTATAATACATACGTATTTCTGGCTGATAAATGTTTGCCATTAGTTGAACTGAAATGCCTTCCTGGCATAGTGCTATGACCCTTGTCCAGGCTAGCAAAGGAACAGAGCTCAACTCTTACCTCCCCAATATGTGGGATGGAAGGGAGAACAAACTTCCTGATAGATGTTAGTCATGTTGCTTAACACATTACTGAAGTGTAGATGCTCTGGTGATGAGTCCAGTACAGGCAGTCCCTGAGTTACAAACATCCACACATACAAAAAAACCCTCATCTTCAGCCTCAGGGGATCTGGCAAGTGGCTGAGTGCTGGCTGGAGGAGCAGAGGGCAGCTGGAGAGAAGTGGCACTTCAAAGGGTTTTTTCAGTTTCCTTTTCTCTTCAGCTTCTGGCTGTATGGACGACCCCTGTTCCTCTGGAGTCCTCCAGCCCACATTTGTGCTGCTTGCCACTTCCTGGTGAACTGGGACTGGATGCAGCCGGTGGGGGTTCAGGGCTGGGGGCTGATGGAGCTATCACTGAGCCTGAGGGTGGGAGGGACAAGACAGCTGGGGGATGGGGCTGGCTATAGGGGCTGATGCAGAGCTTGCAGGGACAGGGTGTCCGGAGGATGCCCAGGGATCTCCTTCAGAATCTCCACCTACTTCCTCATCCTCCTCTAAGGATGCCTTTCCTCAAGCACCAGCATTCACTGTTAAATAAAAAGCAATTTCTACTATTTGTCATTGCAAATACAAAGTATTCAGCTACATTATGGAATAAATGGGCTTTTGTGGGCTAGCCTGGGAACCTAATCACCATTTATAGCACTGTTTCTATGGGAAAACGTGTTCTGAGTTTCAAACTGACTTACAAAAGAAGTTTTGGAACACAACGTGTTCATAAGTCGCATAGTTCCTGTGTATTGGAATGCATGTAGCATGAAATGCATGTAATTTTTACAAGAAGTTATATGTAAGAGAAAAAGATAACCACAGAGATATCTAATTTGTCATATCATTTCCAAACCCTGGGATTTGACATTACATTCCTAATGTTCACTAATGTCTTCCCTTTGTCTCGGCCCAGCCCATATTATTAACATATCAATAAAAACTTTAGTGTCTTGAATTGCTTTTGTTCTTATAAGGATTAGTTAGTATTTTTTTCAAATGTATTCATAGTTTTGCTTACTAGCTGAAGTTGTTGGCATTCTGTAACATTTTACACTGGTCTATCAAGTGCATAGGTCATACTGATTATACAGTTAGTTGTATTTATATTTTACAGTATTATCCTTATGAGCTGAAAAGGTGTAAACTCCCTATTCACAACCTGAAACTGCTCTTATATGCTATTCCTGTGCTACTTGTTAGGTCAGAACATAGCTTCCCTTTGTAAATTCCTTGAACCGTATGCAGGTATGAAAACAAGCTGCACCACGGATCCTGGTGTATTACCTACTGTTCTCTGCAGACTAAAGCCAAAATCCCTCATGAATCCTGTACTCTGACCTCAGTTTTTATCTCTCTTTTATACTCTTTGGGTGCATCTACACTGCACCGTAACTTGACATAAGGTACTAAATTTGAGCTACACAATTTGCGTATCTTTCTTCAACGTTATTTTGAAATAGCTTATTTTGTCATTTTAGTTTAGAAATAAAGTGCTATTCCGAAAAACATCCTTATTCCCTTATTCCACATAGAATGAGGTTTACAAGGACATTGGAATAATGAGCCCAAAATAAAGGGCTTACTGTGAAGACACTGGATAGCTATTTCAGGATACTCCAATATCCCGAAATAGCATTGCAATGTAGACGTACTCTTTCTCTCCTAGCTATCTAGTACTTGATACTTCCACACCATTCACTACTTTGCCTTGTCACATCCACCTTCTGCCTTTGCTTTTTCTCATACCAGCCAATTTCTGCCAATCTGTTGGCTTGCTTACAGGAAGAGTAACGTGACTGTATGTTAAACCTAAGGGCCCAATCCTGAAAATACTTAAGCATATGAGTAACTTTACTCATATGAGTAGAATTCAATGAGACTAGAGTATAATAAATAAAGTTACCTGTGTGCTTAAAGATCCTAAATTCTTGAAATTTCTCTTTTTGCTTATTCATCTACATCTCACCTTATATTTCAGCTTCAAATACACAATAAAAGTAGCTTATGGATGCAATATTAATTCCTGTGGATTCTTATGCAAGTCATTTAAAGTGTATTTCATTTTATTTGTGGGACTTGCATTGGACCTCTGCACTGTATTTTTCTTTCCATTACATAATGTTGGTCACACACACTAACTTACTCATACATTACTTATGTTTTTTTATTTCTTTAAATAATAAAATATGCAGTTTTGGATTGGTGGAGCCATTCTGCTGTTCTCAGTAAAATGACAGTTAATTGCTGAAAACCCCTGCAGTGAGGTTCTGCTTAAGTAAGGATTAGTAGTTTTGTTCATGTTAATGAATTCCTCCTGTGTTAACTTAGGATGCTTTCAGGCAGAATCTTCCTTACAGAATAAGTGATTGTCAGTATGAACTTGTGATCAGACCAGCGGTACTAGAAAACATATAGCAAATATCAGACAAGAAATATAATAAATGATAAAATTAGCACTTGTAGAGCACTCATCACCAATGTTCCCTCTAATCTTTTTCATCTGTGTGTGGATTTTTTTTCATCCATACGTGGAATAAATTTTATGTGCACTAAGGCATGTGTGAACATGCACCACCAGTAGAAAAAATAAAACTGGCTTTGGGGAGCTCTGCTAATCAGCAGCGTGGCATTTGAATCTCTCCTGAGCAGTCACACAAGTGCACTGCTTACAGGAAACACAGTTCATCACCTCTAGATCTTGAAGGACACAAGGAGAGGTGGTAAATATCATTATACTCACACTATTAACTAGAAAATTTAAATTCAGATCCTCATCTAGGTAAATCTCTGCAGCATCACTGAATTCAATGGAGCTATGCCCATTCAGGCTTTGCCCATTAGACACAAAGTTTTAAACTTGACCAAAAAAATTTAATATTTAAAAATATGGTCACTGATGTTTGATACTTCTGTTTTCTGGGCTTCCAGTGTTCATACACATTGGAGCTGATTTTCAGAAGAATTGAGCATTTACAACTTCAGCAGAAGTTAATGGGAGTTGAAAATGCTCAGCACCTTTGAAAATCAGGCCAAAGGTGTCTTTAACTTGGTTACCCACAGTTAAAAACCAGTTCTGAAAAACTGAATGTGACTCATCCAGTGAGTCAGTGGAAGAGATTGTAATAGAATTCAGGAATCCTCAGTCTTATTCCCATCTCCTGGCCACTGCACCAAGGACTTTCTTCACTTTGACTTGCAGCATCTGTTACAAAGTTGCTCTGTGATGACGACGTTGTCTTTCTCTTCTAATTCTGATGAGGCATTGCCATTATTACCCTGCAAGATATGTTCATAGATGATGAACTTACAGGGCTTAAAAAATGCCAAGTGTTTTTGTATGGTTCACTTTGACAAATCTGTGTCAAGGTCACACTGAAAAAAGGCACTAAAGATGGTAAATTCTATAGCAGGGGTACGGAACGTCAGGCCCAGTGGCCTAATGCAGCCCTCTGTCTGGTTCTGGCTCCTGAGGCTCATGGCCCCTCCAGCATTGGGGAGCTCATTTTGGTGCTTCAGCCCTCTGGCTGCTCCCCTGGGGGATGTAGCACACAAAATCTACTAGGCTGGGGCCCCCAGACCCTGGTGTGAGAGGTGAATATGGGGAGTGTCTTTCTCCTCAGTTGGGAGCCACAGTGTTCCCCCCCCCCCCGCTTCTCACTTTGCGTGCACCCCTCCACAGATTTTTCTGTGAATCAGTGGCCCCTGACCCAGAAAAGGGTCCCCACTCCTGTTCTATAGGTTTACAAGGGTAGCACCTCTGAAAAGGTATGCTCTGTGGTAAATAATGGGAGAGTGGCTGTTTTTCTTCCTTTAATCATGGACACAGACTCTGAAATTAAGTGCAGCAGGTTAGGAAGATACTGTAAAGTTAGAATCTGTAAATACACATACATGAGTACTGGCTTCAGCTATTGTATTTTATGTAGCTATGCCAGGAACTATGTTTTGCCATCAACAAAGAAAATGAATGAATGCAACAGATACCTAAACCTATTAGTGTTCATATGCTCTTAGGAGCTGCCTGTTAAAATAGGGCTACTAACTGGAGGGCTACGTCTACACTGGCCCCTTTTTCGAAAGGGGCATGCTAATTTTAAACTTCGGAATAGGGAAATCCGCGGGGGATTTAAATATCCCCCGTGGGATTTAAATAAAGATGTCCGCCGCTTTTTTCCGGCTTGGGGAAAAGCCGGAAAATAGCGTCTAGACTGGCCCGATCCTCTGGAATAAAGCCCTATTCCGGAGGAACTCTTATTCCTACTTTGAAAAAAAGCGGCGGACATCTTTATTTAAATCCCGTGGGGGATATTTAAATCTCCCGCGGATTTCCCTATTCCAAAGTTTAAAATTAGCATGCCCCTTTCGAAAAAGGGGCCAGTGTAGACGTAGCCGAGGTGATTTCTAGTGGCCCAATTTAGTTGCTTAATCAGACCAGTCAGAGATGCCTTTTAATATCCGTGGTGCTCAGAAAATATCTCCAAAGAGCTTGCATAGAGTGGTAGAGCATTGTTGTATTTTTTAAAGAGACCTTAATACGTTTTTAAGACATCACCCTCATTCATTCTCATTTCCAATTACTCATCAGGAACACCTAGCCTTGTTATCTCCATCACTTAGGCTACCTCCACACTGAAGGCTTCTTGCGCAAGAACTGTTTTGTGCAAAAGTTCTTGGGCAAAAAGTCTTACACAAGAGTGCGTCCACATTGCCATGTGCTTTTGCACAAGAGCATCCATGGCAGTGTGGACACTCTCTTGAGCAAGAAAGCTCTGATTGCCATTTTAGCCATAGGGGTTTCTTGTGCAAGAAACCCCTGTTGCCCATCCACACTGCCTTCTGGAGCAAGAGCTCTTGCACAAGAGGGCTTATTCCTGGTGGGGAGAGGAATAACTCTTGTGCAAGAAGCCATCTTATCTGATGCTTTACTATAAATTTACTTGTGCAAGAACACGCATGCAGTGTAGCCACTCTACAAGTTTTTGCACAAGAACAGTTGTTCTTGCGCAAAAAACCTGCAGTGTAGATGTAGCCAGTCTGGCTATGTCTACACTGGCGAGTTGTTGCGCCAGAAGTATGAAAATGAGGCTAAGTGTGGAATATCGCCGAGCCTCATTTGCATACCTAATGAGCCACCATTTTTGCAGAAGAGGCTCTTGAGCTAGAAGGAGCTGTCTACACTGCTCCTTCTTCTGCAAGAAAAACCCTCTTGAGCAATGCCGTTATTCCTGAAAATAATCAGCGTCGCAGCATTGCGCAAGAATGTTTTTCTTGCTCAAGAAGGGGCGGTGTAGACAGCTCCTTCTAGCGCAAGAGGGTCTTCCGCAAAATGGCGGCTCATTAGGTATGCAAATGAGGCTCAGCGATATTCCACGCTTAGCCTCATTTGCATACTTCTGGCGCAACAACCCGCCAGTGGACGTAGCCTCTGGCTACGTCTAGACTGGCATGATTTTCCGCAAATGCTTTTAATGGAAAAGTTTTTCTGTTAAAAGCATTTGTGGAAAAGAGCGTCTAGATTGGCACGTACGCTTTTCCACAAAAGCACTTTTTGCGGAAAAGCGTCCGTGCCAATCTAGACGTGGTTTTGCGCAAGAAAACCATGATCGCCATTGGGGCTTTTTTGCACAAAACAGTTTTCAGCTGTCTACACTGGCCCTTTTGCACAAAAGCATTTCTGAAAAAGGGCTTTTGCCCAAACAGGAATATCAAAGCATTTGTGCAAGAAGCACTGATTTCGGACAGTAGAACATCAGTGCTTTTGCACAAAATCAAGCGGCCAGTGTAGACAGCTGGCAAGTTTTTCCGCAAAAGCAGCTGCTTTTGCAGAAAAACTTGCCTGTCTAGACACCGCCTCTGTGTATATTTTCAGGAACAAAAGAGAAACATCTCTACCCAAGTGCAGATTCATACCAGTTTCTTTGCCAAGAGATGATGCCTCCCTGCCTGGTGATGAGAAAGCCTTTTTGTCTCAAGGGGGGGAAAACGTGTTCTGAGTTTCCCCTGAGCGCCTATGATCCAACTTTCCCTCACAGGGGGTTATTGGCAGGTTACCGGCACATTTTTTTTTTGTGGGAGCCCCTTGTGGAAACGTTGGCAAGCAGTTGTGCAAGGCTGGGTGGAGAAGGGGCCTTCAGCTGCAGCGCGGTCTGTAACCCAACCCGCCACTGCCATTTCCACACCAACCAAACTGGAGCAGAGCAAAACACGGGATCAACTCTTCACCTGTATAGACCCTCTTGTAAGCATGTGGCGGGCATGCTCCGGCTGGTAGAGCGCAGCCTGCGGAGTAAAGGGGGCGTGTCCCTCCCTCCCAATCGCCTGCATAATCCCATTGAGAAGCCGCGGGGGCGACTCCACGTGATTACACCCGTGGGGCTGGCGCGGTGCAGACATAGCTGTGCCGGGAGACCGCTCTCTGTCTGCTGGAGGGCGGCTGGTGTGGAAGAGCGGTTAGGAAGCCAGGGTGGGAGATAGTCCTGCCTAGGAAGGTGAGGCTACCAAGGGAGAGCGGCTTCTAATGGAAGCAGGCTGTGTATAAACGGGCTTTTATGTATAGAAAAAGGGGTTTTTTTTTTCTCGACTCCTTCGGGCAAGCCCTGCCCAGGAGCTGAGTCTCCTGGAAGCTCGGGAAGTCCGTGCTTAGATTGACATACCTTTACCCTGGCCCTCTCAGTGTCGTTGTTGGTAAACAGTTCAGTGAAAGACGCTTTCAGCAAATTTAAAAAAGCGGTGAGGTAACTAGGTAAATAATGTGCCTTTGCAAACACTATTTAATCACCAGCGTGAACCCGAATTCTAGCCAGCGCGATAGTCTGCTTTGCAGCGAGCTGCTGAAGTCTGAGTCTTGTGGCTTTTTTTTTAAGGGAATAAGGAAGGGGAGGCGGGAACGTCACGTTGTTTCAGTTCTGTTGGGTTATCGGCATGCTCGGATGGAGTTGCGAGCCGTTACACACATGAATAGTTACCCTGCGTTGGGTAAGGTTGGAAAAGGAGCCCTATCAGATTTCGTTACAAGTGCGGCGGATTCTACCACGGGAATCGCTGGGAAACTTTAGGCGCAGTTCCCAAGTGTGAGACTAGCGCCCGAGTGTATCAAAGCAGTAAAAAAAAAAAAAACCGCAAGGCTCCTTCACAAAATCAGCGGCGCTATTGTGTGCGAATTTTTTTATTAACTAAAAAGTTAACTGCGCTGAAATTCTCTTGCAAGTTTTTTTTTCATGTTTGAAGATGGCAACAAACATTTTCATCCTCTCGCCTAAGAGGTTCCCCCCCCCCCCCAGTTCTAGCAAGATGAAAACCCATTTCCTTTCTCTTTTACCCCTGTTGCATTTGTGAGTTGAATAAAATGACCATGAATTGGTATTGGCCACAGCAACATGAGAAAACCCTGCCTGGGCAGAGGAAGAAACCACATAAAAGCGCGTGTGTGCATTTTGTGGGGGAGGGGACGAGAGAAGGATGATGCCTGAAGCTTCTTGGAGTCAGAGCTGCGATTTGTGAGTGAACCATGATGAAATCACCCCTGGACAAATCAAATGAGCCTGTCAACTTCACCAGGTGGGATTAGTTGTAGCTAGTAGACTGAACTCACGGAGCAAGCAGAGCGCTGCAGTCAATATAAAGAGAGCCACACTGTGAAGGCTTTTCAAGAATTCTCTAGTATGGCTAAGAAAAGCTGTTTCCAGTTACCCCAGGTAGGAAAGGAAAGGGAAAAGAACTTGCTGGTTTTGAAAGGAGTAACCAGTGTCTCCGGGGGAGAGTTATTACAAAAAGAAACATTTCAGCTTTTCAATCAGATGTTTTATTCACAAGCCCCTTTCTGGTTTTGATTACTCTAAAATTGTGACTCTCGTTTACTGCCTCAGAAATAGGAGCTGTAGTGACTGGGAACTCAAATAATATAGCCAGTCCTTCTTTTTCTTTTTAATCAGAGTACTCTTAAATTGGGATTCTTGTTTTACTTTGTTCATTTTGTTTTCTTACATTTCAGGTAATATCCTTATTTGCTTTTGCCTTTGGAGTTAACGTCTGTGTCGGATTTACAGCAAATCGATTTAGAAGATCTGAAGACTGGGATGAGGTTCCCATCTCAGGTACTGTAAATGACAAACTGTACATCTCACTAACTCGATGTTATATATCATAGTTAGAAAACACCCCCACTCTGAAATACTAGTTTACTGTTCCTTTCAGTTGTGGGATATAGTGAAGAATATGTTGACCCTGAATCTACTGACCTTTGGGACTCACCTATAGGTTACCTGTTTACTTAAACTTTTGTTCTGTGTGCATGTGACTATGGAGAATTAGGCTTATTTTAGAGCTGACTTAGTCTGATATTACAGTTGATTGTTGTACATGGTGCCTGACTTTTTGTTCATTGAGCCTATGAATAGATTCACTTACTTTTATTTTATTTCCTAACTCCATCAGGTAATTTTCAAGTGCAGTTTTCATTCAACTAGGCAGAGAAGCAGTTTGTGCAGTACTTGTTTGGTCAGGGTCATTTCAAATCTAGAGTCACTGAGAACAGCTTCTTAGATTTCTGTATCTACTAATGCTGATTTCTGAACAGCAAACTGCTAAATGGAAAAGGGAAGGGTATGATCAGCAGGTGTTAATGTCGAAAACTTCATGATGAAGATGTGCTGTCAGTCATGTATTTTTACTTCAGCTTCAGATCTTTCTCTTCTGAGTGGAGAAGAGAAAGGACATGCCACAACAGAGATGCTTGTTTATATTTTGTTGGTAAACATAGGATTTTGTCTCCTTGGGCATGTACCAAGTGGAAAAACATGTAAAATGGAAAGGGAGTCTTTTTGGAAAAAAGTAGTCTTGACTTATGTCTCTGTTCCCTCCTTTGGCATGAAAAAGGAAGCTTGTGGTAATTGACTTTGACTTGGTTAATATAACTGAAATGAAAGGGTTTCATTTACAATACCCAACTGTAATGATAGTGTGAGAACTTTCATAAAGAGATTGCTTGTTTACAGGGACTTGAGTAAGTTGTGTTCCCAGTAATACGTTTGTTCGTTTCCCCCTCACCTTTCCCGGAACTGGTGTCTGCTCAACACATTGATCCATGTGGCTGACTAAGGACATTTAGGTAACCAAAAAGGAAATCAGTTCTGGATTTTTTTTCTGGTTTTAAAAAAAACACCTACTTGCTACTAAGGCATAAGTTGCTCCTATTAGTTTCCTCTTAGCATGTCTCTTCACAGATGTTAAGGAAGGTAGTATGCCTGATATACAGTATTTGGCAGTAATAGTAAGACCTCTGTTTCATGGTTTCCACATGCAGACTGTCATTTGATTTTGTTTGAGCAACACAAGGACAGCCAATTGTCTGTAATACAGCAATAAGAGGCAGCAAGTGAAGTTTTCTTCTCTTTTTTTAGTGCCAGACAAGTTACTTCCAATATATCAAAATTAATTTATAATAGAACCAGGATGTAAAATCTTAGATAATAGAACAAATGTAATAAATGGAAGAACTCAGTTGCCCTCTGTGAGGGGGAACTACTCTGCACAAAAGTAATCTTTTTTTAACTGGTAACACATACTCTGATCAAAGGAGGCTGTCTGGGTCTTGAAATTACCAATCACATACGACTCCCATTAATACTAATGGAAACTGCATATGGAAACAGCCTTCTTAGAAACCCAACACAGTGAAATGCCAAGGTAAAAGATGACTGCAGGTTCTCTTTCAACTCCACTGAGTTTAGGCTTGCATAGTGACATGAACCTTGATGTCTGCACTTGATAGTTTAAAGCGCAGCTGCGGCAGCGCTGTAAATGGAATGTGTGGCCGCTGCACTACTACTGGGCGAGAGCTCTGCAAGGGATTAGCCTGGTTCCCACTGGTGCTTTACAGCACTGACTTGCTGCTCTGGTGGGAGGAAGAAGAGGGTGCTTTTTCATACTCTTGATCCAAAAAGTTACAGTGCTATAAAGTGCCAGTGTAGATGCTAATCTTCCAAGACTGGCAGTGCTTTTGGAAAAACTAAGATGATAAAACGCTGTCACCGTTCATTGCTATACAGGAATGGTATCTTGTCTGAACAGGTGTGTTTTATAGCACTTCGGCATTCCGTCATTCTAGTACTTCATAATGATTCCGAATTATCCTAACTTTAATTCTGATACTACTTTGTCATTACTATGTAAGTGCTGAATAATTCATCTAAATGATTTTAAACTGAACTTTTTAATATCTAATAAGCTATCGGTATTTGTACACAACAGCTAGCTGCATTAAAATAACATCTAAGGACCTAAGTCTCCCAAAGCAAGGGATATCAATAACTGAGGCTGCCACTTCTTAACTTGATCTATTAAGTTTGGATAGAGTACCTGTTGATAAGTAGCTTTAGAATGTATAGTCTTAGTATAATATCCTCTTGGGCCACATGAAGTTAGCTCCCATCCTGATAATATTACTAACCCGTTGTGCTTAAGTCTGTTTCCTAGATCTGTGAATGTGGGAGCCTGGATTCTAATCACATCTGTATTTTTAAGCATACGACATGTGCTAGACTTGAGTCAGAAAAATTACAATTTGTTTTAAATGGTCTCTTGCTGAAATCTTTCAATTTCAATGACACGTTGCAAAATATAGTATATGCAGTGACACTGTTGCTCCAAACAACTTTTTTTATTTTTAATATACTAACTAGCCATTGCTTAATTCTTGCCATGCAGTGTCTCTTCTAAGTGCGATGCAAATACGCCTAAGTAGTTGTCACAGATGGAAGGATGGATTGGCTTACATGGTCAAAATGCAGTCTATACACAGTATTGCAAATAGACTGCATTTTGACCATGTAAGTCAATCCATGTAATCAAACAGACTGATCTGATATAGCACCTTTGTAGGTGGATATAACATACTGCTTGGTAATGCTTGCATAATTCTTTATCTCTCTCTATATACATTAAAAAGACATTTCCTGTGGAACGATGGAATGATGTCATCTGCATCCACGTGCTGCCGCCCGCCTCCATCTCAGTCCTCAGCCATTTGCTGTGGCCATCTTGGGTGTAGTCCCCTCCAGATATGGGCTGCTCTGGCTCCTGCTTCATGCCCGGGGGGCTGTACCACTGGGGAGGAGATGCTGGTGCCGGGTCCCCTCTGCCAGCTGAACCCGCTCCTGCACACCCCTGGGCTCCACCAGGTGGTCTCTGCTATCTGAGCCTGACAACCCCCCCATTCTCCGGCTGCACCGGGTCCCCTCCACTGCCCCCAATGTGTGCCTGCTAATTCATTGGTACATGTAGCGTTGGCATACCCCAGGGGGCTGTCTGCTGGCAACACGATGCTGTCCCAGTCTGTTCAGTCTCTTCTTGCACACAACCTAACTGGGTCTCTAATCATTTTCACTGCCTGAATTGCAAATCTGTCCATATCTGCTACATCTTTTTGGAGATAGGGTGACCAAAAGTGAACATAGCCAGCATTGCAAGCGAGGGCAAACTCTTAACTTATAGAATGGCATAAAATTAAGTGTCTCATTTAATCGTAATTAATACAAGTAATTAATGCAAAACAAATTAGATTTTAAAAAGAAGCAGTAGGTAGTGCCTGAGATACGGTGCTGAGAGCCATGCAAATGTAAGTAAGTGGCCCCCACACACCAAGCTGAGACCCTGCACCAGTAGCCCCCTTATTCATTGCCCTGCTGAGACCCTGCACCCCCACCCGATCACTCACCCCCTCCGCTGAGATCCCAGCACCTCCAGCCCCCTTTCACACCACCCTACCGAGACCCTGCACGCCACCCTGCTCACTCAACCCTTCTGCCGAGACCTTGCACCTCCACTCTGCTCACTCATACCCCCCCCCCCCAAGCTGACACCCTGCACCTCTAGCTCCCTTCCCCTGGCCAGACACCTACCCCCAGAGAGAGGGGGGTTGGACAGCATAGCGAGCAGGGCGTGCAGCCCCCTACTAAAGAATAAAAGGCAATATGCCTCAAATAGGATTTCTTTCTTAGTCTGTGGTATACCACTTCACCAAAGTGTTCCTTAAACAACAACAGTAGTTTGAGTGTAAATGGCAAAGACTGAAGTTAAAAAAAATAATAATTAAGCAACTCTGGTACTAAAAGGGGAAAACCTGAAGTTCAAAGACTGCCACAATCCTCTATCTCAAGCAGGATCCAGATTTGATGGTTTGGAAGCTCCTGCCAACCTAGGAATTTTCAACAGAATTTCCTACCTTCATGGTCCGTGCAGGCACATTTGACAACTCAAACCTGCTACTTAGCTGTTTGCAATTTCTTTAAAGCTGACAGTGTGTATTCAAACAATTTTGCACACACCAGTATTCTGACCACAGCTGGATGCGTGACCTGCAAGTTGTGGCTCAGCCTCCAAGGCGAGGTCATCTGAAGCAAAGAACTGAACAGTCTTGATATCCAGTGGCTACAGGAGTTAAAAATGAATCCTCTTGGTGATGTGATGTGTCTTACGGTACCTCAGCCACGGGTATAACCAGTATGTTTAGTCAGATGTTATATCAAGCTATGGTACATTATGTTCTACAGTTTGTCACGTGCATCGTTGAGGCATATGCGATAGTTGTCCTGAAAAATAAGAAAAGATAGATAGCTCAGTGATCTATTTAGAAGATAACACAAAGCTAACGTTAAGCCATTGAGAGACTACTTTAAACACTGCTGAGACAGTTGCTTAGAGAATCATAGAAAATGTTTTATTGAAGTTAATGTTTCAAATAAAGTTTACAAGGTAAAAAGAAAGGCACTTTTGTACATCTGGGGTCAAGCTTGGGCTATGAGGAAATAAAAATAGTAGTTTATACAGTTAATGAGACACATAGTAGATGTAACTAGCATTGTCCCAGATCAAGGTGGTTGAGTTTTTCAAGTGTCCATGTTCTTGGGGATGCCACTCATGAAGGGGACAGAGTGCCAATATGTGGCGATAAAGTGCATAGGCGCATGGGTGGAGTGAGTCCCTTGGTCTGTGGGTGGCTTGTGGGTCTTCTCCGGAAAGATAAACTTTCAGGGAAGGAAGCAGGCGATTTCTCTGTCTCTCATCCGCCATCTGTCACTCATCCTGGTAGTGCCAGTAGCCTGTGACTTGCTACTTGTAAATGTTTCTGGGACCACTGGATAGCATTGGACAGTATCAGCTGCCTTATAAGCCAGGCAAAGTGCTGACCAACGCTGGATGCTCTCAGTACTGGCTTGTTGTAGGGATCCCAAGTGCCCAGGACTCCCCCAAGCATGGTGTGGATCTGAACTTCATAGCACCAAGGAAGCAGGGTGCCTGCCAGGAGGGTATATTTTTTCAGTCATCCAAATTTGGGCCTCATGGAAGACAGAGGTCCGATTCTCAAAGGGCACAGTGACGTCCACCATGATGACCACCTTCTGCTCCTTATTGGTCATGATGATGTCAGGTTGTCCATTCTGGGGATGACGGCAATGCTCCCAAGGGTCAGCAGGATGGCTTTGATCAACCAGTCCTGGGTGGCATTGTGGCATCTCTGCCAGGTGGGTCTGACAGCCACACAGAGTGTGGGACAGCGTTTTGTTGGTGAAGCTGCAATTCCTGCGCTGCTTGTCTTGATCCCCGTGGCTTTGTTGAGGGGCATGCAGTTGACCTGGCCTGGCGGGCGAACTGCCAGTTGGTGAAATGGGTGAAGTTGCTCAGCATTGTACTTGCTGGTCATCTCAAACACCTTGCCTTGGCCCATCCAAAGTACGTTTGGTGCGGCACTGTCTGTGGGGAAATACAGATAATGTCTGTGCTGGCTCTTTGAGGTAAGTAGAGCTATTTCATCGCTTGCTGCCAAATGGCACCATCTGCCTTCTTCAGGAGAACCTTGGGCCACGGCCAAGCCCCTGAGGATGAAGGAGACGCGGGGGATCAGGAATGTGTTCAGCACTTTGATCTTTTGCCAGAGAGTGGGAAGGGAGTCTTCAGCGCAGGTTCTGTCGCACAGGATTTCCATGATAATGTTCTCAGGAGTCTGTCAGATGTGAACTAGCATGAGCTTGCCCAAGTACTAGTAAAATTGACCATACTCAAGAGAGACCAGAGGCTCTTGATGGATCTGGAACCAGGTGGCCCAGACCAGGTCCCTGATATTGAAGTGGTGGGAGGCATACTTCCTTGTATTATAGTGGAGGCCCAATTGCTCACTGGCTCAGCTGGTGATGTGCATCTGCCGGAGGCTCTCCAAGTTGTTGGAGATCAGGACCAGTTCATCCATGTAGGCCGGGATGTTGATTCTCTCACCATGCAGCACAAAAGTGGCTGGGCCATGGGAGATGGAGGGAGCGGTTCCATGGTCAGGTTGAATGTGATGGAGCAGAGAGAGCAGCCCTGCTTCATGCCACAGCGGATGGGGATGGCATCTGTCTCTCCGTTTATGGAGTGGATGGTGGTGGTAGTTGTTCCAGAGCATCTGGAGGAAAGTTTCTGGAATCCAAAACTCTCCAAGGTTGTCAAAGATGTGATGGTGGGGAATGGACCTGAAGACATTGACCAGGTGGAGCCAGGCCACAGCTCACTGCCTCTGGAACTTCCAGCCCGCCTGGACGGCCATATGGAGGATGAAGTTGTGCTTATAGCACAAAAAGCGTACTCTCTATGCCACTATATCATTGATGGAAGACATTGAACAGAACTATCCCAAAATTGATCTCCATAGAACTCCACCGAACAGTCTGTACTACTATGCACACTCAAACTAAGTCCTGCAACTTCAGCTATGTGAATAACATAGCTGAAGTTGATGCACTTAGGTCTGCTTACTGTAGTGTCTTTGCAGCAGTAAGTTGACACTTGATGCTCTCCCATTGACTCTGCTTATATAACGCTGACAGGTGGAACCAAACCTAGGAGTTCTGGAGCTGCGTGCAGGAGTATCTACTGCTTGAGCTAAAAGCCAGATGGCTCTTCGCTAAAGGAAACTCATTCTTTCTTGCTTAAAGTGGTCTAAATGCCACTACATGGAACAATGAACCACACCCAGTAGGTATGGCGATTACACTTACTCTTCTTGTCTTGGTGCAATACCAGAGTTGATGGGAGAGTGTTAGGCAGTCGGTTATTGCATCTATACTAGACACTATAAAATGACCCCTGATGGATCAATCACTGCCTGTCACAACACTGATCCAGTGGGTAGTGAAGATAAGCCTTTCTATAGCATGTAGTAAGAGTCACCACATTTTCCTTTGTAAATACATAGCGGTGTGTGGTTTTCAACAGCATCATGGAGTACTCTTCCCACTATGCAAAGATCCCATTGAAAGTAAATTAGTTCCACTAGAATGAATAGGAAAATGGTAATATTATAAAACATTCTGAAATAACATCCTTGATTTTCATACTAGAAACTTTCCCTATCGGGGGCTCGGTCTTAAACATACAGCATGTAAGAGAACAAATCGAGAGGTTGAGTCCATCAGTTTCCATTAAGAATAATCAGACTGTTAGCAGTAGACCATTTCTGAAAATCTGTCACTGTGTCAAAGTTGCTCAAGTACCTAAATGAGTGTTGGTCTTTTCAGAAAATCAGGCCGTTAATATTCATCGAAATGAGTCTGTGTGTGTGAAATTTTACAGCAGCCCTCCCATAAAGTTGGAGTGTTTTCAGTAAGAGAGAGAGAGAGGCAATTCTGTGCAAAGTGGATATAAATTTGAATTTGGAAGTTGGTTCCCTTCTGAAGTGTAGCTGTCATGCTGGAATAAAGGATTAGTGCAGTTATGACACTTTTTAAATGGCCTTGCAACTTCAAAAGGTTTCAGAGTCCAGTCAGTATAGGAAACTTGGGCTGACATACACAATCTGCTTTACAACAGATGGATCTGATTGTTTTTCTTAAGCCCAGGGCAGCCACCACAACCCTTGTTGACGTCAGTGAGAGAAGTTGGTGCTTGGCACTTCTGCAGATTGGGCACACATGATGAAAATAGGATACCATGATTAACTGGGATTCACTTATTTTCTGCATATCAGTGCCTTCTGTGAAATTATAAGGCTTTAAGATATCGTTTGTGGCTTTGATTGGAACAATTCAGAAGCTCCCATGTTGTTTAAAACTGAAAAAATAGGGACTAATTCAAAATTTTCATTTTTTTCAGGACACCAGAAGTAATTAGTCACACTCCGTAAACTCTTGGTAAAACTACAGCTTTAAAAATTCATCTGGTTTTGTGCTAGGGATTATGGGAAGAAGAGAAAAATGTAAAACAGAATTTTATTTGGTTCTGGCCACTGCTGAGGAGTAACTGAAGGAAGAACTCATATATCTGTGCTGGCAACATGTGTACAAAGTTTTATCCCTATGGTATTTTAAATGACCAAGATACTGATTTAATGGGTTCATCAAAGGAATTCGAAGGGAGTTCCTACCTCAAGGGACCAACTGGATGCTTTTACTTAGAGTATTAAACATGTGTGCACATGTAACTGCTAGTGGGTGGATTTGAACCTGGGACCTTCATGTAGGAGCCTCTACAGCTTGTGCTATAAAGCCAGCTGGTTCCCAGCTTAGGTTGTAGAGTTCTGTTGTTCTTATCTCTCACTATAATTGGTCCAAGTGCCATTACATGGGACAGTGAACCACATTAGGTGTATGTGGTTACACACACACACACACACACACACACACACACACACGTTACTACACACACTTGACAATAGCAAGGAAAGTATATTAAGACATCTAATGTTACTTTTTGCTCCAGCTATGTGTGCATACTTTAAACTGCTATATCCCATGATCTTTCACTCTCTGCATTGTATTTACCAAGAAACTCATTTGAAACCTAATAATTTACCTTCCATCCTCCCTATAATATGCTCCCATAACTAAGTGTTGGGAATGATGAGTTCTTTGTGTTTGTAGGAAGATGAGTCTCCCCATCCCCCATCTGCCAAGGCATAAACTTTCAGCATAGATCGGCAGCAGAAAATGGCTCATATTCCAAAATATTTTCCAAAAGTACCTGTTAAATTAGATCTATGTAAGATTTATTTCCCTACTCATTTTATGTAACTATTTCAACAAGAAATAGTTTGTCTGCTGCTGAGAACTTCAGCCCCAAACCTGTTTCAAAACATTTCCAATTTATAAAATTCAACAAAAGATTCAAAAGGTACTGTGACATTTCATGCTGAAAAGACCTACTTAGGAAGAAAAACTTGAATATATGCCCCAGTTTTAGCAAATTTCATAAAACAGCCTTAACTACGGAGTCCCAAACAAACTCTCCATAATATGTTTTGGTGTGAGACGGGAGATGCTCTTAATGGGCTCAGGATGAATGGTTTACAGTTTCTGAATCAGTGATATGTTGATTAGGTCATTAAGACAGTGTCCTTTCTGGTTGAAATGGCAAGAAACTGTTTTTTCTTTGTGATCCTGTCTAATGTCTGTTTTGTGGGCATTGATTGCCCACAAAACAGACAATGCCCACAAAACAGACATTAGACAGGATCACAAAGAAAAAACAGTTTCTTGCCATTTCAACCAGAAAGGACACTGTCTCAATGACCTAATCACATGCATCCTACTTCAGAAGACATTCAAATCTGCACTTGAAAGGGAATCCTCTGAACTGGCATTCATGCTAAAATTTGACACTCTCTGCAGGGGGCTGAACAAAGACCCCAACTACCTTACCCATTACAAAGATAGCTTCCCCAATTATCACCTCTAATACCATTAACTCACAGACATCTCCCCTTCCCCACCTCTAATATCATTAACTCACAGGCATTTACCTTCCTTTCCCCCTCCCCCCGCATCCCTCCTCTGTTCTGAAATGTGATTTGTCCTTTTCATATGTGTTCATTTTTTTTAATTGTATCCTTTGGTATATATGGTTGTGACTATTTTCTTCCACTATTTGATCTGAGGAAGTGGGTCGGGCCCACGAAAGCTCATCATCTAATAAACCATCTTGTTAGTCTTTAAAGTGCTACATAGTCCTGTATTTTGTTTCAGCTACACCAGACTAACACGGCTACATTTCTATCACTATTGATATTGTTGACAGGTTTTTGATTCTATAGATTAGTGCTCTACAGAAGTTCACCAAAAAAGGATTTCCACACTTTATTGGGCACTAACAGAATTTGTTGAATTTCATATAGTTTCTTTTCTCTGCAGTGTTGATTTGGCACCTTATAGTACAGTAAACACAATCCTGCTGACTGTCAGGTAGACTAATTGCAGTTCCTTTCCATGCTAACTGCCCAGTTGAGCATGAAAATGTCATGCAGTTTCTAGCTGCAATGGTCTGCTTTTGGGAAATATTTGAAGTTCCCATAACTGGGCCTCTGAGACGTCAATGTATTTCTGCTAATGATTGCTTGATATGGACTCAAAGCCAGATGCAGTTCTTTGACAGGACATTAACACAGCGTGCTGCTTACTCCTCAGCCCCCAAAAGGAACCTTTTAAATTTGAGTTAATTAGGATTTTGCTTCTGCCAACACTCAGGGTGCTTCTTTTCTTTTCCCTTCATCCCCTGTAAATAAGGCAGCTGAAGTTTCATTAATCAGAGTAGCAGTAGTTTGAGCAATCACTCGCCAACCATTGATGGCCTGACGGATATTTCCCTGTTTCTTATTCCATGCAGTCCTGTCAGATTCCCCCTGGGTCAGTACTTCTGGGTCCTGCAAAAGCAGATGCTTTGAACTTCAAGAGGCTGAGCCCCCGGGCTGCCGTTGTGACAACTTGTGCAAGAGCTACAACAGTTGCTGTTTCGACTTTGATGAACTATGTTTAAAAACAGGTAAGATAACAACTGTACTCTCCCTGAATGTGTTCACCGTGTTTGTCTGGCTGTGGTGTAATGACAACTGTACTTGTCCCATCCACCAAAACGTTCCGCCTGTCTCATGCAAGATACTTGCAATTGCTTCCTCACAAGGACTGGTAAACAAATTAACGCGTCTTCCCCAATTACTAGCTTTCCTTTGCCTCTGCCTTGGTTTCAGTGAAGCATCCTGAACCTCTATTTACACTAGATTCCACCTAAAAAGTAGATTATTACTGCAGTGCCCCACTTAAAAACATGAACAGTCCCATGCACTGAGATACTAAAGTTTTCTCGTCTAATTAGAACAGGAAATAACTGGTAACGAGATGTTTCCTTGCTCCCAAATAATGGTGAATACTTATGGAATTAATGTTCATTCTCGTACATTTCATGCCTGTCCACCCAGGCTAATGCGGTGGTTAAATCCCGCTGAAGGCGCAAGGGCTTAACTGATGCACAAATGTTGTTCAGATCCTCTCAAAGGAGAGAATTGCAAGGGAAGGAGTGAACTGGTTGCTCTTAATTCAGATACCAATTTCCAGAAGTCATGGGGCACACAATCCATTGGTGGACCCATTGAAGTTCATTTAATTGGACACTAGGAGGTGGAAAACACAGCACTTTTTCTTTTTAAACTTATTACACAGGTGTGGAAATTTTTACAGAGGCTGGCTCTCTATTAACGCCTTTCTGGAATTACCCTTCCTCAAGGCAGAGCAGAAAGCTAGAGTTGTGTTTACCAGAATGCTGTGTATATATTTTAATTATTCATTGCACCAAAAAACAAGTAGCTGGACTGGCACAGTGGTTAGGTTGACATAGGTACCTTGTCTTTCTGCCTTTGAAATCCTTTTTGCTACTTTAGACTTTGGTGAAGAATCAAAGCCTCCAAAGAGAAGAGTAGTGGGCCAAATGGAATAAGGAATATCCCAAATTTTCAGCACACATTATTTCTAATCCTCCTCTCCAGTTTGTCATTTATATGAAAATGACATGTCCATACAGCTCTGAGCCAAGTCTGAACATTCCAACCTACCTAGATTTCAGTAAGTAACCATATAATTTCACCTGCGTGGTATCCAGGAAAGCGTGAGTTGGTGTGCTCTAGAAAAGTGAGCATAGTTCTGAGAGACAGAAAGTAGATGTAGACCTTGGACAAATCCTAGAGCTGCAAGTTGCTGAATGCTTTCAGCAGATTGAAATTTGCAAGATTTCTCAATGACATGGAGGATCAGGCACATCTCAGTCATTAAATATATCTATAGATAGCTACTTAACACCCTCTCTCTCAGAACTATTCTTTGGAGGCCTGTATATAAACATACTTCCCACCCAAAACCACTAGAATAACGAGAAGGAATGGAGAGAGATCTTCAGCTAGGGTTGCCAACTCTCCACGTTTGGCCTGGTATCTTCAGGAATTAAAGATTAACATTTATATGATATGCTATCTCCAGGAATACATCCAAACAAAATAGTGTTGCCAAAATAGTGTTGCCAGTCTTGAGCCTTGCTTTGGCCCCTTCATGCTGTGTAAAATGGCTGGTTTCTCCTACAGCACAGGCAATGTACGGACAGTCATAAACTTGCCTCCTGAGGACCTATTTGCAGGCCCTAGTACAGAAATCTGTTCAGCCCTAGGAAGGCCTTCACTACTATCAATTGTGTGAATGGCCTCTTCAGGATTGGAATGTGCAAAGCTCACTTAATTTGCAGGGTTCTAGATATAAAATTGGCATCCACATCTAGGGTTGCCAGGTGTCCGGTGTTGACCCGGACAGTCTGCTATTTTCGCCTCCTGTCCGGTAAAATTCAGAGAATACCGGACACCTGAGAAGTCTGGCATTTTCTGAGGTTTTCCCTGGCCAGGAGGTGAAAATGCTAGGCACCTGGCAACCCTACAAATACTCAGAGCTCAGCCTCTCCCCATTCCCCCAGGCCTCCCCCAGCTCCCAGCCCCCCGACCCTAGCCCCCATGCTTACCTGGTTCCCCAAGGCTGCTGGCACAAAATGGCTGCCGGCCAAAAGACCTAGGGGAAGCAATGCTCCGCCCCCCCCCCCCAAACAGAATTTTTTCCTGGTGTTTTTTTGGGGGTGTGTGTGGAGGTTTTCGGTATTTTTATTTCAACCATCTGGCAACCCTATCCACATCCCCCAAAATAAGCAGATGATATGCAGCTGCCAGCTTCCGGGCGGGGGAGCACTCACTCCCTGGTTCCTGGGCAGCTGCAGGAAGGGGCAGAGGAGCGCTCATCCCCCTGCCCCTTCCTGCAGCTGCACAGGAACCGGGCTGTGACCACTCCCCTGTCTGGAGGCTGGTGGGTCCTGCTCCCCCTGCCCCTTCCTGCTCCTGTAGAGGAACCTGTGCGATGAGCACTCCCCCGCCCAGAAGCTGGTGGCTGCACTGGAACCTGGGGCAGTGAGTGGCTAATCCCCCCCGCACCGTAAATAAACCCCCAGCAAATATACCCCCAGCACAGAAAAGTCTTGTATATCCCATGGGTTATATTCATATGCGGGGTATACAAGATTTTTTTTTTTTTTTTACTCCAATAGAAAAAAACGCGGGGTATATTTGGGTGCGGGGTATATTCACTAAATTACGGTATGTGCATACGCATCCCTGGATGCAGATACCCATGGATATAAAGTGGACATGCATGGATTTGTAGGGCTCTCTATACCCTCTTTTGTTAATCAACCTATCAATTTCAAAGCTCTTAAAAACACTGTGCAGATAACAGACTTCCAAAGCTGATTATAATGGTTGGGCTAACTCTACTGGGATGTCCATCTGTGGACCATTTTTTTAAAAGATCCTATTTTCCCATCTTTAATGTTTTCACTTACTGTGTGAAAATTGTAGCTCGAGGCTGGGAATGTACCAAAGATCGCTGTGGAGAGGCAAGGAATGAAGAGAATGCCTGTCATTGTTCTGAAGACTGCTTGACCAAAGGAGACTGTTGTACTAATTATCAAGTTGTATGCAAAGGTACACATTTCTGTCACTTTTTATCTATCCTGAAAGGATAGAGGTCAGCCCTGTAGGTAACATTAAGTATGTTTTATGAACAAGCTTCCATCCTGCTCCTCCTCCATACTATATACATTTCATTTACTGTTCTTTGGTTTGGGGGTGGGGCAGGCCTACTTTTTTGTTACCCAGGCTCAGAGGTGCTGTCAGCTCTGTGGAAGCAATGCATTTTGGATGTGGTGATGGTGGGAACACTTTGTGTCAGTTGGAAGTGATACTGACAGGCCAAGTAAAGAAGGAAAGTATTCTGCTTACTGAGATGGACTCTAAAACACCTTTGCAGTGTGTTGTAAAACAAAAATAGTTTAGATGCGCTCAATCATATTGCAGCGAATACACCAGTGACTACTGGTCTCAGTAAGGACCAACGTTTAGCTCTGCTGGGTTTTCCGTTTAAAACCAAACCCAAACCATCAGAGTCTCTATCCTGAAGAACTTACATTTTTGATATATGACAAGATAAAACAAGTAATGTAACTGGTTGAGATGCAGGAGGGCATCAATACAGGACTGTCCCTTTAAAAATGGGCATCTGGTCACCCTAAGTGATGCAACACATAAATGGTGGGAGGACAAGGGAAGGGTGATAGGAACATATAGTTACATTGAGTGGGTACGGGTCTAATTAAATGGTCTTTTTGTGTTCTCTTTACTTACAGCAAACAGATTTATCTTCAGTAATCATTATGGCAGTGGGTTATGAGCAATGTTCCTTCTAACTTTTTCCATCCACATGCAGTATAAATTTTACTATGTGCACTGAGCCATGTGCAGATGGGCATCACTAATAGAAACCCATGCTGTCTACTGTGGGCAGCTGTGGGCTCGCTGCAACCAGCTGGGTTGCACCTGGATCATTCCTGGGCGGCTGCCCAAGCACTCAGCGTACAGAGAATGCTGGCAGTGAGTGCATCAAAAAGGCTTCATGTCCCTAGTAATCTTGATCCTTTTGGAACAGGTCCTGCCTTGTATAGGTGCACCTCCTTTTTCTGAGCGGATCTTCTGCCCATCTGGCTTTGCTTCTATATGCGTCTGCATGGTTGAATAAGGCTTACCCAGAGAGCAGTCTCAGTGGATGGTGATCCTGCCCAACTACTCACTTTCAATTTTACTTTGGAATCTTCATTTTCTTTCCCACTTTCTTTCTGCTAAGCAGTTGCTTAAGTGTAGAAGGTGAGGAGAACCGGATACTCACTAGTGTAATCAAGTACAGGCTCTGCTTCCTCATATCCAGTTATGCAGTGGGGAAGGAAAATTAACTATGCATTCTTCTGCAAATTTTAGCAGATTGCATTTTTCCCAACTCTGAAGAAACCCTGGCAAATTAATTGTGGTTCGGTGCTAGATTAGTTCCCAGTTCCTGCCTTTTGAGGTTCCTTTCTTTAGAAATATAAGACAGAAGAAGTAGTTCCTTGTTTTAATGTACATAGTCCTCATTTAACCAATCAATAACAAAAGATCTCTGTGACCCTGGCATCATTGTGACATTTGCATAAGAACAGCATCTCCATATTATTGGTTACAAACTTACTTTTAATATTAAATGTGACACTAATTCTTCCTCTCAAACACTTCTCTTGCCTATGTCAAGATCTCATTCTTTTTGAGTTCCTCTGTCTCTCTTGCTCTTCCTTATCACAGCCAATTGGGATGGCTGCTAGTCAAAAGTATATTCTACTCATCTGTTTATTTTAATTGAGACGTACACTTCCTTTTAATATCACAATGTCGTAAAGCAAGCAACAGTGTCTAATCTGACTTTCTTTTGTCCTGTGAAAGTACAAAGGGTATCCTAGCTCTCTGAGCATGCAGTGGAAACAATAGCAAAAAAAGTAGAAATAATTGACTACCCTATTTAATACTATGTTCATACAGTGTCTAAAAGATGGTTAGTTCCATCTAGGCTATGGAACCAACTATTTGTTGTTATGCTTTCATACTAGCTGCTGCTTTTGTGCTCTATACTTTCAAAAGTTCAAACCATATGAAACCTGGCACATGGGATCAAGGGGAGATCCTTTTACTCATATTTTAAGTCCTGCTTTAAATGGGGCTAATTTGTACTACTAGATGTTCTAGTTGAATGTTGGCATGTAATCCACACATTGCCTAGGAGACCAATGGCAAGAAAAACATGTTGCTCACGAAGTATGACAGTGTGATCTGCTGTGTGTTGTGTGAGCGGGTTTTTTGGCAGTCTGGTACAATTTGTAGCTGTAATGACAGTTGTCCTAGAAAATGATGATGTTCCTTTGCATGTAGGAGAGACTCACTGGGCGGATGATGACTGTGAAGAGATAAAATCTCCTGAATGCCCAGCTGGGTAAGTACATTTTATTTTGAAGTTGTGCAGAAGACCTTTGTTAGAAGAGCTGACTAAATCATAGCCATTGGCCACAGACTGATAAACTTGCCCACTTCACTTAACCTGTGCATGCACCTGAACCAATGCCCAGGTAATTTAGTGGAAGTCTTTCCTTTGACTTGAATAAGCATTGGATCAGACCTGATGTGAGCAGCCTTCAGGCCACTTTCACATTGCATCCAAAGGTCCCTGTCTTCTACAGTATTTAAAAGCAAATTAGATTCAGAGGCACTGGAATGCTTTTTGTAGTGGCTGTGCTGAAAGCAGTGCTGGATTTATGCATAAGCTAAGCAAGCTACAGTTTAGGGCAGGGGTTGACAACCTTTTCAAACCAAAGAGTCAAACTATATCAAAATTCAGGACAAGTGGTCACCAAAGAGCCATATAAGAATGCCCATTTGCATGACTGAAAATATACAACTTAGTATTATTGATAATTGACATTACAAGGTTTCATTTATGCTATTATTAGTTCTCTCAGACTTTATTTAGTGGTACTTCTGCTGCTGCATCTTTTCAAAGTTTATATTATAACTGGTCAAATTGAGCTTCCTGTACGCATTTAGGTTGTCTTCTGTCAATCTTATGGCAAGGGTTGGGGATGTGGGGGCATGAGGGGCTCAGGACAGGAGGTTCAGATCAATGTTGGGCTCAGGCTTGGTGTGCGGGGGTGTGTGTGTGTGTGTGAAAGAGTGTTATGACGCTGTGGCCAGATGGCCACATTTTTAAATAAAAGCTTCATTTTATTATGTCCAATACAAAAGGTTTCAAAATTCTTTATTTATGGTAGGAGTGGGGAACCTTTTTGAGTTGAGGGCCACTGATCTTCAGAATAATCAATTGGGGACCACTCAAGTAAGAAGCAAACCCTCCACAAACTCCCCAAATTAAACATCTCTCTCCCCTGGTACTCCAGTCCTAGAGTGGGGGAGGGGGGGAGAGGGGCAGGAAGGACTGAGGTTCAAGGCCTCAGGTCAGATATACTCTTCTGAGATTCCAGCGTTAGGATCTGGGATGGGGCCAAAAATAAGGGGTTAAGTGTGCAGGACAGGGCTGCCAATGAGTGGGATAGGCATAGGGATGGGGTGCAGGATCTGGGTGGAAGCTGTGGTGCAGGAGGGGGTGAGGATGCGAGGTTTGGATGGGAGGTAAGAGTGCAGGAGCACTCTTGGGGGGGGGGGGAGTAGGGTGTCTGGCTGGGGGAAGTGGGCAGGAGGGGGCTGAGGGTGCTGGGTCTTGGTGGAGGAGTGGGGGTGCTCAGTCTCTGCGGGGGTGAGGGAGAGGTATGGGGGTGCTGGATCTGGCCATGGAGAAGTAGGGGGTCACTTACTTGCTTTCGCGCCATGTGGCAGCACCATGTAACACAGCCTTCCACTGCTCCCAATCCAGTGAATAGGGAGCAGAGGGGGAGGCCTGCAGGAAGTGTGTCCTGTGAGGCCGGTCCCCAGTTGAGGGAAGGAAAACACCAGCACGCAGAGCCATGTTTGGCTTCACTTGTTCCCTGGCTTCACTTGTTCCCTGCACTCCAGGTCTGGTGGGGAGGCTCTGGGCTTTCTCCCCCCTCCCCACAGGAAGCTGCTGCTGGCATTCCAATCTTGTTGGGGGCCGCGAGACTGTAGTACTAGCGCTGGCTCCCTGCTGTGGGGGGAACAAATAGGGGGGTGGGGTGGAGCTGGGGCTCCAAAAGAGCCATATCTGGCTCCCTAGTGAGCCAGAGGTTGCGGACCCCTGGTGTAGGGTCTCAGAGTAGGAGGGGCCTCTAAATTCTAAATAATTACTTGTTTTTAGTGACATCCTTGCCTATGTACTGGTATACGTGCAAATATAAAACGTTATTTCTATTTTCATTGAAAGGGATGAGGAAGCCGAGACTGGGGCTGGCAGGTGTGACCCAGGGCACCGGGCCCTGTGTTAAACCAGCAGCACTGCTCTAGTTCCCACGTCTATGGTTAGATTCTGAAACTTAACTGATTTAGGCCATGATACAGCAAGATTTTTAAGCATGTGAATAAAGTTAAGCAGTTGTGTAATTTCACTGTACTCAAATGGGACTTTCTTTTTAAGGAGTGGTGGAAGGTACTTAAAAACGGGTGACGAGTGCACTTGTGGTCCCCTGCCTCATTGTTCTTTCACCCCTGGATTTTTCATATGTTGAAAATTAAGCATGTGCTTACATAATTTGAAGCAAAATGCAGGACAATGTTGCACTTTAAAGACTAACAAGATGGTTTATTAGATGATGAGCTTTCGTGGGCTGAGGAAGTGGGTCTGGCCCACGAAAGCTCATCATCTAATAAACCATCTTGTTAGTCTTTAAAGTGCTACATTGTCCTGCATTTTGCTTCAGCTACCCCAGACTAACACGGCTACATTTCTATCACTTACATAATTTGATGACTCGAGGCTTAAATCTAAGGCTATATCTACATTGGGAGGGTCTGGTGACAAAAGTGCTGTTGATACGTAAAAGTGAAAACTGGTCAAATTGATTTTGTTGCCTTTCGTTGGTGGATAGAGCAAAGCAAGGTAGGTAAGCATCCCGCAGTGTAGTGTTGTGGGAAAGTAGAGATGATCCCTATGCTTCTTGGGATTTTCTCAGAGTTTTCCTACAGAATTCTCAGCTGCTGGAAGTGGCATCATGAGTAGCTCTGTGAGCTCTCCTGTGCTGAGGAATGGCAAAGCAGCATAGCAGTCTTTCCAGCCTTCCCCTGCAGCATGAGTCTGCTTGCAGCTGTGTTTCTAGCAGGACAGAATGGTAGCATTCCAATTATTTGCTCTTTTTTGTTTGTTCCCCTAACAGAGCAGCTCTCTCAGCTGTCAGATGCTTCTAGGACCTTTGAAAGGGGAGGGGTGCATGCCTGCAGGGCAGCAAAGATCACAAAACACTGCACACAGCCATCTGGGCAGGCATTGTGGGATACTGGCGGAAGCCACGCTAGTTCTTTGTTGACAATAAAGGGAGTGGAAAAGGCAAAAGCCTCTTACAGGACTGGAAGTTTTTTTTTTAAATCAAAACTGGGTGTTTTTCCCGACAAAAGTCCCATTGTAGTACAAATGCTCTCATTGTTGCCAAAAAGCAGTTTTTGGTGACAAAACGAACGTGCCAATGTAGAGAAGGCCTAATTTAAATATTTAAATAAGGGTATTTTTTCATAGAAATACTGAGCATCCACAGCTCCTATTGACTTAAGTGGAAGCGGTGGGTGCTTAAGACTTTATATACCTAGGAATGAGTTGGTTTACTATGGATACCTAATACTGAGCTCCCACCTTTGAAGAAATTGCTTTTCTTGCCTCTGCATGTGGGTTGGGATACAAACCCAATCAGGATGAAGAAGTAACTCGAGTAGCTATTTGGTTCTTTGTTCTGTGAAAGAATAACAAAATGAGTACTCTTCTTCATTGTGTTAAAGGAGATATATCTCACATAGTTTGTGGACATTAAATGTCTTGTGCCTTGCTCTTTACAAAAACAGCATATTTGAGCTAGTGGTATGTGTTTTTTTATTATGATTTGTAATTGTGTGTATAAAAATGTATGTTTTTGATTGTATTCTTCTTAACCAACCTTTTGTGTGTCACTTACTTTCTTAGATTGTAAGCTCTTCTGGACAGGGACTCTGTCTTTGTATGGTCCAGCACAATAGGCCTATGATCCTGATTTGGGTTTCTGGGCATTACTGAAATATAAATATTACCTAAGTATATTGATCAACTAACACTCTAAAATTTAGGGGCTTTTGTTTGTAGTTTTAAACTCTCATTAGTCTAACTACAAGAACATATGAAACTCATAAACTTTTGATGTGTTAACATTGCCTTTGTTTCAGTTTTGTTCACCCTCCTTTGATCATCTTCTCTGTGGACGGTTTCCGTGCATCGTACATGAAGAAAGGGAGTAAGGTCATGCCCAACATTGAAAAACTAAGTAAGTAAATCTGTTTTATTAGAACGGGGCAATCTCTTGCTCTCATATTGTTTTCATTGTTTGTATAGCGCCATAAACCAACAAGGTGCTGTGCAGTAGAATTGCTGCCTCAAACACAGCTGGCTTTCTGGCCCCAAAGTCTAACAATCTATGGTCCTATTTTTATTCCTAATGAAGTCCAAATGGCAAAAGTCCCATCACTGTGCAGATATTAGGCCTAAAAGACACAGGCTGGAGCAGTGCAGAACAATAATGTAAGCATGGCAGGAGTCCATTGTTTTTGGGAAAGCCTCCCAGAACTGTGTAGTTTTCTGTTGTGTGTTCTTTTTTGTTTGTGTTTTTGTTGGGGGGGGCGGCTGTCTGTTTTTTTTTCCCCCCCCTAAACAATCCCAACTAGAATTTCAACATTTGTAGCAGCAACTGCATGTAAGCTAATGGGAATTCCTGTGAAAAATATGCCTGTGACTCTGGAATTATAGTAATAATAATATTCAGAAAGTGTGTCTTGTCACCTGAAATGAGCATGGATTTTTCTGGAGTTACTTTATTGCTAACAAACAAACTTGCAGTGAAAATTATCTGAAGGATTAATTAAAAGGGAAGCACTTTTTTTCTTTTAAATATACCTAGTTTTATATCTCTATATCCAAATGATTTCTCCATCTTTTTGTACTAGGGATAGTATTCTCTTATTTTAGGCCCTGTGTGTCTATTAATACATGTGCTTTAGCATTGTTGACCTCTGTGCTTAAGCAGTAGAGTTGTGTTTGTTTAAATCGGTTCAGAAACGTTTCTTGGTATTTGTTAATTCAGCAAAAGTTTTCCTATCTTTCTGCATTCAGTGTATGATGGTCCCACTTTTAACACTTGTATTTCTTATTGTATTTTCAGGGTCTTGTGGAACACATTCTCCTTATATGAGACCTGTATACCCTACAAAAACATTTCCTAACTTGTACACCTTGGCTACAGTAAGTCTTTGAAGGAGATTTCTTGAATATAATTAAAGGGACTTGTACATCACTGCAAACTTGGAAATTGTGAGGGAAGAAGTTTTTAGTAAAAAACTAGTTAAAGCTCTCAATTACTTTTTGTATTAGTTTTTTTTTCAAATGGAGGGTAGAAAGCATCAAAGTCCTTTGAGACTTGTTGATAAAGTAGGCATCATAAATGCAAAGCATTATTACAGCCTGCTGCTTTTTTCTTCTTGCCTGCTCCTGTAATGAAGTGATTCATACTCTTGTTTTGTCACTACAAGCACAAAAACAGACCCTCAGTTGATATATATAAAAAAATGTTTTTCTCCCCCTTTTCCCCCCATCCCAATTGAAATGAAGTCTGTGGAACCATGCAGTTTTATACCCGTTTATTATCTGGCCCACGTATTAACCCTTGACATGAGTGCATGGGTCATGAACCAGGAACTCATGTTTGCTAACAACAATTTTGGCATGAATTCCCACCGTGGCTTTGGATGCAAGTCAGTTAGCTGACCTACCTCAGTTCCTTCTTTTTTATGCTAGGAATAATACTTGCTCATCTCTCAGATAAAACAAGGTATAATTATATTATTATTGCCACCAAAGGCTTGCTTGTTGTCATCAGAATATTTTATGAAGATGAACTGAAAGTACTACGTTAAAATAATTTTATATTGCTTATTTTGATACTTAAATGGCAAAAATGCATTTTATCTAGTGTGAAGAAACTTTGAAGTAGCTAAATGCTAAATTATTTATGCTTTAGGCAAGATCTAGATGTGTAACTTACTTCATGCTGCTTTAACAAATATCAAGTACTAAATATTATGTTTTATCTTAAAACTGACATCTTGAGTTTGGGTGCAGTTATAGGCATACCCTGTTTAAGAATGGAAAAGACATTAGTGGTATTTGTGGATAACTGTGCTGAACTGCTTTTTATGTACACCAAAGGTTCACTAATTAATCTACTTCTGCACAAAGGGACTCTATCCTGAATCACATGGAATTGTTGGCAACTCCATGTATGACCCTGTGTTTGATGCCAGCTTCAGCCTTCGAGGGCGAGAGAAATTCAATCACAGATGGTGGGGAGGTCAACCAGTAAGTTTCAGACTTTCTTTTCTCCTGTGCTTTGAAATACAGCCAATAATAGTAGCAAAAAAAATACATCTGTGAACAATTTAAACCTAATCTCCTGACATCTGGCTCAGCTTCTGTCACTTGAATGTAACATTTGAGTTGGCTTTTCAGAATAGTAAAATAATCGATAATGCAACATAGTTCTTTGTGATAAGTATGGACTAGATATAAGTAGAAATCTTGTTTTTAGGCAGCAGTTAAACTCAATTCAATATACTTTCAGTGTGTGCCATGTGTCTCGGTATGGGTAATCCTGCCTCAGTGGAAGGGAGTAGAATAGGAGAACAGTGATACTCCGGTTGAGATTTATCAGCCACAAGTGTTTCTTAATGTTTCCCTTGTGGCTCTTTGCAGCATATGATATTAAAACACTGTGATTTAATTATTAACCAATCAGGGTACTATGTTAACCAATTTTAGTTGATAAAATAATACTTGGCCAGTCCTTTCTCTGTGAGAATATTTGTGTCTTTGTCTGTCTCTCATATATATAAAAATGAGTGAGGACTCATATATATGATGCATTTATTTATTTATTTATTTATTTATAAATTAGTGAAATTAGTGAAATTATATATATATAGTCCTCACTACTATGGTTCCCTTGGATAATGCTGATCACTAATTTCACTTCCTGAACCACTGATGTCTGAGTATCACTGGACTAGAAGATCTCTTGATGTCCTTTCTTGTCATATAGTTCTATGATTCTATAGTGTTTCCCTTTAATTTGTACATTATGAGTTTGTCAAGTTTCAGTTCTGTTATAAACCTTCCCACACAGAATTAGATAGAACATAAATACTCTTGCTGGAAAGTTGCAACAGGGTGCTACTTTTATTTGTTAGCATTCAGAATGATGATACACAAAACCCCAGAGTGTGTGCGTGTGTGAGAGAGAGAGAGAAAAAATAGGCTGCTTCTTAAGGCAGAGATACAAATTATTCTTGCTTTGCTTTAAATTGACTTTTTTGTTCAGATTGGCTCTGCTCTCACACTTTTCTACAGAGGTCTCTTGCCCAGGGAGAACAAGATAGCCAGCCCACCAAGCCGTTTGATCCAGCCTGCGGCCCACCATGCTGCATCTCCAGGCCAATCGGGGCTTGTGAGTGGGAAGCGCACAAAGTCTTCTCCCCTTGCCATGAGCTTGCGGCACTTAGAGGGAACCACAGGCTGTTCAGAACAGCTGGTGGTTCCCTCTAGGCACCACATCCCTGGCAGGCAGGAGTGGGGGAGAGATTTTGCACACTCCCCTGCCCGTAGGTCAATTGGGGGCAAGAGTGCGCACGAAGTCTCTTGGGTCCACCAGGGGTGCGCAGCACCAGAGGGAACCACCAGCTGTTTGAAATGGCTGGTGGTTCCCACTGGGCTCTGTGTGCCTCTGGCATGGAGGTGAGGGGTGGGGGGTGGGGGAGGGGGGTCTGAGAGAGATGTGCATGCTTCCCCATCCCGTGGGAGTGTGCATGACATTTCCACTCCCCCCTCCCCCCAACCTGCAGTGCCTAGAGGTAACTGCCTCTTCTGCCTATGCCTTACCCCTTTCACCTGATGCCCCATCCCTTCTGGGGGCAGAGCCAGCCCAAGAACCACTACCAAAATTGGTGAAGTGGCCCTCTCTACAAAAATGATTGCCCACCTTTCCTCTAGCCTGTGAGCATGACCGGGAACCTGCCACCCCCACCTTTTAAAAGTAATAACAAAAGAACAAAGTAACACTGAAGATTTGTAACATGAGACAGCTTTCAGAGGCTTTTTTTTTTTTTTAAAGACCAGAGAGACTATTATGGTTATCTACCTTCTCTGACTGTCTATATAACACTAGTTATAAAACTTCCCTGAATTCATGCTCCAATTGAACAAGATACTCTCACTCATTTAAAAAAAAAATCTGATCTTGAATTTTAAACTAGCTATGGACATTCATCTTGGTCAGTAGGCAATGTTCCTCAGCTATAAGGCTGTAGTTTTCAAAGGGATCTCAAATCAATTATTAAATTCTTACTGAATTTAATCTAAATATTTGCCACCACTTTTTTTATTCCAAAATGGATGTAGAAGACTGGCTTCATACAGTGTTTGAATGTGAAAATCACTTAAGTGCTGTAGATTGGGTTAGCACTGTAAATGTGTGTTAAGAGGGATAGACCAGTGAGTTACACACCTGTGTTCCTGAATACAGTCCCTGGCAATAAAAAGTGGCTGAAAATTCTAGAGAAAGGGCAATGAGTATTGATAGTGAGAGCTATTGGCAAATACAAGTGATGAAAGGTGTTATGGAGAAAGATAATATACAAACTCTACACAAGTAAAAAGTATTCTGTAGCTTAATCCTGCTCTGACCCAGATACAGCCTGTTGCTTCCTCCTAAATATCAAGTGGATGTAAAACTCAAGGAGAAAGCTGAATTGTTCTATGTGATGGAATGAAATTAGGAATAAGATAAAGGAAAGAAAAGCTAGGTGTATATATTAGTGCTAACTTCATGGGGGTTTTCAAGTATAGCAATATGGGGCAGGGTGACTTGAATTGTGTGTTTTTAAAAAAAAATGTTTTTTTTTTCAAAAATACCCTATTGTCTACCATAGCCTATCCTGAGGGAAGGGTAGGGTAAAGAATTGATTCAATGCAGCCTTTGGATAATTATGTAATAATTAAAAAGTTCATTTCAGTGATCAGCATCTTATGGGAATATACCCAGATCACTCTGTGAAATCATTGGCATTTGACTGGTAACTTGTATTTTATTTCCAAGTGAGTCTTTATCAGAAAAAAACTTCAGGGCATGTGGGGAAAAAATTGCTAGTTTTTGTAAAGACTTCAGGGCTCAGTTAGTAGCATTTAACTCCTGATCATGTGAATTCAGCAACCTAGTTCTCAAGAGTACCAAAAACAAGAATATATTATTATTTATTAAAAAGGTGACCCACGGTACCATTAGTGTGCAAATAAAATCTGTCTTACTGCTGACTGATACCCACAGAGGCATAATGAGTATCTGGCCAGTGTCCTCAAAAGAGGAACTTAAACTGTTTTGTGATGCTTGCCCTTCTCTGTTTTAACATCTCATGTCATCTAGTATAACGAGCAAATGAGTGTCCCACAGAAATTTGCCATTGTTTTGGAGCCTCTCTTGGGAGAGGATAGTCTTCTGGATGATTTAAAAACTTAAAAGCTTTATTTTCAGTGTAAAGCACTAATCTTCTTTATGAAGTTGAAAATACTCAATTTAGTGCCAAATCTGATTTGTAGAAAATTTTACTTCCTGTTTTTCAGGAGTAAATTCAAATGGGAAAATGCCACTTGCCCTGCAATGAATCAGTTGGCCCTGCTTTCTTCCAGGAAAAGGCATTGCACTTTTCCAGCTTTGTGTCCACTAATTTTTAAATCATGACTATATAAAAACTTCAGTATTCTTCATAGTCTCTTCTGTAGCATTTCTGGTCATTAGCCTGGATTTGTCCCCTATCTTGTCTCTGGCTGTTTTTTTCTGAAATTTTATTTTTACTCTTAAATTAAAGGATCAAGCTGAGACTAACAGGGACAGAGAGCATGGTGGCAGCAGGAATATTCCCTGAGGGAATAAGGTGCTTCATAGTTTACTCAAGTAGTCTCTGACAACCAACCTATGAACAATATTGATCAGATAGTGAGATAAATGGAGAAGAGATGGATTTCTGCAGAAAGAAAGGCTGGATGCATCTGTTGTAGAAGGATTGTCAATTGCTTTTGCCAATGGGGGGAAAATGGATATCCATCAGCAACTCTTTTTTTGGCTTTGAATCTGTGACTCCACCCTGTTTGTCTGAGCTGTCTCAGTCAATTAGGAATTAATAGCTTTCTGACACCAAAAAGTCTGAGGATACTGGAGGGCAATTGTGCTAAACTACTCTGTCACATAATTATCTCAGTCAGATTAACAGGTGCCTGGTAGGGAAGAGATAACTATATGCTATACCTTTTTTAAGAACTATTACTTCTGAATCCACTCTGGTTTTAATTTTTCTGTACTTGTACCAAATTTGAACATATTTATTTACCTCAGAAACCCTGGAAGTTACTGCAATCTCCTCCACACCCATCAATTTCTTAACAAGAAAGGGATTTTCTATCCGCACATTACCTCTCTTCAACCACAGATGGTATATACAGTACCTCTGCTTTGACCAGAATTTCCCTCCTTGGCCAGCTTGCAGAAGAAATGTTTGTACAGTGCTCCCACAAGAGCCAGAATGCAGTGCATTTACTCTGTGTTGGCCTTGGCCTAGGATGTGCGTTTGCTCATTCTTTGATAATGTAACAAATACTGGGCAAGCTTTATGAAGGGATTTGGAACTTACTTTTCCACAAAAGATTAAAGGTAGAAAGAAGTTGCATTTTGTTGGCTTTCACAATCTAATCCAGCAACGTTGCCAACTGATTCTCCTTATAGTAATGTACATACACACAGGCCAGTCTTGTCTAGTGGTTAAACCAGGAGACAGGGAGATCTGAGAACTCGATGTTCTGTTTCTGTGCACTGCCTTTGCTATACTGTGTAATGTTGAACAAGTCTCTTAGCCTCTTTGTGAGTCTATCTACTAATAAAAAGAATAGAGTAATACTATAATTCATGGGTGTTTAAAGCCATTAATATATAAGCCATTGTAAACATGCAAAATAGTGCAGGTTGAACCTCCCTGCTCTGGCACCCTTGGGATCAGCGTGGTACTGAACAAGGGAATTTGCTGGACCAGGGGAGGTCAAGTGTCCAGGATGTCCCAGGGCTCCTCTCCTGGCTTCTGCCCCAGGAGAACCCAGATGCCTGATCTTCTCTGGCTCACCTGCCCAGCTCTGCTGCCCTTTGGGGCTCTACTCCCTGCCCCCAGCCCTTAGTGGTGGCAGGTGCTCCCGGGGTTTCTCTGGCCCAGTGTGTGTGGTGGTGGCTGCTGCTCCTGGGGGTTCCCCACCCTGGCCCTGTGCACACTGCAGCAGTTGCTCCTGGGGGTTCCCTGCCCCTCCATGCCTGGCAGCAGCTGCTCCCAGGTTCCCTGCACTTTCCCACATGTGCACAGCAGCTGCTCCTAGGGCTATCTACCCCAGGTCAGTGGCCTTGCAGGCTGCCATGGACCAGACTAGCTCCACTCCCAGTCACAACTCCTGGGGCCAGGGCTCTCTGGTCTAGCAAAATCTGTGATCCAGAGAGTCCCAGATGGGAGAGTTTCAACTTACATCTGTCTTCTCAGCTGCATGGCTTTTGCACTAGAGCTGAAACTTTGGATGCTTAATTCAACAGACTTTTCTGCACTGGAGAAATGAAACATACTCTAATTCTTGTGACATACTGTTAGGAGACACGAGTTAATGTTTGAAATGTTTCTCTCCCCTTTGATAATGTACAGTACTTTGATAACGTAGACCTATTCTAGCTTGTAAAATAGGATTGGTGTGGTGTGGTGTGATGTGATATTATATTATGTAACATGCATGTACCTTGTAGAGCTTCCACTAGAAGTTGTAGCTGATGCATTTACGTATAGTAAATAAATGACTTAAACTCACAAATGGTGCTGACCCTGCAAAACCAAATACAGCAAACTTTGGGATAACTGACCTGAACAAACATGCTAGCCAGAGAGGATAGTGTAACATATTACAGTTTAGGTACAGTACAGAAACTTTGAGGTCTATATAACTTTAAGGTTATGACATGAACCCAGTCAGAGAGCATGTTCAAATATAAACTTTATGCTTTGTTGTCATCTCTGACTATTATGGAGTGAGGGATAGGATGTCAGCCTTGTTTTTGTTGTCTGCTTTAATTTAGCCTAAAAGCCAATTGTAGATAGATTAAATGATTAATTGTAGCCTCGTATATAAAATCTTAATTAAATTACGTGCTATTAACATGAAGAAGAATAATGTACGAGGTATGCAGAAAATTCAGGATATGGCTGTGGAATAATTCATACTGAGGCAACCACCTGTAAGTGTCTGCTTGGGTAATGTATGATGAACATATACTAACACAGTAGGTTTGGCGTTAAGGAAGTTGTTTTCTAGAATGTAGCCATAGGAAATTACTTCTTGTTCAGCCAAAATATGTATTTTTTCTTTTCTTTTTTTTGATGAGGATCTTCTAAGCTTTTCTTCTAATTTTAGCAACACATTTTTGACAGTTGTTTGCTAAATTGGTATTCCCAGTTTTGATCAGAAAGAGGCCAAGATGGTTAGAAATGCCTCCTGTAGGCCTCACAGCTACATTATTTCCTACTAAAGGGTAATAGTGCTGATGTAAGGCAAAATGGAAGGAAAACATAGTGGCCCTCCATGTGGCTTCACAAGTTGAGTGAGGTAGTATCAATTATTGGATCAACTTCTGTTGGTGAGAAAAGCTTTTGAGTTTAAGCAGAGCTCTTCATAATTCCCAGAGCTGAAGAAGAGATCTATAACCTAAAAAGCTTTTTTTCTCACCAACAGAAATTGCTCCAATAAAATGTTACTTATACCCTCTCTCTCATATCTTGGGACCATTCATTGCATATCTCCGCATGGCTGACTAAACAATAATTCACTTCCCCAAATCTGTACAGAACGGCATGTCTTACAAAGTAGGGATGTTAAATGGTGTTTAATCAGCTAATCGACTAGTCAATGGAATTTCCATTGACTAGTCGATTAGTTGATAAGGTAGGGAAACTGCAGAGCTACAGCAGGGTTAGCTCCCAGAACCGGGACCTAACCCCACTGCAGGTCTGCCTTTTAAATGTATTAAGAGCCGCAGGCTGAGAGGGGCAGCAATTTGGGAGGAAGCAACTAGTTGAGTCAGTAGTCGACTATCCAATAAGCATATGCTTATTGGATAGTCAATTAGTTGCTTATATCCCTATTATAAAGCCTCAAATTAGAGAAGGAATTCTAAAGGCTATGCTGTACTTTCATGTTTGACAGAAAAACATGTTTTGAAAAAGTTTGCTTTGATTTTCCTTTCTAAAAGCAGGACTTGAGCACTATGATAATCCTTTTATATTTTCCTCATTAGATATGGATTACTGCTACCAAGCAAGGGGTGAAAGCTGGGACATTCTTCTGGTCTGTGTAAGTGACCTTTACTTCTGGAGACCTGTAGCAAATAATTCAGACTTAATTTGGTGTAAGTAAATGTTCATTAGTTTTCCTGGCTCTAAGCATTCAATAGCTTTCCAGTCAGAGAGCTTTTTATTTTTACCCCCTTCCACCCTCCCCTGCTTCCCCACTGAGGTTTCTTTGTAACTTGGTTAAATTTATTACAGTGTGACATTTGCCTTGGTCTATAGTTTGAAGACCTCTTTGTGGAGGGCTCCTGGGTTGAAAATAAGTGTGATTATGTTGTAAATCCATTTAGCTGAATGTTGACCTGGCAGCTTAGTCTCAGGCCATGTCTAGACCACAGGAGCTCCAGTGGCCCAGCCAAGAGTCTATAGTTATGTATGCCACACCTATTGTGTGGTTTTTTTCCATTGCTTCAGGGACTCCACTTTCCCATAGCTAGATCAAGGGGGAAAGTCTGAGGGGTAGCCATGTTAATATGTATCTATGAAACCAATGAGGAGTCCTCTGGCACCTAGGAGACAAATAGATTTATTAGGGCATAAGCTTTTGTGGGTTAAACCAACATTATCAGATGCATTAGAGTGGAAATTACAGAGGCAGGTTTGTGTGTGTATCAATATCGAACACAGAAGAAGGTGACTTATCAAGTGTGGGACATTAACACTAGTCCTACTATACTTTGCACAGTTACTCACTGTGGGCTAATAGGTTAAATCTTCTCTTGGGGCTATGTGTGTGATGCTTAGCAGTCTGGGGTGGACTTAAGGGTTCATTGAAGGATTGGCAGAGGCCAACTGATGTTAATGGAAAAATCTGGGAAGACCATGGAAACCCCTGTGGATAGCACATTGACACCTAGTAATCAACAATCAAGAAGCAGCAGGAGCAGGTTTTTCCCGTCAGAGAAGCTGAGCAGAGGCCAGAGGTCTGAGAGCAATAGGCAGCAGATAGAGTTGACATTTGGGGAAGGATGGACAGCTGTCACCTTGGACTGACAGACACAAGAGGGATTGAAATGAGCTCAAGAGTGTTGCCGGCAAGCCCATTGATGAGGGAGGGGCAGGAGAAGAGGACCCAGCAATTTAAAGGGGCCTGTGGCTATCAGCTGCCTCTGCTGCTTCTGAGGCTGTGGCCAGAGCCTTGGGCCTGTTAAATTGTTGTCAGGGCACCCTGTGGTTCTGAGGACTTGGGGGAGAAATGGGGGGAGTGCTGCTGAGGGCTGGCTGCCCTGAGCCCCTCCCCTTCTGGGGGCACAGGGCTGCCCTCCATGCCTAGCACAGGCACCTGTGGAAGCTGTTGGCCCCCCTGGTGGTAGGGACCGAAGAAGAGCCAAGCAGTGAGAATGAGGGTATGTCTACACTACCCCGCTAGTGCGAACTAGCGGGGTAATGTATGCATACCGAATGTGCAAATGAAGCCCGGGATTTGAATTTCCCGGGCTTTATTTGCTTAAGCCGGCCGGCGCCATTTTTAAATGCCGGCTTGTTCGAACCCCGTGCCGCGCGGCTACACGCGGCACGGGCTAGATAGTTCGGACTAGCAAGCCATTCGGACTAGCAACTATCTGGAACGAGGTGTACAGATAGTTCAGAATGGCTTGCTAGTCCGAACTATCTAGCCCGTGCCGCATGTAGCCGCGCGGCACGGGGTTCAACAAGCCGGCATTTAAAAATGGCGCCGGCCGGCTTATGCAAATAAAGCCCAGGAAATTCAAATCCCGGGCTTCATTTGCACGTTCGGTATGCATACATTACCCCGCTAGTTCGCACTAGCGGGGTAGTGTAGACATACCCTCAGAGCCCTGACACCTTGGGGACAGCAGTAGAGCCCTGGGTGACTGGCGGAGGAGAAGCCCTGGTATCACTGGGGAGCAGAGCCTGGTGCCCCTAGGAAGGGGAGGGGCCTAGTGCACCCTGGGGTCCAGTGATTAGGAGTGGAGGGGCAGGCATTGACCTCCTGTGTTCTGGCAAATTCCTTGGTTCTGGAACAGTCAGGCCCTGAAGGTGCCAGACTAGGGAGGTTCAAGCTGTAGTGCATTTTCCTAGCAGATAAGGAATATAAGTGAAGTCCTGTTGCTCTTAAGCCAGCAAGTTAGAACTCATGCTGATTAGGAAAGGTGCACGGTGGGGGTAACGTCTATCGGAGACTTTTCCATAGCTGTCACAGATCCACAGACGCAGATGTTTACTGGGTAACCAGTTGTTGAGGGGAGTGGTAAGGAGGGGGCTGCCTTATCCCGGGCTACCCCTTGAGTTTAGATCAGTTAAGGGCATGGCTTGGCCTTCTCCCAAGGCCGTACCCATTCCCCACACTCGGTGCTAACCCAGCGGGGCGGTCTGCATCCATATGCGAGTTTAACGACTATGCAACTCCATGGCCTCGTACCCAAGGGTGGGGGGGGAGAAAGCTCCCCTCGGTTAGAGGCAATACGGCCCTGAGGCCTAGTCCAGAGAGAAGTCCTCTCTACTAGAGACAGTACGACTTAGTCTTTATCCCGAGGTATTTCCCTTCTAATAGACAGTACCGTCCCTCGGCCTAGTCCCGAGATAAGTCCCCTCTATCAGGAACAATACGGCCCAGAGGCTTAGTCCAGAGATAAGCCTTCAAACTTCTAGGGCACTGCCTTGCTGTGGGGCAGGGAGGTAGGGGGACTTTTCCCTGATAGGTCCTGATCATAGTATTGGATGGAGCTTATGGTACGCCTAATAAGTATCTTTTCTGGACACACCAATAACTGAACCAATTTCTCTTTTGTGATCTAGCGTCATTCCCCATGAACGCAGAATATTAACAATACTGCAGTGGCTAACTCTACCAGATGAAGAAAGGTAATTAACGTGGCATTAATTAATGTTGTAAACTTCCAACTTACCTTCTCTTTAAAAGTAGCTGGCGCTGTAGAAATAGATTAAAATATTTATTCTTGTTAAAAATTATTCTTGCCAGCATTCAGTATTACTATGCTTTGTAGCTCTTAGCTTTTAACCAGCAATGTTTCAATCCTCTTCACCGAATCTCTGATGTGAATGTCCTTTGATTATTAGGGAACATTTAATTCCATGGATTAATGTTGGCTGGCTTATGCTACTTAGTCTAATGTGACTTAATAAACTTCTAGGCAGTGGTAAATGCAGAAGCTGCACCCTGAGGCTTGGGAAAATGTCAAACATCTTAATTGTGTTCTTTTATTACACAAGTTCTCACATGCTGAAGGCTTCATAGCCCATGTGAATCAGTATTGTGATCTCTCTTTCTTACTGAACTAAAGCTACATCTATACTGGCAACTGAAGGACAAAACTGAAAGGCAAAAGTTTTGCAAGTGACAAATGTGGATGTGAACAGAGCTTTGTCAGTAAGATCATTCTTCTGCTGACAAAGCTAATGCTGCTTGTTGGGGTGGAAGTCTTTTGTCAGCGGGAGAGCTGACAAATAGGGACTACACTGCACACCTTTTAGCAGCATGGCTGTAACAAAACAGCAGCATTACTAAAAGCTGCATAAGTAGACAGGCTCAGGGAGAGAGAGCTTTCTTAAATTGTGCCCTGTTTCTCACCTGCATGCGTTCTGATATCTAGATTCAAAGTGACTAGTTGCTCCAGAACTTCATTCATCTTACTTTGGGAAACCTCTAATTGAGCCATTTTTTCCCTATAAAGCAAACAATACTTGAAAGGCTGACATTAACATGACCTTGCAATTTCTTCTTCTGTTGTGACTGAAAGCAGACTATTCTGAACAAAATCTTTCTTTCAGGCCTTATGTTTATGCTTTCTACTCTGAACAACCAGATGCTGCTGGTCACAGATATGGCCCTTTCGGCTCCGAGGTTAGTATATTTTTTCCTGTATAAAATTTTTGTACATCTCAAGGATCAGCCATGCCATCTATGGAATATTTGCTTATGTGCAGAAATGGCTTTCTTATCTCTTAGTGTTCGTTCTGTCTGTCAGAAAGGGAAGGCAATTGGTTAAAACAAACAAGAACTTGTGACCAAGGCTCATTGAACTTCTAAGAACTGGCCATCTGTTTTAGAAGCAAATACCTGTGTAGTATGAATAGTGAAAAGTATTAAGTTCACATTATGGATATAGGTATTTGTCTGGCAAAGGTTTCAGATGTGAAAATAGCTGATATAACAGCACAACTTAACGCTCCTTAATCCATTTACCTTTCTTTAAAAATACCATGTTTGAGAGAGGCAGAAAAGGATCTTTGTTTCTCTGGTATGTTTTCTTACAGGACAGGGAAGGAGGATATTTTTTTTCCAAAGTTGACAATCTGAAGAAGACTGGATAATACTCTATTCTAAAGTTTGGAAAACTATACATCTTGATATTTGGTCTATGAACAAGCAGTTTGGTTAGCCCTGCTAGTGCTGTTCCCTGAGGAAGGGACACAGAAGTCTTAATGGCATGAGTAAAGGAGCTTTAAAACTCATCGCTCAGCTTTAAAACTCATTGTTCCCCAGAAATACTTAAAGTACCCCTAGATTTTGTCCACTGGTGTGGGCTCAGGAGTATGACAGGTGTTCAGTCTCATATAACTTGCACCGGTTAAATACCAAATTACTGCATTTCTCAAGAATATCCATAATCCTGTATTCTTTAGAAAACTTTTGAATGTCCAGGGTTCCATTTCAACATGTCAACCTTTTCTTCTTTATTCATTAAGTAATTTTCCATAAACATGTCTTAATTCCAGAAAAAAGTTTTCTTGGTGTTCCCTTCACTAATTTCAAACATGCCTTTAGAGGAAGGCAATATCTCTGTTGCAATAGTTTGGATACAAACTCATAAGCAAAATATATGCAACTAACTATGAGACACTATTAATAAATTACTCTGCATCAGCAATGTAATCAGTGATGTGCCAAGCAGAATAAAAACTCTCTGGTCCAAATAACTTGCTGTCTAAAATCTATAAGCCAAAATATTTGCTAAAAGGGAAGAATTCTGTTTGACTGTCTACTGGTGTCTTCTCATTGTTGGCATTAATGGCAATAGAAGAAGCTGTTCTACTTGAAATATTAGGATGAAGTCTTAGTTTCTGAAATAATTCAAGCTTGGTTCTTATACCTGTGACCTGCTATTGATACTTTATAGCACCTCTAACTATAGCAAATGATGTAATTACATTCAATTCTAGGACTGACAAATCTTGTGTGTAAATCTAAAAGAAAACAGTACATTTATCTTTAGAGTGTAGAACATACATGTTCCTGTAGAACATACATTTTCTCATTGTGTTTTTTTTTCAGTAAGGTAAAGTGAAATTTAAAGATGAAACTGAATATGTTCTTTTAATAGTTTATAACTTTTTAAAGTTAAATAGCTTCACACCATTTGTTTTGAACACAAGAGTAGGGAAACTGACTTTCACTGAATTGAGAGCAGGCTGTTTAATAAATGAATGTATTACAGTCCCCAGATTTACATTTATAAGACATGATTTTGTAAATGTGGATTTAAAAACACACAGCTGTTTAAAATTTGTGAGGGGAATGATTTCAGGAGAGAGGAGCTAGGAAGTATTGTGTTTATCTTGATGGGTTTTTTTTAAAAAGCAAGTTCTGAGAGCTATGAACTTCTTGTAAATCAGCTGAGAAGGAAGCCCTTAGTGGGACCCCTCTAAGCTGCTTCCTTAGTAATGGGATCTTGACCTCTGCATGAAATCGTTCTTCTTTGTACAGAACTGGCAGCACTTAGATACTTGGAATGGTTCTGGCCAGTTTTTCCTTTGCAGCAATTCAGCAACACACCAGATCTTGGAAACAAGCTCTTGAAAATTGTGTATTTAAGATGTGTGGGTTTTAAGTTTAAAATCTCCTTATTGAACTCTTCTTGCCCCATACTAAGTTGAGGAGCAGCTGTTCAGCTGACTTCTCTGGAAGGGGAGAGGGGGGGAAAATATAGTGTACATTTTGCAATGCAGAGTGGATGTTTACTGTAACTTACTAACAAAATAGCTATGAAATAATGGAGTTTTTTTTAAGGCTTGATCCTACCTGGTGCTGATCATTTTCAACTTCCAGTGACTTCATTTGACACTTAAACCTTTCAGGAAGTGCTCGACAGCCTATAAATTGAATTCACAGTACGTTAAAGTTTAGGAGTAAAAAGAAGTAGAAGAGCTCAAAATTTATGGGTGAAATTATGGTTCTGGTGAAGCCAGTGGAATCAGGATTTTTTCCCAATATGTTGACTATAATATCGTGCAGCATGCTTTAGTAGGTGTTTCAGTGAAAGTGAAGTTCATTACTCTAGAAATATAATTTTTTTTAATGACATCTTCAGAAACTGATCCTTTGAATTAGGAAATAAAGCTTCACTTTATTTTCAGAGTGTATTGATGAGAAATTTAAAATTTGTACCTGCCCTTGATTATTTCTGCAATTCTGTTCTTCCTTCTCTCTTCTGTGCTTTTGCAGTGACATTGATAGGTTGTCCTTCTGGCTCGAGAGGCAGAGCTTTGGCTGGCTAGTTCTCACCCTTTGTTAGGCCTAGAAAGGGGGGATTGATTTGATCATCCCCTTCCCCAAGGGCTCCTTACCCCCAAAAAAGAAATAATCCTATTCTGATTCTTTTCAATGAGGCTAAGGTTTGGCTGGTTAACAAGAACGTAGCTTTTCTTCCTACTTAACTTTGAAAGAAAAAAAAAATCTATATTTTATATACTTTTGAAATACATACTACTGTAAGTGCTCTAAATAAATCAATCTGTCATGCCTAAACTCTGTTCCTGCTGCTCCTCTAACATGCTGTCTTGAGACGGCTCTTCTAAGTGTTCAAAATACCTAGGTTCCTTGCACTGACCAGTGTCTTTCTGGCACTGTCAAGCTCTGGCTGAGTTTATTCAGGGACAGTGTAAAATGAGAATCCTTCCTTTCCCTGCTGCTCCTCTCATCAGGACTGCACAAAGCTTGAAACATTTTAAAAAGAAAACTCTGGTGCTGCTTTATTAAAATGCCTTTCTGGAGAGAGACGAATGAGAGTGGACTAGAATCTCCTTTCCAGCTGCTTGCCTTGGAAGCAATGAAACAGCATGGCAGATGGTAACACTTTTTTGTTTTTTTTCTTTCCCCTCCATTCATATAGCTCTCTGACTGAACAACAGAGAAACTGGATAAGTAGATAGAAGCAAAATATCATAAATCACTGACTTTCCTCAAGCCCATTTAGCACGTTCCATTTCCCCTTACCTGATAACTTAGCTGTATTATTTCCCTGTAGGTGTTCACACATGGTCCTAAGTGGTGCTGAGAACCCACAACTCCCATGAAAATTGATGGAAGGTGTTAGTGCTTAGCTTCTCGCAAGTGTAGAACATGCCAAAACTGAGAGCTATGCTCTGCATCCCTGTGTATCTTTAAAGTGTGGGGCTTGTTGGAAAAAGGAACAATCGGTTATTCCAGTCTCTTCTTTTGTAGCATACACACACAAAGAATAAACCACTTAGAATGATTTATTATAATAGATAATGTTTTGCTCACAAAAGGCATGACAGCCATGAAGACCAATGTCTTCAATTGATCTAAACAACTAGAACAGGACTGTCAACAGCAATGCAATTTTCTCTTACTCCCCTTGACAAATTATTTAAAAAGTGCAGTCTCCATATTGGTTCAACCCTGCAATCTTCTCCAAGATTGTCACTGTGCGCTGGCTGGCAGCTACCCCGTTGATTCCAGCTGAACTGGTAACGAGCAAGTCAAATATTCCATGTTTCATTAAGACCCCTCCCCCCCCCAAGAATTTGAAAAAAAAATCAGAAATGTGAATCTAATACTTGTACATGTTTTGTGCATTTATCTGTATGTTTGGTGAATGGAATGACACTTGAAGAAAAATACAACGCTATGTACCTATTCATAAAAATTGGCCCGATCCACCTTCTGAAATACCAATTTCATTTGCTCTCCTGTTAGTTGCTTGAGTAACTGCTCTCCCACTTTCAAGTACAATTTAGTAAGTTCCTCTGTAGAGAGAGACCTCTAAATTGTCCCTTTACCAACTTCAATATTATTGAAGAAGTGCTGATCTTCATGCTCCTCAATGCGATCACAGGTCACTGTAGTATCTGATGCTAGCTGAGTCAGGATTTCTCTGAGTCCAGACATCTCTCTCCGTCAGTACAGGAGAGTAGTTATGGCTCACCTCTTACTCCGCCTAAGAGACCTAAGAGAAAGCTTACTCCTAAGAGGAGACAGAAAAGACGAGTTGCACCTTCAAAGAAAAGAAGAAAAGTTCATAGAGTGGATCAGTATTCTACGGAATCCCGTCGGAACAAAGTAAGTTTTGTCTATGTGTTCCAAAACTTTGCAACAGAAGTGTCAATTTGAGGCTCTTATGTAGCTTAATTTTTGCAACTTGGACTCCCTTCCATACTTCAGTTTGGGAATTCTGAAACAGAATTCCTGTAACTGTACTGAAAGGTCTTGGCTGGCAAAGGAGCCAGGGTATATTGAGTCTTTTGGGAAATGTGGTGGTCTTATTTCAGACTCTGTTCACCCTAGGGGAGAAAAAAATCTCTTTAGGACTTTTTAAAAATCCATCAAACAAAGGGAGCATGAAACAAATCTCTGGGAAGATTTTATTAGCATCACCAACCCTTAAGATTTTATCATGTGTCTCACGATATTGGGTGTCCTTTCTTTAAGCCCCATTTACTAGTATTAAGTGATTATGTGGAGGGAGGGGGGAAGCAAAAGAGCTGAGTTTAAAAAAACAAAAAAAACTTCATGGCTCTGGAGAAAACTTGAAAATGTGACCCGAGTGTCCTGAGTGTAACCCGAAGGCTCAAAAATCACATGGCACAGAGAAAAATATCTCATTGGCTGAAAATCTTGAGACTTTTTTGAGGGGAGTGGGAGGAAAAGGGCATGCAAACCATGAATTTTGAATCCATGATTCAGTGTCATCCACTAGTGCTTTATGATGGTACAGGTTGAACCTCTGTGGTCTGGGACTCCCTGGTCTGGCAACATTTGTGGTCTGGAAGGACCAAAGAGCCCCATCCACAGAGGGCTGGGAGATCAGCTGGCAAGCACCGTGGAGAGACAGTGGCCTGGGGGCAGGAAACCCAGCCAGCAGCCAGAACATGCCTGGGTGGGAAGCCCTGCCAACTGAAAGTGGAGCTCTGCTGGAAGGGGTGCAGAGCCCCTGCTGGTGAGAGGCATGAGTCTGTTGCCGGCCTGGGGCAGAGAAGTCCCTCTAGCTGGGGACTTGGAGCCACCACCGGCTGGGGAGAGGGAAGCCTCTGCTGGCTGGGAGCACAGAGCTGTCGCTGGCCAGGGGCAGGAAGACGCTGTGGCCGGAGGAGCAAAGCTGCTGCTGGCGGAAGGCAAGGAGCCCCACAGGCTGGAGTGGGGCAACAGCTGGGAGTGATGCCCCGACAGTGGCTGAGGGCAGCACACTTACTGGGCTGGTGGCCAGGAGGGGAGCCTCGAAAGAGCCCAAGGCCTGACCTCCCCATGTCCAGCAAACTCCCTCCTTTGGGACCACTCAGGCCCTGAGGATGCCAGATCAAAGAGATTCAATCTGTACTTAAGTTGCTGTCTTTAAAAAGGTCAAAGTTACTGCTTACACAGTCTTACCACCAGCTGCTAATTGACCACTTGGGAGGAACTGTGGCTCACTTCAGCATCCCTTCCATTCAGGGATGTTAAACTAATGGTAACTCAGTTCATGGGGCCTAAAAATAAGTGTCCTAAAAATATCTCCTGTAGGATTCAAGCAGAAATCTTGACACTTGCTGTGTTTTCAGGAAGGAGCAATAGGAATTCTTCACAGTCGCTTTCAATTCCTGACTTTAAAACAAACATATTTTTGAAAATAATCAGGCATTCTGAACTTCATCCTAGAATTGAGAGGGGAATAGTTCACCAAGTGTAAGAAACTGCAATTTCACTTTATCTTGAGTGTTGATAGTCTGCACAAAAGGAAGGCTGATTATCTGCTTATGTGACTGATGTCCCCTTGAACAGACTGCACAGGAGTTCCCCTTTCAGAATAGTATGCCAATTCAAGGTCCTACTCTTTTTGACATAAAATATGTTCTAGCTGGCCTAATAGTGGGAGCACTTGTACTTTCCCCCCTCCCCTCTCCTTTTCTTCTTTGAATGAACCTTTCATCCAAAAGCTTTTTTTATTCTTATAAATCTCCATACAAAACCAGTTGTGGATTTCTCACAAAACCTTCAAAATCTGTGCTAGAAGAAGCTGAAGTTCGTTAACCATATCCAGTGAAAATTAACTCGTTAGAGCCAGAAGTGGTTTAAGCTCATTGGGAACAGTGTGACAGGGTGCGAACATAGAAGACCACGTGGGACTGTCCCCTGGTGTGCTGATTATGCCACAGGGGTCTTCTGTGACCATTCCCCATCATAGGATGCATCATAAGACTAATGCCTAGGGGAATTAAAGAAAAATGCCATATAGCATCAGGCTACAATAGTTCTTCATGGAACTCTTGCTAAACCTACTTAGCAACATGAGTCTGCACTTCTCAGTTTCATATCTGATCCTCTTACAATAATTTCAACTGTTCTGGGGTGGTTATTTGGTGGCATCTCAGATATGCACATTGCTCTTGGAAAATATAACCTTCCACATAGCTTTACAAAGATTTGAGGTATTGGAGCTCAGCATATGATATGAGCAAACCGGACACATAAGACTCCTATTCTTTCACTGATAACTCCTTGAAGGTTACATCTGGGCAAGAATATGTTCTCAGGGCAGCCCCATATCCATACAGAATATTGTCAAATAAATGTATTCATGGCATTCAGAACAGACCTTAGTCAGAGTTTCAGAAATGAATAAAGGACTTTTAAATGAGAACCTGGTGAGAACGCAGGTGAAGGAATTAAATTGAGGTTTCCTGAGGTTGTCTGAAATGGTGTGGGATGTTTTGTGGTGTGGTGTTGTGAGGTTTTTTTGTTTTGTTTTTCAATAACAGAATTTCCCCTACTGGTTTTCATGGTATCAAACACATCTTTGCAAGTCTCCTGCTACAATTTGGTGAATATACGATCTTAGAAAAGTACTGGGATTTGTGGTTTCTTATCACATATGGAAATACTATTGCTCCATAACAGGAGAAACCTCTTCCAGAAGAAAACATTAATGTGGAATCCTGGATGATTTGCTGTTCCCAGCTTTCCTAACTGTAGTTACAATTTAGTGGCTGAATGAAAAGAATTACATTTCCTTCTGTGGTTCATGAGGTACAATTATAGCTGACTGAAAAATGGGTTTTCATTCCTTGGAGAAAACCTGATACTTTAACCATTGGCTTTTGTCCAAATTTGGGACAAAAAGTCAAAATAGTGAATGTTGGTTTAGAATGTTTCATCATTTTTGACTGAAATATTTTTCTGAATACAAACACTGAATTTCAGAAGCTTTTCCCTCTGCCTGAGTTACTGCAGTGTCTCATGGGAATCGTAGTTCTGTGTTCTTTCTGCTCCCTCCCCACTCCTTCCCAAGTGAGATTCTATCTCAGGTGATGCACAGGATTTCTCCTTGGGGGCAGAGTCCCCACAGTGCCTCAGATGCATTGTAATTTTCTGTCTTGCATCTTGATTATTTTTAGCATCTACAACTCTACAAAGTGGGTGGCAGTTGAGGCAGAAGAAGAGCTCGCAAAAGGTTCAGATTTGGGTCAGGTTGACATTTGTAAGGTGGAAGCATTGCTTAGACTTTTTCCAGTGGCAAATTTGTTGAAATCTTCCTTTCTTACTCGAGTTTGACACAATACTATTTTCCAACAGGAAAATTGAGTTTTTCACTATTTTTTAACCGATCCATTTAAATATGCAGATAAGAGAAATTCAGTATAGTGTGATAAATACAAATGTTGGTCTAGCTATCTCTCCCTTTCTCCCTTTTTAAATTGTCCTTTATCTAAAATGTACAGAAATTTAAAGTGTTTATTGTCTAATAAAAGGTGCTTTTGCTTCTGTTCCTGCTCAAAATTGTAACTTGCAGACATGCTGTCATCATTTTGCCTTTTTATAAAATAAAATAAAAATGTGTATTTTTCGGTCTGGGCATTCTTTTTCAAAAGCTTGCCGAACTGTCACTAGAAACCTTCAGAGGAGTAGCTGAATTAGTGTATAACAGGAAAAACTAAAAAAAACAAAAACAAAAAAACACCACCACACCAATCTGGTAGCACTTTTAAAGACTAACAAGACATGTAGATGGTATCATGAGCTTTCATGGGCACAACCCACTTCTTCAGTGGCAACCTTGGCAACAGAGCTGCCTTTTTTTCTTCCTACTGCTTATAACAGAAGACTGAGGGGAAGCTATTCTCATACCATATACCTCTTGGAACACTTTTCAGAGTGGCTTGGGATTTTCATATGAACACTGAGATTGAAGCTATGTTTCTTTGACTTATGTTGTTGTTGTTTGGAAAAACTGAGAAGCCATGTGAAGATCAGCATTTAAATCTGTTCTCCCTTCTCCCCATTTTTCCTTACCCCCAAATCATATGCATTTTTCTAATATGGTAGCTTTGACTTTGTGCTTACCATGTATTTAAGGGGGTCTGTGGGAGGGGTAGAAGTAAGATCACTTGCAGTCATCCAACAATATTGCCAATAGAAGACCTTTTGTATCTTTCCCTCAAGAAAATCAAACCAAGCTCCTAGAAGAGATTACCTTTAGCTCAGGGTAATAACTACTCAGCCAAGGATCTGCCTTTTGATCTGGAATGTTAACCTACTGGAATTTTGCAGCAGAAGCTCCAATAGTAGTACATTGAGAGAGCATTACAATGGTGATTAATTTCCTTTCTTTTTGCAAACTTTGTATAGATGATAAATCCCCTAAGAGAGATTGACAAGATTGTAGGACAATTAATGGATGGACTGAAGCAACTGAAACTCCATCGATGTGTCAATGTTATCTTTGTTGGAGACCATGGTAAAAACTCTTACTTTGTCCTCTATTAGTATGTAAATATGGAGAGAAACCGATGCTTGAACAATATCTAAAGCATCACTTTGTTTAAAGTTATACACCTAATAAGCGTTTTACTGGATCAGAGCCTAAAAGAATGTTCTATTTTAACTTTTTTGTAAAAGTGCAAATGCTGATTCACAGGACAATGACAATGCAAGCCCAACATTTAATTTGCCTGCTAATTACCTTGTGAAGGAACTCCTTATTTTAACTACTTAGGTTTAAATATTTGTAGCTTCATTTAGAATTCAGTCTGTTGATTTTTTGAGGGTAATATACATACAAACCCACATGTTGCCTAGCAAGTGTAAAAGGCTACAGATAGGGTTACCAATTGTCTAATCACAGAAACCCAAACACCCTTGCCACACCCTTTCCCCCAAAGCCCCACCCTGCTCCCTCACTTTCACTGGGCCTGGACAGGGTACTGGGTTGCAGGATGGGGTGTGGGCTCTGGGCTGGTGTTGATGGTTTTGGAGTGTAGGAAGGGACTCTGGGCTGAGATTGGTGAAGGAAGGGGGTGCAGGCTCTAGGAGGGAGTTTGGATGTGGAAGGAGGCTGGGGCAGAAGGTTGAGGTGTACTCCATTTGCCTGCCCTACACCCCACTGCTCCCAGAAGTGACTAGCATATCCCTGCAGCACTTGGGGGAGGTGCACTGCCTCTCCCTGCAGACACTGCCCCCTCAGCTTCCATTGGCCATAGTTCCCCATTCCCAGCCAATGGAAGCTGCAGTTGATGCGTGGGGTAGGGGCAGCATGCAGTGATCTCCTCCCGAGGAGTAGCAGGAATGTGCTGGCCTCTTCCTGGAGCAGTGTGGGACTAGAACAGCAAGGAGCCTGCCTTAATCCCACTGCATCACTGGACTTTTAGCAGTTGCAAATCTCCCAAATTAGTTGTTGTAACCTCTGGGAGACCAAGCCTGATTCCAGGAGATTCCTGGTGAAAACAGGAGGTTGGTAATCCTAGCTACAGTATGTACTCATTCCCCTTCTCCCTTTTTTAAAAGTAGGTTAACTAGGAGAAAAATGGTGTAAAACTTCATCACATTTTTAATGAAAGTAGGAATAGAATTATCATAGAATCATAGAATACTAGGACTGGAAGGGACCGTGAGAGGTCGAGTCCAGTCCCCTGCTCTCATGGCAGGACCAAGTACTGTCTAGACCATCCCTGATAGACATTTATCTAACCTACTCTTAAATATCTCCAGAGATGGAGATTCCACAACCTCCCTGGGCAATTTATTCCAGTGTTTGACCACCCTGACAGTTAGGAACTTTTTCCTAATGTCCAACCTAAACCTCCCTTGCTGCAGTATGGGACAGTAAGTTTCCATGGCGATTAGGACAGCTGGTCAGATATAGAGGAACAAAGTTGGATTAGTTATGAGGGACTGGGCCTCGTTTTGAAGGGTTCTGAAGGAAGGAGAAATGACCCCAAGAGATATTAGGATGGAAATAAGTGACAAAAATGAGCAGAATAACCAGAAAAGGAAATCTGTTACTTGCAAGGTCTCTGTCATTTGTAACTGGGGGGGAAAACTTCACAATAAGAATTCACAGTAAAGTAAAGAAAAGACCGAAACACTCAAGTGAAAAAAGCATGAGAGAGAAGGAAAACAGAGATCAAGTTTGGGTGTGTTTTTAAGCAGAACTGTCCTCAGCATAGCATTTCAGTGGGGTTACTAAAGGTCTCTAATTACAGTAACAGTATGCTAAATGAGTCAATATTTGCTATGGGATACTATGCTATTCAGAAGGGGTGTGTGTGTGTGTGTGTGAATGAAATGCTAGTTTAACTGGCCTGGGCAGTAAAGTTCACTTTCTGTCCACCTAACAGATAGAGCACAGTCCTATTGGTTTCTCTACCAGTTGTGTCCTCCCAGATGTTGAAGAAATGGCTGCTGGGGTTGTAGAGAGAGTTTTCCAAATGTACTCGCTCTGTCTCTACTGGCTTTTGTGCTCTACTCACTAATAATTAGATTGAGACCACCAATACATTTTTCATAGGCCAAAAAACAACACTCAGATGGTAACTCTTTGTTTAGCATGTCTAAAGTTGGTTTAGAATAGACCACCAAACTGTCTTCTGTTTAAATTATATTTTTAAAATAACTCTGAAACTAGGGGTTGATCTTCATTAAGAACATAATGGCTATTCTGGGCCATACCAAAGTCCATCTAGTCCAATGTCCTGTCTTCTGACAATGGCTAATGCCAGGTGCCCCAGAGAGAATAAACAGAATGGGTAATCCTCAGCTGATCCATTGCTGTTGCCAGCTTCTGGCAAAAAGGCTAGGGACATCATCCCTTCCTATCCTGGCTCATAGCCATTGATGGACCTATGATCCATTAACTTAGCTAGTTCTCTTTTGAATCCTGTTATAGTCTTGGCCTTCACAACATCCTGTGGCAATGAGTTCCACAGGTTGACTGTGAATTGTGTGAAGAAATACCTTTTTTTCTGGTTTGTTTTAAATTGGCTGCCTGTTCTTTTCATTTGGTGACTCCTAGTTCTTGTGTCAGTTAAAGCTTGATGTATAACTAGTGTACGCTCCCTGGAGATAGAGACTGGGATTGCTGCTCTGATGCCGGCATTTCTTTGGTCACAATGGTGTAAGCACCAGCCATAATTTGGTCCGTAAGCAATATCTGATGTTGGTGATTATCAGTAGTGACATTAAGAAAACATTATAAGAACTTAATGTTAGTGAAAGCTGCAAACAAAGGTGTCTGTGTGTCTGATGGTTCCTTGGCTAGTGGAATAATTCCAGTGGCTGCTCTTGATGACTAATTCATAACAGTGTTGTCTTTAAGCTTGAGGATAGCTTACCTGCTAGGAAGAGAGGAATAGGATGAGTATAGCAAGAAGAAAAATTTGTTTTTGAATGGTTGCTCTGAAGATAGTGATTGATGCCAGTATCTTAGGAAAATAAGCTTGTTTCAAGATATTATTGTTTCAATATGTAATTCTCTATTAAAGGGGTCTTTTTATTTCCCATGTACAGGAATGGAAGATACCACTTGTGAAAGAACTGAATTTTTGAGTAACTATCTGACTAATGTAGAAGATATCGTATTGGTGCCTGGATCTTTAGGACGCATTCGCCCCCGATCTAATAATAATCTGAAATGTAAGTTGATTAAACAAGCACCATACTCTAGCGAGGCCAAGATTCTGCAACTCAAACCCTGGTAAAGTAGAGCATATCCAGACAACTTGTGCCATTATCAATGACTGAGAGACGAGAAGGAGTTCTTCACCTTGCAGAATTGAGAATGGTTTTTAATTAAATATTGTCTATTGATTAGGGACTGTTGAATGGTAATATTAATTATGAATCCACTACTTTCCCCATTCTTGTAGCCAAAAAGTGTTAGGTATTTGGCAGTCATGCACAGTTAAAGCAAGAGTAAACTGTTAAGTGTGAATTTGAGCAAATAGGGTTCAATGATAGATTTTTTTTTAACATACCAGATTTCTTTGCAACATGCCTTTGAGAAGTTCCTTAGCATTCAAGGTTAGCCCTACATGACACCACTTTTATAACATTCTGAGTACAATTTGCTTGACGATGTATCTGGCTGTACAAAGACCAGATTAAAGGTTCAACTATGAACAAATGTATTCTGATGTTAGCCTTAGGGACATGGGTAGAGATCTGTTTTCAAATTCCACTGTTTCACCAATGTGTATCTTTAGTTTTTTAGAGCATAAAAATGAATTTGTTCATTCATAGGCTGAAAGTATTTCAAAGTACACTCAAATATGAACAATATTTTGATTTTGCTGATCTACTATAAAGTCTAAATTCTTTGTTTGTAGATTCTATCAAAACTACTGGCAAGATTCCAGTTATCTTTTTTAAAGATATTCTCAAACCTATTATCTGCTACATGAGGGAATATTTCTGCAACACTTCTGCTGAGAGGTTTTTTTTCCCCTTAAAAGCATCCATTGTCCTTTCATTAACGCCAGTGAATTTTGCTGCAGTTTTCAGTAGGAGCAGGATCAGAATTAGACACTAGCATATTAAAGATCTACAGATAATTAGATGAACCGTATTTTAATTTGATATGCAAAGAGGAGTCAAATAGCAGGGGAAAAATCATTCTTTCAATTCCCCTGATGTTGAACAAGTTATTTTCTTCTGAATGGGGCATGTTGAGAATATCCAAAGACATGATCAGTCCCCTCATTGCTAGTTCCTGGCATAATGCCTCTGGGTTTTTTTTGAGGGGGAGGAGGGGGTTCACCCACTTCTAAGCCATTCATCTTTTCTATGGGTCTCTTTCTCCCTTCTCCCTGAATGTTTGTAATTGGTTATAAATGAGCAAGTCAAACACAAAACAAATAGGCACATTCCCTGGACTTAGAACAGAGATTTTGCACTTTAAATGGCAAATTATTTAACTACTTTCTCCATACTCTATTTCATGCCTTGCCACTACTTTCATTCTTGCCTTTTTGAAATAAATAGATGTACCTATGGATTATATCTGAGCTTGAATAAGACTCATTTCAAAGCCAATCAATACCCTGCCTCTAGTAGCCAAAATAATATGGGTGGGAGACAAGGTAATTCATTTACTTCCAACACAGGTCCTGAGAAATACTTTTTGCTGGCCCTGGAGGAAATGAGACTGAGAGTTTAATGTGGGTTGTCCAAGTGATAGTACAACTTGCCTGAAGTAAAGTCCCAAAGCTTTCCTAGTGTGGTTTTTAAGTTAATTTTGTTTTGTCACTTATTTAGTTGTGTGTGATGCTAACTATGCCAAAAGAATCAGTTTTCTTATTAATTATTGCTTGTAAATAAGGTTGCTTATTCTTGTACTTTAACATCTTTATAGAAAACTTTTTGCAAATTCTCAGGTGACTTATTGTCAGCTTATATATATGATTGTCAAAACACTTGTTTAAAATTTTTATTGTAAGGTCCAAAGTGTAAAACACTGCTCAATGCTACTACCAAAAAATTGGGTAATTAAGGAAAAACACATTAAAGGAGCATTGTATTTGCAAAATATGTTGCACATCATCTAAGATAGGATAGCTTTCAGAAGTCCAGGCTCCTTTTAAAAAGAGTGCTTACCTTTACGACTCCAATAAACAGATGACTGTTTTGTCTTCATGTCTCTTTTAACAGATGATCCTAAAGTAATTGTTGCCAACCTCACAGTAAGTATTCAGCACTGTCACATATAATATATTGGTCATTTACATGTTAATTTGGGGCTTTATTCAGTAATCTGTACTTGTGTTCAGTCAAGCAAAACCACCATTAAGCTGATGATAGTGGTAAATAGGGCCCTTCATGAGTAGGGACTAATGTTTGTCATGAGTTCCGCTGTTTGCTGCTTTAGTAGCTTTTACAACCCTTTAGGGTAGTACACAGCCAGAATCTCCCTGATGGTCTTGAGTCCCTCAATTGAGCCGATTTATTCCTTCCTTCAGAAATGGAAAGTAACCTTTTTATGAGTAAACATTTTCGTAGAACTTGGAAGATGCAGAAAAAATCCATTCGATATCCCTCAGTCAAAACCTTGTTTTATCAAGTGTAGAAGCCAAACAGCTTGAAATATATTTTTGGAAAGGCTATCTATTTAGTATTCAGAAATCTTATGAAATTCAGCTTTATTCAGGTATGAACCCACTTGTGTATCACTGTGGAAAATGTGGTGGCATGAGAGAACATTATAGTGAGAACAAAGATGCTTATAGAACATAATTCAAAAGCCACTAGTCCTTAGGGAATTCTTGTATAAATGGTGCACAGATACAAATATTCTAAAGGTCTTGTAGATTTTGGTGTAAGGTGTGGGAACTAGATCTGCTTTAAGTAACCTTGAACTGCTGAAATCAAGGAGATCTTGTGTTGATGATGCCTTCAAATAATATAGCTTTTTACAATTGTGTTTCAGTGTAAAAAGCCAGACCAGCACTTTAAACCTTATTTGAAACAGCACCTTCCCAAGCGCTTGCACTATGCTTACAACAGAAGAATTGAGGATATTCACTTATTGGTGGACAGAAGATGGCATGTGGCAAGGTAAACTGTGAGGAATGTTTTTGTTTGGTCTCTTCTTGACTTCTCTAGCTTAGTTATAGGCAGTGTTGAAAATTCGTTAGCAATTAGCCAGGGGAAAAAATTAATCCTGTTTAGAGAGGCAGGCAATTTTATACCATTACTTTGCACTTTAGAAAAGAAGGAATCTTTTCTTATTGTCAACATCCTTTTGTGTTTAAAATGTCAATTTGTTCCTTTGATCTGTTGATAAAATGTATTAAATCGGGTATAGTTAGTTCTTTTCTCATCAAACTGAATCAGTGTATTTTTTGGTAGAGAACAAGACAGATTTATATTCTTTGCACCTCTTGGAATGGCCTTTTAGAAATGATAGTTCTCTTTTGAGTGTGTTACTGCCGGTCAAACACAATGTATCACAAGTGTCTTTACTTTGCAGTATAATTGTAGCTATGTCATCCCAGGATACCACCTTGTCTAGTAAATGTCTTGGATACTTATGCTTAGTTTCCTGTATGTATGCAATGATCTCTGCTAAAAGCAGTGAATGGGAAATCCCAATTCCCAGACTGAACGCAACTTCAGTAGGCATGGTAACTAGTCTGCTACAGTTTCTGGTGATGGTTCTCAGATTTCAAAGTATGACTTTCTAGTTTCAGGACTGCCATTTTAATACTTTCTGTTGATGGAGAGCTAGACAGGAAGCAGTTTTCTAGTTCTGCAAAACTTTGACTTCAGAAATTTTCCTATTTCACATCAGGATGAACCAATGATCTCTCTTCCAGATTTTCCATGATTCAGACTAAGGGTTTGAACCTGGATCTCCTATATATCAGTTGCTTTTGGCTATTCTGGGTCAATATGTCTCTCTGGTTTTGACCTCTGAAATGTTATCTGTCAAAACTAGTGTGTTCCTACAAACAGTTTAGACAAATCATCATTTACTGATGACTCTTCTCCCCCCTGCCCCACAATAGTTGGAAGAATCCCAAGCAGCTCTAAGTACAAGAATGGGGAAGAGAGGTAATAGGAATATTTTACTCAAGTTTTTTCCCCCATCCATCTCCGATCAAACTTCCTTTTTTCCTCATCAGTTGCTGCTCTGCCTTTCAATGAGTGCATCCACCTCCACTATTAATGTAGCTGAGGGTATGTCTACACTTGCCCCTTACTTTGAAGTAGGGAGGCAAATGAAACCTACCGAAGTTGCAAATCAAGCCCGGGATTTAAATATCCCATGCTTGATTTGCATGTTCCTAGCTGGTCGCCATTTTAGAAATTCACTAGCCCAGAGTAACTGCCCACGTCTACACGCGACAGTGAAATGGTAGTCTGATTTAAAACCCCTAATTCGAATTAGCTGGTAAACCTCAGTACAGGAGGAATACCAGTTAATTTGAGTTAGGGCTTTAAATCGGACTCCCGTTTCACTGCCGCGTGTAGACGCGAGCAGTTATTCCGGGCTAGTGAATTTCTAAAATGGCGACCAACCGGGAACATGCAAATCAAGCATGGGATATTTAAATCCCGGGCTTGATTGGCAACTTCGGTATGCTTCGAAGTAGGGGGCAAATGTAGACATACCCTAAGTCTCAGAGGGGTAGCCGTGTTAGTCTATAAGGACCATTCATTAATGTAACTAACTCAAGTTACAAGATTCAACACTATTTCGGTTCTAGTTATAGGTCTGATTACTTTGCACTTTCAGTTTTAAGGACAAAAGCCAAATCTCTAAGGGTGTGTCTAGACTACATGGCTCCGTTGACGGAGCCATGTAGATGAGCTTACTTGGCAAAGGGAAATGAAGTGGCGATTTAAATAATCGCCGCTTCATTTACATCAAAATGGCCACTGCGCTGTGCTGATCAGCTGTTTGTGGGCACAGTGCGTCAGTCTAGATGGGGATCTGCCGACCCCAGAACCCTTCGTTGGCAGATCCTTTATGCCTCGTGAAAGGGCTCTTACCTGGTGTGTCAGACTCCTAGGCCACTCTTGGCCCGGTATAGTCCCTTGGAGGAATCCTCTTCACTGTGACAATCCTTCTTGGAGGTTCACTCTCTCCTGCGGGTTAAGTCCCCTCCACATCCTAAAACTGCACCTCCTCTGAGCCTGTGTGCATGTATGTGTGTTTGTCTCTTGACATGGGGCTCCCCAGGGCCTGCACTTCCAGAGGAAATAATGGGAAACCCTATTGTCTAAGTTGAGTGACTCACCACCAACGTAAAACAGAATGGTTGATTGAGGATCTGAACCCAGCATGGGAACTCTCAGGCTTTGTCTACACTGCAGAGTTTTTGAGCAAGAAGCCTTTTGTGCAAGAGTTCTTGCGCAAAAGCGCATTCAGACCTCAAAGTGCATCGCAAAAGCAATGTGCTTTTGTGCAAGAGAGCATCCACACTGCATGGACACTCTTGTGCAAGAAAGCTCTGATGGCCATCAGAGCACCTATGCTTTTTCCAATAGGGGTTTCTTGCGCAAAACCCCCTCCGGAGCTTCCACACCTGCCTTTTTGCGCAAGAGCTGTAGTACAAAATGGAGTTATTCCTCATGGGGAGAGGAATAACTCTATTGGCAAAAGCCCTTTGTTCTGTTGATTTTTTTTTTCTTGTGCAAAAACGTACTTGAGGTATGGACGCTCCACCGGTTTTTGTGCAGAAACCCTGTAGTGTAGACATAGCCTCGGCCCTCAGAACAGTCCTCCCTCAATAAAGTCTCAACTGTGTCTAAGCAAGCCTTGGCTGTTCTCCCTCCCTGGTCCAGAAGCCCTCTCCTTCCAGCTCAGCATCCAGTATCATCAGCCCGAACATCTCCTCCCCTATTCTCTCTACCATCCTGGGTAAATAGGTCACTGGGGCCCTCTTTCCTCTGTCCTTTGTTTCCCTTTGGCTGGAACTGGTTGGTCAGGTCAGCAGGGTCCTCTCAGGCCATTCTCTTCCTACTGGCCAGAACCAGCTGGCAGCCAAACTGGGGTTGGCCTCTTGGTCACCAGGTTGTGGGTCAAAGGGTCCCCCGTCTCCATGCAGTTGTCCTGGTGGTGGCTGCAAGGAGAGTCACACTTGGTTGTCTTCAACAACAAACCCTCTTTCATCACCTTTTTAAACATGCAGCACCCAGGAAAGCAGAGGCATACACAAACAATTCATGTAAAACACTACAAAAGTTCCCACTTCGTCACACCTGGCAATGGCAAGTTATCCAAAGCTAGTAATAGATGTTGCTGGTTATCCCATATGCATTGATTTCTTTTCAAGTACCTCTCAAAGAGAGGATGTTGCAAATTTAAATAGTGGCACAGTATTAAGTTTTATTATACCATCCATTGAAGCAAAGATCCTGTGTCTAAATAACACAGGAGGTGTTGGCAGGAGGTAATTCTGTTAAGAACTGATGGCACAATACAGCCTATTACTAATACTGAGCAAAATTCACCGTTAAGTCTTTGGGAGCAGTGGGAAGGCCCAATGGCTGTCAGTCAAAAAAAAAAAAAGTCACTTCCTTGGTCGAATATATTCAGTGCTGAGTGAGCATCATTGGGAAGGAGACATGAACGCCCATTTAACATTTTAATACATTTCAAAATTAAAACATTTTATGTTGACAGTTTTCCAAAGAGGACCAAACATCCCCCTAGATTTTCATTTGGGTACTGTACTTATTTCTTGTTCAAACTGTTAATGCATTAATAGAACTGTCTGGTTCCACTCGGCTGGTGATAGTAGTTAGTGAACTGCTCTGGGATTGTTTTGGACAAAGCTGCTGTGTCAGCGTGAGATTACTTGATTCTTTTTGTGAATGAAGGCTGGGATTTTCAAACCCTGTAGAATTTAGGTGCCCAAATCCAGTCAGAGGCAGTTAGGCCCTAATTTTCTGAAACTCCTTTTGAAAATGGCAGCCTGAATTTTAATCTTCTGAAACTGCATTATCAGTTCAGCAGTACTACTTATGCTTTTACATTTCAATGTAGGAAATCCATGGATGTTTATAAGAAACTATCAGGAAAATGCTTCTTCCATGGAGATCACGGATATGACAACAAGATCAATAGTATGCAGGTATATGCAGCAAACTAACCTTTTTGGGAGGGTAACGTAAGGAGGAGCGGGGGGGGGGGGGGAGGAGGAGGTGTATAAGGGGAGAAATTTTTAGTCTTGGACCCTTTTTTAAGAGTTAAAACAAACCTCTCTTCCCATGTGTGTCTCTTCTTTGAAGACTGTCTTTATAGGCTATGGGCCCACATTTAAGCACAAGACCAAAGTACCTCCATTTGAAAATATTGAACTTTACAACATTATGTGTGGTAAGCTACTCTGTTTCTAAAAATATATTCCTTTTACCAACAAAGCTTTCAGAGGTTGTTGTAGGCTTATGCTCAGGGTCACCACCTTCTCCCCCAGTACTGCACTACAGTATTGCTTGCTCTTTGGCTGGAAGGACAGAATGCTCAGAGGCCTGTGTTTGTTTTACTCCAACAATTGGCCAGTAAAGTACATTCACATTATGTTGCTGCTGGCAGCTCCTCAGATATCAAATACGGAGTCTAGTATGTCTGTTTTCCATGGGAGCAAGACTTGTCTCCAGAGAGAGCTTCTGCCCTGCATCCCACACATGGCAGCTAGGCCATTATTTTACCACTGTTGCGCTTCCTGTTGGTGGTATTTTATTTTCAGACCTCTTGCTGCAGCAATGAAGTAGAGAAGCTAAATATGCAATGCGTGATATCATTTTTATGATCTTGTTTTTAATTTTACAATACATCTTTCCATCTGAGGATTTCCAGAGAAGCTGCTGATATTAATTCATAACTGTGTGGTTAGTATTTGATCATTCCCATTTATAGCTGGGGAGGCTAATGCATCTCCCTTAAGTAACTGGTCTTGAGGTCTCTGAAGTCCATAGCTGAGTTGGAAATAGAACTAAGATGATTTTTTTAAAAATTTTGTGTCTAGTTTTAGCTAGACTGAGCTTTCTTTCAGATATGAAGCCTTCTAGAGATCACACTGGAACAGAACTGCCATTAGCACAGGTGCCTTTGTGCAAATAATTTAACAGCTCCTTATCTCTGTTCCCTCTTCTTCAAATGTGTGACACCATTTTCCTCTGTGCCAATGGTGTGACTTACTTAATGTTTGTACAGTCCCAGGAATTCCTGGATAAAAGATGCCAACAAAGTTTATGGGGATGTTGAAAGTTGTGTATCAGTTTGACTTTTAGTATTTTCAGGTTGATCGCACCATCAGGTTTTAACTAAGCATGCTGCAGGTTTGCCCTTTAAGCCGTTGTATCCCTAGTGGTTCCAATAAGAATCATCTGCTCTGCAAATCTCTTCCATCCCAACCACTGGCAGCAAGTGTTAAGAGTTCAGGTCAATTGACTTGGTTTCCAAGGCTTCATGATGGGGCTAAATATCGCAATGTAGATTTTTCCCACTTGGGTTCTGACTTTCCCCTCCTCCCCAGGTCTCAGTGTCTGAGTGTCCCAAGCCCTTTAGCGTGGACCCTGTGAGCCTGAGTCAGTTTCCTTGAATTCTGAGATTCACAGCTGCAGGTGTCATATTTCCCCTCCCCCTCACCACCATGTAAATGTGTCCATGGGGTTACTGTAACAAAAATGAGGAGTCCTCTGGCACCTTAGAAAGTAATAGATTGCCAAAGGACTCCTCATTGTTTTTGCAGAAAACACAGCAACCCCTCTGAGACTGTAATAGAAGCATTGAATATTATGAGCAGTTTCTCCATCAAGCTATAGTAATAAACCTTACTGTTCCTATTATGAAAAATACCAACCCTGCCTATTTACCCAGCAGGCTTCCATGTTGTGGATAAAGGCTTCGCATTATTCTTTGGTTACATTAAAAATCTCTCTACTTTATGAGGTGCAAAGTAGTTGATGTCTTGTTTCTAGCCATGTAGGAAATAGGGGCTGTCTATTGATGTATATAGTGCAGTACCTTTACAGTTTTAGAAGCCTACTTCTATGTCTGGTGTCTTGTCAGATCTGCTTGGATTAAAGCCCGCTCCTAATAACGGAACCCATGGAAGTTTAAATCACTTGCTGAGGAACAGTGCATATAAACCAACCCTGCCTGATGAAATTGCACGGCCGCTCTATCCTGTAGCTGCATTTTCTGCCTCTGAATATGATTTGGGCTGTACCTGCGATGACAAGGTAGACCCAAGGATTTATTCATACTAATGTCAATACAGATAATTGTCTTCGACGTTGGGGATATATTGCATGCTCTCACTTTAAGAGAAGGATCTAGCATTTCAGTATTCTTTTGATCCTGGGTGCTGTGAAGGGCCTATCATATCTGGAATGTTTAGTGTAATGTGTCCTTCTCAATCAGGCTGTTAGGACCAGTATTACTTTGTTAAAGAAATAGTGAAAATGGGAAGTCAGAGAAGGCTCACTCCGATGGTTCAGCTGCTAATCTTTTTTCACTTTTTAAAATTTTTTATAAAGAACAAGTTGGATGAGCTCAATAAGCGCTTTCATATCAAAGGAACAGAAGGTAAGGAACATGGTGGTGAATAAAACATTTATTTTCTTAATTTTCAGTGATGGTTTACTAAATTTAAATCAGCATTCAAACTAAATAATATGAATGTTTTCTTTATATTGGTATTGTTATTTAATGACTATATTGGACAGCAAATCAACTTTTCTTACAACTCTACCAAATAGCACATGTAAGATATAAGTCTGTGGGCTAGACTCTCTAGGGTTGTGCAAATCACCTAGCCTGCTGCCCACTTTTGATTATTTTTCCTTACAATTTCCACCCTGACAAGGCAGCTTTAACTTCTGCTGACGGCTCTGTATGAACCATTCAATAGAAGCTGCCACTGGGATGTACTAAACCAATGTACCCTTGGTCACACCCAACCTTTGGACTGTTCTAGTCCTTTGGGAAGGAGGCTGTAGCTATTCTTTGCCATTGCAACCCCACTCTATACCAAGTTTGCTAACACAAACCCTGACTTTATTTAATATTTACCTATATAAGGATCCCATGGGACTATTCACACATTTAAATGTTTAACACAGGGATATTCTTACCAATATAAATGTGCAAGTTCCTTCTAGTATCTTGCTAAATTCCATTAGCCGTGTGTGTTAGCTTGAGATGGACCAACCTTCATAAACTTCTAGTCTATCAAATTTTGTAGGTTTTTTGGAATGGATCCTGAGTTATCTCCAGTCAGGCATTTATGGTGACTTTATTTACACTTTTGATAAATCTTTTCCTTTCCCTAATTCTAATAATACAGACAATTGGTGCAGGTCATTCTTAATAGATAAAAATTGTTCCTTGCCTTTTGCAAGTTTAATTGCTTTTCTATGGGTGATTATAAAACATAAGGCACTAAATAAAATTTAAGCCTGGCATTTTAAACTATCTTCAGTTCCGCTGCTATGCCTGTCACTAAACCAATGTCCACATGAAAAAATTTAACTATGTTCTCCTCTCTCCCCCACAGTGGAGTCTATCAGTAGTGCATGATAGGCATACTTCTACAGTTTTGGTTTAAACTAATTTGTGCTATTGGTTTGAAGGAATACTTCCTTCCGTACCCATTAAATAATGGGAACAATCTACAAGAGCCACAATACTAGTTGACCTCCTGAAACTGTGATCTTTCTTTTTTTGTAACTTCTCAACATTTTGTCAATTTTCATTAGCATACTATAAATAAATTTGTTCTTGTATAAGTCTTTAGAAATTGGCTACTGTAAATTGTCTATATTTGTTAACTCAACATGGAACATTTGAATCATACTTACTCTAAGAGAGCTGGCCAAAACTAAGGATTTCTGGATTGCAGGACATGTTGACATTTCATAATTTGGTTTCATTCTTAATCAGAACAAATTTTTTCTTATCTCACAAACTGGAAATCTGCCCCTCCTCGTCCCCAAAAATCACTTTTTCAAGAAACACTGACGCGTGTGTTTCCAAAAAAGAAATAGACTCCCTGGTCTCCTAGATGCTGATTTAAATGGACATTTTTGTCAAGTTTCACCAATGCTATCTTGAGGGGCATGGTTCTATATGCAGGAAGTCTAGCATCCAAACCAGGATAGAGCTGCAGATTGGTAGTTCCTCTGCTGACTCATGCCCCCTCCCCCCCCCCCCAAACCTCTCAAGGCTATTCTGAATCTGAGCAGTTCCACTGACACTTTGTGTCCGGGGGAAGGATGGGATGAGAAGAATTTCTCTTTTTCATCCTTTTAAGTCTAACCTGTTTCTATAGTAGTCAGCTCAGTTATTTAGGCTGGATGCAACACAGGGGATTTGCCTGTTAAAGGAACATGTTTTGGATAAATTGATTCTGGCAGTGTGTCTTCATATAAGTTAATGTAGCTTCCTCCAATTTCTAGAGAAACATCTTCTGTATGGACGTCCTGCAGTACTTTATCGTACAAAGTACAATATCTTACATCACCAAGACTTTGAAAGTGGCTACAGTGAAACTTTCCTGATGCCCCTCTGGACATCGTACACTATTTCAAAACAGGTCCATTTCAGCTTTGCTTTTGAAAAATGTCATATAATATCACTGGTAGCTGTATTCCAGGAGTCTTAAAATTCCCTTTCCTACAGGGATTTTCCTGCTTTGAATCACGTAGATTTCCATTATAGAGAGCACTCTGCATAAAAAAGTGGAATTTCGAGGCTCAAGGACTGTGTATGCGGCTTCACCCGGGATTTGTTCCTCTGCATTATAATCAGCTAGTTTTATCAAGTTGTTTCCAGTGGAAATTCCTGTCCCTAGATTGCTGAAGTAGACTATCTCCGTGTCATGGAACAGTTTTTTTTACTATAGTGGTTGATGGATATATTTTATAGTAAAGAGGATCTTCCATCTTACCTGATGGCTATTAGAAATGATTATGCTTCAAATAACATTCTTCACTAATGGTAGATCTAAACAAGTCTCATGCTCTTGTTATTGACTTTTGTTGGGAATGATATTGACAGCTGGTTCCATGTGTGCCTTTCAATGCAGGCAGAGGTAACTGGTGTCCCCGAGCATCTGTCTAACTGCGTGAGGCCAGATCTGCGTATTTCTCCAGGAAACAGTCAGAGCTGCTCAGCCTATAGAGCAGATAAACAAATGACTTATGGATTCCTTTTTCCACCTCGTAAGTTTAAATAGAACGTGTGTAGAATATAAAGGAGATACTCTGCATGCTGTTACTTTTTATTCCTAGAGATTTTTTTTATCTCCTCATTTGCTAGGAAATTTTTTTTTATGTGAAAAAGGCACCATATCTGGAGGAGTTGAGAGCTTTTCAGTGTCACTGAAGAGATATTTGATAGCCGTACCATTACTAGTTTTTTCTTCTGGAGAGACTGTAATAAGCCAATGAAACAGTTAAATGTAATTCAGTTTTAAGTGCACATGATTTTTGACCACTGTATAAATTTTAGTTGGGTCCCTGCTTTTGAAAAGTTCGGTAACTCAAATATCCATTCAGCTAGTTAAACAGATCTGTTTATTATTAAAAAGATGGTGATTTGATCAGTCCAGGGTACATATGAGGGAAGAAGATGTCTGAAAATAAAGGGCTCTTGTCTAACAAAGATGAGACAAGATCCTAGTAGTTAGAAGTTAAATTGGAAACTTGACAAAACTTGACTGGAATTAAGATACAATTAATTAATTTACTCTGATTGTTCTAAGAACACTTATAAGATAGTCTAAAATTCTATAAACTGACCTCATGCCAAACCAAGGCCAAAGATCAGTGTTCCTTTCTGGACTTAAAATCACTGGATATGAAATGAGATGATCAGATCAAATACTGTTCGACTCATTTGAAATCTGGCATGTATTGTGTATGCAGTAACGATGAAGGAGGGGGTTGAGCCTGAGCTGGAAAAATTTGATATTCTTCTTCTTGCATTCAATGCACCTACACCAATATACACCAGTTGAACATCTGGCCAAAAATCTTCAATTCAGAATGTTAGAGAAACACAGCTACTATCTGAATTTTTTTGTCACAGACAAAATTGTTTAGTCTGGAAACTTAACGAGACTATATTTCTGCCTGTCTGTAAAGAGAGATCAGGATTTTCTCACGCATGTTGACTTGCTTACCATTGCTTCAGTCTCTGCGAGGACAGGTGTATATGCTAGTCAGAATTAATGCCTGAGCAGACAGTTGCAGCCTGGTGGGATGACTTCTTCCTCTTTGATTTATTAAAGAAAGGGTTGAAATAGTCTAACCGAAAAAAAAAATTAAAAACAAATCAATCAATCAATCAATCAATGGTCCTGCAGCATCTTAGAGACTAACAAAAAATGTAGACAGTATCATGAGCTTTTGTGGACACAACCATCTAAAAAAATGGGTTGTGCCCACAAAAACTCTAAGATGCTACAGGACCATTCATTGTTTTTTAACTTCCAAGACAGAATAGAAACTGTTCAGAAAAAAAAAAAAAATCAAGAAATGATCTTCCCACTGCTGTTAATTGCATAAAGTACACATTGCTTTTTAAAACTAACACGGCTACTTCTCTGTCTTGGAAGCGTGAGCCCTCCCACCCCCCACACACACCACAGTGATCACACCTCCTGAGAATGAGAAAAATAGAAATAAATTTAGCTGGTGGAAGTTTGCAACTAGGACCTATGTCATGCAAAATACCAAAAAATTGTTTAACTTAATTCAGTCATCTCATTATAGAATTCAGAGTCTCATTTAGAAGGTCATCTTTCTTTTGATTACTACCTGCAGTTGTTTAGTTAATTTATTTTCCTTGAATCTCTGAAATTATCCCTAGGAACTGTCACATTAACACGTCTTATTCTATGACTTTCAGAATTAAGTTCCTCTGCGGAAGCTAAATATGACGCCTTTCTAATAACAAATATCATTCCTATGTATCCTGCCTTCAAAAGTAAGTATGCTTGTGCATTTACAGCTGATTCTGCGCACTGCTTAACGAACTGGTATGGATATCTTTCAAAAATTACGTTACTACTGAACTGTAGAATGAGCTGATATAGAGGTTTAGTGGGTAAATTTCAGCTGGCCTCTGTTAATACCTTGTACAGGAATATAGTTGTACCAAATTGATTCATCACAGATGGCACTAAATGCATCTAAACAAATACATCTTTGCTTTATTTTTTTTGCTTTCTAGTTTTGGTGGATTGTAGCAAACTTTTAGGCTCTTCTGGTGGCATTTCTGGCTTGGCTGACAGCAGAAAGTCTTGGAAGAGGCTCAGGAAACAACTCTTGTGAGATTTCCTACCCAAATTCTAGACCAAGGAGTTTGGCTAAACCTCAAAATTCTGAGATCCTTTTCAAACCGGAGGGGAGGGTATTAGCAAGTAGTGATATACTTAAGGCACTTTGACAAAGGTGACAGAATGACAGTTACCTGACCAAGCAGTGGACTGATTACCTACTCTGAAATCATGATTTCTTAAAATGCTGTTTCCAGGAATATAATCATAGGACCAAACAACCATAAATTGCTTGTATTGTGGTATAATTTTTTTAAATCGTAAGTTGATATTGACATCCCTAACAACTGACAGGTTTCTCCAATGGAAAAGTTGATACTGCAGAAATCATGATTACTATCTGAAGTATGCACGTTCTGTACAGAGGGAGAAGGTCCCTGTAAAGAGATTTAAAAATTAATAGTAAGGGAAAATAGAGGCCGTATGAGTGAACAGCTCATTAATTTAAAACATTACAATGGGCTTTGGTTAGGTACAATTCCTATTAGTTCCTTTCTTTTACCTTTTTAATATATTTAGATCTCTGTTCCATCTTTTATAAGTGAAGATACTTAGATTAAGGGAAGAAGAATGTTGATATCTTGTCTGGTATGACAATCTGTCTACATCCTTCAGAAGACACTGGTCTTCCGTAATAGGTCTCAGTATAACTAAGTCATTGCAGTTACAGAAATTAAAACAATTGATATATGAGGAAACTTACCTGAAAATAATGTGCCTTTCATGCTCTTTTAGATAGGACCTTCTTTAATTGCATAACAAAACTTATAATCTCTAATGACAGCATCACTGAAACGTTGTGCTGTTTGAGGGGGAGGGGAATAGCATTGATGCAAATAGATACTAAAAACACAACTGGAATGCTTGCAAATAGCCAACGACATTGAAAGCCTGTGTGTGAATACTCAGTTCTACTGCTAGGGAAGGAACAGCAAGCTGTCTGTATAAGGTCTATTACAATGCCAGCCTTAGAATGGCAATGTGCGTTTCATTTATCGCTCATCAGAAAAAAAATGAATACAGCACAAAGAAATCTAACAAACTTCCTCTAGAGCAATGGTTCAGGAGCTAAATTACTGATCAGCATTACCCAAAAGAACCATAGTAGCATGAATTCATTGTCTCTGTCTGTCACTCTCTCTCAGCAAAATGACTGACCGAATATTATTTTATCAGTTACAATTGGTTATTAATAACATAGTAAAAGTGACCATGCATTGGAAAATCATTACTGATTGCCTACTTTGAAGTCCAGAGAAGAAAGGCAAAAGTGATGAAAGGTCTCAAACATGATCTGTGAGGGCAGATTGAAAGGACTGGATTTGTGTATTCTGGGGGGGGGGGGGGGGGGAGAATGAGAGGGGACATAAAGTTTGAAGTACATAAAAAGTAGTTATAAGGAGGATGGGGGGAAATTATTCTCAGTCTTTGAGAACTGAGAGAAGCAGTGGGCTTAAATTGAAGCAAGGATGGTCAAAGTCTAAATTTCTTGGTCAAGGTATAGTCAAGATCCAGACTTCAGAGAAAATAATTAAAAACTCTAACAATAATTGATAAGTAAATAAAAAGATTTTGGGGTCCATTCAAAAGCATTTGATGGTTCAGATTTGGCTCACGGTTTATTTACTTAAAATAAATAAATGCTATACCTGGTCTAAATAATATTTAGTCCTGCATGAGTGCAGGGGACTTGACTATATGACCTCTCAAGGTCCCTTCCAGTCTTGCGATTCTGTGCTTCTACAATAATGCCTTTGATAGCTGCATGCATGATATGAATGACAACTATCTGGCTTTTTTATCCTTGCAAGAAAAGCGCATCTAGAAACTCGTAAGCATTGTTTGCTCACTGAAGTTAATCTTGTTTCTTTGCACAGAGGTATGGAATTATTTTCAAAGGGTTTTGGTGAAGAGGTATGCAACTGAACGGAATGGTGTAAATGTCATAAGTGGACCCATCTTTGATTATGACTACGATGGTTTACATGACACACCAGAAAAGATAAAACAGTAAGAGTTTATATTTAAATGCATCAACTGTTCTTACTGACTATCTAGCAAGACAGCATTTCCCAGTTGCTATTTGAGCTTAAGGTACAAAGTGCTAACTTGTTAAAACTAAGAATCGGGTTCCTTGAAGGCAATAAATTTGCTGGTTAGTGCGATCTGGTAAGGATACGTTTCTTGATTCTTGCATATCTTGCTAAAAGGAAGATTCTCAGGACTAAATACTTTTATGGGTGTGTATTAAAAAGTAATTCACTCTGTTCCAGATAACAGCAATGGAACTACCCATTATCAGAGAATTCCCTACCTTGTGGTGTGTTTATTCTGAGAGGGAGTGTTCATTCATCCTTCCTAAGATGGCAACTTTGATTTATGTTTCAGGGAACATCAGTAACTACTGTAATTTATTATACCTTTTACTTTGTAAGAGTGGAGCAAATTCTGCTTGCAATGCAATGCTAAGGACAATAGGGTTATTGAGTTAAATACATAAATCTTCCCCCCCCCCCCAAAAAAAAGAGAGGGGTGGGTTGTTTCTGTGGCTCCTTAGAAACAAATAGATTTATTAGGGCATAAGCTTTTGTAGGCAAAACCCTCTTCATCGGATGAACTGGAGTGGAAGTTACAGAAGCAGGAGTGTGTATGTATGTATGTATGTGTATATATATAAGGGAGAAGTTGCTTATGTTAATGAAGCTAATGAAGGCAGTGTGGAACTGGGTCATTCACAGCATTCGGTTTGGAGATCTGAATATCCAGAGAAGGGAAATGGTCTTTTCAGTGCAGATCTTTATCCAATCCTAAATGGATACTGTTTAATTCACAAATGAATTCCAGTTCAGTTGTCTCCCTTTGTAATCAGTTTTTTAAAGTCTTGTGTAGAAGGATGGCTGCTTCCATCTAGTTCAGTCAGATGCCACTGGAATTCATATGGGAATTGAGTGAAATTCTATGGACTGTTATGTAGGAGCAAAGAGAAAGTAAGGGACAGCCATGATAGGCCCTTGTTGAAGCCCCAGCTCCTGGAGTCATGTTATTACATTAGAATCCCAATAATTACATTAGAATCCCAATATTCATTTTTAAAAAGCATGTTTGTAGCTCTCATGGTTTCAAAGAAAATCTTGTGATGCTTGTGCAACTGCGGCAATATCTGCTTTCCTTAGTTAGCAGGTATCCAGAAATAATAGGTTTGAATGGCAGAGGTGAAACTTTTATCAGGCCCTGTCAATGCCACTGCAACAGAGAGGTCTATATGGACACCTTCTGACAATACAATCTATGAATAATATCAGTGACTGATTGGACAATTCTGGTGGGGTCCAGGAACAACCGGAGGGTGAAGGCATTCCAGCCTTATCCCTCATTGCAGAGCCTGACATTGAGGTAGAGCTGCTGTGCTCACTTGAAGATTTCTTAGGTATTAAAGTAATTCTCCTTCCTGAAGAGTCCAGAATCTGGACCCCAATATTGATTAATTGTGCTCTTTGCTTGGTTTCTGGTCTGTATTGAAGCCCTGTAAATAGGATCAGTGGGTAACAAGAATTAATTGTAGGATGTTTCAAATGTAATCAGACTATGCAGAAATTGGAGCCTCTTAGCCCTGGTCTATACTAGGGAATTATTTTGAAATAGTCCCCTTTATTTTGAAATAATAAGCAGAGTGTCCACACTACCAAGCCTGTTATTTTGAAATAATGGGCTGGTTATTTTGAAATCTGTACTCCTGCTTTCCTCAAGGAATAAGTTTATTTCAAAACAGTTATTTCGGGAGTTATTTTGAATTTAGCTATTTTGAAATAATTTCCTAGCGTAGACGTGCCGTTTGTGACTTCTGTACCTTCATTTACTCACATTCTAACCTAAGAGGACACCTGTCTGTGAAGATGGAAATGAGTACTTTGACAACACTCCGTACAAATAGCATTTCACAGGAATGTCTTATCTAGGAGTACACTTATCAGTTTTTGCTAAATGTTTGTGTTGCATTTTCTACCTAGGTACGTGGAAGGCAGTTCAGTTCCAGTTCCAACTCATTACTACAGTATCATAACTAGCTGTTTAGATTTCACTCAGCCTGCTGATAAATGTGATGGACCACTCTCTGTTCTTTCATACATATTTCCCCACCGTCCTGACAATGAAGAGAGCTGCAATGTAAGTTCAAATAGGCCCTGCTATATTAGTTTCCATAACTAGTTTGTCTGGCCATGGCTATGAGTAAAATTAGTGATTCACTCTAGCTTTTAAACAAATATTATTGAACACTTACAAAAATTTAAACCAAAATGTCTTGCTTGTAATGAATTGATGGCAAAACTGGAAAAGAACTTGGGACTGCTATCTTTAAAAATATATTTTGTGTTACACATGTGAAAATGGCTAGATGTGATATGTAGATGCAATGATTTGGCAGCACAGTAAATAACTTATAGGGTCATAACATATGGCAGAACTTTTAATGAAGTCATCTTGGAGCTGCACAGCTAGACAAGTTCAATATAAAGGCTGACAATCAGATGTTTTTGTGAAGGGGCTGTTGTGAGATTCAGCTTTGCATCCTTATAGTGTCTGCCTGCCATGGTGTTCCAGGTGACTCCTCATACAACATAGTTATTACTTAAACACAACAGCAGCAAAGAGATGCTCTACCTGTTCCTGAGTTTTCCTGGGGCCAAAAGACTTTTTCTCTCTTAGATCAGAGGTACAACTGTTTATAGTTGCAGTAACCTGGAAAATACAGTGGACCCAGTCTGTATAAGGCTTTTAGATGTTAACATCTGAATGTTTAAACATGGTCCAAACACCAGGAGAGCCAGTGCACAGAACAAAGCAGTGGAATACTACATTCTGTGTTAGAAATTTTTCCACGTGGGTTCTTCTCTATAGGCTGCTTTGTTTCCCAAGTCAAAATATTTATGGTGCATTTAGTATTGATACACAAAGCCAGAGCTCCTGTTCCAGGTACCAAGTAGGAGTAATTTTTCCAACTCCACCCACAATATGCTTAGAACACTGTCCTCCTTATCTATCAAGCACCTTTACCGTGAGTCAAGCTCCAGCTTCTACGCTCTTCTAGTTTCACTGCTTCCTACACCTCTGCTCTGATTTATTCCTGTACCCACTCCTTCTTTGGCACACACATCTTGTTTCATGTGTACTGTAGGCCTTAGCCTTTCTGCTAATATTCACTGCTTTGTCAAGGAAGTTAATAAAGAACCATTCTACTTTTTTTTAACTGAATTATTTAGAGAAAATGTAATTCGGCAAAAGGGTGTTCATCCTGATCACTGTATCAGATGTGTCCTTGAACCATGGTATTCCATCTGATTCAAATGACAGTTGGCCGTGTCCAACTTCCCATTCTATAGGTATGGGTGAATAGTGTAGGGTAAAAGAAGTAATATCCTTAACCTCTCCAAAAAAAATTTCTGAGATTTTAAAAAAATGGTCTCTTTTCCCAGCTTACTTCCTCCCCGGCCTTTATCTCTCTGTGTTCTTGTGTTCTAGTCGGAACTGAAAGATGACCTACACAAATTTTATGAATTAAACCTCACAGCAGCCATGTGCAATACAGTTGTTGTATCCCCATTTTGTCAATGCAGAAACTGAGGTGCAGAGCAGTTAATTGACTTTTTCAGGTTCACACAGATGGTCTATAAAAGAACTTAGAATAGATCCTAACGCAGTCCTGTGATATGCTACGTCACTATCCTTTTCTAGAATTACTAGCATATTTTAGGTCTTCTCAATGGTCTAAAAATTGAGCTTCATAATCTAACAATGTTTCTGTTTGAGCTTTGTCCCTTTAATTTAGAATACAGAGTATGACTTCCAGTTTAGAAGACTGAACATTTAAAAACTAAGAAGGCAGATTAACTTTTCACGAGTAAATTTGTTACACATTTGCATAGTAGAGAGATTTCAGAAGACTGGAAAGGGTCACACACAGTGCCCATCTATAAAAAGGGAAATGAGAACAACTCAGGAAACTACAGACCAGTCAGTTTAACTTCTGTGTCAGGAAAGATAATGGAGTAGGTAATTAAGGAATTCATTTGCAAACATCTTGAAGAAAATAAGGTGATAGGGAACAGCCAGCATGGATTTGTAAAGAACAAATCCTATCAAACCAATCTGATAGCTTTGTTTAATAGGATAACAAAACTTGTGGATAAAGGAGAAGTGGTGGACTGGTATACCTAGACTTTAGTAAGGCGTTTGATATGATCTCGCATGACCTTCTTATCAATAATCTAGGCAAATACAACCTAGATGGGACTACTATAAGGGGGTGCATAACTGGCTGGGTAACCTTTCTCAGAGAGTAGTTATTAACAGTTCAGTCATACTGGAGGGGCATAACAAGCGGGGTTCCACAGGGGTCTGTTTTGGGGCTGGCTCTGTTCAATATCTTCATCAACGATTTAGATGATGCAATAGAGAGTACACTTATTAAATTTGCAATTGATACCAAACTGGGAGGGGTTGCAAGTGCTTTGGAGGGTAAGGTCATAATTCAAAATGATCTGGACAAACTGGAGAAATGGTCTGAGGTAAATACTATGAAGTTTAATAGGACAAATGCAAAGTACTCCACTTAGGAAGGAACAGTCAGTTTCACACATACAGAATGGGGAAGTGACTGTCTAGGAAGGAGTACTGCAGAATGAGATCTCGGAGTCACAGTGGACCACAAGCTAAATATGAGTCAACAGTGTGACACGGTTGCAAAAAAAGCAAACTTGATTCTGGGATGCATTAATAGGAGTGTTGTGAGCAACTCATGAGAAGTCATTCTTCTGCTCTGCACTGATTAGGCCTCAGTTGGAGTATTGTGTCCAGTTCTGGGCACCATGTTTCAAGAAAGATGTGGAGAAATTGAAGAAAGTCCAGAGAAGAGCAACAAAAATGATTAAAGGTCTAGGGAACATAAGCTATGAGGGAAGGCTGAAGGAATTGGGCTTGTTTAGTTGGGGAAGGAGAAGATGAGAGGGGACACAATAGCAGTTTTCTGGTATTTAAAAGGGTGTCAGAGGGAGGAGGGGAGAAAATTGTTCTTGGCCTCTGATAGGACAAGAAGCAATGGGGTTTAAATTGCAGTAAGGGAGTTTAGGTTGGACATTAGGAAAAACTTTGTCAGGGTGGTTAATTACTGGAATTAATTGCCTAAGGAGGTTGTGGAATCTTCATCACTGGAGATATTTAAGAGCAGGTTCGACAGACCTCTATCAAGGATGATGTAGATTGTTCTTGGTCCTGCCATGAGAGCATGCAACTGGACTTGATGATCTCTTGAGGTGCCTTCCAGTTATAGTATTCTATAGCATCAAAGTTGATACTGTAGAATTCTATAGTTGATCTCCAGACTTGAGCAAACTGCCAAGCAGGGAATTTCCTGTTTTTGTGTATTGCCATGCTGGATTCACTGAGTTCTTGTAAAATAAGTAGGGCGTTTTTTTCTTTTTGTTTTGTACTTTATCTAGATTTGTCTTACAGACAAATTTATCTAGATTTTAGTCTAGTTTTCTATGGGCGCACAGAGCTAAAAGTGAAATAGTTTTGTCTTTGAAAAAAATAGCAAATCAAAACAGACTGGCATGGAGTCCTAGAGATGTACTTTAGAACCCTGCTTTGTAACTTATTCATTGCTTCACCCCTCTCACTTACTGGCTGTCATGACCCACCCACAAACCTGGCCTCTTGTGTATCTGATATTTTTTGGTCATACAATCATAGAAGATTGATTTTGCTCAAAGCAGGACCAACCCCAACTAAATTGTCCCAGCCAGGGCTTTGTCAAACTGGGACTTTAAAAACCTCTAAGGATGGAGATTCCAGCACCTCCCTAGGCAGTGCTTTTTTGTGATGGTACACCCTGGGACAGTGTACCGGCACCTGTTTTCTCTGCATAATTTAAAGGGGCGGAAGCTGGGCAGCTCTTAAAGGGGCCGCAAATCCCCCCCCCCCCCCCCCCAGAGTACCAGCACCATTTTTTCTTACAAAAAAAACACTGTCCCTAGATAACCCATTCTAGTGCTTCACGCCCCCCCCCCAGTGAAATAGTATTTCCTAATATCCAACCTAGACCTCCCATGCTGCAACATGAAACCATTTCTCCTTGTTCTGTCATTTGCCACCACTGAAAACTGCTTTGCTTATGGCCACCCTCAGCTCTGCCCTGCCAAGTGCTCCCCCCACTGTAGGTCAAAGTCACTCCTCCCCAGCAGGTGACTGCCCCCAACCTTCCACACCTCAGCATGGGGGAGAGGGTGGATGGGCAGCATGCAGCCCTGGCTTTGGCAGGGCTGAATCCCAGGCAGCCCTGGGGGAGATGCAGGGGGTGGAGGCTGAGGATGCAATGTGGGCAGAGCAGGGCTGGCAGTTTGGGACGTCACTGCCTTCCTCTGCCTCTCATGGCCTAGCTCCATCTTCTTTGGGGACCCTCTCCCTCTTTTCAGGTAATTGACGGCTTCTCACTCGATCCTCTCACTTTTCTCTTCTGTTGACTAAATAAGCCCAGTTCCCACCATCTCTCTTCATAAGTCACGTGTCCCAACCCCCTGATCGTTTTTCTTGCCCTCCACTGGACTCTCTCTAATTTGCCCACATCTTTTCTGGGGCGGAGCGGGGAGAAACTGGGCACAATCCTCCAGATGTGGCCTTACCAGTGCTGGGAGGAATAATTGCTTCCTTGGATCTGCTGGCTATGCTCCTACTAATGCAGCCCAATATGCCGTTAGCCTTTTTGACAACAAGGGCGCACATTGTTAACTCATATCCAGCTTCTCATCTATGTAATCCCCAGATCCTTTTCTGCACAATTGCTGCCTAGCAAGTCGGTCCCCAGCCTGTAGCAGCACATGAGTCTTCCATCCACAGTGCAGGACTCTGTTCTTGTGCTTGCTGAACATCATCCGATTTCTTTGGCCCAATCCTCAGATTTATCTAGGTCACTTTGGACCCTATCCCTACCCTCCATGTCTAGCTCTTTTTCCCCCCGGGGAGATTATATAAGGTCCCTCTTCAAAGGTTCTTAAACAGTTAAGTTTCTTACAGGTACTGTTGCATGGAACCCCCCCGGGGGGGGGGGGGAGTCCTTGGAGCAGGGGGAGGGCGGGTGCTCAGGGCAGAGGTATGTATGTGGCAGGGGGTAGCAGGAGTCATGGCAGGAGCTTGGGTGAGGAGGAGCTCTGGTCAGGAGGCTGGGAGTGTTCAGTAGTCAGGATTGGGGGTGAGGAGAGGCTCGCGGGGGGTGCAGGAGTCAGGGCAGCGAGCTGAGGGCATGGGGGGCTCAGGGCAGAGGGCTGGGTGTATATGGGTGAGTGTAGGGGAGCAAGGGCACCATGGGGAGGGGTGTCACTGCAGCTGCACATACTAGCTTGCTGCTGCTCTGTGTCCCTTGACTGTCAGGGAATGAGGGGAAATTGCTCAGCGTGCTGCATACTTCTCACTCCTAGCTGCCCAGGAGAGGGGTAGAGGAGAAATCAATGCAGGTGGTGCGTGTGTCGGCCCTCGCTTCCTGACAGGGGAAGCAGAGCAGCAGCAACCAAGTGCATAGGGGGAGGCAGGGGTTCCCAACTTGTGGTCCACGGACCCCTGGTGGTCTGTGATGGTACTGTAGGGGGTCTGCAGAAAGTTTAGGAAAGGAAAAGAAAAGTAAGAATCAGGCCCACCGCAGAACTAGGACCTTCCACCAGGCAATTCTCGCCCAGGGCTTGCCATTCATGCCTGACTACATGCACACTGCCTCCCACTCTCGGGATGCAATCTTGATACCCCAGGGGGCACCATCCATCCATCCTCCCACTGCCAGCTGCACTGCCATTTACGCTCCAGTCTTCCCTCCTCCCAGTCCCGTGGTGGGCTCAATCCTTACTCCCCTCCCCCCTTCCTCCAGGGCTCCGTGCCCAGCAAAGGGTGGAGTGCCAGGGGCAGGAGCTGCCTTTGTCCACAAGAGCCCTCTTGCCGTATCCTCTGTGGATGGGCAGGGGAAGGATGGGGTGGGAGCTCGGGACATGCTGGCTGCTGCTTCCCACCACTCCCCTTGGAGAGTCTGTAAAATTTTAACAGATTGAAAAGGAATTCAGATGCTCGAAAAGTTTGGAAACCACTGGCCTAAGGGAATGCATAATAGATATCTATAAAATCATGACCGGAGAAAGTAAATAAGTATTATGTATCACTTCCCATAAAGAAGTAGGATCACCACATGAAATTAATAGGTAGCGGGTTTCAGACAAACAAAAGTGACACAGTACACAGTCAACCTTTGGCACTCCTTGCCAGAGGATACTGTGAAGTCCATGATTATAACAGGATTCAAACAAGAATTAGATTAGTTCATGGAGAATAGGTCCATCAATGGCTATTAACCAGGAAGAACGGGGATGGTGTCCCTAACCTTAATTTTGACAGAAGCTGAGAATGGGCAACTAGCAGTGATTATCTTTTGTGTATGTTCCCTCTGAAGCATCTGGTATTGACCACCTTTGGAAGATAGTATACTGAGTTAGATGCACCATTGGTCTTGACCCAGTATGACCATTCTTGGACAAGTTGGGCTAGTTACATGGAAGGGTGGCATATGATGCTGGATGTCACTATTTTTCTTAGTGAGGATTTGTGGAAGATTAAAAGAGTACAGTGGCATTTTTAACTAGATGAGGCAAGGATGTGCTGGTCATGTCAGAATGACGCTGGGGCTTAAGTTTGTGATAAAGGTTCAAAGCCTAACTAGGGCTAGAACTTAGTTAGACAATATAATGCCAAAACTGCAAGCTGCTTTCATGCAATTGTTACAAAATGACAAATATTGAGTGAACAACAGATTTCCTAGTAGTGCCCCTGTCTTTTCTCACCAAGAGATCTACAACTATTCATTCTCAGGTAACTTCAATTCTTATACAAAATATTTTGGCCATGTTTGAATCAAAATCCTAAAATTAAGATCTGACCCAAAACTATACCTCCCCCCATCTTTCATTTACCAGTAATTGACTTTGAATAGAAGAGCATGTGAATATGTTGTGTGTGATGGAGCTAGCTAATTAGGAAAGGTGGAACACACTTTCAAAAAGAGGTCAGATTCTGCATGAAAATTAAATCCAGTTGTATTCATTTCAGAGTGCAGAGGAAGAATCCAGATGGGTTGAAGATCTCCTGAAGATGCACACTGCCCGAGTGCGTGACATTGAACAGCTTACGAGCTTGGACTTCTTCCGAAAGACCAGCCGAAGTTACACAGAAATTCTCTCCCTAAAGACATATCTGCATACATTTGAAAGTGAAATTTAACTTTCTAATTTTACTCAGCGCATCCTTTTATCAACTGGTGTATATTTTTATATTGTTTTTATATTTATTAATTTGAAACCAGGATATTAAAAATGTTAGTATTTTAATCCTGTATCAAATCTTAAATATTAAGCCTTTATGACAGTTGTTTTGTTTCTCTAATGTTTAATATAAGTTTGGGGTTTTAGTGTGCTTACAATACTGCAGCTTGCATCCTTAGTCAGTTTTAAGTGGTGCTGCAGAATCGATACTTGCATTGAGGAAATATTAATTTTTCCAGTGCTCCTTTGCCATGTTTGTAGTCCTGTACTGTGTATCAAAATACTGAACATGTAAAATTACATTAATTTACTGTTAACTATGTGACAGACATATTTAAACCCTATAGACAAAAAAGAATCTTAAATATAATAAACCACACATTCAGTTTTTTAATGTCTTACTTTGCTTTCCTTTCAGAGGATAGTTGAGTCACCTGGAAGCTGAGTGCTTCAGGCTTAATGCTGGCGCCAATTTGTCAGGCTTGCAAGTGTGGTTCTGATGTCTGAAGTTACTCTGAATCCAGGGCAGAAGTGGGCAAAATACAGCCTGTGGGGCCGGATCTAGCTGTCAAACTATCACATATGGCCTACCACTGTCCTGTGGCCCAGCGGATGCTTCAGGCAGCTGCCACACCCCGGGGGTCATGTGCTCACAGTCTGCTGCTCGCCCCGGTGGATGGAGGAGCTGTACATGGTGCCATTGCCCCCGGTACAATATCACAGCTCTCATTAGCCATTTTCTAGCCAATGGGAGTTGTCTGAGCTGTGCTTGCAATGCAGGCAGTGAATGGAGGGCCACCTCCCCTAGGCATGTAGCATGCAGAAAACACGTGGTCCTTGCAGGCGGCCGCTTTGAGTGACATGCAGGGTGCGGCAGGCAGGGTACCTGCCTGAAGGTCCTGCTCGGTGGCTGGCCAGGAGCTGCCTAAGGTAAGTGCCTCCCAGCCAAAGCCTGAACCTGGCACGCCACCTGTGCCTTTCCCCAATCCTCTGCCCTTCCTCCTGTTCCTGCCCCACCCCAGGTCACAACCCAAACTCTGCACTCCAAGCCCTGCCCCCATACCCTTCACAGATCCTGAGCCCCAAGCCCTGCCTTGGGTCTCAGCCCTCTCCTACTCTAGGTCACAACCCAAACTCCTACCCACTTCCTGCAACCCCACCCTATGTCTCGGCCCCCTCCCAGACCGTACACCCGCTTCCTGACTCTGCACCCCCTCCTGCACTCCAATCCCTTGTGCAGGTAACAAATCCTTCCTTCACCCAAACTCCCTTCCTGACTCCACACCACACCACCTCCTTCACTCCAGTCCCCTACTCCAAGCTCCCTTCTTCACCCAGCCTCCATCCCAGACCCTGCACCTGCTCCATGGATATCCTGGAAGAGTGCAGCCCTTAACCCCTTACCAAATTCTTAAAGTGGTCTCCCATCAAAAATTATAGCCCACCCCTATCTAGGGCCCCCTTCTGATTTTAAGTGAGCAGGACATAATATGCAGTAAGTCAGCCAGCCATTATTGGCCAGTTAGGCTCCTCTCCTGACCCAACACTGAAATGCTAAGTGGTATCCTCAATCTCTTTCCCCCAACAGACAAGATCACCATATACATGCTGCATTTTGGTGCTCTCTGGCCATGCCCTTTCAATACAGAGAGAGGGAGGATGAGAAAAGGAGCCACTCTGGGTGATGATAGCCAACACATTATCATGGAGGGCAGATGACCCAGAATTTTTCCATATATTTTTTGGGGGGAAGGGTGTTTGGGAGTCATTTTACTTTTGCTATACAAGGAATGTAACCATTCCAACTTTGTGTGCATGCAACGGCATGGTGCCTCAAACTGTGTGTGTTTATAATGTGGCTCTGGTTTGAACAATGGGCTCTGAAAATGGCTGCTTGGGGGTCCTTAGTGGTGATGTGCCTCTGACTGCCAGAGCTAATTTGTTTAGTTTGCAAGTAGATTTGTTCTAATTGACCAGTGCCCCCAAACTCTCTTAGGGCTTGGACAAGCTGGATACTTCCCCTCTCCTAATTAATCCCAAGTGACTGCCTAATTTAATCCTTAAAATCTCTTTTGGCATTACCAGTGCAACTGCATAGTCTGCAGATTGTGCGTTCATAATGCCTGTGTAAACCCCTGGAGTTATGGAATTTGCCCAGGTGTCATTGGGGGTGCAATACTAAAACAATTAAAGTTGTGTAATTTGATTTGCACAGCTTCTGCTATGGGTCTGGAACATGAGGCAACGAATCCCATTAGAACTGCAAACCTGGGCTTAACTGGTGTGGGTAGTGGTTGGTGTTCAACTCAAATACAAGGGAGTAGATTGAATAAAATTGCTCTGGAGATTAGTAGTAAACAATGCAAACTGAAACCCATATTGCCATTCTTAGACCACTGATCTTCAGGATAGTGTGGCCCTTCAGGCTCTGTGGAGGTTTTCCATATTTTGCGTGCTCATCCATAAATATGTGTGTGTGTATATTGGGGTAAGGCAGGAGCATGTTTTAGAACAAGGGGTGGGCAAGAGAGTCTCTGCAGGCCAGACCTGGCCCACCAGGTGGGTTGATCCAACCTTCAGACACCCTGCTGCTCCCCCCGCCCCCAGCTGGCAGTTCTCTAGGCACTAGGGAGGATGGGGCGGGGGAGTGTGTGTGGGGCAAACACTTCATATGCTCCCCATGCCCCCAAGCCAATCAGGGTCTGTGGGCAGGGGAGCATGGGAAGTGTCCTGGCCCCCCTTACTCTCGAGGCCCCACCCCTTCTGGGGTGGCTCGGGGCCACTTCAATAATTTTTGAAGTGGCCCCTCTTCTAAAATTGCCCACCCGTTTTAGAATGAAGGTGGACGAATGGTTTTGGGTGAGGGAATAAGTCTTCTGACTGGAGCCAGTTTTGAGAGAGTTGGAGTGTCAGGTTTTTATGACCTCATTGTAGCAATCGGCACCTTTACATGCAAGAGTGGAGTTAAACCGAAACCAAACAACCCGCGGTTACTATCGCCATTGATTTTCTGAAGAGAATACTTTCAGTACTTTTGAGTAATCCAGCTACCAGGTCTTGGTATTCTATACATTACAGATGCTAAAGTCAGCTTAATTTTATCAATTAACACAATATTCACATTTAATAGGAAGGACTTTCAGATGATAAACTACAGGTCAGACCTTCCTTGTCAGGAAATCCTAGTCCTGAACAATGGAGTTTGCTAGACAAGGGGAGGTCAAGGCTCCCTATCCAGCTGTAGCCTCTGCTTCTGGGTGGGGCTGCACTCCTTGCGACTGCCTTCTGTCCCACACCATGCTGGGTCTACCCAGGGCTGCATTCCTCACGCACCAGCTCCTAGTCAGGGTTATGCCCCCCTGCCACAGCACCGGTCCAGGCTGCATGCCCAGCTAACTCCAGCCCCAGCCAAGGCTGAACTCCCCACCACCAGCCACATCCCCGACTGCGTTCCTGCACTGTGCCAGCCCTGACTGATGCTGTGTTTCCTACAGAGCCAGCTCCAGTTGGGGCGGCACTCCTTGCTGCTAGCCCAGCTATGTTTCTAAATCTGGCCAGCCCAGGCTTTATGGTCCAGCAACATTTGTGGTCCTGCTGGACCATGGATGTTGCCGGACCAGAGAGTCCCGAATTTGAGAGGTTCAACCTGTATCATTGTAACAAAATAATGGCACGTCGCTTTGTTTGCAACATAAAAGTTGTCTCGTGGTTTTCTGGAACACTGAAAGTATTTTATTTTTCTGTAGATTCCAAGCAGGGCTTTCTGCCACCACAAACTTAAATTTCTTACATATCCTACAAATCCTTTAGAATGAAAACAGTTTCCAGTTAAGATTTCCTTAAAATTGATCATAACTCTTATCTAATGTGAACTCATACAAACTTAATCTAAGACCACCAATACTGTGCACATATTCAGGCCAATTTTTAATGATGTAATCCAGGAGTGGGAAACCTTTTTTGGGTTGGTCACTAAACCACAGAAAAATCAGTAGGCTAGATATTGTGTACTCCAGCACTAGTGTGGGATCCCCAAACCTTGGGGACCGGATCCAGGCAAACCGGGGGGTGGCAGGTTGCCAGCCCCTGATGTAATCTCTTTACATTTCCTTCAAATGAAAAACTAATTGCAATGTAACCCTGGAGTATTAGATCTCTAAAAAAATTATTTTGGGGGCACTAGTTACAGAAATGATTGTCTGGATCCCTGCTCTTGTGTTTTAATTTCTTTGAACAATGGTGGCTTAAAGATCAGTGTGTAGAGAAATGTGAAATTTAATTCATAATATCATATTATCAGAGTATACAATGCTTTAGCTTCCATTGTGTCAACAGCCGGGAAGGATACTTACACCTCCTACATTTCACTCTCTTTAGGCCATTTTGAAAACATACATAAAATACCTTAAAAACAATAAGTGACCCCTTAAAGTCTAACAGATGTATTCGGGCATAAGCTGTCATGGGCAAAGACCCACTTTGTTAGATGCAAGACATAGTGGGTCTTTGCCTATCAAAGCTTATGTTCAAATAAATCTGTTAGTCTTTCAGGTGTGACAGCACTCCATTGGTTTTGCAGATACAGACTTACACCGTTACCCCTCTGTGATGTCATAAAATGCCATGTGTTTCTTACTCTGCACTTTCCACCACATATGTGAAGGTGTTACTTTCCAAGTTCTGAGAATACAGAATGGTCACTATCAGGGGAATGAATACTGAATTTGCCTTAGAGGGGCAGGAAATGTCCTGTGTGGTGGTACTTAGTGTTAGAATTCATTATGCTATGCAGAACATTGTGTTATCACAAGTAGCATTACTGGATATTCCTGTGAATGCAGTTGGAGGCCATCCAGACCTTGAGGAATTGTAAGGTGGTGAAAACTGTAGCTATCTTGCATATTACATTGTTTTTCAGCTATCAGGAAAAACCCTCCTTAGATGGCAGAGCTGGTCAGGAATAGGAATTTTAGTTCTACAGAAAATTCTCTTATCTTTTTCCATGCCAGAGGCAAAAATTCCTGCAAAATGAAAATCCTGAGCTTTCACTTTGGGGTGATCAAAACCTGTTGCTTTGACTAATGTTTTGCTTTGATTAATATTTTGACTCATTTCAGTTGGACTCATTGTACACATCAAAATGATAGTTAGTGCAAAATATTTTACCTTGTTTAAATGACATATGCTGATTTCACCCTCCACCTGTGAAATTTTCAGTCAGCATGTTTTGGGAGACTGCTAAACAGGTCCTGGACTTAACCTCAGTGCTGGCTATAGTTCAGTAATGGGACAGTTTTAGTGCTCCTAAAGTGCTCCCCTGTGAGACGAAGGGCTTACTGAAATGTTGGCATTAGCCCTCATGCCATAGAATGCAGTGGTTTTCAAACTTCTAGTCTCATGTCCCTGTAGAAGAAAATTGTTGATGCTGTGGCCAACATAATTTGACTGGAGCACGGGCTCTATGATGGGATGTAGGAGAGGGCTCCAGCTTTGGGGGTGTTCGGGCTAGGGCAGGAAGGGCTTACCTTGAGTGACTCCAGACAGCAGTGCAGCAGGATTTCTGCCTCTTCTGGCACCACAGACCATGCTGTGTTCCAGAAGCAGCCAGCTGCAGACTCCCAGCCAGTGGGAGTGTAGGGCAGAAGCAGTGCATGGAGCCCTGTGTGCACTCTCCCCTCTGCCTCTATCTAGGAGCCAGGACAGCTGCTGGCAGCTTCTGGGGTGCAGAGCTGTTTGCAGTGCCAGGACAGGCAGGTAGCCTGCCTTAGCATCCCCGCTGGTCACCTGATCCACTGCAGCAACAAGATCCAGTGCCTGACATTCCATGACCCAGTACTGGGTTGTGACCCATAGTTTGAAAACCACTGATGTAATGGGTGCATGCCCATGAACGTGTTGGCAAGATCAACCTTGTTGTATGGTTTACAACAAGGTTACAGAACAAACCCCTAAGGGGTCAGCACATCTTTAGATGGAATGTAGCTCCTGACATGTAAAAATCCTTCAAAAAGCACAACTCCATATCTTGCAGTCATCAGCTATTTCAGGATAAGCACAGAATCTTGAACTCAGGAGTTGGCAGGATGCATAATGTAAGGAAGGGGAGAGAGGCTTGACCCATGAGTGATCTTGTAGAACAGCTGGATTTGATATGTTCCTGTGCACCTGTACTACAACACTTTAAACAGTAAAATTTTAAATTTGCTTTGTATTCACCATCTTAAACTACTCAGATGAACCGTTCTTTTTGGAGGATGCTTTCTTGGACCTGAATATATTACTCACAACTCCAATACTGAATAGGAAAAAATCCTTTAAGAACTGTGCATAGGCTCTATCTATATACCCTTCCCTAGATAACTGAGCCGCTGTACATTCTTCTAAATGTTGGGCTGACTAGAGAATCAAAATGCTCCTGATAGAAGTAATCTGTGGCAGGTATTGCAGATCTGCTGAAGTACCTCTGATCTACAAGAGGCTAGTAACTTTTTTCTCTTACAGCAGCATATTTCATCTAGAGATCTTGTGCTGCTGTTACAGTCACAAACTAATGTTCACACCATTCCTGCATTCCTATTGTCTGTGTTGTGGATGTGGAAATGGAGACGCAAAGAGGTGGTCATTTATTCAAGGCTATGTAGTCACCACATCAGCAGTGGGCAGGGAATAGTTCTATATGGGAGGCTAAAGCAGTGTTTCTCAACCAGTGGTTTGAGTACCCTTAGGGCTACTTGAGAGGAGTCTGGGAGGGGGGTAGGGGGTACATCAACACAACTGAAATTTGAAGAAAACTGAATTTTTGTTTTGTTTTATAATGCTTTTTTATTTTTGTACTTTTTACACCCAAAAATTACATCACCCGCCCAGCTATGATTAAGTTGTTTAAACAAATGTGTTGCAATGGTAGAACAATGTTTTGTGTCTGAAAGGTACTGGGGGTACTTATAATTTTTAAAGGGGTACTTTATATATATATAAAAAAAAGGTTGAGAAACACTGGGCTAGAATACCACTCTCTTGTTCTCATGTGCAGATCATCACAATCCTAAATCTCTGCAAGACAGAGTTGCCCAGGGTGAAACATGTATGCATTCTACTATATATTTGAGAGTGTGTGTGTGTCTGTCCCATCTGTCTGAGTCTGTCTGTTCAAGAACTCCTTCTAAATGATAAGAGGTAGGGCCACCAAATGTTGGTATGCAGCTTCCTCTGCTCATAACTTAAAGCAAGGTCAGGGTTTGGTTGTGCCAGGACAGTGGAATGTGTCTGAAATGGGATTGTTGCTTATAAAATGGTAAGAAAGGCGTCTGCTAGCAGGCACACTTACACTGTATAATGACCCTGGGGGAACAGCAAGAGACCAGAGATGGGGATTGGGACAACTATATTCTCATTGGCGTGGCAGGGCTGGAGAAAGGAACAATTGTCTACTATATATTTTAGGGAGTTTGTCTCTGTGTGTTCCTGTGTGTCCCCCAGCAAGGGGGACATGCACTGCTCCCCTTGCCGTGCCTGTTGGAGCTGCAGCAGCCATGGGCAGGCACTTCTTACCTGGCCTAATTGCTGCTGCAGTGAGAAAGGGCTGTGGTTGTCCTCTCTCCCCAGGGCAGCCTGCATGCTGAACCCCTCATCCCAAGCCCCACCCTAAAGAAAAACAAATTATTTCAGCTAAGGAGCAGAGCAATGCTGGGTAAATGCTCTAGTAATTCAATAAAGTGGAAAGTTGATAGTGGAAAGTATATTCCTCATGTGACTTAAATCAAATTTAAAACCAAAATTCCAGAGGCAAAAGCCTAGTACATTGGGTACAGCAAATTAGTGCTGGATTGCACCTCAGTGGGGCTTGTATCCAATCCAACCAAACAACAAATCAAAGTGTTACTGGCAATCCTGGCTCCCTGCCAATGCTCTCTCCAGACTGCAATCTGGGTGCCAAGATTTTCTGGTGGGTTGGGCGGGGGGGGGGGGGGGGGGTCGTCTGGGTATCTTCAGATGCAAACTTTGTCCATGTATAGCCTCCAGCCCCAGTCAATGGATTTTATGTTGGTCTGGCCCTAGGTGGAATGCCATGCAGCTAATGGACCCATTCTGATATAGGGAATATGTGCTGATAAGAAAAGTATATATTGTGAGAGTGAAGCTTCCAGCAAATGGATGATGATCTATTAACTGGGCAGCTTCAAAGTGGATCATATGTGTCTGGTGTGTTTAAAGTTCATCTCCTATTCAAGACAGGAGAAAAGGTATTTTAAACACTGGAAAAAACCTAATCTAGTTTCTTCTTTGCACTTGTTGTGTAAATACAAGATAAGAACAGTATTCCCAAGGTTACTGCAAACAGTCCATCACTACAGAGTGCAAGCTAACATTTACAGAAAATGTATGTTGACTTTCAGCATTGCTGCAGTAAACAAAATCACTTGTTTCCTTGCATTTATGCATTTACGAATCAGAAGTTTTAACCAGTGAGATGTAAACTATGTAAACATTTTACTGAATCTCAGGGCAAAAAGAACAGTCTCTTTAAAGTTTCCCTTTTGCATAATGTAGTGTTCACAATGTACATGCAGGCAGAGAGAATAGTTACTTTTAGGACATGTCAAGCAATTGGAAAAAAAAACATTAATGGTAAGATAACAGTTAATTACAGTTTTAATTGCACTAATAAATACCATTTATTTTAAAAATGTAGAAGTTTTCTGTATTTTCAAATAGACGCTTGGGACAGGTGGCTCCTGGTTGGGGCTGGAGTCTCTCTGGATACTGGGCTCAAAGTTCTAGGTGTCAGTCACTCTCCCTGCTCAAAGCTTCAGCTGGTTTCTCCCTCCCCACCCAGAGGCACACGATTAACACATTAAAATTACTGCATTAATTTTCCTTTCACTTAACCACAGGCATTAACTCTGATTGACAGCCGTGGTTATTTGGAAGCATATTATTAGTATTATTTTCTGAATCTGCTGGTCAAAAGCCAGAGGTAGGTCGCTGTGATTTGTCTTGCTTGTTTCCCCATAGGGAGCTTAGTAGGCAAAGAACTCAGATCAATATTAGTAGTAGAGTTGCTAGAGCTTCTCACTTTCAACAACCAGTGACCATGCAAAATACACCCCGTGTCTGTGTGGATGCCTGGCTCTTTCTCATGGTGTCAATGAGGTAAAGGGCAATCAAACCTGTTGTGAGGAGGAATAGAGCCATGTATACAGCACAGGGCTTTTAAATATCTCTATGCAGGGGGAGGAAGTAGACTGGACTTTAGCTCATTGTAAGATGTCAGGGAAAGATGGGGTTTGTGTCAGCAGCAGAAATATGAGCTGGGAGCTTGGGCAGCCAATGATTTATGTGAAAAGTCCATATCTTTTTAGATGACGAGTATTTTTGTACTCTAACTAGACATGATAGTAACCTATACTTCTCATTTTTAAAACCAACAGCTAAAGGGTTAACAGGCTTCACTGTTTAGGGGCTTGGTCCTACTACCCCTTGCTGTGATGTCAGGCATAACTCTAGTGAAGGCCATGGAGTTATTCCCATGTGATGCTGATGTGAGAGAGAGCAGAATTTGGCCCTGAGAATATAAGCTCTGATGGAGAAGTCAAGGATTCAGAGTCCTAGAATAAACACTTGTACAATTATCCTCTCTAAACCAGTACAATATAATAGATGTAACTGTGGCCAACTTAATAATATCATCCAAACCAAATTCTTGGCATAGACCTCTGTCTACTTTAAACCAAGTCCTCGCTGAGACACAATGGTACAGCGACAGAGATCTTCTTTGTCAAACCTTTGACATCTGATCTTGTTAACTTCAGACTTCCCACACCAAAAAAGCCCTCTCTTCTGGCTAGAGGACTACATATGAAATTTTGGAAGATGTTTCAACGTAAGAGGGCAGGGAGTCAGGAAATATAGAGTCAACGCTGGACATATTACAGCTAGTTATGGCTTTAACTGCAGTGTCTCAGTTGTATCTCAGTGGCTCAGTTATAATTAAACTTTACAATTTTAGTCTGGATGGTCTTTCACACCCTTGGCTTCCCCAAACACTTTGTAAAGTACATTAGCATTTACTCCGGGTAGCATAAAACTCCCAACAGTGAATAACTGCCTATATGATCCGTCTTAGATGGAATTCTCCATTTCCATTAAAAGTCATGCCCTGCAACCTCTCAGAACTATAGCCTTACAATTAAGATATTGATTCTTTTCTAACTCTGTCTTCCTAGGTGATCTTGCACTTGTCAAATAAACAGTTCTGTGCCTTTATTTCCCCATCTGTAGAAATGGGGAGGATAATACTAAACTAACTCTCAGGGATTTTTTTTTTGGGGGGGTGTGTGTTAATCACTGATAGATCAACATAGAAATAGCCACAAAGGAATAAGAAAGGAATATTACCAAAAATGAAGTTTCAGGGGTCCCCTATACCTTGTGGCTTTAAGACCTTCTTAAAATTTAGAAGTCATCTGTTTGGCTTGTTTTAGAATGATACTGTGCAATACTAAATCTGAAGCTAGAGTTTTACCCTTGGGGGAATTACTCATGAACTCTAATTTAGTTTTGGTGCTTCCAACAAATTACTTTTTGTAAATTAACATTTATTAAAAGACATTTTAAAAAAGATGCCAGTTTTGATTTCTGCCCCATAAGTACGGGACCAGTTTATGTAAATGAAAAATTTCATAAGAATGTGTAACATTTAAATCTACTCTGTGTTGGTGGCATCTGTGTGGAACCACTTAAAGTAATCAGGTCTATTAGGTCAATGATCTATAGTATGAACTGGAAATTCTCAGTGCCAGCTTTGACCTGTTAGTACATTAATACAAACTCTTGAGTAAATACAGATTTAACATAACTCCTCAATAGAATACATTGAGTCTCTGGTGACTTGAAGCCAAGTAAGAAAAAGAGCATGAGCATTTATGTCTATACAGGCATAGAACTGATAGGGGAAGCCAGCCTTCCACTAACTTCTGAAATTGGTGCACACTGCATCGTCTGTTGAGGCTGGGGGAAGACTTTCCATAGACTACAATGGGAGCACTGAGTTGGACCTCTAAAATTCACCCCGGTGAATGGGATAACAAAAGGCCTATACAACTCTGTGGAAGGCACTTGTCAAGAAGCTGTGGTGACCCCTCTGCAGAACGTATATTTCAGTAGGTGTTGTTTTTATGGAGACTTTATAAAAACAAAAGTTACAGGGAAACATTTATTCATTTCCTTCTCAGTGTTTTGCTGAAGAAGAAAAGCCGTGTATATATAACGTTTCCAAATTTATATAACTTCTTGGATGCATGAGATTTCAGCCTGAATAAGGCATGCACTTTGTTTCAACTCTATTGCCCTAGTCCTTCCTTTGCCATGAATTATTCTCCCTGTTTTCAGTGAGTTTACAGGTGCATTCTTGAAGCATGGGAGCCCTCCTGTGGCCAAAACAATTATTAAGCATTCCTATAGCTAACACATTTTGGCTACCCCTCTGATTCCTAAAGCTGTTATCCCTGGTTATGCATATAGCCTAATGCCTACAGAAAACCTAACCTGACTGAAGTTAGTGGGAGATTTATTTGAGTGCACAAGAACAGCAAAACTGGAGTTTTAATCTAGTTTTAAATCTACCATTATACTATTAATTAAGGAGAGGTCAGTCAGCCCAGAAAAAAAATCACCTCGTCTGATTTTCTCCTTTTTGTTTTCCCCCTTTTGATCTTGTGATCTGCGAATTCTCTAGCAATCATTCACCATATCTGCAACTTTCCCCCTCACTCAATGCGGTTTTCTTTTCATGGAGCTGGCTGGAGTTAAATTCCTGCCCATTTAACTTTTGACAGCACCCTTTGACTCCTTGATGATGTGTGATCCTGCTAAAATAGTATACAGTTATACAGCACTTAGCACAATGGGTTTGAACTTGGCAGTGATCTTGAGATGCTACCACAATATCAAAGTTTGCTATGCAGAGGGTGAGCACAAGTGCTAGGTACCACTTTGAAGTCTTGCAAAGAGCAGTGCAGGTTAAATAGGAGTGGCAGTGCCTTGTTTGTTCCTTAGGTGATGTTCAGGAAGGATTCAGATAGGTCTTGCACAGGCCCTGGGGTGAATTTCACCCTGAAAACAGTTGCAAATAGATTTAAATCACATAAAGAAAACTTTGCAAATTTATTCCTGGAAAAGAATAGGGGCTATTTATTCCTGTATTAATTTTATGCATTTGGATTTAGGAATAAGTCCCTGTTTTATGCTCAGCGCATGCTAGCCGTAATTCTAGGTGTAAAGAAAGGTATGTAGTAGCTGGTATTTCCCAGTCTATTAAAAACACACCTGCAAATAAAATGGGCACCAAAAAACAAAACAAAACCCACAGCAAAAAATGAAACGAATACAAAACCTCACATCCATCTAGCAGCCACTCCATCCCCAAATACTTCATGTAAATCCTTCCCTAAGGAACTTAAGGAACGTTCACACTGCAATTGCATTCTTTCACAAGTAAATCGAAAGAACAGAGGGGTTTTTGTGTTATTGGTAATCCTCATTCTACAATGAAGAATGCCTTTTTGTGAAAGAGCTATTTCACAAAAAGGCATGTGTGGATGAGGAAGAGAGAGTTTTTTTGAAAGAAGAGGGAAGAAGAAAAAGCACAGGTGCCCTAGTGGCCACTCCGTCCACAGTAATCACAGCTTACAAGTGAGAGAGCGTCCGGGCATGTTGGACGCTATCTTTTGAAAAAGTGCATTGCTTTTTCGACGTGCTTTTGCAATGCGGACGCGCTCTTTGGCAAGAAGTTTTTTCAGCTTCCTAAAAAATCTTCTTGCGCAAGAAGCCTGTAGTCTACATACAGCCTAACTATGCTCAGTGGAGGTCTAGACAACACAACAGTGGGGAAAAAACCCAACACCTTGTCAACACTAAAGTCATATCTTTAAAAGTTGGGTGCTTAAAGGTAGACATCTTGCCAGAGTTGCTGAACATCGGTAGCTCCCCCTGGCTTCAATGAACTTCAGTTTGTTTGTTACTTAGCAACTCTGAAAATCTGGCCACGTAGGCCCCAGTTCAACAGTCCTCTCCCTTGTCAACAAAGCTTTTAAACATATGCTTAACTTTACAGTGCTACTGATTTAGATGGGACATGAGCATGTATTTACACTTAAGCATGTATTTAAATACTTCTAAATATGGATTTAGGCACCTAACTTAATCTGTTCGAAAATTTGACCATCAAGATACCACTGCTGCTACCACCAGAAACAAGTGCACTGCCATTGCAATACACCTGTTCAATGAAAGGTAAAAGATACTTTTCTTCAAACAGATTCAGAGCATTTTGATGACTTAACAGTGGTCAAGAAAACAAATGATGCAAAATAAAAGATATGACCTGTTTCTTATTCATAACAGCTATAGACAAGGTATACCTAGACTTTAGTAAAGCATTTGATATGGTCTCACATGACCTTTCATCAATAAACTAGGCAAATACAACCTACTATAGATGTGGCTACTATAAGGTGCATAACTGACTGGATAATAGTTCTCAGAGAGTAGTTATTAATGGTTCACAATCATGGTGGACGGGAATAACAAGTGGGCTTCTGCAGGAATCTGTTTTGGGACTGGTTTTTCTCAATATCTTCATCAACGATTTAGATCATGCAGTGGAGAGTATGTTTATTAAGTTTGCAGATGATACCAAACTGGGAGGGGTTGCGAGTGCTTTGGAGGATAGGGTCATAATCAGGGGTCGACAAATTATGGAAAACCCTACTCTCCAGACAAAAAAGGGAAGAGGGAGAGAAGTAGGTCTGGGGTGCAGGGGAGGTGTGGGGAACGGGCAGCGCGAAGACAAAGGGGGGCTGGGGCTGTGGCAAAACTGGAGCCAGCGGGGCGGGCCCTGGCTGCGCCACACGCCACAGCCAGCTCCCAGGGACACGCGGCCAGAGCCAACCTGCTGCAGCCCTTTAAAATCAGCGGGGACAGCTCATGCCATAAGAACATAAGAACGGCCATACTGGGTCAGACCAAAGGTCCATCTAGCCCAGTATCCTGTCTACCGACAGTGGCCAACACCAGGTGCCCCAGAGAGGGTGGACCAAAGACAATGATCAAGCGATTTGTCTCCTGCCATCCCTCTCCATCCTCTGACAAACAGAGGCCAAGGACACCATTTTATCCCCTGGCTAATAGCCTTTTATGGACCTAACCTCCATGAAATTATCTAGTTTCTCTTTAAACTCTATTATAGTCCTAGCCTTCACAGCCTCCTCTGACAAGGAGTTCCACAGGTTGACTACACGCTGTGTGAAGAACTTTTATTAGTTTTAAACCTGCTACCCATTAATTTCATTTGGTGTCCGCTAGTTCTTCTATTTAGGGAACTAATAAATAACTTTTCTTTATCAGCCCTCTCCACACCACTCATGATTTTATAAACCTCAATCATATCCCCCCTCAGTCTCCTCTTTTCTAAACTGAAAAGTCCCAGTCGCTTTAACCTCTCCTCATATGGGACCCGTTCCAAACCCCTAATCATTTTAGTTGCCCTTTTCTGAACCCTTTCCAAGGCCAAAATATCTTTTTTGAGGTGAGGAAACCACATCTGTACACGGTATTCAAGATGTGGGCGTACCATAGTTTTATACAGGGCAGTAAGATATTCTGGGTCTTATTTTCTATCCCTTTCCTAATAATTCCTAGCATCCTGTTTGCCTTTTTGACCGACGCTGCACTCTGTGTGGAAGTTTTCAGAGAACTGTCCACGATAACTCCAAGATCTCTTTCCTGATTTGTCGTAGCCAAATTAGCCCCCATCATACTGTACGTATAGTTGGGGTTATTTTTCCCGATGTGCATTACTTTACACTTATCCACATTAAATTTCATTTGCCATTTTGTTGCCCAATCACTCAGTTTGGTGAGATCTTCTTGGAGTCCCTCACAGTCTGCTTCTGTCTTGACTATCCTAAACAGTTTGGTATCATCTGCAAACTTTACTACCTCACTGCTTACCCCTTTCTCCAGATCATTTATGAATAAGTTGAAAAGGATTGGTCCCAGGACTGACCCTTGGGGTACACCACTAGTTACCGTCTCCAATCTGAAAATTTACCATTTATTCCTACCCTTTGTTTCCTGTCTTTTAACCAGTTCTCAATCCAAGAAAGGACCTTCCCTCTTATCCCATGGCCATGTAATTTACACAAGAGCCTTTGGTGAGGGACCTTGTCAAAGGCTTTCTGAAAATCCAAGTATACTATATCTACTGGATCCCCCTTGTCCGCATATTTGTTAACCCCTTCAAAGAACTCGGAGGGTATGTCTACACTACCCCGCTAGTTCGAACTAGCGGGGTAATGTATGCATACCGCACTTGCTAATGAAGCCCGGGATTTGAATTTCCCGGGCTTCATTAGCATAAGCGGGGAGCCGCCATTTTTAAATCCCCGCTGCTTCGAACCCCGTGTAGCGCGGCTACACGGGGCTCGAACTAGGTAGTTCGGACTAGGGTCCTATTCCGAACTACCGTTACTCCTCATGAAACGAGGTGTACCGGTAGTTCGGAATAGGCACCCTAGTCCGAACTACCTAGTTCGAGCCCCGTGTAGCCGTGCTACATGGGGTTCGAAGCAGCGGGGATTTAAAAATGGCGGCTCCCCGCTTATGCTAATGAAGCCCGGGAAATTCAAATCCCGGGCTTCATTAGCAAGTGCGGTATGCATACATTACCCTCCTAGTTCAAACTAGGAGGGTAGTGTAGACATACCCTAACAGATTAGTAAGACAGGATTTCCCTTTACAGAAACCATGTTGACTTTTGTCCAACAAATTATGTTCTTCTACATGCTTCACAATTTTATTCTTTACTATTGTTTCAACTAATTTGTCCGGTACTGAAGTTAGACTTACCGGTCTGTAATTGCCAGGATCGCCTCTAGAGCCCTTTTTAAATATTGGTGTCACGTTGGCTACCTTCCAGTCATTAGGTACGGAAGCCGATTTAAAGGATAGGTTACAAACCACAGATAATAGCTCAGCAATTTCCCATTTGAGTTCTTTTAGAACCCTTGGATGAATGCCATCCAGTCCCGGAGATTGTTAACATTAAGTTTTTCTATTTGTTCCAAAACCTCCTCTAATGACACTTCAATCCGGACAGTTCCTCAGATTGATCACCCACAAAGGACGGTGCAGATTCAGGAATCTCCCCAACGTCCTCAGCCGTGAAGACTGAAGCAACGAAATCATTTAGTTTCTCCGCAATGGCTTTATTGTCCTTGATTGCTCCTTTTATAGCTCGATCATCTAGGGGACCCACAGGTTTTTTAGCAGGCTTCCTGCTTCTAATGTACTTAAAAAACATTTTGTTATTTCTTTTTGAGTTTTTGGCTAGCTGTTCCTCAAAATCTTTTTTTGCTTTTCTTATTACCTGTTTACACTTGATTTGACAGTGTTTATGTTCCTTTCTATTTATCTCACTAGGATTGGACTTCTACTTCTTAAAAGATACCTTTTTGTCCCTCACTGCTTCTTTTACATGGTGGTTAAGCCACGGTGATTCTTTTTTAGGTCTCTTGCTATGTTTTTTAATTTGGCGTCCTGGCATCCCGCCCTGCCCCTGCACTCGCCAGCTGGAAAAATCTACTTGCCACAGGCTAACGGGCGAGTGCATTTGTTGAGCCCTGCTCATAATTCAAAATGATCTGGAGAAACTGGAGAAATGGTCTGAGGTAAATAGTATGAAGTTTAATAAGGTCAAATGCAAAGTACTCCACAGGAAAAATCAGATTCACATGTACAGAATGGGAAACAGTTGTCTAGGAAGGAGTAGTGCAAAAAGAGATCTAGGGGTCATAGCGAACCATACGCTAAATATGAGTTAACAGTGAAACACTGTTGGAAAAAAAGCAAACATGATTCTGGGATGCTTTAACAGGATTGTTGTAAGCAAGACACTAGAAGTCATTCTTCCACTCTACTCTGCACTGATTAGACCTTAGTTGGAGTTCTGGACACCACATTTCAAGAAAGATGTGAAGAAATTGGAGTAGGTGCAAAGAAGAGCAACAAAATGACTAAAGGTCTAGAAAACATGACCTATGAGGGAAGATTGAAAGAATTGGGCTTGTTTAGTTTAGAAAAGAGAAGACTGAGAGGGGACATGATAGTGGTTCTCACGTATTTAAAAGGGTATTACAAGGGGAGGGAGAAAAATTATCCTTGGCTTCAGATGATAGGACAAGAAGCAATTGGCTTAAATTGCAGTAAGGCAAGTTTAGGTTGGACATTAGGAAAAACTTCCTAACTATCAGGGTGGTTAAACACTGGAATAAGTTGCCTAGAGAGGTTGTGGAATCTCCGTCACTGGAGATATTTAAAGCAGGTTTGATAGACATCTATCAGGGACGCTTTAGATGGTGCTTGGTCCTGCTGTGAGGGCAGGGGACTGGTCTTGATGATCTCTAGAGGTCCTTTCCATTTCTAGTATTCAATGATTTTATGATTCTATAAGGTTATATTTTTTGCATAAGCATGCTTATACATTTAGAATATAAGCTATTATTCTGGAAGACTCCAACAAAACACAGGAAAGAGAAGTGGGTTTGGCATCATACAGTTTCAGTCTATTTTATAGTCTGAAATTACTCAGAAATTGAGGGAAAATTACTAATTAGGTCATCTTGTCCCTTCCTTAGCTAACATTTGCTACAATATGTTCTTAGTTTTAAAGGAAACAAGTGATGGGCTTCTCACCACTTCCATTGGCAGTCTCATTCCATATGCTAAAAAATGTCATTGTCAGGATTTTTTTCCCGATGTGCACCCACATTTTTCCCTTGCTCATTTTCATCCAGTTGGTCCCAATTAAAATATCTGGCTCCAACCTAACCAACCCCTTTTCTACCAACATCTATTTTTCTGCTTGCTTTTCATCTTTTTAAAATATCAGTTCTTGTTTTCCTCAATTTTCCAAGAGGTGTTCTTGGAGAAGCAAAAGAACTTGAATAAGAGCCTGTACAGTACTTAGTAGAAGGAGTTAGAATAGGGGACCTTTAAAAGAAAAATCTTTTCTTCTGTGCATATCTAGGTAGGCACTAATGTGAACAGCAATATTTCTTTTCTGAAAGGACTATACTCTTGGCTTTCCTTCCACTCTTGTTTTACACTGTTCCTCAAACCCTGATCCTCTGCTAGGAATTGCTCTTGTCCTTTGCTCTGTAGAGAAGCATTGACAAGCAATTCAGAAACCATAGAATTGAGGGAACCAGAACGGTCCCATCCATAGGATGGTTCTGGGCAGCCACTCCAGGCCCTATGCTTTTGGGGGCCCCACCCAGGCTGCCCCAACTGATTACCTGGTGTTGTATATTGGGTTGTAGATATAGATCTTGTTGTTATGGTAACTGAGTAGGTCACTGGGGTCAGCCCAGCTAGTCTGGGCTGACCCCAGAGAGCTGGAGTAGGTGCAAGTGTCCATTTTATTGCATAGCACAGAACTCACTAGAACAAGCCCAGACTAGCTGGGCTGACCCCAGTGACCTACTCAGTTACCATAACAACAAGATCTATATCTACAACCCAATATACAACACCTGGGGCCAGGGGCTTGATGCGGGGCAGCAGTTGGGGAACCCCCCCCCCCCCCGCACTCATCACCCTACCACCCTCTCCCAGACCACAGCACTTGGCTTCTCAGCAGGAGTGGGAAACAAAGCACCCCAGCCCCAGCGTTCTTTGCTTCTCACCGCTGCAGAGAAGTGGGGTGCAGCGGTCAGGGAGAGTGGTGAGGCAGGGTGGAGTAGAACAGGCTTCCAGGCTGCTCTGGTTCCCATAGCCACGGTGAGTGCAGGGGGGGCCACCACTCCTGCCACCCTGTGCCAGGTCATCCATAATCCCTGAGCGGGGGGAGGGAGCAAGGGAGCGGGGTGAGGGCGGAGCAAGGTTGGGGCTTAGGGAAGAGATGGGGGAGGGGGGAGCCTGTGGTGGGCAGGGGTTGCCCTCAACCCTGTGCCCACCTTGGGATGGCCCTGGAAGGAACAACAGGATTGGTCCCCAAACTGGCAAGTCATGGATTCGTCCTGATTATCTAATCTGTCTATATCTAGTAAATCCATCAATGTAATTTCCAGGTTACACTGCAGATAAATAATTAAACAGACATTGGAGCACATGCATGGATGAGAATCACTTCTGTGCCAATGAAATGCATTAATCACCAGTGTTAGGGAGATTCCCAAACTTGAGCCGTTCATTTTATATGATGAATCTAAGGAACATCCCAGATTTTAGGTGGCAGAGTAAGTTCTGGGAAAAAATGATAAGCTAAATAGTAATGTGTCACCAGGGACAGATAATATGCACCCAAGATTTCTGAAGGAATTCAAATATGAAATTGCAGAATTACCAACTGTAGTTTGTAACCTGGATGATAGCTGATGTAACACCAATTTTTAAAGGGCTCTAAAGGTGATTCTAGCAATTACGTGCTGGTAAGCCTGACTTCAGTAGTGGGCAAACTAGCTGAAATTATTGTAAAGATCAGAATTATCAGATACCTAGATGCACACGATTTGGTGGGAAGAGTTTACATTGTTTCTCTAAAGGGAAATCATACAGCTATTGGCCAGGCTAGGTAGGGATGGTGTCCCTATTTTCTGTTTGCTAGCAGCTGGGAATGGGCAACAAGATACGGATCACTTGATGATTACCTGTTCTGATCATTCTCTCTGGGGCATCTGGCACCGGCCACTGTTGAAAGACTGGACACTGGCCTAGATGAATCGCTAGTATGACCAGATATGCCTCTCATGTTCTTTTTTGCTTTCTCTCTCAAGGCTTTGATATAAAAGTGGATGAGTTTCTACAGAAGAGATTGAGAAAATTCAGATAGAATGTCCCATAGTCCAGTGAGTAGGACACGCCGATTGATGCGAGACATCTGAGTTCAATTCCCCAGCCTCTTTCTCTACCTGATGTACAGCAGGTATTTGAAATACAGTGTGGGAAATTGAAGTTCAGCTCCTGTTGTGCATCAGGCAGGCGGGCAGTGGTGGCAACACCACTTCCTCTAGTGGGTGGTTTGTGAATGACACCTAATTTTGTCCCTTCCACTCCTTCGACCCCCTATCTGCCGCTCTCCTCCCGCCCAGAAAGGATTTTTTGGAAACTTTTCAGTAAGTTTGTGTCAAATCTGAGAATAAATTTGAGTTGACCAAAAATACATTATGATGGTGCTGTTCACCAAAAAGTTTCACCAGTTCAGAGATATTAATTGTTATTAGGCAGGTAGCCTTAAAATGTGTATGCACTGTGCTTTACCAGCTGTATATAAATATTTTCTCATTTATTTCAGGATTTCAGAGGCAGCTCAGTGTGTTGAAAACTCAGATAGACCTGGATAATCTCTGTTAAGGAATAATTCCTGTTAACCTGATAATAATAGGCTACTCTACATTAAAACATGTGCTGTTTCTCCAATGTATTAGAAGCCCAAGGCCCTCTATGTAGTAATGCCAGCTGTGGCTATGATATACTTTTCCTCTGGAAAGAAATCAGAGTTTCCAGTTTTCCAAGTCTCTCTGTCTAACCATGTTCTTGGCAAATAATTCAATCATTGCTCACAGTTGCTAACCTGTACTAAAAATAATGTGATTGATTTTCCAGAAATGGTGAGATACTGTTGAAAACAACCTTTGATCTTTATAAATAGGTTTTATTTCTGACAGCTACAAAATATACATATATTATTTGTCTTTTGCATTTCTATACCTATTTTCTGAATGTTGGAAAAGTAATTGCATTATTAGTTTGGGCTTTTAATATGCTCTGTGATTTGCTTTTGTTCTTTTCTAATTGTCAGGTGGTCTGGTGGTAAAACCTCATATTTACTGAAAGTAGAAAAGAAAAAGAAAAATGTACAGAAGGAAATGTAATAATAATTATGGAGTTGTGAGTGGATCTGAAAAATAGAGAATAAACATGGAATGATTAGTCCCCAATTGAACATCAGCATTTCTCAGTCTGTCAGCTACAGGGCTTTTCATAAATAGTATCTTCCCATTCTGATAAAATAGAGAATTTTAGTATTTGATAAGGGATGCTTGATATTGTGGAGCAGTGGTCAGAACAAGCCATGTATTTTCAGAATGGCTTGAAGTTTGCTTCATTTATTATGAAAGCCAAGAAACATGTTTCTGTGGAGTTTGAAGAAAATTAGTGAAACTACTTTTGTTACAGGTCATTTCAAATGTTACACTGATTTGAAATTTTGATTGTCGTCTGGTCCCCTCTAGGTAATAAACAAATTGCTACTGTGACTTCAAACTTAACTGTCCTTGAACATTTGTGTGCAGTCTATAGATCTAAGAATAGACCTACTTAAGCTAAAGATATTTATAATTTCTCACACACAACAATTATAGTTTGAAATACATCAATTATCAACCTCAAGGATTTTGTGAGATGTAGAGATACTTTGCTGAATCACCAAAGTAGTCAGATCAGGTAAGTCTCTTTACAACCAGCAAATGGATAAAAGAGCCTTTTAAAACATCATGAGGTTTTTGTTTGTTTGTTTGTTTTTCATAAGATTCTATTAATCTAAATTGAATGGTGTGTGTAATTTTGCACTGTCCTCCTCTAGGAAGTAATTGATCAATATCAGTTCTTGAGTTGACACAACAAATCTCAAGCATTGCTGTTTGTTCTTACAAAGAAATACTAGCTGTCCTTTGTTTACCAATCATTAGTAATCCCTGAGGTTTAGATTTTTTTTTCTATTGTATGGTGAAAGTTTGTCTGCTAGTGTAAAATGTCCACAGTGTCCACAGTAGCATTACTACTAAAGCCATTTGTCCTACATTGCAATGCTGAATTTGGATTTTATAAACATTATTGTATAGTAGAGTTTATTGTAGTAACAGTTGCCTGCTGGCCTTTTTTATCTCTTGTTTTGACTCACAACTTTGTGGGTAAATTCTGCTTTGGAGACGAAATTTTCTGTACTTGGTCTCAGCCTAAGATTCAGATGAGATTTAGAATGTTAGTGTAAAATTTTTGTAACTATTTGTATATTATCTCTGTATGGTAAAATACCCAAACAGTAAAGCATGAAATCTTCAACTTCATTTATGGCTGGACCATTCAGGTTTGGTGACTGAAACAAAATAACAAAACAAAAGCAAACAAACAAAACACAGCAAAAAAAGAAATCCTAGTTAGTCAAACAAAAAAGTTACACCCCAAAATTTTCATCCTGTGTGGCTAGCCCTAATCTATATTTATTAAAATAATTTATCCAAAACATATCGAAGCTGCTCTAATAAATAAAACTCTCTGAAATCACAGTTAGCAGAAGACTGGGAGCAGTGTGTGTGTGTGTGTGTGACACAGAGAGAGATTATAGATTAATATGTATGCAAGATAAATAAGGTAATAAAAATAAAAATTAGAGAACAGGCCCCCATAATCCTGTGTGCTCCCAAGGGAGGGAGTGGGATGGGGTGGGGCTTAGGAAGGAGTGGAGCAAGGGTGGGGTGGAGCCTTGTGCGTGGGGTGTTACCCTGGGCTTGGAGCACTGGGGAGAAGGGTTGCCTTAAACCTCTTGCCTCCCTTCGGGGCAGCCCTGAATATAATAAACATTTGCCCCAATGCTTTTGGCCAAAATGTTTCCCTATCGGTTTCCTATGCCATGTCTTACCTAGGTTTCCACCCTTATCTCTGAAGACCACTATTTCTGTTATGCTCAGTGTTCCCTCTAATATTTTTCCACCCCGCTCCACCCACATGCAGAATGAATGTTGTGCTACATCACTTCTATAATGATGAACACTGGGGGACTGAGGGATGATATGTGGGGAGACAGCTTTGAAGTGCGGCTGGGAATGATGTGTTTGGGATGCAGGCTGCCCTGTGGTTACTGCATGAAGAGATGACTCCCACCCCAGCTCTCCTGAGCTGCAGCAGCACCTGAGCTGAGGGAGCAGTAGTGCCTCTTCCCTCTTCCCCCACAGCAGGTCTGGTGCAGGCGGGGTGGGAGCCAGAGGAGGGATGCCTCTCCCACAGCCATGGCAGGTCCATGCTGGGGCTGGACTGGGGCTTCAGGAGAGGTCTCTCCTCCTGGGCCCCATGAGCTGTGAGTATACAATTTGGGAAGTTTTTGGTTGTCTTCAAATGCTGCTGTGTGTAATACAAAACATTGGAGCTGGTCTAAATTTTTCCAACAGAACAATATGTCCCTTAGAAAATACCATTTAATCAAAATAAAAACATTCCTTGGACATATGTTAACTCTTACAAAAATTGAAACAAACATTTTGACATGATCATGCATTCTGATTTGTATTTTATACTAGCACCATGCCAAATAAACCACCATCCGGGCAGTCTGCACGCAACAATTTCCTTGGTTGTATGAGGGAAATTAGTTGTAGAGGCATGATAGTCATTGTATGCATCACCTCTTATATCACAATGATCTAGAACATGGCATGGTATAAATCAGTGTTTCACATACTTACTTGATCACTCACATCTCTTGTATGTGTTGTAACACTTACAATCCCCTCCACTACCCCCACCAGCCACCCGGCCAGCAACCAACGCTGCCTTCAGCTCTGAAGGCAGCGTCACCAGCAGCAGCAGCAGCAGCAGCAGCAGCATGAAGTCAGCGTGTCAATACCATAACATGCAACCTTTACTTCTCCATTGCTGTTGACTCTGGTGCTGCTTTCAGAGCTGGGCACCTGGCCAGCAGCTGCCACTCTATAGCTACCCAGCTCTGAATGTGCACAGTAAAATTTTCCCTCTAAATCTTCTCAGGCCCCAGAACACATTCTCTGCTGCCCTAAGGGGGGTGTCCACCAGGCTGAGAACCTCTCATATAGATCAGGGAGTAGTCAAGAGGTTGATCACACATCAAATCTGGACTGCTAGATGCTTTTGAACAGACTCCAAAATCTTTTTATTTATCATTATTATTTTTTATTACAGGTTGGACCTCCCTGGTCCAGCATCCTTGGTACCTGACCGGTCCCAAATAAGGGGATTTGCCAGACCAGGGGAGGTCCTTGTCATTGTCTTCTCAGCTCCTCACTCCTCCCTACTTCCGACTGCTTCTGGCCTGTGCCTGACTTTGCTGCCCCCAGGCTCTGGTTCTGGCCCTGGCTGTACTGCTGCTGGGCTCTGGAACCAGCTTCTCCGCTTCCAGCCCAGATGGGGCTCCCCAGGGGCTGGAGCTCTCCGCTGTACCACCAAAGCTGGGGCCGGGGCTTCCTGCTGTGTGGCTGGGGCCAAAACTCCCCACTGCTGCTGGGGCCAGGCCCAAAGCTTCTCACTGCACTGCCAGACCTGCTGCCACTGGGGTCAGGGTTGGAGCTCCCCACTGCCCCATCAAACCCCTCCTACCATGGGCCCCCTTACTGCACTTCCAGACTTGCCACCAGACCTCTCTATCCCTGGGTTCTGTGGCCAAGCAACATTTGTGATCCTGCCAGACCACAGATGTTGCTGAACCAGAGAGTTGGTTTAGGGAGGTACAACTGGTATTTTCTCTGGAATCTGGACTTTGATTGAGTGACTTTGACCAAGAAATGTGGACCTTGACAAAAATTAAACTACCCTTGGTACACGTCTGACTGTAGCTGCATACCAGCCGAACATCATTCATAAAGTCAAAATGGCTGAACTTAAAAATTGGACAGTAATAGACCTTAAAACACAGTGGTGACTGAATCTGATGTTGTTCTAACCAAAAAGAACTCTCAAACATGCTTATAGATGTTTCCATTGCTTTATCCTGATTCAAGAGACTTTATAGGTTTCAGAGTGACAAGGAGACCATGACAATCTTGGAATCTTATATACAGATGATATTATAAATTATAAAATAAAAAAGGTGAAGTCCAAATTAAACATTTGAAATGTATTGAAAATAATTTTTTGATTGTCCCAAATTGATTTTTTCCTCAAAAATATATGGAGGGAAGCATGTGGGGTCCCATCCCTGGAAAGAGAGAGTGGAATTGAGGCACTTCTGAGGAGAGAGGATGAAAACATTTGAAATATCATGATAGGGAGGAAGGAATATTTATTTTTCACATAAATATTTTTTTTAAATGTTTGCGTATTCTGACCCCTTCTACTTCCTCTTCTCCAGAAGTTGCCAGTAGATGAGTTAAGAAAGATGCATTCGGGAACTATTGCTACTAGCAGTGAAAGCCCATTTTTTTAATCTCTTGTGGGCAATTAAATGCAGAAAATTGTGTAAGAATCAGTTCTCTGGTAAAATCAGTTTATATTCACATTTCAGTTATCCATATTTCAGCAGAAGAAACTCCAAGCATGATTAATTTTTAATTGCCTGACAGCTCCAAAAATATATACACAAATTCTAAAAGGATTTAATAATATGAATGCTAGGTTGAATGTGCTACTCTGTTGGGGAGAGAGAGGATGGCTACAGACTCTCTGCACTCTGCAAAGCCACAGTGAAAGACAAAAAAGTAAATTGCTATACCGAAGCACCCAAGTAAAAGAAGCCTAATTTTTTTCTGAGATGCTGAAGAGCCAAGGAACTCGTAGCTTCCACTGAATACTGGGCACTCAGTTCCTCCAACAATAAGGCCACACTTATCCTGAGACTGTGTGACCTAAGAACCTTTTAATGCTCACTGGCAACGGGGGTGCAGAAGGGTTCCAGAACTCTCTTGGCTTTAACATATACATTCTAGTTCACCACAGAATGCCATGTGAGGTCTCAAATGAAAGCCGATGTCATACCGGGCATCGGAATCAGTGTGAAACGTATTATGTACTTATACTGAAAACATGTTTAGAAGGTCAGTATCAAGGTCTGGTTACCAATGTGGGTGAAAGATGGAGGTTCTGTCAGATGGGGGATGTTTAGCCTTCTGTTTCTTTACATGTAAACTGAGCTTTGTCTCATTCCCAGTGGGCTTCCTAGCACCCGTCTGAGTTGAAAGCAAATGAAGGATTGTCAGAACTTCAGAAATAAATTAATGGGAAGCGAAAACCAGTGAGGGGGAGAGTTTTATGTTCAGATCTGTAAGCAGTTATATTAGTGCCTGGGGCAAGAGATGCATGGGGGAGCATGCGGGCGTCATATACCCCCCATACCTGCTTTCCAGTTAGCACAGAGGGGAAAATGCACCTCATTGTTTGAAAACCATCACCTCCTGCCAGCAGCTGGCGGGTAGGAAACTGGTGGCCACTGCTTGGGCCCCTGGCTCTCCATGCTGTGAGAGCCTGGGGCACTGTCTGGCTGCCTGGCAGCTCTCCCTCCCTAAGCTGGGCTGCCTCTGAATGACTGGGCAGTTGGCCAAGGTCCAAGTAGCACCCCATCTTTTCCCTCTCCGCTGAAGGAGCCAGCTGCTGGTTGGAACTCCTGCTTGGGTGCAGCACCTGGCTGCCACGAGAGGTTTGCTGGGCAAGCACACATTTATTTAATACAGACTTGTTTGCCAACTTCTGCTCAAGCCGGGCTTTTGGGTTTGAAACATATGTTAATAACACCATGTCAGGAAATCTTATAATGTCACATACAATGTTTCCATACATATTTTATCAGGACAATACTGACCAGCAAATTATGAATTTTCAAATGATACCTTATAAAGCATACCTTGCACAAAAGTAATTATAATAGTCTATAGGGTAGTAGGGGGTGTACTCTGTTATAGTCCTAAAGTGAAAATGCTAAATTTTCCAGTGCAATGTATAATTTTGTTCATTTCCTCACCTTAGAAAAGTGCAGCCTTTTTATGTGTTTCTGCACAGTCACATTTATTTAAATTCCTTTCTCCAGTATGGAGAATGAACTTCTGTACTAATGGTAAGAGGGCAGCATGTCACAGAGGGCAGCAATGGTAAGAGGGCAGCATGTCACATATTATGGGCAAAGACAAGTGTTAACATCAATAGTTCACTGAGGATAGAAAACGTTTGCTTTTCAGAGTGTTTGTGTAAGTCAAGGAAATTTACATAATTCAAGGAAGATTAGTGAGTGTAAAAATAAACCTCTATGACTCCTCCGTCTCTTGTCAATATTCGTTAGAGCTCTTCTTGCTTTCTGGTGTCCTTTGGAAATGTTGTAATATTCAAAAAAGGACAGAAAGAGAGCATAATAATGCAAGATTCTGCTACAATCACATAAAAATGAATTTAATTTAGTGGGCCAAGATCATCCCTCAAAGAACTCAATTTATTGACTCTGTTAGAGTTGTGTAAGGAATGAATTTCTCTCCATGTGCTTGACTTGGGGCAAATACTGTAGTCGGTCTTTAACAAATAACATTTAATAAGTGATGTATAGTGACTTCTGTTCTGTAATCTTTTTTCCAGATATTTTTCTGTTGCCTTTTTCTTGCTCCTTCCCTCTTCCATGTAGGCATGTGTGAGAGAGTGTCCTTTGCACTGCAGTGATCGTAAAAAGAGTAGAGCTTGGTGTGTAGAGAAAAGGACTTAGAAAAAAGGACTTGCAAACTCTCTTTCTAGCTTTGCCACTGATTCAGTACATAACCCTGGGACAAGTCACTACATTGTTTTGTGTCCATGTTGGTAACAGAGCTATCACTTCCTAAAGGACAAGAATTAAAGAAAAGCACTCCTAAGCCCAACTTAGGAAGCATCAAAGCATTAAATTTCATATAAATATCTTTATTGCTTAACCCAATGGTATTCACTGACTCAGGAGTCATTTTTGCAACCACCTTTAATCAAAAGCACCATATGACTACTGTATGCCCTGTGCACCACCCCACCAAGCACATTCATACATCAATATTAAAGATATAATTAAATATAACCAAATACATTTTCAAATACATTTTCAATACCACAAAAACTAAAATTTAACTAATTTATTTATTGCCTGCATTTAATTGCCTATCTGTCAGATTTTTGAATTGGGTAATGGAATTGTTGCATATTAAGCGGATGCGTGGGCTGCACATTGTATTACAGCAGGCTTAAAAAGACTATGGGTATGTCTACACTACAGCACTAATTCAAACTAACTTAATTCGAATTAGTTAATTCGAACTAAGCTAATTCAAACTAGTGAAGTCATTCTGCCGCTCTACTCTGCACTAGTTAGGCCTCAGCTGGAGTACTGTGTCCAGTTCTGGGCGCCACATTTCAAGAAAGATGTGGAGAAATTGGAAAGGGTACAGAGAAGAGCGACAAGAAAGTTAATTCGAACTAATGGCTGTTAGTTCGAATTAACTTTGTAGTGTAGACATACCCTATGATATTTAATAGCTGGATGGATTTGAAAGTGTAATCTGAGAAATGAAGGCTCTCCCAAGAGATATAAAAGACGTGAATAGGACACTATTCAATTAAGTTATTTGTGGATAAAGCTCTCTGGGTCCCACTGTTCTAACTTCTTTGTGGTAGCAGGAGAAATGGACCTGAGTGAACACCGTGGATCCACAACAGCCCTGAACTTTGGAGAAGCTCAGAGCCATAACTAGCTAAAGTAGCTGGAAAAAAGAAGAAGCCCAAAGATCTTATTTTATCAGAGAATTAATGTATTTTATTAACCATCAACAGAGTATTTTACTAATGGTTCCTCACTGTGATATATAATTATGTCTTAATTGTCATTACTGGCCATGGCACAAAGCTCATAGGTAAACAAGTCTCAAGATGTGTTGAAGGAAAATATACTGTATGGGAGGCATGAGCAAGACAATCACAAGCTGGAACCACAAACCCACATGAAAAGCTCCAGGGTGGAACGGGCTGCTCTGTACTTGGATGGTTAGCTCAATATAACATCTTTGTAAGAACGTCTGTTCATTTGCTATTCTTGGTTTTCTGGCACATCCAAAGTCTTGAGTCACTTGGTCAATAATACAGACCTATCATGCACTAAAATAAGGGAGGGGATGTTATTCTCATTGAATGTCAAGGGAGTCCCCTAAAAATATCTGTACAGTGAGATCACTTAAAATATTTACACTTGATATATTTAACCTCTCTCATGCCTCCCAGGATTGAGTGCTGTGATATGGAAACCTGTTGGTACTACATTGTCATTCTGGGCACTACCCTAGAGCCCAAATTCTTTGGAGCCAGAGAAAGCTGTTGACTGAGAGAAGACTCTGCTATGTATATAAATGTGTTATTTGTATTGCTAGGTGTCAGGAATGTGTTCCTTCTTGGCACATTTAAGAAGTGGTGTTGTTTTTTTGTCAATTCTTCATACAACACACAGTCAGCCTGTGAAACTTTGTGCCAGAGAAGGTTGGGAAGATCATGACTATAACAGGGTTCAAAAAATAACTAGAGAAGTTCATGGGGGATAGGTCTATCAATGGCTGTTATCCAAGCTAAGCAGGGTTGGTGACCTTGGCCTCTGTTTGCTAGAAGCTGGGAATGGGCGATGGGATGTGGATCACTTGATGATATCTGTTCTGTCATTCCCTCTGGGGCACCTGGCACTGGCCACTGTGGGAAGACAGGATACTGGGTTAGATAGACCTTACACTGTATGGCCGTTCTTATGTAAGCTACCGTTGTAACCAATTACAAAGTTTATATAGTTGCTCCAGTTCCCCATTGCCATGATTTCTGGTGCCAGCTGGGCTGCCCTTTCCTTGTGCCTCCAGTTGCTGCTGTAACAACGCATGGCTCACAGAGTACTAAGCAGAAAACACAAACATCAGGCATCTTCTCATACACTGTTTCCCATGCATATTGCATTGCAATTTGCAGTAATGTAATTCACAAACCCCTGAGTGGCACTTTTCTGGAAAGTCATTCATTTTCAAGAAGCCCCATCAAACAAGAAAACAAAGTTATGGAAAAATCTAGCTAAGCCTATTGCTTTTCACTTCTCTGGTGCCATCCACCCTATTTTAGCAAGAGTATTTTACAAACAGGTACAGCATTTAAGTTATGCAGCAGTGCTGTGAATTAAGATGATGCTGTGGTTTTCTCATTACAAAGGGGAAACTGAGGCAAAGAACGACTGAGTGATCAAGTCTGTGGCAAGGCTTGGTACAGAGCTCAGACTTTCTGACTCCCAGTCAGTGTGCGCTGACTTGGGACTAAATGGATCTCTCTGGATGTATCAGATAACCACAGCTTAATTTGGTTTCTATGTGCTCTGTAAGCTGGGGTGGGAGCAGACCTTTGGCCTCCCATAGGCATGTTATTGAGAGCTTTGCTGTAAATTCCCTTTTACAAGGCCCATCTTGTTATGGTTGGAGCTGCTCCTGGTTTCTGTTTGTTTTTTCTTTTTCCCTTTTTTTTTTTTGTATGTGGGGCTTGTGTATTTTATTAAGCTCTTGGCTAGTATCTTGTGGCTGTTTAAGATTATTCTTATAAAGGGCCCTTTAGAAGTTATTCATTAGGGCTTTCAAAGGTGGCCTGTTATGTGGTCTTGCTATTGAATGACAGTGTTTGGCAGGTTTTTGTCATACAGAAGGGAATAGTCTGGTTTATATGTGTCCCTAAGTATGGCTTCCCAAAACCTAGTTTCAGTTGACTTGATAATTTGTACCTTAACTGCTCTGGTGCTTGCTAAAGTTCCAGGTGCTGAAGTTGTCACTGAAGTAATCAAACACGAATCTAAATGCCAGTAAGATGCAGAATGAGAAATGGTGCGACCTAGTGGCTAGGGCACTGGAGCCGGACATGGGAGATCTAGTTTCTGTTCTGGCTCTGCCCTGTGACCTTTGGCAAGTTATTCAACATTCTGTATCTTTGTTTCCCTTCCCACCCTTTGACTGTGTCTAACACTGTACACGTGTAGGGTACAGGTAGCTACATATTGCACTGAAAAGTAGACAGCATCTACAGTAACTATGTGTATCAATGAATGGCTCTGGCAAGGGGAAGGCAACAAGGAAAGCTTCCATGGGTCCACATTGCTGAAAATTTCATGGGGTGAGGGAAGGCTCAGACTTTCCTGCCACTCTCACCCTGCCAGAGTCATTCCCATTTTCCCAGGGCCAGATTTCCAGTCTGGCATAGAAGGCATGTGCCTAGGGGCGCTGGTGTTCTAGGGGCACCTAAATGTTACAAGTGTGCTAAAGTTAATACATAACTTGCATGTGGCTGGGATCCTGACATGGGTTGGTGGCCGTGGATGGAGCAGGGTGAGTGTCTGTGTCAGCCTGACTGAGGGTGCTGCAAGCTACGGTGAGGTGGGGAGGCTGCTGAAGGTGGTAGGGGTATCCCAGCCCTTTCCTAACCTCAGTGACTTCACTGCCTCTACCTTATACTGGGGTGGGAGAGGAAGGGGAGTGGCTGATGCCCCTTTCTCTTGCACTGGCGGAGCTTGAGACCAGCTGCCATGCTGAACTGTAGGAGGGACGGAAGAACCGCTTGCTGTAGTGAAATGCACCATCCCCACCTCGGTCTTTACCTGGGACAGGTGGGCTGCACCCACCTCAGGCTGGGAAACCAGGCCCGATGGAAGGTTTCTGGTGTTTTGCATGTGGGACTTGTGTATTTGATTAAGCTGTGTTTATATTTCTTTTTATTTCCTTTTTAATGGAAAACATGAAGGTCAGCTATATGGGGGAATGCAGCAGGGGGCTGAAGATGTTGGGCCTAGGCACACATAAGATGTAAATCCGGCCCTGCTGCTGCAGGAGTCTCTCCCTCTGGCAGGGAAAGACGAGCAGGGGGAAGCTGGCAGAATCTTCCCCAGCTGCCTCCCTGCTGAGCCCCCCCTTCTTTGAGAGTCTTTTCCTGCAGCAGCTGCAAGGCAGTGTGACACTACACAGTCACAGTGCAGATGGGGAGGCACAGCTTGGGCAAGTAAACAGCTGTGAAGGGTACATTCTCTGGTACTATCCACACCCCTAGGTGTGTCTGTACTCTACTAGCCAGGCCATGCCTCACTGTCTACACTACTACTTAACCTCGTGCAGGGGAGAGGAGCTACCTGAGCATGCATGCTATACGCCAGCAAAAGCAGGGTGTGGCATAGACAGATTAGCCTTTGTCTTCCTGGCCTGTGCAGGCTCCAACTGAGTTGTGTAGGCAGTTAGGATAGTCTTTGCTTTTACATTGTTGGGCTTTGTAAATTATGTCCAACAGGTACGTTGTCACTTGATCATTGTAACCAGTTTGGGAAATGAAGTTTTTTATTCTGGAATAGCACACAGTTTTAGCGAGGATAGCTCTGGTTTTGACTGCATGTATACATTTTGGATTCAATATACAACACAAGCAAACAATATGTAGCAGTATTTTACTCTTTAAGCTAGTTTTTAGGTAAGTAGGGAGGTGCATTTGCCATTTGATTTATATGCAGGATAGACTGTTTTTGTCATTCCACAAGCTGTACAGCTATAGAAGCTGGTGCATGGTTTCAAATATCTGATCTCCTTTTCCTCCCAGATTTTAGAGTTTATTATAAAGCTACACAATGTGCACTAGGACTTGACAAAAATCTCTCTGGAGAATGGGACATCCATAAGAATGAAAAGCAGTGAAAAGGTTTATATTTCCTACTAAACTCATGAGGACGGGCTATACCAACCTCCTTATGTATGAGGCTCAGACTTGTGTTTCACAAAAAGTCAAAGTTTTAAAATTCTTTTCTGATACATATTCAATTGGCTCCATCTAGTGGTAAACAGTGAAAACATCTTTATATTCAAATATGTTAATCAGGTAAATAGTACTATGGAGGTTAATAATACTACTTTGCCCCTCTATAACATTTTGGAGCTGAAGACTGCAAAGTGATTGACAAGTTAATTAGCCTAAACGTCTCCCTTTAAGGCGGGGAAATATGATAATCTCCTTTTACAGATGGGGGACAGAAACTTAGAATGCATCGGGATCAAAGTTGAATACAATCCCTATCCTCACACTCTCATTTAGATGCTTTGGCCACAAATGTTATAATGGCTTAATCTAAGACAGATTCTTAGGCTATGCCTACAGTTAGGGCTTCAGATAGAGTACATTCACTGAATCCCCCCCCCCCCCCCCAGCATGTGTATAAAAAGCAGTGCAAAGACTGCTTAGGTGAGCAGAGTAAAGACACACCAGAACCTTAGGTTATAGACCTTTCAAGACTCTCTATGTGTCAGGGGTGGACTGGCAATCAAAATAGGCCTGGGAAATGGGTTGAGAACGGCCCACTTTTTCACATCAAATAATTTTCTTAAAAATTATTTTTGACCCCCATTAACCACACTCCCTGACTCCCATTAGCCAGGCCTCTGGTGGTAACACTCTCGGGGCAAGATGGACACATGACCAGAAGTAAAAGGTGTCATGTGACCCCTCTAAGGGCTTTTCCCACCATCCTCCGACCAATAGGGATTAGTTTGGCCCTCACCAAACCCCCCTCATGCAACTATCCTGCAGTTGCATTAACCCAATGTGTGTGACATTAACTCAGGGGCAGAAAGGCTGCGGGAATTGTTCCCTTTAAGAGTTTCCTCCCATGAGCAGAATGAATTTTGTGTTGTGCACCAGTACTGAGTTCATGTGGCTTGTTTGGAAGTGCCACTGTGGCGCCCAAGTTACTAATAAATATCTTATAAACCTCTACCTTTTCCCTCTGCTGCCATGTCTTCTCCCCTTGCTCCATCAGCTCCCTTGGTGCCTGCTGTCCCCCCACTCCTCACCCTCCTCTGCTGTCCTGACTCCTGCTCTTCTCACTGTCCTCAGTCGTCCTGCGACCTGCCCCCCTCCACTACCCCTTCTATCCCCCCTGTGCCCACCCCTCCAGTAGCTCCACTCTGATCATGTGAGCTACCCCTCCTCATCCCCTCTCCTAAAACCTCCCTCTACACACCTGCCCTGCCTCTCTCCTCTGGTGCTGGTCCCTCCCCTGCAGGTGTCTGCCCTTCTGCTTCACCCCCAGAATCCTCTGGCACCTGCACCTTCCCTTACCCCTGCACTCTCCTGGTGCCTCCCTCTTCCCTCACTGCCCCGTCCTGTTTGCCCTCTTTTTCCCTGATGCCCACCCCCTCACCACCTTCATGCCCCTGTGCCCTCACACATGACTGGCTCCATCCTCACCTTCGTCATGCCCACCCCTTCTTTCAAGCCTTATCCCATCACCTCCCCTTCCAGCCCCCAATGCCCTTACCCTCTCCTCTCCCAGCATCACCCTGTCCTCCCTCCCACTTACACTTCCCCTCCTGCCCTTTTCCTCATTGTCTCCACTTGGCCCCCTGGCATTTGTCTCTCCTCCACCCTGTCCCTTGGTGCCTTCCTCTTTCTTCTCCTGACCTGCCCCCTTCCCCTCAGCACAAGCCCCTTCCTCTCCCACCCCTTTCTCCTATTTCCCCCCCTCCCCATCTACCTTCTGCTTTCCAGTTTGCGGGGCTGGAGTCTGTGAATTGGGCCCCAGCTGCTTCCGGGGATCTGGGCCTTGAGCTAGGCCATGAGGTGCAACTCTGGGCTGAGCGCTTTTAACATTCCGGGCCGTGAAGTCATGTCACACCCGGGCATCTCCCCTCTCACCAGTTGCGCGGCGTTTGAGCATGCCGCGCATGCGCTCCCTCAGCCCCACTGTGCCCTGTACATGGTCAGCGTGTGGCGCCAGGGAATTTAAAGTGTGGGGCTGCGGTATCCCATCACAATCCCCCTCCTCCTCCAGCAGCCTCCGGCCGGCCCTTCGGAGGACGGCCCACCGGGAAATTCCTGGTGTCTCGCCGGGCCAGTCCGCCCTTGCTGTGTGCCCAAGCAAAGCTATCTGCAGCTTTTCCATTGCCAGAGCCTTTCACTGCCACATGTAGCTTCACCTCACAATCGGAATGCAGCTTGCTGTTAACTAGTCCGTGCTGTGTAGTTACATGTGCCCTTCTTCCCCCCCAGGCTGGACTGACTCTTCTGGGAGCTATGAGAATCTGAGAGAGCCCCTAGGTTCTGGGGTGGGAGCAAACTGAGGGGTTCAGAGTGTGGAAGAAAGCTGTGGGATGAGGCAGGAGAATGGATGTGAGAGGATGTGAGGCCTCTGAGTGTCTGTGTGGGCTCGGGGGACTGGAGATGATGGGTTTGGATTGCAGGAGGGGGCCCCAGGCTAGGGTCAAAGGGTTTGGAGTGTGGGAGGGAGATCAGAGCTGGAGGTTGGGATGGGGTGTGAGGTCTGGAAGAGAACTAGGTTGTGGGAGGGGGCTCAGGGCTAGGGTAAAAGGTCTCATCTGGGAGGGAGTTAGGATGCAGTAGGGAGCTCAGGGCTGGGGCAAGGCATTGGGGTACAGGGTGTTTCCCCAGGGCAATTCCCCTTTGGTATGTGTGTGGGGAAAACAGGTGACTCCACATAGCCCACCCTGTCCTGAGCTCTCCTGCAAGCACTGTAGAGTAGTATTGGAACAGAGCTTCCCAGAGCTTGCAGTGAAAGTGCAGCCCAGGTGCAGGACTGGTTGGGAGAGGAGGAACAGCAGCACAGGGAAGCCTCCCCTCCCTCCTCAGCCAGGCAGGGCCTGGTAATGCACAGGTCTTTGGTGGCTGCAGCTCAGGGCCTTGAGATAAAAGGGCCCCACAAAAAAATTGCATTTTGGGCTGTCTGGAGAGCTTTTTGCAGGGTCTCCCTTAGACCAGGACCCTGGGTTGCAGCCCCCCCAAGCCGCTTTCTGAATCTGGTCCTGCAGAGACCACTTGTGGATGAGAGGTGAAAATCATTAAAATTACAGTTTGTGTACCTCAAACCATGCGGAAAATGCGGAAAATGTGGAAACTGTGATACTGCTATCCCATGGCTAGTACTCCCAAGGGCAGTTCTCCTTTCCTCTTTGTTCTTTGTTGCCTCTGGCACATCGTCCTCCATCATTGTTTTCTTTGAGATTGAGACTGTAAACTCTCTGAGCCAAGGATCTTGTGGTCTGGTTTGTCTTTAAAGCACCTGATCCTTCTATGGTGCTATATATGGAAAGAATATTCGTTTACTTCCTCTTGGAGCTGGAATCGTTTGGAAGGAAAAAAGGATGATAAGATAGAAGATAAGAGAGGAAAGATGGTCTTTGTGGCTCAAGAGATCCAAATATAGTTTCTGACCATCAGTTTCTTTGTGTGCCGGGGGAAAATCTGTTCAGTCTCCTGTTCTTGACCTCTCTTAGGGTGTGTCTAGACTACAGGGATTTTTCGAAAAAAGTGGCCTTTTTTCGAAAAATCTTTACTTGCGTCTAGACTGCCGCCACGTTCTGTTGACAGTAAATCAAAAGAATGCGGTGGTTTTGTCGATGGCAGTAAACCTTGTTTTATGAGGAATAACACTATTTTCGATAAAGATCTGTCAAAAAAAGGTATGCGTGGACATGGGGAAGTTTTTTTTTAGAAAATAAAGGCCTCCAGGAAGAAGCCCTGGTGGACACTCCTTGCCAGACCTTTCACCTCTATTGTTTCTGCCTGTAGCCATCTTTTAAAGGCACAGGCACCAGGAGTAGCATTGTGGCAGCAAGCAAACTCCAAGCAGGACCCTGACTGCTCGGCTCTTGCTGGTAGGACCATTCAGAGCCATGTCCCAGGCACAAGCCCCCCGAGACCCCCCTGCCCCTTCCAGGGACACATCCCCACACCAAGCCAGGGGCACCAAATGCCAGGCACCCTCATGGTCTGGGCCAGAGATCAAGCCCTCTTGGAGCTCTGGTACGAGGAGGAGTCTCTGCAGGCCCTGCAGTCTAGGAGGACAAATGATGACATTTATGCCCGAAGAGCTGATGGCCTTGCAAAGAAAGCCCACCACTCCAGCACACTAGACCAAGTCAGAGCAAAGGTCAAGGAGCTGCGGCAGGGGTATGTTAGGGCCTGGAATCACGCTAATTTAATGGACTGAACTTTGCATCTCTGGAGTGAGGAGTTCAAACTGCTGTAGAAATGAACTCAGTGGTCCCCACTCTAGTCTTCATTTATTAACACCACAAAGCTACCCAAGCAGTTGGTATGTGTAGCAATTTCTACTTCAAATGAACCCTAGGGCTGGAAGAACCCAGGAGATGCTAAAAATCAGCAACAGGCTGTAATAGCAGGACTAGAGCAGGAGAAACTTACACCATACCTGCCTTCGTCTTGTAAAAGTGAGGAATTAATAGCATTAGCCTTAGCACTGAATCCACTCATGTTCCAAATAAATTATAACCCAGGCTGGAATTTGGTGTCTGTATGCGTATTCTCAGAATGAGTGCCACACATTGAAATGTGCATGAAATACACGCACAAGTTAGCAGTGCAAGTTCCTGCTCTGGGGAAGCAGCCCGCTATTGTGCACATTATGAGGACCTAGACTGGATCCTGGGGGGAGGAGAACCCTGTCTCCAGAGAAGGGTAATGGAATCTGGGATGGAGACCCCTGTGCAGCAGCGGCTGCAGCGCCAGGATGACATCCCTGAGGGCCAGCAGCTCCAAGATGAGGAGGAGGAGGAGAGCAGGAGCACAGTGACCCCCACCCTGGAGCTGGACACCCAGACACAGGAGGCCTCCCAGGCAACTTTGGACACCGGGGAGGGAACATCAGGTGAGTGCTGTGAGGGTCCAAACACCCAGGGCAGGGGAGGCGGGAGCAAAGTGGATGGTGCAGTGCTGTGACGTCATGCTGACCACAGCCTGCGGGGGGCCCACACATGGTTGACCACAGGGAGGGCCATCCTACCCCCGCACCCACATGGGTGCAAGGCACCACCTGCTCCTGCAGACAGCGATGCCAGGTGCAGGCATGGGTTGGGGACCCTGGGACACCTATGCAGCTCCAGGCCTCTCAGCAACCTGTGGGAATCCCAACTGTGGCCTGACACTCGTCTGTGCTGCTTGGCCATGAGGTGTGTATTCGGGGGGGGGGGGGAGGGCAGGATGGTGGCCTGCATACCTTCTGGGCTCCAGGGAGGCTGTGGCTGCTGGCCAGGCCACACCACTCCTTGCTGAGAGCACATGAGCATCCCCTGACCCTAGGACAGGCACTGACTGCTGAGAAGGGAAAGTGTGAGCATGCATGACTGATGACTTTTCCCTTTTGTCCTCCACAGCCGGACCAGCTGTCTAAGAGGGGCACGTCACCATAGGCGGCGAGTTGTATGGGCTCATGGTGCCCGTGCTCCAGAAATACTCAGAGCCGGGGGCCCTGCTCCACCAGTATGGAGCGAGGTCTGTCCCCCGGCTCTGCCTGGAGAGTGTCCCAGCCCCCACCACTCAGGAGGCTGTGACGAGTGGTGCCAGCTGGTCTCCGTGCTGCCGGGAGGCTCCTTTGCCTCCTGGGGGCGGGGAGTCGAGCTGCTCTGTGTGTGAGCCGCTCAGCCACATACCTGCATACCTACGGGGGAGCGTGGTGGTGTTGGAGCAGTTTGACCACTCGCTGCTGGCTGCCATGATCCCAGCGATTTCCCAGGCGCTCCAGGTTATCTGCTGTCTCTCATCTCCTGATAAGACTCTGTCTCCCCGAGAGAAGTTAGTCCCCCCGCCCCCTCATTGCTGCTCCTGCTCAGCGTTCTTCCTTCCCCAAGGAATTATCTCCCTTCCCTGTTGCAATCCGCACTGAGATGGGGTGGGGGAGAGGTGTTGGCACAAGAGGGTGCGTTGTAATAGCTACAGGGCTGTCACCCCACTAGGTTTTGTATTCACTACAGGCTGAGAGAAATCTGGGCATGGGGGGAACGTAGGGAATACATGGCAGAGGTAGGGCTGCAGTTTGTGTGCCAGGAGGAACTATCTAGCTCACCAAAACCTTAATGCTCTTGGTGCTGCTGGTGAGAGAGGACCCAGCTGTCTGGCATTATGTTCCATATATGCACACAAACAAAGACCTTTTCACACCAGACTTGAAAGAGAATCCTCCGAACTGTCATTCATACTTAAATTCAACACTTTACACCTCGGGCTAAACAAAGTCATTAATTATCTTACCCATTACAAAGATAGCTTCCCCAAATATCACCTCTAATATCATTAGCTCACAGACATTTACCTCCCCCCCCCATCTCCCTTCTGTTCTGAAATTTGATTTGTCCTGTTCATTTTTTTAATTGTATCCTTTGGTATATATGGTTGTGCCAATTTTCTTCCACTATTTGATCTGAGGAAGTGGGTCTGGCCCACGAAAGCTCATCACCTAATAAACCATCTTGTTAGTCTTTAAAGTGCTACATAGTCCTGTTTTTTGTTTCAACTTTCTTTTTGGGGAGTCTCCTTTTTCGTCCTTTATTTTTGGTTAGTGTCTCTAGAAAAAATATCTAGTCTTCAGATCATAAAAATACCTATCAAACATAGTAACATGAACAAGAAGCTAAATCAACAATGACATTGCTCTTGTGCAGGGTCACATCTGAACAGGATACTTGTTTAAGGCAGTTGATGACTGGGAAAGGGGCTAAACATCTTTCACTACAGGCTGATGCTACAGTAACACGATTAAAACAAATTTGTTTAATAATTTAGGAATAAGGGCAATCCTGTATGTGTGGCTTCCACTTGAGTCTGAGCACACATCTCTATGCCCAGTTGCTTCTGTACATGGTGATCTTTGGATGGGAATTCCACTTTCCTCTCAGTTGTGTGGTTTTAGGATCCAGGATTACATCTGTTACATTTCCCTTGACTTTCCTCGTGGGGGTAGGGGGACCATGGAATTGGAGAGGGGCTGATTGGCTATAAATAGATGTCTAGAGAAGGCTTTGAACAAATCTTGGTGTGTTAGTTATGAACACACAGTGTCAAACTGCTTGGTTGTCAGTAGTGTAATAATGTTTCTTTTTATTTCCACTGTAGTGGTTGGCTTTTAACACTGTTACCAAGCTCTGTTTAGAAATGCCATAGAGGAACTTGATATTTTTTGGTACCTGGTTTATGAATACCGTGTGTGCCCCTCAGCTTCCCCTAAGCATTTCTTAAGTATCTAGGTGCAGGGATAAAGGTGTCTGATTGTTGTAGAGAGAATGGCTGACACTCTGTCTCCTGGCAACTGATGGCCTGGATGCCTCTCCTGCAAGGTGCTAACTGTAGGCGTTGAAGCAAAAAGAGATCAGGTGGCCTCCTTGTCCAAAAGAGAGACAAAGGCCAGAGGAGGGGCTGGAGACAGTGTCAATTTCGAGCTGGCTGGGGAAACAGGGAGAGGCCCAGAACTTGGGTCTGGGCTCCCCACCCCAAAAGATGGGGTCTGGAGCCTGGGCTGGGGTTGCTGCAAACTGGAGGGCAGAAAGTGGGTGGTAGAGGAAGGGGCTTGTGCTGAGGGGAAGGGGGCAGGTCAGGAGAAGAAAGAGGAAGGCACCAAGGGACAGGGTGCAATGAGGGCCAAAGTGCAGACATTGAGGAAAACGGAAGGAGGGGAGGTGTCAATGGGAGGGGAGAGCGTAAGGGCATTGGGAGCTAGAGGGAGGAGGGGTAGGTGCTGGGAGAAGGTTTGAAAGGAGGGGTGGGCATGAGGAAGGCGGGGATGGAGCAAGTCATATGTGAGGGCACAGGGGCAAGAGGGAAATGGGGGCAGAGAGTGGTGAGGGGTGGACATTGGGGAAAAAAGAGGGCAAAGGGGGCAGGGTAGTGAGGGAAGAGGGAGGCACCAGGATGGTGCAGGAGTAAGGGAAGGTGCAGGTGCCAGGGGATTCTGGGGGTGAAGCAGAAGGGCAGACACCTGCAGGGGAGGGACCAGCACCAGAGGAGAGAGGCAGGGCAGGTGTGTGGAGGGAGGTGTTAGAGGAAGGGATGAGGAGGGGTAGCTCACATGATCAGAGTAGGGCTACTGGAGGAGTGGGCACAGGGGGGAGAGAAGGGCTGGTGGAGGGGGACAGGTTGCAGGAGGGTTGAGGGCAGTGAGAAGGGCAGGAGTCAGAACAGCAGGGGAGGGTGAGGGGGCAGAAGGCACCAGGGGAGCTGATGGAGCAAGGGGAGGAGATAGAGCAGCAGAGAGGAAAGGTAGAGGTTTATAAGATATTTATTAATAACTTGGGTACCACGGTGGCACATCCAAACAAGCCACATGAACTCAGTACTCACGCACAACACAAAATTAATTCTGCTCATGAAAGGAAACTCTTAGGCCAGTGTTTCCCAATTTTATTTGGCCACGGAACCCCTAGAGTTGCCTTAAAAAAAAAGGACCCTGCCGCATTTCGTTGAGCAAAAAAAAAAAAAAAAAAGTCCTGTCTCTTTAACAGGGGGGACGGGGAAGTGCCGGCTCTTCGCAGAACCCAGGGTTCTCCGGAGCACCAATTGGGAAACACTGTCTTAGGCTATGTCTACATTGGCGGCTTCTTGTGCAAGACAAGAAGTCTTGCGCAAGAACACATCAACACTGCCATGTGCGAGCTGTGGATGCTTTTTTGCGCAAGAAAGCTCCGATGGCCATATTAGCCATAGGGGTTTCTTGAGCAAGAAATCCCTGCTGAGCATCCACGCTGCCCTCTTGCGCAAGAGCTTACACTGTTAGAAAAGAGTGTAGCTCTTGTGCAAGATGCCCTCTCTTACCATGCCATACTGTACATTTCCTTGAGCAAGGAAGGGAGGTGTGGATGCTCTGCAGGTTCTTGTGCAAGAATGGCTGTACTTGTGCAAGAAGCCACGAGTGTAGACATAGCCTTAGAGGGAACACTTCCCGCAGCCTCTCTGCCCCTGAGTTAATGTCACACACAGTGGGTTAATACAATTGCAGGATAGTTGCATGAGGAGGGTTTGGTGGGAGCCAAACTAATCCCTGTTGATAGGAGGATAGTGGGAAAAGTCCATCTTGCCCCAAGCATGTTACCTCCAGAGGCCTGGCTAATGGGATTCAGGGGGCATGGCTAATGAGGGTCGGGGATCAGGGGCATGGTTAACAGCGGTCAGGAGGTGTGGCACTGCTTTTGGCCATCCTTAACCCCAATTCAGGGTCCACTTATTGTGGACATGCTTATTCGAACTAGTTTTTTAGTCTGGATCCATTAGTTCGAATTAGCTTAGTTCGAATTAACTAATTCGAACTAAGTTAGTTCGAATTAGCGCTGTAGTGTAGACATACCCTCCCTCAGGGCCTCCCGAATTCGGAATCCCTACTGGTGGGCTTGGCAGATGGCAGCTGTCTGGGGCTGCTCAAACTGCCCCCTCCCCACATCAACCGGTGTCCCCCACTCTGGGAGGAGGACTTCCTCTTTTCTCTCCACCAGATTGTGCAGCACATAACAGGCAGCAACCGCCTTGGGGATGTTGCATTCCCCCCATGTCCAGGTGAGTGAGCAGGCATCTAAACCTGCTCTTCAGCCTCCCAAAGGTGCATTCTACCTGCAGGCGAGCCCGGTTCAGGTGGGAGTTAAATGGTTCCCTGCTCACATCCAGGTGTCCAGTGAACAGCTTCATGAGCCAGGGCATAAGGGGGGTATGCCACGTCGGCCACGATGCACATAGGCAACTGCACGTCCCCGACTGGAAAGTTGAACTCTGGAAAGAATGTCCCAGCCTGCAGCCTGTGGTACAGGTACGAGTTCCGGAAGATCCAGGCATCATGTGCCCATCCCGACCACCCGACAAAAATGTCTGTGAATTGTCTCCAGTGGTCGACCAGGGCTTGCAGCACCATGGAAAAGTAGCCCTTTCTGTTAATGTACTGGGCTGCTCGATGGGGTGGTGTGTGGATCAGGATGTGAGTCCCATCAAGTGCTTCACCGCAGTTCGGAAATCCTAGCCCCACAAATCCAGCAACTATGGTATCCAGGTCTCCGAGGCGGACAGTCCTGTGAAGCAGCTCCAAATTGATGGCCGTCACCACCTGCAGAAAGGGACAAATAGAAACACACGTAACAAGAAATTAGAAAAGTTGCCTGAGCTGCTGAGAAGTGGTCCCCCACATCTACCCTCCCAGACCGCAAGAGCCCACCTTCAGGCAACCGTCCCTCCCCTACACCATGGCAGGGTGAGGCCAAGAGGGCTTTTACCACTCCCACCCCATCCCCCATTCCTTCTACCATGTCCTGACCATCCCCCTTATCGCCCCCTCTGCCATGGACTGTCACCAGAGAGTGACTTACCTCTATCAAGACAGCCCCAACAGTAGACCTCCCCACGCCAAACTGATATCCCACGGAGTGGTAGCTGTCGGGGTGGCCAGCTTCCACAGGGAAGTAGCGACCCGGGGGATGGCGTTGTAGGGCAGGGGCAAGCCAGGCACACAGGTGAGTAGATTGACCTAATTGTCGAGCCCTGATCATGAATGTCTCACGGAGTTGCAGCAGAACTTGAAGCACTACAGAGTGGGGCTATCGCCTGCCCAGGGGCAGCTCCAGCTCCATGGCAAAAAACAATTCAAAGTGCAAAAACCAACCAGGAAACACAATGCTGTGGTGTCCCACAAAGCAAGGCACTCAAAGCAAGCACTGCAGAAGCTTTGCTGTCCCTCTAGGAGGTAGGCAAGCCAGTCACAGGAGCAGAGCAACGGCTGTTCAGGGGTCCCTTTTAGCACACCTCTCTGCAAAGAGCATGCTGCAGGACTTGGAAGTAAAGGCAGGCTATCCCCATGCCCTGGCAGAAGTGCTTCCAGGTGCCCTTTTTTTGACAGAGCGTCCGGGCAGTCTGGACACTCTTTTTCGAAAAAGTGGATCATTTTTTTCGATCTGCTTAGTGCAATCTAGACACTCTTTTTCAAAAGAGGCTTTTTTGAAAGTATCTTTCAAAAAAGCCTCTGTTGAAAAAGGCGTGTAGTCTAGACATACCCTTAGATTATATTTTAAGACTCTTTGGAGGCAAGAACTATTTCTCACTATGTGAATCAACCACACCTACCACAATGGAGCCTTCAGTCTTGGTTGAGGTCCCCAGGTGCTACCATCATGTTAGTAATAATTTGAAATACTTTTTAAAAAGGACAGCTATCAAGGCATCTTATTATAAAATACTAGAACTGGAGGGAACCTCTAGAAGTCATCAAATCCAGTCCCCTGACTTCATGACAGGACCAAGCACCAGCTAGATCATCCATGACAGATGTCTATCCAACCTACTCTTAAATATCTCCAATGATAGAGATTCCACAACCTCCATAGGCAATTTATTCCAGTGCTTAACCACCCTGACAGTTAGGAAGTTTTTCCTAATGTCCAACCTAAACTTCCCTTTCTGCAATTTAAGCCCATTGCTTCTTCTCCTACCATCAGAGGTTAAGGAGAATATTTTTTCTTCCTCCTCCTTATAATACCCTTTAAGATACTTGAAAGCTGCTATCATGTCCCTTCTCAGTTTTCTCCTTGCTAAACTAAACAAACCCAATTCTTTCCATCTTTCCTCAAAAGTAAGGATTTCTAGACCTTTAATAATTTTTTTGCACTTCTCTGGACCTTTTCCAATTTCTCCACACCTTTCCTGAAATATGGTGCTCAGACGTGGACACAATATTCCAGCTCAGGTCTAATCCTTGCAGAGTAGAGGAAAAGAATGACTTCTTGGTAATGCCATTCCAACAAATAATGATGGAATTACTATCATTCAAATTATCTAAAGGTCTAATCCAGCCAGATGTTGAGCACCCTTTACTTATAGTCTCAGACTTACACTCATAAATTGTAATTTCCACATAACTTCATTTATTGCCACTAGATGTCTCTCTTCTCCATAGTTTGCTATGGCATCTGGCCATTCTGTTTAAACCCCTATATATAAAATGAAGTGAAATAGCTCAAGCTCATCTGAAGAAGTGGGTTTTGCCCATGAAAGCAGTGGACAAGTGTGCAAAAAGCCACATACCGGGAGGGAAAGTTGTTGAGCCAAACAAACAAACAAACAAAAAACCCACCGGCACCAGGGGAAAATAGGTGCTGATACACCATCCCAGGGAAGGGGCTCCAAGCTGGACAGTGTTTGAGGGTTGTGGTGCTGAGCAAGCCACAGGCTTGTAGCTATGAGGGTGCAGGCGTTTGGGCTGGGGTGCATGAGGGGCTCAGGGCAGGGAGGCTGGGAGTATGATGGGCTCAGGACACAGATTTGCAGTGTGTGGATGGTGCAGGAGTGTTGTGGCAGAAGACTGGGGATGTGGGGGGATGCAGGAGTTTGGCTGTGAGAGGCTCAGGACAGGGGGTTCCAGTGTATGATAGGCTCAGATTCGGGGGCGGGGGTGTTCAGGAGTGTTATGATGCTGTGGCCAGATGGAGGCTTGACCCCAATTGGGGGCTTGTTGTCCAGGCTTCATTTTTAAATAAAATATTATGTCAAACACAAAAGGTTTCAGCATTGTCTTTATTTATGAGAGGGGCGGGGAACTTGTTTTGAGTCAGGGATCACTGACCCACAGAAAAGTCAGCCGGGGCCATAGAAGTGAGATGCAAAAACACAACCCCTCCAAAAAAACCCAAGCCTCACTAATATGGCCCCAACTGTGCTGGTGCGGTCAGGGGACAGAGTGCTGGGGCAGGGTACTGGTGGATGCTGGGGCAGGGGACAGGGTGCTGGCCAGGTCTGGCCAGGGGGAGGGGACAGGGACAGCTCGGCCAGTATCTGGGGATCCCGGGTGTCAGGAAGCTCGTGGGCTGCTCGTCCCCTCCCCTCCCATTTTCTCCCTTCCTCTCCCATAAACAGCTGGTATGCTTCCTGAAACACCAGGTCTGTTGCTCAGCCAGGGACTTCCTTCCCTCTGCTGCCTGCCTGTGCTGAGTGAGAGAGAGAGTGTGTGTGTGTGTGTGTGTGTTTGTGAGTCCTGGGACTGCATGCCAGCTCCAACTCTCAGGAAGTGCGTGCTCGTCCTCGGCTCCCCGCGACAGTCGCATGCTTCCTGAGAAGTTGGAGCAGGCATGCAGTACCGGGATTCCTGCTCCCTCCTCCCCCCTGCTCTAACCCAATCATCCTCCCCTCCAACCTTATGCCTGGGTCCTGGAGCATTAACATTGTTTGGTTACTTCACTGGGTTTGTATGTTTCCAGCCTCACATCTCATACTTGAATAACTCACACATAGAGTGGCACTGGAACACTTTTAATGGTGCGAGTGCTGACAGCAGTTTGTATTTTTACCTCGTGCCTCCTGATGCTCTCCCTCCCCCTTCTCTGATCTCGAGAGCTGGAGCAGGGATGTGTCTCTGGCAGGAGGGACCCAGACAGATCGAAGGGAGCTGAGGCTGGTGGTGAGCAGGAGGGAAACCCCAGCTGTAGGCCCGGCAGCTGAGACCCTGAGAACAGTGCCGTGGCACTGGGAGGGCTGGGAGCGGGGCCCCAGGAGTGTAGCCCCAGGAATGGAGACAGGTAAAGGGACCTGGAAGCAGAGTCCTTGGAGTGGGGCTCTAGGCATGGGGCTACTATAGAGGAGGGGAGCATGGGTTTGGGGGCCACAGCCCCAAGAGCAGAGCCCTGAGCATGGACCCAGGAGTAGAACTGTGCACGGGGCCTTGGACACAGGGCCAGTGGCTCGGGACCAGGACCAGCAGTTGGCAACCAGGGCCAAAACCCCAGGCACAGCGGCGGGGGAGTGAAGTCCTGGGAGCAGAATCCTCCACATAAAAGCTGGGAGTGTTATTGCTGCCCTTCTTTCTGCCCCTCTGCTGGAAGCAGGTCTGCCTTCTGATCTGGGCAAGACAGGGTGTGTCTAGACTACAGACTTCTGTCGACAAAACTATACCTGCATCTACACTGCCGCTGAGTTCTGTCGACATAACGTTGACAGAACTCAGCAGTTTTGTTGATGCCGGTAAACCTCATTCTATGAGGAATAACGCCTTTGTCAACAGAGTTCTGCCGACAGAAGGTAAGTGTGGACGCAGGGGAGAATTTACATCGACAGTAAAGGCCTCCAGGAAGAAGGCCTGGTGGACACTCCTGCCACTGCTTTCAACTCTATTGTTCCTGCCTACAGCCACCTTTAAAAGGCACAGGCACCCAGAATCAGCATTCTGGCATCAAGCCAGCTCCAGACAGGACCCCGACTGTGCAGCTTTTTCCAGTAAGGCAAGTCGGAGCCATGTTGCAGGGACAAGCCCCCCAAAACCCCCCTGGCCATTCCAGGGACACATCCCCCCCCAGAAATCCAAGGGCACAAAACACCGGGCACACCCCTGGTCAGGGCCTGAGATCAGAGCCTTCCTGGAGCTGTGGGCTGAGGAGGAGGCTCTTCAGCTACCACAGTCGAGGCCCAGGAACGTGGACATATATGTCAGAATGGCTGACAGCCTGGCCAGGAAAGGCCACCACCCCCGCATGGCACTGCAGGTCAGGGCCAAGATGAAGGAGCTAAGGCAGGGGTACGTCAGGGCCCATAAGCACAGCTCCCACTCCAGGGAAAGGCCATACTCCTGTGCATACTACGAGGACCTGGACAGGATCCAGGGGGCAGGGAAACCCTTGTCTCCTGAGCGGCTTGTGGAGTCTGCCCTGGAGACCCCTGTGTAGCAGTGGCCGCAACTCCAGCCAGACGACCCAGAGCTCCAAGAGAAGGAGGAGGAGGACAGAACCCGGAGCACCCAGGAGCCAAATGCCCAGATGCAGGAGGCCTCCTAGGCAACTTTGGACACCGGGGAGGGAATATCAGGTGAGTGCTGTGAGGGTCCAACACACACAGGGCAGGGCAGGCAGGAGCTAAGTGGATGGTGCAGTGCTGTGACATGTCATGCTGGTCATAGCCTGGGGGGAAGGGGGACACACCCATGGCCACCCTCAGGGAGGGCCATCCTACCCCTGCACCCGCATGACTGCTGGGCACCACCTGCTCCTGGCAGGCAGTGATGCCAGGTGCAGGCATGAGTTGGGGTTGCTGGGTTTGCCTCACAGCTGCAGATCTGTCAGCATTCTGCAGGAACCCCAACCATGGCCATTTGTCTATGCTGCTTGGCTATGGGATGTGTGTGTGTGTGTGTGTGTGTGGAAGGGCAGGATGGTGGCCAGGGCACACCATGCCTTACTGAGACGCGCATGAGCATCCTCTGACCCTAGGACAGGCACTGCCTGCTGAGAAGGAGGGCGTGCCCTCTCAGGGAAAGTGTGAGCATACATGGCTGATGACTTTTCCCTCTTGTCCTCCACTGCCGGACCAGCTGATCAGGAGGGGGGTGCCACACCTGCCCCACCACCCAGATGGCTGCAGTGAAACCCGTTGGCACTGGCGCACCTATTTAGACCTGGTACGCCAGCACATCTCGGTCCTGCGAGGGATGCAGGACTCAATGGACAGGAGGATGGAGGCAGAGGCCGAGTGGCGCAGGTGCTTGCTGAAGGAATTTGCCCAACAGAGCACTGATATTTGTGCTGTGATCCGTGAGGCCATGGCCTTCCCCAGTCCTTTGCCTGGTCCTGCTCCTCCTACTCAACTTGCCCCCCCCCAGCCCCTGCCCCCTCCCCAGCCTGTGCCATCCCAGACCCCAGGTACAGCCCCACCTACTAGCGCCCTTCTGTCCCACCCCACACGTGCAGCCATGTGCGAGAAGGCTTCTGCAGCCAAAGTGCCAGGGGCTCTTCCTCCAGGCAGCCCCCTCAGCCCTGGGCCTCCCTCCCTCCTTCCAGGTTGACATTCCCTCTTCCTACCTGTGAGAGTCACTGAGGGAAGCACTTTATTTTGTTTACAAAGAGTTTATTTTTTTTAACATAAGAGTTTTATATTTTAGTTTTTCAAAAAAGCAACAGTGCAATAAACTGTACAAATGTTTTCACCAACACCTGGCTCTGTTCTAAGTGTGTGATGAATGAGTCCAATGTGTGAATGTGGGGCCGGGAGGGGTTTTGGGGAGGAAGGCACCAGGAGTATGGGGCAATCCCACATTTGGAAGGCCCTGGGGAACATTATTAGCCTCCATGGGAGAATTGCTCCCCAGCTGGTGGGCTTGCCGGATGCAACTGTCTGGGGCTGCTCAAAGTGTCCCCCCTCCACATGTCCCATGTCCCCCATGCAGGGAGGAAGGCCTCCCCTTTTCTCTCCACCAGGTTGTGCAGCACACAGCATGCTGCAACCACATTGGGGATATTGTGTTCCCCCATGTCCAGCCGAGTGAGCAGGCATCTAAATCTTCCCTTCAGCCGGCAAAAGGCGCACTCCACCTGGAAGCGAGCCCGATCCAGGTGGGAGTTAAACAGTTCCCTGCTTACATCCATGTGGCCAGTGTAGGGCTTCATGAGCCAGGGCATAAGGGGGTAGGCCGCGTCAGCCAGGATACACGTAGGCATCTGTACATGCCCTACTGCACAGTTCCTCTCTGGGAAAAATGTCCCAGCCTGCAGCCTGCGGTACAGGTAGGAGTTCCAGAATATGTGGGCATTGTGTGCCTGGCCTGACCACCCAACACAGATGTCTGTGAATTGTCCCCTGTGGTCGACAAGGGCCTGCAGCACCATGGAAAAGTAGCCCTTTCGGTTAAAGTACTGTGCTGCTCGACGGGGTGGTGCACGGATCGGGCTAAGAGTCCCATCGAGTGCTCCACTGCAATTTGGAAAACCCAGCCCTGCAAAAAGATGGTGGGCAGGGCTCTGAGGCGGAGAGTCCTATGAAGCAGCTCCAAACTGATGGTCGTCACCACCTGCAGATGGGGACAAATGCAAACACACATAAGAGGACATTAGAGGAGTTGTGTGAGCTGCTGAGAGGTGCTCCCCCACCCCTCTCCTCCCCTCCCAGACCCTGAGAGCCCTCCCCTCAGGCAACCCCCCCCAGACCGCAGGGTGAGGCCAGGCAGGCTTCTACCACTCCCACCCCATCCCCCATTCCCTTTGACCTGTCCTGACCATCCCCCTTATCTGCCTGCCCCCGCCCCCTGGACTGTCCCCCAAGAGCAACTTACTTCGATCAAGACGGCCCGGACAGTAGACCTCCCCATCAGTAGACTCCAAACTGATGCCCCACGGAGCGGTAGCTGTTGGGGTTGGCCAGCCTCCATAGAGCAATAGAGAAGCGCTTCTCCAGGGGAATGGCAGTCCGCAAGCAGGTGTCCTGGCGTTGCAGGGCAGAGACAAGCCAGGCATAGAGCTCCTGGAAGGTGGCCTTCTGTAGACATAGCCTAGGGGATTCCTCTACAACCTGGGGGCCCAACATGGTCAGTAGTTCTTGGTGGACCATTTCCCACATCTTCCATGGAAGTGATCACAGATGCTCAGGATATTCCAAATATCCTCCTGGATAGAGATTGAAGGACCACAAATAGGTCATGTCCAGGAAAACCTAGATATATAGTACCCCTACCAAAACATCAGCACTCTTCACTTTGTGTGTCCAGCTACTTGTCTGATACTTGAGTATAAAACCACAAAGTTATAATTACTGCAGCAGATTAACAAAGGTTATGATTATTTCCACACTCACAGAAAAAGGCTTCCTGCTCCCCAAACTGTATGCAGTTGACTATTTTTTCCCCCCAAAATGCATTAAATGTCCACATATTTATTCTGGAAAGCTGTTGCTTTACACTTTCTGAGAGGCTTCGGAGCCTTTGACTGCAGGGATAATGATTACACGCTTCATTCAATGCTCCGGTAATGATGAGCAGTAATTTGCCATCATTTTTGGGGGAGAAGGGATAATCATAACAGCCTAAAATATTTTCAAGGGGAGGAGGCAGCAAAAAAAGCTTGAGGCCCACCTGATTTAGATACACCCTTAGTTGAATTCAATAAGGAAAATACTTTGGCCTTCTCAAGGTTATGGGCCCAATGGTTTTCTAAGACAAAACACATCTAAAGCCAAACTAATATTTCACTTTATAGTGCCCAAATCTTGCTCCCATTGAAATAAAAGATGAAACTTCCAATAGATTCCTCATTTGTGTGTGTGCGCGCGCAGATAGATATAATGAAGAACCATGAATGAATGTTTCCTGCAGGGACTGGTTCTTGGACCCAGCTGCTGGTTTGGCCTCCCAGAGTTCTAGATTAGGGTCTTGATTATGGGTGGGCAATAGCTGCCCCCTGGCCAGACATGAGTCACCAGGGTTAGTGGCTGGTGGGCTGCAGATGCTTTATTTAACTGCCTGCTTGCAGGTATGGCCGCTTGCAGCTCCCAGTGGTTGCAGTTCACTGTTCCTGACCACTGGGAGCTGCAGAAAGCAGCCCAGGCATATGGGCTGGATGTAAGTGACTGGCAGTGATAGGAAGAGACTGAGGAGGACATAGTGTGTATGCGTCTATTGCTCTTTGGTGGACAAAATTATTATTGCAGCATTTGGAGGGTATTATTGATAATGGCAGTGTGTGAGGTTGTCCCTGGGTTTGGTGATTTTAGGACAAAACCAAGATTTTTTTTCTCACTGCCTAAATCAACAAGGAAATAATTACTTCAAAGTGTCCTCCAGGGCTCAGTGCAACTTTAGCCATCTGGACTGATGCCCTAAAAAAGCCCCGCACCAGTAGCCCCAGGGGCAGAGGGAGTGAAAGGCTGAAACTGTGAAGGAATGGGATTGCCAACCCTTCTGGACCAGAGGGGCCAGATGCCATTTACTGTAGTGACATCTGGTCCAGGAGAGTTGGCAACCTGGAACAGGGCTGGTAGGGAGGCACAGGCCAAAGGAGCAGCAGGTGACCATGCAGCCGACTGGAGAGAAGCAGCACTTTTAAGGGGAAAGTGCCACTTCTCTCCAGCCACCTGATGTGAGACTATTCCTGCTCAGTCCTCCAGCCCACAAGGACCACCTGCCTCTGCCTGGTGAGTAGGGGGTAAGTGCTGAGCACCAGAGGCGGGAATGGGGCAGTGGGAAGGCGGCCTAGTGCTGAGCTGGGGCAGGTGGCTGCGGTTGGAGGTGGCTGGAGCCGATAGGCAGCACATAGCTGCATAGGGCACCATGAAATTTGGGGCAATTTGGTGCCCCAAATTTCTTGGCACCCTATGCAGCTATGTGTTCTGCCTATCAGTAGGGATGGCCCTGCTAACCATGTTGGTCCCACTCTATTAGAGATAGAAAGTAGGTGAGACCTTTTTCCTTCAAGAGCTCAATGTAGCTCAAAAGTTTGCCTCTTTCAAAGGTTGGTCCAATAAAAGACCATTATCTCACCCACATTACTGCTTTGTGGCTCAGGCAGCTGGAGTTGGGCTGTCCCATCCAAACTGTCTGGGTGTTGGCTTGCAATTTCTGCTGCCACCCTGGTTGTAGCATTCGGCAGGTAAGGACACAACAATATGATGGCAAGCCACCACTACTGAGGAAGGAACATGTGTGTATCCAGTGCAAGATTTCCATTACTACCAACATTTGCCAAGAAATGGGGTCATGAGGATTTGACTTTAGGACTGCACAAACACAAATTGCACTGGTTTAACTAAATCTATTTTATATAGTTAAATTGGTTCATTGCCGTTGTGCAGACAGATTTGGAACAAACAATGCCAGCTTCCATTCCTGGAGCACATAAGTGTTCCATGCTTTGCTTGCAAGCTTTGGCAGACTGGGCTCAAAACCACAAGGAAGTATTTGTCAGAAAGAACAAACTAATGAAGAGTGAAGGGAAAGCAAATTCAAGGAGGTATGATGCCCCAAGAGCCAAGCTCCCCCTCACCCCCACCAAAGAAGAGGGTCCAAATAAAATACATTTGATTCAGAAGTGAGAGGAGGGAAGAAACTTTGTCAAACTGCAGAAGTGAAGTGGAAGTTATCCTAGGAACCTCCCTGCTCAAAAATTACTCACTGTTAGGTAATAGAGCAGGAGTCAAACTCATGGCCCGCGGGCCATTTATGGCCTGAGACTTTTCACAGGTGGGGCCTGACATGGGATGGCAGCAGGGGGTTGGGCTCCTGCAACAGGTAATCCCCACTGATGTGTCCCTTGAGGAAATGTGTGCAATGGGTGGAGGGGAAAGGTTGCAGAAAGTGGTGGGGCTTGGAGAACAGGTTCCTTTACAGACTAGGGATGTGAGTGAGTAGTCAATTACCCAATAAGAATAGGCGTATCAGGTAGTTGAGTGATTACTCACCCTCCCACCCCCGCTGCTTCTGTATCAGGTAAGGGAGAGACTGCAGCGGTCCTGAGCTGGTGCAAGCCAGGACTGCTCAGTCCCGGTTCGCACTGGCCCTGGGAGCCAACTTCACTGCAGCTCTGCAATTTAAATGTAGTAAGCACCCAGTGGCTCTTACTATATTTAAAATGCAGAGCTGCAGCGGTGGTAGTTGACTAATTGATGGAAATTCTATCAACTATTCAATTAACTAGTTGACCATTACTTAATACCCCTAGTACAGAGCTCCTAGGCTTCAGGGACTCCTGAGATGGATTGCAAAAATGCATAACCCGTGGGTGATGAGTTTTAGACCCCTGAAGCAGACTTAGGATTTAGAGGTGTACCAAACAGATTTTAATGGTAACTTTTAGCTTTTTCCTGTTATGAAAATTTGATAATAACAAAGAATAACTAAGAAAGCAACAAAAATAACTAAGAAAAAGTCTCAGCTCAGTATTATTTACTCAGTGCTTAAACATTTACAGAAACATTACAATATATACAGTTTCTATTTACATATATCGTGTTACATATAGAAAGAGTAACACTTTAATGTAATTTACAAGCCTTTTACGTTTGCAGCCTAATACTCTAATAACATTTGGGAAGCAGTGTTGCTTAGCAGCTAGAGAACTGGATAGTATTCAGCCATGATTGTTTTCATGGCTTGACCACTAGGTGACACTGGGCGAGGGATGCTTATCAGGTAGTCGACTTGCTTCCGCCCCTACCCTCCACTGCCTCTGTCTGAGAGGCAGGACGCGGGAGGAGGGGGGAACAGGAGATGGTGCTGGGGGGAGCTGGCTTAAAAGCCAGTTCCCCCTAGCACCTTCTCCATGGAGTTGCCTGCCCATCCCCACTGCCTCTAATAGGGGAGGCTGCCTGCGGCGGGCTGAGTCTTGCCATGGGCAGAAGTTGCTCTGGCAGCAGCCCCTGTCTGCAGGGGTCCCAGCAAGGAGCTGCCCCCAACCACCCGTGGGTAGGGCCCACTGCTGCCATGAACAGGCGCTGCTTGCAGAGCAGCCTGTTTGTGGTGGCCAGGGCTGGCTGTGAACAGGGGCTGCTGGACTTGGCACAAGCCCAGGGGCTCTTACTACATTTAAAATGCAGAGCAGTAGCATGGGTGGCTCCATGAGCCAGGACTGCTCAAGGGTCCTTATTGACCAATAAGGGGTCCTTATTGACTCATTGTGTAGTCAGTACAAATTGTATCGACTACACGATTAGCCAGATAACCTCTATTTAACATCCTTACACTGGGCAAGTCACTTCACTGCCCCATGCGTCAGTTTCCCCATCTGTAAAGATACAGGTAGAATACTGACCCTCCTTGAAGGGTACTGTGAGAGCTAAGTACTATTACATGGTCAACTTCAGTAGGATTTGGATTGGGCAGCTTGTGAAGCCTTTAAGTATCTGCAGATTACTGAAGTCTCTCATCTATCTTGTGTGTGTCATACCTATTTTCTAGCATTCTTGGAGCTAGATGTTGCACTTGAGCCTCAGTAAAAAGAGTTAGCTAAGCCACCCTTTCTCTGCACATGGCATCAAAAATACTATGTGCTTTTTAATAAAAAATAGTTCTTATTGCAATTAAATGTTATGTAGAAACAGGGCTAGTACATAATGCAAATTGAGAGGTCAAGACCATGGATGCTTTGCATAAACAGGAAGAGGATTTTTTAATAAATGCATGATAAAAGGCACTTGTCCTGTTGCCACTGAGGTCAACGCCAAATTTTCCCAAGGAGAGAAATTGGTCATTCGCTTACTCTTTACAAAAGATGAAACTAAATTCCATGAAACTGAACTTTCTCTCAAGTTAGGGAAATAATATTTTTCCTCCCCTAACGCATAACATGTGTTATGTGAATGTAGGAGGAAATTATATGAGTTTAGAAAGAGGCGGGATATTACATATATTATCTATTCTATATTACTTAACCCATGATGAGATGAGTGTATCATAGAAACTATTCCTACATTTTAAATTTTTAAAAAAAGTAACCTGGTTTAAGTGTTTTATGTTTTTACTTCACTGAACATGGGCTCTAACAGCTGGAAGAAAATATTGTCCTGAGGACAGTTGTTATGACAGACACAGGTAGTGATCAGCATCATTGGCTTTTTGAGGACTTTGCTTTGGGGACACTGGAACTCAACCTGAATTGTCTTCGTGTTGTGTGGAGTGCAGCATCTTCCATCAATGCAAAGCCCACAGTAGCGGGGTTTATATGCCTGGATACTGGTGCAGTTCTTGTACTCGAAGTGAACAGCTTTCAGTGACTTCTTTGTTCGGACACACTTTTTCCCCTTCTAAAGAAAATATAAAGGGTCATTAAATGTATGTCAGACAGGCAGTTGAGTATACTAACAACTGACTGAAAAACAGAAGAAAGTTAGAGACATGCAGGTTTATTGTGGGTTTTAGAAGCCTTGGGCCTATTTCTGGTCTCGTCACTGGTGCTACAGCAGTAAGACTCCAGTTATTTCAATGGAGATATTACTATCAGAGGTGGATTAGAGTTTTATAGGGCCCTGTGCCAGAGCAAATAGGAGCCATCCCCATCCCTTCCCGCTGCAGTCCTTCTCTCCTTTCCGACCTGCTCCTGCCAGGGAATGGGTCAGGTCACGGGGGCTTGCCCCACTATCTGGCAGCAGCACTGGACAGATGCAGTAGGGGTGCCCATTTTTCCAGAACGCCATGGCATGGGCCTCATTGATCCAGTGGCTAATCCACCACTAATTGCCATTCTCATCTATGAGAGATGTGGCCCATCCCCTTGAATTAGTGTACTGCACAAGTCAATCTCTACTTATTCTGTGGTAAGGCCCATTGTTGACAACTAAGAAAAATCCAAACCCCTTGTCCAAATGAAACCCTCGTGTAACACTACTGAAGTCACACCAGGATGTTTAGAAACCAAAACAGTAAACTCAGGTATTAGCCACAATAAATCTTACAAAACATACAGCTGCCAGAACACTGTTAACAGGTAAAACTTCTGCAATGGATAGGGCTACGCAAACTGTTGCTTGAGGGTCTGTTTAATGCACTTGAAATATTTTGTATTTGAAAAAGGAGGAGAAGTTAGGGTAATAAAGAACTCACTCTAGCAAGTGCTTGGGACCATACCTTATCAGTTAGCTGTTCACTCTCACAAGGTCGCACCATGCAGAGTCGTGTCTGTTTCACCATCTCACACTGATGATTCCTGTTTGTAATGCGGGTGGAAAAGCCCATTCCACAGCTTTTGGAACACGCGCTCCACTCTGTTGTCTGCTCAATACAGTTCGAACTTGAGTCAGAGACATCAATGCCAAGAGTTGCTTCTTTTCTAAATGCTGGAAATAAAACCCCCGAATATTCCATTACAAGAAGTGTCTTTGCTTCCTGTAAGAGTCCATTACAACTCCACCCACTTCATTAAATAGCTAACACTTTTTTTAATTAAGTGACAGTCTGTAAACCTATGACTTTGAAATAGACTTAGTAACTTTAAAGCTGATTATTGGAGTGCTTTTTAGTACTAGAGATTTGTCATTTAGATGTTTCAGAGGTGCTCACCAGAGGCCTCTGATGCTGCCAAATGGGTACTGCTTAGTGCAGTCAGGAACATACATTTCTGTACATAAGCCCTTCCCATGCATCCCAACCCTAAACTGCAGGGAAGAATACTTCATTCTCCATGTCCACTCTGATAGCTTTCCCATCCTGCTAGCTGTGATTATTATTTCATTGCTGATTTGTAAGTCACATGTGACTTACAAGAGTTTCATGTTATTCTTTGTCAGATTAGTCACCAAAAATTTAGGTCTGAGATATAATTTCAAGACAAGCCTTATGTTTTATTAAACTGTAGTAAACAGTGAAAGTAAGTTAGATGATTTTATGGCTAGGAGAATAAAGCAATCTTGTCAATTATTAAAGAGTGATGTCAGTCAAAGTACTAGCTAAGACCGATCATTGTTAAGACACAGTACTACCATCACAGCATATGTTAAGCTGTAAAACAAATATTTCCAGCTTTATGGTTACTTGGTAAAGGCTAACATTCTTTTACCAAAGGAGAGACTCAGAATGAGTATAAGTGACCTTCGAACACCCACTTCCTGAACCAATCAAGAGGGCTTGGTTCCCAGGAGAAACCTATTGGCTGCATCACTGATAGAACACTTGCTAGAAGCACTTCCACTATCCTCTTGCAAAGTAAGGCTCCAAAAAACCCTGGAGATCTTCTAAGTAATATCTCCACAAGCAAAAGGGAAGGTGGGGGAAAGCGAAGCCTAGACCAGAGTTGCCAATGTCCACACATCAACCTGCCACTCACAAAAAACATCCAATGGTGAGGATTTGTAGGATGAGGGCAATATTTTGTACTTACATTGTGTGGTACCTTTCATCAAAGCATGTTCTAAACTGTAATTAGAGCTCCACATTCCGGTCTGGCCAGAATCAGTAAATATGGTTTTCTTTTTTAAATGGGTGAAAGGATGTTCAACAGTGTTAAGCGATTGGATCAAGGCCACACTGAAAAGTGGTGTGTAGTGGCCCCAATTCCCACCTTTTACCGCTAGATTTACAGGCTCACATTACTTAAACATATGAGTTCATTGTAAAGTTTTAAAAAGGAAAATCATTCATAATTCCAGAAAGGAGGGGGTGGAATTACATGGCTGCTGCTTTAAAAAAATCCAGCTAATACTTGGTTTTTCTGAAAATTGCTCCCCAGGTTCCCCAAGAACTGAGCTGAAGACTTCTCCAGTTTCACTGCCAGATCAAGTGACAAGATGAATGAGAGGCTATGTCTAGCCTACATTGCTTTTCTGGGATATCAGAATGATCTGCTTTTTCGATTTTTTTTTTTAAAAAGCAGACACTTTTTCGCCATCCCTATAAACCTCGTTCTACAAGGAAAAAGGGATGTGTTGAAAGAGCACTTTTTTCCAAAATGTGGTGCCATGTAACGTGCCAGATTTCAGAAAAGCAAAATCGGAAAAAGAGATTCAATTTGCATAACGAATATTGCATTTCTTGTCCCAATTTAACATTGAAGTGTAGACCTAGCCAGAGTGTTTGGAATGGGACGGTTCTTTCAGGCCCATTGAGCGTCTGCAACTACACTGGTAGTTTACACTAATCTGGTAACAGCTGTAGCTGTGGGACCTCAAACATACACAGGGGCTGGAAATTGGTACCATTTTAATCACCATGTCTACACTAGATCTTCCACCACTGTTACCACTAGCAACAGACAGGAGTTTCAGGATGAACATCTAGTATAAACACGGTGACTTCCATGGGTATATGATGTTACTTAGGCCATGTCTCCACTTGCTGGATGATTGACGCTCTGGTGATCAATCCTGGAGGATTTGAAATCGAATGCTGAGGGTGCCCCCATCAGCACTGGTACTTCTTGCTTCTGCAAGGAGTAAGGAAAGTTGATGGAACCTTTCTCCTGTCACCTCCCACTGTGGGGCTGCCCCAGAAAATTGGTGCAAGGTACATCGACTCCAGCTACAAAATTCACACAGTTAGAGTTGTATATTTTGCATCGATTTTCTCTGTCCATGTAGACCTGGCCATGTCATGTGGAGAAACCAGCAAGACTGTACATATGGGGGCACTAGGATCCAGATAGTTGGTTTCCCCTCCTGTTTCCCTCCACCTGGCCTTGGGAGAAGACTTCAGAGAGACAGCTGTCCAGTGTCTCTGCTTGTGTCTACTCTTTGCTCCATCCTGTTTCTACCTTGTCTATTTAGATATAAGCTCTTCAGAGCAGGTACCTTTTGCTACTTTTTGCACAGTGAGGTCCCTTCTTGGCTGGCCCTTAAGCACCGTCATTATAAAATCAGTTCTGAGGCCAGGCCCCACCTCTGCACACACCAGTAGGTGTAGTGATTACAGGACTAGTGATAGGCATTGTTGTTCCAGGATAGGAGTATTTCCAGGATTTGGCCCCGGTTTTGTTTTAAGAGGCTAATTACAGTTAAAAAATGGCTGTGAATCTGTTTCCTTCAGGGGTGTTTTAAGCACCTTTTGCTGCTCCACTTTTCTTCCTATTTTCTGTATAATCACTAGTGACTCTGAATGGCTTTAATGAACTGGAAGCGGAGTTCTAGTTCTGATAACCAAATGGGCATTTCCAATACACAGTCATTACAGAACTAGTTTGACCTCACTAGTTAGTCTTAATAGCTCACCAGCCATAGCAAAACTGCCCAAAGCCACTTCCTCTTTAGGTTCACAAGTCCACTTCTCACAGCACTCTCCAGGGACTTCAGTTTTCCTTGGGTAAGGGCAATCAGGTCCAGGGAGCAGGAGATCAAGGTTACAGCGAGGCACACACCCGATCTGTCCATCTCTGCAGGTACACTGGTATTTACAGCTGGGCTGGAATGTCTCTCCACTCTGATAAATAACCCCATCAAACACACAGTTGTCTCCTTCCAGTACTAGTATAGAAAGGGAAAAGGAAAGAGTTTTGTGACAGGCTACACACAGGCAGTCGTTGTTTGCTCCACTGAAACAACAGCAATGCTCCCTGATCTAGAGAACACAAGGATGGTATGAGATGCTGCGGTTCTGAAGCAAGAGATTTCTCCGGGCTTGCACATTAGGGGCGCTCACTTTGTCTGCCACACCTGCTGCCCCAATGCTTTCTCGGTGAAATGCCTGCGATGCCAGGGAGGGGAAGAGATGTCCAAGCTGTGACCTGAGGCAGGCACTGTCAGCGCCATGGCAGCTCACATGGCCAGCATACAGGAAGGTAGGTCGCAGAAAGATACATGGGGTGGAGGAAGGAAGAGTTTTCCCTGGAGGGGGGAAGCAAACATGGAAAGCCAGGGCAGAGATTTTCCCAGGGCTTCTCCCCCGGTGAGGAGCTCCACATTAGGGGCCCCAAGCCCATCTCCGCCCCCCCCCCTCATTTGCGCGTGGGGTCGGGAAAGCGCCGGGCTCTGCTCCCATGAAGTACCCCGGGGCAGAGTCCAGCCGATGTGCCTGGCGCGCTCCCAGCCCCGAAGCCCCCAGCCGAGCCCTGCCCGGCGTCGCAGCGGCTGCAGGTGGCAGCAGCTCCAGCTGCGATGCCCTAGAGGGCCCCGTGGCAGCTAGCGCCTGCCCCCCCGCCGCCTCACTCACCCATGCAAATGCCCCGGCCGGTCCCGGGGCTGCGGTCGCAGTAGAGGCCGCTGCCCTGGTCGCAGGGCTGGCGCTCGGAGCAGCTCTCCCCGCGCTGTCGGGCGCACACCAGGCAGCAGCCGCAGCCGTCCAGCAGGGCGGGCACTCCCGGGGCGCAGGTGGGCGGCTCGGCCGGGCACGGGAGGCCGCCGCACTGCGGGGGGCACGACGGCAGCTGGCCACTCACCTGCGGGCAGACAGACAGAACAAGTCAGCGGGCGCCCTGCGGCTCTTCCCCCGCAGCGCCCCGCCACGAGGCGCCGCAGCTCCGACCCCTGCCCTGCCCTTGCCTCGCCCAGCAGCAGAAGGAGGAGAAGGAGGAGGAGGCGCCCCCTGCGGCCGCAGCCACTCATCAGCCTCATGCTGCTGCGAGTCCCCCCGGCTCTGCTCAGTCACCTCCCTGCGCCCAGCCCTTTGGAGCCCATTATATGGGGCGCCTCTGAATCCCCGTCCTCCCATTGGGCAGCCTGGGGCCGGGGGCGTGTCGCGGGAGCCAATCCCCGCTTGCAGGGTCGTCTGGTGGCGGGCCCCTGGTCCCATCAGACTCGGGCCTTCGGCGGGTCCAGGGCTTGGCCCGGCGCGGGGCTGCGCGTGTGCGGGGACAACGCGGAGGCTGCTGACGGAGGGGCGGGGAGAGACGGAGGGGGAGCGTGTGTCTGGGCGAGAGGGAAGTTGCTTGGGAGGCCAGGGCTCCTCTGCCGCCAGTCGAAAGATTAATGCTCTGAAGCAGCCAGATGCTCAAATAATCCAGCTGTTCCACAGAACTCCTGGAAGTAGTCGCCGGGAGTTAGTGATTTCCTGCCTCTCCGGTCAGGGTCCAGCCCTTTCAGAAGTCGCGGGTCTGTTCTGTTGTGTAAGGGAATTTCCCTGCCCCCAATTTCAGGAAGCAACACAAAACCAACAATGCTAATCGCCCCGACAGATGCGGGGGGGACGGGGAGGGGAAGGAGAGATGAAATAAATCTTCCCAGGACTATCGTCACCTTGGCACTTCCTACTGCACAAATCGCATGTGCATATACTCAGGAAGGACTAAGCAGTTCGTTCAAATTAGCCCACAGGTTTATGGCTGAGTTATTTGAAAAGATCTGTTTCCCCTAAGCTGGCCTAGTTGCTGAAGTAGCATTAAGACCACCAGTTCAGAAGTCAGTATTAGGAGGCAGGTATAGCGAACAGTGTTGCTAACTGCAAATGTTCACAAATCATGTTTCCTTAGGAATGAAGTCTGAATTCATAATATATATTCACTTGATTCTAAGAGCTGGGACTTTAAGCAAAACAGTAATTATTATCAAAAGCTTCAGAGGGGTAGAAGAGATGTGGGTTGTACCCACAAAAGCTGATGATACCATCTATATGTTTTGTTAGTCTTTAAGGTGCTGCTAGTTTATTCGTTGTTTTTTAAGTTTTTCTAGTTATTATTATGATGAGACTCATGATAAAAGTGGCAGCACTGCAGTGCTCCTCAGATCAGCCCTAGGAAGGCCACTGGGAATGTGAGAATCCTAATGGTTACCCACTTATCAAGCGAAAATTACTTTTTATTGCTTATCTGAGTTCAGTATTTTCTACTGGGAATCTAGACTTCTTTCTGTCTGTTTTCGGTTCTGTTTCAGCTGATAGACTACTCCCAACATAGTAGTATGTAAGCATTTTCTCACAGTGCATTAAGTGACATAACTAGTATGTGACACATACTGTTCTTTCTTTCACAATGCTGCAGAGGACTTTAAAAAATATCTGCGGGTCAATGAAGGGAACAAGTGTGCCTTGCAGAAAGTGATGAGCTTTATGCTGTTTCATAGATCAGTTTGTCCCAAAGCCTTGAACCATCAGCACCAAGAATGGACCTTTGACCCCTGTGCAGTGCCTCAAGGTGCTATTCTAATAGGCATAATAATTAGAAGGGGAAGACTTCTGAAAGTTTGACAATTTTGGAGTAAAATTCTGTTTTTCATATAGCCCTAAGAATAATGTACTTTCCCACTAGCATTAACAGTGGATATGCACTCAAGCTAGTGTCAGTCACCAGCTAACTTTGCACTTTCCTATATTCAGGCAGAGTTCATTCAGAATTGGCAAACATCCATTTGTTTTAATAGCAATTCTACCCAAATTCTTTCACTCTCACATTGCCTAACAAAGAGCCCCAGCGCTGACTTGAAAAGATCACGGTCTTTTCTATGCATATTGTATGTGTATGACTGAAATGTGCTGAATCCTGAGCATCAAACCTTGGGAATATTTCATAGACATATCCCCGATACTCTGTAATGGGAAGTTATTTTAGAATTTAGGGTGCCAAATTCAAGCCAGGTGTAATTAGACATAACTCCTCCCCTCTTAACTTATTTTATTCATCAAGAGCTGTGCCATGAATATCTGAGGGTAACCATTGCAAGCCCAAGACAGACCTTGTTGGTAGAAAGCCTGTATGCAGAACTGTCTGAAGCAGGTAACAAGTAATAGTATCTAACTCAGACTGTTAAATAACATCATTTGAAAATTAACAAAAGTGGAAGTCAGACTGGTAAAAACTGGGGGTCTTAAAGCTTAAAGAACCAATGAGGGGTTTTATGTGTGTAACGGGGCGGCATTCACCTCTCAAGAGCTCCCCCTTTTCTGGCCACATGCATGGGCCTGCATTCCCTCAGTTCCAAAGGCTCTTCGAGGACTCAGCCCTCTGAATGAGTCACATACACACCCTGTGTGCAATCATACAAAACCCCTACTGGGGTACACATCTAATGGGCCCATCTCAATGCCCCCTGCTAGTATTCCTCTTAATCTGTTTCCCCACTCTGAGAAAAAGTGGTGCCCATAGGGCTTCCCCTCCTGGGGACAACATCCTTGCCTCTACCTCAGGGCTTTACACATCTAGCAGGGCCCATCATAGTCCATCTTCAATAGCTCCCAACATGGAGCGGCCCGTGGTGGTGCTGCTGCTCTCCTGTCCAGCCAGGCTCCTGTCTGCACACCTTCAGGGTTCCAAAGACACTGACTGTTGTTCTGGGAATGGCTATGTTGCTGAGTGGCCTAGCTTTCAGGAGAGGGAACAAACCACACACCATCATGGATGTCAGCCTCCTTTTCATCTCCCAGGACCCTCAAATCTACCATCACAACCTTGGTCCCTTATTCTTACTCCTGAAAAGTGTTCTGGCCAGACTGGGCAAGAAAAGAGAACTAAATGGTACCACAAGTTGTACCAAGTTACAGCTTTGGATATGAACTTGAGGTTTCTGCAGACACTACCTACCTCATTTGTTATTTCCCCTTCTCTGTCTTGCTTCTTTTCTTTCCTATCTTTGTCTTGTCTTCTGGTTTAGCAAGCCAAGAGAAAGCTACTTTTTTGCAGCACTGCTGTGGCCAGAAAGACAAGTTATAAATAATGTTTTTAGTCCAACCATTGGAAGGTTGCCAAACCTTATGAGTGGCTAATTCAATCAGATACCATGCTTCGCGTGTAATTCTCAGCAGCTGAGTTGTAAGAGAGATCCCGTGTAAGAGAGATATACAGAAGATGCATTTTCTTTCCCCCGCTAAGTCTTAAAAAAGAAATACATTGGCAGCAACAACGCAATGTTATTAATAATCAATTCTATCTTCACTCCTCACTGTTTTTATGGTTGCTTACTATATGTTTTAACCATTTTTTTTAAATGTCAATAACATGACAAAAGTCCCACAGTTTAGTGTAACAAGCAGGAAGCAAAGGTTTTAAAATATCTTAGCCACTATTGGGCTCAACATCCCTTTGCCATGTATGCAAAAATCTGCCTTTCCCAGATACAAATCTTATCCAAAAATATAAGTATTTCATTTTCAAAATATAACATCAGTTCCAAAATAAAAGTTCTTCCCCTACCCCAGGATATGAAACTATTTTAAAATAAAGTTCCCTCCTTGAATGATGGTATGCACCAGAACTGTATTAGAGGCAGCAGTATAGGAAGTTAGGGGATGGAGGGCGCCTGTGTGTAACTATGTAGGTTAACTGATGAGCCCAGGCTCATTGGTTAACCATTTACATGTGTACACTATCATACTTCCCTGTTATTATTGCTGGAAACACCCAGCCTCTTTCACTGGAAGAGTAAAGTGTCACTCCAGACGCTGTTAAAGGTTTTCAAAGCAGCATTGTGTCCAACAAAATAATTAGTACAACCATTAATTTGGGTTCTTATGTACTTTCTCTTAATAACTCTTTGGCCAATAAATGTGACAAATCCTGGGACACTGCACTTGGTAGTCTTCATAGTTGTATGATTATGATATAATTATGATGCATTTTGTACAAGATATGTTTTGCTAGGTGTCTATGGAAAAGTTATGATCTGCTGGATACGATTATCCTAATTGTATGCTTTTTTGTATCTGAAATCGTGAATATTGACCGTGTTGTTGTATTTTGAATGGGCTTAGTCTGGAAAACACCTACAGCCAGCCTTTCAAGTACAACAATGAAGAAGCTAGATGGGGCTAATGGTCCATCAGCAAAGACAGTGGAAAATAGAAGAGGTTAGCCTTCTGGTGAAAATTTCAGCTATGAGCAATAGCTGCTGTGACTCAGCAAAGGGGCATGTGATCAGAGCATGTGACACCAACCTCCATTTTGGTACCCGTATATTTCCACATATTGGGCTGGGAACTAAGTTTGGAATCTCACTCCCCACACAAGGACACTCATGGAAATATCTGAGAAACAAAGACTAAATTGGGGGAGGGGAGCATTGGTTCCAGACTAAGGCTACGTCTACACTGCAACACTATTTTGGGATACTGGAGTATCCCGAAATAGCTATCCCATGTTTTCACAGCAAGTCCATTATTTCAGGCTTGCTATTCCGACGTCACTGTAAACCTCATTCCACAAGGAGTACGGGATGTTTCAGAATAGTGCTTTATTTCGAAAGACGAAATAAGCTATTTTGAAATAGCATTGAAATAAGATACATAGTTTGCATATCTCAAATTGTGTATCTTATTTTGAGCTATGGTGCAGTGTAGATTGCACCCTAAAGGATTTCCAGCCTATGCATGAAATCCTGATGGACTGCTTGTAGCATCAGCCAGAGTGCAAAATTGCTAAATTACATAAATATTTCTAGTGTTTTAGGCTTAGCTTGCAATTTTGTTTATTTACTAGGTAATCTGTTGTGATCTGCTTGCTATCACTTATAGTCACTTAAAATCCATCTTTTTGTAGATAATAAACTTGTTTCTTGCGTTTTCTAAACAAGCGTGCCTTTGAGTGGAGAGAGAGTGGAGAGAGAGCATCGAGGAGATAGCAAACTATTTATGAGTGTGCATTGCACAGATCCCTTTGGGTTGCAATATGGTACAGTTACAAAATAACTGTACAAAAATATGGTACAAAAATAAACCAGTATATTTATGGTTTATACTCCAATAGGGGTGCATGCCTGGGGAGCTGGGAAATGGACTCATGTCTGATGTTTGCATTCAAGTGATTCGGTTCAGGTGAGTGGTGACACCTGCTGTCCTGTTGGGTGATAATAGAGAATAGTAAGATTGGCTGTGTGAAAAGAGGGTTAACCCCGCTGAAAGTTTTACAGGGGCGACTAGTTTCCAGACTACACCCTGGGGATGAAAAGCCATCACAAAGCCAATGTATTTTCTTTATTGAATTCAACTAAAGCAAAGTCTAAGCCAGGGGATCTCAAACTTTTTTTTGCTGGGCCTCCCTTTGAAAATATTTCAGGTTGTGATGAACCCTTCCTCCCAAAAAGTGGTAGCAAATTATTGTACAGACTCATAGGAGCATTAAATGAAGCATGTAACTTTTATCCCTGTAGTCAAAGGCTTTGAAGTCTCTCAAAAAGTGTAAAACAAGAGCTTTCAGGGACACGTACATTGGAATTTAAGAAACGTATAATCTGAAATAAAAATATGGATGTAATCCCTCTGCCAGGCAGCACTAGCAGCAGCCAGGGCCAGGTTCTATATCTAAGAGTTCTTCTCTATCCCTCCAACACAGAACGGTTCAAGTCCCCACCCAGTAACCTGAGAAATTCATACAACACTCCTGGATGCCTCTGGGAGGCAATGCTTCCCCACTTGCAAGCACAGAGTCTGAGTGTGTAAAGCTTTTAATAAAAGGGGAGGGAAGTAGTGTGGCATTAACACCACAAACATAGTTCATAATCAAAACCACGAGTAAACGTCCCAGCTCAAGTAGGCTGGGCAGTGTCCTTTTCCTCTCAAGCTCTCAAGTCCAGCAATGTAAATGTCCCCTTCTCAAGCCCAACGCTTCTCTGCACCCCACTCACAGTCCCTACCCCTGGTCAGGGCAGTCCAGAGTTCAGAGATGATCTGCAAAATTCACCTCCCATCCTGAGTAGGTAGTAGGCATCTCACCCACTCTGCTGGTCACTTGCCATCCATCTGCTTGCTGCCCTCTGGTGCCGCTTTGCTGGCCATGCATCGCCCCTTGCTGCCACTGCTTTGCTAGCTACTTCTCATGCTGTTCATTGGTCCCCACTTGCTGCCGCTGCTCTGCTGCTCCTCACACCGCTCCATTGGTTCCCCCTTCGCTGCCACTGCTCTGCTGGCTGCTCCTCATGCCTCTCTATCGGTCCCCCCCTCGGTGCCACTGCTCTGCTGGCTGTGCCTCATGGCTCTTCAGCACCACCCTGCTTTGTGGATTTATACATAGCTCTGTACAAACAAATAGCTGGACACTTAATGTGAGGGGTGCTGTTTTGGTAGGGATATCATATATCTGGGTTTTCCTAGATGTGACCTCTTTTTCTGGTCCACCGATCTCCATCCAGGCGGATATTTGAAATATGTAAATCTTTCCTGAGCATCTATGACCACGCCCATGAAAGACGTGGGAAACGGTCCATCAAGAATTACTGGCCATGTTGGGCCTCGGGGTTGTAGAGGATTCTCCTAATGAAGCATTTCTCAGACTGCGGGTCCTGACCCAAAAGGGGAGTGCAAAGCTAGTGCAGGAGGGTCACAAGTAGAGTCACCATGTCTGGGTTTTCTGGACACAGCTTCTTCTTAGTTCTACAGTCTCTGTCCAGGCAGATTGTGGAAATGTGAAAAAAAATGTCTGCGATTTTTCTGAGCCTTCCATACTGGGTGACTAGGGAGACGGCAGCTGCTCTCTGCTGTCCAGTTTGGTAGGCAATGCTGCCACTAAGGGTATGTCTAGACTACATGCCTCTGTCACCAGAGGGATGTAAATTAGACTACCCGACATAGTCAGGATTGGTCCTGCCTTGGGCAGGGAGCTGGATTTGATGACCTCCTGAGGTCTCTTCCAGCTCTATGATCCTATGATTCCTTTTGCGCTGCTGTTGGTAGTGTCACTGACTTCTAAGTGGAGCAGCTGGCCACTCTTCTGGGCTGTGTCTAGACTGGCCACTTTTTCTGGAAAAGCAGTCACTTTTCCGGAAAAACTTGCCAGCTGTCTACACTGGCTGCTTGAATTTCCGCAAAAGCACTGACAATCTCATGTAAGATTGTCAGTGCTTTTGCGGAAATACTATGCTGCTCCCGTTCGGGCAAAACTCTTTTTCCGAAAAACTTTTGCGCAAAAGGGCCAGTGTAGACAGCAGAGATTTGTTTTCCGCAAAAAAGCCCCGATCGCGAAAATGGTGATTGGGGCTTTTTTTGCGGAAAAGCGCGTCTAGATTGGCCACGGACACTTTTCCGCAAAAAGTGTTTTTGCGGAAAAGCGTCCTGCCAATCTAGACGCACTTTTCCGAAAATGCTTTTAACGGAAAACTTTTCCGTTAAAAGCATTTCCGGAAAATCATGCCAGTGTAGACGTAGCCCTGCTGTTCAGCATGGAAGTCAGCAGCACCAACAGCAGCGCAAAAGGAAGGTGGCAGTAACGTACCATGCCACCTTTCCTTCTGCAGTGCTTTCTGTGGTGGTGTCTTGGCTGGCAGTTCCTTTCTCCTGCCAGCTCACTCTTTAGCTCTCCTGCCTTTTTGCTTCCCAATCTTTCTATTCTCTCAGCTGCTGTTAGCCTGCCAAACAGCAGTGGTAGGCCATGCCTGCATTAACCCTTTGCTTGCTGGGCTAGCACAGGGGTACATACACCCCAGGACAGGCTCCCTTTTAAACTCCTCCCTCCAGTTTGAACCCTCAATCTGGAGGGAGCGGTATGGTGGGATCACAATGTCCCAGGGCTGCTCTCTAATGCCTCCTGTGGCCAGTGTGGGGCTATACACCCTTGCTGCATCTCTGGAACTTGGCAAAAGGAATGGCTGGCATGGAGCTGGGTTGTCACCTCGGCTATGACGTCCGCCTGCTTCATGAGAACAAGAACCTGCCAGAGACTTGGACGCCTCCCGGAATCAGGGAGGGATTAATGGCAACAGGAACCCTGAGATGGACTCTTGTCTTCCTCTCTAGTGACCTCCAGTGGCAAAAACTCCTCACCCCATGATGAGGTGAGCTCCTGTTTCTCTTCCCTTCACACCTTGACAGCTGTTCCTTGGCAGCTTCTCTTTGTCAGCTTTCTCTTTCTGGTTGAAGTGCCTGTATTCTTCCTTTCCCATTGATGGCTACCCAGTGGGAGGAACACTCACAGTGCCTCTGGCCCAACAGATTAGCAGATCTTCCTTCAGTGGATGGGATAGTCTGTGTGCCTGGGATAAGGGGTTGAAGGAGAGAGACCGACTCATCTTGCTGGAGTTGATAAGGGTCCCATTACCCAGCTAGGATAAGTCTCACATCCATTTCTTCATGGATCCTGTTGCCCATCTTCCATCAGTGTTGCTCTTTTATTGGGTCCCATCCCCAGTTGGGTTTTCTTACCTCTCTGGTGGAGCAGCAGTTGTTAGAGCCAGCACATTCCCTCCCTGGCCTACTGACTGATGTCTTTGGCTAGGTCACTGATGTACTGATGTGCCAGCTGTTGTCCTTGGCTGGCTCACTGATATACAGATGTGCCAGCTGCGTCACATATACTCAGCTGAGCCATGAGGTTTGCTTTCTTGCTGAACTGTATTGAGTTTTAATGAAAGGGAGAAGAGAGGGGGCTCCATCAACATTCTAGTATCAGCTCCTAATCTTCCCTAGACCAGAAGTGTCTCTCCTCTCAATCCCTCTTCAGGTAATGCTTGGGGAGAGGGGCTAGACCCTAATCTCCTTTTGCCCCCAAAGGAGCCTGGAGCAAAGGGATGTGGGCAGGGCCCTCCATGAGAACTTGGATCCCCAGGTGCTCCAGGGTAAGAATGGATCTAAGGCCAGGAATAAACCTGGCTGGAGCAGGGTATGGAGCAAGGTCCCATCGATGGTCCTGGGTTACCACTGAACGATGAAAAGAAGAATTTGATTCAGGCCTATCTCATTCCCTGTTCTGATTCTGTGCCCCCAAAGGAACACTCCTAAACCACAGACCCTGCAGCAGCATGTCCTACAGCCTGTATGAACCAGCCTACTTATGCCGGAAGTCAGGGAGCTGGGGTCAGAGGTTACTTCTATCAATTCAGGGAAGGTGATGGTCAATCAGAGCAAGGGGCTGTGCTGTCCCTTGGGGCTCTGGCTGTCTCCTGGGACTGTCTGGACTAACAGTGATGTATATGTGCTGCGGAGGAAGGAAGCAGGTCAGGATCAATGGGCAGGTGCTCATGCTGTGCAAATGAGCCTCCCTCCATCCCCAGGGTTCTGAGGCATTGTACCCAGTGTAAAATAGCAGATTCATTGATTGTGGTGCTTAAAAAGATGTTTGCTGCATGCAGGATGATCATAACCTGTCTCTGTCTCTCCATACTGGGACAAAGTTCCATGTCAGAACTGGTTCCCTCCTCTCTCAGCTCCTGGTTTGTGAACAGCTCCTCAGGATAAGACAGACCCTTTGCTGCTCCTTGGCTTAAAATCCTGGTGGGAGGGAGATACAGTGAGGACAATCCCAACCCAGATACAGTGGGGACAATCCCAACCCAGAATTTCAGCACCCAGCTTCCACCCTGCCCAGTTCTCTAAGAAGGAGCTAGTGACTCTTCCCTGAATACCATCTTTTTGATCTGGGGGGAAGAGGGGAGGGGAAGAAGAGGGTTGAGGCTCTTACTCCTTAAGTCATCCTCTGTGGTCACTGCTCAATAGAACCAGGCAGACGCCTGGCTTGAAATCCCAACTCCTTCCCCTGTCCCGGAAGGAGGAAGGGCCCAATATTTCATTGTTGTGATCACCCTGACCAAGGATGGCCACTGTGGTGCAAGCTAGACAGATTGGAAAATGGATCTTCTAGTCTTTCAGGGTACATCTACACAGCAGGACAAAAGTCGAATTAAAGTCCCCAACTTCAGCTCAGTTGCATAGCTGAAGTGAAAATATCTTAATTTGGCTTTTGGTGCTGTCTACACAGCAAGAAGTCGAAGGAAGAATACTCTTCCTTCGACTTCCCTTACTCCTGGTGAAATGAGTGTTGCAGGAGACAGAGTAAGAAGCCTTCCAGCTCACCATTATTTCAAAATAATGGCTTGCTCTTTGTTATTTCGGAATAACATCAGTTATTCCAAAATAACGCTGCTGTGTAGACATAGCCTCATTTCCAGTCCTCCCAAGTGCTAAGGTAAAACTGCCCCCTGACTCCTTCCTCATATTCACCTCCATCATGCTCACCTATGTATTAGAACCTTTATGTGTCTGAGGACTCTGCCAGGGGAACCCCCAACATCAAGGAGGTCTGTTCAGAGCCTGCAAAGGAAGAGAGAGTTAGGGAAACTGTAGTAACTTGTCCTCTGTCAGTAGCCTCCTGCTCAGCCCACCAGCATGTGGAGTCTGAGAAGTGAGAGGCTGAGGGGGTCTCATCAGATGTCCCAACCCAAAAGATGACAGAGGTTACCACCGGAGAGGATAACTCTCTGGGCACTATTCCAGTCCCACCTCTTTGTGAGGTCCTCTAATGATGACAGCAACCCCCCTCTTCCACCCGCCACGTACACACCTCTGTGGTAAAAATGATGAGGAGTTCTATGGCACCTTAGGCCGTGTCCAGACTCAGGGTTTTTTTCGGGAAAAGTAGCCTTTTCCTGAAAAAACTTCCCCTGCGTCCAGACTCAAGCCGCGTTCTTTCGAAATTATTTCGAAAGAACGCGGCTTTTCTTTCGATGGCAGTAAACCTCAATTTATGAGGCAGAACGCCTTCTTTCGAAAGTTCCTCTTTCGAAAGAAGGCGTTCTTCAATGTAAAGAGGCCGTCTTCGAAAGAGAGCATCCAGACTCGCGGGGTGCTCTCTTTCGAAAAAGCGGATTTCTCTTTCGAAAGATCCGCCTGCAGTCTAGACGCGATCTTTTGAAAGAGGCTCTTTCGAAAGATGCTTTCGAAAGAGCCTCTTTCGAAAGAAGCCTGCAGCCTAGACATAGCCTTAGAGACTAAGGGTATGTCTACACTACAGCACTAATTCGAACTAACTTAATTCGAATTAGTTAATTCGAACTAAGCTAATTCGAACTAGTGCATCCAGACCTAAAAACTAGTTCAAATTAGCGTTTTGCTAATTCGAACTAGCATGTCCACATTGAGTGGACCCTGAACCGGGGTTAAAGATGGCCGGAAGCAGTGCCGGCAGGTCATCAGATTAGGACTTAGAGCGTGGAGCTGCTGTCTCAGGCTAGCCGAGGGCTGTGCTTAAAGGGACCCGACCCCCACCCCAGACAGACAGTTCTCAGGGGTTCCCCGCTCGCTTGTCTAACTCAATGAGGGACAGCAAAGCAGTCCTGGCTTGGAGTGCCCTGAATGCCCACACTCGGCACATCACAGCACCGGGCATCAGCCCAGCTGCGCTTGCCGCAGGCTGCCATCCGGGAAGGAGGGTCAATCGGGGGACTGCAGGAGAGCTTCCACCCCGAGGAGCCCGCAGAGCCACCCCAGTCCTCCCCATCGGAGGCTCGTACCCCATTCCTCCCTCACCTCCTTCCACTTACCCCTCCCTAGCCCCCCTTCCTGATGTACAAAATAAAGGACACGTGTGTTCAAAAATAGAAACTCTCTTTATTGAACAAAACTTGGGGAGACTGGGAAAAGGAGGTGGGAGAGGGGAAGAGAGAGGGTGGGAGAGGGGAGGGCAACTAAAATGATCAGGAGTTTGGAACAGGTCCCATATGAAGAGAGGCTAAAGAGACTGGGACTTCTCAGCTTAGAAAAGAGGAGACTGAAGGGGGATATGATAGAGGTCTATAAAAGCATGAGTGGTGTGGAGAGGGTGCATAAAGAAAAGTTCTTCATTAGTTCCCATAATAGAAGGACTAGAGGACACCAAATGAAATGAATGGGTAGCAGGCTTCAAACTAATAACAGAAAGTTGTTCTTCACAAAGCAAATAGTCAACCTGTGGAACTCCTTGCTGCAGGAGTCTGTGAAGGCTAGAACTAGAACAGAGTTTAAAGAGAAGTGAGATAAAGTCATGGAGGTTGGGTCCATGAAGTGGTATTAGCCAGGGGGTAGAAATGGTGTCCCTGGCCTCTGTTTGTGGAAGGCTGGAGATGGATGGCACGAGACAAATGGCTTGGTCATTGTTTCAGTCCATCCCCTCCAGGGTCCCTAGTGTTGGCCACTGTCGGCAGACAAGCTACTGGGCTAGATGGGCCTTTGGTTTGACCCAGTACGGCCATTCTAAGCTCAGGATTCAGTGTCGGGCGTCTCACTGGACCACCTTGATTTTCATGCACATCTGCTCCTGGGTGGCCAGGCTGGCAGCTATCCTGCCTTAGACGGCCACTTTCCTGTGCCTAGTGTGGAGGTCGTGGATGAGGTCCACGATGTCTGCACTAGACCAGGCGGGCACCCACCTCTTGCGGATCTGGGCAGGCTCCCGGGAGCCGCCAGCCTGGTCCCGGGAAGAGGCGGAGGGCTGGGTGGCAGCGGGTGGCTGGCTCGAGCCGTGCCAGGTGCAGGGTCTGCTGGCTGGGTGCTGGCAGGCTTGCTCCTGGCACGGGCACCGTAGCCAGCCCGTGCCCCTTTAAGGGCTCTGGGGCCGGGAGGGGGGCAGAAGAGTTTCCCTGGTGGTGCCCAGAGTGGCCACCAGGGAAAGCTGGGGAGGGCTAGCCTCCCACTAGTTCGAATTAAGTGGCTACACAGCCCTTAATTCGAACTACTTAATTTGAACTAGGCGTTAGTCCTCGTGGAATGAGGTTTACCTAGTTCGAATTAAGTGCTCTGCTAGTTCGAATTAAGTTCGAACTAGCGGTTTGCATGTGTAGCGCCTATCAAAGTTAATTCGAACTAACGTCTGTTAGTTTGAATTAACTTTGTAGTGTAGACATACCCTAACAGATTTATTAGATTTTGTGGATGAAACCTACTACATCGGATGAATTGAAGTGGAGTTTTCAGAGGCAGGGGTATATATAAGGACAACAAAAGAAAGAAGGTACATGTGTAAATCAAGTGAGGATGGAAGTGGTTCATTCACAGCTGTTCATATGGAAATGTGGGTCTCAGGAGAGGGGTAATTCTTTTGAAGAATTTCAAAATCCAATTTCAAAGGGAGACAGCTGACCTGGAATTCATTTGTAAATTCAATTCTATCAATTTAGGACTGAGTAAGGATTTTAACTGGTTGGGCATGACAGAGGGCTGAATCTGTGACCCTTTGCCCAGCCCCTTGTCACACACTGACTACTCTGATCAAGGATGACCTACTGGAGTGCAGGCTAGGAGGGTAGACAGGGAAATGGATCTTCAAGCCTCTCCCCTAGCACTGAATTAAAATTGCCCCTTACACTCCCCTATTGTGCTCACCTCCAAGATGTATTGGAGCCTATCTGTGTATAGAGACTCTGCCAGAGGGCTCCCCAGCATGGCACCTAGCAGGTCTGGCATGACCTTGTGCAGAGCCTGTAAAAGAAGGGTCAGACTGGGGTAGGGAGGGGGTCAGAGTATGGTAAACTGGGGAAACTTTTCCCTGTCAATACCCCACTGCTCAGCCAATCAGCAGTGAGATTCTGAGAGGTGAGATGCTGAGTGGTCTCACCAGATGTCCCAATGCATGACCCAGACCCAGAGGGGAGGGGATCACTCTCACAGCAGTGTTCCAGCCCTGTCTCTTTGCAAGGGTCTCCTATAATGAGAACAGTAAACCTCACCTCCCATCACACACACATTCTGGAAGAGGGAGGCAAGTAGGGGAAAAAAAAGGGCGAGGGTTGGGGGGTAGGAGCAAGAGAGGAAGAGAAAGGAGGGTGCAAAAGAGGAAAAGGAAAATCAAACAGGACAAACCCCTATGTCCCCAGTGATTTCCTGGGACAAAATCATAGTAGGAAATCCAGTTCTGACACATTACCTTAGTGATTTTTGAGCCTACAATTCATCCTGCACCAGGTGGATCAGAATGGAGAGGTGCCAAAGCTGTCTGAAGCTCTTATCTTCTAAATAGAGACTACAGAACAGAAGTAGGGAAGGAGAAGGGACTCCTCATGCTCATACATGTGAATCATAATTCTCTTGTTCCTCAAGGAGAGGCTTCAACAACAAGACCTGCTGCAGCAAAGCCACAAGGGACTTTGCGGTCGCCCCTGTCTGGCATCTGTCTTCTGCCTGACTCAGATCACGATGGCTCTGTGAAGTCTCCCTATCTCCTTTGTCCAACTGGCTGGGATTCTGCAAAAGACCTTTGCATTGTCACTGCCACATCCACCCCTCTCCTGCCAGGCTGATGTCCTGACCCTGGCCAGCCTCTTTGATTATTTGGATTACCTCCCCTGGTTCACCCTTCACTGATTGTTGAGTTTGGGGATCAAGCTTGCCACACAGCAAAGCATTAGGGACTGTTCTCCATGCCACACTCAGTTTTTCATAACTTAGAGGACTTCAAAGCCAGAAAGGGCCTTCCAGTATATCACAATAGCTCATTTTTGAACCTGGCATGTACAAGAAGCCATCTAGTCTTCACTGGAAGACATCAGGGCTACATCTACACTGCCCTCTCTTGCACAAAAAATATGCAAATGAGGCAAACCGTGGACTATCGCCAGGCCTCATTTGAATAATTAACGAGGCTCCGTTTTTGTACAAAACCCCCCTCTTGCGCAAGACTGTTCTTCTTGACAAAAAGGCAAAAGAACGGCTCTTGTGCAAGAGGGTTTTTTTGCACAAAAAGGAGCCTCTTGCACAAAAACGGAGCCTCATTAATTATGCAAATGAGGCCTGGCGATATTCCACCGTTTGCCTCATTTGCATATTTTTGTGCACAAGAGAGGGCAGTGTAGACATCGCCCAAGCGATGGAGAATCCCCTACTTGGGATTGTCCTCCAATGATGAATGAATCATCTGCACTGTTAAATATTTGTCTCTTATTTCTAACTCGAAGATTTACCCGGCGTTGCTCAGGTCCTTAGCTCAATTAATTTTTGTTTCGGGGAAAATAAACTGAAAATGTACTAGCTTCATTTGAATCATTGCTCTGGGGTGGGTCTAGGGTTGAGGGCTTCATTATACAGACTTCTCAAGGGAGAGAGGGCTCCCCCATCCCTCTTCCACCACAGCAGCTGGGGACCAGGTGAGAAACACCTCTCCATGGTTGCTGCACAGCCCCAAAGCGGGTTCAGGGCTGAGGCAGGTGAAAGGGGCTGGCTGGGGGTAAGCCTCCCTGGATGGGGAGAGTGGTAAGACACATTCCAGTGAGCCCTTTCACTCATCTGATGAGTCTGTCTCTTTTCTGTGTGGCTTTATAAGAAGCAATCCCATTCCAGACATATCCCATTTTCCTGGCACAACCAAACCCTGGCCTCACTTTAAGTTATGATAAGAGGAAGCTGAACACCAATTTTGGTGCTCCTAGCTCTTACCGTTTAGAAGTTCTTGAACAAACAGACAGACAAGCAGACAGACAAACTCTCTCAAATATAGAGTAGATATGAATTTGTCGGTTTTCTCCTTTGGGCCTCTGGGTCTTATATGCCTTTATCTGTGACAGTTAAGAGACACTTTATACCCAATATTTTCTCTCCGTGAAGGCACTTCAGTACTTGAATGAAATCACCTCTGTCTTGACCTTTTATCTAAACTAAACAGATTGAGCTCTTTCAATAGCTCACAAGAGGGCATTTTCCTCCAGCCCTCCACACATTTTATGGCTCTTTGCTGCATCATCTCCACTTTTTCAACATCTTTTTGAAATGTGGCCACCAACACTGGATGCAGCATTCCAGTCGCAGCCTCGCTGATGCTGTATCACCTCCCTCCCCCACTCACTGCTCTGTTCATATGTCTAGTGATGGCTTTAGCCCTATTCACCACAGCACTGCACTGGGAGCTCATGTGGAGTGGCTTGCCCAGTATGACCCCTAAATCCGCATCAGAGTCGCTGCTTTCCTGGATGCAGGTCTCTGTTCTGTAGCAGAGGCCTGCAGCTTTGCCACTAATTAGATGACTTTACATTTGGCTCCCTTAAAATTGGTTTTGTTTGAATGGGTGCAGCTTACCCACTGATCCAGATAACCCTATGGGATTGCCCTGTCTGCATTATTATTTACCACTCTGCCAGTATTCTGTCACCCAAAAGTATCACCGGCAGTGACTTTACATTTTCTTTTAGTTCCTTGGTAATAATTTTAAAAAATTAGTTCTGGAGTGCCTCTTTAGTCCCCTAAGGCCCACCACCTGTGCTGAACAGCACAGTGGGGAAAGGCTATCTAGGCCTGTGGTTACGTTGGGGCTTACCACAGAACAAAGAAGCTGTTTTATCCGTAGGCTCTGAACATATGGGGGTCAGCAGTTTACAAATACACTCCTGTAGTGTAGACAGGCCCCAACTGTGTCAGTCTCCCACCCTGGAAAATGGGATAATAGAGTAAATCTTGATGATCTCTGCTTTATACTTGGGGAAACAGAGGCACACAGAAGTGAAGAGACTTGCCCATGGTCACAAAGCCAGGAATAGAATTCAACAGCTCTTCTGATTGCCAGTCCTGGGCTCTAGCTCTGATTATCCTGGCCTCTCAGTGCTAACGTTAGTGAATACAAGCAGAGAGAGGGTAAGTTTAGAAGATAGGATACACAAAGAACAAGTTAAAAATCACTTAGGAAGGTTAGATGTCAGCAAGTCACCAGGTCCTGATGAAATGCATCCCAGGATACTCAAGGAGCTGATAGAGGAGGTATCTGAGCCTTTAGCTATGATCTTTGAAAAATCATGGCAGACAGGGGAGATTCCAGAAGACTGGAAAAGGGCAAATATTGTGCCCATCTATAAAAAGGGGAATAAGAACAACCCAGGAAACTACAGACCGGTCAGTTTAACGTCTGTCCCAGGGAAGATAATGGAGCAGGTAATTAAGGAAATCATATGCAAACACTTAGAATCATAGAATCATAGAATAATAGGACTGGAAGGGACCTCAAGAGGTCATCGAGTCCAGCCCCCCGCCCTCAAGGCAGGACCAAGCTCCACCTACACCATCCCTGACAGATGTCTATCTAACCTGTTCTTAAATATCTCCAGAGAGGGAGATTCCACCACCTCCCTTGGCAATTTATTCCAATATTTGACCACCCTGACAGTTAGGAATTTTTTCCTAATGTCCAATCTAAACCTCCCCTGCTGCACTTTAAGCCCATTACTCCTTGTCCTGTCCTCAGAAACCAAGAGGAACAAATTTTCTCCTTCCTCCTTGTGACACCCTTTTAGATATTTGAAAACCGCTATCATGTCCCCTCTTAATCTTCTTTTTTCCAAACTAAAAACTTTATTACTTGGAAGGTAATAAAGTGATAGGGAATAGCCAGCATGGGTTTGTGAAGAACAAGTCATGCCAAACTAATCTGATAGCTTTCTTTGATAAGATAACGAGCCTTGTGGATAAGGGAGAAGCGGTGGATGTCATATACCTAGACTTTAGTAAGGCATTTGATATGGTCTCGCATGATATTCTTATTGATAAACTAGGCAAATATAACTTAGATAGGGCCACGATAAGGTGGGTGCATAATTGGCTGGATAACCGTAGTCAGAGAGTTGTTGTTAACGGTTCTAAATCCTGCTGGAAAGGGATAACAAGTGGAGTTCCTCAAGGGTCTGTTTTGGGACCCGTACTGTTCAATATCTTCATCAATGATGTAGAAATTGGGATAGAGAGTACGCTTATTAAGTTTGCAGATGATACCAAACTGGGTGGGGTTGCGACTTCTTTGGAGGATAGAGACATAATTCAAAATGACCTTAGCAAGTTAGAGAAATGGTCAGAGGTAAACAGGATGAGGTTTAATAAAGAGAAATGCAAAGTGCTCCACTTAGGAAGGAACAATCAGTTCCATACATACAAGATGGGAAGCGACTGTCTAGGAAGGAGCATGGCGGAAAGAGATCTAGGGGTCATAGTGGACCACAAGTTGAATATGAGTCAACAGTGTGATGCTGTTGCAAAAAAAGCAAATATGATTCTAGGTTGTATCAACAGGTGTGTTGTAAGCAAAACTCGTGAAGTCATTCTGCCGCTCTACTCTGCACTAGTTAGGCCTCAGCTGGAGTACTGTGTCCAGTTCTGGGCGCCACATTTCAAGAAAGATGTGGAGAAATTGGAAAGGGTACAGAGAAGAGCGACAAGAATGATTAAAGGCCTAGAGAACATGACCTATGAAGCCAGGCTTCATGAACTGGGCTTGTTTAGTTTGGAAAAAAGAAGATTAAGGGGGGACATGATAGCGGTTTTCAAATATCTAAAAGGGTGTCACAAGGAGGAAGGAGAAAATTTGTTCCTCTTGGTTTCTGAGGACAGGACAAGGAGTAATGGGCTTAAAGTGCAGCAGGGGAGGTTTAGATTGGACATTAGGAAAAAATTCCTAACTGTCAGGGTGGTCAAATATTGGAATAAATTGCCAAGGGAGGTGGTGGAATCTCCCTCTCTGGAGATATTTAAGAACAGGTTAGATAGACATCTGTCAGGGATGGTGTAGGTGGAGCTTGGTCCTGCCTTGAGGGCGGGGGGCTGGACTCGATGACCTCTTGAGGTCCCTTCCAGTCCTATTATTCTATGATTCTATGAACTAGAGGTTTTCTTCTTCTCCATGTCCCTTAAGTTCACCTCTCTGCAGAAAAAAAATTTGCTATTAGCCACCTGGCTCACATGCATGTGGAGTCTTTGCAAAGTCGTGCTCTGGTTCAGTCACGTTATGGGTTTGATGGAGGAACCACTTGTTGACATTCCATGACCAGGAGGTTAGATTAGATCAGGGGTGGGCAAAGGGCTTCCATGGGCTGGATCTGGCCTGCCAAACAGGTTGATCCGGCCCATGGATGCCCTGCTGCTCCCCCATCCCCAGATCAATCAGGGAAACGCACAAAGTTTCCTTCACCCTGCCCTCAGCCTGCAAGGAGCGTGTGGTGCTTTTAAGCAGGGCAGGAGGAGTCTTCATGCACTCCCTCACCCAAGAACCTCTGGGGGTGAGAAAGACTTCATGCGCTCCTCCACCCCCAGACCAATCATGGTCTGTGGGTGGAGAAGCAGGGAAGTATCTTGGTCCCGCCCCTTCTGATTGAGCCCCCGCCCCTTCTGGTGCGGCCCAGGTGCGGGCCTCAGTAAAAAATTATTGCCCACCCTGGATTAGATGGACATAATGATCCATTCTGGCCTGAAAGTCTCCCCATCTATATATTTTTCTGCTTCTAGTAAGATAGCTCTGATCACATTTTCTCTCATTCACTTTCAGTTGGAATAATAAAGCAATACTTACAAGCACATTCTGCTCAGAGAAGTTCATGTATCCAGTATTGGCTCCTAATCCATAACAACAAATTAGCTTTCCTCTTCTCTGAGCATGTTCATTATCTTGCCTTCTTTCTCGCCTCCTCCCCCATTCTCTCTTCCAACCAGCTACCAGCAATTTGTATTAATACAGGGTAGAAGTGGGCAGAGTTATGTAAAGAGACCATGGGAGAGACAGGATGAGTTAGCAGGAGATGCACATTGATTATAACATTCAAAATGATGTCAATGTAAGAAGCTACACTCTGCCTTCCCAGCCCCCTCCCACCCCACTGAATTCAGCATACTTTTTTAAATACTTGTCCTCAGCAGTTTTTCAACAGCTCTTGTTAATGCTGCACAACTATTAGTTTCCACCCTAGAGATTGCTGCATTTTAATAGAAAATAAACTCCTTTGTTATTTTGATTCACAAGCCAGTGAAGTCAATTAAGTTGACAGGAAGACTCCCAATGAGCATTGGCACAGGTCCTCTATGCATTAAGGAGAGCCTTATTATATCACAACCTGACTGGATTTTTTCAACAGTTATTTTGTATAAAGGCTACTATAAAGGTTAACTCTATGGTAAACCATTTATCAGTATTGTGAAGATCCCTTGATTATGTCTGAAATGGGTTTCAGGCCATCCAGATAGTCTGGAGCTTAGACACCTCTAGGAAGGGCTTCACTATAAAATAGGAAAGTGAATGTAAAAATGTCCTATTTCTTTAAGGGTCAAACACAAATACAACTGGCTTTCTCTAAGGCACATGAAATCTGGAGCAGAGCAAAAGTCTAAAGTGGGCAGTGCCCTGCTTCCTTCTGTAGCTGACTTCCTTTTTCTTTTCCAGACCTTACAGCATCTTCCTCTACTAGTGAATGGGTGTGTGCATGTGTCTGGGGGAGCAGGTGGAGAAATTAATTCGCCACAGCTGGCCAGGATTTGCTACCTTACAAGTCACTTAATTTGGTACTTTAGAGAGACAAGGGGAAGAAGAAAGTTTATTTTATTGGAGTTGTGTTTGTGAGAGAGACAAACGTTCATAAAATCATAGACTCATAGGGTTGGAAGAGACCTCAGGAGGTCATCTAATCCAACTACCTGCTTAAAGCAGGACCAACAAAATCATTCCACTCAAGGCTTTGTCAAGCCTGGCCTTAAAAACCTCTGAGGATGGAGATCCTACCACCTCCCTAGGTAACCCATCCCAGTGCTTCATCACCTTTGTAGTGAAGTTGTTTTTTCCTAATATCCAATCTAGACCTCCCCCATTGCAACTTGAGACTATTGCTTCTTTTTCTGTTATTTGCCACCACTGAGACTAGCCTGGCTCTATCCTCTTTGGAACCCCTACCTCCTTCAGGTAGTTGAAGACTGCTATCGAATCCTTCTTCAGTTTTCTCTTTTACAGACTAAATAAGCCCAAGTCCCTCAGCCTCTCCTCGTAGGTCACATGCTCCCTAATCATTTTGGTTGCCCTCTGCTGAATCATAGAATCATAGAGCTGGAAGAGACCTCAGAAGGTAATCAAGACCAGCCCCCTGTTCTAGGGAGGACCAATCCCAACTAAATCAACCCAGCCATGGCTTTGTCAAGCCGAGACTTAAACACTTCTAGGGATGGAGACTCCACTACTTCCCTAAGTAACCCATTCCAGTGCTTCACTACCCTTCTAGTGAAATAGTTTTTCCTAATATCCAAACTGGACCTCTCCCACCACAACTTGAGACCATTGCTCCTTGTTCTGTCATCTGTCACTACTGAGAACAGCCTCTCTCCATCCTCTTTGGAACCTCCCTTCAGGAAGTTGAAGGCTGCTATCAAATCCCCCCTCACTCTTCGCTTCTGCAGACTGAACAGACCCAACTCCCTGAGCCTCTCCTCATGTCAGTCATATACTCCAGCTCCCTAATCATTTTGGTTGCCCTCCGCTGGACCCTCTCCAATGCGTCCACATCATTTTTGTAGTGGGGGGCCCAGAACTGGACACAATAGTCCAGATGTGGCCTCACCAAAGCCGAATAAAGGGGAATAATGACATCTCTGGATCTGCTGGCAATGCTCCTCTTAATGCAACCTAGACTAGACTAGAGAGAAAATCTGCGGAACTAGCCTTCATATTCAAATTTGGTCCTATCTCACATGGCCTGTACAAAGACATTAACTGGATGGATCATTGTATTCAACACCCAAATAACATCAAAATCCAGGTATCAGGCACTTACAGACTCATTTAGCACAGATACTTTCATTGACAGTTCCCCCCCTTTCTTTCTCTTCTCCCTCTTCCTTCTTTTTCTGCTTTATAATTCAACCTCTGTGCCTCTTGCTTCATATATGTCATCTGAAAAAGTGGGCTATGCTCATGAAAGCTCATGATACTATTTATATATTTTTGTTAGTCTCTAAGGTGCTATAGGACCATTGTTGTTTTCTAAGTTTTTTTAGTTACAGTCTAACACAGCTACACCTCTGAGACTTTTAAGGATTTTATATTAAAAAATGAAAGGCAAAATATATTCTGAAGAAATATTATGTCCATTTTATGCTGGATAGTAGAGATATTTTTTTCCTGGTACTGAGCCTTCCTGAATGATTTTTTGGCAAACATCCTACTTTTTATTAAGTGCTAGAACGTAAACTCTTCTTGGCATTAGTTGCTAGTAGCAAGCACCCAAGGAAAACTCTGTTCATCTCCCTCAACTTTCATTATTCTACAAATATGGGGAAAATAATTTTAATGAGAAACTTACATTCTTAACTGACTGTGAATCTGAAGGCAGTTTAGGTGAAACTGACAGACAGCTGGAGTAAGGCCAACTCATTTGTGTATTATCAGAAGATTAAAAGAGACTAATAACAGTAGTGAATGTGTTTTGGTGTTTAAACTTCATAAAATTAATGAGATTTTGCATGCAGTGTTTTCACTATCTGTATCTTGTTAATATTTTGCATTGTATATGACCTCCCCTCCACCCAGTATAACCCTCTAGACATAAAAGAAACCTTGTGTAATGAAAATGAAGGACTCTTATCAGAAAGTAAATGCATCTAGGACACTTCAAAGAGAGTGGTTTAAATCTCTCTAGTTAAATCGATCAGCTTAGTTACGGTTTTATCATTGGTATTCTGCAGGCCGTGAACTACCCTATAGTGCAGGGGTCGGCAACCTTTTCAAACCAAGGACCCAAACGACCTCAAAATTCAGAACAAGTGGTCAACAAAGAGCCGTATAAGAATGCCCATTTGAATGACTGAAAATATACAACTTAATATTATTGATAATTGACATGATGATTAATATTAGCATAAATGAAACATTGTACTCCCAGACTTTATTTAATGGGACTTCTTGGCCTCCCCACCTCCCCGTGCTGCAGCAGGTGTTGCAAAGAGCTTAATATACCAAGAGCTAACTACGAACACTCCTAAGAGCATTCTGTGCCAAAATTAAAAATTCTGCACCAAAAAATTAAAAATTCCAAGCACATTATTTTACAGTCTTGCAACAATCTGCAAATTTTATTTGTTGTTAAATAAATGCAAGGGCTTCAGCATGGCAGTGAGGAGCACAGGCCAGTGGCTGCATGACGGTGGGAGATCATCCTGCAGCTACTCCCTCCCCCCTTACCTCTCAAGACAGGGCCTCAGCAGTGAGGGGGCACCTGACCCTACATAAAACAAGGCCTGGACCTGCCCCAGAAACATTCTAGGACTTTTCCCCTCTGTGATAGGCACACCAAGCATGGGGCATGCCAATGCAAGCAGGCAAGATCCAAGGCTGTGTCTACACTGGGCCACTTATTCCGGAAAAGCAGCCGCTTTTCCGGAATAAGCTGCGAGCTGCCTACACTGGCTGCTTGCTTTTCCAGAAAAGCAATGACGATCTAATGTAAAATTGTCAGTGTTTTTCCAGAAGAACTATGCTGCTCCCATTCGGGCAAAAGTCCTTTTCCAGAAAAACTGTTCCGGAAAAGGGCCAGTGTAGACAGCACAGTAGTCTTTTCCGCAAAAAGCCCCGATCGCGAAAATGACGATCGGGGCTTTTTTTCGGAAAAGCGCGTCTACATTGGCCACGGATGCTTTTCCGGAAAAAGTGCTTTTCCGGAAAAGCATCCTGCCAATGTAGACGTGCTTTTTCTGGAAATACTTATAATGGAAAACTGTTCTGTTTTAAGCATTTCCGGAAAAGGGTGCCAGTGTAGACGTAGCCCAAGTGTATAGAGGCTAAGTATGGAGGAATCCTGGTGTGTGGTGAGAGGATTCTGTGTGGGACAATCTGGGTGCAGGAAGCTCCATGAGGAGGTCTAGGTGTGGGGAGATATGGATGCACAGAGACTTACTGGTGGGGAGCTTGACATGCAGGGGCATTGGGACTCTGGATAGGCTTCCAGGTGAAGGTAGTTGGGGGCTGAGTGGAGGGAGTTGGGTGTAGGGTCCTCAGTGAGGAGGTCTGTGATGGGGTCAGGAAGCAGCAGAGGATGCTGAGCTCACTGCAGCTGGGGTATGGTCTGACAGCCCCATTCACTCCATACTGGGGAAAAAGAAATCCTGCCCTCTCCTGCCTCTAGTCCAGCTGGAACTAGCAACTGATTCTGGGTCAGGATAGGAGTCACTGTAGTGATTTCCTTCTCTACCAGCTGCTCAGGGTACCTGAAACAATATTTGCTTCCCTGTCAGAAGGTTATTTTTCTGTGGGGAAGCAAAGAAATCTGCGGGGAACATGAATTTTGTGCACACGGAGTGGCACAGAATTCCCCTAGGGGTAAGACTAATTACTGTATGCATGTGCGCTTGCATGCACACACATATATACTTGATTGTTGTTTTTGAAGCAGGATGACCTCAGAACTATGTAACATGTATTTAGATTTAGCAAAGGCGATTAGAGCAAGACGTATTAGTGTCTCATCTGCCTACCACGGGTTTGTCCAATCTTTCTAAAATATTAATAATTTAATGTTAATTCCTTGGTATTATATAACAGTCATCCTTATATCTAGGAGTTAAAATAAATGGTTACTAAGCAAGTATTAATAGGATGCTACTCTACCTCATTAATCTCTAGTGTTACATATCAAACCGCCATCATAATCATCCAGGAACCTACCCCTGCAATCAGCCTTGGTGTCAACTCTGCCCATACATCTACACTCCCACTGTTTGAAGTGATTTCCATCCTATAACAGGGTTTACTGTTTGGTTCACTGGCTCTCAGCACCCCATACACAAATTGTTCTGGCACCCCAGTAAATAAGTAAAAAGTCAATATCTTTATTAAATTAAAATAATCCTCCTTTATTTAAAATTTACCACCAATATGAAACTTGATTTTGGATTTAAGATAAACCAAGAAAGAAAAAGAAAAAAAGGAAATATAATAGAGAGAGCAAGAGAAAGCAAGCAAAAATCTTAAAAGAGCAGCATCTCTGATACGTTTCCTTCATCCTGTTCTTTTGAATTTATGCAGCAGCTCATGGAGATGTTAAAAAGATTGGCAAATTCAGTTAGCATGTCATGCCAACTGACAGCCCCCCATTCTTCAGTACAAATGCCAGGCAATTATAAGTGACTGTAAAGTCCTTTAGTTCATAACAATTTCCAGAAATATTAGCTTTGGTGTAGCCTTTCAACTCAACTACAGTGCAGACACCAGACTGGGTATGTGAAATCCATGCCTACAGAAGTATGTTGTAAATCCTCTAGGTCACAAGTCTTTTTGCTTTGCCAAGGAGAGAGGAAAAATTTTATAAGGTGGAACCAAAGAATGGAGATCAGGAAATGAGTGAGAAGGGAAAAGAGTCTCAGTAAAAGAAACAGAGACAAACTGTACTGTAAAAATGTAAAGCAATGTTACTATCAACTATTTACACAAGTGAAGGCACACTGTTCACTTTGCTTACCATCTTCCTGTACCAAAATAAGCAGCACTCATGGTCAAATCTGAGACGCCATCACACATAGATTTTAAGCGCAAAAAGCTAATTTTGTAACCCAGAAAGCCTTTCACAGAAGTCATTGTCTTCCTTGTGTGATAAAAATTATTATTGATTTAGCAGTACCCAGGTCCCTTGGACCTGGACCCTTTTGTGCTAGGCACTCTACAAACCTTGAACGAAAGAAAGTCCTTGCCTCTAACAAGTTGGCTTCCCTATTTGGGCTGGATCCTAGGGTCAACCTGCCCCCCTTTCCGCTCCAGTTACTAAAGAGGCACATCTTTAGATGGGATTGCCCTATAAAGAGCAACAGGAGGCTGCAAAAAAGGGGACAAACTCAGGAAACTGCAGCATGTGTCACAGGGTCTTGCAGGAAAGACCCTGCCCATCAGAGGTGCTGACTGTGTAGGTGCTTCCAGCCTCCACTTCATCCCTTGCCCCTCAGCGCTTCCCACCCATTGATCAACTGTTCAGCCATAGTGGGAGGTGCTGAGGGGAAGGTATGGGGAGGCAGAAAGCAGTGGTGGATTAGCCACTGGGCTTAGGGCCTGTGCTTATGGTCCCCAGCCAACTAGAGAACCCGGGCCAGAGCCCCAGCTGCCAGGTGGGCAGGGTGGGGAAAGCTCCAATTGTGCTCCCTAGTAGCAGTGCTGGGGAGGTGTGGTAGGGAAAACCCCCAGTGCCCCACAACTCTGTCCCCAGGAGAAGCCAGGGAGTGGTAGGAGAAGCCTCCAGCACCCCCTGAATCCAGCAGAGGGAAGCCCTTATGCCTGACCTCACTCTCCAGCAGAAGCCCTGGGGAAGTGGGAGAAGCCCCAGTGTCCTGAGCCTGGTGGCCTGCAGAAACATTAGGGGTAGCCACAGAACCGGCGTTGCTTGGTCCTTCAGGGCAGGAGGCTAGGGATGTACATGAGTCAAGGTGGGGTGTATGGAGGGGCTGAGGACAGGGGGGTGCAGGATGCAGGAATCAGATTAGGTGAGGGGGGATCAGGGCAGAGGGTGGGGGTGCAGGAGTCAAGGCAGGGGGTTTGGAGGTGTGAGGGTAGCTGGCAGCTGCTCCCCGAGGCAGCCTGGGGCGGCGGGGGATGCACAGCCTGCCCGCCAGCTTCTCCCTGGGGCTGGCCTGGGATGTTAGGAGCTGTGCATCCCATCTGCCAGCTTCTCCCCTGGGCCAGCTCAGGGCAGCAGGGCTGCACTGCATGGTTGACAGCTTCTCCTCAGGGTAACCCAGAGCAACACAGGCTGCGTGGTATGGACAGTGGTTGCACTCTGAGGGTGGCGCTGGCTGGCCGACAGCTGCTCCCCGGAGCAGGCCAGGGTGGCGGAGGCCATGCTACTAGCCAGTGGCTGCTCCCTGGGGCTAAGGTGCTTGCTTCCCCTCTGTGGTCATTTGTGAGTATAACTGTCCCTGCTCTGTTTGACGAGAAACAATTACATTTCACACATGTCCCATTGTCCTGGCACAACCAAACCCTGACCTTGCTTTAAGTTAGGATGAGAAGAAGCTGCATACCACATTTGGTGGTCCTTGGTCTTACTAATTGAACAAAGAGTCTCACAGGGGGACGGATTTGTAATAATATGGGCCTTAGGCGACCTAGTCACAGACAGGGCTCTATTTTGCTTGGTGCGGTACAAAAACAGTGGGTCCCTCTAAATCAGGGAACAGCCATGCTGGCTCAGTGGCATGAAGAATCCTGTACAGTTCTCCATGCTGTATGTATTTGGCCTATACTAAGGTGTTTATCTAGAAACTTTTACAAAGGTTACGTCTATTTTAGAAAAGCAAAAGAAAAGCTTTTCTTATTCTTTTACAATAAAAGCCATTTCCCTCTTTCTTGAATGCAGTAAATAAAAAGGGGAGAAACAAATTAAAACACATCACCGATCAGTAACAAGTTTACTTTGCAGAGAAAGTTTCAAAAATTGCCCCAGTGCAGTACTGAACCTTTCTGTCTCAATCTTTTTCACACTTTAGCTAAATTTCAACCACAATCAGAAAGAAAGGATCTTTAGTGCTTCATCTGTGCATTTCCATAGTGATTCAGCACAAAGCTATTTCATCCAGCTGTTTCTGTAATTGTGATATAGGTGGAAAACTCTCAATATTCATTAGGCTTCAGATGTCCACGTGTATGGCGTATGGTTGCCCACTGGCTGGAGATTCAGACTTGTATAACACCAGCTGGCTTCTTCAAGGACATTTTTCTCACTGTCTGATTCTCTGTCTAGATAGTCCTTAGTTGCTGCCTTGGTATTTAGCACACATTAAAGCAGAGTTTGTGTATCCTAAGGGAATAATTAGAGGAAATTAGAGGAGTGTATAAGTCACAAGGAATAAAACAGTACAAGGAAAAACAAAGATGCTAGTCTAGTTTTAAACAGGGTACAGTGTAGGGAAAGTGTAGGGAAAGTGCCTTTTTGCATGTTAAGCTGCTTCACTAGGTTTATACCACGAGACCAGGATAAAATGTCAGAGATGGTAGAATCTGAGTTCTGATTTATTTATTTCAAGACTGTGATATTTGTTTCAAGGTGCCTCTTAGGCTACATCTACGCTGCCGAGCTATTTCAGGTTACCTCCAGTATCCCAAAATAGCTATTCTGCGTCTTAAGAGCAAGCCCGTTATATGGAAATATAATGGGCTCACTATTCTGACATCCCTGAAAATCTCATTCCATGAGGAGTAAGGGATGTTTTGGAATAGCGATTTATGTAGAAATAAATGCTGTGTAGAGGGTGACAAATTTTGAAATAAGCTGTTTTGAAATAAGATTGAAATAAGCCACGCAATTTGTATAGCGCAAATTGCATCACTAATTTCAAGGTAAAGGGTACTGTGTAGAATACATGTACCCCCACATATGTTGTGTTTTAGATTGCTCTCCTATCATTTTTAGTGATGTTAAAATAGATCTTTTTCCCACAAGATAGCATCTTTTTCCCACAAGATGAAATTCACCCTGAGAAGAGGGTCAGCACAAGATCTTTGCAACAATCAAATTCCACTTATGTCTTCAAAATAGTAATGGAGTGGTGCATAAGCCCATTCCAGCTGACTGCAGATATGCTGTGAGGTTGCATGACCAAGGCAATTGCATGCGGTTAGCATAAGTGTACGGGCTCAACAGTCTTCAGATCTAGATTACCTGATAAATCCATGATAATCACAAAGGACAAGACCATGGTCAACAACACTGATCTGGATGTTGCAGCAAGTTCTCTACTAGCCTCACCCTGGGTATGTCTACACTACCACCCTAGTTCGAACTAGGGTGGTTAATGTAGGCAACCGAAGTTGCAAATGAAGCCCGGGATTTAAATATCCCGGGCTTTATTTGCATCTTGCCGGGCGCCGCCATTTTTAAATCCCCGGTAGTTCGGACTCCATGCCCGCGGCTACACACGGCACGGAGTAGGTAGTTCGAATTAGGATTTCTAATTCGAACTACCGTTACTCCTCATGGAATGTACCATTACTCCTCGTGGAAAGCCTAATTCGAACTACCTACTCCATGCCGCGTGTAGCCGCGGGCACGGAGTCCGAACTACCGGGGATTTAAAAATGGCGGCGCTGGACAAGATGCAAATGAAGCCCGGGATATTTAAATCCCGGGCTTCATTTGCAACTCCGGTTGCCTACATTAACCACCCTAGTTCAACCTAGGGTGGTAGTGTAGACATACCCCAAGTCTCTCCAGATATGTGCTTAATCTGGCATAAGCCAATCCTGCTCTCACTGAAGTCAATACATTTTCTGTCACCAATTTCAGTGGGAGCAATATTGGATCCAGAAGACACATCCAGAAACAGCTGGTGGCTTATCACAGTTTTCTCATCCACCATTGTGCTAAGAGGGATTTAAAACTATTGTAAAAAGGTAGTGGAAGTGAAAAAAAGAGTGTGAGAGACATAAGCCCAGAGGAAGATATAAGGGTGAGAAGAAGGAAAATGCAGAGGGGGATTTGAAGGAGGAGGAAGGAAAAGACAGGAGGTGAGAAGAAAACAATGAGATAGCAAGGAAAAAGAGGGATTAACCTTGTTCACTAAGGGTTCAATTTATGTGGAAAAGTCCTGGTGTAGTTGAAACATCCACAGCTGGTGTTATTTGGAAGCACGTGTCTCAACTGGCTTAGTTGCCAATGTGCGAGCCACTAGAATGTGGAGAAAAGAGAGGGAAATGCACAATACTGGGATGCGAATGTTCATGTTTTTCATATAAAAGTCAGCAAAGTAAAATTTTCAATGTTTAAAAAGATAGATTGAATCCAGTTTCTAAGCAAATGGTCCTAGAATTAAAATAAAAATATCGCAGACATTTACAAATAAGACGTAGTGTGGGCCACCAGCCTCACTTATTTAAATGCTTGAAATAACAGTACTCCTTGGAACTGTGGGCTAGTTGCTCAGCTGGTGTAAGTCAGCATAGCTCCTGCTGCATCAAGGTACACTGAGAGCATAGCCCAGTCTGCCTAAACTTGCCTTAGTAATGATGCTAGTTTCACTTATCCCTCTCCCTGTTTTTCTCCTCAGGATTCCATCACCTTACTATTTGATTTATGCCATATTTATAGCCAGTGTTCCCTGTAATCTGTACACTTTTGGCAGCTACTCAGCAAAGATTCAAATGCTGTCCAGCTCATTAGCAGAGCACCCATAGCTAGGGCTTTTTTGGTTTGCTTGTTTGCTTCTACTGGTGCTGCACATTCACACAACCCTCAGTGCACATAAAAAATTATTTCACACACAGATAGAAAAAATCTGCACAGGGATAGAAAAGATTAGAGCAAACATTGTTTATCGCCTCATCTCTTTCTTCACCTCTTTGCTGACATTGTAATCATAGTTAATTTAGAAATATCACCTTTCTATTTACAAATTATTTTCCTTTACAGTGATCCCTTCCCCCTTGTTCACAGATGTACTATGGACCTGATTCAAAGCCTATTGAAGTCATTGGAAAGACACCCACCAACTTCACTGTGATTGGGATTAGGCTCTAGCTTTTAAACCATGATAAGGGAACAAAATAGTGGCCAGGAATCCAGTTATGCATCCCTGCCTTTCACACTGACTTTCTTTGTGGCCATGTGCAAGTCACTTAAGCTCTTGGCAGCTTGGTTGTCCTGTCCAAAACAATGAGAAACATTGTTAAGTCCTTTGAAACCTACAGATGATGAAATAAATAATAGATCATGTTAGGGTGCAAGAAATCTGAAACGATGGGAAGGAAAAACTTGGGAAACACGATAATGCTGAAAGATGCTCAGCAATGACATTGGACCAAAAATTAGATGCTAGTTTGCAATAGAATATGAAAGCAAAAATGTTAATTGAGCTTGGAAGCTGAATACGCAGAAGCGGCATTTACAGAGACACAGCTCTCTCTGAATGGTGCTGGCAAATCCACAAGTCCTCACAAGGTTAATCTACCAGAATAAGTATTTTTCCATTGTGATGGGGCATATTATTAATTGGGTCTCAGTAGGACTCTGGGGCCTCCCAAGATATGTAATTCAAAACTCCTTCCTCTCGCTTTCTGTCGTATGTTTATTCTTATTCTACTTTACAACAAATCCATTTCCCTTCATTCTGAAGCAATTTGCATTTCTGTTGTTTGTCTATTTTTAATGGAAAATCATTGTGGGAGGACTTTCTCGTTCACTGTTTTGTAGAAAGCAGAGTTTGCTGTGAATGCCCAATTATAATGATGACCTTTGTGACCTTGAAACAAACCATTCATGCATATGATTATGAATTAAGGTTAACTCCTAAACTTTACAGAACAATGGGGGGAAATTATTTCCTAAAAGCCCACTAAGCTTCTTGCATGAAGCTGAGTTCAGACAAATTCACACAAACATTTGAGTTCATCTAGCTTATGCTTGCCAATAGCTGCGGTGCGTGGGCAAATAGCTGACTTGTGATTGGTGCAGGAGTTCATGTCCAACACTGATAGCAAATCATAAGGTTATATTCATCACACCTGCTTTCTTTTGCTAGACCACTAGCTCTACCTGATCTCCGTGAGACCCTTTTCCTGAAAGGCATCCCGGTCTTAAGTTTTAACACTCATCCCATTGTACATTTAAGAGATCACTTTTGTCCCAACTGTAACTGTTGTTTCTTTAGACTGCAATGCACTGGCATATTGATTGAATCTTCACATTCAGCAAAGCACTTGAGGGAGTGCTTAACTTTAAGCACAAACTTCAGTAAATCTCATGGGCATCTGGTAGCCTAGGCAGGGGAAGGCACACCAGGCAAAGCCCCGCCCACACTCCGCCCCCAGAAAGCCCACTGTAGGCATACTGAGGATGGAGCATTGCTGCCCCAGGGCGCCTGCCATCCCATGATCTGGGGCCAGGGAGGTTGGAGCCATGTGGCCTTCTCCCTTCCCGGTGCTACTCCTCCCGGGTACTCCAGGTCTGGGAAGGCTGGAGCCATGCAGCTTACTCCCTCCCTGGTGCTCTGAGCTGGGGATACTGTGGTGCATGCACTCAGCCCCTCCTTTCCCCATGGTGGGGAGGTGGGACATGCTTGGCGCTCAGCACCACCTCCTTCCCTCTCTGTGGTGGGGAGGCAGAGCCTCAAGGGGCAGGGCTGTAGGTGGGGCTGGGAGCCTGCCACGCTCTGCCCTATCTTCACCAACCGCCCTTGGTAAATACCTATTAGTTCCATGGACTTGGAACTAAGCATGTAGTCAGTGCTTTTCTGAACTGGGGTCTCTGGTTCTCAACTTGCTTCTAATCTAGCCTCCTACTACCAACTGCTGTGGTCTCCTCCACCAGGTAATGAAATCCATCCCTATGACAGCTCTTTCTGGGCATGTGTGTGTCTCCTTCTTGTAATAGTGTTATTAGAAGGTGGCAAAGGAAAAGCCAGTAGGAATTTGAGACACAAATGGCAAAACTTCATTTACTGCTCAATGGATGTCATTAGAGCAATGCAGGTATGCATTATGAGGCTATTCTAATACAATATCCGTGGCAGGAGAAAAAAGGTAAAGTGATTCTCAGCCGGACAGTAAAGTTATTTTAGGGCTGGTTTCAGAATAGTTGCTTTCTGGAAAAAAATGCCCAATAAGGCCAAAAGTCTCCAAAGTATTTTTTCAACAATCTTGCAATATGTAATGATGGCCCAGATTGCCAAAAATTATTTAAAGTCTTCCACATGTCAAACATTTCAGATATAAAACATTTTTTGAGGGCTGGAGCATTAGATGATAATCTTTCTGTGGAGCCTTTTAGAATAGGATTATACAAAGGGAGAGGAGGGAATAAATCCTGCCTCTTTCTCTTTCTGCTGTGTAATCTCTTGAACGCCCATGCCAACTTGTATCTAAAACTGTTTTGGCATCTTGCAGCAGATAGCTGATAGTGGAAGTTACCTGGCTGCTCCATTGATATAAGCAACTGAAGAAAAAGGATTTTCTGATGGTTGAAACTGAATGAGTTGCATGAAATTCCAATATTAGTGCCAAGTCCTGCCCCTGTGAAGATCTGCATCCTTAACTTTTTGGCGGATCTCTGCGTGGAACCAGGGCTGCGGATCTCACACCAGACTACAAAGAGCAGAGATGTAAGGAGGGGAAGACTGACTGGTCCTCTTCATTCTCCCCCACTTCAGCTTGGAGCACCCTTTCCAAGATCTCCTCCTACACTACACATTCATAATGCAAATAAAATGAATATAAAGCAATAAAAAGACCACCTGACAAGCATGGCTTTCACCAGGTGTTCCCCTAATCATTTTGCTTGTAAACTGTATGTCTCTCCCCCACCTTTCATTCCTTTGTTGCTTGTTTAGCTTGTCTATGTCCAGGTCTACACTAGACCTGGAAGGTTGGGTTAAGGTACGCAACTCCAGGTAGGTAAAATACATAGCTAGAGTCAGATTACCTTAGGCAGATATTGGCACCATCTTCACAGAGGGAGGTTGATAGGAGCAAACACTAGTTTCCCTTACTCCTTACAACTGCAAGGAGTACTGGTTCTGACTGGGGCCACCCTCAGTGTTCGATTTAGCTAGCAGGATTTAATTAGATTCACTAAATCGAATGCCTGAAGATGGATCTCCAGCACAGCAAGCGAAAATGTGGCCTAAGTTCTTTGAGGCTGCCTGGAGCCAGCCAGGGCAAGGGCAGGACTGGCTGTGTGGGGAACTGGTAAGCCCCAGGCCTGCATGCAGGGTCCCTCCTGAGAACTGGCCTCTGGGGACCTGAAAGCAAGATCACTCAGCTGGGTTTTCTTTCTCCACTGATGATTCCCAGTTTGTAGAGTTTGCTGGGAAACTTCCCCAGCCAGGCTGAGTTGGCCTTCCAGCTCCCTAGAGACCAGCCACCACATGGTCAGCTCTGCTCTGCCAGCTAGTTCAAGGCTGCTGCCTGCTGTGTGTGTGTCTGGGCGCTGGGCTAGGAGATTACAGTTTGGATTTTAGTACAGTTGTGTAATCTGCACCTTGAGCCCTGCACCCCTTTGTGATGAGGGGAAATCCTGGGACCAGAGCAGCCTGGTTCTTGCCTGAATAGGATCCCTGCTAGCAGAGATCAGCTCCTCTGCAGTGTCTGAGGGGTCCAGAGTCATCTCTGAACTGGAGGATCATTCATGGAGTTTGTGAGTGCACTATCTTTTAGTTAGTCAGTCAGGGACTCCCCTACCCCCTGAACTGTGTCCTCAAGCCAGGGAGTAAGGGTTTGGGGATTTTATAACCTGCTGCATATTAAACCTGTGGAGGGATTTACCACCTTCTCCCTCTTGTGAGTCCTTTGGGCTGTACTGGACCCAGTCAGCCACACTGCTAAACCACTGCAGAGAAGAATTGTGTGGTCATAGGTCATCAAGGGCCCCAACAAAGTACGTGTACCAATGGGACACTTATCTTACATTTGCTACATCAAGTCACGTCACTGGGGAAAGTCACAGGTATTAGCAGCGTGGGCACCGGTGAACCTAAAAATAGTGTTTTACCCTGTTATGTTATAATTGTTTTCTATGTAATATAATTATTGTGTTGAATATATGGTGTGTGTTTGTGTTATTTTTTTGAAGTCTCCAACTATCTGGCAAGTCAGTGGGGATTACCCTGTGGTTAGACTTTTCCTCCCAAACTGCCCTGGTGACCCTGCCAGGAAGGAGTGAGGGGAGCGGAGACACCGCCAAATAAATTCATAGGAAAAAAAAAAGGAAGATACACCCTGCTGAGTGGGTGGCGGGATCCAGAAGAACCCAGACTGTCCACTGAAACCTGTAGACAGATTGGCATTAAAGAAGGTAATCAGGTGGAGAAGGGCGCTACACATGCAAATATATATGCAAATATATGCAAATAGATTCTTTCACACTGACGGGCATGAATACGAAGATTAAGGAAAGACTACACAAGACACAGACCCCATTTAAGTAAGTTCTGCTGATACTAATAAACTGTAATATTTACCCATTTTCCACCCATATGCCAGCACTTTTAATGAGCAATGACTGTCCAGGAATTTAACTACTAAAACACATATCAACAGAAGACACTTATATTGACTACTTTTTTGTTTTGGCTTCACAACAGTCCAGGAATTTAACTACTAAAACACATATCAACCCAAACCACACAGTAAACCCAAACTGCACCGCAGGCCGCAAACAAATGGGCCACGGGCTGAGTAGCCCTGTTATAAAAATACAAGTTTTCCTCTGTTTGTTCATTAGAACTGCCTGCCACTTACTCTAGCTGTAGACATTGTATCTGGGTACAGCTTCTGGGTTTTATGACCATTGTAATTGGCCACTTCATTGCAATCAGTGTAATTGCACTCATGCAAATCTCAGAAGTAACGGAGAAGTAAAGCTCCAGTCTGCATCTAGAGAGCTGACCCCGGTTTTTCACAAGTGTGATATAGGTTTTCTTTCTCTGTACAATGCTGGTTTACAGACATCAATAGATGAAGAAAAGAAGGGTTAAACCCAATAGCAGCTGGTGCCCTTAACAAATGGTGATGCTGCTGGTAGGGAGTTGTCCCCAGCCCTGTCCACTTTTTGCCCAGGCGCTCACCTGCTACTGCCCCATATATATTGATCATACTCTCACAGTGATAAACAGGGATATGACAGAGGTGTTGGGATAGGCAAGCATTTTTGGAAGGGGAGGGATATAAGGGAGGCTGGGGGGAAAGTGGGAAGAAAACAGGGCACCCTCTTCCTTGGCCTCTCCCCCCCTTCCAGAAGAACAAAGTAGGACTTTTTATAGTAAAGTGAATAGTGGCTCTATGACCCCTTTATCATGTTGCGTGTCTTTAACTCCCATTGATTTCACTGGCAAGTGGCATTGCTCAGCATTGTGCACATAGCTCCAAGACCAGAAGGAACTACTGTGATCATCTAATCTGATCTCCTGTATAACCCACAATAGTTCCTAGAGCAGAAAAAACATCCAGTCTTGATTTGAAAATTGCCCTTTATGGAGCAGCCATCGCAACCAGTGGCAAACTGTTGCATGGGTTAATATGCTATTCTATGAATTAAAAAAACCACCTTATTTCCCGTTAGAATTTGTCATGTCTCAACTTCCAGGTCAAATGACTAAACAGCAGAAGACACATACTATGAGAGGAGTCCCTCCTTGCTATCATGACTTCTTAAATGATCCCTACAAATAAAAGGTTGCAGGGCTATGAAAACATACATTTGGGGATTAATAAAAATAAAGACTAGATTATTATTTATCTAGCACCTTAAATCACAAGGCAGCTTACAAACGAGGGATATTATGTAGCATCACCACGCTGGGGAGTGCAGAAAAAGAAAATGAGTCAACAGTGTGATGCTGTTGCAAAAAAAGCAAATATGATTCTAGGTTGTATCAACAGGTGTGTTGTAAGCAAAACTCGTGAAGTCATTCTGCCACTCTACTCTGCACTAGTTAGGCCTCAGCTGGAGTACTGTGTCCAGTTCTGGGCGCCACATTTCAAGAAAGATGTGGAGAAATTGGAAAGGGTACAGAGAAGAGCGACAAGAATGATTAAAGGTCTAGAGAACATGACCTATGAAGCCAGGCTTCATGAACTGGGCTTGTTTAGTTTGGAAAAAAGAAGATTAAGGGGGGACATGATAGCGGTTTTCAAATATCTAAAAGGGTGTCACAAGGAGGAAGGCGAAAATTTGTTCCTCTTGGTTTCTGAGGACAGGACAAGGAGTAATGGGCTTAAAGTGCAGCAGGGGAGGTTTAGATTGGACATTAGGAAAAAATTCCTAACTGTCAGGGTGGTCAAATATTGGAATAAATTGCCAAGGGAGGTGGTGGAATCTCCCTCTCTGGAGATATTTAAGAACAGGTTAGATAGACATCTGTCAGGGATGGTGTAGACGGAGCTTGGTCCTGCCTTGAGGGCGGGGGGCTGGACTCGATGACCTCTTGAGGTCCCTTCCAGTCCTATTATTCTATGATTCTATGATTCTATGATAAGCACTAGTGCTTATTATTTTTGGTTTATGTCATTTATTGATATAAGGATCCCTTCACTGATGAGAGCCCACAGATATCACATTGTGTCAGTGAGTGCCTTGTCCCTGTGCTTGACCCACAGAGGGATGTGAATCTGTTACAACAGTTAGCTAGGAAGCCTGAACTTCTAGCTCAGCAGTTCACCAACTGTGGGTCAGGACTCCAAAGTGGGTCATGGCCATGGGCGGTGGATGGAGCCTACCCCCCCCCCTTTGGGGGAGACTAGTCCCTCGCTCCACCCTTTCCACCACCAAATATGGGTCAGAGCTCTGAGATCCCCTGCCCTCTTCATGGCCAGAACAACAAACCCCTCCTCCACTTGGAAAAGCCCTGAGCGCCCCCTCTTGGCCACTGCAGTCCTGGGCTGGTTGAGGCACAGAGTGCCCCCAGGCCATTGGAAGGAGGAGTCTTGGGCCGGCCTCCCCTGTCCTCCCCTGACTGAAGCCACCCTTGGGAAAAGCGACTCCTTGAAGATGCTTTCGATATGCCCCATGGAGGGCCATGCATGGGCATAATGAAGCAAAAACTTCACCACCAAGCCCCGGGTCCCATGACCACAGCAGCACCAGGGAAAGCAGAGTGTCCCCTAGTTTATATTGCCCATGATTGTCATCCTGTTTTAATGGAGCGACCAGAGCTGGAATTACACTTGCCGGGGCCTGAGTCTGGGTTTACAGAGTACAATTACAGGCTACAAACCCCTCTGCCTGGGGCTGAGGTCTGTGGGCTTCAGCTTTGGCCGGCCCCTATCCAAAGCTTGGGTGGGCTCAGGCTTTGGTCCCCTCTCCTGGGATTTCTTAGTAATTTTTGTTGTCAGAAGGGGGTTGCAGTGCAATGAAATCTGAGAACTGCTGTTCTACCTCAAGCTATAGACACACATGATTTTTGCAGCTCTCAGTTCAATACCTAGTGTCAATTAAGATGATGGTCATCACCGAACTTAATCCAGCATGTGATGGGCCTGATCCAAGGTTGGTGGAAATCAAGGCGAGTCTTTTCACTAGAAAATTATTACCAAACGATGGACCAAGAAGCTGAATGGTTCTGAGTATCCCAAACTCAATGTGACTTTTTGGTCATTACCTCTCCAGATCATTCTCTTCGGTTCCTAATTGGTAAAAAGGGATCATCTTCTTTTTATGTTTCCCTAGCTCGGAGCAAATCACAGCCCCCCCCCCCCCCCACTAATTAACTAACTAATAATATTGTTTGCTGAAAGAAATATTGTCTCAGCATCGTAAGCTTGCTTTTTCAGCTTGAATTTGCTGTCTTGCTTTATTTGAAGGTCTATAGAGTGATATGGTTGTTTTCTGATTTAGGTACAAGATAATTCTATGACCTTGCCCAGCTGACACTGTCCTTGCAACAATGATACATTAAACATAGCATTGCTAATACGGCTCTAGCAGATTTCTCTGACTAATTTGGGCAAGAGATATTTTTCCTGAGAAATAGTTTTTGAAACTATGATGTTTGGAAGGGCATCCTGTTAAAGGCTGCATAGCTGGCTACCCAAAAACAAGTTCTTACCATATTAGTTATAGAACCATATTCCAACTGCAGTGTGGACAAGCTACATATGATTAAAGCTTTTGCACTCAGTTATACTTATACACCGCTTGAACGGGTGTTTTAACAGAACCAGACATTTGATTGACCTAGGCATACATTTAATTAATCTTAACATATTGTTTAGTGAAAATATAGTAGGAAAATGGGAAAGTCAGCGTCTAACAGGTTTACATCAGAAGTTTACACATCCGATCCCTGGTTTTTGTATTTGTAAATCAGTTTTTGAATATATAGCCTCCAGAACTGCAGTAATTCATAATCCATAAACAGAGAACAAGATGTACAGCCTAAAGTCACATAGAGCATCTCTTCACATGTGCTGAATGTCCTCAGTTCTTGCTTAGCTCAAAGGTATGTGGAACTCAGCACCTTGCAGAATCATGCTCATAATATGCTTAAAGGCAAGTTACATATTTCCTTATGAGTTTTTGAAAATCTGTGCAAAACCTTAAAAAATAGTAAATGCACCAAATTTTGCTAGGTGTGTGATTGATTACTCCTTGTTAGTTTAAGTTTCCTCCCCCTGTTTTTATTTCAAAGATTAAAGAATTGGAAAAAAACCCAAGGGAATAAATCTTGAGCTAAGATGAAACAGAAAGATGATTTATTCATTTCTGCAAGACTTTTTTCTGGCTCTGTATATAAGATTTTTTCTTGAGGTTCTGACTCACAGAGTGCATCTACTAGTTTGGGGGGGGAGGAGGGAGAGAAAGAAAGACTCATTCCACTATGGCACATCAGTTATAACAGCCTCTTTTTATTGTTGCTTAATGGCTTGTTCAAGAAAATCAAAACAGCTTGCAAATATTTCCCTTTTTGCTGTTTCAGTAACATGGAAACAGAGGCCTGAATTGTGTGGAAATACTATTCAGAAAGCAGAGTAATACTTTGGGTGCATTTTTTGGCACCAGCACGTCCCATTTTGTCATTTGAACTTTGTGCATTCATCTTTTTAAAATTAGCTCAGGAATTCTTTAATGTGATTACTGACAAAGTGAGGAATGTTAAATACCGTGCATGTAAAATTGTAATTGGATGTGGCGATGGCATCACTCAGTGGAGAATGGTAAACGCATTGCTTCTCAGTCACAAGTTGAAATCTACCCCAAGCTAGTCCTGATCATGGTTCTGACTCTGAAATGACTGTATGTGTAATGACTGTTCAGACTAATAAACTAGAATGATGATGGTCCACTTCTTGTGCTATTGCCCATTACAAAATTCACCATAAGAAACTGCATAATTAGGCCATGTCTACACTTCGGATAAGATTGAAGCAACTGTAGTCGATCTTGCAGGGTTCGAATTAGTGGATCTAGTGAAGACCCGCTAATTCAAAATGAGAGGAGCACTCCGGTTGATGCCGGTAGTCCTGCGTCTACAAGGAGTACAGGAAATCGAAGGGAGACTGCGCTACCTTCGACTTCCCACTGTGTGGAGGGTCCTAAAATTCCAGTTAAGGTACTTGGACTTCAGCTATGCAATTAACGTAGCTGCAGTTGCGTATCTTAATTTGAACTTATCCCCTCATGTAGACCAGGAGTTATTGACAGTTTCAGTGGCAAGGACAAGGAATCAACTGGACATAAAGAATGGACTTTGGTTTTAGGGCAAGGTTTTTAAAGGGTCATGTCTATAACTCTTTACCTACCCTTTCAAGTTTCTGTTTCAGGGGAAAAAGTGAAAAATGGTTCTCGACAATGTAGTCAATACAGGGTCTGATACAGGTTCAGCTAGTGAGCTGCTGCCATATCCTGGCATCCGACAAGTTCCTCTCCCACTGCTTCTATTGAACTTCCCATGATGTGTATCAGACTCCAGATGCATTCAGAGGGCAGGCAGTAAAGTTGCTTTGAATGGTTATACATTCTTGGTCAATACTGATGATGTCCTTTTCACATCCCCAATTAGATAACCAGACTGGATAATTCACACTGAAAATTTTTTGGAACTACGTAGTAACTCAAAGCCATGTGGATATCTTTCTACAATAGGTGGAGGTGAAAATAAGTGCGTGCAGCTCTGGCAAGAGCTGGCTGAGCTGCGGCAAAAGCCAGCAGGGAGCTATTTAAATAACTGGCAGGGACTCCGGTTGCAATAGGACAGGCCCTGTACAAAATTTTAAATTACTTTCACCACTGACAATAGTACCACAAACTGCCACACTTGGTTCTCCTTTCATTCAGCCAAACTACTGAGTAATCTGGGTTTGTTGACCCCAGACCTTTAATACAGGTATAGTGCAGTTACCTTAGGATGCTTACCACAGATATTAAGGGATGAGAGCCACTGTCCATATGTAGGGGAGAAATTCTGTGGAAACATATTCATACACTTATGTTACTTTATTACTTCATTGTTATCACTACGTGTATTTCTAAAGCAGCCAGCACTTGGTACCTGGGCACTCAGTTGACAGCTCCCTTTGAGAATGAAAATACAGACATTCCACAATGCCCATAGTCTTGCCCACATTTATTTGGCTTGACAGTGTGCCTAGACTATCCCCCAAAACATTGAAAAGAACCTGGAAGAGAGACAATCTTTGCCTGCCAGATCTTTGCCTACATATTTCACTGGGCACACCAGCTTGACATGAACAGTTGGCTCCCTATATTCTGTGTTCAAACTCCTTGCAGCTTGCATTGTCTGATGGTAGAAGGCAGCCTTTCTTGTCTTTCTGTGACCTTTTTTGGCTCCCTATTCATCCATAAACCTTCTTGAAGAGAACCCTGTTCCTCATGAGCTTTAATGAAAAACACAGCCTTCTTGTCAGGATCAGACATATCTTCATCCTCTAACCTTCTGGTCCAGAATAGCTCACATTAGAAAAAGGGAACTGGAGCATTAACTAAACTTGATTGGCTGGTCAGGAAGAGGAAATTTACTTTGAGGTGCGAAACTAGAGGGCTTATTCTTAGTCTTGGAAGGGTAGATTTTTTTCCATAGTATTTAATGTTGTATTGAGCAGGATAGCTAACTTGTTCTTTCTACAAAATTTTTGCAAATCAATCTCTGACAAACTTCAGGGTATATTGAAAAAACACGTGACTGACATTATTTAGTCCCAAATTTAATGCTTTTAATTAGGTGCCTTCCTGCATGTCCAGTCATCACAATCTACTATTATAGAATGATTTTTCCAAATGTTACTTGCTACATTTGGGTTCAAGGATTTTGATGGAAAGGGGTGAGCAGGAAAGGGGAGGAAATAGAGGAGAGAGACAGTGGGGAGAGGGAGAAGGCTGGGAAGAGTAGGGCAAGGCCTGTGGCGGAGCATGGATGGGACCACAGACTGGGAAGGTTCGCCTCCCCAAGCAGCAGCTTCACCCACCACCCATGCATCTAAAGTTAGTGATGAGTGTTTTCAATCCAGCAGAAGGAAGGAATGGAGAACAGAAATGTCAGCCCCAGCTAGAAGATAAATGCTTAATGTTTTACCATTTATTAGCAACCAAAGAGGTTAGGTTTTTAATTTCAACATTTATCATTGTTTTTCCATTTTTCTTGGGTGCTGTGAAGCGGAATAAAGGTATTCTCAATAACAAGTCTCAATAACAGACAAAAGTATTTAGAGATTTAGTCATATGTTATGGTTCTGGATTCCAGCATAAAAGCTGAATGAAATTTCTTAATAATAATGTTGCCCTGTCAATAATTCTTTTCTGGTTCACCCCATTTTTAACTATTTGGTCTATCTGTTGCCAATGGGGAATCCACACAAAGTAACTACAATCTTGTAGGAAATAAGAGAGGGTGAGGTTCCAACATCCACCTTGCCTGCATAGCATACATGTATGGAAAGAATTACATGGCACAGAGTGGCATCCACATTGAACCTGTTTTCCCATGGCTGCTGTATCAGCTTTGAAAGCTACTCCTTTTCTTTGGCTTTTGTTATCTGCTGGAGACTGATTGGAATGTGGAGTTGCTCATTGTGAAAAAGGAAATACCTTCCTCATTCACAAAGAATGCAGTTGCGTCTACACAGTTTACAGCACAGTGGGATTTGAAGCTGAGCACCAGAATCCTGTGGCTGTAAAAATCACTGATTTATAGGCAAATATCACTCTGACTGTCTCCTCTATAAAAGCTTTTTACGACTCTTGTTGAATATAAATCAGAATTATGTGGCCAACAAAATGATGGTTTTGGCAAAATGTTTTAAAGAAGAAATGGGTTGGAATTGTCTTGGCTTTATTCTGAGGACAGATATTACTGGAATGTATTGCCTTGCCAAGATCAATAGCTCTGTCCATAAAAATAGGTATGTGTACATTTATGTCTAGCTGCATCGCCAAATTAATTAAAAATGTTCATAATGGAATTTACCTACAGCCTGCAATAATGCTAGATCTTGATAGCTTGAATTGGAGCTGATGGAGCTATTTTTGTCTTATTCAGGTCACGTTCTTAACAGCATAACGCTTGCCCATATTTTCTCCTAATAGGGGAAAAGGAGATGGAGCTATTCAGATTTGGGGTTTGTGTGTGTGTGTGAGAAAGAGAAAGTGAGAGAGAGAGATGGAGAGAGGGAGGGGGTATATCTACACTGGAAAGATTTGGCAACAAAAGTGCTGTCGACATGCAAAAGTTGCCAAAAGTAAAAACTGGTCAAGCCATTTCTTTCTGCTTCCAATTGTCAACATTTCATGGCCACATTGTTAGCACCCCTGCTGACAGATAAAGAAAAATCCATGCGGGTAAGCATCCCACAGTGTCTGGCATTGCCCTCAGCCACTAAGCACTGTGGGAATGTGCAACATAGCACTACGCATTTTGGGAACATGAGAAAACTTCTCATCAGCTACATCTTTGCTTCCTAGCATTCAGTGCATACTAGTTAATCATCAAGTCAACCAGGACCTTGTCCTTAACTCTAACTCACATGGAGTAGCAATTATTCATTCGGGAAGTCCCACTGATGTCAAGAATGAGTAAGCACTCCTCTGTATGAGGAAAGCTTGCAGAACTGTAACTGTGGAGCTAGATACACAAGGGTATGTCTACACTACCACCCTAGTTCGAACTAGGGTGGTTAATGTAGGCAACCGGAGTTGCAAATGAAGCCCGGGATTTGAATTTCCCAGGCTTCATTTGCATGTTGCCGGGCGCCGCCATTTTTAAAGAGGAGTAATGGTAGTTCGGAATAGGAAGCCTAATCTGAACTACCTAGTTCGTGCCGCGTGTAGCCGCGGGCACGGAGTCCGAACTAGCGGACATTTAAAAATGGCGGCGCCCGGCAACATGCAAATGAAGCCCGGGAAATTCAAATCCCGGGCTTTATTTGCAACTCCGGTTGCCTACATTAACCACCCTAGTTCGAACTAGGGTGGTAGTGTAGACATACCCCAAGATACTAAAAGACCTTCTCTTGCTCAACCAAAAGTTATGAGCTTGCTTGTAGGAACCTCTTGGAGGAATTCGATAGCTTGTAATATGTCAGAAGTGAAACTAGATGGTACCAGGGCTGTTCTCCACTCTGGCATTCAGAGTGCAGAAGATGGGGGCCCGCAAGAGACCTTAAATACCTTGCCTCTATAGGCTCTGCTTACAAAAACTCCCCAGAGTCACAGATTCACTGACTTTTGAGGGGTAGCTGCCACCACCAAGTGAAACAAAAGAAAATCCCTTTCTTCTTGAACTTAGGAAGAAAGCACTTGGACTTCTTCCAGAGAAGTACCCCCAAGCTTTTTACCACAAGAGAGCTTGATAAACAAAGAGAAAACAAGCTGCAGTCTCTGGTAGCTGTCCTCTTAGGGCACGTCTACACTTGCTCCCTAGTTCGAGCTAGGGATGCAAATGTAGCCGACCGAAATTGCTAATGAAGCGGGGATTTAAATATCCCATGCTTCATTAGCATAATCTCGCCTGCACGCTATTCCACTCGCCAGCTGATTCGAACCAGGAAGTGCACTCCGAGATGTGTTGGTTCGAATCAAACCCCTTGGTTTGAACTAACGTTACTCCTCAAAAAATGAGGAGTACTCCTCAAAAAATAAATTCAAAAAATGAGGAGTAATGTTAGTTCGAACCAAGGGGTTTGATTTGAACTAATGCGTCCCGGAGTGCACATCCTGGTTCGAATCAGCTGGCAAGCAGAATAGCACACAGGCGAGATTATGCTAATGAAGCATGGGATATTTAAATCCCCGCTTCATTAGCAATTTTGTTCGGCTACATTTGCATCCCTAGCTTGAACTAGGGAGCAAGTGTAGGCGTACCCTGAGTGTTAGGCATGCATACACACACAGAGACAGACTTCCTGTTTCTTTTCAGGACACAAGAATCAAAGCATCGCCTTAAAAATGTGATCTTGTCAACAAATCAAAAAGATATACTTGATAAAGCATACTTAGTTGCTAGGTGTAACAGAGCAATTGAGTAAAACAAATTAAAACACAGAGAACATCTGTAGGTACGCTCTTAGATAGTGAATGGGGAAGGTAAGGCATAAATTCAGAGAAGTTTAACCAAACAACCAAAACAAAGAAAAATACCCTGATCTCAACTACATATTTCCCCTTTATATACACATTTTTCTTTTATTTACTCACAATCTCTTCCTGGTTCTGTTTACTTCCATGCCCTGAATTCCTCGAAGGCACAATAGTCCTGTCTGGGTTTAAATCCTTCTGTGTGTCTCAATTCCTGGCTTAACTCCCCACACAAAGAAAGCAGGCACGATATCTTATACAATTCAGATTTCAGCACTGTATCCCATTGGTTCTTCTCGCTCGCTGCCAACACCCCCAGCTAGTTACCTGAGTTTAACCCTTTAGTCACCAGATGCTGGCCAGCACTCCTCCTATCCATCACATGCCCCCCAAATCACAGATGCTGCTGGATAGGCTAGCCCACACTGGCAGTGTTTTCTTCCTGTAGGTCTAGGATAAAAAAGGAGTTCATGAAGTACATGCACACACACATTCTACTAAATTCACAAAGAACTAAACATGATTCTCCACATGCATAGAATATGATGACTTGGATATAGGGAGAGTTTTAACTGGCTTAATCTGGGAAACCTTCATGGGAGAGTGCATCAGTCATTTTGTGAGAAGCTCCTGAGATGTGTTATATGTCATAGTCAAAATCTCGGAGAGCCAAACGCCACTGAAGGAGTTTCTTGTAGACTTTTTGACCAAGTGAGCTACTGCAGAGCAGAATGGTAAGTCTGCAGATGGAAGGGTCGTCCCCAAATATATGGTTGTAACTTCTCTAGAGCGTATACAATGGCATAGCATTCCTTCTTGAAGACAGACCAGTGGCTTTCCCTCTCAGAGTTTTTTTACTGAGGAATACAACGGGGTGGAATTGTTGATCTGGCCCTGTTTGCATCAAAACTGCCTAACACCATGCTCTGATGCGTCTGTGGAGATGAAGAAAGGTTTGTCGTAGTCTAGGTCCTTTAGGACAGTGTCAGATATAAGAGCAGCTTTAAGCTGCTTAAAAGCCTTCTGACACCTCAGTCCAATTAAGTGCGTTTGGTTGCTTCATTCTGGTCAGGTCTGTTAGCGGTGCGGTGATCTGACTGTAGTGTGGAACAAATCACCGGTAATATCCTGCCAACCCTAAGATGATGAGGAAAGATGGTTAATGAACCATCCAATGATTTAATGGTTCCTTTGAATCCAGTGATAAGAATGAGTAGAGAAACTTAATCTGAGCCAGTACCAAACTAACAGCAAACATTTCAAACACATTATAGATAAAGGGCTCGCTATGGCCGGGGGACTGCAGGAGCTTTAAGAAAACAGTAATGGAAAAGTCTCAGCTTTTCATTTTTTAGGGCCCAAGCCTGCAAGGGCGTTGTGCAGAGAACATCCATATTTACACCTGTTTCCATATTTTAGTAAAATATAATGTATTTGCCATCAACAATGGCTCATGTTCTATGTAGGGTAGAAAGTGTTTAATTTGAAAAGAAAACAATGTTCCATAGAAAAATTAGGATGTGGGTTAAAAAAATAAATTCTTCCTTCATTTTTTTTGAGTTGGACTCCTTAGAATTGGATGCATCAGGTTTTTCCCCTATTTCACAATGTTTGATGCTACAGTTTTCAAAGTTTTTAAAAGGACAAGACTCATTTGCCAAATTGTCACTATTTTAGCTGCATTGTTTGATCAATAGTTACTTCTCTCAAACTGGGGCCAAAGTTAAACCTCCAGATAATTCAGACCCTCATTCCACACTCTTATGTGCAGACAGACTTTGAGACCTCTGTGGAGTCCTGCAGCATCTATCCAGTCAAATCCAGGCTCAGGCTTACACCAAAATGTCTTTTATTAATAAGCTATATGGTTCAGTCCTCAAGACACTTGTGTGTGGAACTCACACTGATCTAGCCTTTACAGAAACTTCAGAAATGATGGTGCATTTACTCTTTCAAAATGAAAGAAATAATAGGACGTGCTAGCTATTTTAAAGACAAATCCATTTTTAAAAGCAACCACATAATTATTTCTGTCCTTTCCAAATAAATAAGGTAAGATTTAATTCAAGAATATATCTTACTGGAATTTGTGGAAATGCATAGGAAAATACAAAGGAAACTTGAACTCCCTGTGAAATGGAAGCAAACTGAAAGCAGAACATTCATCAGTTATAATTAATTGATCTTGAACTTTTTATTTATGGACATAAAAAAGGCAGGAGAGGTGCTAAATGTACCCTGGCTGCAAGACATAAATTTCTACTATTGATGCTAAAATTTAAGCTGTTTTTAAGAGGATGTTTCCTTTAACTCACCTTCTGCTTTTAATAAAAAATGCATCTTCTTAGAAAAAGTAATTGTGCACTTCCTTCATTCCTTCCAATTTTGGCCTTTGATGTAGAATGCAGTATTGGAGCAGGTACAAGGTATGGCGTCTTAATCATTATTTTTATTCTTAGCCAGGTCAAAACTAATACTAACATGATCTTTTTTGGGTATAAAACTTGCAGTACACTCTCCACAAGGTAAGGTTTAGGAGAACATTCCATGAATTATATATGTGACAACAGCATACTGTATACAATATGTATGTGATCCAAAGCTCTCTGTAGTCAATGGACAAACTGCTATTGTTGTCAGTGGACTTTGGTTCAAGCCCTATGTGAAGGTAAGTGGCACAAAAATCTCTTTTTCCATAACCTTGCTGAAGTCTATGGAATTATGCCCACAGACAATTTGGCCCAAATTTGTATATATTAATTTAATCTATGTTTAGGACACCCAACATGAGGCATTTGAATGCTTTATAGTAAAGACCAAATATTATATATTAAAACTAATGAAAAGCCAAGTAGTTAAATCCATTTCACAGCCTAGTACCATCAACACCAAATACCTTGCCACCTACTTCCTCCCTCCAAAAAGGATAATGAATAAGTTAGTGGATGGGAAAACAAATAGAGATGTGACCTGTAGTTCCCCTACCATAAACTTGAGTCAAAGGGCATGTCTACACTAGGACATTATTTCAAAATAACTTATTTCAAAATAATAACTCCCGATATGACTATTTTGAAATAACATGTCCACACTACAGGGAAGCCGCAAAATTAGTCCGAGGCAGGCTCCTTTAATATGGATGTGCTACCTTGTGTTGGAGCCCCAGGAATCACTGGGGGAGAGTAATTACTTTGAATGACTCTGAGGAGTAGTTATTTTGAAACAACAGCAATGGAGCATCAACACTACCTCTATTTCAAAATAACTATTTTGAAATAAGTGTTATTCCTCATGGAAAGCAGGACTTATTATTTTGACATAACCAGCCCCTTATTTAGAAATAACGGGCTTGGTAGTGTGGATGCTCCGCTTGTTATTTCAAAATAGGAGGAACTATTTTGAAATAACTCCTTAGTGTAGACCAGGGCAAAGTTATGTCTCTTACATTTCCCTGCCTTGAGGTTGAAGGACAAGTTTTTGTCACTAGGAACATTCGTGTTCCAGAAAGAGTACAAATCAATGCCCCTTTAAAGTCCTTCTGCGCTAATTCATGTAGAATCCTGCCCTTTCTATATGTAGATCAGAGCCTTAGCATCATCTTCAAGGACCCAAGGGGATGGAGTCATAGATTTTGTCATCCTTGGGCAGAGTGAAGAATTTGGTAGCTGCATAGCTGCTGTACAGCTGCTCCTCAGGGGCTGTGGAACTAGGCTTCTGGCCAGCTCAATGCTGCAGGAAAATGGCATTGCTATTTCAAATGATAAAGATTATGTAAACGAAATTCTGTATGCCCCACTTTGAGATAAGAGCATTGTGGTCATCCAGAGCTTTGTGCTTATGCTTCATTGTTTCTTTGTATATAGAAGACAGTAGAGACCTTGAGGCAGAGACCTTGAGTGTCTTCCTCTATGTTCTCAGCACTCTGATAACTCAACACAAACAATAACAGAAAAATGGACAAAAATGGACACCTCTGGGTGAGGTTAGCACACTCTACAGAACTGAGTTCCAATAACCCTATTTTGATGTGCTAGGTTATAGCCAATATAAATCTTAGGGCTTGTCAGCTGTAAGGCCAATGCTTAATAGTACGGAACTGGGACATTCGAGGCAATTCCATCGCAATTCTGGTAGGAACAGAGTAACATCGGAATCCGCCCTCAGTGTTTTGTTTTGACTTGGATGCAGACCAGTTAGTTTAAACCCCATTGCCTGTGTTCAGAAGAGAGTTTGCGGAAAAATGACTTGACAGGGGTGTGTAATTTACATTTGCATACACTTTGTGATTGAAATTTCACACCCTGAGAGCAGAGCTGGCTCTTATTCAGCTCTTTAATCACAATGCTGCTTTGTAAAAGGCTTTGAGCTCTGCAAAAACTTCAATTAAAACTTTGCTATGAGGGGCAAGGATTCCCCAGCCCCCACTGAATTCTATTGTTTGTATTAGGACACACAGGGTTCTTGAGCATCAAGGATTCAAATATCCTCTGGTCATTCCAGATGCACTGGACATGAAATGTAATTTAAATAAATGCAGCACAAATCAATGGATTTGATGCTAGACAAGTAGAATTTTGTAATGAAGGAAGTTTTGTCTTATGGTTAGTGCAGGTAATTGGGAATCTGGATCTCTGGGGTTTTTTATTCCCACTGCTGACTCTCAGCATGATTGCAAGCCATTTACACTTTGTGTTTCAAATTTACCCATCCATAAAAGGATGAGGAGGAGGCAATTTGAAAGCTGAAATCCCAGGCTTCCTGAGAGTATACACCACTGCTGCTAGCCAATTAAACAAAAGCCACTACAGCTTGGACCTCTGTGGTCTGGTCCCGAACAAGGGAATTTGTGTAATCAGGGGAGGTCCTGTCACAGGCCTTCTAGGCACCCGCTGGCTCTGCTTCTGGGCCCGGTCATCCCTCCCACTTTGATGTGGCTTTGCTGCTAACCTCTGGCTGAACCCCTCAGCCTTGGGACTCCCTGCTGAATCCCCTTGCTGTGGCGCCCCCCCATGCCACCTCTCTTGCTGCAAGGCTCCCAGCCTTTCCACAGGGCTCCCTGCACCGCTTGAGCCCTTGCCATGGGGCTCCTGGCTGCACCACCAGAGCTCCCCACACTGGTAGAGCTCCCTGCCACTGGGCTCCTTGCGCTACCAGTAGAGCCCCTTGCCATAGGGCTCCCCACCACACCACAGGACTCCCCACATTGCCTGAGTCCCCTGCCCCAAGGCTCCCTGTTTAGGAGGTACAACCTGTACAATCCAGTCAGAATTACAGCATGTTGTGAGGAAGAACACAGTAATGAGAATGATGGGATTGTTAAGGTCGGATCTCACTCCAATACACTGAATACAAAGGAATTGCCCTACCCCATGGGGAAGCCGGAGCTGCGTTCTAGCACTAATCTTTGTCTCTACAGTCTTACTTACAATGGTTACTGGTCACTCTGATCAGGCAATAACTAAAGGCCATTTACCACACACATGACACTAGGTTTCATCTGGCATTCTGGTTCATTAGTGCTGCCAGGAAATGGTGGCCTGGAGCCATCACAAAGTGTGTGGGCTCTCGGTGGGTGCCTGGCTTCCCTCTGATCTGCACTGATCTCTGGGGGACCTGAGATATAAGTTGGCTGGCCCAACTTCATACTCCGCAGGGAAGCCCACCCACTCGACCCAGATCCCGTGAGCAAAACAATCAGGGACAAACTCTGAATGGAGATGCTCACAGAATCCCCCCTTCTCTGCCACACTGGGGGCGGGGGAAGGGCAGGAGACTAGGGCTTTCAGGCCAGTCGAACCAGACAGTTATACCTGCTTGGAGCTGCCAGAATGGTGACAAGCAGCCAGCACGTAGTGATAATCCGGTTCTGCAGCTCCGATTTCTCCTTAACAAAATATTGGAAAAACGTTCAGAAAATCTCCCTGAATGTCTGGAATCTCATCCCACAGTGCAAGTTTTCCTTGAATAAGGACCAGCATTAACCACAAAAGGGTTATGTGAGGGGATGGAGGGAAACCAGGCTGCACAGAACCTGTACCCCCACAGCCTTGCTGCTGCCAAGTGACATAGCTTGGACTCCATGGATAAGCTTAGGAGGCAGTAAGGGGAAACAACAGAGCAGAGATAACACTCTTCCTTGCTATTGCTATGTGACTTTGTAATCTACTGATTGGGGGTTAACACAAGCCTGCAGAACCCTGGGAATGCACACAGCAGTTTGTTACTGGAAGAAGGGACAGAAGCAGCTCCCTTCCTGTTACTGGTACAAAAAAATGCCCTTCTTTCCCCCAGGCAAGAAACACACCCTCTTCAACCGCCTTTCACAGTTACTGCCAAGACAGGACCCTGACCTAGCCTAAAGTAGTTACATCTTTGGGGGTATGAGTGTGTATGTGTAGGGAGGGGAGTGTCTGTGGATGTGCCACAAGCATAGACCCAGCCAGGATGTAACTCTGTTACAGTAAATTGTGCAGCTAGGCAGGAGGAGAATAGGCCCTTATCATACAGCGCATTGAGGCAAAACAGATGTACAGAGAGGCTGCGTCTAGACTGGCATGATTTTGCAGAAATACTTTTAAAGGAAAAGTTTTTCCATTAAAAGTATTTCTGCAAAAGAGCGTCTACACTGGCACGGATGTTTTTGCGCAAAAGCATCCGTGCCCAGTATAGATGCGCTTTTGCGCAAGAAAGCTCCGGTGGCCATTTTAGCCATCGGGCTTTCTTGCGCAAAAAATTAAGGTGCTTGTCTACACTGGCCCTCTTGCGCAAGTATTCTTGCACAAGAGGGCTTATCCCTGAGTGGGAGCGTGAAAGTATTTGCTCAAGAAGCACTGATTTTGTACAATACAAAGTCAGTGCTCTTGTGCAAATTCAAGCGGCCAGTGTAGACAGCTGGCAAGTTTTTGCGCAAAAGTGGCTGCTTTTGTGCAAAATCTTGCCAGTCTAGACATACCCAGAGGGTGTCCAAAGCATACTCTGGTCTGTATGTGCCATTGCCAGAGCCTGAATTTCTCTTACACTCCAGCTGGCCATTTCCTCAGTGGAAGTGGCCAGTCCCAGCCTGTGTCTTCTCCCATCTCCTTCCCTCCCAGGGTTTTCCTGCAGCTCAGTCCTTTAGGCAGTCACACATCTGTTTGCTCCCCTTCTAGGGACTCAAAATCCTAGATAATCTTCATCCTTCCTGGGCTTCTTGGCTTTCTCCACTCTTGCCAGAGAACTAACACTGCAGGCTTTTCCACTATCGGAGAACAAATACCACATAAACTGGCCTTCTAACCCTCTGGGGCATCTGTTCTATTTTATTCCCTCATCCTCATAGGCCTTAGCTCATGGTTCCCCATGGGAACCAGACCTGCAAATGACTCAGCCTTGCTGCCACAGGTTCAGCCACAGAACCATCCTCCTCTAGGGTCTTCCCCCAGAGATGTTCCTAGCTCTATTTAAGTAGAGATTGCCCTGCTTCACCACCACAGCTGGGGTTAGTTTCTCGTTAATCCCCATTACATACTCAGCTAAGGTTACAAATTAGCCCTTACCTTGCCAGTTCATTACAGAGGCTAAGGGACAGTTGCTAAGTCAGGGGCAAAGGATCAGTCTCACCTAAAACAGGGTGAAATTCAACGGAGTGGAGAAAGCAAGTACAGAGCTCTGTGTCCCACATAAGCCCCTCTGAAGTTATTAATGGCTTGCCTAGGGCCCCATTTAAGGGTAAATTCCACCCTGAATTAAAGGTAACATCTTGAGAGAGAAGCACAGAGGATTTTTTCATAAGATGTCGTCATTCTTGTTTTGATTTTTCATTCAGTGGGTTTCTCTCTGCCCCACTGAGCACCCCTTTATCGTTTGGTTCTGTCCAGCACATTTTGGCACATGTTGTGTTGGAAGTGAGTTTTGCCTATGTGCTGACTATTGGATGAGAGTGGGGTTAGTGCTTTTGAGGGAAGTGGTCCAGAGAGGCACCACTGTTGGGAGTCTGACAAGGGCAATCAGGACTAAGGGTCAGAGCACAGTCAATCCTGAGGCTGAGAGTAGTTTATAGTCAAAATCCAGGCCAGGGTCAATTGCATGAATCAGAGTCCCAGTCGGGTTTCAGGGTTTGGCAGTGAAGGACAAATCAAGCTGATGTTGAAGCCAGGAGATGAAGAGCAGGAATGTTCATGGCAGCCAGAAAAGATCCACTCTGTTGCCCGCACACTTCCTGGAATGCCCTTTGGGAGTCAAAGAGGAGCTCTTGCCTACTGGACTCCTGTTCAGGCAACAACAGTGCCTAAGTGACTTAGAATCCTACATCTCTTGATAAATCAATGAGACTCAGGTGCTTGGGAAAATTATGCCCAAAATGTAGCACTGTCCAGTGTCAGTGTATAAAATTGCTGAAGCAGTACAGCGTTTCTTATATCTTTAATGCTTCCTGTTCATCAGTAGAAAGGATTTGCAGAAGTGCAAAACTGAGAGGATCTTGTGCAGCCTCTTGGATTTTTACAAGTACAGCTTTCTCGTGAGCCCTCCCATGAGAGCTGGGCAATAACAACTCGGCAGAGTGATGTAAGAAGTGAGAGTTCCCATTCAACTTCTTTTCTTTTCCTGTTGGAAATGATCAGGGTGGAACTTCTTCAAGCAGTTGGCTCTGAGCTTAAATCCATGATCCCACAACAATATTAGAAGACCTATCGCAAAGATGCCCCTTTATGAAATAACTCAGACCGAAATGACCAGAAATCAACAAACAGAAACTGATGTAGAGAATGATCAGGTTGGGTAGACAGAAATCTGCTGCTCTGCTCTTCTTTAAGTGCCATTGGAAATGATAAACTTAAAAAGCAATAAATGGTCTGGTAGCACTTTTAAGACTAACAAAACATGTAAATGGTATCATGAGCTTTCGTGGGCACAGCCCACTTCTTCAGATGACCGGAGTTTTGAGCATTCGTGTCAATGGGCTCCTACACAGACATTTTTTTAAGAAGAGTCCTCTGACCAGAGTTTTCTACCATTGACATAGCTGTTTGCTTCTTTGAAATCGTACTTTTGGTTTCTTTAGGTGAAATGGCTGGAACTTTTAAGCTTATACTTGTGGGAGATGAAGCCTACATTAAAAAATACACCAAAGATAAGCAGCCATGAAGAAACAATCTTCTATCCTATTTTGGGGCTACTAGCAAATCAGAAGAGCAGGTCACACATGTCATTTCCCACCAGGTCTGAGAAATCCAAGTACGAAACAGACGAAGCCATCAGTCTGATGCAGCTTTCTCTTGTTTTGTTTTTTGTTTGTGGTCTCCCTTTATGATATTTGATGTGAGAAACTCTGCTGCTGCAAAAACCAGACTAAAGTTTCAATTCATGTTTCCAGTCACTTTATTCTTTGCTCTCAAGGAAAAGAGCTGTTTTTCTTTTCTTTGGTGAAGTTTATAATATGGGCAAAACATCAAAGGGAAAACTTGGACAGTGCTGTGGGGCAAGCCCCAGAGAGCACACTATAATGTTCTATCCTTTGGAACAGTCAATATTTTTCAAATTCTAAAGATAGGAAATATTTTAATTTCATTTTTTTTTTACTTCACTGGGTGTGTTGCTTCAGAACACTCTGCCTTCTGACAATTGCCAACTCACTCCAGGAAGTGTATGTCATGCGGGCCCAACAGTCCAGAACAGGATGTGCATTAGCATTCTGGCCATGGGAGGAGTCAGTAGGGTGGGGACCTTCTAAATAGCCATCCAAACTGGATGCACCTGAGACACATCATCAGGACTGATCTTGGTCCATGCTGCACAACAGAAACAGTGGGCATGAAATCTGTCTTTATTTTGTGTATAGCATGTGTGCTTTTCGTTCACAATAATACTGTTTTGTATTTCTATTCCAATTCAAGAATCTGACAGCATTTGATACCTATTAAAATATTTAATTTGAAAATCCACAGTGAAATAGGTAAGCATTGTTCCTAGTCAATGAGTGCAGATACAAACACATAAAAAGGTAAAAGTGTACTTCTACTCTGAAAGTGGCTGTGTAATGGTGCTTTTTTTATCTGAGATCTCTTCCCTGTGGATATTCAGAATTGTATGGGCTGACAGTGACAAAATAAGTTTTTCCTGCTTTTCCTGTTAGCTTTGTACAGCGTACAGAGTTAAAGAGAGAATAGACCAGAATCTATTCTTTCTGTGCCGTACATGCAGGAACTACGGATACGCCTACACTGCATGGCTATTTAGAAATAAGCTATTCTGGAATAGTTATTCCAAAATAGCTTATTTCGAAATAGCACGTCAACACTACAGGGATGCTTCAAAATTAATCCAAGGCAGGCTTCGCTAATGTGGATGCGCTATCTTGATTTAGCGCCCAGGAGGTACTGGAGAGGAATAACTTAGAATGGCCCTGGTGAGGGGCTATTTCAAAATAGCAGCAGTGCAGCATCTACACACATCTTATTTCAAAATAGCTATATCAGAACAGGCATTATTCCTCGTAGAATGAGGTTTGCAGATTTCGGAATAAGCCATCCGTTATTTTGAAATAATTTCGAAATAACGGAATGGCTGTGTAGATGCTCACAATGTTATTTCAAAATAACACTAGTTATCTCGAAATAACAATGTAGTATAGTATATGCACCCTATGAGTGTTGGGGGTTCTGCTTTCTCCCCCAACTTGAAGTGGTTTTCATTATACAGAGGATTTACAGTTTTGTCCAGTGGTTCTAAGCTCCCCCACTATACAAATCATTTCAGCACCCCTGTCCTGTGCATAATCAGTACTCAACTTGAGATACTCAAAAGAATCCTCGCTTCCTTGGTGGAAGAAGGGAACAGGGTGCTTAGCATTTACTGAAATTGAGGACCTCTTTATAATGTTTCATTTGGATGCTTCAAGTGATGCATCCAAAATCAAGAGTTAATACTGAAAACCATAACCTATGTTCCTGTTATAAGCCAATCAATTCATCCGTTACACCCTATTGAAATCAATGATGTGCCCAAGTATTTCTGAGAACAGATTTTGGCCGACAGAACCTGGTCTTGATGTGGAAAAAGGAAAAAAGAAAAATCCCTTAGCTTGACTTTCAGATGCCAGGCTGAGTTTTTTGAGCTTGCAAGCAAATAGGAGAACCATGGGCATGATTCTTCATGATCTTACACTTCGTGTACCCCTTTATACTTGTACAAAGGGGATGTAAAATGGCACCATTATAATGTGGTAACTTTACAGAGGTGCAAATAAGTACACAAAAAGCAAAGCCATAGAGAATCAGGCACCATCTTATTTTTAAATTGAGCACACTTGTTTGGGAAGTCACTGAGAGACAGTAGACATGGCAGTAAGGATGCCATTATCAGTCACTTGTCTGAACTTGACCGTACTTTCAGGGCCTGGTCTACAGATGTGATTGGCCCTACCCGTGTGCTCTGTTGGAGAAAGCTTTAGTGCCTGGCTCAGCAAGACCAAGTAAAGGGGGCCTAAGCTGGCAGAAAAAGGAGGACTCAGTGGTATCTTCAGCATCTCAGGTGGCATCCCAGAAGTTGCAAACCATCACAATACCATTAACCCTAGAGCCGAGGACAGCATTTGGTCTTACATTACTATAAAAAGCATGATTTTCAGTGGTGTTGCTTCCTACAGGCTAATATATGGGGCCCACCTAATGTTGCCTGAAGCTGGGAGCCAGTGAGACAGGGAGGGAATAAAAACTGAGATCACCTGAGGGGTTAGGGCAAAGAACAGGACAAGGAGCCAATGGGGTGAATGAGATAGAGAGCAGGGCAGGGAGAAGGCTCAGACTAGATATGGGGCATAGGCACAGGGGTGGGAACTGACTGGACAAGCAAATCAAAACAAGAAGGCCATAGAGACTGAGTCTGGGAGCAGAGGTTAAGAGAAGAGTAGGGCTAGGATGCAGAGTCTGAGGAGACTGAGATGGATGGGGCAAGGAGATTTGAACTGGGATGACTGGCACGGACTTAGTGAAAAGACAGACTAAGATTAATAGCTCTAGGAGGGTATGTCTACACTACAGCGCTAATTCGAACTAACTTAGTTCGAATTAGTTAATTCGAACTAACTTAGTTCGAATTAGTTAATTCGAACTTAGTTCGAATTAGTTAATTCGAACTAAGCTAATTCGAACTAACGGATCCAGACTAAAAAACTGGTTCGAATTAGCGTTTTGCTAATTCGAACTAGCGCGTCCACATTAAGTGGACCCTGAAGCGGGGTTAAGGATGGCTGGAAGCAGTGCCGGCAGGGCATCAGAGGAGGACTTAGAGCGTGGAGATGCTGTCTCAGGCTAGCCGAGGGCTGTGCTTAAAGGGTCCCGACCCCCACCCCGGACAGACAGTTCTCAGTCCTGGCTTGGATTGCCCGGAGTACCCACACTGGGCACATCACAGCACTCGGCCATCAGCCCGGCTGCACTTGCCGCAAGCTGCCATCTGGGGAGAGGGGGCAATTGGAGGGCTGCAGGAGAGCTTCCACCCCCAGAAGCCCGCAGAGCCAGCCCAGTCCTCCCCATTGGGGGCTCGTGCCCCATTCCTCCCTCACCTCCTTCCACTTACCCTTCCCTAGCCCCGATTCTTGATGTACAAAATAAAGATAACGTGTCTTCCAAAATGGAATCTGTCTTTATTGAACAAAACTGGGGGAGACTGGGAAAAGGAGGTGGGAGAGGGGAAGAGAGAGGCTGGGAGAGGGGAGGGCAACTAAAATGATCAGGGGTTGGGAACAGGTCCCATATGAAGAGAGGCTAAAGAGACTGGGACTTTTCAGCTTAGAAAAGAGGAGACGGAGGGGGGACAGGATAGAGGTCTCTAAAAGCAGGAGTTGGGTGGAGAGGGTGCATACAGAAAAGTTCTTCATTAGTTCCCATAAAGAAGGACTAGAGGACACCAAAGGAAAGGAATGGGTAGCAGGCTTCAAACTAGTAACAGAAAGTTGCTCTTCACAAAGCAAAGAGTCAACCTGTGGAACTCCTTGCTGCAGGAGGCTGTGAAGACTAGAACTGGAACAGAGTTTAAAGGGAAGTGAGATCAAGTCATGAAGGTTGGGTCCATGGAGTGCTATTAGCCAGGGGATAGGAGTGGTGTCACTGCCCAAGGTTTGTGGAAGGCTGGAGAGGGATGGCACGAGACAAATGGCTTGGTCACTGTCTTCGGTCCATCCCCTCCAGAGTCCCTAGGGTTGGCCGCTGTCGGCAGACAGGCTACTGGGCTAGATGGACCTTTGGTCTGACCCAGGACGGCCATTGTAAGCTCAGGGCTCAGGGTCGGGGGTCTCAGTGGACCCCCTTGATTCTCTTGCACACCTGCTCCTGGGTGGCCAGGCTGGCAGCTATCCTGCCCAAGCCGGCCACTTTCCTGTGCCTAGTGCCGAGATCGTGGACGAGGTCCACAATGTCCGCACTAGCCCAGGTGGGTGCCCGCCTCTTGCGGTCCCGGGCAAGCTCCCGGGAGCCGCCAGCCTGGTCCCGGGAAGAGGCGGAGGGGTGGGGGGCATCGGGTGGGTGGCTCGATCCGTGCCAGGTGCAGGGTCTGCTGGCTGGGTGCTGGCAGGCTTGCACCTGGCACGGGCACCGTAGCCAGCCTGTGCTCCTTTAAGGGGTCCGGGGCCAGGAGGGGGGCAGTAGAGTTTCCCTGGTGTTGGCCAGAGTGGCCACCAGGGAAAGCTGGGGAGGGCTACACACCCCTTAATTCGAACTAGCTAGTTTGAACTAGGCTTAATCCCCGTGGAATGAGGTTTACCTAGTTCGAACTAAGCGCTCCGTTAGTTCGAATTAAATTCGAACTAACGGAGCGCTAGTGTAGCGCCTATGAAAGTTAGTTCGAACTAATGTCCGTTAGTTCGAACTAACTTTGTAGTGTAGACATACCCGGAGAGACTAGGATGAGGAAATGGGAGTTAGGTCAATAGAACTATATTGCTCATTGATGTGGATTTTTCACACCTCTTAGTGACATAATTATTCCAAAGTGGATCTGTAGTGTAACCCTAAGCTTAATAGCTGCCCAAAATGGAACAGCTTCGTTAGGAGAAACTGTAGAAACCTCTCCCCACTGGAATATGCCATAGTTCAGTGGTTTGAACACCCTCCTGAGAGGGAGGAGACCCTTGTTCATAATTCTTTCTTCCCCTCTGCCTGTTGCTGTGGGGGAATTTAATCTGTTTCCCACATACCAGGCAGTTATTTTTTCACACATTGCTCTTTGGTACAGATGACTGTGTATTATGATTATTCTGGATCATTTTGCTTGCAGTTTGACAGATCACTTCACTAGGGTGCAATACCTGAACCTTGTCTGAAAAGACAGAGATAGTGCCAGAAGATATCTCTGTAGATCAGGGCTACTCAACTTTGGAAGCCCCGGGGGCCAGAGTGATACTCACAGCACGTGCAGAGGGCCACAACTTAAATATGGTTGCATTTACATGCAACAATATATGCAACTAACTTATTTCACACTGATGAGCATGAATATAAAGATGAAGGCAAGACTACACAACACGGAGGCTCCATTTAAGTCAGCTCTGCTGATATTAATAAACTGCAATATTTACCCGATTTCCACTCATATGACAGCACTTTTAACGAGCAATGACATTCCAGTAATTTGACTACTAAAACACATATCAACAGAAAACCATTATATTGACTCACCTTTGTGGAGCATGTTCCCAGTGGAGGCCATGCTCAAAGGGTCCCATCTGCAGGCCACGTGTTGAGCCCCACGTAAACCCAAACTGTACCTAGGGCCACAAACAAACAGGTCACGGGCTGCATGCAACCTACAGACCGCGTGTTGAGTAGCCCTGATGTAGATTATGCATTTCTTTGGTTTCAGTTAGTTGACAATTAAGATTAATTCACATAAAGCTCAGCTCTCCATCTGTGAACTTTACAGTTCAGACTCGTATTCAGTAGTCTTATAATTCATTCATTTTAGCCTTTGTCACCACAGATAAAATTGTTTGGGGAAAAGGACATAAGTTAAGGCAAAGAAAATCATTGAAGGAGATAGTGGATATGACTGCATTTTTATCAACTGACATAGACAACTTGTATTGTAGCCATTTACTGTCCCCAAAATTGCACATAGAAATATGACCTGATTTCACCTTTTTTCCCGACAGCTGTTTGCAGAACCAATAGCCAGAGCTATTATTTAGACTGATCTAATTAAGAAGTTATACGCTGTGTACAGACTGGGTGTGATGGGGCAGAGTCGCACCTTGGTGGTGGCGCCAACCTGCCCCACGCTAGTACCACGCCAGTCCCCGTGCTGCACGGGGAGCACGGAAGGAAAACGGCTATTTGCGCCACCTGCTCCCGGGCCACAGCTCAGCTGAGCAGCGCAGATGCCGACCGGCAATGAGCACCACAGATGGGGAGACGTCTGGGGCATGAAACACGGAGGGTGGGGGTAGAGCCCCAGGGAGCGTGCGTCATGGACGTTGGGCAGTGGGGCATTGGTGTGAGCGGGCGCTATATTCAAAGAGGCCACGGAGGGTAGAGGAGGACACTCCTGCCCCGAACTAAAGGCAGGTTGGGTAGGAAGTAGCCCAGGGTGGGGCTTCCCTGAAGGTGGCCCTTGGGCTGGTGAGTTATGGCCGGAAGCCCCACCAGTTGGACAGGACCGTAGCGGAACCTGTCCTTACAGCCCTGGGCTGGGGCCCATGAGAGAGGGCGGGTCCGGGCCCCCCCTACCTCCCCACCATTTATGGACATTATCATTTTGTGGACAGCCCCGAGCGAGGGCGGGCCATGTAAATTGTGCGTTGAGGTGATGGAATAGGGTCACCAGATTAGTGGTGGAGGCCATTGAGAACTCATACTGGCAGATGGTGAATAGGCCAACACAGCCGCCCAGATGGAGGGAAGGAGGAGGGATAGCCCCCCTCCTTCACAACTGGTGGAGAATGTGGGTATTGTGATACCCAGAGCCCTGAGACAGAAGGGAGCTCTAGGATAGACCAGAGGTTGAGGGATTTCGGTTGTCCTTTTTTTTTTCTCCTTCTCTTCTCTTATGGAATTTTGTTTTCTTTTCGTTACCTCCCCACCACTCGAGCAAGCACCCTCCTCCAGAAAGTAAAGGATGGTGTTTGCCAAGATATTTGAGTGTATAGCCGAAAATCAGAGGCAGCAACAGCTACAGCAGACTTTGCTGATACAGCACCTGGCATTCCAACTTCAAGAGCAGCAAAGACAGCTCATACGAGAGCTTGGAGAACTGTACCAAGCCCAACATGAACAGTGGGTGCAACATCATGGGGAAACGACGTCGGCCGGGGGCATATGTTTCCATTGTGGGCAGGAGACCCACTTTAAGAGGAGCTGCCCAAACAGGGTTTGTACCTACAGGCAGGTCTTGGCAGGGAAGAAGTATTCCACCCAGCAAGGGAAGTGGAAAATCTTGAGAAATATTGAGTGGGAGGAAGGGCCAATTACCACACTAGTGGACTCCAGCTGTGGACAGACCATAGTGCGGGCAGATATGGTGAAGGAAGGCAGACCCAGAGGGCAGCCAGTTTTTGTACAGTGTGTGCATGGTGATATCAAGCCGTACCCGACAGGGTGGTTAGGGAAGCGGGGGGCAAGAGAAGTCCTGGTAGTTGAAAAGGAGCAGGGCATGTCGAATTCCGGCCAGCGACACGACCAAGGTCTGTTGGTCCAACCCGAACTATGGAGCGGAGATTTTATACGGGAGCAATAAGAGGACCTGTTACTATAACACTCTTGGGAGAGCGCCGAGGCAGGAAGCGAATGCAGGAATTCAGCTGACTGAACAAGGATAAGCCCCCATTTTGAGGTACAGCGGGACTGTTTGTATAGGGTCACGGAAGGGGTAAAAGATGGCGGAACAGCTTACCAATTATTGGTCCCCAGGCAGTATCACGAGCAACTCCTAGAATTAGCTCATGCCAACCTCTAGGCTGGACACTTGGGGTACGAAAAAATGACTCAGAGGTTGTTACAAAGATTTTATTGGCCAGGGGTGTACAAAGCCATAAAAGTCTTCTGTAACTCCTGTCCCGAGTGCCAGAAGGCTAGACCCTGGGGTGTGCCTAAGGCCCCCCCTGGTCCCGTTACCTGTACTTGAGGAGCCATTCGAGAGGGTTGCCTTAGACCTGGTAGGCCCCTTCGAGAAGACCAGGATGGGATACCAATATATAAATGGTCCTGATAGACTATGCGATGCAGTATCTCGAGGCCATACCCTTATGGAACACAACCGTCCCTGTTATTGCTGCTGAGTTAGTGAAGATTTTTTCCAGGGCGGGGCTTCCTCGGGAGATCCTAATGGGTTAGGGCACTAATGTGACCTCGAGATTAATGGAGTAACTCTGACACCTTTTACAGATAAGACCTTTAAGGACGTCTGTCTACCACTCACAGATGGACGGGTTGGTAGAGCGATTTAATAGGATGCTGAAAAGTATGATAAGGAAATTCATGGAAGAGGACCCCAGAGAGTGGGTTAGGATGCTACCTGCCCTGCTCTTTTCAATCCGCGAGTTACCCCAATTGTCTATGGGGTTCTCACCATTTGAACTCATGTATGGGGTGCGGCCCCAGGGTATCCTCAATATTGTAAAGGAAGCCTGGGAGGAGAAAACGACCAGGGTACAAGAGTCAGTACAGTATATACTTAAGTTGCGGGAAAAGTTACATAGCCTGGGAGGGTTTGCAAGGGAAAACTTATTGATGGCCCAAGGGAGGCAGGTTAACTACTATAACAAAGGGGCCCGTTTAAGGACATTTGAACCAGGAGATAGGGTCCTACTTCTACTCCCCGTGCAAGATTCCAAATTACTCGCTAAGTGGCAGGGGCCCTTCAAGATGATCCGTAAGGTAGGGGAGCTGGATTAAGAGATAAGGATGCCAGGGAGAAGGCAAGAGTCCAAGGTTTATCATATCAACCTCTTGAAGGCTTAGAGGGCAAGGGACAGCTTAATGGTCAACCCGGTGAGCCCGGAGGCTGAGTTGGGCCCCTGGGCTGGTGAGGGAGGCGATAACCCACTACCCCAACAGGTAGGCAAAGATCTCACGGCGACGCAGCAGACCGAAGTGCTTTTCGCAAGTCCTGACTGACCAGCCGGGACAGATGACCTTAATGTACTGCCACAGAGCCTGGTAAGAAGATCCGTTACCCTGTGCGACCCCTTCCCTGGAAGATGTGGGGCATGGTGAGGGAGGAGGTTCAATGAATGCTGAAGTGGGGGGTGATAGAGGAATTGCGCAGTGAATGGAGGAGCCCCATATTACTCATTCCGAAGCCCGACGGGTCTATCAGGTTTTGTATTGACTTTCAAAGAAGTCAATGCAGTCTCACAATTTGGCGTTTACCCGATGCCTCGAGTCGACGAGTTGTTTGACCAGCTGGGGGCAGCGTAATACATGTCGACCCTAGATCTAACCAGGAGATATTGGCAAATTCCATTGACCCCCCGCCTCCCAGAAGAAAATCACCTTCTTGACACATATGGGGCTGTTCCAGTTGGTACAAATGCCATTCGGCCTACACAGGGCAGTGGCCACCTTCCAGAGGTGAATGGATAAGCTATTATGGGAACATCAACAGTATGCGGCTGCATACATAGATGACATCGTGGAATATAGTACATCCTGGACTGAACATTTGCAGCATTTGGAAGCCATCCTGATGACTCTGAAGGAGGCCGAGCTCAAGGTGAATCCTAGCAATGTCACTTCGAAGAGAGGAAGGTGTCATACTTAGGGTACACTGTGGGCAAGGGGAGACTGAAGCCCCTGGTGAACAAAATTGGAGTCCTTGCAGAATACCCTACACCAACAACCAAGAGGCAAGTACACCAATTTTTAGGGCTAGCCAGCTACCTCAGACGCTTTGTCCCCAACTTTGCAACGCTAGCTGCCCCAAGAAGGTACGGTAGGATGTAGGGTGCAAGTGAGCATTTCAGATCTTGAAATACCAGCTAACGCACGCCCTGGTGTTAGCGCAGCCAGACTTTACAAAACCCTTCGTCCTCTATACGGACGTCTCAGACGTGGGACTGGGGGCCATGTTATCCTGGGGGAAGAAAGGGATGAACGCCCCATTCTCTATATCAGTCGCAAACTACTCCCCAGAGAACTTAAATATTCCACTATTGAAAAAGAAGCCCTGGTTGTAAAATGGGCGATTGATATGTTACATTATTATCTTTTAGGGAATAGGTACTGAGTTGTGACAAACCACACACCCCTCTGGTGGTTGCAAAAGATGAAAGAGACAAATGCACGAATCATGAGGTGGTGCTTGTCCCTATGGCAGTACTGTTTTGAGGCTGCACACCGCCCCGGGAGTACGCATGGAAACACATATTTTTTTTCAAGAATACCAGCTGAGGGAGAAGACAAAGGGACAAGGGTGGGAATGGACTTAAAAGGGGTGGGTGGTGACGGGGTGGAGTCACATTGGTGGCGGCGCCAACCTGCCCCACACTAGAACCGCGCCAGTCCCTGTGCTGCATGGGGAGCGCGGAAGTGAAACGGCCATTTGCACCGCCTGCTCCCGGGCTGTGGCTCAGCTGAGCAGCGCAGACACCAACCGGCAACAAGTACCACAGCTGGGGAGACGTCAGGAGCATGACACATGGGGGGAGTGAAGTCCCAGGGAGTATGCGTCACGGACGTTGGGCAGGGGGCATCGCCGTGGGCAGGCGCCATACTTAAAGGGGACACAGAGGGTAGAGAAGGATGCTCCTGCCCCAAACTAAAGGCAGGGGGGTAGGAAGTAGCCCAGGGCAGGGCATCCCTGAAGGTGGCCCGCGGGCTGGTGAGTTATGGCCGGAAGCCCCACCAGTCAGACAGGACCATAGCGAAACCTGTCCTTAGGGCCCTGGGCTGGGGCCCATGAGAGAGGGCGGGTCTGGGCCCTGCTACCTCCCCACTGTTTATTTTGTGGACAGCCCCGAGTGAGGGTGGGCCTCATAAACGGTGCATTGTGGCAATGGAATAGGGTTGCCAGATTAGTGGTGGAGGCCGTTGAGAACTCATACTGGTGGACGGCCAATAGGCCAACACAGCTGTCCAGATGGGCAATACAAGATGTGCACAACCTGAAAATACTGAATTTGGCTAAATTATTTTTTTTAAAAATCTATGGAAGGGGAGACAAATTTGAGGAATTTACTCCTCACCTTGGTGATATAACAACTAGGTGTATAGGTCTGTCTATAGCAAACAATAATCAACTTTAGGAACTTCGTCGTTTAGAAAAAGTCACAAATTTGTTTGTGATTAAACTTATTTAGCTGAAACCTTCAGTCCACTTGCAAGGTCTTAATTCATAACCATAGGACGTTTCCTTCCCACCCCAAACAGGGAAGACCTGATTTTCCACTTACTCATTCTGAATTTAAATTGGTTCAACCCCATAACTTCAAGGTGTTAGCCAGTGACTTGCACAGTATGAGAAGAGAATCAAGTCCACTGAGTATTTCCATACATGAGAGAAGGATATGTACTACCAATAGGTTGTAAGTTCTTGATCCAAAAACTGAATCTTCTTATATATGTATACAATGGGGTCCTGATAATACTATAATGCAAATAGGAAACAATATCAGGTATTACAAGTATTATACTGATGTTTTACTGGTCTTGGAGAGAAGTCTGAAAAGAGAACCACACTAACTTAACAAAAAACCTGTAATAGATTATTTGTTAAAACAAGTATTGTGATCGCCTGAAAGCTTTGGTTAGTTAGAAATTACAACAAGCAATTCAAGAAGTATGACATTATAAAAGAAAATTCCATAAATCTACATAATTGCAGGCAGTGACATGTTATGTATGGCTAGAGCACCACCTACTGATTTTAACTGATCTGCTCTGCACTTTTTCAATTCTATAAACTTTGCTGTGTTATAATCATCTTGGTCCTAGATTATTGGAGAGACAAGATGGGTGAGGTAGTATCTTTTATTATTAGACCAATGTTTAATTATATAAACTGCTTTTTAGAACTAAAAAATTAAGGAGTGGGAAGGAATTTGGTAAATTACGGATGCAGTTATAGTACAAATCAAAATACACTTTTTTTTCAAGTGATAGTACTAGCCTGTTAATGAGAAATCCTTTTACGCCCATTTAACTACATCACTGGAGTCTATATAGTTGTCATAGACCAAAATGCTTCAGAGGGGTAACAGTGTTAGTTTGTTTCAGCAAAAACAAGCAGTGTTTTGGCACCGTAAAGACTAGCCTATTTATTGGGGCATAAGCTTTTGGGGGCTGGAGCAAAAGAATAAACAGACACAAATCAGACATAAAAAATGGTAACTCAGGTCATCTGAAGAAGTGGGCTGTGCCCACAAAAACTCATGTTACCATCTCCATCAGTGTTTCTTAAACTTTTTAAGTCCGAGGAACACCAAACAATAATTTTTTTTATGAAGAACACCAAGGATTTTTTGTTGAGCAAAAAAAAAAAAAAACTTGCCCCTTGAACAACGGATGACACTTTTACTGACAACAACAATATTCGCTCACTGCCCTATGAAACCTTCTAGACTTCTGTCTTTTTGATAGGGAAATGTAATTTGCTCTGTTTACTCATACTGGTGGAAATTATAAATTCAATACCTTATCAAGCACTGGTTAATGTCGAGCAGCTGACTGACAGCGGCCATAGCAGCCACGCCAGCATTAGGGGCACTGAGGACCTTACTCTGCCACCCGATTCACAGTGAGTCCCTTACTGCTTAATGTTTTGTCCTTCAATAGTTCTAGCCCCTGGCTCTGTTATTTTTGACACAGAATACTGAAGGGAAAGGCTTTGTCTGTGCAATAGGGTGGAAAGTGCTGTGTCCCCTCAGCTGTCCTGGGTAACAAGCGAGGGCTAAAGACAGTGGTGCAAAGACCCGGTCGGAGTGGCAGCTTTAGGACAGTTCTCTCCCCTGGCAGGCAGGATCCTCAGAGCAGCAGCAGAGACAGCCAATCAGAACTGGCCCTGCAACGCTCCTCCCCTCTGGCAAGGGGCGCAACCGAGGCATGGAGCTTTCCCAGGCGGTTGCAAGCCGGGCACAGAAACACGTGAGGAACGCAGGTAGCCCTGCCTCATTTGTGCCATGCCATCACTTGCTCACCTCTTCCGCCCTTCGCGTGGAAGCACAGGAGGAGGAACGCAAGTAGCCCTGCCTCATTTCTGGCCGCATCACCACTCGCTCATCTCTTTGCACCACCCGCTGTGTCTCAGAAGCTCGGGCGGCCATTTTTTTTCTTCAAACGGCTGCGACACACCGGTGAGTTCTCCGCGGAACACCAGCGTTCCGCAGAACACAGTTTAAGAAACAAGGATCTACATGTTTTGTTAGTCTATAAAATGCTACCAGACCATTTGTTGTTTTTTTCAGTAGGAAAGTGTGTGTCTCTTCTCCTGCCTCCCCTCGCCTCCCCTCGCCTCCATTCCTTCACAGCCTCCAGTGATGCAAACTTACTCAACACCTCCTTCAAGCTGGGGGTAGGGCAGGGGCTGCTCCAACCACACCAGGCTCTCCACGGATAGGGACTGCTCCAGGAGGACCGAGCAGTCCTGGCCGTGGCGAGCCCGGGTATGTTGCAAGCAGGGGCTGCTCTGGCAAGTGTTGGAGAAATTAGGCTGGAGCAGCCTCCCCCCCTGCAATCCTTTAATAGGTTTGCCAGTTAAACATCACATTTAACCGGTTAACCAATTAAATGAGATTTTTACATCCCAAGTCTGGGAACTGGGGTCACCCTTTCCAGAGGGACACTCCCCCCATGCTGGCCATGCCCTTGTCCCAGGGAGTTGGGCCCCTTTAATTTTGTGGGCCCTGTTGGGACTGCACCATTTGCATCACTGTCATTAGAAGAACCTACTTCCATATAAGAATCCTAGAGGAAGTTATTTTTTATAGCTCAGTTAAATTTAAGTTCAGCAGCTTGCAATGACTCTTTGTCCGGTGGCACTTTGCTCAGTATTACCAGCTCCAATCATTCAGTGCTCATGAGCAATGTTCCCTCTAATCTTTTACATCCATGTGTGGATTTTTTCCATCTGTATGTGAAATACATTTTTTATGTGCCCCAAGGCATGTGTGAACATGCACCATCCACAGAAACACAAACCCCAGGGCTACGTCTAGACTGGCCCCAAATTCCGGAAAAGGGATGCAAAGCAGGTAAGTCAGCATAGGGAAATCCGCGGGGGATTTAAATATCCCCCGCGGATTTAAATAAACATGTCCGCCGCTTTTTTTCCGGCTTGGGGAAAAGCCGGAAAAAAAGCGTCTAGACTGGCGCGATCCTCTGGAATAAAGCCCGTTCCCGGAGGATCTCTTATTTCTACTAGGGCTTTATTCCGGAGGATCGCGCCAGTCTAGACGCTTTTTTTCCGGCTTTTCCCCAAGTCGGAAAAAAAGTGGCGGACATGTTTATTTAAATCCGCGGGGGATATTTAAATCCCCCGCGGATTTCCCTATGCTGACTTACCTGCTTTGCATCCCTTTTCCGGAATTTGGGGCCAGTCTAGACGTAGCTAGCTGTGTACGCTTGACTAATCAGCTGGGCGGCATTTACATTTCTCCTAAGTGGCTGCACAACTGTCCAGCTTACAAGGAACACTGTTCATGAGTCAGGTCCCCCCAGAATCATGAGATTAGCTTTAAATAATGTGATTTTAAAAATAAGAAAAGTTGTATTATTTTTGTCAACTAGTCTTTGAGCCTTCATGTTTTCATACATTTGTCCACAGCCACAGGGGCTTGAAACTGTTTTTAATGACTGCTGAGATTATGATGTAATGACCTGACTTCAGAACCAGGGGATTTAAGAAAGAAACCAGATATAATCAAAATCACGATAAAATTGTGGCTGCTTGCTTCCAAAGGCTGCTTTATTTAGTGGAAATGTTGAGGCAAATTCTACCCTCACTTGCTTTAGCAAAATTCCAATTGAAGGTAGATGGAAGTCAGTTGAAGCTGCAACTAAGAGCAAAATTCAGCCCCAAGAAGTACATGAGTGAAATCTAGCTGCTTGCTCATAGTCAGACCTCTGCCTTAAAAATGAAACAAAACCAAATAAATCCTACAAGCACATTTTCAGCTCCTGTAAAACTTACTCCTCCTGAGAATTTGGCCCTTAGTCAGAGGCTTCTGGTTTTCATTTGGACCAAGTATAAAGGCCCTGATCCTGGTTTCCAAATCTGTAGGTCTCCCATTTGGATTGTTTCCCAGAAAATGTTACTTTGATGGAACCAATGTATGTACTTCTGTGTTTCCCAAAAGGTGTGATACTCCCATGGTACCACACTGTACTTCCTCAGGGAAAGTATTGGTTCCTGTAAGACCCAAAATGCCAGTAAGACTCAGCTGCCTTTTCCACTTCATAAAGTAATTCCAGTGAGAGAGAGAACAATGGGTGTGTTACCCTCACACTGGCAAAACCATAGCAAAGGATTTATAAAAGCATCTCACCTCATTAACTTTGCTCATAAAGCTTATTGAACCTAAAACAGTCATACTCTTAGGCTCCCAAGTGGCCCTTTAATGTATCTCTTGTGGCTCTTTGCATCACGTGATATTAAAACAGTGTGATTTAATTATTAACCATCGAGGATGCTTTTACTATGTTATTAACCAGTTGTGGGTTATTTGGTCAGTATTTTGCTACACTGTGGCTCTTTTGGGTAATGGTGATCTCTAATTTGGCTTCTGTACCACTGAGCTCTGAGTATCACTGACCTACAGTATCCCCAGCAAAGTAATGTACAATCCAATCATGTGAATGCAGGACAGATAGACTTTTCTCATCATGTTATCACATATCTGCAAAATGTCCGCTCCATTAAAAAACAAATGGGCAGCAGAAAAAGCACAACATGTAGATCCTGATCCTGCAAGGCAGAAGGACTCCTGTGTCTCAAAAGAGAGCCATTGACATGGATTGGCCCAAGTGCCTTCCACTACAGGCTTGGGACCATAGTTTGCAGAGAAGATTAATGAATTGTGATTGGATCAGAAAAACACACACATAGTCACTTCAAGGTCAGCAGTTGCAATTACTTTGCTGCAAGGAAGCAGTGAAAGTGTGCCTGCTGCTAAACAAAACCCAGGACTAGTTCCTTGAAAGGGGAGTTTGACGAGTTTCTTGTCTGAGGCTGAAAGAGGCTGTGCCCAGGCAGGCACTCTCTGCACAGAGAATGAGTCACAAAGAACCAGTGCAGACACAGAGACTCCACAGGTTGCTTACAGTTCATCAAACCTGTGTGAAAGGGGTCAGAATCAATGGTGGGATGGCCAGATTCAATGACTCTTTTGAACTTTGGTTTCTGGACCCAAATTTGGAGCTGGCCCTTATGTTTATAATGGACAGAGTCAGTCCCTGAATATGAACATCCCTAAACTGGATCACCTGATGCGTGGATCTCAATTTTCCAACTTCAACCTCCCTTTTATTCATAGTGTTTCTCCACCTCAGAGCCTGGATAGATTGTCAGCAGCAATCCTGCCCTGGATATGGAAAAAGCAGTACAGGCAGTCCCCGGGTTACATGGATCCGACTTACATTGGATCCCTACTTACAAACGGGGTGAGGCAACCCCGCACTAGCTGCTTCCCCCCAGCAGACCAGGGAGACGCAGAAGCTAGTGCCCCCCCCTCCAGCAGACCAAGGAGATGCAGAGCGGCTTTTCTCAGCAGACACCTCAGCTTGAGAATAAAGGACTGAGGGAAGTGAGGTGTGGGAGAATAAAACTGAGCTCTGGAGAAATGTTTGGCTAGAGTTTCCCCTACAATATGTCCCAGTTTTGACTTACATACAAATTCAACTTAAGAACAAACCTACAGTCCCTATCTTGTACGTAACCCGGGGACAGCCTGTACTGCTAAAGACTGAGAGGGAAAGGTGAAACACACTAAGTGGAAGGATAGTGCAGTGATTTGGTCACACTAACTTATTAGGTCACACTAACGTGGGCCACAGAACACCTCAGTTCAATTTCTTGCTCCACCACAGACTTCCTGTGTGACTCTGTGAGAGCTGCTGTTTTTCTACGCCTCAATGACTCTCCCACAGAAAAGAAATACTAGCACAGGGGTTTTGTGAGTCTAGATGTTGTGAAAACTGTGAGGTGCTTGGTATTATGGCAGTGGGAGGTGTGACAAGACCCCTCCTCCCCACACCTTTCAAGGGTGCCACCTGGAACTGGGAGAACATTAAGCCCTCTGACTCACCAGCCTGAGCTCTCTCTCACACTGTGCTGCTGTGATCAGCTTGCAGTCCTACACTTTCACCAGCCCCCGCACAGCCACTAGCAAGCCCAGCTGGAGATACATGAAGGCTCTCTGACCAGCTACTGCGTATACCAACAACAGAGAGGTTACAGCCAAGATAACACTGAGCTCCCCAGGCACAGCCCATCTGGAGTATAAACCCAAAATTATACTGACTTGTGCTGCACAGGGGACTGTTCAGTGTAAACTTTTAGGCTACGTCTACACAGCACAGCATAGATGTAATCTGGTTACAGGGCAGGCCTAGGATGCCTCAGCCCCCCTTGAGATGGGGGAGACTGGGCCCCTAAATCCCAGACCCTTTCCTAGGCTGCTTCCTCCATGATACCAGACAGAAACTAAAAATGTCCCTTCCAGCCCTGCTCCCCAGCCAGAGGCTGGCCTCCCCTCCTTCCTTTGTTTCTCTCCCTGGGAGGTAACCAGTCAAATCAGCTACTCTGCTGGGCCGTGGTACAGACAGCAGCCAGCGGAGGTCACCCTCAGCCCCAGCCTAGCAACCAGCAAGGTACCAACACTACGTCACAACAGGCAATCCAGGAAGTTTTTGGAGAATGTTGGGGATAACTTCTTGGTACAAGTGCTGAAGGATCCAACCAGGGGCTGTGCACAGCTTGACCTTCTGCTCACAAACAGGGAGGAACTAATAGGGGAAGTAGAGGTGGGTGATAACCTCGGAAGCAGTGATCATGAGATGGTAGATTTTAGGATCCTGACCAAAGGAAGAAAAGAGAGTAGTAAAATACACACCTTGGACTTCAGAAAAGCAGATTTTGACTCTCTCAGAGACCTGATGGGCAGAATTCCCTGGGACGCTAACATGAAGGGGAAAGGAGTCCAGGAGAGCTGGCAGTATTTTAAAGAAGCTTTATTGAAAGCATAGAAAGAAACCATCCTGATATGTAACAAGAGAAGCAAACATGGCAGGAGACCGGATTGGCTTACAGGGGAAATCCTTGGTGAACTTAAGCACAAAAAGAGGGCTTACAAAAAGTGGAAACTTGGACAAATGACCAGGGAAGGGTTTAAATGTATAGCTCAAGAATGCCGGGGGGTTATCAGGAAGGCGAAAGCGCAATTGGAATTGCGACTGGCAAAGGATGTGAAGGATAACAAGAAAGGTTTCTACAGGCATGTTAGCAAGAAGGTGATCAGAGAGGGTGTGATGAACCCTACTGGATGAAGGAGGTAACCTAGTGAGAGATGATGTAGGGAAAGCTGAAGTACTCAATGCTTTCTTTGCCTCTGTCTTCACGGACAAGGTCAGCTCCCAGACTAATGCGCTAAGTGATGCAAGATGGGATGAAGATTGACAGCCCTTGGTCGGTAAAGAATAGGTTAGGAACTATTCAGAGAAGGTAAACATACATAAATCCCTGGGTCCGGACATAATGCATCCGAGGGTACTGAGGGAATTGGCAAATGTCATTGAGGAGCCTTTGGCCATTATCTTTGAAAAGTCGTGGAGATTGGGAGAGATCCTGGATGATTGGAAAAAGGCAAATGTAGTGCTCATCTTCAAAAATGGGAAGAAGGACAATCCAGGGAACTATAGACCGATCAGTCTTACCTCGGTTCCTGGAAAAATCATGGAAAGGATCCTTAAGGAATCCATTTTGAAGCACTTGGAAGAGCGGAAAGGGATCAAGAATAGGCAGCATGGATTCACAAAGGGCAAGTCGTGCCTGACCAATCTGATTAGCTTCTATGATGAGGTAACTGGCTCTGTAGACATGGGAAAGTCAGTGGATGTGATATACCTTGACTTTAGCAAGGCTTTTGATACGGTCTCCCACAATATTTTTGCCAGCAAGTTAAGGGAATGTGGATTGGATAAATGTATAGTAAGATGGACAGAAATCTGGCTAGAAGGTCAGGACCAGTGGGTAGTGATCAACAGCTTGATGTCAGGATTGCAGTCGGTTTCTAGCGGAGTGTCCCCAAGGTTCGGTTCTAGGACTGGTTTTGTTCAGTATCTTTATTAATGACCTGGATGAGGGGATGGATTGCACCCTCAGCAAGTTTGCAGATGACACTAAACTAGGAGAGGTAGATACACTCGAGGGCAGAGATAAGGTCCAGAGTGACTTAGACAAATTGGAGGATTGGGCCACAAGAAATCTGATGAGGTTCAACAAGGACAAGTGCAGAGTCCTGCACTTGGGATGGAAGAATCCCAAGCATTGTTACAGGCTGGGGACCAATCAGCTAAGTAGTAGTTCTGCAGAAAAGGACCGGGGGATTACAGTGGATGAGAAGCTGGATATGAGTCAACAGTGTGCCCTTGTCGCCAAGAGGGCTAATGGCATATTAGGTTGCATTAGGAGGAGCATTGCCAGCAGATCCAGAGATGTGATTATTCCCCTTTATTCGGCTCTTGTGAGGCCACATCTGAAGTATTGTGTCCAGTTCTGGGCCCCCCACTACAAAAAGGATGTGAACGCACTGGAGAGGGTCCAGCGGAGGGCAACCAAAATAATCAGGGGCTGTAGCATATGACCTACGAGGAGAGGCTGAGGGAGTTGGGTCTGTTTAGTCTGCAGAAGCGAAGAGTGAGGGGGGATTTGATAGCAGCCTTCAACTTCCTGAAGGGAGGTTCCAAAGAGGATGGAGAAAGGCTGTTCTCAGTAGTGACGGATGGCAGAACAAGGAGCAATGGTCTCAAGTTGCGGTGGGAGAGGTCCAGGTTGGATATTAAGAAAAACTATTTCACCAGGGCTACGTCTAGACTGGCCCCTATTACGAAATAGCCATGCTAATTTCCAACTTTGGAATAGGGAAATCCGCAGGGGATTTAAATATCCCCCGCGGGATTTAAATAAACATGTCCGCCGCTTTTTTTCCGGCTTGGGGAAAAGCCGGAAAAAAGCGTCTAAACTGGCGCGATCCTCCGGAATAAAGCCCTTGAAAGTAGGAATAAGAGATCCTCCAGAAAAGGGCTTTATTCCAGAGGATCGCGCCAGTCTAGACGCTTTTTCCAGCTTTTCCCCAAGCCGGAAAAAAAGCGGCGGACATGTTTATTTAAATCCCACGGGGGATATTTAAATCCCCTGCGGATTTCCCTATTCCAAAGTTGGAAATTAGCATGGCTATTTCATAATAGGGGCCAGTCTAGACGTAGCCTAGGAGGGTAGTGAAGCACTGGAATGGGTTACCTAGGGAAGTAGTGGAGTCTCCATCTCTAGAGATATTTACGTCTTGACTTGACAAAGCCCTGGATTTGGGTTGATTTAGTTGGGATTGGTCCTGCCTAGGGCAGGGGGCTGGACTTGATGGCCTTCTGAGGTCTCTTCCAGCTCTATGATTCTATTTTACTTAGTGGGTGTCATAGAGGTACAACACCATAATTATATCATAATATTACTGGAATGCATCTTGGATTAGATTCACAAGAGGGTCAAAAGTACCAGAGAGAAACTTAGCCCATTGGAGAAAACAATTATGTAGATTCCTCAACATTAAAAAAAAATATTTTCCATTGGTGTTTATTGACCCAAATTCATCATTTCTCCCCTTAAGACTTTTCCCTTTTCTGACTTGCTCAGGTTAGAAAGCAGTGTGTTACAATTTGAAAATACTTTTTAGAGGAATGGTGTTAATTCCCTTATGTAGTAAAAGGCTATAAAGGGACAGCAATGAAGTCTGTCATTATAGGATTATGATGACATATTTAAATATACAGGAAGAGTAGCAGGAGGATAGAACAGTACTTCAAAGTGAAAACAGTTTGGTACAATATCTGTTGACCTAGCTAGGTGGATATTACAATTGCTGTGAACAAACTGTGGTCATAATTACTGCCTGGACCACTGTTAGCAGAAAAGAAAACTGTTCTGGAACATAGCAACCGTGTTGCTGCGTTTTTGTTATCGCAATCTTTAGTCTCGATTTTACTAGGTAGGATATGTGACATCAAGACCAGCCATACAAAAGACACTGTAAAAACACCTGAGCTTTTAAACAGTATTTATCTAGTCACTTTGAAATTCTGGTGTCTCTTAGTACGGTTGAAAAAAACAACCTGTCAACAGCTCTCACATTCCCCAGCTTGTCCCTCAAGCTATACTACATGGCTGCGTCTAGACTGGCATGATTTTGCGGAAATACTTTTAATGGAAAAGTTTTTCCATTAAAAGTATTTCTGCAAAAGAGCGTCTAGATTGGCAAGTGCCTTTGCGCAAAAGATTTGCTTTTGCGCAAAAGCATCTGTGCCCAGTATAGATGCGGTTTTGCGCAAGAAAGCTCCGGCGGCCATTTTCACCATCGAGGCTTTCTTACGCAAAAAATTCCTGTCCCTGTCTACATTGGCCCTCTTGCGCAAGAACACTTGTGCAAGAGGGTTTTTTCCTGAGCGGGAGCGTCAGAGTTCTTGCGCAAGAACACTGACAATCTTACATTAGATCGTCAGTATTCTTCCGCAAATTCTCGCAGCCAGTCTAGATGCACCCCGTATGTAGTGTAGCTGTGGCAATGCTGGTCCCAAGCAATTAGAGACACAAGGTGGGTGAAGTAATAGCTATTATTTGTCCAACTTCTGTTGGTGAGAGACACAAGCTTTTGAGCTTACATAGAACTGGCCTCTCTAAGGGTATGTCTACACATCAAAGTTAATTCAAAATAACAGATGTTATTTCGAATTAACTTTAATAGTGTCTACACAGGCAAATAAATTTGAAATAGCGGAGCGCTTATTTCGAATTGGTAAACCTCATTCCACAAGGAATAACGCCACATTCAAAATAGCTAATTCCAAATAAGTGCTGCATAGACGCTTATTTCAAAATAGGGGGCCTCCAGCCCTTCCCAGTTTTCCCTGGTAGCCACTCTGGGCCAAACCAGGAAAACTCCTCTCCTCTGCCCCAGCCCTGGAGCTCTTAAAGGGTAGACTCTGGCCACACTGCATGTGCCAGATCCAGGCCTGCCAGCAGTCACTGCCCCTGACCCAGTGCTCGCAGAATGAGCCAGGCAGCCAGTGCCAGCCAGCTGTCTACCACCCAGTCCTCCAGCTCCCAGGAGCCAGGGTCCGGAGACGGCGGGCGGCCTCCTGGACTAGTGCGGAGATCATGGACCTCATAGAGGTTTGGGGGGGAGGCCTCCACTGTCCATGATCTCCGCACTAGATGGAGGAACACAGCTGCATAGCTGCCACCATGGCCACCAAAGGCCACATGCTCACACAGGAGCAGGTGCACATAAAAATTAAAGAGCTCCAGCAGGCATATGCAAGGGCCACACGGGGCAGCTCCCCTACAGGGGCCGACATCTGTACCCATTTTGATGCACTGGACTGCATAATGGGGGGCAGGATGGTCTGTGCAACCCCGGGAGGCAACGATCCAGGAGCAGAGTGTGGAGAGCCCTGATCAGGGTGTGGAGGGGGAGCTGCAGGAGCCGCCACTGGGGGTGCCACGCAGCCAGGACCCCCGAACTGTTCCAGCAGCTGAGTCACCAGAGTCGTCCGGGGAGGCCACAACATGTGAGTACCATCACTGTCCCCTTCCTGGGGGGGGGGCAGGGAGGGAGACCAGGGACCGTGCACATGGGCCTTGTTTACATGCCGTGCCACCCCAGGGCAGGTGGCTCCAGCTGCCTGCCACACAGGGGCCTTAGCTTGATAGCCACACACACGTGTGAAGAGACATGACATGCTCCTGACCCCGGGGCAGGACACAGCAGGACACCCTCCCTTCACAAGCTCCCACTACACAGAGGCAGGGAACATCTCCCCCCCACTTCAGCTGCACTATACACAGCACAGGGGCATGGGTGCGGTCTCAGGGCAGCTACCATTGCCGGGGATAGCTAGACATTCCGACCATGGCCTCTGTGCAAGCACATCAGCTCTGATGGTGCAGGGCATGGTCATCCTCACCTTGCTGTGCTGGGAGACTGTTGGCCAGGTGAGAACCCCACCACTGAGCTTCCCCTCCCCCTTCTTCCCCTTCCAGCTCCCTCCTCCCAGGTTTCCCCCTCCCCTCTCACCTCCTTTCCCCAGTCTCCTCAGAGTTTCATCCCCCCCCCCGTTTTGTTAAATAAAGACAGTTTGTGTTTGTGAAAAAAACGTGCATTTTATTTGACATCAGCGAGATAGACAAGCAAGCAGGGAAAGCTGAGAACCAGCTCTCCGGGGGTGGGGGTGTGACCAGTTAGCCTCAGGCAGCAGCCACACAAGGTAAGTCCTGACCTGGTGCCCTGCCGGAACTGGTTCCGGCCAGCCTTAAATATGATTCACAGTCCACTCACTGTGGACGCGCTATTTCAAAATGGCAAAACGCTATTTCGAAATGAATTTTGTGTATAGACACGTTATTTCAAAATTAGCTATTTCCAATTAACTATTTCAAAATAAGATATTTTGAAATAACATTGTAGTGTAGACATACCCTAACAGACATCGATCTAATAAAAGATATTATTTCTCACAGCTTTTCTCTCAAGCTATTTTGCATTCTTGGTTGATCACTAATTAAACATAATCCAGAGGGCTCACCACAAGCAATTCTCAAATCACACAAGAGGCAAATGGGGATTTTGCACACTTTGACCAGTCATTATTAAAGGGAATGAATAGCATTAGGCTGATATTCAAAACCCAAGCATACTGTGTATAGATCAACCATGGAAACAAATGGGGTTAAAAGTGAATTTGAAACTTATTTAAGCCATTTTTTTTTAATCCAGCTGTAAAAGCCAGTAGAGATGAGACCAAGTTCAGGAACACATTACTGTTATTTAGGCTCAGACTTAAGCACTTGACAGGCATGGTAATGTAAATGTCATAATTAGAGGAAGTGGAATGTATGCATGAGTTCCCATGTGTTTTCTGAAGCAAAAGTGTGGTGTTTTAGATGCTGCTTGTAATTATTAGAACTGGGAGCACTGGCTGTTGGGAATCTGGAAGCACAGGAAACAGGAAGGAGGGGGGAGGAGATGGGCCAGGCCTGAGAGAGAGCTAGAGGGGAGCAGCAGCAGCTTTGTAAAGAGGTTTCACCTTTGGTAAATAAAGGCCTGTTGAAGTTTGTTATTACCTTGCTTGCATGATACAACAAAAAGGTAGATGTTGACAGTGAGATTCTCTAGCATTGACTTTATATCAACTTTCCTTTAAACGTTGCAGTGCCATAATTGTGAAGGACATTGCTTTTTAGAGGGACTGACTCTGAATCTCTTGCCAGTTAGTAATTTTACCTTTAACTTCAACTTTCTCCAGTGGAGCTATACCTGGTTTATCAAATTGTGAGAGACATCAGAGGAATTGGAATTGACTTTATTAGTGAACTGAACCTGCGAGGATTGGCGATAGCACCAAAGAGGAGAAAACGAGAGAAGTCACATCACCATGCCCTTTGACCATTTCTGAACATCAGAACGCTACAGCACAGTTGATGTGGAAGAACCCAGAGTGTCAGTGCACACACTACAGTTCACTACTACTCTGACCATCAAGCTTTGCAAAAGGGTCTATCCCTCAAATGTCTTTACCTTTATACAAGCTAATTAAGAACATGTATCCAGATCATGGCCCTGAGATCTCCCAAATGCAAGGAATTTGTTTTTCCCAAGTCTCCAGGCAAGTTTGGAAGAGTTCAGATGCTTTAAAACAAAATCCCAGGATTACTGGACATGTCATTTGAGGTATCTTTCAGGATAGCAAGTGCTCCTGTGTAAAACACCAATGCACATGTATGGTTCTATATAAAATATTAATAAAAATTTCTTCAACATTTGGAGATTCTTTCTTTAATGCTCGTGGAGGTTTGGGCATGTCATCAGATGCAAGAACCAGAAAATGGCCATCTTCTTAGAGGTGTAATTTTGTTTCCTGTTGTATCAAATATGTTAGGAGTGGTATCTCATTTGTTAAAATCTGTATTTGTAAGGTTGAGAGGTAACATTGCAATATTTTTATTTATAAACTTTGAACAGCAATACATTCATTTTCTTAGTACACAACTAAGAGATTTTCAGGTTCTAGATAAAAAACAAAAACCCTTTTGCAGCATTACTTACAAATGAATGTTTTAATAATAAAGAAGTCCAGCTGGAATCAAAGGCTAAATAGAGAAGTCTAAACTGAATAACTATTTAATAAGAAACCTGACATGTCCTTCACCCCTTCTTTTTCAGGTATATATTATTGCACATTTTCACTTGTCTATCATTTGTGCTACAGGCTCTGAAGCAAGAACTCATGGTAAGAGTTTTCTGTGAAGGACCTAGCACGTGTGGACACTATAAAAGCAATGTAAGAAAAGTCATGTCTTTACATTGATAGTTGTACACTTATTTGCATATTTTAAACAAAATAGGTTGATGAAAAAATTATTTTGGCTGCTTTATCTGATGGACCGGCTTTAACAAAGTCTTTACTTTTTAGACTATAGTTTCTTTTTCTTCTTTTAGCAATAATGTGTAAAGTATTGCTTCTTACTATACTCTTCTGAGAAAGGTCTCCCTCACAAAGTAAATGTTTACTAAAGCAATGGTATCCAAGATACCCTACAACCAGCATTATGGGCATAGAAAAAAGTTATGGAATTGTGATTTTGCTTTTTAATAGCAATGTGTCTGATATATGTTCCTGGATATCTCACTTCAATTTAAACTCCAAAACTGACCACATTACACTAATCAGGTTCTAATACCCCTCACACTGCTGAAATACGAGAGCTTTCCACTGGTGCATTAAGGGACCTGACCAGCACCTATTAAGTATGTTTTTTCCCCACACCATCACCCTGCATATCTGCACTAGCCTTCCTCCACCTCCCCTCTCTGGCTCAGACTCATCTTTCATATGGTCCAAGTCTTACTGTTTCATCATTTGAGCCTCTATTCCACGTGACATGGTTACAAGTGTTGTGAAGGCTGTGCAAGTACCCTCCCAAGACTTCTTACTCTTTTTAATAAATCTAGCATTAATGTAATCATATATCTGAGATTACTATTCTTTGTACTGATATCTGACTTTCCAACTGATGAAAATCCATCAATAACCACACTACCAAATACACAGAATTAAAACATTTAATGCAGCAGAGTGTAAGTCTGTTATATTTTTGGGGAGAAATTCCCCTTCATCTGTACACTCTAGTTTAAAAATATTTTATACACTATGAAATCCAGTCGTTAGTTTTGTGCTATGTTGCATGAGAAAAAATATAAAATTACAAGTTTAGACAAGAGTAAACAGTTGAAGATTTGGTCAGTGAAAAAAGGGAGAAAGATTTTCAGAAAATAAAATGTACCAAATCCATTTACTGAGAAGGTGCCATTCATTTCCAAGTTGCTGGTATGAAGTTAGCTCAGGCTAGTACTGATTAGGAATGTAAAAGGTCATTTAAAATGTAACCATGTAACTGCTAAAAATCCTAGCAGTTACACATGCTGCAGCTTATATATAAGCTTTATACTGTAGAGCCCTCAGCAAAGCCTCACCAGGAGCAGGGCTGGCAAGGAATGCTGGCCCTACTTCTGGGGAACCAGCATGTAACTGGAACTGGTAAGCTTCACCCATTCAGAGTGAGGTTTATTGGTTAAGCAGTTACATCCCTAGTATTGACTGAAAGCTTTAACCCTTGCCAATGACTCAGTTGCACATGTCAAATGAATTAGCTTCCACCAGAAAGCCTCACATATGGCAATCTAACAAAAACTACCTTCACTGCAACTGGCACTGCTGTTGGCAAGCTGAGACTGAGGCCGTGTCTACATGATAGTGGAACTGCTAGGCTACGTCTACACTGCAGTTTTTGTGCAAAAACTCGGAGTGTTCACACTATTTTTGCACAAGAAAAAGTACAGCAGATTATCAGAAGACAGGGGTTTTTGCAGTATAGGTATTCCTCTTTCTAAAAGGCATAAGTCTTTTTGCGTAAGAGCTCTTGCGCAAAAAGGCGTGTGTGGACGGACAACAGGAGAAAGCACAGGTGCTCTGATGGCCGTTCTGTGAATAGCCATCAGAGTTTTCTTGTGCAAGAGCATCCATGGCAGTGTGTATACTCTCTTGAGCAAAAGCACATCTCTTGTGCAAATGCACATGGCAGTGTGGACGTGCTCTCACGCAGGAACTTTTTGCAGAAGAACTCTTCCGCAAAAAGTTCTTGCACAAGAAGCCTGCAGTGTAGATGTAGCCCTACAGTGTTGAAGCCATAGTGTATACCAGAGGTAGTCTGTTTTTTGTCCAGGTCCAAATTTCTTGGTCAAGGCATAGTCAAGATCCAGGCTTCCAAAGAAAATAATAATAAGTAAATAAAATATTTTGAGACCTGTTCAAAAGCATCTGGCAGTCCCAATTTGGCCCATGGTCTGCCTAGGAGATAAGCACTTCCTACATCAACTGAAGAGGGTTTTCCATCGACGTAGGTAAACCACCTCTCCAAGAGTAAGCAGCTAGTTTGACAGAATTCTTCTTTAGCTCTAGTTGCATCTACAGTGGGAGTTAGGGGATCTAACTATATTGCACAGGGAGTGAATATTTTTACAGCTTTCAGTGATGCACCTGTGCTCTAGATCAGGGGCAGGCAAAATACAGCTGAATCCAGCCTGCGAAACATTCAGATCTGGCCCGCCACAATATTCTGGGCTGCCAATGTCCTATTGCCCAGTGAGACACTCAGGTAGGATCCCTGCCTGCTGCAGTCACAAGCCTCTGAAAGTGGCTTGCTGCTAAGGCCATCATGTGGTTCTGAGATAAATAGGATGAAGTTTAATAAAGACAAATGCAAAGTACTCCACTCAGGAAGGAACAATCAGTTTAACACATACAGAATGGGAAGCAATGGTCTGGGAAGGAGTACGACAGAAAGGTATCTAGGGGTTATAGTGGACCACAAGTTAAATATGAGTAAGCAGTGTGATGCTGTTGCAAAGAAAGCAAACATGATTCTGGGATGTATTAACAGGTGTGTTGTGAGCAAGACATGAGAAGTCATTCTTCCACTCTACTCTGCACTGGTTAGGAGTATTGTGTCCAGTTCTGGACACCGCATTTCAAGAAAGATGTGGAAAAATTGGAGAGGGTCCAGAGAAGAGCAACGAGAATGATTAAAGGTCTGGAGAACATGACCTATGAGGGAAGACTGAGGGAATTGGGTTTGTTTAGTTTAGAAAAGAGAAGATTGAGGGGGGGACATGATAGCAGTTTTCAGATATCTAAAAGGGTGTCAGAAGGAGGAGGGAGAAAACTTGTTCATCTTGGCCTCTGAGGATAGAACAAGAAGCAATGGGCTCAAACTGCAGCAAGGGAAGTTTAGGTTGGACATTAGGAAAAAGTTCCTAACTGTCAGGGTAGTCAAACACTGGAGTAAATTGCCCAGGGACGTTGTGGAATCCCCCTCTCTGGAGATATTTAAGAGCAGGTTAGATAAATGTCTATCAGGGATGGTCTAGACAGTATTTGGTCCTGCCATGAGGGCAGGAGACTGGACTCGATGACCTCTTGAGGTCCCTTCCAGTCCTCATATTCTATGATTCTATGTGCAGAGAGCCCCTTTGGGAGTGAGGGGGTTCTCCATGCCTTGTTCCCTCTATGAGCACATTCCTCACAGCACCCATTGGCTGGTTTCTGGCCAATTGGAGCTGCCTGGGCTGTGATTGCAGGCAGATGCAGCACATAGAAACCCTCCAAGGGACATACTGTGGAGAAACACACATGCTGGCCCCAGCAGCCAGCTGCTTTGAGTGGTGTGGGGGGGTGTGACAGGCAAGGGGCTTGCCCGAAGGTCCCGCTGGGCTCTTGGCCAGCAGCTGCTTATGGTAAGCGCCTTCTGATCAAAGCTTGCACCTGGCATCCCACCTGCTCCTGCAACCCAACCACTTGCTCCAGGTCACAACCAGTATTCCCTGTAAGCTGCAGGGCAGCACAGCTTCACAGGTGATGAATCAGCCTCGCCCAGACAGAGGCTCAGGGCATGGAGCTAACTGATTGAGCGGAGCTGATTCATCAACTGTGAAGCTGCGCTGCAGCACAGCTTAGAGAGAACACTGGTGACAACCCAAACCCTCTGTACCTCCTTCCATGTCACAATACTCTCCTGCCACTGGTCATAATCCAAACCTTCTGCAGCCCCCTGCCGCACCCTTGCCCCTGGTTACAACCCACTCCCAGAACCTGCACCCTTTTCTACAGCCCTCGCCCAGGTCAGAATCCTCTCCTGCAACCAAACCCCCTCCCAGATCCCACCTTCACCCCAATTCCCTACCCAGAGCTCCTTCCTGTACCCAACTTCTGTCCCAGATTCTGTGCCCTCTCCATTAATATCATAGAAGAGCACGGCTCTTGACCACTTATCAAATTCTTGGAGTGCCCCCCCCATAAAAATTGTTGGCTACCCCTGACTTAGATGAACCTAAGTTCTAGGAATAGGCCAGGCCTGAGTAGGTAAGAAAGCATTCTAACCTGTCTACATGCAAGTGGTCTCTACAGAAGAAGCACTGTTGCTTTTCTATGGATGACAAGTAGTCTTCAGTCTCTGCGGTTAACAATTTGGCACTTTTGCAAGCACTACTGCTAAAGACTGATAATGGGGGAGGGAAGCGATACACTATTGCAAATGTTTGCTAAGTTGAGTTTGGTGCATTTATACCTCATTTAATTCATTATATAACTGGGACAGTCAAAACAAACTTGATCAGACTACAACATTCTTGCAAAAGCATTTCTGTGGATAGATCCTTATGCTTAAATGGTGTCTCTCTGTCTTCAGAATGATTCTGCAAAGACATAAGGATCTGCCCAAGTATCTTTTGCAAGACTGGGGCTTTAAGATGCAACAAATAAACCACTGAAAAAATTTAGATATAAGAAAATTCAACATTCTGTAATACTCTATTCAAACAATATTGACACATATAGTAAACAATATAAATGCAGCACATGAAGTAAAAACTGATTCACAACAAGATGAACCAATACAAATACTTTGTTTTTAACCGAAACATACCATAGATACAACACAAATGCACTGTTTACATTTTGCAGTATAAATAGACTTGAATAAAAGAAAACTACAGACTAATAGCACTAAACAATTAGTATTTACTAAGGAATGCAATAAAATTGTAAAAAAGATCAGAACATCCTCGCCAGAAATGGTTGTAAAGTATTTCACAAGATTGTACTAGATAGAAACAAATAGTTTTTTCTGTAAGTTCTGCTTTTAAAAATATTAAGGCAATCTCACAGCAATCAAGCTAGGTCCTCACCCCGCAAGGAGCACAGTGTCACAGATACTTGAATCTGGGCAGAAACCCAAGGATACTGGTGCTTGGAACTTACTGCAGGAGTGGGGCTTTTAATAATCAACCATAAGCAATGCAACTTGTAACTTTTAGCTGCCTGTACATATAACACATTTCTTTAGCTTCCACTTCCAGCCTCCTAATTGTTTAGCACCCAAATTCAGTTGTCTGCTAATGATTCATCTATTTCTCACAAAATCATAATACTATATAGATAGTAGGATCATGCTTCTAATTAACATATAAAAACAATCACAGATTATGTCAAATAAAATAATTCCGATATAAGCTTATCTGAATTATTAACATTTTTAAAATAGAGTTTATACATAAAAGCCTTTTGGAATTCCATTAGAGTTTGAAAGACGAGTGGCATTTAATTTGATCTTATGCACAATTACACAAATTAAACTAGAATGCTGAACCATTAATCTCTTCAAAGTGCTATAGTTTCCATCTTCTTAAAGCAAGGGCTGTGCTACAGCCATAACAAATAGTTGTTGCAAAGGCAAAAATCTGCAGAAGAAAATGAGATGAATCACATCAAATTGCTATCACTGCAGTGCTGCTCAACTTTTCCCAGAACCACATTTTAGAAGAAATAATCAGAATTTTCCCCCAGCTAGCCATAAAGTAATGAAGATTGGTTGTGACCCCCTGAGGCCCCATCATGAACCTCAAGAGGAGAACCTATGTGATACTGCTTTTAATTTTTTTTTTCAAAAGCATCAAATGCTGAAATCACTTTGCTTCGATGTAACTGAAGTAGATCTTTTGCTAGGTTTTGGTGCAACCCTCTAAAATACTAATCTGTATACCTTGTAATCAAGTGTCTTCTCATTATCAGAGATGAATGAAGACACTAGGGGCTCATCTATACTACGCGGAACAGTCGAAAGAGGATATGCATATCTGCTTTCAAAAGTGAAATTAGCTTAGACATGGCTTTTTCGGCAACCTCTTCCCCCTTTGTCAAAAAGTAAATCTCATTTCTTGAGGAACTGGGGGTATGTCTACACTACCCTCCTAGTTCGAACTAGGAGGGTAATGTATGCATACCGCACTTGCTAATGAAGCCCGGGATTTGAATTTCCCGGGCTTCATTAGCATAAGCGGGGAGCCGCCATTTTTAAATCCCTGCTGCTTCGAACCCCGTGCAGCGCGGCTACACGGGGCTCGAACTAGGTAGTTCGGACTAGGGTGCCTATTCCGAACTACCGGTACACCTCATTTCACGAGGAGTGTCCTGGCCACTTCTTGCTCTATTCCCTGTCTCCTGCCCCACAGCGCAGAACCCAGCCCCCTGTTCACCAGGCAGAGATGTGTGTTCCTCTCTGGCTGGAGAACTGAACAGGGGACAGCCTCGCAATGGGCGGCTGGAGAGAAGTGGCACTTTCCCCTTAAAAGTGCTGCTTCTCTCCATCCAGCTGCCTGGCCATCTGCTGCTCCTCTGGCCCACACCTCTCTCAGTCCTGCTCCAGGTTGCCAACTCTTCTGGACCATATGTCACTACAGTAAATAGCACCTAGTCTGGGAGGCTTCGTCTCCACTGCACACCTATTTTGGAATAAACTTTTCTGGAATAGTTATTCCGAAATAGCTTATTTCGATAGCAGATCTACACCGCAGAGAAGCCTCAAAATTAATCAGAGGCAGACTTCCCTAATGTAGTTGTGTTATCTCAATTTAGAGCCCCAGGAGGAATAGCCCTGGTGAGGGGCTATTTCAAAATAGAAGAAACAGAGCATCTACAAAGCCCCTATTCAGAAATAAGTATTTTGGAATAGGTATTATTCTTTGTGGAATGAGGTTTATAGACGTCAGAATAAGCCGTCCATTATTTCAAAGTTATTCTGAAATAATGGAATTGCTGTTTAAACGCTCACGGTTATTCCAAAATAACTTTGCTGTGTAGACACATCCGGAGAGTTGGCAACTCCTTTTTCCCCACAGCTCTGGGGACTGGTGCTGTGCTGTGTTGGGCACCAGCACTGGTAGGCCCAACCTGGTTCCAGGTCATAATGATGGAGACCTGCCTTTTCTTCTCTCTACTTAGGAGTCACTTACGAGTATTACACCATACCCATTAGGGACGTGAAAGTGTAACTGTGTACCTGGTTAACTGACGAGCCTGGGCAGAGAACAGACTTAAAAGTGGTCTCCCAGAGCACATTGGCTCCCAGGGAGTTATTTGCCCAGAGGCAGCAGCATGGAGGCAGGCAGGCACCAGTATGTGCAGGGAGCCGGCTTAAAAGCCATCTCCCTGCACACCACATGCTGCCCTGCGTGTAACTGCTGAAATTTTCAGTAGTTACATGGTTATTTAATTGCTTGCATTTTAACATTCCTACTATCCATACTACTCATGCTTTGAATGAGATAGTGAATGTTTAGAAAACAGATATTAATAATTGCTGGGACTACTACCTTTTAAGAAAGAACCTATATGCATGCTTTCATCTAGAATAAAAACACCTGAAATACTATTTTCTTGACAGCCAGGTTTTAGCTTTTTCTGTTTTTTTTATGCAGTCTTTATTTAACATTTTCTTGATAAATGGCAGAAAACATGAATGGGTGACAGGATGATGATTATTTTCATAGAGGCTCTTGCGCCAGAAGGAGCTGTCTACACTGTCCCTTCTTGCGCAACAAAAACCCTCTTGCGCAATGCCGTTACGCTGATTACTTTTCAGGAAGAACAGCATTGCACAAGAAGGTTTTTGTTGCACAAGAAGGGGCAAGAGCCTCTTCCGCAAAAAATGACAGCTCATTAGGTATGCAAATGATGCTCGGCAATATTCCATGCTTCGCCTTATTTGCATATTTCTGGCACAAGAAGCAGCAAGTGTAGACATAGCCTTTATGTATTTTATTATCTTCATATCAGCAGATAGACATTTATATCTAGATGAGTTGAGCAGTCCTTTTTGTGATTGTGTATTTTATTTTTTTGTGATTGGAATCTCCAGAAATTTTAAATAAATGTATATCATCCTGTGATCTAAACAAGACATTGTTAGAAGGTAGAAAATTAAGAACAGTACTTCTAATCCCTTGAATTAAACCGTTGGCACGCATATATGGGGAACAGGGTTGTTAAAATGCATTTAATTATGTAATCGTGTAACTGCTGAAAATTTCAGAGGTTACATGCAGGGGGAAGGTGGCTCCCCAGAGCTGGTGCACACAGGGAGCTAGCTTTAAGCCAGCTCCCCACACATACTGGCTGCCATCTGCCCCCTTGTGCTTTTGCCTCTACATCAGAGGCAACAGCGCAGGGTGGCAGGCGACTCCACAGGAGTGCACAGGGAATAGGCTTTTAAGCTGGCTTCCCATGCATATTGGAAGCCTGCGTTTAACCATAGACGTTAACTGATGAACCAAGGCTCATCTGTTCACCTTGTACATGGTTACACTTTCAAATTCCTAATGGGGAAGTGGTAGCATCGCTCTGACGCAAACGAAAACATAATTGAGCCTTCTCTTCCAACGACTAATATGGCTTATGCGATCCCTTATGATCAAATATAAAGAACATTATAGTGTAGTGCAGCAAATACCTACCATACAGTAACAACTTATTGGGACAAAGGGAGAAATAAAAAAAAAAAAAAAAAAAAAACTATTTTCCAAACTCAATGCTGTGTAACACACAAAGGCAAACACTCTCTTCCCCAAAAAGTTTACATTCTAGTTAGCTATTAGAGTCAGAGATGGATTGGGTTGCTAAAATGGTTTAAGCAGACTTCTATCTCTTGATGTGTATCAATAACATACTTACTGATGCTGCTATGCTTATGTTATATTCTTGATCACTTAGAAACGTAGTGACATTTTGTTTAAATATATTATTATGCAGAGATGTTGTTGCTGCTTGCAGCAAAAAGGCTCCAAAATAAAAGACAAAAATAACTGCATGGAAAAGAAAATCCTGAAAAGAAAGTGAGAGAATTAGTCAATGTTGTAACTGATTGAATATGTGCATTCTTGCTAACCAATCCCTAGCTTTCTGTGCAAACAAAATACAAACAAAAAGCAAGCTTAGGTGTATCATACTAACGGCTTTCTGATCAACTGATGGCCTAAATGACAACTAGGAGTGGTCGTCACACTGCAATGAAACACAACAAAGTAAGAAACTTTATACAGCAGACATCCGATAATCCGGAACCTATGGGACCTACGTGGTGCCGGATTATCAGATATGCCAGACTATCAGGAGGTACTATAAGGTGGTATATATAGATATAGATATACACACACACACACACACACACACACACACACACACACACACACACACTATAACATTATATACTGTATATAAAGTGTTCTTAACCCTTTTTATTGTACATACTGTATACAGTATACTGTAACGTTTTAGTTTTTTTAAGCCTTTTCTACCCATTTTGCTCAGTTCAGCTGCTGCTGCTGTTACCTTGTGACTCATTTTTTGCCGAAGCTCACTCACTAGGCTCTTGCCATTTTGATGCCGGACTATCAGGAGTGCCGGACTATTGGATGCCGGACTATTGGAGTTTTACTGTAATCTTTATATCTTAGAAAGAGTATACAAGGTGATAAAAACTCAGTTATATTACTGTGTAACAGTGCAAAAGCAAAACAGCAGTAAAACCCACAGCTGCAAAATATAACTTGACCTCTTTTAAGTGATCTAGATCAGCAATTATATTGTCATGTTTTAAAAGCAAAATTTGAAATGTCATCAATTTTGTTCCTTAAAAACCAAAAACCACTATTTTAAAATAGTATGGTGTATATACCATACTTACAGTAAAACATAAAGTCCAAAGCCCATCCTGTTACTCTTCTCACACCCATTATATTGTGCACATTTGTGCATACAAATATTTGCTATTTACGTTCACTCAGAGGGGCGTTTTATGTGTTAGTTTTAATTTCTCTCTCAAGTCCTGTACATTTTGGCTCTAGGCACTATGAGCCTGACTTTCCAGGTTGAAGGATACAAAAACAGTTCCAATCCAATAAAGCTTTTAAAACAGGGGTGGGCAATCATTTTTTGCGGGGGACCATTCCAAGATTTTAGAAAGTGGTCGAAGGCTGCACTCTTCCATGATATTAATGGAAGAGATGCAGGTCTGGGATGGAAGTTGAGTGCAGAGGGGAGCATGGGATTGGGAATGGGGTGCAGGAGGGAGACTAGAGTTTGGGTGAAGGAGGCAGTTGTGACCTAGGGCAGGACACTGGAGTGCAGGGGTTTGGGATGTTACCTAAGATAGAAGGGGATTGTGATCCGGGGCAGGAGATTAGGATGCCAGATCTGGGAGGGGGTATGGTTGAAGGAGGGGGACAGAGAGTTGGGGCAGGGAGGGGCTGGGGTGCCAGAGGTAGGCTGTGGCCAAGAGACTTACCAGCCAGCAGCCAAACCAGCCTGCCTGCCTAAAGAGCTAAATAAGGCTTGCAGGGCTTAAAACATTTCCCAGCTAGCCTGCCAGCTTGCTTGGCCATGTGCTTCAGAGAATAACTGAGCAGAGGAGAAGGGGTGTGGTTCTTCTTGGCTGCCTATTATTCAAACAAGCAGCTCCCATTGGCTTGTTTCTGGCCAGAAACCAGTGATGGGATAGTGTTGGAGGTAGGCGGCTCCTAAAACTTCCTTTCTCTTTCAAAACTGGAGGGGAGGGGGGAAGCCTGGCAGCTGTGTTTCTGCACTGCAAATTGGGCTCCCTGCTGCCTCCATGGCCACAATGCAGCCCACATTTTGCCCAGGCCTGTTTTAAAACATCCTTAAAATATTTATATTCCTACTATATAAAACATATAGAACTGAAACAAGGTATCACTTATTTCAGGCAACTTACATAAGTAACTTGTGCCTTTGGTACTAGGAATGTAGCAATCCCATTCTCTTGCCAATAAAAGATTTATACACTGCCAATTAAGGATATTAAATTTCGTTTTGGGGGGTGGTGGTAAACATGTAACCACTAATATTTTCAGCGGTTACACGTTTACACATGCAGGGTGGGGAAGGCAGCTCTGGTGGAGGTAGCAGCATGGGGGGCAGCAGCACAGAGGCAGCAGCTTGGGTGGAGCAGGTGAGAGCCAGCGCTTGCAAGGAGTCAGCTTTTAAGCCAGCCCCCCATGCATACCAGCTCCCGCCTGCCCCCCTACCCCATGCTGCTGCCTCTGAAGCTGTATCAGAGCTATCAGCAGGAGTGGAAGGAAGACAGGTGGCTCTCCAGAAGCCAGTGCTCCCATGCAGTCTGCTTAAAATCCTTCATTTCCCTAGTTAGGAAAATATTTTCTTCATAGATTTTTCAGGGTTTGGTATGTGCACTTTGGTTTTAAGTCAAATGAGTCCACTTTGTAAAAGAATGTAATTCTAGCATCAGCAAGTCCAGATTTGACTCAATACATCCATGCAGTGTTCAGTTCCGAAAAGTTACTACCTGAGTCACTACCAGAGTTTCCTCCTCTGCTCCGAAGAAATAGCTTTCTATCAATGATAGTTTGAGATCAGGTCATGGACAGTGCTGGTTTTATTGCTAATTGCCTTTCCATCTACTAGCTGTAGCCTCAGTTTCAAGTCACCGACTCCTTGTTTTGGCAAGGATGACTGCGGTAATTCCCGATTCCTGGCCCTTTGCCTGTGTCCTAGTTCTTTTCTACTGTTGCCTGAAGTATCATCATTGGAGTTCATAGGGTTCAATAGGACTCTAGGTGGGCACCAGGCTGCACTATCATGGATCTGATTGTAAGACAAGGCCCTTGCAAGCTGCTCTGTAAAACTGCAGAACTAGATAAGTATTCTGTAGTAAATGACTGATGAGATCCACTCCTTATTCTCCTCTGTCAAATACCTAGCATACAACTCCATTGCTCAACCTTTTTGGCTACTCTTCTGAAACATGACATGAAAGGGCATATACTGCACCAAATAGCTTAGTCCTACCTAGATTGAGGCTTTGTCTACACTTAAAAGTTTTAAGTGCAGAGTGTGTAAAATATTATCAAATCAGAACAGAATGGTAGTTTATACCTAGTTTGTGCAGATGTACACAACTACACAATGAGTAGATGTAACACCCATGGAACCCTCGTTGGCTGGAGGGACTGGACTTGAAAACTTTGGGACTAAAGCCATGAGCTTCTACTGCATGAACTAAAAGCCAACTAGCTGTCAGATAAGGCTACAGAAGACACTTCCTTCTCCTCCACAGTAGTCTCAGTGCCTCTGGATTATATAGAAAATAAAGTCTATGGTTTTTGTAATATCATCTGGTTCAGAATGGAGCAGCACAACTCCCTTACTCCTTTTGAGTAAGATCTTAGTCCCATGACTAGTGCCATTAGTTTGAATCAGGCTAAGCAGGAAATAAGGTACTGCTCAGCATAAAACTGGAAGAATCTTACCCTAAAAATGCTACAAATACGCATCTGGGATAGTGGAGTTTGGGAGTGGAGGGTTAAAATGTTTTTTAAGGTAATAAATGTAGTTTTCCCATTTTTGGCCTTGTCAAACCACTAGCCTTACTTAGCCATTCTGAATTCCATGCCAAATTGTAGTTTCTGCAGCATAAGAAATAATACAAAAATCTTTTCTTTAAAACAGCTTCCAAGTTAAGTGTTAGTCTACTATGCTGCTGTTTGTTCTTTTTATTTTTAAAACCCCTATCCAGTCAGGTATAAGAATAGTCAACAACATTGATATTGTCTTATCAAATGCTTAATGTATAATGAATATCTACAAGGAGAATTATAGGATGAATGTTTGTGTAGTATTTTGAACACGCAAAAAGGCACTATGGCTCCAATCCAGCACAGCACTTGATTATGTGCAGAACTTTTGTGTCTGTGACTAATTCCACTGAAAGCAATGACACTATTCACTTGTTTAAAAGTAATACTCATGCTTTATATGTTTTTCTGCACAACTGATGTGACCGCCCCCGAACAACATTAACAACATGCTGTGAAATTCCCTGTAATTTCCTCAACATCCCACTCAGAATCTTGGGATAGTGACTTTCAAACTCATTACAAGAGTAATTAACAAGCTTAACCTGATTTGTGGTTTAATTCCATCGAAGAGCTGAAGTTATACATTGTGTTTATGTACAGTGAAACACTACAGCTGTGGTGCTGAAGTCTGTTTGGCTAGAATCCAGAGTATCACTGCTAATGGACTCATTACACATGTTTAATCTTTCAACCTCCAAAGTTATGAAGTTCTATGACCTTTGATTCAAAAAGCACACAAATGAAGGGACTGTCACCTAGTCCTGCACCCAGGTACATCACACTGGGACCTATCAGAGGCAGCAGGGGGAATAGGGGAGGCTGGTGTGAAGCAGTCCCTGTCTGCAGGCATCCCATTCTGAGCACACACTTCACAAGAACACATTTTTAGGTAGTAACACAGGAGAGTACATAAGAACATAAGAATGGCAATACTAGGTCAGACCAAAGGTCCATCTAGCCCAGTATCCTGTCTGCTGACAGTGGCCAGTGCCAGGTGTCCCTGAGGGTATGGACTGAAGACAATGATCAAGCAATTTGTCTCCTGCCATCCATCTCCAGCCTTTGACAAACAGAGGTCAGAGGCACCATTCCTTACCCCATGGCTATTAGCCTTTTATGGACCTAACCTCCATGAATTTATCTAGCTCTTTTTTAAACTCTATTATAGTCCTAGCCTTCACTGCCTCCTCTTGCAAGGAGTTCCACAGGTTGATAGTTTTCCTTCACACAGCGCACATTCTTTTATTCATTTTAAACCTGCTCCCCATTAATTTCATTTGGTGTCTTCTAGTTTTTATATTACAGGAACAAGTAAATAACTTTTATTTATTCACCCTCTCCACACCATTCATGATTTTATATACCTCTATCATATCCCCCCTCAGTCTCCTCTTTTCTAAACTGAAAAATCCCAGTCTCTTTAGCCTCTTCTCATATGGGACCCGTTCCAAACTCCTAATCATTTTAGTTGCCCTTTTCTGAACCGTTTCTAATGCCAAAATATCTTTTTTTGAGGTGAGGAGACCACATCTGTATGCAGTATTCAAGATGTGGGCGTACTATAGTTTTATACAGGGGCAGTAAGATATTCTTCGTCTTATTTTCTATCCCTTTTTTAATAATTCCTAGCATCCTATTTGCTTTTTTTTTTTTTGGACTGCTGCTGCACACTGCATGGACGTTTTCAGAAAACTATCCAAACTATAAGTCATTGAGGGATGCTCTTAGTAACTTGCCAGTAGTTTAAGATAACCTAAAATGGAGCAGACTACAGCTGGTTTTTTTGTTTTTTTAAATATGGAGGTACAGTTTGTGAGAACTACTGGTTCCAGCAGGTAAACATTCAATATAACCTGAGCAGAATCTTGCCACCTGATTGAATAAACACCGAACTCTGCATGCTAGGGCCTGTAGTTTCCATAAACTGCACTATCAAATTAAAAGAAAGGGGCAGACGTGTCACTGAAGAACTTGGAGTTATATTTGTGCTGCAGACCATGCTTTGGCCATTCATGATATGAAAGCCAAACATCAACTCTGGCAAAATATTTTAGGTTCTGATCCAAAGCCCAGCAAAATTAGTAAGAGTCTCTTCATTGATTTCACTGGGCTTTGGATCAGACCTTACAAATCTTATGAAGAGTAAGATCAATTCATTTTTTCTCATAAAATTATGCCCCCAGAAGTAAAGCTTACCATCTGGTTCCAGTCCACAGCAATTCTTTGTGTAAAACTAAAAAGGAATACACTCAGGAAGAGAATGGACAAAAGACAAGCAGTCACTGACACAAACATCACCCATCCCTGCAGCACAGGCAGTGGAACTTGAGAGGCAGCTACCAAAATCCAGACGAGTGCTCCAAACAGCTGCAGAAAAAATAAAACTCACGATGAGAATAAAGGCTTAAAGATGAATCTAGTCCAACCCCTCCAGACAAAGAACTATCAGATAATTTTTTAAAACTTCAGGTGTGATTTTTGGCACTGGGGGAATATATTGAAAAAAAAAACCTCCTTTGAAAACTGATTTAGCTACTCAAGAGGCTAAGTAATTGAAAGTCAATGGGACATAAACTAGTCATTTTTGAAAATGGGATTTAAGCTTCTAAATCACTTAAGTGCTTCTAAAGTTTTACCTGAAATCTGATTTTGAAGGAAATACAGGACAATGCAAAGTGCTCCACTTAGGAAGGAACAATCAGTTCCATACATACAAGATGGGAAGCGACTGTCTAGGAAGGAGCATGGCGGAAAGGGATCTAGGGGTCATAGTGGACCACAAGTTGAATATGAGTCAACAGTGTGATGCTGTAGCAAAAAAAGCAAATATGATTCTAGGTTGTATCAACAGGTGTGTTGTAAGCAAAACTCGTGAAGTCATTCTGCTGCTCTACTCTGCACTAGCTAGGCCTCAGCTGGAGTACTGTGTCCAGTTCTGGGCGCCACATTTCAAGAAAGATGTGGAGAAATTGGAAAGGGTACAGAGAAGAGCGACAAGAATGATTAAAGGTTTAGAGAACATGACCTATGAAGCCAGGCTTCATGAACTGGGCTTGTTTAGTTTGGAAAAAAGAAGATTAAGGGGGGACATGATAGCGGTTTTCAAATATCTAAAGGGGTGTCACAAGGAGGAAGGAGAAAATTTGTTCCTCTTGGTTTCTGAGGACAGGACAAGGAGTAATGGGCTTAAAGTGCAGCAGGGGAGGTTTAGATTGGATATTAGGAAAAAATTCCTAACTGTCAGGGCGGTCAAATATTGGAATAAATTGCCAAGGGAGGTGGTGGAATCTCCCTCTCTGGAGATATTTAAGAACAGGTTAGATAGACATCTGTCAGGGATGGTGTAGACGGAGCTTGGTCCTGCCTTGAGGGCGGGGGGCTGGACTCGATGACCTCTTGAGGTCCCTTCCAGTCCTATTATTCTATGATTCTATGATTAATGAAAAGATTATAAAAATTCATTTATCCTAAAATATAAATACATATGTATCTGTTGCAACTGGTATGTCAAAGATGTAAATGAGATTGAAATCTAAATCTTGTACTCATATATAGCTTTGTAATCTTCCAGCAGACACAGATATGAAATAATTGTAAATGTATAAACAGAATTTAATGTTTATGGCCAAAAGAGTAAAAGGCAACAAACAAAAGTAAAATATAGAAGACCAGCAAAGCTATGGTAAGCTGTTGAGTCATGAACATCAGATAATGAAGTATATAAGCCAAATTAATTTCATATTAAGATCTATGTAATTAGGAGCAGAATTTAGTCCTAAAAATTTAAGTTGCAGCACACCGATCTTCTCAATTATTTCAATCACAAACACAGATCTCTATAAAAGTGATGCTTGCTTTCTTGAAGCTTGTTCCTTTAATAAAGAAAGCCTTAACTTGATTGAAATAGAACTGAGCAGTGTTCACATTTATATTGAATTGCCATTTCCAGTTCCTCCTTCCAGCTCTCAAGGTATGAAGTAGAAGAAAAACATTTCAGACTGCGAGAACTACAACTTCAAAATAATGCTTGCCCAGTTTCTTCTAAATCTAGAACCTCAGACTCTATTTTCAGGAGATGTTGCCTGCAGTTAAGAGTATGTAGGTCTTCTTTGGTATACAGTATAGCAATGTGTGGATAAAATGAAGCTGATTATGTAAAAGTGCACTGTCGTCTCCCTGCACTCAGTATTCCCATGTGGATTAGTATTATCAGTCTTCAAATTAATTTCAAGGGCTTCTCTTCAGGTTGTATTTGTTGTGAGGAAACAGGTTCTCTCCATATTTAGGCTCAAAATATCCAGAGAAAAGACATTTAATGGATTGTAACAGCACAACTTTTTTTTCCAACATCCCACTGCTGAGACTGGTAGCAAGATTACTAACTGAAGTAATCAGTAACTATGATTGTACTCAGGCACCATATCAGAGAAAGCCTGGACTAGACTAGGAAAGTCAGCCCAGGTTACACAGGCTGGCAAATCCATCAATAAGTTAACTTTTTGGTGACTATTGATGTGGATTCCAGTCCTGCAACTGGATCCACCCCAGCAGATTCTTGGACCAGGGTGAAGGCCATATTGAACAAAAATCAAGGCCCCATGGGGAGGGGCAGGCACACCTATAGGGATCCATTTGAAGATTGGAGTCTAAGACAGTATTCAAATCTGTGACTAAGAAAAAATGCATTGTGGGTGAAATCCCGGACAGATTGAAATCAATGGGAATTTTGCTATTCACTTCAATGGGGCCAGCATTTCATCACCTCTGACCTGTAATCTCTAATCACGATAGTGATTCTGCAAACTCTTTCAATGCCAGCGAGGTTAAATATCCATGCTAGAGTTTGAGGGGCCCTCAAGACAAAAAACCACACACACACTCCGTACAGTTTTACTACCTCGGACTTCTGAATCTGATCTAAATTTGTGAGGATCAAGATCTTCTCGATATAAAACAAACTCACTCCATAATACAGGCCAAGTGTTCTTTCCCCCACCCCTCCGAAAATAAAACGGCTGCCAAGAGGCAGCTATGACAACCACTGAGTGGCAATCAGAACAGTGTTATTTCAGCACAGTTGTATGTTGGTCATGATCCCCCTTCTGGGGAAGCTTTGAGGCAGGAAAACAAGGATTAGGCAAGATGGAGGCATGGGGAAGGGCTCCCACTGAGCCTCCTCCCCCCATCCCCACCTACATCCCCCCCAGCCTGTTGCTATACCCGTATCCCCGGCGCATAAAGTTCAATGCTCCAGGTCTCCGGGCCGGGTCCTCCTTTGGGGAACAGAGGCCCGCTCTGGCTCTCCGGGCTCCCGGAGCAGAACCTCCTGATGCCGCCGCCACAAGCCGCTCCAGGGGCGGCTGCTGCACCTCTCCCACCTACAAAATGGCAGGTTAGCAGCGGGGACGGTGGCAGGGCTGCGGTGCCGCCTGCTCCGGCACGCCCCGCACCTCAGCCTGCAGCCCCGGGTCTGCATGCACCACACCGGCCGTGCGGCGCGGGGCACTGCACGCTCCTAGCCCGGCGCGGCGCCCTGGGCTCGGCGCAACAAGTGCTGGGCGCGGGGACGCAAGGCGGGAGAAGGAAGGGGAGCGAGCGGGGGATCCCAGCCAGCCCACCCCGAGCAGCCCCCAGCCCTGCCACTCACGATCTCCAGGCAGATGAAGGCGCCCGAGTAGGTGCGCAGGATGTCCAAGCCCGCGGGCAGCGTGACCCGGGGCGCGGGGAAGTAGGCGGTGGGGTTGGGGGGCGGCGGCATGGAGCCCCCCCTGGCCGACATGCTGGCGCGGAGTGAGCCGAGCCCGGCTGGCCCTGACGTGGCCGCAGGTTGGGGGCGGGGGAAGGGGCGGCTCAGCGGCGCCCAGAGCAGGTGCAGGAAGCGTGTGGGCAACACCCAGCCGCCGGCCCGGCCCCTGCGCCGCCCCGCCCCGCAAGCGCCGGGCGGCGACGGCCCCGGTTCCGTGGGCTGCAGCCGAGCAAACCCCCTTCTCGTGGCCACTGGGTGGACCCAGTGTGACCCACACACCTGCTGAGTTCGGGTCACTGCCCCATGTAGCGACCCTTAGGCCACAGCGCTAGAGGGAGAGGATGAGTTTCCTGTTGCCTTCGCTGAGAGCCGCCTGGCTTTTGGCTCCAGCTGTAGTCCCAGCTTTGGTTCTAGCTCAGAGCCAAACATTTGCCCACCACCCCCTTGGCGTGTTCCCGAATCCCAGCCCAGGGCTAGTCCCCCACAGTCCCTGGTATTCATGAGACTGGCCCTGAATTGGGAGTCTCTTGGGGCTGTGGTACTGTGGGGAACTCGCCCGGGGTTGGGATTTGGGAACACCCTGGATTGGGGAATTGAAGGAGACAGTCTGTGTAGGGAATCATGCCAGAGGGTTTCCTCTAATCGTTTCCATCCGTGTGTGGAATAAATGTTTGTTGTGTGCCACCAGGAGAAACACAAACCTAGCTGTAAAGTCAGCTGAGCAGCATTGGCATCTCCCCTGAGCATTTGTGCAGGTGCACAGCTTACAGGGAACACTAGTCTGCACCTAGACCCTATCTGCAAACCATACTCCTACCCACTTCCCACCTCTGGAGCACTCCAAATCCACCTTTACTTTTCAATCTCTCAGTGGGTGTTCAGATACAGAGCACATACAGAGAATGTGTGTCCCATTGGTATGATGCAGGTTTGTTATCTTTCTGCAGAAGAAGCAGATAAGGAGGCTGATTAGGCCTCTCTGATTTGCACTTCTCCCAGTTTATACTGTATATCTGTGTAGGATCCTGACTAGTCCTTTCTCCCTGGGGGCTTTTGATCCCTCATTTTCAAAGGAACCAAATAGTTTTGTTCCTGGTGTGGATATGGTTGTTCAACCAAAATGTGATGCCTCACAAATGTCAGATTTTTAAAAAGCAAGACCTTGATTCTTCAGATCCAGATGCTGGCTTTCATCTGCTTTGTAGCTTCTTTCTAGCTTTTCATGCTCTGGTAGTTTTTTTTCTCTTGGCAAGGCTATTTAGTACAGGGGGTGTGGCTTTAATATGTGCAGCAAGACTGACATCAGGATTCATAAACCTAATTGTTCTTATTTTTCTTTTTTAACCTGCTGCTAGTTAATGATAAACTAGCACTCAATACATTCCAGCTCAGATGCATGATTATATTCCCATGGAGGTGTTAATAGTGTTAATGTTGTAATGAATATTTTAGGGTTGAAATAAAAACCTAGTTTTATAAACCTATGGCTTATGGTGGTGTCAAAAAATAGCGACTCTAGCTTCCAGTTTGAAGGATGTTCTTTCTTTAATAAATGTCAGAATGCTTTGAATGACTAATGGTATTGCCAAATCCCAGCATTCAAAGCTCATGGGTCAGGCTGCCAAAATCATGAGATTTAAAAATAATTTGGGATTCTTTTTATTTACCTTCTAGTTACAGAGACTTTAGGATTCAGGGATTCAAGCCTTATCTCTGCAACTGCAAATGCTTAGAAGTCTACTTTTTAAAAAGTCATCAAACCAAAACTGAGACTGTAGTGCAATCCCATGACTCTTCGAGTTGAAGTTTTTAAGAAAAACATCAAGTATCACAAGATTTATGAAGAAACAATGAGGTGTCAACATTAAAGGCAGAGACTTTCTTTAGATTTCTTTACTTTATAACATGCAGTGTGTTTCCCATACAAAGTACAATAAAATTGTATACATACTTTAGTAACATCCAAGTTTAGAAAAGTATAGCAGGACAAAAAAATGTCACTTGAGTTCCAATAGATGAAAATGTTGCTAATGAGAGATCAGACTTGTAGCCTGAAATACATCTGGAAACATCTGCAGTTATCACACCATTTATAATAAACTTTATTTTCCCATTTCATTTTATTGAAACAATTTCACTTTTCACATATAAACAATTTTTTTTCTTGTTGTCCACATTCAGGCAGATTTCCTTCCTACCCTGACTCAATGCCACTCCAGAAGCAGCTGGCACATTCCCATGGCCCCTGGGGATGGAGTTGCTATGTGTTGCTTCCACCCCATCTCTGCAGCTCCTATTGGCTGGACAGCTTGGTCAATAGGAGCTGCACCCAACCCCCTGTCCCAGCCTACAGACTATACTCTGCACTCAAACTCCCTCCCAGAGCCCATACTCCCTCCCTCTGCCCCAGCCTGATGAAAGTGAATGAGGGTGGGGAAAAGAAAGTGATGGAGGGAAGGGGGGATAGAGTGAGCCGGGGGAAGGGATTCAGACAATGAGTAAGACAGGAATGTGGCATCAGGAGAAGGGCAAGGGTGGGGCAAGGGTCTTTGAAGTTGCACAATTGCACAGTGTGCAACCCTACCATGTGGGCAGGTGGAAGAGCTGATCATGCTGAAAGAGTGCACCCAGCAGTGTAGCTAGCAGCTCGTTGGTCACCAGTCAATGCAGGTGCGGCACCAGCTTGTGCAGGCACAGCAGTGCCCAGGTGTCAGGCAGTCCATGTTTGTGCAGGCATAGTTTGTGTAAGTGTGGGGCCCATTGACTGTTCTGCCCTGGGGCCTGGAATTGCTGTCAGCAGGCCTGCCTGTGCATTCCAATGTGGGAAGTTCATTGTTCCATAGGACAGGGAATGGAGAGAGAATAGAGCTAGTGGTCATCAATTGCTCTCTTGATGCTTTCTCAGGCCATATCTCCACACTACAAAATTTTGTTGATATATTGCTACCACAGATATGAAATTGCATTTGTGTGTGCCCATCTGGTCCATTGTGTTGGTTGTGCATGTCCTCACTAGAAGGACTTGTATCAATTGTAGTGAAGATGTAGGGAAGATGGTGTTACTAAACTGGCATAGAGAGTCACTTATGTTGACAAGAGGCAAATTTAAGTGATGACATTTCCACATGGACCAGACTGTGTAGTGTAGACCAAGCATCAGGATCATCTTTCAATGAGGCGTCAAGCATCTTTCCTAAACAGGCACTGTCTAAAGTGCAATATGAGAAGATGCCATGGGCCAGTTTAGATGTGTTCATTAAGCAACACAAAATGGAGTCTACACTCTGATACCAAATATCCCACTCTGTCATAATGCAACTCAGAACTCCCATTGAATTTGGGCAGAGGTGACAGCTAATACAGCATACCAGCGAGAAGTGGCTGCCAGTACCAGTCCATACACAGCTAGCATTAAAGTGCTGTAGCTGCAGCCAACAATGAGGGCAAGGACAAGGGCTGGTGAGTGCAGGAGTCAAGGTAGGGATAAGGGGCTTATGGCAGGTGTAGGTGTGCAGGAGTCAGGGTAGGGGATGGTGTGTGTGTGTGAGAGAGCCTCAGGATGAGGTTGGGGATGTGTTTGGGAGTTCAGGGCTGGGAGTGCAGCCACTGTATTGCGTGACTGCTGGATCCCTGGGGCACTGGGGGCCCTGTTGCCCGAGCACTGTGGCTAGCTGGGGACCATGCAGCCCAAGCCCTGGAGCTCATGCCTGTGTGTGCTGTGGCCAACAGTCTCTTACTGGTGTGCTGCACTGGCTTACTTTCACCTCTGCCATCACGGCAGGTTTATGGAAATAAATGTTGTGTGGTCTGGAAGGATCTAGGAGTCTAGCATATTTTGGAACTAATCTCTGTTTAAGTTACTGGACAGTTTGCCCCAGGAACACTATATAGGGTGTGTCTACACTGCACCGTAACTCGAAATAAGATATTTCGATGCTATTTTGGAATAGCTTATTTTGTCATTTGGCATCATCTACACAGAGCCAAATTTCAAAATAAAACACTATTCTGAAACATCACTAACTTGAGGCTTACAGGGATGTCGGAATAGTGAGCCCGAAATAACGGCTTGCTGTGAAGATGCAGGATAGCTATTTCAGGATACTCCGGAATCCCAAAATAGCATTGCAGTGTAGACATACCCTATGAAAATTACTAGTATGACCGTTGCTAAAGAACTGGTATCAACTCCTTATTAATTAAATTTTAAAGGGTTTTATTATAAACAATTATGTAAGAAACAGAAATGAACCATCAACTGAAACAAAAGTGAAAACAGTTTTTAAGCATGAAACAATAATTAAAAATCAATTATCTCTAATTCTAAAAGAATGCTTTCTTTTGACCAGCAGTGAACCCAGAGGCATAGCAAAGCCTGCCTCCCTGATGCTTGCTAATCAGTGTAGCTTCTGCCCTCTCCTCAGATGGGTCAGTTCTGGGATCTTTATTTTGGCATTTGGTGCCTCTACCCCAGGTGACTCCTCTGTGGTTGGTACACAAGGGGTGCTGTCTCTAAAGGGTGCATCTACATAGCAGGGCTTAACTAGAAATAAGCTATGTAAATTGGTGTCAATTGCGTAGCTATTTTGAAATAGCTTATTTCGAAATTGGGTGCATCTGCACAGCCCTTATTTCGAAATAGAGCACTCTGCCTCCAACTTCCATTACTCCTCATACAATGAGGGGAATAGGAGTTGAAGTAAGAAGTCCTCCAGTTTGACAGTATTTTGACATTATTTCAAAATAACTGCCTGCTGTGTAGATGCAGACTAAGTTATTTAGAAATAACACAAGTTATTTTGAAATAATGTTACTTTGTAGACGTACCATGACTACTATATTCATAAGGAATAAAACCTAGGATGCTAACAACAAAATACATTATTACAAGCCCCAATCAATAAAAATACTGAATTCAAAAAGAAAAATACAGCACAGAGGCCTTTACTGGGGACAGGAGACCAAAGTTTTAGGGAAGGAAAAGGTTAAGATTAATGAAAATACTAAAATATCAACAGTATAACACATTGCCCATCTCTATGCATTAACCGCTGTTCAGGAACCCCTCGCAGGTGAGATGCCAGGGATAAGTCCTGTGGTGAGTGCTGTAGGGCTGTGAATGTTGACCATTTTAAACAAAAAGAAAGGGGCTCCTTTATAGTGTCTTAGCCCCTGAGTGGGACAGGGTCTACTGCAGATCAGGAGTCCAGTGGATGTCTGAGCTTGCTGTAGGTAGCTGGCAGGCACTGGGCTGGTCTGTGTTTACCTGATTGCTGATCTCCATAGGGCTGACACGCCCTGATCATATACAAACTCCCCTTGTAGTTCAAAGTCCTCCATTGTTTTAGGAGTGGGAAATGAGTAGAGGGTCCTCATGCTGCACTGTTCCTCTCCTACCTCCAAACTAGGGAAGTAATAGTATAGTCGATTAATCAATAAGCAAAAGCTTATTGGTTAAGGCAATAGACTACACATACTCCCCCATCCCCCAGTAAATTTTTTAGCAGGCTGGCCAGCAGCACAATTCAGTTCTAGCTTGCGCCAGGTCCTGGACCTACCCCTGCTGTGGCTCTGCATTTAAAATGTATTAGGAGCCGGATGGGCAAGCAGCCCAGCTCATTTCTGGCCCATGCTGGGTCCAGGAGCTCAGACCCGCCTTGGACAGGGGTTGCTGCCGATAGGCAGCTGATCCGCGAAGGGAGCTGGTTTTTAAATTGGCTCATCTAGGGCCACTCCTGAGTGGGGGTGGAGTGCACTGGCAGTCTCAAAACCTTGTGCATGCAGTGTTGTAGCTCTGTTGGTCCCAGGATATCAGAGAGACAACGTGGGAGAGGAAATAACTCTTACTGGACCAGCTTCTGCTGATGAGGGAGGCAAGCTTTTGAGCATGCACAGAACTCTTCTTTGTGTCAATTCAATTTTGCATTTCATGCAAAAGACTGATTTTGTTATTTTAATCTGCCATGGGAGGGGCTGAGGCAGAGGATGCAGCTACCCATACTGGCAGCCCCTTTTTTGGAGGTGGCAAATGCTTTTTTTTGTGGTGGGAGGCCAGCATTCACTAAGCAGGACAGCTGAAAGAAGGGAAAAGTAAAAAAAAAAAAGTGCATAGGTGTGTACTTTTCATGGCATGGGCTTGCAAACAGTAAGGGTATGTCTACACTTGCACTTAATGTACAAAACTTTTGTCATTCACCGGTGTTTAAGAACATAAGAATAGCAGGTACAGTATATAAAATCATGAGTGGTGTGGAGAGGGTGAATAAAGGTAAGTTATTTACTTGTTCCCGTAATATCAGAACTAGAGGACACCAAACAAAATTAATGGGTAGCAGGTTTAAAACGAATACAAGAAAGTTCTTCTTCACACAGCACACAACCAATCTGTGGAACTCTTTGCCAGAGGAGGCTGTGCAGGTTAGGACTATAACAGAGTTTAAAAAAAAGCTAGATAAATTCATGGAGGTTAGATTCATAAAAGCCTATTAGCCAGGGGGTAAGGAATGGTGGCCCTGGCCTCTATTTGTCAAAGGCTGGAGAAGGATGGCAGGAGACAAACTGATTGGTCATTGTCTTCGGTCCACCCTCTCTGGGGCACCTGGCACTGGCCACTGTTGGCAGACAGGATACTGGGCTAGAAGGACCTTTGGTCTGACTCAGTATGGCCATTCCTATGTTCTTATGTTCATACTGGGTCAGTCCAAAGGTCCATGATCCACGACTTGCCAGGTGTGGGCAGTCATGAAATGTATGTAAAATCCTAACCAACGCCTCAAAAAAAAGAAAAAAGACCTTGTGTGTCTGCTGCCAATTCTGTCCCGCCTCCCTCCACCCCCCCCCCCCCCCCACTGTCCCTAATTTTAATGTTGCAAGTGGTTTGTTCTTTATCCAGCTCTGTTTTGTGTCCCAGTCATGGAGCCTTCACAGACAACTGTTTAGGAATTTCAGTGGCTGGCCAAAACATCTAAGCTAAGGCATGTCCTAACCTAAAAGTCCTAAATCTCCTACTCCAGTTAGGTGCTTCTCACAAAATATTGCAGTCCTAACTGCAAACTATAGGAGTAGTTATTGATTGGGTCAAAAGTAGTGCAGTGTTATCTCATTGGAGAATGTGACTTCATGAGGGAAGATAGCACTTACTACAAGTTCCATTAATCTGTACCGTATTTCCCAATATTTGGATATACTATAAGAATATTTGAATTATATCTCAAGTTTTAAAAAAATCCACACTAATCACAGGCAGTAACAATAGCAACATTTATATATCACACTTCTTGCTCCAAACACTTTACACATGTTATTGAAACCTCCCAGCACCCCCAATATGTAGGTGTAGCTATCCTAATCTCTAGAGCATCACGTTTTAATGTCTAGAAAGTAAGGTCATTGTGAATTGGGCAGGTAAATAATGAAAAAATATGTACAAAGGCAGAAGTAGGCATCCACGTGGCCACAGCTATGGGTCGGACACTGGCCATATTTGCCCACAGTTAGACCAATACACACACAGCTTGATTAAAACAAACAGATCAGAGTTCAGTGAGTCTTCTTTCACTCTAGGATCCTAATCACTTTTCTGGTTACTTTCATTTTCTGCAGAAAGGTAATAAAAAGCCCTTCACATTTTTAGCTTTCCAGAATTTTTCATTGTCTGTCTTAATCCAATTAGTATTTTTGTCATCATAAAAATACAAGATCACAGCAAATTCAAACTGTTTTTTTTAAACCTCAATTTATTTATCATGTGGGCATGATCGTGATGTCACACCAGTATAAAAGGGGAATAGCTCCACTGAAGTCAGTGAAGTGAAATCAACGTGAACCGGTATAAATCAGAAGAAAGCTCTGTGTCTTTTTCATAGCCTTATCCTGATTAGCACTCATCTTTATTTTCTATTCCATTAGATATTTAAGATAACCCTTGGCATAGGTACGTATATGGACCATATTATCTTCTCTGTATAAACTTGTAAAATTGAATTGTTTCCTAGAGGAAAAGAGACATAGGTAGAAAGAGCCCATGTACCATGTAAACACAACAAATCCTGTTTCAGATTTTTTAAGTATTTCTCTCAACGGCCATCATTGTCACTCATCTGAACATGAAGATCCAGTTCCCCCGCTGGTGTAAGTTGGCACAGCTTTGTTGACTACAATGGAACAATGCCAGTTAGCACAAACTGAAATCTGGCCTGAAACATGCATGCATGTGAACGATCTAAAAGGAATACATGATATAAAAGATCCTGTTTCTGAACTAATTTAAATGCCAATCCAATCATGACACCAACATCATATTTAGATTAGTAGGCGGATTATTGTGCACATACCAGATCATTGAGATTTTTTTTCTAAGGGGCAATGATGCTAGCTTTATTTTAATACACACATTGCCAGGCACTTGGTTTCTTTCTAACCTCCTTGAACTGTCGGCATAAAACAGAGTACTTGAATTTGCCCGTATTGATACAGCTGGATTGTGCTTGGCACAGAACCTTTAAAGAGGGGTGGAGTAAAAGTCGCCATACAACCCTTTGTGTTTCACTGATTCTGGGATTGGCTGGGGGGGCCACTTCAGTTCCAAGAGCAACTTAAAGCAGCCATTGAGCTTCTGTAAGACAGATAGGGATCATTGGAGAGCAGCTACATTCTGGTCTGACAATCTCCTCCTTCTATCTGACAATCTTCCTATGGCACCAGGAGCTACAAGACTCCAATTGGTTGTACTACTGCTACACCATCCAGGAAGTGATCATCAGATGGCTTTTTAAGGTATTTTTCTGGAGGACAGGATTAGAACTGAAGAAATAGTCTGAAATACATACAGGGCTGAAAGTAAACACATTTCTTACAGTTACTCTGATATTGCAAACCTCTTGCCTTCCGGGGGAGGGGAGGGCCTCAGGACAGAGATTTGGAAGAGGGGTTGCAATACCACAGTACCTGTAAGAAATTCAAGGGTAGAATGGAGTGGGAGGGCACTCAGGCAGCGGGGGAAAATGGGGGAGGTATGCGGAAGAGTGTGGGGGGAACTCAGGATGGTAAGAACCATGCTGCCTGGTCACCTGATCCCTCGGGGCTGAATGTTGGATGCGCTGTGGCTGCATCACCTGGTGCTGTGGGTGCAGGTCCAGTCGTGTATGGTGGCTGCCAGTATCCAGAGCCCTGTCCCCAGATAGGCACTCTCTTACCAGTGCGCCCACCAGGGCATGCCAGTGTAAGGGGACTGTTACCCCTTACTAAAACTCTGTGGGAGTTTTTTGTTTGCCAGCTTGCAGTATCTGAAGGGGAAGAGTTCATGAGACTGACTGATCCCAGAGACAATGGAAAGCAGCCAACACTCCAGTTCAGCCTGATTGACAGGTTGGACAGGCCAGTGAGGAAGGAGAGAGGCCAGGCCCCATCCTCCCTGTGAGCTGGGATTGTTCTGGCTCTCTCTCTGAACAAACAAGCTGTGTGCAGAAGAGGTCCTGCAAAGACAGAGAGCTGAAATAGGAGTACAAGCTGTGTGAAGAAGTCCTGCAAAAACAGGGAGCTGAGAGACAGCCCAAGCAAAGCAAGCTGTATGCTGAGGGGTAGTTTTTGCAGTAGCTGAGCCAGACACACACAGCTCAAAGAGCGCAGACCCTGTGTTGAGCAGCAGACTGGCAGTGCTCAGAGAGCCAAAAGGAACGGAGAAGCAACACAAGAAGCTAGAGACTGGCTACACAGCACAGCCTGCAGCTGGATGTGGTGAGGAGCTGGGAACTGCAAAGTGTGGGGAGAGGCTCTGGACTGGGAAAGGGGTCTGGCCACTTAGAGCTTGAGGCTGTGTGGGCACTGCCAGAGCAAGTGTGTCCAGCCTGCAGCCGCCCCCCTGCAGCACATCCAAGGCCTCTAAGGGGCCTCTAAGGAAGAGACTGTGGACTGTCCTTACACTCTGCAGGCTGCTGTTTTGATGTCCCTGTGCTACAGAGCAGGGCTGTGTGTTCTCATTTAACCATTCTCATTTTTTTTCTTTTTCTTTTCTCTTTAATCAGTTGTTGTTTAATAAATTGTATTTGCTTTGAACCTTATGAAGTGATCACTGGGCCAAGAAGACCTGCAGTATAAAGAGAGCACCTCGGAGTGGGGACACCCTAACTCCTGCCCCTAGTGACTACAAGGTCAGGGATTAAGCCCCAGGGAACCTGGGCCCAGCCTTGTTGGGGTTTCAAGGGCTCTGCTACTCAGGAGAGTGAAGGGGGAGCCCTCAGGATCAGGGAGCCATGGGGTAAAGGAAGTGGGAGCGGGGACTCAGATCCTTTCGCTGGTCCATTTCACCGGGGTGTATAGAAGCCAGGAAAGTTCCCCACAATAGCGGGATCATTCCCCCGCTTACACCAGCATACTTTCATCTTTCCATAGAATGAAATTCAATAGGGGCAAATGCAAAATATTACATTTAGGAAGGAACATTCAGCTTTTCTGGCAAGCCTAGAAAAGTATCTGGAGGATATAGTTGATCACAAATGAAATGTGAGTCAATAATTTAATACAGTTGCAAATAAATCCCAGAATGTTTGCCTTTATTAGCAAGAGTGTTGTAAAACAGATAGGAGAGGTAATTCTTCCACTCCACTCCACACTGATAAGGCCTCAACTAGGTTGCTGTATCAAGAAGTGCAATCCCTAGGGAGGCACAGGTCCTGGAGCAACTGCTCCACCAATGCCCCAGACATGAGTCTTGGGGCAACTTACCTGCCCCACCTCTGACCTACCCTGCCCTTGTCCCGTTATACCCCTTTCTCAAACCCTGCCACTTAGCATCACTGCTTTGTCCGCTTGCCCAAAGTCCCCTCCTGTGAGCGACACCAGTGAGGGATTATTGGGAGGCTTGGCATGGGGCGGCAGCAGGAGTCGGTCCTCCTTCCCGTACTCAACACCATGGCAGTGAGCTGGAGCAACCCAGCAACTCACTCCACCCCACTGTCTTCTCCCAGCCTTCTATATTCCACTTCACCATGGCGGCGGGAAGTGGAGTAGCCAGGGGATGGGGACAGCGTGCTCTGATTCCCCTTGTCGTACATTCCAGCTGTTTTGTTGCAGCTCTGGTGCCACAAAGCAGTCATAAATCAAGTTTAACTGTACTGATTATAGATACCTTGTATCACAAAACAGCTGTAGTTTACTAATATATCTAGCCTAATGGATTCTTTGGGTTTTTGAAGCTGAGTGCAGTGGGTTAGGAGTTTAGGTGCGGGGCAGAGCGAAGCAGAGCAGGCCATCATGGTGGGTGTGGGAGCCTGACCCTTGCTGCCAGTCTCTCCCCGCCCCTCCCCGCAGGTAATCCCCTGGGCCCCAAAGGTCCTGTACATAGCACAGTGGAAGCAGCCAGGAGTGGAAAATCACATACAGCACATGGATTTTTATTTCTAATGAAAAATCTTCTCAAATATCTGATCAAAGACTAGTGGTGTGCTTTAACAGGGTTGCCACTTACCTCTGGCCATGAGTTAGAAGTGCTCAAGTCCCCCTGTAGCACCTTCCATCTGTTCCTCATCTTCAGGGCCCCTTCTGAGTACAGGCAGTCCCTGAGTTACGCGGATCCGACTTATGTCGGATCCGCAGATACGAACGGGGATTTTCTCACCCTGGACGACGGGAGCGGCGGACATCCGGTCCTGCCGCCCCCGTCCTCCGGGGCGAGAAAAGCTGCTTTGCCTCTCCCTGGTCTACTGGGGGAGGGGAGGAGAGGAGCCAGATCAGCGCCGCGGTCCCGCCCGAGTCCTCCTCGCTTTGCTCAGCGTCTCCCTGGTCTGCAGACCAGGGAGACGCTGAGCAAAGCCGTGGAGGACCCGGGCGGGATCGTGGCGCTTCCAGATCAGCGCCGTGATCCCGCCCGGGTCCTCCGCGGCTTTGCTCAGTGTCTCCCTGGTCTGCTGGGGGGGGGGGGGGGGGGACGCAGCTAGTGCCCCCCCCAGCAGACTAGGGAGACGTGGAGCAAAGCCCCGGGCCTGTGGTAGAGCAGGTGGGGCGCTGCCGGTTGGTCCCGCAGCACCGCTCCTTGGCGCTACTGGACCAACCCGGCAGCACCCCAGCTGCTCTGCCCCAGAGGAGGAGTAACGGTAGTTCGAACTAGGAAGCCTAGTTCGAACTACCTAGTTCGTGCCCCGTGTAGCCGTGATGCACAGGGTTCGAACCAGCGGGGTTTTAAAAATGGCGGCTCCCCGCTTATGCAAATGAAGCCCGGGAAATTCAAATCCCGGGCTTCATTTGCAAGTGCGGTATGCCTACATTACCCTCCTAGTTCGAACTAGGAGGTAGTGTAGACATACCCGTAGCTATTTCTGTCTGGTACTCAGTCTTCTGGCTTTACTTTCCTTCTCCTATCAGCATATCCCCTGTTCTTTTGAAGAAAAGTCTGTCAAAAGCCAACCTAACTCCCAAGAGCTCTTCCTGATTGGCTGGTAGAGAAAGTAGCTTTGTCCCCTCTGAACCTAGGACTCCTGGTCCCAGGCCCTTAAAGGGGTAACGTGCTAGGTTTTCCTCCCCAGCCAACTACATATTCCTCAGGGGTATGTCGACACAGCAACGTTATTTCGGAATAATTGTCGTCATTCTGAAATAATAAAGAGCGTGTCTACACTACAGGCCTTTATTTCGAAATAATGTTGAGCTGGAGAACTTCTTACTTTGTCTCCTGTAACCCCCATTTTATGAGGAATAAGGGAAGTCGAAGGAACAGTGTTCTTCCTTTGACTTCCTGCTAGGAAGACAGTGCTTAAAGCAGAGTTAAGATCTTTCAACTTCAATTGAGGTAGCTGAAATTGTGTAGCTTAATTTGACTTTAGCTCTGCTGTGTAGCCGTACCCACAAAGTGCTTCTTCCTCTCTTTTGCTAGGAAACCATTTCCTGGGCTTTTATTCATTCCAGTTTCCTTGAACTGGGTGCTCTGGCTTCCTCTAGTCTTAATTACTTCAATTTACTGCATTTGTTTAGTCTGGAGAAGAGAATTTTGAAAGGGGACATAACAGTTTTCAAGTACGTAAAAGGTTACAAGGAAGGTGGTGAAAATTTGTTTGTATTAACCTCTGAGGAGAGGACAAGAAGCAATGATCTTAAATGGCTGCAAGGAAAGTTTAGGTTGAACATTGGAAAAAATTCTCTAGGAAAGTAGTGGAATCTGTCACTGTAGGTTTTTAAAAACAGGTTTGACAAACAGCTGTCAGGAATGGTCTAGTTATTACATAGTCCTGCCTGGAGTAGGGGCTCTCTCAGACTATGTCTATACTACGGGATTTTTGTGCAAAAATGGCTGGTTTTTCACAAAAACCCACGGAGCATCCACACCTCAGGCGTGTTTTTGCATAGGTAAATTTACAGTGAATTGACAGAATAGAGGGGTTTTTGCCGTATAGCCAGTATTCCTCTTTCTACGAGGAATAACTCCTTTTTGCACAAGAGCTCTATGTGTGGACAGGAAACGGGGTTTTTGTGCAAAAACAGCCGATTCAAAGAAGCACAGGTGACCTGGTGGCCATTCTGTTAATGACAATCAGAGCTTGTGTGAGAGTGTCCATTCAGTCTTGACGCTCGCTTGTGCAAAAGTACATCACTTTTCCATTGCGCTTTTGCAGTGAGGATGCGCTCTTGCGCAAGAAGTTTTTGCAGAAGATCTTTTCCGCAAAAAACTTCTTGCACAAGAAACCTGCAGTCTAGTCCTAGCCTCAATGACTGCTGGAGGTCTCTTCCAGTCTTACATTTCTGTGATTACAGCCTGATTTTCTGAGCTGCTGAGAATGCACAAATGGAGGTGCCAGGTGTGTAGAGGCTCCAAAAACCAGATTTAAAGTACATAAAAAGCTTCCATTTTTGACTTTTCCAAATGCAGAAACAATTTCTGAAAATTATGTGAAGTGTGAAAAACACCTTTCTCCCTCTATTAGATAATTTTAAAAAATGGCAAAATAACCAAAAGTTATGGCAAACCAGCAATTATTCCACCTTGTATAAAGAATTTAACTTTGGAAAAAATGCCTGAGAAGCTTCAGCTTCAGTTTACTGAAATATGCATAATCATCTGAAAATGGGGATTTGCTACGAAAATATGTCCTCAAGCCTGAAGCATCACTTTTATGATAATATTATAATACTCATACCCAATCCCAGCTCCTCACACAATGTCTTCCTCTCTCTCTCTGCTGGTTTCCTCAGTCATTGAGAAGTTGGGAAGTGGAGGCATTTAACCAGGTAGTACACTTTTATTCAAAAGAATGCAAACAGGGTTTTTTTGTTGTTGTTCCTTTCACAAAACCTAAACCAGTTAGTCTGCATTCTTGTTAGATGGTCTCCTTATACAGGGAAGTAAAAACCACATGCAGAATGTGTGGAATTTCTGGAGAGGAAGAGTCTATGGTTTCTCTAACTTCTTTTTATAATGTATTTGATCTTATTAGAGAGATTATCTTAACAACACTTAGCCCCATGCATTCAGAATTTCATCGACCATTTCATCTTTTAGCTACAATCCATAATGAATTAACAGGAATCACATCATTTGCTTACATGGAAAAATTAGGACAATATTTCATGAATTTTAAGTGTCTTAAATGCAATAAATGTAAAGTTCCTTTTGGACAGCCATTCCTTTAGTATTTTCATCTCTTCTGTTCCTCTCTTTCTTCCCACTGCATATGATTCCATACCAGGTGCAGTAAAGAGGCTTTTGTGCATGAATTTACTAGCCTTAGCAATAGGGTGACGAGTGGCTGGCCTTAGATTTCTTTGTAAGGGGCTCTGAAGAGAGGGAAAAAATCCATCTCTTTTCATAGGCTAATAAGAAATTTTTACCAGCTCCTTACTCCCCCCCTTACACGTGTGATCCAGACTAAAATTCCATACTTCACCGGAGTCCTTCTTGAGGAAGGGGCTCAGGACTGGACTATAAATAAATATTGAAGAACAAGGTAGCCTGAATGTATATGTAAATATATAAGACAATATTTTTACATATTGACCTCCATTGTGCTCCCACAAATACTTTTGGGTGTCATTTAGATGTCTAATAAATCCTGGGCTTACCTATTAAGACATTTAGATGGCTTCAGTTTCACCCACAGTGGAGGAGGAGGAGGAAATGTGAAGTGTCGGGAGCCATCCAGGAACTTTAGCCCTGTGGCAGTGGCTACCTGAGAATGGGGCGTCAGCCCCACTGTGGAATTACCTGGGAACGGGGCTGAGCTCCATGGCCAGGGTTGAGTCCTGGATTGAGGTTCAGCCCCACAATGGGGTCCTCCTAGGAATGGGGCTCAGCCCCATAGCAAGTGCTGCCTGGGAACAGGGCTGAGGCCCACAGAGGCAGAAGGGCTTCAGCCTGGTGGGGAGGGTCATGTGGGAACAGTGCTGCAGCCAGCCGTAGGAATCCCAGAGAAAGGGGTTTCAGCCCTGGGAGGGAGGGCGCCAGCAGTCGGGGCTTCAGCCCTATGTTCTGGAAAGGCTTGTAGACTTCTCCCCTTCTTTAGGATGAATAGGGAGGGAAGACACTTCTACATGGTTTCTTTCTATGTTTCTCCCTTAGCACCCTGCCTGACTCCAGACACCACATGCTGGTGCCTGCTTTACCGTTAGCCACAAATAGGAGGCTGCTGTGGCTGCGCTGATTGGGGAACTCAAGGACCAGCAGGGTGCATGCAAATATGGGACATTTTGCCCCCTTACAAAGAAAAAGTCGGGATGCCTGGAAGACAGCTTAAGTACGGGGCAGTCTTGGTAAAAACGGGACGGATGGTCACCTTACTCACAAGGATTAACTTCTCAAAGCTGAGGAAAATCATAACTGTAATTGATTGGGAGAACACATTTAGACAGAAAAATGTGAATGGAAATTGAGAGTTCTATAAGAAAAGCTTATCAGATGGCCAAAAAGTTTCTAGAGACTTGACAGATGGTGAAGTTGAAGAGATAACATCAAGTCCCACTCCAATGCCCACACAGAGAAACTGAACTCGATGACGGACAGCAGCTGCATCATGTTCTGCAGTTCCTTACATACCCTCAGTGGCGCAAAAACCTCGGAGGGACCACTCTGAAATTTTGTCTCAAAGTGTAGACCAGAGTAGAACAGAAAAGGAAATGGGGGGGGGAGGGAAGGGATCAAAATGGAATGCTTTTCTGGAAAATATGCTTTAGCCAAACACAAATTATGTATAAATCAAACAAATTATTGATCTCTGCTCAGCCCTCCCCACTTTTCACATTTCCCTATTCTATTCTATTCTATTCTATTCTATTCTTATACCACACTCAGTGCCTAATATTTGAGTGCTGTTGAGTGATGCATTAAGTGATATAACTAACAGTAGTTCAGTGCTTCAGAAGGGTAGCTGTTTTGGTCTGTAACTAAAAAAAAACCTCACCTAAAAAACTTAAAAAACCAGCAATGGTCCTGTAGCACCTCAGTGTATGTCTAGACTACATAGCTCCGTCGACGGAGCCATGTTAACTAGTTTGCCCGACATAGTCAATGAAGCGGGGATTTAAATAATCCCTGCTTCATTAAAATAAAAATGGCCGCCGCGCTGTGCCAACAATCGGCTGATCTGGCACAGCGCGGCAGTCTAGACGCGGATCGGTCGACAAGGGAAGCCTTTGTCGACCGCTCCATTATGCCTCATGAAATGAGGTTTAACAGCTAATTCGAGTTAAGGGGTTTACTTCGAACTCCCGTTTCACTGCCGCATGTAGACACAGGCAGCTACTCCGGGCTAGTCAGTTTCCAAAATGACGACCACCCAGGAACATGCTAATGAAGTGCGGGCTATTTAAATCCCTTGCTTCATTTGCAATTTCGATCGCCCTCATTAGCCTCCCTTGTTCGAACTAGAGGGCTAGTGTACACGTACCCTGAGTGACTTCAGGATAAGAAGAGAGATCTTGAAGATGACTCAACAGAAAATGGAAGGTGTTTGACATATAACTATGTGCTGAACTTCCTCTAAGTCCACATTCACATTACCCTTTCAGACTCATAGGTTTTTGCTCAATTCCATTGTTGATCAACCATGACTTAGCTCTCAGTCTCACACTTTATCCTCTTAGGGTATGTCTACACTACAAAGTTAATTCAAACTAACAGACGTTAGTTCGAATTAACTTTGATAGGCGCTACACACGCGAACCGCTAGTTCGAACTTAATTCGAACTAGCGGAGCGCTTAATTCGAACTAGGTAAACCTCATTCCACGAAGACTAAAGCCTAGTTCGAATTAACTAGTTCGAATTAAGGGCTGTGTAGCCACTTAATTCGAACTAGTGGGAGGCTAGCCCTCCCCAGCTTTCCCTGGTGGCCACACCGGGCTGATGGCCGAGTGCTGTGATGTGCCGAGTGTGGGCACTCAGGGCACTCCAAGCCAGGACTGCTTTGCAAGCAGGGAACTCCTGAGAACTGTCTGTCCGGGGTGGGAGTTGGGTCCCTTTAAGCACAGCCCTCAGCTAGCCTGAGACAGCAGCTCCATGCTCTAAGTCCTAACCTGATGCCCTGCTGGCACTGCTTCCGGCAATCCTTAATCTCGGTTCAGGGTCCACTCAGTGTGGACATGCTAGTTCGAAGTAGCAAAACGCTAATTCGAACTAGTTTTTAAGTCTAGATGTGCTAATTCGAACCAAGTTAATTCGAATTAGTGCTGTAGTGAAGACATGCCCTTAGCTATTTGTTTTATATTTAATCTGAGATGGGTGATAAACAGCTTGGTGAAGTGCAGTGCCCCTATACCACTTGTGTGTGTTGTAAAGCTCTAGTGTGTAGTCCTCTGGTGTTACATAAGTCAAATTAATAACACAGTTGTAAAGCTTTTATGAAGTTGGGAAATAGGAAAGGCAATAAAGGGAAGACTGGTGGATTGTCGATAAGGTAAATAGGTATCACGTGTATGGAGAAAGGAAATAGCTGCAACAGGATTCATGACTTCGGAAACCTCTTTCTAAAAGATACATTTATTTAATTTTTGTCTACTTTAAATAGTATTTGATCATTTTACAATAGAGAAAATAAGACCAAAGGAATAAATAGCGCTAGACTGCTTTCAGCACATGCTTAAATCCAGCTTTTTCAGCAAAAAAGTCACACACACGACTTCAATGGGACTTTAACACACACTTACAGTTGGGCACTGTATAAGGGCTCGGCTGAATCCGAGCCTAAGAATATGCACAATCCACTCACCCCAACAAAATCCTCCTTCTGGTTTCTCTTTAATCTGCTTTATTATTCTTTCCTGGGGTTGCCATTGTTGTCTATAGAACAGGACCACACAAGTTATGAGCCCCACCCTTCTAATAAAAATTAGAGTGAAATAGTGCCTCAGTATGTTGAAATAGCATGGAGAAAGTTTTCTAGGTCTGAAGAGGGTGGGGTGGGATGACTGCAGAGTTAGGCACACAGTAAGTAGTAATTAAACAGGAAGAGTTCAAAAATACCTTTATGAGATGTTGTTCTCATTTCCCAATACAAACAGAAAAGCAACAAGCTTTTTGCCTTTCATCTGATCCTGGTCATTCCTTCTTTTACAACATTCTTGATGACACTATAGTATGAATTAAATTAAGCACATAAAAGCAGGAATGATAGACCAATGCTTTCCTATCTGATAGAGCTGGAAGGGACCTTGAGAGGTCATTGAGTCTGGTCTCCTGCCCTCACAGCAGTACCATCCCTGACAGATTTGCCCCAGATCCCTAAATGGTCGTCTCAAGGGCTGAGCTCATAACCCTGGCTTTAACAAGCCAGTGCTCAAACCATTGAGCTATCCCTTCCCCCAAAGTCATTGTAACTTGACTTCCCACAATGCATAGGTGCTATTTTTATTTCTGAACATAGTATTGTTAATTGTCTCAGTACATGCCATGCGGTTGTTATAATGGCTATATTTTCTGACTTATGCACCTTTAAGATCTTATTTAAAATTAAACAAAGATACCTGTGTAGAAATTTTCGGACTATAAGTAATAAATGTATTTCATCACTATGGCAACAAAATCAAATACTAATTGTCAACATTTGGTTGAATAGAATAAAAAAAAATTAAGAGAAATGCAACCTTCTACTGCCTTTATGAGATTAATGGCTGAAGTGTTTGAGGAAAGATGGGCCAAAGTGGCTAAAAAGATTTTAATAAAAATATTATGGGTATAAGTTTTATTATATGTACATTATAGACAACATGAAAAAATCTACAGTATTTCATTAATTTATTCAATCTAATTTATTTAATTAATAACCAAAATTAATAGGACAATTATTTTATCTTTAGTAAAAAGTTAGTAACCAGATCTGTAACACTAATGTTGTCTGTAGGGTTGCCAGACAGTTTAACTAAAAATACCAAACAACCCTCCTCCCCCAAAAAAAACCACCGGGGAAAAAATTCTGTTGAGAAAAAAAAAGGGGGAGACCAAAGTTATTGGGTTAAAAAAAAAAAAAAAAGGACCCAGAGAGTTATTAAGCATGGCTCCTTTAAGAAAAGCCTTTGAAGCTTTTTGCCAGCAGCCATCTTGTTTTCCTGATTGAGCCATAAGTCAGCTTTCCTGCAGAACAACATAAGTGGGGGAGTGGGGGGAAAGGGCAAGCGGGAAGGGGGGAAAGGAGAGCTCAGGGGACCTGGGGGGGGGGGGGTTTGGGGGCTGGGCCCAGTTGCTGAGTGTGTTGTGGGGTTGCCAGGTGTCTGGTATTTTTGCCTCCTAGCAGGGAAAAAAATCAGAAAATCCTGGACATTTTAATTCTATTTTTCTATACAGGAAAAGATTACACAAAGATTACTGCCTTGGAACAAGAAAAGTGTATTTGACTGTGATTTCAATGTAACCAGCCAATGCAAGCACATGGCAATTTCACTCTTTCAGAAAACGAGGCTTACAGGATCGGTCAGCAAAGGCTTCCCCAGCCGTCTGATCCACGTCTAGACTACCGCGCTGATCGTCGGCACAGCGCGGTGGCCATGTTTATTTTAAAGAAGCGGGGATTATTTAAATCCCTGCTTCTTTGCCTATGCCAGGTAGCCTAATCTACATGCCTCTGTCGCCAGAGGCATGTAGTCTAGACATACCCTTAGGTAAGTACTGAAGTAGAATAATAAATAGCCCGGATCTGATAGCAAAGCTGACCACTGGCTCATGCAAGCAGGAGCAGCCCTAGCCTTTACACTGACTAGGGCAAAAAATATTTTTGGTGCTCACCTTCTGTCCCCCAAGTGGCTGAGTCTCCCCCTCCCCCCCACTTTCCTCCCTCCCCACTTCCCTCCCCCCCCAAAAAAACAAAAGAACCCACAGCTAGCCAAAAAAGAGAAAGAAAAAGGCTGAACAGGACAGTGGTCCAGCACCTCCTTGGAATTCCAGGGCCAGTCTCCCTCATTCCAGAAAAACTGGGCAGGGAGATGTGAGGGTGAGCATATCTGTCCAGCCACTCAGGCAGTAGAGGAGTTGTTTAGTAGCTCTTAAAGGGACATTGCTCAGTACTTCTCCACCCCCTAAGGCAACCAGGGAGCTGCAAAAAATACTGTGCCTTCCTGTGGCATCTACCACAGGGAGCTGTGTGGTTGTGCCCCGCCTCTCCCAGTTGCAGTGCTGGTGTAGCTAAGAAAACTCTCTCTCTCCCTCCATTGAGTTTGAGAAGCCTATTGAAATGTTGCACAACCAATTGCTTTCCCCATTCATATACTGTCACTCTGTCAGTCACTGTCATTCATATACTGTGACACTCACTCACACTGATTCTACATTTAGCCCAAGAACTTTAAACCTCTAATAAAAATCAGAGAGATTGCCCATTAGTTGGGAAGCCAGAAATCCTGCAGGCCTGATTCTGACTCAGCATACACCCATGTAACTCCATGGACTAAAATGCACGAGCTTATGTGAGTGCAGCACCAGGCCCTGTCCCTCTGCCCTGCCCAATGTGTCACCAAGAATGGATACATCAGAAGGAATTATTGTAGGTCACAAGCTGCATGGCAAGCACTCTGTCTGGCATTTTATTTTCTCTTCTTGAACTCACAGACAAAGTAGATAGCCAGATGGCACTCTGAATCGTTCCACTCTCCCGTGCTGAGCATTTCCACGCAGTCCTCGTGCACAGACCCATCCTTCGGCTCCCCTTCCTTCCAGTTGCTGTAATTCTGCAGGGGGGTGTTGTCTGCATACATGAACTGCCCCTCCTTTTCCAGATCGTTCACCCCAATGAAAACACGGAAGAGGCCACTCTTGGAGATGTAGTCAGCAATCAGTGCGTTGGCGGCCTCATCCTTTGGCATTGCCAGCATCCCCCCTCTGATCCTGCAGTGGGTCACAGCCTCCTTGTAGCTCTTTTCTTCTTGGACAATGTAATAGAATTTCTCATCCGTTTCCCTGATTCCTGCGATGACTTAAGAAAGAAAAACAAACACCGTAATAATGATCTCTCAAAATGTGTAAGAGTCTCTCCATAAAGAGAAAAACCAGTAGAAATAGCCCACAGTGCTGGGAAATGGGTTGCCCACAACAGAGTTTCTGAAGATGATGATGAAGGCTCAGACAGGGAATGATACTAAAGCAGGTGTTATGCTTCTTATACAAGTGAGGACATGGTATAGTGCTCCTCAGTCTTGCCTGCCCGGCATCACCCTTGCCATTTCAGTTTTGGGCTTCTCTGAAGCATTGGTTCTCAGATCATGACCTGCTAGCTGGACAAACAAGCCTCTGCTACTAGATGAGATCACTAAATTCACCTTACTTATGATTTAATATAGTGCTCCAGAAAGCAAAAGTAAGAACGCTAATACCAATAGGGCCCTCTTAGTGTAAGGGGAGGTCAATGTTCTTGGGTGGCTAAGGCTAGACCTTTGAATTTGGCCTGATTTTTATAGCTGCTGAAGCTGTCTAGACTGCAGGCTTCTTTCGGAAGAAGCTTTTCCAGAAGAGATCTTCCGAAAAAACTTCTTCTGAAAGAGAGCGTCCACACTGCCAAAGCACATCAAAAAAGCAATCTGCTTTTTCAAAAGAGAGCGTCCAGACTAAATGGGTGCTGTCTTACATTTAAGCTGTGATTACTATGGATGGAGTAGCCACCAGGGCACCTGTGCTTTTTCCTCTTTCCTCTTCTTTCGAAATAACTCCTTCTTCCCTGTCCATACACGCCTTTTTCCAAAAGAGCTCTTTTGGAAAAAGGCTTCTTTACCAATGTCGGAAAACCCCGCTGTTCTTTCCATTTCCCCCCCGAAAGAACGCAATTGCAGTGTGGACGTAAGTGAAGATTTTTTGGAAAAAATGCCATTTTTCTGAAAAAACTCTGCAGTGTAGACATACCCTGAGTCTCCTCAATATCTGTTGACTACAAAAGGTGCTGTGGGTGCTCAGCATCTCTGATAACCAGGCCTCTTAGGGTTCAGTCATGCCATACAAGCCCTAGCCTGCACCGAGCATGGTGTGGAAGCCTACCCACAGCTCCCAGGTGTGCTGTGGCAGAGTACCTGCTGTTCTATCTCTGCAGTGGGTACATGTCTGGGAAATTCTGACTGTGTTTCTTCATTATCCATTCCTATTCCCTTTTGGGTATCTGACCCTAGGGCCACTGGGGATAAATGATATTTACTCTCAAGGGAACACTAGCACTCCAAATACACTCAGCTGCTATGTAGGAGTGGAAGGGACAGGAAGCATCTTGTGTCCTCTTTTGCTGGGGCACACGGTGCAGCACACTGGCCACACTTGTTCTTTGTATACTCAGTGTAATCCAAGTAGCTATAAAGTGCTACTCCATTCTGATTGCTGCCCATGAGGAAGTGATTAGCTCAGGTGGCAGTCAGTGGAGAATCAGAGCTGACACCTTTAATTATACTGTTACAATTTTCCAACAAGCAACTTCATTCTTTTCCCTTGCCACCCTTCAAACCTGGGCAAAGCTCCTAGTAAAATCTACAGTCACTTTATTGTCCTCCTTCAAATCCTTCCTTTGCTCTTCTCTGCTGCAGGGCCTGCCACAAACTCAACACTGGATGACCTGTTATGGGCTGTGTCCAGAGCCACTCATGCTAATATCTATCATCTCCTGGTCCCTTGTGCCCCCTTTACCTCTTTGTTTGTATCCCCCAGGGGTCTGTAGTCTTACACTTAGGCTACCTCTACACTGCAGAGTTTTTGCGCAAAAATGGCTGGTTTTGTGCAAAAACGTGTGGACTGTCCGCACTACAAGAGTGTTCTTGTGCAAGAAAAAGTACAGGAAATCATAAGAACACAGGGCTTTTTGTGCAAGAGTTATTCCTCTTTCTGCAAGGAATAAGCCTTTTTGTGCAAGATCTCTTGCGCCAAAAGGCATGTGTGAATGGGCAACAGGGCTTTCTTGCACAACAAACCCCTATGGCGAAAATGGCCATCCGAGCTTTCTTGTGCAAGAGAGTGTCCACACTGCCATGGATGCTCTTGTGCAAAAGCACATCTCTTGCGCAAAAACACATGGCATTGTGGATGCACTCTTGTGCAAGAACTTTTTGCGCAAGAACTCTTGCGCAAAAAGTTCTTGCGCAAGAAGCCTGCAGTGTAGACATAGCCTTAGATCGTAAGGTTTGAGGCAGGGATCGTCTTTTTGTATACATTTCCATAATGCTTAGCACAAGGGGATGCTGGCCTCCAAACACTACCTTAATATCACAACAACAACAACAACAATAAAAAGGTAGGAACCAAATGAAATCTGTAAAATAAATGAAGATGAAGCTTACCATTTTTGACAAATTTCATGGATGTCTTGAGTCGAGCAACATTAATATCCAGTTGTCCAACAACTTTGCGGTATCTCCCACAGTCACAGACTGTGCCTGATTCAAAATAGAAAACACTTGATTCATCGATTGGGAAAAGGCACTGACTGACCTGCCAATCTGCTCTCAGACCTTCTGGAAGACTTACTGCTCACTAGTCACCAGTAAGCCCTGATGCTGCCCCCACTGATGAGAACACTCTCATTGAACTTAATGGGCTATGGAGTGTGCCTCCTTCATGTGGGACTATAAGTTTCCATTAATGTTTTGGTTTAGCTTTTCTCACCCAATTAGAGATCTCAGATCCTGAAAAAGAACAGTTCTTCCTTAGGGTGAGGGAGATTGATCCCAGAGATAGGAGGTTTTATCCTCTTAATTGCTGTATGCTCTTGCCCCCAATATCTATTTTGTGTTCCACGGGCTGGGTCTTCACCTATCACAGCTGTCCCTATAACTTTATCTCCCTCTTGCAGAGAGGTAAAAGCAGGGCACGTTAACACAGCACTGGGATCTGTTAACACCATTGGCATCCCATATGGGTTGGGGATATCCAGAGGCGATCAGCTGGCTTCCCAGCTCACTCTACTCTTGCTACAGATAATTAGGATGGAGAACTTCCCTTAGGTTAGGGAAAAGGATGAACATGCCACAGACATGGAACGTTCCTTTTCAGGTAGACTCTGCTCTACCAGGGACACAGAAAAGAGCATGGAGCCCTTAAACTGGAAACTTTGCTTTTTGGAGGGGAACTATGTCAATAATCTATCTTGCGTGCTTACGGAGCAGTAGAAACAACCATGACAACTCAAAACCACTGACATTTGTAATGTGTTTGGACCTGATCATATGAGCTCTGGGGTGCTGTATATTTTATTTCATTCTTCTACTCCGTCCAAGAAGAAGAGGGATGTAGTTACTTTCTCACAAGAATCTTTATGGTTTGCACAGTCTATGCTGTCCATTTAGTTAGAACTCCATCGTTTGTTTTTAAAAATCTGAAGACAGTAATATGGTTTAAATTAAGGTTGATAAACATTTCATGGATCTCAATTTTTCTGTGAATCCCCAAACTTACAAAATGTCAGGAAACCCAATGCCCCAAGTTTAACTGTCCTTAGGAGAAAGACACTGCTTAGGAAATATAGTGGTAACTAACTTACTGTACCTGCTTTTCCCTTTCCTCCAGACACCCCAGATAAACCTTTGACTCCTTTGTCACCTGAATGAACAAAAAATAAAAAAATAAAAATAAAAAAAGATTTGAGAAGACACATCTCAAAAAGGCATATTTGGAAAAAAACATTTGAAATCTATTTAGTAATGTATTAGTTGTGTGCATTTGACAGAAGGACACTGACATGCTATTCTAGCAGTTGTGCCAAATCAAATGATCCACGATTAATTCTGGTGAATGAAAAGAAAGAGAAAACTTCAATAGCTGACTCAGTGATAGCTCGGGCTTCTTTTGGGTGGCAGGTGCCTGTATAATGCCCTTCATATGGATGTATCATGAGATGCTGAAAGCCCTCAGTAAGTCTGTGGGAATTCACTCAGCACCTTGCAGGATTACATCATGTAAAATTAAAATACCGGATAAGGCTGATTTGACAAAACCATGTGAATTTGCATGGCTGCAGTAAGCAATGCACACAGTTAGCAAACCGCTCTTTTGCTGAAGTTGGGGAGGGGACATTATTTTACTTCAGAATAAATGCATAGAAATTTGTTTCTTTTGTATTTTGATTATTTTTTCACATTTTGAAAAATCAACCAAGTGATCCATATGTAAGTGTATGTACTAATACAAAAAGATGTGTATACAGCTTTATTTCAAAGTCACTAATAATGATCTGAATCAGAAAACTGCCTGACTTTATCTAAAATTCATTTACTCTCTCTCCAGTAAATTAAATAGCACTTTTAGTTTGGAGAATTAATATTGAGCTGTGTTTGAAGTGTTTTGTAATTTCATACCATATATTTTTACATTATTTCTTTATTTTCATACGGCTATATTTTTCTCAAAGACATCAGGAGCATTTTAGTTCAAGATAACTGACTCTCTTTTGTAGAGAGAGATGGAAATTCTGGAAAATATCATAAAGCACCTAATACTCTATAGTGCTAAACCATGAATGTTTGGAGTCTCCTGCTCAGATACTGAAGAATATTTTAATGTATCTAGTTAAAGCTATGTTCTGAGGGTAAATTAATGCAGTTAGGGCTCAGGTAGGTTATTAATGGCAAACTAAGGGGTTAATTGGCAATGCACTAGCTTGCTGTGCAGTGACACCCCATGGGAATATTACTACACAACGCTGGAAGTCCCAGAGTGCAGCTTAGTGTACTATGATTTCAACTAGTAATAATAAGTCATACTCAGGACTTTCACTGCACTGCAGACATGTACACACAAGGTGTGTATGTACAGGAAGCTGGTATGTACAGCAAGGTTGATGTACAGCAAGCTGGTATGTACATTCTCACAGTAAAATGCCACGTGGAAGCCACAAATTACACCAATATAAATCCACAATAACACTACTGACGTCTTATCTTATGAAAATCAATAGTAGACATTGGCCTCCATTTCAAAAGTGACAAGTGATTTTGAGTGCAACAGCTCTCAGGTGCCTTATCTGAGATACTTGATATAGAGGTTTAATTTTCAGGGGGGAATGTTCGTTGTAACCGGGCCCCTTTAAAGTGTCTTAGATTAGTCACTAAAAAACTGAGGCATGGAAAAACACTGATCACTAATTTGAAGATCTTGGCTGTTGCTTGTAAGGAGACATATTAAATAATCACTTGTAAAGAATTTGCCCACAGCAAATTTTGATAATAAAAAATAGGGTACTTTGGCATCAGAGACCAGTTTCCCCAAATTTAAAATGACCTTTTCTATTTTTAACCTGGGATGCCAAAAATTCCTTCCCGTTGTCCACCATTCCCATTATAATTAATTTATTTCCCATTATAGCTTCATTATAGATATAAAGTAACGTAGTGTGATAAAATACACTCTTTTTTTTGTTTGGACTTAGCCTCTATTTTGAGACACCTTAAGCAATAAACGGAACCATAATAGCAGCAGCAGCATTTTCTTCCTTCTAGCTTGAATGACTTTTGCCTCTGGAAATAAATAAAAAAAACATTCTTATGGGTTATTTCCCCATTTCCTTCTAAACAGATTGTGTAATTCAAGCAAAGAGCTGGGTGGAGTTAAAAAGTTGGGGTCAGATTTCTGAAATTATGAAGGGATTTAAGAATGCAAGTAGGCACCTAATAGGATTTTGAAAAGCACCTTAGTAAGCTTTTTAAATCAGTGGGAGTTAGGCACCTTACATATTTGGGTTCTTTAAAAAATCTGACGGGATGTCAATCTGCATTTTTAGGTGCCTAAAGATTTTTGAAAATCTCTCCTTTGAAGTCAAAGTCTTCAAATGCTGTATGAATCTGGAGTCATTCCACTGAAGTCAATGGGGTGGGGAGAGATCTAAGATACCTTTCTGCTCCCTTGATCTTGTCTTGGAGCAGAAGGACTGGCTGGTCTCACTTAGGGCATGTCTACACAGCAGGGCAAAAGTCAAATTAATCTATGCAACTTCAGCTACATCAATTATAGAGCTGAGTCGAAATAGCTGAATTCAGCTTTTGATGCGGTCTACATAACAGGAAGTCGAAGGAAGAACACTCTGCCTTTGACTTCCCTTCCTCCTTGTGAAATAAGTAAGAAGTTCTCCAGCTCACCATTATTTCCAAATAATGGCTTGCTGTGTAGGTGTATTCTTTGTTATTTTGGAATATCGTCAGTGACTCTGAAATAATGCTGCTGTGTAGATATGCCTTCACAAAGGCTACAGCAGTCAGCTAGGGACCACTCCAATCTCTACCCAGCTCCAGCTTGTTCCTACACTTGGGAGCACACACTAGCTTTACTCCAATTGATATTCCTCCGGTGTCAGGGGAATCCCCAGCTGATATCTAAAGCAGCTTTCTATTCCCTTTGTGACGCTATCTTTATTCAGCCATGTCTCCCATGGAAACCAGTAGGAATTGATGTAAGAAAAGGCTGTAGGTTGAGGTTTAGTAATACAAAGCCAAAATTAGATGTGCTTTTTTTCTTCTTTTGCTTGCAAAGTCCATATATACCTTTCAGATTATTTAAACCAATGTTTCAGTGCTCCTTTGTCTTAAACACAAACAACGCTAGTGCTCAGAATCCACACACTATTAAAGCCAAGTGCATAGGTATTGTACTTTATGATTGATTGTTACAAACCATAGTAAATATTAAACCTCAGAGCACACCAGACAGTCATGTAGCTGAATCCAATGTCCTTTCTGCTGCAACCAAGGGAAATAAAAGTGTTGTTCCTTTCCCTGCTGCCTGCGTGGAAATTAAATTAAACTATATGAACAAGGAGGGCACGTGTATGTTTATTTGATGGATTTATACAGTAATCTATAACTATACGTGTATCGTTTATAGACAGGTGTGACAGAAATAATATTCATCCTCAACTAGGCCTCCTGAAGCAACTAGGAAAACTGAGGGCCTCTTCTCAAGCTCCTAGGCCATTCATTACATGGGTTAGTCAGACAGGTGAGTAGATGGAGAGGAGAGGGGGTTGGGAGGTGAGAACCAGAATGTTTATTGTCCTGGTCAGCATAAAGGCTAGGGCTGCTCCTACTTGCATGAGCAAGTGGTCAGTAATGAAAGTGATCAGTGATCTCTCCATCCCCCAAGTGGCTGAGCTCCCTCCCCGAAAACCAAATTACTTAGTCTGAGAGCCTGTCCCTTGTATATCAAGGTAGATTGCAACTGCACCTATCTGCATCCTAAAATCCTGTGAAATCTAGGTCTCCTACAAGGAGCTCATCCATGAATTGCACATTAATGTGGTTAGCCAGGTCCAGACATGAGGCAGCAGAATATTGACCCATGAGCACAGGCAGGCCCGCCAACAGAGGCAGTTGACCCGGGCCTGGTGATTCAAAGGGGCCCAGGGCTCTGACCACTGATCCTTTTAAATAGCTGCTGTAGCGGCATGCAGCATGATCTGGGCAGTTCTTAGAGTTGCCTGAGGAGGCAGGGGTGCTGTGTGGCATGCACCAGGTAGTGCTGGGTGTGGGGCACACCATGGGCCTGGTAACAGAAGGCTGACTTCCCTTTGCCCCACCCCTTCTGCCTGAGGTCTTGCCCCTTTCAGGAGCATGGAGCTGTCATCCCCCCCACACACCTTGCTTAGGGATCCGGTGATGTTGTCGGTCCCTGATCAGAGGCACTGTCTCCTGGGTGTTCCATTCACAGAAAAAAATTAGCAGGTGCTTAGCACCCACCAGCAACCAAGCTTCCCTCACTTCCCCCAGCACCTCCCACCACTGTGATCCCACTAATCAACTGCTCCCCCTCCCTCCCAGCTCCTCCCACTTACTGAAGATCAGCTGTTCTGCAGCATGCAGAAGGTTCTGGGAGAAAGAATGAGGGCTGGGGATGGGGTGTGCTGAGAGGAAGGGGCAGAAAGGGGTGGGGAAGAGGTGAGGGGGACAGAGCAGGAGCAAGAAGAGGTGGGGCAGGAATAGGGGATTGGGGAAAGGAGTGGAGGGGGATGAGACCTGGGTTGGGAGGGGGTTGAGCATGTGCCAGACAGAGAGGAAATCTATGTCAAGTCTCACAAGCCTCGGCTTTGAAAGTAATCAGGTAAAATCTTGGGCTCCTTGAAACTGATGGGTGTTTTTTCATACTGGTGCCAGGATTTCACCTTGGCTATGTCTGCACTGCAAAGTTAATTAGAAATAACAGCCGTTATTTCAAATTAACTTTAATAGCGTCTATACATGCAAACCTCTATTTTGAATTTAATTCGAAATAGTGGAGCCCTTAATTCGAATTTGGTAAACCTCATTCTACGAGGAGTAATGCCAAATTCGAAATGGCTATTTCGAATTAAGTGCTGTGTAGACACTTAATTCGAAATAGGGGGCCTCCAGCCCTTCTTAGGGAGCTCTGGTGGCCACTCTAGGCACAACCAGGAAAACTTACTCTCCTCTCCCCCAGCCCCGGAGCTGTTAAAGGGGTAGACCCTGGCCACAGTGCCTGTGCCAGCTCCAAGCCTGCCAGCCCAGAGCCAGCAGTGGCCACCGGGGCCCCTGACCCAGTGGCCCCAAAACATGAGCCAGCAAGCCACTGGCAGCCAGCCCTCCACCGCTCCCCAGGAGCAGTCTGCCAGCTCCCAGGAGCCTGACAGGGACTGGAGAAGGTGGGTGCCTTCCTGGCTCTGGGTGGAGATCATGGACCTTATTCAGGTTTGGGGGGGATGCCTCCAACGTCCATGATCTCTGCACTAGATGGAGGAATGAGGCCGTCTATGGCAGAATAGCTGCCAGCCTGGCCACCTGGTTTGCATGAAAATCAAGTTGGTCCGGTGAGACCCCCAACCCTGAGCTCTGAGCTTCCCTTCCCCCTTCTTCCTCTTGCTTCCTCCTTCCAGCTCCCTCCTCCCAGATTTCCCCCTCCCCTCTTCCACCCTCTCCCACCTCCTTTTCCCAGTCTCCCCAGAGGTTCATTCCCTTCCCCTCAGTTTTGTTCAATAAACCCAGTTTCTGTTTTTGAACATACGTGTCTTTTATTTGACACCAGGAAGGGGGGCTAGGGAGGGGTAAGTGGAAGGACGTGAGGGAGGAATGGGTCACGAGCCACCAGTGGGGCCCTCTCCCTCAGGGCCTCCTGGATCCTGACAGCCACCCGATGGACCTCCCAGATGGCAGCCTGCAGCAAGTGCAGCCGGGTTGATGGCAACGACCCCATGAGACGCACCGGTGTGCCCAGGGGCAGCTCTGGCTCATGTGGCCGAGTGCTGTGGTATCCCAAGTTCAGGCACTCAGGGCACTCCAAGACAGGACTGCTTTGCTGTCCCCCATCTAGGCAGACAAGCAAGCGGGGAACCCTGAGAACTGTCTGTCCGGGGTGGAGGTAGGGTCCCTTTAAGCATGGAGCTCAGTTAGCCTCAGGCAGCAGCCCCACACACTAAGTCCTAACCTGATGCCCTGCCAGCACTGGTTCCGGCCAGTCTTAACTTTGGCTCAGGGTCCACTCAGTGTGGATGAGCTATTTCGAAATAGCAAAAGGCTATTTCGAAATAGTTTTTGTGTATAGATGCGTTATTTTTAATTAGCTTAATTCGAATTAACTATTAATGAAGTTAATTCGAAATAGCGCTGTCGTGTAGACATACCCCTTGTGCTTTTTATTATGTAATGAGTCTAGTCAAATCTGAAACGTGCCGGTAAGTGGTAGAATATGCACACACCAGACTGTATCAACAACCCCAATTAGCTGTGGACATGTAGTTGAGGAACATAAATCAAACATTATTTGAATCTGAATTATTTCTACCTTAGAGCTGTAATTCTTAAAAATATATAAATCATATCATAGTTGAATATGTATCTTGAAAAAAAATAGTCATATGAAACACATAAATTACCTTTTCCACCAATTGGACCAATTTTCCCAATCATCCCCTGATCACCACTATCCCCCACCGTTCCTTTGTTTCCTGAAAAGGAAAGCAATGCAAAGAAGGTGAATGGTTTTACCTGTTGACAGGACACTGTTTAATTCTTTGGATGATTGGTTACTTTTTTAAGGAGTACAAGTAAAATCAGCCAGTGTGTGTTATGGGTCCTGTTCTGTCCCAATCTACAGGGGATATGAGTTTGTGACATCCCCACTAGAGAGCTTTAGCTCTGGAGTAGCTCATGCTGTTAGTTCTGAACATTCCTGATGTGTTGGGCAAATATTGGGCTCTATATCCTTCTTGCCAATCTCTGCAATTGACAAGTTATTAGCAGCCATCAGAAATGTAACTTTCATACTGGGGGGGAAAATATTTAAACAAGATTCCCTTTGATTTTTTACAGGGGATCTCCTATTTTTTCAACTCTAGCTGAGTCTCATTGGCCTAGAATTTTAAATGTATTCAGGGATTAGTCTGTTCAGCATTGCAAGGCCTATGTGTCTGGACATAGTAGGATGACTGCTAATAGATGGTTCCCACCTCTAGTACAATGGAATAAACAGCATGACATTTCAAAGCTTGTTGTCCTTTTAAAACTCTCAATTGATATGCCCCGAGGCATCATCCTTTATAATGAAAATACAGATTAAAAACATTTTAAATGATTCATATATTAATTATACTACACAGTTAATCCATAGCCAAGGATAACTGATAGTTTGACAAGTATTTCTTTGATTTCTCTTACTGGATCCAATTCTGTAATCCTTACAGAATACAGAGGCACATGGACCACTGATGAGGGAGAGTGAAGTCTGCTCTACAGCATTATCTGAGAGCCAGCTAGGTTTTAGCTGTTGCAGTAGAGGCACATGGTTTTACCTTCAAAGGTCACAGGTTCAATCCCTTTTGCCATTGACCAGGGTCAGTCGTCTTTATACTGAGTTGCGGTAAAGCCAAGATTGCCAAAGGTGGACTAGTATTTTTGCTGCATGTCACTGCAGGATTTTAATGGTGTACAGAGGCTGATGATAATATATGTACCTTTACTCTCACAATTGCTTTATTTCGCAAATTGTCTAGCTAAATTATAAGATCCTAATTCTGTGGGCTCTCCATGTGCGCGTTTGAGTTTAATGCCACAGAAACATTTAATAAGCACACGTGTTAACTGATCCCTTTCCTTCTCATCTGCTCCAGTCACTATTTGATTATTTGAAGAAATGTAACATATGGGCCGGTGCAGCACATGTAAATAAAGAATTAGAAGCTGTATTAATATAATAGCTAGTAAATAGAATTTTAAAATGTTCTCGCTATAAAACAGTGCTGCTGAATAGCATCCTGAAATACTTAGCCCATTGCTAAATGGGGGAATGAATGTGTGAATGCATCAGTATTGCAAAAACAGCTGGTTAAACTATGAGATGGGGCTCCCAAAAAACCTTATTCTAAACTCTGTAATTAGCAGCACTTTCCTTTGCCTTAGAATACTGTTGTACTGTTCATTATCCAAGGAAAGGGTGTGTCTAATAGAGCAGAGTACTGAGTGTCTTTGGCTCTGGTCCCAGTTTAGACAGCAACTTGCACTTTGACCGTAGGTAATTCACCTAGTCTCTCTGGTCCAGATCCCTGAAGATATTCAGGTTCCTACTTCCCATTGATTGATCCCCCATTGTAGAGGATCTGGGCCTCTCTATCAGTTTGCTCATCTGTAAACATGAAAATTCCATAGACATTGGCTTCCGTTGAGATAAAAGTCAAGATTTATTGATTTAGAGCCTCTTAGCCTAGGTTTCACCTCAGACATTATCAGGCCCGGCCAAAGAGTGGGTGGGTCCCAAAATAATGCTGAGCTACATGGCTGTGCGGCTCCTGACTGGGTGGGTGGAGCTGGGAACTGGGTAGCAGGAGGCCCTGAATGCTTGGGGCCCAAGGAGACCGCCTCACTCGCCTTGCCCAAAGGTGTTATTTGACTCAGGGGGCAATAAAACCATGTTGTTAGTCAGAATATGAACTCAGGATATGTATTGTTACATGTAACTTTGAACAGTCCTCATCAGAGCTAAATGTGAATCCCTCCATTATGGCGATGTCATTTCAGACATGTTTCAATTTTTCCTCTCATTCACATTCTGAAGAGGAGATGAAATTAAGCCCAGGTCACTTTTGATCAACTAGCCTTGAGACTGAGATGTGCATATGTGATCTGATCATCTACAATCTTCCAAACCTCAGTCATGATGAAGTCAGCAGTAGAAACTGATTGGCTAGTCACATGACTTCTTTCAGTCAGTCATGAGCTGTGACTTTCTTATGGTATATAACAGCAATAGCAGTACCTATATTAATAGTAATTCTGGCATATTGTTAGGTTTAATCAATTCATGTTTAGAAAATATTATGAGATCTCTTGGTACAGCATTAGTCCAAAGTATTAAGCATTATCATTACTAGGAATTGGCATATTGTTCTGTTTTATTTGTGTTAATATGCCTATATCAGTACTATCAAAATTATTGCACATACCTTTTGGTCCTTTGGGGCCTACTTTTCCATGTTTTCCAATCTCCCCTTGATCTCCTTTTTCACCTTCATCCCCTTAAAAACATTAAATAAAACATCATGCTGCAGCTCACACAGTGCAATAACATTATCTATCATGTGTTTCTCCAAGAGTAAAATGGATTGGCTGATACTGCTGGCTTTTTTAGTTTCCATTCTGAAGTTACAGTGGGGTATGTATGTGACAAACTTCAGAGATCAGGCTCAGCTGGTATCTGAGCAGCTTCAGGAAATGCTGCAATACATTTTGCTTTGAAAAGCCTTCCCATCATAATTACAGTGACACTCCCTTCTGCCTCTAGACCTCCCACCCCCCAAAAACAAAATACAACAAAGGTCTATCCCAAGCAGAGAGGAAAGGGAGAAATACCACAAAGTGCACTGGGACCTTTACTGTAGCTAGTGATTTTATGTGGAAGGCATTTATGAACATCAGTGCTAAAGCCCCTGCAAGGTTCATCCTCTCCCACCCCAACAGGTGGAATGCAGTGCAGAGAAGCACTTGCCTGCAGGCTCCACCCACATTGCTCCCATTGGCTGGGAGTTGTGGACAATGGGAGCAGTAGGAGGTGGTGCTTGCAAGCCTGCAAAGCCACCTGTGTCCTCTCACAGAAGAGGACATAAAAACTACTTTAAGTAGGTAAATGGATAACTGCAGAAATTGGAATGACGCAAACCATAGATCTCCCAAGTCAACCCATCAACCCTCGGTGGGTGCTGAATGTGAGTGTGAATATAACATTTGTATTTTGCAAATACTCCCACACATGACTTTGAAATTTGCCTGCAGCGAAAGTCAACAGCAGCAAGTTCCTTGGACTTCACTTCTATAGCATGCAGATTTCCCAAATGAGACCAAGGCCCCATTGCACACAGGGTGCTGTACATACATTAGTAAGAGACAGCCTTCAAGGAAAGAGTTTACACTGTAAGGCAGAGATGGGGAACCTACAGTCCCCAGGTTGGATCCAGCCTGCAAGATTCAGGGTTCCTCCCTGCCACAGAGGAGCAAGCTACCTCTGGTGCTATAAACCCAGGGTGAGTTTCCTAGCTTTGAGGCCATTGCGATCTGGAGCACAAACGCTAGCTCCCTGCTGCAGGGGGAAGCAGTGGGGAGCTGGTGCTAAAGCCCCTGCAAGGTTCACCTTCCCCCCCCCCCTCCAGCAGGCAGAACAGCAGTGCAGAGAAGCGATTGCCTGTTGGCTCCACCCACATTGCTCCCATTGGCTGGGAAGTGCAGACAGTGGGAACAGTGGGAGGTGGTGCCTGCAAGCACAGGATAGTGCAAAGCCACCTGTGTCCTTTCCCAGGAGCTGTGCCAGGTAAGCACACCAATCCCCTGCTAACCTCCTGCACTCTACCTGCCACACAGACGCCAGACCTCCAGCCTGCTCCTGCACCTATGTTCTACTCAGAACCCACACACCACCCCACTCCCCAGTAACCCCCTCCCACTCACTGAAACCCAAATTTTTGTTTCTACCCCAGAGACCAGGGGACCCCACAAAATCTATTAACTCTGGGCCACGAAAAGAGTTAATTCAGACCTGGGAGAAGACCTGATTCTCAACACACACACCACCACCCCGGGTCTGGAGTGCAAGGGGAATTCTAGTATCTCAAGCTGCATGAGTGAGGTGAGTGTCTCGCTCTTTTTTCCTGCTTCTCACTTGGGAGTCAGGCCAGTGTGTGTGGTCCCTGACTGATTTTTCTGTGAGTAAGTGTTCCCTGACCCAAAAAAGTTTCCCCACCCTTTCTAACTGGACAAGGCAGACAAATAGTAGCAAAAAAAAATCTCATTTTACAGATGGAAACCTGAGGCACCAGATGAGTTGCTCAAAGTCACATAGAAAGTCTGGGGCAGAAGTAGGCTTTGAACTCATACCTCTAGAGGCCCAGTCTTGAGCAGGAAGAAAAGAAAAGAAAAGAAAAGAAAAGAAAAGAAAAGAAAAGAAAAGAAAAGAAAACAATCCTACAACAGCAACCAAAAACTTCTCTTCTGATGTGCATAGCTACACATAAAAATGGAAAAAAATATAGACTGTCTTGTTAATGATAGGAAGGTCAATAATGCAAACAGCAAATGAGCCAAATGAAAATGTGAGAATCAAGCTGGGAAGTTGGGCCCTACTCTGATCTCACATTATCTGTGTCTGAACAATACCTGATGGTGCCAAAATCAAAATGAAGTTTGCATTTTCTCTATATGAGGCAGGCTTGGTTCTGTGAATAAAGTAGTGTTGAGACTAGCTTTGACAGGATGGATGTTACGCTTTGGGACTCTGGTGACTTATGCTGGCAGCCAGACTCATTAGCTCAAAATGAGGAAAATAAAAGGTTGAGTGTCAAACTGAGATTAAAGTGAGAACATCTGCTGGAGGGAGGGACAGGAACTTCTGGGGATCAACAGCCTGGGAGGAAATATGGTTGAGGAATGTGCTAAACTATCAGTAAGAGCGGCAAGCAAGTACAGTCATGCCCATTGATTTAATTAATTATTTAGATAGCAGAATAAAAGCAACCCCCCAACTCACTCCTAAAGTGAAAAGTCTCAGGCTACGTCTACACTACAAGTTTTCTCGGCAAAATATGCAAATGAGAGGCTCATTTGCATGAGTCACAATCTCATTTGCATATTTTCTGCCGATCCATTTTTGCGCTGGGGTTTTCGTGCAAAAACAGGCAGCGTGGATGTTTCTTTTTTGCGCAAAACCCCGTTTTTCTGCAAGATCCGATCTTGCGGGAAAAGGGTTTTTTGTGCAAAAAGGTGCATAAAAACCCCAGTGCAAAAACAGATTGGCAGAAAATATGCAAATGAGATCATGACTCATGCAAATGAGTCCCTCATTTGCATATTTCCTCGTGGAAAGCAAGAGCTATTATTTTGAAATAACCAGTCCATTATTTTGAAATAATGAGCTTGGTAGTGTGGACACTCCACTTGTTATTTCAAAATAAGCCCTCGTGTATACCAGGGCTCGAAGACTAACTAATCTGTTAGTCTCCAAGGTGCCACTTGACTCCTTGTTGTTTTCACCCCTAAAGGATGATTTTGCACAAGAGCCTGTAATACAAATGCTGTGTGGAGACCTGGGTAGGGATTATATTTATTTACATAAACATTTTTTTTATTTTTAAAACCAGTTGCAACAAATGAATACAGAAACCCCATGGAGTTCAATTAGCAAATAATGGACCATTGAACAACTTTTATATTGAAGATCTTTGCAGAGATTCTCCGAAGGTGCTTCATAAAAATAATACAGGGTATGTCTACACTACCACCCTAGTTCGAACTAGGGTGGTAATGTAGGCAACTGGAGTTGCAAATGAAGCCCGGGATTTGAATTTCCCGGGCTTCATTTGCATAAAGCCGGGCGCCGCCATTTTTAAATGTCCGCTAGTGTGGACTCCGTCCCGCGCGGCTACACGCGGCACGGACTAGGTAGTTCGGACTAGGCTTCCTCGAGGAGTAACGGTAGTTCGGACTAGGAAGCCTAGTCCGAACTACCTAGTCCGTGCCGCGTGTAGCCGCGCAGCATGGAGTCTGCACTAGCGGACATTTAAAAATGGCGGCACCCGGCTTTATGCAAATGAAGCCCGGGCAATTCAAATCCCAGGCTTCATTTGCAACTCCGGTTGCCTACATTACCATCCTAGTTTGAACTAGGGTGGTAGTGTAGACATACCCATAGATACATACCTGTGAGGTAGGCCCTTTCAAAATCCAGATCAGCCTTTGGGTCCAATACTGGAGCTAGTGGGAATGTTGGCATTATTTGTATTGTGGCAGTGTCTGGAGGCCACCAATCAAGCATCATGGCCCCACTGCACTACCCACTGTGCATGCATAAGAAAAGATGGTCTGTGCTCTATAGAATCCTCATCATTGTCATTAGCTGGTACTTTTCCCCAGTCCACTCAAAGTGTGATAGAAGCCACAAAGGTTTGTTCTGTATCAGAAAAACTAATGAGCAGCATGTATTCAGAGTTCTGAGCTGTTAGTGGTTTAACAATGATAGGAGGGGGGGAGGGGAGAGCACTTGACTAAGAGTTGCCAGCAATTCATTATGTGACTTGAGGTGAGTAAGTTCAATAAACTGTGCCTTAGTTTCCTCCTCTAGAAAATGGGAAATATGATATTTGCCTTCATTTGTAAAGTGCTTTGAGATTATAACAGCTGAATGTTAATATTAATTACTTTCCATGCCATTCTCCCTGCTAATTAATTCGTAGATGAGCTATTGTGAATCAATGAAGGCTTCAATGAGGAAGTAAGGACAAACAGCTTATGAGTTGTACTCATCATTTCTTTAGAAATACATATTGCTTCAAACCCATTCATCATAAAATGTAAGATAAATGCTGCGTTATGATTCATATATTGTTTCCTCATTTGCCTATTGTATGTGGGGCTGCCACATACTGTGAATGCCATGCAGCTGTAGCTGGGTTGGTCCCAGGATATTAAAGAGACAAGGTGGGTGAAGTGATATATTTTACTGGACCAACTTCTGTTGGAGAGAGAGAAGTTTTTGAGTCACAAAGTTGTTCTTCAGATCTGGGAAAGAAACTCCCAGCATCCAGACGAAATGTGAGGTGGAACATATTATTCAGCATGTTAAGTTGGTAGTACATATTGTAAGACACTTTTTCAAGTAGAGCTGTCCATTAGCACCTCTGCAGTCAAAGGCCAAAACAAGGGGGCTAGTGGGTTGTACTAAGCCATAAATCTGGTGTACCTATTCAATCCATGATTATTAGTAGTTAGCAGAGTTATGAATTTAAGTCCTCCACTTCTTCTCACTCTGCTTCAGAGTTATGAATTTAAGTCCTCCACTTCCCCTCACTCTGCTTCAGTTATGAATTTAAGTCCTCCACACTTCCCCTCACTTTGCTTTTGAAAGTATTGCACAGGCTTCCTGTTCCCATGTGAAGTCTTAAGGGATGCTGCTCTCTTGTGGCTTCCTATTGTATTGCAAGGACTGGGACAGATGCATTTCTTTAAACGAGCAAGTCCTTCATCATTTCTTGTGATTCCAGGCCACCTGCATATTTTTATCCACATACCTTATTTCAGCAAGTACCTTAGGGTATGTCTACACTACAAAGTTAATTCGAACTAACAGCCGTTAGTTCGAATTAACTTTGATAGGCACTACACATACAAACAGCTAGTTCGAACTTAATTCGAACTAGTGGAGCGCTTAATTCGAACTAGGTAAACCTCATTCCATGAGGACTAACGCCTAGTTCGAATTAAGTAGTTCAAATTAAGGGCTGTGTAGCCACTTAATTCGAACTAGTGGGAGGCTAGCCCTCCCCAGCTTTCCCTGGTGGCCACTCTGGGCACCACCAGGGAAACTTGTCTGCCCTCCTCCCGGCCCTGGAGCCCTTAAAGGGGCATGGGCTGGCTACGGTGCCCGTGCCAGGTGCAAGCCTGCCAGCACCCAGCCAGCAGACACTGCACATGGCACAGCACGAACCAGCTACCCGCTGCCACCCAGCCCTCCGCCTCTTCCTGGGACCAGGCTGGCTGCTCCCGGGAGCTTGTCTGGGACCGCAAGAGGCGGGCGCCCGCCTGGTCTAGTGCAGACATCATGAACCTCGTCCACGACCTCCGCACTAGGCACAGGAAAGTGGCCGTTTAGGGCAGGAGAGCTGCCAGCCTGGCCACCCGGGAGCAGGTTTGCATGAAAATCAAGGTGGTCCACTGAGACCCCCGACCCTGAGCCCTGAGCTTAGAATGTCCGTACTGGGTCAGACCAAAGGTCCATCTAGCCCAGTAGCCTGTCTGCCAACAGTGGCCAACACTAAGGACCCTGGAAGGGATGGACCGAAGACAATGACCAAGCTATTTGTCTCATGCCATCCATCTCCAGCCTTCCACAAACAGAGGCCAGGGACACCATTTCTACCCCCTGGCTAATACCACTCCATGGACGCAACCTCCATGACTTTATCTCACTTCTCTTTAAACTCTGTTCTAGTTCTAGCCGTCACAGCCTCCTGCAGCAAGGAGTTCCACAGGTTGACTATTTGCTTTGTGAAGAACAACTTTCTGTTATTTGTTTGAAGCCTGCTACCCATTAATTTCATTTGATGTCCTCTAGTCCTTCTATTATGGGAACTAATGAAGAACTTTTCTTTATGCACCCTCTCCACACCACTCATGCTTTTATAGAACTCTATCATATCCCCCCTCAGTCTCCTCTTTTCTAAGCTGAGAAGTCCCAGTCTCTTTAGCCTCTCTTCATATGGGACCTGTTCCAAGCCCCTGATCATTTTTGTTACCCTCCCCTCTCCCACCCTCTCTCTTCCCCTCTCCCACCTCCTTTTCCCAGTTTCCCTGAGTTTTGTTCAATAAATAGAGTTTCTATTTTTGAACACACGTGTCCTTTATTTTGTACATCAGGAAGGGGGGCTAGAGAGGGGTAAGTGGAAGGAGGTGAGGGAGGAATGGGGTACGAGCCCCCGATGGGGAGGACTGGGGTGGCTCTGTGGGCTTCTCGGGGTGGAAGCTCTCCTGAAGCCCCTTGATTGACCCCCCCTCTGGATGGCAGCCTGCGGCAAGTGCAGCTGGGCTGATGGCCGAGTGCTATGATGTGCCGAGTGTGGGCACTCAGGGCACTCCAAGCCAGGACTGCTTTGCAAGCAGGGAACCCCTGAGAACTGTCTGTCCGGGGTGGGGGTCGGGACCCTTTAAGCACAGCCCTTGGCTAGCCTGAGGCAGCAGCTCCACGCTCTAAGTCCTAACCTGATGCCCTGCCGGCACTGCTTCCGGCCAGCCTTAACCTCGGTTCAGGGTCCACTCAATGTGGACATGCTAGTTCGAATTAGCAAAATGCTAATTCAAACTAATTTTTAGGTCTAGATGCACTAATTCGAATTAGCTTAGTTCGAATTAACTAATTTGAATTAAGTTAGTTCGAATTAGTGCTGTAGTGTAGACATACCCTTACAGCTTTATGTTCACATCAGAGAGGGGCTTGAAATCACAACTCTGAATTGGGAGCAGAACATCCTACTCTTTTTCTTTGTACAGCAACGTGAGTGTACATGTTGCTTTACAGAAAAATAAGACTGAATCCTTGCCCCAAGGAGCTAGGAGTCCAGGATCTAGATTCTTAGCTGTTGTTGGTATTCATTGATGGAGGCAAAGGTGGCTGTGTGGTTGGTGCAATTTTATCCCAATTAACAGACTGTTTCCTTTATACTATGGTTGCCCAGAAGTTATTTACTTCGACCCCTAAGTGTTGGTACCTGTTCTGGGCAGGGGGCTCAGACACTGGTTGAAAGGAATGGGGGGAAGGCACACAGGCTTGGGCCCCCACCCAGGGCAAGTGTAGGGTTTGCTGTGCTCCCCATAGCTGCCAGCATGGTTCTCCCTGATTTGGCTCCAGCTGGAGAGGAGAGTGGCTCGGAGCTGCAGCTTCACTATGGTAAGAGCAGGATAGGTTGCTGTGAGGAGCTGTGATGGACCCTCCTCCTGCCCTGGGCAAGGAGCCCAAGAAGCACCTGGGAAGCTCCACAAGTCACATACACACATCCTAGCCAGGCCACCGAGGAGCCCAGCAGGAGATCTGGGAGGAGTCCCAATGGACCATCTCTCTGCCTGTGATATGGGAGGGGAAGGGCTGAGAGCAGCCACTAGCTGTGTCCCTGCCCAGCGAAGAATACATAGAGGGTGTACAATTCCACTTGGGTTCCCCACAGCCACCCATCCGGATTTCCCTGACCAGGGTCCAGAGAGGGGGCTGCTTTGGAGCCTCGGTCTGGCCCCCAGTGTAGTGCCTTGCAAATCTGTGGATAATTTTTGTTGATCGTGGATTGGATGTGGCTACACATCCATTCAGGGCTCTAGGAATGAGGTTAAAAAATTAGCAGTCCTGAGAATATGGCTTAAGCACTACCAATCAATAGAGCCATTGTGCAATTTAAAGGGACATTGACAATATAGAAATAATATTTAAAAAGGAAAAAAATCATTTTATTTCATGTTCTCCTCTCTCTCTTTTCCCATTCCTAATTAGTAGATAGAAGCCCAATTATATCTATTCAAAGTTTAAAGAACTCCTAGTGAATATCCATTGACTTCAGTACAGTTACTGCTGACTAGGACTGGCTGGAAAGCAATCATTCTATTTTGCAAAAAAAATTCAAAGTTTCTGAAAGGTTTGTTTGTTTGTTGCACATCAGGATAAAAATGACACACTAGAAAATATGTTTGAGGAGGAGAGAAACCTTCTTCCTGCCCCAAAAAAACATCTCTCCCCTCCCCCCACCCACCAAAAAATACACACAAAAAAGAGAGCGAAACTTGGGCATATGGTCGCCTAGGTGGGGGAAGGCAGAGCCTTACCAAAATGCCAGACATAACCTCACCCTCACTCTGCCCCCAGAATGCCTGCTGTAGGAGTTCTGGGGGTGGAGTATTGATGCTTCTAGCACCCATTCTCCCGGTGCTCCAGTAGTTACTGGACTATAGCATGGAGGTGTCTTTTCTCTCCCTAGCTCTCTCCCCACCCTATGAATATTTATTATCTATACCAAATGGAAAAGCTCCAAGTGGAGAGATTGACTCAATGGCCCTGTGGATGAGGCACTTGCCTGAAATGTGGGAGATTCGGGCTGAAGATCTGACCCCAAATCAGGCAGTGCAGCATAGGGATGTTAACTATCGCTTAACTCACTAATCAAGTAGTCAACAAGGGCTCTTACTACATTTAGGGTGCATCCTCTTTCGAAAGAGGAATCCAAATGAGGGAAATCGGAAATGCAAATGAAGTGCTGATTTAAAAATCTTGCGCTTCATTTGTATAATCTCTTCTGATTGCTTTTTCAGAAGAGATTTTTTTTTAAAAAAAATGAAGGTGAGATGGGGTTCTTTAAAAAAAACCTTTTTTCAAAAGAACCCTGCAAACCTAATTTTTTCAGGAATAAGGGTTCTTTCAAAAAACTTTTTTTTTAAAGAACCCCATCTAGACTGCTTTTTTTCTTTCGAAAAAATCTCTTCTGAAAAAGTGATTAGAAGAGATTATACAAATGAAGTGTGAGATTTGTAAATCAGCACATTTGCATTTTTGATTTCCCTCATTTGCACTACACTTTCGAAAGAGGAATGAAGTCTAGACGCACCCTTAAAGTGCAGAGCCGCAGCTTTTAAGCCTGCTTTCCCCAGCACCAGCTCCTCCCCCCCCCCACTTTGCTGCCTCTGATACAGAGGCAGCAGAGGGTGGGGGGAGGACTAGTCGAGTAGTTACTTGACTACTTGATTAGTCGCTTAATCCCTAGCACGGCAGGTCTCCCACATGCCAGGTAAGGGCTCTAATTAGGCTATTCTACAGTCTCTATCTCTTTGGTTCCACCTGGAGAAACCTATTTTAACAAATCAGTATGTTCCAATGAGAAATTCCTAACAGCGCCACTCCTGATCTCCGTGAGGATCCATAGGACCGATCCAAGGCTAGTATTGACTTTATTAGCGCTATGCTGAGAAACTGGGCCTCTAGGTGGGATTTTTTTCATAAATAATAGAAAAAACATTTATCCATGTACCTAATTCTTATGATGTTGGTCCACGGACTCGTGATTTACATTGGTCTGCATGGGGAGCCAAACTTTTGTTGTTACATTAAATGTAAAACTAGTATAAGTGTTAAGAGAATCCTGCCATTCATATTCTGAGTTTATAGATACCGCTTCATCCATGTAGATACTCTGTAAAAAGAATGCATGTTTACTATCTCTGGTGTACGGCAGAGAGAAAGAGACATCCCAAATTGAATTAAAATAACTTTTGAAATGAAAGGTCTTTTAGTTCAAACATGTGAGGCACTGATAGGGAACACTTATTATGGGTTAGGACAGCCTATGGGATGCGGTAAGTTCGTTTATATATTCAGCAGGAAAAGAGGACAGTGGCAGGTCTGGTTTCTAACAGAGTTTGAAATTTTCCAGAAAGAGACTTGTGTGAGCTCACTTATTAAGGCTGAGAGATGGACAGCAGTATCAAACTACAGTAAATGTTACTTTGAAGCACTGACCCATGTCAGAGAGTTTACAAGCAACATTTGTCAGAATAATTAAAGGAAAACATTAAAAAGAAAAAACAAACATTACCACAAGGAAACTCCCTGTGTCCTTCTTCAGATTTCATGCCAGTCCAGATTCTCATCCTGGGCCCAATCCAACTCCCTTTGAACTTCCTGGAAAATCTCCCATACACTTTATGGGACTTGGACTGAGACCTATTTAGAAAGCTGACATGGTGTAGGGCTAGACCTAAAGAAACACTGAGTGCCTCCAATAGAAGTCAAAACTAGCTGTAGGTACAGTGCTCTTTTGAAATATCAGGTCCTCAGTACTTATATAGTGAAGCTAGGAACGAGGTGTATAGATAGTTCGGAATGGCTTGCTAGTTCGAACTATCTAGCCCGTGCCGCGTGTAGCCGCGCGGCACGGGGTTCGAACAAGCCGGCATTTAAAAATGGCGCCAGCTGGCTTATGCAAATGAAGCCCGGGAAATTCAAATCCCGGGCTTCATTTGCAAGTGCGATATGCCTACATTACCCCGCTAGTTCGAACTAGCGGGGTAGTGTAGACATACCCTTCGTCTGAGTTGGCAAGCACTCAGGACCTGGTTCCTTGGACCCTACTAGAGGCCTGCGTCAGAGTGCAGGTCCCACTGTCATTTTGCAGTGTGGACACAGCGCAAGCCATAGGCCCAAGTCCAAAGGTCTGCTTACTGCAGCAGAGATACATTAGCACAGCTGCGCTACCCAAGTCTAGCAACTGTAAACCTAAGTTTACAGTGTAGGATGAACACTCAAGCATAAGCTTGGAAACATTAAGTGCACAAGTCTGGGTCCCAGAGACTCAGCTGTGTAGACATACCTTCAAGTTAAAAGATCTAGGTTCTATTTCTGATTTTCCCTGCATCACTATTTGATTAGGGTCAACTCTCCTGGCCAGATCCTGAGCTCATTTTTACTGGGGTAGTCCTGGAGTGCTGAATTTGACCCTTCTTGCTCCAGTTATCCTGCATGTACAATACTGATAATCTCTATGTTTGTAAAATGTTTAGAGATCCTCTAGTGAAAAGCTCTGCAGAAATGCAAAGTCTTACTGAAAACATTAAATATTGACATTAACATGTTAGTTTTCCCCCACATACCAGGTGACAAGGTGCTCTAGAAATACAATACCTAGACAGGTCTATATCAATATATTTTTCTGTACAGTAAGAGCAGTCACCAGTGTTGTTATTGGTGGTCTCTAGTACTGCTGCCCATCTCATCCTAAGTAACTTTTGCTTACACTATTCTGTTTCTGGCAAGTTTCAGTCTCTGTCAGAAACGAGGCCTGCTGCTGTCCTATGGTGTGTCTAGACTACAGGGTTTTTTCGACAAAAGTGGACTTTTGTTGACAAAACTATATCTGCGTCTACACTACCGCCCAGTTCTGTCAACATAATGTTGACAGAACTCTGCAGTTTTGTCAACGGCGGTAAACCTCATTTTACGAGGAATAACTGTCGACAGAAGGCGTTATTGCATCTACACTGTCCTTTGCGTCTACACTCTTATGTCAGCAAAGCGGCTTGCTTTGTCGACAGAACTGGCTGTAGTCTAGATGCTCTTTGTCGACAGTATCTGTCAAAGCCTCTGTCGACAAAAGCCTGTAGTCTAGACACAGCCCTAGTGAGGTGATAAGAAACATAGACATAGGGCCATGAAAGCAAGGAGAAGAAACTTGCACCCGATATACTGGAAAAGGAGAGTAAGTAGGGGGTTCAAATAGGATTTCATGTAATCAGATTGGCACAATTTAGTGGCCTAATGTTATAAGGACTAGAAGAGGGCACGGGGGAGGGGGGAAGGGCAAGATAAAGATAAAAGCTTACAACTGTCAGGAGGGGAGAGTATAAGGGTCTGACTGAGAGTGCTAACAGTCTGGACACAAAGAAAAGGTCAGGTCTTTGAGGAAGAAGTGACAGGATTTGGATGTAAGTGGCATGGGAAAAGAAGGAGTTCAAGATTACCCCTGGAACCACGATGCATTTACCAGTGACAGAAAGTGAGGGGAATGAAGAGGGTCACAAAAAAAGACCAGTTCTGTTTTGGCCAGGTTAGGTATAAGTTGATCGTTTGACATCCAGACTGAGACTGGAGAGAATGAGACCTCACAGAAATGGGAAGCAAGATTTGTGGACCCTCAGTTCAGGAAGAAGAGGAAGAGGCCAAGGATGGAAGTTTCTGACTCTTCCATGGTGAATAGGAGAGGGGAGGGGATATTGAAAGAATCCTTGGACCCAAGAGAATACAAGACTGTGAAAACTGAAAGAGGCTGAAGTTCCCTTTAAAGTGTTGGTGGTGGTGGTGAGGTGTGTGTGTGTGCGCGCGCGTGCACACTGTCTGGGAAATGTCAGTTTCTTTGTCTCCTCAGATAGGGATGTCAGGAGAGTAATAAAGTAGCCTAGTGTACACTGGCTGTAAATGTGCTTTAAGGATCCTCTCTGTATATTGTACTCTCACAACATTTTTTCTTCTGTGTACCTTTTACTGATGATGCATAAACAACCACATCAATCTGGAAACCACATTCCACTAATAACAGTATTGAGCACAAGTCCTGTTTGGAGGCTAATTGCTCTAACTAGATGAAACTTGGATTGTTTAATTCAGAGATTTGTGCAAATTTTATCCTGGATTCTTTTCATATAGGGTTGTACCCATTGGGATTTGCTTTGGGCTGAAGGCTTCCGTGAAACCAAATGAGAATCAGTAGGATTTGCATTGCTTCTGTCTGGGACAGATGCAAGGTCCCACTTTTTCCTCCAAAAGGACTAACTTTTGTTGCCTATTATGTATGTAGTTGAGGTAATCTTCCCCCTTTGGGGATCAGTCAAAGCCAGGAACTGGCCCTCGTCTTACAGTTTTTAATGCTGAATAATAATAACCTATTTTTTCAAAATGGGGTAGTAATGTTGGATGCATGAATTTTAGGGTGTACAGTTTACAGCACCTCAATCTAATTTTCAGGGGGGGTGTTTGCTCCCAAACAGAATATCAAAATCACTAATCACTTTGTTCAAATACTTACAGAAATTTTGGCTCAATGTACAGAATTCTGTAGCAAGGTAATAATCTGCTGTGATATTTTATAGAAGAGCTTGGAGATTCTATAGAGAAGTCAACAAATGAAATTCTATAGGTTTATTCAAAACAAACTCTGTAAAACCCTATTAGAATTTATCTGGGATGAAACCTTTTCAGAAAGGTGGGACCAGACTGCAGTAATATTGAGCATGAGTTCATCAAAAGGATTAAAACTGAGTTTCAGGTTAGAGAGGAACTGGAAACCAGTTGAAGTTTCCCTGCTTCTTTCTTTGTTTCAATGCATGCATGTGTGTGATGTGGCATCACAGCATGCAAAAGTCAGTCATCTGCTTTTAAAAATTATAACAGATCTATCTGCACCAGCATAGAAAAAAGGGGCTGTGAACAGAAAGGTGGAGAGAACAAATGGGAATACAAAATTAGTCAAGTCATTAAAATGTGTACTGTAGATATCATTCAAGACCACTAGAGGTCAGGCTTTAATATCTATTAAGTTACTTAAACCAAACAGGAAAAAATTTAAAAACAACAATAGACAAGTAGCATCTTAAAGACTAACAAAGCATGTAGATGGTATCATGAGCTTTCGTGGGAACAGCCCACTTCCTCAGATGACAGGAGTCTCCTGTCATCTGAAGAAGTGGGCTGTGCCCACGAAAGCTCATGATACCTTCTACATGTTTTGTTAGTTTTTAAGATGCTACTAGTTTATTGTTGTTTTTTTAAGTTTTTCCTGTTACAGACTAACTTGGCTACCTCTCTGAAGCTTTTAATACCAAACAGTTCCAATAGATACTAATTTCTGGGGCTTTATCATAGAAATTAAGGAAGGCAAAAAAGTTACCAACATTTCGAGGAAATAATTTTAGGGTGAAAACTGGCCCTTTTTGAACAAAGATGGTTTCTATATGGTGCACACGGGAAAATGTAGGTTCTTGCTGATATTAAACATGTATTTTAAGGTAATGCCAGTGCACAGAACACCTGCAATTTAATGTGGAGCTGTAGAGTCTGAGGCACTCAGTGTACCCACCGTCCTCTTATGGTGAAGGTAGATGATGTCACAGGAGAGGCACAAAGCTTGTGAGTGGCACAGCTATGAAGTGATTGCCCATCATACCGTGTGGTCTCTCAATGGAGTAAATTACACTATGATGCCTGCCACTGACAGAGGAAAGGGGATGGTAGAGGGGTTAAACAAGAGCAAACTGACTAAAAAGCTGGAGAGGTGCTTACTTTCTGCAAACTTGAAAAGGTGGCAGGATAAATACAGAACTTTTGAAAGAAAAATAATGGTGGTGATAAAAGCAATAGAAGCCTTCCTTTGAGATACTAAAGTTAGAACTACAGTAGGGAAGTTATATTGGTGGGTTTAGTGCTGCTAACAGCCAAAATGCCTGATGTCTGGAGTCCTCTAGCCACAGGACAGGTATAATGTGGGCAGCAGTACTGCAAACTTTCTCATGCCCCCATTGGCCAACCTGTTTCATTGCTGAGTTTGCAAGAGTGCTCCACAGGTAATGGTCAGACACTGTGCCATTCATTCAGTCCTTATATTCTCACTTGGGTAAAGCCGTCAGGCTAGGAAAAGCCAGTTGTGACTTTTCTGACAAGGGCTCGTATCCCCTGGGAACGGGAGTGAGGTCACAGATTCCTGTCATCTAGAGTGCAGAATGTGGTCGCATGGTCACTGGTCACTTGTTTGGAGATTTGAAGCAGTGACCTAGAGGTGATGAGCTCCATGTCCAACTTCAGCTGTTCAGTCCTGTGGAAATAGTAATATTCTGAGGAGCATGAAGCATCCTCTCAATGTTGTCCTTTGGTTTTTTCCCTCCCCATTGTTCAGGCCAAGAAGCAACAGAGGCGGAACGTGACTATTGCTGGATTTGCTCGTTACCAGACTTGTGTTATGCCGAGTGCTCCTAGTTTCTGCTGGATGAGAGACCAAAGGAACAAGTCTGAGACCTGGATTTATTTTGTAGCCCTATTCATGATGTGGTGTCACTAAGCCATGTCTACACCACCACTTATGTTGGCAAAACTTAAAAAAACCACACCCATGAGTTCCATAAGTTTTTCTGGCATAAGTGGAAGGATGCACAGTGCTATGTCACATGATTGGTTTTTTTGAAAGAACCGTGTCTAGACTGCATTTTTTCCCCCAAAATCCTTTTTCGAAAAAGCCATTGGAATATATTATGCAAATGAAGCACACAATTTTTAAATCAGCGCTTCCTTTGCAATTTCGAAATCCTTCATTTACATTCCTCTGTCGAAAGAAGAATGTAGTCTAGATGTAGCCTTACTGAGCACAGATACATTGGTACAGCCATGCTGCTGTAAGGTCTCTAATGTAGACATAGCCAACTCAGGCATATTTTAACTGCAGAAGTTTATTGTCAGCCAAACTCTCTCTTCCAAGAGTGTAAGCTTCCATTATTCAGACACTATCTAAACAAACTTGTATCATTTCTTCTGGTTTCATTGTGTCTCCCTGAATTTACACAGCCTCAGCAAAGGTTAAACCTTGGATTTCAATCTAAAAAAACTAAATGTGATGATTAAAAATGGTACTTTACGCAATATTCATTTGAATAATGTATCATAAAAACAAATTAGTCTGCAGCAATCTTTTTGTGCTGATAAAATCTCCTTTCTGTTTAAACTATAAATCACTTGCATTTTTTCCCTCATCTGTAGCCTACGGAGAAATATAATGAATTACTAATAAGGAAGCAGAAGTCTGAGCTGCAGTAGCCATTGCCTGGAATAAATGTTTCAGAGCTGCCACTGCAAGATATATCTCTTCGTTATGGGCTAAGTTCTTGCTGATTTATATTTCTTGGCACTTCCATTGACTTCAGTTAGGTTACAGGCATTCAGTTGCATAAGCTGATGCATGGAATTTGGCCTCAGATATTTGTAAAGTGTCTTGAAGGTGAAAGAATGATATGCTAAATAGCTGATCGAGATCCCACAGGAGTGAATGGTGCAGCCTGTATTGACTTCAACAAGAGCTCCTAGATCAAGTCTGATATGTGCTACAGTGATCACCATCTATAAGTAGGCATTTATAAACAATGACCACATGATGGTATTCTCCCCCCTAAGTACAGAAACAACTACCAACTGTCTCTCGGTTAATGCTTTTAAGGGAAGTCACAGTGTTACTATTTTGTATATCAAATGCCTGGGAGAACATACATTGAACAGGAGAAGGTCTAATTTAGCTGGATCAATGTGGACAAAATAATTAGTTTATATTAGTGTTCAAGTCATATAGTTTACAGTGTACCCCCATCTACGATAGGCAGAAGTGCTGTGTGAGGTGGGCATATGGGGTCACGTGCCTCCCTCCAGATTTCTTCCTTCCATTCAGCAACAGTTTCTAGATGTTCAGACTGTGGTGCGCACCATCTTAGGGAACATTGAGGAACAATCAGGTAGTGAGTGGTGACGTAAATTTGAATATTTTGAGCTAAGCCCCCTCTGCGAGTTGCAGATTTTGGTTGCACCTCCCCTAACCCAGACACGCTATGTGGCTTGCTGAGGTAAGTCAAAGGGTGGAGATGGTGCTCTATCCTGAAGCTCTACTGTGCAGGACTCGCCCAAGATTCCCCCCTCCCGCCCCCCCACACAAGCATTCCTCCATGCTTCCCTTCATGGGTCATGCCCCACAGTTTGAAATACCTCTGATCCTCAGCTGAACAGTAGCTGCAATTTTATTTGAAAGTAGACTAAACATTGATTAGACTGAAAAGTCTTACTAAATAAAATACATTGTCCACTATTACAAAGTTTTTCCAATGTACCCCCAACAAGAACTTGTGTACCTGTAGGGGTATGCATTCACATACCCCAGTTTAAAAACACTTTATATGAAAGAGTTGGTTCCAGTAACTTTTTTTTAAATTTCCATAATTCTCACATCTCCTCACTGCAGCCCTTCTCCCCTTCCCACCAACAAATATTGTTTTGCTGGGCCCTCAATTCTTCAGATCCTTTCTCTCCAGCCCAGTGGTGATCCATATTCCACCCACAATAAAAGTTTCTTCATGGCTCAGCATTTTAACTCTGATCAGCTCTGGCATTAACTCAGGCAGTTTGGTATTCCTTACCTTTTGGTCCAGGTAAAATTGTGTGTGTCGAGCAGACATCTGTTGCAGGTCGATTGTCAACATTGAAGCCAAAAATCTGAACTTGGAAAAGAAAGAGCACTACTAAAGTTCCACATTTCCTCCACTGTTGGACTTTCCCGCTGCTCATCCTTGCAGTTCCTCAGGAAATGCCGTTCGTTGTTCCAGTCTTGAAAAATACAAGTTGATTCTAAAATAAATTCACTAAATGAGGCAGAGCAAAGACTTGGGAGTTTACATCTGAGGGAAAAACATGTAATAGAGTGGGAAAAAAGAGGTCACCGATGTGTTAGGGTTTTTTAAAATTTGGCACAGAAGATACATTGTCCAGAATATTTATTTAACAGTGACAGTTGTTTATTCCAATTTATCTCTTAGTTGTGAAATTTTATCTGCATGGGCCAGAGTAAATGTCTTGGATAGATGAAACTATCTCTGTTTTTCTTAGCTTTTGCTTTTTTATACTTATTCCTTATAAGGGGGAAACCCAAAACTCTATTCATTCAGAAGAGAAAGATTTTGATTTTCTATCCAAATGAAGTAATTAAAAGATGTTTGTACCTTAAGTAACTATAAGGAAACAGGTAAGGGTCCTATACCAACAAGAACCTGCCTTTGACAAGTTGTAAATGCCCCAAAAGCAATGGAATGATTGTAATTCTGCTTCAAGGAGCCACAGAATGAGACTTCACACCTCCTGCCTGTCATGCTGCATAGGTTGTTCCATGCAGAATAGTGAAGGGCTGAGAGGAATGGGTGAGAAATGGGTGTGAGCAGCAGGTGTGTGAAACAAGCTGATCTGTCAACCGGAATCCATAAGACATGGGTGCTCTTAGGGGCCAAAGGTTATTGTAGTGGTTGCTCTGTGTCCCTCTGTCTGTTCTGATGGACAATATCCAGAAGGACAATCCTAAGGACTGAAGCCACGGAAGAGCAATAGCAGTGCAAATATCTCCACCCTGCCTTTAGCCCATGCATCCCATTGCCAGCCAGGGGAGGTGACCTCTACAGCAGTCCAGTCTTTTTTTTTGCAGCTGCACTACTAACAAGGTTTTCAGTTAGTGCTGGTTTTGATTAGTGTCACATAGTTCTCAGAGTTTTGCTTTGAGTTTGTGTGTTTGAAGCTCAAACACAGAGACAGAGGGATGTAAACCCCCCTTATGTAAATGAACTAGTAGAATACCAAACTCTTGCATGAGCCCCCAGAGGAAATCTGGCAGTCAGAAGAATTCTTCTTGGGGCCTCTGTCTACTGTGTGGTCCCTCTGTGCTTTTTCCCAGAGTAACTCTTCCTGAAAAAGGCAGGCTCTAGCTCATAATTAGATAAAAAACATAGTAACCAATTATAATGAATCATGACAGCTAGAGGGCAAAGGCAGATGGACACGCGTTTTAATCTCTGGTGGGACTCTACTAACTTTGTCCCATTACATCCTGGATTAATTTAGATCAAGAAGTGGCGCGGGGGAGAGAAAAGGGGGAGTGCTCTTGATGGAGGTCTAATTTGTTGGAGCTGAGTAATTTATTGCTGGTTACACATATGGGTTTGTTTGTGCCCACCCTAAGCAAAGACATGTTAAAGAGGGAAAATAGCTTTTCAGATGCTTTTCTCATTGTTTAAAGATAAATTAATTGTATAGCTCTACAGACTTTTGACAGATAATATAGTAGCAAATGTACCCATATAGAAGCATGCAGTTACACAAGTTATCTACTCTTTTTATGGCTTGAGGCCTTTCATCTCAAGCATGTGCTGGGAGAAGGGGAGGAATCTTGGCCACATTGTAAAATTCCCACTGATTAAGCAAGGTCAAGATTTCACCTCAGATATCCAGTCTTGTCATGGGTTGCCATGCCTTTTCAAAACACTCCCTCTCTCTTTATGATTGTGCCATGTTCTATGCTTTTACAGGAAGATGAATTCAAAGAGCATGTAATCTAAATACGACGGAGATCATGACCATAAATACACAATAGCCAAGGGGGATGGTGAATAAGAATAAGAAATGGCATAATGAGTAGATGGCGTCACCCCAGGAATAAAGTATGTGACTTGCACTGTGAACTGTGCCTAGTGCTTTGGAAGTTGTAAATTTGTGTAATCTATCTTCTTGCTTTTTTAGAATACTTTCACTTCCATGTTGTGAGCATGAAGTCCATTTAAGCACAAAATACCCCTGGTTTAGGCATGAGAAGCTAATGTAATTGGTTCTGAGGAGGGGTTTAATAAGGCACATGGGCAATTACTGCCCAAAAAATGTAAATGGAAGAATCTGCTCAGCAGTCCTGAGAAATCTTCCAGCAATTGTTTGATATTCCTCAGCAGTAAACAGTGATAGGACAAGTGATGAAGGCAAACATTTGCTAAGAGAGTTCAGAGGTGACTGAGGTACATTGGCCATTGTGCATTTTAATTTTCATCGACTCAGGTGAAGAGAGATGTCTATAGGCAAGAAAAGAGCTAACAAACCAGTATTTGTGTTTCCTGCAGCAAGAACATTTTACCATCCCCTATCCCAATAATAGTCAAAAGAAAATAATGGAGTGTTCTGAATATTTATCATCAGCTGACCGTAAATCATCATTATGTCCCATGTTGCCTTTTTAGAGTCTAACGCTATCCTTTAGGATCTGAGCATTACTTTTACCTTAATATCCCTCCAATGTTAACCATCAAAGTCAATATGCTATATACAGCACCAACCACACAACCTGCTCAGGTACTAAGAGATGGTCACATGTTAATGGCATCTTGACTGATTAGCACAGTCCCGCATACTGTGACTGGCTTAAACTGTTTACAAATCCCACCTATACCACAGGTGAGCTGCAACTCAGAGTGCCAGAGTCCACTCTGAGTGGACACATCTACACAACAACATTATTTTGAAATAACGTAATTCACGTCTACCCTGCAGGCAGTTATTTTGAAATAATGTCAAAATATTGTCAAGCTGGAGGACTTCTTACTCTGACTCCTGTAATCCTCATTGTACAAGGAGTAAGGGAAGTCGGAGGAAGAGTGCTCTATTTCAAAATAAGTGCTGTGTAGATGCCCCCAATTTCTAAATAAGTTAATTTGAAATAAGCTACATAACTGACATAGCTCAATTTGCATAGCTTATTTTGAGTTAAGCCCTGCTGATGCACCCTAATAGTTCAGCGAGTGTTCCTATCTATACCTCTACTGATCGACTTCTGGGATCCATAGGGGTGCAAAGACAAAATGTTTGCCAATGGTACTTCTCTGGCCTCTACTACCATGGTATCTGAGGTCAAGACTGTCCAACTGCCATGCCAAATACATTGATGGTATTGAGTTGATTCCAATACCATCAAAGCTTGAAACTGATTAGCAAAGGAAAGAATAGAGGGAAACAGAATGGTCTTATATGGCACATTAGGGATGGGGCAGCGAAAGTTATTTTAAAGTTTTTGGACCCTGATTGGGAGCTAGGTGCCTAATTCTCATCGATTTCTCATTTAAAATCTGGCCCTTTATATTTTGACACTATGCCATACTTTGTAAAATTAGTTTTTAGTCCATAAACAGCAGCTCTGTGCTAAGTTATTCCAGTCGGAGACTCAGGCTGTGACCAAAGCCTTATCAATGATGGCAAACAGTGCCCTTCACAGCTAAGGACAAGAATTTATCCAAAGTCTTGTTGCTTGTGCAGTCAATTAAATAGAGCTTTTACATCATAGTCTTACATAACTTTCAACATGATATTCAGTAGGTTACATAGGACCCAGTAGCTTTGATGACAATGGCCTAGTGGCCTGACATCCATTTTGGCCTCACAAGTTGTTTGGGGGATGTGGGTGGGGCAGGATGGTTCACTTATGTTCTGTTGTTTGAGCATATACACGCTGTGCATAGCCTCTGTTCACATTTGCACTGGGATTTTACAGCCTTGTGTTCCTAGTGATGCAGTGTGCAAGGATTTGCAAAATCAAAGCTTACCTTTTTATTAGCTCTTCAAACATGTGGCCTTAAGATAGTATATGATCTGTTCTCCCTTAAAGCCCACTTCAATGGGGTGTATAAAATATGCAGCACTTGAACCATCTCTCAGGAACCACACCATATTAACAGGGACACTTCTAGGTTAATTTCATCCCTTTTGCTCGACCTAGCAACTTGCCACAAAGAACATCAAGCTTTTTCCATTACTGAAAATGGCTGTTTGGCTACAATAATGCTCTCATGAGACTTCATGAAAAGCCTGATATTAACTAAGGTCACCATTATGGCTTCCCATGGAAACACAAATAGATGCTGCCAAACACTGGGGGAGTTTTAAAAAAAAATGGAATGCCGAATGATGTTAGAAATGAATATGTATAAAAGTTACATCTGTAATTGTTTCATAATTTGTGTTTGTCAAAGCGCAGCCTGTTTCTGCATCAAAACGAAACCCAGAGAAGAAAGAAGCAGTGATTCAGTTCAGTGAATGACTTACAGCAGTCTCTAGCTCCTGCTGACCTGCTGGGGTACTGAATAAGTGTCCTACCCTGGGAAAATATTTCCTGCTTCATTTTCATAAATATTTATGTAATTCCTTCTGGGAACTGTGTCTTCTTTAGAAAACTAAGCCCAGTGTTTTATGACACACATTAAACTCTGCTTACATTTAAGAGAGGAGTCCCATCTCAGCTGTCATTTCTTTTTCCCTTCAAAAAATCTAATAATGGGTAGGCTTGAGTCACAGTATTAGGATCCAGATCTGTGGTTCGAACATTGCAAAGGTGGTTTGGAGTTCTAGTGATTCACATTGTCAACAGACCTGAATCTGAGTTTCCCCACAAATTCAGATCCAGGGGGTTGCTTTTCAGACCCATCTCTACATGCTGTCTACACAGAACAAAATAATTCCAGGGTAGAACTGTCAACTTTTTATAGTTAGAAACAGCCTTCCATTTATAACAGGAAATTAACTGCTTCTAACCTATCCTTGGATCTTTAAGTATTATCTCTCACTGCTTGATAGCAGCCTTGAATGGGCAGGGAAAAGAAGGGAACCATGTGTCATGATTATGAGGGTTAGCCAGCAGCCTGGGGATTAAGGGTTAACTACACCTAGCCAGGTGGAGTGACCAGTAGGAATGTAGGTGGGACTTTCAAACTGGGACAAAGATCATTTGGGAAATCTCACCCCTATTATAAAAATCAGGACACACAAGTAACCAATGCCAGGTTAATAAAAAGAAAAGAAAAGACTTTTATTATTACAACAATATTCCTGTTGCAGGCATAATGACTAGATGGGAAGGTAACAAAATATACTCATGGAGAAACTCCATGGGCCTAGAACAGGCATGTCCAAAGTCCGGCCCGTGGGCCAATTGCGGCCCGTGTTCCGGTTTAATATGGCTCCACAGGTAATTTGGCAATATCTATCTTTTATGGCCCCCAACGAATCCATATGTATTGAGATGAATACATTGTAAAATCTCAGTTAATGTCAGTTGGTCTAAATCAGTTATAAATATATTTGGACACAACATGTATACTTGGTGTTATGTTCCTGTTCATATTTTTTGAACTTAAAAGTTGACAGACAACCTTTATTACCAATAATATGTAATGTATTTTACAATGTTCCTGACATATATTTCAGCTTCCTGGATTTTTTTTTTCATCTGGCCTTCAGATATGAAAGGCAGAGTGATTTAACACCTGTTTAGATTTGTCATCCATGTGACGAAATGAAAAGTATGCCGTTTGCAATAAACTTTGCATAAAATAGTTAATTTGCATTTAATTTTAATGGTTCAAAGAATGTCAGGCAAAATGGTCGGCCCTCACGCATGTTCACTTCATCAAATCTGGCCCTCTTTGAAAAAAGTTTGGACACCCTTGGCCTAGAACTTAGTTACAAAGAAAAGCCAAAACATCTTTTAAACAGTGCCAGATCTCAGATCCCATACTCAACCCTTAAAACAATAAAGCCTAACAAAACTACCTAAACTTTACCCTACTTACAGAAAATGAAGAATGGTGTCTTGGAGAGAGAGAGACATGTTTGTCCCTCTCTGTAGCTGCATGACACCATGCACAAAAGACTGGAAGTGAGAATCACACGGAGAGAGTGAGCAATTTCCTTTTCTCCACAAAAGTTAAGTCTAACACGACAACAGAGAAAGACCAATGTTCTTAGTGGGAGAAGAAGGGATACTAAAAGTCAGCATGGCAAGCACCCTCACATGCTGCCACTCCCTCCACGGAGGGACAGGCAGTGTTTGGGGCTTGGGAGAAGGTTGGGTCATTGCTGGGTGAGAAATTATTGACAGAAGGTGAAATTCAGCTTTATACAGAAAGCCAGTACAAGGCATAGACCTTATGCTGGTTTTCTGCTAAGGGCTGAATTTCATCCTACCACCAAAGCCTTAATGCTGTTTACTTGGAGCAAGACTGCTGATGGGAGGGTGCAAAGGGGACAACTGCCCTTAGGCCCTGAAATTTAAATGGGCCTGTGGCTCCCAGCCACTGCTACCGCAAAAACAACAGCAGCCAGCGCCAAGGGCAGCATGTTCTGAGCAGCGCTGAAGGGCTGGGCCCCTTCTGCCCAAAGCCCCGCCTCCTCCAGGGGCCCCGAGCCAGCCCTGAACTACCTTGCCCAGGTCCTGGCAAAGTCTGTTGGCCTCCCTGATGTGGAACAGTAATGGCAAAACCAACGTCCAAGTGCCACTTCCAGAGCTGCAGTGATAGTAGGTGAGCACCATTAGCCATCAGATTCTCAGGCCAAGCCTATCCTGGCCTCCTGCTCCCAGCATTCTGGCTCCTGTGTCCTGCCTTTCCCTTTTTGTTTTAAATGTTGCAAGCTGTGACCAAGCCTCTGTGCAAGCCCCACTACCTGGTCAGTTTTCATCCTTGGGTCCTATACACGGTCCCTCGGAAGTCCCCTGGCCGCGGCGTTCACTGCCAAGGTCACTTGCCCCTCCCTCCCCCAGGGGGTGCCGGTTCCTGCATTCCCTCTTGCCAATCCTGGCAACTGTTGGCGATGCGGAGAGGGGGGCCCGGGCCCACCCTCACTCATGGACCCCAGCCCAGGGCCTTAAGGACAGGGGCTGCTTCCGGTCCTGTCCGGCTGATAGGGCTCCTTGCCGAAACACGTCAGCCCACGGGCTTTAATGTGTTGCCCTGCCCTGAGCTGCTTCCTCTCCCCACTCTGTCAGACTCTTGGTGTCTCTCTGTCCTCTACTGAGACACCGGTGGCACAGCTTCGACCCCACTAAAGCCCCTCCTTGGTTTACGGGCCGATGCCGTTCATCTCCTTCCCATCCTCCTCCTCTGGCTCTTACCTCCCTCCTGGTTCCTCTCAGCCGCCCCCCTTTTGACTTCTCCTCGCCTCCTTTTGAATCCCCCGCTCCTGTCTCCCCTCTGATGTCAGTTCCAGGCCGGCCACATCCCACCGCACGTTGACGTCAGCTCCAAGCAGGCCATGTCACACCGGGCGTCTCCTCTCACCACCCCCTCCATTTTCCTCACCCCGCTTTCTTCCGGTGCGCCTCGGCTCGCCTGCGCCGCGCATCAAATGGCGCGGGTATTCGCCATTCCAGCCCCCTCTCCTCCCTCCTTGTTCGCTCCGTGGCTTGCGCACGATACGGTGCCCGTGGTGGGAGGCTGCCCACACAGCACTCGAGCACCGGGCACAAGGCCAGCACGTAGCCCCCCATGCCACGAAAAGGGAAGCTGCCAGGGGGTTCAGAGTGTGGGGCGGTGATGCCCCCTCACACAACAAACATACCATGTATTATAAATGGTGCTAACATTGTAAGCTGTCCCTTTAAATGCTCTGGATTATTTCTGGTCCTGCTTGTAGACAAGAGGGCTTTGTAAGGAAGTGAGGGTATGTCTACACTACCACCGTAGTTCGAACTAGGATGGTAATGTAGGCAACCGGAGTTGCAAATGAAGCCCGGGATTTGAATTTCCCGGGCTTCATTTGCATCTCGCTGGGCGCTGCCATTTTTAAATATCCACTAGTGCAGACTCCATGCCGCACAGCTACACGCGGCACGGACTAGGTAGTTCGGAGTAGGCTTCCTATTCCGAACTACTGTTACTCCTCTGGTTGCGGTTTGGGTGAGTGATTGTTCTGAATTCTAAAAACTAAAGCGGTGTTGCAATTGTAAACTTCCAGCAAAAGTTATGATTTTATCTAATTTATGTTTGTGTGTGTGTGTAGGCCTGTCCAAAATATTTGTGGGGCCCAATGTGGCACATTGACAGCTTATTTAGAGTATGGTGTTACTCAAACCTTTTCCCCACACAAATACTCTCTTAGCTATGTCTAGACTGCAGGCTTCTTTCGGAAGAAACTTTTCCGGAAGAGATCTTCCGGAAAACCTTCTTCCAAAGGAGAGGTCCACACAGCAAAAGCACAACTTTTGTGTGGACACTATCTCACATTTCAGCTGTGATTACTATGGACGGAGTGGCCACCAGGGTAGCTGTGCTTTTCCCTCTTTCCTCTTCTTTTGAAAGAACTCTGTCTTTCCCATCCACACAGACCCTTTTCCGAAAGAGCTTTTTCGGAAAAAGGCTTCTTCCTCGAAGAATAAGGATGGCCAGTGTCAGAAAAAACCCTCTGTTCTTTCACTTTTCTTTTGGAAGAATGCAATTGCAGTATGGACATAATTGAAGTTTTTTGGAAAAACAGGTGTTTTTCTGAAAAACAAACAAACCCTGTGTAGTGTAGACATACCCTTGCACACATACTTGGGCACCCAATTCCCTCAAGGTAAAATCCACTTCCTTTAGGAACCACTACCCATTCCCAATCCCCAGGGCTCAGGGCCACTAACTGTCAGGACTCCATGCATAATCTGGTTAAATTTTCTCCCAGAGCCAATTCCAAGAGCTCAGGGTATATTCTTTTCAGGACCTGTTACCAGTAAAAGAGCCTTACACAGAACTATTTTATCCTCTAGCAGCAATTACCAAGCAAAATACACATGCTAAAAATACAATGCTGTGCTCATCAATCCTGATCATGGAGATAGATTTCCCTGTTGGGCAGGCAAGGTCAGTCTAAGCTAGATTTTCATTGCTTTATGCAGCCCCGCCAACAGCAATTCCAGACCTTAAGGCAGAGCAATCAATGGTCCATAGGCATGCAAAAGTTTACCCATGTGCATGCCGTCCGCCTGACGTTTGGGTGGTGGTGGCCCTGTGCTGGCTAGTGCCAGCGAGCTGCTAGCTATGCTGGGCACACTCTTCCAGCATGGACAGGGCATCCATATACACACCCCAGTGCCTTCACCACCGCCGGTTCCATCCCACATGTGCCTGCCTGGGCAATTTAAAAGGGCCCAGGGCTACCAGTTGCTGCTACCATGATTTCTCTACCTTTGGAGAAATTCACACCTCTCTAGGCATTGTCCAGCCATCTGCAACAGAAATAAATTGTATCTCCAGGGCTCATTAAAGTACTTGAGAGTAGAAATTTTGCCATTGGAATGTACCAGTCTGAAGCACATAAAAAGTGTTTTCAGAATATGTTCTTGGGATAGGATAACCAAAATGGCAAGTTATGTCCCCCTCATGTTTCAAATTATATACATTTAGGTGCTTTGCTGTACAATTAATCCTCTGCCTGCACTTACAGATTTAATCCTGGGTATAAAAGAAATGTTTATAAGTCACGGAAGTTATTTCTTCATCTCCAAATTTTGCCCTTTGGCACTGTTTAAATGATTGGCGATCTAACCTGATGGGTAATGGAATTTGTATTTAGAAATGACAATAAATCAGTTCCAGAGAGAGCGAGTGTAGGTAAAATGTTATCTAATATTTTAATTTTGCCAAATGTTTCTTATCTAGTTCCAGCTGGATCAATGTTTTATTAACATGTACCACACTCTTTTCCATTTCAAGGTTTAGAACATTGTACTCTCCTAGGGCTCTACAGCGGAATTGTACACTACTGACCAATATTCACTGCAAGCTAACATGTTTTTATCCTAATTTAGATATATTTTAATTACTTATTTCCAGTGGAGATACCTGTAGGCCTGGGTAGTAATTAGAACTTAGCAAGAGCTGCATAGTTCAGAGCTACATTAGGATCTGACTTCTTCCAAGGGCTTGAGTTCTTGTTGATAGACCATTTCCAATATTAACCAGTTCCTATCCACAGTGTTTAAAAGGCTTGATGACCTCCTGAGGTCTCTTCCAGTCCTATGATTCTATGATCCCGTACCGGGTTTGTTCCCTTTTCAATGCTTATTTGCCACACAAAGAATGCTGAGTATTCACAGGGGCTGAAAGTGACACCAGTGAAACAATATCACAACATCTCTGATTGTGATTCTCTCTCTCCTCCCAATCCTAGTGCAACACACAATCTGTTCCTGGAGATGCAAAAAAACTCACTTCGCGCAGTGGGGGAGGCAGTTTGGCTGATCTCTCAAGTGAATCCATTTCTGTGTTGACATGGCTCATTAACTGAATATATTCACATGAGCAGGACATGCAGCTGTGTCCACATTCCTGGGCTTGGCGTCCTGCCCTTCTTGCCCACAATCAATGCATGCACATGGTCGCTTGGCTACTCTCTCTAATCCTGGTGTGGTAGGATGGCGTAGTAACAGCTTGCAAAATTGGTAAGCCAGTTTCACTAGGGAACAGATGAACACTGAAGATGGACTCAGACTGACATCCTACTTAATGCTGCGAGTGCCAGCTCCTTTCGGGGCAATTAGCCTCTTCTCCATAACAACAATTTCTTTATATTCCTTGGTTTATATTTCTAAACTATGGAATGAGTGAAACCAAAAGGGACTCACAGGAAGCCTGTGTTTCATTTTCAGGAGGATCCACAACAGTGGAATGAGTCATTTATCCCAGAGAAACTTTCCCTGCATATGGCAGTTTATTTGCCCTCAATACCACCATGGGCCGATTCCTTCTAAGTTCATTAGCATGGACCTCTTTCATACACAGGCATGAGGAGGATGTGTCTTCACATTCCACAACATCCCAGTACCAGAGAAAGTCATGGAATCCTGAGCATTAGGCAGTGATGGACAAGAGATGTGATTGGCTGAATAGAGATTAAAACTGAGATTGCAGCGATTATTTCTAAAAGAAATAAAAGATAAATGAGAAGACACAATCCACCTATTAATCAGTTGTAAAGGATTAAATCATATACAGGCAGTCCCTGAGTTATGCGGATCCGACTTATGTCAGATCAGCAGTTACGAACAGGGCTTTTCTCGCCCCGAAGGACGGGAGCGGCGGGACACCCAGATGCGCCACGGGCCGCCGCCCCCATCCTGGGGCGTGCGCCAAGGCTTTGCTCCCCGTCTCCCTGCAGACCAGTTAGACGGTGAGCAAAGCCACGGAGCACGGCCACAGCGGGACAGCCTGGGCGCGCTTGAGCTGTCCCCCTGCGGGCATGCTCCGCGGCTTTGCTCCCCGTCTCCCTGGTCTGCAGGGAGACGGGGAGCAAAGCCTTGGAGCACACCTGCAGCGGGACAGCCCAGGCGTGCTTGGGCTGTCCCGCTGCGGGCGTGCTCCATGGCTTTGCTCCCCATCTCCCTGCAGACCAGGGAGACGGGGAGCAAAGCCTCGGAGCATGCCAGCAGTGGGACAGCCGTGGCGTGCCTGGACTGTCCCGCTGCCCGCGTGCTCTGAGGCTTTGCTCCGCGTCTCCCAGGTCAGCAGACCAGGGAGACAGAGCAAAGCTGTGGAGGACTTGGGCGTCCCGCTACCCCCGTCTCTTTGGTCTGACCAACCCGGCAGCACCCCAGCTGCTCTGCCCAAGGCGTCCTGATTCAGCCACTGCTGGTCAGTTTCAGCAGTGGCTGAATCAGGACGCCTGGAGCAGAGCAGCTGGGGTGCTGCTGGGTTGCTCCAGTAGCGCCGAGGAGCTGTGCTACTGGAGCAACCCAGCAGCACCCCAGCTGCTCTGCTCCAGGCGTCCCCAAGTCAGCCGCTGCTGAAACTGACCAGCGGCTGACTACAGGAAGCCCGAGGCAGAGTTGCTCTGCCCCAGGCTTCCTGGAATCAGCCGCTGATCAGTTTCAGTGGCAGCTGACTTGGGGACGCCTGGGTTTCTTAAGTTGAATCTGTATGTAAGTCAGAACTGGTGTCCAGATTCAGCCGCGGTTGAAACTGATCAGCTTCAGCAGCGGCTGACGCCAGTTCCGACTTACATACAGATTCAACTTAAGAACAAACCTACAGTCCCTATTTTGTACGTAACCCGGGGACTGCCTGTACTAGAAACATGTTATGCTGACTTTATGCTGACCTGATTGTACAGTTCTGGAATAGCCATCTAAGTGATCATTTAAAATAGCAAATTCTGGCCCCAAGAAATCCTTTCAATCCTATTTATTATTTAAAATGTGAATTTTTCCTGATTAAAGATTTGGTTTTCTGATTTAGCTGCGTAAAAGAGAATCTATAAAGGAGTGTATCATTGTTTGTTTGTTAAGTGATGCGATAGATCATATCGATGATGCAAACAGTCATTAAAGACCTAAATCATAAATGTGTGTCAAAGGCCAGGTTATATAACCATAGAGTACTATATATGGTACGTATTAAGGTTCCTGTCATCAAGCAAGCATTCTTATAATATCTCATCATAGACAAAGTGCAGTCACAAAAATGATGCATATCAGCATATGGATAAAATATAAAATGAAATTAGAGGGTTTTGTACTGAAATAGAACTACTAGTGATGCATCTGCCAGACATGAATAAAAAAAATAGCATAATTGTTAGTAAACATGGGGTAAACTATAAATACACATAAGACCAGACATCACACATTTTTTCAAGTGACAAACTTTGTATTAACAGAAACAAAAAATATCACAAATCTAGACAGACAGTGCTGCTAAGTTACATGGCTGCATGATTCATTCCCTAAAGAAATCAATGTCAAGATGACATTTTCCTTCAGGCTATACTGACAGTGGCTTGTAATTTGGGTAAACTTTCTCTACCCTGTAAAAAAAACAAACCATCAAACCAAAACATATCCACTGAAATGGCTACCACTTAACCAATGGATAGTATTTAAACAGAGCACAATATAAACCTGCATGACTCAGTCTACCGAAAATTTCAGTAAATAGTATGCGTCATAGGGAACAACTTCTGTGTTTCCAAAGAACATAGACCTATATGTCACACTTTTTAGAAACAAACTTTTTTCCAAATAGTAATTCCCTGCTTTTAATAAATCATTATTGTCTGCATTTAATTCTTTGTAGTGACACATACAGCCAAACAGACGTATTTGTAAAATACATACATAAATAAATGCCAGGGGATGTCTAGATTCATTACTGGGGCTACAGAAAATACTCATAGATTTTGGGGGTGGAGGGGGGGGGGGTGGAGGAAACATTATGATCATCTAACTGACCGGCTATGTAATGTAGACCATAGGATTTCATCAACTCATTCCTGCATCAAACCCATAACTTATAATTGAGCTGTAAGGTATTTTAACATCCCACCTTGATTTAAAGACATCAGGTGCTGGAGAAGCTGCCATATCCCTAAGTAAATTGTTCCAGTGATTATTTACCCTCACTATATGTATAAATAAATAAAGTGTGCCTTATTTCTAATTTGAATTTAGCTTTGGTTCTCAGCTGTTGAAACCTCTGTGTGTGAGTACATAAATGAATAAACAACATTCTTAGTGATAATCTGCTTTTTATCAATAATTTTAGGGCCAATTACAGAATGCCTTTAGTCCATAGAGAATGATGCCTGAATTACAACATGATGTCTTGCAATTATACATCACTTTTCATCCTCAAGGATCCCAAAGCACTACTCATCTAGTACCAACCACCTCTGGGATGGAAAGCACATTGTTTACCATTTTATATCAACAATCCACAACCATTTAGGATAGGAGGCAAAGAGGATGATGATATAATCCCAAACTCTTCCAGATGCAGAAATCTACCTGTGTGGTTCATTTTGCAGGATCACGATCATATAGACTGTACTTAGATTGTAAACTTCCCAAGGCCAGCATATCCTCTTCATGTTTGCTTGCAAAGCAGCTAGAATATGCTGGTGTTATATAAGCCAATGAAATAAGTAAGAGGAGGAGGAGGAGGAGGAAGAGGGCAATTTACTCATAGGCTATGTCTACACTATGGTTTTTTTGTGGCAGGGCAATGCAAATGAAGTGCTGATTAGCATTTTCTCACACTTCATTTGCATAGTTTCTTCCAATCCGTTTTTGTGCAAGAGGTTTTTGCGCAAAAACATGCAGTGTGGACGTTTCCGTTTAGCACAAAAATCCCTTTTTGCACAAGATCCGGATGAGGCATAAGGATCTTGCACAAAAAGGGATTTTTGTGCTAAATGGAAACATCCACACTGAATGTTTTTGCGCAAAAATCTCTTTTGCAAAAATGGTTGGACGAGACTATGCAAATGAAGCATGAGAAAATGCTAATCAGCACTTAATTTGCATTGCCCTTCTGCAAAAAAGAAAGTAGTGTAGACATAGCCATAGAGTACTTCTGCTAGATGGCACAGGGTTACTCATTAAAAAGAATAAAATATTTTCCCTTTAAACTGAAAAAAATCAATTCTTACACCATCACATTTCCTCAAAGAAAGGATATTTTTTGTACTGCTAAATCGAATAAGTTGTGATAGGAAATGTCTTAGAATCATAGAAGATTAGGTCTGGAAGAGGCCTTAAGAAGTAATCTAATCCAACCGCCTGCTCAAAGCATGATCAACCCCAACTGAATCATCTCAGCCAGGGCTTTGTAAAGCTGGACCTTAAAAGCCTCCAAGGATATGGATTCCACCACCTCCACAGGTAACCCATTCTAGTGCTTCACCACCCTCCGAGTTAAACAGGTTTTCCTAATATCCAACCTGGACTTCTCCCATTGCAGCTTGAGGTCATTGTTCTTTCTTCTGTCATCTATCATCACTGAGAACAACCTAGTTCCATCGTCTTTGGAATCCCCCTTCAGGTAATGGAAGGTTGCGATCAAATCCCTCCCTCTCGTCTCATCTGTAGACTAAACAAGTTCTCTCAGGCTTTCATAAGTCATGTGCCCTCCACTGGTCATGCTCCAGTTTAGCTATAGTCTTTCTGTAGTGGGGAGTCCCAAACTGGATGCAGTACTCCAGATGTGACCTCACCAGTGACAAATAGGAATTAATCACTTCCCTAGCTCTTCTGGCAATGCTCCTACTGATGCAGTCCCCCCAGCTTTACCCATTCACCTGCACCCATGACCAAAGCCAAAGTGCTCCCCACCCAGAGAATCCCTGAGTGCCCTCCACCCTTGGTCTGAGGAATCCATGGTGTCCATAGACCCAAGCCACCCCACATGCCCAGAAGAGTCCTGCGCCCCTTCAACCTGCCCGAGTAGCCCGAGGCCAGTTGCAGTCATGCCTCCACTCTCCTTCCCAGAATCAATTGAAAGCTGTTTTGGGTCAAAGTGTCTCTTTGAAGATGCTTTTGCTCTGCCCCATACAGATGCCGGGGGCAGCTGAGGCAGAAGTATTTGCTATTCAGCTTCCTTGGTTCATCAGTAGTCTCCCTGGAATCCCCCAGAATCTGCATGGGACATAATAAAACAAAGGCTTTTCCCCTCTGCCTCAAAAAACCCTGCAACTGGGTATCCGGTGGCTGGGGCAGTGCCAGGGAAGGCAGAGCTTCCCTGACCAATTATATACACAGGCCATGCTTGTGGAATTGTTTTGTACTCCTCCCATGGGACACATCTACACTGCAACACTATTTCGGGATACCAGAGTATCCGAAAATAGCTATTCCGCATCTTCACAGCAACGCTGTTATTTTGGACTCACTATTCTGATGTCCCTGTAAACCTCATTCTACAAGGAGTAAGGGACATTTTGGAATAGCACTTTATTTTGAAATTTGGCGTGGTAGACAGCATCACATGACAAAATAAGCTATTGTGAAATAGCACTGAAATAAGATATGCAATTTGCAAAGCTCAAATTACGTATCTTATTTCGAGTGAAGGTTGCTTCATAAATGCACCCTATGAGAGTAGAAGGATAGCAGTTTTGTCCATATTTCTGCTTTTTGTTGAATTTCTTTTTGCTTTTCAGGATGTTAAAGAGCTTCCAACATTCTTCCTATCTGTTCTTCAAATTGGAATAGTTTCCACCGTGCCTTTCAATATTGTTTCATTGAGAAATTGCCAGCTGGCTTGAATTCCTTTTCCTCTAAGATTTTCTTCCCATGGGACCTCATCGACCATTTTTCTGCATTTGTTACAGTCCGCTTTTTAAAAATTCCATAATTGCTGTCCTTCTACTGTCATTCCTTCTGCTCCTTAGAATCACAAAATCTATCATTTCATGCCCACTTTCAGACAAATTGTGTTCCACCTTCAGATTCACAACCAATTCCTCTCTGTTTCATCAGTATCAAGTCTACAATGGCCATCCCCTTGATTACTTCCTCCACTTTCTGAACCAAAAAGTTGACCCCCCCAATAGATTCCAAATTTTGGAAATTTAGTGTTTTGCCAGATTACTTTTCCAACTGAGATCTATGTAATTAAAGCCCCCTAGCACCACACAGTCTTGTGATTTATATATTTGTGGTGTTCGTTCTAAAACAGCTCATCCAACTCCTCTTCCTGATTCAGTGATCTATAATAGACCTCTACCATGTTATCACATCTATTTTTTTTACCCTTTTTATCGATCATCTGGTCTTCCTTCTGCCTCTTGCTGGACCACAGCATGGATCCTCCATTTTGTTTTAACTGTAGAAGTGAAGACTTTGTATTACTGTCATGTAATTAAAGCATTACATTTCCTTTTGTATAAAGTAGGCAGTGTCATTAGAGTAGAAGCTCCTTTGCCTGCACAAGATACAAGTCTGAAATGTAACTATTCAAAACTCCAATCATCCTTCTGTAACTTTAAAGTGAAATAACTTAGTTAATATCCCATATAAACACCTAGATTTTGAGCACAACATTTCCCTAGACGTTGTTGCATTCTGGGAGCTGGCTGCATTCTGTTCTCATCTGATGGTTCTTCAATAAAGGTTATTGAATTAGACAATTCTATTGGAAATAGATGGCCTTACATTGATCTTACACTAGCATGAAACAAGTACAATTCTTCCTGATTTATGCCTGATATATCTTGTTATCAATTAAATCAAAATCAGGTCTAAAGCCCATATATCCATTCATACCATTAAAGGGGTAATTCTCTTCAAATAAGACTGGAATATAGAGCTAACTAAAGCCAATGTTAGGCTGGCTCTGCCTGGATTATATATTTTTGAGTAGACCTATCTATAAATACAACTGATTCCTGCCCATCGTTGTTGCACATCTAAATGCAGGGCCAAACTAAGGATCTTGGGACGGTTAGTGAGATGATTGCATGGCCAACATCCCAAACTTAGGTGATTTATTTCACATTTAGAATATATGTATGTTTTGGAGGCAAATGCTTGGGGGCTCTTTAGCCAGTCTCCTTAAGTCTCATGCCAAAGATCAAGTCCAGGTGCTTGTTCTCAACTCCCTGAGACATTACAATAATGAGGGAGTTGTGAGAACCTGTACAGCAAGCTTACCTGTTGCTTTACACTGCTTTTTGACTTCGAGCAAATCAGTGGGTGAATTTCCCTTAAGGGAAAATTTGCATAGAGTTTAATAGAAAAGGTTAATTTTTCCAGGGACGATTTGGGAAATCCCATAGAACGTAACAGAAAATTATATCCCTGCTACAGATTTCAATAGGATAGTGCAGAAATACTGTTAAAAGATGGTAATTCTCTGCTAAATTCTATAGGAGTACATTTACACAGAACCCTAAACTTGAAATAAGACTTTAGACTGAATTTCGAAATAGCATATTTTGAAATTTGGTGCATCTACACGGTGTCAAATTTCAAAATAACATACTATTTTAAGACATCCTTTAACCCTCATGGAACAAGGGTTACAGGGATGCCCAAATAGTGTGTCCACTATGTCAAGAACTATCTTGAAATAGCAGGCGTGTTCAAAAGATGTAGGGTAACTATTTTGGGATACTTCTGGTATCCTGAAATAGCCCCGCTGTGTAGACGTACCCTATGTTATTAGACTAACAGCTATAGAACTCACTTCAATTTCTGTAGAACCCAGTTGGTTTAATATCAATGGTACATTCCTATAGAATTTAATAAGGGTCAATTTCCCTCACATGTTTAACAGAAATAATAATTATGTATGAAGTTCACCAAGATTTCATTACCGGTAGTTTAGTTAAGCCTCGACAGTTTGAAGAGGTTGCCGTCTGTTCTCGTGCGGAGAAAGATACCCTCTGTAGCAGTTCCAAAGGCATATTTGAGCAAAACTGCAAAGAAGATGCCGAACAGTGTGGAGCCAGCACGCACCCCTGCTTCACTCGCTTGCCTTAGACAAGTATGCCTGAAAACAGGGAGTGAAGGAAGCTCTTGCTGTGTATGAAACTACCTTGGTGAAAGAAGCGGAAGACAAGAGAGCCCTCAGGAAGATCCGTGCCCGTGATACCAGAGTGACATCTGCCTACTGCTTCTCACAGTGCGGAAAGGACTGTCATTCCCGGATTGGATTGCACAGCCACAGAAGACGCTGCTCGAATCAGTCCAACAGGGGCGCAAACCCGTGATCCTTTGGGATCGAAGGATGCCTACGATACGAGTTAAGTTAATATCCATACAAGGCTTTTGAATGTTAAGCCCCAAATATGATTTTTCATTTAGTTTTTGGAAATTAACTGAAAACAGATGGCAAATAATATAATAAAGATCCAGAGAATCACATGGAATTGCTTCTGATGAAGACTGTTTTACATTTTTTGCCAGGCAACAGGATTTTGTGTCCTCCAATGTTTTCCTTCTGACGTAGCGCATCAATTTGAGTTAAGTTAGGGTCAGAAGCTCTTGAGTGTAAGAGTGAATCCAGTTTCTTATGGAGAAATCACAAGGATTTGTTGTGTTTAATATTAAAACTTACACAATGTGTTAGCAACATCCCAAATAAGGGAGCAGATACAGTTGGTCTCACTAATTGTCTAAGCAAAAATACAGCCCTGTGCATTTAATTATGTGGTGAAATCTTTCAGAGACCAGCAAAAATTAGACAGCAAGAGTGATCTTTTGTGGGTTTGGTTATACTTTAAAGTGGTCACTAAAAGCACGGATAATAATAAATCTGTCACAGAAAGGAAAATGTCAGTGCTGACTATACAGAATATTTCTGGATGGTTGAAGAGCGAGCATCAGTCTGGTTTATTTTTTTAATTTTAGAAGAAAAATAGTTATGTAGATGTGTTTCCTTAATAGAATTTTAAACTTCTGAGGCAATTCCACAAGGCAAATTCCCTATAACCCGTATCAGATGTTCTATGGCTGGATGACTTAATGAACCTTACCAGTAATTCAAGAGAATTAATTTGAAAACAAACTTTCCAATATATCTTTATAAAGAGAAATGTTACAAATGTTTGTCTCCTAAATTAAAAATGTACCTCTTCTTAGCTTCATATGAAAATCTGTCATCATCTGCATCAGAAACAAGCACTATGTGTTCTGATTTAGTCATTTGGGAACTATTAACATAATCTCTTTTGTTTTCTCTGCCATTATTTTTGCAGTACTGACTGACTGGAAAAGGAAGAAACATGTAACTGTAAGCTAGGGATGTTAAATTTTGATTAATCCACTACTTAATTAGTTGAATGGGAGGGGGGAGAGGGGTGCTTGAGTCCCCACTTGCCCCAGCTTCCCTGCTGCACCTCTGCCTTTTAAATGTAGTAAGAGCCACAGGGTTCCCCACTGCGCCTCTACCTCCCCTGCTCCACCCCCATCAAGATGGTACTGGGGGGAACCAGCTTTTAAGCTGGCTCTTTCCAGCACCAGCTTCTGCTCACCCCCCCTTGCTGCCTCTGATACAGAGGCAGCAAGGGGGTGGGGGGTAAGCAACTAGTCAAGTAGTGACTCAACTACCCGATAAGTGTAGGCTTATCGGGTAGTCATCTAGTCGACTAGTCACTTACATCCCTACTGAAAGCTGCCATTTGGATAATCCAAATCTTTTCCAGAAAAGTCATGTGGAAGGTCTCTTCTCTGAGCTTTATGGTGGACATTGAATCAAGAAAGGCCTAGATCTGGCAACCCCCAAAGATGAACCAAGTAAGAAAACGAATGTATTTTAAAATGATATTTCCTCATAGATGTCAGAGCTCATTGGGAGAGGTGTGGCAATTGGTAAGGATGATGCTTTCTTTCCTGGGACTATTCATGGAAGACATTCAACCTTTTCCCATTATCTGTCTAGTATCCTGATTCATATATGGAGGCCAGATATCCAAGATGATCAGGCCTCTTGACCTTTGTCACACTGAAGTCAGCAATAAAACTCCTATTGATTTTAACTGGACCAGAAGTGACCTCCCCATTCTACCTTTATGGTAGCATTTACATTAAGAATATATGAACAGCCATACTATGCCAGATCAAAATATCATCTAGCACAGTATCCAGTTTCCTAACTGTGGCCAATGCCAGGTACTTCAGAGGGAATGAACAGAACAGGTGAACATCAAAAGATCCATCTGCTGTCAACCATTCACTGCTTCTGGCAAGCAGAAGCTAGGGAAACTTCAGCGCATGGTCTTGCATCGGTGCACATCTTTGTGAATAACCATTGATGGACCTATTCTCCATGAACTTATCTAGCTCTTTTTTTGAACCCTGTTATAGTCTTGGCCTTCATAACATCCTCTGGCAAAAAGTTCCACAGGTTGACTGTGTGAACAACTACTTCCTTTTGTTTGTTTTAAAGTTGCTGTCTATTAATTTCATTTTGTGACCCCTAGTTCTTGTGTTAAGAGAAGGAGGAAATACCACTTCCTTATTTACTTTCTCCATACCACTCATGATTTTATAGACCTCTATCATATTCTCCCTTAGTTGTCTCTTTTCTAAACTGAAAAATCTCAGGCTAAGTCTAGACTACATCCCTCTGTCGAAAGAGGGATGTAAATGAGCCCAATCGAAAGTGCAAATGAAGTGCGGATTTAAATATCCCGAGTTTCATTTGCATATTTCACATCTGATCGCTGTTTCGAAAAAGGGTATTTTGAAAGTGAAACTGCAGTCTTGATGCAGTTTTTTCTAAAAAAACCCTTTTTCGAAAGAACCCATACTCATTTTTTCAGGCATACAGGTTCTTTCAAAAAAGGTTTGTTTTTTTTTTTCTGAAAGAACTGCTTCTAGACTGCGATTTCACTTTCGACATATAGTCAACCCCCGCATTTATGACTAATTGGTTCCCGGAGAACCATTGTTAAGTTGAGCCATCGTAAGTCAAACCCTTATTTCCCATAGGCGCAATGTTATAAATGGCAGTTCCGTTCCTGGAAACCCATTTCATACCCTAAAAATACCAAAATTGACTACAGAAATGGAGAAAAAGTAAACTAAATAGTTCAAATAATCCACAAAAATAACTAAAAAGTGAAGACTGATGTGGCGGAGATGCGCGCAGGCCAAGCAGCAGCTGCAGACTGGTGAGTCTGACTGACCTGGTGCGTTTCCTGTTTTGGGATGACCTGTGGAGTCTGCGTCGTATGCCGTCATAAATACGAGTTGCGGATGTAAATTGAGGGGGTTTAGGAGCTATTTTGCATAAAAAAAATGGTTGTAAATGTGAGGGGTTGTAAGTCGTGGGTCGCCTGTACCCTTTTTTGAAACAGCGATCAGATGCAAATATGCAAATGAATTGTGGGATATTTAAATCTGTGCTTCATTTGCACTTTTGATCGGGCTCATTTACATCCCTCTTTTGACAGAAGGATGTAGTCTAGACATGCCCTCAGTCTTATTCATCTCACCTCATATGGAAGCTATTCCATGTCCCTAATCATGTTTGTTGCTCTTTTCTGTACCTTTTCTAATCCTAATGTACCTTTATTGAGATGAGGAAACAAAATCTGCACACAGTAATCAAGTTGGATGTATAGAGGCATTATATTTTCTGTCTTATTATCTATACCTTTCCTTATGATTCTCAACCTTTGCTTTTGACTTATGCTGCACATTGAGTGGATGTTTTCAAAGAACCATCCACAATGACTCCACAATCTGTTTCTTGATGGATAAGAAATAATTTAGACTCCCATTATTTGATATGTATCATTGGGAATATGTTTGCCAATGTGCATAGTTTGCATTTATCAACGTTGAATTTCATCTGCCATTTTGTTGTCTAGTCACCCAGTTTTGAGTAGTTTTGTATTGTCTCCAAATTTTGCCACCTCTTTTTTTACCACTTTTTCCGGATCACTTATAAATAAGTTGAACAGATATGGCCTTATATAGGGCCCTGAGTGACACCACGAGTGACCTCTCTCCATTTTGTTAACTGTCCTTTTATTCCTTCTTAGTGTCCTATCTTTTAACCAGTTACTGATCCATGAGACAATCTTCCCTCTTAACCCATGACAGCTCACATTTCTTATGAGTTTTTGGTGAGGGAACTTGTCAAAGGCTTTTGAAAATATAAATACACTTATTCACTGGATATACCTTGTCTGCATGCGTATTGACCCCACAAAGAAGGAAATGCAAATCCAAGACACTGCCCTAGCTGTAAATTTGCATTCATTTAATTATAAGGGAAGCAGGTAGCTAGCCTGTGTGGTTAGGCTGGCTGATGCCTTCCATTATAAAATATCATGTGACCTTTTTGATAACATTTAACACCTCTATTGTTTGCAGTAGGCCATAAGTTAGAGAAATGCCTTTTATTTGTTCTTTGAAATTTGGTGAGAGTTTTGCTGACATACAAACTCTGAAAATCACAATGTCCCATCCCACTTGTGCTGCTCAGGAAACTGCTGGCAACCTGCCAAACTAGCAACTGAACACAAAAGTTCCATGGTTGCTACCCCCATGCTACCTCCAAAGCACCAGACTGATAGCTGCTGGAGAAGCAGCACTGGAGGAGGAGTTTGGGAAAGGTCAGCCATCTTTATACCACCTTCCTAGACCCAGTACATGGAGTGTATTGGAGATATTTTTTATTTCAGAAGCTGCAGAAAACCACTATATTTAATTTTAACAAACAGGGGAGGACTGGTTGAGAATTTGAAAGTGGGCGGCAGGTTTAGTGCAAGTGACCGTGAAATGATAGAGTTCATGATTTAAAGGAATGAAAAGAGGGAAAACAGCATAATAAAGAACATGGATTTCTGGAAGGCAGTCGTGAGTAAACTCTGAGTGTTGGTAGATAAGATCTGTTAGAAAATAAGTCAAAGGGAAAAAATAAGTTTGAGAAAGTTGGAAGATTTTCATAGAGACATTATTAAAGGCAAAAGAACAAATTATGCCACTGGATAGTTTGCACGGGAAGTATTGCAAAAGGATTAACAGTGATCTGAAATTTAAAAAAGACTAAAAAGAAACAATACAAGTATTTAGGGGAAAATTCAAAGGGCCAAGGCACACAATGAGATTAAACTATCTAGAAAAATAAATGATAACAAGAAAACATTCTACAAATTCATTAGGAGCAAGAGGAAGACCAAGGACACAAGGTAGGTCTGTTACTCAAGGGGAGGGGAGGACAATAACAGAAACTATGGAAATGGCAGATGTATTAAATGACCTTTTTGTTTCAGTTTTCATCAAAAAATTGTAATAGCAATTAGCTTAATGAAAATAAGTTAGGATTAGAGGCTAAAATAGGGAAAGAACAAGTTAGAGGTTTTCAAGTTACCAGGGCCTGAAGAAATATATTCTAGAATATTCAAGCAGCTAACTGAGGAGATATCTGAACCATTAATGATTATTTTCAAACAGTAATGGAAGATGGATGAAATTCCAGAGATAATAAGCTAATAAGTAACAGCATCGATTTGTCAAGAACAAATCATGTCATACCAACTTATCAGATTTCTTTGTCAAGGTAACAAATCTTATCAAGGGGGAGAAATGGTAAATTTGATATATTTTGATTTTAATAAGGCTTTTGAAATATTCATCAGTAAACTAGAGAAAGACCTAGAATGAACTACTATAAAATGGCTGCATGACTGGTTGGAAAACTATTTCCAGAGAGTAGTTATCAGTGTTTCATAGTCAAGCTAAAATGACGTACAAAGTGGGGTCCCACAGATATCAATTCTGGATCAGGTTCTCTTCAATATCTTCATCAATAATTTAGATAAAGCCATAGATAGCACATTTATAATTTGTGGACAATACCATGCTGAGAGGTTTTGCAAGAGCTTTGTGGGATAGGATTATAATTCAAAATGATCTGGACAAACTATAGAAATAGTCTGACGTAACCAGAATGAAATGCTATAAGAAAAAATGCAAAGTATACCATTTAGGAAGGAACAATCAGGTGCAGACATATGAAATGGGGAATGACTACCTTGGAAGGAAAACTGTAGAAAGAGATCTGGGGTTATACTGGATCACAAGCTAAATATAAGTCAACTAGAAGACTAACCAGGCATTGCCCAGGGCAGGAAACTGGTGGTGTGGGGGATGCAGGAATCAGGGCAGGGCCTTGGGAACGTGGGGTGACAGTACTGGAATCAGGGGGTGTGAGAGTGAGGGTCAGGAGGTGAGGAGGGGCTCAGGTCAGTGGTCCCATCTGGCATGGTCCTTTTCCCTCCCTGAGCCTTCCCCCAGTCACCAAGGGCATTTTCTTGCTGCGAGTCCTGTTGGCCACTGTCTTGGTAGTATGGTTGCCCCAGTGGACACTCTGCCACAAGGGTGGGGAACCTATTTTGGGTCAGGGGCAACTGACCAACAGAAAAATCAGTTAGGGGCCACATACAAGTGAGAAGAGGAAGAAAAGCCACACGCTCACTGACATGCCCCCTGACTGAGGGGAAAGATGCTCCAGTCCTGCAGTGGGGTAGCAGGAATGTTGGAACACCAGCGCGGGCTCCCCAATGCTGGGGTGGGGGGACCCATGAGTCTCCAGGGACAGATGCAGACAAGCTGGGAGCCCCATCCGGCCTCTTGGCCTGAGGTTCCTCATCCCTGCTCTGCAGGATAGTTCTCCCCTGTGGGTTCTCTGCTCCCAGTGACCACTCTCAGTATCACACCCTTCCAAACAGCCCCCCCTTTCCATGTTATGGAAAACAGTCCTTTTCCAGTGCTTCCAGTTGTCCTGCAACAACCCAACCCTGATCCTGCATTAAGTTAGGAGAAGAGGAAGCTGCATACCAAGTTTGGTTGTCCTAGATCTTACCATTTAGGAGGAGTTCTTGAACAAATGGATTCGTAGACAGACAGTCACATGCACAAATCTCTCTCTCTCTCTCGCTCTCTCTCTTTCTATATACATATATATATTTTATGGTGTAACACTGTTGCAAAAAAAATCAAACATAATTCTGGATTGTATTAGCAGAAGTGTTGTAAGGAAGACAGAAGAAGTAATTGTTCTGCTCTAGTCTCTGCTAATTAGGCCTCAATACGAGTACTGTGTCCAGTTCTGGGCACCACATTTTAGGAAAGATATGGCCAGTTTGGAGAAAGTCCAGAGAAGAGCAAGAAAAGTTATTAAAGGTCTAGAAAACACAAATTATGAGGAAAGATTGAAAACACTGAGTTTGTTTAGTCCAGAAAAAGAGAAAACTGAGGGGAATACAATAACAGTTTCAAGTACACAAAAGATTGTTAAAAGGAGGAAGGAGAAAAATTGCTCTCCTTAGCTTCTGAGGCTAGGAAAAGAAGCAATGGGCTTACATTGCTACAAGGGCAGTACTTCCTACTTATTAGGGTGTGTGATGGGGCAGCGCCCGAGCCCTGCATGGACCAAGCGCCGTCCCCAGCATGCTGGGGAGAAGCGGCAGCTCCGCGCCGACTTCTGCCGTGTGCGGCTTGTTCTGCCGTGGGTGGGGCCGCGTGTGAGCCCAAACGAGCGGTGCACCGCCGCGCCACCGCAGCCCCAGCCGGACAAGAAGGACGGGGCTCCGACTCGGCCCCGCAGCTCCGGACAGCGCAGGTGCCCGGTGGGACAGCACGACCTGGCCGAGGAGGCGGCACCACCCCGCCGCTGGAGACGTCATCGCGGCGGGACGCTCAAAGGGAGTGCCGCCGCCGGAGCAGAGGGAGAGGAGCCACCGGACGAAGGGCGGACAGACGGAGGCACCTCAGGCCCCGGCTGCAGAGACCCACTAGACCAGTGGTCTCCAACCTTTTTACACCCAAGATCACTTTTTAAGTCTCAGAACAGGAGAAGATCTACTGCTCCGCCCCTTCCTTGAAGCCCCGCCTACATTACATGAGGAAATCTAATGTAAATGTACTGCGCAGATGCGCAGTTGAGAGAGGGCTCAAGAGCTACTCTTAGAGCCCCGAGATCTACCAGTAGATCGCGATCTACTGGTTGGTGACCATGGCGCTAGACCAAGCCGTCACGGCGACGCGGCAAGGGAGGTAGGAAGCGACCCAGGGCAGGGTGCTGGAACCCGGGGGGTTGGTGTGTTTAGGGGACTCTCTTCCCCACCAACCAGGGCTGGGGGCAGAATCCCCCCCAGACCTTAGGGCCCTGGGTTGGGGCTCGGAATGAGGGCAGGCCCGAGCCCCGCTACCCTCCTCCGCCGGCGCGGACGCCTAGAAGACAACCCTAGCTGTGGACCGACCCTGCCAGACTCGGGGCAGGACAACAGGGTGATAGGGGCGCACTAAGGACAGAGACCTCGGGTGAGGGAGGACGGAGGGGAGGGGTAGCGGCCCTGCGCGGCCCGAAGGGGGGCCGCCCCAGCGACACGCCCCTCCACAGGGTGGTTAAGTGCTGGAATAAATTGCATAGGGGGTTTGTGGAATCTCCATTATTGTAGATTTTTAAGAACAGTTTAGACAAATACCTGTCAGGAATGGTCTAGACTCTAGATCAGGGCTGGGCAAAATATGGCCCGGGGACCAGATCCAGCCCATCAAGCCACCGGATCCAGCCTGCAGACCACCCTGCCGGGACCCTCAGGCACACAGTTGCCGCAGTTTAAAGCACAGTCTGTGTGACTCTCTGTGTGATCTCCCCATTCCCAGCCTAATCCTAAACTCCTATTGGCTGGAAACAACTGGCAATCTCTCAGCTCCTATTGCCTGGAAACAACTAGCCAATAGGATCTGAGAGGCTGGCCTGTGGGATGGGGGCAGCGCAACCTCTGCCCCCTCCTGGAGCTGAGAGCCACATGGAGGGAGCAGCCTGCAGTATTAAGTGATCTGGGGCTGCAGCAGGCAGGGAACCCTGTCTCTTTTTATGTAGTGCTCCCCTGTAAGCCTCACCAAGACAGCAGACTTAATTACTAATAATGAATAATGTATTAAATACATTTGTGGCCTTTTCTGTCCATAAATTTTCCAGAAACATTGATTTTCACAAATCAGGGGTATTTTTGTTCAAATTATCTGCCAAGAATTTCTGTTAATAATTCCTGTGAGACTTCCAATTCCTCATGCCAAACATGGATAAGAACACTAGATACTGTTTCGGGGAACGATTTTATCACCTATGGATTTGATTCAAAGTCTGCTGAAAGTGAAAATGATTGTTGGTTGAGCAATTCGTTTGGGGGATTTTATTAGAGAGAACTTGTATTTTCACATTCCTCATAAGAATTTTTGTACCAGTATTAGAGGAACTGGTGCTTCTTGCTATTTTTTCTTCTCTTGCTACTTTTTCTTTATTCTTAGCAGGTTTCAACATTCCACATTTATATAAGAGTTCTGCATAATAACTAAGATCTGTTAAAAATCATCCATGCAGTGAGTTCAAAACACAACACAGACATCGGCACTGGAACTAGACATGCTGCAGTACTCCCTGGCTTGAAGTGTTTTCCTTCATATACAAGATTTACATTTTAAATCAATGGCTGTCAATACCCTCACTATGTACATTGTTTCAGCACTCCTGAGCACAGAAATGGTGGCTGTTTCCTTCTGAAAAAGCTTGAATGATCAGACTTTTTCATGTCAAGTTCTCTCCATTCCATTCAGGAACTAAATATTAAAACTATCTAAATAGGATAGTTTATAGTGTGCTGAAAATATTTATGAGATTAATAGCCATTGGATGGTTTTACTCTGGATATTGCGATGGGAAAATGGACCACACAGAGAACAGACAAATGCTAAAATCTAGCATTACAAAATAAAATCTCTTTTAAATATGACACCATTGTTTATCAGTATATATAGTGCAGGAGATGAAATGATACAATGTTGGTACACTTGCTTATGTAAAAATATTGCCCTTTGATTTCGATTGGCATACAACTTACTTGATCTGTTGAAGTAAGGCAGTTTCTTTGAATATTTCATGTAGGTTTTAAGTATTTGTAGTCAAGAATCTAATTAGATGACGTAAGCACTGACAAATAGATTCAAGATGCATACAGATCTTTCCTTACCTTCCTGCATCATTCTCTCATGCCCTCTCTCTCTCTCTCTCTCTCACACACAAATTTTCCTTTTGTAATTAAGACATAACAAACTAGTAACACAATTTTAAAGGGGAGGTGTTTTGTACTTCAGCAATAATAAATATTTGCTATCCCCTCCCTCCCTTAGACAATTTCATCCTGAGGTCTCCGATAAAATTGTCTCCTCTCCCCAAGAGTTATACATAGAGGTATCAAAATCTCTACAATCACTTGAGATGCAAACAAGATGTAACACTGTACATCTACTCTAAAGCTCAATATTTAAACAAATGGCTGAGATGATTTAAAAAAATGTTGACAAGAAAGAACACAGTTCACAATATATTGTTCTCTCTGAAAAAATGACGTTAGTAACTAGTCCTAAGTGACAGCAGACCATAATTTCAAGATTTATTTCAAATCTTTGCCCTTATCTGCACCATTATACTTTGTAATTCAACTCTGTGGCTTTGGGTGGGAATATATTGTTGCAAAAACAAGGCACTATTATAGTTAAGCATGTTAAAGAGCGAGGGAGTGTTTTCTATTGGTTAGAGCTCTGGACAGTTAGATAAAAGTCCTAGTGTGAGCACTGCAATTGACTTGCTGTATGAATGTGGCCAAGTCTCTCCACCTCCCTCTACCTCAGTTTACCCATATGTCCAAATTGTTAAAATATCAATACTAACAAGTATAATATCTACAAAAGCTTGGTAAAATAGATATAAAGAGAGACATTTATAAGACATATCACATAATCAACCCCATCTCCTTGCAAGATCAGAACTAGATTTGGTATCAGCTCTTAGCAGTTTCACTTCAGAGGTTCAGCATACCTGCTGCTCCTATAATGAGATGGAACAACAAATGTGGGTGCTTAGCATTTCTGAAATTCATGGCACAAACCAAGAACAGGTTGAAATGATTTATTAACTAATTCGAACTAAGTTAGTTCGAATTAACGTTGTAGTGTAGACGTACCCTCAGGCACTTTGTGACCCAGGCTCCCATCTATGGGCAGGGAGCACTGATAAAAGCCAAGTTATATACAGAGCTTGGTGTAGGTGGGGGGTTTTCCCCACAAATTTGTAGCCCATGTGTTCGGTATTTTTGGGGAGACCATCTGGCAACCCTCGCATTAACCCCCTTCCAGCCAGTGTGGATCCAGTTTTGATCCAGTGGAATAAAATAAGGTTCTCTTGAGCTGCGATCTTAGTGCACGCTAAGCACAGCAGAACGATAAACCTCTGAAAGACAAGGCTGTAATGCACTGACATCCCTTAAATGATTGTGGCCCCACCAGCCAAGGCATCACTTTAATGTTAAAATGAGCTCTATATAATTGTGTGCTCCGTTTGGATCAGAGTAAACAACACTATCCAAGTTCATCCCTGCTGTAAGTCTACTGTAGTCAAATATGTTACTCCAGGGTTGAATTCAGACCAAGATGTTAGATATATCTCAATTTCCTAGAATTTCTATGCAGTATCAGACATGCAAGGGAATCCTAGAAGGAAAATCTATGTGTTATAGGAAGTGGTACTGGTGACTCACAAGATGACCACTTTTGCTCACTGAGTCAGTAGTGAAATAATATCCTGCTGTACTGCTAGGGGTGCGCCTCCAAAGTAAATCCTAACACTGAGGCTCTGAGGCTTACCCACCATCTAATCATAAGAGATCAGCTGTCACATTTCACAAAGAAGAGCAGTATCTCTCATGGGTTCTTGACTGTATTACATCTGGATAATTACCTACATCCGCTTTCTGCTTTAATTGGATAAGGCACTTTCTTCTTTACTTCCTCTCAATTTGTATAGTGTGGTTGGCACTGTTACAATAGAGGCTGTATTTCTAGAGGTGACTAGCTCCACTTGGTCCCAGACATGCCTGGTTGCATTTTAATGGCTGATAAAGTGATTCCTATGTGTAGTATCTCTTAGCTTTCAAGTTCATTGAGATAAGGACTTTCCCACTTTCTGTGTTTGGAAACAGTCCAGCCCATTGTGAGCCTTATCAAAATAGTAACAGTCTATAAAGCATTTGAGGTTTCTGCTCTGCCAATCGATACAATCTTTGTTATATACACAGTTGGTAAGGATTACAAATAAAGTGCCCCCTGTACTTTCATTTTTCATCCAGCAGAGGAAACAAGCAAGACCTGTACATGTCTTAACTTAGGTCAATTACTACATTTTAATTTTAAAGTATTATTTTAACTTTGCCAGCAAATTATCAGCCACACAGGTCTGGAAGAGGCACTCTCAGTAGGATCAAACAATGATTCTATGCTCTGCAAGTTATTTTTGAAATACAATGACTCTAGGTTACCATCATGGAATAATAAGTATGGCAGCTTAATTATTAAAAAAACCAAAACTTACTGTTTTTTAAAAAATGACATACAACATGCATTTTGCTAAACTTGAATTTAATTTTTGTCCTGAATACCACAAGGATTTTTTGTAAATGCAAAATTAATTCAATGCAATTTTAAAAACTATTCTGAGGCTGAGAAACTACAGTACACACCAAATCTTTCCCTTTAGCAGATTTGTATTGCAGATTTGTATTTAGCAGATTTGTTTATAATGGAAAAGTTGGACCCTTAGCTATTGCTGTGCTATCAGATGCTGCTATAATTCCAGATTAATATGCCTCATGTTATTGTCTAGTTCAGCTGCCTGCATTACATTCATTATGGTGTTACAAATTAGTAATTCTTTGGGGATTTTTTTAAGGTCACTATCTGGAAGTAGGCATTTTAGTTTCTATTCCTATCAAAGCGTTTCATGGAAAACACCCTCCTACTGATATTTATTTAGGATCTGATCTTGGTGGAATGTCAAGCGTCTTCTGACTTAGCTCCATTGACTTCTGAGAGCACTCAGCACCTTGCAGAATCAAGCCCTAATTGGCCTATGTGAAACTTGCAGTTCTGGCTTGCAGAGATTCATGCAAACTACTTCACATTTATTTTTGGTCTTGATCTATATGGTTTTGCACCTCCTGATGTCTGTGCTTTCGGTTTCAGACTCAAATGAATCCAAAATATTAATGTAAATGTCGTTCAAGAGCATCACGTTTCCTATGACTTTGCAATGGAAATATGTAGGATGGTACCTTTCACAGAATTTTGATACAATTCTTCCCTTCCTTCCACCCATCTTTGTCATATTTGTTTGAAACTGGGACCAGATTCAAATATTTGTGAGCCTGAGCAGATCTTCTGATCACATGATCTGAGTTTTGATTTTGTTCTAACCACAAAACCCAGCATGTTTCATGTGAGTTTTGGAATGATCATGAAAATTTCATATAGCTTTATTTATTAAGGGCCATATTCTTTCCTGAATTTTTGCTTGAACTGCCATTACTATCACTAGAAGCTCTATGCTCTCAACAAATATGCCCCCTAACTTATTTGTGTAATGGTTTTTGGTAGTGTAAATACAGCCTTCTAACACATGGACCCAAATGCTTACATGCAGCCTCCTAACACATGTATCTAAATAAATGTTACACTTTCAATGCTCGTTAACATTTGCAGATATGGGACAGCTGCCTATTTGCTGACTTTCTGCAGAGATTACAGAACAGGATAGGTGGAATGAAAATTTAAGGCAAAGAGCAAAATATTTGAAAGTGCCAAAGGGTGTGTCTAGACTACAGGGTTTTGTCGACAAAAGTGGACTTTTGTCGACAAAACTATACCTGCGTCTACACTACCGCTGAGTTCTGTTGACATAACATCGACAGAACTCAGCAGTTTTGTCGACGCTGGTAAACCTCATTTTACGAGGCATAACGCCTTCTGTCGACAGAGTTTCTGTCGACAGAAGGTGTTATTGCATGTAAACTGTCCTTTGCGTCTACACTACCATGTCGACAAAGCAGCTTGCTTTGTCAACAGAACTGAATGTAGTGTAGACGCTCTTTGTTGACAGAAGTTTTGTCGACAGTATCTGTCGACAAAACTTCTGTCAACAAAAGCCTGTAGTCTAGACGTACCCTAAGTGACTTCAGAACCTAAATCCCAGTTTCAGAAGTGGTTTGGAGCTTCTTTTCGATGCAAAATGAACCTGATTTATACCTGGCTTTTTACCCTTAACTGAAGGGGGTCATGCTTTTAATCTGAATTGTTGACCCATCAAGGGGCATAGGCTAAACTTTTAATATATCTCTGACACACCACACCTTGTCAGCTGCTAGCATGACTGCCCTGTTGAAAGCAGTCTAGCTCCTCTCAACTGCTGTTTGTCACCTTCCACAACTTCCCCCTCATGCCCCATAAAGAAAAGACATGTTTTCCTCCAGTTCCCTGGGAAAGAATTAATCTTACAGCGGTCTCCAGAAGACACATCATGGCAACACCCATGGGAACACAGCAACTCAAGTGTTATTACACAACGTGACTGCCCTGACTTGAGAGGACTAACTTGAGTGTACATAACTTTAGTTAAGGGGCTACAGTGAAGACATACCTATATGTTATTAGGAGCCCAAGCATCAGTGAAAGTCAGTGGGATGTAGACTTCTACGTGACAAAAATCACTTCTAAAATCACCTTTTTGTACACTTATCTGAAGTAAAATCCAGTTTTTTAAGATAATCTCCATTAAGATTGAATGAAAACAGTGTGTGCACTAGGACTGCATCCACATGTCACACATTCCATGGATAGCAAATGTCCTTTGAGAAAGGGGTTGGCTGCATTATGAAATAATCATCTTTTTTTGCCAGCACCCCTCCCATCAGCACAGCCAGAATCAAGAGTCAGGACAAAGCATGCCTCTTCCAGTATTCCACCCCCATATACCCAGAGCCCGAAACATGGGATTCTTGGAACTGCCAACAATGTTTGAATTCAGGCTAAAACTGGAAAACAGAAACTTAAAAAAAAAATCTAAATACTTGAGTCACATCAGTCAGTGTTATTTACAAATGTTTTTTATGGACACCACAGGTGGAGACTGTGACTCATTGCATATAAAGCTAAAGATAGCTGAGACAAACTGGGAAAATCCCATAAGGAAAGAGGGAATAACTTCCTGATGATTAAATTTATACTCTTGGTCACTAGATGCCAGTAATGGAGCCAGTATTATTGTCACAAAAATCATACAATGGGATGCTAAGAGGATGAATGATGGCCAGCGTACAGAAGGAGAATACAGACTCCAAGCAGGGGATAGAGGAAAGCTGGTTGCACTGCAGTAGTTTGTAATTCCCATATGTTGTACTGTGGTCAGCAACCCAATCCATGTCTGCCAGGAGCTAAGGAATGCCTGTGTTTCTCAGTCTGAGTGTACTCACACCTGCTTAGGAGCCCAGCACTAATATGCAGCACTTCAATTCCACCTAAAATCTATTATGAGGATGTAAGTAGTGCATGGGAGCCTCTGCTTGGGGGAACATTTTTCCCTTTGTGAGTTAGCTATCTAGGGAGCTATTAGGTCTGTATATACTCAGAAATCCAAAAAAAGTATCCCTTGTTTATTCTACATAGGTCCTGTTGTGATGGATACTTTGCTGCCAAGGACATATTTACTCAGCAAGTTACTGAACTGCAAGCAAGCTAGGTGTGACTCTACAGCAAGCCATGCAATAACATCTTGTGTGAGTGCAGCCACAGTGCACTGAAAGCCTTAGAGTGTGCTTGGCATGCTACTTACTGCTTTTTATGTTTTCTCTCTTCCTAGCAGCTGAAAGGAAGCTATCTGCAGCTTCACTGCACCACCTACCTTCCAAAAATGTAATCATCTGAATGCAAAACAAAGCACATTAATCACTCTCCTAAAGTTTATGCTGTGCGTACATTTTACATTCTTTCCCCAAATGAGCAATAAGTTGAGAACTCCAGATGCCTTAGTGGGCATATAGTAGTGGATAATCAGCTGATGCTGTGGCCAAAAAAAGGTAATAGGATCCTTGGATTCATAAATGGGAATCTTTAATAGGAGCACAGAGGTTATTTGGCACAGGTGTGACAGCTGCTGAAATGCTGTGTCCAGTTCCAGTGCCTACAACTCAAGAAGGATGTTGACAAATTGGAAAGAGTTCAGAGAATGATTAAAAGATTAGAAAACCTGCGTTACAGTGGCATCCTCAAAGAATTCAATCTATTTGGCTTAACGAAGAGAAGGTTAAAGAATGACTTGCTTATGGGCCAGAAATAACTATGCAGAGAACAAGCCTCTGCATGTATGCATGGGGACACCCTTGTCCTAATCACTCTGCCCCCTGACTATGGTGAGACAGGATCATAATAGAAAGACCACCCTGCCTGTCAGCAAAATTATTGGAGAAATAAATGGCCCAGCTATGTACTATGTTGGTCTGTCCAAAATGTCTGAAACAAAACTGAGACACCACAACATCATCTCAGTGCAGTACTCTGCTGCTGTCATCGAGAGGAGAAAGTAAAAGCTCTTCCCCTTGCTGGATCTAAAAAAATCCTGTCACTGAACAGGAAACACAGAGTTTTGCTTTGATTGGAGAAGCTTTATTTTATAAACATTCAAGATTTTATGTAATCCATTGTGTATAGATATTAACATTTTACTCTTAGAATAGAGCCTTTTTTAACTACCTTAACCCTGCGTCCAAGATGTTTCCTGTCCTGGGCCAGGTGACTACAGAGCTATATTAATATAACTAGTTATCACTAATTATATTTTGCTTCTCTCGCTGATATAGCTACTGTTTCTCGGGAAGCTGGATTAACTACACTGGTGGGAGAAGTTCTCCTGTCAGCACAGCACCGTCGACACTAAAGACTGTATTGGAAGACAGGCCTTTAGCGAGGAAATGGGTGAACCCATCACCCTAGCTTCATTTTCAGTTCCTTTGTTGCTGGTTTGAGGGTGAGGAAGGCCATAGCTTATTTAACACCTTTTTGACTTGCCCAAGGCTACACAGGAACCTGACGGCAGAATACAAATCTCCTAAGGTTAACCCAAGCCCATAACCGCTTCAGTGCTAGTGAGCAAAGGGGAAGAAGTGGTAGAAAATGCACCTTTTTCAATAGCCGGAGGAGCCCACAGCTGGAGATTTAGTGGAAGGGGGGGCTGCTCCTAATGTACCCATGTAGATAAAATGTAGGTTTTTAGTGTTTGTATATGGATATACAGCTAGTCCCCGAGTTGCAAACGGTCGACTTACGACCATTTGCAGTTACAACTGAAACTGTTGTAAATGGCAGATCCCAAGTTACGAACGCGATCCACGCTTACGAACAGTGCGGTCACATGTAACTCAATGGGGTCCGACTTACGAACAAACCGAGTGACGACCAATTGCTTGGTCCATAACCAGTTCGTAAGTTGGAGAGCGGTTGTAATAATATTTTATGCAATGCAATGTATAGAGCCCTACCACTTTCACTGATGTGAAAAATGTGTCACAAACTGTGAAATAAGCCCTTCTTTGTGAAATTGGATGTCTCCTTGTTCTAAGAGCACCCCCTCATAGGGGGCTTCCTAGCTCTGGCTGGGCAGTGGAGGGACAAGACTTGTCCCTCCCCTACAAACCAGTCTGACGGTGGGAGGGGGGACCAGATGCATTTACAGAAACCTTCTCCTACCACAAGGATGCTCTCTGCGATTGGGCAGCAGCCTGAGGTTCCTGCAGCTGAAGGAAACTTGTGGAGTTGGATTGTTTCTTCCCTGTGCTGCTGGGAGGGCCCCATCAAAGGGGGCTTCTTAGCTCTGATTGGGCAGTGAAGGGACAGGACTTGTCCATCTCCTGCATAGCTCTTGGGGGTGAGAAGACACCAGACAGATCCACCTCCAGGTCCCTTCCCTGTGCTGCAGGATGCTCTCAGGGACAGGGCAGCAGCCTAAGGTTCCTGCAGCTGAGTGCAGGATCAGGGGTGTAGCACTTTCTGCAGCTGTGCAGAGAGAACGCGCAAGTATTGTCCCTCCCAAGCTGGCTAGGTCTAGCAGCGAGGAGCACCTAGCCTGGGTGCTCCTAGCAACACAGGGAAGATCAGACCCACTTCTATCATTTGAAACCTTCTGCAGTTGCAGGAAACTGTGAAGGCAGCACAAAAGTGAGGCTGGCAAATCCATAATCTCCCTAGAACAGGTTTATGACCCCCCCACATCTTTTTTTGGGCCAGGATCCCATGATTACAATACCATGAAATGTCACATTTAAACAGCTGAAAACATGAAATTTACCAATTGTCAACTCCTATGGCTGTGAAATTGGCCATAATAGACCGTGAATTTGGTAGGTCCCTAGTAATATGTCTTAGTGTACTTTGCTAGCCACTCTTTCTGACTAGCAGAAAGAAATGACCTAATGTCATTGATAAAAAAAATGCATTAGACAGGCTGGCTGTGTTTGTTATTGATGTTAGGGCAGGAACAAATTAGAACAGTTCTAGTGGCTGATTGTGGTCATCATATGGTAGAGGGTTTGTAATGTCATAGATGTTATAGAATTTTGTGATTTATAATTACAAAGAGTTTTGAACTTTGTAGTAATAATGTTTTGGTACAAGTGAAGAACATGTGTGTTAATTAAATAAGTCCAAAGGTGATTTCTAGGTGTAGCTGTATGGTGGGGAGGAGCCAGAGGCACTAGAAGGTCACATAATACCCCTGCCATATTAAAAGCAAATTGATGATTTAAAGGTGAAATAAGTGCCCCCAACCTTTGGAAACAAACAAATAGGCTGAAATCCACATGGGACAATTCCCTAAAAGCACAAATGTTCAAAAAATGCTTTAAAAATAAACATTTCTGTAAATATAAATAATTGCAACATGATACTGCCAAACCCATACATGGGAGCTGGTGACTGTAAGAGTGAAGAGCTTTGAAACAGTTCTCTGGGTTCATCCTGCCAAGCACCGGCCTCAAAACATCAAAATTGCAACCAGCAGAACCCAGATCCCCCACTCGGGCTCAATCTAACTGGCCATTAGATTGCTCCACGCCACAAACTGGTAACAATAACAACGTCCGCAAAACTTGTGTGTGTATGTATTTATGTATACAATGAAGTGCCACCAGTGCCAATTTGGCTGTCCATTTGTCTAAGCAAAAGTTTAGTATCAAATAGTGGAAAAGAGAACTGTTGCAAATTCATCATGATTGCACCTCTATGGGTATGTCTAGACTACGCTTTATTTTTGAAATAGGATATGCAAATTCCCCAGGAAAAAGCAATCGGAATTCCCCGGGAATTTGCATATCTTCTTACGATCGCTTTTTCGAAAGCGGGTCTTTTGAAAGTGAAAGTAGTCTAGACGCAGGTTTTTTTGGAAAAAAACCCTTTTTCAAAAAACTGCTCTTCTTTAAAAAAGGAGGTTTATACAGTTTTCCGGGAAAAAAACCCCTTGTCCAGACTACTTTCACTTTTGAAAGACCCACTTTCAAAAAAGTGATCGGAAGAAGATCCACAGGAATTTGCATATCCTCTTTCGAAAATAAAACTTAGTCTAGATGTGCCCCAAGTGAGGTTTAATTGTTCATACCAGAGGCGCTAACATAGCTCTCATAGTAAGCTATGTGGGCTTTGGAATCATCCAGTCAGGAAGCATAAACAATATAGTCTAACATATCACACACTGGCTACATCTAGACTGGCTCCTAATTCCAGAAGAGGCATGCAAAGCAGGTAAGTCAGAATAGGGAAATCCGCGGGGGATTTAAATATCCCCCGCGGGATTTAAATAAACATGTCTGCCGCTTTTTTTCCGGCTTGGGGAAAAGCCGGAAAAAAGTGTCTAGACTGGCGCGATCCTCCGGAATAAAGCCCTTTTCCGGAGGATCTCTTATTCCTACCTGAATGACTTAAATAGGGCCAAGAGTTTAGCAGTCATGAATAGTAAACCCTCAAATTGACAGGAGCTGTGAAATATATTCTTTCAACTCATTCATCAAAACAAATTAATAAAAATCCAAGTCAGTTTGCAGATCATTTATGAAAACAAAAAGGGTCCTAATTTCTTGAAGACACTGTTTATCGCGAGAAGTTCACTCAGTTCTAATCATAACTAAGAAGGGAGAGACAGTTGTGATCATTAGAATCAGCACACAAGTAATATCATGAAGTTGGACTATGGTAGATAAACAGAAATACCATTCCCATTAATCAGCTCTTAAATTATGCTGAGCTAAAGTGCCTCTTGAGATGTTCTGGTTTGCACATTTTTTCCAGAACAGGCAGGCGTCTCACATGGGATGCGATGTAATGCTTTGCACTTCTATAGCACCTTAAATAACATTACTTTGAGTAAATTATAAACTGTGACTTACGTGCTGAGCTCTATTGATTATGTTGGCTAAATTACGCATGTTTTATATCTAACATCTTTGTTTATATACGCACCTTAAGCCACATTAATTAATGGCTTATACATCTCATTGATTTCCCTTTTCAGCCATTTTTTTTTAATAAAATGAAGTGGAAATTTAATAAAAAAATATACAGTCACTGTTTGCAGATACTAAATTCTACTCAGACTAATTCCCACACCTATCAAGTCTCATCTGAAACCCTCTTCTGCTGTCATTTACAAAAAATTGTCAGTGCATCACACTGCCTAGTGCATCCTTTCCCTGCTATGTCTAAAGTTCTTAGAAAACAGATGTAAAATACAAACCAGAGCATGAGCTGTTATAACCTTCAGGGCTTGGAACTGATGCATTCTGCAAAATACATGTTGTCTTCATTACAAAAAGCTGGGGATGTTTAGTGGTCTCACAGAAGTCGTAACATTTGAAATATAAATGCTAAAAAGACATTGAAAATTGTTTTTCCCTTCTAGTTCATAGGAAAAAGAAAAAGCACAAATAAATCTGAATCCAAGGCAACAAGGAAGCTTGTCCAGTGAGGAAATATTAAAGAGAAAACTGGAAAAGGCAGGAACTTTAAACAATCTGTTAAATTGCAAAAACAAGGAGTCCTGTGGCACCTTAAAGACTAATAGATTTATTTGGGCATAAACTTTTGTGGGCAAAGACCCACTTCACTGCATTTTATGTAGCATGTACAGTATGTTCTTTAATCTTATTTAGACTATCTATGGAGGGAAAGAAATAGCATTTACTGGCAGAATGAAAGAGTCAAAACAACTTGTTATTTTTGACAAACATTACTAAACCGTTATTGTTGCTTATATGCATTTTCTCTGCAATAAGAAAAAATGTATTCTGTTCACATTTCACTGCATCCCTCGCTCAGTAAAACATTTTGGAAGTTTCTAAATAGAGAATACTACTAACAAAATCATCCTGTTGGTAATAAAAACATGAATCACAGCATTGACTACACCAATATATAGCCATCTAGATCATAGAAAACAGAGACGGGTAAGGATCTTCCCCTCAAATCTTTAGAATTTCTGCAGGAGTGTTTTATTGACTTTGCTGTGACCAGGCTAATTCACCCCAGAACATCCCCAGACATCAATAAGGGCTGTTGCTGCTACTCTTAGCTCCAGCATCTCTTGCCAGACCTGCCTTTGTGCAATGTCCTCTGTGGCTCAGTCCTCTGGCCAAGTCACCTAAATGACTTCCTCTCTTAGTATAACTGTTCTCTCTGCTTCCAGGTCCCAAAAGAGAACAGCAGCTTATAAGAACAGAAGAACGGTCATATTGGGTCAGACCAAAGGTCCCACTAGCCCAATATCCTGGCTGCTGGCAGTGGCCAATACCAAATGCCCAAGAGGGAAGGAACACAACAGGTAATCATCAAGTGATCCCTCTCCTGTCATCCATTTCGATAAAACGGAGGTTAGGGACACCATTCCTACCCATCCTGACTAATAGCCAAAATTAATGGACCTAAATGAAACTGAATAGCTTTACTATGCTCTTAGGGTGCTGAAGTCTTTTCTTCTCTACTTATAAACTCTATCTCAGGGCTTCCCTTGCAGAAGCCTACATTGCCCCTATAGTGTAATGCCCCCATTGTCTCGGTATAACCTAATCCTGGGCGCTTCTCAGCCAGAAAAACCTCTCTTGTCTCTCTTAACTGAGCTCCTTCAATCTACCTTGTTGCACCACCAAATTCTTTACAGAAATATGCTTATGAATGAGAATATGCCTAACTGGAATATGCTTTATGCAAAATATTGATTGTAACCTATTATTGGAAAGCTTGTAATCCCCTGAATGGGTATATTCTATTTGTGTGCATGTATAATTCATGTATGTGAAGATAGAAATATGAAGTATAAAACTGGTTATTAATCTAGACAGGCTAAGTGAGAGCCATTAGTGGTACTCAAGGAGCTTAATGGCCTGGTACTCGGGACAATGAGCAGTGCATAGTCTTGCTTCCCCTGTGATCTTGTACTATGGTTGGTCCTACAAAGACATGTGTCCAAGCCACTTGATGCTGGAAACCATTTTGGATGCTGTACTTTTCCATTCAAAGTAAGAAAAGTTTGAACTGAACACAAAGGCTTCCTTCTTTGGGCAAAATCTACATAAAGGCATGAAAACAAACAATAGGGGTAGATGCTACCAGATGCCAGGAGACCCTTGGTTACCACCTAAAATGACTGCTAGAAACATCTACAACTGTACAGGGAGAAGGATTGGACCAAAACTAGGAGGCTGCCTACCTTATGAGAAAAGGCAACTAGAAACTACTGTTAGCGCGCCGTAAGAAATTGCAAGTAATAAGTTTCTTAGGGAATGTCTACACTTGCACCCTAGTTCAAACTAGGCATGCAAATGTAGGCATTTGAAATAGTCAATGAAGCAGGGATTTAAATATCCCACACTTCATTAGCATGATCTTGCCGGCGCATTACTCTTATCAACAACTGTTTTGAAAGTGAAAGTGCACACCGGCACACGTTAGTTCAAACCAAAGGGTTTGGTTTGAACTAACGCGTCCTGGCGCACACTTCTACTTTCAAAAGAGATGTTGATCAGAGTAATGCGCCAGCAAGATCATGGTAATGTAACCCTTCTGCCAGGCTGAGTTAATAGCAGCAAGGGCCAGGTTCAGTACCTAGGGGTCCCCTCCCAACAACGTAATGCAACACCAGCTCAAGCCCCCATCCAGTGACCTGGGAAATCTTACAAACACCTTTGAGTGCCTCAAAGAGGCAATTCTTCCCTTCTCACAAACACAGAGCCTTGGTATAGCAGCAAATCTTTAATAACATGAGGTAACTGACATCAGCATTAAATTGGGAAAACACCACAACTAGGATTCATAGACCAAACCATGAGCAAAGACCCACCCCAGCCCAGAATCACCCAAAGTCCCCAAAAGTCCAACACCCCAAAAGTCTCTTGGTAGAGAGTCCAACACCCAAAAGTCACCTGGGTGGAACGGAGGGGATGGGGGATTGATAAGGGGCATCTTACGTGGTCCGAGGCCGATGACCCAGCCTCTCTGTAGGGTTCTGCTGCAGCCTTTAACGCGATTCACTCCGCTACACTCCATCAGCTGTCCCGCTGGTTGTTCCCACCAGCCACTCTGCTGGCTGCCTGCCGCCTCTCCTACCAGCCGCCCACCGGTCATTCCCACCAGCCTCTCTGCTGGCCACCTGCTGCCCTCCTACCAGCCGCCCACCAGTTGTTCCCGCCAGCCACTTCGCTGGCTGTCTGCCACTGCTCCTACCGACCAACCGACAGTCATTCCCCAAACTGCTCTGCCAGCAGCTCAGCAATATAGCTTCAGGCTCCCCCGCAGCACTCAGTGAGTTCAGCTCTTAGTAAATTTTAGCTCTTTAGTGATTTCAGCTCGTAGTAGCGGAGCCTCAGTGATGGTGAACCATTGCTCCAAAGTGAATTCAGCTCAGCAGCCTGTAACTAGACTCCTAATGGAGTCAAAATTAGCTCTGATATTCCACAGTGGAGAGGAGAGGGTGCAGTTGGTGTTTCAGGCCTTCAGAAAGGGGCCCCACCACCAGGTACAAATACCTGTCCCCAGCCTCTGCCACTTCACTGGGTTTGGAACCCATGTCCCTTGTCTAGCAAGTGCTACTTAGTTGATGATGAATCCCTTTGTCATAAAACAGTTCCACTGTCCTTGATTCACATAATCAGGGTAACAACACTTTATTCTCCCTGCTTAAATAACAGAGAACCTGGGGATCCCACAGCAGCCAAAGTGACCATTTGGGCTGCTGAGGGCTCATACTAAGCGGGGTGGGTGTGCCTATGAAAATAAGATCAGCCCCTGAAGTCTTTTTGCACAACTCACCACAATTCACCACCAGATGTCAGGGTAGAGCGTATCCTGACTCTGCTTATACTAATGAAGCGTGGAATATTTACATCTCCACTTTATTGACTATTTCAAATGCCTACATTTGCATCCCTAGTTCGAACTTAGAGTATTAAGCTTAGTTGTTGTGTTTTGTTTTATTTTGCTTGTAACTTACTTTGATCTGTCTGCTAATATTTGCAATTACTTACATCCTACTTTTTATACTTAATAAAAATCACTTTTGTTTATTGCTAAACCCAGTGTAAATAATTGTTACCAGTTGGAAGACAAAAGGTTTTATTGAAAAAGGGGGCAAACAACTTAATGAGCTCATTCTATATAAACTTCATCAGATCCCACTGAGACTGTGCATTAGGGTGCTATGTCATGTTCCTTTGAGTAAGCCTTCCCAAAGCTGAGCTGCATTCAGTGTCTGTGTTGCTCTGGTGGGGAGCTGTCATCCCAATTCTGTGCCATTACTGGGGGAGACTAGAGCTTCCAGCTCAGCAGGACAGCAACATGGGGCAACCTAGAGAGCTAGTAGATGGGCTCAGTGTAATTTCAGTCCCTCAAGTGAAAGTCTTAGGGGACCTCTGTGACAGAGCCCATCACTTACCTATTATGGCTTAGCTCTGACCTCTTTGACCAAGAACCAATTAACTAGCCACCTCCCCAGGTGCACATCATGATTAACTGGGTGCCATGGCTAGCCTTGCAAGTGATGGGGGGAAAAGGGGAAGGATGAAGCCCTATTGTACTTATCAATACAAGATACCATTGTAATAAATAAAAAATATTTCTTAGCTTATTAAACCAAACTACTTCCATTGATGCCAATCAACGCTTTATGAAAATTCCTGCATTTCACCATGTTGGGGCTTGAGCTGGCTCTAACTAAAGCTGAGGGCAAAACTGTCACTAGGTTGGGACACAGGTGTTGAGAAGGGTGACGAAGAAGGTCCTTACTACCCAGCCACTGGACCACAGCTGAAATCATCATAGCTGAGTTAGGTGGCAGAGTCTCATGGTGGTGCCAGATAGTGTCAACTTCACTGCATCAAGGGGCTTCACTGAATGCCCACTGAAGTCAATGGAAAGATTCCCAGTGAAGTCAAAGGAAACACTTTGGAGGCATTGGGTTAACCCAAAGGCATTAAAGAAGCGCAAAACCTTCCAAGGTCAGGTTCCAGCCTTTTTAAACCAACAGTGAGCAAAGCAAACACACTTTCACCGGTACATACCAGAATATTCAACATTTACACATCTCAAATACACCGCATAAGCATTCCTGCACAAGTTCCCTCCTGAATAGTGTGTTCAGTGATCCTCCCACTGAAATGGTGGTAGATTTGATGATTCTTCCCTGAACTAGAATTTATGTCTTAATTGACTAGCGATTTTGTCAGATTCATATTTGATGTACACTCTGAAGGGCACCAAAGAGGTTTGAGCCATGGGATTCCTCAACAAGAAACAATCATATCTTTACATAGTAAGTGTTTTTTGCCTATGAAGTAATATTAGAAAGCATGAATTTTTCTTACCATATTGTATCTGAAGCCATGGCTTAAAGAAGCCACAAAGAGATAGCTCCTAGGCTACCTCAAGGGGAGGATGTCTGGTGTCTGGCACAAGGAAATCCCACAAAAGCTGGCTGCGGAGAAGGGAAGTGACTTGGAAATTGAATTGGAGACAGGCAGGGTTAATGAATGCTTAAATCCTTGCATTTCTCTTCCTGTAGAGCTCTGGTCAGCTGAACTGAGCCTGTGCTGAAGCAGTACTATCTTACTCACCAAGGAAAGTCATACACTGCTTTCCTTCCTGAAGCCAGGGGGAACACACTGTGTCACTCAGTTACAATTTGTTCACTGTAATTGCCCCTTCTAAGGTTATAATTTAGTCATACATCAGGCATTTAAAAATGTGATCAGTATTATTCAGGTTCATATAGAGCATCCAACAAAATGTACAGTCTATTTATGGACCTTCAAATCTATGAACCTTTGAATAAAATGGCTAGTTATATTTTAATTTGTCTTTGGTACAATGTTGCACACACGTTTTTAAAAAGGGCTAGTCACATCCTTAATGATGGAGGGCAAGGGGAGTTCCTCTCTTAGTGTAACTGTTCTCTCTGCTTTCAGACCCCACAAGAGAACAGCAGCTTATAAGAACATAAGAACAGTCATACTGGGTTAGATCAAAGGTCCATCTAGTCCAATATCCTGTCTGCTGGCAGTGGCCAATACTAAATGCCCCAGAGGGAGGGAACACAACAGATAATCAAGTGATCCCTCTCCTGTCATCCATTTCTAGATAAAACGAAGGTTAGGGACACCATTCCTACCCATCTTGGCTAATAGTCATTGATGGACCTAACCTCCATGAATCTATCTAGCTCTTTTTTGAACCTGGTTGAAGTCCTAGTCTTCACAACATCCTCTGGCAAGGAGTTCCACAGGTTGACTGTGTGATGAGTGAAGAAAAACTTTATTTTATTTGTTTTAAACCTGCTGCCTATTAATTTAATTTGGTGACCTCTAGTTGTTATATTGTGGTAATATATAAAGAACTTTTCCTTACTCACTTTTTCCACACCAGTCATGATTTTATCCCCCTTAGTTTCCTTTTTTCTAAGATGAAAAATCCAAGTCTTTTTAATCTCTCTTCATATGGGACCCATTCCATACCCCTAATCATTTTTGTTGCCCTTTTCTGAACCTTATCTAATGCCAATATATCTTTTTTGAGATGTGACAACCACATCTGCATGCAGTATTCAAGATGTGGGCATACGATGGTTTTATATAGAGGCAATAAGATACTTTCTGTCTTATTCTCTATCCCTTTTTTAATGATTCCTAACATTCTGTTTGCTTTTTTGACTGCCGCTGCACACTGAGTGGATGTTTTCAGAGAACTATCCACAGTGACTCCAAGATCTCTCTCTTGAATAGTCGTACCTAAATTAGTCCTCACATATTTCACAGTACTTTGTGATGCACTATACTCACAGCTCATAACAAGAAAGATCACTTCATAGAACAAATGCTTAGATTCCAGTTCAAAAGCCTCATAAGCAATACTTGTGGTGAGATCCTAAATCTAGGGGAGGAGAGTGGAGGAATGGAAATGCCCTGTCTGCAAAGGCATAATAAGACAAAACATTAAAGCCAGACAAATTCAAATGAGGAATAAGGAACAATTTTTAAGCACTGATGGAAATTAACCAGTGGAACAAACTACCAAAGGAAAGTGTGGCTCCTCCATCTTTCCAAATCTTCAAATAAGGGATATGTCTATACTTTAAGCTGGGGACGTGATTCCCAGGTAGAGGAGACACTTGCTGAAGTTGAACTAGCACACTAAGAATAATGTAGCTGTGACAGTGCAAGTGGTAAGAAGAGCAAGGTGGCCCATTTGAGGCACTCAGTGTGGTGGCTAGGCCCTCTCACTGCTCATGCTGTTGTTGCACTCTATTTTTAGTGCACTAAGCTCAGTCAGAATCATACCCCCAGCTTGGAGTGAGACATATCCCAAGCCTGGATGTCTCTCTGGAAAATATGCTTTAGTCGAGCACAAATTATTGCACTCCATGAGTGGGTGAAATGTTATGCGTTGAGGCAATCAGACTAGAGGAGCTAATGGTCCCTTCTGGCCTTCAAATCTATGAACCTTTGAATAAAATGACTAGTTATATTTTAAACAGTCTTTGAGCTACATATATTTTAGCAGCTAGCCAAGGCAGAATTTGGTTATTTCTAGTAAGGAAGTGACAGAAAAAATGTGGGTAATAATGTTTCCTTGGAGTACCCAATGGTCTGAACATCTTGATGTGGTTTCTTTCATGGTTTCACTCATGAGGAACTGTGCAGTATGTGGGATGTAAGTGAGCTCAGGGTTTGTGAAGTCACATTGTACTCTAGACCCAGTATCGGCTTACATTAAAAAAAAACAAACAAACAAGCCTAGAGGCAGATTTCTTTTCCAAGGACAATACCTCACTGAGTCTTTCCCTCTAGAGTTATGTTTTGTAATGTGAAGTTTCATTCGTTGGTGGGGACAATAAAAGGCAATATTCTCAACTGTGTCGAAGAATACAGAGGAGTCATTAGCACACCCAAAGCTATGGCTGGTTTTCCACCAGCCCAGAACTTGGCATAGGAGGCTCAGAATTGCTCAAACAGATGTCAACAACCCGCAGTCTTTTGGGCAGCTGGGGATTGCTGGGGCAGCAAGAAATCCCAGTCTTGGTCCCTTTATCCCCAGACATACGCACACTAAGGTGTCTGAGGTGACAAGCGTAGGAGCTGCCATATACAAGCCAAAATATTGTGAATAAGCATCTATTAGCCTATGCTAAAAACAAAACTCAGATTAGATTTTTTTTAAAATTTTTTAGGAGGACACATTTGTTTGTAGAACCATCAGAGGGCAGTATTTCATTTACCGGGAACTTAATAGATGCATTTTCTCTAAGGTTTATCACATAAGCAACAGTGATTTTGCAAAATATGTCCACTCTATTTGGAGCCTGATTCAATGCTCATTGATGACTTTCCCTTGATGTATTTAAAATATATAGATATCATTCATATCTCTGTACATACTTAGAAAATACGTGTATGTTACTATAGTGAAGGTGACTGACCAAACTATCAAAGAAGTAGTGGATTCTCCATTGCTTCGTATTTTCAAACTGAAATTGGATGCCTTTCTGGAAGATAGACTCTATAGTCCAACACAAGATGGGCTCAATATTGAGTGAAATTTTTGGGGACATATCTACAGGAGGTCAGATTAAATTACTAGTCCTGTCTAGTTTTAAAAATCCACACATTTGTTAACTGATACTTTGGACACAGTGCAGCATGTTATAGTAATTATCCCTTAAAACAATATTTAATGCTGATTATTCATACCAGATTTTTTGTGTGCAAAATTTTAATTAAAAAATGGAGCTCTGGAGGATCTGATGGGATTGGAAATGGGATATGGAGCCTTTCACCTCTAAATTGCTGATTCAAATCCAACCCAGGGAAATTCTTATATGTGTCTCACAGTCACTTAGGGTATTTTCAGTCATTTCAACATGTCACTGTAAATACAAGAGCAGGGACAAAATAGGGTTCTGTTAAAATGTCATGGAGCAGACCAAAGGCAGCTCAAACGTGCACCATTCAGGCGGGATGAAATGCCTAAAATGCCCACATCCACAAAAAGAATCCAAAGAGGTACAAATTGACTAACCATCACACTTCATTTTTATTTGCCTGTAATTTTTAATATGTGTTTTGATATATGGATCTATTTAAGAGGCATGATTTTCCCATCCTTAGCTGTTGGTTTAATTGTCGACTAGCATTTATTACAAAACCATTATTACTAAGAATATTTAATTTCCTGTTTGAATTTTTTTTGAAAGTCTGCCTGTTTGGAATGTATCATGGTGTTACCACTAGAAAAAAAAGTGAAATGCTATTTAATTTCCCGTAACTTGCAATTTAAAAATGTATTCAAAAGCAGGTACGTTTTGCTAAGGTGAGTATATAGATCTTCTTTTGGAAGAAATAAAGTAGACGAGTCAATTTTTTAGCTCCTACTCCCTTTACAAAGGCTTTCACTTGCACTTTTTGGGTCATATATGAATAATGTTAGTTGGTTGTGTTTCCCATGTCTTTTGGTTAAAGAGTGATAAAGCATAGCTCAGAATCCACATCCTCAATCCTATCTAGACTTCTAATTTCTATTGTTCAGTGGAAGTTAGGAGACTAAATATAAAATGTATGCACAATATTTATCTTGCAATTGATTTATTTTATAATGATATGGTGAAAATGAAAAAACAAGTTTATGTAATAGTATGCTTTGACATTTAATTTTATGTCATACCTCCATGCCCCAGCAACTCATTCCATCTGCTTAGAACCCACCATCAATACAGCTCCCCCAGTCCCACCAACCTCACCTTCCTCATTTCAGCCTCCTTGCAGCCCTGCCAGCCTCACCTTTGCTCCTTATGGTTTTGCACCCTCCTCAGACCTGGGGGGCTGCAGTGTAGTTCCCTCACCCACTTGCCAGGGGAGCAGCTGCCCAGGACCAACAGCTGGAACACGCTTTTGAGTGGCATAGGCAATGGATGGTCATGGATGGATATTGACTCCTTCAACACATGGCTGACATATTCTGAGGGGAAGTCATCCTACTGAGTGAGAAAAACACCAAGGAGCACATTGAAATGAAATAAAATGTACCCTCTAATTGAAACAGTAGTTTTGTTTTGTATAAATCTTTTTGTTGTCAGAGTCAATGCACAAAACACCAGGGTCTGTCAGCACCAATTTTCAGTCAGGCAGAAAGAATCATGGGAATAATGTAAAGTCCTTCCCTCTTTCTCACAGGCTTTTAAGCTTAATTCAAAACACTCTACACCTGGCAAGCATGGGCCAAGTATAAGACCTGGTACAGTAAAAAACTTGTCAGTGACAAACATTTATAAATGTCCTATGCCTGGTTTTCCAGCAAGTATATCAACTCATCTAGATATTTGCCTAGTTTGACAATAGAGTGCAAAAAAGGCACTAGCAAACTCAGCACAAACTAAAATGTCATATAATGAGTTGTTTATACTGCTCTGTATACTATACACTGAAATGTGAGTACAACATTCCAATTGATTTATTTTATAAGTACACTAGAAGATTTACCTAGTATTGCTCGGGTCCTTACTCAATTCATTTTTATTTTTCTTCATTTAAATCACTGTTCTGAAGTGGGGCTGAGCGTGAAGGGCTCCATGAAGGGATGTAGACTGCCCCAGCGAGATAGGATACCCTAGCCCTCTCTCGCCACAGCAGCTTAGGGTCAGGTGAGAAGCATCTCTCCATGGTTGCTGCAACTCCAGCGGGCACAGCCGGAAGAGGGGCACATGTCCCCTGGCTGAGGCACATCCAGGTTTGTCTGCCCTCTGGACACCCCAGGCAGAGTGAAAAATGGGGCAACTGTGAACTTTCCCCTCTCTCCCTGACAAAGGAGAACAGTCAGCAATGTTCCTGTATGAATTAGGAGGGGGAGCTGCAGCCTCCCCCCACCCTCCCTAAAGGGTACAATGGGGGAGGATTTGGGGTTGGGGCAATCCTGGATGAGGGTGGGGGACAGGAGAGGAGTGCCCCTTTTACCTGCCTGTTGATCCTGTCTCTTTTCTGTATGGTTTTATGCGTTCCCGTATGAATCATCAGGGACGGAGTGGGGGAGGAGAGGATCTTCAGTCCCCCCCCTTCCCTGAACAACCAAACCCTTATCTCACTTCAAGTTATGATAAGAGAAAGCTGTATACCAAATATGGCATTCCTAGCTCTTACCATTTAGGAGGAGTTCCTGAAGAGACAGACTAGCTCACTCAAAGAAAGACAAACCCTTTCAAGTGTATAGTAGATAGTAAAAAATGAGAAAGCAAGCAATTTTTCAGTAACAGTGTGCTGTGACTCTTTTGTATTTTTGTATCTGACTTTATAAACAAGTAGTTTTTTAAGTGAGGTGAAACTTGGTGTACGCAACACAAATCAGACTCCTGAAAGTGCTCGGGAAAGGTTGAAAGTCACCTATTCCAAATGCAAGGATTATAAATGGTAAATTTTCTTCATTTAGCTGTGGAACTGTAATGCCTTTGTTTCTGGTGAATGGCAGTTTTAAAATTACTAAGTCTGGTTTGTGAGCTATGGCAGCAGCAGCTTTGCCTTCAGAGCTGTGCCAGCCTATGGAAAAAAGACTTATGCACCATGCACTCTCATGAGTGTTTTACCTTTGTTCTTTCTTGTTGCTAGTTTCCTGGGTGTAAATTAAATATTATTCAGGTTGAAATCACACACTTACTCTTTGTATATGAGGAGGGACATGATGGAAATCCTAAGTAGCAGCACTAGATTTTGTTAAGAAACAAATAATTTTGGCACCGATTCTGACTTGTGCAGCCCAATGACTTCATGAGGCTAGCAGAGGTTCTAACTGAGAGCAGCGTGTAGCCCTAAAAGATGGAGAACAGACCTTTTAGGTCACCTGCAGACTAGTGTCAAATGATTCAAGTGGCAAGGGCCTCTACAGCTTATCTTGGGAGAAAATGCCTGCCATTCTGCTCTGCTTTATTCATTAATCCAAGTTATACTACTTAGCTGCGTCTAGACTGGCATGATTTTGCGCAAATACTTTTAACGGAAAAGTTTTTCCGTTAAAAGTATTTGCACAAGAGAGCATCTATACTGGCATGTGTCTTTACGCAAAAGATTTGCTTTTGTGAAAAAGCATCTGTGCCAGTGTAGACGCTCTCTTGAGCAAGAAATCTCCGATGGCCATTTTAGCCATCGGGCTTTCTTGCGCAAAAAATTGATGTGGCTGTCTACACTAGCCCTCTTCACAAGAATACTTGCACAAGAGGGCTTATCCCTGAGCAGGATAGTCGGAGTGTTTGCTCAAGAACCACTGATTTTGTACATTACAAAGTCAGTGTTCTTGCGCAAATACTCGCAGCCAGTGTAGACAGGCGGCAAGATTTTGCGCAAAATCATGCCAGTCTAGATGCAGCCCTTGAGTTCATCCTTTGCATTTAGAAGACCAAATTCTACCCTGGCTTAAATTCTCTGCAACTCTATCCTGATTTAAATGTAATTTTGCTATTGTGAAAAAGCCTGGTAAAATTTGATAAGGATTAAAAACTTTAGTATTCTGTAGAAATTATTGTAAAAAACTATAGAATTAACTAAATAGTAATAATTCTTTAGGGTTGGTTTTTTTTAACCATTCTATAGCAGAGATGCCATTCTGTATTGAATTCTAACCATTCAAAAAGCCTTTAGAAAGAAATCATCATTTTCTATTCAATTCTGAAGGGCTTGTTCCAGGAGGAAATAGGCAAGCCCTACAGGAACTGTTAATTATATTTCAGAAGGATTTTCCCAGCTTACAAAGCTTCAGGGAGGTTGTTTTGATGCATTAACATGCGTTCTGCATTCTTGCCTGATGTTACACACACACACACTATTTTGTGCCTCTGAAAATTTCTCTGGGTTCAGATCAAAATTATTTAAAGGGATTCATGGCAAAAAATGGGGATAGTAGTTCCTATATATTTCCATATTACCTTCATTTTTCATAGACATTTTGTGTTTTTAAAGCAATATGAGAAGAGGAAGCAGAGAGAGAAAATGCCATTTTCTCATGAGAAAGGCCTTTACTTTTTGGAGAGAAGTTCTCACAACAAATCAAACCGCTTTTTTCCATTGCCCTACTTTAGCTCGCCTTGTGTATTCTGTATAAACAATTTCAGCAAAGAACCACTGAGTTCATTGCTGAAAGTTGTTTTTGTTTGTTTTTAAATACATTCTTTCTTGTTTGTAATCCTCCCCTTAGAAACCTTAATATAAAAACACTGTTCTGTACTGTTTCTTTTCCTTTTCTGTAGGCCAAACCTTCATTCTCCATCCCCGTCCAATTTTTCTTACTTTCCTCAGGCACTTCTGCCTCACATCCTCCCAGGAATATAGCTGATTAAGGGGTCATGCTCTTCCCTTCTAAGGCAAATCCTCCCAGCAGTGCAGGAGTTGACAATTCAGAGCAAGGTTTCACGAACGATCCAGCTTATAGGATCTGTCACAGACAAGTCTGAACTGCCCCTGCTAGACACTCACCACGCTGCTGTATTTGTGTCTCATATGTTAGACGAGTGTGCTTTTAAGCTTCACTTGGTCTGGGGCAGCTCCCGTGCTGTCACTTGCTGCATGGCCCATTCTCTGGCACTCTTCCTAGGCACAGACTTCATCTCCCACTTCTTTCCAGAGGTGAGACTTCACGGTACAGCTGCCTTATGTCACCAGGATGAGTGTTGGTTCCTGTGAGTCGCAACATCCCAGTTGCTTATTTGTCCCCTTTCCTAGACTTCCAACCCAAACTGCACTCTGCTTTACAGTTTATCTCTCTGGGGACACATCGGAGTTGAAGCTCATAACATACAGACATTGCAACAGGGATTCTGAAAAAATTCGCTTTGTAATATAAATAGCACAGGAGAGAAACTGAGACAAAACAATAAAATTCCTGCTGTACATGATTCCCTGCCTCAGTTTGCTCATTCTCTGCAGCACTCTTTGGGCTTAGGTCAGAGCCTTTAGGCCTTGCTTTCTGCTTCTGGCCATTTTTCTCTGCCGGTAACATGGCCAGTGAGAGATCTTTTTATAAAGTTTCAGTCCCTATGATGTGACCTTCCCTCTCCCCCTGTCCTTCTGCCAATCCAGTTTTGTCAAGCATTCAAAGTCCCTCACTGGCCGGCCCACTGGCCTAATAGCCCATGTGGCAGAACCAGTTTACTTAATTTGTCCACCTTTGTTGTCCATGGGTGCTTATGTTTAGCTAGAAGACCATCAAGGTTAACCAGCCACTGTTAGCCATTGGGATTTCATCCCAAAATGACACTAAAAAAGAAATCAGTGAAGGCAGATTAGCCTTATAATCAAAACAGAGTATGACCCAGATCTAGACAAAGAATCAATAATCAAGGAAATTCACACACATAGATTACCCAAATCATCACAGACTCACCTTCAGCTATATGTGTTCATCACACATGTGATGACTATCTCCCCTCTGCATCTGCTAAGGAAATCTATTTTTTTTCTTTGCAGACTGGAGGAAGGATCTTTTAACTTGCTCCACTGAAGGAGTTTACTGCACAGCAGCCCAACTTGGATTGTGTGCTGCTTCCATAATTTGGCCCTTAGTGATTGATGACCTTCTCTTAGAGCAGCAGTGGGCAAATACCAGCCCACGTACTGAATCTGGTTAGTCAGTGTTAACCCTTGGTAGGCTGCTACTGATGAATTTACCTAGGCCTCTGCAGGCATGAGTGATTGCAACTCCTGTTGGCTGTGGACTGCCATTCTTGGCCAATAGGAACAGCAGGAAGTGGTATCCTAGCCCCTGTCACTTCTCAAACCCCCATAGGCTGGGAACGGTGATGCGTAGCCAACTGGAGCTGCCATACATGCAGAGGCACAGATAAATATAGTGGTAGCAGCCTGCCAGGAACTAACTCAGGCAAACCACTGTCATCTTACTGCCCACTGTCTTACGACCTAATCCATGGGACTCAACATCAGTGTGGTAGTTTGCAAGAAACTGCAGAGATGCAGTTATTTTGCTCACTCATTCCAGCAGCTAGACCAAGTTTCTTGACCCATTTCTGGCTGACATGAGTAGTAGGATGCATCCCACTGTACATCGCACAACCAGAAAAGTAAAAATCTTAAGACATATCGATGGACTGAATGAAAGGAGATGTCCAGTCACCAGGAACAAAGAAATTATTTTTGTAACTAATTACTACTGTGTAAATTGATCCAGAAAAAGCTGATCACCACTCCTGAGGAGTGAGAATGCTTTGCCTATTTTTTCCCCTTCATCCTCTTCTTTCTGAAATTTCTGTGCCAACTAAAGGACAAAAGCTTTATTAACCCTTATGTGTGAACAGACACCAGTGTGTCAAAAAGTCTTTGGTGCATTGACAAGACAAAGTGTGCTCTGTCTGCAGCAGACACACCACTACATTTCAAGAAATGATTGCTACCTTATCCTCATGTGGCACCTCTTCCTTTTGTGTTCAAGATCCACATTCTGGCTTGGGTTACACCATGGCAATCTTACTGAAGTCAGCAGGATGACACGTATGCGGAATTTGGTCCAGTATGTGGAAGCGCATTTATGATTAACTGTTATTTATCGCACTGTGCCTCTGTCACCATGGAAAGCTGTTTGTACTAGGAGCTGTGCACAGAGGAAGACATTCTCAGACAACCAGTGCAAAACCCTGGAGTGAATCATTTTAATGAACTGTCTGAAGGAGCAGGCAAACTACAAATTACATGTGCAGTTTAAGAGAGGGGAATGCAATCATGCAGAACCACTTTTTGAACATACATGAAATATTCTACAGATCCATGGGCAAACTAGAGGAACTTAGTAAGTCTGTGTGAGATGGATTTTGGAGGTAGGAGACAAAGGGGATGCAATGTGGTGTCTGGAGTTCCTGGCAAGATGATGCTACTTTTTTTCTTCACGGGAATAATGGGAAGCTTATTCTTGGCATCATATGTATCATTTTTATTACAGCTAGTTCTTTAGGCAGTATCATTCTTTACTTTGTCTCAGTCCCCATGAGGAAGATCAAACTCCAGGTGATACTCCACCTATCTTCTATCCAATCTATGCCCCAACTTCCTCAGCATTCATCAATCACTATTAAACTACAAGGCCTCCAGGTATAAGTACCACAATGCAGCCCCTTCTAATAACAGCTCATGGCTGGTGTCTAACTGATTATCTTCCTGGCTGGCAGCGAAGATCGGACATTCCTCAACACTGATGGAAGACCAAAGTACTTCACAAGGCCATAAAAAAAATTAAAAACAACAATGACAACCAGTTCTAGAGCAGAATGGTATAGTCCCTTCTTTGAGATGTCTGAGTGGATGGTTAGCTCACACAGCTGCCAACCTTCCAGGATTGTCCTGGAGTCGCCAGGAATTAAAGATGAATCTTTATTTAAAGATAATACCACATGAGGAAATTCTAGGAATTTGTCCACCCAAAGTTGGTAACCCAATTGGTTCAGTTAATAGGTGTATTCACACCAGACCAAGACATGGTGGTGATTGACAGAGTAACATGAGTTCTCAGAAATCCATGCAGAACCTTGGGGTCAATCCTTTTAATGATCCACGCCATCCTGCTTGCTGAAATCTGGGGGAGAGGGGAAAAAAGTGCAATATCTCTGATCAACAAACATACAGAGTAGATTCAGGCTGATGGCAATAAAGTTGTATCACTTGACCTTCAACTAACAGGACCAACACCCTTAGCCAGTATCACAAGCAAATGAGTAAAGACTAAAACAAAAAACCCGCTAACTGGAAAGATGTGCTGGCTGAAACTTGTGTTTTTTCAGTTTCAGTATTGTTCGGTTTTGGCAGATTTAAAAATAAATGCGCTGCCTCTTTCAGAGCGTTGGCGGTAACTAGAATATATGTTGATTCAGGTAATGATAAATTCCTGCTTATCAGATACATGGGCTTTGTTACTAAACTGGATTTTTCACAAGAAACGAAAGTTGTCCAACTGGATGCAGTTTCTCTGAACCATTTTGCAGGATGGCTGCTGTCAATTTTGAGAAAGATTAGTTTTAGAGATAAAGAATGGTCAAAAAGACCAGCTCAGCACTGAATAAATAAAAGAACCATTTCCTCAGATCTGAGTTCCTCTGATATACTCAGTATTCTCAGATTCTTATAATTACCTTCTTTTCTAGTTCTTGCACTCTCTCTTCAAGCAATTTGTTGAAAAAATCCTAATTGCAGCTGTTAAAGTTGTCACTGTGGCCAGAGTGTTCTCTAAATCTAATGTGATCAAATGCTGCAGTGAGGACACCATGTAAGAATCTAAACAAAATGGAGTACATGACTTTCTGCAGTCTGAAGCTTTTAAGAATGTCTGTATTTCACGGCCTATGGCTGACAATGTGCTGTTATCTAACATTTTATGCGCCAAGTCTACTTTTTTGTGACTATAAAAAACTACTAATAGTCTTGCAGCACCTTAGAGACTAACAAAACATGTAGATGGTATGAGCTTTTGTGGGCACAACCCACTCATCTCAAGAAGTGGGTTCTGACCATGAAACGCTTGATACCATCTACATGTTTTGTTAGTCTCTAAGGTGCTGCAAGACTTCATTGTTTTTTCAGTTACAGACTAACTCGGCTACCCCTCTGAAATTTTTGTGATTATGTTCTTCATTTCTTTAACTCCAACCTTCATGTTTTGTGATCCCACACCAGGATCTGCTTTGACAAGGCAAGTGTCATTGTTGCCTTTCCGAATGCATAGTCTGGAGAAGGAAGTTTTCCTTTAGGTATGTTTGCTCCATATATCGGCCCTTCAATATTCTCAAGAGAAATGAAGGAAAGCTTCAACCGAAAAACTGAGGCAAAGCCACTACAAAAGATTAGCAAACTATTGAGCTAAAACCTATACATCTATTTAGTCAATATATCTTCATACCCACCCTTATTTTTGCTTTACAGTATAGGTGTGATTACCATAATGATATTAATGATTTTAAAAACTCTTCTTCTAATTCCTCTGGATATGTCTGAATCAAAACCTCTCCCTTGGACCTGCTACCCTGAGTTATACTGAGGTACAGTCCCTACATACTAATGCACCAAATTTTACAGCTGGATTAATTGTTCTACTTCACTGACAGAATCTGAGCCATATTTATCTGTGTTCTTTGCTCCAGTACCAAATGAATAGTGTGCTGCTTCTTCAGTGCTCCATTTTGAAAGTTTAAAACTTCTTCTGGGACTATTTTAATATTAAGAGAATTGTTCATTTTTAAAGGCCTACCCTTAGTAGAATGCCAAATTGCTCTCCTTTTCCAGCTACTATTGTGATTGCTTTCCACCATGTATCCATTTGAGATCCTCCTTCCTTAACTGGACATAAGTCTATTGCTGGTGGAGATCCTGATGTCTTTTAAATGTAATCTCTGTGAACAGCAATTCCCATGGTTAACACCAGAATTTTCCAACTGTTTGCTGATTGAGCTGAACAAATATCTCATTGATATCCTGAGAGATGACTCAAGGTCACAACATTCACCTACTAGCACCGAGTCATTGGTCTGGACTTTGGAGTTTTTCCAGATAGCAAACAGTCTTAAAGAGCAAATCCATTTATAGACCCAGTTATTATAATGATGCACAGAAAGACAAATAGATTTATAACAATCAAAACATACAAAATGGAATCATGAATTCTGAGAATTCAAACTATGGAAAGACAAATACTAGATAGTGGGTCATGACTACTACTAAACCAATAAACTGCTATACTATTCTAGAGCAAAAGGCATACAACTGCTACAAATTTCACTCTTTAACCTGAAATATGGAAGTTTTATGTATGGATACAACTCTTGCAATTACTTACTCCTGGTCTCTACCTAGTTCCTACTCCCTGCATAATTGTTTATTAATTACTTTTTAAATTGAAATCAGCCATTTTTTCTGTAAGAATTACATGACTTTTATGTGCACTCTGAATATGTTAAACTTATTTCTAGAAGGAGGAAATCTGAATGTGTAAGCTTCTTTTTATCCTACAACTTTTAAACCAATATTATGGAAAGTAAAGTGAAGGCAATTGACTTTTAAAAATAATTTAAAAACTGTATTCAAACACCTTCCTATGGGATGTGGCCACATACATGGTATTTGTAAAACACTGCTGAAAGCAGTTGGGTTGTCAAACAAACAAGTCTTTATTACAGGGTTTGCAACCTTGTTCTATGATTCCATGCATTGCAAAGCATGTCTTAATTAATTCCCAAAGGCAAAGTGGCAATGTGCTAAGGCAGTTGTGAAAACACTCTAACTGCAGTTTAGATCTTGTAGTTCTGCCCTGAAAAGCAGCTCTAAAAATTACATTGTGGGATTCTGTGTATTGTTGGTTCATGATTTCCAGGACAAATATGATCATATAGAAAGAATTTTCCTCCACGGTCTCACAATGAAATCCAAAAGTGAAAACTTTTTGATTCACGCACCATCACCTGTAAGAGATTCTGTCAGCAACATGATGCCTTCCGTTGCCTCTGGCAAAACCCACTGTCCTCTCTAAATCAGACAGACTTTGGCCTTGCATGTGTAACTTAATTAATTCTGGGGAGGATCAGAGACCTCAAAGAGAATCCAGCTTCCTTACTCAAAAGTGTGTTAGGTTTTCAGTACTAAAAAAATAGTAAAAATGCTAAGGTCAGCAGATCTGACTCTGAAAATACAGAGAGGGCAAATCTTTTGAGGAAAAAGATTCTATTTTTATATGGTTACTTTTCAGACTATAATCACACTTTAAGCTAAATTTTTTTAAAAATGTTATACTTTGTGTTACATGACACACATCCCTAGAAACACCCTGAGAGGTGCTGAACAATAAACCAAATGTATTCTAAGCTATAATAATAAATACACATTTGCATGAGCTCCTAAGGGCTTTGTCACTTCTGTATAGGCAATGGCCCAGATCTTCAAAGGGATGCAGTTGTCTACCTCCCATTGAGTTCATTTCTACTGAGTCAATAGGAAGTGGGCATCTAATTACTTTTGAAGACCACCTGGCCCATAGAGACTGAGTATTCATGGCAGACAGCAAGAGATGGGAAGATACTCACTGAAGTAAGTGGAAAACTCACAAACTCATACTAGATTCTAAAGCCAGAAGGGACCAATGTGATGATTTAATCAGCCTTCCTGCACAGCACAGGCCATAGACCTTCCTCAAATCTCCACTGATTTCAGTGAGTCTTTATTCAGCTCCATAAAGCAGAAAAAAACATTACACAGAAATCAAGTTGCATTGGTCTGTTACTCTCATACTAACAGCGAGTATCTCATAGGACGAAGCTAAATATGAGTTTGGTGCTTTGTATTTCTCAGTAGAGAGCAGTAGACTTCATGGCTGTGTCTAGACTGGCCAGTTTTTCCAGAAAATCAGCCGCTTTTCCGGAAAAACTTGCCAGCTGTCTATACTGGCTGCTTGAATTTCCGCAAAAGCACTGACTTCCTACTGTAAGAAATCAGTGCTTCTTGCGGAAATACTATGCTGCTCCCGTTCAGACAAAAGTCCCTTTTGCGCAAAACGGCCAGTGTAGACAGCTCAGATTTGTTTTCCGCAAAAAAGCCCTGAGCGTGAAAATGGCGATCGGGGCTTTTTTTGCGGAAAAGCGCATCTAGATTGGCACGAACGCTTTTCCGCAAAAAGTGCTTTTGCGGAAAAGCATCCGTGCCAATCTAGATGCTCTGTTCCGAAAATGCTTTTAACGGAAAACTTTTCCATTAAAAGCATTTCCAGAAAATCATGCCAATCTAGACGCAGCCCATCTGCTTTCAAGGCAGAGAGCCAACTCACTCATGGATTCCTGGCCACTGCTAAGAGAGGGGACTGAGCAATGTAAGCCTCCTGTAGCTTTTGCTCCACTATGTGCTCAGCAGCGATCCCTCAAATTATTTCCATCCATGTGCAGTATAAATTTTGTTATGTGCACCAAGGCAAGTGCAGATGTGCAGCACCATTAGAGACACGTGATACCAGGTACGGGTGGCTGTAGGCACTCTGCTAATCAGCTGAGCAGCATCAGAATCTCTCCTGGGTGGCCACCTAAGTGCTCAGCTTACAAGGAACACTGGTGGTCAGAACTAAATGATAAAATCCCAAAAGTAGGCAGGACTGTTCCTAGAAAACTGAGCTAAAATGAGGCTGGTTGAGAGAGGGCACAGTCCAGACTTAAGGTGTGTCTCCACTGCAATGAGGAGGATTGACTGCTGCACATGTAGACATATCTGAGCTCACTTCATTCTGATGAGATTAAAACTAGCTTGAGTAATAATAGCAATGTGGCTAGGGTAGCATGACTGGTGGCAGAAACTGGTTGCTTAAGCACAAAGACAGCAGCCTGTCCTTTTCTCTCATTACTAGAGTTTCTGTGACCCTTTTCCAGCTTCCTTACTCACACCTGCAAACAAACCACCATTAGATCAAAGCTTGCTTGGGTAAACCTACATAAACTGCAATCACACCTCCTGGTTATGTAGACATACCCTTAGTTTGGTGCTTGAAGGCTGCTATGAAGTTATGGATGGGATTTAAAATTGGCTTCTCTGTGAATCACCTCTATGGTGCAGCTAACCCAAGTGGCTGTATATAGCTGTTCATTAAAAAAAAAATGTTTTTCAGAATAAATGTAGGGGCAAATCCTCAGCTGGTATGAATAAGTGTAGCTCCTCTGAAGCCAGAGTCAGGCTAGCATGTATCAGCTGTGGATCTGGTCCAGAATTCCTTGCCAACGTGTAAGTTAAAATGTAAATCAAAGTATATGATAATAAATGTTAGGGAAATAGGAACCACTAAATGTAAAATATTACAGGAATTGTTGCAACACACCTTCCAGGTGCATAAATCATCAATTAGCTCTTACACCCTGCTAGATAACAGAAGCATTTCCTCTCCTCTCAGTGCTATGGTTTCTGTTCCCCTTTTTCCAGTCTCTCCACAGTTGCTTATGAATAAACCACCCTTAGTTCTAGTTTCTCAGAGTTTTACGCTATATACCAGGTGTTGAAAGAGGTAATTGAGAATATTGATTTCTAATTTCATAACATATCACAATGTTGTTTTCTGCATGTGTCCAGAAGGGTTCAGATACACTTTCTTTGCTCTGTTAAAGTGAGTCACTTACATTACAATGGTAATGCCTCTTCTCTTTATGACCCTTTGTCAGACAAAGTGCAAACTTTCCTCTTTCCAGGTTCTTGCAGCCCCTCCCCCACAATTTTGTGAGCCAATAATCAATAGGACAAATGTGCAAACTTCAGAGCCAAATTGAGGTCTAGTTTTCAAACACTCCAAAATATATGTAAAGTTTTGGTTCAGTCCATAACAAAGAGATGTGCAATGTGGATCCATATCTAGGCTTGGATTCTACCCCAGTTCCCTCCAAAGTTTGAGATATGGATAATAGGGTTTGATTTAGGGCTACAGTGTAGAGCCAGTATTTGAAAGCTATTAGATTTTAGTTCTTGCAAAAATATTTTGGACTTTGTATATTTTATGGAGGGACAGAATGAGAAAACTTGAACACTTCTGAAAAAGTTAACCTGCCAGAGGACATAACAAAGACCTCAAAGGAGCTGAATCAAGATCTCATCTCAATCAGTTTCACAAACATTAAATTATTATTCTTCCCCTTGCTCCCAGGCAGTTATTATCCCCAATTTAAGTGGAGAAATTTAAAACTAAGGAGGACAAAGAAATTTACCTATTTCTCCTTCCTGGTAAAACAATTAGCCCCACTCTTTCCCCCTTCACAATAGCTACAAGTTTTGGAAAGGACATATAGTTCCTGATGCATTTGAAAAAAAGGAGAAACCTGATTTTATTCAACTGGTATGCAAAACTGTTATTGTTTGCAGAGGTCTGGAACATTGGGAGCTTCTGGGAGTCCCTAGGGAGTGGAAGGAAGGCAAAATGGGATCATGGACCTACTAAAAACACACACACATGCACATTCAGTCTAATCTAGCAAAGAATAAACCCTGGCTCACAATGGTGAGTGCTGACCTCCGCTGACATCAATGGGGCTATTCTTGTGAGCAAGTGCTTGCCAATGTACGGGTTCCTACAAACCTGGAGCCTTTGTTGTTTTCAGCTAATGAATATCTTTGCCCTTTCTGGGAAGAATCGGTTATAGAAAGAATCATCATGATCCTCAGACCTTCATAGAATCATAGAGCTGGAAGAGACCTCAAAAGGTCATCAAGTCCAGCCCCCTGCTCTAGGCAGGACCAATTCCAACTACACCTTCTGCATGTTCCACGCCTTGTAGCGCAAGGAAGTAACTTCCTCACTAGTGCACTGGCTCGCTTTCTGCGAAGCACCCACCTGCTGCCGTCCCCCGACTACCCTAGGCACCAGCGCGGTCTCTACACCTGCAGCTCATGTGTGTGGAAAGGGAATGTAGACCCGGATACAAATTTCGCATCTAGAACCCTGCGACGTTGCGGCTATCTGCTTTATCTCCGCGGGTAGCAACACATTTTTGCAGACGCAGCTGTGGATGCCAGTTTTGTGTCTACGCAGAGCGGAGCCAAGAGAAGGGTCGGAGCCTTGGTCAGAAGGAGCGGGGCCGAGGGCAGTCACTCTTTAGCGCCACCTGGCGACGCTCCTGCGACGTTTCAAAAGGGCCCCTGTGCAAGTCCCCACCCCGTTATCGGGCCTGTCCACACAGGGCTCTAGAGCTCAGGGGGCTTGTTCCTTTCCTGCATGACACGAGAGGGAGGACTCAGGAGAGAGCCCTTGGTCTCCTACCACCCCCTGCAGCAGACCACTGGGCAGCCAGACCCCTACGGCTGTGCCTGCATCATCTGTATCCCAACCAGCTTTGGGAAGCTGCACCAGCCGCTGAGCGGCGCTAGGAGCCCCAGTACCGCGCAGCAGCGCAGCCTGGAGAAGCTATTTTTAACCCTGCCCCCCTACTAGCTCTGGGCTCGCCAGTGACTCGCTCTTGCCCCGGAGGTGAGTGACTCTCCTGTCAGGAGAGCCGGAAAGGTAGACACCGCCCCCTTAGCCCGTCAGAGGCCAGCCCCTGGCACTCCCCCTGCCTTTCCCAGCCTGCGGTGAGCGCTGGAACCAGGGTTCCATTAAGTCATCAAGTTTCTTAAAAAAGAAAGAGAGAGAGAGAAAAGTTTGGTCACTGACAGGGAATGAGTGGTCAATGCTGAGCTAATGCTTCCTGTTGCAGCAGGGCAGGGGCTATATATATAACGTGCCTTTCATGTTGGGGGGATGTCAGCAGGCTGCTAGGACACCGGAGCTTTCGCTCACTCCCTTTCTAGCATCCCAGATCCCTGGGGTTTCTCACGCCGACCACAATGAACAAGTTCCTGTGCTGCACGCTTGTGGTAAGTCCCTTCGCAGAGGTAGATTGGATGGCTGGGGCTGCAGTGCCGGCTGAGAGGTCAAGCTGTTCCCGGGCTGTTTTGTTAGTTCTTTATTCTCCTGGTAAACAAGCTTGCTCAGTTGCACCCCAGTGAGCGTTTGTGTAAGATTCAAACGGGATGGAGCTTCCAGCTTCAGGAGAAAAGCGGGTCCTTTTATCCCCTAAGGTATTGGCATCACTTGCTTTGTATTCCCGTTCTTTACTCTCCCCTCTCTGAGCAGGCTAACTTCTCTCCTGTGTTAGCATAAAATACATTAGCTGGAAATGGATCTTTAGCTTTCTTTACAGCGTATTAAGGCTCCACATTTGCCTAATTTTCCTAGTCGAATGTGGGTTATTATTGCAGGAGGGTTGATCAGCATCTCCAGGTCTTGGGAAAACATTCTGACTTTGGGGATGGGAAGGGGAAACCGTGTGACCGCAGAATATATTTTAAAGCACAAACACGTGATGTTTCTCTTGCCTTTCTACACTGCTCAGTTTTGTTTTATATACAAACAGATGAATTAGTAGCAGTGTCCTTTATGTCTGTAGGAAAGGCTGCGGCGGCAGGTCTCATGAAAGCCCCTGCTTTTAATGGGCTGTGGATTTTTTTAATTGCTCTATTCCTGTGGTGGTCTCAGCATTGGAACAAACCTTATAAAATGCTGTTTAATCTGTTTAGCTATTTGGAAGTTAAAATAGCATTAACTCAATTTTAAAAATGTGTACAGACTTCTACTATGTAGTAAATACATGGAATTTGGCTATTATAAAAATGGACTATTATACATTCATATACAGTAACTTTTCTAGAGTGTCTTAGCAAGAATAGTCCCATTAATATCCAGTTAATCTCTGATACAGCTAGAACTTAGTTACACTTATTCTAAAAGTTCACTGACATGTGTATGTATGTAAAACAAATTATATGACTTCCAGTCACTGATGAGTAATACTTGTATATTATTTGGGTAGACTTTCCTGAAAGAGGGTTTTTTTTTAATAAACCCAACTAATTAATAGGGGCTGGAGGAGAAGCAAAAATTATTATGTTCATGGTCAGCAAACTGAAATGTGAGACTACATTTTTTTAATTTACCTCATGGTATAATGCTATTTTTATATAACAGCACAGGAAGTGTGAAAAATCAGCAATAACTTCTTAACAACTTACTTTCCTACATATTCATCATAATGTAATATTATTTCAATAGTTTAATTGAATACATTCCTAGTTGACTGTAGTAAAAAAAGCTAGTACACTAAAGTATCAATTTACTATGAAATTAAATTTTATTCTCATTTTAGAGCAACACTAATATCACAACAAACATATTTTCAGGCACCCAGGAATATGAAAAAATGCCAATGAGCTGAAAAGTTTGTATCCTGTCCCATCTCTTAAATTTGATCTTAGCCCAAATATGACGCCCTTTTCTTGGCTTGCTTCTCTGATCTATCATGTGTAGGCAAGATTCTAGGGTTTGAGAGTTTTGTTTGGGGGAGGGTTGTTTTTTTTTAACTTGTTAAAATAGAACATTGAAGTTACCGGGAGAATATTTGGAAGAAGTTGCTGTAATTTTTCAACAGGATCCATTATTTTAATCTAAGGTAGCAATTTTGATGCTTTCTCATTTATATTTCCCTTCGGTTATGATTCAGCCTCTATATTGAATAGGATTGCTACTAACTGACCATCTTCCTGACCAGACCCAAAGGAAAGCGCTGTGAAAACTCAAAAGTGTGTCTCCGTAAGCAATTTCATCACCCACCATGGCTGTGGTCAGTGGGTCACCAACCAGTAGATTGGGATCTACTGGTAGATCTTGGAGCCTCTGACAGGTGATCCTGACTGGTTTGGTCAGGAAGCTATCAAGCGCTGGCACGTCAGTTGCCCCTTCACCCATCATCATGTTGCTCCTGCCTTCTGCCTTGGCCCTGCCCCCCTGGAAGCCTGCTGTGCAAGGTGTGGGAGGGAGAAGAGGGGGGAGCTGATGTCAGGGTGTCCCTCTCCCCTCCACTATTGTACCCTGTCTCCACACAGAGGGAAAGGGATGGAGGGAGCTTGGCAATGCAAATCTCTGTCACTCTCACACCCTGTGTGTGTCTCCATCATTCTCACAAACACACACTGTCCTTTACTCTCATCTCCAGACCCAACACATAGGCTGTGTCCAGACTCAGGGGTTTTTTCGGGAAAAGTAGCCTTTTTCCGAAAAAACTTCCCCTGCGTCCAGACTCAAGCCGCGTTCTTTCGAAATTAAATCGAAAGAACACGGCTTTTCTTTCGATGGCGGTAAACCTCATTTCACGAGGAAGAACGCCTTCTTTCGAAAGTTCCTCTTTCGAAAGAAGGCGTTCTTCAATGTAAATAGGGCTTCTTCGAAAGAGAGCATCCAGACTCACTGGATGCTTTCTTTCGAAAAAGCAAGCCGCTTTTTCGAAAGTTCAACGTGCAGTCTAGATGCTCTCTTTCGAAAGAGGCTCTTTCGAAAGTATCTTTCGAAAGAGCCTCTTTCGAAAGAGGCTTGCAGTCTAGACATAGCCATAGATGGGTTGTTGTTACTACTTTTACTGCTTGCAAAGTGTGTTATTTTTTAGTTTTGACTGGTCTGTGTGTTTCACAATATTCATTTCTCTCTTACACTTAAATGTAATTCTTTGACTAGTGAGTTCTAAAATGCCTAACCTGTTGTGGTTGGAGTTATTAGCCCTGTGGTAACTGCTGCTCCTGGAAGTAGCTGGCATGTCCCTGCAGCCCCTGAGAAAGACAGAACAGGGGGTCTCCACATGCTGTCCTGGCCTGCAGACACCACTTCTGTAGCTCCCATTGATCAATATCAGGGAGCCTTGGCCAGTAGTAGCTGTGGGCTCAGTGCCTGTAGATGAGGGGCAGCACATGGCACCATGGAGCCATTGCTGTACATGCCACCTGCTTTCAGGAATTGTGCAGGGCCAGAGCAGGAATGTTACACATCAGAAAGATGTTAAAAAGTGGGGAATTGTGTAAATGTGTAACTGCTGAAAAACACAGCAGTTACGCGCTTACCCACACCTGCAGCACAGGAGTCAGCTGCAGCCCATGCACTGCTTCTTCTGATACAGAGGCAGCACCGTGGGGTAGCAGCCAGCTCCCCAGAAGCAAGGAGGGGGCCTGCATGTAGCAATGAACATTAACTGATAAATTCAGGCTTATCAATTAACCATTTGCACAGTTAAACATTCACATCCCTAGTTACAATCCACATCTTACTGATGCCTATATCTGGGTAAGAAGCATTTCTGCAGAAAAGGACCTGGGGATTACAGTGGATTACACTGGATATGAGTCAACAGTGTGCCCTTGTAGCCAAGAAGGCTAATGGCATATTAGGGTGCATTGGAAGAAGCACTTCCAGCTGATCTAGAGAAGTTATTATTCCCCTTTATTCGGCACCAGTGAGGCCACATCTGAAGCATTGTATCCAGTTCTGGGCCCCCCACTAAAGAAAGGATGTGGACACATTGGAGAGGGTCCAGTGGAGGGCAACCAAAATGATTGGAGGGCTGGAGCACATGACCTATGAGGAGAGGCTGAGGGATTTGGGCTTATTTAGTCTACAGAAGAGAAGAATGAGGGAGGATTTGATAGCAGCCTTCAACTTCCTGAAGGGAGGTTCCAAAGAGGATGGAGAGAGGTTGTTCTCAGTATTGATGGATGGCAGAACGAGGAGCAACGGCCTCAAGTTACAGTGGGGGAGATCTAGATTGGATATTAGGGAAAATGATTTCACCAGGAGGGTGGTGAAGTACTGGAATGGGTTACCTAGGGAAGTGGTGGAATCTCCATCCTTGGAGGTTTTTAAGTCCCAGCTTGACAAAGCCGTGACTGGGATGATTTAGTTGGGATTGGCCCTGCTTTGGGCAGGAGGCTGGACTCGATGACCTCCTGAGGTCTCTTCCAGCCCTAGGATTCTGTGATTCTATATCTAGCACCTGCATTCATATTTCCAGGTTCCCAGCCTTGAGCTTTAACCACCAGTCTATTTCGTCTCACAGTAGGGAAAAAATATAAGCGATATATATAAGCAACTCAATAAGGAAGAGATTTCAGTTAATGCAGTTAGGGTCTGACCCTGTGATGAACTGGGAGACCCTGATGATTGATATATGTGCATATACATGTTCTACACCTGTTGTTACAACTGCATTTTTAGGGTATCTTCTGCATTTTTCTAGATGTGGATAATACTGTACTGAATATGTATTCAATATGGAATTTAGGCTGTTGAGAGCTTTCTGGGCCTGCTTCTGCTCCCATTACAATCAGACAAACATCCCAGTAACTCCATAGGTCCCAAATCCTTAATGAGGAAATCCATAATTGAATTTCATTGACTACTTGACTAGTAAATTAACCGATATTTAACATCCTTACTCACATCAGAAAAAAATGTTGTTCTGCCAAAGACAGAATGCCAGGATTAGATGGCCATTCATCTGATCCAGTACATCAGTTCACTAGGTGCAGTTTTGTCTCATTAAACTATTAGTAGCATTAAGGTTCTTTAATGTCATTACATGTGTTTTGTTACTACAGGCCATATTGTGTCACTAAATTTTAAGCAAGACCCTCCCGTTGATTTCAATCAAGAATTCTGTTTGGGAACTGATGGTGTGATTTAGCCCTTTGGTATGCACTTCAGCCAAATACTGTGTTGAAAAACTAAACTGCAGAAATTCTATTTTGTATCCATTACAAACACTGGCAATATTTTTGACAAAGTGAAACTGGATCATAATTTATCAAGTAGGAAAATATGCTTAAGGATGGACTTGGAATTCAACTCAGAAACAGATTTATCTCTTTCAGTGAATTAAACATTCTTCTATGGTCTGCTACCCAAAACCACAAAGCCAAGCCTTATAATAATATTTTCATACTCTGAAAAACTACTTTCCTTACCCTCCCAACAAAGTGATGTAAGGGAACGATGCTTGAAGGATTTTGCTGTATATGCTGCACTTTTGCCATATTTCACTTTTAACAGAGAAAAGCAAGCAGCTATTTGTCTTATATTTGAAGTAAAAGGAAAGGGTGTGTACTACATTTCATGCCCATGCACTTTAATTCTTTTATTAATGCCTCTTCTAAAAAGCTCAAAGAAAAAAAAACCCTGTGTGATGTTGCATTTGGCAGATTCTCTGACTTCTTTGTGCAGACTGATGTAAAGTGTCTGTAAAAAAACAATGTTGCTCTAGGCCCATGTGCTGAGTGGCACTGCCAAAGGATTGCTTTTTAGTTTTGTGTAACTAAGTTTGAATGCTATGTTAATAGACATTAAATATGTTAAATAACAAACCATACATACAGAACTATTTGAAATGTTGTTTAAAAAGTCATCTAAGACAAAGACCTTGGGGGGGCGGGGGGGACACTTGGTTTATCAGCTATTACTAAAAATCATGTCTTGCTTCATTATTTTTCATTACCAATCCAAAGATTATATGAAAGTTTTTATTGATCCCAAATCTTCTTGGAAAAGATCTAAACTCTGTGCATAGTTTAGCACCTCAGCAATACTGGGCTTTTCAGGTCCAATAGTAACTTATCTTCTTGGGACTGGACCTATGATATGACATCAGAAATAAATTTGAATGTCATCAATAAGGGTAATTAGTATTGTTCTTTTTCTTATGCATATGGCATGAGATTTTTTTGGTGTATGTGAATTTTTTTACGAGATCATTTCAGAATTGAATTGTTTTTTAATTGACACTGAAGTTCCGGAACATGAGAGGGAACTTCTGTTGACCTTATTCTGTAGCAAAACACCTGTTGCTCTATATTTGTTCACTGCTGAGTTTGAAGTAATGTTGTAAGGGCTAAGTCCACCAGATATTCAATATCATTGACTTCAGGGGTACTGGAGGGCTATGTCTACACTTGCCAGGTGTCTACACTGCACGCACGTTCTTACGCAAGTAAATGTACAGTCTAGCATCCGAAAACTGGGCTTCTTCCGGAAGAGTTATTCCTCTCCCCATGAGGAATAAGTCCTCTTGCGTAAGAGCTCTTGTGCAAGAGGCCAGTGGAGAAAGGCAACATGAATTTCTTGTGCAAGAAACCCCTGTGGCTAAAATGGCTGTCAGAGCTTTCTTGTGCAAGAGAGCGTCCACACTGCTATAGACGCTCTTGAGCAAAAACACATCTCTTGCGCAAAAGTACATGCCAGTGCAGACACACTCTTGTGGAAGACTTTTTGCACAAGAACTCTTCCGCAAAACAGTTCTTGCGCAAGAAGCTGCCAGTGTAGACGTAGCCAAGGAGTTCAGGCAGCACCCTACAGTATCAGTCCTAAGTTATGTCTTGTTTTTAAGTAGTGCCCTGATTTTCTGTGTAGTAAATATTGGTTCCATTCCTGGAACTAGTTTCCCAGTCTGTGGGAGTCTTTCTGTTGACTTCAGTGGGAGTTGGATGAGGGTCTGGGCCATTCAACCCATGGTTGTGGGTTCCTGGAAGGGATATGTGACACTTTCCTCCAGTCTTCTGGATGGTAGATGGGAAGCACTGACCACTAATGAAGAGAATCCTGTCCAGCACAGCATGGCAGTGACTATGACACGGGCTTTAAATCTGGGCATAGAAATGAGGGAGATTTTGAAAGGATTCTCAAGAACGCAATAAAATACTTGCAAACACTAAGCACAGTGTCTTAGTGGTTTTTCTCTGTTATGTTTTTTCTTTATCACTGGTTTTTCAGAGTCTGCGTCTGGTCCTAGCATTGAATAGCAATTGTTAATGAAAGTGAGAGTAATTTTATGTACAAAGTTCGAAGCTAACTGTTGAATCCATGATTTGTGACCTGACTAGTTATGGGAGAATCCTTGGGCAGTGGCTGAAGGGTCTATTACAGGAATGGATCGGGGAGGTACTGTGACCTGCAATGTGTAGGAGGTCAGACTAGGTGATCATGATGATTCCTTCTGGCCATAAAGTGTTTGAATCTGTGAGTAAGAGATCAACTGGATACCCATTTATTATAGTTTTCTTAACTATTATTTCTGACTCACATAAATGCACAGTTTTTTCCTTTAGTGTAAAACATGCCTGTTTTGGATTTGGTGGTTAAATAGGCATGAGGCATTGTGACCTAGCGCCAAATTCTTCTCTCAGTGAATTTGTACTGAACCCAATAGACTTGCAGTATTTTACCCTTAGTATTTAGAGTGCCATGAAATGAAAAAAAGTCCAAAGTCTAGCTTTAAAAAACAAACAAACAAAAAACTAAAGCTGTTTCATCCAACTAGAAATTTTCCTATAAAAGCCTTTCGATTTCTGTATTGATGCCATCTAAAATCTAAAATGCACTATAATCTTTGCTCATGATAGGAGGTGGTGTTTCTGTTTTTACAAAAATGATTGGGCATATGTAATGTAGTTGAGTTTCCCATCTTTTTCTCTAGTTCTGTGAATGCATTCAAGACACTATTTTTCCATTAACCAGCAGACATCCAAACAAGAGCTTTTCAGTCAGTCAACTTTTTGCATTTTTCAGATAACAAACATATCAAACTTATATCTGGAGGTAAGATAACGGGTAGCATCTTCAGCTAGTGTCAATAGATTCCACTGACATCAGTGGAACTATGCTCCATTTACCCCAACTTATGAGGTTCTGGCTCATCAATATAGTTAATTCAGTATACTGTTTTTTCTGTTTAGGCCACCAGCCCAGCGACTCAGACAGTGCTTTCATTTAGTCTAAAATGCCTGTTTCTTATGAGTGGAAATGGGGTGCTTAATATTTTCTTTCAGCTGTTTCTAGCCACAAGCATTTTACAGTAATAGGAGTTTTGCCTTGCTGAGGAACAAGCTTAATCCCAGTGTGGGTTGGGGAGTGGGAAGTCATGGGCTGTATAAAAACACTGTATAAAAACACCATGCACAACTACAATAGGAATGACCCCAAATCAAGCAGACACAGAAAATGGAAGTTCTTTGGAGAAGAGATTGTCTTTTTGTTTTGTGTTTGAAGTGCACCTGGCAGAAGGGGGTCCTGGTTCATGAGTAGGGCTCCTGAGCACTCTGGTAATATAAATTGAAATAATAATGCTGTATAGTGCCTCTGCACCTATTTCCATAGCACTGCTGAAAATCAGGTAGACACCTAATTGTGGATTCAGGTCCTTAACATGAGGCCTTTACTCTTCTGATCAGAAGCCACAAGTGTTGTATCTTAAGCTGCCTCTTAAGTGTGTTCTATCTTAAGTTGAAGACATTCCTCTGAATAACAGACTTGTCTGCTTCAGTCTGAAGGGGTCATTTTGCTAGGCCTACAGATGTGTGGTAAAGGTTAGTGAGTGGGAATGTATGGATGAATAACACGGCATTGTGTTCAAAACTCGGAGTAGTATCTTCTAGAACAGTGAGATACTAGTTCATTTTATGCCTGTAATGTAACCTAAAGACTTCCAATGAAACAGAATAGCCTGGTACTTTGTATATATGCCTGCAGATCCATCGACAGAGTTCCCGGCCTCTTTGAATTGCTGCCAGAGTGGCGTGGCATGCACTCCACACATCTTTGAGGATGGAGGGCGGGGGGTGCTGACTGTCCCAGCCCCACTCCTTCTACCTAAGATTCTGCCCATTCCAGGGCATAGAGCCACCCTTTTCCCCCCATCTTGCCCCCAGACCATGGTGGCTGTCATTTTGCATATTTGTCATATTGCATTTATATGTCTGCACAAGATGCATATCAAGGAATTGAAGAATTTTGCCTAGTACCTGTGAAATTCTTTGCTTTTAAAAACAAATAAGGAAGCAAACATATTGGCCTATTGAATGGCCTGCTTTTCCTTTTATAGCCACATTTATATTCTTATGGGTGCTGGTCCATCACAGTATTACATGGGCATTTGCTTACTGAGGTAGAGATTTAAATGAGTAGATTCACCAATGCTCAGGTCTATTTGGGTTTTTTACCCCCACCAGAATGGACCTTTGTCATCCCAAAAGCTACATTTATATAAATTCCACTCTGAACCTGTCTCAAACAATTTGCTTATAGTTTTTAATGAGTTGCATGAGATCCTGCAAGATAGCGAGTACCTCTCATCCTCACTATTTCCCTTGCCATCTGACCCTGAGTATGGGAGCTGAGCTCCTTTGAAAAACTGCCCCATCCCCTATCATACAATCTCATACTTGCCTCCCCTATATGGGATTCTGTGGAAATCAGCAACTAGGGACAATGGATCAAATTCTGTTCTTCTTACTTATACATGGGACAAAGGAAATTCTTGGGTGCTGAACCACCCTGTGGAAAATGTGCTTCTGTGTGTACAATGAGAGAATGAATGGTAAGAGCTAGAATTCTACAACTGAAGTAAGAGGTGTATGTGTGAGCGTGTGTTGTTCACCTAACGCTGGCTTCTCATGTGTGCTGAGTACTATCGGAAGCTCACAGCGCTCCATAAACATTTAAATTGCAACATTTGTCTTACAATTGTCATTTTCACTTTTCCCCATTCCACACAGAAGTTTCAGAAATGCTGCTCTAATGTGCTGTGTTTGTCCATGCAAGTGTTTAGGATATTCAGGAGGGTGGTTTCATTCTTGCTAAATGATCTGTCTGACGAAGGGAAAAAAGAACCCTAAAAGGAATCTTGGACTGTTTACAGAATGATGTATGAGATTATCAGGCCTTTTTTCCCCCCTAACTAGAGTAATACAGGTTTACCAAGGGTGGATATGTGACTCATCAATGAAACACCATTCATTTTTAAAAAATGTTCTGCACCCTTTTTTAAATAGCTTCAGTGAATCTGATCAAGACATTTAAGAAAAACAGAGCTATGAACCATCAAGACACATCTGAATTAGAAATAAACACCCATTTGTATCCATGAGCGTGATTAACTATTGGAACAAGGTATGCAGGGAAGGAGTAGATGTGCCTTCTTATCTTCAGATATAGCTTCTGATAACAACTTGATGCCTTTCTGGAAGACTTGTGTAACTTTAGCATCTTTGTGAGCATGATGGCGTCTGATAAGAAAAGGGAAGTGCAGGAATTCAGCAGGGAAATGTCCTGCCACCCATGGGTGCTGGAACAATGTGTATACTGGTGGTGCTGAGAATCATTGAAGCAAAGTGTAAACCCTGTGTCTGATGAAAACTATCTAAAGCCAGGGGGTGCTGCTGCAACCCCATCATCGGCACCTATGCTTCCACGCAAGGGACACCTGTTCCAAATTCCCCAGAGTAAATACACACACACACTACATAGTGGAATAGTACAGTGAATTAGAAAAGGGAAATATTTCATTACTGAGGGATGAATGGAGAAATAAGACAGGGGGAAATATAGAGGGAGTGGTAAAACAGGATTATATCTAACACAAGGACCCATCAGGCCAGTGGTACCACTATATAAAAGGATAGACACTGAGCATGCAGAGGTCAGGATTCCTGAGATGAGGGTATGTCTTCACTGCATGCTAATTTTGAAATAAGCTATTCCAGAATTTACATACAAAAAGCGCATTGAAATAGCGATTAGCTATTTCAGAACAGAGCATCCACACTGATTGGATGCTAACTCACATTTAAGACCACCCGGAACCATTTCAGGCAGGGCATCAGGTCAGCAGTGACTTCCTGGAACTGCTGCCTGAGGCTGAGACACATGCTTAAAGGGACTCCCCTCTACAGTTGTTTCTCAGGTTCTTCTCCTGTTTGCCTACCTCTCTGAGAGAAAGCAAAGCATATTCACTGTGTGCTTTGGTCGCCATGTTGGACGCCACAGCACTCCCATCTATGGAGCTGGAGGTGCCTCTGGTTTATGCATCAGTTTCTGCAGGCTACCCTCCTGGCCCTGCAGGAATGCAACCTCCATCTCCTTGAGGAGACCCTCAGCCTCTGTCTGAGAGCACAGCTCTTCCAGCTGCACGCCACTGTGCACTACTGCTTCTGGCAGCTGGACACCAGTTCCAACTGGTGGGACCGGCTTATGATGGAGTGGTGGGACAACCATCAGTGGCTCCAGAATTTCCACATGAGGAAGAAGACCTTTCAGGAGCTGTGCACCCGATTTGCCACTGCCCTCACACAACGGGATGCCCAGATGAGACCCACCATCCCACTGGAGAAGCAAGTCGCCATAGCTATCTGGAAGCTTGCCACACCAGACAGTTATTGATCCATCGGGATTCAGTTTGGCATGCAGAAGTCGACTGTCGGGGCCCCCATCATGCAGGTATAGCGCTCTTAGGCTGCACTCCTGGGGTGTGTGTGAAGTGCAGGAAAGGGGAACCCTAGAGAAGGGGGGAACCCCATTCCCCTGCCGGGGGGGAGGGGTTGGCTACATACAGGATGGCTCCTGGTGTGGTTAGAGAGGGGATGGGGGGGGGGATGGAAGTCGGAGACCTCCAAAGGGCTCTGGCACCCCTGTGATTCTCTGTTTTGTTTGTTTGTCTCCTTCTGCAGGTGGTGAGGGCCATCAGCACTGTCCTGCTGCACAGGACAGTGCTACCTCGGCGATGTCCTGTGACAAAAAGCATTAGCCCTAGTATTCTGGGCATTCCAGTTTGGGAGATAAAATTCTACACTCCTCAGGCCTCCATGCAATTTCAGTTAGATGCAGTATTCTACACATCTGTCTTAAACTGTTTAGTGTTCCTGTTGGATATTAAACAGCTGTTACATTTTATCCGAGGAGTGGCTGAATGTCAGTGATAGAGTAAATGAAAGGTGCTTTAAAAAAAGCATGCTGCTATTTATTTGATAAACACAATTTATTTGTTAAAATAAATCTAGGAAAGGAACATCCTTTGAATTTTGATCTACTTCGTGATGATAGTGCAATCTACTAGGGTTGGTTTTCTACCACAACATGAATTAAAATTGCTCAAGAGTACAATAATATATTTATCATTTCTGTTGCTCTATAAGGGCGCATCTACACAGCACCATTAGCTCAAAATAAGCTATGCAATTTGTGCTATGCAAATTACGTTGCTTATTTTGATTGTATTTCAAAATAGCTTATTTCGTAATTTGGTGCTGTCCATACAGCGCCAAATTACGAAATAACGCGCTATTCCGAAGTTCCCCTTAACTTACTAGGATGTCAGAATAAGCCGCCTGCTGTTCCGAAATATATTTAGAAATAATGGGCTGCTTCAATAGATGCAAAATAGCTCTGCAGTGTAGATGTATCTTAAGTGTGCATGATGCTTCACAATACGGATAGCTTGTTTCTCCTCTGACTTACATTGATGAAAATCAGGAGCAATTTCCCTGAAATCAGGGGTTCAGATCCACAGTTGGTTCAAACAAGTACAGCTCCTTGTCCTTGGCCGATAGGTGTTAGTGCTAAGTGAGAGGACAATCTGAACCCACACTTCTGTTCCCACAGCATCTCTGGTCTTACAGCCGTATCCTGCAAATCATGGTTTAAGTGATTTGCAGGGTAAGTCCCTTTGTTAGCTAATGAATAGACCCAGGAAAATAGAGAGGTCTGATGTAAAATCATGCTATTTAACTGGTTCGGGTAAATATGGACTTTGTGGTTCCACACTATTTTAATAGTTGTAATATAGAATGCCTGATTTTTTTTCAGATTTTAAATTTTCTATAATAACGTAGCCACTGAAGAGTGGGAAAGTTCATCAATATTTGTATATATTGCTGCAGTACATCTTTTTAAATTAATGTGAAGAGACAGACATAATTAGATAGCACAGACAAAGAAACCTACAGATCTATGTATCTCATAGGACAAAAGAGAACAATATTTTATTTCTCTTTTGGTAGTTCTTGGATATCTCTGTGAAGTGGACAATTCAAGAAACCTCTCCTCCAAAGTACCTCCATTATGATCCAGTAACATCTCGTCAACTGATGTGTGACCTGTGCCCTCCAGGAACCTATGTAAAACAGCACTGTACAGCTGCAAGAAAAACTGAATGTGCACCATGTCCAGATCAATACTATGCAGAGGACTGGAACAGCAACGATGAATGCCAGTACTGCAACACAGTGTGCAAAGAGCTGCAATATGTAAAGCTAGAATGCAACAGTACACAGAACCGCATCTGTGAATGTATCGAAGGGAGATACCTTGATCTAGAATTTTGTTTAAGGCACACAGAATGTCCTCCTGGATTTGGTGTTGTACAGCCAGGTATGTATCTGCTTTCAATATGCAACAGAATTAATTAGAGCTGTACAAAGCATTAAAGGCTTGTGGCACTTAAAGATTAGGAAACAAGCTTGTCCAGATGAAATTACAGGCTACTAAATGGCAAAGCTAATGGAACCTGTTACCATTGTGACGTTGCTTTGGACAGTAGCCAAAGGAACATTTCTCAGGGGAATATTCTGTTCCTACTGAATGTGTAAATTAATGGCAGTACCAAAAGTAGTAAATTGCACTCTAATGAGAAACATGATTGATAGCTTCTTTTAGAGGAACATTATCTGGGATACAGTATTTCTGTTCTGTCATTTTGAAATTTGCTGTTTCAAGCCACTGTGTGTCTTTGACAAATACCAGAAGCATTAAATGATAAGCACCAAGAGCATAATTATAACAATATTAATATAGCACTAGTGTCAGAGCAAAATGTAGTAATAATTAATTATCAGTGTCCTAAATGGGAAGTGCAAGGGAAACCATTATCATCCGAAGACCAGCCAACTACTTCTTTGTCAAACAAGCTGGTAACATGCTACAGTACATGTCTGGGAAGGATAAAGGCTGCAGCAATGTGCTTTCAGCAGAGCATATTCTTCATTTTAGACCAAATGAATTATTCAGACTAATTTCTGGTTTTGAAACAAAATATTTTGTCATTCTGCAAATGAAGTGGCCCAGTCTAGTGCCAATATTTAATGTGCCTAAAAGAAATGGAAGCTGGCATTCTGCTTAACCATGTCCTTCATGCTACTGCATAGATCCATGTAGCATTTAAACTGTGTTATAGGCTCCGATTGTGCAACAGGATTTACCTTCACAGACCTCTGTGCCTGTGTGGAATCCCACTGAAATTTGGGAATAGAGATCCTTTCAGGTAAAATCTATGCAATTCTGGACATAAGGATCCATGCAGGTTTGGGGCCATAGTTAGTATCACTGTTAACTTTGAAACGCCTTTGAAACAAATGATTATGAATAGGAATTTCAAAAGTAGTTAGTGCTGGCCTCTCTCTCCTTCTTCTGAAGCTGGTGACAGTTATATTATTGACGTCAGTGGGAGTAGAGGTAGGCCACCAGTGAGTATATTTGAACGTGGTGAGTGGTGGATCCCAAGTGTGAATATTGAGGTCAATATGGATTTGGTATAAAAATCAAGCTTTCCAGTCTGAATAATTATTTTGAAGTCTGTATCAATTGAGTGTTCCACCTGAACAAAGGTGTGCAAGTATGCTGTGTGCTTGTGGAGGATGTAAAGGGTTTTATATGTTACCAGCAATATATGCATATTTGCACTTTTTATGCAACAGAACAGGGGAGCTAAAAAGTTATTGTGGAAGCATTCTGGTGCTGTCCACATCTGATCTGACTAATATGGCTATACTATGCATACCAGCTTAAACAGCTGTCTAATCCTGTGGTGTCCAACCAGTTCTGAAGCATTCTTCACTATAGTGGCGACTGCTATAGTGAACTAGCCACACTCAACTAGCCAACTAGCCACATTGTTCAAGCCAACTAGCCACACTCAACCGGCCAAATAGCCACATGTGGCTAATGGCTAGCATGTTAGACACCACAGGAATCCATGAGTCAAATAATTTGTCCTTTATTAAAACAAAGAACTGTTTCTGATAGTAGCAGTAGCAGATTCACATGGCTATGAAGTAACCATTTTTTCCCATAGAATGGATTTCTTTCTTCAATGTACCTTGCAAGTCTGCTTCCTGTGAGTCACTATTGGAGGATTTAGACTGCCTAAATCCTTCAAAGTTGCATCTTCCAACTTCATATGTGGTCAGCCTTATGCTATGCTTTAATTGACCTCAGATCTACAACGCTTCTTGTAAAAGTGTTTCTTCTGTTCCTTGGACATAATCCTATCATTGCTGTTCTCCTCTTCTCAACTGGTGCAAGACTGCAACTTGCCAGGATTATCTAAGAATCTTCTTGTTTGTGACACAATTGAACCAACAGCTGTTAAGAATATGCCATAATTTTTTATACTGAAAACTATTTAGTTTCCTCCCCTTAGTTGTTTTAACTGCTAGGTTTCTGCTCCATACAACAATTCTCATCACTACTGCACTGAACACGGGCATCCTACTGCCCAAACAGAGGCCTTTAATGATGCTCCAATGCCATTGATGAAAGAATGATCCAATGTGTAACTTCTTTATCTTTTGAACCTCCTGTATTAACCAACTACCTAAACGGACAAGACTTTTCACTCATTCAGTCTATTGCTATGTACATACAGCATCAGCAGCTCATTTGTTTCTATTTTATAGGAGGAATGTATAGCTTTGGTTTGTCACCATTCATCTTAAATCCCATAGATTCTGCAGTTCGTCGAAGTTCTTCCAGCAGTAGCTGTAGTTGGTCAGTAATCACTCTAACAGGGGCAGATGACAATGTTGTGGGGCCCGGGGCAGCACAATTTCGCAGGCCCCTCCCCCCGCTTTGACACGGCATATGCACGGGGCTTCTTGAAGCACGGGGACCGGGGCGGCCGCCCCACACGCCCTGCCCTATATCCGCCCCTGCTAACTAAGGCAATATCATCTGCGGACTCAAGACCCTCTAAAGATGAATCTTTTAAGTTTCACACCTTCTATTTTGGCTTCAAGCAATCTTTGTCATCATATTGTCTATTAGAACACTAAATAAAACAGATGAGAGACTGCACCCCTGGAGAATACCTGATTCTTCTGAAAACCAGTCTGAAATATAACCATTGATGCTCATACAGCTAAATGTACAGTGATGCAATACCGCTACTAGGCTCACTAACTCCTCAGGCACTCCCTTCTGGTATAGCAGTATTCACAGTGCTGATCGATGCACTGGATCAACGGCAGCTACAAAGTCTAGAAATCAGATGTTAACTTCCTTTGGTCGAACTAGTCATTTTCAATTACATTGCACAAAAGGTACATAGCATGGACTGTAGATTGACCTGTACAGAAACCATACTAGTTGAGTGAGGCAGCCACTTTTCCAATCTTTTGGAATGTGACCAGTCTCTCACACTTAAGATAACTCTGAAGCCAATCAGCTAAATGCTGGCTGCTGCTCATTAACAGCTCTGATGAAGTTTTGTCAAGATCAGATGCTTTATCATTTTCTGACAGTTTGGAGGATGTGATGCTTATGGTCGGTGTCAACAGCCTGTTTTCTACAGGGCTCATGTTTTTCAGGAAACTGTAAGTTACACCTTTTGATTAAGTTGTAGGTTAGTTTAGATCTGTTCATTAATTCACAATAATGTTCACACCAATGCTTAAGTTATGCATCATGGTCATGGCAGAATTCTCCATTTCTTCTTAACTTAAGGAAGCTGTGAGAATGGATGTCCAAAGTGTCAAAAGAGCCAAAGTGTACACATTTCTGGTCATGTCTTTTAGAGGCTTCCTCAATGCCCTGTCCAGCATTGATTAAAATCACTTTGACAGGTCCTCTTGACTACTCATTCCAGATGTTTCTTTTTTTCTATTGCCCATTTTCTTCTCTTTTCACTGACTCACCTCTTACTTTTCAGTGTGTTCATTCTGCAATGCACGTCTTTTTCTCCTATAATTTGATGGCATCATGTGTAATCCAGCATTGTTTTTTCATTCTTTTTGGTCCCAGTTGTTCTTCAGCAGTCTCTGTGATAAAATCCTGAAATAAATAATCCCATTCTTCCTTCACAGAACACAGCTGGTAATCCAATAAACAATATTTGTTGGAAATCATTACCACATAGCTATTAACAATTGCTTCAACATAAAACTATCAATATTGAAGCATTTCAATAGAATACTTATATGTCTATGACACTTTAATAAACAGAACATCATTGTTGCTGTTAGGAGCACCTTCAATACTCCTAAATAAACATATATCCCAGAGGAGTTGAGTCAAAAGTTTCTGAACTACAATGTAATCCAAGGATTTATTTTCACCCAGTGGATATAAAATGTATACATATGGAATTTTTGTGCTGAAACCAGATACTATTAAAATAATTCAATATTTTGACAGTATTTGATAAAATAATATGGATGAATAATAAAGATTAAGGCACAGGACTGGGGGGCAGAAGATATTGGTCATAATCCAACTCTGCTACAGGTTTCCTGTATGATCTTTGGGCAAATCATCCAGCCTCTCTGCTTCATTTCCCTAGTTTGAAAACAGGGTTAATAATAGTCACTTCTTATACAATATGTTCTTTGACTTATAAAGCTAATGTTTGTCAAGGACTTTGTGGTCCTTGGATGGAAAATGTTACAGAAATATGCAGATACAAACTTGAGATTGGTAACTGCCTAGAGAAGAGAACGAAGAGGAGGAGACACAGGACAATAAAAGAATGCCTCAGAAGTTTTTTTCAACTGTAATCTCTAAACTTGCGAACTGCTTTCCTAGTTATGCACATACAGAAAGAGGAAAGCGAGCGCCAGCTGAAACTTTATAGCTACTCTATTTGTTGGTACTCAGATTGCAAAAGCATTGCTAGTTAAGAAGTTTGATGTCATAGTTTTTACAGCTAGGCTAAAAGCAAGGCTCAAGAGGCCTGAAACAAAATGCCATTTGGAAGACCCACAAAAGGACCCCGGGTTATGTGGGAAGCCTGCTTATTGTATCCATCAAAGGATAATAAAATAATGGCTAACAACCCTGAAGTCATCAATTCAAGACTAAGCCAAAAGTGTTAGGCTTCTAGAAGAAAGCAAATGATCTTATCACATATCAGAGATGGGTTCCTAAATGATAGCAGAGTGCATCTACAAAACAGCAAGAAGGCCTCAAACAAGAAATAAGAAAATGTCTTGCCAGAGATACAGACCCTAGCAAGACAATTACTTTTATAATCCTCAGTTTTTAAGACAAGACAATTGCTAGAAAATGTAAAGACAGGGAACTGATTTTTGTTTCCAGTTACCTCTGTGTGACATCCCTGAATACAATATCTTTGCACTGATGTAAATGAGAGCGGAGTATGGCCTTAGTCTATCAATCACATGTGGAACAATGTGGTCCAGGCCAGGGACACAGCTTAGAGAATTGGAATCCGACTTCTGTTCCCAGTTGCCACTGCCTCAGTGTAACTTTGGTCAAATCACTTAACCTCTTTGCTCCTCTTTTTCCATATCTGTCACTACTGATAAAGGACAATTAACCAGCTTTATAAAGTGCTTTTGGATCCATGGAAGTAAAGCACTGTAAAATTAAGTATATTTTTCTTCCTTCATTTTAGTCTTGGCACTCAGGCTATGAGGCATACATTGGTGGCCACTATAAATCTTTCATTGGCAAGGGAATAAAAGCACCATGTGGGCCAAATATTAGGTAGGCTACACCATCAAAGTATATTTATTCTGGGAAGTGATCCTACTGTCAGATTTTTAGACACTGTTAAATTAGCAGTCATCCAAGAGAGCTCATTGCACATGATTTGTTTCTTTTGGATACCAAAGGGCCTCACCCTTCTCTGGAATGGTTCCTATATTTGTATTATAGTACATAGCCTCTTTGTCCTACAAAATTGATTCTGGCAACTGGAAATTTCTTATTTTAATATATTTTGTAAACTGATCAAATTGTTTCTCACACTGGTGCTCTCTGTCCTGTTTAGTTCTTGTAATTTGGTATTTTGTAGTTTTAATAACATATGCTTCTAACTTTTGAAACTCATTTTAACTAGAAAGTGAGTTCCTTTGAAGGACTGACAAGGAACTAGAGCAGGGCCAAAATTAGAACCTCAAATCAAAGTACCTTATAATTGCAAAGAAGAATAGGAATTTTACCTGTCAACATAAATCAGCCATGGTAACTTGATTCTAAATCAGATCAAAAATACATGGAGCATGTGTTTTGGTTTGGGTCTGAATGCAACTGAAATCCCACAATAACATCTATTCTTAAGAGATTTCACACCCAAATGACAGAAATTACATGAGATCACCTGATCACACAAAGTTTCACCATTTTTCAGGAACAGTCTTTGGATCTAATTCTGCCATATCCCAACCAAACCTTAGCCAATTTCTGCACTATGGTGCCCAATAATGTGACAGATTTCTTAGGATAAATCCACTTGGGAGTTAATTCAGATCAAAGCCACTTTAGCTCTCACTCTGCACTTACTATTCCGCTCACGAGGGTGGGAGATTGTGGACACTGGGGGACTGTCAATGGCAGCACAAATTCTCAGTGAGGAAGGCTGGAAAGCAGTGGAAAGGTGCCATTCTGTGACTCTGCTGAGTTTCCAGATCATCTACCCTACTCTTTTCCCATTGAGAAGAAGCTGCAGAAGAAACTCAGCAATCTACTAGAGTTTCCATGTACTGTGTCCGCTTCCCCCCACCTCTGCAGGTATTTCTGAGAATGAGGACAATATGGCTCCATTTCCCAAAATATGGAGATGCTGATCTCTTTTGGAGGGAACAACCTGAACACTAGCCCCCCCTCCTACCCCCAGCATATCTATGGTAGGGGGAGTTGACCAGCAAATCTCTTAGCAATGGTAATTGGTGCCTGAACATCTAAAATGTGCAGATCTCTGACAATTGGACTTTTCATATTGTTTACAGCAGCAGTCATTGCATAATATTAGCAGATTAAAAAGCCAAACCTGCATGTAGCCTTCTGTGGTGCATTGTTCTGTCACTATCCTTTTGAGGGACTGCTATAGAAAAAGTATTTTCTTTTTAATTAATTGTATAGAGTCACTTGAGAAGTTCAGATATGAACAAGGAGAAATCTTGCTTTCCTATACATATGTTTACTCATTATCTAGAGAAAACAGAAGTTGGGTGTTTGCATATATATAAATATACCCTCAGCTACTTGGAAACTCAGAGGTTCATATCCTTTTGTTTCTAAGGGAGTCTTAGAAAGGTACAGTTGTAGCAATGTGCTTATTTTAATACAAACCTGTGTGCACTAAGCTTTTAACAGCAAGTACTCTTTAAAATACACTAACTAGATGGAGGAATTTCAATATGTGTGTCTATATATACCCCAATTCCAGCAAAGAACTGAATCATAGACTCAGAGGCTTTAAGGACAGAAGGGACCATGTCTTTAAATGCATCCTTATTTAATTAAATATTTATTCATGTGTTTGACTTTGAGCACATACTTAAGTCCCATTGGTTTCAAGAAGACTTAAGCATGTACTTAAAGATAAGAGCATGTTTATATGCTTTGCTGAAATGGGGTTATATGGTTTGAGCTTTGATTTGGGTCAGGATTTTCATTTAATAAATTATTTTCAGTAGCTGCTTGGCTTAAGTTTCATGCATTGATTTTCTCCATCTCAGTCAGTGTGGTATGATAATGTTCCATATTCTGTTCTTTAACTGTGATGCAATAAATATTTTCTTTATAAAAGCAGTTAGTCAAACACTTCTATATATTTCCCTGATCATGCATATTTATTAGATTTTAGGCACATATAGCATAATATAATCAATCCAAGAAAGAGGAGTCAATATATAATTTTGAATTTACTATGTTACTGAACAACAACTTACTTTTAAAGGCTTTGAAAACTCATTTAGTTTATGGAATGGTATAATTTATATAACTTTGGATTTTCATACTTGATAGATTAAAAATACATATTGGAGAAACTTCCATAAATGTACATATATAAAGAAGGGGAGGAAAGTGGTAATGGATGAATGGTTTTAATTTAAAGGCCAGTTTAAAGACTACTGTATTTAAATTATATTACAGAATACACAGAGAAAGAAGAACCTGATGCAAAAGATTTAAAAAAATGGGCTGAAAATTCTACTCAGTTACAAGCTGAGTAATTTATTTTAGTGTTTTTTTGTTCAGATGTAACAGAGCAGAATGTTAACCAATGTTGTGTGCCAGTTAATTGAGTCTCCAAAAAAAATCTATATAAAGGAAAGCTGAAGGTCAGACACCTTTTGTAAACATTTGAATAGAGTCAAGTTAACTGATTTTAATTTACCAATGTATGCAGGAATGAGAAGACAGTGTGTTTAAAACGATTATTTAAAATACTTCTTAGCATCAGCATCTAAATTTGAGAGGAAAAAGTTTCAAAACTATACAACTATCTTCCAAGTGAATGAAAAAACATGAAAATCTAAAGTTATCATTTAGTTTTTGCTATTTTCTTCAACGGTGCACAAAAACTCACAATACGAATGTTTTGTAAATGTGGTGGGTTTTGTTTTTTCTAAAGGCACCCCTGAGAGTGACACCATTTGCAAGAGATGTCCAGAAGGATTTTTCTCAGATGAAACTTCATCCAAAGCAACCTGCCAAAAACACACAAACTGCAGTGCACTGGGTCATACAATAGTACTGAAAGGCAATGCGCTACGTAACAATATGTGCCATGAAAACACAGACATGTCAGCTCAAAAATGCGGAATAGGTATGTATAATTTCAGAGTGTAGTATAAGAGTACCTACAAGCATTCTTAAAATGGGATTATCAATCGCTATGGTAAAAATTATTAAAACTGTTAGGGTATGTCTACACTAGCCACCCTAGTTCGAACTAGGGTGGCTAATGTAGTCATTCGAACTTGCAAATGAAGCCCGGGATTAAAATATCCTGGGCTTTATTTGCATGTTCCCGGGCACCGCCATTTTTAAATGCCCAGTAATTCGGACTCCCTGCCCGCGGCTACACGCGGCACGGGCTAGGTAGTTCGAACTAAAGCCCCTAATTCAGACTACTGTTACTCCTCATTGCAGGAGGAGTAACAGTAGTCCGAATTAGGGGCTTTAGTTCGAACTATCTAGCCCATGCTGCGTGTAGCTGCGGGCAGGGAGTCCGAACTACCAGGCATTTAAAAATGGCGGTGCCTGGGAACATGCAAATAAAGCCCAGGATATTTTAATCGCGGGCTTCATTTGCAAGTTCGAATGACTACATTAGCCACCCTAGTTCAAACTAGGGTGGCTAGTATAGACATACCCTTAGGTGTTCACATACTACGGTGATGGGCAAACTCCAGTTACTGTTGACAGGATGATATAGGAGTAAGAAGCAAACAGTGCTATGAAATAAAGACCAGTCCCTTATCTTGCTCTATATTTTAGAAATGTGCATCTATCTGTGAATCCATTAGTTCAAGAACTTCTCCTAAACAGTAAGAACTAGGACTATCAAATTTGGTATGCAGCTTCCTTTTATAATTTAAAGCAAGGTCAGGGTTTGGTTGTTCCAAGACAATGGGATGTGCCTGGAATTTGATTGTTTCTCATAAAATGGAAAGGGAGTGGTCTGGTAGGAGGGAGTTATACTGTAGAATGACCCTAAGAGGTGCAAAGGGCCAGAGATGGGGATCCTGACTCTATAAACCCATTGGGTTAGCAGGGGGCAAGGATGGAGAAAGGGCCAGCAACCGACTATATATTTCAGAGAATTTGTCATGTACTCCTCCCTTGGCTGTGGACAGGCACTTCTCATCTTGACCCAAGCTTCTGCATTGAGAGAGGGCTGAGGTTGTCCTCTCTCCTGGGGCAGACTGCATACTGAACCCTTCACCCTCAGTTCCACCCCAGAATAATGATTTAAATGAAGAAAAACAAAACTTATTTGAGTTAAGGACCTGAGCAACGTCAGGTAAATCTTCTTTTAGACATACTTTTAAAATAGTTTTTTCTTATAATCCTGGGCCCTCTATGTTTTGTAAGGTCCAAACAATTTTAGAAGAATTTAGATACCTGTTACGATCATCCTCATTTACCTCATCAAAGCAATTCCCTATCACTGCAGGAGCCTTGGGTATTGGTGCTCCCTGGTCCCTTCTGTTCTGTGCTTGTGACATACAATAGCTTAGTCTCTTGAAAGCTGTAATTGTAATCTCTCTAAATCACTGGGCTCAGTGCAGAAGTAACTAAGGGTATGTCTACACTACCCCGCTAGTTCGAACTAGCGGGGTAATGTAGGCATACCACACTTGCAAATGAAGCCCGGGATTTGAATTTCCCGGGCTTCATTTGCATAAGCGGGGAGCCGCCATTTTTAAATCCCCGCTGGTTCGAACCCCGTGTAGCGCGGCTACACGGGGCTCGAACTAGGTAGTTCGGACTAGGTTCCTATTCCGAACTACCGTTACTCCTCATGGAACGAGGTGTACCGGTAGTTCGGAATAGGAACCTAGTCCGAACTACCTAGTTCGAGCCCCGTGTAGCCGCGCTACACGGGGTTCGAACCAGCGGGGATTTAAAAATGGCGGCTCCCCGCTTATGCAAATGAAGCCCGGGAAATTCAAATCCCGGGCTTCATTTGCAAGTGCGGTATGCCTACATTACCCTCCTAGTTCGAACTAGGAGGGTAGTGTAGACATACCCTGAGTGGGGATTAGTGCCCTCTGATGTGCAGGAAGAGAGAAGAGATAATATGCTGGACCCTTCTATCCTTAAACTCCATGATATAATTTATCTTTTTTTCTTTTATTTGTTTTTAGATGTAACTCTGTGTGAAGAAGCACTTTTCAGGTTTGCAGTTCCTGAAAAAATCACCCCTAACTGGCTGAACGTACTAACAGATGGTTTGCCTGGGACAAAGATTAATGCAGAACATATAGAAAGGATTATACAAAAACATAGTCCTCAAGAACAGATGTTCCAACTGTTGAAATTATGGAAGCAGCAAAACAAAGAACAGGATATATTCAAGAAAATCGTTCAAGGTAATTCAGACAGAATAGCAAGCACAATAAAAGTAACTTTTTAAATATCACTTTTGTAACTTCCTGAGGCCAAATTCTGCCCTGGTTTGTGGGCACACTAATCACACTGATGTCAACAAGAACTGTGTGAGTGTGACTGTATGCAGAATGTAAACCTTTATGTTCAAATTCTGCCCAGACTCACAGTTTATGACCCCCTTTGAGTAATTTACATGGAGTGTAAATCAAGGCCCTTTTGGGACAATAAGAGGAGAAAATATTGTGATACTCAGGGTCCATTTTGCCCTATTTTACAATAGAGAAAGAACTATAGAAGTCAGTGGAAGCTGGGTGTGTACATACAGATCAAGGGAAATTCAGACTCAAGGTATATGATATAAATAGGGGCCTACGAAATTCTCAGCTGTGAAAAACGTGACATGGACAATGAAATCTGGTCTCCGCTGTGAAATCTTTGGGTACTTTTACCTTATACTATACAGATTTCACAGGGAACACCAATATTTCTCAAACTGAGGGTCCCAACTCAGCCACCCAGAAGAGATTCAGATGCTGTCTAGCTGATAGCAAAGCACCCAATGTTCAAAGCCAGCAGCCTGTGTTTCTACTGGGAATGTGCATCTGCACATGCCTCAGTGCATTTAACAAAATTCATTTCACACATGGATAGAAAAAATTAGAGGGAACAGTGCTGGGTACATGTCCTTTTCTGATTTTGGAGTTTGTTTTAAGCCATTATAAAATAGTAATAAATCATATTAATGTTCCTCCTTGCTTTTTGTTTTGTGTAGATATTAATCTGTGTGAAATTAGTGTCTTAAAACATATTGGCCGAGCTAATCTAAGCTTTGAAAACCTCAACATTCTGATGATGAGTTTACCAGGAAAGAAAGTAGGAAAAGAAGATGTTCAGCGCACTGTGAAACTATGCAAACCTACAGAACAAATTCTAAAGCTTCTCAACCTGTGGCGAATAAAAAACGCAGATCAAGACACAATGAAGGCCCTAACGCATGGGCTGAAGCAGCTGAAAACATACCACTTTCCTAAAAAAACTCTCCAAAGTCTGAAGAAGATGGTCAAGTTTCTTCACAGTTTTACAATGTACCAATTATACCAAAAACTCTTCTTTGAAATATTAGGGAACCAAGTACAATCAGTATAAAAAAGATACATCTAATTCAATATATTTTTCCATTCATTTTCCACTATTTCCCCCTAATTACTGTTAGCAGTAATTAATCTAAAATATTGTCCCCTTAATATTGTACCTGACTATTTATATAAAAGTATGACTGGAATGACTCTAAGCTCTCAGCAGTGTTCTTAGAGTTTGTTTGTTTGAATTATAAAGTGACATCTGTAAAAGCTAATCATTTGATGACATTTAGATCCTGATCTGTATCCTTTGGCATCAGAAATTCAAAAGTATCTCTGAAGTCATTGGATGAGCAAAGGAATGTTGAACGTAGCCTAATACAGTATTTACTATTTATATTCACTGAGATAAAGGTTTTTGTTGTACATATTTATTAACTTAAGTGGAAATTATATGAGACTTAAATTTAGAAAGAGAAAAGAAATACAAACTATATTTTCAAAAGAGATTAATATGATCAAGTATATTTTTAAGCCGAAATTATGGTAGTATTTCTTAAGAGATCCTACCTTCTTTACTTTGTGGCTATTTTTTTCAATTGTTACTTAGTTTTACATGTATAAGTTGTATCTTTTGGCAGAAGCTGTTTAATTTATCCAAAGATTTTAACTCAAATAGTATGAGAAATATACTCTAAATGACCTGAATATTTAAATATTCTGTGAGAAAATGAATGTACCATATTTAAAAACTGGATGTTCAGATATGATTCTAGGATCTTATTCTATAAAAACAATTAATATATTCAGCTTACCTTTTGTCTGTTTATTTGGTATTTCTCATCTGAAATGGACGAACCTGACATAGATGTTTTCCTGTAGATTTTGCTCACTGGTTTGAAGTCATAGGGTGTGTTTCACCAATGACCTATATCTTGTGTAGTCACTAACACCTGAACAACGTGAATGCAAAGAGCTTAGATAACACGAGTATTCTGACCTGGTAGCATTATGCACTCACTACACAGGGGTCAATGACTGTATAACGTATGAGGCAGTGGAGAATCAGGTTCATGGTGACACATGTAGGTACCAGTTCATTGAAGCCTGATTTCAGTTTGGCGCATAGCCATCATAACCTTTCAACATACCACAGATTGCCCTAGTGCTATAAAGAGCCCTTGTGCTATAACAGTGGCCAGGAATGCTGACAGGGGAGTGGCGTTGAGTAATAGGGGCAGCTGCCCTGAGGTCTGGTCATTTAAAAGGGCCTGTGACTCCGGGTTGCTCCTATGGCAGCAGTGGTGGCCGGATGACTGCCCCTAGTCCCACCCCTAGTCCCGCCTCAGGCTGAGCCTCCATTCTCTCTCTCTCACTCACACATACTGAGCATTCTCTCTCTCTCACTCACACACACACACACACATACACGCACACACACACACTGGCAACCAGTCAACTTGGGCTATTTCAGAACAAAGGACTGGAGAGGGTTGCTTGCTCATTAAACCATCTGTACAAAGCCTAAGAGACGCGGTGGGGGAGATAATATCACTAACTTCTCTAACTTCTGTTGATGAATGAGCCATACAGAGTTCTTCAGGTCTCTAAAGTTCTAGAACTGACGCAGCTACAACTACACTACACATACAAGGCCTGCTCATTTAGGGTGTGATGAGCCAGAGGAAGGGAAAGGACAGCAGCATTTAGTCCCAAATGAGAATTATTATTATACTATGGTATAATAATGAGATATTTACATATATCAAGCAAAGAATGGGAAAGAGGCTCCTGCAATATACAATAGATTTGGTAAAATGCACCAGAAGAAATTTCCTTCTAGAAAATTGAAAACTGAAGCATGTTTAAAAATGTTTGTTGTGGATGTTCAAATATGCAGGAATAAATTGTCCTTGATATTCTGAATGAGATGGATTAAAATCTAATTTCGTATAGCTCTACTTTGATAATATAGCATGTGTGTGGATTTTTTTATAAAAAAGATTCTTCTTACACATTGAAATCCTGTATGTGATTTTTAAAATGAATTTTATAAAAGATTTTTCAACTAAAGTATAAAAAATAACTTAAAAGACCATCACAAAAGCGAGTCAGATCGGAAAAAAGAGCCCATATCATTCTACACTTTTCTAAGTGTAAAAGCTTGTTGAGATGTTAAAGACATTAAAATCAGCATATTAGTCATCTCATATACAGTATTATTTTTAAAAAATCATTCTTTGTAAACATTTGTCTTAAAGTAACAGTAATGATCCAGACTCATTAAATCCATGAAACCGCTCATCAATTGCTACTTCAGTTACTTGCCAAGTGGCCATACAATTAAAAACATCTTCAAAGTTAATCTAAAAGAACTAATAGACAAAGAGAAAGCTCAGTTGCTTCTTAAACAAGTATTTTATTGTAATGATATTCATATTCAAAATGTGTACCTTTGGGCTTCTGCATCAGAATGAAATATTAATGATAATCTAAATAGCATTGGAAATGTACACAATGCTTCACACAACATAGAGTATGGCCTTTGGGAGATTTTCAGAGACACAAAGGACAGTCAGGCACTTATCTCTCATTAAGAGTCAATGGGAACTAGGCATCTAACCACCATTTGGTACCTTTAAAAATTTCCTTGCCTAAATACAAACTTGTATCTGTTTAACATTATTATTGCATTGAATGCATTATTCAACCAATTTAGTTAAACAAGTGCATACTCATGTGACAGGGCATTCTTAAATCAGTTTACACCTGATTTAAGTATTCTTAAATCAGTTTAAGCCATTCTTTCTAGATAACGAATCTGAGGAACTGTCCCAGACTAAGGTGTCAATAGAAGTGGTTTGGGAACAAATTGATACATTTAACAATAACAAGTCACCAAGACCAGATGGTCTTCACCGTAGAGTTCTGAAGTAACTCAAATATGAAATTGCAGAACTACTAACAGTGGAATGTAACTTATTGCTTGAATCAGTCTCAGTTCCAGATGACAGGAAGATAGCCATTTTAATGCCAAATTGTTAAAAAGACTCCAGAGACATTAATTACAGTCCAGAGACAAAGTGGATAAGGTAATAGCTTTGATTGGACTAATTTCTGATGAGAGAGACAAGAAATTTTGAGCCATATAGAGTTTTTCATGTCTGAGAAGGGAGATTCCAGCATCACAGCAAATGCAAGGTGGAACAGATTGCTTAGCATAAGAAGTTAGCACCTATTGTACAGGACCATTTAGGCAGGGTAGACTGGCCTGTTAACACCTCTGCAGTTATGGGACAAAAATAGGAATCGATGGCTATGTCTACACTGCATGCTTATTTTGAATAGTAGAGTGCACGTCTACACAGAAAGCCCATTATTTTGAAATAATTTCAAAATAACAGCCTTCTTACTCCAACTTCTGTAACCCTCATTTCACAAGGAGTAAGGGAAGTTGAATGAAGAGTGTTCTTCCTTTCGACTTCCTGCTGTGTAGACAGTGCCAAAAGCCAAGTTAAGCTACTTCGACTTCAGCTATGCAATTATCTTAATTTGATCTTAGCATGCAATGTAGATGTACCCTATCAGTGCTCTGACTCAGTAGAGCCATTCTTATGTTCTGTGGCTATGTCTACACTGAGGGGGTTTGGTGACGTAAATACAAAAGTCACCAAAAGTGAAAAACAGTCAAAATGGTTTTTCTGCCTCCTATTGTTGACATTTCATGGCCACATTGCTGGCACCCTGTTGACAGATAGAGCAAAGCATTGTGAGTAAGTATCCCACAATGAAGTGTTGTGGGAAGGCAGAGCTAATGCCAGCACTTCCTGGGATTCCCTGATCGCTCTGTGAGCGCTTGGTGCTAAGGAATGTTAAAGCAGCACAGCAGTGTCTCCAGCTCTTCCCCTACAGCAGTAGTCTGCTTGCCACTGTGTTCCTAGTGCAGGGAAGAATAAAAGCACTTAAATTATTCATTTTCTGTTGGTTCCCAAACAGAGCAACTCTCTCCACTGTCACATACTTCTAGGAGCTTTGAAAGAGGAGGGGTGCATGCCTGCAAGGCAGCAGAGATCACAAAACACTGAGCATAGCTATCTGGGCAGGCATTGTGGGATATTGGCAGAAGCCAGATCTCTCAACAAAACACACAGCAGGGTCCACACTGGCTCTTTGTTGACAATAAAGGGAGGGGTAAAAACAAATAACTCTGACAGAGCTGGAAGTTTTCTGTTGCAAAAACTGGATGTTTTCCCCAATAAAAGTCTCATTGCAGGTAAACACTCTCACTGTTTTGTCACCAAAAGGCAGTTTTTGGCCACAAAACATGGCAGTGTAAACAAGGCCTTAGTTTCCCCCTCCATTTGGGGACAAAGTCGCACCTCATTTATGCTTTGGAAGGAGGTTCTTTTACTACTCCTTCCTTTCCATTTTGAATGATGTTCCCTCTATGTTTAACATTACTCCTGTTTCACACATCCACATCCTCCCCAATTCCATCAGGTGAATCTTCTTGCCACCGTCTCTTAGAATCTGCAATTAGGGCCATACCCTGCAAGTTGTGAATTCCTGCTATACAGACTACTATGAGCACAGTCAGGTTCTGAGCAGAGGAATGCCTGATGAGGTGGAGCTGTATTGAGGTTTTACCAGCCTATACTTGGGATAGGCACATTACTCAGTAGTGAAGTCAGGAGTGAGGTATGCCAGCCATCTCAAAAGAGTGCAAGCCAAACCGTTCTACTGCACCACACCCTCTTGCACTCAAGAGAGGTCATGTGTTACAGGACAGCAATATCAGAAATGTTTTAGAGGATTTAAATGGTTTTTAATGGGACAGTTTGTCATATCCTATAGCTTGTAAAGGCAGGTGCTTTTGACTCAGATCCTCAAAGGTGTTTAAGCATCCAACATCCCTTTAAATCAATGGCCATTTGGAGCCAAAATATTTTTGAGAATCTGGGCCTTATATGTACAACTCTGCAGGGCTCACTAACCAACACAAAATCCTCTAAATCTAACCCAAATTCTCTAAATCTAAAAAATGTTTTGAGTTTAAAGTCCAATAGGTTACATTTTCAAGGAGCTGACTTTTTTAGCTATAGAAAACCAGTCACTGGTGCAGATCTGCATTTTAGCCTCTAAAATGGGGCAATTTTTCTGAATGGAGCGAAAATGCTGCCTCTAGGGAAGAAGGTAGAAATGAGACGATGGCTCAGGGACTGACTTTGTGTAATGTTTGCATAGGGTTTAGAATAATGGGCCCTGGTCCGAGCCCTTTTCCTAGGTGCTACAGCAGGGCTGGGCAAGAGGCTGGTAGAGGATCAAATCTGGCCCTCCAAGCCTTTATTTAGCCCATGGCTGCCTCGCTGGTGCCCTTACTACAGAGCAGCTGCAGCCTCTTTAAACAGCAGGCTGCTAATTGCTGTGCAGTCTGGGCAGGGAAGAGAAAGCTTCACATGCTGTCCTTACCCCCTAGCAAACTCCCTCAGCTCCCTTTGGCCAGTTTCTGGCCAATAGGAGCTGAGAAATTTTGCTGACAGCAGGGGCAGTGAATGAAGCATCCTCTCTCCCTCACTCCCACCTGTCCCCCTCATTCCCTTCCTCCCTTTCTATGCTGGAGCGGAGCCATGTGAAGCAGCCCACTGAGTACATAGGCAGGGCGTCTGTCTCAGATTCCTGCAGAGCTGCTGGCTAGGAGACACCTAGGTAAGCGTCTCCTAGCCAGAGCCTGCCTCTGGCACCCTACCTCCTCTTTCTTCCTAATTACCAGCCCCAGGACATCACCCAAACCCTCTTTATCCCCTCTCCCCACCTCCTCCAGGTCACAACTCCCTCCCAAACCCTGCACCCCTCCCCCAGGCCAGAATCCTTTCCTGCACCCATACCGCTCCCTGACCCTGAATCATGTCACCACCCAAATCCTCTGCACCTCCTTTCCTCCCTTCTCCCAGGTCACAACACCCTCTCAGACCCTGAACCCCCTCATACATACCTCTCTTAGGCCAGAATCCTCTCCTGCATCCATAACCCCTCCTGGGCCCTGCACCCAAGCCCTTGCCTCCTTCACCCAAACTCTCTTTCAGATCCCACACTCTCTCCTGCATCCCAGTCCTCTATCCCAAGCTCCCTTCTACACCTACCTACCATCTCAGACCCTGCACCACCTCCGCAGAAGTGCGGCCCTTGACCACTTACCAAAACCTTGGAGTGGCCCACCATTAAAAATTATTGCCCACCCCTATGCTACAGCAATACAAATAATAAATGCAAGTTGAAAGTGAAGCATTGTGGGTAAGTATTGTGCGTTCAGACAGCTGAATTAGTCAGATCCTGTGAGGTGATCAAAAGTGCATGATACATTTACTTATTTCTTGTCCTTCAAATTTACCATATGGCTATCAACCACACATACTTACTCACTAGGTATATCTACAAAAGCGACGAGGAGTCCTGTGGCACCTTATAGACTAACTGAAGTGTAGGAGCATAAGCTTTCGTGGGCAAAGACCCACTTCGTCAGATGCATGTAGTGGAAATTTCCAGAGGCAGGAATAAATATGCAGGCCAGGATCAGGCTGGAGATGACCAGGTGGATCCAATCAAGGAGGATGAGGCCCACTTCTAGCAGCTGATCTGGAGGTGTGAATTCCAAGAGAATAGAAGCTGCTTTTGTAGTTAGCAAGCCATTCACAGTCTTTGTTTAATCCAGAGTTGATTGTGTCAAACTTAAAGATGAACTGTAGCTCAGCAGTTTCTCTTTGAAGTCTGGTCCTGAAGTTTTTTTGCTGCAGGATGGCTACTTTTAGATCTGCAATTGTGTGTCCAGGAAGATTGAAGTGTTCCCCTACAGGTTTTTGTATGTTGCCATTCCTAATATCAGATTTGTGTCCATTGATTCTTTTACGTAGGGACTGTCCTGTTTGGCCGATGTATATAGCAGTGGGGCATTGTTGGCACATGATGGCATATATTACGTTGGTGGATGTGCAGGAGAATGTACCAGTGACAGTATGGCTGATCTGGTTAGGTCCTGTGATGGTGTTGCTGGTGTATATATGTGGGCAGAGTTGGCACCGAGGTTTGTTGCAAGGATTGGTTCCTGAGTTCGAGTTATTATGGTGCGGTGTGTAGTTGCTGGTGAGAATATGCTTCAGGTTGGCGGGTTGTCTGTGGGCAAGGACCGGCCTACCTCCCAAGGGCCTTGCCCACAGACAACCCGCCAACCTGAAGCATATTCTCACCAGCAACTACACACCGCACCATAATAACTCGAACTCAGGAACCAATCCTTGCAACAAACCTCGGTGCCAACTCTGCCCACATATATACACCAGCAACACCATCACAGGACCTAACCAGATCAGCCATACTGTCACTGGTACATTCTCCTGCACATCCACCAACGTAATATATGCCATCATGTGCCAACAATGCCCCACTGCTATATACATCGGCCAAACAGGACAGTCCCTACGTAAAAGAATCAATGGACACAAATCTGATATTAGGAATGGCAACATACAAAAACCTGTAGGGGAACACTTCAATCTTCCTGGACACACAATTGCAGATCTAAAAGTAGCCATCCTGCAGCAAAAAAACTTCAGGACCAGACTTCAAAGAGAAACTGCTGAGCTACAGTTCATCTTTAAGTTTGACACAATCAACTCTGGATTAAACAAAGACTGTGAATGGCTTGCTAACTACAAAAGCAGCTTCTATTCTCTTGGAATTCACACCTCCAGATCAGCTGCTAGAAGTGGGCCTCATCCTCCTTGATTGGATCCACCTGGTCATCTCCAGCCTGATCCTGGCCTGCATATTTATTCCTGCCTCTGGAAATTTCCACTACATGCATCTGACGAAGTGGGTCTTTGCCCACGAAAGCTTATGCTCCTACACTTCAGTTAGTCTATAAGGTGCCACAGGACTCCTCGTCGCTTTTGCAGATTCAGACTAACACGGCTACCCCTCTGATACTAGGTATATCTAGAGATCTATAAATAAGGCTACAATTCCATGACCCCCGGGACTTCGTCTAGGGCAAGGCTGGAGCATCTATCATCCCTGGGATGCTGGCATAGTAGCTGCTGGAACATCTGACCCATCGTCAGCCCCAGGGCTGCCAGAACAGTTGACCAATGACCAATCCCAGAGCTACCAGTGCAGCAGTGCCTGGCCTGCCAGAGCAGCAGCTGGGCTTGGATCTGCCACAAGAACATCCATGGTCTGGAGCAGATGTAAGCCCTGGCAATGCTCTGTTTGTCCCTTCACCCTGTCTTCAGGGTATTTTTAGTAAAAGTCAGGGACAGGTCACAGCTTTCCGTGAATTCTTGTTTATTGCCCGCGACCTGTCCGTGACTTTCATTAAAAATAACTGTGACAAAAGCTTAGCCTTAGCTATAAGCAGATAGAGATATAAATATAGCTATAAACTAACACTGAGAGAGGGGAAAACTAGATTTTTTTTTTGGCAGCTTGATTGCCTAACTCTAAAATATCTAAATGGATTTTCTCCAATCTTCTAAAAATATCCAACTTTGGCCTCAGGCCAAGGATGAGAAGTTTCCATCCCCAAATACTATTTTGGAGAAATAACGGTAAGGAAAGGTTTTGAACGTGTCCTTCCACACCTTACTTACACATTAGCAACTCAACTGCTAAGCAGGCACGCCGCCAGCAATTCTGGGCCCCAGGACAGAACAATCAGTGCCCTCCCGCCACACACACACACACACACACATGCACTAGCCGCGCCGCCTGACATACGGGTGGTGGTGCTGCGCCTGCACAGCTGATGCCCAGCGAACTGCTGGCTGCAGTGCTGGGTGCACTCTTCATGCCTGCCCAGTAGAGCTGCCAACTGTCTAATCAGGCAAACCCAACGCATGTGGGGGGGATTATGGGTCATGTGCCCCATCCCTCTGTGGGGTAATAGTTGGGGGGTCTGGTGCCCACAGCAGAGGTCTGGCTCCTCCCACACTCACCAGTAGCAGCAGGGGAAGTGGAGCAAAGGCCCCAGCTCCCTGCACTTTTAGGCCTCTCACTCACCTCCGGGAAGCAGAGCAATGAAGCTTGAGGAGTGCAGTGAGCTGGGGTGGTTGCTCTGCTTCCCCCACCGCTCCCAGTCTTGGCCTTGCTAGTACCCCGGGCCACATTGCTTGTGGGAGAGGGAAAAGGTGGGGTGGGAGAGATGCAAAGGTGGAGCAGAGGTGAGGGGGCAGCACGGGGGCAGGAACAGGGTGAAGCAAGGGTGAGGTGATGGAGGGGCAATGGAACAGGGGTGGGGAGAGGCAGGGCCTGGGGCAGAGGTGGGTAGTCCCAAGCTGGGTGGGGGTCACATCTTCACCAGTTGCCTCTGCCACCCCATGCCTAGCTCCTTTTCTGAAGCCACACCTATTTCCTGTCCCTTCTGCAAGGTCCTACTCACTGCTCATCTGTCTCCTCCTCCTCCCTCCATCGCTTGCTCTATTCCACACACTCACATTCAGAAGGCTGGGACAATGGGTTGACATGTGTGCAGGATCTGGGAAAGAGTATGGATGCAGGAGTGGGTGAGCAGTCAGGCTCTGGGAGGGAGTTTGGGTGCAAGCTATAGATTCTGGGCTGGGGCAGGAGGTTGGGGTGCAGGCAGGGGTCAGGCACTTACCTTAGGTGGCTCCCGAAAGTGACCAGCACGCCCCTCTGGCAGCGACTCCTAGGTGGGGGAGCCAGAGAGGTCTACAAGCACTGCTGCCCACAGGCACCCTCCCTGTAGCTTTCATTAGCTGTATTTCCCAGTGAAGGGGAGCTGGGGAGTTGGCACTTGAGGCTGGAGCAGCTCTCAGAGACATCCCCAGGGGCTGCAGGGACAGTGCCAGCTGCTTCCAGAAGCAGCACAGAGCAAGGCCCCCCTGGAAAATCGGCCCCTTTGCCTCTCCTCTTCCCCACCCCTATCAGCAGACCCCTGCTAAGTAAAGATGGATACAAAATACATGGGACCAAGCTTTCAGCCTTTATGTATGTGAGTAGCCCAATGGATTCAGTGAGGCTACTCATTTGAGTAGGTGCCATGGGATTATGTTTCATGATTGAAAAGAGTGAAATAACACTATTTATTTTACAAGTTTAGTCTGGTCACAGAGCTCCCAAGCACCAAAGAACTTGAGGGAGGCCTGCTTGGTCACCCCAAATACATGAACATAGTTTATTCCACTTTTATCAGCATCACTGTGCTTTATATTTATAGCAAGTTCATGTCTGGTTTATTTTTTTCATGTTTAAAAAAAAGTTCTTTCATGCAAGCAGGTTGGGTTTTTAATCACCATGACCTTCAGTGCCCAGAGGTTATTTAAAAGCAACCACATGATGAGAGAATGCGGCTTTGGCAATATTTCATACATGAAGAGGACAGGGTGTGGGTAAGTGACTGTGGAATACAGCGTGTTCTAGAGAATATTTTCCCTTTCCTCTTTAATCTAGGAAAAAAGGCTTCACTCACTGTAAAAACAAACAAACATTTAGCAGCAATGAAACTATGTATCTTTTGGGGTGCCTAGATTCTGTCTGTCCATGCAAAGCTGAAAAAATGCACAGGTGCTGACTTTCCAATATGCTGTGGGGCATGGTGCTCTGCCCCAGGCCCTGCCCTCACTCCACCCCTTCTCCCAAGTCCCTACCTCTTCCTACCCCATTCTGTCCCCTCCCACAAGCATAATCCATCCACTCTCCTCCCTCTCCTACCAGAGCCTCCTGCATGCTACAACACAGCTGATCAAGGTGAGTAGGAGGATGAAGGGGGAGGCAGTGATTGGTGGGGTATGCCAGTGGATGAGAGAAATTGGGGGAGGAGAAGAGCTGATGGGGGAGCTGCCAGTAGAAGCACAGCACCCAGCCCCAGAGCACCCATAGAGTCAGCGCCTATGCAAAAATGTGTTTTATTTTGATAAATGGTGACAATGATTTACTATTTGTGCAGTGCCTTTTGTGTGCATGACGCAATAAGTGACACCAGAGGTCCCTACCTTGAAGAACTAAATTAGATGCAACATAAAAAGGGTTGAAATTACAACTTGGGCTGCGTCATCACTGCACTGACTTAACTCCTCTGGAGCAGCACCTGTCAAACTGTGGGTCAGGACCCCAAAGAGGGTTGCAAGTTCATTGTAATGGGTTCACCAGGGCCAGTATTAAGCTCACCGGGGCCCAGGTCAGACAGCCGGATCCCTGGTCAGCAGGTTCAGGTTTTGGCCTCAGGTGGCTGAGCTCAGGTTCAGGCTTGGCCTTTCTGCCCTAGGTCTCAGCACATCTAATGCCAGCCCTGCCATAGCCGGAGGTCCATCGCATGGGGGTGAAGCCCAAGCAACTTAGCTTCACTGGGCTCCCTGTGGCATGAGGTTATTGGGTGGTCATTTTTGTTGTCAGGAGGGATTGCATGCAATGAAGCTTGAGAACCGTTGCTCTGCAGGGAGCATGGCTCAAGTGAAAGTGTTCACGCTGCAAAATAACAGAGATTGGATTATTGCACAGAGGAGTCGTGATTACAGCTGACATGCCAATTCTAGCCAGTACCTCTTGACAGTCCTCTGCTCTGCAAAGGAAGAGCAACAAAATTCTGTCTGAGATGGTCAGGAAACAGCAGAGAAGAGGGCACAGCTGCTGGGGGGAAGAGTGCACAAATTAGCCTGACTGTTTTAACACCTGGGGCTGCTCTAAACTACGCCAGCTGGCTGTGGTCAGCGGGGATCATTATGTCAGTTGAGAATATGTGAAGCCCAGAGTGCTCTGGCCACAACCCTGACATGCCCTCTGCACATAAACAGTGGCCAGATGGGGAATCTGCTACAACAAGGGAAGCCTCAGAGGCAGAAATCTGGTATTCTTTGGCTTCTTTGCTCTACCGCAAGGGGGCCTGACTATAGAAGAGAACCTGTCCCACTGTTTGTAATTTACATTTAATTTTCAAGAAGGCATACACTTCTAACAGTGAGAGTCATTAACCACTGGAACAATTTACCAAGGGGCCATGGGTCTAGCCTCTCTGTGGGTCTAAGATTTATTTACATGTCTTTCTTTTATATAGGATTAGAGATAATGCTCCAGTCAGCTAAGTTATCTGCCAAGAAGACTAAAGTTTTCCAATGCCTCTGGAAAGGGATGATGTGTATGAGGGAGGAGGGTGGATATGGTTGGTCCCCCCCCCACCACATTTTCTGATGGCTTGTACTGAGCATGCTCAGTAACATTGCTGAAGCGACTGTCTTCAGTCTGCCCTCTCTCTTCTTCCCGCGCCATCATGGCATGTCCAGGTCGCCCTCCCCCGTTGCCAAAATCTGAAATGGCGCCCTGCTAAAAGGGCCAGGGAACTCAGAATTCCCAAAAGCTTGGTTTGAGTTCACCAGAATCTCAGTGAGAGTCCTTTGACTCCCCAAATCTATAATCTGCGGAGTCAAAAACAACATCTTCCCTTCATTTGCTTGTCAGAATCTTTGGCTGGAATCCACACAGATGCTTCCCCCTGCTCTGCTGAGACTCCGGTTTGCCAGCCAGCTAACTGATCAGCCACTCAGTTAAGCAGCTAGACAAAAAGCCCCATTACAAGAAAAATACAAAACTGAGAATAGCAAAATAAATCACTCTTCCTCAGAGGCAAATCAGGGATTTGCAGGGTGTTGGGCCAGAGCCAGTGGGGTCCCTTCCTCACCCTGTAGTCCCTCTGCCTGTAGTCCCTCAGATCTGGCACTCCTGCCAGGGAAGTGGGATCAGAGTGTGGTGGTTTTCCCTGACCACTCTTGCCAAGGAGCAGAGTCCAAGAGTGGGGCCTTGTCCCTCAGCAGGCGTGCTGGGAGGGCAGGGGGAATGGGACAAGCTAATATGTGCCTGCCCAGCAGAAGCACCAGACAGGTCAAGTGGATAGGGTTACCAGGTGACTTCAAAAAAAATACTGGACACACTTGATCTCAGATGGCAGGGGGACCGGCCAGCGGGAATCAGGGCTAGAGGGTCAGAGGAGTGGAGCTGGCCAGGGGGTGGGTAGGAGCGGGGGGAAAGAATCGGCCAGCAGGGAGTGAGACTGACCCAGGCGCACGCAGATCCCTGGGTGCTGCCCATCCCGAGTACGGTCCCAGCGAAGCACGAGCGAGTCCGGCCCGGGGATTCCATCCTGCCCTGTCCCTGTCCCCCCCTCGCGCAGCGTGTCTACCAGCCAGGCAGTTTGCAAATACATACTGATACTCCTAATAATAATAAAACGTATCTAATTAGAAAATACCAGACATTTTACATGTCCAGTATTTTCTCAATTTGTTTCCTGGACAGTCCCTCAAATACCGGACTGTACGGTTCAAAACCGGACACCTGGCAGCCCTACAAAGTGGGCTGAGGTGTGGGGTTGCCCATTTTTCTAGGGTCCCGGGCATGGGCCCCATTGGCCAAGTGGTTAACATGTCACAGCTCTTCTTCATTACTGCATTTAAAGACAAGTTGGTGAATCATACTAATTGAGACAATTTAAAATAGTTCAGCTAAAATCAAACAACATTAAAGCACCAGTTAAAATAAATTATTTTCCCTCCTGATTTTCCCTTTCTATAATTAATACTGTCAGGGCTTCCCTTGGGAGAATTAATAATATCACTAACTGGCTGCAAAATGCTTCAGAATGAGGGGAAACGGTCTGCTTTCTGCTCCTGGGGTCAGCTTTTCCCAACAGGCATATGGCCCTATGTAGCACAGCTCCCTTGACTGCTTACCTTCATGGAGTTTGACTCCAGCCTTAGGGAGCCTACTGAGCATACCCAGCATTACCATCTCCAGTTCCAAAAACTTCTAGCTCTGCAGTGCTAATTGTGCAGCTGCAACAACAATCCAGGCACGCACTTCTATCCTCATCCTCCCAATAGAGCTGGCAGAGAGCTAACTCCCTATTAGGCACTGTTGGGTTACAGCTGGATACTGGAATTTTATCTAGATACATAATCCCAGGAGCACTGTGGGACCTAGAGGTTAAAAAAGCACCATTTCTGCATATCTTAATCCTGATCATATAACACATCTAGAATTCCCCAAGGCACCTTCAGAAAGCTTTCATAACAAATTATTGATTCCCTGTCACAATGCATTAAACGTGTACCTCAGCATGATCTGCAGGGAGTTTGTATCCCAGACTAAACAAAGTAGACTGGGGGGAGGGAAGGGGAGCTTTGATAAAGGCAGTTGCTTAAATGTAGTTCTGCCTGAGGAAGTACTGAAAAGCCTTTGTTTACTGCAGTTCATAAAAATCAGAACCAACTGCTATTAACTGTGATGCATCCCTCAATTCTCTGGCAGTATTTCTACTCCCACAAAGAGATGGTGCCTTTTCAAGAAGAAAAAGAAGCAGTATGACAATCCATGAACAACTCAGTTAGCTCTGAGTGTTCATGTTATATATTACCAGCATATGTACCCAGCATTGCTCAGGTCCATAATGTGTGTGGGAGTTTTGTGTTTGTGGGGGGAGGGAATAAAAGGAAAACGTACATGCTTCAATTAAATGATTGAATTTTTCAAAAAGGAAGGAGAAAAGAAGCTTCTATTAATAAAAGAATGAAAATGATTCAAATGTTAAATAGAACTTCAGAGCAGGAGTGGGGGGGGGGGTGCAGAGCCAGGGCACAGGTGGGGGGCTCTGGGCAAGGGGCTGAGTGTGGGGGAAGGCTCACATCAAGGGTGGGGTGCAGGAGTGAGGGCAGTGGCTAGGAGCTGTGGGGGCTAAGGACAGGAGCTGTGGTGCAGGAGTCAGGGAAGGGAATGGGAGAGGTCACAGCAGGGGACAGGGGACTGATAGATGGGGGGGACTGAGGGCAGGAGGTGGGGGTGCAGGATTAGGAGCAGGGTATGTGGTGGGAATCAGAGGAAGATGTGGGGGGCTAAGGGAGCTCAGGTCAGGGGCCTGGGAGGTCTGGGGTAGCTTACCAGGGCCACCCTCAGTGACACCACCTCCCTGAGAGCCAGGCCAGCAGGGGCTGCTGGCTCTGCTTCTAGGAAGCTGCCTCCCTGGGAGCAGAGCAGAGTTTAACTGATAACATTAACCAATAAGCATCAGCTAATGGGTTAAGCAGTTAATCTGTTAAACTCTAATATCTCTGCTACTGGTAGAACAAAATGGAGTGCAAGCTAAAAACTTCACGGAAGCAGGATATCTGCCAGAACAGACTGGTCCAAAATTCTGGACCTATATCTAATGTGTCCACCTCTCTGCAACTTCCCTGTCTTCCTATCTTTCCCACCACGGAAGTATTCCGGCTCTGTAGATGTGCTATCATTGACCCTGCCCCCCTCCTCTTCTATCCCTGCTGCATCCTGCTGTCATTGAACTAGAAGTGGTAGGATACAAATCAATACCACAAAGAGCCAGGGGAGACAGGTTTGTATAATTTTTGGTGGTGCCCCATTAGCTACACCCCCTGACCCCTGTTAACCATGCCCCAACCCCCATTAGCCACGCCCCCTGGCCCCCGTTAACCAGGCCCCTGGAGGTAACATGCTCCGGGCAAGCTGGACACATGACCAGAAGTAAAAGGTGTCATGTCACCCCTCTCAAAGGACTTTTCTCACCATCCTTCTACAAACAGGGATTAGTTTGGCCCCCACCAAACCCTCCTCATGCAACAATCCTGCAATTGTATTAACCCAATGTGTGTGACATTAACTCGGGCGCTGAGAGGCTGAGGGAAGTGTTCCCTCTAAAGCTATGTCTACACTCACGGCTTCTTGCGCAAGTACAGCCGTTCTTGTGCAAGAACCCACAGAGCATCCACACTGCCTGCCTGCTCTTGCACAAGAGGGCAGTGTGGATGCTCAGCAGAGATTTCATAGAATCATAGAATCTTAGAACCATAGAGCTGGAAAAGATCTCAGAAAGTCATCAAGTCTAGACCCCTGCTCTAGGCAGAACCAATCCCAACTAAATCAACCCGGCCAGGGCTTTATGAGGCCGAGACTTAAACACTTCTAGGGATTGAGACTCCACTACTTCCCTAGGTAACCCATTCCAGTGCTTCACTACCCTCCTAGGCTACATCTAGACTGGCCCCTAATTCCGGAAAAGTCATGCAAAACAGGTAAGTCAGAATAGGGAAATCCGCAGGGGATTTAAATATCCCCCGCGGGATTTAAATAAACATGTCCGCCGCTTGTTTTCCGGCTTGGGGAAAAGCCGGAAAAAAGCGTCTAGACTGGCGCGATCCTCCAGAATAAAGCCCTTTCCTGGAGGATCTCTTATTCCTACATGCTCTTTGGAACCTCCCTTGAGCAAGTTGAAGGCTGCTATCAAATCCCCCCGCACTCTTCGCTTCTGCAGATTAAACAGACCCAACTCCCTCAGCCTCTCCTCATAAATCATATGCTCCAGCCCCCAATCATTTTGGTTGCCCTCCGCTGGCCCCTCTCCAATGCGTCCACATTCTTTTTGTAGTGGGGGGCCCAGAACTGGACACAATATTTCAGATGTGGCCTCACCAAAGCCGAATAAAGGGGAATAATGCTTCTTCCTTTGGTCAGGATTCTAAAATCTACCATCTCATGATCACTGCTTCCCAGGTTGTCACCCACTTCTACTTCCCCTATTAGTTCCTCCCTGTTTGTGAGCAGAAGGTCAAGCTGCACACAGCCCCTAGTCGGATCCTTCAGCACTTGTGTCAAGAAGTTATCCCCAACATTCTCCAAAAACTTCCTGGATTGCCTGTGTACTGCTTATTGGTTTCCCAAGAGATGTCAGGGTGATTAAAGTCCCCCACGAGAACCAGGGCCTGCGATCTGGAAGCTTCTCTCAGTTGTCTGAAAAAAGCCTCATCTACCTTGTGCAAGAAACCCCTATGGCTAAAATGGCCATCGGAGCTTTCTTGTGCAAAAGAGCTCCACACTACCATGGATGCAAAAGCACAGCTCACACATGGCAGTATGGACGTGTTCTTGTGCAAGACTTCTTGCACAAGAACCCTTGCACAAGATGTTCTTGAGCAAGAAGCCACCAGTGTAGACATAGCCTAAGAGTTTCCTCCCATGAGCAGAATGAATTTTGTGTTGTGCACCAGTACTGAGTTCATGTTTGGATGTGCCACTGTGGCACCCAAGGTATTAATAAATATTTTATAAACCTTCACCTTTTCTCTTTGCTGCCATGTCTCCTCCCCTTGCTCCATCAGCTCCCCTGGTGCTTGCTGCTCCCCAACTCCTCACCCTCCTCTGCTGTCCTGACTCCTGACTCTCACTGCCCACAGCCCTCCTGCGACCTGCCCCCCTCCACCAGCCCTTCTCTCCCCCCTGTACTCACTCCTCCAGTAGCCCCACTCTGATCATGTGAGCTACCCCTCCTCATCCCCTCTTCTAAAATCTCCCTCTACACACCTGTCCTGCCTCTTTCCTCTGGAGCTGGTCCCTTCCCTGCAGGTGTCTGCCCTTCTGCTTCACCCCCAGAATCCCCTTGCAACTGCACCTCCCCTTAGTCCTGGTGCCTCCCCCTTCCCTCACTGCCCCTGTCCCCTTTGCCCTCTTTTTCCCTGATGCTCACCCCCTCACCACCCTCTGCCCCCATTCCCCTCCTGCCCCTCTGTGCCCTCACACATGACTTGCTCCATCCCCACCTTTCTCATACCCACCCTTCTTTCAAGCCTTCTCCCAGCACCTCCCCCTCTCCTCTCTAGCCCCCAATGCCCTTATCCTCTCCTCTCCCAGCTTCACCCTGTCCCCCTCCCACTGACACCTCCCCTTCTGCCCTTTTCCTCATTGTCTGTGCTTGGTCCCCTGACATTTATCTCTCCTCCAGGCTGTCCCTTTGTGCCTTTCCCTTTCTTCCCCCTCCACACAAGCCCCTTCTTCTCCTGCCCCTTCCCCGCCCTCCTCTCCCCTACCTTCTGCCTTCCACTTTGCGGGGCTGGAGTCTGAGCTTGGGCCCCGGAAGTCCCCGGACTTCGAACCTGGAGCTAGACCACATGGTGCAATGCCACATGGAGCAGTTTTAAAGTCCCAGGCTGCGACGTCATGTCACACCCGGGTGTCCCCAGCTCACCTGTAAACGCTGGCAGCAGCAGCCGGCAGCGCGCCCTGGCAAGGGGGAGCCCACTGAAATCTGCGTACGGCAGGGATGATCCAAGGGGGACATGCGGAGGGGGAGGGGCAGCAGGTGGGGACCGAAGCCTGCTCCAGGCAGGGCCGGGGGAGAGACCCAGCTCCAAATATTGCTGGAGCAGGGCCCCTGGCTCTGAATATTGCTGGAGCATGGGCACCATGAGCCCATATAACTCGCCACCCATGCAAACAGCAAAGCTAACTCAGTCAGGGATTTGCATCAGAATGAGTTTGCTAGAGGAGAATGCCACCAAAAATGCTGTGTGGTTTTAGCCCCCCTTGAAGGTCACACTCCTAATTCCCAGAAAACTCCATAATCATGTTGCATATATGAAGAACTATTGGCAGCCTGTTGTGGTGACACACGCTGCAGAACTACTTTGTGCTACCCTGTATGTGCATGCCTTTGCACCCAATCTCTCTTTTCCATCAGGGATGATCCTTGGACTTTGTGACGGGGCGGCACTGCCTCGCACTGAAGCTAAAGGAGTTTACCTGGTCCTGGGGGTGGAGCAGACCCCGCTCCTGCAGCCTGCTGGGCATACTCAAGTGTGAGGCCTGAGATAAACGCCAGGGGAAGCAGGCAGGCAGGGGAGGTAGCCGAAGGGGCAGGAGCACCGGGAAGAGATCCTGGGCTGCCCCAGCCAGGCCTGAAGCCAGGCCTGCCAGCACCGCCACCTCAGGAGCTGGGCCTGCGGACACAGCCACCTAGGAGCCGCAACACTAACCACCAGCCCTGGGACGTAGCCTCATTTGGGGAAGAGGTAGGAAGCAGCCCAGGGAGGAGGAAGGATCTCTGGGAGGTTGGCGTGTTCCAGCAGACAACCTCGCCGACCAGGCTGTGGGTACTCTCACTGCCGATAGGGCACTGGGCTGGGACCTGGTGGAGTGGGAGGGCCTGTGTCCTCCTACCTTCCCAAAAAACCCCGTAATCCAGCCTCCAGGACTGGGAAAAAAGCTTGACTTTATGGATGAGGCCCTTGAGTAAAGGGCACTGAACTATTGCGACTAGGCCGGAGGGCTGTAGTTCCCCTGAGTGAGGGGCATTGAACTTTGGGGGACAGGCCAATAGGTTGTGTGTTCCCAGAGCCAAGGTGAATCCGCTCCAGGACCGGGGCCTATCCCCTCACAGACCTTTATGACAGAGACTGAATATAGCACTGCAGTAACACAGTGATTAAAGCAGTACCCTGCAGTGTAAGTCTAAACTATACACGACAGCACTGGAGAAGTCAGTTTAGGTCACAGACTAAAGAGAATCAGACAAACCGAATCTCTCCGTTATATTAATGAGTATGAAAAACCATAAGCTCATTTAATGCTGCTCTCTGAAAGATCTAGACCACCCTCATGGTGTAGTTATTATAGGACATGTTCTCCAGTTTTTCTGGAGCAATAAGAAATCTGATTAAAATTTCAATCCTATTGCCTGACAAATCTCCTGCAAGAGTAGAATTGTGACAGAGCTCATTCAACATGGAAAATACTTACTCAGCAATTCCCTGCTTCAGACTCCCAAGAAAAGTTTGAGTGTAATAAATACACACTTCCAAAGAGGCCTATTTATACAGCATGTCAAATTTAATAAAAAAAAAAAGGAGTATCTCTTGCTCTTATTTACTAGTCAGCTATGTTCCTCATTTGAGTGAGAACATTTGGATTTCATATTGGGCCCTGGAGATATTCACTGTTGTTTAGAAGGAAGTTAGTTTCAATGAGCCTAATTCAGAGATTGTGGGAACTTCAGGTCAAAACTGAAGAGTTGCTTGGGATAATTTCTCTTAAGAAGTATTTGTACGTATCCTAGAGATAGTTATCTTTCATATGGATGCAATAAGGTGGTGAATTCCACTAGAGGCAGAGAAATTATCCCAAGAGCAATTTTCTCATGTGCCAAATGTGAGGTGTTTTCCAAAATAATAATAATAAAAAAAACCAGAGAGGTTTAACAATCTGGCAGTGTTTACCTGAAACATCCCATCCTTTGATCCTGCTGGGAAGGGATTAAACGGGCTCTGCTTATTCATTGAAATAGATGGTTCATACAGAAAGAAATGGAAAAGTGGCTTTTTAGAGAGGAAGAAGGACACAGACATGAGAAATCAACAGACAGGGCTCGGGGGCAGGTTTGAGCTGAACTTTATGGTCTCTTAGGCTACGTCTATACTGCAGCACTATTTTGGGATACTGGAGGTATTCCAAAATAGATATTCCATGTCTTTTGAGTGTGCCCATTATTTCAAAATAAAATGAGCTCACTATTCAATGTCCCTGTAAACCTCATTTCTTGAGGAGTAAGGGACTTTTCAGAATAGTGATTTATTTCAAAGTAAGTGATGTGTAGACAGCACCAAATTTCAAAATAAGCTATTTTAAAATTGACTCGAAATAAGCTATGCAATCTCTGTTCTTACCATAAGCAATGAAGAACACTTCCCTCCACTCATTCAGATCAGTTCTTCTTGCCATGAATAAAATCTGAATTGAATCCAAAAAACAAGCTAGTTACCACTGAGGTTTTAGAGCTTCCTGTTTGAGGACATAAAGTGTTATGTCAGCTTCACCAAACAGTTTTTAACCTCCTTCGACCATATTTTTCACAATCACAAAAAAATGGTAGTTTAAATGTTTAAAATGCTGTTGATTTATTACAATTTAAGGAACTTATACTTTATTCCTTGTAACCTCCAAATTCTTCTTGACATGAGAATTTTCATTTAAAATGCTATTTTAAAAGTTTCCTGAGGTTAGAGTCTTTTGGTCTTTGCAGCTCTTGGGCTGTGGGGCTGAGCAAAATGGATGCGATTTAATTTTAAATTAAGTGTACTGAAGCCATAACCAAAAGTGCTGGAAATCTACCCAGCCATTCCACATGCTACATTGGAATCATACTGAACCACTGGCTAGGACACTAAAAGGTAAGTAAAGAAATGTTGCTACAATTCAGATATCAGATTCACTGGCTTTCTACTCATTATTCATGGGCAAATGTTTACTGATTGTTCTAAAGGGGAATTCTGACTCTTCAAAGACAGCTAGTTCACTGTGTCTTCAGAATTTCTGGGTTATGTCAAGGTGGAGGATTTCTGTCTGGTCTCTGCAGATTTTCCCTGTATTAGTTCCTCTTTTCGGGCTGCATTGATGAAACTTAATCTTTCTATGTGAGTCTGATTCCAATCTTGCTTAGACTGGCGTTACTCTGCTTACGGTCCATTGACTTCAGCAGAGTTGTTAATGGACAACGTGCATGAGACACAAATCAGGTGCTATGGCCTAATGTACACTGACTCTTCTCCTACTGGTGCAGTGCCACTGTTGGTAATTAGGGACGTACAATCCTATTTTAAAAGTTAACCGGTTAAATGTTAAGTTTAAATAGTTAACCAGGATCCTGCTGGCAGGGGGCCTGGCCAGGTTGGAGCAGCTCCCTGCAACATGGGCGGGCAGCTATTCCAGCCTGGTTGTACCCCCCATACCCTAGGCTGCTCCGGCCCGGCTGGGCTGAGTCCACCCCACTGCAGGCAGAGTGCTGCTCCAGCCAGGCACACCTTGGTATGTTGTGGTCAGTGTGCAAGGCGTAATGGGCCCACCTAGGCTGGAGGGCCCCCACCTGTGAGACAGCGCAGTGGGCCTGGCCAGGCTGCTCCAACCCAGCCCTGCTGCCAATTAACTGCTTAACTAGTAAGCACCACTTGGTAAAGTGATGTTCACTGGGTAACCAGTTAACCGATTAACCCTTTATATCACTACTTGTAATAAAACATACAAGGCACTAGGAGTTACAGGTGCTCTAACCATCTTATGAAAAGTCCTGTGGCACCTTATAGACTAACAGATTTATTGGATCATAAGCTTTTGTGGGCATCTGCTTTCATCACATGCATCTGACAAAGTGGGTCTTTGCCCACGAAAGCTTATGCTCCAATAAATCTGTTAGTCTATAAGGTCTACAGGACTTCTCGTTGTTCTTGCAGATTCAGACTAACACGGCTACCCCGCTGATACTTGTAGCCATCTTATGTAGACAAGGTTAGAAGACAGAGACTAGAATACCAGCCACTATCTGGGAGCAATTGCTAAAGCAGTTTCACCACTAGTCACAATGGTGGGGAGTTGCAAGGGGGGGAAAAGCTAGTATGTGCTTGGCTACTTTCTTTATGAAAGGAGCAGAAATGAAATCCCTAATTAAGCTGAATCTGTCATGTGGAAAGCGAATCACTTTTTCCTGTTATTTTTGGGACTTAACAGAAATTGTTTCTTTTTACATGCTGGATTAATCCCAATGCCTTAGGAGGGGGAAAACCCTTTTTATAATGAACTTATTTTATGTGCTTGACTATGGCTAATAACTCTTTGGAGCACCGATGCTGATAACAATATCCTTGAGTACCAGAAGATTTGGAGCTGTGGTTCATTTGAGCACAAAAGCAGACAGGCACACAAATGGCTATATTGAGTCCTGTTGTAATTGACTGCAGTCAATGGAATAGTATCAGTTCACACTGGGACTGCATGTGGCTTGAAAATTCAGGATCTCTCTTATTATAAATAATCAGCAACACATTATTGTTGTTTCTGAAATAAAGTAATAGATCTGTGTTTCTGAAAGAAGGGAATGTAGCCCATCAAGTATTCCTTTACACTGTATGAGTTGGCTGGATATTTTCTGTGGGATTCTCCCATTAAATGAATATAATGTAACCCTTCTGCCAGATAGTGCCAGCAGCAGCCAGGGCCAGGTTAAGTATCTGGGGGTTCCTCTCCATCCATCCATCAAAACTGGCTCAAGCCCCCATCCAGTAACCTGGGAAATCACACAAAACCCCGGGGTGCCTCTGGGAGGCAATGCTTCCCCACATGTTGAACCAGTCTTACAACTCACACCTGGAGGGCTTGCAGCTTGCTGACTCAGAGTCCTCCCTCCCCAGCTTAACCTCATAGGGCTGTGGAAGTGGAATCGCTGTCCATCCGAGCGTATTTACACTGACAGGGTCTCTTCTTTTGAACTGAGTTAAACACAGTCTGACTTTTCTGCATTCCCCCAATTACGGCAAGCATTGGTGATCATCTCACAATTCCTGCATTTAGTTTTAATGCAATTTGTCACCCCACAACAGCCACATTGGTTACAATGGGCAAAAGACCATTGTAGCAGCCAAATATTTAACACATCTAAGTGAAGCAGGGGTAAACTGTATTTACATAAACACACCCAGGATTTCTTTCCCATTGCAGCTGGCTGTAATGGAAGCATTGATTCAGACCCTGTTTACAATAATATCCTGCATGTGATTTATATGCAGTGCATGGTTTAAGAAACTAGTGGGTGGTATATTCAGGTTCATAAGTCCTTTATGTGTTTTAGCAACTCTTCTCTATTGTTTCTAAAAAGACAAACTTTCCGAGGTCATGTCTACTTTTATTATGATAAAAGTAACATTATTAATTTTATCTTTTTGCTTTCTTTGCTGTTCTGCTCATAGTTTGAGAAAAGTAAACATGGGGCTATGGGTAGTATGTATTTTCTCATTATGATTAGGGATGTGAAAGTGTAACCATGTATATGTTTATTGGTTAAGGTTCATGATTATAAATAGGCTCATGTGTGGAGGAGCAAGCTTTAAAGACAACTCCCTGTGCACACCAGCTCCCTTCCCGGTACTGCTGCCTCTGTGTCAGAGGCAGCAGCTTGGTGGTCCAGGCAGGAGATGGTACATATGGGGAGCAGGCTTAAAAGCCAGCTCCACACGTGCACCAGCCCCCAGGGAGACAACTGCCACCCTATGTGTAATCGTATAACTGCTGACATTTTCAGTGGTTACATGGTTTTTGAATTAACCATATTTTAACATCCCTAATTATGATATACTTTATGACTTGGCAAATAACTCAGGCTTATCAGACTGGATTATCAAAAAGACTCCATGGTATACAGAGGAGCAAAGCTTCCTATTGAGAGGGGGATTCTACATGCATCACAGAGGTACACTAGTATTTCTGAGGTGTACACTAGTGTTGGGAAGATAATAGATTTGTACAACCTTGTTTTAGGGTATAGATGTATCTTCTTACTTTTCTAAAAGTTTGACAGATAGGAAAATGGCCACTGGCTTTAATGATTCTTGCCTTCACTTCTTTGTTTAGCTGCCTACTAGCAAATATTGTAAAACTAAGATAGAAAAGCACCAGCTCTTTCATACTGTTATCCCTCAGTCACCCATCTGCCAGTGTTAACAGCATTCTTCCTTCACTCCATGATCTTGATCTTTTGCATAGTGACACACAGCTCCACCATAGCAGTTTATTGCTATTATGCTTGTAATGGAGTGTCCACTCCACCTTGGGTGTGAATTCTAGGAGTGCCAATTTACTCTCTAGGCTGTACCTGAAAAGAGACAGTATCAAGAGCCTTACTACAAGCAAGATATTTCACATCTATAACTCTTCCCCCCCCCCCCCCCCCCCCCATCCACAAGGCCTGTTACCCTGTCAAAGAAAGCTATCAGGTTGATTTGAAACAATTTGTTCTTGACCAATCCATGCTGATTGTTGCTTATCACCTTACACAACATGTATACAAATATGCATATGTGACTTACCACATGGATATTGCCTCAATTTCCAAAACAGACATAGAGACAGTCTCTAATCTTTTCCATCCATATGTGAATTTTTAACATCCACATGCAGAATAATTTTTTTATGTGCATGGAGGCATGTGTGAATATGTTCCACACAGCAAGGTCCCCTGTAAGTTGTGCAGAAGCTGCCTGGCTGGGGGAGGGGTACTTTTCCTCAGCTACTACAGCAGCTCCCTGCTGAGGACAGAGCACCAAGTTTCTGCCAGCCAGTAGGGAGCGAACCGATCCCTACCAGAGGGCAGAGAAGAATCAACACACTATGGGGAACGTACCTGAATTTGAAGGGTGGGAAAGTGGCAAGCTGATTCTTTTCTTCCCAGTGTCTGTATGCACAAAAAGAAATTTACATACAAGGTAAACTTTGACTTGACTTGAAGTCTGCTCCAGTGAAATCCCTCAGGATGGTGCTCACTACAAGCGGTATGGCCAACAATGTGCAATTTGTCCTGGAAAGAGGGCACATTATATATATTTTTTAAATAATCTGCTCTAAATTTGGAACCACTGAATTGGCCAGATAACTGATCTCTATAAGCAAGTGCTCATAACATTGTTAAATGCACACTTCCTCCTATGTACTTATTGTGTCTTGTCTTCAATTAAACTGCAAGTTCTTCAAAGAAGTGGCCATCTCCTTTTATACAATTCATAATGATTACTCTAATTTTATCTGCTGCCTGTTGTTCTACAAATAAATAATACATAACTGTCAGTTTTGTCACAAATCTGGAAAAACTAGACGGACATAAACTGTGTAGCTTAGGTTAGAAGAGCAACTCCGTATTTCTTAAACTAGTCTTCTTGGTTATTGACGTATGTGTATTCATATAATTATGAATAAGAAAATATTTGTGCTTGGGAGGAAAAAACCCATTGAAGCTAAAGAGAAACTGTCTTGGAAAGAGTAAAGGCTTTAAAAGAGGTGAATGTTTTAAGTAGAGATGGGTCCAAACCAGTAATATGGATTGAGTCCACCTTCGGAACTTTAGGAAACTTGGGAATAGCATCTGAACGTTATAAAACACCCCTTTTTTCTATGCCTGATTGGACCAACTCCCTGGGCTTACCCGTCATCCTTTCATGTCTGGGAAAGGTCATATCTGAATTCAGACTTTCCAAGTTGTGTCCCCTCATCTGAAGAATTAACTATTCATCATCAGCAGTTTGTGAAAAATGTACTGCCAAATTCTTTCTTTTTATAGCTCCTTATTTTAGTAGTTTATCTTGAAGAGCAGCTTACATATTTTTCATAGACCTCTCTGATATTGTGCTTCTTTTTCTATTTGGGAGCAAAAGCAGGGTAAGCAGTGCCAAGCCAAAGCCCACACCCTGCATTCCCTCCTGCGCCCCAAGCTTCTACCCAATCTCTACGTTTATAGCCCGCTATACAAATTTCCCACCTAGAGGTGGGCTTCAGGCCAAAAAGTTTGCCCTTTCCTGTTAGCTACTCACAAATTAAACTGCAGAGCAAGAACAACAAGCTTTCTCTTCCTAGACTTTCCCCCAGAAATGTGTATCTGCTACTGTCCAACTCGCTTCTGGACAATGCAAGCTCATATAAAGTTTGTCATTTCATCAGTGGAAAATGATATGTACCAGCCTTGTTATCCCACATGGAGTTTCCCACACATCCTAATTCAAACATACTGGTTAAGATAAAACAGTAAAACAAGTTCATTAACCGCAGAAATAAAAAGGAAGATTTTAAATGGATACGGGTAATTAGGCATAAAAGTCAGGATTGGTTATAGAAGAAATAAAAAGATAAAATGCAAGATAATTGCCTAACTTAAAAAAATGAAGTAAATTGAAAAGCAAAAGGTATTCTGACCACAAGTGTGCACCAGTGCACTGGATGAAAGGTCTCCCAACCAGGACCCTCTCACCCTGTGCTCAATCATTTGAGAGTTGATGTCAGAAAGGAGGAGAATGAATTCAAGCAATTTTCTCCCCTCTTAATTAAATTTATTGTGCTAGAAACATCCTTGTTAAGTCATGATGACAATCAGTCCTTTGTGGTCAGGAAGTTTAAATCATCCTTTTGGTGAAATGCAAATTTATTGTTCATACCTTCCCCCTGTGAGAGAATGATCACTTAACTAAGTAATGGCCCACTTGATTTTACTGATACCTGCCTGAGGGTACCTATGTTTCTTTGTCTCTGAAGAACTGGTTTGACCCTGCCTTTCTAATTTTGGAACAGGTTACAGCAATGCCATTAAGTAAAAACGTATACATTTAGATACAATATTAGCACACATATTTTACCAGGACTATAATATTCTGCAGATTATGAGTTTTCAAATGATACCTCACAAGGCAGGCTTTGTACCAAGTTTGTCATAATTCTGTAAAGGTAGGGAACATAATAATGGTTATACTATGTAAATAGAGTGCATGTACGATGTCCTATACTATGCAACACAGGGGTGGGGAACCTCCATCTTGCTGTTTCATTAGGGTTTGCTGCTGGCAGACCATGAGATGGTTTATCTGTGTTTCTCCATGCATGACTGCTTGAAGCTTCAGTGGCTGCAGTTCATTGCTTCTGGACAATGGGAGCTGAGAGAAGAGGTGGGGGCGGGGCCACTGCCATTCCCAGCCAATGGGAGCTGCAGGAAGCAAACTGTCTCCAGTGGGAGCTGCAAGGGCCTGTGCCTGCAGATACTCAGGTAAACATATATCTGGTGGCCTGCCAGCAGATAACCCAGACAAACTGCAGTTCAGAGGCTAGAGTGTTCCTCACCTCTGGACTATAAGGGTATGTCTAGAAAGCAGCGCTATTTCAAGACACGTCCAATATCCCAAAAAAGCATTTTCCACATCTTGGCAACAAACCCATTATTTTGAAATATATTCCATATAACGGGCTTGCTATTCCAATGCCCCAGAAAACCACATTCCACAGTATTGAGGGATTTGTCAGAATAACAGTCTATTTCAAAATTTAGTGCCGTGTAGACAGCACCAAATTTTGAAATAGACTATCTCAAAATAAGCTATGCAATTTGCATAGCTCGAATTGCATAGCTTATTTCGAGCTACACGGCTCTGTATAGACATACCCTTACAGAAAGTATGAGATGTTTTCATGCATATTAGAATTGGGTTTTTTATGTTAGTTGTGATGTTTTCATGCATATTAGAATTGGGTTTTTTATGTTAGTTGTGAAAGGACTCTTTAGTACTAAGCAGCTGTCAGGGCATTGCACATATTGAAGTTCCAATCCCTGCTGGCATTATGATTCAAAGCCCAATTTGGGATGTCTTCTTAGTTTTCATAGTAGCCTGTGATTGCTTTGAAGTTGCACACACAGATCTAGGATTCAGAAGTTAAAAGGGCTAGAAGGAATCAGAGCCAAGAATTACTGACACAGCAGAAAAGAAAGTAAACAGTAGGAAGAAATTAGTTTCTTCTGCTTGTCTTCATGGAACAGCCTCATTGAAAGTAAGCAATTAGAAGTCACACAAGATGTGTGTGAATTTACCAGATTTTACCAGGGCTTCACTTTAAAAGCCCTGATGCTCTGAGAGCTTAATTGTCTGTCAGATAACCAGGGAAGCTCTTTATTGTAACAAAAAACCGGAATGGTCTTTCACAATATCTGGCAACACTGTATTGTGAAGAGCAGGGCCAGATTAAGAAAGGGGCTTTAGGGGATGCAGTCCATGGCCCTGAGCTCAGGAAGGCCCCTTTATCCTGGGGCCCTGGGCTGTAGTCACTAAAACCTGAGTTCCAGAGCAGCCCTTCCTAGCAAGGGGAGGCAAATTCTCAGCCAATGAGAGCTGCCAGGGACAATGACTGCAAGCAAGTGCGGGTGAGTGTGGAACCTCTTGTTACTCACCACCACCTCATAGGAGCTGCCAGGTAAGTGACCTGTACTCCAACCCCTTGCCCTAGACCTGAACCCCTCCCGCACCCTAACTCCTGCCCAGACCCTGCACCCCCAGTCCTCAGCTCTTCACTGTCTCCCAGATTCCCATCCCAACTTCCTGCACTAAGCTTCCTCCCAAACTCTAAATGCCACCCAGACTCCCAACCCAACCTCCTGACCTGAGCCCCTTTCCTGCACTCCAAGCCCATAGGCCCCAGTTTGGAGCCCCCTCCTACACCTACAACCCCACCCCACACCTCCAGTTGGAGCCTCTATCCCCACACATATCCCAACCCCATGATTCAACTCAGTCCCCTCTTGCACTCTGACCCCACCCCAAAACCTAGGGGGCCCCACAAAATCTAAAAGTGCCAGGCCCTCAAAGGAGTTAATCTGTCCCTGGTGAAGGGGATGGGGGAAGATAAGAGCTTTCATCAAATCTTGAGGTTGATGACTAAAAAGAGGGAGGGCTTTAGAGGAGAGGGCACAGGTGCTGCTGTGGTGCTTGAATTAGTGATAAAACCCCAATATATGGTTTCCTCCTTCAGCACTCCACTGGTTGGGGAGGGAGAGCACTGAAAGCCAAGTAATACCATGGAGGTGCAGAGGACACAGAGCCAAAGAAGACAGAATAGAGACGGTCTTAAACAATTCAATAGAAACTATGTTTAAAAAATGTAATCACAGAATTGTATTTAATCAAATTGGAATAGTTCTTCATAATAACATATTTCTTTAGCTATGTACCCCAATGGGGAGGGGGGTTCAAACTTTTTTTCTTATGACCCAGTTGAAGATAATCGTCAATGCCCACAAACCGACATAATTTGACTAGAGTGTGGGCTCCAGGATGGAGGATGAGAGCTTTGGGATGTTTGAGGGGGCTCTGGCTTTAGGAGTGTCAGGGCTGTGGTAAGAGGGGCTTACCTTGAGAAGCTCCCGATCAGTGTTGCAATGGGGGTACTAAGCAGGCTTCTTGCCTCTGCTGGCACCGCAGACCATGCTGTGCCCCAGAAGCAGCCAGCAACAGGTTCCCAGCCAATGGAGTGCAGAGCTAGTACTCGGGGTAGGGGCAGTGCATGGAGCCCTGTGTGCACTTCCCTCTCACCGCACAAGGAGCCAGGTCTGTTGCCAGCCACTTCTGGGGTACAGTGTAGTCTGCGGTGCCAGGATTAGCTCCCCCACTAGTCATCTGATCTCCCTGCAGCACCTAGACCCACTGATGTAACCCATAAACCAGCTGGATATACTGGTATACTGTCCCACTTAGTGGTACTTAGACCACTTACAGAAGGAAAGAATGAGTCTGCTCTACAGCCTTAGCTGAGTGGCAGCTGGTTTTTAGCTCAAGCTGTAGAGGCTCCTGCACTAAGCTCCAGAAGTCCCAGGTTCAATTTTGCCTGTCAGCATTACAGTTACATGTATTCTGACAATAACTAGAGACAAATTCCTGTGAGGAACTGAATGCCCTTAACACTCAGGTACTTGTACCTCTCAAATAGACACCCACAAAGTGTCCAGTTAGAATCTAGAAACCTTTAAAGATTATTCCATTTTTTACTCCAAAAAGGGGGGGGGGAGCAAAAATCTATGTTCTGTGACTGTTTTAATAAACAGACTAGAAACAGAAGAGATGACTGCAAAACAACATGAGACATGGTAAAAAAGAACTAACGTCCATTCTTATCAATGTTACTGGCTTTTAAATTTTGTATTTGGCAAAAGTTTCACTTCTTTTTGTGTAATAAAATGGACTTTAAAGATCTCTTACTACAGTGTGCTTATTTATGTTTAGTTCAGAAGTGCACTTGCCTGAGCTGATAATTATTCTGCATTTTTAGCATCAGAGTGGGCAAATCTTTCTATTTTTTTCATTGGACAAAAAATATTATTTCCTTCCCGTTACATAACCAGAAATTCCAGTGTCTGCCATTATGATAGCACTGTCTATCTTCCTAATACATGAGGTAAAGTTTCTCAAAGACAGACAGACATATATTTAATCTGCCTTATTTTAAGATTTGCACTTTTTTTTACAAATGTGAATTTTTAGGTCAGTTGAAGTTCTCTGAACTTTTCAGTCCATAATTCTGCAACATTAATATAGTTCTAACAGCTTTGCATTGAAATCAGACTTTAGCTCCATCTGCTTAAAATGAAGCTATTTGTGGTTTATTGGATATATGCAGGATTATAGTTCTGTTTGTCTTTGGGGTTTGTTTGTTTTTAGACACACCCTAAATTTATAGTTATCCACTGAGTCTCTTTTCCAAGAAAAAGCCTCATTTACTTTTAAAAATATACTTGTCTATATATTTAGACGGTTTGTTATTCTGTATTTTACTAAGATAACATACTGATAAAAACAGATTAAGAATGAAATCATTCATAATGAAACTAGTTCTTCAGTCATTAAGAGCTTACATTGAGGTAAAATGCAGAGGCTCTACCCAATTAATAAGAAGCTAGACCTGACAATCTTTCTATATCGAAAATAAACAAAAATTAACGGACCAAAAATGAGTAAGAAATCAATCACAACAAATGCTGAAAACATTACAGAAATAGACAATATACAACTTTATCTCAATCCTCTATTAAGAGTCCATGCATGCTATAATCAGGCAATATTAATATGAAAGTCAAAGTTTCTACCAGGGTTCCTTTGTGATTTTAAGAAATGCTTCTGATAAGGATAACCTTGATTAGACTGAAACATACTGAGCTGACCATGAGAAAGGTACATAAAGATAATACATCTCACTGGGCTCTTTCAATAGCAAATTGAGACCTTGTGGCTGCACAGAACAGTCTGGGAACCCTTTAATGAGAGCAGGGAAGAAAAAAAAACCTCTAACAAACGTTTTCATTGGGATTTGTCAATTTTGCCCCACCAAGGCTAGATGTTTCATTGTGGCAGTTTGATTTCTGCCTAAATTCCCACAAAATACAGTTTTTGGGAACTGGCAGCTCACCTGCTCTGCTCCTCAGTAGCTTGCCTGCCAACCTGGATTTCCCCAGAACCAGAGCTCCCTGGACTTCCATGGGGAATTTCAGAATTTTAGGCTTTTTGTTCTGAATTGGAACAGAACCAAATTTTGAAATATTGAAATCATCCAAGAGACAAGATTTACTTTTCTCTTCACAGCTCTAATCATCAGGTGAACCTATTTTATTTTTCCAGGAGGAATACATCTATCTTTAGGAGGAGACCATTTTGTACAGCATCTCTCGTTCTTTTTAAATTATTTATATTTGTACAGTGCTCTTGGCAAATAATAGTAAGAAACAGCTTCTTTCCTAAGAGTTTGGAATCTAAACAGACATGGTGAAGGGTGTGAGGGGAAAAACAGGCACAGAGAAGTTAAGTCACTGAAACACAGTTCACAAAGAGGGTTTGTGGCAAAGCCAGGAAAAACTCCTACATGTTCTGACTTTTACTTCAGATTCTATCCACTAGACCACCCTGCACCTTGTACTTATCTTTCCTTTTGGTTATGCTGCATCTTCTCTTAGGTCTTGCATTAACTCAGTCATAGATAACTTAAGTTAACTCTGCAATGAACTCCTCTCAAGTTAGGTCATGTCTACACTAGCAAGCTTACAGCGGCACACAACTATACTGGTACAGCTGCACCACTGTAAAATTACTGGTGGAGCTGCTCTATGCGGATAGGAGAGAGCTCTCCCATCAATATAATAAAACCACTTAAATGAATAGCAGTAGCTACGTTGGTGGGAAAAGCTCTCACACCAGCGTAACACTGTGCACATTACCATTTACACTGGTGAAACTTATGTCGCTTGAAGGGGGTGTTTTTCATACCTCTGAGTGACAAGTTCTGCTGACATAAATTGTAGCATAGACATGGCCTTTGTATAGCTTAAATAAGCACGGTCATGCTGCTGAAGTTGAGCTACATAGGAGTTAATGAGCTGTGCTAAGCTTCTGGGCTGGGCACATCAGTTATGAAAGTAAAAGAAATTGCTTATGTTCTAACACCTCATTGCTTGAGTCCCAGCACCTTTTTCATTACGCAGTGAGCACTGATTAAAAGTACCACTACACATGAGTTAAAGGAGGTTTGTATATGAACAGGACTCAAATTATAATTAACTCTGCGGTGAAGACAAGCTCTTAAAAACAGAAGGCAATAATAACTAGAGCTAAGATGTACAAGTACTGTCAATGAGAAATCATACAGGTTTGTGTAAATGTTACCAGCCTGTTTCAAATGTGCAGGACTCTTTTTAAGAAGTCTTTAAATGGGATGTCTCCCTAAAAACTGATTTAGGCCTAATTAAACTTAATAGCATGACCGACTCTTGGTAGGGGTATTAATTTTGGCTTCATTGGGATGCCTTCAAGTAATTTAGTTCTGCTTAATTCTTTGTGCTTGTCTCAGTCTCATGCTGCTCTCTGTCTGCATGCTCCTTTTAATAACATTTTCTCAGCCCCTCTTAAGCTGTGTGACAGACAGTTCTTCTAACAAATGAACTGCCTCCTAGTTTGCTTATTCCACATGGTGTCCATTACATCTTTCTTTCTAACACTGTCAGGGGTTTGTTCCCAGAGAAACAATAAGTCACCATCTTCCCAGCTCCAAAGGTCTGCCTACTAACATTAATAGCCTATTGCAGCACCTTAAATAGTAAGACAGCGAATGGCTGTTTTGTTTTTCAGATACAGAAGCAAGCCAGCAACCTGGAATTTGTTTCCATAATCAGAAATAAACTGACAAGACCATATCTTAATTGAAACTGGTCTAGGTCCACTGACTTTAAAGGAGCAGTGCTGCCTTATATCAGCTAAGATCCTGGCCCCAAATTCCTAGCTCTAAGGATTGTGGAGAGAACCTTCAAAATGCACAGAGAATCTGAAGGGGAGGATCTGGACTAATGATTGCAGCTGCAGGGTGGAAAACAGAAAGAACTATGTTGTTCATTTAAAAGAGTTTTTTTGTAACTAATGTTGTAACAACATGTGCCTATTTTCATTACCTTATTCTTTCTAATCTCTTTCCCTCCTGTGTTTATCACACTGACTTCTTGTGTCATTTCAAATTTCATTGACCCTTTTGTGGTCGGAGACTATGTCAACCCGCATGTGAACCAAACCAGTGAAAGCTTTGACTGAGCTGACAGCCTGGCACGGGCTCTCAGCTCTTTGGCTACCTGACAGCCTTGGCTCTGACAGGCTCAAGGCACGTGGCAGTTCTTTTATATTTGTCATGGTGTTCACAATACACAGACTACATGTTATGGTGTAGTCTGCTCCTTAAGGGTAGTGGTGCCTAGCAGTCATGCCACCCTTGGTCATGTGCCTGTCCTGTTAAGACTTGGGAGGGAGGGTGCAATACACAAAGACCTAGGAAATAAGAGGTATGAGAGGAGAGGAAGTAGTCCTGAGAATAAGAAGTATTTAGAAGAAATTCACTTCTTCTTTATGGTCCTGGGCCCTGGAGCTTTGCAGAGTGGTGAGCAACACTCCCCTTTCACCCAGCCAATTGGGAATGAGCTAGGAGACAGGATCTAGCATATATGTTGCCATTTCCCACCACCAAGTTGGGCAGACATCGGTAGAGCCCATACGATTTTGGGCTTCCTAGGGTTTGGATTTTTTTTTTTTTTTGTTATCCCTAAAAGAGGAACTGACTGGGAGATGACCTGGCCTGAGGACGAGGCCTTGGAAAAAGCAGATCATTGTGGAATCAGGACGGACCAAGGGGGTGACTATAGTTGGACGTGAGAAGGTTCATCAGACGTCAGAGTCTAGATCAGAGAAGCTGACAGCCTTGCTACACCCTCGGGCAGCTCTGTGCTCCTGGATGGGCAGAGGCTTGGATGGAAGGGGTGGGGCTAAGGCAGCCAGCCCTCAGCACCACCCAGACAATGGCATACACCCCCAGAGCTGCCTGGAGTGTGCTGAGTGGTGCTCTGGTAACAATTTAATGGGCTTGGGGGCCCCGAGTATTGCCGCTGCCACAGAAGTGGGCCCTTTTGAATTGCCAAGCCCTGGGCTATTGCCCTCTTTGCCCCTCCCCCATGTCAGCGAGCCTGGTCCAGACTACACCACGTGCAGCTTCTTCATTTTTATAGTGGGCACTCATATCAGCAAAAATCATGTTCTGGACCACAGTGCAAAACCAGAATCCCCGGGGGGAAAGAATCAGCATTTATTAGCTGTAACTTGGCCTCCCTGTCTCTCTTCCCATTCTTGTGTCTCTTCTACATGTATCAAGAGTTCAACACTCTAACATCCTCTTGATGAAGACACAGCTGTGGGGTCTTTTCTCTATGCCCATAGAGACAAATCTGGCCTCACTGAAGTCAATGGGAATCTTAGCATTAACTTCAATGGAATTGTGATTTCTTCCATGCCATAACTCCCATTAGTGCTGAGGAACTGAGAAAAGCACCAGTATCGATAATGTTGCACATAACACTTACAGAGAATGACATTGTTTCTATGCATGAAAACTCACAACTTCATATAACTGAGAAGCCTGAGAAATGAACTGCTTTTCCTCTGTAGCTGTTCATCCTAATATCATAGGTTCTTACTTTGAATAGACAGTTAAACACATCCTGACAGACAGTCTAAACTTCCAATTTGCAGTCAGCCTGGTTCCTCTTTCACACCAATACAAGTCAGGAGTGACTCTACTGATATCAATGAGCTTAAACCAGTGCAAAGGGGATTAGATTCAATGCATTTGGCATATGTGATGTGGATTATCCATTTACAGAAAAGCCTTGCTTGGCAAATTCAAACTACTGTGCCTTTGCAGCTTACTTCTCATCTCATTCACACTTTTTTAAAAAAGATCAGTGCAGTTCCATCAGCTACAATTCAGTGTGTTGGAATATCGGCTAGTGTACAAGAAAGCTAACTGCACCTACTAACCTTAATGCAGCGAGTGACCTGGATTGCTACTGAGGGATATAAAACTTTCCTATAGTGCTTCACTGTCATGTTGAATGCCACAGACTGATCAAAATACCTCAAAGAGGGAAGTTATTTTCTTAATGTTCCAAGTGTTGTTTTATTGTAGTTTCCCAAAGTTCACACTTCCCCTTTGTCTTACACTGACTGAAGTTACTAAAGCTTTTTGTCAAGAACTTCATGTACATCACTATGCTGGCCACAGTAGGAGCAGGTGTGTGTCTCCAGCTATCAAGTTTGAGGAAAGAGGGGCATTTCTTTAACCACATATATATTTAAAGTGAGGGCAAATGGCCCAAACTTTTGCTTATGCTGTGACCACTATGCTGCTTCATTTTTTTTCCCTCTTCAGTTTTGACACCAGTTTAGCAGAGAAGCCTGCAGGAAAAGCAGAAGCAATGAAATGAAGGGTGTTGGCAAAGCAACAAAGAACATGTTAGAAGTCAAAGTCCGTATCCTGCCTTTGTAACGAACCACTTACTCCTCCTCCTCCCATACACAATGCTCCCTTTGCAGTCAATAGCAGTTTGGTTTGTAGAAAGAGGGCCAGAGACGACTCTCAATTCGTATGCCTCTTCGAGCACATGAACTTTCTCACTGACTGCAATGAGGCAGGCATGGGCTTTTGAGTCTTGCTGAACTCATAGACCTTAAGGCCAGGAGGGACCCTCATGATTATCTAATCTGACCTGAACTGAATGACTAGTTCTAACAACAACAGCTACTGATGCAACAGTAATTGCAATATAATATTTACCTGCATAAATGTATTCAAATAATGGATTGTCTCACCTCCATGGCACACGGACACCATAAACCATATTTGTTACTCTCACCAAGTGGTAAAATTAACTCTCTCTACCATGACATCTCAACTCATTGACAAACTAATTTTCTCAGAGATTAATTATTGTGGTGATGGGAGAAGGAGGGGAGAAATGCCTAAGCAAATATCTACCTGGGTGTTCCTCTGGTTTTCATCACCATAATTCCTGAGCATCTTTGTGCAATGGTTTGAAGACTGCCAAATCAAGGCTCCAGTGGAAAATAAGAGGAAGCCAGTAGCACAAGATAAAATCTTGTTTTAAAAGAAAAGCCACTCAAGCAAATTTTAGCACTAGGCAGAACAATAAGATTCCTAGGCTAGTACAATGTTTAATGGATGTTATTGAGTCAGCAGCTAATGACAGAGGCTACGTCTTTAGATCTTCCAAAAAAACTTCTTCTGAAACAGAGCATCTACACAGCAAAAGTGCAACAAAAAAGCGATCTTCTTTTTTGAAAGATAGCGTCTACATTGATTGGATGCTATCTCTCATTTAAGTTGTGATTAGTATGGATGGAGTGGACACCAGGGCTCCTGAGTTATTTCCTGGAGGCCTCTTCTTTCGAAAGAACTCCTTCTGCGTCCATACATGCCTTTTTCCAAAAAAGCTTTTTCGGGAAAAGGTTTCTTCCTTGTAAAAAGAGGTTTACTGCTGCCGGAAAACCCCCTCCTTTCTTTCGATTTTCTTTTAAAAGAATTCAATGGTAGTGTGGACGCAAATATTGTCCACACTACCAGAAAAATGCTGCAGTGTAGAGATTTTGCCTTAGGGAGCAAAAACTTGAGATAGCTCTGTAATACAAAGGTAGCAAGAGTAGCTTTATTCAAAGATTTTGCCAATGGTCTGCATGCAGTATTACACACAGTGTGCACCAATTGCATACAGCAGACTCAGGTCAGGCGGGGCTAAGGTGACCCGCTGTCTGGTTTTCAAATGGAAAGTCCCTTTGAAAGGGAATCCCAATGGTTTCCAGTCTGACCTACTGATTGGATATCCCAAGTGCAGTTACTATGAGCAGAGGGAGGTAGGGACGAGCTGAGTAATCACCTGCTCTAGCCCCTACTTAGCCAGGGCCACCTTCTAGCTACATTGAACGGCTGTAGCTCCCAGCCCTAATGCTGCAGGTGAGTCCTTCAGGGGAAGAGGGGAAAGCTCTGAGGTCAGGTTAGGCAGAGGGGGCAAAGGGAGCGGTTACCCTGAGACTGATGCTTCAAAAGAGTCTGGAGCTGCCAGCCACCTCTGCAGGAGTACAGTCAGAGCCCCACGCCCTTTAACCTGGTGCTGTAGCACTGGGTACTGTGCTGCGGGCAGCTCTGAGGGCTGGGGGGCCTGGTACAACATGCTCCAGACAGTGCTGAGGACCCGCTGCCACCAGGCCCACTGCTTCTGCCTGAGGCCATGCCTCCTCCTGGAACACAGAGTCGTTCCCCCCCCCCCCACCACCACCACCACCACCACTACCACACACACACACCTTGCCCAGGGTCCCATCAAGTCTGTTAGCCCCTCTGGGGAGAGGGGAACAGGGGAAAAACAAGGAGGAGAAAAGAAGAGCAAATGGTAGCAAGGCCTCAGGGGGAAGTGGCAGGGAAGGAACAGGGCCTCAGGGGAAAGGTGGGTAGGGGTGAAATCTGGGGGGAAGGGATAGGGCATGGGCAAGTCATTAGTGGAAAATGATGGTTCAGTCATTCCAGCTAGAGTGTCCAGTTTTTAAATATTACAAACTTGGCAACTCTGGGCAAGGCTCTAGACCCTTTACTCTGCGCCACTGTGAAAGACACTTGAGGCAGAAACACAGAAGAATGCTGACTACTGAAATTCTATGCAGTGTGGTTACAGCTGTGGATATTAGAGAGGCAAGATGGGTGAGGTAATATCTTTTATTGGACCAATTTCTGGTGGCAAGAGAGACAAGACAATTGCTAAATGTTGCCCTCATTTATTAGTGCAACCTCTATTTGTTCTGTTTTTAAATGGGGTTGCATAGTTATAACTCAGGGCTAACATTAATTGCCGTTGTTGCAGCAACAGTCTAAACATTTCTTCTGCAGCAAAGCCAGAAGGAGAGAGAATTGGGTTTTTTCTTGAGTACTATGAAGGAAAATTCAAATTTTATTATAGATACCTTAGAGAATGATTGCTCCAGTTCACAATATATTAAACCAGTTCTACCATATATCTAATCATACAAAGGCAATCAAAAGCACATTACATAGAATATATGATCCAACACAGTGCAATATAATACAATTCTAACAATCCAGAAAAAATAATTTGGATCATCTGTCCTATCAGACTTTCCTGACCTATATGCAGTAAAGATTTGATTAGTGTTTGGTTCTCATCCAGCATTTGTTTCCCGGAGCCAGGGAAGAAAACCAGTATTAGATTAGTGCTGGGAGAGAACAGAACTTACTTTGGTCCCTGCTTCTTATTTTAACGGAGTACTATACAACAAAAACAATGCTGAAAATCAGAGGAAACATGCCATAGGATAGGAAGGACCCATGTTCCAATAATTGTATTAGTTGAATGGTAACTAATGTGTACAAAACTATTGTATAATTCTTGTATATACAGGCAGTCCCCGGGTTACGTACAAGATAGGGACTGTAGGTTTGTTCTTAAGTTGAATCTGTATGTAAGTCGGAACTGGTGTCCAGATTCAGACACTGCTGAAACTGGCCGCCAGTTCTGACTTACATACAGAATCAACTTAAGAACCCCAGGCGTCCCCAAGTCAGCTGCTGCTGAAACTGATCAGCAGCTGATTCCAGGAAGCCCGGGGCAGAGCAACTCTGCCTGGGACTTCCTGTAGTCAGCGCTGGTCAGTTTCAGCAGAAGCTGACTTGGGGACGCCTGGGGCAGAGCAGCTGGGGTGCTACTGGACCAACCCAGCAGCACCCCATCTGCTCTGCCCCAGACGTCCTGATTCAGCCGCTGCTGAAACTGACCAGCAGCGGCTGAATCAGGACCTGGGGCAGAGCAGCTGAGGTGCTGCTGGGTTGGTCCAGTAGTGCCCAGAGCGGGCGCTGCAGGACCAATCGGCAGCGCCCCAGCTGCTCTGCCCCAGAGTCCAAAACAAAAGCCTGGTCTGCTGGGGGGGGGGGGGAGCACACTAGCTGCGCCCCCCCCCCCCCCCAGAAGACCAGGGACACGGGGAGCAGAGCCGCAGCGGCAGCGGGGTGCCGCGCCTCTGAGGCTTTGCTCTGGCAAAGCCTCTGAGGCGCGGGACCCCCCCGCGGCTGCGGCTTCAGTCAGGGTGCCTGTGGTCTGCTGGGGACCGTCCCCAGCAGACCACAGGCACCGGGTCTCATGCGGCAGCAGCGGGGGTTCCCGCGCTTCTGAGGCTTTGCTCTGGCAAAGCCTCAGAAGCGCAGGAACCCGCCCGCTGCTGCCGCTTGGGTCCCGGTGCCTGTGGTCTGCTGGGGACGGTCCCCAGCAGACCGCAGGCACCGGCACCCAAGTGGCAGCAGCAGCGGTTCCCGCGCTTCCGAGGCTTTGCTCTGGCAAAGCCTCAGAAGTGCGGGAACCCGCCCGGTGCCCCTGGTCTGCTGGAGACGGTCTCCAGCAGACCAGGGGCACCGGAGCAGCTTACGAACGGGGCTTTCTCGCCCCGACTTCCGGGGCGAGAAAGCTCCGTTCGTAAGTGCGGATCCGACATAAGTCGGATCCGCGTAAGTCGGGGACTGCCTGTAGTATAATATAACAAAATGTGTTTTTAAAGTGCTGCTGAAAGGTGCTAAAGGCTGCTGGCAAATGAGTCTTGGATCCTATGAGAATCAGACCTTGTTGCAGCCAATGGCTATGACAGGCATTTTGTCCTCAACAAAAGGAACAGTCAACCCCCATTATCTAGTGACAACAGCTGGGGGCTGTGGGGCTACCAGCTGAGGCAAGTTACAGTTAGTCCATGTGGACTGAGCAGTTTCCCTGGATGCAAACACAAGAGCTAGGGTTGGTGGTTTTGTGTCAAGGGGGCACGCATAAGCCAGGAGAAGGACATATGAGGATCTGCCTGAAAGGAACAGCTTCTTGGGCATAGAGCTTACCAGAGCAGCAAATTAGGGGACTCCTGAGCAAGGATACCACTTGCTGGTGGTGGTTTCTGTTTTGTTCAAGAAGTAGGAGCTTCTGGAGGTGGGGTGTGTTTGTTTGGTTGGTCAATTTTTGTAAACAAACAATATTACACCATGACTATGATGTCACCATTTTTTCCATCGAATGGAAATGACCCTGTAGAGCTCCAAATATTGACTAACCACTAAAGAGGCAATCACATAAAGATATAGAGCCAAGCAATTGTGTTAAGTGAACAAGCTCTATTATGTACTAACATCCATCTTCATGAGTCTCTCGGAAGTTCTTTACACACAAAAAACGCCAAAAAAAGCTTAATGCTTTTCCTTGAACTGAGGTGACATTTGAACAAGTATTTACAGGCAGTCCCCGGGTTACGTACAAGATAGGGACTGTAGGTTTGTTCTTAAGTTGAATCTGTATGTAAGTCGGAACTGGCGTCAGCCGCTGCTGAAACTGATCAGTTTCAACTGCGGCTGAATTTGGATGCCAGTTCTGACTTACATACAGATTCAACTTAAGAAACCCAGGCGTCCCCAAGTCAGCTGCTGCTGAAACTGATCAGCGGCTGATTCCAGGAAGCCTGGGCAGAGCAACTCTGCCTGGGGCTTCCTGTAGTCAGCCGCTGGTCAGTTTCAGCAGTGGCTGACTTGGGGATGCCTGGGGCAGAGCAGCTGGGGTGCTGCTGGGTTGCTCCAGTAGCGCAGCTCCTCGGCTCTACTGGAGCAACCCAGCTGCTCTGCCCTAGGCGTCCTGATTCAGCCGCTGCTGAAACTGACCAGCAGTGGCTGAATCAGGACGCCTGGGGCAGAGTAGCTGGGGTGCTGCTGGGTTGGTCCGGAGCGGCGCTGCGGGACCAACCCGGCAGCCCCCAGCTGCTCTACCCCAGGAGTAGGCAAGAAAAGCCTGGTCTGCTGGGGGGAGGCACTAGCTGCCTCCTCCCTCCCCCAACAGACCAGGGGGACAGGAGCAAAGCCGCGGAGCACGCCCGCAGCGGGACAGCCCAAGCGCGCCTGGGCTGTCCCGCTGCGGGCGTGCTCCAAGGCTTTGCTCCCGGTCTCCCTGCAGACCAGGGAGATGGAGAGCAAAGCCGCGGAGCACGCCCGCAGCGGGACAGCCCAAGCATGCCCGGGCTGCCCCGCTGCGGGCGTGCTCCGCAGCTTTGCTCCTGTCCCCCTGGTCTGCTGGGGGGGTCCAGCGAAGCCGCTGGACCCCCCAGCAGACCAGGGACACCCGAGCAAAGCCGCCGCCTGGGCGGCTTTGCTCGTTTGTCCGGGAGCAAAGCCGCCCAGGCGGCGGCTTTGTTCGGGTGTCCCTGGTCTGCTGGGGGGGGGGATCCAGTGGCTTTGCTGGACCCCCCCAGCAGACCAGGGGGACAGGAGCAAAGCCGCCCAGGCAGGGGGAGTCCCGCTGCCTGGGCGGCTTTGCTCCGGGGCAAACGAGCAAAGCTGCCCAGGCAGCGGGACTCCCCCCGCCTGGGCGGCTTTGCTCAGCTGTCCCTGGTCTGCTGGGGGGGTCCAGCAGCTTTGCTGGACCCCCCCCCCCCCCCCAGCAGACCAGGGAGACCAGGAGAAGCTTTTCTCACCCCAGAGGACACAGGTGGCGATCCGCCGCCCGTGAGGTCTGGGGCGAGAAAAGCCCCGTTCGTAAGTGCGGATCCGACATAAGTCGGATCCGCGTAAGTCGGGGACTGCCTGTACTTCACACATTTGTGCCCTTCATTATCTTTGCTTATATGTTTTTTAAAAAGCTGAACAGAGACAATTAAATATGAACCTGCAACTTCACCTGTTTGTTATCACTGTAATTTCCAATAAAGAAATGTCTTTGAAACACATGGAAAATGGAAAGAGAATAGCAGTCAAATAACAAAGAAAGCTAATATAAGTATGTGTGAGCCAATCTTAGTATATGACCTGATTATACTTGGCTCTATGGGAGAAGAAATGAGGAGAGCGCCAGGAGATCTAAGTAAGGAATTAAGTCTTTGTTCGCTGAAAACATATATGACCTCTGTCACAAGTACACCGCTCCACCAAACAGGACAACATTCTGGATGCAGAGTTAAGTTTGAGGATTTAAATTTGAGGGAACTAGGGATTGCTTAATTACTATCTTAATGCCAATTGTCACTGTGGGTGACAGCTGAAATTCAGGACAAACTGCTGAGAAGCACAAGTACGTAAAAAGTTTTTACAAGGAAAAAATGTATTCTTTTTAACCTCTGAAGACAGAATAAGAAGCACTGGGCTTAAATTACAGCAAGGGAGGTTTAGGTTGGATATTAGGAAAAATGGTCAAGTTGTTAAGCACTGGAATAAATTGTCTAGGGAGGTTGTTGAATCTCCATCATTGGAGATATTTAAGAGCAGGTTAAATAAACACCTGTCAGGGATGCTCATAATACTTAGTCCTGCCATGAGTGCAGGGGACTGAACTAGATGCGCTCTTCATGCTTCTTCCAGGCCTACATTATATGACTCTATTTCTTCATGCAGTGCCTAGTCATCCCGTGGAACTCCTTGCCAGAGAACATTGTCAAAAGCAGGACTTTAACAGGGTTCAAAAAAGAACTAGATAAATTCATAGAGGATCGGCCCATCAATATTTATTAGCCAGGGTGAGTAGGAATGGTTTATCAGAGGCTGGAAATGGGTGACAGTAGAGGGATCACTTGAAGATTACCTGTTCTGTTCATTGTCTCTGTGGCATCTGGCATTGGGCATTGTTGGAAGACAGGATACTGGGCTAGATGGATATTTGATATGACTCAGTACGGTGTTCTTATGAAATAAGGCAAATTCACCCCAAACTGGTGATTATTCTATCATTAGATTATATTAAGCCAGTAACAAAAGCAAGCTTCTTTCTCACCATGCTGGTTAACAGAAATTAAAAAATGCCATTTCATTAAACATTACAGCCCTGGTTTCACCATGCAAACACTGGACCATATGATGAGTGATTATTGAAAAGTAATTTAGTCAAGCAAAGGCTTTTTCTGATCTCAAAGATCAGCCATATAGCCAGGTCAATGCATAATTAAGATCTTATACAATAATCATGCTGATATCAATCCTTTAGCAGCAAAAGGTTTAATAATGGGAGAAAAGAAGAAGAGCATTAATAATGGCTTATACAGTCCAGCTGCACGGAAAGTTACTGGCTCAAGATGGAGTTCAGGGTTATGTGAGAAGATCCCAGGTCTTTACATGCTTTGATGACTCACAGGGGCAGCCATAACCCATCTACTTGCAGAGGCATCCACAGGGAGGCTTACTGTTAGAGTGAAGCGTCTGTCCTTAATGGGCCAACAAGTTTGAATAGTCCATTCATAATGTGCTGGCAAGACTGGAAGTAAACTACCTTGTGGGTGTTACCTGAGGAACAAATACCTCTGAGACATAGCTACATAGTAAATAATCATAACTTCAGATCCATGGATTTAAACAGGATAATCTTGTTTAGCAAATAATAATTTTGCCATTGATAAACTTTGCTATATAATTGCAAATGCTCTTGTGCAATGGCAATACCAATGACAATAGTGGTCCTAGTCCATCATACTGCAGCATATCAACCTCAACTCTATGCCAGAGGTATTCTTTCTATATGTAATACTACCACATTTATCCAGCATTGCTTGGGTCCTTAAGAAGGGACTCAGAGCAGGAGCCTGAAGGAGTGTGAGGTACAGAAGTCAGGGTTGGGGTGAGAAGGGGATCTGGGCAGGGGACAGAAGCCTCTCCCCAAGATTTGTACCAGAGCTACTTGCTCTTCCTCTCCCCATCAGGAAGTGTGATGGGGTAGGCCCCAGTCCTGGAGCAGATTCACCTTGGCTCTGGGAACACACAGTCTCTTTGGCCTGACCCCCAAGGTTCAATGCCCTTCATATAGGGAAAATAAGTCCATCCAGTCTTGTCTCTAAAGTGCAGTGCCCCTCACTCAGGGGAAATACAGCCCTCTGGTCTAGTCTCTAAAGTCAAGCCTTTTCCCCAGCCCTGGAGGCTGGATTACAAGAGTTTTGGGGGAGGTAGGGGGACACAGCCCCACCCATTCCACTAGGTCCCAGCCCAGGGCCCTATTGGCAGTGAAAGTACCCACTGGCTGGTCAGCAGGGATGTCTGCTGGAACATGCCAACCTCCTGGAGGTCCTTTCTCCACCCTGGGCTGCTTCCTACCTCTTTCCCGACTGAGGCTACATCCCAGGGCTGGTGGTTAGTGTTGTGGCTCCTACACAGCTCTATCAGCAGGCCTAGCTCCTGAAGAGGCAATTCTAGCAGGCCTGGCTTCAGGGTCAGCTAGACCAGCCCAGAACCTCTTCCCTATGCTCCTGCCCCTTCAGCTACCTCACCTGACTGCCTGCTTTCCCTGGCATTTATCTCAGGCCTCGCTCTTGAGCATGCCCAGCAGGGCTGTGGGGGCGGGATCCACTCCAACCCTGGGGCCAGGTGAACTCCTTTAGCTGCAGTGCAGGGAGGGGGGGCAGTGCTGCCCCATCACAGGGAGCAATAACAAAGTACACAGCTTGTCTGCCCCCTGTGCATCCCAGTCAGCATGAGGAATTCAGTAAACTGTGCACTTTTCCCTAGGTCCCTAGTGATGGAGAACAGCCAGCAATGTCCCCATATGAATGGGGGGGAGTTTCAGCCCCACTACCCTCCCCAAAGGGTGGCAGGGAGGTGGGAGGCTCAGGACTGGGGGCAGTCCCAGATGGGGGAGCACATCCCAGTGAGCCCTTTTCTCCTGGCTGGTGATTCTGTATGGTTTAATGAGAAGCAATCCCATTCCAAACACATCCCATTTTCCTGGCACAACCAGCTCTTGTGGTGCTTTAAGGTTATGATAAGAGGAAGCTGCATACCGAATTTGGTAGTCCTAACTCTTACCATTTAGGAGGCATTCTTGAACAAACAGACAGAGAAACTCTTTCAAATATATAATAGATGCAGGTAAGTTATGTGCTGCTGAGAACTGACGGAGCTCTAATTAAAGTTGTGATGTGTCATCCTATAAAGGTAGAATACTGAAAGTCATTTATTGAAATTTCAGAAAAGACAGGGAGTAGGACATGTGACTACTCCAGGAAATGCTGAACTGCAGACCATATTTAACAAATCATTGATCCATGTGGTCTCTGAAAATCCTGATTTTTTTTATTCAAGACATTCCTGGGAAGTTATATTCTTGAATAAGAGCATTGGTTGTGTGAGCCTGTTAACTTAAAGTCTACATGCAGGATTTAGAATTTTATATGTAACTGACTAAACTACTAAAAGGAGAAATTAATTTTTATTTCCCCTGAAGCTAACATTTAGGATTGAGGAAGAGTCATAAAGTTAATGGGGAAGGCGTTCCCTGTGTAACAGCAACAAAGCTATTCAGTTATGCTGACCTCACAAAGCCATTGGGAAATTTGAACTAATAGAACATCAGAGAACAGAGTAGCTTGTTCCCCTATAATTTACAAACATAAAAGGGAAGTGATGTGGTAATTATAGACAAATCATAAACCCAATTTTTTAAAGTTGTTTCAGCAGATTTTTTATTGCTATTAATGTCTCAAAAGGGAACATAGAAACTTCAAGGCAAGGGTTTTGTTCAAATTTCAAACGGGCAGAGGAGAAATTGTAGGCTAAGAGGAGTTGATGAACTATATAAAACAGGAGTGTTTAGCATGCTGGAAAGCAAGCAATTAGCTGCCAAAGAAAGTAGTGACTGCTTAGTACAGAAAACAGTAAACCAAGAGTGTAACTTTGCATGTCCTTTGCAGAGTACCTTCAAACTTTGCATCTCAGACATTTATGCATCAGAAAGAAAGAAATCCTGTGAAACAGGTATGGCAAGGAGTGTTGTCCTCATTCTACAGGTTAAGGAATGGCGGCACAAAGGGTTTAAGTGACATGCCAAGTCAGGCAGGAAATCTCTGGCAGAACCAGGAAAAGATCCCAAACTTCCTGACTCTTCATTCTGTTATTAAATCCATTAGCTCTTCCTGATGAATTCTTCTGACTGAGTCAGTGAAAGCCACACTGCATTTTTAACCTCAAATAATATAGGGCCACTTGGGCCAACTGTTAGGATATGGGTACTGTTGCTGCCCAGTCTCTCAGTGTATGCACAATGTGTTCAGTCACTGGATAGCATTGTCATCAGCTAGGTGAAGAGCCGGTAGCCTGCCATCAATGTCTGTCAATGGGCATTCCTTGGGTATGTCTAGACTATACGCCTCTGCCGACAGAGGCATAGTCAATGAAGCAGGGATTTAAATATCCCCTGCTTCATTAGAATAAACATGGCCGCCGCGTTGTGCCGGTTCAGCTGTTTGTCGGCTCAAAGCGGCAGTCAAGACGAGGATCGGTCAACAAGGAAAGCCCTTAAGCCTCGTGAAACGAGGTTTACAGGATCAGTCGACACTCGCTTTCCTTGTCAACCGATCCCCGTCTTGACTGCCGCTTTGGGCCAACAAACACCTGAGCCGGCACAATGTGGCAGCCATGTTTATTCTAATGAAGCGGGGGATATTTAAATCCCCGCTTCACTGACTATGTCGGTATGTCTAATTTACATGCCTCTGTCGGCAGAGGCATGTAGTCTAAACATACCCTTTATGACTGAAGCTGACTGCATCTACATCGGGAATTGGTAGAGAAATCCCATGTGAAGAGACTGGCCATACAATTGCCTTGTTCTGTTCCATCTGAAACCAGTTCAAGGATGACCCCAAGTACCGTCACAGGTGTAGCCAATTTGTTTATTGTTTATTTATTGGGTGATGTTAGGGTTAACTCTCATGTTATGCCATATGTAATCATTGCATGCTAATGGAGTTAAATGATAGGATTAAGAAAATAAGAATGGCCATGCTAGATCAGACCAAGGGTCCGTCTAGCCCAATACCCTGTCTGCCAACGATGCCAATACCAGATGCCCCAGAGGGAGGGAACACAACAGGTAATCCTCACATGATCCCTCCCCTGTTACCCATTACAGAAGTATTAAGAAGGGATAATTATGTCTAAGGTATCTAAATAAACAGGGCTGAAACACAAAGTCTACAGACTGCGGCCTGTAAGATTTTAACTGTGTCATACTTGACTATAGGCTTAACAAATGCTAGATATAAATTAGTGATCAGAGAACAACACTAGGCCACAAGATTATGGGGAAAAAAACCCAATAATTGATATTGAAAAAAATTAAAAGTAAATACATTTTTTGCTTACAACATGGCCAGTAGTCACATTTTTCTAACATATACCCTAACCACAGGGCATACTATGTGCATAAATGCTAATGAAGCATAGTCAGAATAAAATTATAAAAAGAAAGTGCCCATATTAGGGAAACCAAACTCCCTGTGGGAAAATCCAGCAGGAACCACTCCTTTACTGATGATCATTCCATCAGACTTTAACACTATCTAGGAGCATGTGAGTGTAACTACATTTGTAACTTGTGCATAGGCCTGTACAGAATTGCTGTATGCTTGGATATTCACAACTTTAACTTTAATAAAGCTTGTAAAACAAAGTAGACCTTGTACAGTACTTACAAATGTATGCTTGGTCACTACCCTTGGTCTTTATGTGTTCCTAGAGACTCTAAATGTGAAGCAAGTCACAGAGTGACTTTCCCTCTGTTAAGCTTAAAACTGTAGCTACTTTAAATAAAATAAAAGGCAACATAGGTCAGAACCTGGTGGCTAGATGGTTGGGTCAGTGACGAGAGAGTGATTAATGACCTTCCTCACTGACCACTTGTTGGGCAGATCCCATCGTCATGTCCTGTGGTGGCATAAGTGACCATAAAGGGCACCTAGAAAGCAGACGAAAAGGCAGGTGGTTGAAGAGATTTGAGTACAGAGGCAAGATGTTGTTCTCACAGAGGTTAGCCAAGAATATGATGGAAACACTTCACAGCAAGTATGGGGAAGTGCTTTGTTACTAATATTGACAGCCATGGCAATGCTATTGAATCTAAAGTCCTGGAACAATGTGCATAGCTTTGTAAGCTGTATATTAACCAGCTTCAGATGAAATAAGCAGCACCAAACAGGAGCACTGTACTCTGCTGTTGAATAGCAGAGCAAGGGCTGATGTTCTAGGCACCCAGGTGCCCTACCGCAAGTGGAACAAGTTGTTGTGAGTCCTAGCTTTGGCTGCTATCTTCCTCAAGTGGCTGTGATATGCCAATGACCTATCCTATGTCATGTTAACATAAATCAGGATTGGACTATGCTGCAGGCATTGGCTATTGAAATAAATAATTATCTTCTGGCTTGCGCTTGCATTATACAGATGAAATATGCTATAAACTGCCTGCAGGTTTCATCAACTACAGTAGTTTGGAGATAAAGTAGAGTGCCACATCTCTGTTTCTGAAAAGGAGTGAGCTTGATGGCTGTAGCAGATGGCATCAGCATAGATAAACTTGTGTGAGAGTGTTGCTGGCAAGTCACTGATGTACACATTCGACAGTACTGGTGAAAGAACTGAACCCTTGAGGGAGACTGTTAATCTGACACTGCCAGGAACTGCAATGGTCACTCTTGTGTAGCCTAAACCCCTTATTTTGGACAAAATGCTGTCCTATTTTGACCACCTAATGTGAGAATTTGAGAGAGTTTACACAGACATGCCAGACATGTAATATAGGTTGTACCTCCCTCAACCAGGACTCTCTGGTCTGGCAACATCTGTCAGGACCACAGATGTGGCTGGAACACATAGCCAAGGAAAGACAGGGAGGTCTGGTGGTGAGGCTGGGAGTGTGGCAGGGGTGCCGGCGATTTGGTAAGAGCCCTGTGGCGGGGGAGAAAGGAGGGCAGGTGGTGCAATGGGGAGCTCAGGTCCCCGGTGAACAGGGAGCTCTGGCCCAGGGAGCAGCGGGACCAGAGGACACCATGGAACTCCAGCCCCCACAGCAGTAGGGCTGGTGGCAGCTAGGCCGGTGGTAGCATGGAAATCCAGCCTTGGGGATCCCTGACCAGACTGATGGCAGTGGGGCTGGAGCTTGAGCCCAAGCTGGGGATAGCCGGGCCAGGAGCAGGCAAGAAGCAGCTGGCAATAGGGAGAGGCTGGGAGTCCAATGACAGGGGACCTCCCCTGGCCTAGCACGTGCCCTCATTCGGGACTGGTCGGGTCCTCAGAGTGCCGGACCAGTGAGGTCCAACCTGTAAGCAGGGATCATATCCAGGACTTGGTCACAGGCGCTACGTCCTTCTCTGAACTCTGCCTGCTCAACCTGCAAGACATTGCCCACCTCTGCTGCGATCCATTGGAGGATCAAGTATTCAAACACCTCAAAGCACACTGGCAATACAGATATTGAGCAGTAATTTGCCATGCTATGGCATGACCTTGGGAAGTGGAGGTGTGAAGGGTGCAATAGCACCCCCAGATTTTACACCCAGCTTCCAATCAGCCACCTCCCCAGGGTCCCTACACCTGCCATTACCAGCAAGGACACAATTTCTGGGGGGTGGGAGGAGCTGTGGCTGCAGGTACTGAAATGCTGCTTGATCTTCTTCCCCTTCCCCTATCAGGGAATGAGGGGAACGTACTGAGCTGTCATGCATTACTCCTCTCCCCCTTCTCCCACTCACCAGGATTGAGAGGAATGCACGCACGCTATGTATTTTCCACTCGCTCCCTGACAGGAAAAGGGGAAGAAGTGCAAGTGCATATGGCTTCTTCTCTTTAATAACTCGGTGACAGACCCAGACCAGTTGGCTACCGAAGTCTGTAGACGGTAGATTTATTGACCATGGGGTAAATAGTTTTCTGTTTCCCAAGTGACCAGCACAATTAAGTAAGGAAGATGCCTAGAGCCAATTAAGAGCGCACCTGAGGCAAGGGAGAAAGGTTAATCAGACACCTGTGGTGCATTAGGGACCAGCTGGGGCTGTGAGTGAGGAAGTGTGCTGGGGAGGAGCAGGAAGTACTTATTCAGGTTACCAGGAAGAAGGTACTGGGAGGAGTTGGGGGGAAACCTATATCTCTCTCTTTCTTCAGGCAGTGGCTCCAGGTACCTGCCTGCCTTAATTGTGCTGCAGTAGCCCCTGCCCTGTGCCTGGTTCTGTGGAGTTAAGGGCCTTAGCTGGTTCATTGATCATGAATGGCTCTGGTTGACCCCCTCCCACATTCTGATGTTGAATGTGAAACCAAGGAAATGGAGTCACTTTAAGTATAATACTGTTTTCTTAATGAAGTTCCTTGTTCAGTGCTAAAAGAACGTGCTCATGCAGCTCTTTTTTTTTATTGTGATGTGACACGGTCCAAGGCCTGTGTCTTGGCATGACAACTTAGACACTGGTGTTGGACAGCTGACAATTTTATATTCCACCCTGAAGAGGTCAAGAAGGCTGGGCTTTCTCTCTTGACTCCGGAATGCGTGGTCCCTACCTATATGCCATGGTACATTTGTGGGCAAGGCTCCTGACGTTCTTGTTTCCTTTTTAGTTGAGTTGCTTGGGGATTTTATGTTGTTGGCCCTGGATGTCTGTTTTTATAGGCATTTTTCCCTGTCCTGTTGCAAACTCTTTTTTAGCTATTTTCGTTAAAGTGCCCAGTGACTGTCAGGCATGGATGCCTATAATTTAGCATGTATTATTATAATAAACTTGCATCATTGCTGAAAGTCAGACTGTCAGGCATAGATATCTAAATAGAGGGGTAAGTGAGAAGCTGGATGGCATGGCTTTATCACCTTGCAACAGGGAATGCAGCAGAAAATATCTACTCTGGAGAGGCAGGAAGTATGGAGAATGAGGTATACAAAAGTGAAGCTATGCAAGTTTTAGTACAGTGGAAAGACCTAGAAAGTTGGAATGGTAACAAGAGCTTAATGATTGTGAGTCTTTCGGGGGAACTAATAAGAACTACACACTTTAAGGACAGCCACTGCTGTGGGGAGGGGTTTGCCCATGGATTTTATGCCCTAAGTACCCTGTTAGTCTTTAAGATGCTACAGGATTCCTTTTTTTTCCTCAGTAAACATGTGAATTTATTTGCATTTATTAATTTTTACAATATTTTAACATCTGGTCCTAATTATTTCTCTCATTCCATAAAGGTGGATGCTTGAAGGAAGGTCAATTCAGATTATCTAGTGTTATTGTTGTTACTAATTATTTTCTCTCAGAATGAATACAGAGGCAAGGAAAACAAATGAAAACAAAAACTGAAAAGAAGGCAGAGAGTACAATCCCAAATTGCAGGAAGTCTAGATTGGATCTTAAGAAAAACTATTTCATCAGGAGGGGTGGTGAAGCACTGGAGTGAGTTATCTAGGGAGGTGGTGGAATTTCCCTCCCTAGAGGTTTTTAAGGCTTGGCTTGACAAACCCTTGGATGATTTAATTGGGACTGGTCCTTCTTCAAGCAGGGGATTGGACTAGGTGACCTCCTAGAGGTCTCTTCTAACCCTAATCTTCTATGATTCTTTGATAAAAGAGGAGGGAAATCCTTAAAAGATGTCATGGTGCTTTTTTTTTTAAAATCAAGCACTAGAAAACTATACAATTCAAAGTTAATATTAAATTTCAAAAGAAACTCGTGTAGCTGTATAAAAAATACACAATGGATGTACCTAGTGTTATCTATATCCATGGGCACTAACATTCTGGGGTGGGAAGGATGCCTCCTTACCTACTTTCTGTTTGTTTTTAAATTGAGCTATGTAATCTCGTATATACGAAGATTTTGCTTGGGAGGGTAGAAAGATTATTCCTGTCTCTTCATTGCGTGAATCTGAAGATTGCTTCATTTAAGTCAATCTGGGTCTGAGGTCTGTAGTTTCTGGGAAGTGGTTGCAGCGTGGAAAAGGAGTAGGCTCAGACACAGGACCATGTAGATAAGAAAGGGACTTTACTTTTTCTCTCTCATTATTCAGAGATTTATTTGCACTAATTAATAATCCATCAGGAGTCTAATTGTTGATATATAGTTTACTGTTTGCTGCCACAATCATGAGGGTCTTTGCACTCATTATTCCGCTGCTAGAAGAATTACACTTAAAACGCAGAAAAACATCACGGTTATGTCCACACTTCTGGCTTCTTGCGTGAGAAATATGCAAATGAGGCTACACATGGAATATCACCGAGCCTCATTTACATACCTAATGAGCCACCAGTTTTGTAGAAGAGGCTCTTGTGCCAGAAGGAGCTGTCTACACTGCCCCTTCTTGCGCAAGAAAAACCCTCTTGCGCAATGCCGTTATTCCTGAAAATAATTGGCATAGCGGCATTGCGCAAGAGGGTTTTTCTTGCACAAGAAGGGGCAGTGTAGACAGCTCCTTCTGGCGCAAGAGCCTCTTCTACAAAACTAGTGGCTCATAAGGTATGCAAATGAGGCTCGGTAATATTCCATGCTTAGCCTCATTTGCATATTTCTTGCGCAAGAAGCTGCAAGTACAGACATAGCCCAATTGCACTATGGATGTAGAGTCCTGAGAGGTCACAGCTTTAGTTCCATATCTGCTCAATATGCACTCCAAAAGATGGGTCAGTCTATTAAATTATTCCTGTTTAATATTCTTGAATAGATTCATAGATAGTTATATGGGGGAGCATGCCTTTTCTAATTTTTCTCCATACTTTGAGCTATCCATTAATGACTGTGAAATGTAAAAATAAATTCAAAGGTCATCAAAAGGTCTCGAGTTCTCCAAAGCTGTAACCAAGAGACAATTATTTTAAACATTGATCCTGTCTACCTGAATAAAGGGCTGTGAGTAAATCTCATAGGGTATGTCTACACTTGCACCCTAGTTCAAACTAAGGATACAAATGTAGGCATTCGAAATAGTAAATGAAATGGGGATTTAAATATCCCGTGCTTCATTAGCATGATCTTGTCAGCGCGTTACTCCAATTAACAGCTGTTTCAAAAGTGAAAGTGCGCACCGGGACACATTAGTTCGAACCAAGGGGTTTGGTTCAAACTAACGTTTCTCCTCAAATTGTTACAATATTTAGTTCCAAAAATTGAGGAGTAACATTAGTTCGAACCAAGGGGTTTGGTTCAAACTAACGCGTCCCGGCGTGCACGATTACTTTCGAAACAGCTGTTTATTGGAGTAACGCGCCAACAAGTTCATGCTAATGAAGCATGGGATATTTAAATCCCCATTTCACTGACTCTTTCGAATGAACTAGGGATGCAAATGTAGGCAAACTAGGGTACAAGTGTAGACATACCCTATAAGAAGGTTTGTGAATTCATTAGATCAGTGGCTTTCAACCTTTTTTTCATTTACAAGCCACAAAAATTTTGAATTTCCAAAGGGAAAATTCAATCTGTAGTCTGCAGACCCCTATCATGAAAATCTGAAAACTGAGGAAAGGGGATTGTTATAAATGTTGCATGTGCTCAGCATGTCATTTGATAGTGTGAAAGAGAGCACTAAACTGTGGGGTGCTAGGGTAATGACAACACTTTCAGGTTGTGACTTCTAGATGGGGGAGTCCACATGCTTTTCACTGATCAGAATGGCACATCTGGGATCTGACATTTTCATAGTCACCTTTGTTGGACCCTTAGATATAGTCTGCAGATCCCCAGAGATGAAAACCATTGCATTAGATAAGCACATAGCCTGTCAGTGGAGAAGGCAACCCTCCCTCTATGTTCAAGAGCATAGCTACTTCCATTCCTTCCATCTATGAATGAGGCACTAAGGTAACTTCTGAAAATGCCTGAAATCTATCTATTAATCTAATCTTATCTATCTATTCAAGAAAGGTTTCTCCTAAAAGATTGTGCAGTATTTGGAATGCACCTAAGTATGATCTTTAATTGTTCATAACATTAACTGTCTAGTTTTCTAGTGGTTTTACCCTTCAAATGAGAGAGCTGCACTCGGGTTTTTCTGCCCTCTCTCAATAGAGGCCTAAGTACAACATTTTAAAAAACAATCTGGTAACTTAGTCTTTGATATGCAAAAACCACAGAGCTGAGTCATGAACTGTGGATGCAAGTCAACTAATTAGGGGTTATGTTAGGCTTGGGGAACAGGTTAACTTTTACATAATTTCAATTGAGATCACTGGACACAGTCAAGGAAACACAGTTAATAGAAAAAAAAGTAAAGTATATTGGTACCTGTGATGGAGCGTACAACCCCCCCCCAATCTCCCACACACAGGGAAAGCTAGACTTAAACAGGCTCACCTGGCTGAAGAATCCCTGCCCCCACAGCCCTGGTGGGCATGCTCAGACTGCAGCCCATGTATAAAAGCCTGGAGAGAGGCTCAGTCAGGGCTGGCTGTTGAGGAGGCAGGAGACACTGCTGGAGCATCTACAGGTGCTGGAGGGACTGGGAACCAGCCAGTGAGACATGCATGCCCTAGAGAGAGGGGTTTATCAGTGACTCCGGCTATTAGACTGCACTGCCTCAGCGAGTGTAGTGTTGAATACAAACTGCTGTAGTTAGGCCCTACGGTCACAGCAGGAGGGCTGCAGATTTAAGACTGAAGAAAAATTGCTGGACACTTGGGCTATGTCTACACTGGGGGGTACTTGCGCGAGAGTTACTGCGCAAGAACATGTCCACACTGCCATGAGCTTTTGTGCAAGAGCACCCATGGCAGTGTGGACACTCTCTTGTGCAAGAAAGCTGATGACCATTTTAGCCAGAGGGCTTTCTTGCGTAAGAAACCCCTGCTGCATGTCCACACTGCCCTTTTGTGCAAGAGTTCTTGTGCAAGAGAGCTTACACTTGATAGAAAAGAGTGTAGCTCTTGCACAAGAAGCCCTCTCTTTCCACTCTTTACTGTAACTCTTCTCACGCAAGAGTGGGCGGGCAGTGAGGACGCTCTGCGGAAGAATGGCCGTACTTGCGCAAGAACCCGCCAGTGTAGACATAGCCTTGGGGTTGTGATGTAATTTTAAGAGCCCTAGGGACTTGATTACTCCCCCTGGGGTAAGGATGAGTGTATAATCCAATGACAGTACCTATAAGGGAAAACAACAGAACTGACTGTTTTCTTGAGCTCTTTTAGGATATGTCTACATGTCAGTTATTCCAAAATAATGCTGCTATTATTCTGAAATAACAAAATGCACATCTACAAAATGCACATCTACACTACAAACCTTTATTTTGAAAATGTTGAGCTGGAGGACTTCTTACTCGAACTCATGGTAACCCACATTTAACGAGACATAAGGGAAGACTAAGGAAGTGTGTTCTTAGACTCATAGGCTACATCTACATTGGCAATATTTTGCACAAAAGCAGCCACTTTTGCGCAAAATCTTGCCACCTGTCTACACTGGCTGCGAGTACTTACACAAGAACACCGACGTTCTAATGTATAAAATCAGTGCTTCTTGCGCAAGTACTCTGATGCTCCCACTCAGGGATAAGCCCTCTTGCGCAGCTGTTCTTGCGCAAGAGGCTGGTGTAGTCAGGCAACATCAATTTCTTGCGCAAGAAAGCCCGATGTTTAAAATGGCCATCGGTGCTTTCTTGCACAAGAGAGCATCTATACTGGCACGGATGCTCTTGTGCAAAAGCACATGTTTTGCGCAAAGGCATATGCCAATGTATACGCTCTTACTCAAATACTCTAATGCAAAAACTCTCAAGTTAAAGAGTATTTGTGCAAAATCTTGCCAATGTAGACGTAGCCATAGACTTTAAGGTCAGAAGGGACCACCATGATCATCTAGTCTGACCCCCTGCACAATGCAGGCCACAGAATCTCACCCACCCACTCCTAGAATAATCCTCTTACCTATATCTCAGATACTGAAGTCCTCAAATGATGGTTTAAAGACCCCAAGATACAGAGAATCCTCCAGCAAGTGTTCCATGCCCCATGCTACAGAGGAAGGCGAAAAACCTCCAGGGCCTCTGCCATTCTACCCTGGAGGAAAATTCCTTCCCGACCCCAGATATTGCGATCAGCTGAACCCTGAGCATGTGGGCAAGACTCACCAGCCAGACACCCAGGAAAGAGTTCTCTATAGTAACTCCTATTATCCCACCATTGGCCTATTTACCACTGATAGTGAAAGGTCAATTAGTTGCCAAGATCATGTTATCCCATCAAACCATCTCCTTCATAAACCCATCTACCTTAATCTTGATGCCAGCTAGGTCTTGTGCCCCCACTACTTCCCCTTGGAAGGCTGTTCCAGAACTTCACTCCTCTAATGGTTAGAAACCCTTGTCTAATTTCAAGTCTAAACTTCCTGGTAGCCAGTTTATATCCATTTGTTCTTGTGTCCACATTGATATTGAGCTTAAATAATTCCTCTCCCTCCCTAGTATTTATCCCTCTAATATATTTAAAGAGAGCAATCATGTCTCCCCTCAGCCTTCTTTTGGCTAAGGTAAACAAGCCAAGCTCCCTGAGTCTCCTTTCATAAGACAGGTTTTCCATTCCTCGGATCATCCTAGTGGCCCTTCTTTGTACCTGTTCCAGTTTGACTTCATCCTTCTTAAACATGGGAGACCAGAACTGCACACAGTATTCCAAATGAGGTCTCACCAATGCCTTGTATAACGGCACTAACGCCTCCTTATCTCTACTGGAAATACCTTGCCTAATGCATTCCAAGACCATATTAGCCTTTTTCACGGCCATGTCACATTGGAGGCTTATAGTCATCCTGTGATCAACCAGGACTCCTAGGTCCTTCTCCTCTACTGTCACTGCCAACTGATGTGTCTCCAGCTTATAACTAAAATTCTTGCTATTAATCCCTAAATGCATAACCTTACACTTCTCACTATTAAATTTAATCCTATTGATATTACTCCAATTTACAAGATCTAGATCTTCCTGTATGATATCCCGATCCTTTACTCAATTGGCAATACCTCCCAACTTTGTCATCCTCAAATTTTATTAGCACACTCCCACTTTTGGTGCCGAGGTCAGTAATTAAAAAATTAAATAAGATTGGTCCCAAAACTGATCCCTGAGGAACTCTGCTAGTAACCTTCCTCCGACCTGACAGTTCACCTTCGACTTCCTGCTGTTTAGACAGTGGTGAAAGCTGAATTAAGCTATTTCTACTTCAGCTGCACAATTGACATAGCTGCAGCTGCGTGGCTTAATTTGACTTAGCCCTACTATGCAGACATACCCGGGGGCTATGTCTACACTGCAGGCTTTTTGCGCAAGAGTTCTTGCACCACACTGCCATGTGCTTTTGCACAAGAGCATCCATGGCACTGTGGATGCTCTCTTGTGCAAGAAACCCCTGTTCCTGTCCACACTAGCCTTTTTGCACAAGAGCTCTTGTGTGAAAGGCTTCTAATCTTCCCTGGGGATGCTCAATGACTGCTCAGCCCCAGGCCTCTCCTCATCTTCACCCTTTCCTGCAAGCCCCCACCCTGTCCCCCCTCTTCCTGCTCTCACCAGACAGTTTGTCGCCTGAGCCTCTGCAGGCACAGCTGCTTGCAGCTCCTAGTGGCTGCAGTTTGCTGTTCCTAGCCAATGGGAGCTGCGGGAATTGGTGGCCCAGCCTGCACCACTTCCTCTAGCTCCCACTGGCTGGGAATGGAGAACCATGGCCAGTGGGAGCTATGGGACTCCAGGTCTGTGGTAAGGATGTTAAATTTAGATTAATCAACTAATTGAGTAGTGGATATTGTTTACATCAGCTATTCGATTAGTTGATAAGGGCGCCTCCACTTTTGAAGTGTAGCAAGCGCCCTGACAGCTCTTGCTACATTTCAAAGGCAGAAGCGCCCCAGGGAGCACAGCCAGCAGGGGACTCAAGCAGTCCCCCGCTGCCCCCATGCTCCCTGCTTTTGAAATGTACAAGAGCCCCAAAATGTACAAGTCCCGGCTGCACTCCTGCCCCTTCTCCCCAGAAGATACTGCTGGGGGGTACTGGCTTTTAAGCCAGCACTCCCCAGCACCAGATCCTGCTCCCGCCCCTTGCTGCCTCTCTCTAATAGAGGCAGCAAGGGAGGGGAAGCGACTAGTCGCTTACATCCCTAGTCTGTGGATACTCAAGTAAACAAACCATCTCAAGACCTACCAGTTGCTAACTCTGATGAATTGCATGTGGTCAGCATGCGCTGGAGGTTCCCCACCCCTAGCCTAAGCCCTGAGAAGGGGATAAGAGTTGTTTAGAGTCCCAAGTGAAGGGCAGAGAAGAAATCTTGGGTGCACTGCTCTATATTAGCACAGAGACACGGACTTAGCCCTAGCCCAGAAGGGGCTGAAGGCTGAGCCCACAGGAAAGACTAAAGATATTGCTGAGGACACAGAAACAGGCACTGTTGGATCTTCTACTTTGAAAAGGGTTCCTCTGCTCATGCATTAGACTGTGTGTGACTTAAATGGAGAGCTGAGACACTCAAGATCCACTTGATGAGGGCAACAGCCAACGTGGGACACCACAGGAAGGGAGATGCTGCTAGCACCCAGCTGACAGGAGGCACTCAGGAGAGATGAATGAGTCCTGTCACCTTTTGATACTCTGCTTCCGCTTCCAGCAGCAATGCAAAAATAAGTATAATATGAAAATTCAAGCATACAGTATGTTTAGAGCAGAGGCCACCAAACTGTGGAGTGTACATCCCTATGGGTATGTCTACACTGCCACCCTAGTTCGAACTAGGGTGGCTAATGTAGTCATTCGAACTTGCAAATGAAGCCCAGGATTTAAATATCCCGGGCTTTATTTGCATGTTCCTGGGCACGCCATTTTTAAATGCCCCGTAGTTCAAACTACCTGCCCGCAGCTACACGCGGCACGGACTAGGTAGTTTGAATTAAAGCTCCTAATTTGAACTACTGTTACTCATTGTAGTTTAAACTAGGGTGGCAGTGTAGACATACTCTAAGAGGGGGTGCAGAGGAACATTTGGGGGGCATGGCAGGCCAGGCCAGGCCAGCCCTCATGGGAGAGCAAGGAGGGAGTGCCTCCCTGTCTCCAGCTTCACTCTGGTCCTATCCCCCACCATATTCCCAGTCCCAGACTGGCACTACCTCCAGCCTTGGCATAGCTCTGCTCCTGGTCCCATCCCCAGCCTCAGCCACTGGCCACAGATCCATTCCAAGCTTGGCACTGAGGCTGCAGGAGAGAGGGGAAAGCTGGGGGCAGAGCTGTTCCTACCTTTAAGCTTGGCTGCTAGCCACCACAGCAGTTCAGCTGTAGCTCTGTTTTTGCCCCCCAGCTTCAGCCTCACTCACAAACTCACCCCTAGCTGCTGCCCCAGCCTCAGGCCCCCTTCCCTGCCCCAACTCCAGGGAGATGAAGGGTGTGGACATAGGTAAGAGGGCACACAACCCTAATTGGGGACTGCTGTTGTAGAATGAGGATTTGCCTGGTTAGCTGATTACTCTGCTTAATTCAGTACTCTGCTTCCAGTTGTGGACATAGCTATCCAGGTGAATATATACCTCTGTTGAATCTGTTCTATCTCTCGCATGCACCCAGACATTGTTTGGTTTCACCCTAAACTGGACAGACTTCTCAGGAATCTAAAATGTTGTTTAATAACCTGTGCCTTTTCCCCGAATGCATTTTCCTATTTATATGTCTTTTAAAATGCAAAGGAGAAGCTGAAACTATGTAAAGTAAATTGGGAGTAAAATGTATCCAAGCTATATTATTTACTGTCATGTTGCCAGTCACCCCATGTGTTTAAGTTCATTTGGAGTTTCCTACAAATCCCCTTATTTTCATGAATAAAAACCACTTTGTCATAAACAATTCACTCACTGGCTGTCTACTTTCCTCCACAAATCATTAATGTGTCAACATAACATTGGACCCAGTACTGATCCCTGGATTATTCTATTTACTTTGAGGAACAGTCTCTCTCTTAACTTCTTAATCTGTGCCAAGATACTGCTCCTTGACCTCTGGTTATGTATATTCCACTTAACATTTGGCTTGTGGACGTCCCATACAGTATTTATACATTCTATTGAAACTTTTAATAGTTACTTTCTGAAGGGCCTTTTTGAATAGCTGTGTACATTGTATCTACCAGGTTGCCTTTTTTCTGCCCTAAACTTCAACTGATGCTGTTCAGTTCAGGCACGGATAAGATGATAGCTGTCAATGGGCTGAACCCATGATTTAAAAGGACAGAGGATCTGCTAGCTCCTTTCCAGACCAAGAACTGCTGCACCATGCTCTTCCCCCAAGAGCTCTGAGCAGGTGGAATGAGCAGCCACAATGCACCCGAAATAAAAACTAATTATAAAGTTTCAAAAAGTGAGCTATAATTATAGAGGCAGTACATTATAAATGCTCTTGCCCGGTATTGTGATGGATGAGTCTGTCTTGGTGATGAAAGATGTCCTTCATGAGCTCGAATTAGGGGGAAAGAGTCACTTTTGGCCAATGGGTGAATGCAATATCTTTTTTTTTTTTTTAAATCATCACCTCCATCAAAGGGAATCCTGACTGACAGAAACAAGAGGACGAAAAGGGAGAACTTTGAAAGCTTCTGCTACTGGAACAGGATAGCCTACTTTCAGGGACTCCGAATCTCTCACATGCCTCACTAGTGTCATTTCCAAGTTTGTCTCACAGGAGTGGTATGATGGGGCTTATTAAACATCTGGGGCCTATGACTAGACAGCCAAGCTGCTACAGAGAAGAAAGTTCTATTGTGTGTTTTTGGTGACTGACTACTAGACTGTTTACTGTGCATGACATACCTGATTTTGCATATATTACTAACACTTAGCTGCATAACTCATCTGGCCCTTAATTGATTCAGCTTGCTCTAACCAGATACTTAGTCCAACAGCCAGCTCATCCAGCTGTGCACTTTGCACCTGAGCACAGGTGTAGGAGATGCTTTTTATCAAGAATAAATTAATATGAACATCTAATATAAAATGTGATTCCTGTGACTAAATGTATTTGGGCAACTTTGATACTGTACAGACCATCCTACTGCTTGTTACAATAGTTATTTGTTAACACTTCCAAAGAACTCTTAACAGGTTCAACAGGACCAATTCTTCCTTTAAAAACCTAAAATCTGAACTCATTTTAGTATCTGTGGATTTTGGATTTGAGTCTTTGGATCTGAATTCTCCATTACAGGTCAGAAGGCTTAACTTAGAAGGATCTAATTTCTGGTTCAGAAAGCCCCCAAATATGGCTAAATTGCAGAATTTCTAGCTCCTTGGCTGAGATTTCACAAGAACAGTTATGAGACTTTGGCACATTCTATTCCTCAGACATATTCCTGTTTCAAACTCAAACCCAATATTGTAGCCTAATTTCACCTTGCAAACATGATTTTTTTTTTGTATGTGGGCTGAACTTAGAAACAGCCAACTTTCCACAAACTAAAGTGAGGGGGAAAAGAGCTAATCGGCTACATATGCACCAAGACTGAGAAAAGGGGTAGAGCCCTGTATGGATACATTTGTATACGCATCTGCATATGTATCTGGGAAAAATGAGCTGCAGATAGCCGCATCTGTGGATGTGAATGTGGCTACCAGGGGATACAATGCAAATATCTGTAAATATATATATATATAAAACATTTGTATTCACCTCCACATCCATATCAGCAAAATTGAGCTGCAGATAAGGATACCCACAGATATAAAGCAGATATCTGCAGATTTGCAGGGCTCTAGAAAGGGGGTGGGGAGGGATATGGGAATAGCAGGAGGGGGAGTGTTTATGCTAGAGGATGATAAGAGATGACACAAGAGAGGGTGTCACTTCTGGTTATTCTTTGGTACAGGAGTAAGTAGTTGCTCATCTGTTACTTTGGATTTTGACTGTGTGGATTCACAGAGAGGATAGTAAAAAACCTTTTTATTTATCACATATATATATGTAACTGCATATACTACATTATTAACCAGCTGCATAGAATTGAGCTCCCTAGCCATGCAGTAGCAAAGCACAGGGCCTAATCCAAAACACAATGATGCCAATGGGAGCCTGCCCATTGACTTAGGTGGACATTGGACTGTGCCCCCACAGTATATATATTGTTTTTCTTATCTTTGCATAATCAGTGTTGGAGCAATACCTTTGTTGCCCACTATAGCATCTGGCCCACAACACAACACTGCAGTCAAACACCCAGCATTGTCCGAGCTATTCAATTGGATAACAAATTATACTTACACATACTGATAAGATACCTGTTACAATCTGTCGTGTAATTTTTCTGTTCAGTGGGCCTACTCATCTTTCTATTAAATATGTCCACAGGACTTAGGCCTCTTTCTATAATGTCAAAATAATAAATTGCTAATTGTGTTGCTGAAACATAAGCAACCCTGTGAAGCAGCTCAGCAATTTATGGATAAAGAGTGTGTATTATTATTAGAGTCTGAAATTATTCAAGGTTTCTATTTTGTAATCCTATACACATGAAGGTGAAAGAGGAACACAAACAGTGAACATTTTATTTCAAAATGACATTCTTTTATAAGCATATCTTATTTACTAAAATAAATGGGTAATGCTGTTATCAAGAAACCATTGCGATATGACCATGGTCAGAATTACATTCTTACCATTGGATCATAATTCCTTTTCTTTCTGTTCCCTAGAAGTTCGAGTTCTAACTTCTACAATTATATTTATCTGCAGTACCAAATTATACAGTGAAACCCGAATCTGGAGTGCTGGTTAGATGTTATAATTCCCCACAGACATAACAAAAATATGTTTTAAACCTATCCATTGAATAAAACAGATGCCTTTTACTGTGACCATTTGTAACAAGTGGATGTGAAATAAAATTATTAAATATTTTACACACATAGTTATGTTGCCCAATTATAATCTGATCATTAAATGATTTGGACACTTTTACTATCCCAGAACTATCTTCTGGGTTTTTTTTTTAATTCCTGAAGCAGACACAAAACCTGACACATTTAAATAATATGTACCAATTTTTGTTAAAATGGCAGATCAGACAAATAACGCAAGAAAATTTTGTGACTATATTGTTATGATTAAAAGAGAACTTGGGGGAAATGGTGTTTGGGAAGAATGAAAATGAAATAATCTAATGACGTATAAATAATAACTTTATGCTTTCTCAGTATTCAATGCCTAAAAAAAGGAAGGTTCTGGTGAACCTATATGGTAATGATTATATGCAGAGCACCATTACTCTTAACTACAAAGAGGATTTTTTCTTTTTTTGGCGACAGTAAAAGGAAAGTGGGTAGATAAAACAAACTCTTTAATTCATATGTCCTTACTCATAGGTTTCCCGTCAACCATGGCTTCTTCTTCATTTAGAATCAATACTAAGTAAAGAAAGTATAAATATATAAATTGAAAAACACTTTCTGTGGGTGCACTGGTAGCCAAAGTAAATTGTCTGAGGTTTGGAGAGACCATGCATTTGTTCTGTACTTGCTCTAAAACTCACAAGTGATGAAGAAACATTTTGTTTAAATCCCTAAAATGAAATCTCTAAAGACTGCTTAAAGTATTGGATGTGTGTATAAAACACAGCAGAATAACTGAATGAGGACAAAATGCTCAGTGAATGCCTTGCCTTTTATTTGTGCTCTTTTACCATTTTCTCTGGAGAAGGCTATATTCTAGAAGTTCAGGGTCGATGGTTCTGTTCTTATTCTGCTACCAGCTCTTATATAGTCAATGCCAAGGGAAAGTATGTCATTCTGTAGGCAACAAAAATAGAGGCCCCTGATCCAAGAATATATGGAAGGTTCAATACATGCCCCTAATCATGCATCAAACTACTTCAGCAGATGCTTAACTTTAATCATGTGAATAATCCCTTTGAAGTCAAAAGAGCTACTTGTGCATAGAACAAAACACATGCTTAAAAGTTTGGCTGGACAGGGACCTAAATTAAGACTATCATTTTATTGTCAAAAAGTGATTTCTTTGCCATTAGACATGTTACTACATTTTTGTCTGCATCACTTTCCCTTTTGTAAAATGTGTACACTTACTTAATAATCATTAATTCTGACTTTCTTATAGGATAAAGTGTTCTGAGAACTTCTGAGAGAAGTGAATTAGAAGCACAGCCAACACACTTATTTCTTGTAAATCCTTTTCCTAACTAGACAGCCCTCAAATAGTAATGTTAACTGGATGATGTAAAAAATGTTGCCATTGATGATTTAGTTCTCATTTCAAAAGCAGAGGTTTTATAGGACTCTGATTAGCAGTAGCAGCCCTAAATAAATATCAAAGTTTACTTAGCGGGAAAACATATTTGGAGGGGACCAGCTCTGTCTTAGGATTTGAAGCAAGGTAAATATAAAAACTAGGAAGGTATGAAATGTACCCACAGGTGGAGATGGAAGTCACTCTCATGCAGCAACCCACACAATCCCTGTGTTTGTCTGAAATTCCATGGTACTGAAGCTCTACTTTTGAGTTCATGGGCCTTGCGCGGTCACTCTGAACCAGAGTGAATTCCATCCATGCAAAGCAAAATAAGCCTTGGTGTCAAAGGGTGGCTTTAAATGAAGTGGATCCTGCTCCCCTGTGCCAACACAAATGCACCTCAGATAGGGTAGCATGTGGGTCTAATTAATGAGAAGAAAACAGCTGTCACTGAGCAAGAGATCCCCGGTGGGAGTTCCTGGAAATAGCCGGAGCCAGGAAACTATCAGATAGGCAGAGGAACCTGGGAAAGGTTCTACCTAGAAGGGCTGGGGTGGCAGTTTTAATAAAAGAACAGACAGGGCTCAAAGGAAATCTTGTACAAGATTGAAGATGCCAGAGATGGGGCATAAGATGTATTATTGACCAGGGTCCTCGGACTCTCGTGGATTACATGTGCTTTGTGTGAGAGAAAAGAATTGTTTGGGTGTTTTTGAGCACTATTTGCACTATGTTGGATAATAAGCTGGGCCTGGATAGGAGTAATAATGGACTTGTGGTAGAGTCTTTAAGGACCTTGAGAGAGAAGGACCCTGAGACAGTAATCCCAGCATTATTACATCCAAACTACTCAGAGGTAAGGGGGAATCATGATACTTGCTCATCTCATTTTAGCACAATTATTTATTCTTCACAAAGCACCTAATCCTGTGAGGTATCTTCTGCTAGCTGCTGAGTAGACTCAACTTGGTACCTTAGGTAAAAGTGATCATGACTTGATCACATTTGTAATATGCCAATGAATAAAGTCCTGATTACATAATCAATCTCTCTCTCTCTCTCTCTCTCTCTCTCTGTACATATATATAAACAAATGGCTGAAAGGGGAAGTAGATAGTAATGAGAATAAACCAGAAGCTACTAATTGTAGAAAATTGATAAGAGAAGCAAAGAGAAAGATATAGTCAGTAAAGTTAAGGACAATCAAAAGGAGTTTTTAAACTCTATTAGGAGCAAAATGAATCCTGATGATGGTGCTTATCCACTGCTAGATGGAAATGGTTAGAATTATCAATAAGGCAGAGCATGCAGTATTCAACATGCATTTGGGAAAAAACATGATGCAGTCACGTCATATTATAAGACTCTTTCCAGTCCATTGTATTTCAGGGGGATGTTAAACTGAAACTACTGAAGTTAGACATTTTTATATTTTCAGGTCTGGCTAAATTGCATCCAACTGTTTTAAAAGAGTTAAGGTAGACATGAACAATATTATCCTATTTTCAATAAGTCTTGAATATGGGGTAAGCTCTTAACAACTGGAAAAAAAACTAATGTTGTGCCAATATTTTAAAAGGATAATCAGGATGACCTGGGTAATTATAGGCTTGCCAGCCTTGGACTTCTTCTATTGGTACCACATGACATTTTAATTTTAAAAAAATAGAAAAATAAACAATTAAAATGTTGCACATTAAATAAATTAAACTGGCTAACTGAAACATCTCAAAATAATTGTAAACAAGGAGCATCATTGAGCAGATGTGTTTTTAGTGGGTCCTGCAGGGATCTGTTCTTGTCCCTATACTGTTTATCATATATTTTGTTACCCATGACCTCGGAGAAAACAAAATGATCACAGAAAAAAAAATTGCAGAAAATGGTCAATAGTAAATAAGGAAAATGCCAGGTCACCAATACAGACCAATATAAAACATTCAGCAAGCTGAGTGCAAACAAACAATACGCATTTTAATACACCTAGAGAGAACGAATACAGGACCTACTTACATGATGGGGCTTCTATCCTACTTCTATCATGAGAAGCTATGACTCTGAAAAAGATCCAAGTGGCTAGTCAGCTAAATGTGAGCTATCAATGTGTAAGGGGACTGTTACCCCTTACTAAAACTCTGTGGGAGTTTTTTGGTTTACCAGCTTCAGAAGGGGAAGGGTTCATGAGACTGATAGACCCCAGAGACAATGGAAAGCAGTCAACACTCCAGCTCAGCCTGACTGACAGGTTGTAAGTGGGGATTGTTCTGGCTCTGTCTCTGAACAAACAAGCTGTGTGCAGAAGAGGTCCTGCAAAGACAGAGAGCTGAGAGGAGTACAAGAAGAAGTCCTGCAGCGACAGAACCAGACACAGACAGGCCAAGCAGTGCAGACCCTGTGTTGAGCAGCAGACTGGCAGTGCTCAGAAAGCCAAAAGGAACAGAGAGGCAACACAAGGAGCTGGAACTGGCCAAGCAGCACAGCCTGCAGCTGGATGTGGTGAGCTACTGGGACCTGCAAAGTGTGGGGAAAGGCTCTGGACTGGGAGAGGGGTCTGGCCACTTAGAGACTGAGGCTGTGTGGTCACTGCCAGTGCAAGCGTGTCCAGCCTGCAGCCCCTTGCAGCACATCCAGGGCTTCTAAGGAAGAGACTGTGAACTGTCCTTACACTCTGCAGATTGCTGTTTTGATGTCCCTGTGCTACAGAGCAGGGCTGTGTGTTCTCATTTAACCATTCTCATTGTTTCTTATTCTATTCTCTTTAATCAGTTGATGTTTAATAAATTGTATTTGCTTTGAACCTTATGAAGTGATCACTGGGCCAAGAAGGCCTGCAGTGTAAAGAGAGCACCTCGGAGTGGGGACACCCTAACTCCTGCCCCTAGTGACTACAAGGACAGGGATTAAGCCCCAGGAAACCTGGGCCCAGCCTTGTTGGGGTTTCAAGGGCTCTGCTACTCAGGAGAGTGGAGGGGGAGCCCTCAGGATCAGGGAGCCGTGGGGTAAAGGAAGTGGGAGCGGGGACTCAGATCCTTTCGCTGGTTCATTTCACCGGGGTGTATAGAAGCCAGGAAAGTTCCCCACAAGAGCGGGACCATTCCCCCGCTTACAAATGCAATATTGTGGCCATGGGGGAATCTCAAGTAACAACCGTGAGGTATTTTACTTCCACATTTGGCACCGGCATGACCATTGCTGGAATATTATAGCTAGTTCAGCTGTTCACAATTCAAGAAGGATGTTGATACATTGCAGAGGGATCAGAGAAGACTCACAAGAATGATTATTGGATTAGAAAACCTGCCTTCCAGTGACAGCCTCAAAGAGTTCAATCTATTTTAGCTTAACAAAGAGAAGGTTAAGACTTAATTATAGCCTGTAAGTATCTACATGGGGAATAAATATTTAATAAAGGGCTCTTCGATCTAGCAAAGAAAGGAATAACAGGATCCAATGGCTAGAAGGTGAAGCTAGATTAATTCAAACTGGACATAAGGCATCCATTTTTAACAGGGAGGGTAATTAACAGTGGAACAATTTAACAAAAGTAGTGGAGGATTCTCTATCACTGGCAATTTTAAAATCTAGATTGGATTTTTTTTAAAAGGGCTGATTCAGGAATTTATTTCAGAGAAGTTCTATGGTCTCTGCATATTGGAGGTCAGACTACATCACAGTGGTCCCTTCTAGCCTTGAAATCTATGAAATTTGTTGTGACTTCAGTCAATGAAAGCTTTTAGGAGATGACCACCACTTTGGAAATTCAAAATGCCCAAATTACTTTATTATTGCAGAATGAGATCAAATATCATTGTTTTGATAAGGTAGTCAATTTCTTTGTATCACTTAAGAAGAAAATGAACTGAGCCTTCAAACTAATGATAAACAATGAGAATGAATCACAAACTTTACTGGTGGGGCTCAAATGGAAGTGAATTTAAGATTGAGGAATTTTAAAATTTTATGCTAAATTAACTGGATGCTAACCCACATGTTTAGATGTGGTTCACTTGAAAATTACTATCACTGGGGATGTGGAAGGTCAAATGATGATACAACCCACATGATCTGGTTTTGTCCAAACATGACAAAATTCAGGAAGGAAGTGGTAACCATAAGTGGGAATATCTGGAATTACAGGCTACCATCAGAGGGGCAGATTTGTTTGGTGTTTGTCACAGAGTTCATTTATATAGCAAAATAAATTAATTAAATTAAAAATCATAGGATGGAGGCTGATCACTCTTTATTGCCCCAACAGTTTAATACTATTGAACTACAGAAGCACTAAGATTCCCAACTATATAAATGCTGCACTGTGAAAATGGGCAAGAAACACTTCTTTATGAACAGTCAATACAGAAATAGGCAGCTAAATGTGAGAGGGTTTGGAAGTAGTTTTATTCATTAATAAATATGAGGTATCTAATGGGAAAGCTGGAGGAGAAAGGATAGCTTTGCCTCCCCAAAAACCCAACAGAAATGTTCATTATTTGTTTAATCGTTGGTATTGGATAGAAAATGGGACCTATTCTGTGCAACTACATCATCCAGCATGGTGACATAAGGGTACGGTGAGATGTTAAATGTAGCACTTTCATTAAGATGATCCTCTTAACAATTTATTTGGAATTTATTTGCCCCTGCCTCTGCCAAACACTTAAGCATGTGAATAATTTTAAGTGTGTGCTTGTATTTTCATTGAAACCAATGGGACTTAAGAAGGTGCTTTCCAGAGTATAGCTCTGTCTCAATGTGGACTGTTCCTTTATGGGAGCTGGGCTTAGTCCCATTTATAACGCAGACACCCTGTAGAGCAAGGGTGGGCAAAAGGGCTTCTGCGAGCCGGATCTGGCCTGCCAAGTGGGGGAAGTCCTGCCACTCACCCAGCCAGGCCAATCAGGGCCTAGGGAGGCAGCAAATCTCTTCCCATCGCCAGAGGCACAAGCACCTAGAGGGAACCGCCTACTGTTCAGAACAGCTGGCGGTTCTCTCGGGGGGGCAGAAGCTCCCCACCAATCAGGGTCTGTGGGTGGTGAAACACAGAAGTGTCCTGGCCCTGCCCCCTTCTGGGGCAGCCCAGAGCCATTTGAAAAATTTCTGAAGTGGCCCCTGGTCAGAAATTATTGCCCACCCCTGCTATAGACCATCTTCTCCCCGGACACAGGCCAGTAAGCAGTACATTTGAAGAGGGAGACTTACAGAGAGCAAGTAGGTTTATGCAGGTGACTGAGAGCCAGGGGAAGGGACCAGAGGGAGTTTTCTACAAGGAGTGGCAGAAGCCTCAAAACCTTGAAGAAAACCAAGCAGCAGAACCTGGGCTTTAGGAAAGAACTGTTGCTGAAGAAATTATAGTGTCAGGGAAAGATTTGTTTTGAGTTAAGTTGACCCTCAAACTATGACACTGTCTTGTCTATACTACTTGGTAAATCAACTTAAGTTATACTAATCCAGTTACCTGACTAGCGTAACTGAAATCAATGTAGCTTAGGTCAACTTACTGCAGTGTCTAGAATGCACTGAGTCAATGAGAGGTGCCCTCCTCTGGACTTACCTTACTCTTCTAAGGCAGCTGGAGTACTGGAGTTGATGAGCGAGTAATCTGCCTTCAACTTAGTGGGCCTTTACCAGGCTAACTAAATCAACATCACTACATCATTTGCACCAGTCTCAATCTACCAGCAAATGTAGGCATGGCCCAAACTGCAAGGAATGGGTATGTGATTTACAATAGTCTGGGGGAGAGTTTTTGAGACGCCCTAAAAAGGGAAACTGAGGTAACAGCAAGGTAAAGGCTAGATAAGAAAAAACAACAATCTCAAATAAGATATATTGGAAAAGAAAATATACAGAAAATAGCAACAATTTGAGGAGAAATTTAAAAGATTGGAAACACTCATCTTTGAAAAAAGACAACTAAGGGAATTTTATGCATAAAATCTATAAAATCATGAATAGGGTGGAGAAAGTAGGAAGTGTTTTTACCCCTTCACATAACGCAAGACCCAAGGATCATCCAATTCAATTAATAGGAAGCAGGTTTAAAAATAAACCAAAAATAGTACTTCTTCTCGCAACATGTAGTCAACCTGTGGAACTCATTGCCAGGGAATGTTAAGAAGACCACAGAAGAATTAGATAATTTCACAAAAGATAAGTCCATCAAATGCTACTTCCTAAGATGGTGAGGGGCACAACCCCATGCTCTAGGTGTCCCTAAGCCAATGACTGTCAGATGCTGGGACTGGACAACAGGGAATAGATCACCTGATAATTACTTTGCTCTATTCGTTCCTTTTGAGGCATCTAGAATTGACCCTTTTTCCTCAACAAATTGCATAGCTTATTTCAAGGTTATTTTGAAATAAGTTATTTCAAAATTTGGAAATAAAGCGCTATTTCAACAAATCTCTTAAACATCATGTAACGAGGGTTACAGGGATGCCAGAATAGTGCACTTGTTATTTCAGGATATCCCAAAATAGCTCTGCTGTGTAGAGTAGCCACAGTGTGCAGGCATCTTTTTGTCCTAAAGAAGTACTCTGTACATGTGATAGGTACATGTGATAGGCCAAATTCTGTTTTCATTTATAATGCACTGGTGTAGTAAAGGAGAATTTCCCCATCTGCCTTTTTTACCCAAAGTTCTAGCACAACAAAATCGGTTTGGCTTTTCTATAACTTTTCAAGCATTTGAGTATTCAGAAAATACCACAGACACCCCAGTGCATTTGTGTAGTTTGGATGTGTATGAGTATCATATACCATTTGTATTTGAGGAAGTTAGGAGCGAAGGGAAACCACTATGTTAACCAAGAAAGTCACCAAGAGGATAGTGTCCTTTGCTCATGCCCAGCACTAATACTCATTTGAAAGCATTTAGAAGAATTTACTTCCTCATTGGGAACTTTATTTTAGCATTTGAAATATTGAAGATAGCATAATTGGATTTTAACTATCTGATTCACATTTATTTCAGGGGATTGAGTCAAAACAAATACAAGTGTGCCTACTACTTTTGAAACCAGCTGCACACCCCCACACTCTTCGCGACTAACCACTTACAGCATTCAACTTATTTCTGAAATAGTTAACCACATTGCATATCTATCTAAGACTATCTCTCATACTTCCAGGCTCAGCTGGGGGATCATCCCAACATTGTGCTATTACTGAGTCACATTATATAATGGTCACGGAAAACATTTTCTAATAGCTACTTCATGTTCCTTGTTTTCATTTAAAATTATGGCTTCTTCACACATCAATTGACCCACAGGATTTCATTTTTGGACCACTTTTCTGAGCTACTGAAAATGATGAATTCTTGGAGAATGCAATCTGAGCGTCATTTAAGCCCACATACTAAAGATTTATCCAAAGCCATGGCCAAGAAGCCAAAACCAATCCCATACCACTTCCGAGGTCTAAGCTGCATAACAAATGGGTCTGTACCCTCCCATCAGAAAATTAAGGGGTTTGGCCTCATGCCTGCTGTACTTTCAAAGATTGATATCCATGTCTTGAATTTTGCCAGGCACTATGTAATCATGGTCCTGTGTCATTTGTAACTGCTCGAGCTCTTGTATTCCATAATTTTCATTTCTAGATTGTTGTGATCTGATGGAATGAAGACATGTAAGCCATTCAAACAGCATTTGCAGCTAGTGACATAGAGTTTGTATTATCTGCTTAATGTTGCTCTTCATCTTTTTGGTTATTTGGATTTCTGCAGTCATTCAAAATGATACCTATGGTGCATGTCACATCAGCACTTTGCTTTTGTCTCCCACCATAGCAGCCACAAGAAGTGAACCTCACATTTCTTACAAAACACTCATCCTTTCTGCAGCTCTAAGCCCCGTCGAACTCCACTCCTCCTGTGCCCAACACCTTCATCTACACCACCTAGTCTGATCACCCAGACGCCTTGCACCCCCTGCTCTCGAGTCTTACTGAGCATACTCTGAGTTGGTCGACCCGAGTGGAGACAGTTTATGAGCATGTGGCTGGTACTTGTGTTCCCGCTGTCTCCAGAACTGGTATAACACCCCTCTCCCGCCATTATCCCTGTCCTGATTGATTTTTCAATTGCCCCTTATTGCCTATCAAGTGACAGTGGTTAAAGAGTCATTGTGTTAGCTTACAAATAGTTGTTAAGGTTTTTAACTGTTCTCTTGTATAAAATAGTGTAAATAGTTAGCTTTATGAACAACATTAGTATCAATTCAACTGTTCCTAACCCCTGGGCAGTTATTGAGAATTATTATGATTTAGAAAAGCCTCAGAGAATTGTTTTATATTGTCTGGTAATTTGCTTATTTTTTATTCTGATGATTATCTGGCGCCCGTGCATGTGACTGAGTTCCCAGTCATTAGGTGTCAGAGTCATCATTAAAATAAAATCAGTTTTTCTTTTTACAACCGCAAGTTGTGGTCTCACTCTTTCTGGCATCCCTTTCGAACTTCGTGTATTGCGGGCATTGACAGATTTATGGGCTGATCAGAAGTCAGTGTCAACTGCTCAATAGCAAATGAGCTGATCACAGATTGGTGATAGACCACTAAGGGCTATGAAAGTGAATTCAGTCATCTTATGTTTGACATGATAAAGAAAGGGGAGCCAATAGAAGGATCTTCCTATGAGTCTGATGCGATTGAAGACAGGAGGGACAAGAGGAGTGATGTATCAGCATTGCTATCTGTAGCTATCTGCTAGTTGTGAGTGGTGAAAGTTTTGCTTTGGTTAGAGACACCCTCACACTCCTTCCCTTCCCTTTCAGAGTCATGCTATTCTTGCAAGGAGGGAACACGTAATACATTTGGGTATGTCTACACTAGCTACCCTAGTTTGAACTAGGGTGGCTAATGTAGTCATTCAAACTTGCAAATGAAGCCAGGGATTAAAATATCCCGGGCTTTATTTGCATGTTCCCAGGCGCCACCATTTTTAAATGCCCGGTAGTTCGAACTCCCTGCCCGCGGCAACACGCGGCACGGGCTAGGTAGTTCTAACTAAGGCCCCTAATTCAGACTACTGTTACTCCTCATGAGGAGTATTTAAAAACTGGGAGTAACTGGGAGTTTTTAAATACTCCTCATGAGGAGTAACAGTAGTCTGAATTAGGGGCTTTAGTTAGAACTACCTAGCCCGTGCCGCATGTTGCCGCGGGCAGGGAGTTCGAACTACTGGGCATTTAAAAATGGCGGCGCCTGGGAACATGCAAATAAAGCCCGGGATATTTTAATCCCTGGCTTCATTTGCAAGTTTGAATGACTACATTAGCCACCCTAGTTCGAACTAGGGTGGCTAGTGTAGACATACCATACGTTATTATGGTTCTGGCCAGCAACTCTATAGGTGAGGAATGGCATTCCTTGTGCAGCCTTAAGACCCCGATCCTCCTGTATTCCTGTGAAGGGGCTGGTCTAAGGGAACTTTAAACAAAAACTCTTAACTAGGTGTTTCCAGTTCAGGCTCTCACTTTTCACAGCATGGGGGCATGCATGGGGCAGGTTTTATCTTTTTCACTAGCCTTTGAAGGTTGAAATTAGCCACCTAAAGTTCTGCATTGTTCTGCAGCTTTCTCCATTCCAGGGGCCATAGATGCAGGAATTAGGGATATCAGGGTGCTCCAGCATCCTTGGGCTCCTTGCCTAGCATCTGGTGTCCCTGCTGCTGCCTGGAGCACTAGGTTTTTGGCTGCTGACCCAGTGCACTGGGTTGTTGGCTGCTGTCCTGCATGCTGGAGGTTCTCCTACCAGCCCTACATACTGGGGTCCCAGTTAAAGCTCCATGCACCAGGGGCAGCAGAGCCACCAGTGCATGGAGCAGCAGCCAAGAATCCAGTGCCCAAGATCCCAGCTACTTTGCTCTCAGCCTCAGCTGGGGGTGGGGGCTGTCAGGAGCAAGGGGGTGCAGCAGCCCCACTTCTAAAAATGTTCCCACACCCATTGCCAGGGGCTGGAGAATATTGGGAGTGACCTGCCTTTGTTCAGATGCAACATGTCTTTTCTGAGAGATCTGTACTGATGGGCTCTGAAGGAAGCTGGTTTTCCTTTTCCAGGGATGGTGACAAAGTTATGGAAAGAACCTCAGGACTTCAGCAGGGATGTAGAATTCCCTGCTGGAGTAAACAGACAATTGTCTTCTCCAATATCCATTCAGGTTCGTTAGTTTAGATTCTAACGATATCACAGGCCGTCTTCTAGACTGCAGTCGCTCTGGTCATATGGCCCCACATCTGTGTGCAGGATAAAATGCTTGGATAGTCCAATATGTTTGCATTACAAGTCACTGAAAAAATCCAGCCAAGACTGCAACGGCCTTTGTTTTCAGGGCATGAAAACCCACTTATGGCCTGGAAATGTAGATATTTGGTTCACATACAAATTAAACTGAATATTACCTAAAAGGAATCAGTCTAAAGCTTCATTTTACACCTTTGTTAAAGCAGATTTCTCCCTTTTGCACATGGGCAGTTTTTCTTACAGCCTGTGATGTCAGCCTCATAGGAAGGACCACTTTTCAATTAACAATATCAGTAGCATGCACTATGACTGCCATCTCCTGGATTAGGACTACCACTGCTAAGATATAACTGCAAGTTCCTTTTTCTTAGAAATTTGACTTTTCAAATAGCTTGTGTTTTCCAGGGGCTTTGAGAATACTGGGGCTTTGAGAATACTGGGCCCTAGTTAGGGAAGAGTCTAGTGCTCTGTCTTTTTCATGTGTAAAGACTCAGTAAAAGGCTGATCTTCAATGCCAGACTGAGCATTAAGGGTGTGTAGCAATAAGAATGTTGTTCTGATTATTATTTCCTTCTGACTGGCTCAGAGCTTGCCTCACCCGGACTGAGGAATGTGGAAGGTGTGGTCCTCGTACTGATGGATTCAGGTGGGTCCCAGAACTCTGTGACATATGTCTCAGGTGCCTATCACTATGAATCCAAGTGCCTTGACCTGATGAAAAGCTTTGTGTAGTTCAGAAGCTTCTCTTTTTCATCAACAAAAATTGGTCCAATGAAAGATCACAGAAATATAATCACAGATTAGGCTTGGAACAGACCTCAGGAAGTCATTTAGCTACCCCTCGCTCCACCCTTCTGCTCAAAGCCGGACAAACCCCAAATAAATCATCCCAGCCAAGGATTTGTCAATCCTGGCCTTAAAAACCTCTAAGGATGGAGATTCCACCACCTCCCTAGGTAACCCATTCCAGTGCTTCATCACCCTCTTACTGAAATAGCTTTTCCTAATATCCAACTTAGATCTCCCTCACCGCAACTTGAAACCACTGCGTCTTGTTCTGCCATCTGCCACCACTGAGAACAGCCCCTCTCCATCCTCTTTGGAACCCTCCCCCCACCTTCAGGTGGTTCAAGACTATCAAATCCCCCCACCCCACTCTTCTCTCCTGCAGACTAAATAAGCCCAGTACTCTCTGCCTCTCCTCATAAGCTATGTGCCCCCTAATCATTTTTGTTGCCCTCTGCATGCTCCAATTTGTCCACATCCTATCTGTAGGGAGGAAACTGGATGCAGTACTCCAGATGTGGACTCACTGATGCCAAATAGAGGGAAATAAATAACTTCCCTCAATCTGCTGGCAATGTTCCTACTAACGCATCCCAATATGCCATTAACCTTCTTGGCAACAAGCGCACACTGTTGACTCATAGCCAGCTTCTTGTCTACTGTAGTCCCCAGGTCTTTTTCTGCAGAACTGCCACTCAGGACAGAAGCAGTCCATGCACTGCTACAGGCTAAGTTCAGGACTTTGTACTCGTCCTTGTTGAATGTCATCAGATTTATTTTGGCCCAATCCTCCATTCTGCCTAGATCACTCTCAACCCTATCCCAATCCACTAGTATATCTATCTCTCCCCTCAACTGAACTTACTGAGGGTATGTCTACACTACCCCACTAGTTCGAACTAGCGGGGTAATGTATGCATACCGCACTTGCTAATGAAGCCCGGGATTTGAATTTCCCGGGCTTCATTAGCATAAGCGGGGAGCCGCCATTTTTAAATCCCCGCTGCTTCGAACCCCGTGCAGCGCGGCTACACGGGGCTCGAACTAGGTAGTTCGGACTAGGTTCCCATTCCGAACTACCGTTACTCCTCGTGAAACGAGGTGTACCGGTAGTTCGGAATAGGCACCCTAGTCCGAACTACCTAGTTCGAGCCCCGTGTAGCCGCGCTGCACGGGGTTCGAAGCAGCGGGGATTTAAAAATGGCGGCTCCCCGCTTATGCTAATGAAGCCTGGGAAATTCAAATCCCGGGCTTCATTAGCAAGTGCGGTATGCATACATTACCCTCCTAGTTCGAACTAGGAGGGTAGTGTAGACATACCCTGAGGGTGCAAACCAACCCATCATCCACATAATTAATGGAGATTTTGAATAAAAACATCCCAGGACCAATGCCTTAGGCACTCCACATGATACCAGATGCCAACTGTACATCACACCATTGATTACGACCTGTTGAGCCCAACAATTTTTCCAGCTTTCTATCCCCCTTATAATCCATTAATCAAAACCATACTTCTTTAGGTTGCCAGCAAGAATACTGAGAGAGACCATATCAAAAGCTTTGCTAAACGCAAGGTATATTACGTCCACCGCCTTCCCCATATCCACAGAGCCAGTTATCTCATCATAGAAGGCAATCAGATTGGTTAGGCATGACTTGCACTTGGTGAATCCATGTTGACTATTCCTGATCACCTTCTCCTCCAAGTGATTCAAAATGCATTCCTTGACGACCTGCTCCATGATTTTTCTGGGGATTTGAAGTGGGGCTGACTGGTCTGTCACTTCCCAGATTCTTCTTCTTCTCTTTTATTAAAGATGAGCAATAAATTTGCCTTTTTCCAGTCATCTAGGAGGACTCTCCATCGCCCCCATTACAACAATATATTACCTCTTCCATCTTGTCTCACTAACACAGTGGTTCACATTTGTAAAGAGGTATCCATAGTGCATCATACACCTTGCCTATCCCTGCTATTGGAGCATTGTTTGCACTCTCTGTTCTGAAAAAACTTAAAAAACAATGAATAGTCTTGCAGCACTTTAGAGACTAACAAAAATGTAGATGGTATCATGAGCTTTCATGGGTACAACCCACTTCTTCAGGTGAAACTCTGATCTGGTTTATTGCTTTTAATCACAAAAAGGACACTGTTACAAAAAAGCTGCATCTTTCAACTGACTCCTAAAACAGGCATGAGAGAGCTCACATACTCAGGTAGGTCCAGAGTATGTAGGTCTCAGCTGAGAGCATCTTGTTTCCAACTCTCCCATTTCCATAGGAAGGGATGTGCAATAAACCTCTGCTTCTGGGTGTCTCTTATGCCTAAAAGCATTATGGTGGCCCTTATTCCTGGAACTCCCTGGTGGCTACTGTATTGGCCTTGCAATGGCCTGTCCCAGCCTATGTCTTCTTCCAATTCTCTGCAGGGTTTTCTGTAGTCTGGCCTTCAGGTCAGTGATGTAAAAGTTCAAACCCCTTCCATGGTAACAAAATGTTCAATTATATCTTCAAACGAAATCTCTTCTGTCTCTTTTGGACCATTCTAAAGTACTCTGCTTTCTTCTCCTCCCTAGTAGGGTGGCCACTTGCAAAGTCAGAGAATGCCGGTCCATGTGTGATACTAGACAAAACCACACCCACTTTTGTCACAGTTCCCGATAATAGACTAACATTAGAAAAAGCAAGACTATCCAGTTTAAAACCAGACAAAGAACCTCTCTGGGCCCTGCAGAGTTTCTGCTCTGCTGATTTTTGTCCAGCAGGCATCTTTCCTCATAGATTAATGTAGTTTACTGCAGGGATCTCCCCAGTCCCCACCCACACAAGCCCAGCCTCAGTGCCACCCACACAGGAGCCTGACCTGCTCCTGTGAGTCTTGTCCAGCGTAACTTCCCCAGGCCTTTGCCTGACAGAACTCTCCTTGTTCCTCTCTTCTGTGTCTCTCCCTCTGAAAATGTGCTCTCTCTCCTCTGTTTGCATTCTTTTCCTGGCCCTTTTGCAGCCAGGGTCATCAATTATCATTAAATTGCCGTATCATCAGCAGCAGGGTTGTGGGGAGAGGAGGGGTGAATGCTAGCTGCTAGGCCGGAGGCAAGGCTGAACCCAGCTTACACTAAAGGGCCAGCAGGCTTCCACAACGATGTCTCTGCATGAAAAAATCAGACAGCAGTAATCTTAACAAAACTAAGATTTATTGAAAGCTAGCTAGCTAGCTTAAGGTCCATGTTTACACTTCGGAAAAACTAAGCAAGGTATTTGCAGCTCAGTTACAGAGGAAAAACTTAAATTGCTTATACCCCTTGAAATTAATCCCATCTCTCAGAACACTCCTTATTCAGCCTGCCAACATCGCCTACTGTCCAGAGGGCGGCTTTCTGTACTGTGTCCAGAGATCTTTCCTGTCAAGCCTACATTGTCTCGACCCAGGGTTATTTCCCTGTTTTCCGACCGTATTTCTGCAGTTAATTACAGTACTGTCTGGACTTCTTGCTTTCTGTGAGGCCTACGCTCACTTTAACTATTTATTTCAGTTAGGAGGTATGGTTTTTAATTTTTGATTGATACAATTTAATCTATACAATCCCCATAGCATGGATTTTTTTTTTACAGCTACATAAAGATGTCTTACACCAGTCAAGCTTATTTCCCTCACATTACTAGAATAACCATGCACACACTGGGGGGTGTTATCACGTTAACAGGACCAGTTTCAAATAGATATCATTAATATGTGTAACCCTTCTGCCGGGTAGGCCTTGCAGTAACCAGGGCTGGGTTCAATATCTTGGGGCCATCACACATAGAACCGGCTCGAGCCCCCACCCAGTAATCTGGGAAATTCACGCACCCCTGGGCACCTCTGAGAGGCAATGCTTCCCCACTCGCAAGCACTGAGTCTGTGTGTAGGGAAGAAACATTTAATGAAACAGAAAGAGAAGTCATACGGCATTAACTTGGGGGAAAACACCACAAACAGAGTTCATAACCCCAAACATGAGCCAAGCCCCCACCCCAGCCAAGAATCGCCCGAAGTCCAAAAAGTCCGACACCCCAAAGGTCTCTGTCCCTGGTCCGTGCCACCCAGAGTCCCAAAGTTCACCCGCAGGGTTACACCTCCCAACCTGGGTAGAAATGGGAGTCGGGGGATAGATAGGGGGCACCTTATACGAAACTCCGCCACGCTCCACCAGCTGTCTCATTCCACGCCTCTGGACGCTCCACTGGGCACCTGCCGTAGCTCCACGCCACGCCGCCGGTCGCCGCTCCTCGCCTGCTGCCGCTCCACGCCACAGGTCACCGCTACTTCACTGGTGCAACAGGTCTGGCACTCAGCCAAACCACTGATTTCAGCTCTCAGTGATTTCAACTCTTTAGCCACCAGCTGGACTGGCAAATGAATCCAGCTTTCACTGGACTAGCAAAAGAAAAGACTCCTCTGGGAGTCTGCTTGAGGTCTGTCCTTAAAATAAAGGGGAAAAGGAGCAGGGTGGGCCAGTCTTATAGCTCACACCTGGCAGGTGTGAAGCAGGCTGATTCAAACCTTTTAACCCTTTCCCCCAGCTCTGTTCACTCAACTCTGGAAGGGGGGAGGCTTGTTCTTCTGAGACCTCTTACCATGATGGTGGTGTCTCTCCTGCAAGCACTGGTGGCATGTTTTACAGTTCCCACATTTTCCGGAAAAGGAGCGTCTACATTGGAAGGATGCTTTTCCGGAAAAGCCCCTTTTCCAGAAAAGCGTCTGTGGCCAAGGTAGACGCGCTTTTCCGGAAAAGAGCCCCGATCGCCATTTTCGCGATTGGGGCTTTTTTCCAGAAAAGACTACTGGGCTGTCTACACTGGCCCTTTTCTGGAACAGTGTTCCGGAATAAGAACTTATGCCCGAGTGGGAGCAGAATAGTTTTTCCGGAATAGCGGCTGATTTTGTATAGTGGAGCATCGTTGCTTTTCCGGAAATTCAAGGGTCAGTGTAGACAGCTCACAGCTTATTCTGGAAAAGCTGCTAATTTTCCGGAATAAGTGGCCCAGTGTAGACATAGCCCTGTAGTGGGCACACCCGCCCCTCCTTTTAGCTGGCTGACAGTAAGCAGCAGTTCAGCCCCTGCTTACATATGTGCAAAAAATGTGTGCAGACCAGTTGCATGGTGTCCTATTGAGGATACAAAGACCTTTTATGATGATTAATAGCCATCTTTTAACTGCTTAGCACAGAGACCATATTCTGCACAGTCTTGCTGCTCAGAACTCAGCTTATTCAGCCTCTGGTTTCAAATCTTTTAATCAATTTCCTCTACGCAATTTTTTTCTGTGCTAAGCTATAGGAATTCTGAGTCCCACAATCTCCACCACACTCCATCACATCCTGTAGTCAACTTTTGGCCCGGGCTTGTCAATAAACTGGCCCCAGATACATATGCCCACGACATCATCTTTGGAATTGGTGAGAATTGTTTGCTGAAAGCCAGGAAACAAGTGTAGCAGTAGGGGTAAGGCTAGAATGTTGAGAACAGATGTCGTCTGATTCTAACCAATTGTAGCAAAACACTTTTTGCTATGAAAAAGCTTTAAAAACAACAAATGATCCTGCAGCACCTTTCAGACTAAACAAAAATGTCGATAGTATCATGAGCTTTCGTGGGCACAACCCACTTCTTCAGATGAATGGAGCAAGGGATCCAGAGGCATAAAAAAATAACAGAAAAAGAGGGTATGGGGAAGGAAAAAGAAGGGGGAAAAAATCTTGTCAATTAGAGTGTCCATGATAAATGGGGCTAATAAAGTGGGCTGTAAGTACCCGATACTTAGCTTTTGATGTCATTAGGGTGTTGAATGTAGTGGCCCATCCAGTTCATGTCTTTGTTTATTTGGACCTGTGGACCCCATGCTCCATTCATTTGTTGCTAGTCTCTAAGGGTATGTCTACACTACCCTCCTAGTTCGAACTAGGAGGGTAATGTAGGCATACCGCACTTGCAAATGAAGCCCGGGATTTGAATTTCCCGGGCTTCATTTGCATAAGCGGGGAGCCGCCATTTTTAAAACCCCGCTGGTTCGAACCCCGTGTAGCACGGCTACACGGGGCTTGAACTAGGTAGTTCGGACTAGGATTCCTATTCCGAACTACCGGTACACCTCGTGGAATCCTAGTCCGAACTACCTAGTTAGAGCCCCGTGTAGCCGCGCTGCATGGGGTTCGAACCAGCGGGGTTTTAAAAATGGCGGCTCCCCGCTTATGCAAATGAAGCCCAGGAAATTCAAATCCCGGGCTTCATTTGCAAGTGCGGTATGCCTACATTACCCCGCTAGTTCGAACTAGCGGGGTAGTGTAGACATACCCTAAAGTGCTACAGGACCATTTGTTGTTTTTTTCATTTTTTTCAGTTACAGACTAACACAGCTACCCCTTGAGACTCTTTGCTATGGTGGAAGTTAAAAAGTTGAATACACTATCAGTCTTTTTATTTTTAAAGAAATACTTTAATGCTGCACTAAAGTATCATTGGGCAGCTCCAATGGGGCCAGTAATGTGCTAGTATAACCCCTTTTTCTTTTTTTCTTATTTTCTGGTGTTCAGCTAAAACCATTATTTCTATAATTACAGCTGCTGTTTCTACTAGCTCTGAGTTGATAGGGAAACATTCCCAAACAAGCAGGCCAGTATAGAGGCTTAAGTCACTGCAAGCAAGGAGCACTATTTCAGCATAGTAGAGGGGGTCTGGGAAGTTGTTAACCAGGTTCAGTAGCTGTTTTAGGGCTGGCGTGAAGGCTACACAGAGCCTGAGGGAAGACATTCCTGTGTGTACACACATGCATCCGTACTAAGAAGCTGAAAGCTCCTAACCAAGCATTAGTGAGTGTTATCAGGGATACAAAACTGATAGCCAAGATAAACACCAATCATATTCAGCTCAGCTATGCAGGGAGAAAAAAAGAGTTGCCAGAGGCAGCCCAGATGATATGTGTGCAATGTAGCTCAATTCAGTTTCCCATAATTGTACAGGTTAGTTGGATGTTGCCGGTCTGCAGTAATTGGTATTTATATATCATCTCCAAAAAGGAAAATAAGTATATTTTCTCATATAGAAATGGGTTAAGGGGATGGGGAAGTTTGCTGCTTCCCTAAAAGCAAACTTGGAATTAAGTAAGGCAGAGGTATTTGTGTGAATAATTGTTGAGACACAAGGCAAGGCCCTGTCCCCTGACTGGTAAAGCACCAGCTCCATTCCAGCCCTGCCAAGATAAGAGTTGCCAGGGGTTCTCCGTACTGAATGTGTGGGTTGTAACCCAATACAGTTTCCAGCAGCTTTACAGAAGTCAGTGGGGTTGCAACTGGGAAGATGCCATAAAGAAGAAATAGTTCCCTGGAGGCCAAATTACATCATTGAACAGAACACCACATGATCCTAGCAGCTACACTACCTGTTATGGATGCTGAAACATTTTAGTTATAAGATACAATTAAAAGTGTTACCTAATATAGCACCCAGGATGATCCTACATGAAAGCAGAAGATTTCCAGTTGTCAGAAGTTCCAATCGCTGTACTCAGGGCCATCTCTAGTGGGCTGGGGCCCAAGAAAACACCTCCTCTGCCCCAGATGATAGTATAATAGAGCAGGCTGCTGGGTCATTCTGCTTCCCGAAACTCCCACCACCACCATGAGTTTGTGGGGGCGGAGCTCTTGCTGTTGGCCCCAGCCCCTCAGGTAATCTCCTAGGACAGTCTGGGCCCTGCAGGATAGCATCAATATGGGGGACCGCCCCATCCATGGGATGGTGGGGTGGCCACCATGGAAAACCCCAAAGCGTGGGACCCAATGTGGCCACCCTGAACCATCCTATGGATGGATCGGCTGACTGTGGTTATTTTGTGAACTGTGTGTATGTGTGTGTGATGTGTGGCCCCTGTACTTTTTTTTATTTTAAAGGAAAATAAATCTCTAGTTAGTGATATTAGTATTGGTTATTTCTGGAGTGTTATTCAGAAAAAAATTAAATTTGAAACTGCAAGTGTGTGTGTGTGTGTGTGTGTGTGTGTGTGTGTGTGTGTGTGTGTGTGTGTGTGTGTGTGTGTGTGTGTGTGTGTGTGTGACTTAACTGTCTTACAGTAAAGACTGGTTTAGGTTCCTATACAAAATCCAGCTGTATCCTGTCCCAAGGATAGGAATTCGTGGTTTGTGCAAATGCTTTTTTAAGTCAGATAAAAGAATTCTGTAATACAGAACTGGTAAGTGAATTGACTACCCTTGATGTAGGCTATACTAGTTTAGTCTGGGCACAGGCATTTTTAATCCACAATGTCTTCTAAACCTGCTCAGAAATAGTCTAGGTAACATATTTAAATGCCTCTTTCTAATCTACACTTCCATTACTATCTCCAAGGGGTCTGCACCATCAATAGTGCAAATGTGGGAGATTCTCTGAATAGCGATTATGCAGGCACCACCTAAGATACGATTCATCCCTTGCCTTATAGCATTGGCAAAGTCTCAAGTAGCAGAACTCCTTCAAGTAATGAGCAAGCCAATTAATCTGGACTCTCTCCTTTCAGAAATACATGAGTTCTTTCCTATGAACAGTTTTCCAGCTGCTTTACAGCTAAGATTGGTCAGATCTGTGACAGTCTGCTCAGTATTATTGGACAGCGTCAGGACAGGAGAAGGCAAATGTGCCATTTTCTTTTGTTAGATTTGAACCGGTAGAGTAGACATGATTTCCTGAGAGGCAGATCATGGGGTGAAATCCTAGCTCCATTTAAATCAATGACTAACCTCCCATTTAATCAGTGGAGCCAGGCTTTTACTCTGGCACCTCAATATTGGTGCAATCAAGTTGCCTTGCTACTGAGGACTCTTAATGATTCTCCCATGTGAAGAACGGGCCTGCTGCTTTAAAACAAGTTTACGTTCTTCCTTGAGAAACCATTTCTTTATGACATCAGTTTCCCTAGTGAAATTTGCCCTTTTTTGCCAGTACAACTATGTCTATGCCAGGGCTTTGGCCGGCATGGCTATGTCAGATAGGGTAATGATTTTTTTTTATATTCCTCACCAACATTGTTTTGCTAGCAAACCTTTTAACTGTGGATCAAGCCTGATTGTTGTGTTCAGTTGGATTCTTTATTAGACAGCTTTTGAGTTATACATGTAAAACAGCATGATGATCACCAGAGGGAGCTATTGTAGAAACATAATAGAAAATTAACAGTCTGCCTCAGCAGTTCTCATTTTAGCCACCCCAGGACACCCATTGTGATTTAAAATGTTTCACACATCCCAAGCCTCCTGCACAGCCCCAGGCCCTGTTCATACTCCTGTTTCCCCACGGTCCCACATATGGTCCACCCTAACCCTTCTCTTTCCTGCTTCTTTCTGCCCCCCCCCCCCCGAGCATGTCCCATTGGCATTTCTCCCCACCCTCCCAGTGCCTCCTGCACACTGCTGAACAACTATTCTGTGGTGTCCAGGAAGCAGAATCACTGGGAAGGAGGGGAAGTAGTTGATCAGTGAGGCCAATGGATCCCCTCAACACCCTTGTGGACCTCCATGGGTCTGCAAACCCATCTGAGAAAGGCAGGTCTACCTGTCATTGCACTGGCTGTTAGGGAACTTCTCCCACTTCCTCCATGTTGTCCATTGCTGTTGCTTCTTTACTGTATGCTCTCTGACAGAGTTTCTGCCACTGGAACTTGTTCCCTCCTGATATCCACTCACGCCTGAATGTATCCACCTTTAAGACAGAATATTGCCTAGCACAGGTTGATAGGATGTGGGTGGGGATAAACAGAGCTGGGATTTTGTAGGGGGGTTGGTTTATTCATTTCCTGAAAACTTAGAATATTTGTGTTTTTCCTCTTTTATAGTTGTGCATAAAAATGTCTCTGATGCACATTACACATGAAGGGCTAAACATACTTTTCACACACATCTTCATTTTATTTAATGTTATGTTTTCCGTGTATCTGTGGTAGTAGCATACATGGAAATAGTAAAAGAATTCTTCAGTGCCCAGCTTCTCTCTCTCCTGATATCTTTTATAGTCTGTAGATTTTAAATAAAGAACATACAACAAAAATTCTCTTTCAGTGGGTTGTGCACAACTCTCCAATAATAACCAGAGAGATCACTCTCTTTAGATGTTTCTGCCTACCAACCAATATTGCTTTTGTCTTTTCTAGAACAAGCTTCAGATGCCTTCCTATCTCAGACCATCATGTTGTGGCTCATATTTTCAAAGAACACCCCCAATGCTGAGTTCTTCTAAAAACGTGGTCCCAGCTGTGTTAACCTCACAAATCTGACCCTGTGCCATCCAGATCAAAGTAAGGAGGGGGAGGGGTATATTTTCCAGTCTTAATTGATCCATACCTTAAAATGTGGACATTGAACAAGGCGGATGTTCAGGATAATTTCTTTCTGAACTATTTACCCTTTTTAGCATGCCATTCAGATATAAAATAAATGACTTAAAACAGATTATAAAAATAACTTCTGGTGAGCTGCATTTCCAGCAGTGGGTTAGAGAAATATTGATGTTTAAACAACAGTAGACTAGAAAATCATTAACGGATGCAGCAGTTTGTGGTTAGGGGAAGGGGAATGGTTCAAAAATAGGATTCCTTGTAATGTACACACTGAGGAAGAAAGTATCAATAATATTATTGCTTATCCAAAATAGTCATCCTTGATCTAATTCCTTCTGTTTGAATAAATATGACCTTGAACAAAGTTATTTATTAGTTCTTTATGTGGCTATAATCTGTATGTATAGAGAGTACAGACTCAGATAAGCATGGAGACTATTGATTAAAAACACAGCAGCAACTTAGTAATAAGCCCAGGATAGCTACTAACAGTGATTTTCCACTGTGTCCCTGGAGTCACAATGACAGGAAAACCTACACAGTGCTCTGGAGCTGCAGCAACTTCATAGCAATATACCTGCCAACAGAGCTGAATGTAACTGTGTGACCTGCAAATTATTAAAAAATCCTTGAAATAATGACTAGGGCTATCAAACAATTAAAAAAAACCATTAATCCTGAGTTAAAAATCGTCATGATTAATTGTCATTTTAATCACACTCTTATACAATAATAATGCCAATTTAAATTCAGCATAAACACAATTCACCAGCAGTTGTAGGCACACTCAGATGTGTTTTGAGAGAGACTTTCCTGCAACATATCTCTGTGGCTGTTGCACTCGCCAAATTCACCTTTATTTTTATATAAAGTGATGATGTTTGAGTCATGAATTTCCTCTGTTATCACACCCTCTTTCCAGCTTTTGAGTAGCAGCTGATGAAGAGGATTTTCCCTAGGATGCTATATTTTCCAGGAGCCTTGCCACTTGATAGCAAATCAATGGCCTTGCTTAGCTCTTCTACAGTAGGTTCCATGTCTAGCTCCGGCATGGCCTGTAGAGTTGGTATTTGGTCCAGTGATTCACTGGTGATGTTTCTTTCTTGTGCATATAGCTCTGAATAATATTCAACACAACAAGACAACTGGTTACTTTTATCTGTTATTATTTCACCACTATGCAGCTTGAGAGGGGCAACCTTGATAACAGTGGGACCTTGAGCTTTCTTCTTGTTCTTGAATCTTCCCAGAATTCATCAGGCTTCTCTGGTAATGGCTTCCCATGCATGCTAAGCTCAAAGGCCATCACAAACTACTGTCATTTCCTCTCTTTGTTAATGGCATTGATTTTGGGCTTGCTCCTAGGTTTTGCACTGTCATTTTTTTTTTGCTGTAATTTTCATTTTACTAATCATCATATATATAGTAGCCCAGTATCTGAGAGTTTGTACCACCGAAATACTGTCTGTTCCCTCTGGAGGGCGCTGTTGCCTGAAATGCTGTCTGTTCCCTCTGGGCAGCCTGTGCTGCATGGGGATTGCGGGGTCCAAATGGCTGCTTGCACTGCTTGCTCCCCCGAAGTGGAAGTGGTGGAAGTGGTGGTGGAGGAAGAGGAGGAGGAGGAGGAGACCGAGACCAGATGCTCAGGAGAGAAGACTGACGTGGAGGAGAGACCTGAAAATCCCATCTTATGACGTGCTAATTGGCTAGTCTTATATATAGTAGCCCAGTGTCTGTGAATCTGTAACACCGAAATGCCAGCTGTTCCCTCTGGAGGGCGCTGTTGCCTGAAATGCTGGCTTTTGCCCCTGGGTGGCCCGTGCTGCATGGGGATTGCTGGGCCCAAACAGCCGCTTGCACTGCTTGCTCCCCTGTGGTGGCCCAGCTGAGCGGCGCAAAAATCAGCTGAACACCACGACGGGAGGCGAAGGGGGCAGGGCGGTGATGTGCAGTGTGACAGCGGCTCCAGGCCCTGCCCCTTGGCTGTGAACATCACCGCCCCATCCCCCTTCGCCTCCCGCCGTGGCGTTCGGCTGACTTCTGCGCTGCTCAGCCAGGCTGCCGCGTGGGAGCAAGTGGCGCAAGCGACCCCCTCATGCAGCACGGGGAGTGTGGCGCCCAAATGGCCATTTGGGCTCCGCGGTCCCCCGAGTGAGAGGCAGGAGGAGGAGAAGAGAAAGAGAGAGAGGCAGGAGGCGGGGGGGGGGGGGGGCAGGGAGGCAGTAGGAGGAGAGAGAGAAAGAGAGAGACCAGAGGCTCAGGAAAGAAGACCGACGTGGAAGAGAGACCTGAAAATCCCATCTTATGACGGGCTACTTGGCTAGTAATTAAAGAGTGACCAGTGTCACAATCAGCACTGTGGAATGTGTGAGCGTTCTGCATTAAGGGTTTCCACTTGATGATAACAGGGTCTAATTGGTGCCAGTGGCCTGATCATGGATGTCACCATGATACCTTGTGGCAAACTCTTCCTATAAAATATGAAAATTTTTTTAAAAAAACAACAAATAGTCTTGTAGCACCTAAAAGACTAACAAGACTATTCATTGTCTTTTAAGTTTTCCCTGTTACAGACTAGCTCAGCTACCCCTCTGAAGTTTATAAAATATGAATTGGTAATGCACATTTGATTTTAGGCGCAGAATTCAAGCAGGAATTGACTGTTCACATTCTTCTTGCCAATGCCAAAATGTCTGACTGGTCCTGGACAAGGGAGTTTTCCGGATCAGAGAAGGTCGGGGGAGGGGAGCACCAGCCTCTCCATTGGGCTGTTCTCCCCAGCAACCTACCACCACTGCCCTCAGCCCCCGGATGCTGCAGCCCTGTGGGCTGTACCACTACATGAGCTCCAGTGACCCCACAGCCCTGCCAGCACTCGTGGCCCTGCCAGTTGTGGGTTCTGCAGCTCCTCTCCACCCCCCTCCTGATCCCACCGGCTTCCCAGCCCAACCGGTAGCAGCCTCTGGTGCCCTATGGGCTCTGTTGCCCTGCTGGCCCTCCCAGCCGGCTCTGCTCCCACCACCATCATCCTTTGTGCTGGAGTTCTCTAGTCCAGCAACATCTGTGGTCCTTCCGGATCACGGATGTTGCTGGACCACAGAGTCCCAGACCACAGAGGTTCAACCTATACTATGATTCTGTAACTTTAAAGGCAGGTTGGTCTTGCACACTTAGCTCCCTTCTACATAACCAATAAGCATGGATATCTTCTGGGACTTAAAGTGTCTTGTCTGATCATCCTTGCAAAATAATTTGTCTTAATATTTACAGGACATCATTTGCAGTAGCTGCTTTAGATTCTTTCCGTTTCTGTTCCAAAACAGGCGAATATGACATCAAGAAACATTTAGGTTCTGGATAAAATTTCAGCAACAGCTAACTCTTTTCCTAGTCTGTATCTATCTTCAGCTTGTATTTTTCGAGTGTCAGACTAGGTGATCACAATGACCCTTTCTGTCCTAAAAGTTTATGAATTTTTGGCAGTCTTGTTCATATCCAGGCCAGGTCCTTATGTTATGACAACAGTTTCATTCCTATTCTTACTTTCACTTCTCTTGATTGCAAGTTTTAGTAGAAGCAGGACAACCTCCAGTCCAAGTCTGCAGTCTGAGTGGTTATTAAAGGCAGATCTATCATGCAATGTGTGAATGTGTTTGGGGTGAGGGGTTGTGCACCCTGCCCTTTCAGTTTGCTTTGCAGTCATTTCATTTGCACAACATTAAGTACACAGCATATTCATCCGTTAAATTAGTCTCCCTCAACAACGTACCCCACACTGAGTCTGATAATACCACACATGATGCAGTCTTTAATGAGTGATTCATACAGTCTTCAAATTTGCATCGTGCTGCCAATTTTAAATCAGCTTATAGTTTCCGTATCTGTCTGACTTCTGGAGAAATAATTGTGCCTCTCATATGTGACATCTCTTCATTGTGCACAGCATGCCTTAGACTTACTCTTTGAGACCTTTTTTTTTCTTTAAAAGCTCTATATCATTACATTGAAAAATGGTAAATACTTCTCTTGCTTCTTCACCTGCCACAGAAAGAACTAATACTATTTTCATCCCTTCATCTTTTTTGTCTGTGCCACTTGAAGTGATGTCCAGCTCAAAGCCTTTCTTCAATTTTCCTCCGTTTTCTGCATTTCCTTCAAACAGTAACTTTCTTGGAGGCTTTATATGGTCCATTTTTTTCAGCTTTTTTCTACTCTTTTCTTGTGTCAGGTTTTTTTTCCTGATACCATGTAATGTCTATTGCAAACTTGCTATTATAACTAGAGAAAAGATATGAGAGTCTTTTTAAATAACAGTGGGCACTTCACTTAGGCTAAGTCTAGACTGCAAAGTTTTTGCGGAAAAAGCTACGGAAAAGCCTCCTCTTTCAGCGGAGCCCTTATGCATTGTGAATCGAGGTATACAGGATTCCCCAAAAGAGTGCATTTGTTCGTCCATGAAAAAAAGTGCGGCAGTATCCCACAAAAACTCCGTAGTCTAGACGTAGCATTCACATGCTGCTGAGAATTGAACAGATCAGTGGTACTGGCTTCCCTCCTGGCTCCCAGAGCAAGCAAGATTCTTTTGCTGATAAGGCTCAAATTTCTCCCCATACAATACTACCTAACTGCTACCCCAAAGTTCCTATTGTAATTACAAATGGCAAGCAATTGAGCCAGTTTAACTAGCAATACTAATCCTTAAATAACCATTTCTAGGATTCACCTTATCATAGCATGCAGAAATCAAATTACAGGAGACAGCTGACAAAGGCAAGAGAGAGAACAGGAAGAATTTTAAAATGTTCCTACATAAATAAGAGAAAAACATGCAAAACTTGACACTGAAGAACAGAGTCAATTATTTGAAAGTGTCCTTGATATCAATGAGTAAAAAATAGAAAAATAACACTGTAAGTTTATCCTGGACACAGTGGGTCAATATAGTAGGACTCTCCCACTAATATTGGTGGCTCAGAGCTCAGATCCAGTGTGAAAAATGCAGACTGTCTTCTGGGTAATTCTCTCTTTGCCAAGTCACATAGCAGCTTCATCTTCCAAATACAAGACAGCTGATGCTGTCTGTCTCAGGTACTAACACAATTAATATTGCTAACTACTTCTGCATGTCATTACCACCCCAGTACTCTGTTCCCAATAATTGACTGTCACTAAAAAAAAATCCTTTTTGCTTGTGATAAGCCCTGGATACAACATAAGGGGAGTATGTGCTTACACTAAGAAATGAAAGTAATTTTCTCTTCAGGGGTATTTTATGAGCACCAGGGATAAGTCATCTCTGGCAGGGATGATTTAGCAGCAACCCAGAGAGCTCCATTCCAGCCAGTATTATCTCATTCCTTCTTTCAGTTTGGTGGTAGAATTTTAACAATAGGTTCCTGAGGAGACCCCTAAAAGCACATCACTGTGTATAAATCATTACTTCTATCACACCTGATGTCTTGGATTTTCTGGACCGGGTATATTTCCCTAAAGTGATTGTAAAAACCAGAGACTGTACTTGAGCTCATAACACCTGAGGAGGTCCAGATGGCTATTCTAAAAATGCAGTCAGGAAAGGTCCCTAACCCCAGAGCCCTGTCCATAGGACAGTCTGGGGCAGCCACCCTAAGCTCTGTGCTTGGGGGGGGGGGGAGGGGGCATAACAGCTGCCTCTGCCATCTTATGGACAGGGCCCAGGGCAACCCCAAGCATTATCTGGGGTCTTGTGCAGGGTGGAAGGGGATAGCTGACCCCTACTGCAGCCCTGCACCAAACCCCCAGGTAATCCCCCAGCTCACACTGCTCAGGGCAGGCGGCTTTTGGCAAGGGGGCAGGAAGGGGCCTGTGGCAAGGGGGTGGCCCTGGGCCCAGCACCTGGGGCCCTGGAGGGGTGCTCCAGGCCCCGCAACACCCTAGGGATGGCCCTGCCTGGTCCTGATGGCTTATAAGATTATTTTAATAAAAATTACCAAGTATTTTATCTCCCACACTATTTTTTTTTTTTTTTTTTTTTTTTTTGCTATTGAAATAACAATCTATTACCCAGTTTCAATTTGTTTATGCAGCAAACCAGGTGCAATCCATCTCCCATAGTAAACAATACAACGTGCCTCTGATAGTCCAGCTTGTGCAGCTTCTATCCAATCTCTTTTACCTAATTCATTTCTACTTGATCTTTTTTATCTGCATCAATGCCAGTTTTACAATGGTTCAAGTACCACCATGACGCTGGATCCATTCTCAGAAGGGGCCCTTCTTTCTGGACTGTGTCCCCTACCCACACTTTGCCCGCACTCTGCTCCAAGGCTCCACCCACACCACTCGCTCCTTTTCACCCTTTCTTCTCCCCAACCCCGGGCACGGGGCCAATAGGTATGTCAGGGCCAGGCAGGCTCTTGGTGGTCATTCCCAGAGGTCTGCTCTGCTCCCCAGCAAAGTTTCCATTCTGGGCAATCTCTTGCTTACCACCTGCAAGCCCAGCCCACCACTCCGGGGCTGAGCCACTTGGGACCAGTGCAGAGGCTGGGCTGGTCTTGGCCAGTGTGGGAGGGATGAATGCTGGTGGCATGGCTGGAACCCCCAGGCAAGTGGGTCCTGAGGGTGCCCGATCCAGGCATGCCCCAGTCCCACTCTGGCCTGGCTCATCATGCCATTCTCAAGGGGCTAGAGCAGGGCTACTCAGCATGTGGGCTCCACTGGGTTCCCTGGCACTTGCCACAGTTGGAAGGCAGGATATTGGGCATAATGGGCCTTGGTCTGCCCCAGTGTGGCTGTTCTTATGTACATTCTTACATGATGTTTTCACAGTCGCACTGTAGCATCCAGCCATTTTAAATGAGCCCAGAGAGTATCTTCAGAAGTTCATGCCTGTTTGGGCCAGGAAGAAACACAGGAGTAAAAAGTAATGTCTTTTATAATGTATAGTTAACCTGTGGAACACACTGCCATAAGTTATTGAGGCCAAGAGTTTAGTTGGATTAAAAATTACATGTGTATGGATATTGTTACACTAAATAGGATGGGGAAAAGGTTATAGACGCAATATAAATGCTTCTTCTTCAGGCCACAAAGCAATCCCTAACTAATAAAGAATTAGGGGGGGAAAAAAACTTACCCTAGAGCAGGTTATTGTATAATTGTTCACTATTGGGTTTCTTGCAGCTTCAACTGAAATATCTGTTATTGGACACTGGCTAGATGCACATTTGCTCTGATCCAGTTTGGCAGTTCCTGTGATCTGGAGTACCCAGGGATGACACTATCCTAAAGAAATACCCATCTGGTGTAAAAGGCAGGCTATCTGTACAAGGTAAAAGGCAGGTCTTAAACATGAATAGCTGAGAATTTAACACACATTCTCAAAAAGTACATTTTATCTGTGAAGATATCACATGTGTTTTATAATGATCAGTGAAAAGACAAGCTAATAGTATGCTGAAAATCCTGGTAATGTTTCAATATTCTGTAATTATTTTATTTCTAATTTAGCAATGCCATCTGTACTATTTTACGATCATCTATATTTAGCTACAAAACTTATCAAAGTCCCATTGAACTCTGGGGGAAAATGATCTCTGACTACAGTGAAATTTGGATGAAGTAAAAGGTAACCAACAGATAAAAGTTTATGACTAAAGACCGTCAAAAAATTAACAGAAAATGAAAAAAACTGTTTAGAAATTTCCCATAAAAAAATCTGGTTGTTTCTTCTAGAAAGGCACAGTGGAAAACAATGATCAGAAAGGAATGTATTTTTCTTTTAAAAAAAAAAAAGACGAGTAAAAAGTCAGTCTTAGAAAATCAAAATTTTATCAAAAAGTGAAATTTTTAATCAACATCATAACTGAAAAGAAAAACAACTTTCACCCAAAAAGTCCAATGAAAATGGAATGAAAATGTTTCAAATGTCTCTGTTTGTGGCTTTCCTTCCCAATCAGTGGCACTGAGGGAAAAGAGAGGAACACTACAAGAACAGGGAAAATGGATCTCCTGAAGGGAGAATGCGTGGGTCTAACTTGGAATCATAGAATCATAGGGAAGATGGGACTGCAAGAGTCATCTGGGCTAACTTCCTAACTAGTGGTCCCCAAACTTTTGTGGCTGCCGGGAGCCCAGGGGCGGGGCTGCTCACATGCCGGGCGTCCAGGGCCGGCACCACACATGTGCAGGGGCTGCCCACGTGCCCTGGGCCGGCACCACGCATGTGCCGCGTGCCGGGGGCAGGGCCAGCCCAGATGTTTCGGTGGGCACACATAAATGCCCCAGCGGGTGCCATGGCGCCCGCGGGCACTGCGTTTGGGACCACTGGTCTAAATCATCCAACACAGATGGCTAGGGGTGTCTAGACTACATGGCTGTGTTGATGGAGCCATGTAAACTAGTTTACCTGACATAGTACCCGGTAAATCCCCGCTTCATTGACTATATTGGGTAAGCTAGTTTACATGGCTCCATCGACCCTAGGTTACCTCCTTCATCCAATAAGGGCCCCAAGCCCTCTCTGATCATCCTCTTATTGCTAACATGCCTGTAGAAACCTCTCTTGTTATCCTACTCATCCATTGCTAGCTGCAATTCCAACTGCGTTTTCGCCTTCCTGATAAGTCCCCTGTATTCTTGAGTAATATATTTATACTCCTCCCTAGTCATCTGTCCAAGTTTCCACTTCTTGTAAGCTTCCTTTTTGTGTTTAAGCTCACCAAGGATGTCCCCTGTAAGCCAATCTGGTCGCCTACCATATTTGTTTTTCTTGCTGCACATCGGGATGGTTTCTTCCTGTGCCTTCAATAAGGGTTCTTTAAAATACTGCCAGGTCTCCAGGACTCCTTTCCCCTTCATGTAAGCATCTCAGGGAATCCTGCCCATCAGTTCTCTGAGGGAGTCAAAGTCTACTTTTCTGAAGTCCAGGGTGGGTTTTTTGCTACTCTCCTTTCTTCCTTTGGTCAGGATCCTGAAATCTACCATCTCATGATCACTGCTTCCCAGGTTGTCACCCACCTCTACTTCCCCTACTAGTTCCTCCCTGCTTGTGAGCAGCAGGTCAAGCTGTGCATGGTCCCTGGTTGGTTCCTTCAGCACTTGTACCAAGAAGTTATCCCCGACATTCTCCAAAATCTTCCTGGATTGTCTGTGTACTGTTGTATTGGTCTCCCAACAGATATCAGGGTGATTAAAGTCCCCCATGAGAACCAGGGCCTGCGATCTGGAAGCTTCTCTCAGTTGTCCGAAGAAAGCCTCATTCACCTCATCCGGTCGTCTATAGCAGACACCAACCACAACATCACCCCTGTTACTTCCGCCTCTCAACTTAACCCATAGGCTCTCAACAGTCCTTTCTCCCTCTAAATACTGGAGCTCCGAGCAATCATACTACTCTCCTGCATATTGTCTATTGTAATTCTGCAGCTCCGTTGGTAGGTATCCAAACAGTAACATTTCATTAAGTTCAAGTGGATTAGGGTAATTATTTGGGGTAAAAGGAGCAAACTGGTAGAAGGAATAAACAGTCAGAATTGAACTGCCAGTTGCAAGGAGTGCTGGATTTCTGGGCGACCTGGTAACCTTATAACAAGGAACTGTAAACATTTGGCCTCTAAATCAAACTTTAGTTCTGCACATGGAAACATGAGCACGGCTAAACTTCAAATATAAATGTTGTCCTGTGAATCCCAAAAGGCCTAGTCCTGCAGTTCTTTCTCAGGCAGTTCTCAGGCTAAACAATAGATGTAAGCACAGTCTACAGTCTGGGATAGTGAAGAGGAATACATCCCCCGTTGGCACTGAGCTCCCACTGACCTAGAGAGGGATTGCTACTCGCCTTGTACCCTGAAGAGACAGGGGATGACCCCGAGTCAAATGTACATCACCATGGGAGAGTAAGAGTTACTGCCCGAACATTGGTCAGTGCATTTTGAGCTGACCACATGGAAGAACATTCTGCCACTGTTAGTGCCCTGGGCTGGGACTCTGTGAAATAGGATGGGTCCGAGTCTCCTACCCTCTGTTGCCAACTCCGCTCCTGCAGTGGCAGCCTCTCCTATCTTAGGCCAAGAGGCCTGTATTTGTCTGCCATGTGCCAGAGCCAGGGCATCAGACCATCTGCTTGTTTACTTTATCCTGTCAGGGGCCTGAGTTATCCTGTCAGGGGCGCTGGAGCCTTATGACTGTGTTTCACTCTGCCTGCAGGCCTGGGCTCCTTAAAACTGCAAGACTGTGCTATCCTGCTTAAAGGCTTTGGCTTTAATCCCTGATAGGGCATGGCACCCCAGAGATACAGTGAGGTGAAGTGGCCTTCCATTGAGCTGGTGGGGTAAGGAACCCCACCAACCCACTACAACTCTTATAAAGAGGAATCCTCTTGCTCTCATCCCCCTACAACGGTGGTCTCCAACCTTTTAAAGCACAAGATCACTTTTTGAATTTAAGTGCAATCCAGGATCTCTCTCAAACCCAAACACCCTTGCCCCACCTTCTTCCTGCCCCTTCTCTGAGGCCCCGCCCCTGCTCACTCCATTCTCCCTCTTCCCTCACTTTCATCACGCTGGGGCAGAGGATTGGGATGCAGGCTCTGGTCTTGGATTAAGGGATCTGTGGTGTGAGAGGGGCTCTGACCTGCTGAGGTAGGCAGGCAGTTGGGGTACCAGAAGTACAGCCTCTGGGATGGCTTTTGAATGCAGGGCTACTCAGGGCTAGGGCAGGAGCTTGAGGTGCAGAAAGGGGTTCATGACTGGGGTAGGAGTTTGCAATGTGGGCTCCAGCTGGGCACTGCGGGCTCCAGCTGGGCACTGCTTACCTCAGATGGCTCTTGGGTGGTGATGCAGTGGGTCTAAGGCAGGCTCGCCCCTGCCTTGCCCCTGGACCACTCCTTAAAGCAGCCAGAAAACTCCATCCCAAGCCCCATTGTGCCCTCTCTCTGCTCTGTGGAGAAAGGATACAGGTTGGGAGGGGGCACCTTGACATCAGCACCCTCCTCTCCCTCCCCTGCCCTGTACAGCAATCAGGAGACTCCCCAGAGGGAGGGGCAGCTCCAAGACAAAGGGTAGGAGATGAGCAGCAGTGCAGGGAGGGGCAGCTGAAGTGCAGGTACTTGATAGCCTCTTGGCCAAACCAGTCAGGATCACCTGTCAGAGGCTCTAAGATTTACCAGTAGATCCTGATCTACTGGTTGGTGACCATTGCCCTACACAGAAAGGCTACATTCCTATCTACCTTTCCCCATCTGCCACAGTACAATGTTCAGATTGTGGGCAGGACAGATTTCATATATTCCTTTCCCACTCTTTGCATAAATCCAGTGAAAGTCCAGCTCAGGACTGTGGGATTGGCTTGATTAAGAATTTAGCATTACAGGATTTGACCCAAAGATATGATTATTTAAAGAAACTTCCCAACAAGGGTTAATAATTTGAAAGTCATGCATCAAAGACATATGCCTGGAATAATACAGTGGAAAAATGAACAAACACATTATTTTCAGGTGAAACTGTTTCTTTCTATTTAAATTCTCTGACCTTCAGGGAATCAAGTTAGTTCTAGCTTTTAGTTTATAGATTTTGTGTTTGGTATTCAAGGTTAACTTCTCGCTTGATTAAACATGAGCAAATGCAAGCAGCTGCAAGTACCACTGTGGAAATGAAATATTGTACTGTGTTTGGTCAGAAATGTCAAGAAGTTGGTAGTTAACTAAAAAGATATCAATTTGTCTTCTATTAGCAGCTCTAAAGTAAATTAAATAGTCTTTCCTTTTTATGTTGCAAAACATAAAGATGTCATAATCTTGAATATGTACAATAATTTGAAGAAAACTACCTTCATTTTATGCAGGGAGTGGTATTATCCCTTTAATCCATTACCAATATTATCACAGAACTAACAGATGGAAGTTCAAGAAGTTAGGAAACACATTTGTACCCTAAAGGAATTCTCAATCATGTGCATTGTCTTAAGGGTGTTAAAAATCATGAAAATGGGGCATTGTACTTTTTCAATATACTATTGGAATTATGTAGCATAACACACATTCCCTCTGCCTTTTTGTAAATAGTTATCTGGGTACATTTTTTACGTAGTAGCTTTCCTGTGAAGATATATAGGACAAGATCCTTAACTGGTATAAATTGGTGTAGCTTCATTGACTTCAACAGTGCTACATTGACTTTCACCAGCTCAGGAGCTGGCCCATAGTTGCCAGAGAGCTACATGGAATATAGCCACATGGAATGTATGCCCAGTAGATTTTACTTGATTTAATCATCTAGTTCATTTTAGATGTTTCAGTTACAAAAATTAAGCCGGGTGAATTACATATACTATGCCCCCATAATAAGTGAAAGGGAATATGGGAATAAGAAGTGAAATTGTCACAAAACTGAGACCAAAATTGCCTCTAATTTTTGGGTGTAGATTCTGGTTTATAGAGGTGCTGAGCTCCCATTGATTACCCCTGTAGTGAGTGCTTCTGGCCTCTTAAAATCAGCCCCTAAGTGTTTCAAATTAAGGCTCTCCAATTAATAATGAGGGCACAAAGTTTAGAAGCCACTTTTGTAAGAGCTTAGATTCAGAGGCAGATAACTAGGGAAGTTCAGATCAGATGCCAACAACCTACCCTCTCTTCTCGTGTTTCCAGACACGGCCAAGTACAACCTCATCCTTTCACCACCAGCACCCAGCAACCAAGGGAAGTCCAGCATAAACAGCACTTCTAGGCTCTTCGCATGTGGAGGAGTGTAAATGGTCTACTCATCTGCTTTCTATGTTGGCCAGTAGAGCTGGGCTGCCAATGAGGGGAGACCACGCTGTGCTTTGGAAGGGACTGTTCAGCCCCCATGGCCATCGGCACTTGGACACAAGGAGTATGTCTACACTACAGAGATTTTTTCAGAAAAACGGCCGTTTTTCAAAAAAAGCCCTTCACTTACGTCCACACAGCAATCGTGTTCTTTCAACATAAAGTCAAAAGAACAGAAGGGTTTTTCCGACAGCGGTAAACCTCTTTCTACGAGGAAGAATGCCTTTTCCAAAAGAGCTCTTTCGGGAAAATGCCTGTGTGGACGGGGAAGAGGGTTTTCTTTTGAAAGAAGAGGTCTACAGGAAATAACACAGGTGCCTTGGTGGCCACTCCATCCAAAGTCAACACAACTCTATTGTTCCTGTCTCCTGGCACCTCTTAAAGCTACAAGCACCCTGGACAAGTCTTGTGGCAGGAAGCCAGCCTGGGAGCAGCACCTGACAGCATTACTCTCCCTGCTACCACACAGTGAACAGCCGGCACCCTCCTGGTCTCAAGCGGAGATCCTGTCCCTCCTCGAGCTGTTGGGGGAGGCAGAGACCCTGCAGGATCTCCGCTCCAGATACCAGAATGCAGACATCTATGGGTGCATGGCTGAGGCCCTGGAGGAGCAGGGAGACCCACCCTGGACCTTAGAACAGGTCCAGAGTAAAGTCAAGGAGTTCCGCCAGGGCTATGCTCGCGCTCTGGGGCAGGACCCCACTCCTGCCTGTACTATCAGGAGCTGCACCAGATCCTGGGATGTGGGGAAGCCTTTTCCCCACCCATGGTAGTCGACTCCAGACCGAGATGCCCGTCATCACCCGGCTGGAGGTCACGGAGAAGGAGCAGGACAAGGGACAGCAGGGGCAGGAGGAGGAGGATGACATGGCAACCACCATGACACTGTCCCTGAAGCCCGTGCCCATAAGCCTGGAGGTGTCGCAGGCATTATCTGATGCTGGGGAGAGATCTTCAGGTGAGTGCTCTCAGTTTGTCACGCACACCAGGTGGGGAAAGCAGACGCAGATGCGATGGGGTGCGATTACCCTGCTGGGGCTGGACATCGTGCTGCAGTCCATGCACATGGAACCACTTGCAGCATTATTGTGTGCCATAGGGCCTTAGTAGGCAGCCCCTGAGCATGCCTGGGATCCTGCTCCCAGGCTCAGGGGAGGCCACGCACATGTCTAGTCCCGGGGGGGGATGCCCTCCCACCACCCACCACAGCTGGAAGCAGGCTAGACACAAGGGCACAGGCACGACCCTATACACACCAAGGAGTGGTGCAGAGAGCACACGGGTATACCTGTCTGTGCGAGGCACCACTGGCTGCAGTGGACAGCGCTGCGAGGCACAGGTGTGAGTGCGGGCCCCAGGGAGGACCAAGCTGCTCCAGGCCCCTATGCCACTCGTGGGATCCCACTGTGCCCAGACACTTCCCTTGCCTGCTTGTCCAGCGCTGGGAGTGGTGAAAAGCGGTCAGCATAATCCCCTAGGCTCCTCGGGGACTCTGTGAGGCAGGACCTGCTGTGCAGCCCACACATGGCCTTGCTCCCGGGACATCCCCGTCCTCTGGCCCAAGGAATGTTGGTCGCTGCTCACAGTGGAGGGTGCAGCCTCAGGGACAGTGTCTGCATCGATGACTGACCGCCTCTCCCTCTTTATTCTCCACAGCTGGAGCAGCCATGACTGAGAAGTGAGCCACACCACTGGAGCCAGCCGCCTGACCCTGGGGGACCCGAAAGAGCTCCAGAGTCCAGGAAGACCTCATGAAGCAGCATGAAGACATCCTGCACGACATGCAGCAGAGTCTGGTACAGACGGTCTGGGAGGACACAGAGTGGCGGACCCACATGTGGGACCAGCTCATGCGAAATGATGGCACACCCTGCTGCTGTCCCTGCTCCTGCCTCCCACCCTCCTGTTCCCCTGCTATGCCCATTCCACCTCCCCCCAAGAAATGCCTCTGCTCCTTCCCCCTGCTATGCCCATGCCTTCTCCTCTGTGATTCCCATGCCCACTCCCCCTTCCCCCTTGCCATTCCTGCTCCAGCCTCACCTCCTGCCAACCCCCCTGTAGTCCCAGGACCCAGCTTCTTAACCCCCGCAGTGCTGGCCAGCAGTGCCCTTCCCCCCGCAGCCGTGGGGCCCTGCACGGCCAGGCTTGGCCCACCCCGGGCAGCGCGCCAGCAGTAGTAGCCAGGCTGGGTCTGGCCGGGCATGTGCGTCCTGCCGCCACCAGCTCCGCGCACCCTCTCCCATGTGCTGGCACGGGGGTGGGGCCGCGCATGCATCCTCCCCCAACCTGGGGCGCAATTAACCTGTCTGCCCGGGGTGTCGGAATGGCTCGGTCCAGCCCTGCTCATGTCTCTAAAGCCAAAGGCTCAAAGGTAGTGAGACCAATAGTATTTATACACTAAAAAGCCAGCATGCATGGTTTTGCACACCAGTAGCTCCTCCCGGAGGGTTGTGCCATCCTGCCCTCACACAGCCCTGCTGCTGGGGGTGCGACTTCATAGGCAGTGGCTCCTGAGGTATTTGAGGGAGGGAAAGAGAGCGGGCACCTCCCAAGGGCTCAGGAACTCCCACTGATTCTATGTTTTGTGTGTTTGTTTGTCTCCTTCTGCAGGTTGTGAGGGCCATCAACTCCATCCTGCTGGAGGAAGAGTGAATTGAATTTCAAATTTAATACAGGTTGAGGAAAGGAGAAATTCTTCCCTTCTATGAGCATGCTAAGGGTGATGGGGAAGACTCAGCTCCTGCTTAGTGTGTCTGTTCTGGATAACTTCATAACTCAGCTGCATGCTCTAGTCTAGAAGCACAAGTAAGCGATGCTCTAGAGGAGGGGGTTTCTGTCCAAGATCACAGCCTTGCAGCTGTGAACACTAGGGCTGTGTCCAGACTCAGGGGTTTTTTCGGGAAAAGTAGCCTTTTCCCGAAAAAACTTCCCCTGCGTCCAGACTCAAGCCGCGTTCTTTCGAAATTATTTCGAAAGAACGCGGCTTTTCTTTCGATGGCGGTAAACCTCTTTTTACGAGGAAGAGCGCCTTCTTTCGAAAGTTCCTCTTTCGAAAGAAGGCGTTCTTCAATGTAAATAGGGCTTCCTCGAAAGAGAGCATCCAGACTCGCGGGGTGCTCTCTTTCGAAAAAGCGGATTGCTCTTTCGAAAGATCCGCCTGCAGTCTAGACGCGATCTTTCGAAAGAGGCTCTTTCGAAAGATGCTTTCGAAAGAGCCTCTTTCGAAAGAAGCCTGCAGTCTAGACATAGCCTAGCAGAGAAGTACTGAGGTCTGCTTGGGTTACACCCTTTGAAAAGTAAAGCAAGAGATTGCCCTTATAGTGAGTGGTTCCCCCATTGCTTCTAGAGCTATCCAGACACCAGTGCTCACACAGTTCACCTCTTTCCCCTTCCCAGTTTGCCACTGCCTCTGAAGAGGCCTTATTAGAATTTTAATATGTTTGTCCCCTTTGGATTGCTACCAGAGCACCATGCCAGGTGCTCTGCACGGCTTTGAGGGCTGGAGGAGGGGAGAGCAGCTATTTGCCCTTGGACCTGCCCCTTCCAAGCAAGTCTCTACCCCTTCAGGGGCACAGAGACACCGTCTCCCCATACGTTGCCCCCAGCTCCATGGTGGCTGTCAGATCTGCTGGTAATATTGCACCCTTGCAATGGCCCAGCATAGGTGTGAGGGGAGAACTGCTTTAACCTTCCCTTGGTGCTATACCAGCCTAGGCAGCCTATGAATAAAGAGGATGATACCTATCTCCAGCCCTCTGCTGGTGCAGAGATCCAAATCTATCCAACCATTCACTTGTCATATATATAAAGTGTGCAAACTTGGGCTGGCTGATGAACTCAGCACATGCATGTATGGTACTCTGACCATTACTGGTGATGTACTATTGAACGTATCAATACTGATGTGTCTCTACTGGCGTATTGTGCCCAGGCACTGATTAGCCTGGTGTGCACTGTTCCAAACAAGCTTTGTTTTCTGAAGTTAAACTGCAGCTTTGTCAAAAAAACATGACATGCACCTCTCTAGATCCATGTGATTATTGGGTGACAAGTATGCATTTTATTATTATTAACAGAAAGTAAGGGCTCTCTCTTGCTCTCCAAAGGACTGTAAAGTAAATCACAAACACTAATTTTTATGTCTTGGAATCCAAAGCTGAGAAAACTGTCAATAAGACTTACATAAATGACGCTCGTAATTTTCCTTGAGAGGAACTTGGACTCTTAAAAATCAGCCAGCTGGCACTTTTAAACTCTATCTGTAAATATTAAAATCCTTCACTTGAAAAGAATCGTGAAATATTGCCAGTAACTCAGGTTTGTAATTCAAATAAAAATGCAGTCATCCAAAAATGTTGCCACAAACCTTTCATGGTACTGGTGTCAACTAAAAGGAAACCTTCATTATGTCGCAGGGTGTATATAGAGCTAAAGCTGTACCCAGGCTAGTCTGTAACTCAAGGTAGCTAGTGCAGGTAACAATGGTGAAGACAGTATAGGCACACAGAAAGTTAGAAAGCTAAGTATGTACCCAGTGTCTATGCTGGGTCTGTACAACCAGTGCTCTGTTGTTTTCACTGCTATTGTTACCAGCACTAGCTGGAATCAAGCTAGTTCAGGTAGGCAAGCTTATGCATGAGTTTTGCTGGGTATATGTATGCTAAGTGCTCGTACAACTGAGTTTCCTTCATGGCAATTCTTTTTGATGTACGATGTTTATTGGCATTGTACATCCTTATACATTTTCACCTATTATGGTAGTGGAACCCACAGGGCCCAATTCACACAGGTTGGGAGCTTTAGCTCCAGTAGTGCAGGCTTTTCCCTCTGGAATTTCACTCCCAGTGTGTCTGCCAATGCATCTCTTCATTAGCATGTAGAGGGCCCCGTCATGTGTCAGGATCCCATTTGTGATAGTCACTACAATGCTACATCTTTGCATTTATACTAGTCATATTTCCAGTAATTATGGACATTCTGATACCTGAGTATATTCAGACATGAAGAACCCCATCCTTGTACTCAATCTGCACAGCAGACCCATTTGAACACTTATGGATAGGAGTGGAGTTCTGCCTGCCTGTGTGGATCCAATTGCAGGATTTAGGGATTTGATACAGCGTAAGGAACTTTGCAAAAATGTTAATTCTCTTCTTCTGAAATATCGAAAAGAGAGCCTATGATGCAGAAGAAAAAATGGTCCCAGGCATATTTACTGTTTAGCTAAAACAATGCTAATGGTTGTTGCAAATTAAAAGATTGCCAAGTCTACTGTACACAATATTAGGGTTATAAAGAAAGACAAAATGGGCATTATTGGGTCTGTTGTTTTTTTTAAAAAAATAAAACCATCAAAACTAAAGCATGAGCATGAAAATGTGGGTGCAACTGTTTTGGTAAGCCAGTGTTTCGGTAAACTGTCCCCATATGAGAGACGATCAAATATTTAGGTTACATAACAGAACCCTCTGGTTATGTTTTATTTTTGGAAACAAAAAGATATGCATGGGCTTTTCTGAAATGAGCATTTAGTAACTTCATCACTAATGTGAAATGAAGCTAACAAAACCCCTCAGATTGGGGGGTGGGGGTCGCTAGAATGCTCTGGAGTGCTTTTCCCGGTGCTGTCTTCAAACAGCCATGAACAAAGTGGTGTGAGCTACTGTAGTGGTCACGTGGATAGTGTTTCCCTCTCACCTACAATCTCCTGTGAGTTGGGAAGGTTTTCAATAAATAGATAAGTTACAGAGCAACTGATGAGTTGCTACTGTTGTGCCAGAAAATTCTATAATGTCATAAAAGAGGTCAAGGGAGAAGACAATCATCATGAAGACACAGGAAATCTGGAGGTCCAAGTGTGTTTTGAAAGTCGTTGTGCATGTCTGTGAGTAGCAGAAGAGAGCCCAGAAGAGGGGTGATCAATGGAGGCTATGCCCTGAGACCCACTCAGGGTTACTTTGCCCTGGATACATTAAGCAACCGAGTCTTTTAAAAAAAGTCTGCTGCTTAGAGGACACCACCAAAATAAACCAGTCTGCTGCCTCTGACTGCCTTGAAGATTGCCATGATAAAGCCTACCAATAAGTTTCCTTGTGGGACACATTTAGTCATGACAAGTTACACATATTCTGCTCTGAATGTGATACATGGATAACTCCAAAATAGTGTTTGTCAGTGGTAGCAAGGCTCCCCAGAGCTTGCTTGGACTCATATAACCTTAACAGGTCTGTTGCATCAGAGCAGAGCCATTGTGCCCCTGTTTGGGTGTAGAGTGAATAGGAAGCCTACCTGCTATGCACGCCACAGTGGTCACTCATGGAACACTCATGACACTGGTGCATGACAGGAGACAACATGCTGTTGGAAATCCTGGCTCTTCAACCCTGTTGTTTACCCTTCAAAGTCAGAACAGATACTGCAGCGCCTTTAGCTGAGGGGTGCGCAAATGCCATTGCACTGCAACCCCCCCTGATTACAACAATTACCGCATAACCCTAAGGAGGGGGAGCTGAAGCCTGGCCCCACCCAAGTCCTGCCATCTTGAATGGGAGAGCCAAAGCCATAACTTGAGCCCTGCCACCCAGGGTTGAAGCTGCAGCCTAAGACCCTAAGTATTTGTTTGCTGCCCTGCCCTGACCTAGGGCCTGGGCTTCCGAACAGACTGGTTGCCTGTCACCGCGCCTGGAACAAAGGCTGGGGTCACTGGACTACTGATTGGCCTCACTTTGTTATTGCCCCACCTGAGACCCCGGGCCTGGGCTACTGAACTGGGAGTTTGTTTTAGTGGCCACAGAAGTGGGGTGGAGTGGCCGCCCACTGACCTGGAGGCAGAGGAGCCCCTCCGGGAGCCCCAACCAGCTACAGATGGGGCGGTGGGGCTTGGGCTTCGACGTTAGCCCTAAGCCCCAGCAAGTCAAACACCAGTCCTGGCGAACCTATTAAAAAGAGGCCATGACCCACTCTGAGGTCCCAACCCACAGTTCGAGAACTGCTGCTTTAGATGCTCCACAAAGGTCTCTTGGCTTTTTCAAACTGCATTTCAGGTGCATGCAGCAGGCTGATGTCACAAAAAGCCCCAAGGAAGTTAAATGTTACATTCCTAACATACCACGGCTCTCTTGGCCGAGGCGAAAGATTTTAATGGTCTTATAATAAATCCTGCAAATAAAGGAGATGAGGATGACAAGACTGTGGGAGAGCTATAGGAGGCAGGAGTAGTGGACTGGGAACGTGACGGCAGAGTAAAGGAGTTCAGATATTAATACTTTAGCCTGAACCCCTAGGTTATAAGACTGATATGCTGGTAAGCAGTAAAAGAAGAACAACCACTTGGAGAGAACACACTCAGAGCTACAGGAAGGTGGCGGCGTTTTTGTGCTTATTTATTAGTCATTAGATCAAAGCAAATACAGGCTGATTATATGATAAGAATAGATTCCTACAGAGAGAAAGGGGAGCTGTTCGTCTTCATTAAAGTTGGCTGCTTTCTGTCTCTTTGCCCCTATTGTAATAGTTGCCTCCTTTGGGAATATAAACAAGGCTATAAAAGGTCGGACCAATGATCCATGTCACCCAGTATCCTCTCCTCTGAAAATGGCCAGTGCCAGATGCTTCAGAGGGAATGAACCAAACAGAGAAATTACTGAGTGATCCATCACATGTCATCCAGTCCCAGCTTCTGGCAGCTTTAGGAACATCCAGAGCATGGGATTGTGTTCCTGACTATCTTGGCTAATAGTCTTCAATGGTGTATCCTCTATGAACTGATCTAATTCTTTTTTGAACCCAGTTATACCTTTGGCCTTCACAACATCCCTTGGCAATGGGTACCACAGAGTTGACTGGGTGTTATGTGGAAAGTACTTCCTTATGTTCCTTTTAAACCTGCTGCCTATTTATTTCATCAGGTGATCACTGGTTCTTGTGTTATGTGAACGGGTAGACAACTCTTCCTTATTTCTTTTCTTCATACCCTGCATGATTTTATAGACCTCTATCATATCCTCCCTTAGTCGTCTCTTTTCTAAGATAAACAGTCCAGCTCTTTTTAATCTCTTCCCATGTGGAACTGCTCTATACACTTCATTGTTTTTTGTTGCCCTTTTCTGTACCTTTCCCATTCCTAATATGCCTTTATTCAGATGGGGGCAACCAGAGCTGCATGCAGTATTCAAGATGCCATGGATTTATATAGTACCTTTATGATATTTTCTATCTTTTTAGCTATTCCTTTCCAAATGGTTTGTATCATTCTGTCTGCTTTTTGCACTGCTGCTGCACATTGAGTGGAAATAGCTAGCACAGAACCATCGTTTTGTACATATAATTGGGGATTATGTTTTCCAATGTGCATTGCTTTGCCTTTATCTATATTGAATTTCATTTGCTATTTTATTGCCCAGTCACACTGTTTTATTAGATCCCTTTGTAATTCTTCACAGTCAGCTAGATTGATCTCTTGAACCAGATCTGTGCTCTACTTTGGACTAAATCAGAAATTGTCTCCTCTCTTATGAGTTCTATAACTAGCTGCTCCACAGAGCAGTCATTAATAGTGTGTAAAAAGTTAATCTGCATCCTTTCCTGAAGAGACACATAGCCAGTCAATATGAGGATAGTTTAAACCCTCCATTATTGTTTTGTCTCATATACCTATATCCCTCCACTGAACACTGTCAGCTCATGTACACATTTGAGACCTTGTAGTTCTGCAAGTCTAACGGAATCTGTATATGGAACTGGAAGCATTTCAGAGATGTACGATGGAGGTCTTGGACTCTTACTTAACTGCCAAAATTTAGCCTCAAAGACCTCTCTCCTACCTTTCCCTATGTCATTGTTACCTACACATACCATGACCATAAGCTCTTCCCTAACATTGCACATAATTCTGTTTATATATCACAAGATGTCCACAACCTTCCACCTCATAGGCGATTCATTTGCAGTTTCCAACTATCTATATTTATTTCTAGTAATCAAATGCCCCCAAATTATTATTTGTCTTTTCCTAAAATCAGGGGTCCCACTCCCTGGAGAGGTATCTTCAGTGCCAGAGGGTACCATTCCATCATCTAAAAGGATGGTCACAAGTATGAGATTGTTTCCCTCTCTCCAGTTTGATGTTCTTCTCCAATACTTTCATCTTTCTCGACAGCAGAAGCTCTCAGAGTGAGGGATGGGACTGCTCTATTGTGTCTCAAATCATCTCCGTTATGGTACTGCTTCATCTCCCTTAGCTCCTCCTCTAGTTCAGCTTCTATGTTCTCAAGAGCCTGTCCTCGTTCTCTGAGGGCCATGCACTACTTGCACTGAATGCATGCATATGCCACTGGCCCACCAGGCAGGTAACCATACATGCTGCATTCACTGTAATAAACCAGATAGTCCCCAGTCTGCTGCTGGATTGCTGCCTGCATAATTTTTACTCTTTCAAAAGTGTTTGTTCATTCTTTGGGGATTTTTAGAGGGGGGGATTATTGGTCTAAATTTAGAGAGTGTTAGACAGATCTGACTCTCATACTCTCAACTGCCTCACAAAATTCCCCTGTTGGCTGCTTCTGTTTGCTAGCTTGGAGGGCTGCTTGCTGCAGGCACTGTGCCCAGCCCAAATGGCAGTGGTACATGCAGAGCAGCTTGGTTGCTTCTCCTCTCCTGCTGAGGACACCAAGTTGTTTTGTATGGGATGCCAGATTCTGGATGGTTTGTTGTTAGGGGAAGAGCACAGAAGGAGTTATTTGCAGCTGTGCTGAAGCGGTTATAAAAATAAGCATTCATCTTAATTCTCTGCCTCATTCATTTGTGGAAGTAGGAGACCTGGAGTTGTTGAAGTAATCCATGTGCCAGTGTTCTGTTAGCATAGCAAGAAGATGGAGGTGGGGGGAGGAGGAGGAATGACTGGGGATGAAGAGTTATTGCTGGGTCTGGCATAGCATCTGCTTGTCAATGTCTGGAAAGGATGCTGCAGATTCCATAATCATCCTTTGAAATGCTGCCACAGAATGAACGCATGGTGTAACCCTCTCAGGGCCACTTTGTCCCACACTACTCAGCTAGCCAAACACCAGCCAATGCCAAGAGAGAGTGGGAGAGTGCTAGATTTTCCTGAGCTCATTAAGCATGATTGTCTCTGTCTTGTTAGAGTCTGCTGAATACTCCTAGGAGATGAGCCTCTCCCTCAGTAAATTCATCAAGAGGAATCTTGTCTGTTGCTGCCTCTGGGAACTGGCAGATGGAGCTTGTGCTGCAGTGCACATGTGCATAGCACTGACAAGGATAGGAAATTAACTATTTTGCTGCTGGAAGCTCCATTGCCCAAAATCCTAGCCGTTCCACTGAAGTTGTCGTATGAGCATCCTAACTCTAGTAGTGGGCTATGTCAGATGCTTCAGAGAAAGGCAAAACAAAATGCAGGTACACTGGGTTTGGCCAATTAAGAAATACTGTGATAGGAAAGGTTTCTTCCTGACCCCTGTGATGCCACAAATCATATGGAACAGTTTCACAACTGAGAAGACATGTACATGCAAGAAAGGTGATTCATGAATTGTAGAAAAAGAGACTATCAGATGGTGAAATCTAATTCCACCTCAGCAATGTAAAGACCATCTGGCATGTGTGAGGCTCTGGCAATGTGAATATCTCACAGGGAATTCAACATTTGGAAAACATTTAGGAATTTAGGTTCTGATTCAAAAAGCAGCTCCAGTACTTTGACATTGAAAATGCAATAGAAGAGGAATAACAGGTTTGCACATCAGCAAGCCCATGCATGTGCACACTGTGTGGGAAAAACCTAATTGTGCAGAATGCATTTTGTAAAGAGGACCCAACAGTCTAGCTTCTGCTTCTTGACAATCTAAATGCTCAAATGTCTTACTTATATCTTCTCCTTTGTACATATCACCATTATTTCCCATTTAAAGCATTCATCTGTTTTTGTTGGAAAGTGTGGAACATCTGTACTCCTGGTGTAAGACAATTGCCACTGCAGGAACAGCCTTAAAACAATTAAAACTTTAAAACATTTGCATTGCAGCATGCAAGTTCCTACATCAAATAAAAATGTTCTTCATTGCTTCAAACTCAATACTAATTTGTTCCAAAGTCCACGTTCTCCATCAGTCCAATCTACACAAACTCATGCTAATTAACTGCAAAGCTTCTTTTAAATTTACAAAAGCAATCATTCTTTGTGATAGCTTTATACCTATTCCCAACGATCTCTGAATAGACTTTAATGACATGGTAGCCATGGTTACAGTATATAAAATATGCAACCATGAAATGTGGAAATGTAAGTGTAATATAATCTTCTTTGGAAGATAAGGGACTTTTTGGGGCATATACACATTAAATAGGACATCATATTCAATATTTGTTATGTCTACATTCTTGATAAAAATAAATCCTTAGCAGCTAAAATGACTCTCACATTTGATTAAATAGCAAATGGTCCAACAGGAAAAGCATTTTCTTTGATGAAATATTTGCTTGGCCAACTCAAAATAGCATTCTGGTAGCTCTGTGAAATAGTATATTGGATAATCCCTGAAACACATTCCCATTGGACTAGCTGTATGTCACGGAACTAATTGGAAGGAAGTGGCAAGCTCTCGCACAGGTAGAACTGGGAAAACAATGAGGAAAATTGGTGAACCTTTATGATATTCTGTTCTGGACACCCAGAACTCTGAATAATTGTGTCACCCTTCTGCCTTATCAAGAGTGAGCATTGCTGGAGGTCAGACTGTGTGCCAGCTCCTTGCCACACAAGTTTCCCCATCCCATTGGCAAACTCCTCCAGACTCTATCAATCTTTACCTTGCAGGTAACAATCAGTGAATCCCATTTCTTGAGTTCCCCAAAATGTCTCTTTATAGTGTCCAGTCCCTCTAACTGGACACTTGTAACCAGACGTGTGCCCCCCCCATCTGTCCTTTCAGCTACAGTTTGAACAAGTTTTCTGTTATGCGAGTAGCTGCAGAAATCCCCATAATGTTAGATGCTTGTTAAAACCACATTGTAATTGTATTCATGCTTACGAATATGTAACCTGTCAGGTATGCATGAGGAAGTATGAGTGAGAAACTGTCAAACATAAAGCAACTCAGCATCCATTACCTTTTATGACTAAGGAAAACTCCTGCAAAGTGCATAATGTGATGGATGGCCAGGTAGGGTTTTTTTCTTCTCCTTAGGAAAGATGTAACAGCACACCAAACTTGAGACCAGAATGGAAGTAGTAGAGCCCTCCAATGGATCTGAAGAGATTCCATAGACTCTCGTTGCCTCGCAGCCAATCTCCGGGAAGCTTTCACCCAACTAGCCTCTGCCACTTGTGAAATCTAAACTAACTCTTGCTGCATCTCCAGCATGCCTCTAAACTTCCAGCATGAATGTGATGTGTGTGAGTATTGCTGTACCATTAAGAATCTGTACTAATAAACAAGCCTTGGTGCTGCTCCAGTTCACCCTTTGTCTGGGCTTATTCCTTAGTTGATTCCAAGGACAAGTAACACACTCACAGAAATTATTCAGTTCTCTGCCTGCAAAGAGACAATGCACACACCAGACTGTTAGGTTAGCTAAGGACTCATTTTATTCTTCAATATCACAGCACTGAGATAACAAATGTATTCTTAGTTTTACTATAAAGTAAGGACCAGAGATTGGGGTGATATTAAGCAATAGAAAAAGAGGCAGGCAAAGAAAACAAAGTAAAACACACTTTCTTGTGTCTAAACCTTAATAGATTACGGTTTCGGTCTCAGGCAATTTCTCATCTTGAGACAGTTCCCAGAGTCTTTGACCCTCGGGGCAGAAGAAGCCACTTTTCACAGATCCAAGAGCTCTGGCCTCTTTTGTTCCTTTAGTAATAAGATAACTAGAATGTCCTTTTGCTCTCCTTATATTTTCCAAAGTCCATCTTTTCCTCAAGACCCAGGAAGACTTCCTGGTGTGCAGATTCAGATCCCTGGTTAGCTCATGAAGTATTTTCCTCCTTGCTTGTTAGCTTGATTTGTTTTGTTTGTTTTGTACTAAATTGTACTTTCATTGACCTTTGCCTATAATTAAGCCAGGCAGAAAAATGAATTCACATTCCTTTGTCTAGGTCAGGCTGGGTTTATACACTGCCTCTCAGCCACATTTTATGTATATTACTCTTTGCACACAACCCAAACCTACATTGTGCAAACATTTTCAGAAACAGCCCATCACAAGTTTAATTATGATATCTTACATGACACCTTTTAGATACATATTACAAGAATGATGTAGAAAGCTTGTCAGGCCTGGTAAATATTACATAGTGGGCCCTCTGCTAGTGGACATTTAGGGACTGTTAGGGTCACAACCTTTCAGTAAAGTACAAACCAAATTTTGATGCATCATGTTTTTGTTTTCCCCTTTAACAATCATGCTTGTAAATGAAGTTTTGTGCAACAAGTTTTCAAGGAAAAAGAGTTTAGGGCCTGCAGTAAGATCTCATTTCTTGATAAAAACAAAACTTGTTTTGGATGATAATAGAAAGCAGCCGATTTCCTGGTTTCCCAATTAGTTTGTCTGAAGAGTTTACAGCAGAGTGTCAGGTTCTATAAGGTGTTTCTATGCTCCCCATCCATGCCTTTTTTGTAAAAAAAAAAAAAAAAAGTGCCGGTATTCCAGGGGAAAAGTTATTGAGCTCTGACTGGAGGTGCCGGGACTGCATCTGGAGGTGTCGGTAGAGGGTCCATTATTAAATACTTGTTCTGCATACTGCTACTCATAGACTACAATCAAATTACAGTACTGTTTAACCTTCTCTTTGTTAAGCGAGATTGAACTCCTTGAATCTATCACTGTAAGGTATGCTTTCTAATCCTTTTGTCTTTCTTGTGGCTCTTCTCTGAACCTTCACCAATTCTTTAACAAAACAATGAGTAGTCCTGTAGCACTTTAGAGACTAACAAAAACGGTGCTACAGAGCTACTTGTTTTTTTTAAGTTACAGACTAACCCAGTTACCCCTCCAATTCTTCAACATTCTTCTTGAAATATGGATACCAGAACAGGACACAGTATTCCAGCTGCAATCACACTAGTGCCAAATACAGAAGTAAAATAACCTCTCTGTCCTATTCAAGGTTCCTTTGTTTAAGTGTCCATGGATTGCATTAGCCCTTTTGGCTACAGCCTTGCTCTGGGAGCTCATGTTCAGCTGATCATCTGCCAAATCTTTTTCAGAGTCACTGTTGCTCAGGTCAGTCCCCCATCTTATAAATATGGCCTACATTCTTTGTTTATATATATATATATATAAATTTGCATTTACCCTTATTAAAAGCATATTGTTTGCTTGCTTACTATGTGATCCAAGTCACTCTAGATCAGTAACTTGGCCTTTGCATCATTTATCAGTCTCCCAGTTTTTTTGTTACCTGCATAGGGCCAAGAACTGGTCCCTGGGGGACCCCACTAGACACACACCCATTTGTTGACGATTTCCCATTTATAGTTACATTTTGAGATGTTTCAGTTAGCCAGCATTTCAACCATTTAATCCATGCAAAAGTAATTGTATATCATTCTAGTTTTTAATTAAAATGTAGTGCAATGCCAATTCAAATACCTTACAGAAATCTAAGTACATTACATTAACACTTCTACCTTTATCAAGCACATTTTAAACTCATCAGAAATGTGTGTAGTTTGCCATTAACCCATGTTGATCATTAATAATTATATTATGTTCTTTTAATTCTTTATTAAACAGGAGAATGCAGCTGCACACATCCTATGATATTCTATAGAAAAGCCTTAAAGATACATGTGCCTTAATGAGAATTCCAGCCAAGTACAGGATACAAACCATCCATTGTTGTGAGGAAACGGCAGGTGTGTGTTTGTTTTGGCAGACTGAGACTATGGTGCCTATTTTAAGCTGAAATGGACTGTTCCAATCCTGCACATTGTATTGACCACTAACGAGAAACTCCTACCTAGGAGAGTTTGCAAACTAAAATGATGTGCTAAATATATGTATGAAGTACTACTCTTCTCTTGAGCTGCTAAGCCACATTTGTCTACAATGGGAACTCAAAAGCCTCTTAGCCGGATCCCTTTTCCCACACAGAGGAGACTTGCTGTTCCAACTGAAGAGATCCATCTCTCTCCCACTGTGTTCTATTCATTGTTACTTTCCCAGTTAGCATCTGAAATGGTGCAGCACCATCTGGATGCCTGGAGATTTTTGCAGGCAGGCCTGGGAAATCTGGATAAAGCCTGTATCTCAGGCCAAAATTCTGGGACCAATTATCCTGTCAATAGGATCTGCATGTGTGTAACTGACAAGCTAATTGGGACCTGCTGAGTATATGCTGATTTGGTCTTAGTTTCTATCTCAGCCTTTCTATCTGCCCCATGTCAATCTGTTAACTTGATCGGATTTTCCTGGAATGTGATTGTGTCATCTAGTGCACCAGATGCAGGTTGCAAATCTTACCACCTTAAAATTACAACCTACCTATTCCCCAAGGCTGTGTCTAGACTACACCTCTCTGTTGACAGAGAGATGTAGATTAGGCATGTTGAAATTGCGAATGACGCAGAGATTTAAATATCCCGCACTTCATTAGCATAAACATGGCCACCACTTTTTTTTGAAACTGAGCTTTTTTAAAAAAGAACGGCAGTCTAGACACATATCTGTCAAAAATAAATCCTTTTTCGACAACTCCTGTAAGCCTCATTTTTTGAGGAATACAGGATCTGTCGAAAAAAGGTTTATTTTCGACAGATCCATGTCTAGACTGCTAGGGGGATTTTCTTCGAAAAAGCTCCGTTTCGAATAAAAGCGGCAGCCATATTTATGGTAATGAAGCACAGGATTTTTAAATCCCTGCTTCATTAACAATTTCGATGTGCCTAATCTACATCTCTCTGTCAATAGAGAGGTGTAGTCTAGACATAGCCCAAATGACTACTAGCCAGTGCAGGAGAGCATAACAAGGTGCACGTAGCTTGTGCTACTTCTGAGGCATATTGTATACAATGTGCATGGCCTTCCTAATTGTAGGCATGGCGAGGTCAGACCCAAATCTTTACCTCAGCATGATGCCTTCTAAAAGCAATGTACAAAAAGGAGCACTTCCACTGCCTGACACAGTCCTATGTTGGTTATCAAGATACTTTTGAGAGATCAAAATATTGTTGTTCATAAGCTTTTTCCTACTGCTAATGCATGGCTGCTGACAGACAGAATGAGAGCCAGAGCAAATAAAGAAAGAAAAGAGACTATTACAAAGCAGACAAAAGGGTTTGAGTGCAGAAAAATATAAAAGAGGCCAAAATGAATTTTAAAAAGAAGAAATAAAAACCCCAAAATGAAGTAGGAAGTGAACAAGCTGAGAATTTAAAAAATGGAGCTGGGATATCAAATCATGGTTGTTATTATAGACAGGTATCTTCTGTTTGTCACAGGAACAGAAAATCTTCACTTTTGAAATTGACTGAGCTCACTTTAATTGTACATTAAGCTTCTGACAAGGTGACCCCAAGTGGAAACAGAATACACAATTATTTTTCATTTTTTCTTAATTAATGTAAAATGGCATCCATTTATATTTTGTTTTTCCCCATTAATACTTAAGAAAAAAATCATCTAAATGAATGGACCTTTCTGTCCTTGACTGGATCATCTCCATAATAAGGTAACTTGCCCTTCTATGATTTAATTGTTGATTAATTACGAGCCCCAGGTGTGGAAATTTGCACAACCCTTATTAATAGAATCAGAACTGAGGAGTTTAGTGCTGATTCTCTTGATATGGGCTGTGCTAGCTAGTTCTGCATTGTCTGTAATAGGAATGCTGTATTTTTAGTTGATGGGTACCTCTGGCAACTTGTTGATTCAAATATTAATACCTTATATTCTTATGAGGCTGCACTGTCATTTGATCCAACCGTCTTTATGGTTCTAATAGGTATAGGGATTTACTCCCAAGTTCCTTGTGCACCTAATTCAGTGCTTCTACTAACTTAATTAGATTTTGGATTATGCAAGGCTTCTAGGAAAGGCACTTAAAATGTGAAGGACTTTTTTAGAGTGTAAACTTTTTGGAGTATCCTACCATATGCAAGTATGCTGCCCAGCAGAACGGGGCCAAGTCCTTATCTGGGGCCTCTGAACATTACCAGTGCACAAATAATGAATGAAACTAATAAATAAAAATAAAGCATAGGCCAGCGAGTCTCAAAACTGTGGATCAGGAACCCAAAGTAGGCCATGAACCTGTTTTAATGGGACCGCAAGGATTGGCATTAAACTCACTGGGTTTGGGGCTAAAACCTGAGCCCCACTGCCCTGGAATGGATTGGCCCTCCTTCCCTGCCTGGGGAAATAGGGCTCAGGCTTCAGCCCATCCTCCCTCCACAGTTGTGTAGTAATTTTTGTTATCAGAAAGGTTGCAGTGCAATGAAGTTTGAGACCCCCTGGAATAACCTGACCTTTTCTCATGAGAAAATAATTGTCTTTATTTTCGGCTTGCTGGTTGCACTCTTAACTCTCTTATTTTATTTGAGACTGTTCTAAGTGAACTAATTGCTCTTGTTATATCACACGTTAATTGACATTACCAAGAGCATACAAAATGGACATCCCAAATCCTTATCTATGCACCTAAGTCACATCCTTGATTCTGCAGTTGCCTTCATGTGCATGGGGCCCTGCATAGCACAGAACTCCATTGACTTAAGTGGGGGCAGAGGCCTGCTTGACAAGTGGCAAGATCATGGCTTACGTGACCTGCTTTTCAAAAGTTTGGAGCACTCTGCCACTACAGCGGACTTTAATGAGAGCGGCTGGATATGCAGCATGCTTGGCAATCAGGCCATTTTTGCGGGAGGGCCTAACTATGAACATGGTCTAAAATTAAGCTTCCATTTTTTAAAATCTTGGCCATTCCATATTAAGGTTAATGACTGCAGTGTTTTCCTTTCCCTAGCACTTTTGCATTCTTAACACAGTGGATAATTCTGCCAGAGAAAATTGAGATATGGAGTGGAATGAAAGGAGAATGACTGAGCAGTCTGTGTGCAGCAAGCTCAGGAAAGTATTATGGCATAATGCAGAACAATCCCAACTTCCTGGAAAAAACCTGAACAAGCTAACAGAAGATGCATAACTTAGAACTAATAATTTTCTATGTAGATGGTTTGCATAGCTATGATAAAAGGGAGTATTACACATAAAAAAGAAGGTAAAAGAAATTCTACATGACTAATAGAAAATATTCCAAAGACATGTTACCAAGTAATGGAGGACAATCAAAACAATTCACATACTGAAAAAGGATTTCGATTTAATTCCACAGGAATAGCAGGAGGTATTGAAATAAAATGCAGGCAAAGAAGGCTTAATATTGGCTTTAATGTGTAATATTCAAGGGCAGAAAAATAGCAATCACCAGTATTTACGTATCTAATGTAGATAATTCTGGATTCTCTGATGAACTACCTGGGCAACCAGCAACCCTGGTTAATAACAGGCAGTAATTTCAGTCTGCTAATCGAGCTCCTCATAGTCAAATCAATATCAAGTATTTTTAATGCTTAGCTGAGCAAAATAGTCTGACACACAGATGTGTATATATTGTAATGTTCCTTGACATCTGGAAGTTATAATTTCCAAGTTGTTACATCAGGGATGGATTTGACCCCTTAAGAGGATACTGCAGTGCTCAGAGGAGGTATAGTCCATCTTAAAGATTGGGTACTACTAATTAAAGGAGAAGGGCTGGTGAAAAGATATCCATTAAAACTGTTTTTGAAAGAAAATTGGATTTTGACTAAATTAATACTTTGTAAACAGTCTCTACTTTCTATGGAAAATTTTGACTTTTCATCTAAAGCCCAACCATCCAATACCGGAAACATTTAGGTACAGAAATGCCAGTATTGTGGCTCATGGGAGTTACAGTTTGGGGTGCCTGCTCTCTCTGTTTCCAGGCCAGACTGATTAACTATGCCCAGAATCTCCCGTGATGCTGAGCCACCCCAGTACAAGAGGAAAGGTTGCAGTACTCAACGGATAAAAATCCAGCCAAGGAACCTAGCCCATAGGGCAATAGGAGTATAAAGCACCTAAACCTCAGCCATCCTGAGTCAACAGGCTGGTATTTCTGATAGAGCTGTCAAGTGATTAAAAACCTCACAATTAATCACGCAATTAAAAAAATTAATCAATTGCACAATTTGAAAAAATAATTGTGATTAATCATGCTGTTAAACAATAGAATACCACTTATTTAAATATTTTTGGTGTTTTCTACATTTTCAAATACTGTATATTTATTCCAATTACAATACAAAACAGAAAGGCGTTGTCTACTCTGTGGCTTTTGCTGCAAGAGCCTATGCAAATAAGGCACAGATTAGCATATCACCATGCTTCATTTGCATAATTTATTCAAGCCATTTTTGTGCTAGGAGTTTTTGCGCAAAAACAAGCAGTGTGGATGTTTTTCACAAAGCCAAAGTGTATTATGCTCACTTTATATGTATTTTATTACAAATATTTGTGCTGTACAACGCAAAAGAAATCGTATTTTTCAATTCACCTCACACAAATATTGAAGTGCAATCTTTTTATTATGAATGTTGAACTTACAAATACAGAATTAGAAACAAAAAACTACATTCAAAAACAAACCAATGTAACCCTTTAATGCCTACAGCTCCACTCAGTCCTACTTCTTATTCATCCAATTTTCTCAGGCAAACAAGTTTGGTTACGATTGCAGGACATAATGTTGCCAGCTTCTTGTTTACAGTGTTACCTGAAAGTGAAAACAGGTGTTCACGTGGCACTGTTGTAGCTGGCATTGCAAGATATTTATGTGGCAAAGGTGCTAAAGATTCATATGTCCCTTCATATTTCAACCACCATTCCAGAGGACATGTGTCCATACTGATGACCTAATGATCCAAAGCAGTCCAGACTGACACATGTTCACTTGCATCATCTGAGTCAGCTGCCACCAAGAGAAGGTGGATTTTCTTTTCAGTGATTCAGGTTCTGTAGTTTCTGCATTACAGTGTTGTACTTTTAAGACATCTGAAAGCATGCTCCACACTTTCAGATTTTGGAAGGCTTTTCAGATTCCTAAACCTTGGGCCAAGTGCTGTAACACTTTGGGAATCTCACATTGGTACCTTCTTTGCCCTTTGTCAAATATGCAGTGAAAGTTTTCTTAAAATGAACATGTGTTGGGTCATCATCTGAGACTGCTATAAAATAAAGTATATGGCAGAATATGGGTAAAACTAAGCAGGAGCCACACAATTCCCCCCCAAAGAGTTCAGTCACAAATTCAATTAATGTGTTTTTTCTAACTAGCATCATCAGCATAGACACACGTCTTCTGGGATCATGGCAGATACATATGCTGACCATCCATCCCGGAAAATCCAGGACAGTCCCGATTTTTAATCTCCGGTCCCAGTGTTCCCATGAAGCATTTAAATGCCCCCAAAAGTCCTGAGACTCCAAACCCAACTGCATGTGGCTGTTTCTCTCCCCTCCCCCTTTGCTAGGAGAATAGGAGACACAGACACTTCCTGTTCAATAGGAGCAGCCAGAGGCGGTGCCTGTTGAAAGGCAAGAAAGCAAGTGATTTGCGAGGGAGTAGGCATCGGGAACCGGGGCGCAGGGCTCAGCTGGGCTGCAGGGGATTCTCTGGGAACCAGGATGGGGCTCAGCTGGGCTGCGGGGCATGGACAGGAAACAAACAGGCAGCTCAGCTGGGCTGCGAGGGAGGGGTACAGAGACCCATTGAGTTGTGGAGAATTGAGGGAGGTGTAAGGAACTGGTTCAGGGCTCAGATGAGCTGTGGGGGAGGGGGTGCCAGGAAGCCCAGTGGGGGAGCATCAGGAGAGGGCCTGAAATGACCTCCCCTGGTCTGGAAAAATCCCTCATCTGGGACCAGTCAGGTCCCATGAGTGCGGGACTAGGGAGGTCCAACCCCTACCCCAAGTCCCTTCCTGCACCTTCCCTCCTGACCAAACACCCTATCCTCAGTCCACTACTGCACCCTCCCTCCTGGACAGACACCCCATCCCCAATCTGCTCCTGCATTCACCATTGCTCCTGCACCCTCCCTCCTGGCCACACACAGCACCCTCCCTTGCTCCTGCTTCCTCCCCCTGGCCAGACATCCGACTCCCAGCCTGCTTCTGCACCCTAACTCCCACCCAGACTTTGCAACCACTTTCCCTTCTGCACCTCACTTCTCTCCTAGATCTTGAACCCCATCCCTAGCCCACTTACTGACAGCTCTATCCCACACTCTGAACCCCTCATTTTTGTCCCCACTTCAGAACTTAAGGGGGTCCATACATTCACTAGAAAAGCCCTGAACCTCAATCTTCCCTGTCCCTTTATTATAATAAAATAATAATATAAAATGAGCACTGTACACTTTGTATTCTGTGTTGTAATTGAAATTAATAGATTTGAAAATGTAGAAACAAAGTTTGTAAACTGCTGAAATACAAGGTTAGCTTATGAAAGGGTCAGCGTGTTTTGCCATTTTTACCTATTCATCTTGGGGGGTTGGCTTATAAACTAATTGGCTAATGAACTAATATATATATGCTGTTAGCACCATTTTAGAACAGAGAACATATTAGAGCAAAATCCAGTATTTTTGCTCTATCTAAAGTCAGTTATGCCAGTCTTTCCTATAATAAATGAGGGCTTAAAAGAAGTCCTAAAAAACTAGGCTCAGAATGCATAGAAATCTGCAGGGCAGAGAGGATTCTCCAATGGTTGGTCTCCCACTGCCCATATCAAAAGAGATATGAGGATTGTTAGCTTTCCAGGAGCCCATGAATATCACTTCAGAAGAATTCCACAGGATAATTGCTGTATGGATCAGGACTTGGCACAGTTTCTTTCCCAGTGAAACAATTTGCACTCCATAAATGCCATGTCCAAGCAAGTCCATGTCCTCAAAGGGAAAGATTTACAAAGAAGTTCTATGAAATCAACTTTGCATTGCTTGCCTGGTTCTACAGCCCTTACTCATTAGCTTCTGCAGGGCTAGGCCAATCTGGCCTATAGTTAAACTCCATAAGGGCCTTAAAAGCATTATGAAATATATTCAGAATCCTATGGTGCAAAATACATTAGATTATTTCAAAGACAGGACAATCTGATTCTCTGGGGAAGAGCAAATGTAATTAAAATTATTTCTACTCCAGAAATTCACTTCTCATTACAAATATTGCCACTGAGTATTCCCAGTGCAATTTTTATTCAAAGTTAGAGAGAGGTATCAGTCTTCCTGGAACTGTGTTATCTTGAATAAGATACTATATGCACTGTATTGAAAATTAGATGTTACATTGGATCAGATTACTTTCAATCTTTCTCAAATTTATACACTCTGGGTGATAAATCTTGATCAGTGCTAAGGCAAAGATGGAAAAAAGAGATCACGTGACTTTGGAGCCTAATTATAGGATTTTAAATCCTGTTATTAGACACTTGTGGAAAATATGAAATAGTTTCTCAAATGCAAAGAATTGTATATGTTAATGTGATGTACACTATAGAAAATTCTCAGGATTGAAATGGGAATACATAGTTGCACAGAATCATACAAATTAGCTGAAGGAGACTTATCAGATCATCTTGTTCATTCTCTTTATAAGGTATTTTCCATTGCTTTGCTTTATCATACAATCATAGAACCGGAAGGGACCTCAAGAGGTCGTCAAGTCCAGTCCCCTGCCTTCACAGCAGGACCAAGCAGTGTCTAGATCTACCCTCACAGGTGTTTGTCTAACCTGCTCTTAAATATCACCAGTGATGGAGATTCCACAACCTCCCTAGGCAATTTATTCCAGTGTTTAACCACCCTGGGTATGTCTACACTACCCTCCTAATTCGAACTAGGAGGGTAATGTAGGCATACCGCACTTGCAAATGAAGCCCGGGATTTGAATTTCCCGGGCTTCATTTGCATAAGCCGGGCGCCGCCATTTTTAAATCCCGGCTAGTTCGAAGCCCGTGCCGCGCGGCTACACGCGGCACGGAGTAGCTAGTTCGGATTAGGCTTCCTAATCCGAACTAGCTGTACTCCTCATTCCCCTTGGGTATGCATCATCGGACCTGTGATTCTCACGACAGCTAGGTCTACATTATAGCTTTTTTTCGGAAAAAGCTATGCAAATTGAACTCTGCAATTTGAGTAACTTTTTCTGATTGCTTTTCCGGAAGAGGCTTTTTTGTCTAGATGGGGCCAAATGAAGGAAAAGCCTCCTCTTTTGGAGGAGCTCTTATTCCTTGTAGACCAAGGTTTTCAGGGCTCCCCAAAAGAGCACATTTGCTCTTCCGCAAAAAAAGCAGCGGAGTTTTTTTTCCTCTGGTATCCCGGAAACACCCTGCCGTCTAGACATACCTTGAGCTACAACAAATAGAATTGTTCAGACACAAACATGTGAATGCCTTCTACTATGACAATGCATTCAGCTATTTGAAAGTAATAATTTTGGTCCACACCAAGCATCTGGAGGAGTTTTGTTTGGTTTTTGCTAGGTACTAGAAATAATGTCTTAACCACAACAGACTCGGGGAAAAAAAGAGATTGGAACAGACTGCACTAAGCCACAGGAAAAAAGCTGTAAAGCACTAATTATAGAACAGTTTAAAAATACAGAACTATAACTGAAATAGTTTAAAATACCTTGCTTGTGTGTACTCTGGAAATGTTTAAGATATCAATGAGAGAACTCTCTTTTAAAAAGAAATGTCACTTAGTCAGGGTTCCACCAGGCTTTGATGGCTGATAATTGAAAGAGGGGTTCTTGTCAGTATATTATAAGTACATGGCCCCTACACACAGCTCCTCAACTAACCATGATTCTCAATGGAATAGAGGAGGCAGTTGAGGCTCCCTTTAGGTAGTTCACATAGGGTGAAATTCACCCCCAAGAAACAAGTTTCAGAGGCATAACCTTGTTTCAGCAAAAACAATGAGTCCTGTGGCACCTTAGGCTACACTGCACATTTATTTTGAAATAAGCAATTTCGGAAGATATTTTCTGAAATAGCTTCCTTCGAAATAGCGCATCTACACAGAAAATGTGCATCGAAATAGCGGTTTGCTATTTCAAAATAGAGCGCCCACACTGATTGGACGCTAACTCGCATTTAAGGCCACTAGAAACCACTTCAGGCAGAGCATCAGGTCAGCAGTTACTTTGTGTGGCTGCTGCTTGAGGTTATCTGAGGCTCTTGCTTAAAGGGACTCTCCTGTACAGCAGTGTCTCAGGCTTTTTGCTTTTCCCTACCTCCTCGAGGGACAGTAAAGCCCTTTTTTCTGCCCGTTGTGGTTGCCATTGTGGACACCTCAGCTTGCCAGACATGGAGGCGGAGCTGTCTCTGGGCTATCTATGACTATTGCAGCATGTGCTGCAACTCATACAGCAGTTTCTGCAGGCTGCCTCTCAAGCCCTGCAGGAACTCAATCCCTTGCTCCTCAGGGAGACCTTCCTTGGATCTCTGTGGACACGGCTCATGCAGCTGGATCCCACCCACCCTCCTTTTCACACCATTCCCTGCTGCCTCTGGCATCTGGACACCAATGCAGACTGGTGGGACCGGATCATCATGGAGTGGTAGGGAGACCAGAAATGGCTCCAGAATTTCAGGATGAGGAAGGATACATTTCTGGAGCTCTGTGAGTGACTCGCCCCTGCCCTGAGGTGATGGGACACTCACATAAGACCCACCATCCCCCTCCAGAAGCATGTCACCTTCTTCCTCTGGAAGCTTGCTACGCTGGATAGCTACTGCTCCATTGGGAACCAGTTTGGCATGGGAAGATCAACCATCGGGGCTGTGCTCATGCAGGCATGTTGCTCTCAGGCTATTATTCCAAGGGGGGTTGGACTGCTGGAATGGGGTTCCCTAGAGAAAGGGGTGCTGGTTAAGACCCCTCCCTGGGAGGTTTTTTCAGTCCCGCACTCACAAAGCCCTGCCAGAGGATGAGATAAGTGGGGGGGGGGAGGTGCAGGGGACCTCTAAGGAGACCTGGGGGGGGGGGGTGAAACAGGGGGATGGACCAGGGGACCTCTCAGGGGACCTGGCACCCCTGTGAATCTCTGTTTCTGTAGATGGTGCAGGCCATCAACACCATCCTGCTGTGCAGGGTCATCTACCTTGGCGAGCTGGACAAATTTGCCAACGTGGGCTTCCCCAACTGCGGGGGAAGGGGGTAGGTCTATTGACAGCACCCACATCCCCATCTGGGATCCCACCACTGCGTATCTCTCTTCATCAACCAGAAGGGATACTTCTCAATGGTTCTGCAGGCCATTACAGATCACTGGGGCCAGTTTATAGACATCTACATTGGGTGGTCGGGGAAGATGCATGATGCCCATATCTTCCACAACTCTAGTGTGTTCCAGCAGCTACACACTGGAACTTTTTTCCCCATCTGCACCATTGGGGTCGGGGACATGCCCATCTGCATAGTAGAGGACATGGCCTGTCCTCTTGGTTTCTGAGGACAGGACAAGGAGTAATGGGCTTAAAGTGCAGCAGGGGAGGTTTAGATTGGACATTAGGAAAAAATTCCTAACTGCCAGGGTGGTCAAATATTGGAATAAATTGCCAAGGGAGGTGGTGGAATCTCCCTCTCTGGAGATATTTAAGAACAGGTTAGATAGACATCTGTCATGGATGGTGTAGACGGAGCTTGGTCCTGCCTTGAGGGCAGGGGGCTGGACTCAATGACCTCTCGAGGTCCCTTCCAGTCCTATGATTCTATGATTCTCTCTTGCTTTGACTTATGAAGCCATACACCGGCCACCTCAACCCCTCTCAGGAATGCTACAATGGCAGGCTCAGCAGGGCCCGTATGGTGGTGGAGGGTCCAAAGGTGCAGTTCAGATGCCTCCTCACCCAGTTGGTCCTTAGGAAGTGCAAAATCCCTCACATGGTGGCTGTGTGTTGTGTGCTCCACAATATTTGTGAGTGGAAGGGGGAGGTATTCCTGCTAGGGTGGGGGGGGGGGGGGGTAGAAGCTGACTGCATTGGCAGGGCCTTTGAGCAGCTGCACACAGCTGCCATCCGGCAGGCCCATCGGGGGCCATGCTCATCTGGGAAGCTCTGAGGGACAGTTTCTCACAGGGGCCCCAGTGACACTCTCCCATGGGCCTCCTCATTAGGGGCCTGTGCATCACCCCTCACTGCCCTTCCTCCCACACCCTTCCCTTCCCCCCTCCACCCTCTTCCCTGGTGAGACAATAAAAAAGACAGTTTATTTAAAAAAAAAATCTCGGTTTCTTTTCATTTGGGGTCAAAGTAACTGGGGAGGTACTGGGGAAAGAACCTGGGAGAGGGGAGGAGAGAGGGGCAGGAGGGGGGATGAGAACCTTGGAGAGGGGAGGAAGGAGTTGGAAGGGGAAGAGGCATGAGGAGAGGCTCAGGACTGGGGCTGGGAGTGGCGCCTGGCTGTAATGATCCCACCGTCATAGGTGTGGGGGTCACAGCAGCCACGGGAGGATGTTGAGGAAGAAACGGAAGGAGCAGGAAGGAGAGCAGGAATGGGAGCAGGACTGGGAGGAAGAGCTATAGCGAGAGCAGGAGCAGAAACAGGCATCATGCTGTCAATGAGGGATTGCATGGCCACACACAGTGCGTCCCTGCTCCAGCAGCTCCCGCCAGGTGTCTCACCACAGCTGGATGTCTTCCTGGAGCCTGCAGTCAATGGTCTGCTCCAGGGATCAGCATGCCCTCCCGAAACCATCCATGGGTCTCCTGCACCTGTGGGTCCCTCAGGTTCAAGAGGCTGTCCCAGGTGGTGTCAACCACCCACCTCTTGCAGCTGGATTGGCTGTGGAGAATAAAGAGAGATGGTGAGTCATCACAGGGGACACTGTGCCTAAAGCCTTGCCCTCACCTGTGAGGCAAGAGTGACGGTTCTTGGCTCAGTCAAAGGAGACGTGCTTGGAGCAAGGCCATATGTGCACTGGCCAATGGGCCCTTTCCTACAGGGGCCCAGATGTCCCCGGGAGGGAGAGAGCCTCACCATCCCTTCATCCTGGGGACAAGCAGGCATGTGAAGGTGCCAACCAGACCAGGATCCTGTGAGCGGGAAGGGGGACTTGGGGCAGCTGGGCTTCCCTCTGTGTCACTCACATGATGGGCCCAACTGTGGCTGCATCCAGCAGGGAGAGGACTTGTATCCCTACCTGCTTGAGAAGAAGGGGGCTTGGGGTTGGGGGGAGGTGTGTGTGAGCAGCAGATGCTCCTGCACCTCACTGCACTGTCCGCAGGATTAGATGCTGCCTGCCCCAAGAGTGCAGGCATGCCTGTGTGCAGGACTGCTGAGTGTGTGTGTGTGTGTCGATGTCCCAGCCTCCTTCTAGAGGTGGCTTGTGGAGGGAGGGTGTCCCACCCTGGTGTCATGAGCATGGCAAGCCTCTCCAGACACCCGGTGGCCAATAGCACCGGGGTCCTCTGTGGCATCCTCCTGGTGCTGTATGGCCAGGAGCAGCATGGCATGTGCTCCCATGTGCACAGGCTGCTGCACGATCCCCAGGAAGCAAGGGCTGAGTGAGGAGTGTCCAGCTACCCCATGACACCCGCAACCTCCACCCTCTGTGTGAAGGGAAGGTGATGGCACTCACATGATGTTCCTTCCCCAGCCTCGGACGACACCTGGGACACTTCCACAGTGAGGGGGTACCGGCTTTAGGGTCAGAAGGGTGATATTGCTGGCCTCGTCCAGCTTCTCCTCCTCCTCACCTCTTCATCCTCATCTCTGTCCCCCACAAGGACGACACTGGGCATCTTGAGCCCTGAGTCCACTACTGGGGGTAAAGGGACTGCCTCCTCCCCCCCCCCCCCCCCCCGGATGTGGTCCAGGTCCTTGAAATAAGGGCAGGTGTGGGGTTCTTCCCCGGAGAGGGAGCTGCCTTCCCTGATCTTGGTATATGCCTGGAGGAGCTCTTTGCCTTTCATCCACACCTGCTCCTGGGTGTAGATATGTCCTTTGTTGGCCAGGCTCGTGGCCGTCCACATTCCTGTGTCTGGTGCGGAGATCCTGGAGGTTGGTCTCGTCACCCCAAATCTCAATAAGGTCCAGGATCTCCGCACCAGACCAGGAAGGCACATGCCTCTTTCGGTCCCAGGAAGGCTCCAGGGAGCTGTCTGACTGCTCCCCGGGAGCAGCGGAGGGCTGGGTGGGAGCAACGGAGTTGCTCATTGTGGCCAAAATCGGAGACAGTGGCAGCTGCTGGGTGGCTCAGGGCTGTCAGAGCCTCCTGCTAGCCACAAGCCCTTTCTACTGAAGCTGCAGCTTTAAGGGCTCCAGGGGAAGGGGGGGTAATATAGAGTTTTGCTGAGTGTAGTCAGAGTGGCCAGCAGGGAACCTTGGGAAGGGCTGGAGGCCCCTTATTTCGAAAAAACTTCAGCTGCCCTGTCTACACAGCTCCTATTTGGAAAAAATTATTGTGGAAGACACGTTATTCCTCATAGAATGAGGTTTACAGATTTCAGACTAAGCCACCTGTTATTTCAATATTATTTCAAAATAACACTATTGGGCTGTGTCTACACTGCACCCCTTTTCCGGAAAAGGGATGCAGATTAGACACTTCGGAATTGCAAATCCGCGGGGGATTTAAATATCCCCCACGGCATTTGCATTTACATGGCTGCCACTTTTTTCCGGCTTGGGGATAAGCCGGAGAAAAGCGCCAGTCTAGACGCGATTCTCCGGAAAATAAGCCCTTTTCCGGAGGATTTCTTATTCCTACTTTCAAGAATAAGAAATCCTCTGGAAAAGGGCTTATTTTCCGGAGAATCGCGTCTAGACTGGCGATTTTCTCTGGCTTATCCCCAAGCCGGAAAAAAGCGGCAGCCATGTAAATGCAAATGCCGCGGGGGATATTTAAATCCCCCGCGGATTTGCAATTCCGACTCGTCTCATTAGCATCCCTTTTCTGGAAAGGGATGCCAATGTAGATGTAGCCTTGCAGTGTAGACGCTGGCATAGTTATTTCGAAATAATAACTTTGGGCTGTGTCTAGACTGCATCCCTTTTCCGTAAAAGGGATGCTAATTAGACACATCGCAATTGCAAATGAAGCGCCAGTCTAGATGGGGATCTTTCAGAAAATAAAGCCTTTTCCGAAAGATCCCTTATCCCTTGGAATAAGGGATCTTTTGGAAAAGGCTTTATTTTCCAAAAGATCCCCATCTAGACTGGCGCTTTTTTCCGGCAAAGCCCCGAGCTGGAAAAAAGCGGCAGCCATGTTTATGCAAATGAAGTGGGGGGGATTAAAATCCCCGCTTCATTTGCAATTGCGATGTGTCTAATTTGCATCCCTTTTACGGAAAAGTGATGCAGTCTAGACACAGCCTTGCTGTGTAGACATACCCTTAAAGACTAACACATTTATCTGGGCATAAGCTTTCCTGGGCTGGAACCTACTTCAGGAGATGATGCATGAAGCAGAAACTTCAGTTGGGCTGGGATATGTAAAGATGGGTGTGTTACATTATTAACACTGGTTCTCTGCATAGTATAGTCAATTCAATCAGGGTGGATCTGGCCCACTCCCAACAGCTGATGGGAAGGTATGAATATCAAAGAGGAGAGAAAAAAAATTAGTGGCCTAAAATTTAGACCCAAGCAGGTAGTGTCAAGTTTGCATAGGAGTTCCAACTCTGCTGTTTCACTCAGTGAGGGTATGTCTACACTACCCCCCTAGTTCGAACTAGCGGGGGTAATGTAGTCATCCGCAGTTGCAAATGAAGCCCGGGATTTGAATTTCCCGGGCTTCATTTGCATGAAGCTGGCCGGCACCATTTTTAAATGCCGGCTAGTTCGGACCCCGTGCCGCGCGGCTACACGCGGCACGGATTAGCTAGTTCGGATTAGGCTTCTAATCCGAACTAGCTGTACGCCTCATGGAACGCCTCATTAGCACTCCCATCTTTGCATATGCATATATCCCCACCCAACTGAAGATTATAGTTCATGCAGCTGACAGAATGAGCTCCAACACCAAGGAGAAAGTTATTACAAGCCCTCTGAAATGTTTACAGACTCTTTTGAGGTCTTAAGTAGATGCACAGCTTCTCTGAGCAAAGGTGAATTTCATGTTGCAGCATGTGTCCCCCACACTACCTCAAAACTGGCCTGCACAACTCGGTCTTTCTGGTATTGCATATGGTATTGTGTGATCATATAATAAGTCCTGCTGTAACGCATGCAGACAAATGGGCAATGCTGAAGTTGGAAATGGTGGAAAGCTTAACTCTAAATTTCCCAATTTTTGTAGGCAATTAAAATCTCAGCTTTAAAGAAGAATTTTTATGGATTTTGGAGCAGTCAGTGCTGAAATATAAAATAAAGGAATTACAAAATGTAGAAGAGTCTTAAGAATTGACACAGAATACCGACAGCAGCAGAAGAGGAGGAGTAATTCTGAGCAAAAAAGAAAAATGAGACAGTCTTATGGGAAAATGAACTGAAGAAGGCAGATGGCAATTAGGTGTCAGTAGGTTCTTCTGAAAAGCAGATTGGTTTTGGCACAATTAAAAGAAATCTCGTAAAGAAGGCTCTTTTTAGAGGTGTAGAGAGATGGAATCAGAAGCATCAAAACCTAATAAAGCCCAAGTGGATAGACAGAATATTTTTCCCTCCAATGTTTGGAATGAAAGAAAAGAGAAGACAAGAAAATATTTGAATTCTGAATCTAAGGTTCACTAATTTACATAAAAGCTAAAAATCCACCCATCTTTTTATCACAAGTACTTTCAAGGGCGTTGTGCTGGCACCCAAAAGAGAAAGAGGAGTGAAAAAAAAAAGTTAAAACAATACTCATTGTATTCTATATTCTTGTGGTTTGTTAAAAATAATAAGCTCTTTGTGGCCACTTTTAAAAAGAAAAAGTGCAATGGAAGCATGAGAGGGCACAGCTTTTAGATGTATTCTAGGCATGTGTAAGACACATCCAGTTAATTTTTTTTTTTTTGAAACTATAATGAGACTATTGCCTTTTGTCATGCAGCAATATTAATACCAAAACCCTTGGTCTCAGGATAGGTCTGATGTTTTCAAAGGTGTTGCTTGCAACCACTGAGGGCCTTCTCAATTGTTGCAGGATAAACCGTCATACGTTTAGGAGAAAGCCAGTTAGTTGTCACTTCTATTGCAGTAGCACCTAAAGGACCTCAGAGGGAGGAAGGGCTTGATCTTAAAGTCTATTAATTATAATTGCAAAGCTTCCATTGACTTTAATAGTGCAGGATCGTGGCCTAAGGCCCTCTTGTACAAATAAGCTCACAGGCAGTCCCTGCCCCCAGAGAACTTACCATCTGCGAATACATGCGATCAGAGTAGTGATTGCAGCCCATGTTGTTGCACCTATGCTAGCTTTAATTTACCTAACTCCCTAAAATGAGCAGAGAAGGTGTCATGGCCTGGGTTGTACAAATTAGAGATGTTAAGGACTATCCGACTAGTTGATTCCCCCCGCCACACACACACACACACACACACACACACACACACACACACACACACACACACACACACACCACCTCTATGAGACAGAAGCAGCAAAGGAGGGGAAAGGGGTACTTCAAAGTGGCAGCACCACACAGCTGAGTTGGGGATCAACTGTGCGGTGCTGCCCCCAACTGACCCTGGGTTCTGGGGAAATGCCACTTGGAACCTGGGGTTAGCTGGGGAGTCCCCAGCTGACCCTGGGCTCCACAGCTGCCCCTTTGAAATGCCGCCTCCACGAGTCCATTGGGGACTCTTGTACATTTCAAAACAGGCACCTGCACACAGCCCGGAGTCAGTGGGACTTCCCACTGGCCCAGGGCTGTACGTGGAGTTCCGCATTCCTCCTTTGAAATGTACAAGAGCCCCACTAGGGGCTCTTGTACATTTCAAAGGAGAAATGAGGAAGTGCCTATCGACTAGTGAAGTAGTCAATGGAAATTCCATCGACTACTCAACTAGTCAGTTAACCACAATTTAACATCCCTAGTACAAATCCTCCAAGCACCCTGAGTATATCTGTCACAACATCAGGGACCATGGCACCTCATTTTCATTGCTATATTTAGCTAGATTAAGGCTACAGTGGCTACGTCTAACTGAGCTACATTTCCACACAGTGTAGACATATCCTAAGCTTTATACAATCCAGGACAGATAGATAAATGAGGGGGGAGGAACAGATACGGAGGAAACACTGGTGCCTTGCTATTGTCAAGAAGGAAACTACAGGTATCTCTAGCCATACTTGAGATGAAACTATGATTCCCAGGGGCAGATGACCGTTTTGCGGGGCCCAGGGCAGCATAATCTTGCGGGGCCCCCCTTTGCCACGGCGCATGCGCGGTGATGCAACGCGCATGCCCGGTGGTGCCACGGCGCATGCGCGGGGCTTTTTGAAGCGCGGGACCCAGGGCGGCCGCCCCGCTCGCCCTGCCCTATATCCGCCCCTGATGATTCCATATAGTAATTTATATGTCAATTACTCTGACCGAAATGTACTAGTCTTCATAGAATCCTAGAACTGGAAGGGAACTCAAGAGGTCATCAAGTTCAGTCCCCTGCCCTCATGGCAAGACCAAGCACTATCTAGGGCACCCCTGACAGATGTGTATCCAACCTGCTCTTAAATATCTCCAGTGATGGAGATTCCACAACCTCCTTAAGCAATTCACTCCAGGGTTTAACCACCCTGCCAGCTAGGAAGTGTTTCCTAATGTCCAACCTAAACCTCTCTTGCTGCAGTTTGAGCCCATTGCTTCTTGTTCTATCATCAAAGGCCAAGGAGTACAATTTTTCTCCCTCCTTCTTGTAACACAGTTTAACACTCGATGCTTTTCTGCTCCCCACCTGCAGGACAATTAGGAATAGAGGTGACATAGAACTCCCGTTGAGGAGACTCATCAAACCTACCTCAGTTCCACTGCTGTACGACCAAGCACAATCCTGGCTCCTAGCTCTGGGTACTGGAGCAGAGGAGTGGGCCACCTGAGCATGCATATACCCAGAGCGAGGGCACACAGGACTCAGAACAACTTCTGCTTTCCTCAAAGGGAAATGCACAGTGGAAAAACAGCATAAACAATGATCTGTCTCATGGCACTTTAGGCTATGTCTACACTGGGATACCTCCAGCATCCTGAAATAGCTATTCTGTGTCTTAAGAGCAAGCCCTCCATATCAGAATACAGCAGGCTTGCTAGTTCAACATCCCTGTAAACCTCATTGCACAAGGAGTAAGGGACGTTTCAGAATAGCGCTTTATTTCAAAATCTGGTGCTGTGTAGACAATGCCAAAAGATGAAACAAACCATTTAGAAATAAGATCAAAATCTTAGTACCGTGACTTTGAGCACTAATATATACACCCTTACAAAATTTGTCAATATGTAGCTGTCTACCATGATGAATATAAATAAATAGGACCCTTTTGAGTTTGACTGTTCCTCTTCATTTCCAATCGTGGGCAGGGATTTGGGCGAAAAGGCAGGGCCAGGGCAGCCAGCCCTCCTTGCTGCGTGGATCATGGTGCCTCCTCCCATCCCTCTGAACTACCCAGAGCGTGCACTGTGATGCTTCTCGCATTTAAAGGGATGGTGGTCCCAAGCTCCTTTGAATCATCCTGCCCCAAGGCAACTGCCTTCTTCCCTTGCCCATCCTGCATCAGCAGGCCTGTTTCCAGCTGGTACTTTATTAATGTATATCCTCTTCTCTTTACTAGGACACAGAAGACATGTCTAAACTGGGGAGTTATTTCGAAATAATGGGCTTGTTATTTCAAAATAATAACTCCTGCTTGTGAAGAGGAATAAGCTTATTTCAAAATAGACATTTTGGGAGTTATTATTTAATTCCAAAATAATCTGGTAGCGTAGACATAGCCAGAGTGTCCTTTTTAATAAATCCTCCCCTAAGGGATGTCTCGGGCCTCACCATTTGCTTCTCCACACCTTTCTGCTTTCCCCCAGCCCTTAGTTTAAAAACACCTCTACAGCCTTTTTAATATTACACGCCAGCAAACTGGTTCTGTTTTGGTTTAGCTAAGCTCCTCCTTTCCCAAAAGGTTCCTCTATTCCTAAGAACCCTAAATCCCTCCTCCCGACACGATCCTCTCATCCACGTGTTGAGCCCCGGGCATTCTGCCTGTAATTGTTGCTGCCATTTCAAGGCACGCTGAGAGTTCAGTAAGTAAGAGCATGAGTTGCAATTTTTTAAACCCTATTCAAGTTTATCCAATAGGTCTGACAACCATGACACTGCACCCTCAGTCACAAGTCTGAGAAGCAGCTGGATTGTATGGGGTGCTGAACGGCACTTGTAAGCTGCTAAAGTCCTAAAGTCCCACTGAAATCAACCGGTGCCACAAAGGGTTGTTCTCAAGCAAGGCCCCAGTTTATGTGTTTGCTCATGTCTCCTGGGCCCATATATGGTTTTCACTCTGCATACGTATTGACTTAAGGAATGCCATTTACTCTAAGAAATCAGAATAAATTAACAAAAGCTAAAACGAGAGTGTCCCCAAAACTCCCAATCTTCCTCCTATAAATAACTCTGGACATGGAGCTGAGCCTTCCTAAAGGCATTCTTCCCTTTCTTCTGCCTAAGCCGTTCTGAAAGAGGAATGGGGAGAAGAGCTAGAGTTAAGCTCTTGTTCACCACTTTCACTACAGTGGGTTGCATTTGCTATTAAAACCTTCCAGGCTGCGTCTTATTTAAAGTATCATGGAAAAGCAGCAGAGGAAAGTCTCCACTATGTTTTTTATTCCATGTCATTTACATATGCAGGTCTGGGGCCATAACAGTCATCCCATACTGTAGAGGATTACCTGCCCTGAAGGGTGAATTACATTTAACAATATTGAGTTCCTTTAAAAATAAATCCACATGATGATTTTCTGCAATACACACGGGCATTTTAAGGCTCTAGAGATGTATCTTCTAAGTAGATATCATGCAATTCTGGGACAAGGTTGATGTCATAAGCATTTCATGGGGAATTTAAACATAGCTATAATATCAATATAGAGATTAAGGTCTATTCAATGAAATAGATCGTGGCTAAAGTCTGCTAACCTGAGGCATCTTAAAAGGGTCTCAGCTGTAGTGAGTGAGTGGTCATCACTTTCTGAATCAGGACCCACTGAAGTGTGTCAAGCAGAACACTCAGAAAGGAAAACATCTAGAATCACGGGTCATATTTGAAAACCTTGGCTCATAGCAATGTGCCCAGGTGGGAACCCTATGGGTGGCACACCATTAAAGAGCTCATCAGGTAAAGACAAGCAAGTGCCTATATCCCATGCTCACTGTTTGCATAATCACTTCAGATCTTAACGAGTAAATTGTTACATTTTTCAGTAAAGTGGAAAAGAAATAACAAAGACAGAAATGGAGGATAATTTCTATGTGACAATCATAGAATCACAGAACACGAGAACTGAAAGGGACCTCAAGGGGTCATCAAGTCCAGTCCCCTGCCCTCATGGCAGGACCCAGTACTGTCTAGACCAGTGTTTCTTAAACTTTTTAAAACCAAGGAACAACAAACAATAATTTTTGTTTATGAGGAACACCAAGGATTTTTTGTTGAGGAAGGAAAAAAAAGTGGTCAGAGGGAAAGATATTGAGAAAAAAAAAGTTGCCCCTTTAAGGGCAGCCATTTTGAACTCTGTTGTTTTGAACTCTGTTGTTTAAGAAACACTTATCTAGACATCTATCAGGGATGATCTAGACCACCTGCTCTTAAATATCTCCAGAGATGGAGATTTCGCTAAGCAACTTATTCCAGTGTTTAACCACCCTGACAGTTAAGAAGTTCTTCCTAACGTCCAACCTAAACCTCCCTTGCTGCAGTTGAAGCCCATTGCTTCTTATCCTATCCTCGGAGGCTAAGGAGAACAATTTTTCTCCCTCCTCCTTGTGACATACTTTTAGATGCCTGAAAACTGCTAACATGTCCCCTCTAAGTCTTCTCCTTTCCAAATTAACAAGCCCAAGTCTTCCTTCATAAGTCATGTTCTCTAGACCCTTCATCATTCTTATTGCTCTTCTCTGGACCTTCAATTTCTCCACATCTTGCTTGAAATGTGGTGCCCAGAACTGGACACAATACTCCAACTGAGGCCTAATCAGTGCAGAATAGAGTGGAAGAATGACTTCTCGTGTCTTGCTTACAACACTCCTATTAATGCGTGCCAGAATCAAGTTTGCTTTTTTTGTAACAGCATCACACTGTTGACTCCTATTTAGCTTGTGGTATACTATGACCCCTAGATCCTTTTCTGCAGTACTCCTTCCTAGACAGTCGCTTCCCATTCTGTATGTGTGAAACTGATTGTTCCTTCCTAAGTGGAGCACTTTACATTTGTCTTTATTAAACTTCATCCTGTTTACCTCAGACCATTTCTCCAATTTGTCCAGATCATTTTGAATTAGGACCCTATCCTCCAGAGCAGTCCAACCCCTCCCAGCTTGGTATCATCTTCAAACTTAATAAACATACTTTCTATGCCAATATCTAAATAGTTGATGAAGATATTGAACAGAGCCGGTCCCAAAACAGACCCCTGCGGAAACCCACTTGTTATGCCTTTCCGGCAGGATTGTGAACCATTAATAACTACTCTCTGAGAACAGTTAGAATCATAGAATCATAGAGCTGGAAGAGACCTCAGGAGGTCATCAAATCCAGCTCCCTGCCCAAGGCAGGACCAATCCCAACTAAATCAACCCAGCCAGAGCTTTGTCAAGCCGAGACATCAAAACCTCTAGGGACAGAGGTTCCACCACCTCCCTGGGTAACCCATTCCAGTGCTTCACCACCCTCCTAGTGAAATAGCTTTTCCTAATATCCAACCTAGACCTCTTCCACTGTAACTTGAGACCACTGCTCCTTGTTCTGCCATCCGTCACTACTGTTAACAGACTCTCTCCATCCTCTTTGGAACCTCCCTTCAGGAAGTTGAAGGCTACTATCAAATCCCCCCTCATCTTCTCTTCTGCAGACTAAACAAACCCAAATCCCTCAGTCTCTCCTCAAACGTCATGTACTTCAACCTCCTGTTTCAAAAAAAATACACACACACACAACCCATTCACATTATAGGGTTTATGTGACTCATAATGAAACAATGCTGATTCTAACTAGTAACCTACGTCTATGCAGCTTTCTGCCACAAAAGCTTATGCAAATGAAGCGTGGAGTAGAATATCACTGCGCTTCATTTGCATAATTAATTAGCATCCATTTTTGCACAAGAGGCTTTTGCACAAAAAGGAGCTGTGTAGACTGCTCCTTTTTGCGCAAAACCCCCTATTGTGCAAGAGCTGTTCTTCCTCATTTTTTCAGGAAAAATGGCTCTTGCCCAAGAGGGTTTTTTTGCACAAAAAGGCACCATCTACACAGCACCTTTTTACGCAAAAGCCTCTTGCACAAAAATGGCTGCTAATTAATTATGCAAATGAAGCATAGCGATATTCTACTCCGTGCTTCATTTGCATAAGCTTTTGCAGAAGTAGGCTGCAGTATAGACGTAGCTGAAGAGCGTAATAATATACATACACACCAGCTGTTTAATAATGCTAATTTGCCTCTTAAGATTACCACAATTCATAGTGAGTGGTAACAATAAACACAAACTTAATCCCCCTCCCCAAAAATAAGCAACACTGCCAATAGACTGCGTAAAGGTTGTGGACAGTTCTAGAACAAATTGCCAGGGGTTACTGTTTTTTTGTGCTTGGAATGCTCACCAGCTTTTTGCAATCCTTCTAGAGCATTGCAGATGTGTCTAGTGCTTTACAGAGCACATAAAAGACAAGTTTGCTGCTCCAGGCAGTAGGAAGGGTGGTTGCTCAAATGTATATGGGTATGTCTACACTAGAAAGTTAGTTCGAACTAACGGACGTTAGTTCGAACTAACTTTCCTATGCGCTACACTAGCGCTCCGCTAGTTCGAATTTGAATCGAACTAGCGGAGCGCTTAGTTCGAACTAGGTAAACCTCATTTTACGAGGACTAACGCCTAGTTCGAACTAGCTAGTTCGAACTAAGGGCTGTGTAGCCCTTTAGTTCGAACTAGTGGGAGGCTAGCCCTCCCCAGGTTTCCCTGGTGGCCACTCTGGCCAACACCAGGGAAACTCTATGCCCCCCTCCCGGCCCCGGACCCCTTAAAGGGGCACGGGCTGGCTACGGTGCCCGTGCCAGGTGCAAGCCTGCCAGCACCCAGCTAGCAGACCCTGCACCTGGCACGGCACAGAGCCACCCACCCGATGCCCCCCAGCCCACCCCCTCTTGCCGGGACCAGGCTGGCGGCTCCCGGGAGCTTGCCCTGGACCGCAAGAGGCGGGCACCTTCCTGGGCTAGTGCGGACATCGTGGACCTCGTCCACGATCTCCGCACTAGGCACAGGAAAGTGGCCGTCTAGGGCAGGAGAGCTGCCAGCCTGGCCACCCAGGACCAGGTGTGCATGAAAATCAAGGGGGTCCACTGAGACCCCCGACACTGAGCCCTGAGCTTACAATGGCCGTCCTGGGTCAGACCAAAGGTCCATCTAGGCCAGTAGCCTGTCTGCCCACAGCGGCCAACCCTAGGGACCCTGGAGGGGATGGACCGAAGACAATGACCAAGCCATTTGTCTCGTGCCATCCCTCTCCAGCCTTCCACAAACTTTGGGCAGGGACACCACTCCTACCCTCTGGCTAATAGGACTCCATGGACCCAACCTCCATGACTTGATCTCACTTCCCTTTAAACTCTGTTCTAGTTGTAGCCTTCACAGCCTCCTGCAGCAAGGAGTTCCACAGGTTAACTATTTGCTTTGTCAAGAAGAACAACTTTCTCTTACTAGTTTCAAGCCTGCTACCCATTCCTTTCCTTTGGTGTCCTCTAGTCCTTCTTTATGGGAACTCAGGAAGAACTTTTCTGAATGCACCCTCTCCACCCAACCCCTGCTTTTAGAGACCTCTATCCTGTCCCCCCTCCGTCTCCTCTTTTCTAAGCTGAACAGTCCCAGTCTCTGTAGCCTCTCTTCATCTGGGACCTGTTCCCAACCCCTGATCATGTTAGTTGCCCTCCCCTCTCCCAGCCTTTCTCTTCCCCTCTCCCACCTCCTTTTCCCAGTCTCCCCCAGTTTTGTTCAATAAAGACAGAGTCAATGTTGGAAGAAACGTTATCTTTATTTTGTACATCAATAAGAAGGGGGGCTAGGGAAGGGCAAGTGGAAGGAGGTGAGGGAGGAATGGGGTACGAGCCCCCGATGGGGAGGACTGGGCTGGCTCTGCGGGCTTCTGGGGGTGGAAGCTCTCCTGCAGCCCCCCAATTACTCCCTCTCCCCAGATGGCAGCCTGCGGCAAGTGCAGCCGGGCTGATGGCCGAGTGGTGTGATGTGCCCAGTGTGGGCACTCAGGGCACTCCAAGCCAGAACTTCTTTTCAAGCGGGGCACCCCTTAGAACTGTGTGTCCGGGGAGGGGGTCGGGACCCTTTAAGCGCAGCCCTCGGCTAGCCTGAGACAGTATCTCCATGCTCTAAGTCCTCCTTTTATGCCCTGCCGGCACTGCTTCCGGCCATCATTAAGCCCTGTTCAGAGTCCACTCAATGTGGACTTACTAGTTCGAACTAGCAAAACGCTAGTTCGAACTAGTTTTTAGTTCTAGATGCGTTAGTTCGAACTAGCTTAGTTCGAATTAACTAATTCGAACTAAGTTAGTTCGAACTAGCGCTGTAGTGTAGACGTACCCTATGAGAGTAATCAGCATAGATGAAATAATCACTGTAGGTCAGCACTAGAAAGCTTTGTGAAATGAATATGTATTTTAAAGAATCCTTGTATAATTTTTTTGTTTATCTTCAGAATATACACAGAAGGACTGGAAGGTCTCCCTTCCCCTGGCTCAGAATCAGTTTTTTTAATCTCCCTAGTTTTATTACTTTAGAAAAATCAGCAAAGTCAAAATTCCTGGTTTTGAATCGAGACTGCGTGTAGAATCTCAATATAAGTCTATTGAGTTCACTCCCTATTTTAAATTTGTGGGACATTTAATATGTCTGGCTGCGTCTAGACTGGCATGATTTTCTGGAAATGCTTTTAACGGAAAAGTTTTCCATTAAAAGCATTTTCAGAACAGAGCGTCTAGATTGGCACAGATGTTTTTCCACAAAAGCACTTTTTGCGGAAAAGCATCTGTGCCAATCTAGACGCGCTTTTCCGCAAAAAAGTCCTGATCGCCATTTTCATGATTGGGGCTTTTGTGCAGAAAACAAATCTGAGCTGTCTACGCTGGCCCTTTTGAGCAAAAGCTTTGCGCAAAAGGGACTTTTGCCTGAATGGGAGCAGAATAGTATTTCCACAAGAAGCACTGATTTCTTACAGTGATAGAAATGTAGTCGTGTTATTCTGGTGTAGCTGAAACAAAATACAGGACTATGTAGCACTTTAAAGACTAACAAGATGGTTTATTAGATTATGAGCTTTCATGGCTTTTCTGAGACCCACTTCCTCAGATCAAATAGTGGAAGAAAATAGTCACAACCATATATACCAAAGGATACAATTTAAAAAAATGAACACATATGAAAAGGACAAATCAAATTTCAGAAAAGAAGGGGAATGCGGGGGGGAGGGGGGGGGGAGGGAAGGTAAATGTCTGTGAGCTAATGGTATAAGTCAGTGCTTTGGCGGAAATTCAAGCGGCCAGTGTAGACAGCTGGCAAGTTTTCCGGAAAAACTGGCCTGTCTAGACACAGCCTCTTTGTTTAATCAAGAACTTCTCCTAAGCCACCAAATTTGGTATCTAGCTTCCTCTTATTATAACATAAAGCAACATAAGGAGTTGGTTATACCAGAAAAATGGGATGTGCCTGGGATGGGATTGCTTCTCAGAAAACCAAACAGAAAAGAGACAATCACCAAATCAAGTATAGTCCTCAAAATTGACGTAACTAAGCAAATGTTGAAAGAGACTGAACCAAGATGAGCCAGAAAAACAGGATGCACCTGGAATAGGATTGCTTCTCAATAAACTTTACAGAAAAGACAAAGCATGGAGAAATTAGGAGTAGTGCTTTTTTGGCACAGGCAAATCAATGCTTAAGGTTTGAAAAGTAGAAGAAAATGTTATTGGAAACCAAATTGACTAAAGCCCTTTTTTATTAAAACATAGCAAGTGACAAGAGTTTTAGGGATGAAGAAAAAATCATTTGATGGAATTTCCATTTAAAATAAAACTAATACAAAAATAAGACAAATATTAACAATTCCTTTAAGAAATACAAAATAAGTTCTTTTTAAAAAGTGTTATTTTTATAAATACAATCATGTGAATAAATCATGTACTTTTTCTTTTGATTTTTCAGAGACAAACCAAACAAATGTAATTGAGTTAAGGACCTAGTAAATCTGCTAGTATATAATGAAGATAGCCTTTCTCCAAAACATTCACTAATTAACAACTATTTTTAATTCTCACCAATACAAATAAAAACTATAAAACTTTCAAACAGTCTAACCCCTTGCTTTTTCAGTCACTGAACTTTCTATTTTTTGAAACTTGCAATCATATTTGTATTATTTGCCATAGACTGTTTCAGAGTAGACAAGTCCTAATTTTTGTCTAAAAAAGGCAAACAAAATGTTTCTTTTGGGGAAGAAAGATCTTTGAAGTCTTTTCAAGCTCACTCATTCTCCCCAGGCAGGCAAGATTTTGGATCAGGTTTTAAGAATGGGTGGTTATTTGGAACAAGAGTTGTGGGATGTTTGAGCAGCAGGATAACTCTACTCAGCAGTTAAATACTTGTGGCTGAACTGGTCAGGTGACGCAGCCTCATGGGGCTATAAAATTGTTGTATGGCAGCTCAACTTGAGGTTGGAGCTCACATTCTGGGATCTTGCAAGGGTGGAAGGTCCTAGAGCCCAGGCTCTTGCCCAGGTCTAAACAGCTAGGCTAAGTCTAGACTGGCATGATTTTCCGGAAATGCTTTTCCGTGGCCAATCTAGACGTGCTTTTGCGCAAAAAAGCCCCGATCGCCATTTTCGCGATCAGGGCTTTTTTGCGCAAAACAAATCTGAGCTGTCTACACTGGCCCTTTTGCGCAAAAGTTTTGCGCAAAAGGGACTTTTGCCCGAACGGGAGCAGCATAGGATTTCCGCAAAAAGCACTGATTTCTTACAGTAGGAAGTCAGTGCTTTTGCGGAAATTCAAGCGGCCAGTGTAGACAGCTGGCAAGTTTTTCCGGAAAAGCGGCTGATTTTCCGGAAAAACTGGCTAGTCTAGACACAGCCCTACACTGCAATTTTTAGCCCTGCAGCTTGTACTTGCCTGGCCTGATTCAGCTGACCCAAGCCAGTTGTAGTTGCGCTATGGAGCTTTACTCCAGTGGAGGCATATCCTAGGTAAGGTTGCCAGATGGTTTCAACAAAAATACAGGACACGCTTGACATTACATCACTATCTACATTACATCTTTTTTAGAAAATACCAGACATTTATATTTTCTCAATTTGTTTCCTGAACAGAAAGCTCAAATACTGGACTGTCCAGATCAAAACCGGACACCTGGCAACCCTAATCCTAGGCCTGCATGACCCTTGCCTTCTACCACTAGCACAGGGGTTACATTGCTATCACGAAAGCTTCTGTTACAAAGCTAAAAGACTCCAATCCTATAGCCCAGGGCTACTCAATTTTGGAAAACCCGGGGGCCACAATGATACTCACAGCACATGCCGAGGGCCGCAACTTAAGTGTGCTGAGAGTATCATCGTGGCCCACATCATAAGTGTGGTTGCATATACTTGCAAATATATATGCAAATAGTTTCTTTCACATTGTGGGCATGAATACAAAGATTCATCATGGCTTGACTTCGCGAACGAAGATCTAGGAAGGAAATCCATGTCTTCTGCAGGCACGCTGGTGGCTGACGAGGCCTATGCGAGACAGGCAGGTCCTGCCACAACGGCTGCAAATATAGGTGTGATCCAGGATAGGTGCTGAGGGGTCACGGTTCTTCTTCCTTCTCCTTTTGTCCTCCATACAGGCCCTGCGGGTATCTTCGAAGAAGGAGGTGGCCTGGTGGACTGTGTGCCGCCGGGAGTTGCGATCAGCTGCTTGTGTTGCCCACTGACGGTGATCGATACAACAAGCAGTGAGGGACTTCTTCAGGGAGTCTTTGTACCGCTTTTGTAGTGCCCCTATGTCGCGGTAGCCAGAGGACAGTTCCCCATACAGCACGATCTTGGGTAGGCGGTGGTTCTCCATCCTGGCGATGTGCCCTGCCCAGCGAAGCTGTATCTTGAGGACCATGGCCTCGATGCTGGTGACCTCCGCTAACTTGAGGACTTCAGTGTTGGCAACAAAGTCACTCCAATGAATATTGAGGATTGTGTGGAGGCAGCGCTGATGGAAACGCTCGAGGACGACGGTACGTGACCCAGGACTGAGCGCCATACAAGAGAGTGGTCAGCACAACAGCTTTGTAGACGCTGACCTTCATGTCTCTTTTGAGGTTGCTGTTGTTCCAGACACGTTTGTATAGTCTTGAGGTCATGAGGGAGTTTACCCTGCTCCCAGCAGCAGATGAAGAATTCATGGAGTTTGGTGTACAGTGCTGGGCCTCCGTTCTTCCATACCTCAGGAGGGATGCCATCAACTCCTGCAGCTTTACCACTCTTCAGCTGTTCAATGGCTTCCTCAGTCTCTTGTAATGTTGGTGCCACATCCAGTTCAGTTTTCACTGGTTGTTGTGGGATGCGGTCAATCGCTGGTTCTTGGACTGAGCGACTAGCATTGAAGAGGGTGTAGAAGTGCTCAGACCAGCGGTTCAGGATAGAGTCCTTTTCGGTGAGCAGTTCTTTCCCGTCCGCACTCTGCAGGGGGCTCAGGATTTGGTACGAGGGGCCATATACCACTTTTAGAGCTTCGTAGAATCCCCTGTAGCTGCCAGTATCAGCGCAAAGCTGAGTTCTTACTGCGAGGTTGGTCCACCACTCGTTCTGAATCTCTTGAAGCTTGCGCTGTAAAGTGCTGCATTTAAAGTGCCATTTAAAGATTAAGGCAAGACTATACAACACACAGGCCCCATTTAAATCAGTTCTGCCAAGTATCATAATCATGAGAAAAATGTCTGGGCGATATGGACTGTAGAACATATGCTTTATGGTTTTGCATCTAAAAATGAGTCACCAGGAAATAATAAATATAGGTGATGACCCAGGAAAGCAGGAGGGTGTTGGCACCTCTCCCTGGTTAGCTGGTGATGTAATGTAAATTTCAATTGCCTAACTTTGGGCCATCCCAAGACTATCAGAGGAAAACCATCAGAGGCAACTGCAAACAATTGAAACCACTTGGAGGTGAAAAAGGACCGTTACAACAGCTAGGGGTAAGCTCTATTTATAAATAGAGATGAAAAACTGTGTCAGTATAACAGAGGGTGGAAGAAGTACTATGTATCCATTCACTGAGGAAACATCTTATGGAACACGGGTGTCTTTCATGAAACTTTGGATCCTGATCCCAGGCTGATGTTTGGGATGAAAACCTACTTACAATAAGTATCAGCATTTGTTTATATTTTATTATTTTGATTTTATTGTAACCATTTGCTTCCATCACTCTCGCTTGTTTCTAGTGGAATATCTATTATTTCTTAAATAAACCTTCTCTTGTTCTTTTATGAGTGCTGTATGTTATGTAGCAGTGGTGGTGAAGGAAAACTGGTAAACTGAGGTAAACAAGCCCTTTTGAGGGCAGAGGATCTTGTGCTTCTCTGAGAGTCCCGTGTCAGTGGCTGAATAATAAAGGGAAACAATGCAAAGGAACTGAGGTGCAGCTTACTGTTGTCTTCAAAATGAAAGCAGGACAAGCATAGTGCAGACAAGCTGGTTGTGCTAGGGAGCTAATACCCAGCCACCATGGACAAGAATACCCCCCTCTAGAGGCAAGGGGTGACAAGGGAACTCACAATCTTGAAAACCATCACACCATATCCTCCACATTTTAAAATAAATTTCCAGGTTCAGGCCCCGCACTGAGCTCTGTGCAGATAGACCCCTGCATGAAGCTACATGGGTTCCAGGGGGGCTCTGTGCAAGAACAGGATATGCCCATAAATAGCTCCTTGCACAATCAAGGTCCAAGTTGGCTAATGGAGCTCACACCCTTTGAGAGGAATGAAGGAGGCTTTCTCCTCCTCTCCAGAATGTATAATTATTCATCTTAAGATGGGCGATGGGTGGGTATCAGGCCTGGCCTAACTTAACGCTGCTCCCACTGAAGTCAGCAAGAGTTTTACCATTGACTTCATTGGGAACGGAGTTAGGCTAATGGTGAGCACCTTCAAAAAGTCCTACCACTTCTTTTGAAGGTGCCTAAAATATAGAAAGCACATGTTGAAATAAACAATACAAAGAAGTGCACGAGTCTGTAGAGGGGGTGCTGATGTGGGCCCTGGAAATAGGTTCATGTATTAATATATACACAGTAACAAACCTCTGGGGGAAACTATTTGATTTTAAAAATTAAGTTTTATATTAAGCAATAATATTTTGTTTTTGGCTTGTGTATCTCTCTATGCCCCACAGATTTTATAAAATAAAGCACATAAAAAGATGTTCATTAATATTTTTCCATGCTAGCATCTACTGAGTTGGACCATGACAGCGCTGGAAAGGGAAGAATTTCTAGCTTTCATGAAGGTATACTTTATTCATTCAGCAAAAGAGGCCCCCATTCCAAGGAGTTTAGATACTATGGTGATATTCTTGGGATAGAGTCCAGAAAGGCAGTCCAGATGAGAAAATATTCACACAACATTTCTCAAAATATTCAAATATTTGTCCATTTGCAAGCAATTGCTAAATTGGTGCTGAAGTCAGACTGAATGCAACCATTTTGCATGTTGACAGCTGCAGAGCAACAATCTAGGGAACACATGCTCTTTGTTTTGCAAGATCTCTGGCCACAATCAGCTGCGGCTGCCCAAATAAGTAAAAGGCTTTTTTTCCCCTTTCACAAATCCAAATCTTCCTGCCCCACCTTCTGCCTGTACCTGGCTCCTTCCCTAATTTGACAAGGAAGTTCTCAATCAAACAGCCCCAGTCCAACTCTCTGGTAAGACCGAACTGCTGCATTTCGGGACTTGTAGTCCTCTCCCCAGAACATGGTCTGATCAGAGCAAAACCTGTTGCTCAGCCTCCCACCTCCTTGCCCTGTTGATCTCTGGCCCGGGCATTATATGCGACCGTGAAGCGAGTGGTTAGGGCTCTTCAACCTGGGCGGTGGGGGACGGACCCCTTGGGCACCAGGGAGACTACATTTCCCAGGCTGCCTTAGGCGCAGGCTACCCCTTGTTAGCGTGAGAGCTGCAGGTTGAGCGTCTTGGTTGCAGATGAGCAGAGAGAAAACATTGAAGGGAGAGAGAAAGAAAGAAGGGGGGCTAGCGGAGAAGCCTTTGGCAGGCGAATTATGCATGCACTAGGGGAGCGCTGAGAGAATGGCTGTGGAAGGTAAGGGCTCCCCTTCCCCTGTGCACGCTGCAGTGCCCTCCCCCTTGCCGCTCACCTGAGCAGCCGAGGGGCTGGCCCCGCGGAATAGGAAGGCATCAGCTCCGGCTTTAAAAGGGGGATGGCAGCGGGGCTTTTGGCACGTGCCTTGGGCTGGAGGGCGAGTGCTCCCGCTGCAGGCAGCGGATTCAGGTGCCTGAGAAATGCCCATTCGCCTCCCTCCCTCCAGCTCGTGTGACCCGACCATGCCTGTTCAGCCTTCCCTCCTTTGCTCGGCGGGGCACGATCCCTGCTACCGTAGAACTCCACTGCGTCTCCTCGCTTGCAGCCCGCTCCTCTCAGAGCTGTAGGGGATCTATAATTCATGCCCTCCTCGTCTGTGAGCGCTGGGCTAGGCCAGGGGTGGAAATCCTAGCCCCTGAAATTCACTCCCAGAAGTGCCATTGACTTCTGACATCAGTAGCTATTTATGTTTGTTTAAATGGTGGCTGAAAAATCAAGTGACCATGGGCACAAAGAATGGCTCTGAAGTGTGGGTTGGTTAAATTGTTTTTCAGAAGAGTAGGGAGCTGCCTGTGCCTCTTTGGCCATTATTACCAGGCCTTTTGTAATCTGCACTTAGGCATAGCCTCCATAATGGTGCCTTGAGGCTTTGTGTTGCAACTGGTGTTTCTGTACAGGCAGTCCCCGGGTTACCTACAAGATAGGGACTGTAGGTTTGTTCTTAAGTTGAATCTGTATGTAAGTCGGAACTGGCGTCCAGATTCAGCCGCTGCTGAAACTGACCGCCAGTTCTGACTTACATACAGATTCAACTTAAGAACCCCAAGTCAGCTGCTGCTGAAACTGATCAGCGGCTGATTCCAGGAAGCCCGGGGCAGAGCAACTGAGCCTCGGGCTTCCTGTAGTCAGCGCTGGTCAGTTTCAGCAGCGGCTGACTTGGGGACGCCTGGGGCAGAGCAGCTGGGGTGCTGCTGGGTTGCTCCAGTGGCGCCGCTCCTCGGGGCTACTGGACCAACCCATCAGCACCCCAGCTGCTCTGCCCCAAGAGTCCTGATTCAGCCGCTGCTGAAACTGACCAGCAGCGGTTGAATCAGGACGCCTGGGGCAGAGCAGCTGGGGTGCTGCTGGGTTGGTCCAGTAGTGCCCAGAGCGGCGCTGCGGAACCAACCGGCAGCGCCCCAGCTGCTCTGCCCCAGGGTCCACAACAAAAGCCTGGTCTGCTGGGGGGGGGCACACTAGCTGCGCGCCCCCCCCCAGCAGACCAGGCACACGGGGAGCAAAGCTGCAGCGGCGGGGTGCCGCGCCTCTGAGGCTTTGCTCTGGCGCGGGACCCACCGCCACTGTGGCTTTGCTCCCGGTGTCCCTGGTCTGCTGGAGACGGTCCCCAGCAGACCAGGGGCACCGGGAGCAGCTTTTCTCGCCCCGGAGGTCGAGGTGGCGGACTGCTGCCTGTGAGCTTCGGGGCGAGAGAGCCCCGTTCGTAAGTGCGGATCCGACGTAAGTTGGGGACTGCCTGTATTACACAACTTCAGAACTGGCTACCAAGGTGCTGATATTCCACACATGAAAGGCAGCTGAGCTGCACATGCATTGCTTGTAAATCGTAAGTTTTCCATTTTAGCATGAATTGTGTATTCCATATCACCACTTCTATCTGGACCACCCATATCTTTAAATGCAAAAGCAGATGCTATCGTTATATCCTCTTACCTTAAATAGCTTCTACACTTCTGAAATGTAATGTGGTGAAACTGTGTTGTGCATTCCAATCACAATGTGGACAGTGAACGTAAATCTTGTATCTGTGTAAGAGTTTCTAAGATGTGGGTGCCCAAGTAGTCTACTGTATCCCACTCCAGCAACTGGGAAAGAAAAAAAAATCAAACACCCTAGACTGGTTTTAAAAAAAGAAAGTCCAGCTTCCATTGAAACACCTAAATGAAGTGGCAGCTGCTGCATACTTGAGCACTTTTGAAAATCTGGTTACTTTATTTAGGTGCTTAAGTCAAAGTCAAACTCTTCTAAAAAGCTGACTATATGTATGTAGCTGCACTTGTGTTTTACTTCCACTGAGTAATTCAAGGAGATTTAGGCGAGAGAGACTGTATGGCTAGGAGCAATAGGAATAAATATATTCATTTTTTTCTGCACTGCCCCTCTCAGAAATTGCTTGTTTGAGAGGCAGTATATTCTAGTACGCAAGGCTACATATCAGGAATTCCTAAATTCTTATCTGGTCCTGGCCACCTGTTCTGTGAGATCTTAAGTAAGTTATTAGGTTGCACATTTTGAAAATCATCCTTCAATTGTGCAAGTGCCTTATTTATTGGATTTCCAAGACAACACTGAGATTGATTTTTTTTTCCTGCCCCAAAGATGCTAAGTATCCGCTACCTCATAGACACTCAAAGTTTGCTGCTTGTGCCCTAGATCAGTGGTTCCCAAACTTTTTCACACCGCAGACCAGCAAACCCAGTCACAAACTTTTGGCGGACTGGCAACAATGTATTTGCACATTCATAATGAATATGCAAATATACCAGTAAAATGTTACCGGTCTACCAAAAGCTCCGACCCCAAGAACTGCTGCAAACATCTGGCTTCAGTTCCACCAGCCCCCCTCCACCATCAGACCCCCTCCCGTGCCAGCCCCCCATGCTGGCCGCGTGGCTCTAGCCCAGGCCTGGGCTGCCAGAGTAGCTGCGGGTTGCCTGCTCTGCTGCTCCTGAGGTGGGGCAGCTGCCCATCACATGTCCCTGCCCTGGAGCAGCTTAGCCACCACTAGGTGGCTTTGTTGAGGAGGTGTGTGGACCTCAGCGGGAACACTGGCTGGGTGGTGTTCTCCAGCCCCGGCCCCCAGAACTGCCATGGCTTGGCAACCAGCAGTTTGCTGACAGGTACTGGTCTGTGGACTAATGGTTGGGAACCACTGTCCTACATCACTGAAAATCATGGCTATGTTGTCTCAAACTGGACACCAAAATGAGCTTTGAAAAAATGTGGATCCAAGGCCTAATTTTCAGCTACCACTTGGAGCTATTGTGGTTTGGTACCTCTGAAAATCAGAACTTGTTTTTTTTCTAGGCAGACACCCAGTGCTGTTGGCTTTTTCTGAAAATGTGGCTATATATCTAAAGCTAGCCTCCCAAAATCAAAATGATCTCCCCAAAAAGATCATTTTGAGAATTTGTGCTTAAAGCTCTTTATGGGTCAGATTAGGAGGCGCAACATCATTATTATTTTTTTAAATTTGTGAACCTTGATAAATGAAGTGTCTTGATGTAATTAGTGCTGTTTGTGGTAAAAAGGGTTAGCAGTGCAAATTAGGTGCATGTGCTTGGTTAGTGTAGAGGTGAAGCAGACTGCCATTTAGGAGTGCTTCAGTTCATACATACGCAGAAACCCCATTAAAGTGCATTCGATATTAATTTTTATTCAGTTGATTACACTCTTCTTATCCTGTCTCCTAAATCCATTCACATCTTTAATAATTCTAGTCATTTCTGTATTGCCTTCCATCTGAGGAGCTCAAAAAGCTTTATGAATATCATTGAGTTAAAGCTTTGCCGAACTTCTGGGAAGTAGGGAAATATTACCTTCATTAAATTGAAGGGGGAAATTGAGGTACAAAGATCACACAGGTAGTCTGTGGCAAAGATGGGAATTGAATCTTGATTACCTTACCCACCAGACCTCTCCTTCTTAATAGGCTCTATCTTTCTGGGAGCTATTTGTATTGGCGGGGTGACTGAGGTGAGACTGGAGTGGCAGAAGCCTCCTTACCCCATCTTCAGGGAAGGATGACAATCCTGTTTCCTTTCCTCCAGGATCTTCAGGGGGTCCTATCCCTCTCCATTTCTTCCTGAGAGGGGAGAGAGAAATGACATGGAGAACATATCTTCTTCCTGAGGGATTTGGGGTGGCTTCTCTCCTCTTTATTTCCCTTTGGCAAAAGCAAACAGCTTCTCCCATTGGAGATTTCTGTGTTTCGCTCCTCCCATGTAGTACTCATGGTTTCTTCAGCTACTGAAACTGCCCTATTTTCTGTCTCTGTTTCTCTCTGTGGTCTTGTCCCCTCTTTGTCTTTCCCTCTGTTTGTGTTCTCTTCTGGGGACCGTCCCCAGCAGACCACAGGCACCGGGACTGAAGCCGCAGCCGTGGCGGGGTCCCTCGCCTCTGAGACTTTGCCAGAGCAAAGCCTCAGAGGCGCGGCACCCCGCTGCCACTGCGGCTCTGCTCCCTGTGTCCCTGGTCTGCTGGGGGGGCGGGAGGAGAGCGCAGCTAGTGTGCCCCCCCCCCCCAGCAGACCAGGCTTTTGTTGTGGACCCTGGGGCAGAGCAGCTGGGGCGCTGCCGAATGGTCCTGCAGCGCTGCTCTGGGCACTACTGGACCAACCCAGCAGCACCCCAGCTGCTCTGCCCCAGGTCCTGATTCAGCCGCTGCTGGTCAGTTTCATCAGTAGCTGAATCAGGACGCCTGGGGCAGAGCAGCTGGGGTGCTGCTGGGTTGGTCCAGTAGCGCCAAGGAGCGAGGAGCAGTGCTAATGGAGCAACCCAGCAGCACCCCAGCTGCTCTGCCCCAGGCGTCCCCAAGTCAGCCACTGCTGAAACTGACCAGCGTTGACTACAGGAAGCCCGAGGCAGAGTTGCTCTGCCCCAGGCTTCCTGGAATCAGCCGCTGATCAGTTTCAGCAGCAACTGACTTGGGGTTCTTAAGTTGAATCTGTATGTAAGTCAGAACTGGCGGTCAGTTTCAGCAGCGGCTGAATCTGGACGCCAGTTCTGACTTACATACAGATTCAACTTAAGAACAAACCTACAGTCCCTATCTTGTACGTAACCCGGGGACTGCCTGTACTTTGCAAAAGACAGGATGCATGCATGCACTCAAGCCAACACCTCCACAGGTCCCTAGACAAGGTGGGGGAGGAGGGAGCAGGTCCATGCTCCGGAAGGGGTGGGGCCTCAGGCAGAAGGGGCAGTCTGTGGCAGCCAACTCTCTGTACCACCCAGAGTGTGGCACTGCCTCTTCCCCCATCTCTGAGCCACATAATGGCAATTTAAAGAGCCTGGGATTCCAACTACCCTCAGTGCTGCCGTGGCAGCCTGGAGCCCTCTTTGAATCACCTGGCCCCCCCGCCCATCGCCACACACACACACACACCAGCGGGCCTGCACACACGCACACAAATAGGGCAAGTTGGATATAGGATTATTTGTATTCACCACCCGATTACAGAGAGAGACTGCAGAACTGGAATCCATCAACAAATTTGACAGTTACCCTGGGCTTGGATAAAAACGTTAACTGGTTAACGCATTACAAAGCCAGTTTCCCCTGCCATTTATATCTGCATTTTCATAGCAAAAGCTATGAATAGGATACATCCAGCCCACTTCATTAGCTTCATTAACACAGGTCCTACAATTGACACATACTTATTCTGCTGTGTTATATATCTCGGTTTCTGCTATTTCTACTCCAACTCATCTGGTAAAATGGGACTTACCCCTGAAAGGTCATGATCCTATATGTCTACCCCTCTGAGGAGTCTTTGTTATCAGTGCTTGAAATCCTACTTCTTGTCTAACCAGATGTTTCTTAGTCCCTGTATATAGGGTAGGTGTCATAGGCACCAAATAAGCAAAGTCCCTTGCATGAACAGGGCAGAGGGTGCTGTGTAGGTGGAGGGAGGTTTTGGAGCCTTGTGTTATTCTGGCAGGAAGTCAAGAGATTAATTTTCCTTCACTGCTCCTCACTTCTCAGCCTCTGCCTCCTTACCCCAGAAAGGAATGGAAAGTTAATCATCTTAAAACTTCTTGCCTTTCTTGTGTAGTGTCCAGTAGTAGAGGGAAGCCATTTTTTTTCTGTTCTGCTTTAAAGGCCTGATGGCCACCTGCACTGCTGTCCTTGAAGGATCAGGGCATTACTCAGTCAAGTGTCCAGGGATTCAGCTGAGACAGCAAATACCCAGCACTGGGACATTTTCCTCCAGGTTGGGGCAGTTGGGCAGCAGGGCAGGGATCGCATTGCAATGGCAAAATGTAAGCTTTGGGATAGCTCCGTCTCCTCTGTACATTCGAAAACAAATACCTGAATGGGTAGGGGTGGGGAGGAGAACTGGTACAGCATAGGTCTAAGTTTAAATCAGTATAGTTATTCCAAGAGGCAATGTGTGGATTGATTGGATTAGCGATTTGCATGGTGTCTGAATATCTGGCTTCAACAGAGAATTGCTTGGGGAGGGGAAAATCCATTTGCAGACCTTAAAGTGAGCCCATGTAGATGGGAGCTCTGCCAAGGTAGGTCTATTTTTAGATCTAACAGTTTTGACCATGCTCCCTTTCAGTGTTTGCTTCCCTTCGGTGAGAATGAAAGAAGTAGGTCAGAGCTTGCAGAATAAGCCTTTGGATCTTGGTTACAACGCTTTAAAAAAAGGTGGGGTTTTTTAAGCTCTTGTGCAGTGAGAAACAGGGAGGAGGGTGTTCATGCAGTGCTGAGGGTGTCTCTAGAACATATTTATTGCTCATGAAAATGAGTGACTGACAGCATTGGCTGGATAACACAGGCATACTGCACACAGATAGCCCCTGTAGCACTGACCTGCAGTACCCAGCCCTACCTATTCCTGAACAGGAATACTGCTAATTATATTGTATGGTGGTTTTGTGACAAATGCTATCGTCTGACTTCTTTTTGGTGGGTATAATATGAATAATGCATTGGCTGCTGAACTCCTTCTGACGTTTGACTAAGACTAGAAGCCTGATTCTTTGTTGCCCTAGGATGCTCCTAAAACGTTGTGGCAGCATAAGAGGAAGGCAGTGGATCTGCACCCTGTGGAATACAGTCACCAAAAGGACTTGCATGGATCTGGTAGGAATGTTTCTAGGCCCCCCATTGTAAACCCAGTATACAAGGTATTTGGGGGAGTTGTGTGGAGCAAGGCCTGAACTGAAACACTGCTACCAAAGAAATGGTGGAGAAACTAAAAAAAATGCTGGTGTACTTAAGGTCTAGGAGAATTATTGATGAAATAAGGTGGCATAATATGTAATTTAGGTCACTAGCTCTGCTACTAACCAGTTGTACCTGTTCCCATCTCCCCCTCTGTTTCTCTTAGGTATTTAGATTATGGGCTTTTTGTGGCTGTGATTCTAAGTCCTTCCTTCCTGTGAACCAGAGCTATGAGTTGAGGGCTAGTACAAAGCATCTGTTACTTACATTAGCGGGCACTTACTCATGCAGCCAGTGGTACTGACTTCAGTTGGATACTTGGGTAAGTACTTCTCTGTGAGCCTTCACAATTCTACGGCCTAGCCCTAGTTATTTGCTAAAACAGGGGTCTCAATCTCCTGCTCCGACGGCCATTTGCAGCCCAAGCACTTCTCCAATCCGGCCCACGAAATATTTTGAAAACGTTATTTAATCTGGCCTGTGGGGCTGCCGGCCTGGGGGCAGCAAACATGGACTAACACCTTCTCAAACTGTTCCCAATAGCACCCAGGCCCCCAGCGCCCACATAGTCCTGGTCGCAGAGGGCGCTGCTTGGTCGGGGAGGCCACACTGGCTGCCTCTGCCGCAATATGAATTGTGCTGGCCAGGGAACCACTCAACCTGAGGCACTTCTGAGGCCAGCAGTGTGGCACTGTTCAGTTAACCTGGAGCGGAGCAGAGGATTCCAGCACAAAGACACAGATGTTAGTGGGAGGAGGTGTGGAAGAGGCAGGATCTAGGATTGCCGGATGGTCTTCCTAAAAATACCAGACACGCGGTATTTTTTGGTGGAGCAAAATTTGGTGGAGCAAAAAAAAGGAATGCAGGATAAGCAGCGATCGCAACCCCGCCTCCCATCTGGGGCTCATAGGCTGGGAGGCAGGGCCACGATTGGCGCTGGGAGCCTGTGATTGCGCAGAAGCCTTGTGGGGGCAGATTCCCAGCCACTCCACCAGCCCCGGCTAGGCTTCCGAAGCGCCCAGAGTGGCGATCGCAGCCCCGCCTCCAAGCTGGGACTCCTAGGCTGGGAGGCTGGGCCTCCATCGGTGCTAGGAGCCTGCGATTGTGCAGAAGCCTTGCGGGGGGGGAGTGGCTGGTGGTCCCAGCCACTCCCCCCGCCCCTGCCAGGCTTCTGCGCAGTCACAGGCTCCTAGCGTCGATGGAGGCCTCTGCCTTCCAGCTGCTCCCTCCTCCCACGCCAGGCTTCCGTCCGGTGCTCAGCTGGAAAAATCAGAGAATACCGGACATTACATATGGAGAATCAGAGAACACCGGACAGCTGGCAACCCTAGGATCCCAGTGAAAGGGCGTGGATGTTAGTGGGGTGGGAGGGCATCCCAGTGTGAGGACATGGAGGTGTAAGAGTGAGGTCTCGGTTTCATATTTTTGGTCTCTGTTTGGGCTGCTGAACACAGTGGGAGACACTGTCAACTTGCATGTACTGTATTGCCCACCCCAAGTGTTCAAAACTTATGAACCAGCCCTCCTGATCTCCCAAAAAGAGAATAGCTGCTTGAAATCACAGATAAAAGATCCTCAGGTGTCTTTTTATTTGGCATCTGGTGTTTGAGGTTTTTGGCTGAACTGGGGGCACATTTTCTAGCTTTTCTACACAAGCCAGGAGACCTAAAGTCTTCCTTTAAAAAAACAGAAAAAGAAGCTGAGATTGTCTTCCTGCACTCTGCACCATCAAACAAGCATACTCTGCTAAGTCACAGCGATCACAGCTGATAGTGTATGAGGCATCAGGTAGTAAAGTTCTCAGATATGGCTTAATTCTAATAATGTGGCTGGGGCTTTCCATTAAAAAAAAAAGCCCTAATTATCAGGAGGCTTGTGATCAAATCAAGAGAGTTGGCATCACTGCTGTCTAGTCAGTTTCACAAAATGAGATAATAGTTTCACAGCTCACACCTATGGACAGGTCGGTTCTGCACACACCTGCCCTGGGTCATAGAGTTGTGCTGGCAGCAACACGGAGCTAGCAGCAGGAAGCCACTCTATTCCTCTGCTTCTATCGGCAGTGCAGCAGTGTGGGGAGGTGGATTTTAAATCGTTTGGTGGGGGGGGGGAACAGGCTGGGCTGGTAAATGTGGAGGGGATGGGACACATGGGCCAGCAGAAGGGATCAGGAGACATGGGGGGGGGGGAATGCCCAGAGACCCCTACCCCCCACAGCACTGGCAGAGGAGGTGTGCCTGCTGGTCTGCTGAAGGGATCTGAGGACTCGCACTGGCCCTGAGACCCCAGTCCTTAAAGTCATGCAGAGAAGAGGTATTGTTGTTAAAGATGCGAAAAGTAGCAGATAGGGGAAACTGACCAGTGTGTGTTCTTTGGTTGTTGTTGCACATTTCCAGAATAACGGCATTAATTTATTTAACCAGAATTATGCTGGATTTGTATGAGACCGACTGAGAGTAGAATTTGGCCAGGGATCACCAAGTATGAAAGGCAAAGTATTTCAGAGAGCTGAATGCTCAGTTTTGTAGGACACTGTAGTGGCGTTGGGGGTTGGCAGATGCCACATAGCCATCTGCTGCTTTGGCTAGATTTCCAGAGGTGGTAGAAACTGTCAGGCTTGCAATTTATTTGCATGGAGCTTTACATATTCAATGTGCTGTACAAACAGTAACTGATGAAATACTGCAACATCCCTGTCAGGTTACGTAAATAAACCATTGTCTCCCTTTTACAAATGGGGATAATACGAGAAAAAAGCTGTGGTTTGTCCAAGTCCTTAGCTTAGAGCATATCTGAGCCAAGATTAGTTCTCTCCAGTTCCTGTGCTTCTTCCATTAGATCTGAGCTAACCGAAGTGAAAGGGTATTGCAGAGGAGGGATGCATGTAATCTGTTAAACCGTTAAACCTTAGGTTTCACCTGTTAAGCAGATGTGAGCAGCCCTCAGCCTGCAGTGTTGCTGTTGGCTTTGCCTCAACTGTCTCTCACTTCCATGCGGGGTTGCCACCAACCCTCATCGCATGGGACTGCCACTGCCTTCTCCTGCCCCATGTGGGGCTGTTGGCTCCCACTTTGGCCCACAGCACACTGGGCCCAGTGGGGCTGTAGCAGCCTTCGGCCTGCAGCGGGCCACTCCCATCACCAGTCAATGGTTACTTGTTCACATCCCTGTTGCAGAGAGCAAAGCAACAATAGTGCACTAGACCCTGGAGTACAGTTACGTTGAAGCCAAGAAGGTAGGAGTGGGAGTAGAAGAGTAGCTGCAATAACAGGCCCATATGCGGGAATTTCTGAGGGGGTGTGTGTGCTGTTTTTGTAAATGTGGACCACATTTTTTTTTTTTAAATATAAAGGAGTTCAAAATAGTCATGTAAAGAGTGTGCATAAGAAACGTTAATGAGAAATTTGAGTGGAAACAGTGATTGGTAAAATGATTTTGTTATAACATACTAAAAATGTATACAGTAATAAAGGTTTTATAGAAATTACCTTCTGGGCTCTTGCTGTAATATCAGAAGTGAAAAACAATATTCTAGAATATGCCAATTTTCCTTTCGGGCTGCCCAGGAGCCCTGTGTGGCCAGGCCACAGCCTGGAGTGAATCGTGAGAGGGACTGGTGGCTTCCCTGCTCCTGCCACGGAGGCCCAGCCCCTCCCTCAGTTTCACTCCTGGGAGCGGGGGAGGAGAACTCAGCCCCAGCTGGAGCATGGGGGTGGGAGGCTCGGGCAGTATGCTGTTCCTGCTTCCCCCCTCCCCTCAATCAGCCAGAGAATGGGGGAGCAAGGCCTAGGCAGCGTGCTGCCCCTGCCTTCCCCAGGCCAGCTGGAATCAGCCCCTAGAGGCAATTTGGGGGAGGAGGGAGGAGGTGCATTCACACCCTTTGCACTCCCTGCATACAGGCCTAAACAAGTAACATATTCTTCATGTAGCATGAACTAAAACTGGCATAGCATCAGAGGATTAATTAATGCTGCTCTAAACATTGTTGACTAATTGTACATGCTCTGTGACTCCCCGGGGTTCTAGGAATCAGAGCAGCTAGTAGGTGTTGGGATTTAACATGGGCCGAAGCAAGCTGTGTTAGTACTGCCTGTGATAACCAGAATTTATGCAGGTGGAGATACCCATCATGTATCTGGTCAAGAACAGGGGTTGGAAACGATATGTTGCGTGGATTCCGAGCCCTCTGAGTTTGTTTATAGATATTTGGTTCCAGCCAACTTGGGTTCCTTGCTGGAGCTACAGTTTAGTGACTGCCTTTTTAATCCCATGAGGTGTGTGTGAGTGAGAGCGAGAGAATGCTGGAAGGGAAGACAGGCCATCAAATTATTCTGTGTATTACTAGTCAAGTTACGGCAAAAGCAAAATAGACCCTTTTACTAATTAGAGTGCTCTTTCAAAAAAAAAATAGAGAAATTGCAATTTGTGTAAATGACAGCTTTCTTCTGTGTTTTGTTTTTTTTCTCTAGCAAAGTAATGATACACTTCAACCAGCAGTTTATTTCTACAAGAGTGGGCTGGGTATCTGAGACAGTAGGATTCAGTGGTATGAGTAAGCAGTAGGAGGTGAAGAATTATATTGTAGGATGGAAAGAAGGAATTTTTGATCTCCATAGGGAAAGGGTGTATTCAAGAAGTAGGAGAGATGGTAGGAAGAAACATGTTGTGATAAAATGAAGAAAAGTGGGGCGGAAAAATATGAAGGCAATTATAAGATTACCAAATAAGTTAAATAGGCTGTGGAGATTTTAATAAATATTTTCTATCTTCCTTTGTGTTCATAGCAAATTTAAATGGGAATAAAGCAAGAATTCACAGCTGAATCAAAGTCTAATGTATTCCACACACTTATTGGATATATACTTTAATAAACCATAGTAAGTTTGGTGTATTAAATTCCTCATTGTGACATTGATGCAGCAATTAAAAAAAAACCCACCCTTTTCCAGTGTGTGTGTCTGTCTTCAAGCTTTGTGCACTTAATAGTGTCTCTCATCTTCAGAAAATATTTCTGATGTTATAGTTGTTTACAGAATTGAGTAGTGGCCTTATTAGGCAGTCTTATAGAAATACAATGTGGGGAGATGTGAATTGCCAATCTTTCTTCAAGAAGGCTTCTTTAGAACGATTTTTGTTTGGTAAACTGAGCTAACAAAATTCAGTTAAGACCCTCTCTGATCTTCACTTCACTAAACTATACTATTCATAATTCACGCCAGAAAATAGGAGGATCTCAGCAAAGCCTTAATAGAATAGTGTCATAAGGTTTCTTGCTAACAAAGGGTGAATTATTTTTGCAAAAGTAAACGTTTGGTAGTTTCTGGCTCTAGGGATGTTAAACTTAGATTTGCATCGACTATTCGATTAGTCGATAAGGGCGCCTCTGTCTTTGAAGTGTAGCAACAGCCCCAGGTCTGTTGCTATACTTCAAAGGCAAAAGCTCTGCGTGTGGCATGGGGCCAGCAGGGGACTCAAGCAGTCACCAACTGGCCTCGTGTTCCCTGCAGCGTTTCAAAGCGTCAGGGCCGCATAGAGCCTGGGGTCAGTGGGGGAGTCCCCAGCTGAGCCCAGGTTGCACGTGGCACTGCCACTTTGAAATGGCCCCAGGCCGCACACAGCTTTTCAAAGCGGCAGATTCTGTGCTCCACATGGTACTGCTGCTTTGAAGCACCTCCTCCTCCTCTTCTCCCCTCCCGCACCCCTTTCCGATAAAGGCAGCAAGGGAGTGGGGGAAGTGACTAGTTCACTTACCTAACTGGCACATTGTAGAATGTGATCTGTAGTTCAAATTGTACTCCAATCATTAAAATTTAATTCAGAAAGTATCTATCTTTTATGATACACACCTACTGCTCCTTCTTATTGTTTGTTCACCAATTTCATCGTGCAATGACCTAGCTGCAGGTAGACCTGCATCTGTGCATAGCTCCTAGCAGGATCAGAACCTTACTTACAAATTTCCAAGATTAGGAAATTCGTAATGAGTCTCTCAGTCATTAGCATGACATTAGAGAGTGTTTAATACTGACATATTAAAATATAATTATGATTCCTAGATGGAATTGGCAAATAACTCTTCAGAATAATTTGGTTGTCATGCTAGTGGTCTTACCTTTCTTGATTAAATGCTGCTTTCTTTAGGCAAGAGGGAGTTTGCAGTTGTGAGGTCACAAGATTATAGAATATAGTAATCAAACACAGCATATTTGGGGGTCTGAAGGGCACAAGGAATGTTAATGGGTTGTCATCTTACTAGATCATTAGTTAAATTTCTCTCCAGTGTGGTAGGAAAGTGACAACTTAGTGACCAATGTGAAATAAGCTAGTGATCTCCATCTAGTTTCCAGTAGACAGGTATCTGTTGCATTAGTAAAATTCTTGTGTGAGTAAAGTAAAGCATGTGCATAAATGATGCAAGATGAGGGCCTGCAATGTTAATTTGGACTCTGTCCTTCATGTATCTGATTTCAAACTGAGACAGTTTATTGCATATAGGTTTCTGTTCTATGGGAAAGTATGGGATTTTTCCACTCTAGATGTAGAACTTTTGTATGGCCATCAGTGGTATTAGAAAGAGGAGAGATGACTTGGTTTGAATGAAATGGCCAATTTATTATTATTAGCAATATCTTCAATAATATCTGTGCTGCTACTTTTTCCACTCCCAACTCATTTGTAATTGTGTGACTCTATTGTTATATTGATGGGTTAGTTTATAGTGATTAATAGTAACACGTCTAGATACAGATGTTATTTAATAAAGTAATACTAAACTTCAGCTTTAGAAAGTTTCTGTTGTTGTTGATAATAGTAATAATAATATTATTATTACATCATGTACTTTGCATTGATGTCCAAGAAAAAGAATGATGGATACGGAGTCCACATGGTTGGTCATGTAGATTTTACTGACTTTATTGGCCCCTGGATTTGTAGATTTCTGGAGGTGGGATTGGACAAGTTTGAAGATGGTGCCTTTGCATATTACTAGTATTCCAATCACACTTGTTACTAGTCAGCATGGGCAGCATTTTGATTCAGGCTGAACTGTATGTACCATGGGCAATACCTTGAGGTGGTGTAAATTGGCAAGATTTATGGAGCTGTGCTGATTTACACCAGTTAGGCTCAGGCTTCAGAAGCTAATTTATTCCAGTAGTTAAAACAAGTAGAAGTCAAACAGAATGATTCTTTCAAGTCTGAGGACTTCATCTTCACCACTGCAAATGATGCAGCAACATCAATTTAGAGGGTCCGGTGAATACCTGCTAAGTTGAAGGCAGAGCTTTCTCCTGTTGACTTTAGTACTCCACTCCTCACCAAAAGGCAGAAGAGCATCCCCTACAAACGTAGCACAATGTAGACATTGCTATAAATCATCTAAGCTATGTTTATTTTAAGTTATGTAATTTACATAATTTAGCTAGTATAATTTTAGATCAATTTACCTCATTAGTGTAAATCAGGTGTGAATGCCTGACACATACACACAATGTTAAAGATGTCCTGATCAAACATTAATCCCACCGAGTTCCATACATTGAGATGTATCTCTATCCATTAACTTTTAAATCTTGTGGCATTGGTAGGGCAAATACTCAGATGCAATCTGTAGAATAATGCAGATGCTTTGAGGAAACTCAGATAGTGGCTTCCGGAAATGTGGGAACTTATTTTTGTCTGCGTCTTTCACATGAATCTTCTCCACTAGTTTGGTTGATCGGTCAGGACACTCATCTCAATTAATTGATATGAGACTGCTGTTTTCAATTTCTAAGATCAGAATGAGCAAAAGAAAGCGACACTAGCAGTCAGCATTCCTAGTGAATGCTAGAAGTGCTAAAACTGATTGATTGTAACTTCTGTCAGGCAGACTTCGCTTGAGGGAATGCTGCCTGGCTACTTTATATTAACTATGAAGACACAGATTGAAACCAAGAACCTGGAAACTTGCAAATGCTCCATGGAAAGTGTTAACAAGGAGCTTTGAGCCATTCGAAAACAAAGAGCCAGATAGATAGAAGTGATAAAGGAGCCTATATCAGGCTTTAAACGTTGATCGCTAAGATTTTGACAAGAACTTCATTTCCTTGGGGGAGTGTGGAAAACCTGAATTTTCAGCTGACGTACATGTGGGTTGGGCGTAGGGATGTAAAATCCAGTTTAATTAGTTAACTAGTAAAATGTTGTTTAACTGATTAAATGGGGACAGGCAGGTGGGCTGCTCCAGCCTAGTTAGACTGGAGCAGATCCCTCACCCGCCACGGCTGAGATGGGCTGGAGCGGCCCCACTGCTGCAGGCAGGGGCTGCTGCAGTCTGGCTGCTTCTGCCCCAATGTGGGGCTCCTGGCTCCCAGGCCTACCGATTCTGGCCCTATGCGGGGCTGGTGGCTCAATTAACTGGTTACCTGTAAACATCCCTAGTTGGAGTGATACAAGATTGTTGGAACCTCTGTGGTTCTCCATTGACTGTGGCTTTGGCTTGTTAACTTTCCAGACACTGTGATGCTTGTCTTTCCTCTCTTTTCCAACCTCTATGGGATTTTTGTGGAGGGGACAGCATGTGGACTGTATGAAGTTATTTCTTGGCATGGGACTTGGGCTTTTCTCCAATTTATAAGTGTGGAATATCTTACAACAGTTTTAAATAGTTTTTTTAAAAATTCATGGGGAATTTTAAGGTTTGTTTTTCTTCAAGGTTAGGACAGGCTCTCTGAGTATTTGTCTTACAAATCAAAATAATAGAAGCAAGCAGATTAGACTGTGATACACACAGAGCAGAACAGATAAGTAAGAAAGTGCTAATTTTACTCAATCACTTTGAGTAGAGTAATTGTAGTTGTTCCATACAGCTAAAGCACTCACCAAATATGCTGTAATGTTGTTTAATTGATCTACTTACCTTTTTAAGCATCAGCCAGTATTTCCACTGCAATTAGTAAAACTGTGAAATATTTCTTGCCTGCTATACAAGAATGCACAATACACTGTAGCAGAAAGCAGATGTGGATTTGAATTCAAATCTGCACCCTGACCTTGCAAGCTGTGTGGTCAAGATTTTATACATACATGGAATCCCTTTGGCCTTAGTGGGGATTTCTATGAGCACAAAAGCCTGCCTGTGTGGATCACCTTACAGGACAATTAGCTTATACAAATTAAGCAATGAGTCGAAAAGAAAGGAAATGGTTTCTGGCTCTTAGCACAGTGAAGGAAAGCTTGAGAGAGGCTGAACATATACAGGCAAATAAAAAGAGCCCCCTTATTACTAAAAATCATGATTTCTATAATTTTGGGAGGACTTGACTCATGATTTCTGAATGCTTAAGGCTAATGATACTGCTCCTATGGTTCTCCTCTTCCTTCTCAGTCATGTGAGTTCAGGGCTTGAAAAGTTTGGTTAGATGGAAGCTTTCCCCAAAAGATGCCATCAGCTGCTAAAGAAACTAAGCTTTTCAGTTGAGAGCTAGCCAATCTCACCCTGACTTGAATAGCTCTGAGAAGGAGGGAAAGGGGCAGGGGTTACTCATTGGAGAAGGAAGACTCAAAAACAGAATGAATAGAGCTCAGGGGAGCGGTAAATGGTGGAGAAGTAGAGATGCACGTTATGAGTTGAGTTGTACAGTAAAACTCCAATTGTCCTGCATCCAGTGGTCCGGCACTCCCGATAGTCTAGCACCAACTGGAACCTGGAAGTGCTCCGGCCAGCTGGACAATTGGAGCTGCTCTGCGCTGCTTCCCCAAGTCCGCTGCTGCCTCTGCTAAAACTGATCAGTGGCGGACTTGGGGAAGAGAGGCAGAGCAGAGCAGCTGAGATGCTGCCGTTTTGGTCCCGCAGCGCTGCCCCTGAGTGGCACTGCGGGACCAACCCGTCAGCACCCCAGCTACTCTGTCCCCAAGTCTGCTGCTCGTCAGTTTCAGCAGCGGCGGACTTGGGGGAGCCGCGGGCAGAGTAGCTGGAGTGCTGCCGGCTTGGTCCTGCAGCGCAGCTCAGGGGCGGCGCTGTGGGACCAATCTGGCAGCACCCCAGCTGCTCTGTCCCGCCGCTTCCCCAAGTCGCCGCTGCTGCTTGCAGCCCCAGCTGACCTGTCACCAGTGGCTGCACGGCGCTTCCCCTGCCTCCTTGCATAAAGGCGGAGGATTCGCCCCATGCCGTGCCGTTCCCCGCCGTCCCCCCTGTCCCAAGACCCTTACAGCCTCCCTTCTGCAGTACCTCCTGATACCTCGGCATATCTGATAATCCAGCACCCCCTGGGTCCCAAAGGTGCCGGATTATCGGAAGTTTATTGTATAAAACAACTTCTTGATGATCTTCCTGGTTGAATTCTGCTTAGTTCACCTTGCAGTTTTTTGAGACAAATTGTTAGTTATGCTAAGGCTGTTTTAGACATGTTGGCTAAACATTTGCCCTTTACAGGCCTGTTAATCCACAGGTATCGGCGTCCACGGATGTCAGTGCAGTTCTCCGTGGCTTGTTTTGGCTTATACAAATTTTGTATTCATGCAGAAATCTAGTAATATGTTCCTGTGAGGACCCTAGAGTTGACCTTGACCAGCTAAACTAAAATAAAAGCTATTATTCTGTGCTGATAAAGATAAGGTTGGTTTAGCTGCTACCAACCTGACTTTGATCTCTTTTCCTATCATAGACAAATATTGAGAGATGAACACTAAAATTAAAAGAAGATAAAAAGCCCCTAAACGTGTCTGAGCAAATACATGGAATTGACTTATTTATTATAAGCTTACTGAGTGTGAGGCAGAAAATAACAGGTCGGTGCAAGCAAACATTCTGGGAAGGCGGGGAAGAGGAGAGGAGAAATAAAGAGTAGGCTTGGTGAAAATCTAAAGCACTGGAAAATAGAGGAGTGCTCCCAAGCTAAAAGAATTCAGCCAAATGAGTGCAGTGACCCTGTTCATGGTGTGTTAAAGGAACACATTCACTACTCTTGCTTACTGTGTTTCTATTCTTGGAATTATTTAATCATTTAAATCCATGATAAAAACAAACAAAGCCCAGGATGGCAAACTTGAATGGTCTTTTTCCTTTCTTCCTCCTAATATCAAGAATTTTGCAATGCGATTTTCTTAAGCAGCTCGTGTGTTTGTAAGAAGCCATTGGAATCTGAATCTACCCCTCACATCATAGCTAGCAGTAATTATTTTTCTCTTGTGTCCTGAAGGATCCTGCTCTTCAGCATAACACTGAAACACCACTAACGTTATATACCTTGAAAGGATGGAGAGAGTCCTCATGCTCTCAGTTCTGCCTCCTAACTGCCCCCTGCAAGTAGGAGCATCAGTAACAAATGTAACTGCCCAAGTCTTGCAAGTCTGTACTGAGCATGAGAGAACTGTGACTTGTTTCCTCCCGACACTCACACTCCGGCTCACAATTTGGGAAGCTTTTATCAGGAATGGCAAAAGGCACATCTCGCACACGAGGCCAAATTTCAAGTCTGCACGGAGACAAAACAACTCTGAACCCTTAAGTTTTTCAGGTGGCTAATCATGGTAGCCACTTGTTCATACAGACACTGGCATATTCATCCTTTCTCATGTCAGTTTTTACATTGATTTACACTACACAGTTAGCTTGACGTAAGGCAGCTTCTGTCAACCTAATTTGTATCCATGTCTGCACTACAGCCTTCCTTAAGGTTTCCAGACATCTGTTTTTTTGATCAGAACACCTGATAAAGTCTGGTTGGTGGCGCTCGCTCCACATGGCTACCAGAAGTGCCAGGAAACGCCGTGTGCTGCCTCATCCTGCATGCTGGCTCCGCAACTTCCCATTGGCCAGGAACTGAGACCAATGGGAGCTTCAGGGGGTGATGCCTGTGGGTGGAAGGCAGTGTGTGGAGACTGTCTATACCTAGTGCTGCAAGTGGCTATTTTCTGAGAGCTGCAATAAGTGCTTCCAGGATCCCGCACCCGAACCTTCTGCCCCAGCTTGGAGTCTCCTCCCACACCCAAACTCCCTCGTGGAACTTGCCTGCCCACCCCAACGCCCTGTCCCAGTCCTGAACTCCCTAAATTGCAAACCCCTCATCCCTGGCCAACCCAGAGCCCACACACTCACTTGGAGTGCCTCCCACACTCCAACCCTCTGCCTGAGCTTGGAACCCCTTTGCATCCTGAACCCTGATTTATGGACCTGCCCAAAGCCCAGTCTAGAGCTTTCCCCACTTCTCGCCCCAACATCCTGTCCCAGCTCGGAGTCCCTGCTTGCACCCCAAGCACCTAATCCCCAGCTCTAACCCATACCCCCAGCCAGAGACCTCCTCCCCCCATCAGCCTAACCTTCTCCATAGCCAGGTGAAAGGCAGAGGAGTAGGGTGAGTGACGAAAGGAAGGGGGATGGAACGAGCCTTGGAGGGGGGGGGCAGGGACGGGGCCTCAGGGATGTTGCGTTTTTTGTGCTTAGTACATTGGCAAACCTGGCTTTTCTCTAAAGCCAGGTTTGCCAATGTACTAAGCACAAAAAACGCAACATCCCTGAGGCCCCGTCCCTGCCACCAATATAGGAGCCCAATTACAATGTCAGTATAACTCCACCTACACCAGAAGTGTAGGACTTAAGTTGGTGTAGTTAGGGCAACACAGTGTCTGTGCAGACACTGTCTTACATCAGCTGTTGGCTGTCTTGCCAATTTAATGACAGAAGCCATGAAGCTGACAAGGAAGTAAAGCACCTTGAGTCCAGCTGCCCCCTCTCTCTGGGAGAGATGGGAGGCTAGATTCCACACAGGCTAGCAGGCAGGCTGCTATATCAATTTTAAGGCTTTGTTGCATCTTGTCTTTGATTAGCATGTAAGCTCCTCAGGACGGAGACTGTGCCTTTCTGTAAACTTGTAGAATGTCTAGCACAATGGAAAATAATTCTCATGGGACCTTAAGGTATCACTCCTGCTGCTTATTACCATTACTGTGTGTGATTTCCTATTTTTATTTTTCAAGAAATAATTTAATCCCGATAGCTCCAATTAAGCACAACAGATTTCTTTCCTTTATCCCTTTACAAAGGAAAGACTATATTCTACTTTAGGAGAACATGGTTGAGATTTTTAATGATACTTTGCATTACTGTAGTGCTTTCAGTCTTGTAACATTAAACTGTTAATGAATTTCCCTTAACTGTAGCTCTGTGACTCAATAATAATGTGCCAGTGGAAGAAACTGAGGCATACTTGAAGATGGCATAGCTTTGTCTTGCATTACATGAAGTGCCCATGGAAGTTCCAGAGGAAAAACCAAGTTCTCTTGGCTTCTAAGGTTGTGTGCCAACTTTACATGGCAGAATTGCTGTCCTAATGGAAGTTTTCTACTGTGCTAAAACGTTGGAATCTCCTCTGTATAGATTTTTTTTTTTTTTAAAGGGCATCTGGGATTTAATGAAAGGTCTTTCTAGTAAGAACGCTCACAGACTCTGAGCTCATGCTGCTTTAGCCTTGTTGTCAATGTCAGTTTATGAAGGCTGATCTAATAGCAGGTAGAAATGAAACCAGTGGGTTGGAGCAAGTGCAGGAGGCAGAACCACCAGATTCTAAGCAAAGCAAAAACATTAAAGAAAACAATGTAGAATTAAAGTGGCTCCTCAATTTCCTTCCCCCAGGAAGGAATATTGAACAAAATTGCCTATGCTAATCCCTTTTGCAAATAGAGGGAAATTGGGCCATTAATTATAAATGTGAGAAAAGTATTGTACTCAGAAAGCAAAAGGTAAAAATCTGGGCACTTGTTTACAAGAACAGGAAGCAGCCTCAGGATCTGGTTTTTTGAAAGTTCATCTGTTTGAATAAAAGATTGTCAATTCACAAATGCTGAGTGTGCAATTTCAGAACAAAAAAAGTTACACAATTGTAAATTGCTGTGTGTGTGTGTGTGTGTGTGTGTGTGTGTGTGTGTGATACACTGGAGCATGTGTTCATAGAATACTAGGACTGGAAGGGGCCTTGAGAGGTCGAGTCCAGTCCCCTGCCCCCATGGCAGGACCAAATACTGTCTAGACCATCCTTGATGGACATTTATCTACCCTACTCTTAAATATCTCCAGAGATGGGAATTCCTCAACCTCCCTGGGCAATTTATTCCAGTGTTTAACTACCCTGACAGTTAGGAACTTTTTCCTAATGTCCAACCTAAACCTCCCTTGCTGCAGTTTAAGCCCATTGCTTCTTGTTCTATCCTCAAAAGCCAAGATGAACAAGTTTTCTCCCTCCTCCTTATGACACCCTTTTAGATACCTGAAAACGGCTATCATGTTCCCCCTCGGTCTTCTCTTTTCTAAACTAAACAAACCCAGTTCTTTTAGCATTCGCTCATAGGTCATGTTCTCTAGACCTTTAATCATTCTTGTTGCTCTTCTCTGGACCCTCTCCAATTTCTCCACATCTTTCTTGAAATGTGGTATCCAGAACTGGACACAATACTCCAACTGAGGCCTAACCAGCGCAGAGTAGAGCGGAAGAGTGACTTGTGTCTTGCTCACGACATCCTATTAATGCATACCAGAATCATGTTTGCGCTTTTTTTTGCAACAGCATCACACTGTTGACTCCTATTTAGCTTGTGGTATACTATGACCCCTAGATCCTTTTCTGCCGTACTCCTTCCTAGACAGTCGCTTCCCATTCTGTATGTGTGAAACTCATTGTTCCTTTCTAAGTGGAGCACTTTACATTTGTCTTTATTAAACTTCATCCTGTTTACCTCAGACCATTTCTCCAATTTGTCCAGATGCTTTTAAATTAGGACCCTATCCTCCAGAGCAGTCGCAGCCCCTCCCAGCTTTGTATCATCTGCAAACTTAATAAGCGTACTTTCTATGGCAATATCTAAATTATTCATGAAGATATTGAACAGAGCCGGTCCCAAAACAGACCCCTGTGGAAACCCACTTGTTATGCCTTTCCGGCAAGATTGCGAACCATTAATAACTACTCTCTTAGTACAGTTATCCAGCCAGTTTTGCACCCACCTTATAGTAGCCCCATCTAAATTGTATTTTACCTAGTTTATTGATAAGAATATCATGTGAGACTGTATCAAATGCCTTACTAAAGTTTAGGTATACCACATCCTCTACTTCTCCCTTATCCACAAGACTCATTATCCTATCAAAGAAAGATTTCAGATTTGTTTGACATGGTTTGTTGTTTACAAATCCATGTTGGCTGTTCCTTATCACCTTGCCACCTTCCAAGTGTTTACAGATGATTTCCTTAATTACTTGCTCCATTATCTTCACTGGCACAGGAGTTAAACTAACTGGTCTGTGGTTTCCTAGGTTGTTCTTATTTCCCTTTTTATAAATGAGCACTATATTTGCCCTTTTACAGTCTTCTGGAATCTCTCCTGTCTCCCATGATTTTCCAAAGATGCTAGCTAGAGGCTCAGATACCTCCTTTATCAGCTCCTTGAGTATTCTAGGATGCATTTCGTCATGCCCTGGTGACTTGCAAGCATCTAACTTTTCTAGGTGATTTTTAACTTGTTCTTTTTTTATTTTACCTTCTAAACCTACCCCCTTCCCACTAGCATTCACTGTTAGGCATTCCATCAGACTTCTTAGTGAAGACCGAAACAAAGAAGTCATTGAGTATCTCTGCCATTTCCAAGTTTCCTGTTACTGTTTCTCCCTCCTCACTGACCAGTGGGCCTACCCTGTCCTTGATCTTCCTCTTGCTTCTAATGTATTTATAAAAAGTCTTCTTGTTTCCCTTTATTCCCATAGCTAGTTTGAGCTCATTTTGTGCCTTTGCCTTTCTAATCTTGCCCCTTTCTAATCCTAGAGGTGTTATGTTCCTTTCATTTGTTTATATGGGGAAAACATTACTTTTCAGTGGTGCGTAAGGCTGAAGGGAAAACAATTAGCTATGTAAGCTATTGTTGTCATTCACTGGACTTGCCTTTCTGCTTTGCTCTGCATGTTCCATGCATGTGTCTATACCATTTGAGGAATTTCTATACCGTATTAAACAGAAAACTTAGTGGAACAAGTAACACAAAAGTTTTACTTTTTAAAAAGCAAAAATGCTTTCTGTTCCATCCCAGCTCAGTATGACTGAACAATATATGTATGAGATGCATTTAGTTCCTGCTGATAAGACCAATGTGGTAAGGTATATGGACCCACAGAGATACTCAGAAACCTTAATTGATATGGTACAATATTCTGAATAGAACAGTATTATGCAGAATTGTTTTTTTTCTTTGTGTCCTCCATAAATACCATATCCGTATCAAGCTACAATATCTTTGATGTGATCAGAAGTAGCCCCAGATACCTGTGTGATGATCTGTACTTCATGATCAATGTAAATGTTTCCTATACTAGATTTTTTTTAATTCCTTCTAATGCAGTGTTTTCCTCTAAGCCATATGTGTCACATTTTCCCCAGCTATCCATTGCAATCTGAATCCCAATGGCATTGATCGTCCTGTCCACACAGAAGATATTAACCTATCATTTGAAGGTGAAAGTGTTGAGTTGCCCTCGCTGAAGAGTGATATTCCTCAGAAGGTGCTCGAACCTAAAGAGACACCCAAGAGACACCAGGTGGAACCAGAAACCTCTAAGGTAGGTAAATTCAGATCACTGCTTATTTATTCAGAACATGCTTGAAGTGTACAAGCATGTTACAGACAACACAAACTCATGTACAATGAGTCAAATTAATAGCAGAGGGGAACAGGCATTGCAGCAATAGAAAAGTATAGTTGCGCTAGGCACGTTGTAGTGGTTCCATTGTTTTTATATCTGTATTAAAAGAGTAAAAAAAAAATGAGTTTCTCTATTGCAGGCATTGTAGAAGAGGTGAGTTTGCAGAGTGATTTTTAGAACAGGATAGAATGATGACTGAGTAGACCAGCAGGTGTTTATGCTTTGGCTACATCTAGACCAGTGGTCCCCAACCTATAGAGGCTCCTGGGCACCCCGGGGGGCGGGGCCACTCACGCGCTGGGGGGCGGCATGTGCCCCGGGGCCGGGGCCAGGGCTGCCCAAGCGCCGTGGGCCCAGGGCCGGCGCCGCCACCCGAGCCGCATGCCTGGGGCCAGCACCGGCGCTGCGCGCCCGCATGTGCCCCGGGACTGGGGCTGCCCAAGCACCGCGACCAGGCGCTGGTGCGTGTCGCGCGCCTGGGGCCGGCGCCTCCCGTGCGCCGCTCGCAGGGGACCGGGCCGGCCCAGGTTGTCGGCGGGTGCACACAAATGCCCTGGCGGGCGCCATGGCACCCGCGGGCACTGCAGCGCCCGCGGGCACCACATTGGGGACCACTGGTCTAGACTATGGGTTTTTTTCCGGGATACCAGAGGTATCCTGGAAAAACTCTGCCGTGTTCAGGGAACGCATCTGCTCTTCTGCCTTTTTTGCAGAAGATCAGGCGTGGTCTTTCGGAAGCCCTATCTTCCTCATTCCATGAGAGAAGGGATCTTCCAAAAGAGGAGGTTTTTCCAAAATTTGACCTAGTGTAGACGGGCCAAATTTCAGAAGAGCCTCTTCTGAAAAAAGTCGGAAACAGGTACACAAATTGCGTAGCGCAATTTGCGTACCTTTTTCTGATAAAAGCATTGTAGTCTAGACATAGCTTCTGAGTTTGTAGTCTGGCCTAAATTGGAAACGTCAGTTGGCAAAGCTATGTCTTTTGGGGTGTGAAAAATCCACACTTCTGAGGGACATGGAAGAATTCTTGCTTAACTAATTACCTAGCTGATGCCTTTTAGGAAGGTGGATTACCTACAACGATGGGAGAACCGCTTCCATCATTCTAATAAGTGTCTATACTGCATGCAATAGCACCGTAGCATTTCTACTACACACATACAGTGAGTTTAGTATGGTGCTCGAACTAATTTGAAGTGGAATATATCCCACAAACTTCTCCACATCTGACATCACTGTGAATAGCCATACTTCTGATGAGAATTTTAAAGACAAATAAATTGACTGTTCTGATTTGTGAGTTGACCTGAATTTTCAGTTTCTTACTCATGTGCAGCAGCAATATTTATGAAATCTAGGTGCTCCAGCCATTTTTTGATATTGGAAAATAGTCTGTCTCTATCTATGTTCATGGCAGATACGGTTTAAACTAGAATGAAAAATAGGAGAATGTACAATTATTTTGGGCCAGATTTTATAAAAGCCTTGTCAATATTTTGGGTCTTTTAAGCACTGAAAAATTGCATGTACGGGACTGGTGCTGGTGAGAGAGAGAGAGAAGGGAGGAGAGGATTTCTGCAGAAATTGTGGCAGAATATTTTTTCTGAATCTGATACATCAGAGGAGTTACCAGAGCGCACACAAATCTGAGTAAAAGTGAAAGATGCAATAAGTTGGTTTTGAATAACTTTGAACAAATTAGTATATTTCCTGCAGTAGGTTTGCCCATTATCCTGGCTTGCTAATGGTAGAAATTAATTGTGAATTCACCACGATAGTGTTTATCTAAGATACCTGCTTATAAACAGATGCCATTAAAACTCACTTCCTCCTTGTTCAGTAAGTCAATGAAATGAATCCAACCCAGTTTGACAGCAACAAAAAGTAGTTCCAATTTCCAGTCTGTTTAGTGCCTCAGGTCAAGTGAACTGTTGGCCTCACTTGAATCCTTACTGAACAGGTTTTCACATCAGTCAGAATCTTATTTGCAGTCTCAACCAAGGGTATGTCCACTTGAAATAAACTCGTGGCTCTGAGTTTCAGAGCTTCAGTCAGTTGACCTTTTAGCTGATGGGGATGAGCTGTGCAGCTAAAAATTGCAATGCAGATGTTCTGATTCAGGTTGGAAACTGCTGAAAAACCATGACCAGGGTGGATCTCCTAGTTCTGACTCCAGCCTGAGCCCAAATGTCTATAGTACTGCTATTTTTAGCCCTGCTATCTGAGCTCTGTGAGTGCATGTCATAGAATCATCGAGCTGGAAGAGCGCTCAGGAGATGATCTAGTCCAGCCGCCTGCCCAAAGCAGGACCAATCCCAACTACATCATCCCAGCCAGGGTTTTGTCAAGCCGAGACCTAAAAACCTCTAGGGATGGAGATTCCACCACCTCCCTAGGTAACCCATTCCAGTGCTTCACCATCCTCTTAGAGAAATAGTTTTTCCTAATATCCAACCAAGACCTCCCCCACTATAACTTGAGACCATTGCTGTTTGTTCTGCCATCCGTCACTACTGAGACCAGCCTTTCTCCATCCTATTTGTAACCTTCCTTCAGGAAGTTGAAGGCTGCTCTCAAATCCCCCCTCATTCTTCTCTTCTGTAGACTAAACAAACCCAAATCCCTCAGCCTCTCCTCATAGGTCATGTGCTCCAGCCCCCTAATTAGTTTGGTTACCCTCTGCTGGACCCTCTCCAATGCGTCCACATCCTTTCTGTAGTGTACGGCCCAGAACTGGACACACTACTCCAAATGTGGCCTCACCAGAGCCAAATAAAGGGGAATAATCACTTCTCTAGATCTGATGGCAGTGCTCCTCCTAATGCATCCCAATATGCCATTAGCCACCTTGGCTACAAGGGCGCACATCCAGCTTCTCATCCACTGTAATCCCCAGTGGATTTTCTATAGAGCTGCTACTTAGCCAGTTGGTCCCCAGCCTGTAACAATGCTTGGGATTCTTCCATCCCAAGTGCAGGACTCTGCACTTGTCCTTGTTGAACCTCATCAGATTTCTTGTGGTCCAATCCTCTAATCTTTCTAGGTCACTCTGGACGCTATTCCTGCCCGCCTACATATCTATCTCTCTCCCTATCTTAGTGTCATCTGCAAACTTGCTGAGGGTACAATCCATCCCCTCATCCAGGTCATTAATATAAATGTTGAACAAAATCGGTCCTAGAACAGATCTGTGGGACACTCTGCTAGAAACCAGCCGCCAACCTGGCATCAAGCCATTAATCACTACCCATCGGGCCTGACAGTCTAGCCAGTTTTCTATCCATCTTACAGTCCATTTATCCAATCCATACTTCCTGAAGTTGCTGGCAAGAATATTGTGGGAGATTGTATCAGAAGCTTTGCTGAAGTCAAGGCATATCACATCCCAGGACTTCCCCATGTCCACAGAGCCAGTTACCTCACCATAGCTGCTAATCAGATTGGTCAGGCATGACTTGTCCTTCGTGAAACCATGTTGACTATTCTTGATCACTTCCCCCTCTTCCAAGTGCTTCAAAATGGCTGCGCCGTGGGTCTTTTATTGCAGTGTAGACACACGCAAAGAAGCACTGATGTGGATACTGAAGTGGATACTGAAACTAAACTACACTATTACCTAGAGGTGCCTTAAGTCAGAACTGAGACACTGGTAGCACAATATGATGAAACTTGCACTGATTCTGTGTGAGCTGGAATTTAATTTCCAGGGATGTCCATCAGGAAACCTGGAGGGGAAAATACTTTATTAGTATTGCAAAGTTAACATCGGAGTCAGATGCACACAACTGTGCTGAACAAAATAATCTTGTTCAAGAAGCATTTGTTTATGCCTGATGACAATATTTGCATTTTGTCTTTTGCATTAAGTTTGTAGTAATTGCTAAGTAGCAAATTAATGCAGTGGTTGGCTATTACTGGTGAATTCAACACTGCAATACAGGATGAATCTATCAACTCTCTCTCTCTCTTTCTGTTGTATCTATGTATTATTGTTTCTCATCTGATCTGGATTCAGGTCTTCTATTCCGGAGAGATCTAGCGAGATGAGTCTTTTCTAATTGTCTGCATCCTGAATCGGCAACATAAAATGTGATTTTTATGTTGTATTCAAATTGAAGAAAGTAACCATTATGTAATTTGGCTTCCTACTCTATAATGTTTGGATGAGAGAGAATGGACAAAAATACTGCAAGTGAAACACTGTTTTTTTTTTTTTTTTGTTTGTTTGTTTTTGTTTTTATATAGCTATAATTTAGATTTTCCACCACTAAGATTTCCTATTTATTTATCCTTTCTTTTGTATTCTTTTCTGAGTCTGATTGCTTTTAATCCCTGGTGTTTAAATAATAATAGTGCATGCAACATAGCTGTAGTTTTGACATCTATATAATAAATAGCAATGCAATGGGATAAATGCAACTTATGATGTTCTTTTGGCCACCCTGACCGGGTTGTGCCCAGTAATTCATTTCCAACTGGAACCACTTGAACATCCTCAAGCTATTGCCATTAGAAGGATAGGCCAGGCAGCTAATGGGGACACCAAGGCTGAGGCCTAACCAGTTTTTGGCTTGGCCAAAGCTGAGTGGTACTCCAACCCCATGTGTCAGGTTGCTACCCCACTCACTCATATTCAGGAGGTGTGGGAGTAGGGACTCATGTGCCTGGAAGTTCAAGCTTCTGGGGGAGAACATGCCCCGGGAGAGGGAGACAGTGTTTCTTCTCTCACATACTTTAAGTGGTGCTCCATCCTTCCTTCTCCCTAATCACCACGCTGATTCCAAGAAAGAGAGCATTGCACCTGCCAGAGAAATATTTTCTTCTTTCCTTTCCCTAATTACAATTATTTAAGAGGCAGCATGCAGGGTATTATTTCAGCATGAACTAGTGAGAGATTTAAGGGCCAATTGTTGTGATTAATCAGGGCAATGAAGGATACCAATGGACAAAGAATGAAATATATAGTACTCCTAATTCTGGAATGTCCTATGAGATCAGGGTTGTGTGTGTTTTTTATGAGACAGAAAGGTCAGGAGTGATGCGTAAGTTTTGGAAAGTTTCTAAAATGCTGTTTGTTCTCCTAGTAACTCAGGCATCTGATTTTTTTTTTAAAGATGAATTGATGATGTAAAAAATCACAAGAACCCATCTATCGCTCTTTTCCTGCAGGACGTGTAGCAAATGACCAATACGCAACTGCAGTATAAAGCCTTTATTGGCATATGTTTGGGTTGATACAGATAGATCATTCAGACTCCACCCCAATATAAAGACCACACAAATAGATGCAGGATCAAGGTGTGTGTATGTTTGTGCATGTGCATGTGTGTGCTTTTTACCTCGTCTGGCGGTATGTCAAAAAGGCACAAGCTAGCACAAATTTAAATTTAAAAACCTCTACTACTGAATGGACTTCCACAGAGCTGAAATCTCTCTTCCTTTGGATTTTTCACTACAGTTAATGATGGTTTTAGAAAGACATTTTTCCCCCAATAGCTTCCCTGTTGGGCCTTCTGTATGATCTTTTATAGTGTTTCCTTAATGTCATTTCTGCTGGTTCATAGGTTCATCTTCACCTTTTTCTATTTCTTTCCTCTCTAGCCCCAAATTACCTGATTTCTTGTTCTCATTTACAAATTTTATACATGATTTTTGAAAGCAGCACTATTCATTATGAGCAAGGATACTAGCAACCGTATCTTGCTTTATTAAGAAAGTTATTCAGAAAAGTTTGATTCTCATATGCAGAATATTGACCTCATGACTCGCACTGTTCTCATTGTGCCATAACTGTTGGCAAATATTGCAGGCTATCTCATGGTGACCACTAGAGCTACAATTATACTTTTATTTAATCTGTAATTTCAGTTTTATTTCTGACTTGGAGACAAATAACCATTATTTCAAATTTGCACAAAAACTCTAGGAAAATAAAATCGTATATGAAATACCATTTTCTGTTTCTTTTTATTGACAAGCTCTTCACAGATATCTGTGCACTGAACATCTTTTCTTCCTTTGTAAGAGAGCTCATTAATACTTCGGAGCTCTTGATATTTTTCTATGTCATTTTTTAAAACTAAATGATAAAAAGGCTCTGACGATGAGCGTTCTAAACCAACTTCAGCTCCTCTGGCCAAATATTACCACATGTGTTGACAGGAACAACTCCATTGATTTCATGGAGTTCTGCTTTCTTATGGCAGTAGTTAAAAGTCTGTATTAAAGCACAGGGCCACTAACACCGTATGCTTTGAAATATCTGAGCACAGAGAGGTAAGGCAGGTTCTATACAGCACCTGTTTGATACTTACTCAGACTAACACCGTTTTTAAAGTTACAGACGAACACAGTTACCACACTGACGCTATGTCTAGACTATGCTGTGCCCAGGGAACATGTTTGCTCTTCCAACATTTTTTTATGAAAGAGCAGATGCACTCTTTCAGAAGCCTTGTATTCTTCATTTTATGAGGAAGAAGGGCTCTTCTGAAAGAGGAGGTTTTCCTGAAATTTGGTCCAGTATAGACAGACCAAATTTTGGAAAAGCCTCTTCCAAAAAAACAATTTGAGTACCTTTTTCCGACAAAAAGCAGCAGTCTAGACATAGCCTGAGACTTTAACATGCAAGGCACTGCATTCAGCCATATTGTCTTGGACTGTGTGTGAAGAATTTTAGCCTTTAGTTTCCATTTTTAATGGCTGAATAAAGAGAAGGAGTCTCCAAAACATAGAATCCTCCCAAAAGCTTTGCATTAATCCTACTATAAAAAGAAGTTACTATGTTGTCACGTTACGCAGACCCTGTTACAACAGTGCAGTTAAAGTCAACATTGGTAGATACCAGTGTCCTCTCTCTCTCTCTCTCTCTCTCTCTTTCTCTCTTTCTCTCACATTTTAATCTTGTTTTGCATTTGTACTTTATTTTCCTAAGGAAACAGTGATTCTCATTGATTGGTAACCACATGCAGCCGTTATGTTAAATTAGATTTTCGTTTTTCCTTTTTTTCGTTTTTTAAAAAAGGACCAAACTAGGAGGATAAATGCACATTTATTTGAGCAACTATATATCTTATCTTAAATTTATTCAGTTCTTAATTTTTGAATTTATATTATGTTGAGTGCATTTCTTATTTACTAGATTAATCTTTTACTTGTTGTTTGTGTCAAGACCTATTTAGAGAGAAATTCAATTAAATACATGAAAGCAGTATTTATTTTTAAACAAGGACATAAAACTACTTAAATGTGCTGAATAAGGAAAAACATTGTTTTATCAGAACTTGTTTTGCCTTTAAAACTAACTTTTTTGTGTAATAAAAGTAATATCTTTGTAGTTAATAAATTGGACTATAGGGGTATGTCTAGACTACATGGCTCTGTCAACGGAGCCGTGTAGATGAGTTTACTAGACCTAGGAAAATGAAGTGGCGATTTAAATAATTGCAGCTTCATTTACATCAAAATGGCCGCCGCGCTGTGCCGATCAGCTGTTTGGCGGCACAGCGGGACAGTCTGGACACGCCGCGGTCGACAAAGGCTTCCCTTGTCGACCGTGGCACATCCAGGCTGCTCCGCTGTGCCGCCAAACAGCTGATCGGCACAGCGTGGCGGCCATTTTGATGTAAATGAAGCTGCAATTATTTAAATCGCCACTTCATTTTCCTAGGTCTAGTAAACTCATCTATATAGCTCCATCAATGGAGCCATATAGTCTAGACATACCCTTTCTAGTTACCATGTTCTTCACTATTTTAGAACAAGTAGATTTCTTCCTCTCACACCTACTTTCTTGTGATAGATTGGAAGAGGAAAATGGGCATTGCTGCTTTTTCAACACACAATTTCTTAACTTTGAATGGAATGGTCATTGAACTGAACCAGTTGAATAAACTGAAATTGAGGAAATAGTTTCTCTTTCCTAGCAGAAGAAGCTACTGCTGTTAAACACTGGTTTAGCACTCTAACACAGCTGATTCCAGCTGCTTAACCAGTGACTTCCACCATGTTAGTGGTTTCACTGTCTTTGAAATTCCAGCAATAAACATTTATCACTTAATTTTGAAAAATGTTAAATTGATCTGATTTTGATATAGTGTGCAAAGGCTTTAACATAGGTTGTCATAATTTCAAATTTTATTTTTAAATATATTTATTTTTAAACATATACCTGTATTTAATTCCAGAAATAAAGTCTGATTTAATTTTTTTTTATGGGAATTTCTGGTTTTCTGTGGTATTTTTTTTTTAAATCCTTTTATTATATTTGCCCCATTTAAGGGTGAATTGGTCAGATCTCACATGGCTATTCAACTGGTGGGCAATGCCACCCTTTAACAATAACTCAGAGTTTTTTGTTTGTAGAACAGAAAGCTTAAAATAAGAACTTTCCCTTTTGAAAAGTGACAGAAGAAAAAATGAATTGGGGTGGCACCAAGAAATCCCTGCAGGTGAGTTGAGTGAGATTAACAAACATTTCATTGATTGCATGGGTGGGTGGAGAGTTTCACTAGAACCCGGAGAGTTCTGTTTCGAGTAGCTAATTTAGTAACCTAAAACTCTAGAAAAGTAAACTTAATGTGGATTTCTTCCTTTTATTAATTATAGTTTGTGACATACAACAGCTCTTGCTCCCTCGTCTTTGATAAAATTAGTAAGTATAGTTACAGAATCACAGTCTACAATAGCTGCTCTGAGGACTGAAATGGTTCCAGAATTGTTTCAGTTTGGTATGTACTATAACGTAGTGCAATTGGCATCATTACATTTAGGATAATGTGGCTCCCTACTGTCTCACTTTGTGGTTCTTTGTAATCGATAGCACTTGTATCTTCATTTTAGATATTGTGCTTTTTCTTAACTCCTAGTTAGAAGCTTGCATGCCTTCAGGGAAATGCTTGATATGAAGATCCTCTTTTTTTCCTCTCTCAACATTCCCTCGAATTTGCTGGAGAGGTGATTTAATAATTCTGATTAAATATGAATCAAGGCAAAGCATTTGTTTGACTTCTATTGGAAAATTATTAGATAAGCCCTCCAAACTGTGCACAAATAAGTAACACAATTTGTGTGCAAAATAACTGTCAAATTTGTGCACAGAAATACAGCAAATGCCAACAAAAAATGGGAAAAAGCTTTCAGCTTTTCAAACTACAGCTTTCTCTTCATGTAAAGACTTGCATCTGAAATTCAACACGTGACTGATAAAGTACAGGAGTGTTCATGTTATAATACCAGGCTAAAGAGAAATATAATTTTAGATGTTCATGACTTTGGTCTGTGTGTGTGTACAGTAGCATGGATACACAGCGTGAACTCTGGTTATTCTGTTTAAAACAGTCAATCAGAAACGTACAATGACATCTGCACACATGAAATGAATGGGATCTTTTCATAATTTGGTGGTTGGTCCAATGAGAATAATCTTTATAAAAATTCCATCTTCCATATACAAAATCTCTTAGCTCAAAACTTCAGCCAGCAATCACTAGCTAAAAAAGGAAGGAGGTGTTGTCTCCTTTCTGTTGAGCAATAGCAGATTTCTTGGGCCTTGCAGGTAGGTTCTTATTAGAGTAGTAATTCAGTGACATGGAGTCACACACACTAAATAACTAACCTAATAAGATGAAACCACACGACACAGTTATTTGGCCCCACTACAGAGAAGTCCTAGCTACATGAATGCACTGCTGATCTGACAGGGTATTGGTGTTTTTTGAAACTATAATGGAAGTGTGAAGCCCCTTAGTTTTGAGCCATATTTTCCTTTAAAGTCAGGAAACATAAGAATGGCCACACTGGGTCAAACCAAAGGTTCATCTATCCCAGTTTACTGTTCTGACAGTGGCTAGTGCCACATGCCCCATAGGAAATTAACAGAGCAGGCAATCAAGTGATCCATCTCCTATCATTCATTCATTCCCAGCTTCTGTCAAACAGGCAAGGATCACACCTGGAGGATTCTCTGCATCTTGGGGTCTTCAAAGTATTTGAAGGCTTCAATATCTGAGATATAGGTGAGAGGATTATTCTAGGAGGGGTGGGTGAGATTCTGTGGCCTGCACTGTGCAGGGGGTCAGACTAGATGATCATAATGGTCCCTTCTGACCTTAAAGTCTATGAGTCTCTGCCACCATAGCTAATAGCCATTGATCAGGCACGTCCAAAGTCCGGCCCGCGGGCAAATTGCGGCCCGTGTTCCGGTTTAATACGGCCCCACAGGTAATTTGGCAATATCTATCTTTTATGGCCCCCAACGAATCCATATGTATTGAGATGAATACATTGTAAAATCTCAGTTAATGTCAGTTGGTCTAAATCAGTTATAAATATATTTGGACACAACATGTATACTTGGTGTTATGTTCCTGTTCATATTTTTTGAACTTAAAAGTTGACAGACAACCTTTATTACCAATAACATGTAATGTACTTTACAATGTTCCTGACATATATTTCAGCTTCTTGGATTTTTTTTTCATCTGGCCTTCAGATATGAAAGGCAGAGTGATTTAACACCTGTTTAGATTTGTCATCCATGTGACGAAATGAAAAGTATGCCGTTTGCAATAAACTTTGCATAAAATAGTTAATTTGCATTTAATTTTAATGGTTCAAAGAATGTCAGGCAAAATGGTCGGCCCTCACGCATGTTCACTTCATCAAATCTGGCCCTCTTTGAAAAAAGTTTAGACAACCCTGGCCATTGATGGACCTGCCCTGCATGAATTTATCCAGTTCTCTTTTGAAGCCAGTTAGTCTTGGCCTTTAAAACATCCTTTGGCAAAGAATTCCACAGGTTGACTGACTACATTTTATAAAGAAATTGTTTGTTTTAAACCTGCTGCCTATTAATTTTATTTGGTGGTCCCTAGTTCTTGTGTTAGGAGGAGGAGTAAATAGCACTTCCTTACCTACTTTTTCTACACCAGCCATGATTTTATAGACCTCAGTCATATTCCCCATTAGTCATACCTTTTCCACACTGAAAATTCCCAGCTAGATTAATCCCTTCTCATAAGACAGCCACTCCATACCCTGGGGCAGGCAAAATACAGCCCAGAGGCTGGATGCAGCCCTGTAAGCTGCTGGATCTGGCCTGTGGTTCAGCAGGAGCGTCAGGAAGGTGGATTCCTGCCTGAAACTCCCTCGGACACCACTCAGAGCAGCTGGGTGTGGGGCCATGTGCCTTTGAGTGCCACCACAAGCTGGGCAATGGGAGCTGCCTGTTTGTAGAGTAGACAGTGCACAAAGTACCCCCCACCTGGGCTCATGGCACTCAGAGCAGCAAATGGCCCCCTGTTCTGAGTGGTTTGGGGGTGTGGATGGCAGGGAGCCTGTCTGAGGGATCTGTTGGTTGGGAACTACCTAGGTAAGCACTTTGCAGCCAGAGCCTACCTCTGGCATCCCAGTCCCTCCCTCCCCCAGTCCTCTGCTCCCACTCATGCACCACTGCTCCACATAACCCAAACATTTTGATCCCTGCCCTGCTCCCCAATGTTCTGCCCCAGATTGCAACTCCCTCCTTCACTGAAACTCCCTCCTAGACCCCACATCCCCTCCTGCACTCCAAATTCTTGGAGTGCCCCCCACCCATCAAAATTGTCTACTCCTGCCATACTCCCTAATCCTTGTATTGCCCTTTTCTGTACCTTTTCCAATTCCAATTCAAGATGTGGGCATACCATGGATTTATATAGAGTTAATATATTTTTGTCTTCCTTTCTTACTGATTCCCACGTTTCTGTTTGCTTTTTTTTACTGCTGCTACACAGAGTAGATATTTTCAGAGAACTATGCACAGTGACTCCATTGTCTCTTTCTTGAGTAGTAACAGCTAATTTTAATCACGTAATGTTACATGTATAGATGTGGTTACATTCTCCAGTGTGCATTACTTTGCATTTATTAACATTGAATTTCATCTGCAATTTTGTTATCCATTTCCGAGGTTTTGAGAGCTCCTTTTGCAGCTCTTTGCAGTCTGCCTGGGAATTAACTATCTTGAGTACTTTTATATCATCTGCAGATCTTGCCATCTCGCTGTTTACCCCTTTTTCCAGATCATTTATGAATATACTGAATAGGACTGCTCCCGGAACAGACCCCTATTCACTTCTGTCCATTCTGAAAACTGACCTTTTATTTAACAAGTCACCAATCCATGAGGAACCTTCCCTCTCATTCTATGGTAGATTACTTACTTGCAGTTAATTACTTCCACACACACGTCCAGAGACTCTGCTCACTGAGTTCTGTCTTAGCCTCCCCAATGCAGATAGATGTGCCATGTTAAGCTCTGATTCTTGTTGGTTCTCGGTTCGGTAAAATGGCGGGAGTCCCAAAGGCTTAAGGCCAAATACCCAGTGAATATTCTGAATGATGGCAAGACAACAAGTTTTATCAAAGAAGGAATAATTTATGAAACTGAACAACTTAAAATGAACAATTACCCAATATTTGCCACAAAACAATTGAACCACAACAATTTTCAAAACCTTACCTAAGTTACAGCTAAGTTAAATAGATACTCATTTAAAAAACTGTTTCTTTAACACTGACAATAGCAAAGGTAAAAGTTACCACTGAGCAATATATTTTCTAACCTGTCTCTTTTAAACCACTTAACAAACAGTGAAGGTAAATTAAATTTTACAAAACCAGCAATGACAACAGCACAAAGACATACAAGGAATCGGAGCATGCTCGAGATTCATACACCCCTTTTTGGATTCGGTGGGTGGGAGGCGGCCTTTGGATGATCAGTCCTAAACCAGACTTGGATTCCAATATTCGGGAGTCCTCCCCGAGCTTAGGGCTCAGGGGTTTTTATGTTATTGCCTATTATCATATTTGGTATTGTTTGTGCTCTGGGAGTGGAATGGATGTGGTCTGGCGGCGGTGTGATGCCCATATATCATGTTGAGTGCTGGACTCTGACAAGCTCCATTTTATTGGTAGATAAGCCTTGTTGCTATCCATGTGACGTGGTGAGGTTGCGGAGGAAGATCTCGGCTATGGGCGCAAGGCCTGGCCAAGAGAACCCATACTTGACAATTCTGTGGCAGGATCTGTGTCAGTATGATCCCCAGGGTAGTTGAGGGGGGCCTGGTGGGGCTCTTTGCAGCCCCCATCTCAGTCTTGTGCCTACAGGTATACCTACACAGCAGGGCTAAAGCCGAAATAAGCTACGCAGCTTAAGCTATGCGATTGATGTAGCTCAAGTTGAAAGCTTACTTTTGGCACTGTCTACACAGCAGGAAGACCTAAGTAGAGCACACTTCCTCCGACTTCCCTTACTTCTTATAAAATGAGGGTTACGGGAGTCCAAGTAAGAAGTCCTCCAACTTGACATTATTTTGACATTGTGTTGAAATAACTGCTTGTAGTGTAGATGCAGACTGTGTTATTTTGGAGTAGTGCCTAGGAGCTTTCATGATGGATTGGGATCCCAGTGTGCTAAGTGCTGGACAAACACAGAACTTTGCGTGTCCCAAAAAGTTTACAATCCTAGTAAAGACAAGAGACAACAGGTGGAGACAAACAGATGGGGGAGCATAAGGAAACAATGAGTCAATCTATATCTGTATGGTTTCTATTCTCCTGCTAAGGCAATCAAAAAGGAAATCTTGGTATTTGTATTCTTCCCCATAATGCTAATGTGAGTTTGTGCAGGGAGATAAGAGCTATTACTGTAGATGCTGCAGTAGTGATTAGTAAGCATATAAACAGTAAAAAGCAAAGGTGACAATACTATGGAAATAAGCTTCAAGCTTCATTTTCTTTGTAATATTCCCACTGTAGACAAATGAAGACATAAACTTACTTTTAAAAGCTACATTTCCTCTCTGGGAAAAAGAGTACATAGTTTAAAAGTGACTTTTGTTGTGTATGTGTGTGGGGGAATTGGTTGCATAAACTATGCACATGAATACTGTAGTTATTTTGCTGCTGATGTTTCTCACCTCACTATGAAGCTGCCCAACAAAACCATCCAAAAATTCTTTTCTGCTTTGCAGCTCTTGAAAGGGGTTCACATATATGGCTTCAGGAATAAATCAGTATTTTAATGATACAGTTGATTTGATGGGGAGGAAAAATATAAACTTGCTCTTAAAAATGTAAAATCGTGGTTAAAAGGGATTATGCTTTTACAATCAAGACATCATAAAGAACCAATTTAATGCTTAAAATAGGAAAGCAGTTTAATGCTTCACTGCTGGCACTCCACCCTCTCCCAGCAAATCACCTCATCTGTATCATGACAATAACTACATTAATCCACTATGTTTTTCCACTGGGCACCTCTGACAAAACTGATAAGCAGTTACAATAGCGCACCTTAAATAGGATTTCATTTTCTCTTTTGAAAATGGTTTTTAGTTGTTTATTGCCATGTGTGAGATCCCTCCTAGAGACACACAAGGGATATTGAAATACTTAGATTCAATGGCAATGATAGTTATAAAGGGTGTTTCCAGGTAGCTAATGTAACTTTGGCCTGGATTTGACCAGCTTGTTAACTTCCACTCTTAGTAAATACGAAGGTCTAAACAATGAAATAATCTCCTTGAAAATGTCCTGGAAGAAGGCATGTAACACTGTGCAGATATATGTTCCATGATTCAACTGGATGTCCAAACACTCTTAAAAAAACAAATAAATAAAGGTTTTACTTTCTTAGACTTGTGTTTGTTACTGAGGCCTGGTCTTCATTACCCCCAATAAATTGATCTAAGCTGTGCTTTTCCAGATATGTGAATAATGTAATTGAAGTCCACTTATCACAGTGTCCACACAGTGTACCTTTATGCTTCTCAGGGAGGCATAGTACACAATTAACGGGAGAGTGCTCTTCCATCAGTTTAGCTGGCATGTCTCGATCAGAGCTTCTAAACTGCTGCTGTGTCAGTGTCAGCAGCACCAATGTAATTCTGTACTGTGCAGGTTGGAGCTAGAGCACCTCTTCCATTCATACAGACATAAGATTGACTCTGATGAGCAAGCACTCAGAAACCAGGGCCTAGACCCTGCAAGCATATGGGTCAGAGCCTAAATTTTTCTGTGACTCCGGTCCAAGGTCCATCACTTTGTAGCGTGAACCACTGTCCTAAAACTACATGGCAGAGTAGAATTGTAAAGTCACCCTGTAGATTCGAATGCTTTTCTATTGCATATTGGCAATTCATTGTTAACTTCTGTCAGTGGCTCTAAATAAGAATGGGTAACTTTTTAAATCTTCCAGTCCAGGTCTTAAATTAAATTTAATTCCTGCAAATTTTGAGTTTCACTTAGAATTTTGTTCAGTCAACGCTCTTTAAGACGAAGTCTTACAGATTTCAGAATCGCCATAATGGAGTACATGAAATTCTGTGAAAAATGTTGCTAAATTTGACTGATTTCTTCCCCCTCTCCACACCTTTCACTTTCTTTAGAAAAATCTGTCAATTCTGCAATTTTTTTTTAAAGAACAAAAATTCACTCCTGTATGAAAATACTAATTGACATACTAAGCTCCTGACTCTCAACGTACCCTGATTGTTAGATTACCAGAAGATTTATCCGGCATTACTCAGATCCTTAACTCAATTAAATTTTGGTTTTCCTGATTGAAATCATTGCTCTGGGGTGGGGCTTGAGATGAAGGGTTCAGTATGCAGACTTCTCCAGGGAGAGAGGACTGCCCCAGCCATCTCTGGTCGCAGCAGCTTGGGGCCTGGTGAGAAGCGTGTCTCCATGGTTGCTGCAGCAACAGGGGTACAGCTTGGGGAGGGATGGATGTCCCTGCCTAGGGCAGGTCCAGGTTCATCTGCCCCTCCAATGGAATTGCTTCTCATAAAACCAAACAGGAAGGAGACATTCACTAAAACAAGTGCAGTCCTCAAAATTGACATAACTGAGCAAATGTTGAAAGACTGAACCAAGATGAGCCAGAAAAATAGGATGAACCTGGAATAGGATTGCTTCTCAATAAACCTGACAGAAAAGAGATCAACAGAGAAATTGGAGTAGTGCTCTGTTTTAACACAGCTAAATTAATGGTTCGGGTTTGAAAGCTAGAAGACAATGTTATTGGAAGCCAAATTGATTATAGCTTGTTTTAGTAAAAAACATAGGAAATGATAAGTGTTTATAGGGATGAAGGAAAAAAAATACTTGATGGTATTCCCATTTAAAAAAAATCTAAAAATGTAAACTGAAAAACTATAACAATCCCTTTTTTAAGAAATCCAAAATAAAAATTAATAAAATAACAGCATTTTTTTCAAAACTACTATATCTAAATAAAGAATGTACATTTTCCTTTTATTTAAAAAAAATCAATTGTATTAAGGACTTCCAAGCAAGGTTGGGTAAATCTGATATTTACCTTATGCACCAGTTTCTTGCCACGTCACTTTTGTTGGATGTTGTTTCCAAAAGTTGGTTTTGCTCACTTTTCTGTCCTCGGTTGATTTCATTATGCACAAAATTCCTCGCTAGTATGTCCAGTTCTCCAAAACTCTTGAGCTGTTTGGGTCAAAGTTCATAGGTTAACTGCTGAAGCCAGTGTCTGGTAGGGATACAGGCCTGTAGGTTCCTTACATGATTGCTAACTGTAATAAAGGCTAGCTAGCCTTATGGGCTATAGGAAGACCTCTTTATTCAGCACACTAGTTAAGGAAATGCAGTGAGACTGAAGAAGATGCTTAAAGTTATCTGCTTAAGCACTGTCCTGAATATTGATAGAGTTAAGCATGTGTTCCTGAATGAGGAGTCAAATTCCATGTCTGAAAAAGTGATAAATTGAGCTTACCTGCTGTGAACAATCTCTAGATAATTTGCATAAATAACATTCACCAGGTGACATTTTTGTTCTTACTGTGGATAGATTTTGAATGATTGACAGAAGTTTCTCCGATGTCTAAACAGTAAATGACCGCTGTCGAAGCAAGAGAAATGAGCAGAGTGATAAATGTGAAGTGAAAAACAAAAAAATGACGAGTTACAATTCATCAATCTCTATGATGGGATGACTGACAATGCTATTGTAGTTCTCTGTTAAAAGTTGACAGTAATGAAAGTGTGGTGAGTTTAAACAAATGGTTTAAAATGTTTTGTAGTGCAAGTTAAAAGGGTTTTGCCTTGTTTTGTTACTTCATAGGTGACATGCTAATATCTTCCTGATTTGTAGGTGCATAAGTGAAAAATTTTTTTTTCTGAAACCTCATTTTAATTTCTTGTCCTTTTGCATATTTGCCGCCTTAGACCATTTGCTGAAGTGCTCACTTGCTAATTCTCCAGATGAAGGTTGCACTCAGCTGGACATACACTCCATGAAGTCCATAATTTCTACCAAATGTGAATCTGACCCATAGTATCTAATCCGTCTAATGTCTATGGTCATTCATGCTTATTGCAGATAAGCTACTTATCTATTTCCTGTAATTGGCATCAAATTATTTCCAAACTCTCCTTATAGCCTCACTCCCTTATTCTTAATACAATCCCTTATGTGGTTGTCTTTTGGGAAAAATTTGCTTGACCATTTTGTCATTAAGGACATTTGTACTACCTACAGTTAGAAAAATTGAAACTGAAATCTAGGTCAAAAGCAAACTAAGTGTTTTGAAAAATATGCAGTATACTGTCCTTCTAGAATCTAGATATTCATTCTACTTAAACTTTGGCTACACTTACAGTTCATTGACAAAAGTTAAACCACCGTGCCAAACAAGTTTTGCTGTGACAAGTGCAAGTGTGACTACTGCTTTGTCAGCAGGAGCGCACTCTTGCTCGCAAAGTGAAAGCCGCTCATGGGGTAAAAGTATTTTGTTGGCCAAAGTGCCAACAAACAACATTCACAAGCGCCGATTTTTGGTGATAGGTCTGGTGACACAGCCTTGTCACTAAAAGCTGGAGAGCGTGGACATGGCCTTAGGCCAGGCCTACACTCCAGGGGAAGGTCAAATTAAGATGCATAGCTGGAATTGCGTTAATTATATAGCTGGAGTTGATGTACCTTAATTTGAGTTTCCGCCCGAAGTCCACAATATGAGGTCAATGGGAGAAAATGCTCCTGTCAGCTTCCCTCACTCTTCATGAGGAATCCGAGTACCAGCACCAATGGAGTGACCTCTGAGTTCAATTTAGTGGGTCTGTACTAGACTTGCTAAATTGAACTGCAGAAGATCTTCCACGTAGTGAACACAAGCCCTTAGTAAAACTATTATGAACTTCAACACATCCTCGGTAACACAAATTGAAATCGTCAAGTCGCTTATCTAATCTTTTGATACACATTTTACCTTTCTCTTGCTCTTTCACTGGAAATGGTATGTATGTCATGTGAGGAAAGAAGAGGTTGACTCATCAGACAAGACTCCATCTATTTTTGCATGTACATGACCTATAAGTTCTGCTTCAAAGTATTTGACCTGAGACAATAGTTAAGTGTCTGGCAGACCTATCTAGAAAAGTCTTGGATTGCTGTTAGAGTGCATCTAGACAACAGAAGCGGCCTCATGGCAGCAAGTCTCAGCTTGGCCTTGTGAGACTTATGCTAATAGTTGCCACATGTCCGGTATTCTACTGGACAGTCAGGCATTTGCACTCTGTCCAGTAAAAAAAAATCAGAATACCAGACATGGGCAATGTCCGGTATTTTCTGATTTTTGCCAGCTGCACACCAGACAGAAGCCTGGCGTGGGCGGGGGAGCGGCTGGAAGGTGGGGCCACATTTGGTGCTAGGAGCCTGTGATTGCACAGAAGCCTGGCAGCGGGGCAGGGCCATTCTGGGCGTGTCAGAAGCCTAGCAGGGATGGGGGGAGTGGCTTGGAGGTGGGGCGCTGGGTGTTCTCTACAGTCATTTCAGCTGCAGGATAAAAAGGAGTTCTTATAAATTCTTCTATAGCCTTAGTTTTAGAGGAACAGAAAACAAAGAAAATAGCATGAACATTTGCACAATTACTTCTAAGCCTCTTTACATAGAGATGGTGTAGGATGAAGACCGTTTATAATAAAGTTAAGTATTAAACATAGCATGTGTGTTTGTGGCAGGCTTTTTTTTTTCTTGCTTGACAAATTTTTAGCCCGCGTGTTTGGTGCTTTTTTGGGAGACCATCTGGCAACCCTATATGCTAAAGTGTTAAAAATAGCCGTGTTGACCCTTGAGCTGGAACCTGGGCTGAGACCTTTCCCACCTTGCTAGGTTTCAGAGCCAAGATGCTAGCCCAATCCCAAATACCTGTTCAGCTATTTTATCTCTGTAGGGTGAGCCTGAATCAACTCACCTGGACTCTGACATGCTGTTATGGATTTTTTTTCTTTGTACATGTGTCCTTAGTGTTTCCAGCTCCTTGTGCATATGAGTGAACGTATCTAATATTTAGACTAAAAACATTATATTCTCTGATATTGTAGAATCCTCTTAATCGTTACCTGTGCTGGAAAGAAAAGTGCCCCAAAAAATTTGATTCACTTGAATGGAAAGAAGGAAACCCTCTCTCTCCTTAATGGGGAGTATGTTAATATGTTAATATTCTCATTGCTCAAATATTTTGTGGAGCTAATGAAAAACTTAACTGAAGTACTTGGTAAGATTGAAACAACGATATTCTGCATAGCACCTTTCATCCTGAAATGCTCACTATGTTAATTATGAACTAGGTCCCCCACCTCGGACATGAGGCAGCTGTTTAAACAGTGAACAACTGCCGAACAATTCATGTCAGGAAACACAAAATTTATCTTCTCCAGAGGAAATTGCTGTTGCAGATCTCACCTTAATCCATCCATTTACACTATGAAAGCTTTGCCAGGATAGCTTGTCTAGTAGAGTTTGCGGGTGACAACATACTAGTGTAAAGACAATGAGCAGTTCTGTGGCATCATTGACAATCTATAGTTTATCCTGGAAAATGATCCCTCACTCTCATAGATCTTGGGAGACAGGCAGGCCAATCCTCACCTACAGACAGTTCCCCATCCTTAAACAATTATTTACCAGCAGTCACACACCACATCACAAAAACACTTACCCAAGAACCTGTCCCTGTTGACAACTCTGTCCACATAGTTATATAAGTGACACTATCCCAGGATATAACCACATAAGCCACAACATCAGAGGCTCATACAACTACACATCCTCAAATGCAATCTATGCCATCAAGTGCCAGCAATGCTGCTCTATCATGTATATTGACCAGACCAGATAGTCTGATTTGCGTCGGTTGATCCTTTGTTGCAGAGACATCAGGAATGGTAACACACACAACTTTGTAGGGGAACATTTTAACCTACCTGTTCACTCAGTCATGGATTTTAAAGTAGACATTCTTCTGCAAAGGAATTTTATCACCAATTACAAAGGGAGACTACTGAACTGGAATTAATTTACAAGTTCAACACTATCAAGTTGGGCTTGAATAAAAATATTGACTAGTCAACACACTACAAAAGCAATTTCCACCACCTCTGATGTGAAAATGTTAACATCAAAAATAATGAATGGGATACATCCAGCCTGACTCAGTTAATTAGCACTAGTCCTATGTGTGTTGGCGCTAAACATGCATTTTGAATGTTTGCTTCTGGGATAATGCCCACAAGGTAGTTAGCCAGCACATCTCAAAGAGACTAATCAAATTAAGTGGCTCATCGAGGGATACTTAACTGAGAGTGGACCATGGGAGATGCCCTTCTACAATGAATGGACTTTCCTGTGGACATTTCATCTGAAGTATAGGTAATGGTCACTGCTGTGACTAAATGGAAGTTTGGTGTATCTTTTGTTGCTCATTTGGTGTATATTATGGGAAAATAGTTACCAATTTTGGGAACTGTCTGATCTATTTTTCATACTGAATACGGTATTCTCAGTTTTGACTCTCAAAGGCAAGGTTACAATTGTCAAAAGAACTGTCAGCACTAAGACTTCTACCAGGAAAACTTTCTAGGGCAGACCTGGTCCTTTTTTTTCATAGAATGACAATTTTTGAATACGGGAGAATCTGGAGGAAGGTGAATTTGACACCATACATTAGGGAGGTGAATAAAAGATAATTTGGAGTATCTGGCCCTGCCCGTGCACGGGGCAGGGGCAAAGGAGGCCACTGCGCTGGGGCTTAGTGATACAAAATGGCACAGAGCTCCAGGCTGCCACTACTGCTACTGTGGCAGTGGTGGTGGCAGCAGGAACTCTGGGCCCTTTTTGAGGGCTGCTTGGGGAATATGCAGCACTCTCCAGGTGGTGCTGACGGCTGCCTAGCCCCAGCCCTGCCCCTTCTACCTTTCTAGGGGTACGGAGTAGGGCCCCTCTTGCACCTTGCTTAGGGGCCCAGCGAGTCAATGCTCCAGTTGTCATCTCTGTCCCTTTTGTGTCAGAGGATATGGCTGTGCTCAGCACCTTGGTTCAGATCATGAGTTGCAGCTGCTTTACCTCTCTACTCTCATCCCGTAGTCTAAGCAAAGGTGACATAAAGCTCACGTATCCTCTTCCTCCAGTCCTGAGGCTGTCTCTGTGCTAGGCTGCTCCCCCTATGCCTAAAGACCAAAGAGCTCCATTAATTTTGTACTGCTAAAGTTGCCCTATGCAACTAAAATATTCAAGACTGGGTTTTTTAAAAAGGTATACTGTAGTTCCAAAGAAATTATTTTGGAGAACTGCTAACGGTCCATGTAACACAGGAGGTTAGACTAGGTGATCACAATGCTCCCTTTTATCCTTGGAATCTATGAAAAGCATCCAGTTCTAAACCATGGAATAATCCTCTTTGCACTCTTTTGCTACTTTCTTGATCAGTTCCACTGAATTCAGATTCTGCTGGTGGTGCAGGACAAAATCCCCATTCCCACATGCTTCATTTCCAATTGTGCGATTGCTGTGATCTTTCTTTATCTGTAACACTTTGCCTGTGATACGTTTTTATACATGAGTCATTAGGGCTGGAGTCATTATTTGTATAGAGGGATGTGTCAAACTTAGAATTTCTGTTTCATGCCATTACATGCATCTGCATACCAACTTGTGCTATTCTGCTTTGACCCTATTTATTCAATGTGTGTTCCAGTTTTCTATATGAAAGCTCCCTTTGCTTAAAAATTGACTTTCATGTTGTTTGGAAATGAGTTCCTTTTTCCGCAAACCAGCTAGTTCCCACCACATTCAAAGTGGGCATACTCTCCTAAACTTGTGTGCATGTCTATGTAATTTTCCTTGAAAGTATTTGCTTTTTGAATTGATAATGTATCTTGAAGTAACTTAGAATTTATTTATCCATATTGTGTACACTTTGCATGTGAAGATGACTCATTTTACTTTCTCCTTTTATTGTGTTTGAAGTTACATTTGTGTTGCAATATTTTTTCCAAATACAAATACATTTCTGTAAGCCTTAGATTATTAGTTAAATTATCTATAGTTGATCATTTGAGCCATCCCACTTAGTTCATGTTTGCCTTAGAGTAAGTGTACGGCATATTTAAGAGGTGTGGTCACAAACATAGCCATGTCTAACTCTTCACATTTCAAAGCAGCCTGCTGTTCTGTTTGCAATTCTTATTGCTGATCATTGATTGCTGAACTAAGTCAATGGGAATCCAATTAAGTTAGTAAAGAATTATGAATCTAGCATTGTCATCTATATTTGCTTATGTCAGTTAGTCAAAGGTTTTCTACTGATCAGCAACACAAGCACATAATGGTTGATGAAAGTTTCTTTTAATTCATGTTGTTAACATTCTAAACTAGAAAATCTAATCTTGAATTTATCTCTCAAATTTCTGAATGTTCCTTTGTCCTTTCCTGCTCCATATTATTTAACTATGTAACAGCAAGAATACTATAACTCAACTTACCTTAATAATGTTCTTCTATAGCTATAAATCTCATGCTTCCTATTCTAAGTTGGTCAGCAAATGTTTATGAAGACCAATCATTGATATGGGCCCTTGAATATGTGCCTAGCATGTGAGTATTCTATGGAAATCAAGGCTAATACTTACATGCTTAAGATTGAAGCTCCTGTTTAAATGCATTGCTGAACTGAAGGCTCTGTTGCTCTCTGTGTTATAGATCCATGTTAGAATTGCTAAGATAAGTTGCCTCCAACTGTGAACTTTCTAAAATTGTCCTTGAGTTCTGCCTGACAATGTGCAGGCTCCTTTGTGATTGCCTGACAGACAATTCTGCAACATACTTCAGTGCTTGTGACTTTAAGTGGCTGTCGACCTGCTTGTTTCCAAATAGTACTCTGCAATACAATGATAGCAACAAGAATGATGTTAGGTGAATTCCTTGACAATGCTGAACAGTGTCCTGGCTTTACCTCACTTATTCTGCCTCTTTAGTTCTTTACAGTTTACTGATAAATTTTACTTGCATTATCTTGACAGTTGCATCTGTCAGTCATACTTCTTGTGTTCAAAGTGAGAGATCTTGTTCATTTTTACAAAAAATGTAACACCTTATCTGTTTTCGGCCCATTGTCTGGATATTGTTTTTTATCTCCATCCTAACACACTTGTGATGTATTTCGTTTGACAACACAGTATATCCTTCCCTTCAGCCAGTTATGCTTATGACAGCCTTTTAACTCACATCAACTAGCTATTACTTTACTGCACTTTCTTCTTCTTCTTTTTTTTTATTTAAACATCTTGATAATTTAAATTCATTGTAAGACCAGGGAAGGGGGAGGATTATGTGGCATGCTTAAGTATGACCTAACTAGGCAAGGCATAAAGGACTGTCCAGACATAGATCCTGGTTCATCAGAGCAGTTAGGCATGTGCTTAAGGGCTTTGTTGAATTACCCCTGGCACAGCAAGTTTTCATACACAGTATGCCCTTATCATAATTTTCTTTTTTAATTCTGCCTTTCTTTTTTCCCCCCTCGATTGGCTGAAATGGTGGGAGGGTAACCTCCCACTGAATCCATATTTGTTCTTCTTGAAAAATATCCCTGTTTAACTTCAACACCAAGTACATTGAGTTTTATTGGCCAGTAGTGTGAGAGTTCTGTGATCAGTAGAGCCATACATAGATACAAAATTTGTATCTGCATCCGTATCTGCAAAAATGAGCTGCAGACATCGACATCCATGGATGCGGATACCTGGAAATACCTGCAGATTTGCAAGGTTCTAGTGATCAGACATGAGCTGCTTGCAGTGTTTCATTGTGTTTCTGTGAAACCCAAGAGAATGGCTGTACTTTCTTTTCTTCCTATTAAAACATACTGAACCATTTGAGAAACTGGGCCTAGAGTCCCAGTAGGCATATCATGACTAACTTTATTATGAATTTGCACTGATCAGTCATGAGAATCCACCTCCACTCCCTCATATGATTAAAATAACTTCTTATGAAGATGGTTTTCATATAAACTAGATGTGGGCTGATTTTTTTTTTCTTTTCTTTGTCCTACATTTACTTACCTTTTACTACAGTTACTGAAAACATTGGCATTAATAAGAACTGCTTACACTTTCAGGTCAAAACTGAAGTCTGCTACACAGGCCCATGAGTTAGGGTTCTTCTTTGCTGAAGCTACATTGGAATGGTGTTTGAGAATTCTTTTATCTAAAGATACAGTAAAACTCCAATTGTCCAGCATCCAGTGGTCGGCACTCCCGATAGTCTGGCACCAACTGGAACCCAGAAGTGCTCCGACCAGCTGGACAATGGGAGCTGCTCTACGCTGCTTTCCCAAGTCCACTGCTGCTGAAACTGGCCAGCGAGGGACTTGGAAGTGGCGTGGAGCGGAGCACCTGGGGTGCTGCCGGGCTGGTCCTGCAGCGCCGCCACTCACCTTTCCGCCCCCGCCCCCCCCCCCCGGTCGGTGCCCAGCAGCACCCCAGCTGCTCTGCTCTGCGCTGCAGCCTCACTGCCGCTGCTGAAACTGACAAGCGGCGGACTTGGGGAAGCTACGGATTAGAGCATCTGGGGTGCTGCCTGATGCTGAGCAGGGGGGTGAGGGATGGTGCTGCGGGACCAACCTGGCAGCACCCCAGCTGCTCTGCCCCGCCACTTCTCCAAGTTGCTGCTGCTGCTGCTTTTAGCCCCTGCCTCCCTGCAAAACGGCAGAGGGTTTGCACTGCCCTCCCCTCCCCCCCGACCCTTCACATCCCCCCTGCCGGAGTACTTCCTGATACTCCGGCATATCCAATAATCCGGCATCCCCTGGGTCCTAAAGGTGCCAGATTATTGGAAGTCTACTATACTTTTTGTTTCCAAGATCACTGTAATAATAAATTAAATATAAAAGTTGTGAATGGCAAATACAAATTGAGTGTGTTTAAATACTTGATATCATTATAAAAGGTGATGGTTCCTTGCATCCTACACCCACACACAGGATTGTAAGCAGGCATTACTGTTTCATAATACCTCCTGCTGGCCAAGCATTGCACTGCAGGCACTCCCTTCCTGTTTCCTCCCTGAGGTGGATGTCAATGACGTTCCATATACCAATCAGTTCTGGAGGTGTCTCAGCCTTCTGGTCATGTTCCAAAACAAAGTCAAAACTACAAAAGTCTCAACTACTTTTAAAAGTTATTTTTCCCTTTTGGGCTTCTCTGGAGGCTTTTCTCAGCTATTTTCTGGGCTACCTTTTGTGAGTCTTTCTACACGCTCAACTAGAACGCTTGTTCCTCTGCAATATTCTTTCTCCTGTAGATCCTGGCTCATGACTTTCCGTGGGAACTCCTTGTGCTCCTAAGTACCAGACAGATCTTTCTATATCTCCTAAGGTTTAGGTGACCATTAAACGATTGCTTAAAGCCAAGCTCTTCAGGGAAGCATTAAATTAATTATGGCAAAGAGGTTGCTGGCCCCACTTCCACATAACGAGTAGCATGACTCAGGCTATGTCTACAGTGAAGGCTTCTTGCAGAAGAGATCTTCTGCAAAAACTTCTTGCGAAAGAGCACGTCCACACTACAAAAGCACATTGCAAAAGCGTAGCACAGATTTGTTGTTACAGGAAACAGGGGCAGTTGGTATAATCCATTGGGGGAGGGGGGAAGAAGAAGGGGATTCAGAGCCAGGGCTCTAGGCACCTACTTGGCTCCCCCAAGCCAGGTAGACTCCCTTCTCCCTAAGCCAGCGACAAAACTAACTCACGCACCCAGCAGCTCGTCACCCAGTCCTCTAGGCAGCCATGCCTCCTGCTTTGTCTTGCTTCCTAGACAGTGTCCCATGACTGAATCCTTCACCTAGCTCAGGTATCTGGATGATCTGGGCCGTTCCCTACATGCCTTCCCTCAGGAGTTCTCACCCAGATATCCCACCCCCTTCTGGGCACAACACTTCTCTCTTCTTCCCCACCACGCACACACACAGTTGCTATAGAGCAGCACAGGGCAGTAGGAATCATACAGTATAAAAAAATAAACAGTGAATGTGAACACTGTGACTACAAGAGTGAACGCAGACCCCACTATGTCACACGAACAAACAGGCATCTCCATTTATTCACGCTTGGTATTTGAGAACTTCTTTCTTAAAACACTTTACATACCATGATTCCAATTATTTACTCAATATTTTTGTCCGTCATTTCGATCCTTTGACGTTCAAAAGTACAACAGACTTGTTTGAGGAGGAAGATACGGTCAATAAAGACTGTAGAAATGCCAGAGAATACACAGACCCTAGAAATTGGCAGCTTTGTAAACAGCACCTGATTAGATCCCTTGTAAGTCATTGCTTCTTAGAACTTTGCCTAGCTTTTAAGGGCCAGAACAAGGCTTGAGTGCTGTTATTCTGAACACTGAAACATGCTATCTAATCATGTACAAGCTATCATTTTGTGATTTTGATTTTTCTTTTATTTTGAGCTGGCAATTTTAACTATGGTATACTTTACACAATGGAACAAGCAGCATGAAATTAAATGTCACATATTAAATCTCCTGATTTATCTTTTTTTTTTTTAGGGGGGGCGTACAGTTAGAGGTACCCATAGCCATGGTTATGTTTAGACAACGCTGAAAAATAATTAGAATACAAAACTCCTAACAAACACACAACTGTGAGATGGAACTACTGTAGAACTTTACATTGAAAGGTTGGCAGACTCAAGTCTTCTACTGCTTTTATAATCACTAAACCTAAATACAGTATGATGTGAGTAGCCATTATGATTATCTATATTATACTTGATCAAATATTAATAAAGACAGACACTGCTAGGAAGAGTTTACACCCTTTTTAACAGAGAGGAGTTTAACCCATGGAAACTTTTATTTTATAATTTTTTTGGTACCAGACACTTAAAGCGCATGGTTCGAAAAATATGTTGGGATGATGTTCAAAAACTGACCATGACAGTTTTATATGTTGTTGTTGTTACTCTAAAATCTCTATTCCTCTGCTCTAGACATCAGCGTTATTTAGAAATAATGGACAGCTTATTCCGACTCCTGTACACCTCATTCCATGAGGAATAATGCCTGTTCCGAAATAGCTATTTCAGAATAGCGGTAGTGTGGACACTCCACTGCTGCTATTTTGAAAAATCTTCTCCTCAGGGCTATTTAAAGTAATTACTCCCCAGTGCCTCCTGGGGCTCTAAATCACATTAGTACGTCCATGTTTGGAAAGCCTGCCTCGGACTAATTTTGAGGCTTCCCTGTAGTGTATTTCTTCCAGAATAGCTTATTACAAAAAAGTGTGCAGTGGGGACATACCCTTAGAGAATTAAATTTCATGTTTGGCTTCAGTATGAGAGTCAGCACTGTAAAAACGCTGCCTATTTTAACTATGGTTCTAAGTTAGTCAGACACTGAACATTCTGAAAATTTCTAAGAGATAGTAAAAAGATTTCCAATGCATATTTGCTGGCAATGGGTTCACTGAGCACTGGTTTGCAGCTGTTATGCTGCACAACATACAACTCTAGTCAGCTTTCATTTCCAGAGGAAAAGAGGAAAAAATTGCTTTTGTAATGTGATTAATAAACTTTGCTATTCAAAGACTCAACACAGTTAGGTTTTCCTCTGTATGGTTTAAACAATCTATTGAATGGAAAAGTACATCCACTATGGCATTATGAGGACAAACCTTCTCTTCCATTGTGTCCATCTAAAAATATCTTCTAGATCAGAGTGAGCTATCAGATGAACTATGGTCTGTGAACTGCCTCTGGCCAGTTGGACCTTTTCATTTGGCCTTCAAACTTCAACTGGGGAGTGGACTCAGAGGCTTGTCCTACTCAAACACCATTCCCTGGCTGGAACACTGAACAGGAGGTTGAAGCTGGTGTCAGAGAGTTGTGTGCATGCTCATTTTTTTTTTCAGAACTTCCCAATTGGCTCAGGCCCCCTGCACATAGCTTTGGCCAGTGACTAATGCATCACTGGGAGGCAGTCGGGCCAATGAGCATTTATAGCCTCCGTACAATTTTCCCTTAGGCCAAAAGGTTTGCCTATCGCTGTTCTAGATCTATCAGACGCTTCTTTTAGGACCCCATACTTCCCAAGTATTTGAATGCAGCATGGTATTTTTAAAAAATGATAGCTATTTTAAATTATGGAAACAAGATTCTTCTAGAGAAAAGTCAGTCCTTGCTGCCTTGAAATAATTATACAATAGAAGAGTTTAAATGTTTAGCCTTTTATCATAAGCACGTACATATTGTTTCTTCCATCCTTCAAAAATTCCACAAGTGTTTGTTTCTAAAGCTGTATCTTAAAATTCAGCATAAAATAAGATTATTATATTTTACATATGAGGATCTTGGCACTTTTTGAATGGGTTTCTGATGGAATCTTATCTTTTGACACAGGCACTGTTTATTGCATGGCTGTCGTTAGCTGATGTACTTGTTTGACGTATTTGTATATGAAGGGTTCTTATGTACATGTAATAGAGACTGGTCATTTGATATTGTTAATATTTGATTCTTCATTGAAGTTCTATCCTGCATCCCTTTTGTTCATTCTCTCCGTGATCTTCATCTAGTGACGACAACTAGATTCTCTCCTAGAACTTTATCTAGTAATAACAACAACTAGGTTAAAAGGAAAGGAAGAGCAGTAAGAATTATTCTTTAGTGAAAGTATTGAAGAGGAGAAGGACTATACTGGAGGATCATATAAAATTTTTCTGGGGTTTTGTATGGTTCTATCGCACCCATGCTAAGTCTGTGTGTGACAGTGCTGGGAGAGATGGTGAGGTGGTTTGGGCAGGGATGCTATCATCATGCTGGTAGGTCTAGATGTCATGTCTCCTTCTCCTGTGTTTGGCTAGCCTGGGGCATCACTGAGACTGACCCAGACAAACTGGAGGTAGTGTTGTTCAGTTGGTAGAGAGGATTTGGGAAGCTTGATGAGTATCATGCTTGCCCCCATTGTGGAAGAGGTGTCAGTGAAATGAGGCACCTATAGTTAATTCTGGAATCTCAGTTGCTTCTAGAGTCCAGATGGCGGTGGTGGCCAGAAGCGTTTGGGTTTTTTTTTTTTTTTCCTCTTCTTGCTTACATGTGAAGTTGGTGCAGTGATTACAACTCTCTCTCCAATATGAACTTTGCCATTGTTACCCAGATGTCTGTGGTCTCTAGGTTAGATGAATATGGCAGAATCCCCAGGGTGCAATCTGGGACTGTGGGCCAGTGTCCCCTCTAAGATTTTCCATCCGTGAGCTAAGTGAGTTTTTTGTCTTGTGCACCAATATTGATGTCGTGCACTTGTTCGGATAGGTGCCATGATGGCACCTATCAGTTAGTAAGAATATACATATTGTTAGTGCTAGTTCTGTAACAGGGCAGAAGATGGGGCAAGAGCTAATGCATCTGCACAGTAGGTAGGGCTTTCTTCCATAACCATTAGCTCCTGCCCCTTCTTCTGCTAGCACCCTTGTTTATCCTCCACCCCTAACTAATCCCCCCCCACCGCCTCAGCTCCCAGCAGCAGCAGCCACTCGCCAGCCCCATAACCCCAGTCCCAGGTGGCAGCAGCTGCTCGCCATGTGGCCTCGCCCCTGGCGGCAGCTGCCTCCCAACATGGCTTCGGCCTCGGCGGCAGCCAGTGCAGCTGCCTCCTGCCACAGTCCCATCCCCACCCACCACACAGCCCCAGCCGTGGAAGCAGCCACACCACTCACCTTCCGCGTCCAGGAAGGTGTGCCACTGCGCGGCTCTGCAAAAGAGGTGGGCTCAATGTTTTGTGCATGGCCACGCAGGAAAGCACTTTAGAGGGAACACTGCAGTGGGCCTGCTGTACCCCCTTAAACTTCTTAGCCTGGGCTGTCTCTCACAATGCAGCAAACCCCTCCATCTGTTGTGATCCTTTAGCACAAGAGGATGCGTATCCTTACACCTAGCTTGATTGTGTAAATCAGGGAGTAGACAACTTAAGGCTTGCCTGGATCCAGCCTCCCAACAGTGGGGCACCCTTGCTGGTGCTTCGGCCCCCACTGTTCTCTCGCGAGGCTGGAGCACACACAATCTGCTATACTCCAGTGTTCTAGAGGGATGTAGGGAGTGTCTTTCTCATTCTCTCTGCCTTTTTTTTTTTTTTTTTTTTTTGCATCTCACTTTTTTGCACAGCTCCCAACTGATTTTTCTGTGGGTCAGTGGCCCCGACCCAAAAAAGGTTCCCTACCCTTGCCATGAATGCTCCCAAAGCCACTCCTGTATCACTCTTAAGAAATGCACCAGACAGTCCTCTCCCTCCGCCTCTCCCTCCTCCTTCCTCTTCATCTCCCAGCCCTGTACCTCAGGAAAAATATACCATCTTACACTGCTAAGGAAGGGCAGTGCAGATTTATTAATTGGCTCACCACTTCGTCAGTGGAAGGTGGACATACACCAGCCTCTACTTTCTGGTCAGATTAACACACATTTCAGACAACTCACTCATCCAGTTGAACAGTAAAACATATTTATTGACTATAAAAGGTAGATTTTAGGTGCTTATGAGTAAGCAAATAGAGTAGTTACCATAAGAAAATAAAATATGAACACACAATTGTCGCGAGAATCACAGGTTCGATGATGAATACCCAAGGGGGGGAAGGACAGAACCAGGTGGGCAGTTTTATCAAATAAAAAATATTTATTTATGACAGTGGTGAATTTATAGTATTTATTCCAAGATTTTTAATAGACCGTGTTAATAATGAATTTACAGTATTTATTATATTTATTCTATGATTTCTAGTTAAACGTGTCAGATATAAGGATGGGAACAGCAAGGGGAATAGTCTCTAATCTTAAAATATCCAGCTACACTAATTAAATAACAGTGATAACTACAAACTCTATGTACTACCCAAAAACAACTACAACACTAAGCTTATACAACAAGGAAAGATCAAATCATATATACCAACTTACACAGCACATGGAACATTTCACAGATATTGGTTCGGTTGCGAAGGCCTTGGTTACGCCCGAGAGTCGGGGGAGGTGGCTGGTCGGTTGATCAGGCCGGCAGCGCTTGGAAGTATACGAGAAGGCACACGCACGGTGGTATGTGTGTTGCGAAGACCTCCTAGAGCGAACTATGTGATGGGTATTTATCCCCAAATCTGCACATCGCTTTCCCGCGCTTGCGTATTACCATATATGGCCCCATGGTCACCAAGTGGGGGGGTCTGTGTCCCAGGGGTTGGGCCGAAACTGTGCAGGTTTCATGTGACCAGGTAAGCCCCACAGTTCTCACGCCAAGGTGATGGGTGGGAGAGTCTGAGGCTATTTTCCCCTTTTCACACCTTCCCTTTTTCTAAAGGCAATGGTATGCAGGAAGAGTGCGGCCAGTTTCTCTCAAGGAGTACTGCAGCCCACTATAGCAAGAGCGGCCTGGCCAAACTTTTTTACTGGGGGAGCAGTTTCTTTTCTCTAACAACAATCTAAACTCTTAATTTTCAAACTGGGCAACAACTAGATTAAGCAGTGTTTCTCACCACAATGAATATTGCAGTTTTCAATACAGGCAGTCCCCGACTTACGCGGATCCGACTTACGTCGGATCCGCACTTACGAACGGAGCTTTCTCGCCCCGGAAGTCGGGGCGAGAAAGCCCCGTTCGTAAGCTGCTCCGGTGCCCCTGGTCTGCTGGAGACCGTCTCCAGCAGACCAGGGGCACCGGGCGGGTTCCCGCGCTTCTGAGGCTTTGCCAGAGCAAAGCCTCGGAAGCGCGGGAACCGCTGCTGCTGCCACTTGGGTGCTGGTGCCTGTGGTCTGCTGGGGACCGTCCCCAGCAGACCACAGGCACCGGGTCTCATGCGGCAGCAGCGGGGGTTCCCGCGCCTCTGAGGCTTTGCTCTGGCAAAGCCTCAGAGGCGCGGGACCCCCCCGCAGCTGCGGCTTCAGTCAGGGTGCCTGTGGTCTGCTGGGGACCGTCCCCAGCAGACCACAGGCACCCAGACTGGAGCGGCAGCAGCGGCGGTTCCCCGCGCCTCTGAGGCTTTGCCAGAGCAAAGCCTCAGAGGCGCGGCACCCCGCTGCCGCTGCGGCTCTGCTCCCCGTGTGCCTGGTCTGCTGGGGGGGCGGGGGGGCGCAGCTAGTGTGCCCCCCCCCCCCTGCAGACCAGGCTTTTGTTTTGGACTCTGGGGCAGAGCAGCTGGGGCGCTGCCGATTGGTCCTGCAGCGCCCGTGGGCACTACTGGACCAACCCGGCAGCACCCTAGCTGCTCTGCCCCAGGTCCTGATTCAGCCGCTGCTGGTCAGTTTCAGCAGCGGCTGAATCAGGACGTCTGGGGCAGAGCAGATGGGGTGCTGCTGGGTTGGTCCAGTAGCACCCCAGCTGCTCTGCCCCAGGCGTCCCCAAGTCAGCTTCTGCTGAAACTGACCAGCGCTGACTACAGGAAGCCCGAGGCAGAGTTGCTCTGCTCCGGGCTTCCTGGAATCAGCTGCTGATCAGTTTCAGCAGCAGCTGACTTGGGGACGCCTGGGGTTCTTAAGTTGATTCTCTATGTAAGTCAGAACTGGCGGTCAGTTTCAGCAGTGTCTGAATCTGGACGCCAGTTCCGACTTACATACAGATTCAACTTAAGAACAAACCTACAGTCCCTATCTTGTACGTAACCCGGGGACTGCCTGTACACAAGTTTGTCCTTTAAACCAAGACTGCTATTTCTGGGGCTAACGAGGGCAATAGCCCCCTTTCCTGAGTTTAAATCCCCTGGATTTCATACTTCAGGTCTGCTTAAAGCCACATGCCCTGACTCCAGAGTCATTTCTTAAATGCAACAGAGTTTGGGCTGCTTGCAGCTTTGCCTTTGGAGCATGGACTTTGTTATAAAAAGAGGTAGGCAAGGAGATTAAGAAACACAAAAGGCTGGCCATTCCAGTAATTGAAGGATCCTTAGATCATCATGAAAACGTTGCTGGGTACTCCACTTAAAAGATAGGGGTGAAAAAGAGTAGGAATGAGTGTTGTGCTGTTGGGATTTGTACTTGAACTACTGTGTTAAACTTACAAATTTTCTTGAAAAAGGTGTGAACTGGCACTAATCCAAAACTGACTGCAAAGTAGGGATGTAAGTGACTAGTCACACGGCCCCCCCCTCCCCACTGCCTTTATTAGAGGCAGCAGCAGTGGGGAATAGCAGCCGGTGCTGACAGGAGCTGGCTTAAAAGCAGTTTTCCCCCAGCACCATCTCTGCGGAGAGACAGGGGGGTAGCTAAGAGAGGCACAAGCCAGGAATCAGCTGATTCTCAGCTTGCTCCCTGTCCTACATGCTGCATCTCTGCTTTTTAAATATATTAGAGCCTGCTGACTCTTAACACATTTAAAAATTAGAAGCGCAGTGGGGCGGACCCAACGCGAGCCAGGAATCCACTGTATCAGCCCATGCTGGGTCCCTCTTGCTGCACTTTTGCCTTTTTAAATGTATTAAGAGCCAAAAGGCTCTTAATGCATTTAAAAGGCAGAGCCACAATGGGGTTAGCTCCTGGGGCAGGAGCTAACGCTGCTACACCTCCCCCACTTATCAACTAGTCAACGGAAAATCCATTGACAAGTTGATTAAACTAAATTTAACATCCCTACTGCAAAGAGCTACAAAGAGATTTCACTAAATTGGGTGATTGGGCAATACAAAGGCAGATGGAGTTCAGTGTTAACTGCAAAGTAATGCACATGGGAAAATAGAATCCTAACTATACATACAAAGTAGCTGTTACCACTCAAAAGAGAGGCCTTGGAATCCTTGTGGATAGTTCCCTGAAAACATCTGTTCAATATGCAGTGGCAGTGTAAAAACTAAAACAGATAACAGAATATTAGGCATCATTAGGAAAGGAATAGATAAGACAAAGTACCATATCGCCTCTACGTAAAGTCATTGTACACCCACATCTTGAATACTGTATGCAGATCTGATCAACCCATCTAAAAAGAGAGAGATTGTATTTGGAAAAGGTACAGAAAGGGCAACCAAAATGATTAGGGGTAAGGAACAGCTTCCAGATGAGGAGAGAAAAATAAGACCGAGACTTTTCAGAAATGACTAAAGGGTGGGGAGATATGTTAGATGTGTGGAAATATAGAATAAGGAAATGTTATATTAGTGAAGAACATAAGAACGGCCACACCGGGTCAGACCAAAGGTCCATCTAGCCCAGTGGATCCTCACGTGATCCTCCTTCTGCCACCTAAGGAATAAATAACATAAGAAGCTGACCTAATTCAATTTATAGGCAGCAGATTTAAAACAAATTTATTTTTTCGTAATCATCTTGTGGAACTCTTTGCCAGGAGATGGTGGAAAAGCCCAAACTATGATGGGATTCTAGTAAGAACAAAATAAGTTCAGTGCAGATAGGTCCATCAATGGCTACTAGCCAGAATGGACATGGAGGGTGTCTCTAGCTTCTGTTTTCCAGAAGCTGGGAGTGGGCGGTGGAGGATGGATCATGATGATTGCTTCTTCTGTTTATTCCTTCTGAACCACTTAATGTGGGCCACTGTTGGAAGACAGGATACTGGGCTAGAAGGAACTTCAGTGTGACTCTATATGGCCATTCTGATGCTCTTATATAGAGCTGAAATGTATCTGCCCTCTTGCTGTAACCCACTAGACCCCAATCCCCTTCCAGAGCTGAGAGTGAGCCCAGGAGTCCTGATGAGGGAGGGGGTGTCTCTCTCCATAGAGTTAGTAACAAAGTAAGAATATACCTTCCGGCTACGTCTACACTGGCATGATTTTCCGGAAATGCTTTTAACGGAAAAATTTTCTGTTAAAAGCATTTTCGGAAAAGCGCGTATAGATTGGCAGGATGCTTTTCCGCAAAAGCACTTTTTGCGGAAAAGCGTCCGTGGCCAATCTAGACGCGCTTTTCTGCAAAAAAAAAAAAAAGCCCTGATTGCCATTTTCGCGATCGGGGCTTTTTTGCGGAAAACAAATCTCCGCTGTCTACACTGGCCCTTTTGCGCAAAAGTTTTTCTGAAAAAGACTTTTGCCCGAACGGGAGCAGCATAGTATTTCCACAAAAGCACTGACAATCTTACTTGAGATCGTCAGTGCTTTTGCAGAAATTCAAGCGGCTAGTGTAGACAGCTGGCAAGTTTTTCCGCAAAAGCCGATGATTTTGCGGAATAACTGGCCAGTCTAGACACAGCCTACAATTTTAAGGTTAACCAGTGTCCCTTAAGTAACTTGCCACAAGATGTCAGCATACGCTCGTGTTAGAAGTGAGTGGGTCTTATATTTATTTTACTTTCCTTTTATATAGGAATTAGATGCAGTGCTCCTGTCAGCTAACTGCTAATTGGTTTGCCAAAACAAAGTTTTCGGTATCTTGGTAGCTCCTGGATAGAGGTGATGTGTGCAGGGGGAGGGCAGAAGGGGTTGATTCCATCCTCCCCATTTGGTGCTTGGCTAGTATTTTCAGTAACACTGCTGAAGCCTCTGTCCTCAGTCCATCCCTCCCGCCCCAATCATAGCATACGTAGGTTGCGCCCCTGCTGTAAACCTCGGCCAGTGTCCTCTCTTGGAGTCTACAGTTTTCTTATCAATGTTCTGGTTACATTGTGTATTCTTCTCAGTGTTCTGGTTACTTGCAGCGTAAGAGAAAGACCAAGCATATAGCCGCTGTGTTCTGTTCTGTACCCTTAGACCACGAGCTTTGGCAAGACAAGTCTGGGCCTGTGTGGTGGGTATTGCTGAGTCCCCAGTTAAGGTTGAGCAATTCCCCTGTTGTGGCCTTATGCAGGCGAGTCATTAAATTGTAGTTCCCTTCCTGGACAATGGCAGTTTGATGTTTGTTTGATGCCTGCCCAGTGTTGGTTACTTCCCCTGTTGTTGTCTCTGGAGAGCTAATATCTAGCTGATTCCTCAACACACAGCATGTTTTAGTGGCAACCATAAAACACAATCTCATAAATCCATATATACTAAAGATACACATATTTGGATAGGACAGTGGGTTTCAGTATTTTCAGCGGTTCTCTATTGGGTGCCCATGCCCTGCTTTTCAAGGGATCCTCAGGGCCTTAGCACTTCCAGTTGGCAGAAGCCAGGAAGTGTGCAGCTGAAGCCCCAATCTCTGGTGCCTCCCATGGGGCTGAATCTGGGAGGCACAGGGCTTCAGCCCCGATCCTGGGTGCCCCCCTGGGATTAAAGCTTGGAGCTGTGGGGCTGAGTTCTGGGGCCCTCAGCCTCAGTGCTCCCTGTGGAGCATAAATCCTGAGCCAATGAACAGAGTTGGGGACATGGAGGGTGATGCCCCCAAACTGCAGTACCAGGATACAACAGTCCCAGGGGCAGTTCCACACACTTCTCTCCCTACCCCCATCTCTCCTGTCCTCCCCGTGGCCAGGTTGGAGATGGGAGGTCAGAGCCAGGCAGTGTGGACAGCTACTGCTTTGCCTCATGCCACGGAGCAGGAGCATCCTCTCCTGATGGAGCCCAGGTTGAAGTTCTTCTTCAGCTCCCTTTGCTCCCATAGAGGTAGCCAGTAAGAGCCACTTGGGTGGCGAGACCTGGCTTAGTGACTGTCAGACCCCTCTGGAAATGGAGACCCTAGGAGAACCCTCCTAGCACATAGCTTTTGGTATTGCTATTCCCCTGCCCACAAACAGACCTAGCCACTGCCCTTCCTGCATCTTGAGCTGCCACCTGCTTGTAAACCACCTGCCTTCCTGCTCCCCCACCACACCTGTGTATATATCACTTCACCTACCCCCTCCCTGCACTTTGAGCTGCCCCCTGTCTGCACATAGCCTAGAGCTACCTCCTCCCCATAATCCAGATCCAGGTTGAGTGGCCTGCTGAGGTGAGTCAGGGAATTGAGGCGGCACTTTTCCCCTGGGTCCTGCCATGAGGAGGTGGCTAGAGCCCCACTGGCCCTTCCCTCCCCAATGTAGAAGTCAAACTAAACCTATGCCCAAGGCACCTGTCCTGAGGCTCTGCAGCCTCCACTGGGCCCTGGAGTTTTTATAACCTGCTAAGGGGAGCTTCAGAGAGAGAGGTTGAGAACTCCTGATTTTCTCTATTAATCCAGTTAAGTCCATATTTAAGCATCAATTCAAAGCCCTTCTGAAGATTTTTCTGAGGAAAAGCACTGTATAGGAGTCAGATATTTATATTAGATATTTTCCGGGTGCAGGTTAGTGGGCAAGGGTTTTATGTGACTCTTTTGAGGATATGTGTTCTGAGTCTTTATTCGAGTATGATAGCATGAAAAGACAACATTTAAATGTACAGCTAACACTTTCTACTGTACTAGTATTTCAAGAGGATATGAACAGAAACTACTAAATTTAGACGTTTTTTAGATCACCTACTCTGGAGAACTTGCATCCAAGAGTTTGAAAAGAGCAGTCTGAACAGCCCACGTGACCATTAATGTTGATTTTTAATAAGTCTTGGAACACTGGGGAAGTTCCAGAAGACTGGAAACAAGTTAATATATACTAATAATTAAACAGGGTAAGCAGGATGGCCTAGGTAATTATAGACCTGTCAGTCTGAAATTGATCCTAAGCAAGATAATGCAGCAGCTGGTACAGGACTTAATTAAGAGAGAATTAAAAGAGAGTAATATAATTAATGCCAATCAACATAGGTTTATGGAAAATAGATCCTGTCAAACTAATTTGATATCTCTCTTTTAATGAGATTACAAGTTTGGTCCATAAATGTTATAGAGTTGATGTAACTTCTGTAATGCATTTGACTAAATACCACGTAACTTCATTTTCTTTAATCAAAATGGTATGTAACTGAACACATATTAAATAGTGTGAAAACTGACTAACTGGTAGGACTCAAAACACAACTGTAAATGGAAGGATGATGTAATATTTTTACTGAGGTCCCATAGGGATCCGTTCTTAGTCCTATGTTGTTTGACATTTTTATCAAAACCTGGAAGAAAGCCTAAAATAATCACTTATAAATTTTGCAGCGAACACAAAAAATTGGGGGAGTGCTAAATAACAAAGAGGACAGATCACTGAATCAGAGTGACTTGAATTGCTTGGTAAGATAGAAGCAAGCAAATAATATGTGTTTTAATATGGCTAATATCAATACTGACATTTAGGAACAATGAATGTATGTGATACAGGCTGGGATCTCTATCTTGGGAAGCAGTGACTCTGAAAATTAAAACTGGGGTTTGTGGAGGATAATCTACTCTGGGCAAAGACACGCTTCAGATGCATAAACAGAGGAATCTCAAGTAGACAGAGAGAGGTTATTTTACCTCTGTAGTTTGTACTGGTGCAACCGCTGCTGAAATATTGTCCAGTTCTCACGTCCATAATTGAGGAAGAAAATTGATATGTTGGAGAGGGGTCAGAGAAGAGCCACAAGAATGATGAAAGGATTATAAAACCTTCCGTATAGTAGTAGATGCAAAGAGCTCATTCTATTGAGCTTAACAAAGAGAATGTTAAGGGGTGAGTTGATTCCAGTCTAAAATGAACTGCAAAAGCAACAGAACTAGTGGCTCTTCACCCTGAGTTGCATCAGTTAAGAACATTCCAGATGACTTCATAGCCATTTCTAAGGAAAAAATATATTCAGCCTTACTAGTCTAAAAGCTAAACAGAGTTGGACAATGTGTGAATGAAAAGAGATGCCATGCAAATGGGGATATGTTATAGGAGTTCCCAAACATGGGTGAGGATCTGGGCCAGAGTTGAAGCCAGAGCCCCACCGCCTGGGGATGAAGCCAAAGCAGTCTTCAGCTTGGGCAGCAAGGCTCAGGTTATAGTCCCTCTTTCTGGTGCTGAAATCCTTCGGCTTTGCCCTCTCCTCACATTGCTGGGGCTCAAGCTTTGCCCTCGCATCTGGGATGGTGGGTTCAGGCAGGCTCAGGCTTCAGTCCCCCGCCTCCGAGGATTGTGTGATTTTTGTAGTCAGAAGGGATCACCACCATGCAATGAACTTTGAGAACCACTGATACATTGCAAAATGAGTTCATTCTTCACATTCAGTTCTGTGATGGTACAAATAGGTGCAGCTCCATTGGCACTAGCAGTGACTTGTACCATGTTTAGTTCAAAAGCTCTTTGACATTAGCTACTGTGAAATATTTATTGCAAATAAAATAACTGCAAATTTGTAGGCTTAAGAGAACACTTTTTCATAGTTCTCTAGACTCTTTGTTGCAGGACATTTTAAATCTATGTCCCTCTGAATCTGCCCTCTAGGATTGAAATTATTCTATATAAAAAAGAAATAGTTTGGCCTCAAAATATGTCAAAGATATATCTTTGGTTGATTTAAATATGTTTCAATTGTATTGTTACATCGCAAAGGACCAAATCTAGAAGGTTTGCAGTTTACCTATATGGAAAATGTGAACTCAGGAATTTATATAAGTGGTAGAGAAACCAGTTTTGCAGAAATATATCCAGAACACTAACTCCTTTAAAAAAAAAAAAAAAAAAAAAAAAAAGAAAAGAAAGAAAGAAAAAAAAAGTACATGACAATTTTAACAGGTAGCAGTATTTTGTAAAATTCTAGTCCAGTGTAGCATAGATACAGTGGGGGAGAGAAAGGGACAAAAATATTACTCCGGGGGGGGGGGGGAGGAGAGCAGAAGGTCGGGGTTTGTGCAGACAGAGATAAAGAATACACAAAGCAAGAAATGCAGTTTAGTATGAGCTCCAAACTAAATTGAAACAGCCAGTGAAAATCAGTGTCAACACCTAGCATCACCTTGCTAGATTGATTTTTGTCTTTGTCCACACTAGAAAGTGCTGCTGGTTTAATCATACGGGTGTAGTTAAAGTAGCAAACCCACTTGGTGTGGATGCAGTTGCACCATATATCTTATTCTGGTTCATATGCCTGATCATAAACCTACAATTTTGTTATCTATCTTTTAGAATTCATACCCTAGATCAAGGGTGGGCAATAAAACATCAGCAGTTCAGCAGAGTTAGCTTTTGGTGAGCTGCCGCTGCTATATTTGCAAGTAGGGGCAATTGCAGCTCTTATTGGCTATGGATTACTGTTCCCAGCCAATGGGAGCTGCGGATAGCAGCATGGACTGGGAGACCACTTCCTGCAGCTCTCATTGGCCGGGAATGGCAATCCACAACCAACGGGAGCTGCAGTTCTCTGTATTTGTGGCGGAGCAGGTAAATATAGCAGTGGCAGCCTGCCAGGGGCTAGTCCTGGGGAATGGGATCTGGACTGTGGGCCTATATTTGCCCTCTCCTGTCCTAGATACATGTAAATATTCTAACATTCCTGTTTAAATAATGTTTTCTATCAACGAGTAGTCCTGTGACAGCTTAGAGACTAACAAAAAATATATATAGTATCATGAGTTTTTGTGGGTAAAACCCACTTCTTCAGATGAGTTGGGATAGAAATAAAAGAAACTCAGAATTTATAACAGAAGAAGGAGGGGGAGTACCTGTCAACTGTAGTACTGGTGCTGATGAGGCTAACTGAGTGGGCTGGAAGTGTCCTGTACTTAGATTTTATATAAATGAGTTGCTAATTGCAGGAAGGGCTGGCACTTTGCCCATGAAAACTCATGTTACTGTATATATTTTTGTTAATCTCTAAGGTGTCACAGGAATACTTATTGTTTTTAAAGTTACAGACTAATGAACTTACCCCTCTGAGACATTTTTTTCTGTGTATCTTTTTATATTACTTCCTGTCTTTATATAATAATCCAAAAATAGCCCGTGAAATTGATCCATGTTAATGTCGTGTTCTGTTCTGCAAGTGATTATGTAAAACTTATTGTGGGGTTTATTGTGTCTTACTAACTGCATATCAAATTCATTTAATTTATGAGTTAAATTATTGTTTTTCCTAGCTCCCAGCTGTGTGAACTCAAGGGCCTGAAATTCAAGCTGGGTTCTCACCGTTAGTACCAGAAATTCTGAAGGCCAAATTCTATAACTTGTTAAACTAATGCAACCCAACTCTGCTTTTGTGGAAATAGGAATTTGCAGAAGGGGTCATAAACATGATAAAAAAGCTTGACATTAGAAGCCCAGATTGCGTTTAATAGACTGACGGATTTAAATAATAAGCCAAATCACTTTTTAATTATAAATAAAACAAACTTGGTAAGGATTCACAAGTCTCAATAAATCTGATGCCCCAGCAGTATGATCATTTTTATTGGTAAAGTATCATTTTGACTCTGATCCATCTATCTGGAGAAAGGGCAATGAGCTGTTGGTTCAGTCAGTCTAGTTCAGAGTCCACTGTCTACTTCAGAGGAAGAAGTGTATTTTGTAGTTGTAACAGGTTCAATTCACTGCCATCGTGTTTCCCACTGATCAATCAGGAAATTAGCTCTTGCCAGTACCAGTATGACCTTTTCTGGCAATGTGGTGTCTGCAGTTAGCTGCCCTTTGTATCTCCACCATGCCAGGACCTAAATCCTTCCCAGACTGTGGCACCCCCTTTCCCTGGGTACTGCCTGTGACAGTACCCATTTTCTTTAGTGTCTCCCCACACAAGGAACCCAGTTACCCCTAAGCCCACCCATAGGGTCCCCCATGCTTTATGAATATATGCATAACTCAAAGACACTTTAGGCAAAATGCATCATTTGACATACGTTTTTTAAAGTTATAGTCTGCTGAATGTGTATAGTTTATTTCTGTATATGTATCCCTTCGTATATAAAATTGGAATTATGAAGTTAATTTGTTAATAATTATAAATGTGCTAATGAGAGCCATTAGTGATACTACAGAAGCATAATGGCATAGTACTCAAACCAAAAATCTGCAAATGGCTTTGTTTTTCCTGTAAGCCCAAACTGTGTTTGGTTCAACAAATACATGTGGCCATGACACCTGGTGTTGGAATCCATCTTGAATTTGGTATTTTTCCATGGGGATAGAGAGGGAAAACAAAGGATTCCTGCCCTTGGGAAATTCTATTTAAGGGATGGGTAGCAATCAACAGTTGTCTTCAGCTTGTCATTGAAATTGCCTCCCCACAAGGAAGAAACCTGAAAATAAAGATCGCTAAGAACTTTTAAGAACCCAAAATATATAACAGAAGAAGGGAGGTGGGGATGAGAAAAAGATCAACCTTCTTGGAGGATTTTTCCTGAAGTAAGAACTAGGGTGAGAATTACGAGTTGAAATAATTTGTCTTACTGTATTAGGATTAGCCAGTGTGTTTTGTGTATTTTGATTTATTAACTTGCTTTGGTCTGTCTGTTTTCACTTGCAGTTGCTTAAATCCTACGTTTATACTTAATAAAAACACTCATTTATTATCAAGCCCAGTGTAAATTTGAATTTGGTATCAACGATTTAGATATTGGCATAGAGAGTACACTTATTAAGTTTGCGGATGATACCAAGCTTTGGAGGATAGTGTCACGATTCAAAATGATCTGGACAAATTGGAAAAATGGTCTGAGATAAACACGATGAAGTTTAATAAGGACAAATGCAAAGTACTCCACTTAGGAAGGAACAGTCAGTTTCACACATACAGAATGGGAAGCGACTGTGTAGGAAGGACTACGGCAAAAAGAGATCTAGGGGTTATAGTGGACCACAAGTTGAATATGAGTCAGTAGTGTGATGCCGTTGCAAAGAAAGCAAACATAATTAAGGGATGTATTAACAGGTGTGTTGTGACCAAGACATGAGAAGTCATTCTTCCACTCTACTCTGTGCTGATTAGGCCTCAATTGGAGTACTGTGTCCAGTTCTGAGCACCACATTTCAAGAAAGATGTGGAGAAACTGGAAAAGGTCCAGAGAAGAGCAACAAGAATGATTATAGGTCTAGAGAACATGACCTATGCAGGAAGACTGAAAGAACTGGGCTTGTTTAGTTTGGAAAAGAGAAGACTGAGAGGGGACAGTATAGCAGTTTTCGGGTATCTAAAAGGGTGTCACAAGGAGGAGGGAGAAAAATTGTTCTCCTTGGCCTCTGAGGATAGAACAAGAAGCAATGGGCTCAAACTGCAGTAAGGGAGGTTTAGGTTGGACATTAGAAAAAACTTTCTAACTGTCATGGTGGTTAAACACTGGAATAAGTTGCCTAGGGAGGTTGTGGAATCTCCATCCCTGGAGATATTTAAGAGCAGGTTAGATAAATGTCTATCAAGCATGGTCTAGACAGTACTGAGTCCTGCCATGAAGGCAGGGGACTGGACTCAATGACCTCTTGAGATCAGTTTCAGTGCTAGTATTCTATTATTCTAAATAATTGTTACCTGGGAGTGAGCAACCACAGTGTATATATTTTCCAATTGATAAAGGGGGCTAAACTTATGAGCTTTCTCTGTTTAAAACTTTCTTACTGAATAAGGCAGATTTATTTGGGGGTTTGGTTCGTTTTGCGGGTTGTGTTCCTGGGTGCACAATAGCCCTCCAACTGAACCTTCCCAGAGCTGAGCTGGTTCAACATCTGTGTTGGTCTGCTGGGGGGTTGTTACCCTAACTTTGTGTCTTGGCTGGGAGAGACCAGAGCTTCTGGTCCAGCTAGAGAGGGTGGTGGGGTGCCCCAGAGGGCAGATAAGCAGACTCAATGGCATGATCAGCATACCAGGTGACCATCACAAGGGAATGGAACCCATCACACCCACCACTTGTCTCATTGACCCATTCCCATTCTTCACCTAGCCCCTATCTCAGTGCAAACTGCAGTCTGCACTAGCGACTCATCATTAGTGGGGAGCCGGGGGATGCACCTGCTGCCTATTCCTACCCTGCCTGCCCTTCTGCAGCCCAGGATACCTACTCAGGCCTCTTATCAGGTCCTTAGTTTGGTAGCTGGTCAGGCCAGTGCTCTCCTGGTCCCCCCCGACCCTTCCCCAATACTGCTCTATCCAAGTACCTTTCCCTACAGTTTGGTCCCTCTCTCTTTCTCTAGCTATGGAGACCAGTCTCCCTCAGGCTAACAGCCCTTTTATATAGCCCAGTGGCCCTGATTGACTGCTGCATTTCCTCTCCCAAATAGCTTCTGGGATAGCCCTCTCCCAGGGCTGTGTTTAACCCTTTCTGTTCCAGTGTAGGGCAACGACCTTGGCATTGTAATCTAGAGCATAAGCTAAGCAAAGAGGCATACTCAATGCAGAGTGGGCATGGGAAAAAGAGAGCCAGGACTTGTAACATCTTGACATTCTCTGTAACAAGTTGTCTTCTGTCAACAGTAGGATCCTGGGAAAATTAAGGGCTTTGGCCAGATTCTGTGAAAATTGCAATTGTGACTTTTCATCTTAGTGCAAATTGAATTATTTTGTATTAAGTATTTCATATCAAAGTTTATATATTAGTATATATTCATCATTTTAAAAAAAGTACCTGAATAGTTACAGCTCTAGGTAAATGTTATATGTATGGGTAAAAGCGGACTTTTCATGTGATCAGTATGGAAAAGTGGCAGAATGTGGCCCTTTCTGACTTAATCCTTTATACAAGTTGGACTGACTTGATAAGAAAGTGTAATGCCTGTACGATACAAGGAACGTGCAGACAATCTTGCACCAGATATGATCCATGCACGTAAGCATGAAGAATTGATCTTTGATCTTGCACTTTGGTCATTAATGAAGGCTTCCAAATGGAATAATTTTGTTACATAATATGTATTACAGTAGAAACAAATCTGATACCTAGGTCTAAATATCATTTCTTTTCTTGTTCTGTCTTTCCAGTCTGGTACTGTGAAACTGACAAAACCAGTAGCTCTGTGGACTCAGCAGGATGTCTGCAAGTGGTTGAAGAAACACTGCCCTAATCAGTATCAAATCTACAGTGAGTCATTCAAACAGCATGACATAACGGGTAAAGTATGCAGTATCAGAAATATTTCACTTGAAAAATGCTTTTAATGCTTCCTTTAAATAGGTACAACTATATGTAAGGACCTGTTTGTAGTTAGTTGTAAATTTTCAGCAGAATACCAACTTGCATCAGCCTTAGTAAACTGACTGTTTCCATGGCTCAGAAAAACACATTTGGAAGGAATAATTCAGTGGGGAAAAGGAAAGGTAGGGATGAGTATATTTACTCTTAAAAACTGAATGTTGCTAGACTGGCAGTCCATGTACTTGTCATCTGCAACTGGTCAAAACTCAAAATTCTTATCTGCAGGAAGCAGGAGCCGGTGTTGTTGCTTAAAAGCCAGTTTCTCCCAACACCATCTCCAGTGTGCTGCGCGCACGCACACACACACACACACACACACACACACACACACACACACCCCTTCCCCCCCTCCCCGCATCTATCAGAGGCAGCAATGCAGGGGGTGAGGCTGCTGGAGCCAGCATGAGCCGGGCCTGAGCAAGCCTGGCTCAGTCCCGGCTTATGCCAGGTCCAGGAGCCACCAGGTTCCGGCTTATGCCAGGTCTATGGCTCTGTAGTTTAAATGTAGTAGGAGCCGGGCTGCCTGCCCATCTGGCTCTTCCTACATTTAAACTGCAGAGCTGCAGCGAGGGTAGCTCTTGGACCCAGCATGAGCCGGGACTGAGTGCTTTCCCTTATCTATTAATCGTGTAGCTGACAGAATTTTTATCGATTTACACAATTCATGAAATATCCGCTTCTTAATAGCCCTACTTAATAAGCTACTTTGTGGTGCTTGGTAGGGGAGTCCAGGCCTGACTTCTCTCTTGGGTTCTAGGCCAAGAACCTTGTACAAAGTGTCTAGCTCCAAGCTTTCCCAGCCTCTTATTGTTTCTATGTGCAACTTACTACCATGGCTTTGAGTTACACTCTGTGGTCACCCAGTTTCCAGAGCAGGTTTCCTGTCACCAATGACACTTGCTCTCTTTGTTTCCTCTGCCTCATTACAACTACCCCATTCCTCTGGTCTGCAGTGTTTTTATCTCTGCAGCTGTCTCTCAATCACCCCCAGCTAAGTAAGTAGTCAGTTTCCCCATTAACTCTTTAGGCTGATACAGTATAGGGTCTATAAAACACATGATCAGTCTTTTAATTAGTAATTGTTGGTTGGTGATTGGTTTTCTAATTAGTTTGGTAATAACTGATACTTAGTTTCCTCAGTTGGTATTCTAACTGGTCATTTCTAATTGTTGTTCAAATGGATAATCAATATTTGGTTTAGTAATTTGGTAACTGGTATAATCAAATTTATAATTGGTGGTATTTCAAATATTAAATGGAAAGAAACCTGAGCAGCCATGCTGCCTGACTTCCTATGGAACATTTTAATTCAATTGAATCAGCGTTTTCCCAATAAAAATTGTTCCATCAGAACATTTTTGGCTGGCTCTATTGTCAATATTTCAGAAGTTTCCAGGAAAACTAAATAAATAGCCTTTTTTGGGATCCTCATGTTCCTAGGCATTAAAGCCATCCCAATTATAAATTGAAACTTTCCTTTTTACAAAAGATTTGTTTTTTATTACTTTTGTTCAATTAAAAGTAACAAATTATCATGAAAATGAATATTAATAACAAAACCAAAAGTTTAACTTGAATGGGTTTGGAGCATGTGACTTAAATGGGTCAAGTATTCTCTGGAGCATTATTGTGCCAGATTGGGGGCCTCAAATACAAATCTGAGCTGAACCTTTGCCATGGAGTTGCAATCACTCCCCCATAATATGGACATGTCCATCTACTGTACATATATTTGTATATCTCTGCTTGTTTATGAATATAGTTTTAAACTAATAAAATACTCTTATAAAATGTGGTTAGTCTTCATTTTAACCACTTAACTTTTATGATGTATCTATTGTCTCTACCTGTTGTTCTATTTGCTATTCTTTAGCTTTTAAGATTATCATTACAAGGTGTATGACTCCATTTTGTACAGATAGTACCTCCCACATCTTGACAGTTGCCATAAAAAATGATCCAACATCATTTTCTGGCAGTCTTGTGCTAGCCTCACTCTGCCCTGTTTTGGGTGCAAGCATTCCATGGGGATGTTGAACTTATACGTGGTAACACATTAATGGCAGATTTTGTAAAACCCTGGTCCTGACTCTCCATTCTCCAGTACCTTTGTGTTGTCATTTACACAGCATACAGGAAATGTAAAATGCTGCTGTTATGATTGGATAGCAGTGATGGTTTGTAATCCCAGGGAGCAAATGTTGGAACCTCTATGCTGTCAAGTTACAGGGCCAGGGACCAACAGGGTTGTGGATTCACTTCAAGACAGAGTCAATTGGGGATAGATAGTTGCTTTTATTAATCTCACTACGAAGACAGACTTAATACTGCCAAATGGCTACACAGCTACTACAAAATACAAATCTTGCTACCTCACTACCATTATAGGCTTAATACTGCCAAATACACAACTACTGCAAACTAATCCAAATAATTAACATAGGCAAAGCAATGCATATAAATGAGCAACAAGCACTTGGAAATGCTTACGCCCCTTCAGGTCTGCAGGGTGTTCCGTTCCAGTCACCTTGAACCAGGCCACAGTGGACGTGGCTCCAGCTGGGGGACCCAGGGCATCTTCCGAGGTAAAGGGTTTCTGGTGGAACTCCCAGAGAGGCAGGACCCTGAGCAGGTCTTATACTCCAGCTGTTTGCCGAGTGAGTGCGAGTTGGCCCAGTGCCACTCTGTGTTCCCATGGGGCTTAGAGCTGAGGTCATGTTATGTATCCCATACAAGGTTCTCAGATAGCAAGCAAGGGGAGTTCATGCTGGTGAAGGCCATCTGATAAAGAATACCCGATGTTTTTTGCTAGCAGTCCTCAAGGCTGGCCTAGAGGAGCACAAATTTAACCCCTGGAAGCCCACCTATGGCTCACACTACATTTGCCCCCTAACAGTTTAGCTAAGTTGACCCCCTCATACTGCTCTACTGATAGCCAGCCAGCCTCTCTAGGTGCTGTTATTACCCACCACAACAGCTGTTAGCACCAAACACCCAGCTGAATCACTTCGTTGCTTTACTGAAGCCACTCATTGACCAACAATAAAGGCACCAGCCAATTTCCCAGCTCCCTAGTCTGGATCCCCTATTGGACTATAAACCCAGAATTATACCAGCATGCACTGCACAGGGATCTGTACTATGTAAGCTCATTAAATAGTCTGCTCCCTTCTTGTTGTGGAGGAGATATGCACAAGCCTTTCTTAACCGAGCTGAGATATTCCAAACACTTTACTCAAAAACACATTACTTAAGATAAAACACAAAAAACAAGTTAACTACAGATAGATTTTAAATTATCACAAACAGATCAAGGCAGGTTACCTAAGAAATCAAACAAAACTGAAGTCTGTCCTCTACAAACTAGATTACGGATCCAAATCCTATATCTCACCCTGCCTGATGATATAAGCAGCCTTACAGATTCTTGAGGCATAAGCTGCATTTGCTTGCAGCGTGGGTTCCCCTCTGCCATTCAAAGTGCTTTGTCTTTCAGAGATTCTTTTGGGCACTGAGTTGTGGGTAGTGAAGATAAATCTTGATGTCACTCCCCATCTTTCATAGGTTCTTCCAGCTTGCTGGAAAGTCAGTGCATGTGTGTGTAGGTCGGGGGTCCTTCAATGGCCAAATGTTCTTCATTGCCTACCTACATATGCTCTCTAAGGAAACTTCCTTGTACAGAGTTCCTGTGCTCATGGATTTTTCTCTTGATAGTATTAGGATCTGCTTATTCCATTGCTGTACCTGGATGGGTGGGTTTGGGCATTTCCAGCATCTACACGTGATACTTTAGTAACTTACACATAGCAAGATTTCATAACTTCCCATACAATGATAGCACATACAATCCAACAGGATATTAGTGTTCAACAGATCAACACTTAGAATGATAGTTCACAAGGCTTACTTTGTACAAAACATGTTGTAATTATATGATTGTGATGAATAAAAGTGCGGGGGTCTGGAGCACAAAGTCATAGTAACCTTTTACGCCCACTGCACATTGATGTAAATCGCAATACAAGTTGCAGGGTAATGGAGTATCGGGCCTTTGTTTTTACAAAATATCTTGACCGCACAAATTTAAATATTGGGAAGATGGCTTTTCTTATTGAGGTGGGTTAGTTACCCTTCTGTTACAGACCCTGAGCCTGCATGACTGATGACAGTTGAGGTTCTGATTTGCATAGATTCCAGGATTGAGTCCAAGGCGAATAAAGAGCAACTATCCTTGGGAAAACCTATTAGTCTGATGGCAGCATAGTAAGGCATATGCCAAAACAACTGCTTGTTAGTGTGTTTTATATTTTTAAGAAATCTTCCATCATTTCTTGTTTTTTACAGAGAGCCCCTGAAGTGTGCTATATGTATCTCTTCGGAGTAAGAATCTTTAATGCTATGATCATTAAACAAACCTCATTCTGTCAAAGTAATACACAAGAGGCACCTAGGCCCAAGTGAAATAATTTGATTTAGCAGCACTTAAAAGGACACAAGCCTCTTTTAAAAATTGAACAGGAAACAGTGTAATACTTGGGGGGGGAGGGGAAAGTTAGAAGAGACTAGAATGTATTCATAGGTGCAAAAATGTACCTGCGGCAAATCACCTTTTGAAACTGGCTAATTCTATCATTTTCAAATAGCATAGCATTGAATCTGCTCTGCTGCCTTCTGCTGTTTAAAATACCCATGAAGGTGTGTGTTAAAATATGAGCAGGTTAATTTGTCCACTTGAATGCCAGATGTGTGGGGTTTATCATAGCAGTGTAAGTCCCAAGATTAAGTAATACAATTTGTGGAAGGATAAAAACATAACAATGGCCATACTGGGTCAGACCAACGGTCCATCCAGCCCAGTATCCTGTCTGCCGGCAGTGGCAATACCAGATGCCCCAGAGGAAGGGATTACAACAGGTATCTTCATGTGATCCTCCTGTGTCACCCACTTCCATTGAAGGACTTAACCTCCATGAATCTATCTAGCTCTTTTTTGAAACCTGTTGAAGTTCTGTTGAATTTCATTTGGTGACCCCTCATTCTTATACTGTGGGAATAAGTAAATACCTTTTCCTTATTTACTTTTTCCACACCAGTCATGATTTTATAGACCTCTATCATATGGTCCTGAGGTTAAGACCCTGCATTGGAATTCTGCTTTAGACTTTTCTTATAATAGAATCATAGAACACTCGAACAGGAAGAGACCTTGAGAAGTCATTGAGTCCAGTCCCCTGCCCTCATGGCAGGACCCGGTACTGTCTAGACCATCCCTGCTAGACATTTATGTAACCTGATCTTAAATATCTCCAGGGATGGAGATTCCACAATCTCCCTAGGCAACTTATTCCAGGCTACGTCTACACTGGCCCCTTTTCCGGAAGGGGCATGTAAATTTCACCTATCGTAGGTGAAGTAGGAATAAGAGCCTCCGGAAAAGGGCGCTTTTTCCGGAGGATCGGGGCCAGTGTAGACGCTCTTTTCCGGCTTTTTTAAAAGCCGGAAAAAAGCGGCGGACATTTTTATTTAAATGCCGCGGGGGATATTTAAATCCCCCGCGGATTTCCCTACTACGATAGGTGAAATTTACATGCCCCTTCCGGAAAAGGGGCCAGTGTAGACGTAGCCCCAGTGTTTAACCACCCTGACAGTTAGGAAGTTTTTTCTAATGTCCAACCTAAACCTCCCTTACTGCAGTTTGAGCCCATTGCTTCTTGTTCTATCCTCAGAGGCCAAGGAGAACAATTTTTCTCCTCCTCCTTGACACCCTTTTAGATACCTGAAAACCACTATCATGTCCCCTCTGTCTTCTCTTTCCAAACTAAACAAGCCCAGTTCTTTCAGTCTTCCTGCATAGGTCATATTCTCTAGACCTTTAATCATTCTTGTTGCTTTTCTCTAGACCTTTTCGAGTTTCTCCCCATCTTTCTTGAAATGTTGTGCCCAGAACTGGACACAGTACTCCAATTGAGGCCTAATCAGCGCAGAGTAGAGTGGAAGAATAACTTCTCGTGTCTTGCTCATAACAAATTGGGCAAGACAATTTAGGTATCTGCCAGCTAACTTGGGCTAAGGAGCTGTTTAACTGTGGTATAGATTTTCGTGCTCTGTTTGCAGCACAGGTTCTCAGATGCTTCCACTTCACTAACCACAATTTAACAGTCGCTTAGCTTGAGCCACGTGAGCCCAAGTCATTGGGTACAATCCTGCCATTGTTATTTAACTGCAGTTTAGACCTCCCCACAGTCTCTCAGGAACTCAGATTTCCCATTGTACAGATGGGGATATTTCCCTTTCTCCCAGAGATGTTGGCAGGATAAGCCATTCATCATTATGTGGAGTCTGAATAATATGTTGATGGAGGCCCTGTCAAATAATTAGAAAAATTCACTGCCACTTTCCCCCTGCTTGATCCACTCATACAGCACAGTGTTGAGTTACCGCGATGAGGTTTAAATACCTTGCTTTCACCATTTGGATTATAGAACTTGATTCAAGATCCTGGATGTGTGATCCAATGGCTGGGGCAAGGGACTGGAGCTCTGGAGACATGGTTTCTATTCCTAGCTCTGCCACTGGTCTGTTGAGGTTAGGTTGGGCAAGTCATTTCCCTTTTCTGTGCCTCGGTTTCCCATCTGTTAACTGGGGATTATCCTAACCCTCTTTGTATAATGCTTTGAGAGCTACAGGTTGTGTCAGAGGGCCAACTGTTCTGTGAACTCCGGTCAGTCTGAGACACTTGCTATATCTAACACATTGCCATCATGGTATTTGTTTATGAAAAGCCTAATATTTGTGTAGAATCCAGTAGGCATGTAAAAGCCTTAATGGGTAAGGCTTACCGGTTCCAGTTAACCGCTAGGAGCTAGAGCAGCTTCCCGCCCTCTCCAGTCCTGCTGGGCCCACCGCAGGCAGGCTGCTCTGGCCAGCCAGAGAAATCCCTGTCTGTCGCAGACCCATCCAGGTCCCTCCCTCCCACCACAGGTTACACACTGTGGCTTTCTGGGCTAAGCTTTATGCAGCAGAGCCTGCAGCGTGTGTAACCGAGATTTGTAGTGGTTACATGGTTAATTTTGTTTAAATCACTCTTTACGTTCCTAGTATCCAGTGAAAGCTGGTGACACACCAGTCATTAATATCCCTGCATGACGTTGCTTCAGATGGTATTGGTATGCATTCTGGTCAGCTCTATGTGAGTTACGTGTTATGTGTACTGGAAACATGTTTTGGAAGCAGACTGATAAACAAGTTTGTCCTAGACAAGAGTGTTGCTTTGCATGGTTGCCTCTGTCTATAATGTACGCTGAGCAGGGCAATGCCAGAGACAGTGAGTAATTTGTTTGCATCTGAGCTATAGCATCAGTTATCAGAAGGATGAGGAAACAGCATGGTGTCAGCTTATTGGAGCACAAGCAGCTGAAGAGAGGGACTTTATTTGGCAATACAATTGAAAAAGAATGTATTTCTAAGGGTTGCTGGACTATAAAGGAGGGGAGAAGAACCCCTTTTTTTACTCATCACAGAGGGAACGAAGTTCAGCATTCTTTGCAAGTGTAAACAGTGGATCCCTGAACTTGTGCATTGGTGATATTGACAAGGTGAGAAAACTGTTCTTTGGGTGCTTCCTCGTGTCCATTACATGTTAAATGTGTGTGTCCCATGATCACTGTTGTCCAAGTTTTTTCTCTCAGTGGTACCTTTGGGCCAGTTCTAGTGCCCTCTGGCGACATGCTGCTGGCCACATACCTGTACTTACATGGTTTGGCATGTAAGACTGTGCCTCAGGCCCCTACAGACATGCCTAGTGTCAGTTTACTGCTTGAATAGACACCACCTGAACTCGGTGCTCACTGTTCCTCTCCTCCCTGGACTGGTAGAAAAACCCAAAGTCAGTAATGATATGGGTACCCATTGTCGCCCTTCAGCCATCGGTGTACATAATCTCAGATGCACCAGACCTAGGCTAGAGAATTTCATCTCAACTGCCTAAGGATTTGGGCCTATGGTCCCAAGAAAAATTCTCTGCACATAAATGACAGGGAACTCAGGGCTATAGGCTTAGCCTATCAATTGTTCCTGCTCTAGGTTTTGGGAAAACCATTTCACAAATCCACTCATCTCTTTGTAGAATTACAGAAAGGGTGAAATGGCATCTAGCGTGAGTCCAGAGGACCTTGTCCTGGATAACCACTTGTATTTGAGATTGCTACAAGAAAGCAAATCCTACCACCAGCTATGCTAACTACTCACTCCATTAGAGTTTGGGCATCTTCAGCAGCATTCTTCATGCAAGTGCCAGGCAAACAGTGCTGCAACTTGGTCATTGGTGCTTTCCTTTGCATCCCACTTCACCACCACCCAAGGGGCAGTGCCAAATTTTGAAAAGCAGTGTTGCTGTCAGCATAGAATAGGCTTGAAAGGGATCTCAGGAGGTCATCTAATCCAGTCCTCTGCACTCATAGCAGAGACTAAGTACCATCTAGACACTCTTGACAGGTATTTGTCTAAACTACCCTTAAACATTTCTGATGATGAGCATTCTACAACCTCCCTAAGCAATTTATTGCAGTGCTTAATTATTGTGAGAGTTAAAAAGTTTTTCCTAATGTCCAACCTAAACTGCCCTTGCTGTAATTTAAATAATTTTAAGTCTTGTCTTATCCTTAGGAGTCAAGGAGAATAATTTTTCTCCCTCTCCTTGTAACTTTTTAGATACTTGAAAGCTGTTATCTCCCCTTTTCAATCTTCCCTTTATAGGTCATTTTTTCTAGACCTTTAATCAAGTCCTCTTCTCTGGACTTTCTCCAATTTGTCCACATCTTTCCTGAAATGTGACACCTTGAACTGCACAAAATTGAGCTTTAAGCCTAACCAGCACAGATAGAGTACAGGCAGTCCCCGGGTTAAGTACAAGATAGGGACTGTAGGTTTGTTCTTAAGTTGAATCTGTATGTAAGTTGGAACTGGCGTCCATATTCAGCCGCTGCTGAAACTGACCAGCGGCTGACTACAGGAAGTCCGAGGCAGAGTTGCTCTGCCCCGGGCTTCCTGGAATCAGCCACTGATCAGTTTAAACAGCAGCTGAATCTGGACGCCTGGGACAGAGCAGCTGGGGCGCTGCCGGGTAGGTCCCCGCAGCGCTGCACCTCGGCGCTGCGGGGACCAACCCGGCAGCACCCCAGCTGCTCTACCCCAGGCGAACCCAAGTCAGCTGCTGCTGAAACTGATCAGCAGCTGATTCCAGGAAGCCCGGGGCAGAGCAACTCTGCCTCGGGCTTCCTGTAGTCAGCTGCTGGTCAGTTTCAGCAGCGGCTGACTTGGGGATGCCTGGGGCAGAGCAGCTTGGGTGCTACCCTGTTGGTCCAGTAGCGCCGAGAGCGGCGCTGGGGGACCAACCAGCAGTGCCCCAGCTGCTCTACCACAGGCGTCCCGAGAAAAGCCTGATCTGCTGGGGGGGGGGGGGGGGCGCGCACTAGCTGCGTGCCCCACCCCCCAGCAGACCAGGGAGACAGGGGCGGCGGGACCGAGATACGCCGCGGTCCCGCCGCCTGGGTCCTCCATGTCTCCCTGGTCTGCGCCCCCCCTCCCCCCCCAGCAGACCAGGGAGACGTGGAGCAGCTTTTCTCGCCCTGGAGGATGCGGGCAGCGGGACCGCGGTGCGTCTGGGAGGTCCCACCGCCCGCGTCCTCCGGGGCGAGAAAAGCCCCGTTCATAACTACGGATCTGACATAAGTCGGATCCGCGTAACCCGGGGACTGCCTGTACAGGAAAAGAATTATGTCTCATGCTAATAAATCCCAGAATGATGTTTGCACTTCTTTTTCCAAGTTTTACACTGTTGACTCCTATTTAGCTTGTAACTTGCCATGACCTCTAGATTCCTTTCCATAGTACTCTTTCCTAGGTATTCATTTCCCATTTTGCATGTGTGCAACTGATTTTTCCTTCCTATGTGTACTTTGCATTTGTCCTTGTTGAACGTTATTTTGTTCACCTCAGACAGTTTTTCCAGATTGTCCAAATCATTTTGCATTTTAATCTTCCAAAGCACTTGCAACTCCTTCCAGCTTGGTATTGTCTGCACACTTTATAAGTGTGCTCTCTATGCCGTTATTTAAGTCATTGATTAAGATATTGAATAGAACCAGACCCAAAATTGATTTCAGCAGGACTCCCCTTTATCTGCGTTTTCAACTTGCCTGTGGACCACTGATACTTACTCTCTGTGTGTGTCTACACTGCATTCCTCTTTGAAGAGAGGAAGGCAAATGCAGATGAACAAAATTGAAGCACGGATTTGAATTTCCCGTGCTTCATTTGCATAATCGTGTTCAGCCGCTTTTTCGAAATAACCATGTCTAGACAGCTTTTCTTTTTTCGAAATAGGGTATTTCAAAAGAAGGGTTTTCTTCCAAAATAATTGTCTAGACAGCGTTTCTTTTTTTTTAAATAGGGTATTTTGAAAAAGCAGCCGGATGCGATTATGCAAATGAAGCGCAGGAAATTCAAATTCATGCTTCATTTGTAGTTTTGTTTGTCTGCATTTGCATTCCTCTCTCAAAAGAGGAATGCAGTATAGACATACCCTCTGAGAACAGTTTTCCAACCATTTATGCACTCACTTTATAGTAGCTCCATCTAGGTTGTATTTCCCTAGTTTATAAGATGGTCATGTGGGATAGTATCAAACACTTGTGAAAGTCTAGATGTACCACATCTACCACTTTCCCACTCCCCACAAGGCTGCTTATCCTATCAAAGAAAGCTTTTTGTTTGGTTTGACACAATTTATTCTTTACAGATCCTGCTGGCTATTACTTATCTTCTAGGTGTTTGCAAATATCACTTAATTATTTGTTCTGTTACCTTCTCATGCCCATGAACTCCAAGCCCACTTCCTGAGGTATTGCTTTTGAGTTATGTAGCATGGAATAGAAATGAGCAAGCACTTGAAGAAAAAATGGTTACTGATACTCCATAGCTTTTGTTCTTCAAGATGTGGTGTTCATGTCCATTCCACAACACCCCTCCTGCTGCTCTGTCAGAGATATCTTGCAAGAAGGAATTGAGAGAGTGCGTGACTCGTGGCACCCCTTATACTGGTACATGAGTCCACTAGGGGTTACCACTGAGGGAAAAATTTCCAGCAGTTTGCATTTGGTGTATACATAATGAACGTGAGCAATACATCTCAAAGAACAACAGTTACAGAAGATCAGTAACTGGTAGGGGTTTTTTTGTTTTTGTTTTATTTTGGGGAGAGGTTGAGACAAAGCTTGGAGCTTGCTAAGTTACTTATAGATTCTTAGAAGGTGTTTTTCTTCTATTTTATTTGTAATCAACTTCTGTTTCTATTATCTCTGCTCAGTATTACTTTGTTTATTAATAAACTTACTCTTGTTTTACTGTAATTTTATCTCAGTGCTGTTGTACTAGAGAGAGGGGAGCATTCTCAGTGAAGCCAGCTGATTGGTGTATGTTGCCTCTTTGGAATCAGCAGAGATGGTATTTCTGTAAGCATCTAGTGGCAGGGCTGGGATTCTGTAGAGTTGTGGTGTCCAACCAGTTTTGAAGCAGAAGCCACTATAGTGAACTAGCTATGCTCAACTGGACAAATAGCCACATTGTTCAAGACAACTAGCTACAGTCAACTGGCCAAATGACCACATATGACTAGTGTGTTGGCTACAGAGGAACACTCTTCAGCTGTTCTGTGAAGGGGGGGGCACCAAAAATTACTTGCAAGTCAAGGAAGTGACTGACTGGCAGTGTCTCTGAGGGTTGGGTTAGCTGGCTAACATACTGGAGTGTCAGGGAGTAGACACTCAGTTTACCAGCAGCAAGTTTCTCTCTCACTGAGGGAGAGTGGTAAGTAGGTGACTTACACTTCTGGACACCCCAAGAAAGCATCAAATAGATTAAAGATATTTGTAAGAGCCAGGTATCATTAAGACTCAGATAGGATCAAATCTGATATATTTGTTTGGGTTGGAAAGGACCAATGTACCTGAATGCTCAAACCACACTCTGTATCCTGCTGTCTGAGCTTCTCTATAATATTTGACCATTAATGGGTGAGCTATAAGCTTTCCTCCCTACTTCTATCACCTTCACTCTGTCAGGAATCGACTTCCATTATCCTTGTATCTTTCCTAATAGATGAGTGCCATAGGCAGTCTGTGTGCCTCAAGTAATATCAATTCCACAAACTCTCTTGCTAGCTTATGTGGCCGATCTGATCTTACACATTTTCTCCCTCATTTAACCTAATACACTTTTCCTGCAAATTAAATCCATTGCTTCTTATTTTGACCTTGAGACTGATGATTGGTTTGTCTTTTTTTTTTTTTTTTTTTTTTTTTTTTTTTAAGCAAGATTATTTATTGAGCACCCAAAATGAGCTTGCTTCTTTATAGGCATTAAAAATAGAAATGGTCCCTGCCCTAAACACCATAAAGGTACTAGGAGCTGGAAGCACCGGGGACCCCAGCGAATCTATTCTTCTATGTGAACACATGACCTAAGAGAATGGGGGAGATAAACTACAGTGGGTAAACTCCATGAAACTACAAGTCAGGAGAGAGAAACCGAAGCTGGCACTATAATTTTTAGCCCATTACAAAACTGAGGGAGAGTGTCTATAAAATCTCTCTTATCAGGTTGCCATTTCAAATCTGGCTCAGAATGGTTATGACACAACACTGTTACTACCAAATGAGTTTTCAAGTGGAATGTGCCCATCAAAGCCTTCACTATCCCTTTGACTGTCTGAACCTAGATTCCAGGTCAGAGTTGAGGTGCATTAGCAGAGAAGTGTGTGGAATTGTATGCTGACACTGTTCACTCTAATTTAAGTTGCTTTTCCTACAAAGATAAATGACTATTTCTATGCTGGACATGTCCCTTTGATCTTTTCTCACGGATTACTCATTTTTCCAAACTTGTGGCTGGTGTAGCATTCCTCTATCATAGCTCTCTCATATCTCTTTAAATACAAAACCATCTATGTATGCACAGGAGAAAGAGAGAGAACCAGAGAGTGGTTTTTAATAACAAAACAATCAGCCCCCATTGTACTCAGACCTGACTCTGTTCCAGATTTAAAAAAAAAACAAACACCAGTGTCAAGTTGAGTTGAATAATTATCTGGCTTGTTTAGCACATGATAGGCCTTTTAATACACTCAAATACAGTACTTCCCTTCCCCTCAACACTTCTGGTTTGGTGGAGAATACATAGAAGCATCTTCAGTTTCACATGATCTGTATAACACTCTCACATTCATCACCCTCACTGTGGTGGAAAGTCTCAAACCAAAACTTCCCCCGTCTGTTTGCTCAACTGTATCTGTAAAGTCTTGGCCAGAGCAACTTTTCTGTAGGGTGGGCTGTTGAACTGACACAGACTGCTTCCATCTGGTAGTCACTGTTTATTTCTGGAAGGAGCTTTCAGATTACTGCCTGGATAAGATCAGTCTTATTTGTAGCAGTCCCTATGGGGCTATGATGCTAGTTTTGGAACAGCAGGGATCAAAGACTTTCCTTGGTTTTGTGTCTCTCATTTGGAAGCTGCTCAAACTTTTTCATAACCATGGATGACATCAGAGAGCTATTGTTCCATGGGTCATCAGCCTGCCTATCTGCATAATCTATGGCAATTTGAGCCATTTTTTAAACATGGAAAAGGAATGGTACAAAGATGTTTATGTAATTTTAGTTTATTGTATTGTAATTTAGACACTGGGAAAAAGGAGGCAAGCAAATACCTTATGAATAGCCAGCAGATCTGGTTGAAAATTTTCTGCTGAAACTGTTTGCGACTATGCTGCTGGTTTTTTTGTTTGTTTGTTTTTTAAGCCCCCATGCTCTTTTATGGTCTGGGCTCCCCAACTGAACTATATCTTGTATGATGCCCCATTTACAGAGACTCCTATGATATACCCCTTCCCTTCTCCAAGAGGGGAGGAGACCATGGTGTCTCATGGGAGATGTCTGATCAGGAAGCCCTGACTAAAGAGAAGAATAGGGGCCGTAGACAATCAAACTGCAACTCCTATGAGGCGCTGCAGTGGCATTTTCAAATAAAAATGTATAGTAACCTTCTGTTAATTTTTTTTCCACAGAACCCCCATCCTCTTCCTCCCCTCACCCCGACTAGCTGTACTAGCAAGGTCTCTGTCTGGATCATCCATAAGCAGATCATGAGTAGGTGAATGATTGCCAAGATGCCATTGAGTAACCTATTCAGTCTTACCAGGTGAAAGGAAAATGAATCCAGCTCATAGGCAAGCTAGTGGGAAATACCCAAGTCTTTCATTTGTTAATACCTCCCTAGGTAAAGTAAACCTGTCATCATTCTGCCAGTGTGCTATGTTCAGCTCTTGTGGGGAAAAAAGCCATCCTGTGTCATTAGTGTCTGTCAGTCATTAATATTCTGATACTGATTATTGCCGGGGGAGCCAACAGGATGGCCAGGCCCCTAGGGGGTGTGGCGGGTAGGGCAGCTCTGCATTCCTAGAAGGGGTGTGGCCGTGGGCAGAAAGGGTGGAGCTGGGCAGCCAGCCCCCTAGCCTACCCAGACTGCACCCAACCCCACCTCAGAGCCACCCAGAGTATGTGGCAGAATGCTCTGGCAGCGATTCTGAAGAGTCTGGAGTTCTGACCACCACTGCTACCATAGTAGCAGTGACACTGGTCCGAAGCCCTGGGCCTCCCTGGCCCCCCCCCCCCCCCCCCCAGGTCAGCAGGCCTGGTTATTGCCCTGCCTCTAACTTAACCTTTTTGAGAAATATTCTAACGGGTTTGTCTACTCTGCGATTAAAACTCTGCAGCAGGCTCAGATTTGTGGGGCTCAAGCTTAGGGGCTGCTTAATTGTGGTATAGATATTAGGACTTGGGCTAATACCCAAGGTCTAGGACCCTGTGTGGTGGGAGGGTCCCTGACCTTTCAGGGCAGCCTGAGCCCAAACATCTACACCCCAGTTAAACAGCCCTTTAGCTCATGCCCAGGTAAGCTGGTACAGGCCAGCTATGGGTATCTAATTGCAGTGTAGATCTAAAGGAAGTAGTGGCAGGCCAAAAACACCTTTCCAGCTCTGATACTGTCAACACTTTGGACCCTGATTTTTTGGGCTTTAGATCCGGAATCCGCATAAGAACATTGGTCACTGTGATGTTTAATCATTTCTGGCCATTGAGCTGTGGTCAGATTTCTTTCCTGAAAGTTCATCTTTTATCTCCCTTTCTGGCCATTAAAAATGCAGCATTAACTTTGGGACATGGCAGAGAGGAACAGATGCCTCTCAGAAGTGAATTTACCCATTCCTTTCAGAGACCCACTTACTGGGTACTTGGGTGGGTAAAACTATTTCCCACCCTTCCCTTGCTATTCAGTGCTTCAAGATTCCATTTCCCCCACACACACTCTTCTTGTTCAGTTACAGGGAAACAAGTGAGGCAAAGTAGTGTTTTTATAATGCTACCCCACCTTCCCAGTATAGTCTGTAATTCTTTCAGGCAGTAGGCTTTCACCTTGAGGCCTCTTAGTCCTTCATAAAGAATCTGTCTGTCTGTAATTCTCCTTGTATTGCCACAGCAGATGCTTAACTGTTTTTTGGGCTTTGCATGTGTTGTACAACCTGTCTTTGTGTTTGTTTAGTAAATATAAATTGCTGTTCAGGTCACAGTGACCTGTTAGCACTCTAAATATAGTTACTTCACTTCTTCTGCCATAGCTATTAAGTATACTATTATCCTCAAGTTCAATACGTGTTTCACAGAACATTCATCCATTCTGTGCTTTGGTCCATAGTTCTTGCCCCATTCCTTCTTAAGTTCCCTCTTAACCGAACTTTGGAGGTCCTGTTCACTGAGAGGGATCTGCATATGAACCTCCTCATTTTCAATAAAGTTTTTTCGGCATTATCTTTCATTTTGTTGCCAGGCATCCTGACCAGTGTTGGAATCCACCCTCTTGCTACATGTATTCCAAATTGTACTATCTCTGTAGTTAAGAATAATATTTGATCGACAGAGGGAATGTCTACACTAGAGTTAACGGCTCCCCAGATTCACCTATGAATCTGAGCTGCTGTAAACTATCTTATGTGGTACCTCTAAGATGATGGGTGAAAATTCTGTTGTTGGCTTAACTACTCCAACTTCCCCCACAAGCATCATAGAATTGTAGATTAGAGTTGGAAGAGACTTTAAGAGGTCTTCTTGTCCAACCCTCTCCTCCACACTATCCCTTTCTAGGATGTAATAATAGCAACCCTGACCCATCTCATGCGTGTAATAATGATTTCCATGTGGCTCATGAATCATTCTGCACTTTTAGTTGAATCCTGTTTGTTTTATCTCAGTTTCTTTTTAGAATCTCTGTAATCTCCTAATCCAATCTGCAAAGATCTGTGATACTTTCAGGTTAAGATTAGTCATAAATCAGATCACCTGTATCCTCTGTCTAATGACAATACCAATTTATATCAGCCTTACTTACAACCTCACCAAACGCGTTTGTCTACCTTGAGACTTAATTTTGTTAGTTTACACTCTGTAACTTAATCCACATGTCTTTAGTTCTCCTTATGAATATGCTATGGAAAAACATATCAAATGTCTTAGTAAACTCCCGAGCTATTGAGTACACTGTTTTCTTTGCCCGCTAATCTTCATCATATCAAATACTTTAAGATACCTGTGATCTGTTTTTCATTAATTCTGTTCTTTATTAATTTATTTTTCTCAAGAATCTTAGTGTTGATTACTTTATTAATATTTCCATCAGTTTTCCAGATATTCTCCCTTTTAATTCTCAGGCGTTCACCTGTCCTGAACATGTTCTCAGAATTAATACCCAACACTTTCAGTATTATTCCTCCTTGTTCATTGAACATTGAGTTGTGTGATCTTCTAGATGCTAAGTAGGGTCAAAGTTAGTGCTCTAATTGGAGTCCTTGGACAAATACTTGGTATTATAGGAAGTAGCATTGTTAATTTGGTGTTTGTTATTCGTTTTAGCTAGGTTATGTCTACACTGTAGCTGGAAGGTGCCTCCCAGTATTGGCCAAGCTAGTGTTCTAAATAGGGATGTTAAAAAGCAGTTAATCAGGTAATCGTGTAACTGCTGAAAATCTTAGCGGTTACACACTGCAGTTCTGCATTATAAAGTTTATACTGTAGAGCCGGCAGTGCGAGGTGGCAGCCAGGTGCCCCTGGAGCAGGTGAATGCCGAAAGCCAGCTTTTAAGCTGGCTCCTGGCTCCCAGCCCCACTCCTAGGGAGCAGTTGCTACCCCGCTCTGCAGGCTCTGATACAGAGCCAGCAGCGAAGGGTGGCAGCTGGCTCCCTGAGGGTGGGGTGGGGAGCCAGCATTTAACCGTGACAGTAATTGATAAACTTATGCTTATATGTTAATCTTTTAAAAGGTTATAGTATTACTAGGGATGTAAATGTGTACAGGGTAACCGATGAGCCTGGGCTGATCAGTTAACCTTCAAGATTACATGTAGGATACCCCCCACGTTGCTATCCTGTATCGGAGGCAACAGTGCAGGGGGCAGGCTTTTAAACCGTACCAACTCCTGCATGTAACAATTCCTGTAGAGTCACCTCCACTTGCAAATGTGTAACTGCTGAAAATCTCAGCAGTTATATGTTTATATAAAAACATGCATTTTAACAACCATGACTATTACAACCCTAATACTAAATATAACACCGTAGGTTTGAGCTAGCCACCCAGAGTATGTACCAGAGAGCTGGGCAGGATTGTATTTGAGCATCTAACCTAAGCTGTTGCTTGTGCTGCCACGTCCACGTGGCTATTTTTAGCACACCGCCAGCAGAGCGAGTGCCCTGGGAAGCATCCATCCAACTGCTGTGTAGACAAACTCTTAGTACAGAACCAGTATTCCAGCAGGGTGTTTGGGATGCACCACAGTCTTGAAGAGCTGCCTTTTCAGTGAGATGTAAAGTGGGGTCCTGAGTGTTTGTCATAAAATATTGATGCCCTTTTTGTAAGGTACAAAGCATGGTGTGCTGATCAAATGTTCAGAAAGGTAATTACACTTTACCTACCTAAAATTCCCATTACAGTTTCTGTTGGATGTGGCATTTATCTCTTGCTGTCCTAGACTGTTGAATAGGACTGCTGTTTCTGGTTTACCACAAGATCAATCTTTCTTTTGATATGTAGGCACTCCTGATTCCAGTTCTCTCTGGAACCAGGATATAATTACACAAGAATGAAAAATACCAGGGGATTTCCTTCCAAATTACTTTTGCTATTGGACGGGAAGAAATATTATTTTCATACTATACCTACTCTAAATCACTTTTATTCGGTCAGTCATAGGATAAGGAAGACTTAGGTGGGGAGAACATTAGAGATTCAGTGGATGAGTTGTGGAAAATCTTGTAGTTCCGGATTTTGAGCACATCAATGAACAGTGGCAGGTGATTCTTTTTATTTAACACATGATGATAAATAATGAGCTATCATCATATAAGGATCTAGATTTATTGGAATTTTGTATTTTTTTTCTTTATTCTAAGGTGTACTGAAGACATATTATTGACAGTTGAGTTTCTTCCATTATATAGTTATGAATATGTTGCCACAGGGTATGTCTACACTATATGGCTCCGTCGACGGAGCCATGTAGATGAGCTTTGTAGACATAGCAAAATGAAGTGGCAATTTAAATAATCGACGCTTCATTTACATCAAAATGGCTGCCGCGCTGTGCTGATCAGCTGTTTGTCGGCTCAGCGCGATAGTCTGGACCCTCGGCGGTTGACGACAAAGGTTTTTGATGTTGACCACCAAGCGTTCAAACTACCACGCTGAGCCGACAAACAGCTGATCGGCACAGCGTGGCAGACATTTTGATGTAATTGAAGCGTCAGTTATTTAAATCACCACTTCATTTTGCTATGTCTACAAAGCTCATCTACATGGCTCTGTCGATGGAGCCATGTAGTGTAGACATACCCTTAGTTCCCTACTTAACTTGTTAGGGCAAGTGTCAACACTACTGACAGTATAACTTTCAATATAACTCATCTGATGATAAAAATGTAGACAACAGCTTTAAAAGCAGTTCTTACATTACAGTTCATGGTGAAATTGTGTAGGTTTTCTGGACATGAAAAACCTGCTAGAAGGTTCAGTTTAGAATTTGGTTTGTATCTTGGGGCATACAAGTTAGTATTTTGTCTCATCCATCTAGTTCTTCCCTAGTTCCTCTGTTTTTCTCTTTCATCGCATTTCACACTCAGCATCCTCTGTGACCAACCCTACATATGAAGACTTTCAATCAATTATCTTTCAGTCTCACCAGTTCCTTCACCCTGATTCCCCTCCCACATTGGTTTTCCTTTCCCATTCCTTCTCTAGCAAATTGATCCTTCCATTTTCTTTGCCCCAACTTCCCCAAACAGGTCTTGCTATCCTCAGTTTGATCTTTCCCCAGGTCTGGAACATTTCAGCAGTTCTTCCACCCCCACTGCTCTGCCCCTTTCTTGTGGGGAAAAAATTCCCATGGTTGCATGGGGTTGCCGAATAGCAAGAGGAACCATTCTGTAGTAGCAACACTGCTCCTTAGTTTCAGAGTGTCAGTGAGTGCAATGAAATAACCATTTATGGCTTTCAGTATTTTCTACGTGAATTTGTTTTGATCTGACAAAAACGCCTTTTACATGAATATAGGACTATTTTTCAGAGTGGACTTGAACTGGGAAATGTCCTTTACTTGAAAAAAACTAATATTATGGACTGACTTTTTCTGCAGGTTCTGACAGAACAGTTTCTTCTCTTTTCCCCCCCCCCCCCCCCCCGTAATTGTGAAGGAAATCTTATCATTGCCACAATTCAATGAGGATTTTGGATAGAGATGCTTTTGAAAGCTGTAATGCAATAATTTTCCATTCCTCAAGGGGGAGCTTATACACAAGCTAACTAGTTGATTTCAAGGTGCTGGACTGGCTTTTGAATAGGCTGTATTTTCAGGAATGCTGTCACTTTTATAATAAAGTATTGGGATTCTGCTCTCCACTATGAAGTGCAATTATAGTGAGAGTTGTAATTTATTACAATAGACTCACTTTATCCCAACAGAACATGAATATTCTTGCAGTCCTAGGTCTGGCCATGTTATACAGACCATTACAATAAGGTTGTATACGGATTACCAGCCTCCCCCCTTCCCCCCTTTCTTTAATTTTTTTTGAACCCCTGGTAATCATCACTTGTTTGGGCTGACATTTTCCTTGCCTCTGCTTGAAAGCAATTCTTTTTGTGGAAATTTGAAACAACAATCGAGCCTTTCCTTGAAAACATAAAGAGTAGAATAGAGAAAAAACACTTCCATTATAATAAAAATAAATAAAACCCAGCTCGAGCACTGAAACAGTTGGATTTAGAAAGTTGAATTGGCAGGGAAATAGCCCTCACTGAAGAAAAGTGCCTTTGAGTGTTCTGGTGAAAATTTGTGATTTTTTTTCACAATTATTTGAAAATCCTGCAATATGTGTGATTAATTTGGCACTGAATTTTTTCCCTGTGCTCATGGAGTGCACATCTAATGAAAGCCATGCTGCCCGGAAGTACAAAACTAACTTAGCTGCCCAGTGAAGCATACAGCACCTTCCACTGAACTCAGTGGAAACATTTTCCTATGACTTCAATTGGTTTAGGATGAAGCCCAAAGTAAACAAGACGGGACTGTCTCTAAACCCTGCCTCATTCACCTCCTGTGACATGCTGATCTAGCTGTTCAGTCCTGGAGATGCTAGGCACTCAGCGGCCGAGAGAGGCTAGTTGTTCCTTCAAATGAATCTACCCATTCAGAGATGCTCAGCCCTACAACGGGCGTTCCAGAAGGTAGAGTTTCAACATGTTTTACAAATCCAGGGCCTGATCCAGTGTCCACTGAAATCAGTGGGAACTTTTCCAGTGACTACAGTGGCTTTGTACCAGACATCAGCTCTTCAGAGATCTTGAGCAAGTAATCCCAGAACACCAGTGGTAGAACCCAGGTCTCACACAACTATGTACAGCTAGATTTTGCAAATTGGTCTATGTAAATGGAACTCCGTGGAATTCAGGGGGGTTAAGGTACTTTGAACTCCAGGGTTGGAGCAAAAGCACCACTTAAAGGACTTTTGCAGGGAATTTTTATTCATTTTTGGGTGTTGGTGTTATTTTATCAATAGTACTATCACTTATCAAAGCTGTGTTTTCATCTCTGCTACTTTGTTCTTGTAAATTTGCCCTTTTTAAGCACTTTCTTACGTTTAGGGATTTTTTTTTCAACATTTATTCATTTAATTTTGGGAGTTTATTTTTAGCTATTTCTTATTCCTGAGTAGCTGCCCAAAAACAGGGGGATGGAATAATTTTTTTGTAAATTCGCATAGTGCCCGAGCTGAAAGTAAACGAGTACACCCTCATGCACACCTCCCGTAAGACCTGGTGAGCTGCAGCAAAAGCCAGCAGGGAGCTATTTAAAGAGCTGGCAGAGACTGGGGTTGCAGTAGGACAGTACCTGTACAAAATTTTAAGTTAATTTCACCATTGCAGAGTGCTGTTTCAAATAGCATTATGGCAAAGATCATAGAATCATAGAATACTAGGACTGGAAGGGACCTCGAGAGATTGAGTCAAGTACCCTGCCCTCATGGCAGGACCAAGTACTGTCTAGACCATCCCTGATAGACATTTCTCTAGCCTACTCTTAAATATCTCCAGAGATAGATTCCACTACCTCCCTGGGCAATTTATTCCAGTGTTTGACTACCCTGACAGTTAGGAACTTTTTCCTAATGTCCAACCTAAACCTCCCTTGCTGCAGTTTAAGCCCATTGCTTCTTGTTCTATCCTCAGAGGCCAAGATGAACAAGTTTTCTCCCTCCTCCTTGTGACACCCTTTTAGATATCTGAAAACTGCTATCATGTCCCCCCTCAATCTTCTCTTTTCTAAACTAAACAAACCCAATTCCTTCCCTCACAGGACATGTTCTCCAGATCTTTAATCATTCTTGTTGCTCTTCTCTGGACCCTCTCCAATTTCTCCACATTTTTCTTGAAATGCAGTGCCCAGAACTGAACACAATACTCCAATTGAGGCCTAACCAGCGCAGAGTAGAGTGGAAGAATGACTTCTCATGTCTTGCTCACAACACACCTGTTAATACATCCCTTAATTATGTTTGCTTTCTTTGCAACGGCATCACACTACTGACTAATATTCAACTTGTGGTCCACTATAACCCCTAGATCCCTTTCTGCCATACTCCTTCCAAGACAGTCGCTTCCCATTCTGCATGTATGAAACTGATTGTTCCTTCCTAAGTGGAGCACTTTGCATTTGTTTTTATTAAACTTCATCCTATTTTCCTCCGACCATTTCTCCAAGTCATTTTTAATTATGACCCTATCCTGCAGATTAGTCGCAACGCCTCCCAGCTTGGTATCATGTGCAAACTTAAGTGTATACCAATATCTAAATCATTGATGAAGATATTTAACAGAGCCAGTCCCAAAACAGACGCCTTTGGAACCCCACTTGTTATGTCTTTCCAGCAGAATTGTGAACCATTAATGACTACTCTGAGTACAGTTATCCAGCCAGCTATGCACCCACCTTATAGTAGCCCCATCTAAGTTGTATTTACCTAGTTTATTGATAAGAATATCATGCGAGACCGTATCAAATGGCTTACTAAAGTCTAGGTATACTACATCCACAAGGACACGTTTCTCCCTTATCCACAAGGCTTGTTATCCTATTAAAGAAAGCTTTCAGATTGGTTTGACACGATTTGTTGTTTACAAATCCATGCTGGCTGTTCCCTATCACCTTGCCACTTTCCAAGTGTTTACAGATGATTTCTTTAATTACTTGCTCTATTATCTTCCCTGGCACAGAAGTTAAACTAACTGGTCTGTAGTTTCCTGGGTTGTTCTTGTTTCCCTTTTTATAGATGGGCACTTTTTCCAGTCTTCTGGAATCTCTCCTGTGTCCCATGATTTTCCAAAGATGATAGCTAGAGGCTCAGATACCTCCTGTATCTGCTCCTTGAGTATTCTAGGATGTATTTCATCAGGCCCTGGTGACTTGCAGGCATCTAACTTTCCTAGGTGATTTTTTGACTTGTCCTTTTTTTTAAAAAAAAAAACCTTCTAAAACTACCCCCTTCCCACTAGCATTCACTATGTTAGGCATTCCTACAGACTTCTCAGTGAAGACCGAAACAAAGAAGTCATTAAGCATCTCTGCCATTTCCAAGTTTCCTGTTACTGTTTCTCCCTCTTTACTGACCAGTGGGCCTACCCTTTCCTTGGTCTTCCTCTTGCTTCTAATGTATTTATAAAAAGTCTTCTTGTTTCCCTTAATTCCCGTAGCTAGTTTGAGCTCATTCTGTGCCTTCGCCTTTCTAATCTTGCCCCTGCATTCCTGTGCTGTTTTCCTATATTCGTCCTTTGTAATTTGTCCTACTTTCCATTTTTTATGACTCCTTTTTTATTTTTAAATCATGCAAGATCTCGAGGTTAAGCCAAGGCGGTCTTTTGCCGTATTTTCTATCTTTCTGACACATCGGAATAGCTTGCTTTTGGACCCTTAACAATGTCCCTTTGAAAAACTGCCAACTCTCCTCAGTTGTTTTTCCCTTCAGTCTTGATTCCCATGGGACCTTACCTATCAGCTCTCTGAGCTTACCAAAATCTGCCTTCCTGAAATCCATTGTCTCTATTTTGCTGTTCTCCCTTCTACCCTTCCTTAGAATTGTGAACTCTATGATTTCATGATCACTTTCTCCCAAGCTGCCTTCCACTTTCAAATTCTCAACCAGTTCCTCCTTATTTGTTAGGATGCGCCGCGGTCCACCGCCCCCATCCTCCGGAGCGAGAAAAGCTGCTCCCTGTCTCCCTGGTCTGCAGGGAGACGGGGAGCAAAGCCGCGGAGCACGCCCGCAGTGGGACAGCCCGGGCGCGCTTGAGCTGTCCCCCTGCGGGCGTGCTCCGTGGCTTTGCTCCCCGTCTCCCGACCAGCAGACCAGGGAGACTGGGAGCAAAGCCGTGGAGCACACCCGCAGCGAGACAGCCCAAGCGCGCCCAGGCTGTCCCGCTGCGAGCGTGCTCCAAGGCTTTGCTCCCCGTCTCCTGCAGACCAGGGAGACGGGGAGCAAAGCCGCGGAGCATGCCCATCTCCCTGGTCTGCAGGGAGACGGGGAGCAAAGCCTCGGAGCACGCAGGCAGTGGGACAGCCGCAGCGTGCCTGGACTGTCCCGCTGCCCGCGTGCTCAGCCGACCAGGGAGACGGAGCAAAGGCGTGGAGGACTTGGGCGGTCCCGCCACCCCCGTCTCCCTGGTCTGCTGGGGGGGGTGCAGCTAGTGCCCTCCCCCCCCCCCCAGCAGACTAGGCTTTTCTTGCCTACCCCTGAGGTAGAGCAGCTGGGAGCTGCTGGGTTGGTCCCGCAGCGCCGCTCCGGACCAACCCGGCAGCACCCCAGCTGCTCTGCCCCAGGCATCCCCAAGTCAGCCGCTGCCGAAACTGACCAGCGGCTGACTACAGGAAGCCTGAGGCAGAGGACGCCTGGGTTTCTTAAGTTGAATCTGTATGTAAGTCAGAACTGGCGTCCAGATTCAGCCACGGTTGAAACTGATCAGTTTCAGCAGCGGCTGACGCCAGTTCCGACTTACATACAGATTCAACTTAAGAACAAACCTACAGTCCCTATCTTGTACGTAACCCGGGGACTGCCTGTATAAGGCAATACCTCCTCCCTTTTTTCCCTGTCTATCCTTCCTGAGCAAGCTGTATCCTTCCATACCAACATTCCAATCGTGTATTATCCCACCAAGTTTCTGTGATGCCAACAATGTCATAATTGTACTTATTTATTACCACTTCCAGTTCTTCCTGCTCATTTCCCATACTTCTTGCATTTGTCTATAGGCATCTAAGATCTTGATTTGACCTTGCCACCCAGTTTTGCCCTGACCCTCCTTTCTCTCTGCCATTGTAGCTCACGTTCCCTCCCATTTCCGACCCATCTCCCAGGTCTCCATGTTCTCCACTTACGTGTGGGCTTTGCTCACCTGTCCCCGTCGAACCTAGTTTTAAAGCCCTCCTCACTAGGTTAGCCATTCTGTGTCCAAATAGGGTCTTCCCCCTCCTTGAAAGGTGGACGCCATCCCTGCTTAGCAGTCCTTCCTGGAATAGCATCCCATGGTCGAGGAAGCCAAAGCCCTCCTGACAACACCATACTCGCAGCCAGGCATTCACCTCCAGGATGCAATTGTCTCTGCCTGGGCCCCTACCTTTGACAGGAAGGATCGAAGAGAATACCACCTGCACTCCAAACTCCTTCACCCATACTCCCAGAGCCGTGTAGTCGCTCTTGATCCTCTGTGTCACACCTCATAGTATCATTAGTGCCCACATGGATGAGTAGCATGGGGTAGTAGTCAGAGGGCTGGATAATCCTCCACAATGCCTCCGTAACATCTCGGATACGGGTCCCCAGCAGACAGCATACCTCTCGAGATGAAATGTCAGGGCGACATATGGGCACCTCCGTCCCCCTCAGAAGAGAGTCTCTGACCACCACTCCCTTACGTTTCCTATTCACAGTGGTGGCAGCAGACCTCCCAGCCTTGGAGGTACGGGGCTTCTCCTCCTCCAGTGTAGGGAGTGATTGCTTATCTCCTGTATAAAGAAGAGCATAACGGTTTCCTAGTACCACGGTGGGAGGGTTCGGACCAGGGGTGGAGCAGTGCCTGCTGCCAGAAGTAACCAGCTGCCACTGTCCACCCTGAGCCATCTCCTCCTCCACCAGTGGTGTGTCCACAGTTCTGTGTACTGGGACAGCTACCTCAGCTGTCTCCTCGTGAACATGGTTCAGGAATTTCTCATTGATGTGGGGAAGTGGGTCTGGCCCACGAAAGCTCATCATCTAATAAACCATCTTGTTAGTCTTTAAAGTGGTACATTGTCCTGCATTTTGCTTCATTGATGTGGGTGCTCCTCAACCTAGCCACCTCCTTCTGTAGCTCTGCCACCTGCTGCCTGAGGGATTCCACCAGCAGGCACCTCTCGCATTGGATAATCTCCCCAGCCTGGATATTAATAAGTGGGAATTGAAATCCACAGTCCCTGCAAAACCACACCAGGACCTGGGTAGAAGCATCCATGCTCAGGTGCTCTGTCTGGCTACAGGTGCCGGTGGAGGAGACCAAAGCAGTGCTGGCACAGATGTTGTAGGTCTTCCTGACCATCGTAGGCCTCCCTCTGTCAAACTCCCTCTTAAACTCCCCTGTCTTCAGCTCCTGTCCGCTTTGCTCCCTGGTCACTCTGCCTCTGGCTTTTAAAGCGTGCTTGCCTAGGCCCGGCTTACCCCCTCCTAAGTCACACAGGGGAAGGCTGACCAGATGCAATCAAGAGAGCAATTGAGGGAACAAAGGGTCAGTTTAAAAAAAAAAAAGGGGGGTTGATCCAAAAGACTCAAAGGGAGTAGCTAAGTAACCTTAAGGCTAGCTAAAGGAGTTACTCAAAATCGAGACATGTGCTTGCATTCCTGTGTGTGTGTGTGTGTGTGTGTGTGTGTGTGTGTGTGTGTGTGTGTGTGGTATAAAGAACATTTTAACTCTTCTCCAATGACTTCTGAAGAACTGTTTAATTTTTTTTCATTTGCAGATGTCATGTGACAAATTTTATCAGCAAAATGAGTCTTGTAAACTGATGGATGGCTTAATAAACATTTTCATAATGCGATTAAATTAGTCAAGGTTAAAAGCTTGATAATGCATTACATTTCTTTATAGAGTTAACATGTTCACATCACACTCTTGATGTTTTCCAAATGGGTTTTCTACTAAAATATCTAATTTTAAAAGCAACCACTTTGCATAAAGATGAATAGCACCTGCAACCTTTGATAAACTACCTGTGAACTTGTAATGTTCAATATAAACGTCTAAATTGCACTCAACTTAGATGTACACCATACAAAAATTGCATCTCAAAGATATGTTACCGTGTAACATTAGTTTGTTTTCAGTAGACTTCCCTTCAAAATGAAGGCTTGGAAGCTGCTCACATTTGCAACTAAACAAGCATTAAATGTAAGAGGATGGCTCCATTAGCAAAGCTGAGGCTAAGAGCTGCACATGATTTACTAGCTACCCATGCCTCATTCTTGCTGTAGATGAGTGGTTTTCTTAATATACGCACACAGACTGAGCAAATAGCCCCAGGTATGGAAACTAGTATTATTAACACAAGGTTAGCTTTGCATTTCCAATCACTTTTGCGTGGGAAAAGTCCATCCACTCTATCTGATCCTACCATGCTAACACAGACTCATAGGCTAAGTCTAGACTACATGGCTCCGTCGATGGAGCCATGTAAAATAGTTTATTCGTCATAGTCAAAGAAGCGGGGATTTAAATAATCCCCGCTTCGTTAAAATAAAAATGGCCACCGCGCTGTGCCGACAATCAGCTGATCTGGCACAGCGCGGCAGTCTAGACGTGGCGCGGTCCACAAAGGAAACCTTTGTCAACCACTTCGGTATGCCTCGTGAAAGGCTTCCTTTGTCGACCATGCTGCGCTGTGCCGGATCAGCTGATCATCATGTCCAACCGTCATGTCCAATAGTCACATGTAAACTATTTTACATGGCTCCATCAATGGAGCCATGTAGTCTAGACGTAGCCATAGGGTTGGAAGAGACCTCAGGAGGTCATCAAGTCCAACCCCCCTTCCCAAAGCAGGACCAACCTCAACTAAATCATCCCAGCCAGGGCTTTGTCAAGCCGAGACTTAAAAACCTTTAGGGATAGAGATTCCGCCACCTCCCTTGATAGTCCATTTCATTGCTTCACCATCCTACTAGCTAAATAGTTTTTCCTAGTATCCAGCCTAGATCTCTCCCATTGCAACACAATCAAATCTGTGGGAAAATTCATACAGGAAACATCACCTCTTAAGCATATCACTATTTCCAATATGGCAGAGGCTATCTAAGGCCTTTTCTATACTTGGTGTTAGTTCAACTACCACAGTCTGTGGCCAGTAACTGGTATAGCTGCAGTAGTGCATGCCCCAGGTGTTGACAAGGAAAAACGTAGTTTGCACCAGCTGTGTGCTTATCCCATTTCCAAGCCAGAGTAAACTCAGCCTAGGGAAATGATACCTTTCCTTGCCTAACTTAGGTTTGCTTGGTTGCTAGCTACAGATTGCTGGCTCTCAACTGTAGACATTTCATTAGTGCCTCAGTGATTTAGATTCAGAAATCATTCAAGGGTCTTTGAAAATTTTTCTCTTAAAATTCCATTTGCAAAAGTGAGTTAGGGTAAAGTCTTCAAAAGTCTTCAAAGTCACAGTAACGGAGTCTGTGTCCCGCTGCCATTAGTTACAATGGGGTGTTCACTGGACATGAAACTGTTTGATGTTTTCTGTGCTGATTTTAGTCCTTTTGAATTAAGTATAGCAAGTTGTTGCTTTGATTGCTGTAAGAAATATTTGAAAAATTCAGAGAGGCATAAGACAAAAAAATCTTCTTGAAAAGAGGTTCCATTTGGACAGTCTTTGAGTAAGGACATCACAAGGTTCCAGAGGAGAGGTAACAGAGTACAGGAAGTTTCCAGCTTTTAAATGGGTTATGTTCCAAAAGTTTGTTTATAAGTCATTTATTTGGAACTCTGAACACCTTTTTCCATAGAAACAATGTTATAAATAGCAGCTAGGTTCCCTGGATAGCCCACAAAAGGCTATTTAATACAGTGTAACTGAAATACTGAAATACAAAAACAATAACATTGACTCCCCTCCATTGACTGTGTCCAGTCCCTGCTCACTAGGAGGCAATGAGCGAGAACTGGAGGACTCCAAAGGATCGGGGGCAGCTATGCAGCCAGCAGCTAGAAAATACTGCTTTTCTCTAGCTGCTGGCTACGCGGGTGCACCCTGCTCCCCTGGAGTCCTCTGGCCCACACTCACACTGCTCGCTGAGTGCAGCCCAGGGCGGGTGGTCTGGCCAGGGGATGGGGCTGGCTGCAAGAAGCATTGCAGCATCTGGGCGGGAGAACTGGATGCTCACCTTCGGGGGCAGGGGCCTGCTAGAACTGGTACAGGGACTCAGAGTGGGGAGGGCTAGCCGCAGTCCTCCAGTCTTCCCTTGTTTTTATACTATGTACTTATTCTGTAAAGAGTACTTATATAAGTAAAGAGCATGATGCTGGAGTGTGGAGATTTAATCGCCATTGGGGTCTTCTAGACTGCGGACTCTGCAATCCCACTGGGCAAAGTACTGAAAAAGGCATAGTGGTTTACTCCCCTTCTTTTCCGTGCAAATCACAGTCTAGTCACAGCCCTGTATGCAGTGTCAGAGACATACACACCAGCATGGACAGCTGAGCCATAAGGGAATGAGTTTACAAGATAGTTTAATATTTGTCTAGTCATAAACAGCTGGAAAAATGCTAATACTCAAGTGCCTGAGTCAAACTTCCTGTCACTTTTATTATTACTGCCATAAATTGCAAATCTGGGCAACTTCAGCGCAACATGGCTTAATTCTGCTATAGCTCCAAGGCTCAAGTTTTAAGTTAAGGACTATGCTGAGCATAGTTAAGAGCTCTTCCTCCTATGCACTCAGTGAGATAGATAGGGTCCTACAGTAAAAAGAATATATGGTCAAGTAATTAAAGACTTTCCGTAACACGTACACAAAAGCAGGCTGAATTATCTTTTGGGTGCTGGAATGCAACTTCAGCATTCTTCTAACGTTCATATGTATGGAACTTTCAGTTTGCTTTCAATAAAAAGCTGGAAAAACAAAAATTCCATCAAGTGGAACCATATTAATGTCCACGGTGTTCATCAGCGGGAATGGAGCTTTCACATCTCCAAACAGATCTCTCACTTAAGCTAACAGAAGAGCAGGTACTATGTGAGCCTGTCAGTAGAGGGAGATAAGGAATGTTTTTGCCAGTGGGTTTCATAGCTATTTGCTGAGAACAAGGAAATGTTGAAACTTGAGAATCCAGTATTCTGTTTGAGGTTGTGAGAGGCGTATTCTCAAATAGTTGAAAATCTCTCTGCCTTTGTTCTCCTGTTCTGCCATTGCTCCAGTGTGACTCCCTTCCGACTAGTCCTAGTCCTGTTCTTCTTCTCCTTGTCTATGTTTCAGTCAAGATCTACACTAGACCTGAAAGGCTGAGTTAAGGTACGCAACTCCAGGACTACTGGTGCTAGCTGGAGCTGCCCTGAGTGTTCGATTTAGATCCGCTAAATCGAACACCAGAAGATCCATTTCTGGCATGGCTAAGTATAGACATGGTCATAGTCTTCCCCTTGCCACTGCCTTAGGCCTGGCTCCTTAGCCCTCTGCATTCAAGCTAGAATGCTCCTCTTCCCATCCTGGCTGCCTGGGTTCCAGCAATGGGAGTACTGAGACCACTGAGGAATGCATTTCCTTGTTCTATGTCACAGAGGCCTCTGGCTGACCTGGAGGAGAAATAGAAGGCAAATCCTGTTCAGTTTTTCTAGCTTTGGACTGGAGTATGTACAGAATAGATGGAATCTTTGCAGAACTTAATTGCAGAATTCTAACTAGACTCCTCTGAATATGTGCAAGCTGATATTTTTTTCAAAGACTTATAACTTGGCCAAATGTGGGCATCTTTCACTGGGATAGGAAAAGGCACACCTGTGAAATAAAAGCAACATCTTTCCCCAATTCAAATTCCTGAGCACAAGCACAAAGCTTCTCAACAAAAGGTCTGTAAAGAATTTTTTAACATGTAAACAACATATTTCCCCCAACCTTATTCTAAGAAACAGCTTGACCATTTTTACTAAAACTTAAACAAAAACAAACAAATAAAATCCCCAGACACATAAGAACGGCCATACTGGGTCAGACCAAAGGTCCTTCTAGCCCAGTATCCTGTCTACCAACAGTGGCCAGCACCAGGTGCCCCAGAGAGGGTGGACCGAAGACAATGATCAAGCGATTTGTCTCCTGCCATCTCTCTCCAGCCTCTGAAAAACAGAGGCCAAGGACACCATTTTATCCCCTGGCTAATAGCCTTTTATGGACCTAACCTCCATGAAATTATCTAGTTTCTCTTTAAACTCTATTATAGTCCTAGCCTTCACAGCCTCCTCTGGCAAGGAGTTCCACAAGTTGACTACACGCTGTGTGAAGAAGAACTTTCTTTTATTCGTTTTAAACCTGCTACCCATTAATTTCATTTGGTGTCCTCTAGTTCTTCTATTTAGGGAACTAATAAATAACTTTTCTTTATCGGCTCTCTCCACACCACTCATGATTTTATATACCTCTATCATATCCCCCCTCAGTCTCCTCTTTTCTAAACTGAAAAGTCCCAGTTACTTTAACCTCTCCTCATATGGGACCCACTCCAAACCCCTAATCATTTTAGTTGCCCTTTTCTGAACCCTTTCCAAGGCCAAAATATCTTTTTTGAGGTGAGGAGACCACATCTGTACACAGTATTCAAGATGTGGGCGTACCATAGTTTTATACAGGGGCAGTAAGATATTCTGTCTCTTATTTTCTATCCCTTTCCTAATAATTTCTAGCAACCTATTTGCGTTTTTGACCGCCGCTGCACACTGCGTGGAAGTTTTCAGAGAACTGTCCACGATAACTCCAAGATCCCTTTCCTGGTTTGTCGTAGCCAAATTAGCCCCCATCATACTGTACGTATAGTTGGGGTTATTTTTCCTAATGTGCATTACTTTACACTTATCCACATTAAATTTCATTTGCCATTTTGCTGCCCAATCATTGATTTACACGCACAAAAAAATCATCAGACTAAATGCTCAGTTTGGTGAAGTCATGAGCAACTGATCTCTGAGACTGCTAATGGAAAAATGTCAGGCAACCTTAATTATAGGTGGTACTAACTGTTCTGCCTATAATGTATATAACAAGGGCTTGTGTGTGTGTCTGTGTCTGTGTCTGTCTGTGTGTGTGTGTGTATATGTAATTGTTATGGTTTTATTTTCTCTGCAGTGCACTTTTCTACATTTAAGGAGAATGCCTGTCTGCAGGGCAGCTGCAATTACATGAAGCAGAATGTTACAGCTAGACTCTTGCTGTGCTCTCAGAGAAACATTAATTTTGTTCTCACTTGTTTTGTTTCCCTTAATCTATTAAAAACGTCATTGAGACTGCAAGTAAACCATCACTAGAGGTATGGAAAATATAACACCTACAAATTCATTTTTTACTGTTCATTCTGTAGTAGGTACATTTTCAATGTATTGTAAATAGTGCTAGTAGACTCTTGCGCGCACACACAAAAATCCTAAAAGATGCACACTATCCATGTGTCTCTATAGTGGGAGAAAATTGTAGGATAATTGTAGGTTGTCACTGGAGAAATAAGATGTGGTCACATCACTATAGCCCGTATCATAATGCACATGCACAAAGGATAGAGTTCAGGTTGTTCGTGAAAGCTTAACATTGGTGTTCTTGACTCCTAAGAACTAAATAGTGCAACCGTATCACTTCTTTGCACATGCTATGTAATGATTATTGGGTCGCAAGCTGATGAGGACAGACATTTTGAGGTGGTGGTATTTTGAAAAGAAAACCTCTGGGATATGTATGTCTGCTGGCTAAGGAATGTAGGTTATAAAACTACCCCATTAAAAATGTAGTTGAAAATGTCATAAAGTGTTTCAATATCATAAATATTTGGACATTAATAAACTGGCATCTGTTTGTCAATGAGTGTATACTTGCATTTTGTTTGTGCACTTTTAAGAAGTTCCCCTCAAATGTTGTCCTAATGGTAGCCTATAGTGATGATTAAGGCCTTACCAAATTCACAGCCATGCAAAACATATCATGGACTATGAAATCTGGTGTCTCCCGTGAAATCTGTCCTCTTGTATGTTTGTTTTTACCCTAATCTATATAGACTTCATCTGGGACAACAGTATTTCTCAAATTGGGGGGTCCTGACCCAAAAAGGAGTTTCAGGGGCAATCCTGAGGTTACGTTAGGAGGGTCAGGGTATAAATGCAATGTATGGTTATATTGTAATCCCTGTTTTCTTAATGAACTCATTTATATTAAATAAAGTATTTAATTTTATTTCCTGCGTCATTCACAGTCTTCCATTGATTTAAACTATCTCTAACCAGCCTGGAGGCTTGGATTTGTAAAGAATTCAGTTTGGTTTTATTCCTTATTTTTAAAATACTAAGTGAGGCACACAAATCAATGGTTACATAAGTTAACTTAATGATCACACTGGGCTTTGTTTATTAGTAGATTACTAGAAATGAGTTAAATTCTGACCTTCACAGTGTATCTGAAATAAACTATCCTGACCACTCTTTATTGTGCTTAAGCTGATGGACTCCTGGCTTTCATTTCACTGTTGGATAAAGAATGCTTTGACTCTGTACCAGATAGGTATGAGAACTGCCTTTTTGTTTATCCAGTTCCCTTATCAGAGATATTGTTAGTTGTCAGTAAACCATCAGTTGGAGTATCTGAGCATTTGCTACTTGTTCTTGAATTCCAGATGTCAGAAGAGGTAATTTAGGTTGAGAGTACATGTAAACAATTCCTTCTCTTTCTCAGAAATCTCACAAGAACCAAAATTTAAAAAAAAAGAGGAGGAAAAGGGAAAAGATGGTTCTTTTTATCCCATCTGAACACCAGAGTGAATTGTTTGGTAAAGAACAAGTATTTACATATCTTTTTTGTGAGCAAACTCTTAGTAAGCAACACCAACTACATCATGCACTGGCTACTTCTGACTTTGGAAAAATGGGTTAGGAATGGTTACACCAGTTTGATCTCCCATCTGGCAGGAAAAGAGTCAGGTGCAGGTTGAACCCTCTCTAGTCCAGCACCCATGGGACCTGACTGGTGCTGAACCAGAGAATTTGCCATATCATGGGAGGTCATCTGTTAAGCATCATTACCAACACTTCAACTGCTTACTGGGCTCTTAGAAGACATTTGAGGTAATTAGAGCTGAATAACAGCACAGAACACAGAGTCAGGACTGGTGGTTGTAAATAAAATGTAAGAGGCTGTGGGAAACTTGGCCATACCCATAAAAGGACATCTAGCTTAACTAAAATCATGCTAGACCATGGATGTTGCCGGATCAGAGTGTGTTGGATTACAGAGATGGATTGCAATAGGGCTATTTTGGGATATGGATCAGCTTGTAGACCATTGTTCAAGGCCCTGAGATGGCTTCGCCCCCAACTAAAGCTAGGGACTGCATCTGTTCCAGTTAATAGAACAGAATTAGGGACTCGCAAAGTTAAAGTTGGCTTTCCCCCAACTACCTGGGCTGAGACTTTGTCCTGGGTGTAAGAAATTATTCAAACATTATTCCAAAAAAGGAACAACACAGAATACACACTCAGACTCAGAATTCCAAGTTCTTATCTAAAGAAACTGATTTTCAGGGGAGTTGCTCTGGATTTACCCAGTGTGACTAAGGCCAGGTCTATACTACACTCAGAAGGTCACCTTAAGGTACGCAACTCCAGCTATGTAAATAACATAGCTGGAATAGATGTACCTTAAGCCAAGCTTGATGCCACCTCCACAGTGGGACATCAAAGGGAGCAAATGCTCCTGTTGACTTCCCTTATTTCTTGCAAATCGAGGAGTACCGGCATCGACCAGGAGCCCGTTCAGTATTCAGTTTAGCAGGTCCTTACTAGACCTGCTAAATCAAATGTCGGAAGATCGATCTCTGCTGCAGTAAATATAGACCTGGCCTAAAAGCAGAATCTGCCACAAAACTAGAAATATTTGGCAAATGGCCATTCACAAATTGTAAGCCACTAAATAAATTCCTCCTTATTAGGATGAATATGTCTCCCCATTTATTTGTCTTTTGATTATGATCCTGTTTTCCTTTTGACAAAACTGATCTTGTGAGAAGACAAAATCCATTTAGTGCTGTTTTGGTGACTGAATAATACTGCTGTGCAGAAAAGAAAAGTCTGTGTCTTCTGGGAACTTTTTCATAGACTCCTCAGAGCAATCCAGATCTATTTTCAAAGAGAGCAGTGCTATGATAAATTCCTAAGGGTTAACTTAAATTCCAGAGATGAAAGCCCGGGGTTTTACACGCCTAACATCTTTCATCCCTCTCCCCCTCTGGCCTTGCTAGCTGTAACATTTCCTTTTATAAAAATCCAATCTCTGGACACTTTGTCTGAGTGATGCTGTACATGACTTGCATTGGTATATTCACAATTTCAAATAAAGTTTCACCCAGTCAATGTTTTTTCACTTCCCATTTTCCTCATAGCTTGTACATTTCAATCAATTATATTGATATACAAATAATGTAAGACTCTACTGCTCACTAACTGCTAATTGTGACCTTGCTAACTTAATTGTAACCTAGATAGTAGAGGTTTCCCGTGATTGTCTAAATTATTATTTTAAGTTTTTTTTAAAAGAAAGATTCCCATAGCATTATAAATGGACCCAATGCAATGTCCTCCATGCCATTTGAAAACAGAGTAGCTGTGAAGGAAGCACAAGGGCAGTGTTTGTGTGTTTGTGCGTGTCTGCTTCTCATGAGGCAGAAGGAATCTCAAGCCACCCCGGCATGAAAGAATCACAAGAGGGCAGACTAGGGCAGTCCAGGCAAGGGATGACTGTCTCCATGTAAACATGGACCCACCAGCCCAGCCATGGCCAACCTGCGGCTCACGAGCTGCATGAGGCTCTTCCCCCCCGGGTGTAGCTCGTAAAGCTGCCCTGTGCACCTGAAAATGGCTTTCTCCTCCCGGCTCCCTGTGCTCACTGGTTCAGGGGAAACTATCCAGCGCAGCCTTTAAAGATGGCGCCAGCCGGGAGGGAGCCTGATGTGGCCAAAAAGCCTCTAAGTGCAGTGGGTTGTGTAGTGGGGTTTTTTTGTTTGTTTTTTAAAGGACAGTCTTTTTGCTTGACATCTTTGCCCCAGCTCTTTGCACTGGATCCACTGATATCTTGGCTCTTTGCCGGAATGATTTGCCCACCCCTGCACTAGCTCCAACATCTCATGTAGTCAGGGTGAAGGGACTATAGCTGATATTCCATCTCTGGGCTAAAAAAGTAGCCAGGGGACCCTAATCCATGACATGGGTCTTCTCTATACTAACCCCAGCCAAAACACAAGTAGCATAGCTAAGTCAACATAATTACCACCTTGTCTTGGGTGCAGTAAGGTCGGCAGCGGCTGCTCTTCCATTGATGCTGGCTATTCTGCTCGTCCTAGTGGAATACCTGCATTGCCAGGAGAGCACTTGGAGACTGATTTATCACGTCTTAGCAGATGTGATGAATCAACAGCTAGTGGATCGATCGCTGCAGCATTGATCCCCAGCATAGTGGAGACAAGCCCTTGCAGGAAGATCTTCACCTCTGTAATCCTCTTTGTCACCCATACAGAGACTGATTTCTCTCACTTTTCAGGCATGGACTGGATTTCACCTTCAACACTTGTGGTACCTGTCCATGGTATCATATTACTATTATGCTCTTTGAGAATAGGAATAGTCCAAGATAGGGAAGACAAAGAATACACAAAGCAACTGTAGAGGAAGGAAGGAGTTGGAGAAATTACTGGTGAGAACAGGCTAGAAGGATTTGGGGAAAAGGACTCTAAGGAAACGAGTGTATTTACTATGGAATGCCTATAGTACTGGATGTATCATATGCAGTATATTAATATGTTAGAGAATGGACTGGATTTCTAACAAGGACTCTTCCATCTTCAAATACAATGATTCTATTTTTTAATATTTTTCTATTAATTTCTGCTGTTATACAGACCTTCTTTGTATGTTTAGTAGTTCACGTCCATATTAAGAAGCATATAAATACTGTTGATTAAAGATTACAATGACTAAAATGTTCATTTATTACGTAGAATCGAGAAAATGTAACCCATGTATGAACAAAAAATCTTTCTTTAAAAAGCAAGTATAACATGTTTTAGCTTCTGCACTGAGGTGGTGAGTGCAAATTAAGGTACTGGAGGGAAATGAGCAATTTCACAACTGCCTCAAGGTTGAATGTGGCCTAGCCTGAGTAGCGAGATTTTTCCACTGAACATATGGTCTGGAAAAGCTTTTACTGAGATAGCCAGGATCCTGAAAACATTAAATACATATATTGTGCTGTTTTCTTAAAACTTATGAGAATTATTTGCATTTCCACAGGTTTGTTTCAGCTCTGGTGTAAGTGGGTGCAGTGCAGTTGAAGTCAGCTATGCATCTATTTATACCAGGACTGAATTTGGCCTAGGGTCTCAATAATAGCTCTTTAGCCTCTAATCCACATTCTGTAAGGAAAACGTTTTTAGTAATGTGTTGCCTTATTCTTTTGGCACGTTTAGATTACAGTTCTTAGTGATAGCATGAAAGTATGATGTATGACATCTTTATGCAGATCATTTCTAATTTTACCTATCTACTTAATTTGTTACACACATAAATGCATTAATCAGTTACAAGTTGTTTTTCTCCCAATCTAATATCTGTTTTTAGTAGCTGATAAGTATTCACTGGAATCAGCTTCCCCATTGACAAAGCATGCAGGGTCCCAGAGCTAGGACTGCAGACTGAGCTAAGACATCTATATAGCCTCTTAGCTCAAGCCCTATGAGCCTGAATCAGCTGGCGTGGGCCAGTCATGGGCATGCAATTGCAATATAGACATACTCTTAGTGTGTGATTGCATTTCAAATGCAGCCTGTATAACATGTCTAAATGCATTTCTATCTGTGTGCTGTACTGAAAGCTATGTACGTTAAGGGCTCATCTTACAGAGACGAGGTATTTACTAATCCAAAGTAGTTTAAAGACCGTGAACTGATCTGCAATAGATTTATAAAGCTTCATTTAAAAAAAACCTCATTTTAGATGGCAGATTGCACATGGGCACATTTTTGTTAAACTATAGGGCCTTTTGTGTTTTGGTTTTTATGAACACAAATTTCCCTCTCCCCATTTTCTTTCTTTTGTGCTTTCTCTTGCAAATTCATAAATGTTTGGCTGTTTAAGATTAGATGGGACTAGTAGGTCATCTTGTGTGATCACCATAGAATTTCAGGAAGTTACACCTGAACCGAGTCCAATAACTTGTAATCAACAAAAATTTAGCTTACAGAAAGAAAGGCAATCTTGTTCAAGTTGAAGATGTTCAACTATGGAGAATACCCCCTCCTTCTCTTGGAGGTTGCCTTAATGGTTAACTACCTTCACTATTAAACATTTGTATGTAATTTCTAATTTGAAATCAGAAATTTCAACTGCCAGTCATTAGTTTTTGCTTTGCCTTTCAGTGCTAGATTAAATAGCCCTTTAATTCCTGGTGTTTTTCTCCCCAGGGTACTTGTACAGAATAATCAAGTCACCACTCAATCACCTATTTGATAACCTTAAATAAATAAAATTCCATAAATATCTCAGTGTAAAGCCTTTTTTTGTAACCCTGAATCATCTTTGTGGTTCTTCTGTGCCTAAGCACTTTCACTGGCTTAAACCAGCTCAATTCTGCCAACTCTTCATCCTTTTATTGATGCCTCACCCCTGAAATCCTATGGATTTCAGCTCTAGTCCTATGGACAGCTTTGAATAAGGTGCTGCTCAATGGCAGTAAGAGGGACAGAATGAGACGTAGTGCCTGATTCTCCTCTCGGGCCAGGTCTACACTATACCCAGAAGGTCGGCTTAAAATATGCAGCTCCAGCTACATAAATAACGTAGCTAGAGTCGTTGTATTTTAAGTAGAGGTTGGCGCCATCTCCACAGCAGCAGGTCAACGGGAAATGCTCTCGTTGACCTTCCTTACTCTTCATGACAGCAAGTAGTACCAGTGCCAATGTGGGAGGCCTCAGTATTGGATTTAGCAGGTCTTTACTAGACCCACTAAATCGAACCCTAGAAGAGCGATCACCAAGGTGTCGATCCTCTGATAAGTGGAGATGTGGCCTTACAGTGGTGAAAATTAGAAGTAAAGCCACTGTAGTCAGTGGAGTAACATGGTACAAAGGAAATAGCCATCAGATCTTCAGAGTATAGATAAGAAACCAATATCTGTAGCTAAAAGATTGTGCATAATATTGACTGGAGTTGGCTCTCATGGTGGAAAATTATTTTCCCTCTAGGTTGAAAAATGATCAGCATGTGCTATAGGATGAGGTCCCATTGAAGGTCACAATTTCAGCTTGACGGGTGCTGGGCTGCCACTTACGAGCTCCCAAAGAGAAATGGCGATGCTATTGGGGGAGGAGGCATGGATAATTCTGAAGTCTGAAGTTTTTTGTAGTGTTTAAACCGTGATCATGCTGCTTTTAATTTACCATTTTATTATTATTTATTAATTAACACTATGCAAACCTCTGTTACATTTTAATAAAAAAGGAAGGTAAAACCAATGCGTGAGCATGGGGAACAAAGTACTAATGAAATCTGTGCTGAGATAAAGGTCTGGAGCAGAAGAGGGGAGTTTCAAGAAACATTAATAGAAAAAATTCAGGGTTGGTGCATGAAAGCATATTTATAATACGGTTCAGTTTTGTCTTCTTTTTAAAGTGCTAATGAATGTGCTTGAAAATGGAGGTTCTCAAGCCGTGCTCCAGAAGGATGTAGTATGGCCCACAGAGTTTTTGATAATGGTCTGCAGAAAGCTGTGTAGTTACATGGCGTGGGTCCTCTTGATTTCCAGTCATTTGGCATTAAAAGAAACAAATAAATAAATAAAGGTCCTAATATTACTTTCCTATGTAAGCCTTTGCTGTAATTGACACATAGGTATTGGACAATCATGAATGGGATCTACTGGCTGAAGAAACCATCCCTGAGATAACTATTCTATTAAGATGTGGTCCACAGAATAGGCTTGAAAAACAGTCTCTGAAAGATTTGCCCTGTTTTAATAGCTTGAAGAAACAGGAGGGAAAAGGTTAATAACCTACAAGAATGTTTTGTTAGAGGCCTAAAGTTTTTGAACAATTGACCAGAATAATTAATACCAAATTAGAGACAGTGGTAAAAAATATAGAGTTCTGACTTGTATCCTTGGATGTGGGTACTGGGCTTCCAGAGCAGATTTTGGCCCTTAGTCATATGGCTCTTCAGTTGTGTTTTGCAATTGAAGGGGGTTAACAAATAAATACATATGAACTCACAGTGGGAGCAGGCCTGTATCTCCCACTTAAGTGGAAATCTAGTTTAATTCACATCTGTTACAGGGGTTTTCCCTCTCTCTCTCTCTCTTTTCTTTTTTTTTTTTAATACTTACTAAAATCTATTTAAAATTGAAACCTCTTAACGTCTTTAGGTTTAGAAATTTCTCAAAAGAACAATTTCTGTTGTGGTTTCCAATATTTTCCAGTGTTGGCTGGGTTGGCTATTCCAGGAAAACAGTGTTTTCTTCTGGATTTAAATATTTCTCCTGGCAGTAAATAAGATTTTTTTTAACTCATTTAGAAACTCCAGAAAAGGTTTTGTTTTGAGTGTTGTTCAAAGCGCCCTAGCATTTATCAAATACACATCAGTTCTAATTCTAGCTAAATTTTTCCCCATTCCTATTCTTTTCTGTGTCTGTGTACATTTTTGTATGTGGATATATGTTCACTCTTTTCGTCAGTAGATACTCTGTAAAGTGATTCTTTAAAATTAATTTAAAAAAATTGGCTATATAATGCATAATTAGTGGCTGCCTTCTGAGCAATATTAGATTAACAAGGAATCGAGGAACAATGTATCTGGCTGATGGCAGATAAAATCAAAGGTGTTGACAGATTCACTTTATCTGTCACAAAAAGAAAAGATCTTGAAGGTTAATTTGATTAGGATACCATAAATCTACCAGATACATATAATCAAGCCATGGTACTGAATTTCATTGTTTGATAAATAAGATGTGCAGTATAATAGAAGTCCATTATTACATGTCTTCAGTCCTTAAATATATTTAATTTTGTATAGCCAGGAAGTAGCTTGGCAAATATATATACACCAGATAATGTGGATTTATAGACTGCCTGTTAAAGATATAAATTTATCCTTAATTTGCTTTGTGGGTCCTGTTTAGTCCTTCCTGAGAGCACTAAAATGGTTGTCTCACATTTTACAGCACATTTGAAAAGCAGTGTAATATGATTTGCACCTGAATTTATATTTCAGATGGGAATTCAAGTTATTACTATTTCTTCCTATTAAAAACATCAGGTCCTGAATATGTTCAACTGAAAATACAGGACTGGCTAACAGTCTTTACCCAAGACTTGTAAGGAATCAATATAGTTCCCATCAGTACAGTAAATTACTTACTGAACCGCTTCCAGTAATCATGATGTACAATTTCTCATTAACCCTGTCCTTCTCTGCACAGAATTGTGTTATTGGCTTAGAATGATGTTTGGTTGGAATAATCTATGGCTCTTAAGAGTAATTAATTCAAAATTTGATTAAAATAAGGTGCACTACAGGTTTACCCAAATACCTTTTTGGAAAGCAGGCTTTGTCTGTACTACACAGCTTTTAGCGATACGCCTGTGCCAATACAGCCATGTTGCTAAAAGTTGAGCAGTGCAGCCACCGTCTGTTGGCTCTCTTGCCAGTAATGTACTTCCACCCCCAATAAGTGGTGGTCATGTTGTCAGGCGATTGCTGCTGCCGACAATGCATTGTTCACACTGGCACTTGCCACAGCAAAACTTTAGTCTTTCGGAGGACAGGGTGGCTAGCACTGAGGATGTTGTTGGAAGACCTAATAGAATAACACAGCGTTTCCAAACTATGGCCGCAGCCCGGTACCGGGCCGCAGGAAAAAAAGTATCGGACCTCAGCGTGGTTGCCGGGGTGCTTGTGTGGCACCGGGTCCCCCAAGCCCTTGGCCAGCCTGGGCAGAGTCTGCAGCCGGATGTTCCAGCTCCCAGCAGAGGTGTAGCTAGGGGAGGTCGGGGGATGGGGGGAGAGAGCTGGCCATCGGAAACAGCACTGGGCGGGGGTATCTGGGTGGGCCAGGGAGATTGGGGGAGGGGCAGCCAGCAAAAGCAGAGCTGGCCGGGGGCGCAGGCGGCTGGCTGGGAGATCGGAAGGAGGAGCAGGGGAGAAACGGCTGCCAGAAGCAGGGCTTCCCTGGGGCATCGGGACTGTCCAGGAGAGATTGGGGGGCCGGCGGAAGCAGGGCTGCCGGGGGACGCGAGGTTGGGGGTAGGGAGCTGGCCTGGGGAAGATTTGGGGGGGAAGGGAAGAAGCAGCCACCAGAAGCAGGGCTGATTGGGGGCAGTGGGGCTGGCCAAGGGAGATTGGGAGGAGAAGCGGGGGAGAACTGGCTGTCCAGGAGGAGGTTGGGGGAAGTGGGGCTGGCTGGAGGCGCAGCGGAGGCAGCGAATCAGCCGGCGGGGAGCGGGACTGACCCAGCCATATGAGAGCTCGGGGCGCTGCCCCCCTTCCCCCCCTCCCACAAAGCATGAGTGAGTCTGGCCCGTGGATTCTATTGTGCCCCCCGCCCCCACCTCCACCCCCTCGAGTAGTTGCGAACTGTCTGGCTGGTAGACACACTCATGCAGTCTGAGCACATTTACCAGCCAGGCAGTTCGAAACTACAAACTGATACATCTAGTAATAATAAAACTTACCTAATGAGAAAATACCAGACATGTTATATGTCTGGTATTTTCTCAGTTTGTTTTTTGTGTGTTTATATTTTTGGGCTGCAAAAAAGAGTACAGGGGAAAAAAAGGGTACCAACTAAAGTAAAAAGTTTGGGAAACCCTGGTCTAACCAGCTTTCTGTCTATCTTACATTCCATTTATCCAAACCATATTCCTTAACTTGCTGGCAAGAATATTGTGAGTGACCATATCAAAAGCTTTGCTAAAACTGGCACGGGGGGTTTTGAGAGGACCAGAATCAACTTATTTGAATATTCATCATTTAATTAATGAATATGCAAACGAATGTTACCAGTCCTCCAAAAGTTCGTGAATGAATTTACTGGTCCCAGTGTCAAAAAGTTTGGGAACCCCTGGAATAACAAATTTAAGAAAGGGGTTTTGGAGAAACTAGGTCATTCTTCCATTGCCATATTGGCAGTACTAACAAAAGCTAAAATTTAGTGTTGTCAGGGTATTAAGTAGACATGACTTTAAGATACAGGATCCAAATTAAGTAAGCAAGTTCCCTCTTTACATGCTAATTTATTGAATATAACTGGCAAGTAGGACTCAGTTTAGTGTTGTGAAAGCTTGAACAAGGTGCTCAAACCTTCACCCAGGTCCCACAAAGCACATACTATTAAGCGTCAAAACATCCCCTCTTTGATAAGATTTTATATTTCTGTGTTAGTTCTTGAATAATATCACGCATGAGCCATTTCTTCTCTCCAACCTTGCCTGATCCTCCAGGCCTGAGCGTCTCTCTGAAAAGAGCTGCTCTCGCACAGGGTGGAGTCTGAGCCCCACCTGTCCTGATGACACCATCAGTAACTACTCCTTTGGTATATATGGTTGTGACTATTTTCTTCCACTATTTGATCTGAGGAAGTGGGTCTGGCCCACGAAAGCTCATCATCTAATAAACCATCTTGTTAGTCTTTAAAGTGCTACATTGTCCTGCATTTTGCTTCAACTACTCCTCCAGAGTTACTGTAATGGGGGCAGCACAAGCTTCTTGTTGCACAGCTCTGTCAAATCAAATTTCTCTCAATTAGATACACAGAACATTCCTTGGGTAGACTAGATTTCTCCACAAAAAATGTATGTGTTCTTTACTCTTGCCAGCTACCTACACCAGCATTAGCAGTTCAATACCAGCCTCCAATAGGGATGAAGCTATTAACAAGCTGCCAGCTCTAGTGTTTAGGATAGACCTATGAAACAATTTCCTCCTCCTTTCTCCAAAAGTAACCAAGTCCTGTCCACCGTAATCATACCACTGAATTCAAGGCAAGACCTGGGAACTGGGGCAAAGGATTAATCAAATGGTTCATGTGATTGTGCCCCTAAGTTAACTGACTCACTTTACATAACAAGCATGTTGAGTTTTTTGAATTCTCCTTGCTCAGCTTCCTGCTGCAGAAGTGGAGTCAGAGGCTTGTTCCTTACAATTTGTCAGTCTTTACATCTGGGCGGTTTAAGGCTATCTTGGCAAGAACATACCTTGAATACAAGCTCAGACAATCCAAAGGGAGATGAGCCATCTCCAACTAATCCATGATGGAACAAAAAGCTTGTTTTTACGTGCTGAGTTGAGAGGGAGCAAATACTAGCCCACACGGGCACAGTGGAAGGCTATGATTGGTTTCTTTAAGTAGAACCAGATTTGCAAACATGTTTTTCAAACTAATGAGGTAAGTATGGGCACAGTTTGTATGATATTTGCTCTGCACAAAAACTTACTATCAATTAACAAGGAATATTCATCATATCATATATCAATAATCACTTTGCAAATTACATGGTACAGTGTGTGAATTTAAACTAATTTATCACCTGGATAATTTAGGCATCTTAATATACCTTGTACCACACAGAGTTACTGAGAGGGAGGCAAGAGATCACCTTAGTGAGTGGGAATTCTGCATGTTTTAGGGCTGCAGGATTGTCCAGTGAATTGCAGCTGAGTATGTCCAGAAAGCCTGCTTAAGTCAGGTTCCTATACAAGGGGGAACATTTATAAAAGGCCTTACACAAACCTACTCCGCCTGCATGTCTGCTTTCATTTCTTACTGCTTCCCTATCAATTCTCTCCACTCAGCTAAAAACTGCTCCATATTGCTTTCTTTATTTCCTTTTCTAATTAACTTTCAGGTCTTCTTTCATGCTGTCCCACATATACAGCTAACATAATCTTCCTTTGCAAATGCACTCTCTTTCGTCACTCAAATCCCTCTTTAAACCCTGCAACTAGACCTTGGCTGGGTGATGCCTACAGTGAGGAGAGGCGGAGAGAATCCAACACACTAGAGATAACCTTACATTTCAAACTATATTAAAGTAAAACCTCAGAAATTTGTCAGGAATAAGAATGTCAATAATAGACTAATAATATAAAGTAGCATTAAATACTCGCCAAGGAAAATAATAACTAAATTATCACCACAATAGAGACATTGTCACCCGAAGAGGGAATCAGTTTCTCTTTCTGTTGCAAAATACTATTTTTCTCTTGGTTTTCCCACCTTTGCCTCTTCCAGCTTCTGATGTTCCTTGGCTTCAATGCTGCAACAACTGTACTAATGTGCAACAGGACCACTTGCGAACAACAGTGTTTCACCTGGCTCAGTCTCTCAAATCATTTTAGGTAAAAATGCTGTCACTAATCCATTATTGAAACACACCACCCTCCTTTTAGTTTATTTGCTAAATTAACTTTACCCTCTGTTCTCTCAGTCTGATCTTTGTGAAGGGTATAAGCTCCTTAGGACAGGGATCATCCCTTTCATTTTGTTCCTAATAAAAGTCCAAGTACACTGGTGGTTGAGGTAGGAAACATACTCAAATGAGAAATAAATATTTTCCATAGAAGAAAAATATTAAAAGCTATAACTGTTGGTAATGTAGCTGTCCAGATTTGGAGGATCTCCATGAACTCCTTCTACCTAGACACATTATTATGTACTGTAACTCTCTGCCCAAGGATGACAGGGATACTGGCATTTTTTTCACTGGGGACTTCAATTTTTTCTTGCTTTCACTTGCCAGACTGGCATTGCAGACTTCATTCTTAGACTGTTGAACGTCCTTTGTAAATCGCTTTGAGATGTCTTGGAATGATAAGGTGCTACAACAATTGAAGTTGTTATTACTGTCTCTTTAACTTGGGGGAATTTGATGACTGGCATTGATCTGTATGATGCTAATTTCCATATTGTGGTATAACATTAACCCACAGAAGTTCTTTGGTTTATGATTTCACAGAAAGGTTTTCTGGACAAAGAATTATCCTTAGTGTTAAGGAGTATCCCCCACAAAACTGAGACAAAGTACATGAATTATTGTCCTATTCTAGATAGATATATACAGGCAGTCCCCGGGTTACGTACAAGATAGGGAATGTAGGTTTGTTCTTAAGTTGAATTTGTACATAAGTTGGAACTGGTGTCCAGATTCAGCCGCGGCTGAAACTGACCAGCGGCTGACTACAGGAAGCCCGAGGCAGAGTTGCTCTGCCCCGGGCTTCCTGGAATCAGCCGCTGATCAGTTTCAACAGCAGCTGAATCTGGACACCTGGGACAGAGCAGCTGGGGCGCTGCCGGGTAGGTCCCCGCAGTGCCGCACCTCGGCGCTGCGGGGACCAACCCGGCAGCACCCCAGCTGCTCTACCCCAGGTGTCCCCAAGTCAGCTGCTGCTGAAACTGATCAGCGGCTGATTCCAGGAAGCCCGGGGCAGAGCAACTCTGCCTCGGGCTTCCTGTAGTCAGCCGCTGGTCAGTTTCAGCAGCGGCTGACTTGGGGACACCTGGGGCAGAGCAGCTGGAGTGTGCTGCTGGGCTGGTCCAGTAGCACCGCTCCTCAGCGCTACTGGACCAACCCGGAAGCACCCCAGCTGCTCTGCCTCAGGCATCCGCCAGAAAAGCCTGGTCTGCTGGGGGGGGGGGGGCACACTAGCTGCGCACCCCCCCCCCCAGCAGACCAGGGAGACGCGGGCGGCAGGACCGAGACGCGCCGCGGTCCCGCCGCCTGGATCCTCCGCGGCTTTGCTCCAGGTCTCCCTGGTCTGCTGGGGGGGCCCCCCCAGCAGACCAGGGAGATGCGGAGCAGCTTTTCTCGCCCCGGAGGACGCGGGCAGCGGGACTGCGGCGTGTCTGGGCGGTCCCGCCGCCCACGTCCTCCGGGCCAAGAAAAGCCCCATTCGTAAGTATGGATCCGACATATGTCGGATCCACATAACTCGGGAACTGCCAGTACACACACACACACCTCTGTCGATGATTTTGATAATGTTAATATATGACAAATAGAATCTGTAATGCTACAGCCCATATTCTTCATAGTAATATTATCATGCATAATCAGAATGTATTTTATGCAAGATAATTCATGTAAGGTGTCATTGGAACGGTTACGATTTACTGAATATTATCTTATTTGTAGTCATGTATTTTCGTATCTGAAGTTAGGAATGTTGACTGTGTATCTGTATTTTATGATGTAATTCTTGGGCAACTCCCAGTAGGCAAGAGGCTCTCAGACTAAATGACTGCCTGAGAAGGGCCCATTGAAGTTGGATGGCCCATCAGGGGAATATTTAGCTCACGATGGACCATTGAAGACACCCAACTGCATCTAATGGACTTCCCTGTAAACTTTCTAACTAAAGTATGTGTAATGGTCTCTGTCTTGGAATACCAGTATTTTTCCACTGGCTAGCATGGAAACTAAGGATGTTGCTGTATAGTCAACTATATGTTTAACTGATAAGCCGAGCCAGCAGTGCAGGATGGCAGGGGTTTCCTCCGGGAGTCGGGCTGGATTGCACTGGCTGCCGGTCCCGCCCCCAGGGACTCTTCAATAGTTGTGTAACCGATAAGAATTCATGCAGTTATTCAACTATTCAATAACCTGATCTCTAACATCCCTCATGGAAACTAAATTTGGAGACAAACAATTCCCACCATATGCAGAAGCTATTTAAGGCTGGAGAGTGATATCAATGAAGTTCTTCACTGACGCCCCACCCAATGAGGGGGTGGGCAAGAAAATGAAGGAGGTTTGCCAGGGTTAGCCCTTGGCAGGCTGCCACACCTGTATTTACCTGTGTCTCCACAGATACGGATGCTTGCAGCTCCCATTGGCCACCGACTGCCATTCCCAGCCAATGGGAGCTGCAGTAAGTGGTGCAAACCAGGACACCGCTTCCTGCAGCTCCCTTTGGCCAGGAACGGTGATCTGTGCCCAATGGGAGCTAAAAACACCTGTACCTGCAGAGATGCAGGTAAGTACAGAGTTGGGAGCTGCAAACTGCATCCAGCCCATGGGCCATTTATTGCTCTCTGCTGCTCTAGGAAACACTTAAGGAAAAGAGACTGAACTGGGGAAAGTGCTGAATCCAGGCCAAGGAGACTTCTGGTAAATGATATACTAAGGTTTCTAAGGTGCAAGCTGGCATAGCTTTCCCCTTAAGCTGCAGATTGCTTGCATCATCATTTAGGGTGGGAATTTGCTATTTGTATTTAATCTATGTAGTTTATTAAAGTTAGTTTTGCATATTTCCTACATAATCTGCTTTAATCGGATTTCTATCTCTTATAATCGCTTACAATCTATCTGTTGTAGTTAATAAGCTTCTTTTTGTATAAAATCAGTGTGTGGAAATCAGAACTTGGACCAGAAAACTGTTGTATATTTTCTCTCCACATTGAGGGAGGGTTGAATTTCATGAGCTTATGCAATACAGTTCTCTGTGCAATACAGAACAGTATAATTTAGGGCTCCAAGTGTAACGTGACTTAGTAATTGGTAAGTGCCTTAGTTGTGCCATCCCATACAGGGGCTGGTTAAAGACCCTGTGTGCATTTGTGTGTAAAAACAACTAGTCCTGTGGCACTTTAAGACTAACACATTTATTTGGACATAAGCTTTTGCGATCTGGAGGCCACTTCGTCAGATGTATGAAATGGAAATTTCAGTTTGGCAGGTATATACACATGCAAAGATGGGTGTGTTACATTAACTGAAGTTAGCCCCAGTGTGACTTAGTGCTTATATACTAGCACTGACCTGGAGAGGCAAGGACCCCTTTGGAAAAGAGAGAAGGGCTTCAGTATGCTGTGGGGCTCAATGCTTGGCCTAACAACTAACACCAATACTTCAGGGGTAAAAGAATCAGGAAAGTGTTTTCCTCCCATAAGATAAAGGAATTGGAAGCACCACCATTGCCATGGTTTCACCTTGTCCTAACAGTCTTATGTCTGTGAATTTTGCCTGGGCTGCACTATGGGCAGGGCCATGCCAAATTCACAGCCATGAAAAATGCCTCACAGGCCGTCAAATCTGGTCTTCAGCATCCTTTACCCTACACTATACAGGTTTCATGAGGGAGACCAGTTTTTCTCATACTTTGGGTCCTGATCCAAAAGGGAGTTTCGGGGGGTCAAAAGGTCATTTTAGGGAGGTCACAGTATTGTCACCTTTACTTCTGCACTGCCTTCAGAGCCAGGCAGTGAGAGAGCAGCAGTTGGCCAGGTGCCCAGCTGTGAAGGCAACGTCCCCTTAGCAACAGCGCAGAAGTAAAGGTGGCAATACCATTACCATAACTTCTGCACTGCCGCCAGAGGCAGCTCTGCCTTTAGAGCTGGTCTCCTGGCCAGCAGCTACTGTTCTCTAGCTGCCCAGCGCTGATGGCAGCACAACCACCACCAACAGTGTAGAAGTTAAGGGCAGCAGCGCTGCAATGCCCCGCCCCCTTCCCCCCACCATAACTTTTGCACACCTTCCCCCTCCCCCCCACAAACACAGACACACAAGTTGCTGGTCAAAGGGATCTTGGGGAGAGCAGAGTGTGGTAGTGTTGTTCAGAGGCATCCAGGGAATCGTTGCTATCTCCTCCTAAGCCAGTCTAATTCTGCTACAAACTATGATACCGCAACATGCCTGAGACAGTTAGAACTTACCAAACTCATTTTCACAGTGATGTAAAACTAAGATTCTGCATCTGGCTCACTGGAGTAGAAATTGATTAACTCACCAAGTCAGAGATCCCTCTTGCATTGTAGAGCTAGTCTAGAATGAATCGGATAGTTTCACCGCTGAGGACTTCAGCTCAGCAAACCTCATTTTATCTGCTAGAACGAGGTTACTACATCAGTGGAAATCCTTGGATGATTTTTCTCCTTTTTACTTTTGGATCTAGGCCGTGCATTGCTGAGGCTTACTGACAAGAAGCTTGAACGAATGGGGATTGCCCAGGAGAGCCTACGGCAGCACATTTTGCAGCAGGTGCTTCAGCTGAAAGTGAGAGAAGAAGTCCGAAATCTTCAGTTACTGACACAAGGTATGAAATAATTTCAGTGTGGGCCAATAAAGGGTCAGTGAAGAGCAGTCGGAGATCATCAGCTACTGGCTGGGTGTTCAAATAAAGATGATAAAAGGCAAATTGATGTTCCCCAGCAAGAAATGGTTCACGAAGATCTCATCGACTCCAAATACTTTCCCAGTGGGCTAAAAAAGGTGAATATGCACATAAATAAAAAGGTATGTTAAGATGACTGTTGGCATGGTGAGAGTACAGTTTGATCTACAGCTTGATGGGATTCTCACTTAAATGCCTATTTACCTACGACAAAAATAACTTGTCTGTATTAAAGGAGCAAATAATATAAAGCCATCTGTCTTTGCAGACATTGAACATTTGCATTAATTGTTTACTCTCACCATTGGATAAAAAGCGTAATCTAGTAATCTCTTAACATAAGAGAGGTTGGAGAGAATAACCTGCTAGGCATCTGAAAAATATAAAAATCCTGATTTTGCTTTCCCAGTAGGATGACTCCAATGATTGTATTAGAATCGTTCCTAATTTATACCAGTGGAAGTTAAAGCAGAATCAGATTGTCATGTCTGGGTGGGGGGGAGAGTGAGAGGAGAGGGGTCTGAGAGAGAGATGGATGGAGAGATGGATTTAACCACAACAAAAAAAATCCTGGACTTGCCTTATTAGCACTATTGAGGCATTACTGTAGTACTATGGACTAGAGCAGACACTGTACTCACAATGTAAAGTGATGGTTACGCATCTTTTAATATAGATCTTGTAAAATGTGGTCTGATAATCCAGCCAGATAATTTCTGAGATGTTCTGGTTTAGTGCCCATTTTCTGTCAATGCATATGAAAAGAAATATTATTAAAATATAGGGTATGCACTGAAGAGCACTGTATTTTATATTCAATATTATGTAGCTGACAAAACGGAGCTTACTGTATTGGGAAGGAATGTATTGGTTAGTCCAGTAACTGCCTTTAGACAGGAAGAGCCTTTTACTCCAAATGAACTGTTCCTTCAGCTTTGGATGGCCAGGGGCCATAGATCTAGGGTTTTCCCTGTCCACTCATGCTTTGCCTGCATCCCCCTGGACTTGTTGTGGCACTGCAGGTGTGTTGCACTTGGTGTCACCCCAGACAGTTACCTGATGAGCTCAACCCCTCTCTGCAACATCTTGTTTATTCATTTACTCTCTGTGGAATAACTCGCTTATTTCGCTGCTCATTCTGAGTTCATGGAAGTGTCTTGGTTAGTTTGCTCTCCTACTCCAGAGCTCCCAGCCCTCCCGGAGGTGGTCTGTCTGTGCTTTGGGCAATCCCTCTCCTTAAGACTGGAGCCATTTAGCTCTCCACAGTGGAGCTGGTGTTGTGCTTTAGGTCAACTGTAAAGCCTCAGGCAGCTTCTCTTTCTCCTGGCCCTTTTACCAATCAGTCCTTCCGCTCTCAAGCTGGAGCGTTCAACAGGCAGAACTTCCCTTGCTGCTGTCTTCTGTTTGTTTACTCAGGGCCCTGCAAGCATATGCCCTGCTATGAAAGGAGAAGGCAGAATTTATGTTGACCCCTTTCTCCTGCTCATTCTTTATTGGCTGGGTGAGAAGAGAGCCTTGCCTCACCTTCTCTGTAAAACACTAGGTCCCAGACCCTTGAAGACATATCAGCAGAATTCCTTCTAGATGTTGCTTCTTTCTAGGATCCATTTCCTCTCTCTCTGGTTCCTCTCTCCAAACTCTTAACTCTGTGTGACAGAGAGGACTGTGCAGTAGGCAATTGTAATAAGGAACTGGTACCAAAGATCCTCAGATGTTTAGAGGTCCACCTCTTCCTCAGCAAGTCACCTCTTCAAACCATTGCTTGCCAATTTCCACCCCGTCTCAACCTGTCTCATTAGTGGGAATGTGATTTGAGAGGTTGTAGCTCAATACCAGGCATTTTGAGCTAAGAGCTAACCTGGTTCAAAATGTTTTAAATCAGTGGATCATTAATGCTCCATGTATTCTGAGCTGGAATTAAGCTCCCTATATATGAATATAGGCAAGCAACACGGGAATGCAGGGGCAAGATTAGAAAGGCAAAGGCACAACATGAGATCAAACTAGCTACAGGCATAAAGGGAAACAAGAAGACCTTTTATAAATACACTAAAAGCAAGAGGAAGACCAAGGACAGGGTAGGCCCACTGCTCAGTGAGGAGGGAGAAGCAGTAACAGGAAACTTGGAAATGGCGGAGATGCTCAATGCCTTCTTTGTTTCGGTCTTCACCGAGAAGTCTGGAGGTGTGCCTAACGTAGTGAATACAAGCTGAGAGAGGGTAAGTTAAGAAGATAGGATACACAAAGAACAAGTTAAAAATCACTTAGGAAAGTTAGATGTCAGCAAGTCACCAGGTCCTGATGAAATGCATCCCAGGATACTCAAGGAGCTGATAGAGGAGGTATCTGAGCCTTTAGCTATGATCTTTGAAAAATCATGGAAGACAGGGGAGATACCAGAAGACTGGAAAAGGGCAAATATTGTGCCCATCTATAAAAAGGGGAATAAGAACAACCCAGGAAACTACAGACTGGTCAGTTTAACGTCTGTCCCAGGGAAGATAATGGAGCAGGTAATTAAGGAAATCATATGCAAACACTTGGAAGGTAATAAAGTGATAGGGAATAGCCAGCATGGGTTTGTGAAGAACAAGTCATGCCAAACTAATCTGATAGCTTTCTTTGATAGGATAACGAGCCTTGTGGATACATACATACAAGATGGGAAGCGACTGTCTAGGAAGGAGCATGGCGGAAAGGGATCTAGGGGTCATAGTGGACCACAAGTTGAATATGAGTCAACAGTGTGATGCTGTTGCTAAAAAAGCAAATATGATTCTAGGTTGTATCAACAGGTGTGTTGTAAGCAAAATTTGTGAAGTCATTCTGCCGCTCTACTCTGCACTAGTTAGGCCTCAGCTGGAGTACTGTGTCCAGTTCTGGGCGCCACATTTCAAGAAAGATGTGGAGAAATTGGAAAGGGTACAGAGAAGAGCGACAAGAATGATTAAAGGTCTAGAGAACATGACCTATGAAGCCAGGCTTCATGAACTGGGCTTGTTTAGTTTGGAAAAAAGAAGATTAAGGGGGGACATGATAGCGGTTTTCAAAAATCTAAAAGGGTGTCACAAGGAGGAAGGAGAAAATTTGTTCCTCTTGGTTTCTGAGGACAGGACAAGGAGTAATGGGCTTAAAGTGCAGCAAGGGAGGTTTAGATTGGACATTAGGAAAAAATTCCTAACTGTCAGGGTGGTCAAATATTGGAATAAATTGCTGAGGGAGGTGGTGGAATCTCCCTCTCTGGAGATATTTAAGAACAGGTTAGATAGACATCTGTCAGGGATGGTGTAGACGGAGCTTGGTCCTGCCTTGAGGGCGGGGGGCTGGACTCGATGACCTCTCGAGGTCCCTTCCAGTCCTATGATTCTATGATCTTGAGGCAAGACACTCACAAGAACTCTCATCCAGCTAGCTGAAAATGAGTGAAAATGGCAGTGCGAGTCGGGGGTGGGCTAGTTGGCCCAGTATGTCCTTGGGGAAGCTGGCCTCCCCTGCCTCTTCTAGGGCCATGGACTTGAGCACACAAGTTGAATGAGAGCTAGCACAAATATGTCTCCTTAAGCTTCACCCATCCCCTGCTTGAAGTGTAGCTATAATACAAACAGTGCCCCATAGACATTTTCACTAAATTTTCAGCATGCTAGCTGGATGAGAGCTCTTGCGAGTGTCTCCTCAAGATAGGAGCTTAATTCCAGCTCAGAATGTAGCCATACCTATAATGACTAATGGGTGTTGTAGGCTTGTCTGAGACTGTACCGTAGTGGCTCCACCAGGAGGTGGCAGATCAACTGGTGGTATCAGCCATCCAGAGTCAATCAGTAATGATTGACGTGCCAAATGATTTCATGGGGCACCCTCTAAGATTTTAGCCTGTTGCTCATGCCGTTGAGGATACTTATGCAGCCTTTGGTAAAAATCGCATATAAACACAGGATAGAATGTCGTGAATCTGCTGATAGATAAATGCAAATCTCATCCTCGGCAGGCATCTGTGTAATTTGGTCTCTGCCTTGGGGCCTTATGTAGACAATGCAACCCACTGGATGCCCCCTTATTGTCAACATAGAGAGTCTTACTGGTATGTAAGAATCATCATTATGAAGAGGTTCCCCCAATTGCTTGGTGAAAGCAATATATTTGGAAGTGGTCAGATTAAGGATTGTGATGTGATTTTTTTTTTCAGTGCACATTTTATACAGAACACCCTGTGTCTGTTGGATAGTCAGCAAAATTAGTTTGCTCCTCCTTCCCCCAACTGCCCACTTTTCTCAGGCTGTGTCTAAATTTATCCTGCAATAGCTTAGCAACAGAAGTGCATACCTTTCATAACCACGAGCCCTTATTAAAGTAAAGCCCTCTTAGTACTTGGTCTACCAGAGATTCTTGTGTGTAGCTGTTAGGGAATTCAGAGCACACCTTTATCCTGATGGTGAATCAGTGCTCAGATACTTTCTGCTTCTTAGGGATTCCATCTCCATACCTTAGGTCAGAAGGTGACCAGGGTTATCCTGCGGTGGCCTCTGGAGTTTGAAGTTATTCTGGATAATTGGTGTGAAGGAGAAATGTTACCTCGTTGCATAGTTTGGATGCTACTCAAAGGAAGGAGGCAGGGTATATTGTTAATGGACCCCTGCCTGAAGTCAAGATCACAGGCTGGCCTATGAGGAGTCAGATCCTAATCTAAAACAGTTCCATTCACTTCAGTGGACTTTCAATCTGATCCTGATTGGATGAGGGTAGAATCAAAGAACAGTGAAGATTAAAATGAATCATTACATCATATTTATATAGAATGTAATTTATTTTTAGAAGTGTTTGTTTCATCTGCCTTCCATGTAGAAAGTTCATATTTAAATTTTGCTGGCCAGATAGCAATTTAACTATGTACAGTCTTCCTCCAAACTTCTGTTATGGTAACTTACTTGCAAACTCATTTCACACTCTTGTCTTTCAATGCATGCTATCCAGGCTGTGCTGGAGATCTGACCGCAGCGGTATTATGTGATTGTGTAATTGAAGGCTGTATCTTGAATTTCAGTGGGACTATTCTTGTGAGTTCGGGCTGCGTGAATGGGCCCATTATCAGCAGAAATGTTATCCTGACCTCCACTGGAGTAGAAGGGCTTCTTCACCTGACTGAGCTTCTCTGCAAGAAACCCAGTGAGGTCATGAAACTAATTTGACAATATATCTGCAGATGTCTCATGGGGAGAGCTTCTCAGAGCTGGAATAATCATTATTATATTGTTTCATCCTTAATCTTGATTCATAAGAACCACAAAACCACCCCTTACATAACTACACAGGGATGGTATGAAGCTAATTTTGGATTTTCAACGCTAGTCCATCTCATAGTGGCACAGAGAGAGCATATCCCCTTAGTATTGGCATATCAGATTTATATGGAATGCTGTGATTTTGAACAAAATGTTTTTAGACAGGGATCTGCTAATGGTATTTGCATTTGGGTTCTGTGTCATACCTGCATTCTGCATAATGTTAAGGTGACATTGTGCCCATTTATAAGTCGCTCTGAGAGTTTCAAATTGGGCTAAGTGCTACTTGAAGTTAACCAGCCGATCACAGAAATTGATGCTAATTCTGCAAGAAGATTTCCCCTGGTGACAAAATAAGTTAAATTAAGGCCATATGCCTCATTATAAGGGATTGCTGCTATTGAGGCTTGCTGGCATTACACCGTCAGTGAATGCTTCATCTGTGCTGGTGCTCAGCTTGTATAGAGGGTATGTGTACATTGTTAACCAAGCTAAATTATTCACATTTATGAATAAACATTATTATATCCTCAACCCGTGCTAAGGACTAGTCCAGTTCCAAATCTACTGAGGTATCCTCGTCCGCATTAGAGTAATTTAATTTACCCTAAAATACCTCTTATCTTTTGGGGGGACAGGAAAACTGCTGCCCGATGATGGGTTTATCTTCCCAAAATGGCTTTTGATAAACTCTCAGAATTTTTCCTTCTGTGCTAGAAAATAAAATCCAGATTTTAAGAGCTTTGTGACATTTTGAGCCCTTGGATAACAGCATAAAGGGAGCAATGATCAAACCCCAAAAGATTCAGCTGTTTGTTTTCCTTTGGATGTGAAAATATTGGAGGATCTCATACTATTTTCCCTACTTTCTTGCTGGTGGGGAAGGCCTCCTAGCATGTGGAGACTCCAATCAATTACCAGTTTCCTCTTTGAAGAAACCCCATTCAGCTTCCTTTCCTTTCTCCTTCTCTTCCTCTGAAACTCCAGCATCGATTAGGAAATTAGATGAACTCAGGACTTCTTTTCCCCCTCACTCCACAATTTACTTGCATCACCATATTGTGGGAAGTTCCATATTCTTTATCCACTCTCCCCAGACAAAGTAGGCTTGGACACTAGACTCACTTGTTGACCCTTTCTGAATTTCACACAAGAAAGATTCCCAACTTGTGATGCCTCTACATGTACCGCATGCTTAGAGCTGCTCACCCTAGGGCATCACGCTCATGATGTAACAGGAGCAGGCCATGTTTGGCCATTAGAAGGTTAGAGGACTATAGAGAAAGTAAACTGATTTAGCTCACACTGTTGCATGCCCAGTGTTTGTGTTCTTCTTACCTGAAATAGGAGTCTGAAAAAAAAGTCCCACATAAGAAGTCTGAAAATAAGGGGAGATAGATGAGGAAGAATGCTTGGATGGAAAGGAGGAGACTACATATGTGGCAGTTCATTCAGATATTTCTTTCTTTCTCTTCACCATCTAGACTATGGATGTTCATTAGTTCCTTGACAGCCCTAATCAACTTGTACTGCCAGAGAGGGGGCATTATGCTGTCATCCATGTCCACAAGGCAAGTCACTGAAGACAGGGATTAAAGATCCCTGGTGTTACACTTGAAAGATCTCTGATAGTATTTCTCCAAAAGGCCAGTCTATTATTTTCTTCCCCATCAGGAGTCCGAACACCTGGGGAATCCTGGATTCCTTTCACCTGAGGGTTTTGTTTTTCTTCCTTTTAGGATACAGCAGCAGATGTTGCTATTGTCATAAGTTCGGGTAGGGTATTTACTAGCCTTCCTGGACTGTGGCCTATAGATAGGAAACACATAACACTTGTGGAATCTTGTTTTCATGTCTGTGTTTCGTTGTCCCTGGCATTGCATTATTTGAATTGCATGACAATCCTTTTTCCTCTGTTACTATGTGTCCCCCTTCTTTTGTTATCATTATCCTGTCCTGACCTTGTTCTTTTCCATCACCCCAAACAAACAATTCCTACTACAGTCAGGAAGGGCCTTGTTTCTATGCAAATGCTTCCTGCATATGTTGCATGCATGGCATCTCTCCAAAAAAACCTTGATGTTTCAGTGAAGCTGACACAAACCCAGTTCCCTAGATTTTTCCTTTGCCTCTTTGTGTCCGCAAGCTTTGAGTGACTTCATAGAATGGATCCTGAGGAATGGAATGGCTACATCTTTGGAAAAAAGTGTTCAAGTCAAAACTACTTTCTCCCAAGCCACAGAATCAGAAGTATATTCCATAGTGGTTTTTTATTTTGAGGTAGTAGCACAGGCAATTAGTAATTGTCTCCATCACTATCAGTCCATATCACAGGGGGGGTAAAATCCACTGCACACTAGTATATTGGGTACCATACCAGTTGGCCCATGCAGACCCAGATGGCGCACCCTGTTTTGTAGTGCATATTGATGTCTGACTCTTTTGAAGAACTGCATTAACATGCACTAGGGAACTTTTAGTGCATGCCATCAGGATCCATGTAGGTCCAGTTAGCATATGACACACCAACACTTCCTGGAATTTATGTCCCTCTGGTGTGGACAGAGATGCTTTATAGACAAGTCTTAAGCCTACCAGTATTTTAGTACTTGGGTTTTTACCCGTTTCTTCATACAGGTGTTTTTACCACATATTTGAACCCTATATGTCTCTTGAACTGCATATCCCTATCAGTTGTCCTCTCCTGTACACCAGTGAGAGCCTCCTCACTCATCCTGTATGGCCATTTCCTTTAAGTCTATGATGCTACCTACCATCCAAAGTAAAAAAAACTGCAGTCCACATTATGCCCTCTTCACTCCCTGGTTGAGACCATATGAATCCCTCTTAGATGAGCTAGGGCAGGGAGCCAGAAGCAGTGATCACTCTTGCAAAGCTTCTGAAGCTTCAAGCCACTTATGACCTTATTTCACTGAGAATCATATTTTCCTAGATCACTCCACTGCCTGCGTGCACGTACCTATGTGCATATTATAGATACAACGTGTACCAGAGGGGATAAAATACAGTTTTCCAGTTGGACCATTCAATGATGGATGACTTAGCATGTCTGTCTGTCTTTTCAACTTGAGCTGGGAGAAGCATGTAATTCAGTACAACAGATTTGCCCACTATCTCTCAAGAATTTGTTGAATTAATGTATTGTATTTTCTATAATTATGCCATTCAGTCTTTTGATATTTAAAATATGTGTAGAGTCAGATTTATGCAGCTTTGGAATTCTGCAGTAGTGAAATAGCACTGAAAACCATACCTATACAGCTAACATTCAAATTGTGTATTCACATGTGTTGTAGGTGTCCACCTAGGATTATTAAAGGTTAACTGGTTAACCAGTAAGCATATGTCTTACTGGCATGCTGACTGGTTAGCCAGTAAATCGTAGAGCCAGAGCAGCCCCCACAGCACAGCAAGGTCAGCATGGAGGAACCGGGGCCTTTTAACCAGTAAATTATTCTGGGCAGATTTTACATCCCTAGTTCCATCAGTGGTAGAAGTCCTAAATGTAATGGAAACTACAGAGTTGAACATGTAAAAAACAGATTTTTATCATCTTTATTCTGTTTTCCCAATAGCCCAGGAAATTAGTCCTACCTGGGGACTAGTCACCTGGAAACTTTGGCCCTTCGAAGATATACATGCCCTAAGTGGTCCTAAGCTTTTCATATGCAGTACTGTTGCTTCCATGTTGGTCCCAGGAGATGAGAGACACAAGGTGGGTGAGGTGTTTTTTTATTGGGCGGACTTCTTTTAGTGAGAGACACAAGCTTTTGAGCTTACACAGAGCTCAGTTGGTGAGAAACTTCCTCAGAGTGTCACAGCTAAATGCATCTTGTTTAAAAGTTTAAACTTCCTCAGAGTGCCACAGCTAAATCATGTATTTAGCTGTGGCACTCTGAGGAAGTTTAAACTTTTTCTGTGAAAACCTATTTCTTTGAAGGGGAAGAAATTGCTTGCTCAAACTTCCCCAGAAATTACTTTTATGCTGAGACTAAGCATGAGAAAACTTCAACCCACTTCTCCTTTTGACTGATCAGGAAGTGAGGTGTATGGCACTCTTAACTGTATCTATTTGTGCTCAGTGCACCAACAGAAATGTGGGGCTCCAGTCCATCATGCTCGCTGGAGCCCTGCTCCCTTCCATTTCATTTTATTTACACATATGTTACAGCTGTTTGTGGGCTCTGAGCTCAGGGATCCTAGTATAATTGTCTTGCCTTTTTCCGCTTCTAGTCATCCCTGGCGATCAGTGCCAGAGCAATAACATAGTCGTTACTTGAGTCAAAAGAGTTGCATCGTTGGGGTACAGCATTTTTTCACAGGGAATTTAAATAAATCATGCCTATATTGTAGGATGTGGCTATGGACGTGATAGGTCATGCTCTGACTGGAGCCAAAAATCAGAAATTGAGCCAATTTGGATTGGGCTGGCTCTGCTAAATTTTAATAAGGGTGGGAAAGCTAATAGAATCCATAATTGTCTATCATGCACTCCTCCTTATCCTTAGGAAAGAGAGAGAGAGCTTTTCAATTTCTACCTGAAACCTCTGGGACTCTGGTTTAAATCCTTATCATAGCAGTAGTGACCAACAGTCATAATCATTACTAGGTGATGTAAAATGAGTTGAAAGTCACACTCTAGTTTCAAATAAACACGTGTTCACATAATTTAAAAAAAAATTAAAACCCTACTCACTAGCTGGCATCCATGCTGGCAACCGCAGTAGGGCACAAAATGTGAAAGGCAAAATTTTAAGATTCTGTCTGTCTAAAGCCAGACACAAATGGCTTGGTTTTTTTTTTTTTTTTTTTTTTGAAAATGCCAAACAATCCCAACTCCCTGTGACTTCATTAAGAGCTAGGAGTGCTCAGCACTTCTGAAAATCATGTCACTTACCCAGGTGCCTAAATGTAGACCTTAAGTTTTAAAGTTTGGCCATGGTGGCAGGGAAGATGAAATACCCTCTCTGCTCTAGAAGTGGTCCCTCCAAATTAGAACGGAGGCAAAGCTTGCAGGTTGACTTTGAGCAGCTTGTACTGCCACTTCTTGTGATGTGTATACTGTCAGCAGAGAAATTCAGTTTTCATCGTTGACAACATTCGCTTAAAGCATTTAACATACTTGAAAAATCTTATTGACTATCTTTTCTTCAAAACATCTGTGACTGCTGGTTTTCGGTGTAAAGATTTTTTTTGTTCCTATTGTAAGGTCTGTGCAATAAGGTTTACAGTTGCTTAACAGAAACAGAAATCTCCTGTTTTTTGTTTTGCTGTGGACTGGGAGAGGGAGGACTCGGCCTTTGTAAAGCGAATGTACACAATTTGCTAAAAAGTAAGCTTTCTTTTTTTATTGACATTCAGTTGATTCTTCCCATGAGTCTTCTGAGACATGAGAAGTCATTCTTCCACACTAAACTGTGCTGATTAGACCTCAATTGGAGTACTGTGTCCAGTTCTAGGCACCATATTTCAAGAAAGATGTGGACAAATTGGAGAAGATCCAGAGAAGAGCAACAAAAATGATTCAAGGTCTAGAAAACATGACATATGAGGGAAGACTGAAAGAATTGGGCTTGTTTAGTTTAGAAAAGAGAAGACTGAGAGGGGACATGATAGCAGTTTTCAGGTATCTAAAAGGATGTTACAAAGAGGACGGAGGAAAAATTGTTCTCCTTGACCTCTGAGGATAGGATGAGAAGAATGGGCTTAAATTGCAGCAAGGGAGGTTTAGGTTGGACCTTAGGGGAAACTACCTAGCTGTCAGGGTGGTTTAAAAACTGGAATAAATTGGCATGGGGAAATATTTAAGAGCAGGTTAGACAGACACCTGTCAGGGATGATCTAGACAGTGCTTGGTCCTACCATGAGGGTAGGAGACTGGATTCAATGACCTCTTGAGGTGCCTTCCAGTTCTAAGTTTCTATATAGTTTTAAACATTAATGTTGTTCTATTCAAATAAAACTGTATTCCCTAAAGGTGTTTAATTTTTATGCATCATATGATAGAACAGCCTTCAATTGCTGAAAGCCAGCAGTTTTATTACATGATTTTAGGGCATCTTGCACAAAGAAGAGTTGGAAGCTTTGTAATCCCTTAATTTGACATAATCATAAAGCAGCCTAGTGTTTTATGGCATGTCTAAGTAAAAGTAATCATTTTAACCAGATTGGGTCCCCCTGAAAAACAATGAGATAGGAATGTTTCCAGTCACCATTTGAATTGATTCTAATATAAATTGTTTCACTATATATTAATAGAGGTTTGACCTCCTTGGTCTGGCAGCCGTGGGACCTGATAAGTCCCGAACAAGGAAGATTGCCAGACAGGGGAGGTCAACGCTGGCCCCCATGCCTCTAGCACCAGCTAGGGTCCCAACCCCGGCAGGACTGCTGGTCCCCCTGCTGCCTGCCTATTGCCACTGTGGTAACGCTGCCAGCCCAGTTGTCGCTGCCCCGGCAGGGCATCTCAGGGCTGGCCCACAGCATTTTGGCACCTGAGGCATGGACCTCAAATGATGCCCCCATGCCACCTTTTCTCCTGCCTGCCTGTTACGTCTCTTGTGCCCTTCTTCCTCCAGCACATCACTCCACCATTTCTGTGCATCTAGAGCAGAGAGAATACAAATGCACCATCAGCAGACACAATTTTCTACGCTCTGAGTCCTCGTGGTGCCAACCTCAGTTCGCCTCATGGTAAGGCCAGCCCTGGGGCACCCAGCAGGGCTGTCGGTCCCATTGCTCCTGGTGCAACAGAGTGCCAGCTGTTAGCCCAATAGGACTCCTGGCCATTGGGGGGCTCTGGTCCAGGAACATCCGTGTCTAGGGTAAGAGAGAATTGTAGATTTTGAGGTTACATAATTTAGGGTTATACAGAGACAACTAAACAAACATCATTATAGAATAATGTCCAAGTTCTTCCAATTAAAGTATGCTATTTGTAAAGCGCCATTTACACTGAGATATAAGTGCTAATGCAGTGAATGCTAATAGATATTGCAGAGCCATAATTCACACATGTAAGCATGTATCCATCCTCATGCTAATTTTTAATAATTATATGTTTGCTGTTCAGCGATGGGTTTATGTTATATAGTATTTAGAGATGCTCAACTGCCAACTTTTGTATTTCAAACTGCACAATTATTTTATACGAGGGGATTTAGTGGTGGTGAAAAGTACCCGACTAGTTCTCAGATGATCAAAAGTTATTTGTTCACAGAAAGAATGTAATCTGAGTAGTGGCTGTGCCACCTTCCTTTATACTGTGTCAGTTCTCTTCTGGAGTGATAATCTCTAGAATTATGATGTGCTCAACTGCATTCATTCAATTCTCAGCCCTTCTTTACAAATACAAGTGCAAATAATTGTCAGAGTTGTGGAGACTGCTCTGCTAGGAACTGGATGGAGACCTCCCTAGCCATTTCATCTAGGCCACCAAACAGCCAACAGTAGCCAAATTCATTTCCCTGGGGGTACTTGACTCCAGCTCTGCCTCAGGCCCCATCTCCTTTCCACCCCTTGCCCCCCAAGATCCGACCCCCACTCTACTTCTTCCCTCTTCTCTGTTCTGCCCCTCCCCTGAATGCACCCATCCCTCACACCATCTCTTCCTGCCCGCCGTCCCTCATGCCCCCTTCACCCCTCCTACCCACCACTGAACAGCTGGTCAATGAAAGGCAGGAGGCACTGGGGGAAGGGGAAGTAGCTGATTGACAGGGCCTGCTGGTGGGTGCTGAGCACCCACTGTCTCCCCCCCCCCCCCCCGCCGGATGCTCCCACCTTGAAGTCAGTGTGCCATTGAAACAGCCATCAGATCATATCTGCTTATAGCTGCTGAAAACCTGAGAGATTTGAAGCCATTAGGCTTGAAATCAGAGTCGTCTTCTACGTTTTGCATTCCTTACCAAGATTGGTTACTCAGCTTACTATCAGTAAGACACACTGACAGCAAACTTTGTAATGTTGGGCTTATCCTGCTGTAACAGAATGAGTTATCAATACAGTCGCGTGTCCTTCTTCCTTTTTAGTCCCTTGGACTCTTGGGATGAAGAATTTTAGACACCTTCCCTGGGAGGAAATTTGCATTGCAAAAATGAAGGTCCTTGCCACCACTCACTACTTTATTTAGAAAAGACTGAATGAGATATCCTGATAAGAGACCTGTTTCCTTTTCCCTCTAACATTCTTTGGAAAAAAAATGGAATTTTATAGTCTCTCTCTTTGGGCACCCTTTCTAACATATACCTGCAAGTGGTTGAATAGAATTAAGTTTCCTCCTTTTTTCCTCTTCTTGTCTCTAACACGTTTCAACATTCCGTCTTTTCAGCCTCCTCCTAAAAGGGAAAGCAAACCCCTTCTTAACTTACGAATAACATTAGGGCTGCCACTAATGTTGGGGCCAGAGTTTGATTTTTTTTTTTTTGAAAGGCAATTTTGTGTGGATGTTTTCCCATCAGCATGGGAATCCATGAGAATGACAAGGTTACTCTGACCTGATGAGGATATGGCAGTGGTCTCATTTCTCCAACTCATTCCAGACAGTTTTGAGCTTTTAAGGAGAAATCTACTGCTCTCTGCCATTGCTTTCCAAAAGGTAGACAGCTCAGCTGTATTTAAGGATTCAAGGTTCAGTGAGAAGCAGCCCACAGAAACTGAAGCAATGAACAGATTTTTTTTTTTTTAAAGGCATTTAGGCACCTAAAGATGCAAATAGGTGTCTACTGGGATTTTAAAAAGGTCTCGGAGCCAAACTGTAATTTCTGGGACTAATTGTTTCAAACCAGTGGTCCCCAACGCAGTGCCCATGGGTGCCATGGTGCCCGCCGGGGCATTTATGTGCGCACGCCGAAACATCTGGCGTGGGCGGCTCCTGCCCCTGGCACATGACGCGTGCGCGGTGCGAGCCCTGGACTTAGGGCGTGTGGGCGGCCCCCAACCCCGGGCGCGCGGCACATGAGTGGCCCCGCCCCTGAGCGCCTGGCAGCCACGAAAGGTTGGGGACCACTGTTTTAAACTAATCACATTAGTTTCTGGAGGAAAGAGACAAGGCAGAGAAGGGATGCTCTAGTCCTGCTTTAAAACATCCACCGACACACCATACTTGCCTAAACACATCTTTTTGTAGCTCCACTTACTACTTCTCATTTCTTGAGTTCATCTAGCTAAGCAACACTCTTTTTTTTTTTGCCATCCATTTTATTGCATTTTTGCTAAATGTGACTCTAATGACCTGGCTTTCACTGACCACATGTTGTTTTCAGTGCAAAATATATACACAGAATTGTAACCTTTTGTATTCATTTTATTCTCCTGTATTTTCTATTCCTCTTTGTGAGAGGTCAAGTAAGTAGAGTCCAAATGAGGGACAAACTACTAAGGGTTTGGAGCCAGGAGTGCTGGAGCAATTTTTATAATGATGTGCTGAGAACCATCAAACCAAACTGTAAACATCATATATAATATAAATCACTTCAAGCTGGGGGAGGGGGGGTAGGAGCACCCTTTGCTCCAGCACATATATTTGGAGCTTACATAATGGAGCTGGGGTTCTTTCAGCCAGTGCTGCATCAAAAAATTCAGAGTCCCCTTTGGCTTCTTAGAAACCCATAGTTTTATATTCCCTCTGGATAGAGGTTCTGTAGTAGCGGCAGAACCAAGCACAGATCCCTTTTACTCATGGCTGAGTTCTGTGGCAGTTCCAAGCACTGGGGGTAACAGCAATGGTAGTTGCTCTGCTCAGTAAGCATATAAATTCACCTGGATGCTGTGTTTAAGTCCCTTTGACTGCACCTTCCCAGAGTTGATCTGATCTCTTTGTCCATGTTGCTCTGCTTAGGGGGTGTGCCAACTCTGTGTCTTTTTGGAGGAGACCAGAGGGTCTAGCTCAGCAGGATAGGATGGTGGGGAACCCCAGGCTGCTAGTGGGCAAGCTTAGTGTATTTCAGCACATCAAATGACACCGGCACACCGTCTTTGAAGATTTGAGCCTGATTTTCCTTGCTCTTATACTGGGATAAATTAAGATTAATGCTCCATTAAGTCAATGGAAAGACCCCATTGACTTCAGTAGGTTTTGGAAAAAAATCCCAGGAACCTTGGTAACTACGCTAAAACTACAAGTATAAAAACAAACTCATTCTTTCCTTTAACCTAGCACAGCTCTTTCATAAGTCGACAACTACAATCTGGTCATGTACCAGGCATACATTTGTGTTTACCTTTTTTAGAACAGTTGACTTAAACACACAGGCTGTGTCTAGCTGGCAAGTTTTTTCTCAAAAACTTTTCTGGAAAAACTTTTTCGGAAAAACTTGCCAGCTGTCTACACTGGCCACTTGAATTTCCACAAGAACGCTGACGATCTCATGTAGGAAATCAGTGCTTCTTGCGGAAATACTATGCTGCTCCCGTTCGGGCAAAAGTCCTTTTGCAGAAAAGCGTCTGTGCCAATCTAGACACTCTTTTCCGCAAATGCTTTTAACAGAAAACTTTTCCGTTAAAAGCATTTGCGGAAAATCATACCAGTCTAGACGTAGCCAACCTGCCTAAGTTTTCACTGGGTCTCAACAAACCTTCTTCTGATTTTGCTTCTGAATATAACTGAGGATTTAATTATTTCTATCCTCTGAGATCAGAGGCCAAATCCGGCCTAAAATATGTTGTATTCTCTCTTCCTTATATTTACTTCCCTTACTATATTGTTTCTTCCATATGTGTATGTACACACATGTGAACGTGTATAATTTGGCTTAACAATTCCCTAGAAAAATTACATATTTTTGTTACAAGTTCTAGCTGCATCTGTTGCATTCCCTTCCTCAAGCTGTTTCTATGCTGAAATCTTCTTATATGATGAACACCACTCATCTGGAAACGATATCCCAGAGAAAATGCAGTTACGTTATATATATTTTTTACCCTCACCCACCAATCACACCCACTTGTATCTTAAATGCTCTTTTGGTCTCAGACAGACCCACCCACATGGTTGCATCCGACCTAGATGCTCTTTTGGTGTCTGGCAAAGAGCTACTCACTTTATGCATATTGTCTCTAGATACAGTTATAACATTTACCGTGTTTAGGTGAATGTTTCTTAAACAGAACTACTTTATTGTAACTCTAGCTATAAAGGTCCCAGCCCTGAGAGTTTGCTTCCTTCAATCTGAGTGATGAGGTTGCTACCAGTTTCACATTGATTATAATATCATTAACGTCAATGGAGTTACTCCTGATTTTTCTCTAAGTGAGGTCAGAATCAGACCGACACTCTTGTTCTGAAAGCTGTTTGATTATTGGACTTGCTTATGGTTCAGGCACTGCAGTGATTTTCCTTTCAAATGATTAGTATAGAGACCCAAAAAGGTATCTCTAAAAGCAATTACATAGCTTTAATGAATCAGCAGAGCTCATCAAGAAATGAGTACAAATAATAGCACAAAATAATTACCAAAAAAACCCAGTAGCTGTTGAGATCCAATTTCCTTCTAAAGAGTATGTTAGTTTTATCTGAGGCTTTATCATCTGCCAAAAGATTTTATTTTGGGGTTTCCTCTTTTGTGGGCGGGTGGCTTCCTCTTTCCCTTTGAGCTGGTTCCATCTCTATCTTTAGGAACTGCAAGAGCATACTGTAGACCTTCCTGTCTCTCTTTATTACACATTCTTATCCTTCCTTGCTACAACATTTTGACCCCAGGATCTACGTACAAAATTAGTTGCATCTTATACCGTCTATTGCTTGGTTGCTCCAAAAAGGCTTTTTTTTAAATACCAATTAAAACATTTAAAATGCCGGACTGAGCATGTTCCGTGGTAAATTCTATTATCTAATTTCAGAAGTTTGACAGGCATGCTTCTGCAACTAGCTATTTGGTCAGAGGATTTAACAAGTTCAGCTACTAAAGAAGGAGGAAATTGATAACTGAAGAGGTTTAGTACTTTAAAAAGAAGGGATTATTGGCCTTAAATTGTCCCTCCCTTCTACATTGGTGTGAGTTTTGTTTAATCCAATCCATCCAGAAATTGATTTTAAAAAATCTCCTGCAGTGGTTCTCCTTTAGAAGGTCTCATGTCATATATTAGCTTTTCTGTAAATGGGTTCATTTTATATATTTAATTTTTGTGTTTCAATATGCTCTGTAGAGAAAAAGAAGTGAAGTTTGAACTCTTACATTTTTAGCATCACTGAATTATATAATCTTCATGAAGGTAAAATAATTAAGGTCCTAACTCTCAGGTTGTTACCTATGAGGGGTTCTTTTCTGCAGAGCTGTTTTTATCACTGCATATTTCAACAAGAAATCTGTAGCGTAATAATGGCAATGTAGTGCTTTCTTATATTTTGATCTCTTGAACTCTGAGATTTTGAGTACTTATTGCTCTTTCTATTTCTCACTCCCATCTACCACCCTGCTGTGTTTTGCGGTCTATCATCTTCTGGGTTGTTTGTGCTCTCTGTAACTGAGAACTTTATTGGCAGGCCCTATGAAAAAGACTTGATACCTAAAAATATATCATCCAGTGCTTTGTTTCATCTGCTAGTTTTTATGGCAACCAGAATATGTCAATAATATACCTGCACAAATTAATGCACATCTCAACTGTTGGTAAAACATTGTATAAGGACAGCAATGTGGTGGTGCTCATTTTGACAGCATAATGGAGGCACATAACACAGTGGTCAGAGCTGGTGTTCTCTTTTAAAATAAGCAGATTGAATGAAGAATTCCAAATGAAAAGGTGACAAGCTCCTCGCTAATTAGAAAGGAAGATTTCTACGTCTCTAACAATTTGATGATATGTCAGTCTCCGAGGATTGTTAAGGGGTCAGATCAATTTTTGCCAGGAGTGTGTCATCCAGACATTGTACTGCATAGTAAACCCAATGTCTCAGTTTCTCTCTCTTACACTAATTGGATAAAAATGTAAACAGTAAATATGATTAAAAATTAAACAGCTTTTGCAGCAGCCATCAATAGTAAGTGCTTAGCTTCTATATAACAGTTTGCTAGCATGATGGCTTCAGTTTGCCTGCTGAAACTGATTTGCCATGAACAAGCCAAGCTTTCCAAAGATATAATATCTGGGTTTCAATCCTTGGTTTAATTGTCATTTGGGTGTCTTTAAAGTTTTTTACATCAGTTTTTGAAGCAATATTTGCAACTTTCTTAATGGGAGAGAGTGAACTGGATTAATTCCTTCACTAAGGTAATCGGCAGTACAGGAAGTCAGTGGTACACTCCCAAGAGGCAGCAATGTCCTAGTCAGAATCCATTGTAACATCTGACTCCAAGTTCTACAATTCAGTTGGTGTCAGTAGGGTAGATAAAATGACTAATATTTTAAGATGCATATTGGCATAAAGTTAAAGGAAAAAGCAGCTCAGCTAACTGCATACAAGCCCAATGGGCCTCAAAAACAAGGTGGTGTTGACCATACGTGAGGGCTTTTTCTGTGGTGTTCTGCTGTTTGTTTGGATTGCAGATCCCTTTTGAGGTGAATTTTGAGAGTTCTTCATTCATTGACCATTGAATGGTGAAAAGGAGTTTTCACCCTAGCCCCACACTACAATGACCTTGGAATGTCCAAAGCCAACTACTGCTCAGCCAAGAAATACATTAATTGGTGGTTGTTATCCTACCTGCTTGTTATCTGGCTTCCCAATGTCTAGCAGCTCTAGCCCTCCCCCACTTTATTTCTCTCTTGCTAATCGGGGGCTAGAGAAGGAGGAGGAATGTTGTTCTACTGAATTGAGCTCGTAACATTAGGGTTCTCTAGTGCCATATGAGAAACCTAGGCTCGAGTTCCCTGTATGTGTCAGAAGGGAATTCATCAGGCTCTTTGAAAGTATCTCCTTGACATGATTGGCTGGCTCCAAAATGAGGCACATTCAATCCTTACAGCCCAGTACAAGTTCCATGTTCCAGAATCCCGAATTAAAAGGATGAATCAGCAGAGACAGGATCGGCAAATGGTTGTCATCAAACCCAAATGATTTAACCCAGTCCTTAGATAGGCTGTCAACTTCCTTGGGCATATCTGGAAGAGTTCACCAAGGATCCTCACTCAAACATATGACTGGAAGGCATAACCCCTCTGTAAATACCTAAACCCCCTCTGCACTAGGAACATATTGGTAGCCTTAGAGCGCGCACCTGTGCCTGCATTTTAAATACAGCATTTTCTATCCTCCTGTTAGCAAGGTTCAGTAGTATTGTGCTTTATACAGTGTCAGCTGCCATCAGGCTGTCTGCACTAAGTTTCAAAACTTTGCTGAGACTGATGGAACTGATGTCAGCAACAGTGGGCAATATCTCCCCTGTAGAAAGGGATCAGCTCCTCATGGCCCTTTCTTTTCTATGTCCTAAAGATAGATAGGCTCTGGGAAGAGTTTTTTATAACCCTATCACATCTTCCTGATGCCTGGAAGATTTGCCAAAAAACAAAACAAACGTCTTGTTGGGCCCAATAGTATCTCTAGTTCCTTTCTAGAACCATTCTGTTTATCATACATGCTCCACATTTAGCTGGTATAGAAATGATGAGATGGTTTTGGTTCTCAAATTGAAGAGGAGAGACACACATAAATCTACAATTACAATAATTGCTGAAAACTACTGTAATAGCTGTTACACAATAGCAGAGCCACCTCCCTCCTCCATTCTCTCACTCAGCTGCTGCCTCTGATACTGTATCAGAGGCAGCAGTGCAGGGAGAGGAAGAAAGCAGGCATCTTAAAAGCGGACTCCCTGTGAGCACTGGCTAACACCTATCTTGTCCCCCTGCCCCACACTGCTACCTCTGTATCATCAGTGGGCGGGGAGGGGAGCAGGCAGCTCCACAGGAGCCAGTATATGCGGAGTGCCTGCTCCCCATGCATGCCTCCCATCTCTGCCCCCGATGTGGGGGGAAGAGGCTGTATATAACTGTGAAGGTTAGCTGACCATGTCATGGGTACGCATTCACATCCCTAGTAGAAATTTATGTACATGCTGCAGCTTATAAAAGGTAAATGGGAATGAACTTTTAAAAGACTATTTTAAAACTGCACAACATGAAATATAATCTTTGTAAAACAAGTGAAATATTTGAAACTAATCTCATGATGCTTCTAAGCATTTTTCCTGCATGTCTTTGATGGGAAAGAGGGTTGGTTAGTGACAAGGCTCCACTCATGTTTTCTTCTGATATTTTCCCATACCATCTATTTAAACAAGATATAATGTAGACTGTTGTGTGATGTTTTTAGCAGCTCCAAAGATGGTAGTGTTACTATCTGTAGGTCATGGTGTTCTGTTGTTGTGCATCCTTATTTTTAAAGAATCAGTGGTTGCTCTGTCTCGGAGTAAGAATTTCATTACTAATGATGAAGATGCTGGGATGTTCTTAACATTATTCCAGGGGTTTTGCTAGAATGTGTAACATTTAATTTTTTTCAATTAATTGATGGAAGCCCAGGAGCCTCACTTCTCTGGAATCAATTACATCAGAATGAATGTAAATTGTTTATAATGTATAACACGTGCATTAAGGAATGTCTCATGTCTTAAAACGAGCCACTCCTAAAATACATCCTGCATCTGCAGAGGACCCTTGAGAGTCTTCTTAATATCACAATGCAGTGTACACATTTCAGCAAGGTAACCAAATTGGGCACTCTTGAGTTATTTTTCATGTTTGATTTGTTTCTTTGTGAATTTAATTTAAAGATGGTTATGTTAAGCTAATTGTACTTCAGCTTTTTATTTTCTGCTGCTGAGTGGAATAGTGTAGAAGTTTGGCTTTTTTCCCCCTTGCTCTGAAGAATGGAACATTTGACCACAATTACCATTTTTTACATTAGATACAGAACCTTGCTGTCTATTACAAAAAGTGATTTATTAGTACACCGTGCATACTTTCTGAGATACAGTGTCTGACTAGCCAATGAGACATGGGTAATCACAAATTGTGATGCCTGCAGAATCAAATTACATTTGACATTTAATATAAACCCAAACACCTAAATGCAAAATATGACCTCAATAAAAAAAAAAGCACATGATTTCTAGGATGAGTTTTCTCCTCACCATAAATCTACACTGTGCAAAAATGACTGATTCTTATACATCAGCATTCTCATTGCTTTTCTGAGATGTCCTATATAGTGCACTGTCCCCAGGTGTCTCCTTTGCTCTTTCCATCTCTTTGCAAATATGTGCCACCTGCCTGAAGAAATACGTACGCTGAGCTGATCCCAGGACCACACTTTGATCCCTGAAGTGGATTCCAACCAGGAAGAGTTCTTTTGTATAAAAATAGATTGCACATCTGCTCAACTTATGCCGCTGAATGTGTGTCACTTCTGAGATCAGATGCTGTTCAGTTGGTACCTTTAGCGTTGTAATTCACTGCTAGGCTTTAAATCATGTATTGATGTCCAGTGCATTCCCTCTGTGGAAAACAATTTTGAGTTGTCATTCCTATATTGAACTCTGACTCACATAGCATATTAGTGATGGTGGTGAAGTAGTTAATTCATTTTCCATCCATAATTTTTACTTTGTAAAACCGATTTGACACAGTCTAGCAGGGTGCTGTTATTGAAAAATTGAAGCACCAGGTGTGATTAAATAAGATCATACATTTCATTCTCTCTTTAATTCCACATCACTCTTCAGCAGCTGTATCCTTCTGCTTCCCTAGAGTTGGAGAATGAATTGCATTCATAGTAGGCATCTCTCTGCAATGGTAGCATGCGCCATCAGGCTGTTACCAATTGAATCTATTTGTGCACACATTATTTATCGTTTGATGGGCCGGGTTTATTAAGCTGGTTGTTTTTCTAAAGAACGAAACACTTTATTGTAATGGGGACAAACCTGCTCTAGCTTCAGCTGCTGTGGAGGGTCATGTATACAGCAGAATAGAGATGAATAGAATTCTGAAGCTGCAAACAAATCTGGATCCCCTTATGCACTGTGAAATGCTGCTCTGCAAGAGGCTCTTCCATACACCATTCACTAGGACTCCACTGCTCTGCACAGGCCATAGGCACTAGAACAGCAAAAGCCATAGCAATCTCAGGGCTGCCCTAACTGTTATGGAGCAGCCTCACTGCCACTATGTAATGTGTGATGGAGGGTTTCTCCCTTTTTCTGACTCCTCTGCATGAGTGGGGGCAGAGGTAGTATTTGGCCATATTTCATTATAAAATGGTGGCAGGTACTAAAAAGAATGATGAGTGATATTTATGAGACGTCTCCGTGGATTCTAAGTAAACCGCTGGTCGTTATCCCCAGATGCCTACATTTCCAAAGCCCTGGCTGGCCTTACTCACAGTAGCCAAAAGTGCCCCCATGAACAAGATGGTTAAAATCACCAGAGGAGAGTGGATTCTCCTCCTGTGGATTTGGAAGCAGTGTATGTGCAAGTGACACTAAGAGGGTCTGAGCCGATCCGATGCAGCTGTGCCAAACTGAACTCGAACAATGAGTGTCTGTGTTTAGTTTTTTTAAAGGAGTAAGGGTTATTTCAAAATAACCCCATCTAGGCTGCGTTTTTTCTTTCGAAATAGAGTATTTCGAAAAAGCTCCTGCATGTGATTATGCAAATGAAGCATGGGAAATTCAAATCTGCGCTTCATTTGCAATTTTGCTCAGCTGCATTTGCATTTGCATTTGCATACCTCTCTCGAAAGAGGAACGCAGTTTAGACATACCCTTAAAGAGATGTGCCAGGGGACCAGTCATTGAGCATATGAAGTGCCCATGGACTGTCTTACCTCTCTTAAATCTGATTTAGGGAATAAGATGAAGATCAGTTTCTCACTCCAGTTTAGAGCTCCTCTGGGATAGCTCCAGTCAAAGCAAGGTGACCTTCATTGTACCTGCCCTATGATAAGATGTTCCACCCGAACATCTGTTGTACTTCTACAACTGAGAGGCAGCCACACGCTTCTCCTTTCTTGCTTTTCTAACAAAAACAGAACAGAGTTGTAAAAATATTCAATGTTTTGAAGGGAGGAAATAGTTGTAGTCCTGGACAGGAAAAAAAAATCAATAATGGAAAAATAAATTAAATATAATTGGAATTATAAAGATCTCTTTAAAAAAAGATGGAAAGAAAAATGTGTCTTTTTAAACTAAGTGCCTTTAGAGGATGTGCTCTTGGTTAAAGCTGAAGATTGTGGTTTCGGACATCTGCGTTCCTTTCCTGGTACTGCCACTGACTTTGTGTGGGACACTGGACAAATATCTTAACCTTTCTGTTCCTCAGTTTCCCCATCTACAAAGCAGGGACAGATGATTCCTAGCTCACAGTGGTCCTAGGGGGTTTAATGTTCCTTAGCATTTATAAGTGCAGTGAGGTAGTTCTTTAAATGGAAGTTGCCCAAGTATTGCAGTCTTGTTACTGTACAACATGGCTTTTCAGAGTTTACTGTTTTAAGATTTATATCCCTGGGATAAAATATTAGAAACTTTGTGAACCTATTCAATATACGTACAAACCATATATCCGTGTGTTGCCAGTATCATGCATCCTATGGAATCTCATAAGAGCAGGAGCTGCTGCAGAGGGGAACTAAATGTGTTGAGATCTCCTTACCTGGCTGTCAGTGGCATTAATGCACATTGTTGCACATAGCTTTCTTATTTTTAAAGTGGCATTAATGCTGGTGAAAGTTGCAAGACCAGTAGTTTTCCACTTGCAGCCCAGTCAGCATACAGCTGCACCCATAGTACATCCTCTGGGCCATACAGGTAATATAAATGTTGCGTGGAAACAGCTCACATAATAGCGAGAGCTACTTATGCATCCCACAAAGATAAATAGGTTGCAAATTACTGTGCTAGACTGAGTCCTGGAGACTGGACTGTTATTTGTCCGGAGAACAGGCACAATATGGGTAGCAGCAGTGCATATTTCGCCACTCTTCTCAGTCTTCATGCTGAGTTATGATGGTGGTTTTGTGGCAGTGGCAATTCATAGTTATTCGTAATGACAGTAATCCTCATTGGATCAGAAAGGGAGAGAGAGACCGGGGAGAGTGACACTCTAGGTGGTAGTGAGGGCACTCACTTAGAGTGTGCCAGGTTCCTGCTACAGTGACTATTCCCCATGCAGTCAGAAATGTGGCTTCTGGTTTATGGACACTTCCCAGTGCTAACTACACACCCTTATTTGAGTGGTTTGCTATTCCAGAGTGCCAGATTCCTAGCACCACTGGGGCAGTGAAACTACTGCATAAGCAGAAAGAGCTGTACGAGTGAAACGCTTAAATAACTGAATATTGAAGAGAGGAAAAATCAGAGCTTAACATTGGTTGAGTTTCAGCAGAAGTAATGAAGTGTGAAATGTGCTATTTCCAACCAGTACGCCATGCTGCTTTAATTTACAGAATATATAATTATATAGCATTAAAATTCTAGAACATCAGTCTTTGACAAAAAATGAAATGAAAACAGACAAATGCATGAATCTATTTATGAGACAATTATTGTAATAGGAATGGGTAAGAGTGTAAACTCTAGCCATTCTCATTATTTTAAGACTGTACCCTTAGGATCCTTTGATTCTGTGCCCTTGTAAATATTCACTTACTGTTGCAAACCCATTTAGTGAAGGCCAACAACTTATGCACTACGTATTAGCTCATCTAAGCCCTAGAGCTGCTTACACACACAGTTGCAATATCTTATGAAAGGAAATACACAGGATTGGTTATTCTCAACCAAATCGTTGATCCATTTAGCCCAGTGTTGGGCATCTGGGGTGACCAGCATTTGAATTCACATTAAGGATTTGGTTCAAGAGATTAATACAACAGAGCACTCCTGGCACTTGCTTTAACCATGAAATTCTGAGACTAGGAGATGCCATAGCACCACTGAAAATAGATAGAAAATGCAAGATTTGCCTACGTTGCAGTAAAACACCCATAGCTGGCCCATCGCAGCTGACTCGACTCATGGGGCTCAGGTTGTGGGACTATAAAAACTGCAGTGTTGAAGTCTAGGTTTGGGCTGGGACGTAGGATTAAACAAAGACTGTGAATGGCTAGCTAACTACAAAAGCAGCTTCTCCTCTCTTGGTATTCAGCCCTCCAGATCAGCTACTAGAAGTGGGCCTCATCCTCCTTGATTGGATCCACCTTGTCATCTCTAGTCTGATTCTGGCCTACATATTTATACCTGCCTCTGGAAATTTCCACTACATGCATCTGACGAAATGGGTCTTTGCCCACGAAAGCTTATGCTCCAACACTTTGGTTAGTCTATAAGGTGCCACAGGACTCCTTGCCACTAATCCTCAGGAGTCTACATATTTGCTATTTAAAATTTTAAAAGAGGAATCTTTTGAGGGACTGGATTCCTTAAGAGGCTGTTAATGGTTTACATAATCTAGATCAGTGATTTTCCACCTTTTTCATTTGTGGACCTCCTCCCCCCTCCAAAAAAAATTGCATGGAGTAAGACCTCTTTGGAAATCTTAAACATAGTCTGTGGACCCCCACGGGTACGCAGTCCACAGGTTGAAAACCACTGATTGAATAACTAGCTGAAATGTAGCCCAAGCCAGGAGGGCCAAAAATTTAATATCTGATCACTGTTTGGTGACGCATTTGAAACTAAGTAGTGTTCTCACTAGTTCTTCCCTCCTAGTTGTTGGAAATAAACTGAGTCCCTAGACAACCAATGGGATAAAACACACAAACACACACACGAACAAGAAAGGAGCTCACAAAGTTCAAGAAGGAAGCAGGCTTGTTTAGTCTCTGGGATGTTTATGAGGCTGTGCTCACAGGAAAGTTGATTTTGGTAGAGTCACAGAAGAACAAAAGGAAATAAGCTTGAAGCTTAATGACTTTATAGGAAAATAAACATTTCAGAGGGAAAACATAAAAGATGATAGGTGCTAGAAGAAAACAAGAAAACTGTGAGTTGGGAAGTAAATATGGGGAGACCTTGTGAAATATATTATATAGTTAGTTAAAAATGTAACACATCTGATTGAGTAGTTAATGTGGCAGTATCAATAAACAATCACTGGCATTAAAACAAACCAGGATCTCAGTGTTTCTGACTCCCAACTAATAAAGAATAATGAAGAAACTAATAATAATTTGTACATTTTTGGCACAAATTGTATTAATCCATCAACCCTTTCTGAAAGCAGGAGGAAATTGTGGAACATTTGGGATATGGAGGAAGAGATAAATATGGCTGCCAGAGGAAGAGGCTGCATTATTAGTAAGGACTGGAGGAATGAAAGACTCTTGTGATTAGAATGATGCTAAAGAAAATGACTGGACCTGAATGTTTGCTCTGGCCCTAGTATTTAAATCTGGGTATAAGGAAGAGGCTTCTTTTAAAAATGTGTTGAATGTATCTTTTATTTTAACGTGGAGTGCACACAAAATCAGGGATCAGTTTTGGAACCAGTTCTCTTCAATATCTTCATCAACTATTTAGATGCTGTCATAGGCTAAGTCTACACTATAAAGTTAATTCGGACTAACAGACGTTAGTTCGAATTAACTTTGATAGGCGCTACACATACAAACCGCTAGTTCGAACTTAATTCGAACTAGCGGAGCGCTTAATTCGAACTAGGTAAACCTCATTCTACGAGGCCTAACGCCTAGTTCGAATTAACTAGTTCGAATTAAGGGCTGTGTAGCCACTTAATTCGAACTAGTGGGAGGCTAGCCCTCTCCAGCTTTCCCTGGTGGCCACTTTTCCCTGGAGGGAAACTCTTCTGCCCTCCTCCTGACCCCGGAGCACTTAAAGGGGCACGGGATGGCTACGGTGCCCATGCCAGGTGCAAGCCTGCCAGCACCCAGTCAGCAGACCCTGCACCTGGCACGGCTCAAGCCAGCCACCCGCTGCCACCCAGCCCTCCACCTCTTCCCAGGACCAGGCTGGCGGCTCCCGGGAGCCTACCCAGGTCCGCAAGAGGTGGGTGCCCGCCTGGTCTAGTGCGGACATTGTGGACCTCATCCACGACCTCCGCACTAGGCACAGGAAAGTGGCTGTCTAGGGCAGGATAGCTGCCAGCCTGGCCACCCAGGCCAGGTCTGCATGAAAATCAGGGTGGTCCAGTGAGACCCCCAACCCTGAGCCCTGAGCTTAGAATGGCCGTACTGGGTCAGACCAAAGGTCCATCTAGCCCAGTAGCCTGTCTGCCGACAGAGGCCAACAATACGGACCCTGGAGGGGATGGACCGAAACAATGACCAAGCCATTTGTCTCGTGCCATCCATCTCCAGCCTTCCACAAACAGAGGCCAGGGACACCATTTCTACCCCCTGGCTAATAGCACTCCATGGACCCAGCCTCCATGAATTTATCTAAATTCTCTTTAAACTCTGTTATAGTTCTAGCCTTCACAGCCTCCCACAGCAAGGAGTTCAACAGATTGACTATTTGCTTTGTGAAGAACTTTCTTTTATTAGTTGAAGCCTGCTACTTATTCATTTCATTTGGTGTCCTCTAGTCCTCCTATTATGGGAACTAATGAAGAACTTTTCTTTATTCACCCTCTCCACACCACTTGTGCTTTTATAGACCCCTATCATATCCCCCCTCAGTCTTCTCTTTTCTACGCTGAAAAGTCCCAGTCTCTTTAGCCTCTCTTCATATGGGACCTGTTCCAAACCCCTGATCATTTTTGTTGCCCTCCCCTCTTCCACCCTCTCTCTTCCCCTCTCCCACCTCCTTTTCCCAGTCTCCCCAAGTTTTGTTCAATAAAAAGAGTTTCTATTTTTGAACACAAGTGTCCCTTATTTTGTACATCAGGAAGGGGGGGCTAGGGAGGGATAAGTGGAAGGAGGTGAGGGAGGAATGGGGTACGAGCCCCCAATGGGGAGGACTGGGGTGGCTCTGCGGGCTCTTTGGGGTGGAAGCTCTCCTGCAGCCCCCCAATTGACCCCCCCCTTGGATGGTAGCCTGCCGCAAGTGCAGCTGGACTGATGGCCAAGTGCTCTGATGTGCCGAGTGTGGGCACTCAGGGCACTCCAAGCCAGGACTGCTTTGCAAGCGGGGAACCCCTGAGAACTGTCTGTCCGGGGTGGGGTCGTGTCCCTTTAAGCATAGCCCTCGGCTAGCCTGAGACAGCAGCTCCACGCTCTAAGTCCCTAATCTGATGCCCTGCCGGCATTGTTTCTGGCCATCCTTAACCTCGGTTCAGAGTCCACTCAATGTGGACATGCTAGTTCGAATTAGCAAAATGCTAATTCGAACTAGTTTTTAGGTCTGGATGCACTAGTTTGAATTATCTTAGTTCAAATTAACTAATTCGAATTAAGTTAGTTCGAATTAGTGCTGTAGTGTAGACATACCCCTAGAGAGTACGCTTATAAAGTTTACAAATGTAACCAAGCAAGGAGGGGTTGCAAGTGCTTTGGAGGATAGGGTCATAATTCAAAATGATCTGGACAAACTGGAGAAGTGGTCTGAGGTAAATAGGATGAATGTAATAAGGACAAATGCTAAGTACTCCACTTAGGGAGGAACAGTCAATTTCATACATATAGAAAGGGAAATGACTCTCTAAGTAGTACTAAAGAAAGGGATATAGGAGTCATAATAGACCAGAAGCTAAATAGGAGTCTACAGTGTGACTTCCAACAAAACATCATTATTCTAGGATGCGTTAGGTGTATTGTGAGCAAGTTACGAGAAGTAATTTTTCCCCTTTGCTCTTCTAATTAGGCCTCAACTACCATATTGTGTCCAATTCTGCACACTACATTTCAGAAAAGATGTGGACAAACTGGAGAAGGTCCAGAGAAGATTAACAAAAATGGTTCAAGGTCTAGAAAACATGACCTATGAGGGAAGACTGAAAGAATTGGGTTTGTTTAGTTTGGAAAAGAGAAGATTTGGAGAAGGGGTCTCATGTTAGCAGCTTTCAAGTACCTAAAAGGAGGAGGGGGAGAAAATAATTCTCCTTAATGTCTGACAAAGTAATGGGCTTAAATTGCAGCAGTAGAGATTTAGGATTGGACATTAGAAAAAACTTCCTAATTGTCAGGGGGGTTAAGTGCTGGAATAAATTGCCTAGGGAAGTTGAGGAATATCCATCGTTGGAGATATTTAAGAGCAGGTTAGGCATCTATGGGATTATCTGGATGGTGCTTGGTCCTGCTGTGAGGGCAGGGGACTGGACTAGATGACCTCTTAAGGTCCCTTCCGGTTCTAGTATTCTGTGAAAACAAATTATCAGGAATGAGGCTCTGTTCCCCAGCAATGGACCTTTGATGGCAGAGCCAGTTTGTAATATTGTAGTATTGCTCTTGCCCTGGACAAAGATAGTGTCCTAGGAAAAAATGCTAGCTGTTGGAGAATAATCTCTCCTTTTCCTCTTTGGAGTTGAAGTGGGTTTGGTACATTTGGTATTTGTGGGTGCTAACATCTGTCACTGAAAGACAGATACCAGGAATGGTAGTCATTTGGACATTGCTTTGTACCGCTCACCACAACCCATCATTTGGTCTAAAACTCTACAATTAACCAAGTTTATGTAATTAAGCAATGGGTAATCTAAAATATAAAAACTATTTGGAATTTAAATAATGATGTTCTCACCCAAGAGATTGGTGTTTTGAAGACTTTGCAGTGGTTGACACTAAAAAGTCAACATTTGCTAAGTGATATACAGCTATCTGGGAAATCCATAATTGTTTTTTCCACTTTCCCTTGTCTTAACACAGGTGATACTTTGTTATCTGTGTGATAACATTTGGCAAATGCTGTCCTATTAATGGTTTTATTATAATACCAATTAAGCCTAGTCCATAGTAGTGACCCTATTAATTACTGGAGTACATTGTAATGGAAATGAGAATTCAAATATGCCAAAATTCTGCCAAAATAATGTAACTTATTGCCAACTTTTAGGGTCATTGTGGGAAGATAGTAGCACATGTGTATGGTACTTTGGTAAGATGGTAGTTCTAAAAGCTACTGAAGTAAAAGTTGGTTTATTGATACCTAGGATGTGATCTTCTGGAAGAGGCGATAGGGTGGTTTTGTGCCACTGATGCCCAGGGGTTCTGATGTTGGACACTGTCTTGGCTCTATGATAATTTTGAAGGATAGATTCAGTGTGTTTTCTTCCTAGCCAAAGCTAGTTCTTAGTGCTGGCCCTCTATCACATTGGAAGCTTCAAGCACTTTGGGTTGACACAACAACCATTTCTGCTTCCTAGGATATATAAGCCAAAGGAATTCAACCTGAGCTAGAGCAAGTTCTTTTGCATTCAGTTATAAAATATGACAAAAATTGTCCAGCAAAAATTGTCCAAGTCATTTATGGGTAAAATATCCAACAGCTATATTTTATTCTCTTAAGCTTTTCTGGTTTTACAGAAAAAGTAAACAAACCCTATTCCCAGTGCTCCGCTACAATACCGATGATGGTGGTGCACAAATTAGGAGGTAAACAAAAAGCCATGTTCATTTCAAGCTCCATTAGAAGCACAGACAGAAAACAATCAATGTCTCCCAAACAGAAAAGGTCAACATTGGTAGGCAAAGAAACTTTGGTTTTCAGGTAGCTAAGAAGGGACTGCATATAATAAAGATACTTTCCCACCCCAACCCTCTTCTCACTCCCTCTTTTTAATTGGCAAGCAAGAAAAACCTATTAGACATTGTGATGAAGAATACATGAAAACTAAACAATTGCCAATAATCATTTTCAAAGAGAAATACACAGCAAGTGTCTTTGATTAAAATGTTGCATTCAGATGCTGCCTTTCTATTTTAAATCTTGCCAGTAGGCTTTTCTGGCCTTTCAGTGACATCTGTAGTCTTGGACTGATACGAAGGATCATTCTTTTGAAGAGCATTATGGTCAGATTTCACTCTGACATTCTATTGGTGTAGTCTTGCATAAGAGTCCATGGGGGCCTTTTAATTGAGTTTTAAAACAGTCATATATCCCAGGATTAAGTCTGGAGAATTGATGTGTGTCATTTTGTTAGCCAGTTATGCAAAAGAGGATGTCCAGAAAAACAAATACGGTATTATGCAGCATTTTTGTAGTGGTTAGTCCCAGGATATTAGAGAAGCAAAATGGGTGAGATAATAACTTTTTTGGACCCATGTCTATTGGTAAGAGAGACCAGCTTTCTAGCTTACATAGAAGTTGGTCCAATACAACAGGAGAGTCAACAGGAGAGCATTCGGAGGTTAGTTTATCATGTCTAAGCAGACACGATAAATCAACCACCAGTGGATCAATTGTTGTAGCCCTGATCCACCATCTAGTATGGACATGCCCTTAGAGTGCTAATCAGTTTTTCATCTTCTTTCAACACAACTGCATTTCACTGTCACCTCACATCTCTGAGATGTAGCTTGTGCTTTTTGTTTTTATCTTCAGTGCACATTAGCATTTTTGTTAAATGAGCCTTGTGATTCCCAGAATACCTGTGCCCCTCCACTCATATAATTTGTCAGCCTTCAAATTCTTGTCCGAAACTTCCATATATTGCAGTTGTTCGCTCATTCATTGCCCCTTTCTTTCATGAATCATTTTTAATTGCATTTCATATTCAGAGACAGTGACTTCTAAAAAGATAGGGGTCCACAGTATCCTTTTTATAATGATTCCTTTATCTAATCTTCTCAATTTTCAAGTTACAAGATGACTTTTCCCCTAATAATCCCCTTCAAACTCCACTGCTTTCTCACCCTTAACATAATCACCTGTCATATTGATTCTGTGATCAAGAGTTAGTGTAGCTGACAATATTGTAACTGATGCACAAGGTGGAATATAGACATCAGATCACTCTTCCATATTTGAACTGGCCGTGTATTATTAATTGAGCTAAAATCTTGTTTTTGTCAGTACAATACACAGCTATCATTTCAGGACACGTAGAAAGCTGATCTATTGAATTCTGTTTTGTTTTTTTTACTAAGTTACTATGGTCTCTCTATCTGCATGTAGTTTGTCTCTCTGCATTCATATTTGGCAATACTGAGAGTGAGCCATTTGTAGTTAGTGTTTTCTGTCCCTCTTTTCTATGTATTTATTTGCTTTGTCAAAGTTCTGATTGCACTCTCCCTTTCAATCAGTTCAACAAATAACAGGTCAAATCCTGTTTGTTTTAATCATGGGAAGTTAACTTCAATGTGACTCAGAATTTGGCCGGCTGGTTTTGTGTTTGCCTGTTAATAAATTATGAATGTCGTATTGAAAAAGTCTGCATTCTGAAACCAGCATTCATGACATGTAAGTAATAATGTTTTCAGTGAAGCCTGAGGGCATATAGTGTTCTCGCTGCTTACTATTACAGTAAATTCTTTCACAAAGCTTTTTTCTCTTTTGCAGCACAGTTAATATAGCATTTCCTCTTCTGATACTGGAATGCACTTGGGTTTATAATATTAGGTAAAATCAGTTTATGATGTCGCTCCTATTTTTAGCATTGGAACTGGGAGGGGGGAGGAATGGAAGCATGCTGTTGTACAGCTGATGGCTTTTGGTGGAACCTGGAGATGTTCACGCAAAGGATGGAGGAAGTGGCATTCCTGGTTCAGTCAGCCTAGAGGGTATGGCTTTTCTCTTTAACATTTCATTGTAATCTCTTGGGTGATGCCTCAGACTGTCAGTTCACACCTCAGAGATTAAGCTGAATTTTTCCCAGAATAGCTTCTGATGGGCATAAGTTTTAATTTTGAAAACTTGGTGACATACAATGAAAACACATGCCTTTCTGAAACGAACTGATGAAATCATACTTAGTTGTATTACAGTCTTCTTGTTTCTCATTCATCTCTTGTTCTTTAAATGTTGGCACTGATCTTGGAGCTATGAAATGGCACAGAGCAAATAATACCATTGGTGACAACATGCTTTATTATATAATAATTGTCACTCTGGAGTTCTTAACCTTCACATGTCCCCATCCACAGAAGTCTGAGGCTTGACCTGCAATTCGCCCATCAATATAGCTATGTTTGTAAGGGATGTGAAAAAACCCACAGTATTGCTCAGCATAGTTATGCTAACCTAACTCCCGGTGCAGACACAGCTACGTTGACAGAAGAATGCTTCCACCCCCAGAGCTAACTTAATTTAGGGAAGTGGTTTTTCTACATCAACAGAAAAAAAACCTTCCTTCAGTGTAGGAAGGAGTTATGCATTGCTGTCCTGGTATAGTGTCCCTAATGTAATGTCACGGGATGGGTATGCCTGGTCCTCTCTGAGGCTGGGTTTTAAGCCTGTCAGGCCCCTCAGCGCACGTTCCACCCCGTGAGTGTCACAATCCCGAGTGTCCCCAGACCTCTCACTATCCCTTCTCCCATACAAGAGTGCAGCCTAGCAGCCAAGGTCTGTAGCAACCCTCCTGTTTGCAAGGCAATAAGGTCTGGTATCCCAAGCCAGTACAACCCCCTATTAATGGGGAAGTAGGGCCCAGCAGCCCAAGTCAATAGCAACCCCCGGTTCACGGTACAATAAGGCTTGGCAGCCAAAGTCTGTATCAACAACTCCCTGTTCCAGGGCAGTAAGGCCTAGTGGCCAGAGTGCATAGTCACAGCAGTAGTTTCCCTCTTGTGGGTTAATGGGGTGGGGTAGGAGGACCCGGGCCCTGCCTCTCCTTTGGGTCCTAGCCCAAGGCCCTGTCAATGGTGAATGGATCCCACCATTAGCTCAGCGGGGTATCTGCCCCCAACATGCTGAGCTCTTGGGTTTATTACTTCCCCACCCTAGGCTAATTCCTACCAGCCTCCCTAGTGTCAGCTTCCTCTCTCGTCTCATCTGGGCTGAGGGCTTTTCCGGCCATTCTCCACTATCTGGCTTCCATGGCTCCGTCTATCTGCCGCTTTTCTTCCAGAGCCCTGGCAGCAGCTCCTTCCCCCATGGTGATCAGCCCTGACTGAGTTGCTCCCCTGGCCTTTATACTGATTCTCCAGCTGGAGCATGGCCAACAGGGCTGTGGGGGTGGGCCCCTCAGCCAGATAACTCTGGTTGACTGCTTCAGGTCCAGTGCAGGGTTGGTACACCCTATCATGTGTAGGCATACCCTTAATATCTTTAGCTTCAGGAAGGAAATGGGTTAGAATTCTATTTTTGCACTGGTGGTGGTTTACAATACTGAAATAAATTTCTTCTGATTTCAGAGTATTGGTAGTTTTTTAGAAATAATATTTTAGCAGCTCCAACAGGCATCCATTAAAGTCAATATTTGGACTCTTGTAGACTTCAAGGAGTACTTAATTGGACTCTGTGGTAAAGTGGAGGAAGGGAATACTGTAGTCATAAATCTTTCCAATCATGAGTAAGGTCCCATCACAAGTTAGGAGGAAGAGAGATGTTCTGAGACATCTGCATGTGGATGGAATCTTGCCTGACTTACATTCATAGAAAATAATATATTTAGGTCATAATGGGAATTTGTGTGTTAGTCCTCAAGGGAAACTGTTCTATTGGAAAACAGTGAGTGTGTTAATTCTATGTGCTTTATTTTCTACTTCCTGTTTTCCCTAGGTGATAGATACAGCAACTTCTTGTGAAAGGTTGGCAGAGTAGTGATATATAAATACACAAGACAAAGGTGACCAATAAGAGTTCCTCTAATTGTTTGTGCTAATCTGCCTACTATTTACTGTATCGCAATCTCCCCTTTCCTGTGTTGAAAAAATAAATTATTTGTCAAAGTGTCCTCTTGAACCCTCCCTATGTAACTTAATTTTCTCTGCTGGGTTTGTTTCTAAAGGCTATCGCTTTTGATTGCTGGCCCCATCTGACATATTTGAGGCTAATGAAACAGTATCATTGTTTTTACCTCTAAAGTGGAATTTCTTTGATGTGGAAGAATTTCACACAGTTGAATGCAAATAGAAATCTGAGCAGCTATATCTGCTAAACTGCTTTTAAAAACAGAATTAGCCTAGTAAAGAACTTGCAAGTATATGCTGTGCGTTTAGTGAGCATAGCTGGATCATTACGTTTTGCTAAGATATTCTCTGCATATTTGTAAAAATAGTTACAAAACTGAATGTAGCAAACCCCCTATCCTTGCTCTATATATGCTAGAAAATTATCACAGAAAAAGGGCCTCATCCTGCAAATGTTAATTAATTTGTGCAGTATTTAATGTGGTGACTGACTCCATTGAAAGCATAGGCACTGTTGCAAAGAGCACTAAACCCAGTAGTAAATGCTTGCAGGATTGATTTCCATGTCTGTCTAATGAAAATAGAGCTCCGTTTTTATACTGTAATATTGTGGGGCATCCAAACAAGAGTTGTGCTGCCTATTTTCTAAGAGCCAGAAGGCCATGTTTAATTGTGTAAAATACATAATGCTTAAACGCGTCATCTTTAATATGAGATACACCTTTCTACACAGAGACAATAGCTCTATTCAGAACCAGATGGAACACTGCATGAGGAGTCCTGTAATCTCCATTACCTGTACCTGGCAGCATGGGCTTTGTTATAGAACTCAGTGTTTAGACAGTGGATTACTTTGCCAATTCCTGATTAAAACTATATTGAGCTGCTTACTGATTTCAGAGAAAATCTACTATGTATTTGAGAGGGTTTGTCTGTCTGTTCAAGAATTCCTCCTAAATTATAAGAGCTAGGACCACCAAATTTGGTGTACAGCTTCCTCTTATCATAACACAAAGCAAGGTAAGGATTTGTTTGTGCCAGAAAAATGGGATGTCCCTGGAATGGGATCGCTTCTCAGAAATCCATACAGGGAAGAGATGGATCACCAAACAGGTGAAAGGGGCTGGCTGGGGGTGTGTCCCCCTCCCATCTCGGGCTGCCCCAGCCTTGAGCCTCCCACTACCACATAAATGCCCATTAGGCAAGGTGATGGGGGGGGAGCCTCCCTCCCCCCATTCACACAGGTACATTGCTGACTGTTCCCCTTCATCAGAGAGTGAAGGGAAAGTGCACACTTTGCTGTATTCCTCACTGTGGCTGGAGAATGAAGGGAGCAGATGAACCCAGACCTGCCCCAGCCAGAGAACATGCACCCCTGTGCCTGCTGAAGCTGCAGCAGCCATTGAGAGGCACTTCTCACCTGGTCCCAAGCTGCTGGGGTGAGGGAGGGATGGGGTAGTCCTCTCTCCTCGAGACAGACTGCAAACTGAACTCCTCATCCTTAGCCCCACCCCAGAGCAATGATTCAAATGAAGCATATACATTTCATTTTATTTTCCAGAAAACAAAAATTAAACAAGTTACGGACCCAAGCAAAGCCAGGTAAATCTTTGTAGAAAATATTCATTTTTTTCCAGCATATTGAGGTAGCTACCTACTGTGTGCCCATTCCTGTAGCATCTGGACATGAACTATGTCTGTGGTCACCAACCAGTAGATCGCGAGCTACCGGTAGATCTCAGGGGCTCTAAGAGTAGCTCTTGAGCCCTCTCTGAACTGCGCACCTGCGCAGTACATTTACATTAGATTTCCTCATTTGAGGAGCAGCTACTCACTGAGCAACAACACAGGTGAGTAGCTGCGAGGAATGGTGGGAGGTCGGGAGGGCTGAAACACCCCGGTCAGCTGACTGTGGCTTTCTCAGCTGGAGCTAGGCGCAGCCTCCCTGGGCTGAGCACCTGGCAGCCAGGCTGGAGGGAAGAGAAGCAGCTGCCCGGCCAGCTGGCCATGGCGCTCAGCCAGGGTGCACCACGCTCCACATGGGCTGGCACAGAGGAGAAGCTGCCTGGCCTGCTGGCTGTGGCGTTCAGCCCAGAGGAGGCTGAACCGCGCTCCAGCTGATTGGGCGGCTTCCTCTCTGCGCCTGCCCACGTGGAGCTTGGTGGCACCCTGGCTGAGCACCATGGCCAGCTGGCCAGGCAGCCGCTTTTCTTCACTCCAGCCCGGCTACCCTGCGGTCAGTCCGGAGGGAGAGTGGGTCGGAGGCTTCCTTCTGTGGCTGGTGTAGGGAACTCCCTGCCCCCAACCTTGTTCCCTCTCCTCTGCCACAAACTTGTCCGCCGCCCTCCTGGCCCCCTGTTCCCTCTCCCTTGCCCCCTCGATCCCCCCTGCAGAAACCTGCCCCCCCTGCAGAAACCAGTTCCTTCTGGCACCCTGTCTCCTACTACAGAAACCTGTCCCCCTGCTCCCCTCTGCAGAAACCTGTCCCCCCCAGCACCCTGTCCCCTGCTGCAGGAACCTGTCCTGGCACCCTGCCCCCTCTCCCCTGCCCCCACTGGCACCCCGTTCCCTGCTCCAGAACCCACTAGCACTCCTCCCCAGTACTGTGTCCCCTGCTCCCAAATGACTTTTCTATGGGTCAGTGACACCTGACTCAAGGCAGGTTCCCTGCCATTCTCATAAATAAAAACAATGCAGAAACGTTTTGTGTTTAACATAGTATTCTATTTAAAAATGAAGCCTGGCCAACAAACCCCCAATTGGGGCCAAGCCCCCATCTGGCCACAACCACTCCTGCACTCCCCCTTCCCCAGACCCTAGATCTGAGCCTATCAAACACTGGAACCTCATGCCCTCAGCCACTCACATACCCCAACCCAAATACCTGCACCCTCACATCCACAAGCCTGTGGCTTACTTAGTATCCCAACACTGCCCAGCCTGGAGCCCCCTCCCGAGCCAGTGTCCCCTTCACCACCTCCTCCTGCATCCAGATTTCCTCCCAGAGCTTGCACCTCTCACCCCTTCCCACACCCAAATCCCTCATTCTCACCCCAGAGCCTACACATCCTGTCTCAACACAGCAAGGGTCCAGCTAGACTGCAGGAGTTTTTCAGGATTCTGGAGATATCCCAGAAAAACTCTTCTGCATCCAGGGTTGTGTTCTTCCGCTTTTTTAGTGGAAGAGCAAACAGGCTCTTTTGGTCACCCCTATATTCCTCTTTCCACAAGGAATAAGGTGGCTTCCAAAAGAAGGGTTTTTTTTCTGACATTTGGTCCAGTGTAGACAGGCCAAATGTTGGAAAAACCTCTTCCTACAGAAGAATTAAAAAAAAAAAAATCAGCAGTATAAGGATTGGGGATAGCCAAGTGATGGAGAGGAGGACAATAGAGAGGGTGGGGCTTCAAGGAAGGGGTGGGGCTTCAAGGAAGGGGTGGGGCTTCAAGGAAGGGGCGGGGCAGTAGATCTTGGCTTGGTCTGTCATTTAAAAAGTGATCTTGGGTGTAAAAAGGTTGGAGACCACTGACCTATGTTAACATCAACATGGTAAACTAAATTGCCAATAGCAGATTTAATGGCAATGCCTACTGAAAGTTTCATGCAAGAATTTTAGTTTTTCAAGTATCTTAATTAAACAGATACCATTTTAGGATGATCTCATAATGAAACTGACAGTCTCATTTTAACATAGATTTATATCGAAAAGTTTTTATTGATAACTCTACCACTTTACAGAGCATTCGTACCTTAAAGATACAATTTAATCTCTATGGTACTGTTCAGATTGTACCCGGAAAATGCTTAGCTGGACTGCAATTTTGAAATGTTTATTAACTGTTAGCATGGAAAAAAATATATTTAGAGGGAAGAAGAGGGAGACATTCTGAGAATGGTGACCAGCTTTATTAATCGTTAATATGTATTACTTCAGCACTTAATAGGTCAACTGAGAAACAGGTGTGATACATGCACATAATAAAAGGTAATTGCTATGCCAAAATCTTACCCGTCTAAAGAAGAGAAACATATGAAAGGAAGGAAGTATTACTACAGAACCTCAGTTACAAACTTACCAGTCAACCACACACCTCATTTGGACTGGAAGTACAGAATCAAGAAAAAAAAAAAAAGCAAATACAATACTATATTGTTTCACTTCTTTTTTTTTTAAAAGTGAAAACCAACATTTTTTCTTCATTGTAAAGTTTCAAAGCTGTATTAAGTTAATGTTCAGTTGAAAGAAAATGTTTAAAAGAAAAACAATAGTTCAGAGTTATGAACAATCCTGAGGTTCTGTTGTGTCTCCAGAGTCAGAAGTTGAACCTCTGGTCCGTGCCTCAGCCATAAAACCATCCTTCCACTCTGAGGAAACTTCCATTTTTTAATATTTTTCTGATTATACTTGGTAATCGCTTAGGCTAGGTCTCAACTGCAACATTTTGGCATAGTTTTTTTTTTTTTTTTTTTTGCAAGAGGCTTTTCCACCATTAGGAAACGAGGTATACAGGGTTCCCTGGAAGAGCAAACATGTTCCGTGGACACAGCATTGTCTAGACGTAGCCTCCGTTGCTCTACGTTGCTGAGATGTCTAAGCATCTCTGTGGGCAAAATCCAGACAAGTCTTAAATACCCACATCTTTCTTTTGAAGTCAGGCCTTACACTTGCAGCTCTTTTCAAGAGCTCTAACAAGACCTGTTAGTGTTTCTTTTTCAGTCTATCAGGTGAAGATTCAGAGTCAATGTGCTTTATTACCAAGCTCTAAGACGAATAGCATCACAAATCCAATCTAGATTCCGCCATTGAAATTGCCAGGGCTTTGTAGTTTGCCACATGACATCTACATAAATCTGACTAGATTTGTCTGGTTAATTTTTACTAAATGAAATTGCTGACCTGATTGTTAATCATTTCATAAACAAAGTCTGTTAATCTGAAGGATAAAGGGGAGATAAATCAATACCGCTATATTCATAAAATAAGACAAAATCAAATTTAAAAGTGTGATATAGCCTGGTCCAAAATAACTGTTCTTTGTCACTAGCATTGCCATATTGTATTGTGCTGTAAGAAGGAGAAATCCATCTTATTTTTCTGGTATTGTCTGCCATTAGTTATCTAGTGAGTTCTAAGAAAGGATAGTAGTGTGTATGCATCTGATATTTATAGAAGACTTTTTATAATGGTGCTAAAAACTGATGTGCTCAGCATTCCTTAAAGCAGCAGTGGTGTTTTTTGTTAGTAGTCCTATAAGGAGGGATGGCAGTTTCCAAAGTAATTAGAACCTTGGAGCAAATAAACACCAAATGATCCCTCTTCTTTTGAAGTCCGTTTTTTTAAAGCTCTGCTCTGCTATAATTATGTACCAGTCATCATAACATTAAAAATCATTTTAAGTGAATGAATGCTATTTTTGTTGTTGTTATTCCTTACTAATTATGAACTAATTATAGTTTAGGGTAGCCTTCTAAAAATTTCATCTCATTATAACAGAGCCATTGGCTCTGACTGCTTCATCCTTGAGCCTGCAGAGAAAGAAGCAGCTCAAAGTTTTATAAATCCAGGCTGACTCAGAAATGGCTAATGGGTATTCTAGTGACTTGCACTAAACCCTTAGTTACAGAAAGTTAACAGACACCTTGGTGTGCATCACGTTCATTTAATGAGTGGGCAACAAGTTAGCTAATATGTCGCATTATCTCATATCTGGGAACCCTAAAGTAGGACTGTGATAGAGACATCATCTGAGAATGTAGGAAGTTAATAGCTCTTCAATATATGGCTTTTTAGACACTTTTCATGAAATAATTAATTGAACCATGAGTAGCTAGCTTCCAGAAAAACTATGGCAAGAGTTCAGAGAGGAGCAATGAAAACTGCTGAGTAAGTCAGTTTTTCAACTCCCTTTAGTGATGTTAGCAGAACCAAATATGCACCTGTGCAAGCAAATATAAACGAAGAACAAATTAGGTACAAGAATGAAAAATCCAGCTTGCCTCTCAGATCTCAGCTTACCTTTTCAAGGCTGGACGTTAGAAACACCAGTTGTTTTACTTACTTCTGGCTACATGTGCTCATTTTATATCTGTGATACAATAAACATTTTTCTTAATAGAACACAAGTAAACCTTTAGCTTTCAAACTCCTGCGCTTAGGTCATTTTAAGATCAAATTCCCTCCTACCAAGAAATAACTGCAAGCTGGCAGCCCTATGGTGCTAACCTGATATTGTCACCTAAATGATACAGACAGATTTTTATAGATTGTGTAGTTTTATGTGCTTCTAATATTTGTAAAATACAATTCAAACCCTTTTCAATATATATTTTATAGTGCTGTCTGTGGTAAAAAATTTTGTAATTTTTTTTTTCCAAGAGAGAAGCTTAGATTTAGCAAGGCAATATTACTGGAATAACAAGTACTGCTTCCTAACCGGTTGCCACATAGAAATCCTGGAATTGACTTTGAATATATTAGGCTCATCATATTCTATCCTAGAGTATATTTCTCTGACTCAAGCTTCTCTATCCAGGGAGTTATTCTAGAATAGCTATCTTTATTCCAAACCTGGAATAAAGATAAACTTTATTAAGTTAAACCTTATTGAATTGGGTTTGGCACCTGTGGGTCCATTGTACTGAAAACATATGATTGAAGGATTATATGTAACTCTACCAGGACTTGACTAATATAAATGTTAGGAACGTCCAAGGACTTATGGGGACAATGCAGATAAAGTAAATTTCCTAGGAAATATCTGGTGCATGAGGGGATAACCCACTCAAAATCCACTCTTTCAAAACTACGTCCCAGGGAAGAAGGGCAATGTCTATTAATTACCTGCTCCTGAAAGCTCCGGATCAAACACCCATGAACTATATTAGGGAAGACTACACATGTTATCAAAATGCTAGTTTTAAGCAGAGGTTGTGATGAACTTATGAACCCAAAGAAACCCTGTGAATATAGTGTACACTACCAGAGCCCTTATTACAGTTGGGGTGATGTCTAGAACACTTATTAGCATATATGTGAGTTCTTTTATTGTTTTCAATATATTTTCTCTAGGCAAATACAACTTAGATGGGGCTACTATAAGGTGGGTGCATAACTGACTGGATAACCGTACTCAGAGTAGTTATTAATGGTTCACAATCCTGCTGGAAAAGTATAACAAGTGGCGTTCCGCAGGGGTCTGTTTTGGGACTGGCTCTGTAAATATCTTCATCAACGATTTAGATATTGGCATAGAAAGTACGCTTATTAAGTTTGCAGATGATACCAAGCTGGGAGGGGTTGCGACTACTCTGGAGGATAGGGTCCTAATTCAAAAGCATCTGGACAAATTGGAGAAATGGTCTGAGGTAAACAGGATGAAGTTTAATAAAGATAAATGCAAAGTGCTCAACTTAGGAAGGAACAATCAGTTTCACACATACAGAATGGGAAGCAACTGTCTAGCAAGAAGTACAGCAGAAAGGGATTTAGGGGTTATAGTGGACCACAAGCTGAATGTGAGTCAGCAGTGTGATGCTGTTGCAAAGAAAGCAAACATGATTCTGGGATGCATTAACAGGTGTGTTGTGAGCAAGACACGAGAAGTCATTCTTCCGCTCTACTCTGCGCTGGTTAGGCCTCAGTTGGAGTATTGTGTTCAGTTCTGGGCACCGCATTTCAAGAAAATGTGGAGAAATTGGAGAGGGTCCAGAGAAGAGCAACAAGAATGATTAAAGGTCTAGAGAACATGACCTATGAAGGAAGGCTAAAAGAATTGGATTTGTTTAGTTTAGAAAAGAGAAAACTGAGGGGGGACATGATAGCCATTTTCAGGTATATAAAAGGGTGTCATACGGAGAAGGGAAAAACTTGTTCATCTTGGCCTCTGAGGATAGGATAAGAAGCAATGGGCTTAAACTGCAGCAAGGGAGGTTTAGGTTGGACATTAGGAAAAAGTTCCTAACTGTCAGGGTAGTCAAACACTGGAATAAATTGCCCAGGGAGGTTGTGGAATCCCCATCTGTGGAGATATTTAAGATTAGGTTAGATAAATGTCTATCAGGGATGGTCTAGACAGTATTTGGTCCTGCAATGGGGGCAGTGGACTGGACTCGATAACCTCTCGAGGTCCCTTCCAGTCCTAGTATTCTATGATTCTCTATGATGCTTTTTATTTTAAGAATAAATTAGACTTGTGAAGAAAGTGCCGTGTGATGACTTGTAACTATAGCCAATACTACTGTTAACCATCTCTGCAGAGAAAGCAAACAGGTGCCCTTGAGCAAGCTGTGTGCACTTCATGTTGAAAGCCCTGAGCTATGCAGCCTGGAAATACCTGTCAAAAGGGTGAGGGATGGAGAGCTAGAAGCCTGAGCAGGTGCCCTTACTGGACCACTGGAAGGAAACACAGGTGCAGTCTCCTGACCTGTGACAAGATGTTCAATCCGTGTGCAGGTGTTCTTATTCCAGAAGCCTAAATCCATTTCCAAAGCAGATTAAGAGAATCCCACAATAAGAGCATCCACTCCTGGAGTAAATCAGAAATAGTGTATCTGCTTTAAATTCACATTTTACCTAATTGTAAGTTAACTTTTATGTGAAGACAAGCCTACATAATCAATAAGACCATTTGCATTTTAGGTATATATTTTTGCAACATTAATGGCTTTAGTTATATCTTTTGAGATTTGCACTCATGTATCCAGGATTATCGTGTATATTCTATGTGTCACCTTTGGCATAAACTCTGTATTCTACTTTGCCTTTCTTACCTCTCAGATTCAAAATGGCATCTTCTATTGGAAAGGTTTCGGTATGTCTCATGAAATAAAGTAGAAGGCATTTGGGAAGAGCTTATTGATTAATACAGGGTTACTCAACTGTGGAAGCCCCGGTGGTCACAATGATACTCATAGCACATGACGAGGGCCGCACCTTAAGTGTGGTTGCATATACATGCAAATATATATGCAAACAGCTTCTTTCACACTGATGGGCATGAATACAAAGATTAAGGCAAGACTACACAACACACAGAGGCCCCCTTTAAGTCAGTTCTGCTGATATTAATAAAATGCAATATTTACCCGATTTCCACCCAAATGACAGCACTTTTAATGAGCAATGACAGTTCAGGAATTTAATGACTAAAATGCATATTAACAGAAGACCATTATATTGACTTGCCATTGTGGAGCATATTTCTAGTGGAGGCCATGTTCAAAGGATCCCACCCATAGGCCATGTGTTGAGTAGCCCTGGACTAATATGTTCTTGTGCTTAATGCTGAGTCCTTTACTGATAAATTTGTGCTGAGTAAGAGTGAAAATATTTGAAGAAAACAGTTTCTTCAGAACTAGTTCAGGAATTTCTCTCTAAAACTCCTCTTGCTGCTGCAGGAAACTTGACATCTGCAGTTTATATCTTTTCTGAACTGAGAGTTTCTGAGCATTAGACAAATACATGCTTCAAGGATATATATTTATTCCTGTGTACCCAAAAGGAGGTGGAGATCCCTTTGGAAGAGAAAATTCAGCTTCCCGTAGGAATGGAACTGTGCATGTGAAAGTTTTAAAATAAAGTATTGGTCCTTCATGAAGCATATGGGATTCCACCTATGTGATTAGAATGGGATCCTGACTGTTATCATCTCACTTGGCTACGTGTGAGATCTTCCAGACCTTTTCTTTTATATATATAAAAAGAAATATATATATATATATATATAAAGAAATAAAAGGCTGGAAGAAAGTGGGGAGCAACTATCTGCTAACTGACTGAAAGAAACACACACACGGGTTCTCACACATACTTGTTTTAATGCAGTGTAGAGAATGGGCAAAATAACTCATTCAGATTGATAGTCCATATGAAAGCTGACGATAACATTTTCTCCATCAAAAAGGGGTAAATATGAATTACTTGGGTCTTGTTATTGAGAGCAAGTAAAATTAACAATAAAATTCAAAGGATTTGCATGTGATTAACAACAAGGGGAAGAAGAGACTACAGATGTGTGTTTCATTGTGGCCCTCGGAATGATTTCTTATGAGTGGCAATTATCCATATTGATAAGAAATTCTCATTTGAATGATTGTCCAGTGTTGGAATATACCAGTGTGCCACCCAATTCTAGGCAGGACTGAGAGTAACAGAACACAATTATTTATATTCTTGCAGAAGTTTTAAAGCTAGTATCATAGGTTTTTGATCAGAGGTTCCAACAATATCAGAACATAATGGGTTCATTAAAAGGTCATACAATGATAGAATACTAGAACTGGAAAGGATCTTGAGAGGTCATAAAGTCCAGTCTCCTGCACTCATGGCAGGACCAACAACCATCTAGATCCTATCTGGAAGATGTTTGTCTCACCTGCTCTTAAAAATTTCCATTGATGGAGATTCCACAACCTCCCTAGGCAATTTATTCCAGTGCTTATTGCTTAACAGCTCTGACAGTTAGGAAGTTTTTCCTACTGTCCAACCTAAACCTCCCTTGCCACAATTTAAGCCCATTGTTTCTTGTCCTATCATCAAACATTAAGAATAATAATCTTTCCCCCTTCTCTTTATAACAACCTTTTAGGTACCTGAAAACTGTTATGTCCCCTCCGTCTACTCTTTTCTAAACCAAACAAACCTAAATATTTCAGTCTTCCTTCACAAGCCATGGTTTCTAGACCTTTAATCACTTTGTTGCTCTTCTCTGGACCTTCTCCAATTTGTCCACTTTTTCCTGAAATGCAGTGAAATTGGGACACAATACTCAAGTTGAGGCCAGAAGAATTACCACTTAAATCTTGCTTACAACACTCCTGCTTTATTTCTGCAACAGTGTCACATTTTTACTCTCATATTTAGCTTGTTGTCCACTATGACTCCTAGATCCTTTTCCTTAGTACTCCTTCCAAGACAGTGATTTCCCATTTTGTATGCATGAAACTAATTATTCCTTCCTAAATGGTGTACTTTGCATTTGTCCTTATTGAAATTCATCCATTTACCTCAGACAATTTCTTCAGTGTGTGTCCAGACCATTTTGAATTATAAGCCCCCAAACCTCTTGTAATTCCTCCTAGGTTGGTATCATCCACAAACTTTTTAAACATACTCTCTATGCTGTTATCTAAATAATTGATGAAGATATTGAACAGAACCGGTCCCAAAACTGATCCCTGCAGAACCCAACTTGTTATGCCCTTCCAGCATTATTGTAACCAATTGATAACAATTCTCTGGGAATGGTTATCCAACCAGTTAGGCACCCATCTAATAATAGTCCCATCTATTTTGTATTTCCTTAGTTCATTGATAAGAAGGTCATGTAAGACTGTATCAAATGTTTTCTTTAAAATCTACCGCTTCCCCTTCTTCCATAAGCCTTGTTATCCTATCAAAGAAAATTATTAGGTTGGGTTTGATGTGATTTGCTCTTTACAAATCCATGCTGACCGCTACGTATCATCTTAGCATCTTCCAGATGTTTGCAAATGGATTCTTAATTATTTGGTCCATTATATTGCCTGGCAGAGAAATTAAGCTGACTGGTCTGTAGTTTCCTGTGTTGTCCTTATTTCCCTTTTTATAGATGGAAGCTATGTTTTGCCCTTTTCCAATCTTCTGGAATCTCTCCTGTCTTCTATGACTTTTCAGAGATGATAGCTAATGGCTCACATACCTCTTCAATTAGCTCATTGAGTATTCTAGCTTGCATTTCACCATGCCCTGGTGACTTGAAGACATCTAACTTTTCGAAGTAATTTTTAACTTGTTCTGCTGCTATTTTAAATTCTGAACCCACCTGATTTTCACTGGCATTCACTATGCTGGGCATTCAATCACCATCAGCCTTCTTGGTGAAAATAGAAACAAAGAAGTCATTAAACAATTCTTCCGTTTCTACATTTTCTGACATTGCTTCTCCCTCTTCATTGAGTAACAGCTCTAATTTGTTTGTCCTCTGCAAATCAATGAAAGAATAATAATTAAAAAGTTAGATGTTTATAAATATTTAACTTTTTGCTTTCAGAAGATGAAATGCACCCTTTCCAGAAGGTCAGCACATGGGATATGCACCATTTGAACAGGAATTTCAGTGATCATGCAGACTCTTAAGCATACCTTTAATTCAATATGCTTGGGAAGTGTGTGTGTGATTTTCAGCGACCTCTATCATAAAAAAAAAATCAAGCAGTGATATGCTGCCCATATTTTAATTAAAGGTTCCAATAAAGAAATCCCCCCTTTAGCTTGTAATAATATGCTGTAGGCAGGAAGTATGAGGAACATAATGCACTTTCTGATAACCAGAGGCAGGGAGAGCAAACAAATTATGTGAACATGCAGTTTTCTGGAGTTGTTTATAATTTGTTCCTGAACAGTACTTTCAGTTGGATAATTTGAGCGGTATATTTTAGATGTATGCTTTAAAGGGGTGGAGGGTTCAAAGAGTATGGATATCACCTTTGGGGAAATTTATAAAAAAAAATACCTTTCATTCTTATGTGGTCTCATCCATTCTTATGGCAAATAATGTGTTCTTGAGAAGTAGGCGAATCAGCCCATGGATAAGTCCCCTCTGGTGTGACCTAGCAGCTTCCCAGTAGGGCATAAAATATAGCACAGGAAGTGAAATCACCTGAAAAATCCTTCATTTGGGTGGCAGAACTTTAACAGGAATTCCCCCAAAGCCATTTATGGAATGAGCTCTAAACAAGTAAAAGCTTTGCCTTTTTTTTTTTAATATCCTGATAATGTTGACACATTAGTTCCAGAGCAGTTCAATTGAGACAATGGAATTTTTCACCTTCTGTTGACTAATCTCACAGATGGAGCAGCCAGGCTTTGTCTATCCTTATCAGGCAATCTGCACTGTAGGGACTGATCCCCTGGTAAAGATCCACTGAATTGACTGCTGATCACACTCCTGTCGACTCCGGTACTCCACAGAATTGAGAAGTGTAAGAGGAATTGCTAGGAGAGTTTCACCCGTCAACCCTCTGCAGTGGAAACACCGTGATAACTTAATCTAAGGTACAGTGACTCCAACAACACTATACACATAGCTGGAGTTGTGTAGCTTTGTTTGACATTGCTCCATAGTGTAAACCTGGCCCAGTGTTAACAAAATAATGAGAAGAAAGCACAACAACCTGATGATCATTTACAAACAAGACAATCTTCAATCTTCTGTTTATCTCTGTCATTCTGTTTTCACCTACTCTATTTAATTTCTATCACAAATTGTTTCATTTTATTATGTTGTTGCACTTGTGCTTTAGTAAAGAGGATGGATACAATTTAAGCTCCAGACAGTGATCTTGGCTTTGCACAGACTTCTTAGGTAAGTCACAATCTTTTTTAGCTGAGTTTTGACAAATGATTGTGCTATTTAGTTGTTGCACTGCTAGGAGTAACTACCCACCTGCTTCACTGGATGTTTTGAGGCTTTGGATGTGTCTTCAGTAAAGAATTAACTTACCTCACAAGGCCTGGTACTGACTTTCATTTTTATGGGTGGGTGCTCCACTTCAAGTCCCCATCCTACTCCACGTCTTCTACCAAGGCCTCCACTCTGCTCCACCTCCATTCCCTTCCTACAGCACTTTCCCCCCTCCCTGCCACTCAACAGCTGATCAGTGATTGGCTGGTGGGTTTTGAGCACCTACTAATTTTTTTTTTTACAGGTGCTCTGAGTCCAGCCACAGAGCACTGATGGAGTCAGCCTGTTCTGTATATTCAGGTTACTGCTCTTGAGTACCTCAAGGCAGAGAAGCCACAGTGCAAAATAATACTCAAAGTTATTGTATCCACACTGTTGCTCTACTCACTTGCACAGCACTAAGACTGCTGATGGCACATCCCACAATTTTTTGCATTGTATTAAGCTGAGCTCCATTCACTGTTTCATAATGAGTTATGGGAGAACTTGCCTGCCTTTTCTGGGTACATAGGGGAATTGTGGGAAGACAATGCTTATATACCCTGCAGACGGATTATGTTAGCAGGTAGCCAGTCGTACTTGTTTATGTTTAGCTCTTATGGTTCTTAGACCAACCAACTCTAGTTGAAAGCATTGCCACTCTGGAGTTAAGCGGTTTTGTGTGTAGACAGAAGTCAAGGTAAGGGTAACGATTGAGTTAGCACTTGAGTTAACTTTACAGCGAAGATAAGCCTTTTGTCATGCTATTAAAATCCTCTGAAATCTATAATGGAAAGGTTGCAAGGCAAGGTATAAAAGTTATTTTATAGTGCTGAAAGGTATTATTTTGGTCAAGTACAGTAGTTAAAATCATAGGAGAATATTCCACTAAATCCTTGACTCCATGACCTCTTCTGCTTAGTCTTTTCTCAGTTGTTTGTGTTGATCAGTCTCATGGCTAACTCTTTTTGTATTCTCCAGGCCACTAGCATTTTTGATACTCTGGACTTCTGCCAGAGTTCCTAAAGGAAGGAGTTAGAGGGCATCTCCTCTATTATGCAGACATCTGAACCTCATTTTTCAAGTTCCAAAAGTCCTTTTAGTAGTAGATCTTGCTTTTTTTAATGAGCCTCATTATAGCTAATTTGTTCAACTTTGTGTGAGCTGCCATATGGCATCAATGGATACCTAGTGAAAATGTATTTATTATCTCATAAAACATATATAAAGATGTCAAATGCACATAATTAAAGGAATTCTCTTTGAGATATATTCTTACCAATTAACCACCTGGAGTTTCCTGGCCAAATCTTAATCAGTTCACTGACGGAGGACATCTTGAAGATGTATGCGTCATGAGTCAAGCTGGGATATAGAGCAAACATATTGGTGATGCTATTTCAAGTGTCGCTGAGACAGGATCACAGAACCTGTGTGTTCTTACTGTGGAAAAGCTATCTATTTCTGTCTCCTTGAGAAATCGCTGCCAGCACAATGGGGAAAGTTAGCAACACAGAAACCTTCCTTCCCTCTCTGCTGTGCTTGGTGATGGTAGAAACTTCAGATCTAAAGGGTGACATGGAACATCAGGTGGGGCTAGCATGAGCACCTACCTCCTGCATGGGACTAGCCAAACCCTTCCTCTCCTTCCGCATGTGGGGCTAGCTCAAGACTCTTGTATGAGCCTCTCTTCCCAGGCTAGGCTGGGACTGTTGCTTGCCCAAGCCTTGCCTTCCCCCCATCCAAGCCATGCCTTCCCATCTGCATGCAGCTGGCATTGCTGCTCACCGCCCCCCCTCCAGTCTCATGCAGGAATAGGGACTCATATTAGTCCCATGTGGTATCTCATGCCACCCTCTTTAGAGCTGAGGTTTCTACTATCACCAAGTGCCCACCAGAGAAGGAAGGTTTCTGTGTTCCTCTGCACCCCTTTTCTTCTTGGGGAAGAGGGATAGCTCAGTGGTTTGAGCATTGGCCTTTTAAACCCAGGGTTGTGAGTTCAATCCTTGAGGGGGCCATTTAGGGATCTGGGGCAAATTTGTCAGTGATGGTACTTGGTCCTGCTGTGAGGGCAGGGGACTGGACTTGACCTTTTAAGGTCACTTCCAGTTCTGTGAGATAGGCAGGGCTCGACAATCTATGTAATCTACTCACCATTGGCGAGTAGATTACAACCCGGAAAAGCCGGGTTCAGGCAATCTGCACATGCACAGATCACCAGACAGCATGGCTCAGCGAACCCTGGAGATAGGTATATACTTCTTGAGAAGTCCCATAGCTTTTGCCAAATTATCAGATTGGTGAGAGTAAATTGGACAGATGAGCACTTATTCAAAAAGACAAAAGTTTGAATGGCTGGGATAGGATTTTAAAAAGGGACTATCCTGGCCAAAACAGGACATGTGGTCATCATATGCAAATCTTGCTCCTGTGGCAAAACCCCTCCGTAGACTTTAATCAGACCAGTATTTAGCTTTCAGTGAATAAGAAATTGTGAGAGACTCATCAGAGGAACCCATCATTTCAGATCTCACTTTACGAAAACAATGATGTATTCATTACCTTCCCCAAGATTCAGGGTAACTGGATTTCCAGTTCAACACTTCTTCTGCAATGCATGTCTTTCCTTCATTCTCCCCTAGCTGGGAGAAGAGGATCATAGATTCTTTTACATTTCTGCTCATTAAATTCTCCCGAGGTCAGTCTTGTGCTAAAGCTCACAGTACAAGAATCCATGGGTGCATTTGCACGTATTAAGGCAGTAAGAACTTCTTCCCAGCCTTCCACAAAGCATAGTTCTGATTAGGCAAGACCACTGGTGGACTGGATTCTTGGATCTTCTGCTGTAAAGGCAGAAACATTGTAGATGTTATGCATGGAGACATCCAGCCAGTTTCCAATGTTAATCTTTTGTGCATGGGTTTACTGGAACTTGTGCAGAAATTCTATTGCCTAGATATTGTAATCTAGCTACTGCATGTATAAGTGTTGGCACTAGAATAATGCATGATTAAGTAGATGCTAAGACTAGGCTACACTTGTGGAGAAAATCGATATAAGATGTGCAACTCCAGCTGGAGCATAGCTGGAGTCGATGTACCTTGCATCAACTTTCTGGGGCAGTCCCGCAGTAGGAGGTCAACAGGAGAAATGTGCCTGTCGACTTCCCTTACTCCTTGCAAGGAATAGGAGTACTGGCACTGATGAGGGTGCCCATTAGTATTTGATTTATGGGTCTTTACTAGACCCACTAAATCAAACCCCAGAAGATCAATCACCAGAGAAGTGGAGACGTGCCCTAAGTTGGAGCCTCTCTGAAAAACTGGATTTAGATGCATTGTGATTTACTGAAAAACATTTGTGTCTATACCACAATTCAGTGCTCTATTATGAAGTGATTTGGCAATTACTAGTCACCATTAGTGAGTACCTTTTTCTCTTTGCTATTGTTGCTTTTAGCACAGAGCCTCAAATTCAGCAAGTGCACTAAGGAATGTGTGGGGTTGTTACCTAGTAACAGATAGCCTTATGAACTGGAAAGTGATTTAAATTAATTGAGTGTTAAGTTTTTACTGTTAGAACAATCTATGTTTGTGAGTGACAAGGATTGAAAGTTGAGGAGGCTTGTGACCCAAGAATAGAATGATTCTGTGTTCTCTTTAAAACTATAAGGGTTCAGGAGCATTGAGAAGTATCCTCATGTACTTCACCAAAATAATATGAAAAGAACTATGTTTGTTCAGTTTAAATGCAGTCGTCTTTGGGTTTAGACAAGACATTACAAACAAGGTCGCAGTTGGAAGTGCCTTTCTTGTGGTAAATTATGTAAATATCACACATTATTGCTGGATTAACTGTCAGTGCTTCTCAAGGGTTTAAATCTCGGGCTGCATCTATACTGGAAAGTTTGGTGACAAAAGTGTTGACATGCCTAAGTCACCAAAACTGAAAACCAGTCAAACCTGTTTTTCTGCCTTTTATGGTCAACATGTCATAGCCACATTGTTAGCACCCCAGAACAGAAACAAAGCAATGTGGATAATCATACCACAGTCTCTGGCATCACCTTCAGTTGCTAAGCACTGTGGTAATACGCAATATAGTGCTATGCATTTTGGGAATGTGAAAACGTCCTCTCATCTACCTCTCAGCTTCCCTGCCCTCCCTAGGCCACTTGAATGATGGTCCTTGCTATGAACTCCAGTATCTGCTTTGAGAAATCACGGATCATACAGCTCTCTACCATGTTGTGTTCAATGTGCATAGGACATCGCGCCTTGCAGCAGGGCTACTTATGCACTGAATAGGGGATGACAGCATAAGTGGCAGTTGTGGCTCATGCTAATTGCCAGAGAACATTTTTGCTCATCATTTTGGGTAGGTACTCAGATGGCAAGCCCAAGCTGCTGCCTGTGCCATCGCCACTTCCCCCTATTGTTAGTGTGTTAGCACATATCTACCTGCCTGCTTTGGGAACCACAGACACTCAGCTGCTGTGTGTAAGCCTGGTTTAACATGAGTAGTTAAACCTGGGTGAAGCCTCATTTCTTGGGAACAGGATTAGGGAGGTAAATGGCTCAGCAGTTGGAACCTGAATGTCTGTACTAGCCAGAAGGCAGGGAGGATGGCACTCAGAGAGCCATTTGCAATGGTCAGAGTAACAACGAATAAAATAAGGCTGTAATATAAGATGAGGTTGAGTAAGTCATGCATGCTGAGTGCTTGGACAGAGCATACTCTACAGGGATTGGCTCCTACAAAGTAACCCAAAACATGTTAGTACAGTGTGTCGTGTAACTGCATATAGAGGAAGAGTGTTTCTGTGTAATTTTGGATGAGTGGTATACCTTACTTGGATCTACACTTCAGTCTGAAAACCACAGCATACCTTTTGGTGTATGCCAAATAAAGAAACATGAGTGAAAAGACTGGAGTCAGACTGGTTTCTTGAGGAACCGAGGGGAGGTGGTGTTGGAGGAATACCAACATAGTAGTGCCATGACTTGGATTCCCAACTGTGTAAACATAATTTAAATGGGATCAAGAGCGAATCAGCACCTCTGAAAATCAAGCCCCTTATTCAACTGCCTAAATATGAATTTAGGTTCCTAAATTTAAGCACACCTCCCTTCCCCCACAAAAAATAGGTGCAATTGAGTACAAGGGCCTGCAATCATAGAGCATAATATGTGCTCTTCTCTATTGGATAGGACCTACTGGAAAGAAGCTGAAGATTTTTGGGGGGTGGGAGCAGAGAAGTAGGTTAATATAATTAGTTAGACTTACATTTAGAGATAATTAAAAGGAATATCACAGACTTAAACAAAAAAGAATTTACTAAAACAGTATGCAAATTTCAAGGTAATTAAAACTTGAGGCCTTCTTACTAGACAGTATCTCTTTAATTGATGCTAAATGTGAGCAGATCAAATAAGTAAACTTTCTATTGTGTGTTTGTTTTCACTCTACAAGCTGATAATTGCTAATGGTCTCTTTGAATTATTTTTCTATCTGATCTGTTGGATTTCATCATTAAATTACTTGTCTTTTGGGGTTGGTGATTACTGGTTGCGTTGGATACAGTGAGTTAGCCTTGTCTAGTTGGAATGTAATGGAGCACTCATTAAAGAAAATAAGTTATGAACTCGTGACAATAAAGAAGAAAACCATCCAAAACACTGACTTCTCAATTTGCTAGTGAAAGGGAAAGATCAAAGGGAAAGGTACCTGAGCCTAATAATGTGCAGAAAAAATCCTTTAGGAGACTCTGGAATTGGTACTCACTAAGGAGTATTCAAGTCAGGTCCCAAATGCAACCAAAACTGGATTTTCTATAGGGTTTTGAGCGGACAGGAGAAATGGGGAATCTGTGGGTGAGATGAACTGTGGATCTCTGCACAGTGCTGCACTAGGAGAGAAGGACAGTGAATGTGAGTGTATAGCAGAACATGGACATACAAAGCCAAAATCCCTCAGGAGGAGGAAGTGTCTGCTGCTTCTACCATATCTTGCAGTAGTTGCTGTGACCTAGATGCACACCAGTGGCACCTATTTCATGGAGGAGCTGAAGATTATGCACTTCATGCCTTTTGCAAAGCATCCTGTTGAGTACTCGGATGGATTTCAGGGAAGAACAATCTGAATGTTCACATAAATGCCAGCTGCCCCTCTTATTCTCCTTCTGCCTCTGATGAAGTAAACTAGGTCCAGGGGCTCCCTGCTAGAGGCCTCGGGGTTCTGCTACACCAGGAGTGGGCAATAATTTGGGGGCCCACTTTACCAATGTTGGTAGTGGTCACAGGCTGGCCCCAAAAAGGGCAGGGCCTTAAGCAGAAGGGAAGAGGTGAGTCCTTCTAGGAGGAGACTTTGTTCACTCCCCCATGGGGTGGTGGGTTACAGGGGGCCCCATTTTGCTTGGGGGGGGGGGTCCATTTTGCCAGGGGTGTGTGCCACCCAGAGGGACTCACTAGCTGATTGGAACAGCTGATGGTTCCCTCTAGTGCTGTGTGCCCCTGGTGGGGGGAGGAGACTTTGTGTGCTCCTCTACCTCCAGGTCTTGATTGGCCTGAGGGTCAAGGTGCGGCAGGGCAGGCTGCGGGTCAGATCAAACTGCTCAGTGGGCCGGATCTGGCCTGTGGGTCATATCTTGCCCACTCCTGTGCTAGTGACCCATCCCAGGAAAGGAGCAGTGGGAAGGTCCTCCAAACAGACTAGAATGGCTGCAGGGGAAGCAACCACTGAGGACCCAGAAAGACCCTTTAAAAAGGAGCTATAGTGCTAGAGCCAGTTAGTTGCTGCTTGGAGCAAAAGAAGAAAGGACTGTATGTCAAAGAGCAGCATGACCAAAGATGGTCTGTTGGTGGGGAGCACAAGGCTCCTGACTAGTTAGGAGGCTAGGACTTGAGTTTAAGATGGTTTGCTGGCAGGGACCAGAGCAACAAGAAAGGGAAGGGGCTTCTGGCTGACTGTGGACTGAAGGAAGCCCTGAGATTACAGCCCCACCAGGGCTGGACTGCTTTAAAAACCATGGACACCCCCAAACATACCTGGATAAAGAGTTCTCCTATTCCAATACATTTCAATAGAGGCTAAAGGTGTCACTCTTCCCTTCCCCACCCTTTTGCACCCAAATGATCATCATTACTTTCAGATGTTAAAATCTATATTTCATTTTGCTGATAAAGTTGAAATAATTGCAGCAATTTCAAATATGTAAGACTTCCAGGTGACTTGTAAAGCTCTGGAGACAGAATAGAATATAAGCTTAGACCTAGAAATTAGAAAAACATTTGAATTTTCAAACAAAGCATGTAGAAAATGTGGTTTCTCTCTTAGTTCCTGAAAGGTGAGATAAAAATCAGTTCTTCCTGTTTTGAATCCTGTGCTTCACACTAGTATTGAGCCCTTCAAAGGTCCAGTTAGTTCAACATATAAATGAAGCTGACTTTTGGAACTATGGTTTGTGGTAAAGTGAAGAGAGGATTTTTTTTTAAGAGTTCAGTATATAATTTATTTAAAATTCACCTGGCCAAAGCTCTGGGCATAGGTGCAGAAAATGAATACAAAACAGTCACCTACAGCATACAAATGAATAGCAAGGTTCAAAACTAAAAAGCCCTTTCAAAATTCTGCTGTCCTTCAAACTCAGGTTTTCTCACTACAAACTTGTGTCCAGTAACTCTGCATCATTGCTTCAGGAAAAATTTGGGAGAATGGAGAAGGAGCCTTAAAACACAACCCAAAGGTCCCCAAACTGGGCAGACCAATAAAGGTGGGGGGGGGGGGGGGGCGGAGATTGTTCCAGTAGCATGGCATTGATGATTTCCTGGCTGTAACACTTTTGTTTGGCAGAACTCACTGAAAAACTTGGAGGCTGATTATATGAATAAATAGATTTGTGAGGGAGCAACAGCTGTCCATTGTAGGAAGGACATTTTAAGTATATATCTTAAGGGAGCCATTCAAGTCTCCATTTCCTGGAGAAGTAAATTTAGACCTGTGTTCTAAAAAGAGTGTTTGGAGTTACTTAAGACAAAATGGTAGGTAGGATCGTGAGCTGCTAAAGAAGCCTTTTTACTATTACAAGAATCTGTGACAAATAGATCTTCAACAAAGAAGCTACATTTCCGATAGAGAATAACCTGAGGAGAGAATGTTACATCAGTGTCATTTATATAACTGGCTAATGTGCATTGTCCCCTTCTAGAAGCTGACCATCTTAGAAAATAAAAGTCTGTTCCTACTACCAGATAATAAACTTACTGCTTTATTTCAATTTGGTAGATAACTGTGTTCCAGAAGGCTCCATGGCAGATGTTAGGGAGTATAAATAAGAAACTGTAAGACAATTGCAGACTAGAGTTAAGGATTAAGCTGTTATCTAATTTGAATTAAGGGTGTGAATGTTTAATTGGTTAAGAAGTGGGGGCTGGAACAGTTATGTGTCTGCCATGGGCAGGGACTGCTCCAGTCAATGGTCCACAGCAGCTTCCCTCCCAAACACCCTCTCTTCAACCAGTTAAACAAGATGTTTAACCAGTTAAACAGGATTTTACATCCCTAATTTAAATGGGTAACTTACAAAACCTTGCTAATATTTTAGGGTTTTTTTAGTGTTACCCAAAAAGTGTGTGTCAATCTCATACAGTCACTTTGGGGGTACAGATGGGACTACAGGTATTGTGCTTATTTTGCTGGCATATGATCCATTGATATGCTCCTTGTTACCTGCAAGAAGACTGGTTACATTTGCACTGTTACACACATTATGGCCTTTCAGCCATTACTCCAGAGAGCTCATTATTCAGTGGCTTATAAAACACTGCTATCAACGTTTGATTGAAACTCCACATAGAGATAGACTATCCAGAAGAATCTCCTCTCTGCCACCACCTTTGCACTCTCTGCCTTTTTCTTCCATATCTAAATAACAAAATATAGCGTAGTTTTAGTATTTTTTGAGCTTCCATGTTGCACGCAGAGCCTTCTGGGAGATTTGGACAACTCTGGAATGTGACTGGATTTTTTTTCTCTTCCTTTCCTTTCTCCATCTTGCCCTTTCTAGCCTCTTTTGAACCTATTTGTTTTCCCCCTACTATCTCAGGTCCCTCTAGTTCCTTAACTGTATTCAAGTTCCACACATCTGCATAATGCCAACCCAGTTCTTTTCCTTCTCAGTTCAATCAGCAGCTGTCCCAACTGTGCTCTGACCAGGTCAGGCTGCACTGTGCTAGGCACTACATAAGCCAAATGACAGACAGTCCTTGCTCCAAAGAATTTACAGTCTGACAGGTGGAGGAGACAAGAGGTCAGTGTGTTTTAATATAGATGAGCTGTGTGCATAATTCTTATGTTTAGTAAGCCACCCAGGAGCAGCAATCAAAGAAATAACAGCTCAGGTGGCAGGTTTCTGTAGGCCAGGTGGCAGGAGTGATTTTGAGAGCACTTGAAGGTGGATAATATGGTGGCTTTCCAGATTTTGGCACAGAATTCTTTTTGTTTCTGCTCCCTGTATTTAGAGCAGATTGGGAGAAAGCATGGAAATCAAAGGTGGAAAACCTGTGGCCTGCAGCCACATGTTGCCCATCGGGGTTCTACGTGTGGCCCATGAGACATTTTGTGTACCATTGCCCACCCACAGGGTTGCCAGATTCCTCTAGTTTTCATCCAGTTCATTGTTTTCCTACCAGTATTACTGTAGTGACACACTCGTAAAACAAGGGTACGTGAAGTCAGGTGCATGCTGACTGCACACAATACTGACTGTAAAAACCATGCACTCTGGCGGCATCCAGTCAAAGTGCTGCTATGGTTCAGTCAGCACCCCCTGCAAATTCTAGTTACGCAAGTGCAGTTAGCAAAACTACCCTATCCCAGGAGGCCATCTTGGTTAAAATAATCACTGAGATGAAGGAAGGCCACTCATGAGGCCTACTCACTAGCCTAGGTACTGGAAATGCTTTGGTAAGGATTTGGGAATCCATTTATACAAGTTATAAATTGTGTGAGAGATTATGAACTCTCTAGGTATCTTTACCAAGCTGCATTTTGAAGGTGTTTGGGTGTGCTGAGGGGCCATGACCCTCCCACTTTTTACCAGCCTTAAGAGAGAGCAGGGGCAGAGAAGAGCAAGCAAGAGGTAGGATCGTTGGCTCTAGAGAAGAGGCAGAGCATGGGCAGGGTCTTGAGGGAAAGGATAGTGCAAGGGTGGTAGCTAAAGGAGAAAAGAGGAAGGGGCGAGGGCTCGCAGGGGGAGGGGAGGGGTGGCCTGTAGGGTTGCCAGGTGTCCAGAATTGACCCAGACAGTCCGGTATTTTCGCCTCCTGTCCGGAAAAAAAATCAGAAAATACCGGACACCTAAAATGTCCAGTATTTTCTGATTATTTTTTTCCCCTTCTAGGAGGCGAAAATACCAGACATCAGGCAACCCTATAACACACTCAGCAACCGGTGCCTCCTGCCCCTCTGCCTGAACCTCCCCTCCTCCTCACTTACCTGGTTCTGCAGGGGAGCTCTCTTCCTGCACAGAGTAAGAAAACAAGATGGCTGCCGGCAAAAAAACCCCAAAAAACCCAAAGGCATTGAAAGGGCCATGCTGGGTTTTTTGGATTTTTTTGCTTAATAACTGTAGGGGTCCTTTTTTTCTCAACAGTGTTTTTTTGGGGGGGGAGGAGGGGGAGTGTTCGGTATTTTTGGTTAAACCATCTGGCAACCCTAGCGGCCTGGAGATTCAGAGGGAAAGGATGGGGCCATGGTTTGGGCACCTGTGCTCCCCCTGTTAGGGCATGTCCACCCTTCCTGTGTCATCTGTTTTCCTCCTTGAGCTGACATCTAGCCACACAGAGATAAAGGGCTAACAATAAAGGCTAGTTGACTTTATGTACCCAATCGTTGGAACTCTATCACTCCCGACAAAAGACTAGTCTCTCCCCAGGGGAACAGGAGAGGGAACCTTGATAATAAATTCACCTGGCAGGGGTTTGTATGTATGTAGAAATGCTGGCAAGATTCAAAAGGACAGAAGCCATGCTCAGAGGCCATTTTCTCCTGTCCATGAGGGAGAATCAATCCAGGATATAGTGCCTCAAGAGACAGGGGACTCCCTGCCTGGACACTGATAGTCCCTAAGAATTCCCAAGAGAAGAGTGAGTTAGAAAGTGAGGAAATTGATGCAGAGGTGTGCCTATTCTGTTTGTTTGTATGATTAACTATAAGGGAAGGAGCATAAATGTGTAAGGGGACTGTTACCCCTTACTAAAACTCTGTGGGAGTTTTTTGGTTTACCAGCTTCAGAAGGGGAAGGGTTCATGAGACTGACAGACCCCAGAGACAATGGAAAGCAGTCAACACTCCAGCTCAGCCTGACTGACAGGTTGTAAGTGGGGATTGTTCTGGCTCTGTCTCTGAACAAACAAGCTGTGTGCAGAAGAGGTCCTGCAAAAACAGAGAGCTGAAAGAGGAGTACAAGAAGAAGCCCTGCAGCGACAGAACCAGACAGGCCAAGCAGTGCAGACCCTGTGTTGAGCAGCAGACTGGCAGTGCTCAGAAAGCCAAAAGGAACAGAGAAACAACACAAGGAGCTGGAACTGGCCAAGCAGCACAGCCTGCAGCTGGATGTGGTGAGCTACTGGGACCTGCAAAGTGTGGGGAAAGGCTCTGGACTGGGAGAGGGGTCTGGCCACTTAGAGACTGAGGCTGTGTGGTCACTGCCAGTGCAAGTGTGTCCAGCCTGCAGCCCCTTGCAGTACATCCAGGGCTTCTAAGGAAGAGACTGTGAACTGTCCTTACACTCTGCAGACTGCTGTGTTGATGTCCCTGTGCTACAGAGCAGGGCTGTGTGTTCTCATTTAACCATTCTCATTGTTTCTTATTCTATTCTCTTTAATCAGTTGATGTTTAATAAATTGTATTTGCTTTGAACCTTATGAAGTGATCACTGGGCCAAGAAGGCCTGCAGTGTAAAGAGAGCACCTCGGAGTGGGGACACCCTAACTCCTGCCCCTAGTGACTACAAGGTCAGGGATTAAGCCCCAGGAAACCTGGGCCCAGCCTTGTTGGGGTTTCAAGGGCTCTGCTACTCAGGAGAGTGGAGGGGGAGCCCTCAGGATCAGGGAGCCGCGGGGTAAAGGAAGTGGGAGCGGGGACTCAGATCCTTTCGCTGGTTCATTTCACCGGGGTGTATAGAAGCCAGGAAAGTTCCCCACAAGAGCGGGACCATTCCCCCGCTTACAAATGTATTTTAGACTCTGTGCCAAATGTGTGTCTCTGTATGTTAAGTGCTTCACAACTGCCACCTGGCCCCGAGAGAGGTAAATGAGAAGATTCACACCCTAGAGGAGAGATCTGAGACAGACGGGGTGTGTTTTAAGTATGGAGGTATCTGAAGGGCCACTGTTGTGCCCAGAAGGGTTAGATAGCTGGATTGCAGGTTCTTTAGACTCTGAAACTTTGAGTTAAGTAACAAGAACACCAGATGCCACATTCTTCTTCATTGCACCAAGGTCTGTCTACAGCTGCATCAGAAATACACTGGTGTAACTGACATCAAGATGCAACTAGGCACTTTACCTGGGAAAAGCAGTCAACAAACACTGCTGGAGCATGTACTTTCATGAGTGCTTAATGCTTTGAAATTAAAATGAACGTTTTGAAATATGAAGAATACCTTTTGTTGAAGAAAATGCCCATTTTAAGATAGGTTTGTTTTACAGTATCTCAGAAAATGCTTTGCGTGTGGTCCTGTACAAATGTGGAGAATACCTCTATTTATTTATTTATTTATTTTATTTATTAGAAGAAGATTGTAAATTTTACCCACTTTGGAAGATATTTCTGGCACAAGCGTGGGTCAAATACACAATGTAGGCTTCCTGAAAAGATAGCAGAAGAGAATGGAAAATGAAACATGGCTGTTTAGAATTGAAGGTTATTTTCTTCATGGGATTATACAAAAACTGGATTTTATTTTAATGAAAATTCAGTCATCTGAATATTTAGTTAGCCCATGGAACAGTTTCAGTGATCAGTTAAAGAATGTGTGTGAGTGTATATTTATTCTGTTAATTGAAGATGCTACCTCTTAAAATTAATGAAGATGTGAAGTAATTATTACTTTATTAAATTGCTGCTTTTCCTGCAACACCGACCATAGCAGCTGTTCTACTATAGTTAGTAAATTGTTAGAGAAAAAGGTTTGGACTTCACCATGCAATCTAGTATCAAGTAAGCAATAGGTTAATTTAAAAAAAAAATCTCGATAGAACTTGCTTTTTATTCTGGAACTACCAAGTACTTAATGGTTTTGAATTTCCTTTCCCACGAAGAAATAAAATATTCAGAGATACAAGTTTAGTTTATGACTGGGGAATTATAAAGAAGTTTGTGTTCCTGTTCTTTACCATTAGGAAGAGGTTGTATTTCTGAGAGTTCACATTCAAGACAACAAATTGGCTATGCAGAAGATGAAATTAAGCAAATTAGCAAGCCAGAGAGATTTTTAAAGAGCCATTATTGATAAATAGGAAAATGCTCTCTCCTGAATATTAAGAGTGTAGGGTTTATAAAGTTATAAAATGACTTGCAGACATGATTTAGGTCAATAATAGAATCCTAGGACTTAAAAGGACCTCAAGAGAGCTTCTTGTCTAGTCTCCTGCATTCAGGATATGACTAAGTGTTATAAAGACCATCCCTCATATGTGTTTATCTAACCTGCTCTCAAAAATCTCCAATAAGAGCGACTCCAACACAGGCAAATTTACCATTGAGCCAATTGTTCCATTACACCGGGCTCAAGCTCAAGCTCAAAAGGGCCCCAGCCATATCTCTCCTCACTGGAAGTGGGAGCCTGCAGAACATGATGGGATGGGAGCTGAGAGTCCAAGTTACCCAAGAAGTTATAGTTCCTTGGCCTGCTCCCTGCCTAGAGAGCTGGCCCTAGAGCAGGGAAGAAACTACATTTCCCAGCAATCCCCTGTCTGCTAGCAATGGGAGAGGGAGGAAGGAGAAGCTGGGAGAGCTTTACACAGCACTTGCTGTGAATGGAGAGCCGGCTGCTAGAAGGGGCCGGTGCTGCAAGTGGGGAACAAGTGTGCACAGAGGAGTAAGTGACTTTGGCCAAATATCCCCCTCAGAAGCCTTCCCCGGACTGGATTAGGGATGCTCATGGCTTCAGTTTGCCGCCCCCAAGAAGGAATTGGGAGGACTGAATGAGTAGGCAATGCACCTCTGTCTGAAGCCTAGCAAGGGAGCTATGTGGACACCACCAGGAGACGTTAATATGATAAGTAAGGGAGGGAAGGCTCTATTAGAGGCCCTGGGCAACTTTAGGTACAATACCAGGCACAGGGAAGGATTTGACTCTATTTCCACAGTCATGGAAGCAGTAATGGGCTTTTCCTTTCCAGATGTATCTAATTCTCAGGCTACATCTACACTGAGAGTTTTCTCAGCAAAAAATATGCTAACGAGGGGCTCATTTGCATGAGTTGTGATCTCATTTGCATATTTTCTGCTGATCTGTTTTTGCACAAAACCCCCTTTTTTCCACAAGATTGGTCTACCTCCTCTTTCAGGGCATAAGGATCTTGCGGGAAAGGGGTGTTTTGCGCAAAAAGAAAACATCCACACTGTTTGGTTTTGTGCAAAAACCCCTCGTGCAAAAATGGATCGGCAGAACATATGCAAATGAGATTGACCCGGGAAAATTAGTCCCTCGTTAGCATATTTTTTGCCGAGAAAACTTAGTGTAGATGTAGACTCAGAAAAGGAATCTAGCATCTCCCTTTCACATTTGAACAGGAGTGCTCAAGTTCAGTTTGGGCTACTGTTACTTCATTTCTCAAATCAAATACTGTTCTAGTATAATTTGTAGTAGAAAAAGAAGGATAAAATTGAACAACACATGCGGGCATTTTCCCAGTGCTGAGACTGGAGTTGCTATTTTCAAATGCTATTGCCAGGTGCGTTTAGTTTTATTCTTTTAAAAAGACCGTAATATAGCTTTGGTGATTTCCCTACCAAAGCAAGAAGTGGAACTAAATAACAACAAAGGCATCTCAACTTTTCCACATTGTGGGACAGTTTTACAGTATGGATCCTGATATACTCCATTTGCACAAACTGAAAATTGTCCTACTTTACTGCAGTTCTGTAACCATGCAGGAATCAATCCTGTGTTCTGTGCACTTCCAAAATTCCTACTTAATTCAGAAATGCCTTCCTTTCATAACGATAGCACCTGATATTTTCAGCCCTTGTAAGCAAAGGAGGTTTACATTTACTATATATTCTTTGGCTCTTCTGCTATGCATGAATAGAAAAATGCCCCTGAAACCACCGTCCTGCTTACTATAGTACTGCCATACTAGGCCCTCATTCGGAAGGGCCAATAATGACTACATGGGGACCCACAAATGTGTTTGGCACTGGTCCCACAAAATGTTAATCAGACCCTGTTCAACAACCTCCCTAGGCAATATATTCTTTGGCTCTGCTGCTATGCATGAAGAGATATTCAAATACAATATCTAACAGGAAAATTCATTTACTAAGGGAAAATTCATTTACTTTTCCAAGGCTCTTGATATTGTAGACCAGGTTATTCCAAAAGTTAGTGGCACTAAGGGCCAAAGTGGAAATGTGCCAGAGACCTAAGAGACCACATATAATTTTTTTAAACATAACAAATAAGGTTGAATGTGTTTATTTTTTATCTCTACTTGATAATGACTAAAATGAAGGTGTTGAAGATGGGTTGGAGCTAATATTTACATTGCCTAATCTCAAATTTTTGCCAGCAAAATTGGAAACGATTATGATTAGTCTCTGTCAATAACCCTGCATTGAAAGTTCAAGGAAGCAACACAGGCAAACTTTCAATAACATAAGAACTCAGGTTCTGTAATTTAATTTACGGCTCTCACCATTTTTTATGGGATAGTGCCCCCCTCCCCAGCCCCTGGGACACTGGGGATTTCCAGGCATTATTTCACTTTGGGAGCTCATCAATACAGATCTATTCTGCTACAAAGAGCAAATAATGAATGCTGTCTCTCTCTGACCCCAGAAGGGGCTGAGCAACCATTTTCACAGTAGCCATTTTTTAAACACTAAGAAGTCACCAAAATACAGGACTATGTAGCACTTTAACCTAATAAACCATCTTGTTAGTCTTTAAAGTGCTACATAGTCCTGTTTTTTGTTTCAGCTACACCAGACTAACATGGCTACATTTCTATCACTATTCTACTAAGAAGTCACCAGTATTGGATGGTGTTCACCCAAGATTTCTGAAGGAACTCACATGTAAAATTGCAGAACTACTAACTGTAATCTAACCTGTCACCTGTCCTTGAAATCAGCTTCTGTACCAAATGACGAAGATTAATTGGCTAATGTGCTGCCAATTTTGAAAAAGGGCTCCAGAGGTGATCCTGGCAGTTATGGGCCAGTAAGCCTGACTTCAGTGCTGGGCAAACTGGTTAAAACTATAGTAAAAAAATAAAATTCAGACACATAGATGAACGTAATTTGTTTTGGGAAGTGTCAACATGGTTTTTTTGTAAAGGGAAATCAGGCCCCACCAATCTATTAGAATTCTCTGAGAGGGGTCAAAAAGCATGTGGACAAGAGGGATCCAGTGGAGATAATGTACTTAGATTTTCACTTAGCCTTTGACACGGTCCCTCAACAAAGGCTCTTAAGCAAAGTAAGCTATCATGGGATAAGAGGTAAGGTCCTCTCCTTCACTGGTAACTGGGTAAAAGATAAGAAACAAAAGATAGGAATAAATGGTGAGTTTTCAGAATGGAAGGAGTTAAATAGTGGAGTCCCCCAGGGGTCTGAACTGAGAAGTCTTTTTCAATGTATTTATAAATTATCTGGAAAAAAGGGTAAACTATGAGGACATTGCAGATAATACAAAAATTATTCAAGATAGTTAAGTCCTGAAGACTGCAAAGCACTGCAAAAGGATTTCTCAGAAGTGGGTGACTAGTCAACAAAATAGCAGATGAAATTCAGTTTGATAAATGTAAAGTAATGCACATTGGAAAACATAATCCCAGCTATACATACAAAATGATAGGGTCTAAAAGAGGTGTTGCCATTCAAGAAAGAGATACTGGAGTCACTGTGGCTAGTTCTTTGAAAACATCCACTCAGTGTGCAGCAGCAGTCAAAAAAGCAAACAGAATGTTGGGAATCATTGAGAGAGATATAGATAAGAAGACAGAAAATATCATATAGCCTCTATATAAATTCATGGTACACCTACTTCTTGAATACTGCATGAAGGTGTGGTCGCCCATTGGAATTGGAAATGGTTCAGAAAAGAGCAACAAAAATGTTAGGGTTATGGAACACCTTCCATATAATTTAAGATTAATAAGAATAGAACTTTTCAGCTTGGAAAAGAAATGACTAAGGGAGGATATCACTGAGGTGTAGAAAATCATGACTAGTGTGGAGAAAGTAAACATAGTCTTATTTATGCCGCCTTATAACACATGAACAAGGTGTCACCAAATGGCATTAATAGGCAACAGGTTTAAAACAAACAAAAGGAAGTATTTCTTCACACAGTTAACCTATGGAACTCTTTACCAGAGAATGTTGTGAAGACCAAGACTATTATAACAGGGTTCAAAAAGAACTAGATAAATTCATGGAGGATAGATCCATCAATGACTGTTTGTCAGGATGGATAAGGATGATGTCCCTAGCTTTTGTTTGCCAGAAGCAGGGAATGGGTAACTCGATGATTACCTGTTCATTCACTCTGGGGCACGATGGACCTTTGGTCAGACCCAATATGGCTGTGTTTGTTATTATGTTCTTATTTTTCACAGCAAGCCCAGACACAGACTATAGAAAAATGAATGTGCTTAAGTCTAAATTTGTACACGTTGAAGTTAGGGATGGTAGATATTGTGCAATTAAATAGTTGTGTGTAACTGCATGAAAGCGTAGCAGTTACATGACTATTCGATACTCCCCGGAGGCAGGGTCAGCAGCCCCACTCCTGGGGAGTCCCCTGCCATTCCACACTGCTGCCCCTCTGTCAGAGGCAGCAGCGCAGGGTGGAAGCAGGAGCCAGTCCACAAGGGGAGCTAGTTTAAAAACAAGCTCCCTGAACAGACCAGCTTGCCTGCCACCCAGCGCTGCTGCCTCTATATCAGAGCCTCCCTGTGGAGAGAGGCTGCTCTGTGGCAGCAGCCCCTGTCAGTTGGGCGGTCGAGCCACCGGGGAGCTGATGCAGGAGGAACTAGCTTTTAAGCCAGGTCCCACCACCACTGCCTCTCCAGCCTACCCCCTTTACACCCTCCATGCTGCTGTCTCTCTATCAGAGACAGCAGTGCGGGGGGTGGGCAGGTGGATTCGATGCTCATGGGGAGCTGGCTTTGAAACCAGCTCCTCACAGGCATTTGTTCCTGCTCCCCTGCCACCACTGTGCTGCCTCGGATACAGAGACAGTGGGGGGGGGGGGGGAGCAGAATGTGTATGGTCCACAAGGTTAAGTCATCTACATGGTGACATCCCTAATTGAAGAGCTCATCTCAGTTTTTTAACTTGTAGCTTGTTGAATAGGCAATAGAATTAATTATTTGGGACTATAGTGATAGGGGGAAACAACCTTGAATCTAAAATTCTGTTGCCTGGAAAAAAAGTGACCTTTGTCCTTGGGAAAAGGATTTAACAAAGAATGTTTAATAATCAGACTTTTGGTGTTCAACAATGTCACTGTTTTTTTCTGAATTTGTTCATTAGGACACCTATATAGGGAAACCTATATTAAGATGTTTTACTCTTTTCACATTGAATGATTGATTTGGATGATGTTTCCATTTTAATTTTAGTTTTCCTCTTTTTTTCTATTTGCCAATAACCATTTAATCTTTGTTAAGGTTATACACTAAAATTTGACTCCTTCACCAAATGAGATTTAGACATGTGAATCTTAAAAATTGTTTGTAAAGTTGTATTTGTGTTGGTCCCAGAATATGAGAGACAAGATAGGTGATATCATGTCTTTTATTGCACCAGCTTCTGATAGTGGAAGCTTTCAAGCTTCCCAGTGTTCTTCTTGTAGCACTCTGTTTACTTTCTTCAAACCTAAAGAGGAATGTGAAGCTAGGAAATTTGGCCCTTCCATCAAGAGAAGTTAGGCCAGTAAGACCTAACCCAACCTTGTCTCAATCTTACAAATAAAACAATAAGAAATAAGGCATGTGGATTTTAATTTGTGAAGAGTTTTCTTTGCATTAGATCTTACTTTTCACAGTTTCTACAAAAAGAATCTAAACAGAATGTGATAACCCAGCCTTTCATAGTTGTATGGCTCTATGCCAGTGGTGAGCAACCTGAATCCCATTGGAGTTCTATGTGTGGCCCATGAAACATTTTGTTTACCATTGTTCATGCACTAGGTTGCCAGATTCTGCTGGTTTTCATCCACATAGGTTTTTTTCCTACCAATATTACAAAAGCGAAACTCACTTAAATCAAGGGCATATGAAGTCAGGTGCGTGCTGATTACACACAACATCATGAGAGCCAGGCGCTTCCTCTGTACCCAATCACACTGCTGCTAAAGATCCATCAAGTACATCCCACAAATTCTAAGTATGCAAGCAGAGTTAGCAAAACTTTCCTATTCTGGGAAACCATCTTAGTTATAACAATCTTGCAGCCCACTGACATGAAGGAGGTCCACTTATGCACCCACTCACTAGCTTAGGTTGCTCCTCACTGCTCTACACCAATATTGACAGTACCGGGTAACATTAATAGGGTGATCACTGATCTTAAAAAAGTACTGAAATTTTTGATAAACTGGAATTCCTTGCAAAATAATGGGACTGGCAGAATGATTGTTTTTATAATTTTTTTAGTAAGTATGTTCCATTATTATTTTTATTCGTGGGAAAATTCCTACTTATTAACAAAGACAAACAGCAGCAACATTTGTGCACTCTTTACTCTCACAATTGCAGCACTTTGGACAGGTTATCAACTAACAGTCATGTTCCTATCACCTTTCCTCAAGAAACAAGTCACCTTGAAGAATCTTCTCCTTAAGTTTCAAGGCATTTACTCCTGTTTAATCTACCAAGCCACCATCCCAGTTCAAAGTGCCCCATTAGCACATTTCCCCTAAGGAACATGGATATCCTGTTGAGGTGGTATAGTAGGTGGCAAGAACAAGCTTCAAAATAGCCAGTGCTTACTATGGCCAGACTCACCCATCCAGCCCATTACTTTTGAGCTTTTATGCTCTCTTTGGGTAAATCTCAGTCTCCTGGGGTATGTACTAATGACTGTAAATGAGGCTTTTGTGACTCCTCCCAATGCTGATGTAGCCAGTTGGAAGATGTTGGTCGCATATTTACAGGCTGCACCCATCAGCAAGGGTTGTCTTAGTCCTTCATAGACTTGTATAATGCCCTTTCCTTCAGTATTCAATGTTTATGATAGGCAATGCTTGACTTGAATCATCTGAGTATGCAATCGCATTATATGTAATAAAAATGTGCATGTATTATAAAAACTTAAGAAAACCTAACACATTCAGGGAACTCAAATGCTCTGGAGAACACAGGATATAAGGGTGGTATTTTCAGAAATGTTTAGTGTTGATCTAACTCCTCTCCCACAGATGTCAGTGGTTTCCATTTCAAAATCATGCCATGGCAGATGCTATTAGATGGATCATGTAATGGAATACCTTTTTCCTTACCTTGAATTTTGGATGAAGCATGTAAATTCATGAATACATTCTAACTTCTACAATTCATTTAGAAACGTTTACAAAAACGTCTGTGCTGTACTTGTTCACTAAAATAGCCATGTTGATTCTTTTTTCGTCTTATAAAAAGTGGTTACCTGGTTTTAGTGTTACATAGGTACCTTGCTTAAAAGTGTAGCTACACAATCTGCACCCAAAAACACGGTATCAGTTCTCAGACCCTTAAAACAGTATTGCTAGCTCTTATGGTTTTATCATGACTCTCTATGATATTTGGTGTTATTGAAGTCAGGTGATTACATGAGAATCTCAGTAATGTTCTAGCCTTTGTGGTGGCACAAAAACAACTTGAAACCTTGACTCCTACAGACTCAAGAACCAAGAGGCACATTAAATCCCTCAAGTTTATTATTTTTTCTAATACCGTATATTCCGGCGTACAAGACGACCTCTGATGTTAAAAAACATCCCCCAAAAATCGGGGGTCGTCTTGTACGCCGGATGCCCCCCCGCCGGAGCCCCTCCGCGGCTTTGAAAGCCTCGGGGGAAGCCGGCGGGGGGGGCATCAAAGCCGCGGAGGGGCTCCGGCGGGGGGGCAGCCCATGCGCGCCTGGGATGCCCCCCCGCCGGCTTCCCCCGAGGCTTTCAAAGCCGCGGAGGGGCTCCGGCGGGGGGGCAGCCCATGCGCGCCTGGGATGCCCCCCCGCCGGCTTCCCCCGAGGCTTTCAAAGCCGCGGAGGGGCTCCGGCGGGGGGGGGGGGGGCAGCCCAGGCGCTCCTGGCGGCTTTGCTCCCGGTGCCTCTGGTCTGCTGGGGACCATCTCCAGCAGACCAGGGACACTGGGAGCAAAGGAGGCGGAGGGGCGCTGGGGTATAAGATGAAACCCTATCTTTTAATTAAAAAGATAGGGGGTCGTCTTATACACCCAGTCGCCCTATACGCCGGAAAATACGGTAATAATTTTTAAGCCAACCTCTTTTTGGGGGATGGGCAGGCTGCCTTTTGATTTGATTTTTTGTTTGTTTGTTTTTTGTTATAGTGACAAACAGTGAGGGTGGAAGAGAGCATGGGGGTCACAAAAACATTTATGTGCCTTAGCGGTTCATATATATAATATAGACATACTAGCATTATGCGAACTGTAACTCCGAGTATGAATTTGTGAGGCAATGTTACTTTCATACTCATTACTGTATTTCATATGATGCATCTAAACTTGTCTCCTCCAGTCAGGAGAGGAAAGTACTGGGCAAAGTTTTTATATAATTGTAGATGAAATAAACCACTCTTATATTTCATCAAGAGTAGCTAACAGAGAACACCCATCAGCTCAGATTTAGCAATCTACTATTTTAAGATTGCCCGGAGGAAGTTAATTTTAGGTTGAGTGCTTTGTAATTTAACTAGAAAACTGCACCAATTTAGGATTCACGTTTGCCAACCTTAAGACGAACTACTACTTTTAGTTCATTACCATAGTCTATTTTTAGTTTAACTGTGTTTAATAATTTGCTTTGTGCACAGACCATCCCTTCCCCCCGCTCCCCAATGCAATCGTAGTTTAACAGTTTTGTTTTGGTCTCTTGGGGTGGGAGGTTTGCACAAATACAATACTGGGATCTCGTGTTGACCATAAAAAAAATCTGTCCTGCAGGGTGTGGAAAAATACCCCCTCAAAAATCTCAGTGTAGTACTTGTATTTTAGGTTTTAAATGGGAGTCAACTTTCACTTCTTGCTTAAAAGGGAAGATCCCCCATTGCAGAGAACAAGGAAGCAGAAATTCCTGTTGGTGCAAATAATCTTAAAAAAGTTACTGCAATAATCTATAACAATAGCCCAGAACTGCAGTTTACAATTGGAGTGTTTCAGAGCTGTGGCTTATGTCTTTAGAATGTTTTTATAAAGGCAACTCCCACTATACACTATAGCAGTCAGTGGTGGAAAGCAAATCCAACAGTCCCAACCGTCTTCCTGCTCAGAGAATCCAGCTGCAGTCCAACTCCCTCTTTGGCCCTGCACTTTGTCGTGGTATAAGAGAACAGGGTCCCAAGGAACCCCAAGACATCTAAAAATTAACAGTTGAATTGCAGTTATTGACACACACATACACTTTAATGATTTTTAAAGTAAGGAAAGGTGTTCATCAAGTGTGTTCAATGAAGCTGAACTCCACCAGACAGGGACTCTTCACAGCCAGCTAGTTAGCAACATTCTCTTGTCTGTACTCCGGTGGTGGGTGAAGCTTCCTTGGAGGGAGGCTAGCTCCCTGTCCTGTCTTTTTCACCCACATCCTTTTCCAGACTCTACCCTGGGCCCCTCCCCTGCTCTGCCGCAGACCCCTTCCCCCCTTGATTCCCCTGCCACAGCATCCTCCTCTCCTTCCCCCTCTTCTGCAAGGCTTACACTGCTTGCAATTTCCAAGTCCCTCCTAGCCTCTACTTGCCTCCCCAGGGGTATGTCTACACTGCCACCCTAGTTCGAACTAGGGCGGCTAATGTAGGCATTCAAAGTTGCAAATGAAGCCCGGGATTTAAATATCCTTCATTTGCATCTTGCCGGGCGCCCAAGCTTCATTTGCAACTTCGAATGCCTACATTAGCCACCCTAGTTCGAACTAGGGTGGCAGTGTAGACATACCCCAGTGGTGGTGGTGGGGGAGGTGAGGAAGGAGTTGGCAAGCAGTCTTATGGGGGAGCAGGTGGAGGAGAGTGGGATGTGGGGAGCAGTGGATGGGGAAGGGATAGTGAGGAGGAACATGATGGCTGGTGGGGACTTCCAGAGAGGGGTGTGTGGAAGAGAGGAGTGGAGAGGAGGTACTCAACAGGCAGCAGGTTGTGGAGGGGTCTTAGAGAAGGGGTAGAACAGGAAGGGGAAGAGATGGAACACAGTCAAGACCACCATAACCTGGGTATCTGGCAGCGCGGTGCGGTAGCTGCACCAGGGGAGGCTTAGCCTCCTTTGACTATTTATACCCACTGCCTATGGTTGGCAACCAAACTGTTCAATACTTTTCCTCCAGCACCCCTTCTTCATCACGCAAAGCCTTGTTTCTCCAAACACAACTTTCAAAATTGTACTGCATGAGCTGACTGCATCTCTGCCAGAAAGCTGCCTTGCAAATGAATTATGTCTCAAAAGAGACTTTCTGGTTACATTTTATAAATTCCAGTGAGGGCAGAAGAAACCGGTAGGGCGGAGGGGAAATAGCTGGGAGGAAGTCATTAGTGTTTATGCATCTCAAACACAGATACAGCTTTGAGCACATCCTCCTACAAATAAGTGGAGGAAACTTGATGCCATTTTGAAAAAAAAGAGGAAAAATTGTGAGGAAACCTCACTCTGGGATGTAGTAGCAGGAGTGTTGTAAGCAAAACATGAGAAGAAATTCTTGGGTTCTACTCTGCACCTCAGTTGGAGTAGGTTATCCAGTTCTGGGTGCCACATTTCAGTAAGGATGTAGAGAAAGTCCAGAGAAGATCAACAAAAATGATTACAAGTCTGGACATCATGACCTATGACAGAAGACTGAAAAAACTGTGTGTTAGTTTGGAGAAGAAAAGACAGGTAGGGAATGTGGTTGCAGTGTTCAAATATATAAAAGGTTATTACAAGGAAGAGGGAAAAAATTGTTGTTGTTTACCTCTGAGGACAGAACAGGTGTACTGGGTTAAAATTGCAAGAAGGGCAGTTTAGGTTGAACATGAGATGAAATGTCCTCCTACCTGTTAAGGTACTTAGGGAACTGAACTAAATTATCCAGGGAGGTTGTGCAATAGCCATCATAGGGGATTTTTAAGAACAGGTTAGATAAGCACCTGTCAAGGATGGTCAAGACAATACTTGGTCCCCCGAGTGCAGGAGACTGGACTAGATGTCCTCTCGAGGTCACTCCCAGGTCTACAAATCTGTGATTCTATGAAACAGGTACAGACAGCAAAAAATGAATCATCATACAGAAGCAAATTCACACAATGGGGGAGTATAATCAAATTACAGGAAATCTTTTGTTTCTCCGTACATTGTGGGTGAATGACACTCTGCTGGAAAACTGAGATTCCTGTAAAGTATGACTCTCTTCTGTAGTTTCCTGGAGCCTAAAAATTCCAGCTACCTTGTGGGAAGGGAGTATTTCCTCTGTCTAAAGAACTCAGGAGTTACTCAGTGCAATTTGCCCCTGAGGGGATGTGGAATGGCTGTAGGATTGTGCTGTAGTAAGTTCAGTTCTTGCTTTTCTAAATATGATATTGAAGGAAGAATCACTTTGATTTTGGTAAGAATTTTAAAGAGCTTTTTTTAAGCAGAGTCCAGAAGGGACTTTCATCCGTTTTGGTCACTACTGTTAAAATGAAAACATAAAGACACTGAAGGCCAGATTGTGGCTGGCCATGCATGGCTGTGCAGTGGAAGCAGCACTCTCAATGAGTCTTCCAGTTCCTTTCTTCTTGCATAAGGACCAGTTGCAACATGCCTTGCACAGCAGCACAGCTGCCAGTAATCCTAGCCTCCCCCAAACCAGCCCTGGTAATGATTTAAAATCACAGATGGACTGTTCAGAAGTCCATCTGAAAAGGAAGTATGGTTTCATTCCAGACCCTCTTCAGCGAGTTTCCACATTGAAAAACATCACCGTATCTGGCACTTCTTAGCAGTGTCAGCAGCAGGCAAGATCTGAATAACCGTGGAGCGGGAGCTGAACAATCACTGCTGGAAGTGGTTCCCTCACATTGCCTTTCGCATTTCAGCTCAGTTCTAGAGGGAAGATTGTACAGCTGCTGCCTGCGCCGAAGCCACTCTGCAGATCATAGACAAACGTTATTGCTCCCAGGTTGTCAATCTGGCACCTCAATGAGTGCTAATATGTTAATGGTTGAAAATGCTGGGGGAGGTTTCTTTCAGATTTGTGATATACTTGATAATCCAGATAGACTTGCCAGTGCACGCAGTTCTATTCCACTAATCCTCCTGGGATGGCCCAACCACCTCATCTGCGGAGTACGTGGTGTTCAACCAGCATAGGTAATAGGTGATGCAACTTCAGCCAACGCCTTAGTATTTAATATTCTGGAAATGACTCTGTTACTGGAATGAGTAAATTCAAATTTGCTTCCCCCCTGCCCATTACAATGGTGATTCAGAAGCAGAATTCTGTTTAACTACAGGCAGTCCCCGGGTTACGTACAAGATAGGGACTGTAGGTTTGTTCTTAAGTTGAATCTGTATGTAAGTCGGAACTGGCGTCCAGATTCAGCCGCTGCTGAAACTGACCGCCAGTTCTGACTTACATACAGAATCAACTTAAGAACCCCAAGCGTCCCCAAGTCAGCTGCTGCTGAAACTGATCAGCGGCTGATTCCAGGAAGCCTGGGGCAGAGCAGCTCTGCCTCGGGCTTCCTGTAGTCAGCGCTGGTCAGTTTCAGCAGTGGCTGACTTGGGGACGCCTGGGGCAGAGCAGCTGGGGTGCTGCTGGGTTGCTCCAGTAGCACCGCTCCTCGGCGCTACTAGACCAACCCAGCAGCACCCCAGCTGCTCTGCCCCAGGCGTCCTGATTCAGCCACTGCTGAAACTGACCAGCAGCGGCTGAATCAGGACCTGGGGCAGAGCAGCTGGGGTGCTGCCGGGTTGGTCCAGTAGTGCCCAGAGCAGCGCTGCAGGACCAATCGGCAGCGCCCCAGCTGCTCTGCCCCAGGGTCCAAAACGAAAGCCTGGTCTGCTGGGGGGGGGGGCACACTAGCTGCGCCCCCCCCCCCCAGCAGACCAGGGACACGGGGAGCAGAGCCGCAGCGGCAGCAGGGTGCCGCGCCTCTGAGGCTTTGCTCTGGCAAAGTCTCAGAGGCGCGGGACCCCGCCGCGGCTGCGGCTTCAGTCCCGGTGCCTGTGGTCTGCTGGGGACCGTCCCCAGCAGACCACAGGCACCGGGACTGAAGCCGCAGCAGCGGCGGGTTCCCGCGCTTCTGAGGCTTTGCTCTGGCGGTCTCCAGCAGACCAGGGGCACCGGACCAGGGGCACCGGAGCAGCTTACGAACGGGGCTTTCTCGCCCCGGAGCTCGCAGGTAGCAATCCGCCACCTTGACCTCCGGGGCGAGAAAACCCCGTTCGTAAGTGCGGATCCGACGTAAGTCGGATCCGCGTAAGTCGGGGACTGCCTGTACTCTGGAAAGTGAAGGCTTGCCTTCCTCTTCTGCCTCTGTAGATATACCTGCAATAGCAGGAAAGAGATAAAGATTTTTTTTAAAAGGCATTGTCTTTATGTTAATCAAATATTTAAAGATTTTAAACATACAGACCTATTCAGGCAAAACCCACTATCTCCAAGATTTGGCCTTTTGAAATGGCCAACTTGAATCAGCAAGATTCTAGCTAAGACTTTCAAAATGGGACCCTAAAATTAGGCTACTAAGACCATATTTAGGTATGTGAGTGAGACTGATGAATACACTGAGGTTTTTATCTAAGGTTTTTCTATGCTTAAAAGTTTAAAATTCAGCTTACTGTTTTGCTGCAGCTGCATGTTGTTGTTGTCGTCACGGTACGAGCACTGGGAGAGAGCTCTCCCAGCGCTCTATGTAAGCCACCACTGCGAGGGGAGTAACTTAACAGTGTTGGGAGCACAGTTTCCTGAGCTGTAGCCAGATTCACACCTGGTGCTTTACAGCACTGTAACATGTTGCACCTCTGGGCCAGAAAGTTACAGAGCTGTAAAATGACAGTGTAGACTTGGCTTAAGTGCTTGAATTTAAGGGGAGTTGCTGGATGATCAGAAGGTTTGAAAATCAGCCTACTTATTTATATACCCAGATAACTGTAGACAAAGGACCCGAACATTTAGGCTCACACTTTTCAAAATCTTGGTCTGTATGGTGACTTCTAGCCATGTCTCAGCAAAGAGGTAATAGCAGATGTCATATTACTCTAATCTCACTAATGGCTATTTTTTTTTACAAAATAGACTACAGTACATGATGAAGTATTATAAATAATTGAAACCACAGTTGTCAAAATAAATGAGCAAAGTGCATTTTGTGATACATTACCCTGACTTTTTTCATTGTGTTTCCCACTTACTTATTTGCAAAATTCAATAATTTGCAATGGATCTCACAGTCATTAGTGTGAATTAGCAAGCTTCTGGTCTATTAGCCATAAATTTAATCTTAACTAGAAAGGAATTATTTAGCAGTATTTTGGCAAAGATTCTTCAGTAATATTTTAGTCATAGTCCTATAATGCAGCTTGCATATTCACCCTTCTCGCTCAAAGGAATTGTAAATTTTGTATTGAAAACTGATTTATTAAGAGCTAAAAATGGGGGCTTACATTAAAATGTGATTTTAGAGAGAAGTTGGAAGAACTACAGGCTGTCTCGTCCTTTCCTTTGGAATACAGAACTTCTGTTGATGTCAGTAGGATTTCTGCATGATTGAGGAGAGCAAAATAGATTTTATTTATAAAGAGCCACCATTAATATTAACACAGACACAATTACACGTATGTCTGATTTTTGTAACTGCTGTTGTTAGAGCAACACTTTGAAGTACTATAAGAGAAAGGATGGGGAAGGGGAATTGTATTTTTTCTTTCTATTGTCAGTTTTTTATATCCAAAGTTTGAGTATAATGAACTTCACTCTTTTACAAGATATACTGGCATTAGAAAAGGTTCAGAGAAGGGCAACTAAAATGATTAGGGGTTTGGAACCGGTCCCATATGAGGAGAGATTAAAGAGACTGGGATTTTTCAGCTTGGAAAAGAGGAGACTAAGGGGGGATATGATAGAGGTCTATAAAATCTTGAGTGGTGTGGAGAAAGTGCATAAGGAGAAGTTATTTACTTGTTCCCATATTATAAGAACTAGGGACCACCAAATGAAATTAATGGGCAGCAGGTTTAAAACAAATAAGAGGAAGTTCTTCTTCACATAGCGCATAGTCAACCTGTGGAACTCCTTGCCTGAGGAGGCTGTGAAGGCTAGGACTATAACAGGGTTTAAAAGAGAACCTCCATAAATTTATCTAGTTAAGTCCATCAATGGCTATTAGCCAGTATGGGTAAGGAATGGTGTCCCTAGCCTCTGTTTGTCAGAGGGTGGAGATGGATGGCAGGAGAGAGATCGCTTGATCATTACCTGTTTGATTCACTCCCTCTGGGGCACCTGGCATTGGTCACTGTTGGCAGACAGAGTACTGGGCTGGATAGACCTTTGGTGTGACCCAGTATGGCTGTTCTTATGTTCTTACCCTATATAGCCATTTACAATCTCTCTTTTTTTCCATGCTAAGTGCTTGTAGTTCACATTGAAGTCAAAGAAAGCTGTGAGTGCTCATCAGTATCTCTGAAAATCAAACTATTAATCAGTTTGCCCTTTCAATTGTGTAGGTCTTTCCCATGGAAGAAGGTGAGAGAGAAATATTTTTTAATACAAAAATTTGACTGAAAACCCACAAAAAATTGGCAGGGAGATTCAGGGACAGATGAAATACCCGGAGCCATTTTTTAACATATTTGTTATGAATGTAGTAGATTTCAAGTTTGACAGCATGATTTTTAAATTAATAAAGACTTGGGAAGAGTTTATTTCAGCCAGTCAGCATCAGTGTTTGTCAATTTCACCCTCATCCCAAAAAGCTACCAGCAAACTTCCCATGAATTTTAGTTGAAATGAAGTGATGAAACTGTTTATGAATTTGAACATTAAAATGAAAACCTTCTGGGGGCAAGCCTAATATGCATAATCAAATATCAGCCATGGAAGGAAGGAGTATGTCAAAATGCCCTCCGATGGAGTCACTGGTAGCTTGGCAATGCACAGAAGAGGGTGTTCAGTTTGTTCATTCAGCAAGTGAGAGGTGTGACGGGGTGAGGCAACCCCGCACTAGAAGGGCCCCCCCCAGCGAGGCAGGGGAAAGCGGCGCGGCTTGTCTCGCCGCCGCCGAGGACGCGTCCGGTGGGGTAACCGGGACGCGCCGCTCGGCAGGCGGGCGAGCGGGCGGGACCCCGAGCAACACAGGGGAGGGCGGTGACGGGGTGAGGCAACCCCGCACCGAGGAGGGCCCCCCAGCGGGGCAGGAAGAGACGCCACGGCGGGACCTGCTGCCGCCGGGGACGCAGGCAGCAGGGCAGCCGGGACATGCCGCCAGGCTGGCGGCTCCAGGGACGCAGCCCGAGACAGCGCGGGGGAAGAACCCTCCCCCCCCGGCAAGGTTAGTGGGGACAACCGGGCAGGGACGGCACCCCACCAGCCTCGGGGCGGGCAGCCCCGCGGGCGCCCCAGCCGGCCCTATGCCCCACAGCTGCAGGAGAGGGAGAGAACGCTGGGGGTGAGGGGAAACAGCTGGGGAGGAGAAGCTGGAGCCGTGGATGAGCACAGGTGTGAGTGCTCTGGAGGGGCGGGGCGGCACCTTCCCCAGGTATAAAGTCAGGAGAGGCAGAAGCAGGGAGAAGGAGGACGCTGGAGGCAGAGACTGAGAGACACCGAGGAGGCGGCGAGACCAGCCAGCTGGTGAGCGGACGAGCGAGGGCGTGAGGAAGCAGCCCAGGGCGGGTGTACTGGAGCCCGAGGGTTGATGCGTTGCGGCTCTGTGCCCCATCAGCCAGGTCGGGGGAGAGAAGAACATCTCCCCCGCCTTAGGGCCCTGGGCTGGGGTCTGGAGAGAGGGAGGGCCCGGACCCCCCTCACCTCCTCGCTCGCGGGATCCTCGGGGCAACCACCGGGAGGGCCGACCCGGCGCCGCGGCACCGAGACTGGGACCTTCCGGGACGGCAACCGTGGGAGTGTGACTGCCCAGGACGGGGTGGGCTCACGGACCCCGTAACAAGAGGAAATTATTTATATTTATAAAAATTTAAATAAATAATACCTCACTGTATTGGGCATTTGCCCTGATTCCAATCAGTGGTAGCCATCCATTGCCAGTTCAAACTGCTTAAAACCGGGGTCAGTTTTACTGGTGTAGATCATGTCTACACTAGGGGTTTGTATTGGTTCCTTTACATTTGTGGCTGGTCATGGATGGCTAGAATCAGAACAAATCCCCAACACTGAAAACGCCTAACTCATTATAAATAAACCTACCTTAACTGAAATAATGTAAATCTAAGCCTGCCCAACCCCCAAATATTCCATTTACATTTTTCTAGCAGTACATTTTAAAATAATTGCTAGTTTATAAAAATTGATTTTAATAATTGGTATTTGCTATGAAAAGGGTCAAAATGTAGAGGCTGACTAACAAAAGGAGAGCGGGCACAGGATCAGCTCTAGCCCAGCAGGATACAGGAATATCACAAAAATGATACCAGCCTGAGAAGGAGTTACCCTAAGTATGAGTACAACTGCTGTGAGGAGGGAGGCAACATTGTATTGAAACAAAAGCTACACAGAATGAAAGCACTCCCTTTGGGAGTGGTCTAAATTCTTCCCCTCCACACTGCCTCTGGGTAGTGAGAAAAAGTTTGGATATGCTGTGCTCAAAGTTGGCTGAGGTGAGAAAAGGAATCCATGCTTCCTGACTCTTTCCCCCAGGCAAGCAATTAACATTTGAAGGAATGTAGTCAGTGTGAGGCCTTCATGGAATTATGACAAAAAGGGTGACATCTAAGAAAACCTACCAGGGCTGTGTAACCATGCATTTAAATATCCTTTAAAATGCCTCCAAGTGACCCTTGGTGAAATTAACACATAGGGACAAGAACTTTTCAGACAGTTATTATCAGTGTTTGTCAATTTCATCCCCATGGCAAAAAGCACCAGCAAGCTTCCCATGGATGTTAATTGAAATGTGAAGTGATTAAACTGTGTGTGAATTTGAAACATTAAGGTGAAAAAGCCTTCTGGGGTAAACCCAATAGTAAACCTAATATGCTTTACTCCTCTTTGTCCTGGCTGTAGTAAAGTCTGCTGAGTTAAAACAACTTGTTGCTAGTGCTAGAAATACTATAAGCAGCAATTTGTTGAGAGAAGGACTTGAATCATTGCAGAGTGAAGTCAGCAATTTTACAAACAATGCAGAGCAATTAACATTTTGAATAGACAACAGTGACAGGGGAGATTATTCCTCACCTTCGTGATGGTTGCTGTGATGCAGTCTCCAAAAGGCAAAGTATCTGAGTTAATTTTTCCTCTAAAAAGGGAATGGTATTGGGGGAGTGGTAAATAATGAAAAGCAAAATAACTGAAAGAGTGCTGTGGACAGGAGTGGCCTGAGGCCAGCTGCGGCAGCTGGCGCTCCAGGCGGAAGGCGCAATCGGTGCCTAATTTGCCTAGGCTCACGGGCCGCCCCTGGCTGTGGGTCATATTGGTGAGCTGGATGAAAGCAAACACTGTGTAGCTTTCTTATGTCTAAATGTATGCATATAGAAAAAAAGAATCCAGGCCATACTCTGGAAAGAAGACTAGTCTGGAAAGCAGGGATGCTAAAAAAAGGATTAAGGGTCATGGACTTGAGCTTCCAAAAGGGCCAATGAAATCCTTGGATGCATAAAAAGTGGAATCTTGAGTACAGTATTTGACACTGATGTGACACTACTAGAATATAGTCCACAATTGGAGAAGGACATTGTTAAATTCAGTTCAGAGGAAGAGCTATGAGAATGATTAAAGGATTAGAAAACATTCCTTATAATGATTACATTCAAGGAGCTCAATCTAGTTATCTTGACAAAGAGAAGGTTAAAGGGTGATTTGATCACAGTTTATAAGTAGCAACATGTGGATCAAATATTTGATAACAAGCTCTTCAGATTAGATCAGAAAGATAAGACATGATCCAATCGTTGGAAGTTGAAGGTAGACAAATTCAGACTGGAAGCACAACATGCATTTTTAACACTCAGAGTACTTAAACATTGGAACAATTGAGCAACAGTTGTGATGGATTCTCCAACACTGACAATTTTTAAATCAAGGTCAGTTTTTGTTTTGTTTTCTTTTTTTAAGAAAAAATATGTACTAGTTCATAGCAATTATTTTGGGGCATGCACTGGCCAGGAGGTCAGACTGGGTGATCATACTCATCCCATCCCATCTTCGAATCTGAATCACATAAAACATTTTCAAATTTTGTTTTTACTTAATATGGCTATATAAAAATGGTACCTTCTTATTCAAACATTTTTGGGTGTATTCAGATCCATGGCTGCTCATTTGGTTGTCTAAAATAGTTTTTGCTGGGTTTTATTCCTTTTAGCACTGAACTGCCAATACAGCTCCCATATTAGCTGTATTGCTGACTAAGATCCATTTCATGCATCAGTGAGAAAATATCCAGCTTAACATTCAGATCTCAAGTTGAATTTTGGTGTGTCTTCAAGAGACTAATTTTGAAGGTTTGTCCCATCCCACCGTTCCAGATTCCAAGATAGCTGGTATTTTAAAACCGTTACTTTCTTTAACTGCTCTTGTTCATAGCCTTCTTCTCAATACCATCTTGAATCTGTGCTAGGGAATTTAACATGGTTTCAAAATGGCTAATCTAGTTCACAACTACACTGCATGGATAGTAAACATGTTCTATAAATTGTATTTTAGGTTAGTGCTGGTGATCAGGAGCTTTGCAAAGGATTTAGCTACAAACCACGCTGCTAGTTATCTGAGACGCTCAATGGGTCAACTTTTAGTTGAGAATCTCTGGGGAAAACTAAGTGCTGCAAAGAGAAGAGCTGTTGATTGTCATTGGTTATTTTTTCTCAGTTAGTGCCAAGTAATAGATGAGGGCCTCCTGAAGGGTTGCTGGAGAGAAAAAAAACTACACCTGGCTACTAATTATTAAAAATCCTCTAGCACTGCTGCAAGAGTTATTTTAGTGTACTGTACAAATTCAAACTTGTTAACTATCCACCTAAAATTCCCCCCTTTTAATTTTGATTGGACACTTAAACTGATCTAGTTGTGATACCACTGATCTAGTCCTGCCTTAGTGCAGAGGGATGGCCTCTGGAGGTCCCTTGAAGCCAGACATTTCTATGGTTGTTCTGTATTCTTACAAGACATGTAGATCATTCCGGAGATGGCTGCATTTCAGCAGTGGGCAAAGCATTTCCTGCGTGTAGTCAGCCTATAAAATTTTTCCAGGCCTAGTTGGAAGAATGGTGCTTTGTAAATGCAAGATTGACATCATTAAACCAAAATGGTTTAAAAAGATAGGCATACATTGGCTATAATTATTTTATCTATTCCTTGTTTTCTCTTAGCTGACGTTGTGTATGTAGAGTATCTTAATTGTAAATATCTGAACTACAATTACAGTGCATCTTCTCCCCAGAATTTCATTTCAAATGGCATATGTCCCATTTGCCTGCTCCCATGTTGTGTGATCACAAAATAGCTGTGTTATGTAAAAGCAACTAAATTATATATCTGCATAAGATACTAGCTTAGTTCTGTAGAAGCCATTTCACTCTTGTCAGTTCTTAATAGGGATATGATTTAAATGACTTGTTTTTGTTTTACCAGGGACACTGTAGAGCTGTTCCAATCCATTAGTTAAAAACAAAATTTGTCTCTTTTTTCCTAATCACTTTAGAGTAGCTAGAGAACACTTGTTTTTCTACCTATATTGACAAACAAAAAAAGCTAACACAAAAAATGTATATACATTAGTTGTCCATAGTCCCATTTAAATGAATAGAATTTTTCTTGCTTAGATTATACGTTCTTATTTAGGTCTTGTCTATATTAGGAAATTGACTGCTATAATGATGTGGCTCAAGGGTATGAAAAGTCCACACTCATGAATGAAGCCAACATAACCTCCAGTATAGACAGCATTAGGTTGACAGGAGAATTCTCCCATTGACACAGCTACTGCCTCTTGGGGAGGTGGAGTACCTAATGTCAACAGAAAAAGCCCTTCCCTCAATGTAAATAGCCTCTTAAGCAGTACCATGGCACAGCTATAACACTTGAAGTATAGCCAGGCACTTGGATTATAAACTCTTAGAGCAGAGACTGTGCTCTGTGATCGCACAGGGCTAGCACAGTGGGCTCCTAGAAGATACCATAATACAAATATTAATAATAGGGTGGAAGGGTTTGCATGATTGGGTCTTAATATAGAAAAGACAGAAAATTCAGAATGTGTTACAGTGCTGTGGCTGTTATCTGTGCACATGCCATCCTTACTATATTTAAATAGACCTGTTTGTGACTGTAGGCTCAAGTTTTGTCTCCACTTACCAGAGGATTGATGATCTTGTGATCGATCTTCCAGGGTTCGATTCAGTGGGTCTCGTAAAGACCTACTAAACTGAATGCTAAGCGTGCCCCTGTTGGTGCCGATACTCCTTGCTATCACAAGGAGTAAAGTGAGATGGCGGAAGCATTTCTCCTGTTTATTTCCCACTGTGGGGCCACTCTAGAAAATTGTTGCAAGGTACGTTGACTCCAGCTATGTAATTCACATAGCTGGAGTTGTGTATCTTGCGTCTATCTTCTCCCCCAGTTTAGACCTGGCCTCAGTTTACGTGCATCACTGACTCTGTCTTTTCTCACTACTCTAAACAAACTTCAGAACACAGCTTTCCTAGAAGGAACATCGTTATCATTGACATATGACGTTATATGTGCTATAGAAGTATAGGCTGGCCTAAGGTACTGAGCTCATCCCATTCTGGTTAGTGGGAGCAGTAGATGCTCAGCCCTTTTGGAAAATCAGGCCATGAATGTTCGTCCAGGTATATGTTTCACACCATCACAGAGGCCTCTTAGGAAGGGATTTTTTTTATTGGAATCTGAGATTAGGCTATAAAATACACTTGTCAAGGCTGTTCCCCACTCTGGCACTTCGAGTACAGAAGGCTGGGGCTGCAAGAGACTTTAAAAATACCTTTCCTTTATAGGCTTCTGCATAAACACTCCCCAAGGTCACAGATTCCCTGATATTGGGTAGTATGCTGCCAGCCCAATTGCAAAACCCCTTTTCTGAACCCAAGAAGACTCACTTGGGAACTTCCCATAGGGTATCCTTAACTCTTTCCTTTCCCTCAGGAGAGAGTTTGAAAACAAAATCCTTTCTAATAACTGACCTCTGAGGCATGTACACACAGACCATCCTGCATTGTAGAATACAGGAATCGGATCACAGCCTTTAAAAAGGTGATTTTATTAACAAAACAAAAAAATAAGACATACTTGGTAAAGCATACTTGATTGATACAGCACAAATCAGTGAACAGATTAAAACAGAGATAATTGTTTCCATGGGATTCGGCTTTAGTCATAGAGTATGGTGGGGGGGAGGAAAGGGGGCACATGGGCTCAGCACTGAGTTCACAAACCAGAATTTTTTTTAAAGAAAAACCAGTTTATATGTACCTGTAGTGCTTTGGCACAAGGAATATTCTACCTTGTCCTGTCTGCCTAAGTCCCAATTTAAAGCACCCAGCTGGGGGGAGGGCACCAACACCAGCACAGTGGGACTAGAGCAGCTTTTGGCCACTTGCTCACTTCAGCTGTCAAGCATGTGTGTCCCTGCAGCTCGGTGGAGGAGGGGATCTAGGTCTCTGTGCACTGCTCCCACTTAGGACTGAGGCCTTGTCTACACTTACCAGAGCCATTGGTCTACTTCAGCTAAGCAAATAGCATAGCTGAAGTTAACATAATCACTATGGCGTCTTGTGTATGGTAAGGTGGGCTGGGGCCGCTCTACAATCAATGCCTTGGCCTGTCCCAGAGGAGGGACTGTTTTCCCTTTGGGAAAATATAGTCACCCTGACCATAGAGAGACTATTCATTCAGTAGATATTACTTAACGAAAGTCCTTTCTAAAAGTACATATAATAGGGACTGGACTATCCAAAATTAATGCTAATTATGTTAGACAAAAAGTTAAATGGAAACTGAGGACTTTGAGAGTGTGGTGATGTCAGACATTTGAAATCTTTTGTGGGAGTGATTCAGAAGTGTCTGGAGGGGTTACTACAATGTCTGCAGCCACAGATTTATCTTTTGAATAATCTGTCCTCATTTGTGTGAGATAAATGTTAGAAAAGATACTTAAGCCTCATCAGATAAAACTTTCAAAAGCACCTCCTAAGTCCCATTGGCATTCAGTGGGATGTAGGTTCCTCAGTCACTTAAGACGCTTGAAAATCTTGTCCGTCTGCTTTGTATTATTCTCAGAGCCGTGATTTAATGGGTCCAATGCAGTGGTTCTCAATCTGTTTATCAACATGTGCCGTAGGTTGAGAATCACAGCAAACTTCCCGCTAATCTTATCCCCAACTCTTATGTCCAGTTCCTCCTGCCCAGAGTCCCCTCCATGGAGGGGGGGCCAGGAGCAGAGGCGTGGGCAGGGGGCTAGGTGTCAAAAACAGAGGCACCCTTGATGCCAACCCCAAACTCTGTGGGCCTGGCCAGCAGTCCCTGGCCTCCTGACCCCGCTGGGCAGCCAGGAACCCAGACCCTGCTGTGCTGGCCCAGCAGCCTTTAACATGCAGCTGGGACACTGCTGTGCATTAATTGGGCCATGGCTTGAGAACCACTGGTCTAATGCTTCTTTGGCTTTAGGATAAAAACAAACAGCATTGGAATTTCTTCCTATATTTTTGAAAACAGCTGAAGTTTGCACAGGGATACGTTCAAATAAACTGTCCTGCCTTGACTTGAAGTAGAACACTGAACTTGACCTTCAACCTTTTTGTGTACCATTGAGGAAACTGTGAACAATCCCTAAAAGCAAATAAAAATATGTTATTTTTGTTTACCAACTTGCATTCTGTCTGCCTATGTCAATTGAATGGCTGGAATGTTGATTTATGTGTATACTGCAAATATAAATTAAAAACAGAATACCAAATCCGTAGCCAGTCAACAATAAGTAATCCAAATGCACAATGCTACCAATAGTGCCAAGTGAATAATTGTTGACAGATTTCACTACTTTCCATGTATGAATTGGCTGATATTTCATCTTCTAATTCATTTAGTAAATAATTTCCATATTTTTAAAAACCCTCATCTGCATCTTGTTCAGAGCAGATTATTGCAGGTAAGAGCATAGTCAAAATTTGAGCTAAGTTAGTTCCTTCTATCTGGACACTTAGGTGACGTAGTATGATTGCTGTTCCTGGATTGGGAGGCAGTGTTGCCCTATGGATAGAGCACTAGAGAAGGACTTAAAGGAGACATGGGTTCTATGCCTGGATTGGTCATTAGACTGTTGGAAGGACATTAGGCAAAAAACTTCATCTCTCTGTACCTCAGTTTCTCCATCTATACAATGGGGATAACAATACTAACTTCCTTTGTAAAGTGCTTTGCCATCTATTGATTACAGGAGGCCCCCGACACAATTGGTTCCAGAGGAAGTGTCACAAGTTGGGGGTGTCATAACTCGAGCCCGCATTTACAGTAGGCGCTGGGCACTGTCGTAAATGCAGGCCGAGGACTTAAGTCGGGGGTTTCCGGCCCCTTCCACACTTACAGAAATGGTTGTAAGTGCAGGGGGTTGGAACTCGGGCGATCACATCGCGGGGGCCTTCTGTACATACAACCACTAATTACAAGCTATGAATTATTATATTAAGGTTGTGTGCTAGAACCATCATAGGAACTGACTCCTGTAAAGGGCATGACCGCACTCAGAATGAGTTTGTTTAAAAAAGCTGAACAAACATAATGGAAAACTGTTCACAATATTCGCATACTCGAACTCCCAGCACCATGCAGATACGTCCAGAGGGTAAAAATCCTACTGTTTGCTAAGATTCTTCTTCCTGGGACATTGTTTTCCCGTAAGGGCCTCTTTGTATGGTCAGAACTCTGGGTGAGTGTTGAGATGGCCATCTGTTTAGCTCTTCCAGGCCTATTTCTAGCCTTGATGTTAAATTATTTTTCTTCCACCAGGTACCTTTTGGTCCTATCCTGCCCTTCAGTGGTGCTCCGGTTCTTTGGACACTAGCAGCTCTGAGTAGCATTTGGTTTGGACAACTGCAGCTAATCACAGCAACCCCCGCCTGCTGGGTTTAGACTAGCTATTATGATCTCAGTTTTTATTACAGCTATAAACTACTGTATTTACAGGGACATGTGCAACAGGACGTTCATTAAAACAGGAGACAAACCAAAATGCAAGGGCTTCACACCTTTGGCAGCCTTACAAACTAACAGAATAAGAAATGTGCAGATTAAAGTATTAAGAGCCAGAAGTCAAGCAGAGTTCCCAGCTGGTCAGAGTTCATACCTTGGTGCATCTGTGGAGGAACCAGCAATTATTCCTAAAGAATAAGACCATTTAAAAATAAGAGCATCCCTAGAGCTTTCCAAGCACCATCAGAATTTGCCCCGATATTCATTTTGCTTTTTAACACCTGCTCTGTTTTCATGAATGACTTTCTTGATCGGCCATTTGTAACGAAGATGCTCTGAACCATAAGGATTTAAGGACATTCTAATATTGTGCTTGTTGTAAAAGTATCAGTCATCTTTTCCCCATGTTTAATGGGCACCTCTGCCAGAAGCACTCCCCACTACTGGCCATGCAACCTTAATCCATCCCCCTTCTGCATAGGCATTCTGAGACAGTCATCAAGTGCATGATCACAAACTGATTTTGCCCCGGAGTACTCGTGCCTCATTCGGTGTCTAGGATGTCCTGCTCTGGGTGTGTGAAGCAGGGTTGTACAGCAAAGGAAGCTGTTGTCAGTAGGACAGACCTCTGCCTCATTTCTTGCAGATGTAGGAAAGAGGCATGTGAAGGTTTAGCCAGTTAAACCTTAGTGGGTGAAGCTTACTGGTTAAAATTAACTGGTGGGGCTGGAGCAGCTCCTTGCTCGCCATGGGCAGGGGGCTGCTCCCACCCCACAGGAGGCCTGCCACAAACAGGGGCTGCTCCAGTGCAGTCCCTGCCTGCAGTGGGCCCAGGCAAACCTTTCACATTTGGGCACTAATGCTGTGTGCCTCATTTTCTGGGTGCCTGATTTGTGACCCTAGAGTCTGATTCACAGACGTGCTGAGCCCTCACAGCTATCGTCCATGTCAGTGCGCCCCTACTTCGCCACCTGCAACGTCAGAGGGGAGGAGGGCTTGTCTAGGCCACCAAGGGAAAGACAATCTGTGGGCCATTTAAGGATTGTGAGTTTGTGATGAAATGATCCTTTTTAGTCCCCATATGCTACCCCACCCTCTTAATTAGCCAAAGCAGGAAGCACCTACTCCACCACAAGGGCACTAGACCAGCTTCATATGCAGAGGCCAGCCACCCCGTGACCCTCTCCGAATGATAAAACAATAAAAATCCTGTTCTGCTCAGCCTCTCTATACAGGCAGTCCCCAAGTTACGCGGATCCGACTTATGTCGGATACGCACTTACGAACGGGGCCCTCTCCCTGGTCTCCAGCAGACCAGGGAGAGGAAGCAAAGCGGCGGAACACGCGGGCAGCGGGCAGCCCAGACGCGTCTGGGCTGTCCGCCGCCCGCGTGCTCCGGGGCTTTGCTCTGCTTTGCTCCCCTGCAGACCAGGAGGATGGACAGCAAAGCGGCGGAACACGCGGGCGGTGGACAGCCCAGACGCGTCTGGGCTGCCCGCTGCCCGCGTGTTCCGCCGCTTTGCTCCCCGTCCCCCTGGTCTGCAGACCAGGGGGACGGGGAGCAAAGCAGAGCAAAGCCCCGGAGCCCGAGGGCAGCAGGACAGCCACGGCGCGTCTGGGCTGTCCCGCTGCCCCCGTGCTCCGCGGCTTTGCTCCGGGCGGCTGTGGTACAGCAGCTGGGGCGCTGCCGGTTGGTCCCGTAGTGCCACTCTGGGCGCTACGGGACCAACCCGGCAGCACCCCAGCTGCTCTGCCCCAGGCGTCCTGATTCAGCCACTGCTGGTCAGTTTCAGCAGCGGCTGAATCAGGACGCCTGGGGCAGAGCAGCTTGGGTGCTGCTGGGTTGGTCCAGCGGCGGCGCTACTTGACCAACCCAGCAGCACCCCAGCTGCTCTGCCCCAGGCGTCCCCAAGTCAGCCGCTGCTGAAACTGACCAGTGGCTGACTACAGGAAGCCCCTGCCCGTGGCTTCCTGGAATCAGACGCTGATCAGTTTCAGCAGCAGCTGACTTGGGGATGCCTGGGGTTCTTAAGTTGAATCTGTATGTAAGTCAGAATCTGTATGTAAGTCAGTGGCTGAATCTGGACGCCAGTTCCGACTTACATACAGATTCAACTTAAGAACAAACCTACAGTCCCTATCTTGTACGTAACCCGGGGACTGCCTGTACTTCAGTCATGAGGTATGATTGCAGCTGGAGCTGCATCTAGCTACCCCAGCTCCTGGAGGGGTGACCATGTGGTAGCATGTGTTTTAGTGCAGGCTAGTTCTGCCAGTAATGACTCAGGGTTGGCACAGCACATGCTGACATGCACTGTCACCACATCACTGCTCTGGGACCCAAGCTAGCTAGAAAGCTATCTCAAGTAGATCTACTGTATCTGTAATCGCAACCCAGGACTTCAGTATCACCTACCCTGATCATGGAGGGTAACAACCTTTCACTTTCCACCCAGCGCCCCACAGGTCTGGTGAAATCAAGGCAGACTTTAACATGTAATCACTGAGTAAACACAAGATAAGGTATAAGCTCTGCAATCTCACTGGCACTTGCAATTTCAGACAACGCCCTCTGAACCATCTAGGTTCAAGTCTATCCTCAAGTCCAATTAACCTTTGAGTTCCCATGATCAGGTAAAGGGAGATTGTTGGCCAGGAGCCAGTTCAACATTCAGACTCCAGTACAAGTTTGTATCACTCCAGATGAATTCTTCGAAGGAAACTAAATGCTAAAGAGTGGTCACATGCACAGTTTCTTGTTAACTTGTTTTACGTGTCTGTCAGTTCAGAGAAATCCCCCAGTAAATATTATTTTCTCTTGAATATTGTGTCATTCTTGGTGCTTTTGCAACATTAGCTGATGATATTAAGCATTCTTACTAGAAATGAGCAAATCCTTCTGGATAAGTATCTCCTCCTAAATCTTTTCCCCATTTTTAAACCAAACCTTTAAGACCTGGATATTTCCATTATACGGTCAGGATCAGCAATGACAGTGCCAGAAGACTTATGAGAGAGGCTGTTCTTGTCAGATTTCCAGATTAATTTTGTGTGGAGAAATGTTTTGGACTGAATCTGAACTTGGACCCTTTAGAGGCTAGTCCGTGGCTAATCCTGGCTTTCGGGAAAAGGAACCGAGACAAAATTGCTGAATAAAACATCTGTACAAAGGATCCAGGTCTCTCTTCATCTGATTAACTTTGTAAAACTGCTGCAGATTTCTCTGGGATGCCGGGATTTTGAGTTACTTATCAGCAGGTTCTGGCTGCTTTAATTACTTGAGGACCTTGAATAGCTGACTTGAATCCATTTTGGGCTACTACATTTTCAATCCCTTCTGTGTGAGCCAACTGTTTCATAGAGCAGCTGCAGTAACCCCTGACTAGGTAGCTTTACAAAAGGCTGCCTACTGAGAGCATCTGCCATGAAGTTCATTCTCCCAGAAATGCTTAATCTCAACATTATATGGCACGAGTTATATAATCCAATACCACAAACAAGAAGCTAGTTTTGAGTTAGTCAGAAAATAGGTGAAAAGATGAATCCTCATTGTTGGATATTTATAATCTGAAAGCAATAGTCAATATTTTCACGCCTGGGTGCCTCAGATGGGGTCCTCGAGCCACAATAAAGTGATGAGCAACTTTTGCTTCCCACACTTATTTAGAAGCCTAACACGGATTTAGCATCCAGGTTCCAAAATGATTCCTAGTATATATTTGCTATGGTTGAATTAGTCACAAATTTCCTGTGCAAGTGGAAGGAGCTTGTCTGAGTACTGAATAATTTCACTGTGCATGGAGTCCAAAGTTTGCTTACTCTGTCTTTACAAACAAGAATCTTCAGGGGAAACATCAGGTGATAAAATTAAATTGTCTCTTGACATCAGAATATGCTCATACGAAGCAAATCCCCGAACCCCTTTCAATGTCTGCAAAGCCTGATCACATTGTGATTGCACTTCTGTGATTGTGATGGACATATACAAAACTCTGACCAAAATATGATACAAAATGGGATGAGAGCACAAAACAAAAAAGTAAACCCCAGAACATTTATAGTCTTGTCAGTTCTCGTACGATATATTTTTTCTTAAAGCCCCAGCTCTAGAGCTCAGTGATTGTGAGAATGTCAGTTTTCATATTTTTAACAGTAGGTTTTTAATTCTTGATTATAGAGAAAAACTTGGAAATATGACCTGTATGTGCCCTAAAGATTTAAATCCAGACTGCAAGGAGAACACAAAAAATGTTTTTAATCATGATTTCAAACTGAGTATGATTTTGGGGGACTTAACTCATGAATTTTGAACATTCAGGTTTGGCTGTACTGCACGGGAGACACCACTGTACTTCCTGGTGATAGATTAACCCCTTTTGGTTGTTAATGGACCATGACTAAAATATTGCCTCCCAGCTGGCAAAAACTGTATTTAAAAATTAGTTGCTCTTTTTAATCTCAGGAATTTGCCTTAACCCGGAATTGGCATATAGTATAAGCAACATTTTAAAAAGCCAACAACCCTCAGCAATATAGGCGACAGCATGTCCCAGTGATCAGGAGACTATCAAGTGAGTCAGAGTAAGATACAAAACCAGTAAGAATCAAAATAAAGATGGCAATGTTATCAAAAATAGCCTGTGTATCCATTTTCTCTCTCAGCTACTGAATGTTGCTTGTTTACTGCATTGCATGGTTGCTGTTGCTCTCCTCAGCCCATTGATTAATGTGTCACTGCTTAACATTGTTTTAATAAAGGCTGCTAGACTGTTACACTTGCAGTGAGGCAGATGGTTGTCTTTGTGCAGCCCCAGGGCTTTACTTTCTAAGTGTTTTTTAGCTCCATGCAAAGACATAATGTTCAGTATGTTGCTATTCTGAAGAAAGGGGTGATATGGATGGACAGAGTGCATGCACCTCAGTGTTTTGCTCTGTGCTGACTACAATCCAGTAGTAAGCAGTTAGGTGCAACCTTTGATCTCTGCCAATCAGTGGACTGTTTGATAAAGAAGATACGTGGCAACATCCATGTTTATCTAGCAGAGACAAAATGCAGAGTTTCTGTTCACTCATACCTGTGATTTATTTTGAACCCGGCTCAGAATGATAATACCCTGATTTTAAGACACAATAAAAAAAGAACTTGGCATGGCTTTCTCTTACATCTGACCTTAGACACATGGCTGGAACTTGGAATCATCTATGTTCCTGCCACAACTCTTGTTTATAACCAATTGGCAATGGCTTGCAACAGTTTGATACTATGTCTCTTAGAATCATAGAACCATAGGGTTAGAAGAGACCTTACAAGGGTCATCTACTCTAACCCCCTGCTAAGATGCAGGATTTGTTTTGTCTAAAGCACCTAAGGCATATAACTACACAGCCTCCTTTTGAAAACCACCAGTTAATAACTTGCACAACTTCCCTAAGCAGTCTGTTCCATTGTCCTGCTACTGCTTTTATTGTTAGGATACTTTTCCTGAGGTTCTCAATCTCAGTCTGCTATGCTGTAATTTGAACCCTTTGTTTCTGGTTCTGTCCTCTGTGGCAAGAGAGAGAAACTTTTTCTCCGTATTTTTTATGTCAGCCTTTCATATATATGAAAACCACTATCATGTGCCCCCGTAATCTTCTCAGTTCCTTCTTCTTTTGTTCATATGATTTGTATTCCATTCCTTTGCTCATCGTTGTTGCATACCTTTCCACTTTCTCTACATTCTTTCCCTACATTGGTGACCAAAACTGGAAACAAGCTTTACCTCTGTTCATGTAACCCAAAAGTATATTTGATTTTTAAAAAACAACAACAACAAAAAATGCATCGGATTGTTGGCTCATGTTGAGATTGTGATCCACAACTCTGAGATCCTTCTTAGCAGCATCTCTGTCAAATCATTTATCCCCCATTCTGTATTTGAGCATTTGCTTTGTATCATCTGCAGATGCAAATATGGTCAGTATGCTCTCAATTCCTACCTCCAGCTCACTAATAAAAATGTTAAATAACACCACACTCAGAACAGATCCCTCTGGAACTCCACTTTGAGACCCCCTTCAATCAAACATCAGTCCATTAATAGTTACTCTTTGTTTGCAGTTGTTTATGAATTATATATCCACTTAATGGTAGCCCCACTGAGCCTGTATGTCTCCAGCAACTTACTGTCATGTGGAACTTGTGTCAAAAGCTTTGCTAAATTTCAGGCATATTCTATCCACTGGATTCCCCCTCTCCTTCAAGCTGGTTATCTTGTCAAAGAAGGAATCACGCTGGTCTGGCATGATCTATTCTTAGTAAATCCATGCTGGCTGCTAGTGATCGCCCCTTCATCCTCCAAGTATTTGTAAATTCCTGGCACCTTAAATGTTTCTTCTCCCATCTGCCAGGATTCTTCCAAGCTGCACAGTTCCCTGTCTGCACTGCAATATTCCCTCCAGTGTAGCCTGCCTAACAGGCCAGCCTCCAGGGATGCCAACTGTTCAATCACACTAACCCACCCTTGCCTTGTTCCTTCTTTGATGCACAACCCTTCCCCACCCCTTCTCCAAGGCCGCACCCATGCTCACTCCATCCCCCCTCCCTGCTTGGTTTGCTCTCTCTGACCCTCACTCACTTTCACTGAGATGGGGCAAGAGGTTGGGGTCCAGACTCTGGGCTAGGGTGAGGGGTTCAGAGTGTGGGATGGACCTCTGCGCTGGCTGAGCCTGGGGCAGGAGGTTGGAGTGCCGGAGGGTGTGTGGGATGCAGGCTCTGGGCTCAGGTGTGGGGCTAGGAAGTGAGGTGCAGGCTCCAGCTAAGCAACGCTTATCTTGTGCGGCTCCTGGTTGGCCATATAGCAGGGCTAAGGGAGGGTCCCTGCTTGTCCTGGCCCCTCGCCACTCTTGGAAGTGGCTGGCATGTCCCTACAGTCCCAGCCACAGTTTCTGGCCAATGGGAGCTGCAGAATCAGTGCTTGGGGCAGGGGCAGCATGCAGTGCCCCTCTCCCTCCTCCTGCCTAGCACATGCCAGCCACTTCTGGGAGCAGCACAGGACCAGGGCAGGCAGGGAAGGATATAAGAACAGAATGACCCACAGTTACAAGTTGCCACACAGCTCTTTGTAAGCAAACACTTTTAATTTTAAGTTTAAAGCATTACAGAGAAGACACATTAAAAAACAATAAAAGAACCAACATGCATGCTAAAATATTTGCCAGAGGCAACCTCAGCTCCTACCTCTGGCGCTGGTACATGCCAGTCCTTAAAAACCCACAAATGGTTTTTACTCACGGTATGACTTGGACTAGGCCCAGAGGCCCCTTGCTGGAGTCCACAGTGTCCTATTACACTTGTGCCAGGAAAGAAGCAGACAAGCTAGAGTGGCTACAGAGGAAGCAACCAATCAGAGAGGCCACAGGGAGCAGCAAATCAGGGCCCACAATGGCCTTATAAAAAAGAGCAGTAGAGCCAGAGACAGGCAGTACTTTGCTAAGAGAATGAAACCATTGTCTCCAGGAAGGAAGCCAATATCAGGATCAGAACAGGTTTGAAGACTATGGACGCGCCCGACCAGAAGGGAGCACTCATGAGAGCTGGATGCCATACTGCTACACATGGTCATCATTGTTTCACGTTCAGAACTGGAACCGCCTTGAATAATTCAGCCTTCTTTTCCTACATCTCTGTCCTTTGATTTTGGCCTTACCATTTTACAGGTGATCAGCGGACAGTGGATCAAGGCATAGCTTCAAAGGTTGGGGTTTTGCATAACTAGAGATAGGGATTATAATACTATAGAGGTAGAGAAGCTCATGACTACTATAAAGGTAGGGATATTACAGCTAAGGAAGCTCATGATACTATTTGTTGTTGTTGTTGTTAGTCTCTAAGGTGCCGCTGGATGACTCGTGGTTTTCAGAGGTAGGGAATTTGCATTCACCTCCCAATAAATACTCTACAGGTCTCACATGTCACACCTCCATTCTCCAGGGATTAAATGCAGTCCTGGCTCACAGTAATACATAAACCATTCATTTAATTCAATGGACCCCAAAGATATGTAAACTTAATTTAGTAAGATCTCCCAAAGAAATGGCAGGAAATTGCCCTATTTTTCACACCATTTATTATATATCATTCTGGTCCTTATCTATGTATTCCATCTAGTACATACTTATTTTAAGTTATTTCTGTAGTTCCCATTGCAACTTTCCAGTTTTCCCAACATCTGGTCGTTAGGCATTGTTGAGGTCCTTTAAAATTAATTTATTAATAGTTTCTTCATTTATACATCTTGTGCTTAATGCATTATACAAATTTATTTTGAAATAGTTTTCAAAATAGGTTAAGGATTGCACAGTGTAATAACATTTTTAGTTAGACATCTTTATCTTAACTTAATTTTAACTTTGTAGCATCATCTGATTTGTTAAGTCCAAGGCCAGAAGGGATCACTGAGGAACTTCCCCAAAATAAATCCTAGAGCAGATCTTTATTTTTGAAGATCCAATATTGACTTTTAAACTGTCAATTATGAAAAATCCACCACAACCAATAGTTAGCTACTCTCACCCTTAAAAAAATGTATATAGAAAATAAGGTGATAGGTAACAGCCAGCATGGAATTGTAAAGAACAAATCATATCAAACCAATCTGATAGCTTTCTAGGCAAATACAACTTAGATGGGGCTACTATAAGGTGGGTGCAGAACTGGCTGGATAACTGTTCTCAAAGAGTAGTTATTAATGGTTCACAATCATGATGGAAGGGCATAACAAGTTGGGTTCCACAGGGGTCTGTTTTAGGACTGGTGCTGTTCAATAACTTCATCACATATTCAGATATTGGCATAGAAAGTACGCATATTAAGTTTGCAGATGATACCAAGGTGAGAAGGGTTGCAACTGCTTTGGAGGATAGGGTCAAAATTCAAAATGATCTGGACAAATTGGAGAAATGGTCTGAGATAAGAAGTTTAATAAGGGCAAATGCAAAGTTAGAAAGGAACAATCGGTTTCACACATACAGAATGGGAAGCGACAGTGTAGGAAGGAGTACTGCAGAAATAGATCCAGGGGTCAGAATGGACCACAAGCTAAATACGAGTCAATAATTTGACGCTGTTGCAAAAAAAGCAAGCATGATTCTGGGATGCATTAACACGAGTGGTGTAAGCAAGGCATAAGAAGTCATTCTTCTGGTCTACTCTGAGCTGATTAGGCCTCATGGGGCATTGTGTCCAGTTCTGGGCACTGCATTTCAAGCAAGATGAGAAATTGGAGAAGGTCCAGAGAAGAGCAACAAGAATAATTAAAGGTCTAAAGAACATTAGCTATGAGGAAAGACTGAAACAATTGGGCTTGTTTAGTTTAGAAAGGGGAAGATTGAGAGGGGACATGATAGCGGTTTCAAGTATCTAAAAGGATGTCACAAGGAGGAGGGAGAAAAATGATAAGACAAGATACAATGGGTTTAAACTGCATCAAGGAAGGTTTAGGTTGGACATTAGAAAAAACTTCCTAACTGTCAGGGTGGTGAGAAACAGAAATAAATTGCCTAGGGAGGTTGTGGAATCTTCATCTCTGGAGATTTTTAAGAGCAGGTTAGATAGACATCTATCAGGGATGGTCTATGGTGTTTGGTCCTGCCGTGAGGGCAGGGGACTGGACTCGATGATCTCTCAAGATCCCTTCCAGTTCTAGTATTCTATGATTCTATGCCTGATTTCCAAATTGACTTTGTCTAGCTTCAACTTCCAGCCATTAGATTGTGATAGACCATCTGTAAACTAGTCAGTCACAGCGAGTCAACAACACGGCCGATGGCCCTCTATTTCGTTCGCTTGTGTATTCACCCAAGCTGGATCCGTCGGTCAGCGGAGTAGGGGGGTTCGGGCCCGCCCCCTCTCCGAACCCCGGCCCAGGGCCCTAAAGGCAGGGACCCATGGTCCCTCCCTAGTGGATGGGGGAAGTGCCCCAAAACGCACCCGCTCACGGGCTCCACGACCCTGCCCTGGGCCGCTTCCTACTCCACCAGGCCTCCCGGCCCGCCTCTCCCGCGTTATCCAGTCTCACCTCTCCCTTTGCTTTCCTCCCTGCTGCTCCGTTCACCTCCTCCCCCTTTGCAGTGCCGGCCCCAGGTTTAAATCTCCCGCCGGCTCCGCTCCCCCGTCCGTCACTTCCTCCGCGACGCCCCCCAGCCTCCCTTCCCCCGTGACCTCATCAGCCCGCACCTCTCTGGCCCCTCTCTCCTGGGCCTTGTCTGTCGGCGCCCTTTGCCTCCCGGCGCTCCCCGCGCCGGGTCCTGGTGCGTCCGCGCAGCCCGACATGCTGGGCCTGTCCGGGCTCCCCGCCCCCCGGTGTGTCTGCCCGGCGTCCCCCCGAGCGCCCTGAGTGTGGGGCGGGAGCGCCCCGTCACACCACTCCCCCTTCATTTCGTCCCTTATACTCGCCCCCTCCCCCGCGTCTCCCTCGGACATCCTCGATAGGCAGTCCGCGTTTTGATGGGCGATCCCCGGCCGGTGCACAATTTTGAACCCGTATGGCTGCAGACTCAGGTACCACCGAAGTATTCTTGGGTTGGTATCCTTCATGGTGTTGAGCCACTTCAGGGGGGCGTGGTCGGTTACCAGGGCAAAGCAGGCCCCTGCAAGAAAATATCGTAGAGTATCTACCGCCCACTTAATGGCTAACGCTTCCTTTTCGATAGTGGCGTATCCCCTTTCCCTATCAAACAGCTTCCAACTTAGGTATAGGATCGGGTGCTCGCCCCCCCCCCCCCCCCCCCGTCTCCTGCATCAACACGGCCCCTAACCCTGTTTCCGACGCATCGGTCTGGAGGGTAATGGGTTTTGAAAAGTCGGGTTGGGCTAGTACCGGCGCCTGAGTTAGTCTCTCCTTTAAAGCTTGAAAGGCCTTCTGACACTGCTCAGTCCATTGGACTCTCTGCGGCTTCCCCTTGCGGGTCAAGTCCGTCAGCGGGGCAGCTAATGATGCAAAGTGGGCCACGAACCGGCGATAATACCCCGCCAAACCCAGGAACTGCCTTACTTGTCTTTTTGTGGTGGGGGTAGGGTAGTCCCGAACCGCTTGAATTTTGTCCACGAGGGGCCTCACCGTCCCCTGACCTACCGTGTACGCCAGATAAGTCACCTCCTTCTTTCCAAACTGGCATTTTTTGGGGTTGGCCGTGAGGCCGGCTTGTCTCAAGGCCTCCAAGACTGCCACAACGTGTTCTAGGTGGTGCTCCCAGGTCTCACTGAACACTATAATGTCATCGATATACGCGGCCGCGTAGTGCTGGTGTTCTCTCAGGACTCGGTTCATGAGGCGTTGGAACGTTGCGGCCGCCCCATGTAGGCCGAATGGCATGGTCCAGAATTGGTAAAGGCCGAAGGGGGTCGAGAAAGCCGTCTTCTCCCGGGCCACTGGCGCCGGCGGGATCTGCCAGTAGCCCTTCGTTAAGTCGATCGTGGATAGGTACCGGGCCTTCCCCAGCTGGCCCAACAGCTCATCAATGCGTGGCATAGGGTATGCGTCAAACTGGGAAATCGCATTAACCTTACGGAAGTCAATACAAAACCGGAGTGCCCCATCTGCTTTGGGAACCAGAACAATTGAGCTCCGCCACCCGCTGTGCGATTCTTCGATTACCCCCCAGTCCAGCATGTCCCCCAGTTCCTTCTTTACGATGTCCCACATCTTACGGGGGAGGGGTCTCACCTGATCCAATACCCACTTCCCTGGCTCGGTGACGATCTCATGCTGGGCCAGATGCGTCCACCCCGGTCTGCTCGTCAGCACCTCCCGATGCCTCTCCAGTAGGCTCCGGAGTTCCTGCTGTTGTTGCACCGTGAGTTCGGCCCCGAGCGTGGCTTCTTTGACCATCACCTCCGGGTCTCCCCACGGTCCGAATTCCACATCCTTCGTCTCTGTTTCTATTAGAAAGGCTTCCCGGGGGACCCACCGCTTCAAAAGGTTAACATGGTAGATCTGGGTGGCCCGCCGAGGACCATCCAGCTGTATCTCATAGTCCACCTCCCCGACCTTTCTTAACACCCGGAAGGGCCCCTGCCACCGTGCCAGTAACTTGGACTCTCCGTCTGGTAAGAGGAGCAGCACCTGGTCGCCGGGTGCGAATTCTCGAACCCGGGCCCTTTGGTTGTACTGCTGGCACTGCCCTTCCTGGGCTTTCTGCAAGTTCTCCCGCGCCCACTCGGCCAGAGAACCTAGTCTCTGCTGGAGCTGTGTCATGTAGTGGACCACCCCCAGGGCTGGGGTAACCTGGGCTTCCCACCCTTCCCTCACCAGGTCGAGGATCCCCCGGGGCTTCCGCCCGTAAAGCAGTTCAAAGGGTGAGTAGCCCACCGAGGCTTGGGGCACCTCCTGGATGGCAAACATCAGAGCGGGCAGTAGCTTATCCCATCCCCGGGGTTCCTCCTGTACGAATTTTCTCAGCATACCTTTCAGCGTCCTATTGAACCTCTCGACGAGGCCATCGGTTTGGGGGTGGTAGACGGAGGTGTGGATCTTGCGGATTCGTAGGAACTTGCACAGCTCGGTCATCACCCTTGCAGTCAAGTTGGTGCCTTGGTCCGTTAGTAGCTCTTTCGGTAAGCCTACCCTTGAGAACACCTTGACTAGTTCCTCCGCTATCACGTTGGCAGTGGCCTTCCGCAGCGGGATGGTCTCGGGGTAGCGGGTTGCGTAGTCTACGATTACCAAGATGTAGACATGCCCTCTTCCTGACTTTTCCAGGGGCCCCACCAAATCCATTGCTATCCGTTCGAATGGGACGCCCACGATGGGCAGGGGGACCAGCGGGGCGGGGGCCACCTTCTTGCTAGATGTCTTTTGGCATTGGGGACAAGACAGGCAAAAGTTCTTAATTTCTTGGTACACCCCTGGCCAGCAGAACCACTGCAAAATTCGCTGCTGGGTCTTTTCGCTGCCCAGGTGCCCCGCCCAAGGGTGGTTATGCGCTAGCTCCAATACCTTCCAGCGGTACGGGCGTGGCACTAACAATTGTGGGTTTTCTTGCCCGTCCGCCCCCACTGCCACCCGGTAGAGTCGCTCTCCCCGTACCTCAAAGCGTGGTCCCTGACGTCGCCGCTCCTCTCCTCCCGGCGTTTCCTCTGCCTCCGCCCGCACCTGGGTCCATGCTGCTTGTAGTGTCGGGTCCTCCCGCTGGTGCGTCAGGAAGTCCCCTTCCTCCACTTCCAGGCGTAGCGGGGGGTTGGATCCCCTAGCTTCGGGCCGCCCGGTTTCTCCCGAGGTGGGGACCTCTTCCCCTTGGGCTGCCAGGACAGGCCTCTTCCGCCCCGGCCCCGGGCCCTCGTGGCCTGTACCCCATTCCTTCAGCAGGGTGGCCAGCCCCAACCAGTTTCTCCCTAGCAGCGCCGGGTAGGGGAGTTTGGGGGATGTGGCAGCCTGACAGTGCACCCTGGTTTGCCCGTCATCGATCCACACCTGGATGGTGTAGTACGGATGTACATCCCCATGCACGCACCTCATCCAGATTTGGGGCCCGCGGGGCCGGGAATCAGGGACCATATCCTCCCGCACCATGGTCTGCCCGCACCCCGAATCCACAACCGCCCTTACCCGCTTCCCATTCAGGCTTATTGACCTGGTTACCTGGGCTCGCGATGAAGTGGCTCCGGCTGCCCCGTCCCGCTTTCTCTGCCCGAAGGTACAATCCATCAAGGGACAGTCCTTTTTGAAGTGCCCTTCCTTGCCGCACTGGAAGCAGGCCCCCCTCGGGCTAGGGTCCACCTTCGGGTTGGGTGCCCCAGAATCTCCGCCCACCCCCGGTTGGCTTCTGCTGCTCCCCGGCGGGTTCCAGATTGGGGCCAGCTTCCGCTCTGCCCCCGGACCTCACGATGGTCTGCGGGCCGGTTCCACCCCGTGCGCGGTGTCCGATCCCCCACTAGGGGTCGGGTTTCGCCGGGGCCCCGAGGGAGCTAGAGGAGGGTGCCTTCCCCCCGTTTCCTCCGCCGCCGTAAATCGCTCCATCAATGTAATTGCTTCTTCCAACGACTCCGGCCAGTGTCGGCGCACCCACTTTTGCCCTTTGGCGGGCAGGATCCGGAGGTACTGCTCTAGCACCACCTGCTCCGCTACCTGCAGTCCTGTCTTGCTGGCGGGTTCAAGCCACCGCATGCCTGCCTCCCTGACTCACTGCCCCAGAGCCTGCGGACGCTCCTTCGGGTCGTAATGGGTATCTCGGAACCTCTGTTGATACGTTTCCGGGGATATGCCCAGCTGGTCCAACACGGCTTCCTTGACCTTGTAGTAACACAAGGCGTCTTTGTCCGCCATACTTCTGTAGGCCAATTGGGCCGGGCCTGTTAGGAAGGGGGCCAATAAGGTGGCCCAGTGTTCCTGCGGCCACTTGGCGGCGGTAGCCACCCGTTCAAAGGTGAACAAAAATGCTTCTGGATCGTCTTCGGGTCCCAGCTTAGTCAACCGAAGCGGCAGCTGGGCGCCCGGGATGGCGCCGCCCTCCCCGTTTCCTAGGGGGCCCGGCTCCCCCCCGGGTGCGCCTCCTCGGGCCGTCGCACCCTCGCAGATCTCCTTCAGCATCTGCCGCTGCTGATCCTGGAACTGGGTCATCATGTCCCGCAGCACCTGATTCTGATGCTGCTGTTGCTGTTTTTGGTTGTCCACCAGCCATTCTATGATCTTGTTGACCTCCATCTTGCGTTCCGTGGATAGGTCAACCGCAATTCATAGGTGGTCAACACCTATTTCTTTCGAGAAACACCAAACGAATCAGTGACCCTATTCCTCTCTCTCTCGCGCCCACCACCCCCTTTTTGTGTGTGTGTGTGTGTGTGTGTGTGTGTGTGTGTGTGTGTGTGCTACCCTCCTCCCTAGAGCCCCTTCTCACTCCCGGGGCTCAGGGACCCGGTGCCCACATTCTCCACCACGTGTAAACTAGTCAGTCACAGCGAGTCAACAACACGGCCGATGGCCCTCTATTTTGTTCGCTTGTGTATTCACCCGAGCTGGATCCGTCGGTCAGCGGAGTAGGGGGGTTCAGGCCCGCCCCCTCTCCGAACCCCGGCCCAGGGCCCTAAAGGCAGGGACCCATGGTCCCTCCCTAGCGGATGGGGGAAATGCCCCAAAACACACCCGCTCACAGGCTCCATGACCCTGCCCCGGGCCGCTTCCTACTCCACCAGGCCTCCCGGCCCGCCTCTCCCGCGTTATCCAGTCTCACCTCTCCCTTCGCTTTCCTCCCTGCTGCTCCGTTCACCTCCTCCCCCTTTGCAGTGCCGGCCCCAGGTTTAAATCCCCCGCCGGCTCCGCTCCCCCTGTCCGTCACTTCCTCCGCGACGCCCCCCAGCCTCCCTTCCCCCGTGACCTCTTCAGCCCGCGCCTCTCTGGCCCCTCCCTCCTGGGCCTTGTCTGTCGGCGCCCTTAGCCTCCCGGCGCTCCCCGCGCCAGGTCCTGGTGCGTCCGCGCAGCCCGACATGCTGGGCCTGTCCGGGCTCCCCGCCCCCCGGTGTGTCCGCCCGGCATCCCCCCAACCGCCCTGAGTGCGGGGCGGGAGCGCCCCGTCACACCATCCTTTGTTGGATTGAAGAGCCCATTATTAAATAGTGGGTCCATTGTCTATCAGTGGTTGCACCAATGCCAAATACTGCAGTAAAATAATCCCTTTGCTTCTACTCAAAACTCCCATGTTTATGCAATCAAGGAGCACCTTAGCTCTCAGTGCAATGCTGTAGCCAAAAGGACTTTGTTCAGCTGCTTATCCACCATGATCCCCAAATCTACTTTAGTCACTGCTTCCCAGGATAGTGTCTCCCATCATGTACATTTGGCATATATTCTTTAATCATAAATCCATACCTTTACCCGGCCCATACACAGGAATTTCTGTGGAGGGGGTTCAAGCCATGAGAGAGACTGGTGGATGCCCCACTCCTGTGGCCCGGCCCCAGCCTCACTCCTGGGGTATGGAGATTAATCAGCAACGTGTTGCCTCTGCCTTCCTCCAGCCAGCCAGAACACAGGGTCAGGGAGGCTGGAGCAATGTGCTGCCCAGTCTCACGCTTACTTGGAGGACTATGGTGGGGTGCATTCGCACCCTTCACGCACACAAACACCATGAATGAGCCGGTTTACATTGTTACATTAAAATGCATATTGCTTGCTTGCACCCCACTAAGTGATCCAGATGGTTCTGTATCAGTGATCTGCCCTCTTTGTTATTTACCATGCCCCCATTTCTTGTGTCATCTGCAAACTTTCTGAGTGATTTTTAAAAAAGCGACGAAGAGTCCTGTGGCACCTTATAGACTAACTGAAGTGTAGGAGCATAAGCTTTCGTGGGCAAAGACCCACTTCGTCAGATGCATGTAGTGGAAATTTCCAGAGGCAGGAATAAATATGCAGGCCAGGATCAGGCTGGAGATGACCAGGTGGATCCAATCAAGGAGGATGAGGCCCACTTCTAGCAGCTGATCTGGAGGTGTGAATAACAAGAGAATAGAAGCTGCTTTTGTAGTTAGCAAGCCATTCACAGTCTTTGTTTAATCCAGAGTTGATTGTGTCAAACTTAAAGATGAACTGTAGCTCAGCAGTTTCTCTTTGAAGTCTGGTCCTGAAGTTTTTTTGCTGCAGGATGGCTACTTTTAGATCTGCAATTGTGTGTCCAGGAAGATTGAAGTGTTCCCCTACAGGTTTTTGTATGTTGCCATTCCTAATATCAGATTTGTGTCCATTGATTCTTTTACGTAGGGACTGTCCTGTTTGGCCGATGTATATAGCAGTGGGGCATTGTTGGCACATGATGGCATATATTACGTTGGTGGATGTGCAGGAGAATGTACCAGTGACAGTATGGCTGATCTGGTTAGGTCCTGTGATGGTGTTGCTGGTGTATATATGTGGGCAGAGTTGGCACCGAGGTTTGTTGCAAGGATTGGTTCCTGAGTTCGAGTTATTATGGTGCGGTGTGTAGTTGCTGGTGAGAATATGCTTCAGGTTGGCGGGTTGTCTGTGGGCAAGGACCGGCCTACCTCCCAAGGCCTGTGAGAGCAAGGGATCATTGTCCAGGATGGGCTGAAGATCACTAATGATGCGTTGGAGAGGTTTTAGCTGGGGACTATAGGTGATGGCCAGTGGTGTTCTGTTGGTTTCTTTCTTGGGCTTGTCCCGTAGCAGGAGGCTTCTGGGTACACGTCTGGCTCTGTCAATCTGTCTCCTCACTTCCTCGTGTGGGTGATTTTAAGTATGTCATCAATAAATTTTTTTAAATAGCATAGGACTAAAAACCACCCAGGCAGCACCCCTGTAGTAATGCATCCATTCAATGATGATTCGCCATTTACAGATACGTTTTGAGACCCATCACTTAGCTAGTTTTTGATCCATTTTATAATCTTTCTAGTTTTGTAGTAAGTCAAATGCGTTAGAGAAGTCTAAATATATTATAACATTAATACCTTTACAAACCAAATTTGTAATCTCTTTAAAAAAAGATATGAAGCCAGTTTGTTAGGATCTATTTTTCATAAGCCCATCTTGACTGGCATTAAATATATTATCCTTTTAGTTCTTTATTAATTGAGTTCCACGTCAATAGTTCCATTGTTTTGCCTGGGATAGGTGTGAAACTGACAAAGCTATTATTTATCCATGTCATCCTGTTTACTTTCTTTAAATATTAGCACAATAATAGATAGCATTTATCTGATGTTCTGGAACTTCCCAAGTGTTCTAAGACTTACTGTAAATCAGCACTAATGATCCAGCAATATCCTCAGCCAGCTCTTTCAAAACTCTTAGATGAAAACTGTCTGGTCCTGCTGATTTTAAAATGTCTAGTAGCTATTGTTTATCATTGTTCCCAGGAAAGCCTACTTCTCAGCCCATTAGGTGTCAACATACGTTCCACCTTGTTGCTAAGATATTCTTTCATAGTAACACCCTCCTTAAGTATGTACACATCTTAACACCTTAAACAATAATTAGTATAAACAGCTGTTGTGTGATTTTTTTTTATGCAAATTCTTATTATACAAGTATCAGTATAAGGCATAGAAATATAACCTGCGACATTTCTTTTTGACCTTTTGCTGCTTAACCGTACATCAGAAAACAAAATGATGCTACTCAGGATCACCTGTCACAATTAAAGGTCACGTCTGTTGAGTTTTGTGTGATTAGGATGATTACATCTCCATTGTGCAGCAATTAATAGAGTTTCTTAGATTTTTCTCATGCTATTATCCCTTTATATGACATGAATACTTTTCACTCTAACTTTGAGCCTGAAAGTTCTTGTAAAAGGACTAAAATGTACAACAAGGATTTGGGTTATATTATTCAAGTATCAGAGAGGTAGCCATGTTAGTCTGGATCTGCAAAAGTGACAAGGAGTCCTGTGGCACCTTACAGACTAACAGATGTATTGGAGCATAAGCTTTCGTGGGCAAAGACCCACTTCGTCAGATGCATGGTTAATTTCCACTACATGCCCTCTGACGAAGTGGGTCTTTACCCATGAAAGCTTATGCTTCAATACATCTGTTAGTCTATAAGGTGCCACAGGACTCCTTGTCGGTTATATTATTGTAATTTCTCAGTTAAAACACGGGGGCTGTGTCTACATGGTGAGATCTTGCTGCCTGTCTACACTGGCCACGAGTTCTTGCCCAAGTACACTGACGTTCTAATGTATGAAATCAGTGCTTCTTGCGCAAGAACTCTAATGCTCCCACTCAGGAATAAGCCCTTGTGCACAACTGTTCTTGCGCAAGAAGCCAATGTAGACAGGCAACATGAATATCTTGCGCAAGAAAGCCCTATGGTTAAAATGGCCATCAGAGCTTTCTTGCGCAAGAGAGCGTCTACACTGGCACGTATGCTCTTGCGCGAACGCACATGCCAGTGTAGACGCTCTCTTCTGGAAGAGTTTTTGCACAAGAACTCTTCCGCAAAAGAGTTCTTGCGCAAGATCATGCCAGTGTAGACGTAGCCTAGTTGATCTGAGTTTCACATCAGAGCATTGCAACATCTTTGTCAATGACTATATACTTAGTTTTGCATCTGGTGGCAAGATACCTAACCAGCTTATTACTCATAGGTTTATCATTTCCTTTCCAATGCCTAGGGCATCTTTAAGTAGCAAAGATGGTCACAGGTGTTCTCTGGTGTTGCAGTGGGTTTGATCTGATCAGGAATGGGTGGTAACTGATCTACGCGACGACTATGTGTTTTGGATTGTTTGTCCATTATAGGACTTGCTGAGGTTAAATTATATACATCAACATCTGTCATGCTAATTACCAAAATGTAGGTACTCACAATTTATGTGAAAAGCTTCACTGCTTCTTCCTCCCCAATTACCAGGTACTTTATTTTAGCAAGCATTTTTGCTATTAACAATATGTTTTTAAAATAAAATCATATAAAACTTTATACAATTTTTGTGGCACACACTATATTAGGGTTAAATGATTTGTTACCTCAATTCAATTATTTTGTAAATGTCAATTATAAATATATGCCCATATATTTCTGCATTAGAGAATAATTTAATTACAAAGAAAGGGTTTTTTTCGATTAATCAAAATTTCTTATCCAAACAAACATTTATAAGGCAGCAACTTTCAGTATTAATGTAAAATTATATTAATATGGTCATAACCTTTTTTAAGTTGTACCATTAAATTCTAATAATATAGATATGAGTATATTACTACCAAATAATATTTTTGTTTGCCTATTTTTTTTTTGGCTATTTGTTAAACCTAGTAGAAATATCTTTAAATTTATTTTTTTCTTTTGTCTTAGTAAATTTATTAGCCTTCATATAAGGTCTTCCACAATGGTGGGCAATTACATCCCTATCTTTGTATGCATTCTCTTACTAACTAATTAATAAACCATCTTTCATTGGATTTATTTGAGGTCTGTCATTATCCAAGATGTCACAGATCTCAGCTCAAGGGAGCATTACTCATTGAACCACAATTAAAACTGCCATTGATTTTTGGTTGTTGACTACTGGCAAACTATGGATAATTGATTATTGACTATGAGCAAATGGTGCCTGAACAAGGAATCCAATAAGTGGTTATTGATTGGTCTGGCAGGGTGAAATCATGATCTACCTGCTAGAAGTAGGACTAAACAGTTATCAAGGATTGGACTCTTATTAGGATGTGCATACCTTGTTCACAGGCTTTCAGATATGTTTTTTATATCAATAGATACATGAATGTTGGAACAGAACAAATAATTGAAACATCACTGGTGTTAATATCAGACAAAACAGAAAATGCAAAACGAAAAAAGGAGGGTAAACCTATACAGGTTGGACCTCCCTGGTCCAGCACCTGGGGACCTGCCAGACCATGGATATTGCTGCACCAGGGAATCCCAGTTAACAGAGGTTCAGCCTTATAAATATTAAGGGAGAAAAAGTGAAATGCTGCCCTGTGAATCAACACATTTGACAAGTACAATAAGAAAATTCAAGCTAATAGTAGTAACAGAAGAGCCCTTGACCTGTTCGTAAATACATGTTCTTCAACATGGAGGGGCTCCATCATGCTGGCTGCAGTCCAAGAACAGGACCCAGGGAGTTATCTGTGTTTAGTGTTCCTCTCAGAGGCAGAAAAAAAAAGTTGTAAAGAAAGAGGAAGTAGATGAAGAATTTAGTGAGATACACAGTCAGGTTAACCAGGGCATGATTCCCCCTAAATTGTGGGGGGAAGTACAACCATTGGCAGGTTGGACTCAGGCTGTCAAACTACAGGGAAGGTCTTCCACAGCCATTAGTAATTTGTGTCACTGCACGTGAGTTCTCTGCTGTTTGGTTACTAAATTCAATCAATGCTGACTTATTAGAGGGTTGTCGCTATTAACCAAATTTGAACTTGAGAGAGTGCCATTCACTCGATGTATAAACACAATTAAAATTCCTATCAATTACTGGCTACTGATTAACTGGCTATTGATTGTTGTCAAATTGATTATCTACATCCTTAAAGCAAAGGAGTGGGAGATCACAGGGAGCAATCCTCTTAGCAGAGGAAGGGGAGGTACAATATACCTTTGCTCTGTTCCTCACACAATTCATTGAGCCCCATGAGCACCTACGTAGGGAAGGATTTAATGCTCTTCCCAAAGAAGGGATGGGAAGAGCAAGAAACAACGCTACTTGGGTATCTCCCACACAGCTTTGGCTCCCCTTCTTTGTTGTCAATGGGACAGGAGAATCCAGGCCTTATATTTGGATTTGAAGGCATCTTTCCAGTGATTTGAATATAATGGGATCAATTCTGACCAGTGATATTACAAACCTGAAACATGTCATGCTGGTGTATTTCCAGGTGCTAGATCCAGGTAGAACTGATTACATCAGATACAAGAGCACTCTCTTCTTTGATGATCCCAGATTGTCCTTTGTCCAGAGAACTGACTGAGCAATAAGCACATTGGTGATGGAAAAAGCTTATTAAAGTACCAGGATGACAATATGAACTACTAGGAGTGGTTTATAATAAGATTACATTTGCATAGCACAGTGCTGATTTGTTATTTTTATTAAAATACATTGTAATATCCTTTTGTAAGGTGAGCTTACATTTACTGCCTGTTTGTTTGTTTTTTACAGCCCCAACAGAGATATCTCCATAAACACCACCAGCCTCTAAAGCTTCTGTCCTGCCAAGTGATATAAAAGTGAACTTACTTCGTGAAAAGCCTAAGAAATGGCACTGCCAGAAGGTGACCATGGAAAATTGAAAGATTAACTGAAATACAACCATTCAGTCAAGATGCATTCTGGAAAGTCCTGGTTTGCTGTGGAATTAAAATGTGGTGCATAAAAATACAGTGCTAATTTGTTCACAGTGGTCATTGATAGACCATTAGCTGGAAAATTGTTTCCAGTTTTCATCACTGTGCATAACTTTGAGTTCCCTTTAGGGGAGTATCTGTGCCCTTCACTAGAAGTCCTGTTTTAGCATGGCAACTACTGGATTATTTTAGTATGTATGCAGATGGCATGGTGATGTTTTAGACAAAAAAATTACAGCAGTTCTCCAGTCTGAGTAGAAATGGTCACAATAATGCATCCCCAATAGGAATGTAAATGTCTTGTATATGTTAGTTATGCAGTCTAATGGTATTATGTTTAATTATATGTGATCTCCACACTGAAAAGTTAGCACGTTCTATTCATGTCAGGAAAGGTCTTTTCCTTATTTCAATACTAAAATATATTTCAGTACCTACACTGAGATAATATCTAAAATAGTCCATACTGGCATATATTCACAGATTCATGGGAGATTGCATAGATAGATTTCTTCATGGCAAGTGTGCCACTAGACTTATTTCATTGAGACTTACTGAACAGCTATCATGGAAGTAGCTAGGAATAGAGGAGGCTGAAGGGGTACTTGGACATTGTATCTACTATCTTCTGCCCCCATCAATAAACCAATCACTCCGCATTTCTGTTGTTCCAATATGAGTTTCCCTTGAAATTTTAAAGGAAAAGATCCCTTCTCATTGTGCCCTTGGCTTTGATCTTCATGAGAAACTGGAGAAATTCTAATTCTGCTAATCACTGTTTTTGTGGGCTGGGGAATCACAGCTTGCAGAGTCCAAACCAAAACTCTGGAAGATAATAAAGAATGAGAGGTGGACTAGATGCTCCCTCTGTGTATGGCCCCTTGAAGTGGACAGACACATCTGTTAACATTTTAACCCAAAACATTTGTTTTTAATCTGAACTGGGGTTAAGGTAATGGGTTCTAATAACCCTTTGGGCATTCTGTAGCAGGCTCAAGACTGTTGCATTCAAACTGAGCATTGTTATTTGTTGTCCAGTGTCTAAGTGGTGGACACCATGGGTTGTGTCACAGCTGGCTGTGGTACAATTTTCATCCACAGGGACTATGGGGAAGTACTTTTCTTCCCAGCCCTTACATTTGGGGCCTATCAGCAGCATCACAAGGGATCAGCCTGGTTGTTCCTGCAATTACTAAATCAAAGATGGCAGTTTGGGTATCCATGGAACATTTTTCTCTCCAGCCTAATGGACCAATTTTTAGTTTATCTGACCAGGGGAACCAATGGCCATGCCGGGCCCCAGGCAGTCGGGGCGGGGCTGGCTCCGTGCTGTTGGAAGGGGCAAGGCCTTAAGAGGGAGGGGCGGGACTGGTGCAATCAGTCTTCAGAGCCACCAGGAGCACATCATGCCACCTCCCCCAGACCTTAGAGCAGCCCAGAACACATTGCATGATGCTCCAGGGACAATTTAAAGGGCCCAGGCCCCTGCACTACCATTGCCACAGTGTTGGCCAGAAGTCCCAGGCTCTTTAGAAACACCAGATCCTAGGGTAGTTCCCTCCTTTCTCCCCCCCCTCCTCCCCCCCATCAGTGGGCCTGCATCTGCCAAAGCTGCAGTGGGCCATCTATGGTGAAGATTGAGGTACCAGTGGTGGAGAGAAAATGAATCCTAATGTGATTACAGTAAGACCAAGGGGTATTTTTGAGGAAGTTCATTTATTACACTTTTAGAAGCTCTTCTATACCCTACCAGTGACTGTAAGATCAACCAGAATGCCAGTGCAGCCAAAGTGTACATTTTTGGCTTTTTCAGATGGGTGTAGATTTATGGCAGAACTTTTCACCCGGTCTCTGATATGTGAACAGTATATATACTCTTTGGTTAGGTACAAAAATATTCAGGCTCGGCATGTTGGATACTATATAATATCAATTCAGAGCTCAGTAATACTTAATTATGGTCAAGATTTTCAAAAGTGTCTAGTGATTATTGGGTGCTTAACTTGACACCTGACAGGAACCTGATTGTAAAAAAATGCGGAAAAGGTTACTCAAATTAGGTACTGTAAACTTTCAGGCATCCAGAATAAAAAATCACTCTTGAAAATCATGGCCTTCAATTTAGTTTAGTTAGAAAAACTCAAATACATGCATAAGAATATCCTCCAAGTGCAAAGTTGCTAGAGCTCTACTTTAGCAGAATGCACATTTTAGAATTGCCCATAGTATTGCAAACTGACTTTTTTTTTTTAAGAAATTGGTCACATATGTTGCAAAATGTCATTAAAAGTTTTTGCCCTTTCTTATTGTTCTGTTTCTGAATGAATTCTAGGAACTGAGACCTGTCATTTTCTTAGGTCACTTATATTACTATTGCTGTTTAAAAAGTTTTGGTTTGCTTAAAACAAAAGAAACAGATATTTATATGTTAAGGATCCTCTTTTATTATAGTCAGGTTTACAACATAGTGATACATTTAGAATAATTCAAATGATAAGGTTAAGATTGTCACAGATCATGGTACTACATAGGTGTGAGAGAAAAACGTGGGTTCAGTTAACAATCAGTAAAATGTTTTTATATCAATGTTAGTTGTAAACGTCTGCTAGTACATGGGCATGAACTTAGATATCTGAACTAATCCTCTTAAAACTGTTTGTTTTAAATTATTCCTGGGGTTTAATTAGTAAGATCTTGGAATATAGTGTTAATGACACTGAGAAATGTGAACATAAAGGCCAAGTGGAGTTTCTCAGAGATTTCAGGGAGCTGCAGCTTAACACTATGCTTGAAACTTATTTAGGCCTCAGTCCTACAAAGACCTATGCATGTGAAAGACAGCAAGCTTAATAATTGTCCTACTCACGTGTGTAAGTGTCTGCAGGAGCAAGGCCATAAGGAGCTTACTGTATGTTTGATTTGTATTTAACTAGTCACCATGTTTAATCACTGTTACTCTCTGAAAGTAGGCCATGCTTCCTCAGGGATATTTATGGAATTATTATACATCCACTAAAATATTGTCTGAATCCCAACACATTCCTCTGAAAAGTATGTAATATAAATAAGGGGAGGAAAGGGGTTACTTTATTGTGAATGGAGTTGAATACTGTGTTGTGAGAGAGGCTATAGAAAGCTTTCATGTTTTTATGCTGAACACTTTATTAATAGCAGACCCCTCTACTTTCGCCTGAGTCCCAAGAATAGATCCACGGAAAGAATGCTCTGTCTGTAGTCATAATTAATTTATAACAAGGGTGCCAACACTAAGCCAACATGAAAGGGAAGGAATAAGTTAATTCCTGCAAAAAGGAAGTGAATTTAAATATGATCATAGCCATTAATTCTGTGCAAAATCAGAATAGCAGACAAATGCCATTGTAGTAGAATATCACTTCTCATTCAGCCCTATGGTGGGGAAAGGAGAAGGAGGGAGAGAGAGAGAGTGTGTGTGCAAGAGAGAGAATGTGTTATTAACTTAATAATGTGGGTGGGTAGATAGGCAAATACATATGTCAGTATCATCATTAAATTTACCACTGTGACACTGCAATTGAGCTATCATAGACTTGATTACTACCTCTAAAGTACGGGTAAACAATAATAGTAACACTATCAGAATACTCCTGTCTCAGCCCTCTGTCCTACAGCCTTGCTCCCGTAAATGTCCAGTTGCCTGCTACCCTTACTCAAATGTGGGGCCATGTGAATAAGGGCTGCAGCATCAGGCCTTCACTAAGGAGTTTTCACACAGACCAAGCCATCTTAGCTACTGCAGATAAGACATCGTCTTAAACTAGGAAGGTAGACGAATCACCAGCCTACATAGGAAATATACTACAGATGAAAATATGTTATGTACTTTTTATTCCCTATTTTTAGCTATATTCCTTGCTCTGTCTGAATCTATCTCACAATTGATTTGTTAAGAAAGATACAGTCTTACAGGCAAGAAGCTTGCAAAAGCACTATTAGCTCTTCGGTTTTGCCAATCCATCTGTATCCAAGTGCATTAGCAAATTCATTCTTTGCACAATTTTTCTATTTTTTTAAGAGTAATTTTGCAACTATACAACTAGGCTTAAAGCAGCTGCATACTATTTTAAAGAGAGGCTCACCTTTGAAGTGACACAATTCTATATTCTGCAAGGACTGTGGGGCAGATCCATAGCTGGCATAAAACAGCAAAGATTCATTGACATCATTGGCGCTTCACTGATTTATGCCAACTGTTGATGCCACCCCATTTTGCTGGTTTTTTCTTACAGTTTCAAAAACACCAGATAGATCAATTATTAAAAAAAATACTAACACTTGAAAAAATAAAATCTTGCTGTTTTTACCTCTGTCCTCTTATAGCAAATAGTATCTTTGCAAACTCAGACTTAATGAAAGTCCTCAATACCTGGCTGTAGTACAATTGGCTCTCGTCTCTAGACTATGATCAATATAAGATTTTACTTTAAAAAAGAAAAGGTCCCTGTTGTTTAATTAGGGTTTATAGAGTCAAAGAAGCAAGACTGCTGTTGGCATTACCTACAGTAAACTTCAGGAAAGATGTTTTGAGTACAAAACATCCCAATACATAACAAATGGAAACATGGGGAACTTGTCAACAATGAGTACAAATCCAGACGATTGATAAGGGAAGCTAAAGATATAAATGAAAAATCTTTGGTCAGTAGTGATAAGAAAGAATTATTTAAATATATAATGATTCATTGAAATCTTAGCAAATTATAGGTCTAGTACTTGCCAAATATGTTAAAGTAACCAATCCAGATGCAGGAAAGGCATAAGTATTCAACAACTATTTCTGTTCTGTAGTTAAAAAGAAGCAGTGTATTCAGATATTATAGTGCTAATGAAATACTTTCTATTCTATCAGTTACTAGGGAGAATAACAAACAGCAGCTATTAAAGATAAACCTTTTACATGTGTGGGACTAGATGACTTATACCCAAGAGTATTTAAAAAATTGACTGTGGAGCTCTTTTAATCATTAGTGTTATGTTTTTGTTTTTAAACAAATTATAGAACACTGGGTAAGTTTGAGACGTGGAAAAGGGCTAGTTTAGTGTCTGTATTTAGAAAGGGTAAATTAGATGTCCTGGGAAATTGTAGGTTGGATATCATAACTTCTATATTGGGTAAAATCATAATTCGGTGGATGTGAGATGCAGTTAGCAAAGAATTAAAAAATGTTTGCACAATTATCTCTGATCAATGTGGTTTTATACAAAATGAGCTTGTCAAACTTATCATTTTTCTGAAATGACAAGTTGGGTTGACAAAAGTCACTGTGTTAGCATTATATACATAGATTTGTGTAGGTTATTTGACTTAGTCTTGCATTGTATGCAATATAATTGTAACTGTGTCAGTCCTAAGACATTAAAGAGATAAGAGATGTGAATCCTGGCAAAAAAAAACAGGGGGAGCATGTGACTATGCATCTCTTCCTAGTATTGCCGTGGGAAGATACAGAACTAGGTACTCGGTGAGGTGGGTCCATCCTGCGGGGCCCAGCCAGGCATTGAGGGAGGAGAGTTCTGCACAAGGAGAATGAATTGGTCATTCACCCCTCATATGAGGTAGGGGTGTGTGAGGGGGTCCGTGTGTGTGTATCACTCCTCTCCGTGTGATCCCTCAAGTCTTAAAGATAAAGTACAAAAAAAGAATCCAGCTACATTGTATTTCTTTTTATGGGGGTCAGTCAAGTCAACGTAATGTTAATTTGAATGTTTGTACTGCATAAAAGGTGTTCTGTATTCAGCATAGGCAAATATGGTCACCCTATCCAAATGGTATTTAAAAAGAACAAGTCTGTGTTTTTCCACAGTTAATACCTGGGAGCCAAATCATGCACTCAGATCATTGGCTTCTGCAAGAGTTTTGCCTGACTCAGGAGTACGAATGGCAAAAGTTGGCACTGGATTGGTAAAGCGGTTTAGAAAAGGAATGCTCTTTGCCAGTACATTCTGAATATTTTTATTTTGGAAAAAGTTTGAAATTTTTGTTTAAAAATGAAACTTATTTTAAAAAATATGTGGGTTTTTTTCATTGATATATTTTATTGTTTAGGGAGCACTCCTGATGTTATTAAATAATAGTAATGACTACTCACATGTCATATTATGAGTCAAAATCTATATTTTTACTTTTAAAATTAAGCTCTGCTGCTATTCAGTACTGACTAAAACATCTTTTCTTCAGTGTCTCTTGTTTGTGTTAAACTGAAGCAGTGTGACACTTTGACCAAGAAGATAAGCACTCCGTGTCCGAATGAGATGAGCAGATGTTTTTCAATAGCCTTGTGTTAGTCCTGAATCATTTTTCTAGGCTATTGTAAAAAGCTTCTCCCCTAATTTTTAAAATAATATTGTGACTTTTTTAACTTGACATGTCATGTTGTGCACTACTACTACTGATTTGTTGAGACACTTTTATTTATGTTAATATAAAACTGAAAAATTTAAATTTTTGTTTTGAAATTTACATTTTCAAAAGGATTTCTTTTCATTTAGAAAATGATGTTTTCTCTTGGAAATGTGCATATAGCGGCAAGTTCACAAAAAATGGGATTAATAAAAATGGCATTTTCTGATGGGAAATTGTTTTGACTAAAATTTTCTAACCAGATTTAGCAATAAACACTCCACTTAGTAGCAAGCTTTTACATGATTAACCCCTAATATTAGATCATTTTGAATTTTGATGCTTTAAAAATAAGTAATAGAGCACTCAGTTTCTGATACAAGTGTCACAAAACAATTGATGGGAATATTATAAGCAGAATACCTGCCTTTTACAAGTCTTCAGTATTCTCGGGGGGGAAACACAGAATATATGTTATTAAGAATAGACAATAAAAAACACTCAGCCAAAGAAAAAAAGTAATGTGTTTACATTTAACAACCAGAAGGTGATGTAGGCAGACTGGTGTTGACAATTTTACCCAAAAAGCAGGCTAAAACTGAGAACCTAGACTAAAAAAGTATAGATCTTTTGGATTTTTGCTGTAATCCAACATAAAATCCTAAAGAAATTAGTTTGGGAAATTACTCCGTAAAGAACGCTAACGCACGAGAGACAGCCATGGAATGAATTTCATGCAGCCACTAGCTTATGTTTGTGATAGCTTATAAGCATCTTCAGTATTCTGAACAACCTTGCAGCCTGCAAAGGAGAGCTGTCCTTAAAAGGCATGTTTGAGGTCATAGTTTGGACAAAGAAAGAAGCTGATGTTGCAGATGGCTGTATAATGACAGCTTCTGCTCTAAAAGCAGGATTTTGAGCATTATTATACAACATCCAGGCTTAGCTTGAGAATGAGATGTAAAGCTTCTTTCTGATTTTTAAGTGAAGAATATGCACCAAATATATCTACAAAAATTCCACTGTGCCACTGTTGTTGCATCTCTAATCATATTATTTCTATTAAACACTAGCAGTGGATTCCTCTATTTAACATCATTAGCCATCAAATTAAATAGCTATACACCAATTTTTAGCAAAAGGAGATCGATACTGTAGCAAAACTGCATTTGAGCAATAAAGAGCTGTGTAGAGAAAAATATTGATCCACCAAGTTGAAGGCTTTGGGGGTTGGTTTGTTTGTAGCGTGCATTTATACATCCATGGAGGCTCTCCCTTATTGAGCCTGGCTCTGATCTCAAGATTAGTTCAGATGGAGGGATGTTTAGATTCCTCTTATTTTACTACCTGATCCTCATTTGCTGTATCCAGTAGCCTCTGTTTCTTTGTTATTCCTCTGAGAAGGATGGAAGAAAGATCTGAGTGACCTCCGCTAAGATCAATGCCATGCCATAAGTGTATGATCTCCCAACCAGTGCTGAAAATCCTGTTTCAAGAGGTACTCATTTATAACCCTTCTCCCACCTGCAAATAGGCTTCGGCTCCACTGACCCAGTTAAGAGAGAGAGAGGGAGACTCTTGTGCCATGCTTAGATCTCAGTCCTGAGAGACGTGAATGGAAGTTGAGGGCATTGAGCACTTTGCATAATCTAGATCGTAACAGTCTCAATCCCCTGATTGCAAAAGGCCATTGAAAATCTGAAACTGACAAATAGAGGGCCACCGAGAACAGGTTAACTTTACTCTTTTGATAAATTATTACTGTATATTGGGCTCAACTCAAAATTAAGATGAAATGCACAGCACAATATCAGACATGTAGCAATTGACTATGCTCCTTCTAAGATAGGACATAATCTAATAAGTATGGCTCCTCTTATTTTACTAGAAAAAAAAATGCTGCAAGTAAAAAGACTTATCTACCTTTTCATGGAATTTCAGAATCAGGAAACAAAAAGCCAACCAATCATCCAATACTAAGATTTCACACACCCAAATAATTGGCATTGTATAATTCTAGCATTTATTTCTTCCAGTGCTGAAATATGTCTGATTCCGCTTTCAATGGAAAGATGCCTGTTAACTTCAGAAAGCATTGCTTCTGGCCACTTAATCCTTTTGAGATTCTAGGCATGTAGGTCCAGATTTTTAAAAGTTGATTTTTTTGCACTCTCAAAAAATGTGAAAGCAATTGTTTGTAGGTAAAAATGAAGCATGTAGAAATGAACTATCCTATCACTCCTGTAAACTAAACAAGGTAAGCCAAAATCAGTACAGCTGTGCTCCTGTAAACTCACTTGTGCAGACATGGCCTTTGGCTGCTGTCATGGCTTCATTTGCACTCACAAATAATGGATGCAAATTTCAAACACAGAAAGGTAGGTCAGTTTAGATTGCTTTGGAAATCAGTGGCCAGATCTATAACAGAGTAATTTACCTGATGCAGAAATTATTGAATGAAGTTCTATGCCCAGTCTTTTGCTGGAGGTCAGAGTTGATGATCATAACAGTCCCTTCTAGCCTTGAAATCTATGAATCCTCAGTTGGTATAAATCACTGTAGCTCCATTGATTTCAATGCCAATTTGTACCAGTTGAGGATTTGGCTTTAGGCTTCTAATCTCCTCTTAAGTATATACATGGCTGACAATCTAGAAAATGCTAGCACACTAAGGGCTCATGAGTTGTTTTACTCATAGGTCACAGTAAAAAGCACTTCCTCCCAGCATGCCCAGCGCTAAACTTTTTAAAGACCGAGCCAAATAAGGTGGCATAATCAAGTGTGTGCCTTTTTGTTAGACGTACACTGTTTCTTCCCAGGCACTCAAGGGGTTAGTCTGTGGAGCAGTTCTTTCTTTTTTTCCCTCTCTCAAAACACAGGAATTATTGTACAATCTAATTTTGAGTGCATTAAGTGGCTGTCACCATTAATTCCACTTTATTGTTTTTATATTTACTTTTTAATTTCTATTTTCCAAAGTTAACAAAAAATAAAAATAAAAAAATCGTTTTATTCATGAAATTAATATTATTATCAAGATTTTGGTATCTTAGGGCATGATATCTGGATGCTTTGGAAATCTGCTTTATCATTTTGAATATTGGACAATTTTGTACTCTGCATTGTTTGACTTAATTTGTGCATGGCAACGTAATTAAAATATGGAATTTGTATTAAAGTGTAAAAGTGTTTTGTTTGATGTAAACAAATCCAAAGTTTGATACTGCTTGCGTTGAAGCCAAGGAAACAAAAAAATAAAGAGTGAGCAGAATCAAAACCTTACTAATGAAACTGATCACACTAACTTGATTTAAAAACAGAGGGGAAAAACCAGATTGTGATTTAACAATAAATCCCAGCAAAATGTGTATTTCATCTGGCATTTCCCCTATCACTAATTTTGTAGAAGAAAAATAAAAATAAAAGGCCACGTTTTCATAGATCTACATTAGTTATATGCAAAAGACAGTAAATACCATTAGGAAGGTAAGAGTAGTGGATTAGTCAACTACTCACTTCCCCCCCTTGCTTTCTTTCTATCTGAGGCAGCAAGGGGGGGGGAAGCAGGAGCAGGTGGTGAGGTAGCCAGCTTAAAAGCCAGTTCCCCCAGCACCAACTCTGCAGTGCAGGGGGGGGAGACATGGGAGGCAGATGCAAAGCGCTCAGGGACACAGTGTGACCTGGGACTGCTGAGTCCCGTCTTGCGCAGGGTCCTGGACCTACCCCGGGCAGCTCTTACTACATTTAAAAGGCAGAAGCACAGCGGAGATAGGTCTGGGACCCGGCACAAGCTGGGACTCAGCAGTCCTGGCTTGGGCTGGGTCTGGGACCTACCCACACTGCAGCTCTGCCTGCGCACCTGGCTCCTACTACATTTAAACTGCAGAGCTGCAGCGGAGCCCCTTATCAACTAATTGTGTACTTAATACAAATTGTATCAAGAGCATGATTAGTCAATTACCCGCTTCTTAACCTCCTTATACCATTCTCAGAGGTAAATTGCCCACACATGTACCTTTCCAAAAGAATCCCTAAAACCACATGTGAAATGGGTTGAGCTACTTGGTACAGTTTCTTAAGGACAAGTGTTCACATCACATGAAAACCACCATCCCTTATGGCTTACCTTGCATGAGAGACCAATAACTCAAAAGGCTGACCACACTACCTAAACCACATTACCTTTTTTGGACTCCAGCAATCTCCCACATCTTGGGTGGAATTTTAGTGCTGTAGGCAAGAACCTTATGATGCCATGGCCCATTGTGTACCTGTTCTGTGGTTAGTTTGGTGTGTTCTGAGGGTCTGTCAATCCATCAGTCACCTGAGCCATGTCTACACTAGGAAACTATTTCAAAATTAGAAAATTTGACTTAACTCCTGATTTAAAAAATTCAAACTCACATGTCTACACTATGGAGAAACCTCAAAATTAGTCCGAGGCAAGCTGTATTAATGTGGAGATGCCACCTCGACTTAGAGCCCCAGGAAACACTGGGGAGTAATTGGATCAAATTACTCTGGGAAGTAATTATTTTGAAATAGCGGCATTGGAGCATCCATACTACCATTATTTTGAAATAACTATTTTGGCATTTCTGATGAAAAGTGGGAATACAGATTTCAAATTCCATGGCCCATTATTTCAAAATAACAGGCTTGGTAGTGAGGATGCTTGGCTTATAATCTTAACCTTAGGGGAGTTATTTTGAAATAAAGTCCTAGTGTAGACCAGGGCCTGGATTCACATACAAATATCCTTCAGATAAAAATATTATAGTCAAAACCTAAGGAAGATGCTGTTTAAAGAAAATGCTGTTGGCCAGTGGCTAGAACTGCAGATTGGATGATATAAAACTTCAGTGTTCTATTCCCAACACAGTCAATTCATTGCAATTCAATTTTGGGCACTTCTCTGCCCTTCAGTTTACCAATCTGTAAAATGGGTCAATGTATTATTTATCTGCCTCAAAGGAACATTGTAATCATAGTTTAATGAATGTCTTTAAAGTGGTTTGAGATGCTTGAATAAAAACACTGTGTAACTGCAAAATGTTTTTACACATAATAAGGAGAACCAATAAAAACCATGGGCCATATTCTGCCAAGAATTATACTGATGTAAATCTAGAGTAATTCTGATGACTTCAGTAAAGCAACTAAGGATGAATTGCTGCATACCTCAAAGCAGAATCTGATAAAGATGAGAAGTAAATAATTTTTTTCAAGAAGGATTTGTTTTCTAGAGGTATAGTAAATGCTTGTAGGCATTCCTAGGTTTCTTCTAAAGCAGTGGTTCCCAACCTTTTCCAGACGGGGACCCATTTTGACAATTCAGGAAGACTTGGTGACCCGAGGCAATTAAAAATGGGGGGAGAAGGGAGGGCAGGGCCACTTGGGGAGACACTTGGCAACTCATTTGAAATGTAATGGCGACCCATATTTGGGTCCTGACCCATAGGTTGGGAAACCCTGTTCTAAAGGGAAGAAACCACAGAGAAAATACTTGCATTGTTTGTTTTATGATGCATGCCCTTTACTCCAGGTTCATTCTATGCTATGAGGTTAGTCATTTATTGATTGGTCAATAAATCCAGAAGCACAATATCAGAGTGGTGTTTGTAATTAATTGCTAACTATTATTTAATTTGTTAGGAAGCCTAAGCACACACTATTGCCTACAGTATACTTGTTTTATGGATTAAGAGTGAAATTGGCTCTACAAAGAGGCAGAGGATTCAGCCCACACTGCAAACTAATCTGGCACATTTTACAAGCACTAACCATTTGCATATAAGAAAAAGTTTGACCAAAAGGTATTTAAATAACTTGATCAAAGGGAAATCAAAAGTAACAATGAAATTCTATGGCCTAATATCCCTGCAATTTCTTAGTCAATTATCATTGTGGCTGCTCATTTTAGGCTTAATTCTGAATGTCTTTGCTTTTGTAAAGATATAAATTAAAGATATATGTTAGACAAACATAGGTTATTGGGCTTCATACAGGAGTTACAGAATGAAAGTCTGTTGCCTCTGTTGTACAGATCAGACCAAGAGGTCATCTAAAAATCTATGCCCATTAATTATTTGTGGTATGTATCCTTGTTGGGTTGCAATTTGTCATTTTTTTTCAAAGTCCTCTGTGCCATAATCTTCACTAGTGAGGAGAAAGTGTTCACGGAAAAGCTTAATTCTGAGTAAAACTCTGCCTTTTGGATCCCAGGCCAATAGAAAGCAAAGCAACCAAGAAGGTTAAATAATACCATTTATTATGTACCATTGTTTTTACAGTCACTGTCTCAACCGTAGCTAAAACATCTTTATTTTATTATCATGGTAAGTATAGCACACCCATATTATTTTCATAGTAAATATGTCACCCTATTCAGCTCTACTTTACAATGAGAAAGCACTTAGGCTACGTCTACACTGGCACCCTTTTCCGGAAATGCTTAAAACGGAACAGTTTTCCGTTATAAGTATTTCCGGAAAAAGCGCATCTACATTGGCAGGATGCTTTTCCAGAAAAGCACTTTTTCCGGAAAAGTGTCCGTGGCCAATCTAGACGCACTTTTCCGCAAAAAAACCCCGATCGTCATTTTCGCAATCGGGGCTTTTTTGAGGAAAACACTACTGTGCTGTCTACACTAGCCCTTTTCCGGAACAGTTTTTCGGAAAAGGACTTTTGCCCGAACGGGAGCAGCATAGTTTTTCCGGAAAAGCACTGATTATTTTACAGTAGATCGTCAGTGCTTTTCCGGAAATTCAAGGGGCCGGTGTAGACAGCTAGCAAGTTATTCCGGAAAAGCGGCTGATTTTCTGGAATAAGTGGCCAGTGTAGACACAGCCTTATTGTATGATTGAAATATTAGTCGCTGAAGAAACAGAAAAATAGCCACTAATGCTTTGAACAAGGAACTTCCATGTTAGCTCACAGGGATTCTGTGTTACCAGTTTTACCTGTGGGGTTGTGCCAGTGTTTCAGCTGATGCAGTTATTAGGAAATCATTGATGGAGTGAGCTTGTTTCTGTTCTCATCCCCTCCATTTTTTTTCTTTTACACTGACCGGCCAACTAGTCCTTGACGCGAACTATGCCTCCTTACTTTATTTTTGTGTGACTTCTTGATGTTGATGAAAGAGTAATCTAATACAAGTACCTAATCTAATACTAATAGGAATATTATGGTCAAGGGCAATGTATCACCCCAATGAATATTAATATTTACCTGCTGTTTTATTCCTCCCCGGACTCCAAGTCAGGAAAACTGTTCAGCAAAGAATTAAACATGGGCTTAAATGCTTTTCTGAATAGAGAAGGGTTGAAGAATGTTTAAGTGCTTTCCTAAATCAGGGCCATATTGAGCAGAAAGTGACATTTGCAAAATTTGGAGTGTGTGTGGGGGGGGGGGGGGGGGGGGAGTCTTAAGAAATTGAGAAATGTCCCTAAAGGTGATGGGGGAGGGAGGGGCAACAGACTTGCCAAGTGCCAGCACAAGGGGGAAAGGGTAGCTCTACTCTCAATGCTGCCTGAAGCACACCAGAGCCCAGGCAGCCCTCAGAATTGCGTGGAGCATGCTGTGTGGTGCTCCAGTGGTGATAAAAAGGGCCCGGGGCTGTTGCAATAATAATTGGTGGGGACCCCATCATGGTTCTGAGTGGTTCCCAAGGTATTCCTGTCTGATAGCAGAACTAAGACCAACAAAGAGCCGATATTCCTTCTACTGGGTTTAAATGTGTGAGCCCCAGTTCCCCTTCCTCCTCTACAAAGTTGCTGTCTGATCTCTCTCCTTCATATGGAAATTTTTAATGCTGACAAAGATGAAACACTCTGGGGCATGTAATAAGTCTCGGCTTATCACCCACCTCCGGCTCGTTCCAATGGGAGGTAATAGTTTGGTATATAAACCGTAGGTTCTGGAGCTGGGGGGCAGCCAACTGGTTTCATGGGGCCTGAGGCCACACAGCTCTCCACAGACTGTTAACTGGGAGAGCAGCTTTAACTAGATGGGTGGCATATGGAAAGTGTTGAGAAGTTGAACCACTGTACTATGCTGTCTCATTTAAGCACTTCGATTTCATTGTAAAATTTACCACTATGGAAAGCACACTGTTAGCATTTGCACAACAAAAACACCTCTGCCCCAGATGCAAGAGGGCCAGAGAAGCAGCCGCCTGTCATTGTAACAGCCATAAATGCCAGTGCTTTGGGGAGAACAAAGAGTTATTTCTGTCTTCGCTTTAGGCTGCAGCATAAAGGACATGGTTTTGTGCAATATATTTTTGTGCCTATCACTCTTGATTCATCCTGGGTCTGAGTTTTTTTGGCATTTCTAAGGAAAATAAAACTTTGTCAGAAATTTGAGCAATTGTGAGAGCACGTGGGCTCCAAATTTATAACTCCACCTGGTGATAGCAGCTGTTCATTTTTACTGCTGCGAGGGAGAAAAGCTTCTTTTCCTCGGGAGTTTAACAGAACTGGTAAACAGCACTCTATTTAGGCTTCTTTTATTAAGTTAAGCAATATTAAAATTGTTCATTTAGCAGCAGGGATGTTGTTTTCCTCATCCTCCAAACTTGAAATTTGGAGATGTCCTTTGGATGGCATTTTGCTAATCAGAGCAAAGCTAGGATTTACCCTTGTCCTCCACTAGCGTCTAGGGGAAGGCATATGGGGACTACAGTGCATATGATCTGCTACCACAGGGACCTCAGAATTATTTAACATCTAAACTGCAATATCTAGGCTCACCTGATTTCGTGACTGGAATAAGATAATCCCTTCTGCTGAAATTTGGAGCAGTCCTTCTAATAACATTCTGCTAATCCAAAAGTGAACTCAGGAAAATATGTATCTTATATAGAGGCATAGAATGTATGGAATATTGTATGACTATTCTATGAACATTGTCATATGATGATGGCAACCTATTCCAAAAAGCGTTGATTTCTTTTCATACTAAGCAAGGAACTTGATTAGAATGAGAACCGTATTATCCCTCAAACTACTCTCTCTCTCACTGTAGAATGGCTCTTTACCAGCTTCCATCCTGCCTTGGATCCCGCCATAGATGTAAAGAAACAGTAAACATGTCCTCACAATCATAAGGGATGGGTGTATTACTCACAAATGGCTAAGTCATGAGTAATTTGTAATTAATGCCTTTGCAATGATTTCATAGAAAACAGGCCTTATGAAAATAATTTGATACTGAGTGTTCCTTGACATGATCACAAATTTTGTCAGAAAGGATGTCGACATAAATATACTTGGATTTTACTGAGGGATTTGATTCAGTGCTGCATGTTACTCTGATTTAAAAAAAATAAAAATAAAATAACTCTTAGCACTAAACATAACCAAGATGGCACATCTGACATGGATTAAAAATTGGTTAACTGATAGAGCTCAAACTGCAACTGGAAATTTGAAATCTATATTGAATGAGAGTTTTATAGTGGGTCCTGGACCAATCTGTTCTTGGTCCAATATTATTCAATTCATTTCTCAATGTCCTAGAAGAAAATATGAGTCAATTTTTCAGATGGAAAAAAAATGGTGGAGCAGTAAATAATGATGGGAGTGGTCCATTTACTGATGGTCTGGATCACTAGCAGGCTCATTGGAACACTATACATTCAACCAAATATAACTAAATGTAAGGTCATACATCTAAGAACAAAGACTATGGATAATATTTCCAGGATAGATTATTTTATCCTGAAAACCACTGACTCTGAAAAGGATTTATTGGTCCTGGTGGATAACCAGCTGAACATGAGCTCCCGATGCCATGCTATGGCCAAAAGGGCTAACATTGGATGCATAAAAAGGGGACTATTGAGTTGTATAGAGGATATATAAGCATTCTTCTTTGAGTGCTTGTTCACGTTGATTCCAATTCAGGTGTATGCGTGCCTTGTGCACAAATGTCAGAACTTTTCCCATAGCAGCTCCCATAGGGTCAGTTATGGAGACCCCTAGAGTGGCACTGCTATATCAGCACATATATACCATTTCCAATTCTACCCTCCCTCAGTTCCTTCTTACCATCTGTGGCAATGTTCGAACTGTAACTAGCTCTTGCTTAGCAAGTGACTAGTTCCTAGTGATAGTTCTCATTTTCCTAATCTCACTTTGCTTTCTCATGATACGGATCTTCAAGCAATTACAAGGACAGCGGACAAGCATTTAGCCCCCTGAGGCACCGGGACATGCCTAACACCCCAGGCTTTATAGCATGCACACTTTGCAAAGGCCATATGCCCGACAGCGACCCGCACAACGCATGCCTTCATTGCCTGGGTGAAGAACATTGCACTGAAAAGTGCGAGATCTGTCGAAGTTTCAAGCCCCGCACTAGAAAGGAAAGGGAGCATATGCTTCAGCAGCTCCTGATGGAGGCACCGTTAAAACCCCCTCAGGCTGAAAAATTGGCCCGAGGAGTCAGCTACGTTCGCAGCGCCCTGGCGGCCATGAGAGACACAGTGCAGACACTGGGCACGGCAAAAGACTCTCAGCACTGGGGTTCCCTGGCACCAAAGACAACAGTGCCAAGACACAGATCTACCTCACTGGCACCGCGGGGCAGAAGAAAGGACAGAGGTAGATCCCCTCATAGGCCCCAACAACGACAGGAAATCCCAGGGCCCAGAGGAAATTCCCGGTGCGGGAGGTCCAGGATATGCCATCGCAGCAGAGTCCTGTCCACCTAGAGTGGACAGTCCACCTCCTGAGGCTAGGGAACAGCCACCAGGGAAAGCCCAATGGGTGGTCCCCTTGGACATGACCATCCACAAAGGGACATTGGTCCAGTGCAGGTCTTAAATTCCTCTTCAACACCAGACATCTTCGAAGCAGCCAGAGACCTGATAGAAATGTCGGAGGCCGAGGTGTCCACAGTGTGCAGCAAACCACCGGGACCACACCGCTCAAGGGAAAAGCCAGCTATGTTCCATTGACCACCATCCATGGAGCAGTACCGGGACAGGTCTTCCTCCTCAGAGGGTCCCCCATCGCCAGCACAACATTCCTCAACACCGTCCTTCCAAGAGAGTCCAGCACCGAGCGCTAGACCAGTACCGAGGGATCGATGTTCAACGCAGAGATAATTGTCCAGTCCAGGTTAAGGTCATGGTCTAGACCAGTGTTTCCCAAATAGTACTCCGTGATCTTAGGGGCAGGCCGGTGTTTTTTTGAGTTTCTCTTGACAGGTTCTCCCCCACTCCCCTTTGGTTGACCAGTTTCCCCTGGCACTTTTTTTTTCAAAAGGTTCCGTGGCCAAATAGCACTGGTCTAGATTGAAGTCCAAGGCACCACTCCCCTTCCAGGCCTCCTCGGCGCTGATCGGGATCCCAGATAAGGTCCCAACACTTTCACCAGCATCATCGACACCGCCATGGTCGTGCCAGTCAGAATCGGAGTCGGAGTTGGATGCAGTGTTGGACAGGTGTTGGTGCAGCCAGTCTCGACACGGCACAAGAGACCAGCCGGTACAGTGGCAGCAGCATTGGCCAGTGCCAGCACAATGGCCCTTCTGGACCCCCTGGGTGTATCTTCAGTCCCAGGGTGCTCCTCAATCACTGGTGTCCTCAAGTCATTGATCCCATTCCCCTCAGGACAGGTGCTGCTTGAGGACGCCGTCCGCAGCAGAGTCTTGTCCACCTAGAGTGGACAGTCCACCTGAGGCTAGGAAACAGCCACCAGGGAAAGTCCATTGGGTGGTCCCCGAGGACAGAGCCCAGTTACTGGTGCAGGACACTGCCCAGGCCTATTCATCATCCTCTGCAGACATTGCAATGGCAGGCACCTCTATGTCGGGGCCTCCACCCATGGACCACCAGGCATATCAAGAACGCAGAATATGAATCTCCTGATGGAGGAGATATGGGAACCCAAGGATACGATGGTAGATATCCTCTCACATGAAGGGCCCTCTAGAGTGGCTCTGCCAATCATAGAGATAATATAGTCAAATTACACAACCCTATATAGCAGACCCCTTCCTCTATCCCTCCGGCAGCTAAGGGAGTCAAGAGGAGGTACTTTGTTCCACCCAATGGTTATGAGTTTTTATGCTCCCATCCTCACCCTTCATCAATTGTGGTCTCAGCAGTTAATGAGAGGGAGAGACAAGGTCAGTAGGCCCCGGCCCCCCAAGTCGAAAAAGGCCAAAGGGACTGTCCTGTTTGGCACAAAAGTCTACTTGACTGGGGGTCTGCAACTAAGGATCGCGAATCAACAAGTGATACGTAGCAGGTGCGCCTTCAAGGTGTGGGACCCCCTAGCAACGTTTAAAGAGAGGTTCCCCTATGACAACAGGCTGGAGTTCGGTACCATGCTAGAGGAGGGCTGCACAGTGGCTAGAACCTCTTTTCAGGCGGCCCTAAATTCCACAGATTCAGAGGCATGAACCCTCTCAGCAGGGGTGGTTATGCGCCGGTCAGCATGGCTTCAGGCATGGGGCCTTCCCCCACAGATCCAGTCTACATTGCAGGATCTCCCTTTTGAGGGTATTAGCCTATTCTCAGAGCAGACTGACAATAAGCTACACTCCCTCAAGGACTCCCGGGAAACCATGAGGTCCCTGGGAATGCATACCCGGGCCTCCCAGAGGCACCCCTTCTGTCTTCACCCCCGCCCCCAGCAAAAGTTTGCGCCCAGACAGCACCAGGAGCAGCAGCGTAGGTGCAACAGGAACAATAATAGGAGAACCCCCTCGCAAGAGAATAACCAGGGGAATAGCTCCTCCAAGTCACCCCCCACCCCCTCCAGGTTCTAAGCAAGCCTTTTGAAGGTGTACCCGAGGGCAGAGCACTAGACATACCAGATCCGTTCCCCCTCTTTTTGGCCCATTTATTCCACTAATACCATGCATAGGCGACTGTTATGTCAGACCATTGGGTCCTCTGCACAGTTGGTGTGGGATACTCTTTGCAGTTTGCTTTTCCGCTACTTCCCAATCCCCCTTCCCTGTCCCTCTTCAGGGTCCCCTCTCACGAGCTTCTCTTAAAACAGGAGATCGAATTGCTCCTCAAGGCATGCATGATTCAAGAGGTCCCTCGGGGCCAGGGGCAAGGGTTTTTATTCCCGCTACTTCCTTATCCCAAAAACAAAGGGTAGCCTGAGGCCTATTCTAGACCTGAGGAACCTAAACTGTTATATGCGAAAAATTAAGTTCAGAATGGTCACCCTGGTCACTATAATCCCCGGCTGGAGCCTGGCGTTTGGTTCACTGCCTCGACATGAAGGCACATTTCCACATTTCTATCCTTCCTTGTCACAAGTGTTACCTCAGGTTTACAGTAGCAGGCGAGCACTACCAATTTGTTGTACTCCCCTTTGGCCTTTCTTCGACTCCGCGAGTATTTACCAAATGTATGGCAGTGGTAGCAACCTTTCTCCGACAGAGGGGAGTGCAGGTATTCCCTTACCTGAATGACTGGCTGATAAAAGCCCACTCCAGCCCTCAGCTCATGACTTACACAGACCTCGCCCTAGAGCTCTTCGAAGCACTGGGTATGCTCCTCAATAAGGAGAAGTTAGTGTTGAACTTGGTGTTGATACAGAGGATAGAGTTCATAGGGGCAACCTTAGACTTTATTTGAGGGACAGCACTGTTGCCAGGGTCTAGGGCCTAGAGCATTCGAGACTTTATAGATTCCCTCATGCAGTATCCTAGCACGGCCACAAAGACATGTCTCAGAATCATAGACCACATGGTGTCAGGTTGTTACGTGGTCAGATATGCTTATCTACACCTAAGGTCTACATGCCCGAGCGTCACAGCCTGAACCTTAAAAACCTGTCAGAGGGTGTGCAGTTTGCCCCTCTAACCCCCACTATGACTCTGGTGATAGATGCATTGGACATGGGGTAGGGAGCACACATAGGTGACCTCAGGACACAAGTACTATGGTCACCTACAGACATGAGACTTCACATCAAAGTGAAGGAACTGAGAGCCCAGTATTTGCCAGGGCTGCAGAACATGTTGGCAGATGCCCTCAGCAGGACCTTTATGGTGGTCAGTCAGGGACGACATCAATTTTCTGCAGAAGCGACGAGGAGTCCTGTGGCACCTTATAGACTAACTGAAGTGTAGGAGCATAAGCTTTCGTGGGCAAAGACCCACTTCGTCAGATGCATGTAGTGGAAATTTCCAGAGGCAGGAATAAATATGCAGGCCAGGATCAGGCTGGAGATGACCAGGTGGATCCAATCAAGGAGGATGAGGCCCACTTCTAGCAGCTGATCTGGAGGTGTGAATTCCAAGAGAGCAGAAGCTGCTTTTGTAGTTAGCAAGCCATTCACAGTCTTTGTTTAATCCAGAGTTGATTGTGTCAAACTTAAAGATGAACTGTAGCTCAGCAGTTTCTCTTTGAAGTCTGGTCCTGAAGTTTTTTTGCTGCAGGATGGCTACTTTTAGATCTGCCACAGGACTCCTCGTCGCTTTTGCAGATTCAGACTAACACGGCTACCCCTCTGATAATTTTCTGCAGGTGAGGGACTCCTCACCTAGAGCTGTTCACCACCCCAGAAAACAAAACATGCTTGGCCTTTTGTCCATTCCAAAATCACTGTCAGGGTCCACAGGAGATGCATTCGTTCTCCACTGTGGGGGAGGCACCTCTACTATACGCATTCTCCCCCGATTCCCCTGGTACATCGGATTCTAGTGAAATCTCAGAGGGACAGGGCCTGTCTAATCATGTTGGCACCGGCGTGGCCATGTCAGCATTGATTCTCCACCCTGCTCAACCTGTCGGTGGAACCCTGATAGCCCTTCCCTTGTGCCCTGACCTTCTGACATAGCATCAGTGGCACCTCAGGCACCCAGATCTGGGCTCCCTCCATCTAACAGCTTGGAACTGGATGGTTCAATTCGTTAGAGCTTCAGTGCTCAGCCCAGGTTCAGGAGGTCCTACGGGGCAGCAGAAAGCCCTCTACCAGAGTGGTGTCTTTGGCCAAATGGAAAAGGTTTTATAACTGTTGTGAGGAGCGGGATGTGTCCCCAGGGCAGGAGCCTATCCCAGTGGTGTTGGAGTACTTGTTGCACCTGCAATCTCAGGGTCTGGTGCCCTCCTCAGTCAAGGTGCACTTGGAGGCAATATCTGCTTTCCACCCAGGTTGTTCCCAGCATTCCCTGTTTGGCCACCCCATGGTGACCCATTTCAGGAAAGGGTTGGATAGGTTGTATCTGAATTGTTGTCCACCTGTACCTCTTTGAGACTTGATTCTGGTGCTCAATAAACTTTTGGGTCCACCCTTTGAACGGATGGCTCAGTGTTCTTTGCTACATCTGTCAATGAATATAGCTTTCCTGGTAGGTGTCACATCAGCGAGACAAGTGTGTGAGCTAAGAGCCCTTTCCTCAGATACACAGTACTTCCACAAGGACAAAGTACAGCTTAGGCTACACCCAACTTTCCTGCCAAAAGTGGTCTCACACTTCCATCTGTTGCAAGAGGTCTTCCTTCTGGTTTTTTATTCTAAGCTTCACACTAGTGATAGGCAGAGGGTATTGCATACACTAGGGCTGCGTCTAGACTGGCAAGTTTTTCCACAAAAGCCGCTGCTTTTGCGCAAAAACTTGCCAGTTGTCTACACTAGCCGCTTGTTTTTGCGCAAAAGCACTGACATTCAACTGTCCGAAATCAGTGCTTCTTGCGCAAATGCTTTGACATTCCTGTTCGGGCAAAAGCCCTTTTCCAGAAATGTTTTTGCACAAGAGGGCCAGTGGAGACAGCTAAAAACTGTTTTGCGCAAAAAAGCCCCGATGGCAAAAACGGCGATCGGGGCTTTCTTGCACAAAACCACATCTAGATTGGCACGGACGCTTTTCCGCAAAAAGTGCTTTTGCAGAAAAGTGTCCGTGCCAATCTAGATGTTCTTTTCCGCAAATGCTTTTAATGGAAAAACTTTTCCGTTAAAAGCATTTGCGGAAAATCATGCCAGTCTAGATGTAGCGTAGATGTAAAGAGGGCCTTACTTTCTACATAGACCACAGTAGGCCCTTTAGAAAAGCCACACAGTTGTTCTTGGCTATAGCAGAATGAAGGAGGGGAAATCCAGCCTCTGCACAGTGCATCTCTTCCTGGATAGTGTGATGCATACACACCTGCTATGACTTAGCTGGGGTCCCTTCCTTGCCAGTTACAGGCCTCTCAACTAGGGCCCGGGTTTTGTCTGTGGCTTTTGTAGCACAGGTCCCTTTGCAGGAAATTTGCAGAGCAGCTACCTGGTCTTCAATTCACATGTTTACAGCCCATTATGCAATTGCTAAATCCTCCAGGGAAAACGCAGCAGTTGGCAGAGCAGTCCTGAAGTCTGTGATTCCAAACTCCGACCCCACCTCCATGGGGTAGCAGCTTGGGAGTCATCTGAATTGGAATCAACATAAACGAGCACTTGAAGAAGAAAAGACTGTTACCAGTTCTCGTAACTGGTGTTCTTCGAGATGTATTATTCACATCCATTCCAATACCCCTCCTCCTTCCCCTCTGTTGGAGTAGCCAGCAAGAAGGAGCTGAGGGAGGGTAGGGTCAGCAGTGGTATATATGCGCTGATATAGGGATCTCCACAGCCGACCCTATGGGAGTTGCTAGAGGAAAAGTTTTCGATATTCGTGCACATGGCGTGCATACACCAGAATTGGAATGGACGTGAACAACACATCTCGGAGAATAACAGTTACGAGAACAGGTAATGGGGAAACCGCTGTTGAAAAATCGAAGCAGGTTTAGCAAATAGTAATAAGAATGAATGGAAAGCATGTACTGATCTTATTAAAGAGTCTTTTGAAGTGATTTGATCAAGATCTACAGAGAAGTACCTACACAGAGAAGATATTTGATATTATTGTGTAATTTAATTTAGCAGACAAAGGCATAATAACAAAGTCCAAATGAAGCTACAGAAATTCAATCTGAAAATAATGCACATTTTTCCCTTTAATAGTGAGGGCAATTAACCATTGGAATTGATTGCAAAGGGTGGTGCTAAATTCTCCATCACTTAAAAGTTTTTAAATCAAAACTGGTTGTCTTCCTACAAGATGTGTTGTAGTTCATCCACAAGTTATTGATCTCAGTGCAGAAATTACAGGGTGAAATTTTATGGCCTGTGTTACGCAGGTGGTCAGACTAGATGGTCATAATGACTCCTTCTGGCCTTGAAAGCCATGAATCTGAAAAGGAGTGCCGATAAAGGGTTCATACCACATCATAATTTATTCTGTTTGTCACGTATTTTACAGAAAAACTATTTTAGGGATGTTTTAGAGAGTTTTTAAATATTTTATTGGGACTATTTTTATAAGCCTATACCTACAAATCCAGGTCCCTTTAATATCATTCAAAATGACCTCAGATAGATTTCCTATACTCCCAAAAAATCGAAGTATTAGTGGTCAATAGCTCAGGTCATGCAAGAGCTAGAAGGGAGTGTTGTGTGATGCACTGTGCAATGTACCCTTTTCATGGTGTAAGACTCCTGCTGCTAATCCTGCAGGGCCACATTTTGTCAGACTTTAAATTTGACATCGTAAATCTCTAGAAAAGCTGCTACTGCTTTAAGACTGGATCTTACCCATCCTGAGCCTTGGGCAAGGAAATGTTGTGGGAGAAATTCTACATTTTGGGGAGAATCATTTCTCTGCCAGGTTCATTGTTCTTAAAAAGGCAGCTGATTGTGCTACTTAATGTTAGGATAATTCTTTGGGCAATAGCATATTGAAATGATATGGCCACAGACCTGTGATAAACTTATCACGTGCCTCCCCAGTTTATCAAATGAGCATCACCTCTATTTGTCTGAGGCTAGATCCTCGGCTTATGCAAACTGCTGTAGTTCCCGGAAGTCAGCAGAGCTATGCTAATTTCTACAAACAGAATATCTGCCCTACCGTATGCAAATAGCTGGAGATATATTAAATACACACAAATAATTACATCACACTTTCACACACTAACTCTACTGCTGAACTGAAATAGGCCTTCACAGCTAAGCCCCTCAAGGTCTTTGTAAGAATTAATGCAGTCTAACTCACCTGAGTCCTATGAGGTTGGCATAGTACAGTACCCACTCATGAAAAATGGGTGGACCATGGCATACAACCAAAGACCACACAACCAAGCAATGGACGAGCTGGGAATAAAACTCATGTACTCTGATTGCTGGTCCCCCTAGCTTTATCTTCTAAGCAACACTGCCTGATTCCTGATGTTGTTTTGGTTCAAAGAGATGGTTCTAAACTGTGTTTGGCGCAATGGGAAGAAGATGAGGGGAGAGGAGACAGGGCAATAATATTCCACCTCCATTTCATCAATGTTCCATATAAATAATTACTTCTAAAAATACCTACTATTATTTATCATGAAATTGTAGCAGCTCCAGTTATTGGCCAGGACCCCATCATGCTGGGTACTGCACAAACACATAAGTCTTAGTCTTTTAAATTATTAAGTGCAAACCCAACTATGATTCAGGTCACTCCACAATAGAGACAGAGGTGGCAGATTGGTATAATTTTGGGGGTGCCCAAAGTGGGTCAAGCCCTACCCCCTCCCACTTGCCCTGTAAGGGTGTGTGTGGGAGGAGTGAGGTCTCTGGGGCAGAGCTGAGACAGAGGGGTTTGGGATGTGGGAGGGGCTCAGGGCTGGGGTACAGTGGTTTGAGGTGTGGGAGCGGCTCAGGGCTGGGGCAAAGGGTTGGTGTGCCGGGGTGTGAGCTCTAGGGTAGGGATGAAGAATTTGGGGGAGGAGCTGAGCTAGAGTCCCCTTCCCTCTTCTCCTCTCCTCCTCTCTTCCTTCCTCTCCCGGCACTACACACACTCACCCAAGCCCCAGGCACTGGAAGTTGCCTTAAGGGGAGGGGGAATGCCACATGCCTCCTTCCCTCCTCCCTTGACAGATGCAGCAGTGAGCCTGGAGAGCACTTGGAGCAGAGCTGCTTGCTGCAGGAAGGGCAGGGCACATCAAGTCTCTCAGGTGAGGCAGCCGGCAGGAACACTTGGGGGACGTGCGTGTGAGCTAGCAGGTGGAGTCAGGAAAGAGACCCAGCCCTGACATTGGGGGAACCTGGACACCCTAAGCCCACAGAACTCTCAGCCTATGAACATAGACTTGGCTGAATTCATAATAGATACTCTTGCTGCCACTATGAACAGAGTTCAGCCCCTCCTGGGCCAAACTGTATAACCAGACACATAAGTTTGTCTGCCTACTTTGGAGTGCACTCCTCAACAAGCAGAAGCAAAATGCAGGACAATGTAGCACTTTAAAGACTAACAAGATGGTTTATTAGATGATGAGCTTTTGTGGGCCAGACCCACTTCCTCAGATCAAATAGTGGAAGAAAGTAGTCACAACCATATATACCAAAGGATACAATTAAAAAAAATGAACAAATATGAAAAGGACAAATCACATTGCAGAATAGGAGGGGGATGCGGGGGGGGGGGGGGGAGGAAGGAAGGTAAGTGTCTGTGAATTGATGATATTAGAGGTAGGGAGAGTGGGATGTTTGTGAGGTAATGGTATTAGAGGTGATAATTGGGGAAACTATCTTGATAATGGGTGAGATAGTTCAAATGTTTGGTGAGTCCTTTTTGGAAAGTGTCGAATTTTAACATGAATGACAGTTCAGAGGATTCCCTTTCAAGTGCAGATGTAAAAGGTCTTTGTAGCAGAATGCAGGTGGTTAAGTCATTGAGAAAGTGTCCTTTCTGGTTAAAATGGCAAGAAACTGTTTTCTCTTTGTGATCTTGTCTGATATCTGTTTTGTGGGCATTAATCCTTTGGCGAAGTGTCTGAGATGTTTGTCCAATGTACATAGCATTCGGACACTTTCGGCACATGATAGCATAGATTATATTTCTAGATGCGCAGGAATATGTGTTCTTGATCTTATAACTCACTTGGTTAGGTCCAATAATGGTATCAGCAGAATGAATATGTGGACAAAGCTGGCAACGGGGTTTGTTGCAAGGGAAGGTACCAGGGTTGGTATTAGTGTGGTATGTCCTGTGGTGGTTGGTAAGAATCATCTTGAGGTTAGGTGGTTGTCTATAGGAGACTATGGGTCTGACTCCCAGAGCCTCTTTGAGTATGGTATCCTGTTCCAATATAGGCTGTAGTTTATTGATAATGTGTTGGACAGGTTTAAGTTGGGGGTTGTAGGTGATGACAAGTGGTGTTCTATTGTTGGTTTTCTTGGGTCTGTCTTGAAATAGATGGTTTCTAGGTATTCATCTAGCTCTTTCAATTTGCTTTTTTATTTCTCTGGGTGGGTAGTTGAGGTTTATAAATGCTTGGTAGAGATCCTGAAGCTTCTGGTCTCTGTCAGTGGGATTAGAGCAGATGCGGTTGTATCGAAGGGCTTGGCTATAGACGATGGATCGTGTGGTGTGTTCTGGATGGGAGCTGGAAGCATGTAGGTAACTGTATGAGTCGGTGGGTTTTCTGTAGAGAGTGGTGTCTAATTTTCCATTGTTGATTTGTACGGTGGTGTCCAGGAAGTGGATCTCTCGTGTAGAATGGTCCAGGCTGAGGTTGATGGTGGGGTGTAGGTTGTTGAAATCTCTGTGGAATATCTCCAGTGTTTCTTGGCCATGCGTCCAGATCATAAAGATGTCATTGATGTACCGTAGGTAGAGGAGGGGTGAAAAGGGACGGGAGTTGAGGAAACATTGTTCTAGGTCAGCCATAAAGATGTTAGCATACTGTGGGGCCATGCGTGTACCCATGGCTGTGCCGCTGATCTGGAGGTATAAGTTGTTCTCAAACTGGAAATAATTGTGGGTGAGAACAAAGTTACATAGGTCTGCTATCAGGTTGGCAGTAGTGTCCTCTGGGATAGTGTTTCTAATTGCTTGTAATCCGTCTTCATGTGGGATGTTGGTATATAGAGCTTCTACATCCATGGTGGCAAGGATGGTATTATTGGGGAGGTTATCGATGTTTTGTAGTTTCCTTAGGAAGTCAGTAGTGTCTCAGAGATAGACAAGCAGGCACCATCAGCCATACTAAGAATCAGTGGATGTTAACAAGAGTACAGAATTTAATGAACGAGACCAAAGTAGCTCAGCAAAATCAGATGAAATTCAAGTTTTAATCGGATCATAGCTACCGCCCTGTTAGCTAACTTAAAATCACACAGACAGATCCCTTGCCAGTATTGTATTTTTTCTACAGCAGGACATTATCTGTCAGATCACATATATTAAGCGGGGTTGGGCTGAGACACTACCTGGATGGGAGAGCTTCAAGGAAAATACAGGTTGTATAAAAGGGAGTGGAATTTTCCTCTCAGTCAGCACTGAACAGATGTCCAGGCACAGTATTAGAGCACACCATCATGCTGGGCATGCTCTTTTAGAAATGAGATGCAAAATCAATACCTCATCATTTGTGATCACTAAAGGGCCTATTTGCAAGCCCAGAGGTGGTAACCCCAGTGTCCTGGCAAAATGCCATTTTAGAAAACTACAAAATATGAAAAATAAAATTATCCCTCCTAAATAATTATGTGGCATCGCTCAAGCCTGTTAAACAGCAGCTAAATCCACCTCACGTTGGCTAGGTAAGTAATTTACCTCAATCTCAGAATGCCCAGTCTAATGACACCAGTGGAAGCTATACTTTCCCACCGCTTGCCGCACATGCCCACTGGAAAACTGCAGCTATACAATTGCAAGTCTTTTTCTGTTAATTGTTCTTTATATTCAAGTACAGCACGGATCACTACAAGTAAATGCAAAATGTGTCATGGACTAATATTGTTTGCAGGGAAAGAGCTCAACAACCACTGAGATCTAATTCTGACTCTGACTTCCTGTGTCTCCTAGGGTACGTCTAGACTACAAGGCTCTGTTGATGGAGCCATGTAAAATAGTTTACTCGGCACAGTCAAAGAAGCGGGGATTTAAATAATCCCCGCTTCGTTAAAATAAAAATGGCCACGGCGCTGTGCCAGATCAGCTGATTGTCGGCACAGCGTGATGGCCATTTTTATTTTAACGAAGCAGAGATTATTTAAATCCCCGCTTTTTTTACTATGCCGAGAAAACTATTTTACATGGCTCTGTCAACGGAGCCATGTAGTCTAGACGTACCCTAATTATGGGCACTTCAGACTCTGGCATCTAGTTTGACACTCAGGTCTGGTTTACAGGGGGAATGGATTCCTGCAATTGCTGTAGAAGAGAGCTGCAAGATCTCAGCACTTCTGAAAATCAGGACCCAGGTTTTCAAGTTAGACTCCCAAAATAAATGGTCCCTTTTCAAAATATGGGCCTTAGTTTCTCCCCATGCCTCCTCTGGACCTGAGGATGATCCTCACTTAGCCTCCATGGCTGTTGTTAGGATTACTTAGACAAATTCTGTGAAGTCGTTAGCTTTTATTCAGTTCTGTTCATATTTCATTCAGTTTTATTCATTGCTGTTGTCAAGCTCTGGTGTTGTAGTTACAATATGATTTGATTTGTGAAAGAAGCAACTAGCCCCAGATCCTCAAAAGTTTTTAGGCACCTAACTCCCAGTTAAATACCTAAATAACCTGTGAGGATCTGGGACCACAGTCCTCTTCACGAGTCCAACTTCTGTTAAGCTCATGGATGAGTAGGTTCCTATGTAGAACTGCCCATAGCGAAAGCCCCATCCCAAAAGCAGGAGGCTTGAGCACTGTTACACACCTAAGATGAAGCAGACAACATCTGTTGATTCTCTCTTCTGGAGATGCTGCAGATTTGATTTTATTACACGATACTATATATTTTGTTGTCTGTGACATATCTCCAAAAAGGGTACAGATATAACATTCATTATTTAACTTTATTAACATGAGTCTTTTTAGAAGTTTAATAAATAAGGAGCCATAAATGCAACTACCTTTCTGGAAACTAGTGCACTCCTTTTTGACCAGGACAGCCAAGAGAACAGATAGCAATATTAAATCACTATGAGTAACTAGACCACAAGAGAGCAATATGCCAGTTGCAAGGCAGTGGCTTTCTTTTGAAGCAATAAATATCAGATGAAGTTAGGAGAAGAGAAGCTATTTGCAGAAGAAACAAACTAAAATGGTTGTCATTGTTTATAGGAAGCCAACTGGATGAAGCTGAGAGTTCTAACTCTCAGTAAAGAGCAAGGAGGCTACACAAGGTTACAGTTCAAGGACAAATTGAAGCTGAACAGGGAGGCTATCAGTTTGATCATCCTGCTTCAGCTGACAGTATTGTGTGATAAATCCTGACCCTGCAGAAGTCAACGGATGGGAGCAGTGTTCCCTGTAAGTTATGTGCTTGAGCGACCACCCAGGACAGATTCAAATGCCGCACATCTGGCAGCATGTGTTTCCACTGGTGGTGCACATCTGCACATGCCTTGATGCACATAATAAAATGTATTCTGCACATGTGTGGAAAAAATTAGAGGGAACATTGTTCTCATTGACCTTCATGTGAACAGGATTGAGTCCTGAATCTGTAAAAGACTTCCAGGTTACACTGTGAACCCCAATGTTAATGGCATTAAAAGTCACAGTGGCTTGAGGCTTGCTGTAGAAGTGGTCAGTCCACACATGATGTTTATCTCCTTTGGGTAAAGTTCTGATCCCATTGCCATCAACTGAAAAACTCCCATACGCGTATGCAGCCAAAGTTTCACCCTCTTCCCTCTGTCCTCCCTCACATATGGATCAATCAACTTTGCTATCAAGTTACAGTAAACATATGTTGGTAATAATTCCAACCTTTTTTGTCTGGCTCTCTAAAGAAAAGCATAATTTTTTAAGGCAGCAACTGTATTTACACTTATGTTCATCCAAAACCCACAACAGTAAGACCCTGAGCCTGATCAGGGCCTATGAACACTACTGCAATATAAAGCCTAAATACCTATAATAATTGACATAGAATTGAACTTTACAGATGTCACAAGCCACTCACATTGAACACTAGACATTTTTATTATTTTGCTATCATCTGAAGCCCCTTGGGTTGATGGAACCCTTTCAATTTGGTTTTCAGACATGCCTAATACAGCCCTTGTCTTACTGGTCAATTAGCTCCTCTTGGCAAAAGACTAAGTTTCTTTGAGCTGTTGGATGACTTTGATATTTTTGACCTGAAGTATTACTAAAATAGCTGGCATTGCTAGTTGGATTTGGGACAAAGGTCTAAATCCTCAAATCAATAGATAAGCCTGAATACCTTTTAGGATCTAGACTAAAATAATTGGTACTTGAATGGCTCTGTTCTTTTCTCTCTGGCTACGTCTACGCTAGCATGATCTTGCGCAAAAACTCTTTAGCACAAGAGTTCTTCTGCAAAAATTCTTCCAGAAGAGATGTGCTTTAGCACAAGAGCATCCATGCCAATGTAGATGCTCTCTTGCGCAAGAAAGCTCTGATGGCCATTTTAACCATAGGGCTTTCTTGCGCAAGAAATTCATGTTGCCTGTCTAACTGGCCTCTTACGCAAGAACAGTTGCGCAAAAGGGTTTATTCCTGAGCGGGAGCATCAGAGTTCTGGCGCAAGAAGCCCTGATTTCATACATTAGTACGTCAGTTTACTTGCGCAAGAACACGTAGCCAGTGTAGACAGTCAGCAATTTTTTGCGCAAGAGCGGATGTTTTTGTGCAAGATCGCACCAGTGTTGACACAGCCTCTGAGAAGAACTAGAAAGCAGGGGTTACGCTATTGCTATCAGAGTGCTCCTGAAATATGGCTCGACTTCTTTTTTACACAGTGAAAGCCAAGACCAGAGTCTAGAGAGGATGACAGTCAAATGTGGGAAACATCCAGGAATGAGGATGTTGATATGCATGAGAAATCTGGGATAGGTGTTTCTAGACCTTTCTTAATAAAGTGTGAACTACAGGCATCCTGCTTTTTTTGAATGGTGAAGTAGCAGAGAAAGCTAATGGCACCATTTTTTGTGTGAGACCAACAGGGAAGTTGTGACAACTTTCCTGAAATGTTTTCTACTTAGGCTACATCTAAACGACACCCCTCTCCGAGGAGTACAGGATCTTTCGAAAAAGTTCCCCGTTGTCGAAAAAACGCATCTAAACTGCAGTTTCAGTTTCGAAATGGCGCTTGTTCAAAACAGCGCTATGACGCGATTATGCAAATGAAGCGTGGGATATTTAAATTCCCTCTTCATTTGCACTTTCGAAACGTCTAATTTATATCCCTCTGCTGACAGAGGGGTGTAGTTTAGACGTAGTCTAGTTACACTGAAACTTCACTCAGAATTGTCAACAAGTGCAGAATGTGGCTCTTCATTTCCTTAGTGGTGTTTTTCAGGAAATGAAGAGCCTATGCTCTTGAGTCTGCACTGGCTTCCAGTTCATGTCCAGGAGTAAATCCAGCTCCTGGGTTGGAGCCATTTGGAGCCTGTCTACCTTAGAGACGGCATCTCTCTAATCCTCTCAACAGCCAGTGCCTTGGAAGTCACTCTCCACTGATACCACAGACCTGGAATATGCTGTAGGGTCTATGTTTACAGAGGCATTCCACTGATGAGGGTATTTAAAGGGGCCCAGTTTCTTTTCTTTGGGTTGGGGAAGAGGGGGAGGAGCAGACCTGTGTTATATATCTGGTGTACTAAGCCCTTTTCAAAAATTAACACTGAGTCAGTTTTGCAGCTGATGTAAAGGGATTCTGTGACTGGAATAGGCTCATATTTTGTGAATGTGCCAAAAGATGATAAACACATGGGGAAAAAAAAGGACAAGATATAGTAGCCTCGAACCATGATTCTTTTCTCAGGAATCTGCTCTTTGATGCAAAGCTTTTACTCAGAGGGCTGGATTAGCCCCCGGGGTGCACATTCCTAATTAGGTGTTCCCATTCTTTAGTCCTAGGGACATTGTAGAACACTGCTCCTTTAGAAATCACTACTGGCATTCCACATGTTGGGCTGGGCTAGGTCCTGCCCTCTTTGAGTTGCTATGGCAGCAAAAGGGTCCTAATGCTGGCATAAAGAAACAGCTGGGGAATCCCTGACATAAAGGAATCTGCCAGTGGTATGGAGCCAGCATAGACCAGTTCATTCCACGCCTGCCCAGTCTCAGGAGCATGGGGTCTTAGGATGGAAATGGGCATCACAAAGGCATGCTGAGTTGTGGTGATCCCTACCAGCCTAAGAGCCCTTAAAGGGCCATTAAAAATGATGCTAGCCTGGGGTGGTGAACTGATATACAGCCACTTTTGTTCCCTTTCAGGTGTGGCAAACCTGTCTCTGGACCAACCCAAGATTCAGCCGAGGGTGCGTAATGCTAAGAAACCCAGGGAATGGGGAGAAATGCAAAAGTTGCGTGTGGAAGTCATGTGACTTTTAAGGATGAGATCATTTCTGGCCTTCACAACTGCAGAGAAAAGCCTGTACATGTGAAGAAGCCAAGAGGCTCAAAAACTAGAAGGCAAGTAAAAAGCACCGAATATACATAAAGTCTCGTGATTTTTAAGGTAATCTTCTGCTTTTGGGGGTGGGGAGGGGCAGTCTATTTTTGACTCAATGAAGCTGGCAGCACTGTACAAATGTGGTCCCCCAATGGTGATGGGAAGAAATGGGGTTTTCTATTCTGACAGGGTCTGAGAGTAGAAGTCAGGATCCATTGGCTCCAGTGGCTACTATCGTAGGGTATGTCTACACTGCCACCCTAGTTCGAACTAGGGTGGCTAATGTAGGCATTCGAAGTTGCAAATGAAGCCCGGGATTTAAATATCCCGGGCTTCATTTGCATCTTGCCGGACACTGCCATTTTTAAATCCCTGTTAGTGCGGACTCCGTGCCCGCGGCTACACGTGGCACGGAGTAGGTAGTTCGAATTAGGCTCTCTAATGAGAGAACGAGGTATACCGGTAGTTCGAATTAGAGAGCCTAATTCGAACTACCTACTCTGTGCTGCGTTTAGCCGCGGGCACGGAGTCCGCACTAAGGGGGATTTAAAAATGGCGGCGCCCGGCAAGATGCAAATGAAGCCCAGGATATTTAAATCCCGAGCTTCATTTGCAACTTCAAATGCCTACATTAGCCACCCTAGTTCAAACTAGGGTGGCAGTGTAGACATACCCCCACTGTGGGATCTACATATACTTTATTATAATGCAGCGATAGCTGTTCTATAGGCAATATTGGGTTACAGTCTCGTGTCCCTTTAACAAGAAGCAATGACCTCAGCTATGTTGAAGCAAAATAACTGCCTAACTGCATGGAACATGATGATCTGATGTGCAAGGCTGCTGATATAATTGGCTTAAAAGCACTGTTAAGGTTCTGTTAGATGCAAATTTGACAAAGAGGGCAGGGTATGTATTTTTTTTATATCAGCTGGCAATAGAAGTGACATCCCTTTGGAGTACTGGAGTACATTATTGACAGCCTCCTAGGCAGTGGGAAGGTGCAAAGGAATGCACAGATCTCTCCCCTCAACTTCGTATTTCCATTTTCTTAGCGGGTTAAGTCAATGGAATGTGTCTTGCTGGAGCCTTAACAGTCACAAGATGTAGTTTGTGTTTGCCACTTTGTGTTACAGATTGGGAAACTGAGGGTATGTCTACACTACCACCCTAGTTCGAAGTAGGGTGGTAATGTAGGCAACCGGAGTTGCAAATGAAGGCCGGGATTTGAATTTCCCGGGCTTCATTTGCATCTCGCCGGGCGCCGCCATTTTTAAATGTCCGCTAGTGCGGACTCCATGCCGCGCGGCTACACGCGGCACGGACTAGGTAGTTCGGACTAGGCTTCCTATTCCGAACTACCGTTACTCCTCGTGAAAAAGGAAACCTAGTCCAAACTATCTAATCCATGCCGCGTGTAGTCGCGTGGCATGGAGTCCGCACTAGCGGACATTTAAAAATGGCGGCACCCGACGAGATGCAAATGAAGCCCGGGAAATTCAAATCCCAGCCTTCATTTGCAACTCCGGTTGCCTACATTACCACCCTAGTTCGAACTAGGGTGGTAGTGTAGACATACCCTGAGGCACACAGGTATTAAATCAAAATATTTCCAAAGGATTTTGGTGCCCCATCTGAGACAATGAGAACCTGATTTTTCACAGCTGTTGAGCTCCTGCTATGCCCATTGACTTCAGCTGGAGTGATGGAAGTTTTAAGACTCAGATCTAAAAGGGAATTTAGGTGTTGCAATGGTCAGTATTGCAATGCCTATATTTCAGATGTCTTGATAATTACTATATGCTACGCTAGGCTCCCTAAACAAATCATGGGAAGAGTTAGGCACCAATGAAAGAGATCTAAAAGCCAGCACACTGGGGGAGGGGAGAGCTGCCTGAGCTAGCCAGTGGTAGATGGTGGCAAGAGAGATTTGTCCTAAGCCCTGCCCCTCTCATAGATACCTAAGAGGCACTATCCTCCCTCTCTCTCAGACTCAAGGCATATTCAATTATTTGGTACAACATAGAAGAGCTTCAATAGAGATACTGAAGGAGCCTCACGTCAGAGCATCCAGTGGCTGACTGGATAGGACACTCACCTATCCAGGGAGCGGGAACCCCTTATTCAAATTGCTTCTCCCCAGAGAAGCAGAGAGAGGAATTAACTGGGGGTCCCGCCCTTCTCAGGTGAGTAGCCTACCTGCTGTGTGATAAGTTGTAAGGAAGGCTTCCTTTCTTCCTTGGTCATTGTATTAAGCATTCTGTGAAAATGCCTACCAGTTCAGGCCCTGCAGATAAGATAGGTAGGGCTTCACCTAGTTCAAAGATCACACTGAGTTTAGGTGTCAGGTGAATCTCTGGGCACAAGCCTAGAGGCAGAAATCTTAGGTGTCTAAGGCCAGGTCCAAACTACAGGGGAAGGTTGGCTTAAGGTATGCAATTCCAGCTATGTAAATTCCAGCTACGTAGCTGGAGTCAGCATATCTTAAGTCGAGTTCAGCGCTGTCCTCACAGTAGGAGGTCGACGGAAGAAACACTCCTGTCCACTTCCCTCACTCCTCATGAGAAGTAGGAGTACCAGCACTCTCAGGCTACGTCTACACTGGCATGATTTTCTGGAAATGCTTTTAACGGAAAAGTTTTCCGTTAAAAGCATTTTCGGAAAAGCACGTCTAGATTGGCAGGACGCTTTTCCGCAAAAGCACATTTTGTAGAAAAGCATCCATGGCCAATTTATATGCGCTTTTCTGCAAAAAAGCCCCGATCGCCATTTTCACGATCGGGGTTTTTTTGCGGAAAACAAATCTCTGCTGTCTACACTGGCCCTTTTGCGCAAAAGTTTTTTGGAAAAAGACTTTTGCCCGAACGGGAACAGCATAGTATTTCCGTAAAAGCACTGGCAATCTTACATGAGATCATCAGTGCTTTTGTGGAAATTCAAGCGGCCAGTGTAGACAGCTGGCAAGTTTTTCCGCAAAAGCAGATGATTTTGCGGAAAAACTTGTCAGTCTAGACACAGCCTCAGCGTTTGATTTAGTGGGACTTTATTAGACCCGCTAAATGGAACGCTGGAAGCATCGATCTTCCTGCAAGTGGAGATGTGACCAAGGCCAAAGGACTTTTAGAGAGAAAAAGTAAACACCTAGGGTGCATCTAGATTGTCAAGATTTTGCACAAAAGCAAAATCTTGCCAGCTGTCTACACTGGCTGCTTGAATTTGCACAAGAGTACTGACTTTGTAATGTACAAAATCAGTGCTTCTTGCGCAAATACTTCCATGCTCCCGCTCAGGAAAAAGCCCTCTTACGCAAGAATACTTGCTCAAGAGGGCCAGTGTAGACAGGGAAGAACTGTTTTGCGCAAAAAAGCCCTGATGGCTAAAATGGCGATCGGGGTTTTCTTGCGCAAAATAATGTCTAGAGTGGCCACAAATGCTTCTGCGCAAAAGCACTTTTTGTGCAAAAGCATCCGTGCCAATCTAGATACGCTTTTGCTGAAATGCTTTTAACGGAAAAACTTTTCCGTTAAAAGTATTTCCGCAAAATCATGCAAGTCTAGACGCAGCCCTACAGGATTAGGCAGTTGCTGAACAAAGGTTTTTGTAGGTAAATCTGGGACATAAGCATCTAAATCTCTTTGAGGAGCTGGGCCTAAGTGTTTCAAAATTGACAGGCCCTTTTGAAAATTTGGACCTAAATGATTTGCCTATGGCCACATAGCAGTCAGCAGCAATGCAGGATTTAAAACTCAACAGTTCCTCCTTTCCAGTCCTTTTCTCAGCTCTCCCACAGACATAGTGCTATCCAGATTAGCACTTATGTCGGTATAAGTTATATCACTCAGGAGGGTGGTTTATTACACAACTCTAAGCAGCATACATTCTGCCAAAATAAACTGAAGTGTAGACAAAGCCTTAGTCCAGAACCAATTGCCTTTCAAAAGCCTCCGAAAAACTAAATTAGTGAATTGGGGAGGGTCAGCTCATTGGTGCTAAAGTAGTGATAGAAAATGATAACAGCAGTAATTGACAGTCCTACCCTGCCCGTTTTCTGACATTAACCCTTTTTGTGAAGTGTGGTTTTGCACACAAAAATTTTATTTATAGATACAATATACCTCCAGAGTATATTACAGGTAGGCCATAGAACATACCCACATAAATCTTAGAGCAGATATTTTAGAAAAATATCTTGATTTTAAAATTGCCAGTAATAGAGAATCCACCACAACCTTGTTCCAGTGGTTAATTACTCCCATTGTTAAAATTGCACGCCTGGTTTCCAGTCTGAACTGGCAGATCTGAATCTGCCCCACCCTCAGATTCTTGGTTTCTGAGATTAAACTGGGAGGATTCAACTCATTTTCCCTACTCCAACCAGCTGTGCTCATTCCCTTGCTAGAGGAAGAAAAAAAAAAATCAATGAATGGAGTGTTGTCCAAGGTGCTTCTTAATAAGCAGCAGCTGCTGTTAGAAGATGCTTGATACATGTTCCCAATCACTGCTCATATATAGAACTAGAAACTGGGATTCAAACTCAGGTATTACACATAGCAGAGTGTCATCGGTAGACCTAATACATTTTTAAAATCTTTGCTATTTTACTGTATCTTTTGATACTCTGGGGGTTTATTCCTTTAGGATTTATTGAAGTATTGGTATTTGCTGTATTTCCTTATGTCTTAATTTGATTTGAAATAGAAATGTGCATATAAAAACAGTTAGCATATTTAGAAGCTACTTTTTTTGCATGTTAATGTGCTGTACCATGTCAGTGCTATGTTTGGTGTGTGTGAAATTAACATACTTGCAGAAAGCTTGTGTAAAGGTGCTTGCACTGTGGAAACATGGCTTTTGCCTACTACTACAATTTGGCTGTGTCTACATTGGCACCCTTTTCCGGAAAAGGGATGCTAATGAGACACTTCGGAATTGCAAATACCGCGGGGGGTTTAAATATCCCCCGCAGCATTTGCATGAACATGGCTGCCGCTTTTTTCCGGCTCGGGGCTTTGCCGGAGAAAAGAGCCAGTCTAGATGGGATCTTTCAGAAAATAAAGGCTTTTCCGGAAGATCCCTTATTCCTCTTAAAATCAGGAATAAGGGATCTTCCGGAAAAGGCTTTATTTTCCGAAAGATCTCGTCTAGACTGGCGCTTTTCCCCGGCAAAGCCCCGAGCTGGAAAAAAGCGGCAGCCATGTTCATGCAAATGCCGTGGGGGATATTTAAATTCCCCACGGCATTTGCAATTCCGAAGTGTCTCATTAGCATCCCTTTTCTGGAAAAGGGTGCCAATGTAGACACAGCCTTTGTGTATCCCCTCATCCTGAAGTGGGAGCTTTCTACTGCTCCAGAATAAACCAATGCATTCCAGTGGTTACAATTCAAGCCTTGTTGTAGGAAGAATAACAATACAGTACTAGGATTTGTAGTTCCATGGATTTAGGGTGTTTCGGTATGAACTCCACCCCCCTGAAATAACCTTGATGAGTCAGGGTTGAATGGAGAAGGGTGACTTTTCCCTTGTAGGTAGAAGGCAAAGGTTCAAAAATCTGTATATTTTAGGGTAAAGTACAAACAAGGGGTACTGCGGTGGGAGAACCGGAGTGGAATTTTATCTCTGTCCTTCCCTAGCATCTAAGGATGGACAAAGGAGGGCTACATTGGGTGTGATCCTCTATCATAGGGACCTCACAATCATTTAATATTTCAACTGCAAAGTTTAGGCCCACTTCCTTTGATGAATGCAGTCATATGTTGAGTCCTAACACAAGAATTCCTCTGGACTGAATCTTACTGCTTCTGCAGGTAGAATGTAGATTCTTCCTAAGGGCTTATCTGATCATGTAGTTCCACTGGCTTAACTAAAAATATGATTTAAAACTGGCGCAAAGGCATTCTCTTAAACCAATTTAAACGTTTAACTTAAATTTGACTAGGAAGAGACTAAATAAGCCCTAGTTATGCCAACATTATGATTTTGGACCAGTTTAAAAACTGATCAGTTCAATTTGTGCACATTGACAGGGCCACAGCTAGCTTTACAAAGGCCTAGACAAGTTGCTTCAAAGTAACTGCCTTCAGTGTGCTTCCTGTAGTAGTTATTTAAACAGGTGGGGACTAGGAAAAAAAGTAAGGATGAAGCCAATTTGTGACTCATAGGTTAATCAGATTGCCACCCATATTTGCATAAAAAAGGTGCTTTATGGAAGGAATGCACATCATCATCTACAGAGGTGATTCATCAACAGTCTTTCTGCATCCAGAACCTTTGCAAGCATTTATACTGTCTGGAGGTGTTTGGCCCAGATTTGCACACTCTTGCTGTGGATGTATTACATATCACCCCCGAGTACTCTTAGCGGGGCCCCTCCCTCTGAAATAACTACGTATAGAGAAACATATGGAAGTCTGCTCATTGCCTTGACAGAAGCATAGATTGACCGGTCAGTATCAGTTGCAAGAAACTGATCTATTCCCAGGCTTTATCACAGATAGGAGTGGATTATTATGGGGTTGAAGAGATCAAGCAATCCAAAGACTCTAAAAATACTAAGATATTCCCGTTTAAAGGGTGCAAATACACAGTACCCTAAACTTGAAATAAGATATGCAATTTGTGCTATACGAATTGTGTATCTTATTTTGAATCTATTTTAAAAGAGCTTATTTTGAAATTTGGCACATCTACGCAGTGCCAAATTTGGAAATAAAATGCTATTTCAAGCCATCCCTTAACCCTCGTGCAATGAGGTTTACCAGGATGGCAAAATAGCGTGCCTGTTATTTCGAAATACCTGGCGGCTTGTGTAGACATGGGGTAGCTATTTTGGGAAACCTCTGGTATCCTGAAATAGCCACGCAGTGTAGACATATCCTACAAGAACAGAAGGGTGTTTTTGGTATCAGATTCTGCTTACCACTAACAACTTAAGTTTGGATACAGGCTACTAAATGGCCCTAGAGAGATTGTTAGATTAAAATGCGAACTTCAATATAATCTACTGACTGGCTTTTTATATAAGCCCCATTACAATAAAAAAGTAAGGGGTGGGGTATAACTGGAGATGTGTGGTAGCAAAACTTACAAGCACAGCCTCACTGAAAAACAGTGAGCCTGCCTCCAGTTAGGGTTTATCTGCTAGTGTCTTTTTGGCTGAAGAAACAGGAGCCCTGATCCTGATGTTTACACTGGGATAACTCAACAGACTTCAGTAACTTACACCAGCCTGAAAGGAGAATCAGGCCCAGAAAGGTAAGGGCACTGGCATTGGCTGCCTGTTTGTGTGTGCAGTAAAGAGAAGTGCTTGTCTAGTTTCGATTTCTGACAACAGCATAAAAGCAGTTTCTCCTCCCACACCTGGATAAGCTATATTTGCATAGCACTGCACCCACTTTGAAAATACTCAGTGAAAAGGATTCTGAATCTGGATTGAGTTACACAGTTACTTTTCAGGCAAAAGAAGAACCAATACATAAGTTCTGGGTAACATTGTCTGAGCCCTCAAGCATAACACCAGTGTAAGAACATCTTCTCCAAGGGAGCTGTTGGAGATGCCCCAGTGAATACAGGACAGCGCATGCAGGATAACACCACATGAGGAGACACAATATGCCTTTCCTGAGGAGATCATTAAGGCTGGCTCTGACTTCCATTAAAGTTAACAAGAAAAACTCAGATCCTCAAAAGTATTTAGATGGCAAACCCCCATTGAAAGAAATAGGAGTTATACAACAAAATATTTTTGATGATCTAGGTCAAAGTCCCCGCTGAATTAAAAAAGGAGCAGGACTGGGTCTGGTGCCTGGATTGAAAACACAGCGTGATTCACAGGACGTTGGTACAACTGATCCCGCAATGAGGTTCATGCAGACTGATCTCTGCACTCATGCAAAGCACCATTGATATCAGGGCTCACTCCCACTGGAGTGCAGTATAAAACTGAGATCTTAGTATTTAAAGCCTCATTTTTCTGTCTACTGTGCCAGTAAATCAGACTCATAAATTATTATTCTCCTTGAAAGCATCACCTTATTATTAGGAGGACATTTGCATTTTACCCGAAAAGTAAACTAATACAAAACCAAAATAATTCCCTTACAATTAAATAGACTCTAAACCAACCAATTATGTATGAGGACATGAGAAACAGCTGTTGTTACACTGAAGCTCAAACATTTCATCTCAGCTATTTAAGAGGATAAAAGAGGAAATATTTTCATTCCCATGTGATATTATCAAGACATGATAAACAGCCATGGCCTTAGTATTAATTGCATTAATTTGTAGAGAAAAGACCACTTTAATTTGGTCCAAACCAGGGAATAATTTTTATGGCATGTTCTCATTCCACAGGTTCACAAAGAATGCTTTGTCCTTTTTATTTTAAATGGTAAGCAATAATAACTTCAGGCAAAAAGCTATTTGAAGGTGGAATCCAGAAGAATTAAGTACTTCATCAGTCAGACTTTTTCATTTCCCCCCCTTGGACTTAAAAAATTACACACTACAATTTAACCCTGAAATATGTACTACCTCCTCTACACCACTGAGAAGGTAAGAATCACAAGGGAGTCAATACCACTGACATGGCTTTCCAAAGTTAGCATTTTCAACCCAAGATTTGCACTTCAGTCTATATTAAGGCACAGAAATAAAAATAAAAATCAAGGCACTTTTATTTAGGTGCCTAAATATGGACTGAATAGTGTAACTTTAGGTGCTCAATTCTGAAAATGTTAGCCTAATAATTCTGGCATCTTCAGTTAGCCAAGTAATTGTGTTTTGGTGGCATAAGCTGTGGCAGGTGTAGGTGACAACTGGGATGCTCAGCTTTATGTGAGCTCTTCGCCTACAGTCTTTCCAAGAAGCTGGACATTGCATTTTGCATGTATGTGGTGCCTGTCATCCTAGGACCTCAAAATCACACCCATTTTACAGATTGGAACACCGAGGCCCAGGGAAGCATGGCCAGGCTCTCCTCAATGCTGAGCATCCACAGCTCCTATTAACTACAGATGGAGTTAAGCAGGTCTGAAAATCAGGTTCTAAAAACCAGATTTTTAAAGATGTCTAAGTCAAGGGGAGTTGGGCAGTGAGGTACAGATCTTCAAAGAAATTTACACTTTTAACTTCCATTGAAATCACTGCAAGTTAGGTACCTAGACATTTTTAAAGATGTGGGTCCTAGGCTCTTTTGATGACTCACTGCATTTTTAGGGGCCCAGATACCTTAAAAAACCTGGTCCTAAGTGACTTGCCTCATATCACACACGTGATCTGTGGCAAAGCTGTTAATAAAAACCTGATTCCCGGCCCTGCCCTTTTATCTGAGGGCTTGGAAAGTTTCCCAGACTACTGCCAGCAGCCCAGATGAAGATGTAAAAGATTTGAAAGAATCTAATCAGTGAGGACCAACTTCAAAGGCTTACCCTCAAGTTGGCAGACCCTTATCGAGAAATAGTATCCAAAGTCCTTTGTACTTCAGTCTCTGGCAGGTAGGATCCTGACATTTTAAGATCCTAATTCCATCCTGGTTTTCTTGCTGTGTGTATGATGGAGGAGGTCAGCTACTCTGTCCTTCCCGAGTTTCCTGCCTGCTGGTAGGGGCAAGCATATTCTACTACTTTACTACTGTTAAGTTTCCGTTACCAGGTTCCTTTTCCTCCAGGGCCTGGCCAGGCTGCAGGTGGTTCCCATGCAGAAGCTGAGTGAATGTTCTTGTCAGTTTTACTGTTGCCCACAGAGTTCTGAATATTAATGATGAAATTGACGAGAGTCTCATTAATTTCATTCTGCTGCTGTTTCAGAAAGCTGAAATGAATGGGAGGTGTTGTCTGACACAGATTGCCTTCAAAATGTGAATGATAGCAATGTCTTAGCAATATCATAGACAGTTCTCTCTTAGGAGCACAGGTGTGTCTTCTTATTGTCCCTAGATCAATGGATTCCAGATCTGATTGGGATTTTGGGGGGGGCTATCATAATATATTTATAATAAGCAATAACCATAAGGGTCAGTTGCAGTGATATTTAGGGTAATTAGTACAGGTCCCAAAGTAATGTTACAATTATCTTTGCCTCATCTAATGCTCTTCATACTTAATCATTTATTGGTACTGTGACCCTTAAGATGGCCTCAGAAATTCAAATGCAATAGTTTTGCTTTAGGTCTGATCATTTCCCTTTTCTCTCAATTATTCTCTATCATGAGCAGAATTTCCTTCTTGGACTTACCAGTATCTGATTCTTAAATCCTAGTTTTAACAGCTACTGTCCTTGGCACAAATGGTAAGACTCAGGGGCACTTGGCTTCCCTTTCAGTCTTAAATTGGTCACGGGAGACTTAATTTGCAGATACTAATGGGATTCTTCATACTCTTGACAGAAGGAGCTGCTATCAACAGCCTTGGTTCATCTTTCTAAGTAGCTGACCTCTTTTCAGGGCATGGTTGGAGAGTTACATGACAGATTTACTATCTATTCTAATCTTACTCCTGTGTTATCAGGTGCTTAGCCAGAATTCTGCCTTCCAGCCCCACCTCTATTTATGCTGGTCACAAATGCTACTTCCTTTGCTTGTGGGATCCGTTCTCTTATTATTCTAAATTCTTTTCTTCAGTAGAATTGCAGCACTTAGCTTGTACATCAGACCCTCTGGCTTTTCCTCCAACAGCACTCCCCAAAATCTAATTGGTTTTAGAAAGGAATTGTCTTCTTCTTTTGGCATAGACTATAGGCAGGAGAGTCCTCTGCTCAGTTTCCTGCCCAAATCAGTTTGACTGTCATTGATGAGCTCTTCATGATCATAGGTCTGGCAGGCCCTCCACTGTCCTCTTTAACCGATGCAGGATCTTTCATCTTTGTGAATGCATACATTGTTTTAAATTCCCTTTTCTTCTCAGCTATATGCTCCTCATTGACAATATTGCAGCCATGTGAAGATGTGAGCAGTGAATGCTGCATTCAGATGGAGAGCTGTGCAGTGCATTCCCATTGAAACTAAAGCCACACAGCACTGGTTGGAGTATGTGTTTCATTAGTCTCAGATTTGGATAACTGAAGTGCCTCCAGTCTAGAAGCATGATTCAAGAAGCTCAGTGAGGATGAGGGAGGGGAACAGACCTTTTTTTTTTTGTTTTGTTTTGTTATAGAAAGGAATTGGATTCCTAGATGCTGACTACTCAAGACCCTGCACATTTGCATAGTCACACCAGGCAAAGTAGGTGTAAGCTCACCATTCTGAATAGATTGGGCTCTTAGTTATACAAGTGAATCAGTAAAGAAGTTGCTTAAGGACAGATTTTAAAAGGTATGTAGATGTCTAATGGGAATCTTGTCAAATATTTGCCACTTGAATTATGTCTCAAAATCACTGAGCAATATAACAATATTTTGCATTTAGTATGTTTCATCTGGATATTTAAAAAGCACTCTAGAGGTACCTAAAAGTGGGCTAAGACTCATTTTTTTACAGAAAACATGAGGGTCAGCTGTAGGTGGTGGGTATGCCTGCGTGTGCTGAAGAAGCTGTGCAGAAAGGCCCATAAGGTATATGTAAACCCTGCATATGAGCTGCATGTGGCCACAGAGGGAACCAGATACTAGATATACTGACTATCAGTGTTCCTGCCAATCTTTTCCATCCACGTGCAGAATGAATTTTTTTATGTGCATGTGTGCACTACCAGTAGAAACAAAAAACCCTAGCTCTGGGTGCTCTGCTAATCAGCCAGGCAACATTGGAAATCTCAGCTGAGCGGTCACACAAGCGAACAGCTTACAGGGAACACTGCTGAAATCCCATTTTAATTGCAAGAACACACACTATAAAAGCATTAAGCTGAATAGATGACGTTGTATGTGTAACAGATGGAATATAGTTCATGGCTTTGAGATTCACAGTGCAGGAGCTTTTCCCATTTCAGCTGCAGGAACAAACCTTACAGCCAAAGGGAAAATATATGTGAGGTAATACAGTGTTCCACCCAGTAGAGGGCAGTAGGAGAGACCTATAAACTATCCCATTTTAAAGGGGAAAGATATTCTCTTTCCCCAGTTTTCCAATTGAAATCCTGATTCCAGATTAACCTGAGGAACTCTTCTCCTCTTCCCTCTCCTGGTACCAGCTGCTCCCTCCTCTGTAGCAATAGGTCCTCTCTATGCATTTTCTATTTTTCCTCAGCAAACTACTCAGGGGGACTTTCTCGTGTATGCATTTTGCTCAGCTCCTGCATCACTGGCTTGCACTTAGCATGGGTTTGAGAGAGGTTGTTAAAAGATGAAAGGGTATGCGTGCTCTTCCTTTGCTTAATGAGCATGCAAGAGAGGATCTTGAGCCAGCTGCTGCTAAGATCCCTCCCGTGCTGCTCGGCAGACATAGCCTTGAGGATTTCTCCTGCAAAGGTGGCTCGCCCTTAACACTGTCATGCATTGTTTCAGCGGTGCCCTCCCTTGGCTCAGCTCCGGGATTTTAAGAGCCTTAGGCAAACTGGAAAGCTTCTGTCCCCCAACAGATACGCTCACTATAAGCAATTACTAAATATTGAATATTGCAGCAAAGGCTGTCTTCAATGAGGGTGCTGAGAGTCATTGAACAAACCTGCGAACTCAGGATCTGAGGAGAACCGCTTCAAATCAGGGGATGCAGCAGCACATCTACTTTCAGCTCTTACCCCTGACACCCTAGACAACTCCCTCTCCAGCCTCTGGGCTGGAGCTAGTCCTGTTACTGCCTGTACTTGTGCTGGGGGCGGAAAAGCACTTGTGTGTTGCAACTAGATTTCAGTTTCCCACCCAAGAAAGCCGCTTAACATAAGGTGAGCGAGGGCCTCCTAGATTCTCCCTCCCTCATCCGTGCTATGCCAGGGAAAGGGTGGAAGGGATGACCGTGCCCCACAGATACCTGCAAGCTTCTCTGCTTTTTGGGCGACCTCTCAAACAAGCATCCCCCTACGAGGTACCCCCTCCCTGGCAACACTTTCGCCCTCCCCCAAAGCGTTGCCATTTAATATATCACTGCAACAGTGCCTGTAGCCTCCGGTTGGGGGGTTATGAATGGGTGCAACGGAAGCACCGCCCACCCCGGACGTGACGCTCAGCCAATGGGGGAGCAGGCTGCGTGGATGGATGAGGTCAGCGCTGTGGTGTCGGGGAATGGAATGTGTAAGTGTAGCATTCAGAACCGGGTAACGTTCGGAGATCGAACTCTGGAATTGGCGACGTTCGAACAGGGGCAGGCAGCCTCCTCTGTGTTTCGGCAGCTCGCATCTCATTGACTGGCTGGGGGGCGGGGGCAAGGAGGAGGAGGAGGAAGAAGGAGGAGGATCTTCACTGCTTCGGCTGGTTCCATCCCGGGGGCCATTCACAGAGATCGCGGAGAGAGGGGTAAACAGCACCACAAATCTTGGAGCTCCTGCAGAAGGGAATAAAGAGAAATGCAGGGATTTGTAAGGTTACGGCGCGAGAGCTGGAAGATGTGATAATGATAGCTGTGTGAACCGGCACTGGCTGCGAGCTGCTGCTGACTTGCTCTGGAACCGGGGGGCTTGGTTATTGCGGGAGTGTTTTGGATGAGTTGAAGTTGCTGCTGTACCTTGATCGTTTGCAACATTAGAGAGAGAGAGCGAGAGAGAGGAAGGGAATGGGGGAGGGGAGCACACTCAATCTTGCAACTGATTGAGGGGTGAAGGGGAGCTGTATTTGGTGCTTATTTCATTTTTGTGTGTATGTGTGTGCATGCAAGAGAATTCCCAGTCCTTTGCCTTGCAAGCCCGTGCTGGGCGTGAATTATTCGCCTTCGCTGTTTCTCTCTCTCTCTCTCTATTGTGCGAGCCAAAGATGAAAGACAGAAGGGGAGAAAGTTAAAGAAATCGCCCACATGCGCTGCATCAGTCCAAGGCTTTGGGAAAGGAATAAAGAGAAGGTGGAAGAAGAGAGTTTGAAGTCTTTGCAGGCGGGAAGATGGCGGACTGGAGCTGAAAGTGTTGATTGGCAAACTTGGGTGATCCTTGTGTTTATTTACAATCATCTTGACCCAGATAGGACACATGCAGGCCAAAAAACGCTATTTCATCCTGCTCTCAGCTGGCACTTGTCTCGTCCTTTTGCTTTACTTCGGAGGCTTGCAGTTCAGAGCAGCGAGAAACCAAAGCAGGAGAGAGGCGCACAGTAGCAGGAATGGCTTGCACCACACCAGCCCGGATCACTATTGGCCCCGATTCCCGGACGCTTTGCGCCCCTTCATTCCTTGGGATCAATTGGAAAACGAGGATTACAATGTGCACATTTCCCCTAGGCAGAAGAGAGACGCCAACTCCAGCGTCTACAAAGGCAAGAAGTGCCGCATGGAGTCCTGCTTCGATTTCACCCTTTGCAAGAAAAACGGCTTCAAGGTCTATGTGTACCCGCAGCAGAAAGGGGAGAAAATCGCCGAAAGTTACCAAAACATTCTAGCAGCCATCGAGGGGTCTAGGTTTTACACTTCCGATCCGAGCCAAGCTTGCCTGTTTGTCCTGAGCTTGGATACCTTAGACAGAGACCAGTTGTCACCCCAGTACGTGCACAACCTGCGATCGAAAGTGCAAAGCCTCCACTTGTGGAACAATGGTAGAAATCATTTAATTTTTAATTTATATTCCGGCACCTGGCCCGATTACACCGAGGACGTAGGGTTTGATATTGGCCAGGCGATGCTGGCTAAAGCTAGCATCAGTACTGAAAACTTCCGACCGAATTTCGATGTTTCTATTCCGCTCTTTTCTAAGGATCATCCTAGGACAGGAGGGGAGAAGGGATTTCTAAGGTTTAACACCATCCCTCCTCTTAGGAAGTACATGCTGGTATTCAAGGGGAAAAGGTACCTGACAGGGATAGGGTCAGACACCAGGAATGCCTTATATCACGTCCATAACGGGGAGGATGTTGTCCTCTTGACCACCTGCAAGCATGGCAAAGACTGGCAAAAGCACAAGGATTCGCGCTGCGATAGAGACAACACCGAATATGAAAAGTAAGTGACCGCTGCCCCTTCAGTGTTGCCTAAGGTTAGGCCGGCTTTTTTGCCTCACCTATTCTAGGCAGCTGTCAGCTATGTGTGCATTTTTAAATGTGCTACATGCTTTCATGTCACAGGAAAGCCATGATTTTTCTTTTCCTGCCCTGAAATTCCTTCCAGCTGTTAGTAAGTTACTTGTATATAGGCGGCCTGGGAGAGGAAGCACCCTTATTGTGGAAAATATTTGCCAAGGTATGTAAAATCCTGTGTGTCTGCCTGCATAGATAGAGCAGGAGTAGAGGTCTTGGACACACACCCTTTAGCTTTGCAACCTTAGCAAGGAGCAAAGATGCTGCTACAGGCTACTTCTAGTATCTGACTCCATCATTCATTCATCATTTTGTCTCTTCAGGGTAAACGCCCTCTTCCTTCCCAGCCCTGAAGTTAACCACCTAGGACAATGCTCAAAGAGAGCTGATGACTTGTAGAATAAATGTGTGTGTGTGTGCGTCTGCCCGGCCCCTGCCCAGTCTTGTCTTTCTCAAAGATACTTGTCCAAGCCCAGAACTAAGTCTGTGATCTATAGAGGTTGGGTGTAGTAACTTGTAGCACACAATCTTATTTTCCCTGCATCAGATACCTACATATGGCTAAAGGAGGAAAACCCCACTGATTCTAAGGTCCCTTGGTATTTTAACTCTTTCCAGACAATTTTCTGTATACTCTGTGTAACACTTTGATTACTTTTCTTCTTTTGGTGCTTTACATACTGCTGCTGTGGGCAAGTTTAACCAGGTGATGGTGGTTGGTTAGTGTGTTACACTTCTCCCCAAATATCCCTTGCAATTATGTAATATGTATATGTGGCTGCTGAAAAATCATTTTACGGGAATTACCTCTGTAGAATGGCAACACTAATGAGTCATTTTGAAACTGACGAGTTAATTTAAATGCTGACCACTGCCTTGTGTGCACTCCAAAGTAAAAATTCCATGCAAAATCCTGCATAGTCTGTTCCCATGGAACTGAAATTTTTTTTTTTAAGTAAACAGAGCAGCTTTATATTGCTGAGTTAGTACAATCTAGAGCTGCATCAGGAACTTACCAAGGCTGGAAGATTTTGCAGTCGGATAGTGAAATATTATGTGGAAGAAAAATAAACCTGGAAGAGGGTAATGAAGAATTACAGTGGTACTAATATGGACCAAAATTTGCAACTCACTGTTAATTTCTCATGTAGTCATTGGCCACCAAGTTTGAAATAAATTCATTAGTTAAACTATAACCCAGGAAAGCTCTGTTCTTTCTTTGAGGTGAATGTTATCCACCTAGTGCTTATCTTAAAGCACTGGGAGGAAGTGGTATGAAGCTTCAGAAATATTTGTTGGCTTTTCATTCTGTTCACTTTCTGAGCACAGAAAATTGATACATTTTTGGTGTGACTAACGTAAAAATCTGGTGTAAATTTAGACTGTAGCTCAAATCAAGATGTCTTCACATTTGACTTGTGAGATGGCATTTCCTTTAAACTGTGGATAATAACTGATGTCTTCTTTATAAAACTGTATCTCTGTGTGTAAAACTAAATGCCTGTAGCTTTTAGGTATTTCAGGTTTATGCTGTTTTAATTGGAGAGACTACATCTTCTCATGTCTTTTAGCCACAATGTTAAATTCTGCAGAATTCACTGTGGCTTATGGTTTTATAAGATTCTTTAAACACAAAGAAATACAGACAGAGGTTTGACTATTGGGAACTTGAATTATGTGGAAACTTGAACTTGTATTATTTACAATGTCTGTGCAGGCCAATTTTTCTATGGAATGTACAACACACACAAAACCCACACCTGGTATGTAATGTCTTTAATGTCTAGTGTCTTTTCATAAGACGCATAGGATCCCCACTAGCTCATTTCACTGTCAAGTGCAGCCCTATCTAGGGTAGAGTGCAATAACTGTTTAACATTACACAGTAATGCTACACAATAGTTTGACAGGATGCAGAGATAATCATAGTAATTTAAGATTTCAGGAGGGAAATGTAGGTGGGCTGAATGTAGTTGTTTAATTGGAATTGTGGTCAGAAACACCCCTGTGAACTACCACAAATGGTTAAGACTTTTAACTTACCTGAAGAATCTGCAAGAGCATATTGCTGTCCTCTAGTACAATGCTGAAGCATTGATTCAGTGCTGATTTATAGCAAAGTGTGCCACCTACTGAATACCACTTCCTGTAGCGTTCTGAGTTTTGCTTTCCTCCCATTCAAATACCGATCATCAATTTATGAAATATGACAAGGTCGCATCCTGAGGGAATTACGACTACAGGCAGCCAGTAGTATTTCTTGCATGTGCCATATCTATGTAAATGCTGTACCAGGTAGTACTCTGTTAGCTGTAACTGAACCTGCACCTGAGAGAGATCACATTGCACAAGTCTATACCAGTTAAAGAAGAAATGCCTTACAATGATTTTAAAACTAGGCCTATACTAGATTTAAATGCACATTCACATGACTCAGAGGTCAGACAGAGCTGCTTTTGTTCTGCAGTTTTTGGATTAAATTAAGCAACATGTCCTCGTGGATTTAAAATAATGTGCATTCTCCAAGAATTGTGTATCAGAAATGGATAAGGAGTTGAACAAATCAAATATTTCACTCTGTCAGTTTCTGTGCCACTCTTTCTTTAATTTGCGGTGGCATTTATACTTACTTGTTTCTGTGCTCGTGTTTTGTCACATGATCCCCTTCATATAGTGAACTGGCCCAGAAATATTGATCAATGTAAGGTGCATCATGGACTTAGCTGTAAGGAGAATCTCTGTCAAGCCAAATAAATTTGATGATGGGACTTAAACTCTTGATGATGTCATATCAACAGAGTAAAGTTATGACTTACGTGTATTTCCAATGTAAAATAACTCTCTGTTTTAAAAAAAAAAAAAAGTAATATTGACATTATTTGCAATGAAATTCTACCTGAATTAAATGTTTAGTGCCTGGTAAAAGCAGGACTTACATCTCCATACAATACCGTTTCTCTCATTTCTCTTCCTCCTGTTTTCCCCCAAGAAATAAAAAAAGTCAATTAATGATTTCTCCACTTCTGTGAAATGGAAAGTGCAGCTTACTCCACTGAGAAGGGAACATGTTTGGCTTAGTCTTCATAAGTTCTATTAAGAGAGCCATCTGTATGTTAGAGCTAATTAATTTTCATCAGAGTTATGCATTTCAGGAGATAAAGCTGATGCAGACTAAAATGAATTGCATTATTATGATTAGACTATTGCAAACAGGATTTTTAGAAATGCTTTCTGTATTCTGGCCCCCAAATCTCTCCATTAGGGTTAGATAGTCTATCATAAGAACCAGTCTTTTTTGGAAAAAAAAATCCTTTTCAGTATCTTTTTTTATTTTTTTATTTAGATTGATAAATTCCACTTTTGGAAATGGATAGATGCTTACATTGAAAAGAAGGAATGCCATGTTTGTTGAAGGTTAAAGAGAGGCAATGTAAAGGTGGACAAACGCAAAATTCAGAGGTAGATTTAATGAATGTCAAATTACTTTTTGAACTGTAACATTACAGATTAACATTGATGCTGTCAGGTAATAGAATAAAAATGCAAGCTACAGGGCTGCCCTAATGTCGCAAGAAGATGTCATGATATTTTCCAAAAGTTGAACGCTTTCTAAGGTGGAAGTAGCAATTTATGTAGTTCCTCCTTTTTCTTTTCAACTCTGGATAGCCCTGACCTCCCATCTTTCAGAACATGGAGAAAGTGACAGTAATGGTAGTCGCTTGTTCAGTGACCTCTGGATCAGGCCCTAAAGTCAATGGGAGGCTTTTTCACTGACTTCATTGGGATCAGGCCCTTCATCCTCCACCAACGGTAAAAAGGATTAGATCTGTCTATGTGGAATTGCTGAAATCAGTGCTGGAAACTTCATCAGTGGAAAAAATGCATATAGTAGCTATGAGAGAGATACTAAATGGTGTGATCTTGGTTGTTGTAACCTCTATGAACTGAGCAAAGCATAAGCAGAGGGAGACATAATTCAAATCTGTCCATCTGCCAGTGCCCAAATACCAGAATACCTTGCCTGGCCAAAACCCAAAATAAGGGACACACAGAAGTGTCTCATGCAGGGAATGGAAAATGATGTGCGATCAGTATGGAACGTAGACTACTCCGAGCCTGAAATGAGGCACCCACCTGAGCACTCTCCTTATTCATACATGGAATATAGGCTCAACATATCAAAATCTCACTAGACACCTGCATATGCAGCTATAAATATTGTGGCATCTCGGTAGACAGCACCAACCTTGCTGCATGCTTATGAAAGCTGAATGTATCTATACAAAATTCCATTCATTCTTAGTATACCACATGTATCTTGCAGATAGACATATATTATCCTGAAAGACTCATTGTCTAACCCCAGCTGCATTTTTATGGATACTCATGCGAAAGTTGTAATGAAGCATAACAAAGAGCAAAATGGGAAAAATGAAATTTAACTTGGTAGTGTCTTTTCTTACCTGCCAATAATAGAGTTAAGGTTTTCTGTTAGAATTAGCGGTACAAACCCCTCAGTTCTTTTCTGAATTCCTGGGCTGTTTGGATATCCTTATAGCTTTGAGGCTCCCTTGTGAGAGATAAAGTTAGAACGTGGCAGGCAAATAGAGGAGCTGAACTTCAAATATGTTGTGTTAAATTAAAAATATATCTCTCTCTTAGTTTGTATATATTCTCATACTGATTTGACATCTTTTAAAAACATCTTATTTACAAGCTTTTTCAGTTCACCTTTTAATCTATTAGGAATCAGTAAAAAATCCTGTAGTCCAGCATAGACATGTATGACAGTCTGACTGGCTGGCATATAGGGCCAAATTCTGAGACTGTTTGAAACTACTGATCTCAATAGGACCAGAGTTGACCGTTGGATTTGATACAACCAGTTGGCTTTTTCTCCAAACTGTAGCTTTGGAAAAGTTCAAAAACCACTGACTGATCCTGCGCATTTCCTTAGAGCAACACAGCTGATTGATGGGGATAGTAGCCAATCTGCTGTCCTATCAACTTCCAATCGACTTGATCTTCATTCGATTGATTTACAATGCTTTTCTAGGGGATGTATCAAATAGGCGGGCTTTGGCACTTACACAGGTTTCCCAAAACACTGAGCTATTTGAAGAAGTTGTTTAAATTCTCTCTTTCCTCTGCATTGTTTTTTGTTCTGAAAATAGCGCTTATGTATCTGTCTCTCTCTGTGGCCTCCTTCCAAGACACCAGGGCCTCTTCTGCCAGGTGGGAAACAGAAACTTCCAAGTGGAGTTAGACTGTGGGATCCTCCTGGGAGCTGAGGTGATACTAACAGCCATGGCATCTTCTGAACTTTCAGACAGTGGTGATGCCATGAGACTCATTATATTTTGGTTCTAGAGGTTTATTGTTTGCCCCTACACCCGCTTCACATTCCCTCTCCCTTCCATCCCTTCCTTGGTGCAGCCTTCAATATTGTCTTTCCCTTTCTTGTGCCTATTAATCATCCCCCCCTTGTACACAGCCAGCCCATCCCTTACGATTGCTATTTACTCTAAGAACAAGTAAAACAAGAAAACATAATGCCATTATTTAATAAAAAAGTTACGATCTTCATCCTGATTGCTTGGCTTGCATAGTTATTCCATCTCCCCTGCCCGTAAGCTCTTCCATTTCTGAACATAGTGAGTTCCTCGGGGCAGGTTGCTGATCCTGACTGGTCCTAGCATATTGCTTCTAATAATAAGCATTTACAGTTTAATCTTGTATTAGGGGACAGAGTCTCTGGATTCCCTGTTTCTTTGGACAGACGGGGGGATTTTAAACATGCATTCCATTTGTAGCCATTGACAGATGTGGGAGGCCTTTTCTGAAAAAGAATGAAAGGGTGTATGCAGGCATGCTCATACATATTATTTCAGGGCTTAAACCAAACTCTTTGTGTTTAGGAGGAAACATAGTCTTCTGCTGGAGGTTTTTTGCTCCTCCAAAGCATATAGTAGTAGCCACTGCTTGTCACAAGGTGGTGAACTAGAGAGGACCATTAGTCTGATTTAATTATGGCTGCTCCTGTGTATAAAGAGGCATATTGTAAATGATTCTGAGCCCCTTTGTGAAGTTATTCCTACATTCCATGTTCTGGATACTTAAGCATCAGTGTCAGATGCTTCCAGTTAATGTTTTTAAAAAAACACCTTCCGCTCTCCAACCTCCCATATTTACCCTTCAGTTGGTTTTAAAGCAAAACATTTTGCATAGCAAGAAAAGGAAAGACCATAGGTTTGTACTCAAATTCGTGGAGAGGATTGTTGGTTAGTATGATTTCTAAAGTATTATCTGTATTCATTGTCTCTTCTTTCTATCTACTAAGTTTCTCTATGAATAAGGAAGGAGTTTTGAGGTAATTGATAAGCAAACCATTCTTTTAACCAGAGAAATTAATCAATAGGCACCCAAGCAAGAATTTAGAAACTGGATTAGAAGTAAGTTTTAAATAGCGTGCTCTGTGCCATTAAAATGACTGATTTCTTTCCCACAGGACTTGGCTCTATCTAAATGTGATGATTCAGTATGCATGGGTCTGTTGCATATCCTATGTAGATTACATTAGTACAGAAGAATGCACAAGAATAACTTTGGGTAATATTTAAGGTTCCACAGCTTTCCACATTAGAAAATACTTCAACAGGATTTTGCTTTAAAATGAAAATATCCTATAGTTCACATTGTATTTTGAAGCCTATTTGTGTCTCCTGACCCCTTCATCTTGATAGGTTGGGATGAAAACAGTTATTTAATGTTTGTCTTTTTTATTGTTGTCTAATGGGTTTTAAAGACTTTAGTATTCATTTTATTATAACGTGGGGCTGTAGATACATATAAAACTTATAAAGCACGTTTGGTAGTCGTCCCTTCCTTGAAATCCTTGTACTCTAAGTTGGACGTCATAGTATATGGGCAACCTGTGTATATATAGGTAGTGATCTCAAAGAAGCAGAGAGAGATCTATTGAAAAGTCAGGAAAGAATATGGCTTTAAGGAAAGGTTTGAAGGAGAGAATGCTATGTGTTTCATACATTAAAATATTGCTCCCTTTTTTGTATCGGACACTGATTCAGGTAAACCTGTGTGTCACTGCTTTACTCGCTAAAAGCCTATGTGAGTGTTTTCAGTAAGCAGACTCTTTTGGCTGAGATTTGAGTTTTGGTTATTGTGACTTTCTTTGCTGAGCAGAAAAACAGATTATTAAAAGCAGCAGCAGGAGCCTAGAACACTATATTAACAGCAGGAAGGTGGCACTTCTTTCTTCTCTGTCCATTTTAAATGTAGTGCATTTGCCACTTGTCTCTCACAAGGTATCTGGTTTGGATACTTTTAAATCTTAACGTTGGCTGTCATGTTTGGATCAAAGTTTCTGCTGCTTTGGTGGTTGTAATGAAATACTTCTTTGTTTAACTCTCTACATGTGTCATTTCTAAAAAAATCAGAGTGGGGATCTAGTGAGGCTTTTTGAGCTATATTAACTTGCAGAGCGGAGGCTTTTGTGTTGGGTCCATTATGCTCCCATTTCATATTAAAGCACATTAGATTTTTTTTTCCAGTTTCCCTCCATACTGCACTGCATTGCTAATGCTGCCACATCGTATCTCACAAGTTTCCCAACTTTTCTTAAAACACGTTGAGGTCCGTAAAGAGCTACTTAAGGATGAACTCTTAATTATTGTGTAAACTGTGTCCACTTCTGTTTCATGAAACGCGGATGGACAATGGATGTTTTATTCAGCTTCTAGTAAATGGGTCTCCACATGAAGATTTCCTCGATTGCTTCCTCTGTGACAGAGTTGTCTTAGGTCTCTGAGTTAGAAAGGGTGGACTTTGTTGCCTTTAAGTATTCATAATTTTTAATTCACCCTACATAACTCAAACTGTTCCAAATATCATCACATTGACAGCTGTTGTAGGAGTCTCCATAACTGGTAAATACTCCATGTGACCTTGCAATCCCCATTAATAAATTTAGTAAAGTTGTTCGGATGTAAGTTGATGGTTTTTCCTCATGACAATTTCTACTCCAGAAACACATGAAAGCTAAAAACCGGTTCTTAACAGAATTTCCTGTTTGTTCACTTTTTTTCTCTAATATACTCTTTGTATGTCTGAATGAAACAGAATTAGGGCTAATTTAGTTGATTGGCTGAAAAACAAAAGTATTCAGTGCTAAGAATGGGAAATGAGAAGGCCTCTTTGTAATGTTATTTCTTTGCATAATTGTAATAGATTGTAATTATATACTTGAGGGTTTTTTAAAACATTGGATTTGCTGTAAACACAGTCACACAATATGTGTTATTGCTCACTTTCATCAGTTTAAACCCAAACTTAGTCAGGGGATGTGTGCGTCCGCACAGTACATGTAACAGTATTTATTTTATTATTTCCTTCTCCAGCATGTTACATTAAACTGAATCTTCAGTTCCTCGGGTCCTGAGTTTGTCATTAATCAATTATTTGGGGCTGTTTTAAAAAACAATAAGTACATAATGCTCTACAAATGTGGATTCCAAAGCTTGCAATCTAAGTTAGCAGTCCAGGGAAGGGAGGGCGTGCTAGAGAGAACCAAGGGTGAAAAGACTCCTGAAAGGAGCCAGAAGGTGGAATGTCTTTTATGCATAGATAGAAGGAGGAAAGCATGAGTGAAAGTGTGAATCTGGGAGGGAGAATTGTAGGTGAAGGGAGAACCGGGAGGAAAGCAGGGAGTGAGCAGAGCTCCTGTGAGCAGACGCGAGCTGCAGATTGCATTGGGTCTTGAAGGGATCTTAGACTTTTTCACTGCTTTCCAGGTAGGAAAGCAGTGAAGGGGGTGCGGGGAGTGTTGTCACTTTCCTCTAAGTTTGGATGCTCCCTTGTTAATGGGAGTCACATGCACCGGTGGATTGAATGTCTTCCCCAGAGATTTGCATGTGTAAATGTTTGAGCTGCACCTGCTGCAGGCTGCTGGCCATGTTCTGTGTAAATGAAAAGGGGAGGGTGTATAAATAGACTTGGTTATCTGGAGGTGTAGCTCAGTCTTCATACAGTGGCTATCTTGCAATGTGTGGTGGAGATTGCAGGGTAGGGGGGCCAGAAGTGGTGGTGGTGTTTCAGCAACCTGTCCCCAATGCCAGGCCCACTCTCTTCACCCATGCAGTGAGGCTGGGCATTCTCCTCCTTCTGCAGTGCTCTTCATTTTCTCTCTTAGCTCCTGGGTGTAGGAAGTGTGTGTGCTCCTGCCCATCTGGTGATACTCCATAAACACCTCCATCCCTTGAAGCAGATGGAAGTGGGTCTGAATGGGAGCCTCCGTCAACTCTCACCACCAGATTAACCTGCTCCATTGGATTGGATTGTGTAGGTTACAGGTAAACCTGCCTGTGGTCGGGGAGAGAGATCAGAGCACAAACATACTCCCACTGTTGCATATGGGCTTCAGAAGGTACCAATACTCTGCTGAAGTTTGCTTGTCCTATTTTGAGTCCTTGGAGCATCAGTTTGTCTCTCACAATCACATTTATTCAACTTTTCTGATTTTTGCACCTGCAAATAATTGCAGGCAAATTTTGTAGCAGTACCTGATTTACAGGTGCATTGGGTAGTTTAATGTTTAACTGCTATGAAGCATGCTTTCAAAATTGCTTCCACTATTGTTTGCAGGTGTGGAATCGAAGGCAGTTTCTGGAAATCAAGCCTGTTATCTGGGCATGAAGGGAAGGACAATTCTTGTCTAATAGTGTCTGGGTTTATATTTCTAAAGGGTTGGTTTGGGTTTCTCTGCACATACACTCAATGAGCTATTTCAGGAAGATAAATATATAAATGTTTTATCTCCTTGATTTGCCATTGACTAATGTGCTGGGTGCAGGCAGATGGAATTTTTAAAATTAAATATCATTTATCTAATTCAAACAGGAAATATAATAGGGTTTGTTTTGTGAGAGATGACTTCTTTTTAAAATACTTCTGAAAATTAACTTTTTTCCCTTCAAGGACTTAAAAACAAAATCTCCAAACTGCACTTTAGTAAAAATAAAAAATTTCAATCGAAAACAGCATCTGACATGTAAGAATTGCCGTAATGCTGAAAATTAATAATCAGTGAGTTTGGTTATGCAAGACACTGTATTCATTAAGGGTTTAAGGAAATTTGTATATAGCTTATTACACATCAGATTGTTCTAGTCTAAGCAATAGAAATGTTTAATGTCCTCTGACTGAAGTTTAAAATGGATTAATCAGCAGTTTTTTGGCCTTTGTCTTACAAAGGCATTGGGTGGATAAAGTTATGCACATATTCTGTCTTTTGCAAGATCTTGGCCTAAAATTAAGTGCAGACTAAATACTTCAATATCTGATCAGATGGATTTAACATTTCATTTGGCAATGCCTTTTTATTTTTAAAGATTTCTATTACTGTAAAAACTTCAGGTATTACAAGTATAACTAAAATAAAGTACCTCCTCCCCCAAAACACCTTTTACCACCCCTTCCATCGTTTTTATTTTAACATCTGAAAGGTAAGCATACTGCTTTAATTATAATGGAATAAAATATCAAATGAGTGATCACATCAGGCATGGACACTTACCAAATCACAGTGAGATAACTGTGAATAACTCTCTAGTTTCAACAATTTGCATGGCCATTAACAATTGATGGATTTCCCTTAGAACCACATTATCTATGGCAGCAGTACCTAGTCCTGCATACCATTTCTGCATATTAAGTACCAAAGAAATTCCCAAAAGTAGTGGTAATAAAACTATAACAGCAAGATGAGTGTTATAGATAGGAATTTTAAGCCAACTTTTTGGAAGGCAGAGAACTATTTCAAGCAATGAAATACCTTATTTCTGTCCCCTGCTCTCCCTTTAAATACAATATTGCAGTTCTATATCTCTTAATGTAACCCCTTTGTTAACTTATTATCGGCCTTGCTCTTATACCTCAAATACCGGTTTGAAAATACACAGGAGTTTATAAAAGGTGCTTTTCAAATGTATTTTTATTTTATTGTATTTTATTTTTGGATCTAACATAAATCTGAAGTAGCTTTTACATATGTTGAATATAGGGATATAAAAGGTTAACTGGTTACCTGGTAAGCAGGTGGCTTATCGGCCTAATTATAATATAACTGGTTAGCCAGTCTGGTTGTCTGGACCCTGTCCATTGATGTGGCAGTCCCACCCAAAGCAGCCTTTGCTGACTGGAGCAGCCCCCCACTCGCAGTACTTAACCGATTAAATACATTGTTTAATGGGTTAATTACTTTAGAGTGTTTTAACATCCCTAGTTCAGTATAAGATAAATCATGTATGCACAACTAAATTTGGCAGCTATTGATTGCTAGACATAAAGCAAATGTGTGTGTTTGTGTGTTTTCCGGGGAATGTGTTACCACTTTAATAAATGGCCTTGTAGCCCCTGCCTACCCACCCCCATCTTCCCACCTAACCAGTCCCTCTTGGCAATTTCTTCTGCTGCCTCTGGAATCTCAAAATTCCCCCAAACCTCCTGTCAGTCAGGTTGACTTGTTCGGGCATGAACTGCTCAGCTATGTTTGCCCTGCTGCTGTTGTGGCAAGAATAAAGTGATTAAATGAGGTGTCGGGGTTAGGGATGTTAAATTTAGATTAATGGGCTAATCGAACAGTTGATGCAATTTGCATTGACTATTCGATTAATTGATAAGGGCACCCCCTCCATTGATGTGTAGCAACATCCTTGGAGCTGTTGCTACACTTCAAAAATGAAAGTGCTGCAGGGAGCACAGGGCCAGAGAGACTCAAGCAGTCCCCTTCTGGCCCTGTGGTCCCGGTGGCTTTTCAAAGCGGCAGCACTGTATGGAGCCTGGGGTCAGTGGGGAACTCCCCAGCTGGCCCGAGGCTGCATGTGGTGTTTCAAAGCGGCAGCTCCATGTGGAACTCTGTGTCTGGCCCCAGGTGCATGTGGCACTGCTACTTTGAAACACCGCCTCCTCATCCAGCCCTCCTGCTGTCTCTTTCTGATAGAGGCAGCAAGGGGTGGGGAAAGCGACTAGTTGACTAGTGTGTCGACTATCTGATAAGTCTTTCACATCCCTTTTTGGGGTGGGAAGGTATAAAAATCAAAATGTGCAAGTTGTTAGGGCTCTGTGATGTTCGGTGGCAGACTCTTCAAAGGTTGTGGGTACAAGGCTCCTAGCCACATTTTCCTGTAGCCTATTTGCTGTCCAAAATAAATACAAAAATAATATAGTACAGTGTTTCCCAAACTATGGGCCGCGGGAAAAAAATATTGGGCCTCAGCGTGGCTGCCGGGAGGGGAGCAGAGTGGGTGTCAGCCGACAGTCAGGGCGGTGAGTCCCTTATGACCGGCTGAAGTTCTTTTAAATTGTGCTTGGTTCTGTTACAGCAACTGAAGGAGTCCGGTTAAAGCTTAAACAGTTACTATTTTATTGTTACAGGGTAAACTTAGTTGTTAAATGCTACTACTGTGTTACAGATAACACAGCCACTACAAAGGACAGGACAGAAATTACACTAATAAGTCACTTACAGGTACCATGAAACCCTTTTGGTTTTCTGAGCTCTTATTAAATGCATGCAAAATAGACACATAGCAGGTATATTCTCACCCCTGCGTTCCAGACTTCGCGTGGCCAGCATCTTTCTCTCAATCCCTCGGGAAGAAGTAGGACGAGGTTGGGCATCCCACAGACCTCGGGAGACAGCAGGTATAGATGATTGGAGCTCAAATGGGGTGGGCTACTGAACCTCTTTTTATACCCCTTGGGTCATGTAGGCTTCTTCCTGGTCTCAAGTGGCCAATTAGGAAAAATGGCTTTGAACACCAAGTTTCCCAGGAAGGGTGCAAAGCATAATTCACACCTGGGAAGATGCAGACAATGGGCACCTCTGGTATGTGATGGGCGAAGATTCCTTTCCTGAGACAGTGCAGGCGTGTCAATTACTGGTACTAGCCATCAGGGCGACGGGAGGCCCCGAGTCGTCAGCTAGCCCATTTACTGTCTGGTTTCTGTTTATGGTAGAGTCAGGGACAGGCACCACACCTGCATTCCCAGGGCATCAAAGGCTGACTGCCTTTGTCTTGCTCTCTGGGGGGGGGGGGGGGAACAAGATGGGGTGTGTGTAAAACAAAATGGGGTTTGTGTCTGGCTACAGTGGGATGGGGTGGGAGGAGGTGGCGGGGAACCGGCTGCCTGAAAGCAGGGTTAGGGGAAGCGGGCTGTCCCGCGGAGATCAGGACAGGTAGGTGGGCGGGCAGCGAAAGCAGGGCTGGGGGCAACAGGGCTGTCCCGTGGAGATCCGGGCAGGCGGGCGGGCGGGTGCACGGCAAAAGCAGGGTTGGAGGTAGCGGGGCTGTCCCGTGAAGATGGGGGGGGGGCAGGTGGTGGAACCAGGGCTGGACAGGAGCCGGGGGGGCTGGCTGGGGAAGATAAGAAGGAGGATGGGAGAACCAGCTGCCGGAAGCAGGGCTGGACGGGGGCAGCAGGGTTGGACTGGGGAGACCGGGAGGAGAGGCGGGGAGGGAGCGGGACTGACTTGGACACATGCAGACCCTGGAAGACGAGTGAGTCTGGTTGGGGATTCCATTTTGCCCCCTTCCCCCCCCACACACACCCTCCCTGGAGTAGTTGCGAACTACCTGGCAGGTAGACACACTCAGACAGCGTGAGCACATCTACCAGCCAGGCAGTTCGCAGCTAAGGACTGATACACCTAATTATAATAAAACTTACCTAATTAGAAAAATACCAGGCATTTTATACGTCTGGTAATTTCTCAGTTTCTTTCCCAGACGAAACCTTCAAATACCGGACTGTCGGGTATAAAACTAGACACCTGGCAACCCTACCCTTCCTTGCATCCTCCCTCCTAGCCAGATACCATACCACTAATCTGCTCCTGCTCATACCTCCTGGAGTGCCCATGTGGCACCGGGTTCCCCAAGCCCTGGCCCAGGCTGGATGGCAGATGCAGCCGGGTGAAACACTGAAAATTTATTCATTTTTCATTTGTTTTTTTATATGCGTTTATATTTTTGGACTGCAAAAAATAGTACTGAAAAAAACCGGGTTCCAACTAAAGTAAAAAGTTTGGGAAACCCTGATCTAGCCAGCTTTCTATCCATCTTATAGTCCACTTATCCAATCCATATTCCCTTAACTTGCTGGCAAGAATATTGTGGGTGACTGTATCAAAAGCTTTGCTAACCGTGGCACTGGGGGCTTTGGAAGGACCAGAAACAACTTATTTGAATATTCATCATTTGCTTAATGAATCTGCAAATACACAAGTGAATGTTACTGGTCCTTCAAAAGCTCGTGAATGGATTTATTGGTCCCAATGTCAAAAAGTTTGGGAACCCCGATATAGTAAATGGCTACTTTGCACACACAAATGTGAACATTTTTCTATCATTCTCTTCTCCTCCCTCCCCCCCACATATTAATGGCAGAATAGTTTAGTAAGGTCTACTCATTATTCATTTACAAAAGATACTTTTGTAGATATCCTGGTGTGTTGCAAATTTAGATAAATAATTAAGGCTAAGCTACAATTGTTAAGAGAAGTGACAAAGTACACTGGTGCTTTATCTGTGCTTTCCTGTTGGTTTGTTCACTTGATCCATATGCACATTGTTCCCATATTACATGAGGAAAACACAGTTGTAAACCCAATCTGCATCCATCTCCTCCTTCACCCACAAATGTGCAGAGGGATGGGTTGTCAAGGCAAATAGGATGGCCATGTATGATCCAATAGAACGTGAAAGGATTTGAGAGCTGTGCTAGGAGCTGCAGAAGACATTCTCTGGAGGCGACTTCCAAGAGCAAAGTCTTAGCTCTGAGAGAGTCCTGCCTTGGTCATAAAACAGACAGAACCTTGAAGACCCAGTTGGTATGGATTAGGGATGTGAATGGTTAGCCAGTAAGCATCGTCCTTACTGGGTGATGCTCCCGCTGGTGAACTGTAATCGATAAGCTGGAGCAGCCCTCCACCTGAGGTGGGTAGAGGTCTACTTCAGCCTGGAGGGGCCCACCACGGGCAGAGGGTGCTCCAGTTTGTGGCAGGCCCAGTCTGGCTGGAGCAACGTGCCACCTGCAGTGAGCATAGCCTGGTGCACCCCGGGCAGGGGTGCTCCAGCCCTGCTGGAGCATCTCCCGCCCACGGCGTGCCTGGCCCATTTAAGCCAACAACTGCTTAAATACAATGTTTAACAAGATTTTACATCGCTAGTATGAGTTTTGTTGGTGAGACATGAGATTAAAGATTGTGCTTCTATGCCTTGCACCTCCGCTAAAGACTTCACATACTATAATAATAATAATAGCTTGTTGGTTTATGAGTAGCTATTGCATCTATGGAAGGCTGGGCTCACTGCTTCCAGGCATTCCTATATGGGGGCACTTTTTTGTCATGTCTGAAGCGTCCAGGCCAACTTCAATGAACAGTGTCCACCTAGATTAAAGGAAGGGAAGATGAAGTTCATGTCTGAGAAGAAAGGACTAACTTTCCTAATAACATGGAGATGTCGGGAGTCTTTTTAGATCAAGCCTGCAACATGCCAGAGGGTAGAGAATTTCAGAGTTACCCTTGAACTCTGCATGAGTCCCATGAAGTGGAAGTAACATGATGCTTCCCACCTTTTGCCCTGATCTTTTTTGCTTCTCTGTTGTCTGCCATCTCTATTTAGCTTGTAAGCACCTTGTCAGCAGGGACAGACTCTATTGTCTGGTTTTACAATGGTGCCCCAAACTTGACTGACACCACTAGGTACTAGAGGGATAAAAATAAGACATGGAATAATTAATGAAGGTGCCATTATTTGTTTAATGGAAAATACTGATATACACTGGTTTTTTAAAATTGTTTTCAATTTTAGTGGATTGTGATTATTTCTTTTATCTAAAGTATTTATTTAATTTAGCCAAAAAATGTTTGTAACATGGGCTATAATGAAATGATTACCAGTGAGTTCTACTTTGTTGGGTGTGTCTGTAAAATTAGGAGGCTAGAAATTTTAAGATATTTGCTACTTGGATATTAACACTGAATTGTCCTATTGGTGTGATTGTATATTTACTATGTATTATTTTATTTTATATAGTTTAACTTAAGTTTACTATCTGGCTAACTGTGTTTCACAATCAATGCACTAATCGGTATAATTGCATTTTGTGGTCTTGTTATAGACAAGGACTACAATTAAGTGTCTAGATTACCAAAGTACAGAATCTAACATGTATTTGTAAACAAATTTCATTAAGAAATGGATACGGTTGAAAAGTAGGTTATCTGTGTTTTAAAGAGAATGTAGTACTTGTGTGTGTTAAATGTACATTGTGTTAAACACCCCATCTTCCCAGAAAACCTCTGCCCTGAGATGAGATGCTGTAGCAAAAATTCAGGATTAAATTCAGTATTAAACAAATACTAGATGTGATGGTAAAAACTGGACTTACGATATGAAGTTAACATTAACCTGAGCTAACAAGTTGCTATTAGGCCTGCTAGAATCCCATCTGAATGTGATTAAAATTAAAAAGGAAACCAGCATCGTAAATGGGAAATAGTTTTCCCGTAGTACCTTCAGGCAAATCATCATTTATACGGAACTACTGAAAAGTCAGATTTAATTTATTTTCTGGAGAAAATGTGTCAAACTTTTGCTTTTGTTTATTGAATTGGTTTGCCTTAATCTGAAAAGAGCAACAGCGTTCTTCAAATTATAGATGCATAGAGTCCTGCATGGATACCAAAATGTATATCCATATCCAATCTGCAAAAAATGGTCTGCGGAGATTTGTGGATTTGCAGGTCTCTATAGATATAGGGTCCTCCTTTCAAACTATGGCCCTTGTCCTGCATGCATTCATGTGAGCAAGTATTACTCAGGTGGGTAATCCCACTGCTTCCAGTGAAGAATTAGCCCCTTTTTTGAAGCAGATCAGCATATTAACTGTTTTTTTTCTCCATAACACACGTGAATCACTCCATGCGAGCCAGAAAACACTTTGCACATCCTTTGCCTTTTCTCTGGAGTGGCAGCAGCGTATCCTATTTGTTCCATTTCAGCAGGTCGTCTAATGTGGCTTAAGAGAGTCAGCTCTCACTTATTATGGGCCTGCGTGGGCTTTGCCGTGCCATTTTAACACAGGTGGCGTTAAATTCCCATTGATTTTTTTTCGCCAGCTTTTTGATTTCTGCGAAGAATGGCATTAATTTTTCACAAAAATGAAATCTATAAATGACCTTGTGCAAGAGCACCAGCTCTGCGGATTTCAGCTCCTAAGTAATAGGCTTGTGAATGTTCCCCCTTGCAGTGCAGGCGCCAAGGGAGAGGGTATTCAGCAGTTACAGTTGGATATATTTGCTTCCTACCTGCTGGTTTCAAACAGTATTAATTTTTATGCCTTCATTGTGCATTGAGTTTAATTAAAAGCAGCGCTGCTCATAACAGTGCTGCTAGAGATTTTTTTTCTACTCCCTCTAAAATGAATAAAACAAATAGGCATCTGGTATTTGTTTTGTATAACACAATGCTCATAAAATGAAGAGTAATAAAACATAATTATCTGTAAAGGCTTGTTTTATAAGCCTAAGAATGAGCTTGTTTGTACTTTGTTTTAATTCTACCCACAGGATAAAGGATTCCTTTGTACTTTTCCTTTAACCCCTCTCCCAATTAGTGAAGAGTCACTGATTAGAACATTTGAAACTATTCCTTTCACACAATGGAGGGTGGGTGGCTAGTTGGGTACTACTTATTTGTCTAAAATGGACCCTTTTTGTGGGGCATCTGTAAGGGTGAGAGCAAGAGAGATAGTTAATGCCATCCTTTAACGTTTTCCTCCAAGTTGTTATTTTTTTTTAGTATAGATCCATAAGTATAAGGGACAAAGGCCAACATTTTCAGGCTAGGGACTCTAAAGTTAGGCACTTCAGTAAAATGGGTCTGATTATTTTTTTTTCTAAATTACAGTGTAAATCCAGCATAGAGCCTGGATGTGGGTTTGGTACCATAGATTGATTTGGTCCCTACCTTGATGGAATTTTCTCCGCTGCTGAACTGTTTGATTTGGTCCTCCCTGGAGCATTATGGGCCAGATCCAAAATCTATTCAAGTCAATAGAAAACTAATCATTGACTTCCAAAGACTTTAAGTCAGGTTACATTTGCTGTCTCTAAGCAGATGTGATAAATGACTGCTGGTGGATCAATTGCTACAGTTGATCCACCATGTAGTAAAGACAAGCTCTTGGATTTTATTTGTAAAGCAGACAACATTGATGGTTTGCTTTGCTGCAACCCTGAAAAATCAACTGACCAGTAATAGCTGTGCTGTGGGTTTTTGCTAACAATTTCTGCAGCAGTGTCCATGCCTATAGGAGCTATATATCTCTTGAGACTGTCTCCATTGTTTCTATCTAGCACTCTGTGTCAAGTGAAGATCATGTCATCCCATGGTTGTGTGTCCGCTACTAAAAAATTAAAGAAGCTAGAGTTGGTAGCAATCACGTAGTGTATTATTTCACTAGTATGTGTGTACTAGTGACAGTTGAATGTGCTATCAGGATGCTGCAGATCCGTGATATCGACCCAGTGGTTTGCACTGAAGTCCAGATTTTGACTAGGAAGAGATGGAACAAGAACACTTAAGCCAGCTAGGTATTAAAGTGGGATATCCCAACAGTGCATATGAATTCCAATGGCAAAGTATCAGCCAATTCCTTGCAGGCAATCAGTGTTGATGAAAAATTCATACTATACGTCTGTTAATCACTAGTTTGAATAATAATAGTGTTACTGAAGTTGTTCACAAGAACCAAAGGATCAATCCTATGGAGTGCTGAGCGCCTTCAACTCAATAATATTTTGCACTGCACAGATTCCTGCCCTATTTTTGTTTGCACAATTAATGAAAGTGATACAGAGATCTTAGTCCTTTGGTACCCCCTTGCATGAATTATAGCTTTCTCAATGGCAAGTATGCTTTAGGTGTTGCTTCCTGTTGGCAAGGCAAGCCTTACAATTTTCAATATTAACAGCTGCTTTTGTTCGTCTTCTAGGCTTGTGAACAAGGGGGTTGAGCACATGTAACAAATTGCTAAATGATACCCTGGCAGAGAGAGTTCCCCTCTCAAAATCACTCTCCTAATGCAAGCCCCTTTGCAGAGAGAAAAATGCAGTAATACAGCCACAGACAAAACAAGCTGTCTGCTGCTGGGGCCAGATTTACACGTCCACAACAAGGCATTCTTGCCTCTGTTGAAGGCAGTTCCTGTTCACGTTGAGGGTCTAATCGGCTGCTGCTGTGTCTAGAATGGTTTACTTGAAAACCTCCTCCTCTCTTTTCCTCCCCCAGCTCCCTGGAAGATATTAGTGTAATATGCAGGCTGCCAGCTTTAGTTCTTGACAGGCTTGTTGTGGCTCTTCTGTGACTTTAGTCAGCTGATTATCGTCAGCCGCAGATAGTGTGATGGAAGGTACCTTGCCTTGTTATGTGAGCTATTTCAGTTCCCATGGCCAGGAGCCTTTGATCTATTGAGACTAACTCCCCCCAGTCCCCCGCAAAAATGGGGTTGTGTGCCAGACAGTGTGCTGGTTTGTAAATGTGTCGTCTTGTAGCATAGTCTCATGACACATATAAACTAAATATGCAGTATATTTCAGAGATTATGGAACCCAGCCGCTCTTATTTAAAAGTCAAATTATCCAAGGTGTAAAGATGAATTCTCTTCTCGCACTGTTTATTGTTCCTTTTAGGCTTTTCAGGAAGGATCCCAAGTGAGCCTCTCCATGTCCTTTGTCTCGGTGGCTCCACTTTTCTCATTTGTAAATCGGGGATGCTGTATACCAGGAAGGCCTGTTGGGGCTTAATTAATTAATGTCTCTAAAACATTTTGTGACCCTTGTTGCAGTGCAGATGCAAAGCAGCATTATATTTAAAACTCAGGCTGGCTACTGATTTTGCCCAAGAAAGCTTTTAACCTTCCTATGAAAGGGATTTACTATGCTCGTGTAATGCTAGGTATACATTGGAAAAATATGGCGACAAAATTACTGTCAACATTCATAAGTTGCCAAAAAGAAAGTTGCCAAATTACATTTATACTGCCACCTTTTGTCGACACATCATGGCTAAATTGTTAGCTTCCCTGTTAAGAGACAGCAAAGCAATGTGGGTAAGCATCCCACAGTGCTTGGCATCACCTTCAGTTGCTCAGCACTGTGGGAACACTCAACATAGTGCTGTGCATTTTGGGAATGTGAAAAATGCTTCATCAGCCACCTCTTTGCTTCCCAGCCCTCCCGGGGCTTCTGTCTTACTTTCGCACCACTTGAATGATGGTCCTTGCTGCGAACTCTAGCATCCTCTGTGAGAAATCCCGGATCCCAGACTTCTCTCCCATGTTGTGTTCAATGTGCGCAAGACATCACACATTGTAGCAGGGCTACTTATGCAGTTAATGGCAGAGGACAAAGACTCCGATGATGGTGACAGGAACAGCAGCGAAGTGGCATTGCAATGGGCTGTCACAGAGCAGCTGTGTGAAGTAGAGCATTGCTTTTGGGCTAGGAAAACCAGCCCTGAGTGGTGGGATTGTCATGCAGGTGTGGGATCCAGGGCAGTGGCTACAGAACTTTTGAATGTGTAATGCAACCTTCCTGGAGCTGCATGCTGAGCTAGCCTCTGAACTGAGGTGCAAGGACACCCGAATGAAAGCTGCTGTCTCCATAGAAAAGTGTGTTACCATTGCTTTGTGGCAGCTGGCGACTCCTAATTGCTGCTACTCAGTTACAAATTGATTTGGAGTGTACATGTCTACTGTCGAGGCAGCATGTATGTAAGTGTGCAGGGCAATACATTGCATTTTGTTGCAAAGGGCTGAGATGCTGGGAAATGTGAATGACTTAGTGGCTGGCTTTATTGAAATGGGCTTTCCTAACTGCCATCAATGCCACACACATTCCCATTGTAGCGCCACCTCACCGTGCCTCAAAATACATCCGTGAGAGGGGCACTTGTCCATAGTGCTTCAGGTGCTTGTGGATCACTGTGAGTGTTTCATGGACTATAAATGCAGGGTGATTTTGCATGATGCATGCATCTTCAGGAACAGTAGCCTGTACAGAAAGCTGCAAACTGGGACTTTCTTTTCAGACCAGAAAATTACAGTGGGAGATGTGGGAATGCCCATAGTGATCCTAGGAAACCTGGCTTACTCCTGACAGCCCTGGCTCATGAAGTCTTACACTGGGCACCTGGATTGTAGTAAGAAGTGCTTCAGCAGGCCAAACTGATGCTGCATGGTTGTTGAATGTTCCTTTGGCAGATTGAAAGAGAGATGGAGGCTGGCAGGTTGGACCTTTTGGAGGATCATATGCAGCTGTATGGTGTTGCTTACATCATTTGAGTGTAAGGGTAAAGCATTTGCCTTGGGTGGAAAAATGAGACACAGGGCCTGCATGTGTAGTTTGAACAGCCAGATGCTAGGATTGCCAGGTGTCAGGTATTGACCCAGACAGTCTGGAGACAAGATGGCTTTTCTTAAAGGGGCCATGCTTGTTTTTAAGCTTAATAACTATTGGGGACCCCTTTTTTTCTCCACAACTTTGGTCTCCTTATTTTTCTCTCAACAGAATTTTTTCCCTGTTCTTTTTGGGGGTGGGGGGGGGAAAGTATTTGGTATTTTTGGTTAAACCATCTGGCAACCTTACCAGATGCTTGTGCTGTTGGAGGAGCCCATAGGGTGGCCAGTAAAAGGAGAGGGAGAGACAAAGTCTCTCATGGAATGGGAAGTTTTTTGTTGCCAAAGCTGGGCACTCATCGTGATTCCACCATGTTGTAACTTGAACGCTCTCTGGGTTTTTTGGAGACAAAACTTGCCAATGTAGACAAGGCCTAACTGTGAAAAGAGACAGCTGCTATTTGAAGTTATGCGACCAGTATTATATCAATTCTTCTTGATTTATTTTAATTTGTTCTTTTTATTGTCTGCAAGGTGGTACAATAGAATGCATTCTGCCCTTGTTTTGATACCTTTATGTAAATGTTGCTTTCCACCCAACTCCTTTTCCCTTTGTGGAGCTGACCAGTTGAGATTTATGGTCAATTTTTGTGGTGGGGTTTGCTTGTCAGTGTTTGCCGGAGTGGAAACTTAGAAGAAAACCTATTGCTGATGGTTCTGCCGTTTATAATTTGAAAAACAGGTTTCAGTTAAAAAAAGGGCTAGCTTGAACTTAAGCCTTGCATGTATGAGAGATGCAGAACAGTTTGTATAGTATAATATAGGGATGTAAGCGACTAGCATAAGCTTATCGGCTACTTGATTAGCGATGCAACTAGTCACTTGTCCTCCACTTGCTGCCTCTGTAGTTTTCTTAAAAGCCAGTTTCCCCCAGCACCATCTCTACACGGGGCAGGGGACGTAGAGATACAGCGAGAAACAGCATGAGCAGGAACTGAAGCAATCTCCACTTGCGCCAGTTCTGCTGTGATTCTGCTTTTGAAATGTTCAAGTGCCCTGGCTGGCCTCCCCCACTGGCCTCGCACTCCTTGCAGGGCTTCTGCTTTTGAACTATAGAGCCCTTGGCTTTTTGCTACATTTCAAAGGCGGAGGCGCCCTTATTGACTAATTGAAAAGTCGATGGACATGCCATCGACTATTTGATTAATCTAAATTTAACATCCCTACAATAATATAGTGGATTGTGCTACTCCACTACATCTGTTCCTTCTGTTCCAAGGTTATTTAATACTGAATTCTTAAATTTAGCTCGAACATTTAAATGAAGTCTTGATTCCACTGAAAGAAATCAATGGCCACTACCAGTTTGGGGAGAGGGAGGGTTGAAAGAAGGGTAAGAAGGGAGACAAAGTTGCTCTTTGCCAGGAGCCACGAGAGAAAATGATGGGGAAGGAGCGGTCCAAAAGGATGCATAATTTAAGGACCGTGTCTGAGTTGAGTAAGAACTCCATGTTGTGAACAGTGATTCAGCTCTGCCTTTGAGTCTTGCAATAGATGCAATAGTCTAGCCAGCTGTTGCCTGTTTTTTGATGATTCTCTGTATAACCCTATGAATTGACGGTGTCAGACTCCTGTGATGATTGTCTGTGCATCTGTACTAGAAACATCAGTGACAGAAAAAGGTGGGAAATATTTTAGACCGTCTACCTAATGTAGACAAGACACAATGTGGTTTTGCATCCACAGTATAAGGTGAGAACAGACCATATCCAATGTAAGTGGGACATTTGTAGTGGCATCTCTTCATTTTGTTTTATTTTTTAAGTCCTATTTATCTGTATGAAGTTTGTCCCTGACTCTCTGTTCCCATGGAAGATGATCCAGGTGGACGAAGGCTTTGCTACTGATTTAAGTGGTACAGGCTTGATCCGTTTCTCAATGCTAGAATTTTCATGTAACTACACGGATCATCATGTGACTGCAAATTTCCTGCTGACTCTGATTACTCTGCCTCAAGTGCCTTAGGCTTGTAATCTACGTGGAGCATGACTGATTTTTGTTACACACAATATTGAAGTCCTGCATTTTCTTTAATTAGCCTATCACTTTCTTAGTAAAAGAAACCCAAGGCACTTAGATAGCTATCTATTATACTTCTTTGTAATGCATTACCATAGTATCTGAGTGTCTCATAATCTTTAATGCACTTATCTTCACAATGCCCCAAGTGATAAGCAAGTGCTATTATCTCCATTTTACAGATGGGGAACTGAGGCAGAGAGAGGCTCTGGGCTTGCCTTTACTGCAGTCAGTTAACTTCAGTGTAGATAACTCCTCTTGAGATAGCTTAGCCGGAATGAGAACCATTGTGCTGAAAATCAGCATGCTGCTGCACAAAATGAGAGTATTAGCAGCACGGAATAGTAGCCTGCTGCATTCCTAACTCAAGCATCATCTGCACTAGAACTTCAAACCACACTCCCTAAGAGTTTTTTGTGTGTGGATGGGAGTTAGGTGTAGGAGCAAAACTCAGGTTATACTGTGAGATAACACCTTTGTGGAAATAATCCCTGACTGAACTTTTGAGATCATGCAAGAAGCCTATGGCCAAACAGAGAACAGAAATTGGGTCCCAAGCTGGCACCTTAACCACTAGATTGTGCTTCTTCTCTTTGTAAATATGCATGCCCGTTTGCATTCCTTAATGAAGTCTGATTTTTTTTTAATAGTATCCTTATGATGAAAGAACTTGTAGCTGAAATATTGGAAGGAAAAGGTGAGGAATAACCTAGACAAATATTTAGGGGGTTGAAAAGACAAAATCAGTATTTCCCAAATGTTCATTGCAAATTCTTTGAGTTATAATCTAAAGCCTCCTGTAATAAGGCAAGACATCCAAGTTTTCAGATGTGTAGAACAATGAAATCCTTTGTGATACTGATGGACAAGAGTGGGAGAAACTGAATGTGCAAATAGTAAAACTCCTATTGTAACATGATTCTATGCATGAGGTTGCCAATTGTGTCTAAATAAACAGAGACTTCATAACTCTGCTCTTCAGTTAAGGATAAGTCTTCTATTTTTATAAGTTTTAGCTACTTTTGTAGCACATTAGTACCAATATGAGATTTTTTTTCTACATGAACAATTTTCTTGCCTTGTTGTGGAATCAGCTGTATCAGACTTCTGTACTTGGGCACATCACAGTATTTGAAAAGCTGCAGATTATTAGTAGTTCTGATCTGCAGGGCCTTGGAAATATTTGTCTGTAAGTTCATACTGTCATATTATATCCCTTTTTATGGAATCATATTTCTCTCTAATAGGAATTGGACAAGGGTCTTAGAGGCAATAGAAACAGTCCTGTTGATTTTCAGTGGGAACTGGATCAGGCCTAAAGTGAATGGCAGTGTCTAAAGATTAGAAACAATTGGCTAGATTCTTAATTTGTCATTGGTGTAACTTCAGAGGGAGCTGCTCTTTATTTATAGGAGTGTAAGAAGGTGACGAATAAGGCAGGTCTACACCTAAAGCTTGGGTAAATCTAACAATGTCATTTAAAGGTGTGAATTTTTCAGTGTAGGCAGCACTAGGACAACAATAGATTTCTTCCTTTGACCAACTTACTGACTCTCAGGGCATGTCTGTACAACAACATTTAGTCAACTTAAATTATGTTGGCATACTACAGTAATTAAGTTGTTTCTTGTGTGTCTACACCAGGGATGGGCAATGATTTTAGCCGGAGGGAGCCACTTCAGAAATTTTGGAAGTGGCCCTGGGCTGCACCAGAAGGGGTGGGGCCCTCAGGTGGAAGGGGAGGGGCCAGGACACTTTGATGCGTCCCTGCCCAGAGAGGGGGAGCATGTGAAGTCTTTGCCCCTGCCTCCCCCGAGACAACTGCGAGCTGTTTTGAACAGCTGGCAGTTCCCTGTAGGTGCCTGTGCCCCGGTAGCGGGAGGAGACTTTGTGCGTTTCTTCCCGCTCGCCCCCCCACCCCACCCCGCCTCCAGGTCAATCAGGATCTGTGGGTGGGGAAAGCATGGGAAATCTCTTGCTCCCTGCCCCCGCCCTCCAAGGGGACGCCACGCTTAGTCAATTCCAGATGAGCAGAGGCAGGGTGGGAGAAGACTTTGCGTGCTTCCTCCCACCTCCAGGCTCTTGCTCCCTGCCCTGCACCACCACGGGGAAGGAGATTTTGCATGCTCCCCCATCTCCAGGCCCTGATTGGCCTGGGGGCAGGGGAGTGGCAGGGTGTCTGCAGCCTGAATAAATCCACCTGGAAGGCTGGATCTGGCCCCCAGAGGACCTTTTGCCCACCCCTGGTCTACACTTGGCTTCTTGTGTCGGTGGTACTGATTGAGCCATTGTTGTGGGAGGGCTTTTGAAAGCCAGCAATAGTAGAAGAAAGCAATGCTGACTGTGCCTCAGCCTAACTACACTGACATTAGGGTGATTATCAGATTGGTAGTGCAGGTGAGTTACATTGGTGGGAGCAAACACTTAGCATAGCTGCTTACATAGTTAGGGTGAGGTAAGTTGCCTTGCATTGGTCCAACTCTATAGAAAAGACCAGATCTCAGGAAGTGGATTTACGATGGACACGGAAGAATTCCTTCTCTCTCTGTAGTAAATGTCTATGTTACAGTGTTGCAGAGGCCAAGGTGCTTAAAGAAACACTTAGGCTTTGTCTACATTACACAGCGTTTAGTGACACATCCGTATTGCTGAAAGTCAGAGTAAACACTGTACTTTGTCCACAGGAGAACGCACCTGCACCAGCTGTGGCTCCAGCACCGTTAGCCACTCTCCTCATGGAGGTGGTTTACATAGTGCTGGGAGAACTTTCTCATGCCATAGCCACGCTTTCAGTTTAACATGTACTAGCTGCACTTTATACTTAAGCCTGAGAGACCTTTCAGGGTAAACATGGACTGTTAATGTAGTCATAGGACAAAAAAGGGGATTAGTGAGTTACAGATTGTGGTAATAAATCTATATCTAGCAAAGATATGACATTATCCTCCCAGGCCTGTCTTTTATGCAGGTTTCCTTTGAAGATGAGGACTGAGAGAGCAGATGCGGAATGCGTGCTATGTGAAGAGTGCTCACCCCCCACTATATGGTGTTTTTTCTCTTCTATCATTTTTCTGTGAGTGTTCATTCGACAGCATAGTGATTGTCTGATTGCATCCAAGTAGTTGTTACTGGGGCACCTAGCACACTGGATGAGGTACACCACATACATAACCACGTGGAGGTCCCATAGATGTTGAAAGATTAGCAGTGGAGATAGATCTACAGGTTTGGCACCTGTTTCTCTGGCAGGACCTGTGTTGATTTGAGTCCTGGTTTGCGGGAAGCTTCTGATGATGAGCTTGGGCAGGTTTTTTGAAGGCCAGACACAGTTGCTGTATGGTCAGAGAGATTTGTTTTTCCTTGTATTGAAGCAGGTCCATTCAGGGTATTTGGGTGATCTGTTCATGATGCGATCTTCTCTGGTGGAGTGTCCGTGTTTGGTGAAGACACATATAAAACTGATAAAAGAAAAAAGTACCTTATTGCCTGTGGGTGAACACTCTTCACAAAGCGATCATTCTATAGCTGACCTCTCAGTTTCTCATCAAAAGAAACTTGCCTGGCATGTTCAAAAGGCAAGCCAGTGGAGCTTATATTCATAGTTTTGCTGGACAGTAAAAATCATGGTCTTAATAAAGACACTGGATTTATGGCTTACTACAACAATCTGTAGCCCACTCCCCCCTCCTTTTTTTTGTCCTCTGATTGCAGAGCTGTTAATGGGCCACTTCACTTTGAATGGCCTTTGAGAATCGGCATTGACTACTTAGTGGTAGTTTACCATGGAAATTTATAATAAGAGACATCTTTCAGGAAGGTGAAATATTCACATCCCTGAGAAATGCAGTTATGCTGACCTATCCTGGTGTAGACAGTGCTCGGTCAATGGAAAATTTACAGTTTTGGCAACTCCAGAAGTTCAATAACCATGAGTCAGGCTTACAAAAAAACATGAAATTGGCTTTAAAATCATGAGAGTATGTAAAATATAATCTGGGTTTTTTTTGATTTACGTTCTGCTTTTTGAGCTTTGAGGATACACCTCGGTCATACTTTGAAGCTTTTTCCTTAGCCAGAAGGGCTAGAACCCTACTTTTTCTTTAGGAATGAAGGTTGAAATCATCACATACTCACTTTGAGTCCTGGGACTGGGGCTTTGAGGAAAACAATCATTCTTATGAGACTTCTGACAAAATCATGAGTTGGCAACACTGATTTTGTCAGCCTTGCTACTGTCTCCCACAGTGGTGGATTTTCTGGATTGATGGGTAAACTCCTCTCATTGGCGCAAGTGGTGTCTACATTGAAGAGTTGCAGAGGGAGCTGTGATAATGTACCATTCAAAGATATGTCTACACTTATTGTTGAACAGTCTCTTTCACCTTGTATTTAGCTTTGATGCTCTGGGTACCTTTCCCTGAAGAAGAGCTCTGTGCAGCTCCACAGCTTGTGTCTTTCATCAGTAGAAGTTGGTCCAATAGAAGTTACTACCTTACCTATCTTGTCTCTTTAATATCCTGGGATCCACATGGCTATGACAATACTACTGCATAAAGATAAGTTACAATTTATACCCTTAACGTGCTTGTTTCCTTGTCTGCAAAACTGGGATGAGACCAATGTTCCCTTTAGTATTTTCCATCCAATATGCAGAATAATTGTTTTAATGTGCACCAAGGCATGTGTGAAGGTGCACCACCACTAGCAACAAAACCTAGCTGTGGGTGCTCTGCTAATCAGCTGGGTGGCATTTGAATCTCTCCTGAGTGGCCATACAAGCCCACAATTTACAGTGAACCCTGTATGAGACCCACTCTTAAAAGCACTTTGAGACCCTTAAAGGTACCATTTAAATTAGCTACCACCGCTAACAACTTAGGGATCAAGCCTGACTTTCATAGTAATAATAAATAACTAGCTCTTTAGATTTCAGATGATTTTATAATGGAGAGTCAGTACCATTATCACCAATTCTAAGAGAAAGGGTGGCACAAAGCAGTGGCCGGGGTCTCTCAGCAAGCCAGTGGTAGAGCCAAAAATATGACTTGGGTTGTGGATGACTAGAAATGGACTGGAGGACTAAATGAAAGGAATGCTTTCTGCACTTATTAAGGTAGTGAGACACAACAGAAACAGGATGCATTAACTTTCATATCCTCTCCCTGATATCTCACATGAGCAAAGTTCTGTTCCACGTTACCTAAATTTGCATAGAATGAAGAATAGAAGTAGAAGCACACCTCAGAACAAGATGGTTTCAGAGGAATGAGGCACATGAGACTAAATTGCAAATACCCATTACCTGATTTTAAAAATGGAAAGTATTGGGCATGTATTTCACTGACTAGTCAGAAGCATTTGATACCATCTGACATACAAGACCATCTTTGGTGGATATTGGCAGACAATAGGTGACTGTGTTATTTTTACTGGGCAGGGCACAAGAAAAGGGTTTTCTTATGTCAACCTTTTTTGACATATGCACAGAGTTTATATGAGAAGTCTTGGAAGATTTTGAAAAAATGGAAGGAGCCAGGATTTCCATTGGTGGGCACCTTTTAACCAACATCAGGTATACTCATGAGACGATGCTCTTTGCTACAACTGCTGATGAAATACAACAAATACTGGAGTTTGTAAAACAAACCAGATCAAACTAAAAACAATTAATGAGGAATACAGACTTTTCCTGAATGTGATAATAACAAAATGTATGTACATTGACAGGGCTCACCGAACTGCAGCGAGCCCCGCTCGCCAGCCGCACTGTCCAGCAATCTGCGTATGCGCAGATCAACCGAACTCGGCTCTTCCGGGTTGCAATCTACTCGCCACGGTCGAGTAGATTGTATTATTTGTTGAGCCCTGTACATTGACATGACTAACAAAAACAGGATGCAAACAGTCATTGCAAGTAATAGATAAGCTGTAGAGGCAGTAGATAAATGTAATTATATGGGATCATATATAGCCAACTAAGGAGGCAATTTCAAAAAAAATCCAAAGGCAACTAGAGGATAGCTTACTCAGCTATGTCCTCCCTTAAGAAACTGTGGAAAAGACATGTCCTCTCAAATTATACATTGGTGTGATTGGGAAAATGCCTGTGTTTTTTCCACAGTGATTTCTGGGTATGAATTTTGGGAAGTTAATGCTACTGACAGGAAGAAAATTGATGCTTTTGAAATGTGCTGGTGAAAACTCTGTATCTCCTGTATGAACAAAAAGGCCAATGCCTATGTTAGAAATGTGCTTTAAGAGAAGTGGGTCCTCATGTTGGAAATCAACAGATGCATACTTACATACTTTGGTCACATTTGCTGCAGAGATTAAAGCTTGAGAGAGTTATTATGGAAATAATGGTGGAGGGTCATCAATGTAGGAAACGACCAATGAGAAAGTAGATGGATGATGTGCGGCAGATCACTGAACAGTCAGTTTCTGAGAAGTCAGGCTTCCAAAAATTCTGTTATGATATCTCCAAGATTCAGACATTCACTTACTTCTGAGTCTCAGCTCATTAAGATCACACAGCCTTTATGGGTATAATAGCTATGCTGCAATATAAAACCTCTCCACCAACCTTTAGAGCCTGGGACAGCTGACTCAGGCTCCTGGAGATGGGGGAGGGAGGGCTACAAATTGTATGAAAGGTGTTTGGAGTCCTAGGCATTGAAACCTGGAATAGGTCTTAGAACCTGGGCTCTAATCTGGACCCAAACGCCATTTTTCCCCCCTCTCATTCTGAGTCCTGAAGCTTCAGGGGGTTGCCGAGTTAATCTGTACAGGATAAACTTAAAAAACAACAAATGGTCTTGTAGCACTTTATAGACTAACAAAACATGTAGGTGGTTTCATATGCACAGCCCATGAAAGCTCATGATACAATGTACATGTTTTGTTAGTCTATAAAGTGTTACCAGACCATTTGTTGTTGTTTAAGTTTATCCTGAGTCCTGTGAGCCTGGGCCAGCTGACATAGGGCTAGCTGTAGCTATGTCCTGGGTCTTTTATTGCAGTGTACATGAACTGTATTTGGCATCTATATGGAGCATTTTTCCTGAAGTGCTCTTCCAACTTAATTTGCACATTGCTTCATCAAAATTTAGCAGCCTTGAGACTGAAGGGTGGCAACAAATTGATACACTACAAAAGCAAGGAAGAACTGTGGTTCAAAGATACTGGGTCATAATGATGCTCTTGGGAGAAAGAAAAGTGTCATAGGATTTTTTTTTAACATGTAAGATGGGTCTTATTTTTTAGGGCCAGACCCGGAAACTATTCACACCGTAAACTACATGGAACTCATTTTATCTAGCAATGAATATCTCATTTATATCTGTGGTTTCAGGGGCCTAGGTATTTCAGAATGAATGGTTCGCTACAGTAATACAAGGGTACACAGAAAAAAAATTGAATGACTTATAAGTCTGATTTATTAATGCTAGGCAAGAGATGCGTACATTATAATTCACTAGGCTAAACACTACTTCATTTCTCTAATTCAAGAAAGCTGAAAACACCAGCCCAGACTCATTAGCTTGTGATTAATGGCAGACTTGCTTGTAATGAGAGTATTGTTAGTTAGCATCTTGGCACTGCATTATTTCTTTATTTGCACTCATGTCTGTGGGTAGCATGTGAAAGCTGTGATGGATATTGACTGGATAATTTTGACTGTATGTTTAATCATAGTGCACAAAGGGTCAAGTGGCTAGTATTTTGGATGGTAGCTGTGGAGAGTTAAACGACATGGTAAACTGAGCCTTGGTAATTCATTGAGGGGAGCATAGAGGATTGTTATTACATTATAATGGGAGGAGCTGCCAAGCAAACACTACTGTACAATTAAATGGGGCTGTTATCAGCATGACTGAGTCGATTCATTAGTAACAATGGAGTGTTCTTGTAAGGGAAAGTAGATACAACTTCTGGGTGAGGATATGCATGGAAGAAAGACAAATAGGAAGAGATATAGAGGGAGCTGGGCAGGGACGGACCATGAGCAGATGCAGTGAATTTCTTTAGGCCTGTGTTCCTTGTATGACTACCGTATTTTCCGGCGTATAGGGCGACTGGGTGTATAAGACGACCCCCTATCTTTTTAATTAAAAGATAGGGTTTCATCTTATACCCCAGCGCCCCTCCGCCTCCTTTGCTCCCGGTGTCCCTGGTCTGCTGGAGATGGTCCCCAGCAGACCAGAGGCACCGGGAGCAAAGCCGCCAGGAGCGCCTGGGCTGCCCCCCCCCTCCCGCCGGAGCCCCTCCGCGGCTTTGAAAGCCTCGGGGGAAGCCGGCGGCGGGGCATCCCAGGCGCGCATGGGCTGCCCCCCCGCCGGAGCCCCTCCGCGGCTTTGAAAGCCTCGGGGGAAGCCGGCGGGGGGGCATCCCAGGCGCGCATGGGCTGCCCCCCCGCCGGAGCCCCTCCGCGGCTTTGAAAGCCTCGGGGGAAGCCGGCGGGGGGGCATCCCAGGCGCGCATGGGCTGCCCCCCCGCCGGAGCCCCTCCGCGGCTTTGAAAGCCTCGGGGGAAGCCGGCGGGGGGGCATCCCAGGCGCGCATGGGCTGCCCCCCCGCCGGCTTCCCCCGAGGCTTTCAAAGCCGCGGAGGGGCTCCGGCGGGGGGGCAGCCCATGCGCGCCTGGGATGCCCCGCCGCCGGCTTCCCCCGAGGCTTTCAAAGCCGCGGAGGGGCTCCGGCGGGGGGGCATCCGGCGTACAAGACGACCCCCGATTTTTGGGGGATGTTTTTTAACATCAGAGGTCGTCTTGTATGCCGGAATATACGGTAAGTGCTTTCCAGGAAAAAAAAGTTTGTAATGAAAGCACTATACATTTTAATGGCTTCCTATTGCTAACATTGTCTTGTGGAAGCTTCTTCACTTAAAGGTTCATCTTTTATTTTATTTATACTGGGTGGGGTATATTGTATGGGATAACTGTGGGTATTGCCTAGTTATACAATTGCATCGGTCTTTTTAATACTGTTTTTTAATAGTTGCCACATAAAAAGTAGAAAACAAAACTGAAGGACTCTTGAAGCTATAAAGATGAGTAAAAAATGCTTAGCTTGGAACATGCAAAATAAGACTAAAGAATGGAATGTAAAACAGGTACTGTAATTTTTATATATAATAGTAATATTTAGATATATCAACATAAAAATGTTCTTTGGGCAACATACTTCTCTGTGAATTTCAAACTATTTTAGCAGACATGAGAGTGTATTGCTGAAATCTGGATCCCGTTTACTTAAAATGAATAAGAGATAACAATGAGGACCTGAGAATTTCTAGGAGGAAAATAGAAGTAGCAGCTAAACCAATGTTACATTTTAAACAAACAAACAAAAAAATACAGGATCATAGGCATTCGAAGTCCTTTTAGATATCTTCTTTCCATCATGGGTAAAGCGTGGTCTCCCAGACAGGGCATAAGGATCCTGGTTTTTCTCTGTAGGCAGAGACTGCATGGTGCAGCTCAGTAAAGGGTGTGTAAATGTGGGCTTTGCCCTAATTAGGTTATTCTGATCCAGGCTGGCTGTGTGCCCTGCTGGTTACTCAGCATAAGTTAGAGCAGACCTTGGGTACCTATGGCTCTAAGAAGCTGTAAGTGATGATCAGTGGGGCATGCCTTGACTTCCCTCTCTCCTGGACAAGCAAAGTGGGGATGAGGAGGTGATGGCCTAGGAGCCATTATTCTGACTCTACACAACTGTACTGAGTATTGCATTTGTCCCATGGATGAGTATGGGATGTTTTAGGGTGGCTTGATGCCAGTAGTGCAGTGTAAGTGAGCCACAGTACAGCCCAAGACTTGGGGGGAATTCTGTCTCCCTGTTTTGTTTCACTGGAGTGCAGTTCATACAAGACTTGTAATTTTTGGCTAAAAGATTAGAAATGGCTAAGGTGACCCTGCGGGGACTTGTCTCAGAAGAAGGAAAAAGCTATTGAGCCCGATCAACCTTTTTCTCTTTCTCTCTTTTCTGCCTCCCCAGCCTCCTGACTTTATGCATATTAAAGGAAAAAGCAAGTGGATGTTTATAAACAAAGTACGTTTGCTTTCACAGGTTCCTTCATTGAAACATTTATCCATATGTATGTAACTTGTTAACTTAAACCATTTTGCTAAAACTGTCCAATTTTACAGTCTCTTCCTGCTATTATGCTAATTTTTATATTCTAGTTTCTTTTGTGCTTATGCGTGCTTTTTCTCAGAGAATTTACCTACTCACTTTAAAAACAGGTTTTGCAAATATTTTTCTTTGGTTTTGTGATTATGCAAAATGTGAAATGTATTCAGATATACTCAGGAAAGGTAGAAACAAATTTCTCCCCCCTTTTTTTGTAAATGTGACCTAGAAAAGGGAGATAATTTTGCACAATTGAAGTGCTTCCTCTAGGTGATCAGATAGCTTTTATCACCCATTTGAATGAACTGTTCAGCCTGGTGCTAAACAGCTGTATGTTAAACAATTTAATGGTGCTTCAAACTTCACAATAAATACTACATTCATCTGAAAAGTTTAGAAATGAGGCATTTCCTGCTTTGACTCTTTGCATAAACAGCAAATTAGCTAAGCAGGCTGACCTTTGAACTTCCTGGGACTTAAACATCAAAAGAATTTGAGCTTTTATGGTGTGGAAAATATAGTTCATCCAAGTAGCTCAACAACCCAAATTATTAGCAGCCACTAGTAAGCAGGTTGGGGACACTGGAAGATGTTGAGGTGCCTCTTCCTGTACTTGTTATGCAAGAGACACAAGGATGATTTGTGAACATGTTCCAAATAATGCATTGCTTTTCACTTTGTTTTTAGAGTCAGATGGTGTATGTGCATGCATGCAGGTAGATAGATGAGTTTGCTAATAGAGAAGAGCATTTTGGATGTTAAATCTGACAAATAATTACCTTTTCCTTTCTAATCACAAAGGGCTATTTGCATTTTTACCTCAGCCATTTTTTTTAAAGATCTCAAAGCCTAATACAATATCCTATGCACGTTCTTCCTGTTTAAATTATGTCCTGAAAGTTTTGACCTCTAGCATTTCATGGTAGCTTGTAAATTATGTTCTATATTGTTACAATGTGAACTCTGCTGAGATGAGGTTTCTGAGTTACTCGCTCTGTTACTAAGGTTATGATTGTTTCCATGGCCTGTCCAAACCTCACAGCACCAAACTGTATTGCACCCGATTAATGTGTATGAAATACCTGGAATTGCTTATGGCTGGATTAAAATAATGGATCACTTAAAGAATATTGCTAGTATTCATCACTGCTCACTGGAGGATAATTTAGATAAATCTCTATCATATTTGTTCAGTAGGAGATTAATAGAATCAATTCAGTTTAAGCAAAGACTTGTTAAAGAAATTGTTAAACACTTAGGGTTATAGCCATTGCTGGCATATGCATTTTTGTTTTAATGCTTTGCTTTTTTTTTCTGCTCCCGCTGGGTACTGCATGTCAAATTCACCCCTAATGTTATTACCTTCAGTGGAGTTACGTCTCTTTGATGCTTTCTAGCTTTTATGAATTTGATTTGTTGTCGTGGCAAAGGCTGGATGTTGCAGGAATATGTAATCTCATGGCCTGAACCCAAAACTATGTCTAGGAACTTCTCAGGTGTGAATTTCTCTCTGACACTATCGGAGGGGTAGCCGTGTTAGTCTGGATCTGCAAAAGCGATAAGGAGTCCTGTAGCACCAGAATCAAGCTATTCTGGTCTGCATATTTATACCTGCCTCTGGATATTTCCACTACATGCATCTGACGAAGTGGGTCTTTGCCCACGAAAGCTTATGCTCCAATATGTCTGTTAGTCTATAAGGTGCTACAGGACTCCTTGTCTCTGACTCTAGCTGTTTCTGTGGTCTCAGACAATTTACCTACCCTATTTGCCTTAGTTCCTTCACCTGAACAGTAGGGCTAATGTCTGTTTAACATCTGAATATGAAAAGTGGAGTTTGTAAAAAAAAAAAAAAAAAAAAAAAAAAAAAAAAATGTAGGAATTAATAACCATTTGGGGGTTTTATGAGAAAGTAGTGTAAAAACAAAGAAGGAAATCAGATGTCAGGTGATGAATGCACGTAACAGCTCATGATGAACATAAAGATAAGAGATCTGTGATATTACATGTTACTGATCAGAAAAGTAAAAACCTGAAACACTCAGATATGCTTGGGTCATTGTTATAAATCCTGATGAGTAAATGGGCCCTTTAACAATCATAGGCTAAAACCAGGGTAACAGAGGGTATGTGTGCTAAAAGCAAGTTTTGAGCACATTGGGTAGCACAAACAGACATACTTGCATTAACTCAGAGGTTAATGTCAGTTGAGTTTTTTGATCTCACCCTTGTGGTGGTGGTGTTGTACGTCTTTGTTCCAGACTGACTCAGATTAGTTTAAAAAGCAATTAAGTGTCAGCTGTGCTTTAGTGTTCATATATATTGCTTACAATGGCTTTGCATTTTTACATAGAATTTTGTAGGATATACGTTCTTTTATTATGATGTTGACCTACTGCATTTGTCACGTAAAGACTGACTTCTTTTTCCCTACTTTTTATTTTTAAATACCCTTGTGTAATGACAATTAAGCCACCAAAACTTCTTTAAAGTCAGGCTGGGCTGATATGATAGCCCTAAAAGCTAATGGAAATGGTGGTGGAACTGAGGTGCTCGCAAAAGGCACTGTCATAATAAATAAAAATAAAACAAAAATATTTTACAAAAATCCTCTTTCTAGGATTTGCAGTCTATGTTCACGCCTATTTCATGATGGGCCTACCAATGCTAGTAGAAAGAGTGAAGCTACCCAATCTTAACAGTTTATTTCACAAACCTCAGCTAGAGCACTGGATAGAGAGGGGGGCTATGTCTACACTGCACTTAAACACCAGCTGCTGGTCTGTGTCAGCTGACTTGGGCTCAGAGGTTGTTTAATTGTGGAATAGACATTTGGTCTCAGGCATGGCTGCAGGTTTGTGATTTCACCGTAGACATGCCTCTCTTAGGACTCTGAGGCTATTTTAACTCGGAAAGCTGCAAACGTTCTTGCTTGATTTGTGAAGGCCAAATATCTGGTGGCAAACAGTATTTTATTATTCGGAATGCAGAGGGTTAATGGTACCCTATAAGTAGGAAATGCAGTGGTACCTTTTCTAAGTGAACTGGGAGGTAAAGAATACCATGCATGCGAACATAAAAAGGCAGTCCACTAACACTTGTTTGCTTTAATAACACATGTATTTATTTCTATTTTTCCCAATCAGAATTGCATTTTTCAGATTAACAATGAATCTGTGTCCTGAGAATGAATCATAGTGGTTTTCTTTTCTCTGTAGTTTGGGTGTGTGTGTTTTAATTAAAGGGAATAAAGAATGAAGACAGGCTTTGGTGCTCTTTTTGTAAAAGCTATTTTGAAAGCTTGACTAGCCATAAGAGGTTCTAAGACAGTATAATTTAATTGTATCAACTAGTAAGAATTACAGAATCTGAGTCAATTATATATCTAAAGTCCTTGATAGAAATGGACTGATGTGACTAAGTTGGTTTCCTAAAGTGATTCCCTGACCCGATCTTGTCTTGCATTGCAAATAATTTTACTTGGGAAATATGTTGTCTTGAATTCAGAACTAACCAAGTTAATTGGCCTCTTGATTTCACTTCTGCTATCAAAGCAAAATCTCCAATTAGCAGAGTTGATATAACAGGAACCACACACTCATATATCTTGCTGACCTAGGGGGAAAAAGTTTATTTAGAGACAGCAGCTTTTGAACCTTAAAGCTATAGCATATGCATTTAAGAGCAGCTAAACACATGTCCGTGTGTGCTCTTTGAGACTGCAAGTAGTGATTTATATAGCTATCTTGTGCAGGCAGTACTTTCCTTAAATTCTGAATTTTGCATGTGTGGTCACAATCCAGCTTGTGGTTATTATGACTCTAATTGCTTTTGCATCTGGGTTGGTGGCTGTACTTTGTGTTCTGTCATCCTGACATTGTTGTAGTGCTCAAAGACTCAAATCAGGACTGAATTCCAAGTGTAATAGGCACAGTAAAGATAAGGCTCTTGTCCTAAAATGATAATCTGAAGAGAAAAGGGCATAAAAAGCTCTTACAGGCCAGATCCTTGGGCTCTCTCCTGCACTGCTTCTGTCATGGGGATTTTCCCCCAACACACTTTGTTAGAGCCACCTAAAGGTGGTTTAAATAATGCTCATCATGACTGGCTATGGTGAAGTAATCAGTTAGCCCACACCCTGCCTAGCATAAATCATCTCAATAACCTCCCCTTTTTAATAATTACACCCCCATTATCCACTGTGCTTATAGTAAGGAGAGGTGGATCACTACTATGCTTGTTAATCCTCCATAGGCCAAACTCTTCCTTCCCAGTGCATGGTGCAAAGCAGCCATTTTTTACCAGAGGGTATCACCCAGGATATTCCTCATAAAAACTCCTTTCTTCTTCTGGCGGGGAGAGCGAGCTTCACTTCCTTCTTTTTGATGAAGGAAATAAGGATGAAAAAAGCGAAGTTCAGATCTGGGAACAGGAAATTTGAGGTTTTTTGCACCTAGGGGTTCAGCCCATCGTAAAGATTGGGGGTAAGTGAGAGGTGCCTGGCTTTTTTGCAAAACACAGATCCTGGTCAAGGTTCACATTTCAAATATGCTGTCATCTTCCCCCAAAGGGAGGGGATATCAATATCTGCATTTTGCTTTGGGTTTCTTCTATGAAATGGAGATGGCAATTATAATTGCAGCCTCCTATCACTTCCCTCTAGCCCCCCACCCTTTTTTTAACCTGCCAAATACTATTTGAGTCTTTGCAGAGTGGAAGTTAGATGGCCACATAATAACTGCAAAAATCCTCCTTGATCTGGACAAAATGTTTTGAGAATGTAAATACATCACACTGGCAGCATTATTTTTGCTGATGACTGAAGTCCAGATGCAAGACCATAGCTGTAGGTTTCAGTGACTGTGACACAGAGTGGATAACTAAAAGCATGCTCTAATGACTGTTTAAAACCCTAATTTGATGCCTCCAATTCTGTTTGGTTTTAGTTCAGTAAATGGGCATCTATTAAGTCCCTTTTGAAAAGGAGAAAACTATTTTTGTTACATTCACATGGAAACTGCACGTGATTTCCTCAAAATGTGCCACGACCCCTGTTGGTCTCCATGCATTAACAAAGTTGTTAAGGGTTTTGTTGAACACTTTCCATTAGCCCTCCCATAGTTGCTGGCATGAATATTTAATGTTGAGAGCAGTACTTTTCAAAATTCCTTTTTGTCCATCTGCTTTGATAAATGTAAATATATAAACCCTTTCACCCGCCAAGCCCCTGAAAAAGCGACATTACACTTGCTTTGTACAAAGGCCTGACCAATCAAGCTGCCTGCATCTTCCTTTTCCTTCCCCTATCCGCTTTTTCAGCTGTAGCTGTGAGAAAGTTACCTTAATGCCATTGTGGCCTTGCTCTGTCTTTTTCATCCGCTGCTTGGCAAAGGCCTAAACTTTCCCTCCTCCCCCTTCCTTTCCTTCTGGCCCCTTCACTACCAGCTGAACCAATGAGCAGTGCCATTTCTTGACAGGATTTGCGTTTGAACTTCACTTCAGCACAATAGCTGTCCAGCAACTTTGCCTAGGCTCTGTTAGATGAATTCCTGACACTTCATGGGTCGCTGGCCCCTTTTTATCCACAACAGAAAACTGTGGAATGTCTGGAAGACAGAATGACTTTTGAGGGCACTAAAAGATTTACCGTGTCTGGGGCAACCTCTGAACTTTTTATTTTTTGTCATAGAAAATGTGTTTTTCCTATTTGTAGCCCGCACCTTCTACTCCTCCCCCAGTAGTTAGTTTATTTGGCTAACTTTTTAAACCCTGGCTTCAGTTAGTGTTCCTGTTCTCAGTCTCTCTCTCCATTCCTCCCCATTGCTTAAATATGTCAAATAAAGAGAGTTGGATGGTTTGATTGTCCATCTTTCAAAGGTGCTCATCTCCTGTTGGCTTCAAAGGTTGCCCAGGGATTACTAAGATACAACTTTGCACTGTAGTTAAAGGTTATAATGTGGGTACATAGCAAAAGACAGGCTTAATAAATATTCCTGACTCTATAAAGAGGAAGGCCAAAGAGGATGCAGATTTTCTGTCAAAATTAGTTTTGCTGAATACTCCTTGTATGTGCATCTGAGCGCCTCACAATCATTAATGGTTAATATCCAAGTGAGGCAAGGAATTGTGCTTCCTATTTGATGATTGGGAAATGGAGTCACAGGATAGATTAAGTGAATTGTCCAAGGTATGGATGTTCTCTGTTAACTAGTTAATCAGTGGAGGCTGGAGCAGATGGGAGATGAGATTGAAGGACAGTGTGTTTGTGAGAATGACAGACACACACTGTGTGAGAGTGACAGTGATTTGTGTTGCCAAGCTCCCTCCATCCCCTTCTCTTTGTGTGGAGATAAGTGTACAGAAGTGGGGGGAGGAGGGACACCTTGATATCAGTGTCCCCCTTCCTCTCCCTCCCAGACCCTGCACAGCAAGCAGGAAGCTCCCAGGGGGGCAGCTCCAAAGCAGGGGGCAGAAGCATCATGACAGTGGGCGGAGGGGCAACTGAAGTGCTAGCGCTTGATAGCTTCCCTGTGAAACCAGTCAGATTTGCTGTGTCAGAGGCTTCAGGATATACCCGTAGATCCCAAACTACTGATTGGTAACTACTGGTCTACAGTTTTTACCTTCATTATTTTTAGAACTGTACTCAAATCAGTCCATCTGCACTAAACCAAATATGGAACACTTTTCTTCATTATGTCCAATTTTGAGGTGGCATTACTTTATTTTAGATCCAAATGTACCTCCCTCCCACACTAATCAGGTGTTCTGTTTATAATGGTAATTTATTGATATCACAGTTCTATAATAGAGCTCATTAGGAACATATTGAAGAATTGACCTTAATTTAATATATTTTCAGGTTTCCACCATTGCTTTGGGCTCTTGGTCTATACTTCCTTTGGCCTCCTTGTAACATACTTTAAATACGACATGCATTAGATTGTTAGGGGTTTGAGAATGATTAACTGTTTGCATCATAGGTGAGCAGTAAATGGTCAGTGCAGTGACTAAAGTGCTAATGACACCCTGATATGGATGCACTTATATTGATATAAAGTCAGGATGTTAACTTAATTTTAATTGTCTACTCGATGGAATATCTATCGACTAGTCGATAGGCACTTCCACATTCCTCCTTTGAAATGTACAAGAGCCCCTGCTGGGAGGAATGCGGAACTCTGGGTACAGCCTGGGCCAGTGGGAAGTCCTGCTGACTCTGGGAGGCTGAATGCGGTGTGGTTGCTTTAAAATGCACAAGAGTCCCTAGCTGCATGCTGCTAGGAGCCCGGGGGTCAGCTGAGGACTCCCCAGCTGATCCTGGGCTCCGTGTGGCACTTCCCCAGAACCCAGGATCAGCTGGGAACTCCCCAGATGACCAGGGCTCCACGGGTGTCCTTTTGAAATGCCACCTTGGGGTTTCAAAGTGGCAGCACTGCACAGCTGTGCAGCACTGCCACTTTGAAGTACCCCCCCCCCTTTGCTAACTCTATATCATAGGACTGTCGACTAGTCTTTAACATCCCTAATATAAAAGTGCCTACATGACTGTGTAGCTATTCCCAGATAGGAAAGCACCTAAGCCACCTTTATGATGTTGTATAGTGTAACTATACTGGTAAACATATATATCTCTATATAATTATGTGTAGCCCTGGATTAAGAGGCATAACTCTTTTTTTTTTTTTTTTTTTTTTTTTGATGATTTGCGGGATGTGTGGGGGACCTGGAGCTGGATGTAATAACACCATATACTCTTACTGCTCAAAGTCAGAGGGTATGTCTACACTACCACCCTAGTTTGAACTAGGGTGGTAATGTAGTCAACCGGAGTGGCAAATGAAGCCCGGGATTTGAATTTCCCGGGCTTCATTTGCATGTTGCCGGGCGTCGCCATTTTTAAATGTCCGCTAGTTCGGACTCCGTGCCCCGCGGCTTCATGCGGCACGAACTAGGTAGTTCGGACTAGGCTTCCTCCGCTGCTTTGCTCCATATCTCCCTGGTCTCCCCAGCAGACCAGGCAGACGTGGAGCAAAGCCTGGGGCCTGTGGTAGAGCAGGTGGGGTGTTGCCGGTTGATCCCGCAGCACCGCTCCTTGGTGCTACTGGACCAACCCGGCAGCACCCCAGCTGCTCTGCCCCAGGCGTCCTGATTCAGCCGCTGCTGATCAGTTTCAGCAGTGGCTGAATCAGGACACCTGGGGCAGAGCAGCTGGGGTGCTGCTGGGTTGGTCCACTAGCGCCGAGTGGCCGCGCTACTGGACCAACCCAGCAGCACCCGAGCTGCTCTGCCCCAGGCGTCCCCAAGTCAGCCGCTGCTGAAACTGACCAGCGGCTGACTACAGGAAGCCCGAGGCAGAGTTGCTCTGCCCCGGGCTTCCTGGAATCAGCTGCTGATCAGTTTCAGCAGCAGCAGACTTGGGGACACCTGCGGTTCTTAAGTTGAATCTGTATGTAAGTCGGAACTGGTGTCCAGATTCAGCGGCTGTTGAAATGATCAGTTTCAGCAGCGGCTGAATCTGGATGCCAGTTCCGACTTACATACAGATTCAACTTTAGAACAAACCTACAGTCCCTATCTTGTACGTAACCCGGGGACTGCCTGTAGTTTTTCTTTCAGAAGGCACCCTATTTTAGGTCACTAGAATGTGACAGGTTTCTAAATCTAATTAAATATAAAACCTTAGCTATATTTGTCTATAGAACAAACAATGCAAATACAGTCTTTTTAAATCCCTGCAATCCAAATTGCCTGCTGGCTTCTCGAGTGTGTGTGTGTGTGTGTGTGTGTGTGTGTCAGAAAAAGAGAGAGAGGATATGTCTATACTGCATCCCTCTGTTGGCAGAGAGATGTAGCTTAGGCAGGTCGACATTGCAAATGAGGCAGGGACTTAAATATCCTGTGCCTAATTTGCATTAAAATGGCCACCGTGTTTTGCCGACTCAGCACTTTGTCAGCAAAAAGCAGCGGTCTAGAGGGGGATCTGTTGAGAAAGAAAGCCTTTTTGACAGATCTCTTATGCTTCCTGCAAGGAGGTTTACAGGATCTGTCCCCTTCTAGACTGCTGCTTTTTGCCGACAAAGTGCTGAGTTGGCAAAACGTGGTGGCCATTTTTATGCAAATTAAGCACGGGATATTTAAATCCCTGCCTCATTTGCAATGTCGACCTGCCTAATCTGTATCCCTCTGCAGACACGGAATGAGGAGTACAGCTAGTTCGGATTAGGAAGCCTAATCCGAACTAGCTACTCCGTGCCACGTGTAGCCGTGCGGCACGGGGTTTGAACCAGCGGGGTTTTAAAAATGGCGGCGCCTGGCTTATGCAAATGAAGCCCGGGAAATTCAAATCCCGGGCTTCATTTGCAAGTGCGGTATGCCTACATTACCCCGCTAGTTCGAACTAGCGGGGTAGTGTAGACATACCCTCTGTCCACCATCCTCCCCTCCCGCCCCACATAGAGAAGGTTGAAGAAATGGTTGGCTCCTGGGTGTTATTTCCTTGGTGCTAAGATATGACCCTGCTATTAGTCCCAGAATGGTACCTTCTAAACCAGAGTCTTTGAATTTAACTCACTGCTTCTGCACTCCAAGAGCCCTCACTAGTGCCTCCTTTCTTTTGTTATATTGATGGTAAATTATGTTGGAATTAGTGGTATCCCTCACTCTTTTCCCTGAGGCGTAATATCTCTGACTGTTAAAACTTGATTCTTGCTACCTCAGCCACTCAGGACACTTCCATGGTTGCTCTGGTCCTTTATTCATGATAATATTAAGAGACATCATAACATCAGGGTGTCAGAGCAAACAAGGCACGAGGTAATTTTATCCCATATTAATGCAGAGTGTCGCAGATGGTGCTATCATTAGACTGCAATCTATAAAAATGGCCCCTGAGACAAGAGCCCTGGTACAATTATTTATTCTTCAATTATTTATTCAGCCCTTTAAGATGTGCCATGCTGACAGACAGCACAGAATGTATAACCTACCAATTTGCAGATTTTGATGGACTGCATCCTCCATCATTTGCAGGCTGAAACATTTCTTTCTTTTTAAGTGCTTTTAATTTAGCCTTTTTAAACAACTTCTCTCCCTTATCCACTCCCCAGTTTCAATCTGTGTTACGTCAAGTTGTACATGGTGTTAGCCTCAAGTCTGCAATCCCTAGACTCTTTTTGGAACATACGTGCAGTTCCAACAGGGTTAACTTCAGTCCCTCAAATTTCAAGGACAGAATATTTGAGCCAAATTGTGCTCTCTTTTATACTGTTGTCAATCCAGAGGTATGTCATTCATGTCCATGAATTTACTATTGATTTTTATGCTGCTGTAACTGAAAGCAGAATCTGTCCCACCAACTATTGGGGCATGTTGATGTAAATATGTTGGTCTCTTAGTTAAGCACTTGAAACACCGGAGGTCTTGTGTGCTCTGGATGGCCTGGCACTTTCAAAACAAATGAATTTATTCTGATATTATTACCCAACATTTTTGGGATCTGGCTAAAAATATTGGGCAACTAACTGTGACATTACACTCCATATTCTGGCATGACTAAGATATGCTTTTCGCAATATAACTCACATATGGCACCATTGGAAAGATTATTATTTTCTGAATATGATTATCCTATTTGTTTGCCTCTGTTGTTTTTGTATCTGAAGTTAGGAATGTTGACTAATGTATCTGTATTTCATCTATGCTACTTTGGGTGAGGTCCACTGCTAACGCTTCAGATACAATAATCATAGAATAATAGGACTGGAAGGGACTTCAAGAGGTCATCGAGTCCAGCCCCCCGCCCTCAAGGCAGGACCAAGCTCCGACTACACCATCCCTGACAGATGTCTATCTAACCTGTTCTTAAATATCTCCAGAGAGGGAGATTCCACCACCTCCCTTGGCAATTTATTCCAATATTTGACCACCCTGACAGTTAGGAATTTTTTCCTAATGTCCAATCTAAACCTCCCCTGCTGCACTTTAAGCCCATTACTCCTTGTCCTGTCCTCAGAAACCAAGAGGAACAAATTTTCTCCTTCCTCCTTGTGACACCCTTTTAGATATTTGAAAACCGCTATCATATCCCCCCTTAATCTTCTTTTTTCCAAACTAAACAAGCCCAGTTCATGAAGCCTGGCTTCATAGGTCATGTTCTCAAAACCTTTAATCATTCTTGTCGCTCTTCTCTGTACCCTTTCCAATTTTTCCACATCTTTCTTGAAATGTGGCGCCCAGAACTGGACACAGTACTCCAGCTGAGGCCTAACTAGTGCAGAGTAGAGCAGCAGAATGACTTCACGAGTTTTGCTTACAACACACCTGTTGATACAACCTAGAATCATATTTGCTTTTTTTGCAACAGCATCACACTGTTGACTCATATTCAACTTGTGGTCCACTATGACCCCTAAATCCCTTTCCACCATGCTCCTTCCTAGACAGTCGCTTCCCATCTTGTATGTATGGAACTGATTGTTCCTTCCTAAGTGGAGCACTTTGCATTTCTCTTTATTAAGCCTCATCCTGTTTACCTCTGACCATTTCTCTAACTTGCTAAGGTCATTTTGAATTATGTCCCTATCCTCCAAAGAAGTTGCAACCCCACCCAGGCTGATGGTTTGTCAGTGAGTACAAAGAAGTGAGAAATGGCTTGGCCTTTCTGTGGGCCCTCCATACTGTCAGTGACTCAGGGATGATGGGATGCTATGCAGTCAGGTGACCTGGTCACCTGATACTAACCATCATCTTCTAATACTGAACTGTTCCATTAGGAGTTGGGGGAATCGAACAAAGAATTCCTGCCTTATAAACAGTCAAGATCTTCGGTTTGCTTCTCTTCCACCATCCTACACACAGGGATACTTAAAAACATCTGAACATCTGGAAACAAAAGGACTGGAATGAAAAGGGGTGAGAGGGAGAATTGCTGGACCCGGTCTAGAAAGATACCTTTGGCCTGTGAAGGAATCTATCTAAAACAATATTTAAGGTGAGGAACTATTACTTGTAACCAATTTCTTTAGTCAGTCAACTGAGCTTAGTTCTGCTTTGCTTTATTTTCTTAGTAATCTGTGTTGTTCTGCTTATCTCTTTAACCATTTAAAATACAGCTTTTATAGAGGTGAAAGCCACTTGGGGATGGGAAGTCGGCAAAATTGCTTCCAAATAGCATTTACATGTGCCAACTTTTAGTGACAGAACTGTCGACACAACCTTGTTACTAAAAGTTGCATAGTGTAGATATAGTGTGAGTGTGAGTGTGAGATATATATAGTGCATATATTCCTTCACATTGAGGGAGGAGGCAAATGTCATATAATGTTGGGTTTGTACTCTAAGGGAGGTGGATACCTGAGTGGTATGACTAGTCCCTTAAACTGAGCCTTCCCAGAGCTTATCTGTCTCTATCTTTCTTAAGTTGGGTGCGGCTCTACATGCGTGTGTGCTGGCGGAAGTTTAAAAATCTGGCTCTGCACACAGGGTTAAAGGTTGTCCAGGCTAGCAGAAAAGGCAGACTCAGTGGTACCTTAGCTCATCAGGTGACATCCGCAGGGGATTGAACTTGTCACGCTAACAACCTGGCTTACACCAAGAGGGCTTTAGTCACCTTCTAACATTAAAACTAAATTTATTTAACTTCTACTAATATCTCTTCCCTTTCTTTCTTCCTGTAGTTGTTGCTCTTGCCGTGTTATATTAGTGCTTTTAGCATGCATGTCCCTGTTTGAGATAAGTGAAAAGATGAAGTCTTTGTCCCCTTTCACCTCCAGTGTACAAATTAATGGACCTCAACATACTTTGACACATGCAGGTATCTTTTTTTCTTTACAGATATTTAGGGCTTTACAGATATTTAGGGGACACTCTTTAAAGTTAGTCCAAATTAACTAAAAATGTGAATTTAAAGTATTAGTTAAACTGCACTAAATTCCAGTGTGGACACTCTGAGAATTAAAGTGGGCCTTAATTTAAATTAGTTTAATTCATGTCACCTTAGTGTGTGCTCTGTCTCCTTTGGACAGCTTTCCTTCTCCCCCCAGAATATTCTTCATTATATCTGTGGCCCCCTTCACTTTCAGTACAACTTTATTTATTTATGGATGATATTTAATTACGAGTATTTAAATCTGTAAAAGCCTAATCTGTCATCTTGTTTGATATTGATTCAAGCTGGCAAGTGTTCTAGCATGAAACTAGTAATTCATGTGCCAGTGTAACTAACTTTCAATTTTTTGTTTTACTGTTAAATATTTAACGTGGACTGTAACTGACAAGATGAAGCCTCTAATTAGATTAGTTTGTAATTTCTGAAGTTCCTAACCAGTGATTAGCTAGCTTTTCTCCTGCTGAGTTAAGATCTCTTGATAGTGCACTTTGTAATTTCACTAAATTTTTTAATTTGCAATTGATCTTAGTCTGAATTTTAAAAGGGTACAGACTAAATACATATGCACTCTGTTACTCACATGATGTCAACCATAAAAATCAACTGCCATTTCCCTTATTTGGTGGTATATTTAATTCTGTAGACAGGAATCTGAGTTTCCAGCAGTTTCTTTCGTGTGAACCTTTTAAAAATCTTTATTTCATCCAATTTAGAAAAAGGTGTCCACCTTATATAGTGTAATGCAGTAAGTATTGTACGGTAATAATCTTGCCATTTAAAACTGGTGGCTCCCACCAGTTAATCAATACTCACAGTTGAGCCAATGTTCTCCTTTTCATTAAGCTGTTAATCAGAAACGCGGTGACAATTAGAACTTGAGAAAGCTGAACCACGTTTTATTTAACCTTCCTTCAAATTATCAGTTGATATTTCCTCATAACCTCAGATATGCAACACCTAAGGGAGTAAAATGCACCTGCCATACTCACCTTGATTATGAGCTCCTACTTGGAAAAATGAAATGGATTTATTCACCTGAGTAAGTCATCATCCATTTCAATGAGGGAGACTGTGATCTAGCCCAAATATTGTCATCCACTTAGGACATTTTGTGCCTTTAGTAAAGCACTTTTATTTCGTGGAATAAAATCAGCAAAACTTCCACGAGCCCAGCTTGCATAAATAAGGGACCATGAGACTGAACTGCACTTAGGATGGAAGAATCCCATGCACTGCTACAGGCTGGGGACCAACTGGCTAAGTGGAAGTTCTCCAGAAAAGGATCTGGGGGATTACAGTGCATAAGAATCTGGATGTGAATCAACAGTGCACCCTGGTAGCTAAGAAGGCTAATGGCATATTGAGGTATATTAGTGGGAACATTGCCAGCAGATCAAGGGAAGTGATGATTCAGCACTGGTGAGGTCACATCTGTATTACTGTGTCGAGTTTTGGGCCTCCTGTATAGAAAGGATGAAGATAAATTGGGGAGTCCAGCAGAGGACCACAAAAATGATTGGGGGCTTGGGCACATGACTTGTAGTGAGAGGCTGAGGTAACTGGGCTTAAGTTGGCAGAAGAGAAGAGTGAGGGGGGATTTGATAGCAGCCTTCAGCCACATGGGAGGTCATGGAATCTCCTTTTGAGGTGTTTGAGGTTCGGCTTGGGATGATTTCATTGGGACTGGTTCTGCTTAAAGCAGGGGGTTGGATTAGATGACCTCCTGAGGTCTCTTCTAACCCTCATTTTCTATTATTTTATGATTCTATATGAAGTGTGTGCAGGGGCAGAGAGGGGGAAAAATGCTTTCTTATTTTCTAAAATACAATAAAATTCAGTACAGTCCGAGAACTTCTTTGCAAGCTTATAGCCACAGAGTCCACTTAAAAAAAACCCAACTAAACAAACCAACAACCTTAGCCTTATTTTCTTCTGGTTTCAGGCTGAAGGGGAGAGACCATTATTTGTTATGACACGACTGTGTGAAATGTTTATTGCTATGGTTACTCTGGTCTGTTTGTCGGTACCTTTCAGCCACTTGCTTAATCTGTCTCTATGTCTACTTTGGATAACCAGGACACTACAAATTTGCTCATACAGAATTCACAGCCATTGCAAAGACTATAACTAATGGCATGAATAAAAGTGTGCATGTGCACAATTTTCATTAAAGGTTGATCTGGTGTTAGAGTAGTATGTCTAAGTAACACTAAGGGTTTTATTTAAACAAAGAAATTCATCAGGAAGCCTGAAAATCTCTGCTGACACCCAGGCCTTAACCCTGGCAGTTGTACCAAAAGATCCAGAACAGACTTAATAGTAGGACATAATGCTGCAGTGTCAGCACAAATTTTCAGCCGTAACTCTGAGTTTCCTGGCTTTTGTGTATTTTCAGTCAAACCTTTATGTTACTAGTCCCCCTTCCTTCCCCCTCAAAAAGTATTCTCAAACAAAGAGAGAATGAGATCCCAGCAGTGGCTCAAACAGTGAGTGAGAATGGTAGGTAGTAATGTATTTTTAAGGAAAGAGTCTGATGAAAGTGGTAAGAGATGTTTGCAGTCAGTGTGTGACCTATTAAAACTGCAATGGCTGGGTCAGTGTAGACCTACAAAGAAGCGGTCATTTCCCGCAGAATTGTTTAATTAGAGGATTAATAGCTAGAGATAATGAGTCATTGGTGGTCAGGAATGCATGTGCTGAGAATCTTTGTGCATGTGCTGATGGCAAAATACACGCACACACATATATCTAAGATTAAAAAATCTGTTCTAGATTTATGTTCCTTTTCATAAAAACAGAAGGTGGCCATTCCCTCCCATTGTCATATCACTTGTGGGCCTTAGCATGCATATTTGGGCTACACTAATTATTATGGCAGCTTGCCCTCTGCCGTCTTTATATCCTCTCTGTTCTTTACATATTTCAGGTTCCCAAGCAGAACATATTATAACTCTCATGCTCCTTCCTAGGTTCTAGAGGTACCGTGCACACTATTAGAATACAAACACAATAACAAGTAATGTATTAGCATGCCCAGGAAGGTCCATTTTGTCACTGTCATTCTGTCACTCCCAAAATACAGAGATCAATTAAACAGAAAAGAAAAATAGTAATATATGAAAGTCAACATTTTAGATGGCAGAGAGTTTTAGTTTTGAGGCTTCCTTTCTATCCTGGGATCCATCCTAGCTGTTGCTACACCTATGCAAAGTTTCACTGGCTCTATATTCTTTTATCTGTAGCTGAGCAGCATTTAGTTTAGATCAGTGGTCTCCAACCTTTGTAAACAAAAGATAACATTTTCAATTAAAGTACAGTGTAAGATCTACCTCAAACCTAAACACCTTTTGCCCTCCTTCCTTCCCGCCCCTTCTTCGAGGCCCTGCCAATGCTTCACCCCTTCTCTGTGGCCTCACTCTGCTCGCTCCATCCCTCTCTCTTCCCCCATCCTTCCTCACTTTCACCAGGCTGTGGTAGGGGGTTGGGGTGCTCTGGTCTTGGGCCAAGGAGTTTGGAGTGTGGGAGGGACTCCAAGCTTAGCCCAGATTGGGGTCCAGGAGGGGTTTCAGGATGCAAGCTCTGGGAAGGAGTTTGGATGCAGGATCCCTCGCATCTGGGGCAGGAAGTTGGGTGTAGGAGGAGGTTCAGGGCTGGGACAAGGGTTCAGGAAGCAGGCTCTGGCTGGGTACCATTTAACAGAGATGTCTCCCGGGTGATGGAGCAGTGGGGTTAAGGCAGGCTTACTCCTGCCCTGGCTCTGCACCACTTCTGAAAGCAGCTGGCATGTTCAGTAATGGCTCCATGGTGCCATGCGCTGCCCCTCATCTGCAGGCACTGAGCCCACAGCTTCTTTTGGCCATGGTTCACCATTACTGATCAATGGGAGCTGCAATTACCATGGGCATTTTAGATCTCACTACTCAAAGAATTAAATTTAAGCGTAAGAGAGAAATGAAAATTATGAAATGCATGGACTGGTCAAAAACCAAAACCAACATGCTTTATGAGCAGTAAAAGAAGTAACAACAACCCCCCACGTATGTGTTGGGTTGGGAGAGGAGAGTGAAGGACAGTGTGTGTTTGTGAGAATGAGACAGAGACACCACACAACATGTGAGTGACAGATTTGCGTAGCAAAGCTTCTTATTCCCTCATCTCTCTGTGTGACGATAGGGTACTGAAGTGGGGGGAGAAGGGACACTCTAACATTAACCCCCTTTCCCCTACTAGACCCTGCATAGCAAGTAGGAGGCTCACGCGGAGCAACTCGAAGGCAGGAGCAACATGACAGTGGGTGGAGGGGAAACTGAAGGACCAGTGCTTGATGGCTTCCCAGCCAAACCAGACAGGATCACTTGTCAGAGGCTCCAAGATCTACCAGTAGATCCCATTCCACTAATTGGTGATCACTGGTTTAGATGGATGAAGAAAAGGTGAATTGGGAGTGGGGGGTGGTTACAATTTATGTGTGTGTGTCTTCTAGTCCAGTAGAATGGAGGCAGAGGGTTTTGTTATGGGAGTGGAATACTCTCCCTACTGCCCTGTTCACACTGACTGCGCCTTTCCCCAGCTCTGCCCTCATGGAGGAGAGCAGATGTTTCTACTTCTGCTACCTGTGAAAGAGTCTTTCGCAAGGAATTATGTTCTTTTGTGAAACGTGCTTCCCTTCCTCTTTCCCACCCAGGAATTTTGCATTTGGAATGGTGTCTGTAGCTAGGGTTAAATTCCAGATTCGCTTAGCACTAGACATTCTCCACAGATTCTTATTTTTGCAGTAACCTTTTCTGTCTTAATCAGTAGGCCGTGTGGCTTTAAGATGAGTTTTCAATTTCTTATTTTTGAACGTAGGAGAGAATTTCACCCTTTTTGAGTTTTCCTGGATATAGATAAAGAATATCATGGGAGAAAATAAAGGACTTTTTAATCTAACAGAGGAAAGCAGAATAAAAACCAATGGCTTGAAGTTGAAATCAGATCAATTAAAACTGAAAATAAGGTGCACACGTTTTTAACTAACTCTTAAGGGAAAGGTAGATTGTCTGGTTCTTCATGCCTTCTTGGAAGTTTTGCTTGAGCCAAACACAAGTTTGAGGCTCAATGCAGGGGTAAGTGGGTGATTTTTAATAGTCTGTGTTATCCAGATCAGATTAGAAAATACAATGGTCCCTTCTGGCCATAAGCTCTATGACACTCTGAACAGTTTGCACGAGTGCTGATTAGGGCTAATTGCAATTTGACTGGTCTGTCTTTCTGCTCAAAAGTGTAGCAGAGCTCCCTCTGTCTGTGCAAGATGCAGATAGGGTTGCCAGGTGTCCAATATTGATCCAGACAGTCCGGTATTTTTGCCTCCTGTCCGGTAAAAAAAATTCAGAAAATACCGGACACCTAAAATGTCCGGTATTTTCTGTTTTTTTCCCCCTGCCAGGAGGTGAAAATACCAGAAACCTGGCAACCCTACAACACACTCGGCAACTGGGCCCAGCCCCTGCCCCTCCCCCACATCCCCCGGTCCTCCAACACCCCCTCCCCTGGACCTCCTGCTTACCTGGTTCCGCAGGGAAGCTTCTTTCTGGCTTGATTAAGAAAACAAAATGTCTGCCGGCAAAAAGCTTAAAGACCAAGGGGAAGCAATGCCTTCCCTGGGTCTTAGTGCTCAACTGCTTCCCTGTTCCTATCCCTATTCTGACTCTGCACGCACTGAAAAGGTCATGCTGTTTTAATGCTGTTTTTTTTGTTTTTGCTCAACAACTTTGGTCTCCCTCCTTTCCCCACCTCCCCCCAACAGAATTTTTTCTCTGGTGTTTTTTTTTGGGGCGGGAGGCGGGGGATGTTTGGTATTTTTGGTGACACCATCTAGCAACCCTAGATGCAGATGTTGCTTTGGCGTGTGTGTCTGATTTGGGAAGCTCACAGTCTGCTTGTGATGATTATTCAGATGTAGAGATCAAAGGAGAGGTTGCCCAGATGGATTGTTTAAACTGGCTGTTGTTGAAGTTATGTGCAGAGCTAAGCTTTAAAAAAAATGCTGTTTTTTTATTTGAGCAGCACAAAAAATGCTATAACTCATATATACCGTGTGTGTGTGTGGGGGGGGGGGGGGGGGGTTGGCAAGAGGGAAAGGAGATGGCTGGCTTTTCTCTCTGCGACCCTCCTTTCTCTTCCCCCCTCTCGCCCCATTGTAAGCCTCCTCATCTTTCAGACAGAAACCCTTAGAGGCTGATAAACTCTGAATGGAGGTTAGTGATTATGATTACATTTAATATACAATTTTGAAATCTGCCCTGGTGACTTAGGAACCCAAACCCCATTGACTTGTGCTCCCAAATCAATTAAGCACTTTTGAAAATGTTAATCATTGTTCATGTCACCACTATAAATATACAGAATCTGTTTGTTGCAGTAAATGAGAGCTCCAGATTCCCCATTCCATTATGAATGAGAACAGAATTTGGTTCACTGTCTTTAGAAGTTAGAATTCTTCCATGTACCTTTGGCTTAATTCTTCATTGTTTCGCTTGCCAAAATAGGAACATCAGCCTCATTTGTAGCTGTTATATTTCAGTGATTAGTTGACATAGGAGATTACGACAATCTACTTGCCCCCCCCGCCCCAGTGAAAGAAAAAAAGCAAACAAGCAAGTTAAAACAATTCTTTGTGCAGATTTTCCCACAAAAAGAGCTGTTGTTGTAATTGGCAGCTTATATATTGTGCATTTTGTTATTTTCCTTCAGGAGGTTGCTGTAGGTTTGAGGGGAGGAGCAGAGGAAGGTTTGGATGAACAATGATTAATTTTGTTGTTCAAAGCCATGATTTGATTGGCTGATTGCCTGAGAGCTGAGTACATATGGTGCAAAGCTGGGATCACATCCCCAAGAAAATGAGACTAAAGATGGAATGAGGATGATAGGTATTGCGGTGTAGGGAGGGTTATTTGTATCTCTCCCCTGTTTTCTTGCAATGGTAGCCAAAGCCTATTAGCACTCCTCTCTTCGACACAGCTCTGCAGGACTCCTTGAGATTTCTTATTTTGATTAAAAAGACTGAATTTGGGAGCTGTACGATGGTTCCCATTACAGCAAGGTTAGAATTTTATAAAAGCACTTCTGTGGCACAGCTGCAGAGGAAGCTGCAGCTTCTCATTAACTGACTATTGCTTGGAAGAGTGCTGTTGTTTGATAGTGATGAGATATTATGGCAGAGCACCATGAGTGTACCATGTCAGCCCTGCCAAACTGATCAAATGCCTTGCTCCGAAGAGCAGCAGTTCTGGGCTACCTAGGGAAATGGCAAACTTTTGGAATAGAGGTTTTCTCCACAGGGAGGTAAAATTTGCTCCCTGTGCAGCACAGAGACAAGGCTTAAATCCCACTTCAAGCCTTAAAGTATAGCAGAAGTGGGACTTACTGGCATCTGGACCTTGTGCTGGCCATCTGCACTGGGGCAAGTTTTATCTTCTCTGAACTATGAAAATCTGAATGAGTTGAAATGTTCAGTGGCGTCATTTCAGTTGCTCAGTCACTTGCTTTTCTGTAACACTCTTCTTGTAGGCTTCCCCAAGAATAAAGCAGGAAATATCCAGCTAAAGCAAGTGCCTCACTGCTCAAAAAACTGAGTCCTCTGTGCAGCATGCTTCCTCCTGCCCAGATAAAGAAGAAGCAAAATGACTTCCTTTTCTTGAACCATTTTGGGAAAAGGAAGAAAATCTGAGTTTCCCAGACTAACAGATACTGTCTGGTGAAGAGACCAGACCTTCTGTTCACCCAGGCAGGGGACTGTGTAGTTCTCCTAACAGGCATCTAAACAGATATTGTTGTAGCTTGTTTCTGGACATGTTGGAGCAACACGTACACTGTCAGAGGTATGCATCTACTCTCAATCATTCCTCTTTTTAAAGATGGTTTGAGCAGTTCTCTGACTTGAAAGAAGTGCAGTGTATATGTGAGAGAAGAGGCCAGCATGCTTATGTGGAGGAGGGGGTGAGCGCATGCAAATGTTCAGGAGTGAACAGGGCACAGATGATGTGATGTTCGTTGGGGATTAGAGCAACACATGCTTCAGTATTCAGGCCTCCTCAATATACAGAAGAAAATCTGGCGTCATGCTTATGCTTTTGAATTAAGGAATTTTATGGTGTTTCTTTGCATGCAGAATTAAAAGGTTTTGGCACCAGACAGAAGATTGGAACATTTCAATCCTCTTTATGGGGAGATCCTAATTCTACTAATTCTTTAGTATTATATTGAAGGAAATTTCCTGGCAGTACATCACTTGAAAGGATTATCTTTCAACTTAGATATGTGCATCTTTCCAGTCTTTCCCTTGAACAGGTTTACTTTTCCTTCCTTGCTATTTCCCTGCCTGCAAAGAGAGGAGAGGAAATTATGGTAGTGAGTAAGTAGTTTGGCTTCTTAGCTTAGCTATGTAAGGACATTTTGAGCAACAGGCCGATCATCAGAACTAGTGACCTGTAGACTTCAAGGTACTTGTCCTCTTCTGTGCAATTTAACTGAAGCATTTGTTCCTATTTACATCAGTGCTTTTCGGCTTGATTTTCAGGTGCTGGAACATAGACTCAAGGCAGGGGAAAAATAGGAGAAGGTCATCTTAAATATTCCTGTATGGTCTCTCTTGAAATGCATCTGACACAACCATCTCCAATCCTTGTTCAATTGTCAGATATAAAACTTTTTGTTGAGATTCAGGTATCTGTGGATAGCATAGGAGGATAGTAACTTTTATATTAAAACCTCTCACTCATGCACACAAGTGATCATGTACATGCCACTGATCAGGGTAACCCTTAACACAGAGAACTTAGATGGCATAGTTACTATATTCTGCTGTCGTCTTTTTTTATAACAAAATTGCAAAGGCTCCTGAGTTGCTCCTGAGTTGCGTAGTTGGCTTTGTAGCTCATAATGGTTCCCCAAGCAACATAAACCACACTAAAGCTTTTGCCAGTATAAAAGTATTTTAATGAATAAACAAATTCCCATGTGGACTGTGATGTGTTCTCTCTGGGGTACCACCTGGAAATGTGACTGTTTATCTGGTGAACCAGTAAGCCACAGTTGTACCGGTTAAGGTTAACACAGTAGGGGCTGGAGCAGCTCTCCACCTACCACAAGCAGGGGGTTGCTCTAGCCATGTGAAGGGGCTGCAGGCTAGGGATGTCAAGTAGTCAATGGAATTTCCATCAACTACTCGACTAGTCAATAAGCACTTCTGCGTTCCACCTTTGAAATGTACAAGAGTGGGGGCTCTCGTGCATTTCAAAGTTGGAACACCGCATGGAACCCAGGGCCAGTGGGAAGTCCCCCACTGACCCCAGGCTCCATGCGTGCGCTGCCGCTTTGAAACGTACAAGAGCCCTCACTGGGGACTCTTGTATATTTCAAAGTGGGAGTGCAGCACGGAACTGGGGTCAGCTGGGGACTCCTGTAATCACCTGTGAAGCTGTGCTGCCATGCAGCTTAGAGGGAACACTGGTGGGAACCCTTTGTTTCAAAACTTGGTTCCCAGAGCACTCTGTGGGGAAGATGATATACCAAGATGGAGTCCAGAGACCTGTGGTCTGCTCAACTGCTATTACAGTGTTATAGCAGCCATTGTGTACACGTTGTCCAAAGTGCCCACAGGAAGGTTATGCTGTTCAGCAGCTCATTATCTTTAGGGCCATCAGCCCTGTCTGGCTTCTTTACTGTTGTATCTGAAATGTTGGCTATGGGTGTTTTCCAGTGTAAGCCCATTTGAAATACTGACTTCTAATTAATATTCATAACTTCAGATACAAAATGATACATGAATGTGAATAAGGTAATCATATTCACAAATCCTAATGTTTCCAATGACACCTTACATGACTTGTACAAAATGCATCATAATTATGCCCTAACCATATTACAGTAATATTACTCTGATGAATATGGGGTACAGTGTCACATAGACATTATCATACTGGCAACATTTTTTAGTATACTTCTGGCTTAACTCATTACACATTCATGATCTTATTGCATTCTTGCAGTAATTATTCACATGGAAATGAAACAATGGGAAAATGGAGGGTTTTCTAATGTGACTTAGCAGCACCACCTGACCAATGGCCAGATTAATTTGTCAAAATGATTTACATCACTGATCTGAATAATAATTTAAATCAGCATCTAGAATACTTTTAAAACATCTATTTCAATCTTGTTTTGAACTTGTATTTTTAATTATCCTAAAGAAGGTTTGAGTCTTATTAGTTGATAGCTATTAAAATATGTTGATTTGTAATCAGCACACACTTTACACTGAATTCAGTCTTTGTTTTGCTAAGCAGGAGGCTAAACTATATGTACTTTTATTTAAGCAGTATACTTAATTCACATTTGTTCAAATTCTTTATTTTTACATTGTTAGAAAATGCCAGATTATGATTAATTTTTATTATTAGTTTGAATAAAACTACCTTGGAGGTGCTTGATATGTAAGAAAAATGTTTTATTGAAACATGTTTGGCATATAAACAAAATTATTTATTAATCAAAGGAAGCATTATCAGTAGTTACTGAATTGTACTTTCTAGGTCATCATGTCTTTTAAGTTATTAGAACTAGTAGCTCTCATCCTCACATCCCATTTGTATTCATAGTTTGGGAAAGGAAAGCCAGCTTTCCTGCATTTTCAACTCTCAGTTGGTTTCTCACATTTGAATGAACTAATCATTGAACTGATCTAGTTGAATAAACTGTAATGCAAATATTCTCTCTGCACCTGAAAAGAGGTTACTGTTGTCAAAAGCTGGATAAACACTTAAAAATTCCAGATCCAGGTGCTTAGCTAGTGACTTCCACTGGTTCAGTAGTTTCATTTTCTTTAAAACTTGGCAGCAAATACATACTGTTTAATATTATTTTTAATTAATTTAAATTAGATTAATAGATTTGGAATTAATATAGGTCGTCACAGTTTCAAATACTTTTATATTTTAACAGTAAACCTGTATTTAATTTAAATAAAATAAATCCAATTTAAAAGAAAAAAATCTGATTAGAATAGAAAACATCTAAATTCTCGTAATGTTCATTCACCTGCCCTGATCAGCTAGATTGCCGTTTCCCAAACTACGGGCCGCGGGAAAAAAATACTGGGCCTCAGCGTGGCTGCCAGGGTGTTCCGGGCTCCCGGACTGCCCGTGCAGCTCCGGGTCCCCGAAGCCCTCAGCCGGGCTGGGTGGATGCAGCCGTGTGTTTCAGGCTCCTGGTAGAGGCATAGTGAGGTTTACCAGGTGAACTCTTATTGCTGGCTGTGGAGGGGGGAGGGAGGGTTGGATATGGGCCGCACGGAAACAGGGCTGGCTGGGGGAACGGGCTGGCAGAATCAGGGCTGGCCGGGGAGGCGGGAGCAGTGGGGCTGGCCAGGGGAGATCATGGGGGGGGGGGGGGGGGGGACCGTCTGGCAGGGGCAGTGAGGCTGGCTGAGGGAGATCGTGGGGCTGGATGGAGAACTGGCTGGTGGAAGCAGGGCTTGCCGGGGCAGCAGGGCTTGCCAGGAGAGATCGGGAGAGAATTGGCTGGCGGGGACAGGGGGGCTGGCCCAGGGCGGGGGGGGGGGGGGGGGGGAGAGAGAGAATAGGCCAGCGGGGAGCGGGACAGTTCAGGGCCCACGCAGGTCCTGAATAAAAATTTAAAAGCAGTGCGTTTTAAATATCCCCACTGCTGACAGTGAGGTTTAAAGGCACTACAATGTGTCAGAATGGAACGAACCTGGTGCATTCAGCATCCGGAATGAGAATATGGATACAAAAATTCCAAAGATGGTGTCGACTTTCTGAAAATAAATGAGCACCTTTTCAATACACGATGTGGTGGTGCAGGGTTTTATTGGATTACAGTCCATTTTTCCAATTCATATTCCCTTAACTTGCTGGTAAAAATGTTGTGGGTGGCTGTATGAAAAGCTTTGCTAAAGCTGGCCCTGGTGGCTTTGGGAGGACCAAAACCAACATATTTGCATATTTGTCATTTGCTTAATGAATATGCAAATATGCAAATGAACGTTACAGGTCCTCCGAAAGCTCGTGAATGGATTTACTGGTCCCTGTGTCAAAAAGTTTGGGAACCCCTGAGCCAGATCATCCGAGGACCATCACTAAGTGTTCTGTCACCTCCAAGTTGATCTTCAGAGAATAGCTTGAGAATCACTGCTTTAGCATTTTCCAGGATTTCCTAGTACACTGTATCCATCCTACAAAGCTGGTTGTTAATTTCCGCTCCTCCTTTTTTTGTGTTGTTCTTCATGACTAAGGCTTGAGGGAAACCTGCTTGGGGTCTTTCCTTCCTTACAAATATATTTTAAACATGCATATCCATGTGATTTCATCCTATGAGATCTGATGAGATTATAGAGTGAACCTGCAAATGCAAGTAGTACTATAGTTCTTCTATTGTATTTTTTAAAACCGGGTGCTTTATAAAACATTAATGGTTTCTCCCTGGCAGACATTAAGGTTCACAAGTTTGTTCTAATGGGCCTTTGACAGTTTATTCCACAACTTGTAGTGTTGCTTAAGGTTGGTTCTGTCTCGGGGCCTTAGAACAATGAAGGATACTTACCTTAAGCATACTTTTGTTTCCAAAGTTGATCACTGCTTTTAGCATTCACTAAAGAACCTCTTCATCTGACATAGCACGTCACTTAAGAATGATTGGGGTGTTGTTTTTTTCTCTTTGAATGGAAAACAGAATACTTTTTTTTGATTGTATCACTTTGGTATATATGGCTATACCAATTTTTTTCCATAATTTGATCTGAGGAAGTGGGTCTGGTCCACGAAAGCTCATCACCTAATAAACCATCCTGTTAGTCTTTAAAGTGCTGCATAGTCCTGTCTTTTGTTTCAGCAAGACCAGACTAACACGGCTACATCTCTATTACTGCCCAAATCAATAACGGTTACTAGGGCCATGTCTATATTTACCATGCCAGTGATTGATCTTCTGATGTTCAATTTGTGTTCTAGTAAGTACCCGCTAAATCGAATGCTGAGGGCACCTCAAGTCGACACCAGTACTCCTTGATTCATGAGGTTTAAGAGAAGTTCATAAGAGCATTTGCTCCCATCGACCTTCTGCTATGGAGATGGCACCAAGCTTGGCTTAAGGTATGTCAACCCCATCTATGTTATTTACGTAGCTGGAGTTGCATAACTTAAGATGATCTTCTGGATGTAGTATAGAGCTGGGCTGGGTCAAGAATAGCAAGGCCGTGCCTAATAACAGAATGACCCAGGTAAAAGTGGGTTGTGTGTGTTAATTACAAAAGAGTATTAATTGATAAAGGAAAGACTGCATAGTTGACCCTGTCATTTGGGATAGGAGGGGAAGAGTCTTCATGTGTAATGACCATATTTCCTTCCAGATTTCTGCTTTCCATTACTAATAACCTGGAAAAATTTTTGGCTCGGAGCTTTGGATGTATAATCCCAGTTCCAAGTGTTAGGAGAAAATTGTTTTTGTATTCCCCTGAGAGAGCCATTAAGAGCACCTCTGTTTGCAATTCCCTCCCAAGAATAAGAACAACAGGAGCTTGTACAAATATAGCCATCTTATGGATGTAGATAATTGACTACTGGCTTATATCCAGGAAACTATCAGTGCATCTATTTTGCTCCTGACTTTTAGGAAATATTTCCCCAACACAGAAAGACCAAAAATCTCTCTTGGCAGCTTTTGAAAACCAGAGATGGTGGTTGTCTGTAAAGATGGCTAAGATTCTTAACTCTTAAATTAGACTGACACAGGACAGATGGATTTTGGGAGCCATAAACCAAGGTTTTTCGGTAGAATTCCTGGGTTGTCATATCACTCCTGTCCCCAAAGAATCCAGTACCACTTAGTTTAAAAATCTACTGAAATGTAGGGCAATTATTCCCATCCACTGGGAAAAACAACCATATTATTTAAAATATTGTGCTATTTCCGAGAATATAGGCTATTGTGAAAAGGAGAGAGATTTAAGTAATTATGAAATCCATGGGGGAAAGCTCTTCAATAAGGAGGTGGAGTCTGGAAATTATCTTCTAGGAAGAATTATCTAGAGTAGACAGGGCATGGGCTGAGCTTCAGGAGCAGGGCAGGCCTTACCATGAGGTGAACTGAGGCGGCCGTCTCAGGTTCCAGTCTGTGGGGGGCGCCACAAGGACCCAGAGTGTAGAAAATTGTGTCTGCTACTGGTGCATATGTATTCTCTCTTCTCTAGATGAACAGAGATGGTGGAGTGCTGTGCTGGAGGAAGGAGGGCACAAGAGACATAACAGGCCAGAGAAAAGCTGGCATGGGGGCATCCTTTGAGCTCCCCGCCTCAGGTGCCAAAATGTTGTGGGCCGGCCCTGTTCAGGAGCCCTGGTTCAAATCCTAGCTTAGGTACACAGTTTGGGACTATGGGCCTGTCACTTAATCCACTCTGTCTCTTAGTTCCCCTCTGTAAAATAGGATAATTCTTCTGTATCTCATAGAGGTGTTATGTGGGTGTACTCAGTTAGGGTACGTCTAAACTACATTTTTTTTCGAAAGAGGATATGCAAATTCTGTGGGCATTTGCATATCTTCTTCCGATCTCAGTTTCCAAAGAGGATCCTTTGAAAGTGAAAGTAGTCTGGATGTGGTTTTTTTTCAGGAAAAACTCCCCTTTTCAAAAAAACCACGTAAACCTCATTTTTAAGGAAGAGCGTTTTTTTTTCCCCAAAAAAGGGTTTTTTTCTGCAAAAGATCCTCTTTTGAAAATAGAACATAGTCTAGACATATTCCTAATGATTGAGGTGCTTAGATAGTATGAGAGGGGCCATATATATACCTGCATAGGTATGCAGATTTGAGGTAGGTAATTCGGTATTACAACTTGTCCTGCTCACTTTTGTTTCTTGGGACTTTTTTTTTTCCCTCTGTAGGAAACTATTGTTATCTATAAGTGGCAATACTATTAGGACTATTTATAAAATGTCAAATTTTTCTCCCTTGCCACATTAATGATAATCATAGTTTCCTGATTTGTTGTAATCACTTTTAGCACCTTTTACACCAGAAATCTCAAAGCACTTTGCAGGGATTAATTAAATAACCCTTCCAAAAACCCCGTGAAGTGGGTTCTTCCTGATGTTTCAGATGAGCGAGTGAAACGTGGATTATGCTGTTCTCTGCAGAGTCAGGAGAGGAAGGCAGAATTCCTGAATTCCTAAACACTCAATCACTTTCCTTTTATGAAGAGGGGGTGATTCACGTATTTCATCCCATCTTGTGTTGTGGTCCCAGCAGAACTGATAAGGTAAAAATGTTGAGGCTGGATCAGTAATAGGGTGGGAGACGACACAAGGGATTGTGGAAAGTGATTTTAGTATTTTGCCCTAGGAATCAGTACTGAAAAAATTCTCCAACATGAGGTTAGAAAACAGTGTTGAAGCTCTGAGTGCTTAATGTTATGAAAGATGCTGTGATATCTTTTGTTGATAGAACAGGGTTGCTAACCCTGTGACCAGCCCAAAATTCAAACTGATACTTGTGTGACACCTATATAAAGTTACCTCTCAAGTTTCAGTTGTCTACTGAATGCTTTTCTAAGCTGCTGTATTCCAACCCGGTGATGATTGCAGTTCTTCAGTGGATGATGTGATCCCTGTATTTATTCTAAACAGCCTCACAGATAGTTTTTGAAACAGTTGTAAGAAATGCCTTTAGCAGTAGAAGCTACAAAGGTAGAAAACATGAGAAAGCTTATGTTAACAACAGTGGGAAATTCCTAGGTAAATCGCAGGATGATGGGAGACCTAGTAAGTTATCACAATTGACACAAATATTATTACAAGTGTCAAGAGAATTGAGCAGTTGAGGATATATCTACACTTGTCCCCTAGTTTGGACTAGGGAGGTTAATGTAGGCATTCGAAGTTGCAAATCAAGCCCGGGATTTAATATCCCGCGCTTGATTTGCATCTTCCCGGCCGGTCGCCATTTTTGAAATGTACAAGTCCGGACTAACTGCCCGTGTCTATACGCGGCAGGGACCCGGTATTTTGAATTAAAGCCCCTAAATCGAACTACCTGTTAAGCCTCCTTGCAGGAGGAATAACAGGTAGTTTGATTTAGTGCTTTAATTTGAAATACCGAATCCCTGCCATGTGTAGACGCGGGCAGTTAGTCCGGACTTGTACATTTCAAAAATGGCGACCGGCCAGGAAGATGCAAATCAAGTGCGGGATATTTAAATCCCGGGCTTGATTTGCAACTTCGAATGCCTATATTAGCCTCCCTAGTTCGAACTAGGGGGCTAGTGTAGACATATCCTGAGAGAAGAGATTTTTAAAACGCTGACAACTTCTTTTGTTAATGCACTTTGAACTTGAATGGCTAATAAACATTCTGGAGAGGGGACATCCTTATAAAAGATTAACCATCCCAATTCTTTTGATTAAAGTGAGAAAATTCACAGTACATATATTCTGACATCCCAAGACAGTGTCCAGCAAATCCAGGAAAGACTGGACACAATACAGTCCATATGGTTCTACTGTAAAGAAACAACCAAGCCAAAAACCAAACCAACCCAAAAAAAGACCAGCAAACTTTCAGATCTACTTTAAACATCATAAAGAAGCAAAAGGTACCTAGGCCCAATAAAAACAAAATCATTTCCAGGTCACTGTTAAACTAGTTTCAGGGTTTGTCGATTTTAAATGCGCTCACAGCTTCAAAATTCCTTGTGGCAGAATTCTCTCCCAATCACTTGAAACCCATATTCATTCCATACTTATCTCCAGTCCAGCTGGAAACCTTTAATGGCAATTCAAGGTTGCACCACCGCAGTCCAAAATTGGTTCAGCAGTGTTAGTGTCATTACGACTTAAAAAGAACAGATCGGGACACTTACCTAGCTGCACAATGTTGCGTGGCATCTATCTTTGCCTTGCCAATGTAACAAAATTAATCCACTGTGTGTGTTTTAAGTGTTGATCTCAAATAGTCATAACGATGGTAAATCCAAGCTGATGAGAGGCACTGTCCATATGTGAGGAATCAGTCCAGGCTATGTTTCAAGTTATAAATGGCAGCTGTATTTTGTCGCTAGCCATGTCCTTTAAAAGTGTGCTTATCATTAATTTCACCTTTTGCTGATCTCAGAAACAGCTGAGTGGGACTTTGCTCATTCACCTTCAGGCAGAAACCAAAGCAGAAGGTTAAAGCTTTGGAAAGTTGTAAATGGAATAAAATTATGTGATGTTGGAAACTGTTTTACAACCTTAACTGCAAGTAGGAATTGCCAGGCCTAGGCTGTAATTACCCAGCACATTTTCTCCCTTTTAATGAGACCTGCCAGGAACCTGATGATGTAAGGTTAACATGACACTATATTACTTTAATATAGGGATAGCCAAAGAATGAATTGTAGGCCACAATGCAGCTCCCAGCTGCTAGCCCTGCTAATACATTCCTGCACAGTACTGAGTCACATAATTGTATGATACTCTAAGTTTAAAAACAAAAACAATCCCCCACCCCTCCACACACACTGACCAATATCTAGTTATATATCTGATCATCTTACTGATTGATGTTTTTCTTGTTTTTAACTTATCCACCATGGTATCACGGGCAAATACTATTGATGCACAGAAACATCCTATGTTGACCCCCTTTGCAAAGGCCAGTAGCAAGGTCCTATGCAGTTAACTTGTACATAAGGAAAGTGTAGCAAAAATAGCAGGTCAGCCATGTGGAGAAATAAAGCCAGAAGAGAGAGTATATTTTCAGTAGCAATTTAGCGCATGATTGATCTTACTGATACTGTTAGTATAATGTTCATAGCTGAGTGAGCCCACCAGCAAAAACTTGCTTGTTATGTGTGTTTAAGAAAAAGGCAAGCAAAATAAAATGATTAGATTTTAAGTAAACTTTACATTTGCATTAAACTGCAACATGATGAACATTTTATGAGAACTAATTCCCATGACACTATTGGTTTGGGTTTTTTTCCTGAGGGTTTTTCTTCTCCCCCTCTTGGCTCTCTTCTGTGGCTGTTTGTTTGTTCATCTTACTTTATTTTGCTGTCTGTTGAATTTAGAAGTAACACCTCATATAGCTAGATACAATGATTTCAGATCAGATGCAGCAAATCAGAATGTGAGATTCTGTCTCTGTGGGTGTGCGTGGGGTTTGATTTCCTGTGAATTTCCTCTGTGCTAGTTGTCTTCCTAGTGATAAATGTCTTCATTATTTTAACGTTAGGCAGCTGAAGAGACGATATGGCACTTTTTGCCTGGGGTGTGTACGGAACCAGTCACCTCCTACTTCCCACAAACACCGCGTCATCTTTGTGGGTTACACCTGAGAAACCACCTCGATAAGCAAACCTTAGGCATGATGCAGTGAAGAGGACTTGTCATGTTGTTACCATATGTAGCTATGACAGCACCAAAGGGGGAAGCTGAACTGGAAGTCTGTGGTCACGTGGACTCTGTGGGAAATTTGAGTTGTATTTTTGTTTGAGTCACGCTTCCTGGTTAGCGCATGTAGTTGCAGTCTAAGCTGTACTTTTGCAAGCAAAAACTCTCTTTGACTATCTGAGATGAAGAAAAGATTTTGAGATGAAGCCTGCTACTCTGCGGAAATTTGAATATAGAAACTGTCAAATCCTGTCTGCACTGGGTGAGAGAGATTTCCTTTCTCCCCTTGACCTTTCTTTTACAATAAAGAACACATGCTTCTGAACAATAATAGTGATCATAAGGGGAGTGTTAAAATAGACCAGGCAGCCTTGAAAGATGCATTTTCTCCAGCCCCTCTTTGATTGTGTCCCTTTGTAATGCAGGCACACAGAGGAACAGACAGCCTTGAGGGGTATAAAACAGACAATAAATAATCTTTTAGATTGTCTTGTGATTTTCCAGTTTATTCTCTTTTTTGGCTGTAAAACAAACACAACCTTAGTCACAGCTTCAAGCAGGTGATTTTAAAATCTGTTTTCCTGGTTTATTGTAGAATGCTGCTGTAAGGTTATGGTGATCAGTTGCCATGTAAAGCTTGGTGGCTGCTACCCATCCTCCTTCCCATCTTGGCTGAAGGCTAGCTCTATTTCCCCTTAACAAAACTTGATCTGAAGGGCGCACAAGTTCACTGTGTCAAATCAGGCCATAAGTTTAGATACCTAGTTATGGATGGAGGCATCTAACTTTCTGCGTGCAAGTTTTGGACACAAACTCTGGACTTTTGGTCGTCTTTAGTCTTTTGTGGATTTCTAGCCACAAAAAGTGGGTTAAACCCAGAGGTTGGAGACTTCTGGGTAAGTTGAGTGCTAGTTAGAAAACGGTATGTTGGGCAACTAGCCATTTGAAAGTGGTCTGTGATTTCTCAAGAGTCCAACTCGGTTGCAAGGCTGAACATGTGCTCAGTTCTGCTGGAAGTCAGTGGTTTTGAAGGGCATTTGAAACCATGCTGATTGGGTCTTATTGGTGGAGACTTGTATGGAAAGCTAAAATGAAATATGGATAGGACTGTAAGGTTGTAACAAAGTGATGTCACTCCACTCAGAATTTTGGAATAAGTTTGGTTTTAGTTCCCATTGCCTATAAAAACATTTATCAAAGGACTGCAAGGAGACTTTAAGATGCCACAGGACTCTTTGTAAAGAGTAACAGATTTATTGGGGCATGAACTACCTGTTGGTCTTCAAGGTGTCAGAGGACTCCTTGTTGTTTTTACAGACAGAGACTAATACGGCTACTCCTCTGCGACTCATCAAAAGACTGTTTTGTCCTGCGCCAGTACATAGGAGTTTCAAGGGATGCCTCCGCCCCAAAGATCTTACAATCATCTTAGTTAATAGAATATTTCAGAATTGCTGCATTTGTCTTGAGCACCTTATTAATATTTTACAATCCTCAATTGGGTCATCATTTAAACAATACGGCTGTGTCTACATTGGCATCCCTTTCCAGAAAAGGGATGCTAATGAGACACATCGCAATTGCTAATCTGCGGGGGATTTAAATATCCCCCGCGGCATTTGCATTTACATGGCTGCCGCTTTTTTCCGGCTTGGGGATAAGCCGGAGAAAAGCGCCAGTCTAGACGTGATTCTCCAGAAAATAAGCCCTTGAAAGTAGGAATAAGAGATCCTCCGGAAAAGGGCTTATTTTCCGGAGAATCATGTCTAGACTGGCTCTTTTCTCCGGCTTATCCCCAAGCCGGAAAAAAACGGCAGCCATGTAAATGCAAATGCCGCGGGGGATATTTAAATCCCCCGCGGATTTGCAATTGTGATGTCTCATTAGCATCCCTTTTCCGGAAAGGGATGCCAATGTAGACACAGCCTAGTAGCACAACTGGGCATGCAGTCTTTGGCAAGCAAATCCCATGAGGTTAGCATGTTAGATTGTTGTAGTAGAAGTAAATGAGTGAGGTACCATGAAGCTGCAGAACTCTTCTTTCCCGTGATGATTTCCTTTGTCAAGTGCATTTTAGTGGTTGTATTTGAATTTTTTTAAGCCTGTTGGCATACATGAATGAGGCTGTTTTCAGATTAATTCATCTGAGCCAGTTTATGAAAATGTAGAAATCTACTATGTATATTTACTACTTTTATCAAAGACAAGTAGTCATGTGGCACTTAACAGACTAACAAAAATATATAATCTTATGAGCGTTTGTGCGTAAAACCCATTTCCTCAGATCACTTTTTACCAGTGCTTCTGTGTAATAATTTTCCAAATCCCCTTATTGTCCTCTCCCAGATATCTTCTTAAAACTTGTTTCTGCTGTGTGGGCTACAAAAACCTCAGCAATGCAGCCATCATACCGTGATCACAATATCATCTTCTTGTAACCTTGTGATTCCTATCGCTCTAGCTGTTTCAGGTATTTAATCCCCACTTCACAATCTTTAGTGCATTCACCCTTGTTCTGGGAAGTAGGGCAGTGCTATTATCCTCATTTTACAAAGGAGAAACTGAGGTGCTAAGGGATTTCGTGACCTGCCCATACTCACACAAGGAGTCTGTGTCAAAGAAGGGATTTAAGATGATCATCCAGATTCTAGACCCAGATCACACTAAAAGTTTGTGCCTATGAACTCACCTCTCCTTAACAGAGAACGAGAAGTGCTATCACGCCCAGGAAATGGATGCCAGTGACTGATGTAATTCCATTCACCTGAACTGAATGACTGGTTTACACTGTTGCAGGAGGGCACAGTTAGGCCCTTTGAGTTTGGTCGCACACTCAGTCATCCTGTTTCATGCTAGTGTTGTTCTGTCTCCAAGCCAGCTACTTACTGTACTGGTGACACAGTTTCCTTTTCAGATGTCCCTGGTAGGGCTATGATAGTTTATATAATTTACTTTAGGTCAAATAATTTAATCTATCCTTTTTTAAATGTGTCTAAAGATTTGCATTATTATCACAAAACACAGGAATATCTCATGTTTAAAAGTTTGTGTCCAGCTCAGGGGCGACTTGTGACTATAGGCCAACTCGGCCGTCGCCTAGGGCGCCGCGTTCAACTGGGTGCCCGTTGATGATGTCACTCCATTGACAGCCATGCAGGCAGAGGCACCAATCGTGTATTCCGCCTGGGGCGCCAGCTGCCACAGCCCGTCTCGGGCTGCTCCCGGTCCAGCTAGTTCCTCACCAACACACAACCACGCTCTCTGAGTGAGTGAGCGAGCGAGTGAGGGTATGTCTACACTACCCCGCTAGTTCGAACTAGCGGGGTAATGTAGGCATACCGCACTTGCAAATGAAGCCCGGGATTTGAATTTCCCGGGCTTCATTTGCATAAACCAGGTGCCGCCATTTTTAAATCCCATTTTTCATTCCACGAGGAGTACAGCTAGTTCAGATTAGAAGCCTAATCCGAACTAGCTACTCCGTGCCACGTGTAGCCGCGCGGCACGGGGTTCGAACTAGCCGGGATTTAAAAATGGCGGCGCCCGGCTCATGCAAATGAAGCCCGAGAAATTCAAATCCCGGGCTACATTTGCAAGTGCGGTATGCCTACATTACCCTCCTAGTTCGAATTAGGAGGGTAGTGTAGACATACCGTGAGTGAGTGAGAGATATGAGATGAGCTACATGAAAGTGAGATATATATCTTATATTAAATAACAACAGTGAATGCTGTTTTTTATTTCCACTTAGTGTTTCTTTTACTTGAGGATTTCAGAATGTTTTGCAAACAGTTAGTGAAGTCTTACAACACCCCTGTTAGGTATACCAGGTGGGTACCACAACCATTTTAAAGTTGGATAAATTGAGACACTATTACACAAGTCATTGACTATTGTAGATAGAATCTGATTCCTCACTCCAGGATTCTATTCCTACCTTGTTGCCTCTGATAAGAATTATTTTTATGCCATATAATTTATGCTTTATTTGTGCTCTACTTTTCCCTTTTACAAAATTGAAATAATTTGCGTCTTCCCTAAAGTCTAGACTTTTTGCCTTATAAATACCACCAACTCTTTTCTCCTGGTTCTGTTAGAAGCATAGTCCAGGTAGCTTTTCTTATGGCAGTTTGGGTAAATCTGGAGAGCTGCAGAAAATTAATAAAAAGAATGTAGGGAAAGATAGATTTCAGAGAAAAAGAGTTTTTTCTAACGTTTTCTGTAAACAGCCCAGCAACAATTAACAGACCTACAGCAAATTGCACTCTGAAATGCACTGCTTTGAAGAGGTTTAAAAAGACCAGAAGGAGATCATGGAAAACAAATCATTCAGCTAATGTAGGACAAAGCTTATTCCATGGAAGTTATTAGTTTTTGGAAACTTTTTGTAATCTCGTCAGACTTTCTGTCCTAAATCATTTGGGCCTTTTTTCTTTCTTGGCAGGTTAGTGTGTACAGCCAGCAGCTTTTATTTGGCTTGAATAATAAGGTTGTTGAAAATAAAGTCCTTTCCCAGAGGAGGTACAAAGGGCTTTTCCCAGAGGGAAATTTTCAGGAAGTGAGACTGATCTTGGGGATGTGGAATCTTGCCACATTTTTTAATAAATTACACATCCTTCAACAGTTGTTGATGCAAGTAACCAAGGGCAAAAAATAATCAGATTAAATCAGGTGCAGATGTTAGAAGGTTAGTTGAACTTTGACCATAAAGTCATTTAAATGGGTCAGGTTTTCCCCAACTCCTAGCAGACTAAAAATGATCATTTTGAGCAAGGATCTTTCAGGTTTGAATGATTTTATTAGATCAGCAAAAGACTTAACTGTCTAAGGCTTTGTTTACACTTAAACATTGAAAGTGCAGTCGCAGCAGCACTTTAAACTGAAAGTGTGACCAAGTCAGGAGCACTGGGAGAACCAGCGCTCTATGTAAACCATCTCCACGAGGGGAATAGCTAACAGTAGGGATGTTAGATATTGGGTAATTGAATAGTCATATAACCGTATCAAAATTTAGCGGTTACATGACTATTCGATAGTCTCTGGGGCGAGGCTGGCAGCTAGTGTACTCCTGGCCCCACTCCCAGGGAGCCCCCTGCCATCCTATGCTGCTGCCTCTATATCAGAGGCAGCAGTGCAGGGTGGCAGGCAGGAGTATATCTGTGAGGGGAGACCGTTTAAAAACCAGCTCCCTGTACAGACCGGTTGCCTGTTGCCCTACGCGGCTACCTCTGATACAGAAGCAGCAGCAGAGGGTGGCAGCAGGCCCTAGCCACAGAGTGTCCGAGTAGGCTTGCCAGATGCTTCACCAAAAATCCCAAAAGTTGTTGAGCAAAATAAAAAAAGGGGAGGAGGGAAAAGACCAAAAAAAGTCACTGTGCCTTTAAGAATCCCCGTGCTTCTCACTTCCCCATGCCAGACAATGCCTCTGCTGGCCTTCTGTCTAAGAAAAACAGAAAATACCCGACATTTTACATGTCCAGTATTTTCTGTGTTTTTTACCGGACAGGAGGCCAAAAATAGCAGACTGTCCGGATGAAAACCAGACACCTGGCATATGTCCAAGCACCCCACAGACAGAGGCTGGTCCACAGGGAGCTCAAACCCTTTGGTCTAATTTCACATACCCTAAAAGGGGAGAGGTTGTGCTCAGTGAAGAGAAATGGTGGATAGCAGTACTCCCATTGTATGTTGACAGAGGCATTTGGTGTGCCACTCAGAATGGGTTGCTTTTTTGGGATGGAGAGGTCACCCATGTGCTACAGCAGTGGTCCCCAACGTGGTGCCTGTGGGTGCCATGGCGCCCACCGGGGCATTTATGTGCACTGCCAAGTGACCAGGGCCGGCCCAAGCCATTCTTGCGCCCTGAGTGCATGGCGCATTCGCAGCTGCCATCCCGGGCGCACAGCGCATGCGCAGCACCACTCCCAGGCGTGCGGTGCATGAGCAGCCCCGCCCCCCCCGGGCACTTGGCGCTTGTGCGGCACCATCCCCGGGAACCCGGCAGCCGAAAAGGTTGGGGACCACTGTGCTACAGACTTCGGGAGTATTAATTAACAAATATACCTTTTCCATCTTGCCACCCAATAATGGGAATGTACTGAAATACTGGGGAAGGGAACAGGGGAAGGTATGAGAGGGCACCCAGTTCATTTTCCCATCAAGAAATTGATGCCAAAAGTATGTGTTAATACTTTTAAAAACTGATTACAATAGGAAATCTAATCATGCCTACCTTTTTGAATCAAAGTACCTTATTGATCTGTGTAGCAGACTTGAAAGTGGGGCTTCAGCACTCTTTGATGCCAGCATAGGGGAACACTTTCAGGGGAGATAATTATGTCCTGTGGCTTGTAGTCCGCTAATTAGATCAGTTGGTTTATTTGAACTGTGCAGTGATTTGTTTAACAATACAAGCTGAACAGAAAAAGTTGGAGGCTTCTCTCTGCAACATGAAGGCAGGTTTCAAAGGTCAAACACTGTCCTGCATCCATCCCACTTGTATTTTTATGAGCTAGTAAGACTCTCCATTAGCTACTATTTTAGACATTTCAGCATAGGTTTTCAGCAACACTCAGATCCAGGCACAATAATGAAAATTGAAGTAAAATGCCCACACAAACCTGCAGCTGCTTGTCGACGACAGTTTGTGACTGATTTCAATGACAGCAGGACTGGGAATTTAATTAGTAAAATAAAATTGCAACAAAAATAACTTTTAACTTAAATATTTTTGCTTTCATTGCCTTTTTATAATGGACATTTGTGGGGTTTGTTCTATAAGTGCTCCTCATGTCTAGCACAACATTAAGGACTTTTTATTGTTATTCGTTGAAAGCTGCTCACTCCCAGTTATCATTCTCATGGATCATGAGTGCCTGGCAGTGCTTGTGCAGTTAAGAATTTGTCAGTATTTTCATTGTAAACCTTCATTTTTCAGGGGTTTAAACTTGATATACAGGTTGTCATTCTAGATAGAAACAAAAGCAAATTACAGTAATTGGACAGGTCTTTTTTAAGTTAGGGAGGAAGGTTTCAGTGTCTGTCTATTCCCTTTCTTTTCTCTTTCATTTGCACCTCTACTTTAAAAGGAAAATTGCAATGTTCAGTTCCCTGGCATTCCAAAAGACTTCTGTGTCTTTCAAGGTATTAAGAAATCATAAGAACTACTTTGCATTAACGGTTCTTACCTGTGTGATTAGTATCCCATTATCTGCATTGGGCTACTGGACACATTGCTTATGACCTTGATGAACCTAAGTGCAAAAATTTGAGGGATTTCTCAGTGCAGGAAGCACTATGCTCAGGAGAAATAGTTTGCAGGATTGGTTCTATGTTATTAAAATGGAAGGAATTTTACATTTCTATCATGCTTTCTGCCATATAGGCAGATTTACTTGGTGAATTTTCATATTTTCTTCAAAGCTGATGAAAAGTGCCTTTTCACATTGGTGTTTGTATTCTTGACATGTAATATATTTTTTCCATTACACATTTTGAGTCTACGGGTACGTCTAGACTACATGCCTCTGTCACCAGAGGCATGTAGATTAGGCTACCAGACATAGTAAAATGAAGCGGCGATTTAAATAATCGCCGCTTCATTTAAATTTACATGGCTGCCGCGCTGAGCCGACAAACAGCTGATCAGCTGTTTGTCGGCTCAGCGCGATAGTCTGGACGCGCGGGTGGCGACATCAAAGGTATTTGTCGACCACCCAGGTATGCCTCCTGGAATGATTTGGGATTAAAGTAGGGAAAATTTGGGATTAAAGTAGGTCTCCTGCCAATTAACATTTTTAACAAAGCGCATATATATATATATAGCTTTAAATACTAACTGAGATTCCAGGCTAGAAAGCACAGCATGTACCCAGAAAAATAATTCTCCTTATATGGAAAGGAAAGTAGTGAGATTATTGAGCTGTACAATATTACACACCCTCCAGGTCTTCCAAAGAATTGTGATTTCAGACTTATGCAGATTGGTAAAATAAAGTTAGCCAACATGTTTGAAATGTAATTTATTTTTTGCTTTTTTTCATTATTGTTTCTTGGTTTCTCAGTTCTGCCCATAACACTAACTTTAAACAGCCAATATTTCCATGTGTTGAAAAGTGATACTGCTTTATTTTAAGAAGTAAAAATAAAAGTGATAGTTAATTTCACACATTTTCCAGCTAATGTTATTTTAAATAGTTGACAGGAAGTTTATCAACCATCCACCTGCTAGTGATCTGGTAACCTAGGAAACTTGTGCATGAAATTATCTGCTTTCCTGTTATAAATATGCAACTTTTAGAGATATCTTACTGGGCCAGTCTGTTTTTTATTTTACCATCAAGTTGATGACCTTATAGAAATTGTTCACAGAGATGAAGAGAACTGTTAAACAGTTACTAAACCTTGTGGTATAGTACATATGGAATATAATTTTACAAGTCACTTTGAAGACCATCTTTTGCTGTATGGCCTGGAAAAGCATGTGAGTCTATGTATTAAATCTAAACCATGTCTTACTGAACCAAATGCGCATGTGCACGTAGGCAGACATACATACATACATACACACACTTGTCCTAGTACAGGGGTGGCTCCAGAGCCACATGCAACTCTTCAAAAGTTAATGTGCAGCTTCTTACATAGGTACCAAATCCAGGGCTGGAGCTACAAGTTCCAACTTTCCACTGGGCCTGAGGGTGCTCACTGTTCAACCCCCAGCTCTGCCCTAGGTGCTGTCCCCCTCCACCCTTTCTCCCTAGGATCCTGCCACTTCCTACCCTCTCCACTGAGCCTGTTCTCCCCCCTCTCCCACCCAGTGTCTCCACTGAGAAAGAGCTGATCCCAGTGGGCAGGAGGAAAAGGAGAAGGAGGCACTGACTTGTGGGGCTGCCAGTGGGCGGGATGTCCTGGGTGTGGTGGTGGGGAGATGATCAGGACTAGTGACATAGAACTAGGGTTACTATATAATCATAAAAAAAATACCGGACACGCTTCATGGGGGGAAGTGGGGGAGGGACCGGCCGGGAGGGGAGCAGTGCTGGCCAGGAGGAAGGGGGGGGGGGGGGCTGGGAAACAGGGCTGGGAAGGGGCAGCAGGGCTAGCTGGGGGAGATGAGAGGGTTAATGGGAAGCAGGGCTGGTCGGTGGGCGGGAGGGGAAGTCGGGCGGAATGGGGCTGGCCGCGGGATATTGGGGGGAGTGTCCGGTGAGGGCGGAGCTGGCTGGGGGAGTTCAGGAGGAGGGGAGAACTGGCTGCTGGAAGCAGGCCTGGTGGGTGGTGCAGTGGGGCTGGCCAGGGAAGATCCGGAGCAGGAACCAGCCAGAGGGAGGCAGAGCTGGCAGTGGCAGGGGAGAGGGAGGGACTGGCCGGGGAAGACCGAGAGGAGAAGTCGGGGAGAATCAACCAACCGGCCGGCTAGGATGGGGGTGGGAGAGCGAATCAGCCGTTGGGGAGCAGGACTAACCTGGGCTTTGCAGATCTGAGGGCGCTCCTGTCCCGCGTGAGTCAGTCCGGTTGCGGCTTCACCACGTGCTTGACCAGCGTGCAGGAGCATGGACCGGGCTGCCCCTGCTCCTCCTCATGCAACCAAGGCTCCCAGCGCCGATCGTGCCCTATCTCCCAGCCACTCTCCCTGCCCCTGCCAGGCTTCTGTCCGGCGCCCAGCTGGAAAACCAGGAAATCCTGGACATTGCACATGTCCCTCCCCTTCCCTTTCCCCATCTTCCTCTTGCTTCCCCCTTCCAGCTCCCTCCTCCCACGTTTCCCCCTCCCCTCTCTCAGCTTCTCTCCTCTCCTCCCCTGCCTCCTTCCCCCAGTCTCACCAGAGTTTCATTCCTCTCCCCCCCTCCAGTTTTGTTAAATAAATAGAGTTTGTGTTCATGAAAATACATATATTTTATTTGACATCAGGAAGAGGGGTTAGGGAGCGGTAAGTGGAAGGACATGAGGGAGGAATGAGGCACAAGCCCCCAGTGGGGCAGACCAGGGAAGCTCTTAGTGCTCCTCAGGGTGGAAGCTCTCCCGCAGGGCCTCCTGGATACTGACCGCCCCCCGATGGAACTCCTGGAGGGCAGCCTGCAGGGAGGGCAGCCAGGCTTGCAGCAATATGTTCAGGAGAAGCACCAGAGTGCCCAGGGGCAGCTCTGGCTCCATGTTGCAGAGTGCTGTGGTGTCCTGAGTGAGGGCAACCATAGCACGCAGAGACAAAATGCTTTGCTGTCGCTCATGAGGTAAACAAGTAAGCAGGGAAACCTGAGAACTGTCTGTCCGGGAGGGTCCCTTTAAGCACAGACCTCAGATAGCCTCAGGCAGCAGCCCCACTTAGTAAGTCCTGACCTGGTGCCCTGCCGGACCTGGTTCCAGCCGGCCTTAAATGCGATTCAGAGTCCACTCAGTGTGGACATGCTATTTTGAAATGCATTTTGTGTGTAAACGTGTTATTTCGAAATATCTTATTTCAAAATTAGATGTTTCGAAATAACGCTGGAGTGTAGACGTACACTGTGATATATGAACCTTAATCACAGTTAAGGTCACCCTTTATTCGGCCTGTGTAGTACTGCCACGAGAAAAATTCCTGAATTACAAATTCAGTAAGCTTGTCACTCTAAATTCAAGTGACCTAAACAAACTACATAGGATTTGATTTATAATATTTTTCTAATCCCTTGATGGAAGTGCAGCTGCATTACAATATATATGTACACCTTGGGTTCCATTATTCTTTGTTACCTATACATGACTTTTTATAATCCGGAGAGAAAATATGGGTGTTCAGATATTTGATTATATTTCCTATATGTGAATGAAAGTCCATCTGCTTCAGTTGCAAGTGTTTTGCATCGGTAGAAGCACAGATCAGCCCTTTTCTGAAATGCTTTGGCATAACAGTGATTAAAAATGTGGAGGATTTCTAACAGGTATACAAACTTTGGTGCTCTTCTCCTTAAAACATTACCCTCTGGAAACACCTTCCGTATCAAAAGATAGATATATTCATTTAATTTATAGAAATGATTGTCAGTAACTTTTGTGAACCAGCCAATTTCAGCAATCAAGTAGGTTCCTTGTAATTTGACATACTTGATGAATTTTCATGATAAGTCAATATGCTTAGTAATTATCAAAACTTTGGTGTATCTGAAAGAATTATTGAGACGGGAAAACTTTTATTCCCATCTCTTTCTGCATATCACTTATTTTGTACAATTTCCTCTTTCTATGTACCCATCATGTTAACCATATTGCAAACCTTTTTATAGTCATTTTGCTTGACCTAACAATCCCCAATTCATTTTTGAAGGGCTACAGTTGTGCTACTTTTACTCAGCCTAACTAGTACATCATTATATGAGTAGTTCCATTTAAGTTAATGGGACTGTTTAGAAAAAAGTACACGAGTCACAGTCTGTGGCTTGTCATTCGGATTTCCTAGGCAAATGGTACTAATGCTGCACTTTACTGGATTATATGTGTGTGATGTTTTAAAATGATCAGAAACTTCAGGTCTCCATCTGAATAACGTAAACATCTCCTTATCTGTCTGGTTCATTAGAACAGATGCTTGGAAAGACGTTATCAAATTCTTCCTGAAGTCGCTCATGGTGCTTTTTAGAAATTATTAAATCCTAGATTTAAAGATTATAGCCCATCTAACTCTAGGCTCACTAGGCTTGTAATAGCCAACCTCTAACCTGCAAAGCGCTCTTTCTGCAAAGGACTCCTTCATTTAGGGCAGCAAGGCCAGAACCTCTCCACAGTTCTTTTCCTCTTTGTCACTTATCTGCCTTTGGCGAACGTTAATTACAACAGTGGAGAAGGAAAAGAAAATGCAGAGTAACATCCATGTGCCACTGAAGGCTTCTGATGATTTTAGAAACCACAGCATTCTTTTTTTATAATCGTATCTAATGGCATGAAAGGGCTAGCCAATGAAACCACAGCTGAAGGGAACTGGCTAAATCACTAGATGTGTACATTGAAACATCTTGTGCTAATTGTCTATGTGAAGCCATAAAGCATCAGTTCCCAACCTTTTCCAGATGGGGACCCATTTTGACAATTCAGGAAGACTTGGTGACCCAAGGCAATTCAAAAACGGGGGGAGGAGGGAGGCCAGAGCCAGCTGGGGAGACAAGTGGCAACCCTTTTGAAATGTAATGGCGACCCATATTTGGGTCTCTACCCATAGGTTGGGAAACCCTGTTATAAAGTGTAGCCATTTCAGGGCCTTACCTTGGCAAATAAAATTAGGCTTCTGTGGTGGGATAATAAAGATTGTGGTTGTGAAAGGGGAGGACATGGCCCGAGAATACTAAAGGGAAGGAGGGAGTGAACCTGCATACATACTGAAGATTTTAAGTAAAATAAGAAGCCCAAAGGAACATAGAAAAGCTTGGGGGAGAGCCAAATGTGGGCCAGAAGGACTGGCATAATTTGGGTGGTTCTCTGTACTGCTTCCCCTTAGTGACTCGCCCAATCCAATCTTTGCTTCAGAAGAGGATGACTGCTCAGGTACCTTTCAGGAGTTGAAGAAATGTGCAGGACTCGACAAACTATAGAATCTACTCGTCTGTGGCGAGTAGATTTCAGCTGCGCCCCCCGTTTACCGGTGGCGGGCGAGCGCATGCGCAATGCGGCTCTTACACATGCGCAGTGCGGGGCTGGCGAGCAGCTTTCTTCGCCATTTGTCAAGCCCTGGAAATGTGTATGCCCCACACTCTTCCTTCCCTCCCTAGCATATTGCAAGGATGTAGGAGAAGCAAGCTGGTGAAAGTGTTCCTCAGCTGGCCTGTCAGAAGCCAAGGAGCTTTAGAGAGAGATGGAATGATGGTGCCCAGATGATTTCGTGGGCCTTAGGAATTCCTTTTGAGCACGTGAGTTGGGAGAGGAGAAGAAAGGTGCTGAAGAAGTTCTTGCCTGGAGCTCCATTGTCTAGCTGCCTGTTTTCACCGGTGGCCCCACACTATCCAGAGGGAAGAGCTTTGTCAGGGTTTGTCTACACAGCAGGAATTAACTTGAAATGAGCTACATCAATTGTGTAGCTTATTTCGAAATACAGCACTCTTCCTCCGACTTCCCTTACTTCTGGTACAATGAGGGTTACAGGAGTCAGAGTAAGAAATGCTCCAACTTGGCAGTATTTCGACATTATTTTGAAATAACTGCCTGCTGTGTAGTCACAGACCGTGCTATTTCAAAATAACACTGATTATTTCAAAATAATGTTGCTGTGTAGACCTACCCTCAGAGTGAAGGATGACCGAAAAGAGTCAGTACTTGCTGGCCTGTCAGTTTATGTTAAGTGTGGGCACCAGGAGTCAGCCCTGATAAGCAGTGGGTGCCCTTTGGAAGATGCTGTGCAGCCCAATTACTTCCAGGCCATGGGACTGGCAGCCCTGTTCACGTGAGACAGAAAAGGGTATTGCATGTGGCTTATTTTGTCTGCTGCCTCCTAGCAGCAGTGACTAGCTAGTAAATGCCCCTCATTAGTGGGACTTCAGACCTTGAGTTAATTCACTTCTAAGGGCATGTTCAGAACCCCACTTTCTTGGACCATGCAGAATTGGGCAGGATTTTTTTGGGGGTGACCAGACCCTATTTCTATTAAGAAAGTCTTAATGCTTTCGTCTCTGCTGGAGGAGCGAGTATCTGTCTTGAAAGAGACTGCCTCTTGGGGTTTGCTTGCCGCCACATGTGCAGAATGCCAGATTTCTTTTTTGTTGGCAGTGGGCAAACACATGCTATCTACATCTATCTGTTTATAGTCTAATGACCATAGTATGGTGACCAAGTTTTCATTCAGAGCTCTTAGTGCTAGATAGTTAGAGATCTCTGTTTGATGTAGTAACTGTTGTTTACGGAGAGAATATATATGCTGACTGCACTCTGTTTGGGATTCCAAATGTATATTTTATCCCTTGTTTTTCTTCCCACCCTCCTTTTTAAACCTTTCTGTGAACTTGAATCCTCCCTTTAATTTGCCAGAGGGAAGTGTGAATCCATTCTCCTTCTATCTGATTACTGATCCCATGTTGCAGAAGGGGTTCTCTGGAGGCAGCAGCTCTGTGTGCACTTAAGGGAAAGTGTCAAACGGTGTAGGCAGGATTGCATCAATCAACATTTCTGCAAAAATGAGGCAAAACGGTAAGTGCTGTTGTCCCAACTCATTTGACGTAGGTCCTTGTATGTGTTGGGGACATCAAGATTGATGAGTGAGTAATCAATAATGTCTTCCTCTTCACTGAAATAGTTTTAACCTTTTTTCATTTCTCGGGATGAAGTTTAGAAATGTGAACATGTGTCCTTAGAAAGTTCTAGCAAAATAAAATGTCTCTGAGGTGAGAAAAAAGTAAATGTGATTCTTGTACTGTTTTTTACATAGATAACTAGAAAGGAAACTTGCTTGCTTCTTCACAATATTGCAGTTTGGTTTATTAAAACTGTTGCTGAATCCTTAAACCCTTCCTTAGAAGAATGTGCATAATCACATAGCTGTGTCTGTCCAGTAAAGACAAAAGTTAAGTCTTACTAATACAGGTTTGGGAAACCTAAGGCTTGCATGGATCCGGCCTCTGAGGCTTGAAACTCCCCCTCAGCATTGGGGAGCCCACGCTGGTGCTCCAGCCCCCCGACCCAAAAAAGCTTCCCCACCCCACACTAATACATTTTGAGAGTTGCAGAAAAATAATTGTCACACCCACATTCCACTGTTTACAGCACTGCTAAACTAGCCTCTCAGTAAAGATCAAGAACCTCATTAACTGAGGCAAAGAGCATGTCAGACAGACAGACATGTCTTATGGAAACACTGCTTATTCTGTGGAGGAGAGTCAGCACACCACTCTGACATTTTTGTATCCAAATGTTTCCGCATTTGCCTATATTTACTTCTGTTGATGTCAATGGGATTTTTACTACTGCCTTAAGAGGAAGCTGAATTGGGCCAGTGCTGGGTGCTTTTAGAAATCCCATCCAGCTGCAGACACAAAATTATAAAAAGTGTGGCCTAAAACTGAGAGAACCTCCCTCAAAAAAACCCAGATTTTTCCCCTTGATCATGAATACAAATGAACATATTTGTACGGAATTTATAAAATCCAACTTTAGAGCCTTATTTAGTTACTCGGCATTGTATTAGGTTAGCCCTGAAGCCTATGCAGTGAGTGACGTTGGGACAAGAGCCCATCCTGGATGCCTTGGCATCAGAATAATTTGAAAGAAGAGTACACCCTAAAATAAGAGCATGTTAATGAGGAGGGTCTGTCATTTTCTATATAAAGGCTTGGTTGCTCATACCTCTATAATGAGTATGGTAGCTCCACTGAAATTACATGTCCATCTATTGCATCAAAGCCGTTTTGTTCACTCTGTAAGTCACCTGTAAGGTCCTGAGGAGAAGTTGGTCTTCTTGATAAAGGCATCTGTCGCCTTGGCATTTAGGCAGGTCACTCACTACAGGGGACATCAGAGGGAGATTTCTGTTTGTGTTTGCATTCCCTGATAATTCCTAAAAAGCCATTTGGCCTGAGAAGTTGATAATCAAGCAGATTCCTAGCCCGGATGGTCAGGTGTAAAGTTTCAGTGCATGCTTCCTTAAAAAAAAGAAAAAAAAAGAAGGTATTTATTTGGGTATGGGTTCATGTGTGCATTCTGTTTTCATTTGACTTCAGGGCTTGAAAGAGATACTTTAAAGCTAGGGAGGGGAGCACATAACTGCTATCTATAGAGAGGCTTGCTGCTAATTCAGGGCTGAAAATAATGCTTAATGAAGAGAAGTTGCTGTGAGCTGGAATCTGACTGTTGAATTGATCAAGGCGAGTAATATTTACTGCTGCTATGAAAACAAAACACTTTCTTTTTCTTTTGTGCTACAGTCCAGCCCCTCCAATTTAGATCCTTTAGTGTCAGAGCTTCCAGTAATACCTTTTCGGTGCAATTTTGTGCTATTTTTGTGTGCGCGCTTTAAACTCTGAGGCTGTATTTCTGAGTTGAGTTTGTAATCTCCAAGTTCACATTGTAAAGAGTTGTGTCTGCCTGGAAAGTAAATTCCATCCTCTTTTCAGTAGGTCACATGCAGGGCAGCCAGCCAGTATGAGTTTTCCCAGTCCTGCTATGCAGGTGACCTAAATCTTTTTACCTGAATGGGTTTTCCTTCGCAGCAGTGACAAATTCATGCTCCTTCCCAGCTCAGCCTTAGGTGTTTCTCACAAGCAAAAGGAAAAAAAAAAAAAAAAAAAAAAAGCAGCAAACTGTGCCAAATTTGTCTGTGGGGTAGCTTTACTTAACTTTATTTCCTTACTCCTCTCTGTGATCTGGAGAATAATTCAAGGACTTGAACTGAGATCATCATTTTCATTTTTATTTATGGTCCTCCACATTGCCTTGCTGGAGAAGATACTTTGTATCTGTTAAGCTACCTGTGACTCTCCCGTTCTCCCCTCTCTGCTTATTAATTGTAGCCTGCTACTAAAGTGTGGTGCTAGAAGTACTCAAATATCAAAATACTCCTTAGTGCCAAGTGTTTTACTATGGAGTATGACTATGTATAAAGAAGACAACTGCACAAATGTTTTGTTGTGTATAACAGTGAGTTAGGTTGATCCTAGTACTGTAGGTATGTTTGTTTCTCTCGTTCCCCTAAAATATATGACTAATTGCTACATAGGATTAATCTGAGTCTGAACATTGTGAAGGATGTGATTGAAAACTGGCTATTTCTTCTTTTCCCTCAGTCCCTTGCTAGGTTCCAGTTATGGTCATTAGACTTGGGGGAAAAAGCAAAAGAAGATCATGACTCACGTTCCATGACTGGTTTTAAAAAAAAGGTCCATTGCTAATCACTGTAGCTGTATAAAATCAGGCTGTGCTAATGGTGATCAAATCCATTTGACTTGGTAATAGTTATCAAATCTATCCTCCAGGTGGACATCAATTCCTCTAAATTGGATCAAGATCTCATAGTTACTGTATCATGGTTCCTGAGATTATCCTAAATTGCTTCTGGGTTGGGCCATAAATATTGTGTTTGGGGTTATGCATAGAGATGTGAAGAATGATGGGTCCACCTTTTCATGGCGAGACCATAAATGTCTATCAGAGATGGTCTAGACAGTATTTGGTCCTGCCATGAGGGCAGGGGATTGGACTCGATGACCTCTCAAGGTCCCTTCCAGTCCTAGTATTCTATGATTCAGTCAGAGCTCAGCTTTGCTCCTTTACTGGCAAATGAGGCTTTTTTTTTTATAGGCCACCTGGTTCAGCCAATGGCTCAAGCTTACTCCTTAGCCCATGACCTCTGACCTGTTAAGTGTTGACTTTGTTCACCTGTTCTGCAACTTAGGCACTATTCCTTAGGCAAATTCCGTGTGTTAAAAACAGCATCAGTTGACACACTGCAGGGGGGCCAAGAAGGATTTTTTTTTCTAATGTGCATTGTAAAAGTGAATAGGTGCATTTTGGTGGATTTCCTTTCTTCTAAAAGATGAGCTTGGCTTCTGAAAGAATTAGAATAAAAGAGTTGATAAAATGGCAGGTTCACTTGCTGTGCCAAACACTACTTTTGTACACTAGAAATTGTTTATTTTGTTACTTGAACTATTTTTAGGAAACGGTCTAAATTCTGACATTAAGAGCCGTTTTGCAGCATCCCTACTTTTCCAGTGTTTGCAAGGGGCAAGGTCATATTAGCTAACATTAGCATGAGCCTGCCTTTAGATTTAGTCTTGGAATGCATCCTCATGTAAATCTGAGGACTTTGTACTAAACGTAACTGTCTTCATCATTTAAAATATGGAGGACATTTTCAAAAGCAGTTAGGTTCCCAATTCCTAGTAATGCTTTTAAAATCTCATCTCATGGGGATTGTGTTCATTAAGAATGTTAAATTCAGATTGCTAACTACTGCAGTATTGTCACTGAGAGATCAAGGATGCCAGAATAGCCTTTTTGTTGTTGTTTTTGTTTTTAATTTTAATGTCTTTGTGAAAAAACTGTTGCAGAAAACTATTTGAATTGTGAAAAACATGATCCCTCATCTTTTCTGGTAACCATTGCAAGGTGGTTTACCATATAGCTGCTACATATAGAACTTAAATATCTGGAACCTGAAGTTCAGAAGTGCTGAGGACCCATCACAGTTGGCTTTCTTTGGTGCTGTGAATCTGCATTGTTGAATCAGGCCAAGACCTCTTATGCACAAGAAGCCCACAAGTTGCTTAACTCTATTGAGGCAGTATAAGGAGAGACAGAAGATGTTGACTAGGTTTCAGTACAGCCGGTCCTCGAGTTGCGAATGGTCAACTTATGACCGTTCGCAGTTATGACCAAAGCTGTCGTAAATGGCGGACCCCGAGTTCCAAACGCGATCTGCACTTATGAACAGCGCGGTCGCGTGTGACTCAATGGAGTCTGACTTACGAACAAACCGAGTTACAACCAATTGCTTGGTCCGTAACTGGTTCATAAGTCGGGAAGAGGCTGTAGTTAAACTGACCACCTGGGAATGGTATTCTGCATGGTCGTTTCATTCAGTAAGTTCCCACCAATTAAAGACATTCTCTTTAGTGAACGTTTGCTTTTCCATGGTGAGTGATTTACAGGAAGTTTTTTTAATGTATTACTCTAGGTAGACTTAAATGTTGTGAGTACTCTAAATAAAATCAGAAACCTTTGAAATAAAACTCATAAATATTGTTCTTGTATTCCAAATATATTGCCTCCTGTAGGATATGCAATATAGTTTATCACTGAAAAGTTACAGGCAGATAATTAAAATCTGTACACATTGTAACTTAAATCCCAGTTATTCTGTCAGACAGTGAATCCTGAAATAACTTGAGGCTGCTGAGATCCGATGTCGTTAATGCTGAGGGATATATGTATTTTAAACAAAGATTAGATACTGTGGCCTTTTTGTCTAAAGCTGTAGAACTGAATATTTGAAAAAAGTGTTAATATTTGTCTGTTTGATCAGATAACACTGTGAGATTTTCATACTGTGCCCTGGCACCATAATAATGTTTGCTAATGTTCTGTAAATAACAACAGTAAGAGGTTTCTGATTTATTTGAAGTTTTCAGATACTTTCTCAGTCTTGCTGCATAGACAGATGTATAGATTTGATTAATAAATTTCTAGTGGCTGTGGAGCCAATCAGTCTGCAGGCTGAGAGTGGGGAGAAAATAATGCTGAGATATCTAAGGAGAGATACAGGAGAGAGATCATAACACAGCAATGCAGTTGCATCACAACTCCTCTAACGTAACTCCTCTAAACCGGCAGGAGAGAGCTCTTGCGTTGGCTTAACTACTTCAGCCCAGTGAGCAGTGGTAGCTGTGTTGGTGGGAGAACTTCTCCTGTTGGCATAGAGCTATCTATTACCAGTGCTCAGGCTGGTGTAATTTATGTTGCTTAAGGGGTTAACTTTTTCACACCATTGTGCCATGTAAGTTATACTGCACTAAGTGATTGTGTAGATATAGCTCAACTGATAGACCGTTAAGTGGTAAATCATCATGACTGCCTATACAAATAAGGATTTGTACATGCAAAATGTGTAACTGCATGCGCAAAAAGGAACTGATGTTTGATAGTTTCTGTTTATTATGTTCACAGAACCCTGCATCTGTGGACATAAATGCATGTGCACGTGCATGTTTTGTGTGCCCATAGATGTGTATGCCTTTGTCACTGCACAGGAGATTTGAAAATAAACTCCTTCTGATAATGGAAATGGCAAATAACAGTGCAACTCCGCTGCATGATAGGCCACTTTGCTGAACAGAGATTGTGTGTTGTGGATTCATAACAGACATTTCATCAGAAAAATTTACCCATTTAATAAATTACATGTAGTATCAAGTACTATGTGTATAGTTTTTTTAAAAGCCAATAAATAAATAATGGACTAAGATGTTATCAGGTCCAGGCCTACTAATTTGGCATCAGTGATGGTAAATTGTCAGACATCAAGAACATGTTCTTGCAGTGATTGAAATCAAGGCAAAACTCATTGTCTTCAACTAAAATTATTAGAGTGGTTTGTAAGCTTGGGGGCTCTTTCTGAGATAGGCTTCTACAGCACCTGGCACAATGGGGCTCAGTTACTTGACTGCACCTCCTACATGCTACTGCAGTACAATAGTGATTAATTATACTGATGGGAGCAAGATCATGCCATGTCGACAGGTATAGGGCAGTCTCCCCATTTTATAAATTAAGCATTTTGGTTTATAAATTCTGGTTTGTGTGATCTGTTCTGACAATTTGCCACTTAGTGGTCTGTCATAAGTTGATGTAACCCATGAGATTTTTCCCTGCCCTACCCTCATCTACCTCATTTAAGGATGTTAAATTTAGATTAATCAACTAATCGAATAGTTGATGCAATTTGCAATAACTATTCGATTAGTCAATAAGGGCACTTTCACCTTTGACATATAGCAAGAGCTACCGCTCCCGCCTTGCTGCCTCTCTCTAATAGAGGCAGCAAGGGGAGGGAGGGAAGCAACTAGTTGAGTCAACTATCAGATAAGCATATGCTTATTGAATAGTCAACTAGTCGCTTTACATCTCTACCACCCAGTTTTTAATTTGATTGCTTCTCTTCCGGCCCCTGCCTGCCTCTGTGTATGTGTGTGTGAATCTGTTAAAACTATGTATCTGCCTTTGCAGTAAGACTATGAAGATATTAGAAGACTTACTTTTCAAGTTCTAGTGGTTGAATTTTTTTATGCTATCATTTGATAAAGATTGCTAGAGATACTCTTTGTGTAGCAATGACAGAGTGGTCTCTGATTTTGGAGTCACTGCAGTCAATGCTCTTGTAATAGTCCAAATAGAATCAACCGATTCCCCCCCCTTCTTACTCTCTACCCAAAATACAGTAGTTTTAACTCTCGAATGAGAGCAAGGATTTAAAAAAATAACTTGTTTTCACAGAAAATTCCTTCCCCACAAAGTTTTTTAAATGTACAGGCAGTCCCCGGGTTACGTACAAGATAGGGACTGTAGGTTTGTTCTTAAGTTGAATCTGTATGTAAGTCGGAACTGGTACATATTGTAGGGGAAACTCTAGCCAAACATTTCTCCAGAGCTCAGTTTTATTCTCCCACACCTCACTTCCCTCAGTCCTTTATTCTCAAGCTGAGGTGTCTGCTGAGAAAAGCCGCTCCGCGTCTCCCTGGTCTGCTGGGGGAGGGAGCGCTAGCTTCGCGTCTCCCTGGTCTGCTGGGGGGAAGCAGCTAGTGCAGGGTTGCCTCACCCCGTTTGTAAGTAGGGATCCGATGTAAGTCGGATCCCTGTAACCCGGGGACTGCCTGTATTAAATAATTGTCTGTTTAAGAAATGTCTCGGCAACTTTAGGACACATTGATTCTATTCTGCTGTAGTTAAAATGGAATAGTCAGTGGTTTACTTTAAGGATGTAAGCGACTAAGTCGACTATCCGATAAGCAAAGATTGTCAGATAGTTAACACAATAGTTGACTAGTTGCTTCCCCCCTCCCTGCCCTTGCTGCCTCTATCAGAAAAAGGCAGCGGGGAGGGGGGAAAGAGAGGTTGCTGGGGGAAGCCGGCTTAAAAGCCCCCCAGTTCCAGCACTGTGGAAGGGGGCAGGGGTGCAGTGGCAGCATTCCACTGCTGGGGCTCTTGTACATTTAAAAGTGGAAGCTCTAAGTGCCTGGGGCCAGCGGGCGTTTCAGTCTTTTCAATCCTGCAGGGGCTCTTTGCATTTCAAAGGCAGAACACCTTGCTGCACTTCCACCTTTAAAATGTAGCAACAGCCGGGTAGGCTCTTGCTACATTTCAAAACAGAAGCATCCTTATTGACTAATCAAATAGTTGTAGGAAATTCCATCAATTATTCGATTTAATCTAATTTTAACATCCCTAATTTACTTGCATTGTATTAAACAGCACATTCGAAATGCTGTTGTATAAGTTCATTCAGAGAAGCCGTGTAGGCCATTCTTTATTGTGCTTGATGGGCAGAGGGATTTTATGGGCTTTATTAATTTATACAAAGTTGCTTCTTTAAAATAAATTTGTGGGATTTTGTCTTATATCGGTTCTTTTCAGCATGTGTCCCAAAACTGCAGTTAAATTTTTTTGATCAACTCTGACAAGTTGTGGGAAAGTTTTTTCCTCGAAATGCAGAAATTAACCTAAGTAGCTAAAATCCCTGTACTCCTAATTAACCCAATTTCCTTTTGACATTTGCAGTGAAGCAGTCTGGCAAGCGATAAAGCTGTATAAACCAATACACGCAGAATCCCATGAGAGAACACTTCCTTTGGATTTTTGCATTCTTCTTCTTGGGCAGTTCAGACGAAAATGCAAATGCCTCCAATATCAGGTGGTTAGAACACGTATGTGCATGTTTGTGGGAGACAGAGCAAATCAAGATTGGAAATTGTTGCATAGTCTATCCTACATTAGGTTCTTTACTGTGCTTGTGGGTAGGTAAATGGCACAAAGTAACAGAGGGTATGTCTAGACCAGGGGTTCCCAAACTTTTTGACACAGGGACCAGTAAATCCATTCACGAGCTTTTGGAGGACCGGTAACATTCATTTGCATATTTGCATATTCATTAAGCAAATGATGAATATTCAAATAAGTTGATTCTGATCTTTCCAAAGCCCCCAGTGCCAGGGTTAGCAAAGCTTTTGATACAGTCACCCACAATATTCTTGCCAGCAAGTTAAGGGAATATGGATTGGATAAATGGACTGTAAGATGGATAGAAAGCTGGCTAGATCAGGGTTTCCCAAACTTTTTACTTTAGTTGGAACCCGGTTTTTTTCAGTACTATTTTTTGCAGCCCAAAAATATAAACGCATATAAAAAAAACAAATGAAAAATGAATAAATTTTCAGTGTTTCACCCAGCTGCATCCTCCATCCAGCCTGGGCCAGGGCTTGGGGGACCCGGCGCCACATGAGCACTCCAGGAGGTGTGAGCAGGAGCAGATTAGTGGTATGGTATCTGGCTAGGAGGGAGGATGCAAGGAAGGGTAGGGTTGCCAGGTGTCCAGTTTTGTACCCAACAGTCCGGTATTTGAAGGCTTCGTCTGGGAAAGAAATTGAGAAATTACCAGACGTATAAAATGCCTGGTATTTTTCTGATTAGGTAAGTTTTATTATAATTAGGTGTATCAGTCCTTAGCTGCGAACTGCCTGGCTGGTAGATGTGCTCACGCTGTCTGAGTGTGTCTACCTGCCAGGTAGTTTGCAACTACTCCAGGGAGGGTGTGTGTGTGTGGGGGGGGGGCAAGGGGGCAAAATGGAATCCCCGGCCAGTCTTACTCGTCTGCCAGGGTCTGCAGGTGTCCAGGTCAGTCCCGCTCCCTCCTCCCCTCTCCTCCCGATCTCCTTCCGGCAGCTGGTTCTCCCGTCCTCCTCCTGATCTCCCCTGGCCAGCCCCTCCACCCCCCGCTCCTGTCCAGCCCTGGTTCCACCGCCCGCCCCCCCATCTCCGCGGGACAGCCCCGCTACCTCCAACTCTGCTTTCGCCGCCTGCCCGCCTGCCCGGATCTCCACGGGACAGCCCTGCTGCCCCCAGCCCTGCTTTCGCCACCTGCCCGCCTGTCCTGATCTCCGTGGGACAGCCCCGCTTCCCCTAACCCTGCTTCCGGGCGGCCGGTTCCCCGCCACCTCCTCCCACCCTGTCCCACTCTGCTCCCCTCCTGGCAGCCACGCTGAGGCCCAGTATTTTTTTTCCCGCGGCCCAGTATCAGGCCGTGGCCCATAGTTTGGGAAATGCTGGTCTACACTACATGCCTCTCGCAACAGAGGTATGTAGATTAGTTTACTAGACATACCCAAATGAAGCGGCGATTTAAACAATTGCCGCTTCATTTAAATTTAAATGGCTGCCGTGCTGAGCCGATCAGCTGTTTGTCGGCTCAGCAGGGTAGTCTGGATGCTCCACGGTGGACATCAAAGGCATTTGTTGACCTCCCCGGTATGCCTCATGGGATGACAACTAGGAAGATGATCACAGTCCATTGTCAGTTTCTAAAGATTTCAGTCAGCCTTTAGTAGGTACTCTTTGGTCTAATTGCTTCCCCCAGTTATAATACATATCCTGATTCCAAGCCTTGGGGAGTCTGTCTGCAAATCAGGGATTTGGCTCTTCAAGTTCTGTCTTGGAACACCTGATTTCTGGATCAGCAATTCCATAGGAAACTTTTTGTGCAAATATTAAAGTGCATCTTGTTAAAGAAAAAGCGTTCACGATTGCTGGCTGCCTATTCTGTTTTGGTATTGTGTTGTAATAATCAGCACATATATTCATAATCCTTGGTTTGAGAGGTAATTAATATTGAGCAAATGTAATGTAAAATGATAGTAAATATTTTAAGCGGCTCACTGATACAGTAGTTTTAGAGCATGTTTACTAGCCATAGTAGCATTACTTCTGGTTCCCTGTCTTAGTTCATTTCACATTAATCTGTCTTGTATTTGGAAAGAAAATGAATTAAGTCAGTAACTTCAAGAGTTATGTAAAATCTGTACAGTGCTAAATAATTGTGCAGAGTTTTATGTGGGTTGCTGAAATTGGATTGTCAATTTGACACAAATTCTCCAAAACAGAGTGTTAGATGAGCTGAGCTGTTCCTCAAATAAAAGACTTGAAACTTCCATTCGTATATTGCTCCAAGTTCAAACTCAGTTCTTTCATAGAACATCTGATGCATATTTATTTTCTTATAAGAAATGTAACTGCACCTGGTGTCTGTCTGTCCTCATTTGTGTATGTAAATACCTATATATTTGTCTATTTTTGGAGGGAATAAGGCGCACACGTATGTATGTACAAATCCTTGTGTGTTACAGAAACACAAAGCTTCCTCCCCTCAAAACAAGGATATGATAAAGTAGAAACATGTGTTTTAATCATCACCAAAAGGTTTAAAATGACTAAATAGTTTGGCAGTTTGCCCAACGGAGGAAAAGAGAACTCCTCCCCCCCAAACTTTCCCCTAAATTATGTGGTGGAAGCAGAAAGAGGCTGAGCTTTTTTCCAAAACTATTGGATTGTCTTAGCACCTTCCAAAGTCAGCTGAAAAGGAGGGAAGGCTTGTCAGGATGAGAATGAAGGGGATGTGTGACTTGTAGTAAAATTCATAGCCTGGAAAGATTGGTAAATCCATCTGCTTGTTGAGCCTTCTGCAGTACACTAATGTGCTCAGTTTTTACTGTTTGAACAATGGCTGGTGAAAACAGCATGAGCTGTATATACATGTGCACATACAAAAACATGACATTGTAATTTGTGACTTCATCTTGCAACAGATGCAAGGCACTCTGTTGTTCTTGCATCATTGCAAATGTGCGTATCATCTGATGAAGTAGGTTTTGCTCAGGAAAGCTCAAGATACTGTATCCATATTTGTTAGTCTCTAAGGTGCCACAGGATTACTCGTTTGCAAATATTTTAATCTCCTTCATGTAGCTGTTAATGCTTTCCATTTCATTGCATCCAGTTGCACTTTGGAAATGAGGGCTGCTACTTGGGCTATCAGCTCTTTAACACTAGGGTTCATGAGATCTCCGTAGAAGCTTGGCTCCAATTGGACTCCAGACTTTGCAAATCACAGCTGAAAGAACCTAGTTTTGTGGGCTTCCTAGTTTAACCTGAGATGTTATTGACAATATCTATAGGTAGGCTGAAGCCAGCAGTAGTGCAACTTTGTATCCATTAAAAGACAATGGTTTTGCATTTGATAGCCAGTGCATTGTGGAATGTAATACTCAGAAGTGTAGCATCACAGAGGAACAAAGAGTTCTGTGTAACCTTTAAATGTAAGACAAAATTGCAGAAAAACTCCCTTTAGCATTTGATGTATACAGAATTGCTTTGTGTATAATTTTTTACCTCATTTTTTTCCACATAAGTTTCTCTGATTCTTTTGTGTGTGTGGTGGTGTGAGAGTATTTGAACTCTATATAATTCTATTAATGTTCCTTATTAATAAATAATAATGAAGAGCCAAAGACGCACTTCAATAGGAATTGCATGTTGTTAATGTATTAAAGCACAGCAGCATCAAACGACAAGATCTTCTCTGTTCTACCATTTACAATTCATATGAACGTGATCAGCTTCATGCTCAGTCTAGTATCTGACTCTTGGGCCCTACCAGATAATATTTGCCTGTAATGGAAGAATGTAAAATATTTTTGATCTCGGATCTGGTGAGTGGTTTTTTTTTTGTTCTTGTTTTTTAATGAATGATACGTAACATTGTTGTAATCCAATGGCGGAGTCACAGGTTACTGCCTTGACTTCAGTTAGTCTATATATCACTATCACTGTCTACAATGTGTTGCTGTAAACTTTTGAAAGATGACAAACCCCATGTGGTGATGGGGATCTTGCATGCATTCACAGATTCCTAAAGAGCTTTGATGTTTAATGGCTAAGTCTGTGTATATGTGCTCACAACTTCTTTCCCAGTGAAAGAGAAATTAGTGACATGGAGTCTATGTATATTTTATTACTCGTATATACAACAGTCCTGGAACAGAGATGGTCAAACAGGACAAGGTGTTCTTTGGGGGATCTGAGCCCAACACCCAATGTCCAGTTCTCAGAGAAAAGTTTTAACTCAGAAATTGACTACTTGCTCTGTTTAAACTTACTTGTTGCTCACATAGCTCCCTTTTCAGGGACCCCTATCTGTACATAGAGCCTTGCACAACAGAAACTACCACCACCACAGAATGTCTTCTCAAGACTGAACTGTTTGTATGTTAACAAATACTTGGAAGACTGTGTGTAACAGCATCACCTCATGATGCTTCCATAAAGTGTGTGTGTGTAAATAAAATAAAAGATCTCTTTGAAATGTCATCTAGAAGACAGCAGGTCAGTGGCTATCAACATCATGCTGGGGGGTACGGATTAAAGTGGATTTTTTAAAAATCTTAGTTTTTGCAAAATATTTCAAAATCTTCCTTCTGAAATTTAAGAGAAATGAGTTTTTTATTCTTTAAAACTTTTGTGGGTGGTTTCAGGATGTGGGGTTTTTTTGCGGTGTGTGTGTGTGTGTGTGTGTGTGTGTGTGTGTGTGTTTGTTTCCCCTCTGTCCACCTCTTTCTTTCACTTTCTCCCTCTCCATTTTGTCAATAAATAAGGATGGGTTGATTATGAAAAAATGAAAACTTAAAAAAAAAAAAAATTCAAAACTGACGTTTGTCTCTTTTCTTTCAAAAGCTTAGTGTGTGTGTGATATTAATTAAAAGGCCACTTTTTAGCTAAAGTTACTTAGGAAAATTTCAACCAGCTTTAGTGCTCATTTGATAATTATCTCTGAACAGAACATTCACACTAATGAAGCATCAGAGCCACTTCCTTTAGCACTTTAGTTGCACTGAAGAAAGTTATACTGACCAATCCTGAATATATTTTGCTTATGAAACCTAATGAGAATGGATGCAGATGGGTTGTTTGAGTGAGACACAGATGTGAAAAGGGTACAAGGAATGGAATCTGAACTTCTCAAAAGTACATTTTCCACGTGACGCAGGGATTTGGTTGTGAAACCACCATTAATGCTAATGGAAGTTTTGTGGCTAAATCTCTGCACTGACATGTACTGCATAATACCTAATATGTTAATATATAGGAAAGCTTTGAGCTAGCACATTTAAAAGAGATGAGATGGGATTTTGGAGGTTGTTATTACAACACATTACAGTAAAATTTGTGTTGCACAACTTAAAACTCTCAAACAGATGGAACTGGAATTGCTTCTACCAAGCATCTGGTGAGAAAGCTTGAGTTTTCTGAAGGAGAGGAAAAAGGGAATGATCTAAGAATTCAAACCAGTCCTCTGCCCCTGTGTTAAATAAGCCCCAACATACTTCCATTGCTAAATAGGGAAGAAGATAAGGCATGGAAAGCTTTCTTCACTAGCTGGCTCTTTAGACTTTGCATCAGCAGGGAATTTGAAATTAGCAGAATTGTCTCCAGGGCACTTGCTGAGGATTTCTTGGAATCTTGAAGTACAGTCTACTTTGGATTGGAATGTGGAATGAATCTCTGGTTTTGCAGTTACTATTCACATCATCTCTAGTCAACCCAAAAAAAGCATCATTTGAGATTTAAGAGCTGATGTCTTTATCAAGTTTCAGAAAAGTAATTCACCAGACCAGTTTAGAAGAGAAAGGGAATATGGTTTTAATTGTAAATCTGATACCGTGTTTGAACTGGAATCAAAGGGGCTTTGAGGCAACACACTTTACAAAAATTCTCCAAGTTCTTTTTTCCTTCCTTTGAAGGTGCTATGAGTGCTCTAAATTCTCTCTCTCCCTTCCTCACACATTCAAAACAATCAGCACAATTCCAGGTAAGATTCCCCCAGACCAGCCTGGGAACTGATGGGACCAGCAATGTGAACCTGCAATGTGTCTTCCCCCAGATATCAGAGGATGACGTGTTACCTTCCAAACCATATCTTTTCATTAGCATCATCTTATTTGTGTGTGTGTGTTTTTCACATGGTAACTCAGAAAATGAAAATAAAATACTGTTTGGCATTTTTAATAGAGAATTAAATTACATTAACCATCACTATGTGTACTTCTGTAAGCCCTGGGTATACATTTAGCTCCATCATATTCCCATACTTCTAGACAGAATGGTCATGAGAAAGTACTGTGGACAATAACTATCAAATCAGGAATTTTCTTACTCTATAACTGACCTAATTTTTAACCTGACCCTTTAAAAAAAAAAGTCTTGCTGCCCATAATTAGCATTATATTCAAAGCTTGTGCTTCTTGCTTAAAGAATTTGACAGAAATTAATTTCAGCTGTGTGGCTTTCTTGTAAAGTATGGGTGAACCAAAAGGAATTTCCTAAGATTGTTGCATTTATTCGATCTGAAGAGCATATGTGGAGGTGGTGCTTCAAATGCTGTGAAAAAGGAATTTTAGACGCAAGGACTGTAATCATTAGCATTCCTTTGTGTTGACAAGTGATTGCTCATGGTGAGTGATGCTGTAGCACAGAAATGAATTTATCTGTCCCTCCCCTTCCACTTTCCTCTACATAAGGAAGCATTTTCCCAAATGTAAATGGGTCAGGAAATAGTGGTTTAACAAAGCTATCTGGTTTGGGTTCTCTTAAAAGCTCCATGCAGAGAGAACTGTGTCCAAATCTTTTATAATTCATTCTGTAAAGAAGATTTCCCCCTCCCCCCCCCACACATGCAGAAGGCTATTTCTAAATTTTTAATCTCTGTTAGTGTTTTATGAGTCTACAAACAAACTTGTATGCAGTGATGAAACAGGCCTAAATTAATTGGTTTATTGAAGGATATTTATAGTTTGGTCAAAGATTCTGTACACAAGGGACTGGGAAAGAAACCATAGAATTGGCAAGGGTTTAATAATCACAGCTTGTGTATATCTCTTTTTTTTTTTTTTTTTTTTTTTGCTAGAGGACATTCACTCTGGCAGGTTTCAGGAGAGCCTAAGATTGAATTGTGTCAGGACAATACGCTGCTGTTGCTCATGTCAAGATGCAACTCTTCTTACTACTGTTTAATTACATAAATCACTGCTCTCTATTTGTTGCATTGGGCCCATTGGCCTACTCTCTGATCCATTTTTAACAGTCTGTGAAATACTGAATACTGATGTCCCTTTACCCTTGTTAATTTTGAACCTCCTTGTGCTGTAAAGTATATGTCCGTAGGATATAATTAGAGGAAGCCCTTAAAATGATTATTAAATGGAATCTACCTTTAATCTGGACCTTTGCTTAGTTAAATTTAGAGGCATAATTTTTGAAGGATTCTTTTAAGATTCAGAATGCATGAGCATGGTGTGTGAATTGCTTATTGTGGCACATCATTGACTAAAAAAGATTAACGGAAATGCGGAGCCCTGAGTTTTGTGGTTTGGCAGTAAAGATGTGGAAAACGCCATCTGCATAGCAGCTGCTGTTTCCCCAGTTTCAACTCTTTATATTTCTTGTTGTGTAATAGTCAACATTTTTCTTATTTTGGAGCTTCTGGATTCATTTCCCCCCACCCTTCCTTTCTTCCTTTCTCTCTTTCAGTATTTTATCATCACACCAAAAAGTGCTGTATTGTGCACGAGTCCATAAGAGTCAGCCCATTTCAAAATCTTGGTGGATACAGGTTTGAGGTTTTGTGCAGCAGGGAAACTGGCTAACCCCCCATCCCCACAACAAGCCTTCCTAGCTTAACCATTACAAAGATAGCTTCCCCACTTATCACCCCTGATTAGCCATTCATTGACTCATAAATAGCTATTCCCTCCCTCCCTCTCCTTCACTCCACTTCTGTACTAAATCTGCTTTGTCAGTTTAATAATGCATTCACTTTTTTCATTGTATTCCTTTGGTATATATGGTTATGCCAATTCTCTTCCAGAATATGATCTGAGGAAGTGGGTCTGGCCCACGAAAGCTCATCACCTATTAAACCGTCTTTTTAGTCTTTAAAGTGTTACATAGTTTTTCCTTTTGTTTTTACAAGCTCAGACTAACACGGCTACCTCTATATTACTAGCTCCTTCTGGTAACCCTGATTCCTCATCTCCTATCCCCCATCTTCCCCATAAACATTAGGATCCCTGCCTTAAGATGTACACAAAAGGAGCAGGCCTGTACCCAGGGGCATGTTGTAGTGATGGAATCTTGGGGAGGAGGTAGAAAGCAGCTAACTGAATGAGTTCACCGTGGAAATTCAGCTTGCTCAGACTTGAACTTCCAAACAATCTTTCAAGAGCATGTTCACCTAAACTCCTCTAGGGTTTACATAGCCCTAATAGTTTTGCTTGATCAGCTTACACACACACACGTGCGAAAATATACAGGATCATCTTTGGACAGATTTACAGTGCAACATCTGTTTGAGTGACAAACACTGTCTTAAAGCCAAACAATGCTTGTGTATGTTATGGTTATGAAACAGTTGCTCCTGACAAAAACACAAGTTTTATAGTTTTGTTCTGAAGGGGTAATGTATTTTGGGGAAGAATAAATCCAGACTGAAAGGCCGCAGTGCAGCTTGAAAATAACCCGCCTCTTCAGTTGAAGAATTTTTCTCATTACTGTTGCCTAGCTGGAAATAGTACTAAGGATTAAATACACATGATCTATACAAAGTTTAATTCAAACTGCATTTTATAGACAGGTGTGTCTTTTACCCTACACATGTATTTTGTGTCAGATCTTGTGTTTCTTTCTGTACAGAAGCAAGTTGACATTTTTGCAAACGAGCATTTTAACAGCAAAATTATGCAAGTTTTCTTATAGACCATAACATGGGTGTATATGGTTTTAAAAATAACAGGACTTGTTTAAAATTAGATTGTATGGAGTAAATAATGATTTTTTTTCAAACGTAGATCTTAAAAATGAATCCTGTAACTTTAAACATTCCAAAGTAATAGCACATTAAACTTTCCACACTGAAAGTTACTGAGTAGCTCTAGATTATATTGACTTCATTGGGATTTGTAAGAACACAACAAATCTGGAAGTCAGATCATTTTAATCTATTATAGTAGAGTCCTGCAAATCTGCAGAAAAGCACTTTATATCTATTAGCATCCACATCTTTGGATGTGGATGCTGATATCTACAGATAATTTTTGTGGTTGCGGATACAAATTTTGTATCTGAAATCTAGAAATTTGCAGGTATCTGCAGATACAAAGCTGCCATCTGCGTCTGTGAATGTGGCTATGGATATGGATATCTGCTGATCATTTTTTCAGATACAAATATGGATGTGGATATCAATTTTGTATCCATGCAGGACTCTACGTTTTAGTTTTATTTAGTTACTACAAGATAAACCTGGCGCTGCTCAGGCCCTTAACTCAAATAATTTTTGTTTTTCTTCATATAAATCATTACTGTGGGGTGGGGTTGGGGATGAGGGAGTCAGTATACAGAGTGCCGCAGGAATGAGGCCAACCCCAGCCCTCTTTCACCGCGGCAGCTCGGGACCAGGTGAGATGCACCTGTCAATGGCTTCTGCAGCTACGGGGCATAGCCCTGGGAGGAGTGTATGTCCCCTGGGTGGGGGAGACACAGACACAGACAAACTCAGATATATAGTAGATAGTTGTCCCTTTCTCCCCCCTATGGGGTTCATAGCTGTCCCAGTCCCCATCTCTGGCCCCTGCCTGCCTCCCTGTGGTCATTCTACTTTATAACTGTCCCTGCTACCAGAGCCCTGCCTTTCCATTTTATGAGAAATAATTGCATTCCAGGCACATCCAATTTCCCGACACAACCAAACCCTTCCATTGCTTTAAGTTATGATAAGAGGTAGCTGCATACCAAATTTGGTGATCCTAGCTCTTACTATTTAAGAGGAGTTCTTGAACAAACTGACATACAGAGGGACAGACGGACACACTCTCTCAAAAATATAGGTGATTTTTAAAGCTGTCCCAGCAAGATGGCATTTGTCTCATAATAAAGTGCATTCTGGGATGCATGGCAGTAAGATATGATTTATTGTTGTGGGGCAAATTGGGAAATCCCAGCTCATTTGAAAGATTATTGCATTGGGTATGCTCCTTTCTTCATTGGGAGCTAAAGAAAGCAAATTTCCATTCAGTCAGCTAGCTAGAGGTCAAGAGTTGTGCAAGGCCAAAGAGCCTGTGTTTGAGATCTGTGAGGAAGAAGAAAGTCTGCAGTCATGAGCTGTTCTGATTTCATGCTAAAGGCCCATGTAGAGCGTCTTGTCCGAGCAAGCTGACAAGAAACCTTCTTTTGTGAAACCAGTGGACAAAACATTGCTTTGGCTGTCTTCCTTTTTTCTGACTACAGAGCCCAAGAGCATCATTGCCCTTCTTCAGAAATAAAGGAAGGGCAAGGTGGTTACAGTGTTAGACAAACTGTTACTTTGTGGGCAGAAATGTGATTCCAAAAGATTATTTTGCGAAAACATGCTGCTCTGGGTGAGTGCAGAATAAGGAGGTTAGGGTTATGCCCCAATTATCATTTCACACAGCCCCAGTTGATCTGCAATCTTTCAGTCACTGCCTGACTGTCTAGACAAAGGAACAATTCAAGCAGTTGGTGACGTCCCCCCCCTTCCATTTTTCAGCATATAAAGGCTGCCTGGGGAAGGGAATCCCTGTAGACCTAAGACCTGCAGTTTTCTGATAGGCACAGAAAAGCTCCGGCTCAGACTACTATGGGACACCAGATGAAATGACTTAAAGAACTGACAAGGCTACTAAAAGCCTGCAGCAATAAAGCAGAGGAAAAACCCTGTATCTCCTGAGACAGACACATTAAGAGAATTGGGGATCAATTGCCACAAAAATTGAGAGGTCTTTTTGCCATGAGCCTTCTGTGTCAAACATACACATTTCCCAGATTTGTTTACCTTTACTGAATTTAGCATGTATTTATGGCTAGTCCTTTCAAACAAAAGGAAAGGATTAGAACGTTCCTCTATGCACCATAGCTATGATTTTAAAAAAATCAAATCTGTAATCCCAATTCTGATTCTAGCTGTCTGATAAAATGTTGGACTTGAACAAGGAATATTAAATAAGTAGGGACAGCTCGGCCTGAGTATGTGCAATGTGACACCGTTGACTTGAATAAAGCTGTGCCTGCATAGATTAAGGATGGATTGGACCCATGTTACTTCATTGGATTTAAAAAAAAAATGTAAATGGCAGGCTAAGGGGAATCGAACTGGATATGCTCTGAGGCAGTTACTACAAGTGTCCTAAAAAGAAGAGAAAACTTCACAACTGGTTCTGTAAATGTCAGTCTTTATTTCTGGAGAAGATGATCTCACATAGAGCAGGGTTCTCTTCTGGAATGTGGGGAGTGGAGAGGAAAGATGGTCTTGTTGCCAAGGTGAGGTCTGGGACTAAGGCACCCAAATTATTTCCTCTGCTACTGACTTTGGCCAAATCACTTAACCTTTTTCTCCCTTAAATTTTCCCCATTTTGAATAGTTTCTTTCCCTGTCAGGACAGTTACGAGGCTACTTTAATGCATCTTTAGTATACAAAGTACCAAAGAGAAGCCTATAAATAATTCAGAATAGAAGAGTTACCCATTGTTCTAGAGAACAGGTACCAGGGAAGGGGAGAAAACAGGCTTTGTAGTGAGAGATCAGTTGAAGCTATTGTTTCTCTTTCTATATCATCAGGAACAGGGACAAGGTCTGATTGTTTTTATAAGTCCATCATCTTCTCCCCCTCCATTAACAGAAAAAGTGAAGAGAGTTGGATTTTCACAGTGTTACTAGAATAAGATATAGTTGGTATGGTCATGAGCGGACTTACCAGCATGGCATCTCCAGCTGGTAGCATTGGAGATTAGCTTTAGTCTGTTCGTGGGAGTCTCCCTCTGGCTGGAGTCTTCCCATGTCCTCACTTCACTCCTCAGATTGGATCCCGAACCACTCCAGTGTCTCTTGACCACCTTCCAGGGGGGTGTTTATCAGACTCTGCTCTCCAAGATCCTCCTCTCCCAGGGAACACCCGGTTCCCCTCTAGGGAATACACAGTTCCCCTATATCTCCTTGCCTCAGTGACCCTCCTGCACTCGGGTCTGGCCTCAGGCTCTGCAGCCTGGGAGCTTACCTGCTCTGCCTTTCTTCCCCAGCACTGCTTTACCTCGAGGAAGCCTCCTACTTCCCAGGCAGCCAGGTCTCTCCTGCCCTCCAGCCAGAGCAAGAGTAAATCCTCTCCTTTCCCTCCATTAGACCTTCTTTATATAGCCCCCAGCTGGACCCTAATTAGCAAGGGGACCTTGCTGTCAGCAAGGGGACCTCAAGGGAACCTTGTTGTCAGCCCTCACTCAGGGCTGTGTGTTGCCCTTAAAGAGCCAGTGCAGGGCAGACGCTCTGTCACAGGTACTCTGCTGTTTCTCTTTCCCTCTCCCCCAAGAAACTGGATATTATTTTCTGACAAGTGATAAGAAAAAATCTTAGTGCCAAAAAGAATGGATCAGAAAATAAGCCAAGAGTCTGGGCTTTCCACATTAGCACCCAGTGACTCTCTTTCACTGGAAAAGCAAGTCAGTTTTTCCTCTTGCAGATTAGTCATGTTTTTCCATCAACCAAGGAGAATTTTCCCAATCTGCTCCACATGTTTCCGTAAGCAGCCATGTGGAGAAGTTTTACATCCTTGAAAACTGAAACTCTAGAGAACTCAGAATTGGAATGGGTGGAGGAAGAGGAGGCATTTGCTGCTCACTCATATAGGTTGATCTGGAACCTGCTAGAAGGGAACAGCGAACGTTAATGTGTTGTCCCAGACAAAAAATGAATATTGACTATTTGATCTGGGTCAACGGGTTCAAGCAAGTTTCAGATGGGAAAGAAGCATCATTGATTGATTGTACAGGTCAGATGTCAAAAGCATTAATCAATTTTTAGGAAGAAATAAAACAGGATTATTGAAGAAAAGAACTGCTAAAAAGAAAAGTCATTTTCTCAACAACGTAACTGGTCCAGACTCTAAATTAGTTCTTGTGCTTTTATTTATTTATCTGTTTGTTCTTTTTATTTTTGAACTGTGTTTCTATATACTTCTATCACATACAACATTTCTGGGAAATCTGTTTATCTCTAAGCAATAGACAAACCATTTAATTGAAAATGAATGCAGTAATATGCGATGTTCAGTGGTATTCAAGATTTGGATTCAGACTCTCCGCAGAGTGCAACGTTTCTCCAATGGAAACATGCTGGCAGTATTTCATCATATCTTACTGTTGACTAAGTTAGATAAATTTCAGTCTCTACCAGATGTACAAGATACTGTAAAATGAGCATTTCTTCTAGCAAATTAAGACTTGTTGGCTCAGTGTGACTAGATTGGCTAAAGCTGCTTGTTTGCACAGGGGATTTAGCCAGATTGCGCTGGTCAATACAAACAATAATCTGATTTAATACGAGAGAGTGCCAGCTCCAGCCCCCAGGTCTAATCAGTCTTGTAATTAGTTGTGTTTAGGAATTTTTATGATAGACTTTGCAATATTCACTCAGCTTTTATTAGTCTTCAGCACAGACATCTGTCAAATAAATGAAACCCTTTTGCCATCTTGTGCCTGAAGCTTACTGTGGTATTTTGTTGGTAGGCTCTGGTGTTTGGTTTTAAGCATATCTACTGCAGAAAGTTAAAGTAAAATCTACTTTTTCAGCATTTCTCTGGACGTCTGAACTGCTAGATAATTCTCTTCTTTCTGCTGGTGGAAACAGACACAAGCAATGCATGTAGTCTACCTGCCAGGTCAGATCCTCAGCGGGTGTACATTTGGCAAGGCTTGATTGAATTCATTAATTGGAAGTCTAGAAGACACCATTTTGCTAATCTAGGCTGATCTCTTGTATAACACAGGCCACAGAGCTGCCTGCGTCAAAATAATTCCTAGAACATCACTTTTAGAAAAAACATTCAATTTTTATTTTAAAATTGCCAGTGATGGAGACTCCACTATGACTCCTGGTAAATTGCTCCAATTACCTTTGAGTAGCGGTGAGGTTAGAGCTATAGCCTCGAAGAAAGGCAGAGCTATTAGATTCTGGCCTTTTGGTGGTGGTGGGGAGGGGTGGAGAACCAGAAGTTTCAGGACTCTGGCCATAGGGTTTTGGGGGAGAGGGGGGATTCAGGGCTCACGCTGTGGAGGGGGTTGTGGGTGTCTGGGGCAGAGCTGGGACTAGTGTCCCCTATGGGGGCTCTATCCACCACCCACAAATCTTTGTGACAAGATGTTTATGTTTGCATTTTGCTATGTTAAAAGTCAGCTTGTTTGCACCTAATGTGCCAAGAGATCAGGTTGGCTCTCTATCATCTATCCTCTTCATTTTTACCATTCCCCTAATTTTTGTGTCACCTGCACACTTTATCAGTGAGGATTTTGTTTTTTGCCAGATCATTGATAAGATTGATAAAAATGTCAGGGACTACTCCTATGGGACCCAACTAGAAATATGCCTATGCAATGATTCCCTATATGTTTAACAGCTTAACTGGCCCACCATGCTGTGGGCAGAGGTCCACTGGAGCAACCACCTGCCGCACAAGGTGCAGTGCAGTGGGCCCTGCTGGGCTGTGGCACAGTGGGCCCAGCTGGGCTGGAGTGCCTCTACCCATGGTGCAGTGTGGGCAGGGCCTCATCGGTCCAGACCAGCTCCAGCTGAGCTAGGCACTAGTTAATTGGTTACTATGGTAAGAATGCTGGTAAGGCAATGTTTACTGGGTAACAGGTTAACTCGCATTACTTGTATTACATCTCTCGCTTTAATTGTATTACCCTTGTTTAAGTCTTTATTAATCGAATTCTATTTCAGCATCTCCATTATCTTGCTGAGATCAATGTCAGGCATATAATTGAGTCATCTTGTTTACCCTTTTTAAACTTCACTGTTCTTCCAGATTTCTGGAACTTTCCCAGTGTTTCCAAGACTTATTGAAAAATGAACATGCATGAAAGAGCGAGTTCCTCAGCCAGCTCTTTTAAAAACCCTTGGAGGCAAGTTATCTGGACTGGAGGATTAAAAATCTTCTGACTTCAATAGCTGTACTTTGGCATCCCTCTGAGATACCAGTGGAAAGGAAAGAGTGTTAATGGATGGTATGACAACATCATCTGACCCTCCCTCTCCCAATACAGAATAGAAATATAGTAGACTTCTGATAATCAGGAACCCATGGGACCTACGTGGTGCTGGATTATCAGATATGCCAGAGTTTCAGGAAGTACAAGATGGTTATGTATATACTGTATATAAAGTGTTCTTAACCCTTTTTATTGTACATACTGTATACAGTATACTGTAATGTTTTAGTTTTTTAACCCTTTTTTACCCTTTTCGCTCAGTTCAGCTGCTGCTGCTGTTACCTTGTGACTCATTTTTTGCCAAAGCTCACTCACTAGGCTCTTGCCATTTTGATGCCGGTCTATCAGGAGTGCCGGACTATTGGATGCCGGACTATTGGAGTTTTACTGTATTTGGGAACTGTCATTTGGAAGCTGTGCCCTTTTATAAAAGCTGAGGACCTGGTCCACAGTGCCGTGTGAATGGTGTTAGTATTTCCACCGGCTTTCCATTCTCATAATGAGTAAGATGGCTCATGTTGATTTTTTTTTTAACTGGTCCACTTGCATGCATTGTAGATGTCCTTCCTTTACTCCACAATGCATATACATCATATAGAGATGGGAGCCATACACATATCCCTGGATAGCTGGGATATATTATTATAGCTAGATATTGTCTGTCAGTATTAACTACATCAGTATTGGTTGTATTGCAGTAGCATCTAGGTGCCCCCAGTCCCTGGAGCAGTGTCCCATTGTGCTAGATGCAGTAGAAACGCAGAAGAAAGAGAGAGGCTGCACGCTCTTCCACATGGAAATTAAGTATTAAGAGCTAACAGGAGCATACAATAAATGGATTGAGGGAACAGCAAGATATTAAAAAAAAGACATGATTCTGATCAACACAGTAAGCAGGGATCACAGTCAGAAAAGGGAAATTGTTTTGTGGGGAAAATCTATTTTTGGAATGAAGTCTTTTGGGGATAGTCAAGAGCCAGTTATCTGCGTCTTGGCCATCCTTATTGATAGTATTTTGTAATATGCAGATATATAAAATGTGAGTCATGGAGAGTTTCTCAATGACTGGTCCATGGATTGGTGCCAGTACCTGAGATTTTCCTGACAAAATTTAGGAAAAACTTAAAAAAACACTAATAGTTTGGTAGCACTTTAAAGACTAACAAAACGTGTAGATGGTATCATGAGCTTTCGTGAGAACAGCCCACTTCTTCATATGGTCCCTGGCATCAAAAAGGTTGAGAAACACTGCACTAGCATACTTGGTAGCCTGTTACAGGGGAAGTTAAAATGCCATTTTAAAAGTTTTTTGGTTTATTGAACTTAACCACTACCATGAGCATGGGAACTTGGAGTGTGTACTCTTTACCTGGTGCAGCATGTAGGAGATGAGACATTTCATGGCCATTCTAAAAGCAGCGCAAGTAGAGTAACAGGGTTCCTGGTAATCTTATCACTGGTAGGTTGATGTTGCATTCATTCACATCACAACAATTTTTAAAGAAGTTGTTACATGAACCATTTAAGCTTGAGCGCCACTGATCAAGAAAAAAACGTGGGGCTCACCATTGTGGCATTTGTCATATGAAGACAAGGGTACTCAGGAAGAATATCCACGTAGTGTTAGTGAGGACATAGTGATAGTGTTAGTGAGGACCTTTGTGTGTACACACTGAACTTTCCCACCAGCAGGCTATTGCTGGCATTGACAAGGTTGTCAGTGGTTTTTAACAAGTGTGTCCTGTTACTCTTCAAAGCAAGATCTAGATGACTCAGTGTTAAAAATGTCATTCATGTCTTATCTACTCTAGATATCCCACCATCATGCCTTCACATGCAGCTGCACTGGTGATAATAAAACAGTTAGAAATAAGAAGACACTTTATACAGACAAGGTCAGAGGTGTAGCACATTGTGGCTTTACTGAAGGAAAATATGGAAATTGAAAACCTTTTCTTATGTAGCTTAATGCTCTTTGAATACAATTACTTCTTAATGTTTGAGATGCAAACATGGTAAAGCAACAAGATACTATATGCAGACCTGAAACATTCAGATTTATAGAATGACAAAGGAGCAAAACTCTTGTTTTCTTATTTGACAATGTCACTATTGGGGTGGAAATTCATAGATACAGATTGCAGAAATTCATAGGTACAAGGTCTAAAGATGTCTGTTGCATATCATCTGGCCCTTTACAGTCTCTTTGTTTTTTCAGGCATACTACCATGACTACCATGAATTGAAAGCCATCTTAATTTCCTCTCCATATAGCGGTTATCTAGCTGGTGCTGATTATCTTGTCATAAGACAAAGGGTCTACAAAGTAGGTGCATGTGAAATGTCAACAGCTACTCTGCAAGGAACTGAAAGCTAGGAAAAGCCATGGGAGAAAATGCAGTGATAATAATGTATTTGGCTTATAAACCATGCTTTTTTAAAAAAAATGTGTGGGTCTCTGAGCAATGGAGTAATCAGGGCTAAGAGAAGGTTTAGACCAAGTTTTTGTATTTCTGTATGCATCTCCTTTGAAAAATTTTGTAGTCTGAAGCAGGTGTCCCCTTGGAAACTTTTTTTTTTAATATAGATTTGTTACATATCATTAATTATGTTATAGTCAGATTTATTGACTATTTAGTGCAAATCTTAATAGAATAGCAAAACAAGCATGCTATTTAAAACTTAGTTTCATACTGTGTGTGTGTGAGCTATTTTAACATTTATATTAATGATCAGATGCTAACTTTGTATGAAGAATGCTCAAAATTTGCCTAGCTGGGGTATCTTTGCCACTTTGCCAAGAGGCCCAGGATCAGTCCTAATCCCCCTTATTTCTATAAGTATTCCTACTCAAATCAGTTTACACTCATGAGTAGATAAATCAGAATTTTCTCCCAATTACGTGAAATGGAGCAGATTGCAGCTTCTCTGATCTTTCAAAATAGAAATAGAGCCATGCTGTATCATGATGAGTGCTCAGGGGGTTTGTCATTGCAATGCAGCCTAAACAGGGCTGAGGATAAGCTTCATGTCATTAATTCACTTGTGTGCTTTGTAAAGATGAACAAACCTCAAAGCATGTGAATCATCTTCCTGTCCAAGTTACAAATAAAAAAAACCACACACACCTCTGGAGACTTATCTGAAGTGAGATTCAAGTCCCTTTTTTAGTTTTATGTTTCCAGCTTAAGGCACTTAAAGGGTGCTCAGATTTTAATACAGTACTCTCTTGGGGTGGTCTCAGTTGTGCACTATGTTTTTTTTAGGTTAAAACTGGTATTTTATTAGGATAGTAAAGCAAATCTCATCCTTAATTTATTAGCTATAATAAATTATTATTTATTAATAGATTCCCTAGATACTTTCAATAGCTTCTCTTAAAATATTATTGGAATCCCAAATGCTTTTTTCATAGTTTATTTTATATATATTTTTAGTAATTTCTCATTTTTATTCATTCAAGAGGAGGGCAACTTCTTTCCTGTGTTTGATATGTTTTGTGAATACTGTGCAACTTTCTAGGTTACCTTTTGATAGGGCTATTCCTTTTTAATGTGCTGTGTACATGGAAGATGATGATGCTTCTCACTAGGGTTGCCAGATGGTTTCAACAAAAATACTGGACACATTTGACATTACATCACAATCGACATTACATCTTATTTTGAAAATACTGGACATTTATATTTTCTCAATTTGTTTTCTGAACAGAAAGCTCAAATACTGGACTTTCCAGTTCAAAACAGAACACCTGGCAACCCTACTTTTCACACATGTATTGCTATACCAAACATGGTTGGTTATTTTAAAGTGGTTTCAGAGTTATTTTTACATTTGTATTCATGGAATTTCAGCACACTCTGGCTTACTTGCTTTGTGTGTTTCTCATTTTCAATTCGGCTTTAAATGCTGTCCTTAAATCTTAGCTATATCTGATTATACTTGATTAAAAATATAAGATCAGGTCTAATTATTCTTTTCAAGTAGGAATATTTCTTGAATTTCCTGTAATTAGGTACCTTTGGCACTAATTACCACTCAGGAGGCTATAGTGGTTAGATGGTGAATTAAGTATAATGGTTTCCCCGTCTCACCTAAAGTGGTGATTCTATAGGTGAGTTATATTTTGACATCTTACAGTGAAAGAGTCATTTTGTGAATGACAAACATGAATTATTTGCCACTACTAATTCACCACTAACTTGCTTTTAGAATCCTTTCCCATAATGTATTTACAACCTCTGCTTCTATCCCAAAACAAACAAAAAAGTTTCATTCTGGTCTTTTTCTGTGAAGGCAGAGAATTCCTGTATTAGCAAATAGAGTATGGAAGCTCAAGAATTTGTCTGGTCAGTCATCATGGTCAGTTTCCCAAAGTTTAGGGAATTGATGAGAAATAGCTGGGAATAAATTCTATCCAGAAATCACTTTCTCCAAGTTGGTGCTTTATTTTACATTTAGTTATGGCCAAATTCTCCTCTCTGTTATAATTTAATACCTCTGCTAAAGTCATTGGAATTGCACTGAATTTACCCAGGGGTAATTGAGAGGAGAATTTGACCTTTACAAAGGTGATTTTCTCCAGCAAATGTGCAGGATTTAGATCGATAACAACTTTTAGCACTTTCATGACGCTTTTTCATTTTGCATATTTAGTGCTAGCAGTAATTCAGTATTTAAATTCAGCAAACGCTAAAACATTTTGGGTCTACTTTTTAAATAACAAAATACCCAAGGACTTCGGATGGAAAAGAACCAAGCCTCTTTTGCGTGGATGGGTAAGGTTGGTTTGGTTTTGGACAGCTAATGTTGCAAGACCTATTTATGGACATGATACACATGGGCTAAATTTTATTCTTAATTGCACTAATTAAAATCTAGAGAATAGAAGTGGCTCAGTAATACTATACCGGTTTAACCTCTTTAGTCGGGAACTCTCTGGTCTGGTAACATCCATGGTCCGGCATGATTTTAGTTAGCCAGATGTCTCCTTATCAGGGGTGTGGTCAAGTTTCCTGCATTCTCATAAAGATTGTTTACAGCCACCAGTCCCGGCTCAAAGTGTTATGTGCTGTTATTTAGTTCTAAATTACCCCTAAATGTCTTCTAAGAGCCCAGTGATCAGTAGAAGTATTGGTAATGATGCTAGACCATATTGACCTCCTGTGATTCTGCAAATTCTAAGGTTTGGCACCACTCAGGTCCTGAGGTGTGCTGGACTAGAACCGTTCAATCTGTATGTGAGCCTACTGACTGTATAAAAAGAAATCCAGCTCTTGCATGGAGATCCGTGCAGATGCAGGAGTGCTTTGCATGAGGCACCTAAAAGGGTCTTGATGGTCGGGTAGAGTGTGCATGTGCGATCCTGAATGCAGGTTTGGACCTAAATGTAAACTCTTAATCATCTTTGATGCTTAACAAAAAATCACACCAGCTGCTTTGATTTTAAAGCCGGTGTTTTGGGAAAAGATTTAAGATTGATGAAGCAGGAAATGACCAAACCATTCAACATGTAATTTGAGCCTGACCTTGGACTCTCATGCGTCCATTTTCAATTTTGGTAATAGTGAGCACTAATATTCACCACTTTGAACGGGGGAGGAGAGGAAAGGAAGTTATGAACAGTCTCTTAAAATCTGTGTGGAGGAAGTGGGGAGAGGAATTTGTTGCTTGCCTCATACTGGGTAATGTAAATATTTTATTTAGCTTTAAGAAGTAACCTTTGAAGTGAAAAATTGACAGCTGAAAAATGGCTTCAAGGATGGAACTGAAAGACTTGTGTTTACAGTGGTTTGTTGTGTGTGGATTAACATTTAATTTTTAAAAGTTGGATCACTTAATATTTTCCAAATATGAACAGCCATGGTAATAATTATAAGACTCACAGTATATTTTATGTTTTAAAGAACTACTGCCAACAGTCCCAAATTTAATCCCCTTTAATAATTATGAAGTAGTAGCCAACTGACAGGATAAAAATTACATTGCTGCTGCTTTCCCTCCCAAACCCAAACACATACAAAGATTCTTTTCAGACTAATGTCTCTCTGCAACCTTTCTCCTAGTCTCATTTTGATTATTTCATGGACTGTTCAGCCTTACCAAAACTGATAAAGCTAAAGATACAGTGATAAAGAATTACGTTCTGCAATGGAAGCCATGGCTAAATAAATACAAAACAGCTATGCATGGAGAAGGTGAAGGTTGTGACACACACAGGCAAAAGCAGGGGAAACCAAAGCAAAGACAGTATAGCCAATTCATCAGTATCTATGCTATCTGTAAACTTACTGTATTGTGGGAGTAGAGGAGGGGAAACTGTAACAGCATGAACTGAATGAAAGTGGCATCTGAGACTTTGTTTTCCTGGCACTTGTTTTTATAGTTGCTAGTTAATAATAAATGGATTAATCTTTCATGGCTAGTCATTAGAATACACAGAACCCTTTGCAGACATTGTGATTTCTCAGGGAAATATGTAATTGTGAATAGTGGGTGAAATTCTGTCTTAACTTACCCTCTAAAACATCCCTAAAGTAGAATTTGGCTCCCTATCTATATAATGGGTGGCCAAATGTGCAGACCCTCCACACCACATAACAATAATATTTTCAAGTTCAAGAGCTAGGGTGCACCTGACAGGACTCAGGGCTTCAGCCCTGCTCCTGCTGAAGCCTCAAGCCTTAGCAGGTGCGTCCAGCTGGGCTGAAGCCTCTACCCCATTATTTTGCTGTGAGACAGAGGTCCCTAGGCTCCTTACCCCCCATCTGGTGGGGGAGAAGGAGGCTATGCGGAAGGCTTCACAAGCCACACTTTAATGGTAAAAGAGAAGGAAGCTTAATTCAAAATCAACTTTGATCGATTAACCTCAAATCCCCTCTCTCCTGCCCCAAATAAATAAATGTTCTCTAAGCCCAGACTAAACATGTTACGTTTGGGTTGAAATGTACTTTTTTTATTGAGACGTTTAGAGCCAGATAGCTAAAATTAAACTTACAATAGAACAATTTCAAGGCTTTATAAAATCACTTCCATTGCTCTAGTTTAATGAGAAGAAATATCTTGCTACATATAATCTTGCAGGTGATGATTCAGCCTGTAACAAATTTTCATGTCCAGATTTATTAGCCCTTGGAAAGGGGCTTAAAAATGGAAATTCTAAGCATCTCTCATATTGCATGAACAGCAGCTTTGTTGTTATAAGAAACTAGCAGACAACTGCTCCTTCTGCGGTTATGTGCTTCTCTGCATGAGACTGCCCTCTCAGCATGACCATGTGCCTGCGCGGGCTATAATGAGACATAGCGCTGTCTGTTTTGTTTATGAGTTAAGAGCAAGGTTGGGGGAAAAGATTCCGCTTGCTAGTGGTGAGTAAAATGCTGTTCAGGGCCAATGGGAGGCAGAAGAAAGGGGGATCAAGCTATATGTGCTGCCCAGTTTTTTAAAGCTTTCATTAAAATAAATTTCTAGACATTATAATTGCAAAGAGAGCCTTTCAAATGAGACATTGGCACAAAACAATGCAGAAGCTTGTGCCTGAGTCTGCAGGCAGGCAGCTCCTTTATCGCCACTGCTTCTGTGGCTCATCCCTTTCCCAATAAGCTGCAAAGAGCGAAGCAGGATGCATATGTGCAATGGCAATATCCAGCTAGAGTAGTAAACACTTAAAAATGAGCAAGAGGTTTGCAAGGGATGTAAATCTTCATCCTTTGGGATATAAGCGAATCTTCAACTCTTGGGAATTAGGAGAGTCTTCCTGGGGCCTATTATCCCATAACTTCCTATTGCAGCTTTTCTTGACACCTACCTCTTAATTTGGTACTAGCCACTGTCACTGACTGGATGTGGGACTACATGGATCCCTGGTCTGATCTTTGGCATGTCAAGAGAGACTTGAGCTCAATCTCTGCTCCACCACAAACGTCCTGTGTAACCCTGGCAAGTCACTTAGTCCTGCTGGTCCACAATTCTCCAGCTATAAAAAGGGGATTAGAGCACCTTCCTACCTCACGTGGGTGTTGTGCAGATAGAAGTGTGTGGGTGCAGGGTGATTATGGTCTGTGATATTCAGGAGATCAGACTCAATGATCTGGTCCCTTCTGGCCTTAAACTCTGATTCTAAACATGCAGTGAGGTGATCCAATCACTATAGTATTGGGTCATAAAAGTACCTTTGAGACATCCTGGCAGAAATCCCAGTTCGCCTTCCCTTCTCAGCAGATGGCTTACGCAGGGAGTGCCTGGATCTGAGTGGGGCCTGCTTCCTAATAAAACTGTAATGTAATCTACTGAAAAGCCAAAATGCATTTCTTATTAAACTTAAAATAAAAACAATCCAAGGAACCCATAACTTAAAGATTCTCCATGCTGCAACTAAGTTTTCCTGCTAAGTGTGTTAACATGAACCTTTCCTTGATGGGTTTTCCAAGTTGCACTTTAATAAAAGTGTAAAGAAATATGAAGAGTCACCATCAATGCTGGTTGCCAGGGGAAATGAATGGATAATGATGATCCATGTAATCAATATTTTAACTATGCTTCTTTAATAATGCCCAGATACCTTTGTCTTGCCATGTCCAAATAATCTGGTGTAAAGAATTGAAACAAAGGTTCATTTCAGATCCTGGGTGTCGGTTGCACCAACTAAGTGAATCCCTGAAGGACAGAATGTCTGTTGGGTGTTTTTATGCATTGATAGTAGTGTAGGTTGTAGCTCTGGGTGGGCAGAGTTTTGGTCACTTTTCTTGTCTGCATTCAGAAAAGTGCAGTTTGGGTGTAAGTTAACCGCACTGGCCCCCATATACTGCCTGAGATGTGTGTTTCTGAAGGGCATGAAGCAGTAAATCAAAAGCACAGGTAATAACATTTTTCAGGTGGAAGTTGATACTTATCCAGTTACCTTTGTAGATCATTTTATTATTTAAACATCATAGTTGTTATATTTACACAGAAACATAGGTATGGTGATGCTAAGTCCATTCTCTCTCCTGCTGGTCCAATGATTCTTTCATTAGTTTGTCCACGGTGGAACAGCTTCAGCATGGAAATGGAGAGAGCAAGCATGAGAGTGACCGATGCTGTAACCTCTGGTGCTTAGAACACTCTGTGAGGAGGTGGGAGATCAGGATCCAACCCTCCATCCCCCCATCCCCACATCTGTTTTTAAAAAACATTTATCCATTGAAACAGCTTAAACGGGGGAGACTCAGAGCCTCACATCATAATATCCCAGAGCCCACAAATTCCTTCTCCGGCTCATGTGCAGAGGTGACCTGAGCCAGGTGTCTCTCACATCCCAGGTAATTACCCTAATCCTTGAGCTAAAAGTTATAAGGGCATCCCTTCCACCTGCCTATCCCTAGCCATTTTCTATAATGTCTTCTATAGGGCCCTGGTCCAGTAGGCAAAGCCTGAACACACTTGCCCTGCCGATGAGTTAGGGTTAGGCAAAGAAATGCTGTGTTCTCTCAGTTGGTACATTCCACTGGAGCAGAGACCTGCAGACATGCCTGGCATGCGGCTGCATCATGCATGCTCAGAAACAGAGGTGCCTAGGAACATTTACTGCATCTAGGTGCTGACCGGTTTTAGGTCCTTCCAGAGCTCGGGCAGCTGCACAGAGATTTTGTGAATCCCCTTTGGGCTTTGTTCTGGGATTTAGGTACTTGAGTCCTTTTGTGAATCCAGCCCATTGTGTTAAAGCTGTGTACTTTCACTTTAACTCTTTTACCTCTTTGAAAAACTTAATTCTGCTCTCTTCCTTCCCCTCTTTTAATATTATGGTTATGTGAGCCACATGGAGAATGTTCTACAGACAGATAATTTGATAGTCTGTTACTATATCCAGTGATCTTGTGAAATTCTGCACAGACCATCTTGAAACCAGTGGATGTTGATGTGAAACTTTGACCTTCTCTGAATTAATAAAATACTTCAAGCTATTTTAGACAGGAAGCTGGAGTCATTTGCACAGTGGGGGTCTGTGCATTACAGCTGTGTTACTTTTTGGTTTGTGTCTGCAAACTTTATATTAAGTCTCTGCTCTTGATTCGTCTCTTAAACATCTGTGTTAACTCATGGAGTTCTGGGACTTGCGAGAGCTGGTGCAAGTGCGAAATAGAAATGAACTGAGAAAGTTTGCTTAAATGGGGACCCTTCTTTTTGTATAAATCAGGCTGTTATAATGATCCAAATAAACAAGATTTGGATGCATACTTCTCTACAGCACTCTGTGATGCTATTATACAGCTCTAGGAAGATTAAAAGAGATAGGAACAGGGCAGTGGAAAATGTTTGGAAGATTGTAAATCTGTTTCATATTATAATGGTTTGCCCTGTTTGATACAAAACTTCCTAAATATTGTTACTCATATACAATTGATTAACAGCTAACAATTGTACAGCCCTTAGACTGTGCTGTACTTTTATTTCTACTATGTCTAACTTTTGTTCCTTAGTCCTATATTTATAGAGTTTTGTATACAGTATTTTAAAGCGGTTTGAAGAACCAACAAACAAATAATAAAATACAATTAAAATGGAGCGAACTGGAAAAAATCAGACTCCTAATCTGAAGAGCCACAATATGCAAGAGTATGATTGGGAGATGTTTTCCCCTCACCCCCTCCTCCTATTTTTAATGTGCTTTGAAGCATATGTTCCAGCAAAACTTATGCTTCAGGCGTAGTTCAAAGTAGCCTGCCTGGCTGCAAGGCAAGAAAGATGGAGGGAGGGAGTTAGCTCTCTGTTCTGCACTCTTGGGCTTGGAGAGAGCTGACAGCCAGGTTTGAAAAATCAGACCGTGTGTAGGCCATTTATTTTTACTCTTGCATTTTAAAAATGAAGTATCACCATTCAGGCTGTTATTTTCTGCTCACTTTTACAACCATTGAAGTTCTGATTGAGGAACATACCTAGGGCTCCAGTTGTGTGTAAATTTTAATCTCTTTCTGAGCTGGGTGCAGGATTCTCTATCACTTCCTGTCCTAAACTAGTTGTGTGGTGTTACAGTGCACTCTGCTCCATGCACTCCATAACTGGCAACACTTCAGATATTTGAAAGTGAAATCCTGGCCCCCTTAATGGCCATGGGAACTTTGCCATTAAGTTAAATGGCCCCAGGATTTCATCAAAAACAGGCGTGAAAGCCTGTGTAAAAGCTTGAACTTTGAAGTTTGCATGCAGTATGAGTCAGGAAGACCTGGGTTCTAATCTTGATGACCGCTGACTTACTGGAGGCCGTGGGCAGGACACTTTGCATTTCTGTTTTAGTTTCTCCTTCTGTAATATGGGAGTGATGATAAACCTCTCAGGATTGTTGTGAAGACTGATTGCTTTCAGAAACTCTTGATGGTTGCTTTCCCTTGTTGAGTCTGGGTGAAGTATGGAAATCAATAAAGACTTAAAGCCCTCAATGAAACATCTGTCCAAGGCCGATACAAGAGAGGCACAGGCTGGCACAAACTTTCTTTAAACGCTCTAAATGGGCCAAATCCAGCTGTCCTTCAGACCAGTTCCCACCACCTCTTCACAGGGCATTACCATGTGGCTCCAGTCCAAAGGAAGAAGCAGGTTTTGGGGACCTTCCTAGGTAGCCCTGGAACATGGATTTAATACTTGCAACCTTGTAACTGAAATGAATGTTTGCTAATGTCCCTTAGAAACCCTAGTTAAACTGTTCTGTAAAGTCCTAAAATAGTTAGGTACTGCAGGTAATAGGGAGTACTGTCTGGCAGACTTCACAGATATTTTTCAATGTGCACTGTGTGTCTTTCAATGCTCCTTAGTGAACAGTAGAGAATAGAGTGGGATTACTGCAAGCAAATTGAAACCCTCTGGCACTATGTCAATAGTCACATTGAAATAGGGGGATGGAGAGAAGCAAAGTGCTCTTTAAAAACTTGTAGAGTTTCTTTATGTGCTGTCCAAGATAGCACTAGATAACCTCGATCCGATCCAGACCATGCCTCTCGCTTTCTTTGACATAAATAACGATGTGCTGTTAAAGAGGGCTATACTTTGTGGCCACTGATGGAAAACCTCAGTTATTCAGCCTGCAACACCTATTAGGAAAAGGAGACCTGCAGCATTTTCTTGGGAAAGTCTGATTCATCACTTCTCTGCATGCCTGGACAAGGAAAGGGTCATATTTCTGCTAGACACTGAGGGGGTTTCTAACTTGGATTTTCAACTAGTTGAGATGAATTGAAACCCTCAGGGAGCAACTTCACAGAATGTAAAATACTTTAATATTAGGGAAGATTTTGGCCTCCAGACTGTTTCTTCTATGGTATTGATACAAGCACACATTCCAAAATGAAATTAAACCAACAAACAGTAGAAGTCCCTCAAAGACTCTTAATTAGCCACTCAGTGTTGTTCAATACACAATTAGAATACATAGATAAAATATGACTGCAGTGCATAAGCTTTTGTTAGAAGCTGCAGTCTGTAAATAACAACTAGGCACAAATGAAAGAATTTCTCAGTGAATATCTTTTGCTTATGGTGTATTCACCAGCTCTTTGCAGCGCTAACAGTTTCTGTATAACACCCCCCCCCCCCCCCCCCCCCGGATAGTCTTGTAGTTTAAAGCACAGGTTTAGGATTCAGAAGATACGGGAAAATTGTGGCTGCTCCAGAGACTTTCTTGTGTGTGTCCTCAGGCAAGTCATTTAACTCCTCTGTAATCTAAGTTTCTCTGTCTGTAGAATGGAGATAATAATTTATGGGATGTTCTGAAGCTTAATTTAATGTTAAGAAAGTGCAGAGAGATCATCTGATAGATAACAGGCACCATAAAAGCATAAAGTATTAAATTCTAAATTGGTATAGTACCTTTCTTATTTGGACGTTCCTCAGTAAGCCAGACTGTTGTTCTTATTTTATTGCCCATTGTAAATACATAATTAATTGAGAAAATATCTGGGTACGTCTGACATGGCAGGGACTAGTACTTTTTGTATGGATTGGCCAGAACAAAATCCCTGGATCCAAACACTTGAACATTTAAGGGGTATAGAAGGATATAAACATTTAAAAAATATTCTATAGTTCATTAACTTGATCCTGCATTTATCCACATATTTTAATCTTCTGCATGTGTCCATAGCTGCATATTTATTTGCAGTATTGAGGCCAATAAGGCTAAAATACTGGTCTTCAGAGGAAATTTGCATTAATACAAGATAGAACATAGAACGACTGAGATTACGGCATTTATTACAAAATAAGAATATTTCATAAGTAAGCATTTGGCCTTTTCCAAAAGTGATTAGTAATTTAATTTGGGTCCCCAATTTCAGACATTTTTAATAGACCTGCTTTTTGGAAGGTATGTGCTGATCACTCTTGAAAATCAGCCTGTCTTAAAATATCTGAGTTGGGCATCCAAAGATGGCAACAACAGAAACCACTAGCCATTTTAAAAAATGTAGATCTTTTTGCTTAAGAACAAAATGGAATAGTAAAAAATATTTTTGAAGAATTTGTATCAAAACAAAGTATTTTGTACTTTGCATACATCGATTTGTAAAATTCATATAAGGTACTCAATAGAGACATTGAAATAAGTTATACAATATTATTGTTCTTCACCCTTGTATTTATAATTGAATTATATAATTTTTTGTTCATAATTATATTTGCAAACGTTTTCAAATTAGGTCGATGCTTTGTTTTTAAACAATACTTGTAAAAAATCATCAGGTGACATTTATTTATCTTAATGAGTATATCACTCCTGCCCAGATAGAATTATTGTTTCCATTCCAACCTCCCCCATCCTCTTTAAAAAAAACAAAACTTGTTATAGTTAATTTGCCAACTTACACTAGGAACTTCACTGCAACTAGCAAGCCAATTTTCTGTGAAGACATTGCAATATCATCTGAAAATGTAGATATTTAAGCTGTAGGATTTTTTTTTATTTCATGCATAAATAGAACACACCTTGTCTTGTCATTAGATACTAATGTGGGCCTAAATGAAAAATACTTGCTTTTTTCAGTTGTACTTGTGCATCAATGATCATTAACACATCTTGGGAAGTTCAGAGTATATCTGATGAATCATAGCATACCATACGGGTCTTTCATAAATAATACGTTCAAGAACTCAGCTCAGAGAACTAATAAAAGAAAATTACAAAAGCAGACTCCCTAACAGCCAAAGTGACTTGCAAATAGTAAAATAATAAGGGCCAGATCCTCTGGCCCACTCCTCTGCCTTTGTTCCACTCCCCCCAGACAAAGAAAGTGTAAACTAATATGATCATTTTGTGGTTGTTTTTTACATTGTGATCACATCTAGATGCTCCAGTCTTGGACCTGAACCCCATTGTACTAGACACAGTGCAAGCACTCTACAAAAGGACAGTCCCTGCCCTGAAAACCTTATCAATCCAATCAATGGCTTCCCTAGTGGAGGAAGTCACCAGCAGGTACAGCTGACTTCTATGCCACACTTTTTTCATCAGACAGCATAAGGGTTTGTCAAGGAAAGACAGAAAGGGCAAATGGACATGCTACTCTCTGGCTATCCCTGGCTTGGTGGATGGGGCCCTTGAAATCTATAGCCAGCCAACACATCTTAAAACAGCACACAGGAGAGGTGAGATTTAACTGACAGCTTTCTCCTATGGGCTGTACACAGGATAAATGCGGAGAGGGGAGAGCTAAGAATCTGCAACCAAACTTGCAAATGCTGTTTGCAATCCAGATAAGAAAATTCAGTTTGTTTTTAAATTAAACATTTTAACCCATCTGTCTCCCTACATTAGGGCTTAAGTAAGTCCCACTGATAGGACTGAGATGCGATTTTACAGAAACAGAGTCATTTCAAAAATCACACGCCTGTGTTTTGGGAATATAATTAATTTTTCTACTATTATTACAATAACTAGCCAATTTTCCCGTCATAAGATGGGATTTTCAGGTCTCTTCTCGTCATCGGTCTTCTCTCCTGAGCCTCTGGTCTCTCGCTCCGTGTCTCTCTCTCTCTCTCTCTCTCCTCCAACTGCCTCCCCCCCCCTCCTACTGCCTCCCCGTCTCTCAGCTCTCTTCCGCCTCCTGCCTCTCTTTATCTCTTCTCCTCCCCCTTCTGCCTCTCACTCGGGGGACCGCGGAGCCCAAATGGTCACCGCCCCGCCCCCCTTCGCCTCCCGCCGTAGCACTCGGCTGACTTCTGCGCCGCTCAGCCAGGCCGCCGCGGGGGAGCAAGCATCCATTTGGGTTCCCCTGTGGCGGCCTGGCTGAGCGGCGCAGAAGTCAGCTGAACGCCACAGCGGGAGGCGAAGGGGGGCGGGGCGTTGACGTTCACGGCCAGGCCCTGCCCCCTGGCCATGTACGTCACCACCCTGCCCCTCTTCCCCTTCCGCCATGGCACTCAGCTGACTTCTGCGCCACTCAGCCGGGCTGCCGCAGGGGAGCAAGTGGCGCAAGCGACCGTTTGGGCCCCGCACTCCCCATGCAGCACGGGCTGCCCAGAGGGAACAGCTAGCAATTCAGCAACAGTGCCGCCCAGAGGGAACAGCCAGCATTTCAGGGAACAGCGCTCCCTCCCCCCCCCCCCCAAGAAGGAACAGCCAGCATTTCAGGCAACAGCGCCCCCGAGAGGGAACAGCCAGCATTTCAGCGTTACAGACTCTCAGACACTAGGCTACTATATACATGATGTTTAAGGTACTATAACAAAAAGGGATTACACAAAGAAATTCTCTCTCTTGTGCTGTTTACTTTATTCATGTGTCACTCATTTCTCTTTTTCCCCCCTCTCTAATCAGTTTCCCCTGTTTGCCTGGGTCTTGCACACAGCAACAGGAAGCAAGTTCTCAAAAATAGGAAAATATGATAGTAAAACTAAAAAAATTGGCAAGAAGACTCAGACAAGAGAAACTGACTAGATTTTAAAATTGACTGTGTCCCTTGAATTGTAGAAAGTTTATATATAGTTTCATATATATGAAACTATATGTACTTAGTGTTTGAATGGATTTTAACTACACGGTGACCTTAAACACCATGTCAGTTGCTAAATCTCATTTCCTGCATGTGTTTGGGCATGCAAACACTCCTCTGAAGGTTTATTAGTAAAAGATTATACACATAAAAGAGGTTCTCAATTCCTGTATTAGATGAGGGAGTGGCCCAGTTACCTCTGCAACTGCCCATGGCCAACAATCTAAAGCAAATTACTTCATTTCTCAAACAGCATAACCAACAAATATTAGAAAAAACTCCCTCCCTACAGAAACATTGTACAAAGTAGAGTCTGCCCTGCCATCTGTGATGGATTATAGGTGAATACATTATTTTGAGGACTCTGTGAAGCAGTTTTTATTGGTGAGAACACTAAAATTCTAATAGCAAATATCCTCAGAGGGCGATGGTCCTTAGCTTCTGGACTCAATATCAGATTTTTTTTTTTATCTCCAATGGTTGGGAGTCTACAGCCTCCATAAGTGATCTGTTCCAGTGCTTAACTATCCTTATAATTAGAAACTGTTTCCTAATGCCAAACCTAAACCTAAAGATGCCATAGGGCAAATTAGCTAAAGCTGACATTTTGTCTCAACTTGCATCACTCAAGTCAGTGAGTGCAGAGTCCCTCCTGAACATTACAGCTCCATGATAGAGGAAGAGAAAGAAAGGTGTCCAAATACCCTTGAAAAGTAGAAGACACATATCGGGGAACTGCCCTCAAATTTGCATTTTCCACGTGGAACCATCTCAGATGTGCTGACTGCGTTAATGTTGACTACAGAACATGTTCTAAATATTATTCTATAAATATCCTAAATATTTGGGAAAATATTTGAGAACTCAGATAATGCCAAGCTTCATTTTTATCCTACAGCATTTAAAGCCATGCAAAAGCAATTTTCAGGGTTGTCATGCTATCAAATGTCTTCACACTTTGATTGTGGTTAAATGGCAATCATTAACAGGTTGTGAACTTTGATTTTAGTCTTGACTTTTATATGTGTACATTAGGGATGTTGTAGTGTCAACAGTTAACCAATGAGCCTGGGTTTATCAACAGATATTCACGGTTACACGCAGCCACCCCACCCACCCCACTGCCTCTGTATCAGAGGCAGCAGAGTTGGGGAGGGAGCCCCACACATACCAGTTCCCACAGAGCTCCTCCCACATGTAATTGTGTACCCACTGAAAATTTCAGCAGGTACATGCTTACCAAAATAAACAAATTTTAACATCCCCAGTGTACACAGAATATCATATTTTAAAAGTCACCAGCATACAGAAAGGAAGCTTTTCTTCAATAAATATCTAGAGAGAGGTTCCATATTTCCTAGAAATGTAGTTTATTTTCTTGTTCCATGGTATAGGCCTATCTTTCATCTGACATGCATATTAAATAGAGCTTTTAAGTTGTTCTGGACTTATTCCATCCACCTGGATGAATGATTTAGGTATTCTTGAATTTCTGTCTGTCTCCCTTGTGTTTAATTCCTAAACCTTTTTTCCAGGCTAGCCTTTTCACTGCCAGGAATTGGGCCTTTTATATGGACACCAGAGGGAACATCAGGTACTGCAAGAAGTGGTGTTCATGATTCACTAGCTGGCACTGTTCCCTCAAGCCACTGCTGAATCAATGCCCTTGTATAGTGCCAGTTTGGTTGATGTACTGCTAGCTTTGAATGCAATACAGAACTAGCATCCATTATAAAAGTTAACCGGTTAACCTTTTACATCCCTTCTTTGGACAAGACCCCAGGGGTTCTGGAACAGTTTTTATAGTGCTGGTGCAGGGAGCCACTGAATCAAATTGTAAATCTTGCATATAAAGGAGACCCTTTCAAGCCAGAAAATGCTATAGCTCACACACACACTTAGTTCCAGCACCTATGCCAGGCCTGTCAACATGGAGGAGCTGGGGGGCGGGGGGCGGGGGGGGGGGGGGACAAAGGAACTGGGGATTCAAAAGAGCTGGGGGCTCCCAGCTGCTACCACGAGCTCTGGGCGGCTCTGAGGGCTGGTTGGGGGCGGGGTTTCATGGTGCAATCTGGGCATATTGAGGGCTGGTTGCCCCGAGGCCTGTCCCTTCTTCCTGGAGGCATGTCCCTTTCTGGAAGCACAGAGCTGACTCCATCTGCCTCCTCTTGCCCAGGGCCCGGCAATTTTGTCAGCCCCTCTGGTTTGGACCAAATAGATATTTGGGAGCAAAATATGTGACTCAGGGTTCATTGCTCTTCCAAGCCTACTAGTATAAGGGAAGATGAGGCACAAGATCTTAGATCAGAATTTTCCAGGTGTTGCTCCAGTGCATTTACCTAAGTATCTGGACAAATGTCTTCTACAACAGAGATAGGGAACCTAAGGTCTGAGGGCCAGATGTGGCCCCTGGCTTGCCTGGATCTGACCCCCAAGGCTCAGGGCTCCCCCGCAGCATTGGAGATACTGTGCTGTTGCTCCAACCCCCTTCCCTCACCTCCCCATGGGGCTGGAGCACACAAACTCTACTAGGCTGGGACCCCCCCTAGGCTGTGGTGTGCAAGGGGAAAGTGGGGAGTGTCTTCACATCAATGAAGGGTTTGTTTGTTTGTTTGTTTGTTTTTAAATTTGCTTCTCATTTATGTGTGGCCTTTGACTAATTTTTCTGTGGGTCGGTGGCCCCCGACCCAAAAAAAGGTTCCCCACCCCTGTTCTACAGGAAAAGAAAATTAGTATCAAGAACCTTGACAACAAATAAAATGAGTAAATAATAAGTAGATGCAGTGAAGGCCTATTGTGAACTATATGAGCCATTATCTTGTATGCAGTATGAAGAGGCATTAAGTGTGTTATTCATCTCACTGAGTTTATTATGACTGGTTATTTGTATTGCGGTAACACTTACAGTCCCCAGCCATAGGTCAGGATCCCCACTGTGCTAGGACTTTGTATACGCATAATAAACACACGGGCTGTATAAATTGCTCATCCTTTTTTTGTTTCATGGTAGCAGCTGATCTCTTTTGGTAGAACATGTGAGGTCTGATCACAATTAATCTCTGATGCAGTGTATGTCCCGTCTTGAGGTGGGTGAACTGATTTGAACAAAATGAAAACTGCCCTAAAAATAAATCTTTCTGAAATTTTCTAAAGTCTGCTTTAAAAAAACCACCCTTTTGAATATTTCTTGACTTACTATTTCTTAGCAGCTCAACATGGTTCAATTCAGGTTTGTCTGACTTCAGAGAGTTAAGATGATTTGGGGAGTTCAGGAAGTAACTGAACTTTCCTGTGCATAACAGGATTGAAACGTTTGCAGGTCTGACACATCCCAGCATGCAGTCTGCTAGTAATGTCATCCATAACTGTTAAATGGTGATGAAGAATAGCATTTTAAAATCATAAACTTCTAAGGAGCAGTGCTGTCTCTTCTTATGTAATTGAATATTGCCTAGGACAACATGGTCCTGATCCTGACTGAAGTCTCTGAATTTTATTGTAAGGTAAATATTTAAATATAAACATTAAAATGGGGAGGCATCATGGGCCAATGGCTGTGAATCTTGACTAAGAATCGAGCAATCTGGATTCTGATCTGAGATGAATTCCTTAGTTAGCTCTTCCAATGGACTATGTTCCTGTAGCTAAGAGTAGATCATATTTTCCTCTGTGAGGATTTACACCTCTTGTTCTCTTGTTGCTATATGAAAGGAGTGCAACGGGGAGAAACATTTACTATGTAAGTGAATCCGTGAAACTGACCATACACAAAGTTAACTGGGAAATAGAGATTTCTTTTAATTTCATTCAGTTGTAGTAACTGCAGTTGTAGTTCTTAGAATAGCCATTTATAGATATTAAAAAAAAAAACAAAAGCAGAAATGCAATTCTTAGGAAGTGACTTAAATTGATTGCACCTAAAAAGGAAAAAGAAATTGGGTAAGACAAGGAATTATTGAATGTATTGCATACCAATATTGGGAACAGTCCTACATAGCTATTTTAAATAGATATTATATATCATAGAATATATTATAGCCCATGTTTTTTTTTACCGTAAACATATTTTATGTGTGAATTTCAGTTTGGTTTGGGTAATGTTATTTTATTGAGTAAATGATCGGAGTAGTGCAGTAAGTTATAATAATCACATCTTTTATTTTAAATGTGACTTGTGTGGCTAAAGTTTTCTAAACATTGACACTTCATAATTTTGATTGCATATTGGACCAGGAAATGAAGAGTTACAACAGCTTGCTAGTTTTTTAATTCCACAAAGAAAGAGAAGTATTTGGGTAGAAGGAATTAATTCCATGCAAATGTTTAATTGGATAGTAATCTGTCTATACGATCTGTTATTACTATACCAGTGTTGGCCAATGCACAGTGTTATACCATTTTGAATCCAAGAATACATTATTTTTACTGTGTAGGTTTCAATAAAATACAGCTTTTATCTTTTATGCCAAAATACACGTTAGCCTTTATCCTAAAGGTGAGATGGGCGTGTTTGCAGTGTTCATTTATGTCTAAGTGTAACTTATAAACACTGAATTTCCCTCTAAAAATAAAACCCTTAATGATGTTCAAGCTTGGATGGAATACTTGAGCCTCTTAGTCAAATGCTGCTAAATGCGAATTAAATTTTATAGACAAGTACGCAACTAAAGTTTTTTCCATGAATGAGTAGAACTGGAAACCTACTTTAGCCATGGCTTTCTCTCCACCTCCTTCCCTTGCAACTCTTCCCGCTAGTCCAGAGGTTCTCAAACTCCACTGCATTGCCAGCCATTTCTGACAACAAAAATTATTACACAAACATCAGGAGGGAGGGACAAAGCCCTAGCCTGCCCAAGGCCTCTTCAGGTCCAAAGGCTTGAGCCCCACGTAGGGAGCCTGTAACCTGAGTCCTGCTACCCTGGGCTGAAGCCCTTGGACTTGGGCTTTGGCCCTGGACAGTTGGGGTTTTGGCTCTGGGCGGTAGTGGTCCCTCTATGTTGCAGGGCAGCTCAGTTTTCACAGCTTAGGGGGAACGCTAAGCCCGGGGGAGGGACTTAGGCTTTGGCTTTCACCCTGGGCCCCAGCAAAACGAACACCAGCTCTGGTGACCTCGTTAAAATGGAGTTGTTCCACTTTGGGGTACGACCCTAAGTTTGAGACAGTTGCACTAGGCCTTTATTTGCCTTACTCTAGGGCATGGGTGAGCACAATACAACTAGAACAAATAAGTCAGAGGTGAATGCAGAGCCGCCTATGGTTGTTGTAATTATGGTGGATTGTAAACCAGTGGGGCTTACAGAAGCTTCTAAGTGAGCTGGGATTGATTGTTAAGTTTAGTGATACTCAGGAGATCAGACTAAATCATCTAGTGATTCCTTCTGGATTTAAATTCTATAGTATATGTTGAGAAAAACTGAGTCTGCCCAGAAGAGAGAGAAAAATATTAGATTAAGGGCCAGCTGCTTGTATTTAGTTCTTATACATTCAACCAATCTTTTCCATTTATTCAGGAAGTAGGGTGCTACCAAGCGAAGCTTATGTTTTACCTCTAAGCGGCCATTTTAGTTTACCACTTTGTACCCATCATCCTTTCTTTTTCGGGGAGGAAAGAATTTATGACTGCTAAGGCCAGCATCAGTGAGAGAGGTCACCCAAAGTTTGGAGGGTTGCTAATTAGGTTTTTTCCTTCATGAATTAGTCAAAGCTCATTAGTGTCTTTCTCTGCAGAGCTCCTGATGCAAACTTAAGTACAGCACAGTTAAGGCAGAATTCTTGAAGGCAGCATTTTATTATTAACAACCAGAAGAACTCACCTAACCCCTTTTCTCTGTTGCTCTTTGCTGTCCATAAAGATGAAAGTGTGTGTCTGTTTCTAGATGGTGCAGCTTTGAAGTAAATAGACTTGCCCTGCTCACTAGGACATACCACCTCTTTTTTAGGAAAAGAACTTGCTGACCACCATTTCTTATTCCTGGGGGAATTCTGTACTAAAAAATTAGAAGTCTTGTGCACAATATTGCAAAATACTGCATATTTTATTTGTCAAACTAAAGCATTGTAATCATGCTTGTTTCATTTATTTAGGTAATTTATTTAAATACATGACGATGGATGGAGAATGGGAGTGGAGAGCACAGGAGGAAATCCCCAAGTAGGGATGAGAAAGTATAACTGTGTAAGTGGTTAACTGATAAGCTACCTGGGAGCTGGCTGCTGCCCACACTGCAGGTGCAGGTAACCATGTAACCACTGAAATTCTCCGCAGTTACACGGTAACCCACACCCGCAGCACGGGGCAGTAGCCAGCTCCCAGGGATTTTCATTGGTTACATATTTACCCAGTTAACCACTTTTTAACATCACTATCCCCAACCCCTCTTGCCTAGCAATGTAGCTAGGTTTGACTCTATTTCTAGTTATTAGTCCATAAATGTATGCAGCCGTATGCTCCCTGTTACATCATAGGAAACTGAAGAGCAAGTGAGGGCTAGGGAATCAAACTCACACTTTATATCGGCTAGTAACCATCACCAGAAAGGTCAGTAACAAACAGTTCCTGGAACACATGTGTAAACATTTAGACCACTTCTAACCACTAAAGCACCACAAACATTTCTATGGCCATTCTGTCATTTATACCACTCTGGCAATGTAAAGGAGCCTTACAACTTTTATACCTGTTTTATACTGTTGGAGGAATTCATAAAGAAAATGGGGACAATTTACTAAGCAAGCTGCTGCTATATTCTTCTCTGCCAGAGAAGAGAGATTCTGCCCCATGCCTACCTCCTCCGAAACACCGCAAAGGTCCTGCCCTTCGATGTGCTGAAATTGTGTGCAAGAGGGACAGAATGCATGTGTGTCTCACATGTATGACTGCCCAGCTCCCCTCCCTGCCATGATTTACATCTCAGTTGGCTGCTCCCAAACTGACCTGCCTGCGCTCCAAAGAGGGGCATGTGACTTCTCTTGTAGCGTCCCTGTCAGAATTCTTTTTTTTTCCCCTGTAGGACAGCAAAGAAATCTGAGGGGGACATGATTTCTGCACATGCAGTGATGAAAATTCCCCCAGGAGTAATTTCTGGAAGTGGATGAGTCAAGTTCAAGACACTCTTATTCTGTAAGGGTCTGTCATTGTTTATTAGTGCAGAATTAAGAGAATAATGGATGAGAACAAGGAGCAATGGTCTCAAGTTGCAGTGGGGGAGGTCTAGGTTGGATATTAGGAAAAAATATTTCACTAGGAGGTGTGGTAAAGCTCTGGAATGGGCTACCTAGGGAGGTGGTGGAATCTCCATCCCTAGAGGTTTTTAAGTCCTGGCTTGACAAAGCCCTGGCTGGGATGATTTAATTGGGATTGGTCCTGCTTTTAGCAGGAGGTTGGACTTAATGACCTCTCAGCCCTATGATTCTGTGATTCTAATGGGATCTATGGGTTTTACCTGTTTTAAATAACAAAAGGGAAATGTGTTTACAATAATTTAATGGGCATATTTTTCCATTGTAATATACACTGATAATGAGTTAAAGCCACTTTGGTAATAACTCTGTTCATTGTAAATTACGGCGTTTAGGCCATCAGAATAAATCACTCTAGGCTTTTGGGGTTTTTGGAATAATAGAGGTTGTATGCTTCTTTAAATGAGGGAAGTAGTGTGTAGAAAATGGCTTGTATTTGCCAGAAGAGGAAACCACAGTTCTTCGAAATTCTTCCAAGAACTGCAGACGTTGAAAAAAAGTTTCAGTACTGCACATCCAACACACCAGTCATCTGAAGAAGTGGGCTGTGCCCACGAAAGCTCATGCTACATGTTTTGTTAGTCTTTAAAGCGCTTCCAGACTTTTTGTTGTTTTTTAAGTTTATCCTGTACAGACTAACTCAGCTACCCCTCTGAAGTACTGAGCTTGTTCATGTTTGGGAAGGCTTGTAACATAAGCAAGTGTCCTTTGCATGTTGTTATTTGGGTAAAGTGCCTTCATATTTGATCCACTGCTATAGATCTAGTGAGTTATGCCAGAACGGTCTACTCTGCCACTGTCAGCATCAGTAGGGAATCATTATGTGCTGTAAGCCGCTACCGCCATGTCCGATGGGGATTCCATGCTCATTCACTAGAGGAGTCTGCGGCACTTACACATGGATGCTGATTAACCTCCAGGTATCTGACGTGAGGCTAACTATGTGAAGAGGAAAATTACTGTGCATTTCTGTATGAAACAGGAACAATGTGGTCTAGCAGACTGAGCCTTGAAGCCATGAATTCTTGCTTCCAATTTGCTGTGTCTCCTTGGACAATTCACTTAAACTTCCTTTTGTACGGCTGTAAATCTTGACTAACTTCACTGCAAGACATGCTATGGATTCACATCAGTGTAAATCAAATGGGTGTCTATTTTCCCTAGTTACAAAATGGGTAACATCCTTACTTTCCTCTCAGGGGCATTTTGAGGATTAATTAGTTAATGTTCATGAAAGGCTTTGAAGCTGTAAAGCATACAATTATTATTGCTTTATCCTGTCTTACTCTTGGCTCTCATACTACTTCTGTCGCAAAGGTTGTCACTTAAGCAAGATGGCTGTCTATAGCAGTCAGCTCGGAGGTGTCAATTTTAATTAAAATCTTTAGTTTCAAATTCAAGTCACAGTATTAGACATGCTGAGATGTGTTTCATAATGTGAACTTCTTACATTGCTGGTGCACTGCTGACTAGAATGAGGAGAGCTTTCAGGGTTTATGAAATTCCCTCATTTTTTGTTTCTATTTGCATTAAATTGCTACATTAAATCAATAGAATCATTTTGATATATGAAGCAAAATGCAGGACAATGTAGCACTTTAAAGACTAACAAGATGGTTTATTAGATGATGAGCTTTCGTGGGCCAGACCCACTTCCTCAGATCAAATAGTGGAAGAAAGTAGTCACAACCATATATACCAAAGGATACAATTAAAAAAAAAATGAACAAATATGAAAAGGACAAATCACATTGCAGAACAGAAGGGGGATGCGGGGGGGGGGGGGGAGTGGGAAGGGGGAGGAAGGAAGGTAAGTGTCTGTGAATTGCTGATATTAAAGGTAGGGAGAGTGGGATGTTTGTGAGTTAATGGTATTACAGGTGATAATTGGGGAAACTGTCTTGGTAATGGGTGAGAAAGTTCAAATTCTTGTTAAGTCCTTGTTGGCAAGTGTCAAATTTTAACATGAATGACAGTTCAGAGGATTCCCTTTCAAGTGCAGATGTAAAAGGTCTTTGTAGCAGAATGCAGGTGGCTAAGTCATTTAGAGAGTGTTCTTTCTGGTTAAAGTGGCAAGAAACTGTTTTCTCTTTGTGATCTTGTCTGATATCTGTTTTGTGGGCATTAATCCTTTGGCGAAGTGTCTGAGATGTTTGTCCAATGTACATAGCAGACGGACACTTTCAGCACATGATAGCATAGATTATATTTCTGGATGCGCAGGAATATGTGTTCTTGATCTTATAACTCACTTGGTTAGGTCCAATAATGGTATCAGCAGAATGAATATGTGGACAAAGCTGGCAACGGGGTTTGTTGCAAGGGAAGGTACCAGGGTTGGTATTAGTGTGGTATGTCCTGTGGTGGTTGGTAAGAATCATCTTGAGGTTAGGTGGTTGTCTATAGGAGACTATGGGTCTGTCTCCCAGAGCCAACAAGGACTTAACAAGAATTTGAACTTTCTCACCCAGTACCAAGACAGTTTCCCCAATTATCACCTGTAATACCATTAACTCACAAACATCCCACTCTCCCTACCTTTAATATCAGCAATTCACAGACACTTACCTTCCTTCCTCCCCCTTCCCCCCCCCCCCCCCCCCCCCCCCGCATCCCCCTTCTGTTCTGCAATGTGATTTGTCCTTTTCATATTTGTTCATTTTTTTTAATTGTATCCTTTGGTATATATGGTTGTGACTACTTTCTTCCACTATTTGATCTGAGGAAGTGGGTCTGGCCCATGAAAGCTCATCATCTAATAAACCATCTTGTTAGTCTTTAAAGTGCTACATTGTCCTGCATTTTACTTCAACTACCCAAGACTAACACGGCTACATTTCTATCACTATTTTGATATATGTGATATTAAAAGTTAGCTTTCAGTTCTGAAAACCAAGGGTTCCTGAAACTTCCTGATTGCGCCTTACTATCTGGATATGTGCTTTCAGTTGTTCTTATCTCTAAAAGATCTTTTCTGTGTTGAGAACAACCGATTTATAATGAGCAAACATTTTAGGAACATGTACCAGAATTATCAGGAATATTAGCCTTTACAGTTCCAGCAATATTCTGGCTGAATATGTATGACAATCTCTTAGAAACGGCATTGAGGTTAATTCATTTAATGATGTAGTTTTTTCTTGGAAAAATACTCAATGTAAAGAGGATTGGATTGGATTTGAAATGTCCCAGGTACTATGCTAGAACTTTATCTCATACAGAAATGAATGTCAGGCTCTGGAGAATCTAGAATATTTTTAAAAGGAGTCCCATCCTAAAAATGGGCTGTTTTAGAATTTGCTCATGACTGTGTACTAGCAGCGCTACCCAGTTGAATGTCCATAGGTGCTCACACTGCAGAGACTATGCTGAGTTTCACTTGAAACACTGTTCTTTTATCCTGATGTGGTTTTCCTTGGTTGATGGGCTTTCCCTTGAGACTAGTTCTTTCCAGTTCTCTTTTAGCATGTCTCTCTCACACATTCAGCTGGAGATAAGAGCTCAGATCCTAATCTGTTACACTTGGGTTCCTTCTCTGAAGGCAGTGGTGAATACGGAAAAGTTATTTACTTGTTCCCATAATATAAGAACGAGAGGCCACCAAATGAAACTAACAGGCAGCAGGTTTAAAACAAATAAAAGGAAGTTCTTCACATAGTGCATAGTCAATCTGTGGAACTCCTTGCCTGAGGAGGTTGTGAAGGATAGGTCTATAACAGAGTTTAAAAGAGAACTAGATAAATTAATGGAGGTTAAATCCATTAATGGCTATTAGCCAGTACGGGTAAGGAATGGTGTCCCTAGCCTCTGTTTGTCTGAGGGTGGAGATGGATGGCAGGAGAGAGATCGCTTGATCATTATCTGTTCAGTTCACTCCCTCAGGGACACCTGTTATTGGCCACTGTTGGCAGACAGGGTATTGGGCTGGATGGACCTTTGGTCTGACCCAGTATGGCTGCTGTGTTCTTTCCTCCACTTTTATGCCTGTTCAACTGAGATCAGAATCCATTCCAAGGTGTCAAGAAACCCCCCTGCTTTCTTGTGGTTCTGTTTCTGGAACACTGCTACTTAGAAAAGGCATTTATTTTCACAGATACCTAAATCAACACAGATGTTTTACAGTTCTGAGGTTTCCATTATAGGCTAAAGTTAACATCATTTCGTGAGTCAACTATCCCAGAATATTCAGGAGGTAGCCGAGTTAGTCTGTACAGGATAAACATAAAAAACAACAAATGGTCTGGTAGCACTTTATAGACTAACAAAACATGTAGATGATTTGACTAACATCTATGTTTTGTTAGTCTATAAAGTGCTACCAGACCATTTGTTGTATTTTGTTTATCCCAGAATAGTTTTGATTTTTCTGTTTACAAGGGATTCTTATACAATTTTTAAAAATTTCTTTAGTGTAATGCAGTGGTCCCCAACGCGGTGCCCACGGGCGCCATGACGCCCTCCGGGGCACTTATGTGCACCCGCCGAATGATCTGGGCCGGCCTGCCCTCAGTACGCAGCGCATGTGTGGTGCCAGCCCTGGGTGCGTGGCGCATGGGCGGGCACAGCACATGAGCGGTGCTGGTCCCGGGCGCTTGGCACATGGGCGGCCCCGGCCCCGGGGCACATACGCGGTGCCGGCCCTGGGCTCATGGGCGGCTCCTGCCCCGGACGCGCAGCACATACATGGTGCCGGCCCCGGGTGTGTGGCACATGGGCAGCCCCGCCCCCCGACGCACGGTGCATGAGCGGCCCCGCCCGCAGGTGCCCAACAGCCCCGAAAGATTGGGGACCACTGGTGTAATGGCTCTCTGATGTGTTGCTGTACCCTCCCACCTCCTTCTTTCCTTCTTAAGTATCTTAGGAAATTTGGATACTTACAGGGTTAAGATTAGAAGAGAGGTACTTGAAAGCAAGGTTACAGTGGTAAATTTATTTTAGGTGTGCATGTGTTTTCTCTCTCACCTTTTGTACTGATTCTGTTCAGTTTCTTAAGTGTTTAAAAGGAACAAACATGTGAAGGAATGTACAGGCTTATGTAGTGTACAATAAGTCCAACAAAAAATGAGCACTTTCTCTGCCTGAGTAGAATCCTGCATTGGCTTTGATAGTCTTGTCACTGGCTAGCACCAATGGCTGGTTCAATGTGATAAGATCACTTCTGTATCTAATTCTGATAGATTTATCTAACTGAATTTTGTTTGTAATTATAAAGAAACATGTTTCAACGGAAACACAGTTAAGTATCTTCAACTGTTCAGATGAGTTTGTTCTTCCTTTGTTGGTGTCTGTATTATAGTTGTGTATAACAGCCCCTCAGACTGCTTGCCAGTGCTCAGATATATGCAGGTATTGTACTGTTTGACCTTGGCTTCTGGGAGTGACCTTGCAATTCAATGATCACATAAGGGGAAGATTTGTCCTAATCAAATGAAATGCATTGGTCATGTCAAAGGGTTGTCAGCTTTCTTGTTATGAATACAGGTTTTGACTTTCATTCTGTAACTCAACTGCAGTACGATAAATAACTACACCAAAAATATAGCTAGTACATAGTCTTGGGAGTGAGTATGAAGGCCTTACAGATGCCTTTGTGAGGAGCTAAAATAAAATTGTGAAACTTATCCATACAAGGAATTATTAGCTGTTTTAATTATGTCTCAGTGGAAGCTCACCACTGCAAAGTAAAAACATATGTTGTATTTAGACCACTTAATTAATCAGTGGCAATGTTTTGCTGGTAGAAATGGTTCACAGCTTAGTCAAAAGCAGTTGATTAATCCATTCATCTACTTAGGTCTAGACAGGAACAGAACAATCATTTCCCACTGTTCTGTATTTATTTAATTTTTGGGTGGGGTGGAATGAGCTTGAGTTTCTTGGTATAAATAGTAATTTTTTTCCCATTCAAAACAAGGCCTGAAGGGAATTCCCTTCTCATCCTTTCAGCTTATACCTCTTGTCTCTAGTTGGCCCATGAGGACGCAGTAGTGAGTGGATTCTTGGCAGCAAAAGTAAGTTTGCTTCAAGAAGCACACACCTGGTCCCACTAGTATTTCTTTTTAATACTCTTCTTAGAATATAAATATTTAATTGCTTTTGTCTGTTGCACACACAACACAATTTACACTTAAATATCAGCTGTGGTCCTAAGGACTTTGAAATGCATCATAAAATATACATACAACGTCATTGAATGCAAATATCTCTGGGTTAAAGAGCCAGTGGTATAGAAGGAAAACTTAGGCCAAGGACATCCAGCTAAATCTCAGTTACAAAAAGTACTGGAGAAGCTTGGCTTTAACATTTATTAGCCGAGACTTTACAGAAAAATCATTCCACTTCAAAATAGATTAGAAGAGGTATGGGAAAGCTGTGCACGACTGCATTTGGTATGTTATGCTTACAACACCTATAGAATCAAAATTCTCCCGCTTCAAAAGGACTGGCTTCTATTGCTTGAGCTGAAGAATAATCTTCTTTAGCTGTTGACTGTGTGGAGCCCATGATACAAGTAAGTAGTTCTGATTCCATCCAGCAGAGAGCAGGGGTGCATTTTTCATTTACTCACACATGTTCTCTCTCTCTCACACACACACACACACACACACACACACACACACACACACACACACACACACACACACACACACACGCTCTCATGCGTACGTACACACACGTGCGCACGCACACAGTGTGTTGCATTATATATTACAACATTTTTATTCCTCAAACCTCATTTGCTATATTCATATTTAACTTTGAAATCCGTGAGGAGTGCAGGACAAATAAAGAGAGATTTCAGCAGTAGAACTGGAAGATAGCTCCACAACTCCCGTTGCTTTTTGTCCAGTGGGAATTGTCTTCTTAAGTGTCCTTTGTGCTTTTGAAAATCTACCTCTGCAAAAGTATTATTTTTAAGAGGGCTAATTCTTAGATTTGAAAGGCAAATAAGTACTTCTTTTAAAATAACTTCCATTTCTTAAAAATCATCTGCTTGTGTGCATAGAAAAAATCACAGTGCAGCCTGCCTTGCACTGTTTATACAATCCAGTCTTAGATTTATCCACGAACCAAGAAATTCTCAGTAACCATAAATAGGAAAGCCCAATGGCACAGCTGTTTTATCTGGGGTATGTTAAAGCAGAGATCAGTGAAATGAGTCTCATAATCCTCTCAGAACTGAAGGGTCAGCAGCAGCCCAAAGCATTATTCTTGCTCATAATGAAAATACACTTAAAGTTAGTTACTCTGTTTGGGGAAGACAAAGGAAAAACTGCAGAAAAATCGAAGGGCAGGAAGAAGACTTGGTGCATTAGTTTCTTCTCAGAAGGTTTAATTGAAGCCTGGCTTGATAACTTAAAAAAATTGAATCTTTATGGAGCATTTATCATTCTTACTGGCACTATGTGCAGCGGCTGCTTTGAGGGCGGCCCATACTGAGAGCTCAGGGAGTTTGACCATACGCAAAAGGTGAAAATAGGGCCCAGTCCACTCTCATCTGAGCACATCACAGTCTTCAGTGTATTTATCCCACCCGAATCCTTGTGAGGCAGCGAAGCACTAACCATAAATGAGCTATGGAGAACTAAGGCACAGAGAAGCTCAGTCAGTTGCTCGAGGTGACACAAAGTCCTTGGTGAAACTGAGAATTGAACTCAGATTTCTTGCATCCCAGGCTAACCACTCTTTCTCTTTACTTTGCAGTCCATGGCAAAACTCTCACTGCTTTTCATGGAGCCCTTTCCTTCTTATTGGTCCTGTTTTAATGAATCCTCTCTCCCTTTCTGATAACTCCAATGGAAATTCCTAATGGGAAAGAAATGCAACTACAGGCAGTCCCCGGGTTACGTACAAGATAGGGACTGTAGGTTTGTTCTTAAGTTGAATCTGTATGTAAGTCGGAACTGGCGTCCAGATTCAGCCGCTGCTGAAACTGACCGCCAGTTCTGACTTACATACAGATTCAACTTAAGAACCCCAAGCGTCCCCAAGTCAGCTGCTGCTGAAACTGATCAGCGGCTGGTTCCAGGAAGCCTGGGGCAGAGCAACTCTGCCTCGGGCTTCCTGTAGTCAGCGCTGGTCAGTTTCAGCAGCGGCTGACTTGGGGACGCCTGGGGCAGTGCAGCTGGGGTGCTGCTGGGTTGCTCCAGTAGCACCGCTCCTCGCTCCTCGGCGCTACTGGACCAACCCAGCAGCACCACAGCTGCTCTGCCCCAGGCGTCCTGATTCAGCCACTGCTGAAACTGACCAGCAGCGGCTGAATCAGGACCTGGGGCAGAGCAGCTGGGGTGCTGCCGGGTTGGTCCAGTAATGACCAGAGCGGCGCTGCAGGACCAATTGGCAGCGCCCCAGCTGCTCTGCCCCAGGGTCCAAAACAAAAGTCTGGTCTGCTGGGGGGGGGCACACTAGCTGCGCCCCCCCCCCCCCCCCAGCAGACCAGAGACACGGGGAGCAGAGCCGCAGCGGCAGCGGGGTGCTGCGCCTCTGAGGCTTTGCTCTGGCAAAGTCTCAGAGGCGTGGGACCCCGCTGCGGCTTCAGTCCCGGTGCCTGTGGTCTGCTGAGGACTGTCCCCTGCAGACCACAGGCACCGGGACTGAAGCCGCAGCAGCGACGGGTTCCCGCGCCTCTGAGGCTTTGCTCTGGCAAAGCCTCAGAAGCGCGGGAACCCGCCTGGTGCCCCTGGTCTGCTGGAGACGGTCTCCAGCAGACCAGGGGCACCGGAGCAGCTTACGAACGGGGCTTTCTCGCCCCGGAGCTCGCAGGTAGCAATCCGCCACCTCGACCTCCGGGGCGAGAAAGCCTCGTTCGTAAGTGCGGATCCGACGTAAGTCGGATCCGCGTAAGTCGGGGACTGCCTGTAGTAGGCTTCTGTAGAAATTTCAGAGGGTTCTATAGAAAATAACTTAGAGAATTTGATAGAAAATGGTAACTTTTATGTGGCTTGTTTGACTCTATAGCCATACACCCTATTATTCTATAGGCTGGCCCAAAATTCTATAGGAAGACCATCCCTTTCTATTAAACCTTATCTGACTTTTCCATAAGACAATAACCTCTCTCTGTGTGTAAACTTTTGTTTGGTTTTAATGTAAAAATAAGACTTTAAAGATCACTTAACATAGTCATAAAAAAGCATTAAAGCATTCATTCTGCTGCAGTTTTGTGTATGTACAAGCCTATTCCTTTGTGTGTGTGTGTGTTTTTCTTTCTCATATTGGGCCGGCAGTGTCTGTATTGCAGAACACAAACAATCCCCTAAACTTCTTCAGTCAGCCCCTTTTCTCCCTCACAATGAAAATTCTGAAGGAGCACTTGATTCTTCTAGAGATGTGGCAGCTGTAGGATGTCTAATGGGGAAACTGTGCTGAACATAACTTAACCAAATTAAAAAATAAGCTTTACTTAAGAATGAGTGACTGACAGAGGGTTTGATTCTCCTTTTGCTCATGCTGGCGTAAATTGGGAGTTAAGTTCGTTGAAGCCCATGATGTTTTGTTGGCACAAAAAACAGCATAAAATGAGAGGTGAATTGTGCCCAGAAGGTCCCACACAGAGATGCCAAATGGCAGCATAGGATCATCAGAAAATCTTGCAACGAAGCTTGAAAAGTTAATTATTAAGGAAGTTTTTTCTCTTCTGGAACAACGTATGCATTCTGTTGTTTACCAAAACAAGTTATAAGTCTGCACAAAGCCTGTTATGCATGTTGTTGGCTAGGATCATACCAGCTTATGGAAAATCCACTTGCCTCTTCTCTGAGGAAGAAGGGTTTCTGTGGCTAGAAGTAAAATAGATAGCAAAGAGGAGTAGAGTTTACCTTTCTCTCTCTGGTGTGAATATATGAACAAAGAAGATTTATATTTACTTCTTTCCATAACACAAGAACTAGGGGTCACCAAATAAAATTAATAGGTAGCAGGTTTAAAATAAACAAAACGAAGTACTCTTTCACACAACACAGTCAACCTGTGGAACTCCTTGCCAGAGTGTGTTGGGAAGTCCAACACTATAACAGGGTTCCAAAAAAAGCTAGATAAACTCATGGAGGATAGGTCCATCAATGGCTATTAGCCAGGATGGGCAGCAGTGATGTCCCTATCCTCTGTTTGTCAGAAGCTGGTAATGGGTGAATGTGGATGGACCACTTGATGATTACATGTTCTGTTCATTCCCTCTGGGGCACCTGGCATTGGTCACTATTGGAAGTCAGGATACTGAGCAAGATGGACCTTTGGTCTGACCCCTGTTTTCATTTTCTTATGGGTACTCAGGAAGGAGGACCTTCTCCTGGCATCTGAAGTAGAGTTCTTGGGTTTTGTAGGACCAATGCAGTTTGCTTTCATGAACTGCAAATGGTTTCCTTTGTGCTAGTTTTAATGGGAAGAAAGATACCATACAGAGAATGCTATGCAAACTGCTCTTATCTGGCCTCTACAGGAGTATCAGACTTGACCTTGAGGAGCTTTCCCATTTTGAGGGCTGGGAGAATGCTCCAATTGAACATCATTTCTAATCCTAGGGTAATTAATAGGCATAATCATGCCCAAGGGAGACAGCCCAGAATTTTTCCGTGAATTTACACTTCAATAATATCTAGTCAAATGGCCATTTTGGAAGGTGATATTTTTTGTAACTGTGTTCGAGAATGTCAGGGAAGGGAGGAGGTTGCTTATGTGGTTGAGATTTACTATTGAGAAAGTAAATATAGAGTGCTAGATTGTGCCTATAGTCCAGGCATGTGGTATAAATTTACATCAGTATAACTGTTGCTCACAGTTGTGAAAAATCCACCCCCCTGAGCATTGCAGTTACACTGAACTGACATGCGGTGTAGATGGTGTATGTGGATTTGAGGGCTTCTCCCTCCAGCGTGGCTACCGTCTCTCATGACGGGAGAAGCTCTTAACCAAAGCATTGCAGTCAGTATAGCATGGCGCATCTGTGTTTTCAGGGTAGATCTACCCGTTAGGCACAGCCCAAGGGAAAAAGAGAGATGGTGCAGAGCTCTGCTGACCCTGGGATGAGCCCTGCTCACTAGTGAGCACGGAAAGCAAGTTCACTGCTATGGGGTACAGCCTGCTTCATCCTACTCACTATGCGGTGAGGTCTGTATGGAACATTCTCTGCTTTCTCTCCAGCCAGCATGGGGTGCAGTGTGCCTCCTAAGAGATTAAAGGGAAAGTTGAACCCCCATGTGCGGGGACTGAAACTCTCCCTGCCTACGGGAGCGTCACATGATGGTAGCAGAAATGAACCCATGCCAGGGCTGGGCACTACTTGGTCACAGTGACTAGGAATAGCATATGAAACAGTGAAATGGTTAAAGAGAAAATGTATGCCAACCTGGGTCCATTAGAACAAGCCACTGCAGGGCTGGGATAGAGGACAAACATGATCTTCTAGTTAACTTATGTTGGTTTTTTACAGTGAAATATGAGGCTGCTATCGGAGGAGCAGCAGTTAAATTTCACATGGCTATAGCTCTCAGAAAATCAGAGGGAGAGCAGATAGCTGAATAAATTTATGTCTATGATGGCAACACCAAGAGGCACCATTGTGCTTGGTCCTATCTTAACAAAGGCGGAGTTGGAAATTGAATCTGAGTCTCTGGACCCTCTGTTTAGGACTCTATCTCTGTTCACCAGACCTGCGTAGAGTTAAGTGAAGGGCAGCATGTCCAGGATTGGGGGGTGGCGGGGAGGAACCAGCATGTGCTTGCTTGTCTCCTTGCACTGAAGTTCTCTTTAACAATGTGGAAAAAAAATTGTAAAGCCCCCCTTGATCTCCTGCCTTCTCCAAGGAAATAGGAGTTCATTGCATTGTGTGAACAGAATTACAGAGGAGAACAATTGCTTGTCATGTAGCAATTAAGCTCTTTGTCCTGGTAGATTCACGTCTGGAATCTATATACATGTTTTAAGAGGGGGCAAGGAGGTTGCCATCTGAGTCAGATTTAATGTATTTCAAGCAGTAAAAGCCACATAGTTCCCATGAACTTGTAAACTAGCTGTTCATATTTTCAGCATTACCTCTTTAAGAGCAATCTCAGCAATCTCTGGCTGTGGGTATCACAGTCATTACAGAGTGACTTCAGAAATGTTAGTCAGATTATGACACCAACTTCCTGCTTGCTGAGTAATCAGTCTGTCCCCTGGTTTGTGGTTAATTCTCTGTTTGCTAACACCACTCTGTCCCTTTCCCACATTACTGCACATTTCATGTTTGGTGTTTTTTGTGTGTTTTTTTTAAAATCAGATCTAAACAAATTCCACAAAATGGCCCAAAGTCTGTTGAATCTTGAAGTTTTTTTTAAACAATTATTGTTTATGTGCATCTAATGGGGAAATGGTTTGACAAGAGCCTGCTTTGTGCTGCAGTATCTGGCCATGTGCCCGTTTATACGTTTTCTGAGACTGTATGCAAGCAGACAGCATTGAAAAATGAGGAAGGGGGTACTGTGGGGAAACAAGCCAGTCAGACTTAATAAATCAGGGAGATTCAGTAAGATTCCATTTGAATTGACTCTGTGCCAGCCATATGCTGTACATCATAGATCTGGGTTGAAGCTGACGTTTTAATGGTTTTATTAGTTTAGGAAGAATACTTTTATTGTGTGTGTGTCTTCAATTATGTTAAGTACTGCATGAAGCTCTGATGAGCTTATATTGCCTTCCTGTGTATAGTATGCTGTGTGCCTTCAATCCAAGATCCTAACAGTAATCTGGTAGAATCCTCTTAAATAAGGAACTGTTAAATTAATAAAGCTGTTAATCATATAACAAAAATCTTGTGTGGAAATACCAAATCATAGCATAAAGGTTTTGAATCGGAAGAGTCCTGTAGGGGCAGGTAAAATGGTTGCTTACTTTACAAAGATCCATTTCAAATTATGATTTTACACACACCAACTCACTGTCATCCTTTTTAAGGCATTCTCCATTGTATGGTTTCAATTATAATCACTTAGACTGAACTTTTTATCTAAATTCTTAATTCTCTCAGTAATCCTGGGTACTATTATGATGATCCCCTTTTCACAGATGGAGAGGATAAATGACTTGCCCATGGCCTCTGAGGAAGTCAGTCTCAGAACTAAGATTTTGTTCCTAGGTGGCATTTCTGGCCTTAGTTCTTGAGAGTGTCATTCCATTTAAGGTATTTTCCTATAGACTGATTATAAATTATGGAGTAATTTTCAAAAGTGACTTAGAAAAACCCTAAGCCATGGGCTCTTGAGTTGCCTACACCTACAGTGCTGCAGCTGCTTGTGCTGACACTGCTTGTGCTGACAAGAATTTCTCCTATTCGCATAGGGACACAAATTCCCCAGAGGTGGTAGTTAATGTGGATAAGAGTAGTCCTCCCATCAGCATAGAGTAGTCTACACTGGGAGTTGGGTAGATGATAGGGCCCAAAAGATAGTGATAGATAACTCATAGTGAAACATAATATTCCACCACACACATTTGTATATAATTAACCATTTCTGCCTGTGCTTACAGGTACATCGATCCCTCTATGCATGCTTATGACATAATTTGTAACAGTGTCTGTGCTTGGCTCAACCTATATTTTAAGCCAACATGGTTCTAGCCAGACCATTCGGACGCAGAGTGGATGTAGTTTTCATTTTCTTTTCAGGAAGGCAATGTTCACTGTGGCTCAGCCTTCCAGCACAGGATGCTCCTGTTTGAAGTACCAGGTTCCTTTTAAATGCAGTTCTTATATATGTCAAGAAGGAATCATAATGTTATTCCACTAGTCTAGTGAAGTTTGTGCCTCTCAGCAGCGCTGTCCCTAGGATGGGGCTGGGCCCATGACAATACCCCCTCCTCTGTCCCAGGCGCACCTCCAGTCGTACCTCTTCCCACTCCTACTCCATCCTTGCCCCATCCCCATTAAGCCCCTTTCCCCGAGAACCCTTCCCGAGGCGACACAACCCGGGGGATTAGGAGAGGGCCTGGTGCCATCAGCAGGGGTTTCTCTCCTACGCTCATGGCAGTGTTGGAAGCAGAGCAACCCGACCCCTTTCTTTTGTGCTCCCCCATGCCATGCTCCCAGCCACATCACTCAGGGGTGCGGGGTGGATTGGGGCTGGTGCACTCTACTTCCCACTGCTGCAGTGAAGCAGAGTAACCTGGCTGGAAGATGGCTGAGTAGTGCAGGATGGAGCTGGGATGCTCCACTTTCCATAGCTCCTTCTGCCGCTGTTGAATGTGAGGACTGGTCCAACCTTTGCAATCTGTGCTAGGCCTCCTGGAATCCCTCAGGCTTTCCTGGGCTCTCTGCGGCCCCCCAAAGCATGAGGCCTGGGGTGACTGCCCCAAAACCATCCTATGAACAGAATGGCTGTGCCTGTCGGGCTCAGTGTTACCAGCAATTGCAGTTAAAAATAAATAATAATAATAATAATAAAAAACCCTAGTGAAGAGCTGTAAGGGCAAAGCCACTCTGTGGAAAATCTATGGCAATCACAGCTTCAGCACCCAATTTTACACAGTTTTTACTGGACTCATTTATGGTTGTGTTCAAGTAATCAGTAGTCAAACATAAAACATCAATCATAGAATCATAGGGCTGGAAGAGACCTCAGGAGGTCATCGAGTCCAGCCCCTTGTCCAAAGCAGGACCAACCCCAACTAAATCATCCCAGCCACAGCTGTGTCAAATTGGTACTTAATCACTAGGGATGGAGATTCCATCACCTCCCTAGGTAACGCATTCCATCGCTTCACCATCCTCCTAGAGAAATAGTTTTTCCTAATATCCAACCTAGACCTTCCCCACTGTAACTTGAGACCATTGCTCCTTGTTCTGCCATCTGTCACTACTGAGAAAGGCATCTCTCCATGTTCTTTGGAACCAGGTAGTTGAAGGCTGCTATTAAATGTCCCCTCATGCTTCTCTTTCTCTTTCTCTTTTGTCTTGTCTTGTCTTGTCTTCTCTAGACTAAAGAAGCCCAAATCCCTCAGCCTCTCCTCACAAGTCAAGTGCTTCAGCCCCCTAATCATTTTGGTTGCCCTCTGCTGGACTTTTTCCCATGCATCCACATCCCCTCTGTAATGAAGGGGTGGGGGACCAGAATTGGATTCATTACTCCAGATGTGGCTTCACCAATGCTGAATAAAGAGGAATAATCATTTCTCTAGATTGGCTGGCAGTGCTCATCCTAATGCACCCTAATATACCGTAGTATCTTTCCTTGCACATTTTGTATTGACGAACATCTAATTTTTCACTAGCAAAGCATAAAACTTATAGCCTCTCTGTTTATAAAAAGCAAACTTGTGCATAGATTGTCTGTTTGGGAATGCAGCAAGAAAGACTGAAACAACAGCACTAAAAAGATTTTAACCATAGACATCCAGTCACATTCACCTTAATGGGGAGTTAGTGCCAACAACAGCTCTTTCTGCCTAACTTAAGGTTTGTACTGGTCCTCATCAGTGCAAACATTGCTGAGTTCCATGCTGTCGGTTTTGCTGCACATTCAGATTAGGGATGTCGATGTGTAGTTGACTATACGATTAAGCAAAAAAACCGAGGCTTATCAGGTAATCTTGTCCGACTACATGCCTTACCTCTCTTCCCTTCCCCCCCCCCCCCCCGCCTCTGTATCTATCAGAAGCAGCAGAATGGCATGGGGGAGCAGGAGAGGCTGTCACAAAGCAGCTTTTGCAGTGGGCCTGAGCTCCCCACAGACAGAGGCAGCTCCATCTCCCAGGGTTTGTCTAGACTACAGGATTTTGTTGACAAAAGTCCACTTTTGTTGACAAAACTATACCTGCATCTACACTACTGCTGAGTTCTGTCGACATAACATCGACAGAACTCGGCAGTTTTGTTGACAGTAGTAAACCTCATTCTACGAGGAATAACGCCTTTTGTCGACAGAATTCTGTCGACAGAAGGCGTTATTGCATCTACACTGCGGCTTGCTTTGTCGACAGAACTGGATGTAGTCTAGACGCTCTTTGTTGACAGAAGCTTTGTCAACAGTATCTGTCGACAAAGCTTCTGTCAACAGAAGCCTGTATTCTAGACGTACCCTCACAGAGCACCCTCTGTCCATGGCGAGCCTGGGCCTGCAATGGACAGAGGCTGATCCCTGCAGCAGCCCCTGTCCATGGGAGGTCCGAGTTTCTCATGGACAGGGGTTGGCCTCTGTCTGTGGGGAGCTTAGACCCCCTACTGTCAGGAGTTGCTGCCAGATCAGTCTTGGTGCTCGGCCAGCTCAGGCCCCCGCAGACAGAGGACACTTTGCGGCAGCCTCAATTCAGCCCTGCAACTGAATGAGTATGGTGACCCATGTGCCTTCTGATGTCTCGACTATTTCCGTGTCATTCCCCACTTGATACTCTCTCTTTTCAAAGCAGTAAGTTCACCAGTACAACTGGACATGCCTGGCATGCTCTCATGCCCCTTCAATGGCAGTTTCTGGTCCATCTGCCTGAAAGTAGTCACATCTGGAATAGCTCTGTCGGATTTGATTTGTTTTCATTTTTGAGTCTGAAGACTTATGCCAGTAATAATAATAATAATATAAAGAGCCAAAAAACTGGAAAACACCCACACACAAACTTGGTGCCCCATGTCAGCTCTTTTAAGTGAAGCAAACAAAAAATCTTGAAATATCCTCTTTAAAAACTTAAGAAACACAGTTATGCCCATGTACACAGTGAGCAATCAACAAGAGTAAGTGATGTTGACCTCAGACCCCAGGCAGAAGCAATATCTTTAATCTCCTGTTGTACTGGATTCTTAATCTCCTTTACATTGCTATATCTCATTTGCACATATTTCCCTGTGTATGTACAGATAGGGGATTCATTCAAATATTAATCATCTTGACTGATGGAGGAGATTTGTGCATCTGACAAGTTGACATCCCAGCTATGCAAGTCTTAAAATTTACAGAGAGACAGCCGTTATAGACGATCTTATTCAAAGAGCATTTTTAAAGTGAATATATGGTAAGAAAACTTGACATTTTAGATAGGAGTTTGCCAACTTTTTTCTTAAGTAAAAGTATGGGGGTGGGTCTTTGGCATGCTCATTATATTTTCGTGTGTGTTGACATCTCGGATTTTGTTAGATGCTAATTAAGGTTTTAAAATCCAATTGGCATTATATTGCCAAAAGCTGTTAGCTGTTAGTGTGACGTTTGAGTCCCACTTTCTATTTTTGTACAGAACATTATCTCCTGCATTACCTTCATGGGCAGCCAAAAATGGCTGGATTGATCATCTTGTAGGACTGGCAATAAATGACATCTCTCTATATATTGTCAGAATACATCACATTGCTGGTTGCCTTTCCGCTTCCTCCAAGACTGGGGTTTGGTTTTCTATTAATTTTGAAATAACGCATTGGTTATTTTAATCCCAAACGCCTGACAGAATTCACATGGATTTTTAGCTGGTCAGACTAGCCTAATTTTAGGATGTTCTATGACAACCGCGAACAAAGTATGGTGGGTCTGACTGAGATTTTGGGCAAGATTCCATCCTTTGTTGAAGTCCATTTTATGATACTATAGGAGTATGAAGGAGATGGAAACAGCTGTCTGAAAATTCACACAGCACGAGGGAAACATTGTAGGAGCTGGTGAAAAGTTTGTTCCCTAACCAGGACATACTCCCCAGCCACCCTCATACTGCATTCCAGATTCTATAAAGGCCTTTCAGCTGGCATTCAGTGATGTCTCTGCAGAATATATTTCTTAGTTGACAGAACCATGTTCAGATGAAAGCATTATGGGCATTTCTGACACAGAAGAACTGTCTGTACTTTTGTCTGTCTGTACAGCATCAGCAGGTCTTGGATAACCACACAAATCTTGCACACTTCATCTCTCCTCCCTGCTCATTATTTCAGTTGCCTCTCTTCAGCAAGGCCTGTATGCTTTTTGTTGCAACACAGGCATAAAAGCTATAGCTCTGCCCTTTGTCTCTCTTGTGTTCTTTCCTTCTGCTTGTCCCAGGTGCATCTAAGAAATGTTCCCAACCTTCCTCTGGAAGGCTATTGTTTTAACTTGGATACTGTGATTCAATGACTTAATTATTTGAAACATTGACAGACTTGTCAAGAGACTTGGATGCTCTGATCATATGGATTTCCAGTGATGTCAGACTGGAAATCAGGTGCTTACACAGTAACTCCAGTGATAGGAAATATTCCAGTAATAGGCTTCTTTAGAAATGCAGATGGAGGGACAGACTCTCCCCATGGGGTACCTGTCAAATCAGTGATGGCGTGACCATCTCCTAGATTTCCATGTGTGAACAAGCACCTTAAATACATATGCACAACTTCCCTCTTTCCAGTACTGAGTTCTATTGCTGCTTTTGCCCGTAATTCACATAGATATCAACATGAAGACATAGTGTTTCTAAATCTCCTGGGAAAAGTCCAAATTCTTGGTTTTATAGGCCATTTAGACAAGAGGAACTTTAGAGGGTATTCACAGTCCAGTTGTACTGTGGGTGGCAACTGGGAAAAATGTATACAGTCTCTTCAGCTATATTTAGTTTTGTGATTCACTTTCTATCCCAAGAATAAATTAATTAAGTTTAAAAACTCATGCAGTGTCATACGTAACAGATACAACTTAATACATAATGCTTCTTTCTTTGCCCCCATGCTTAATGCAAATAAATTGGGTAGACTAACCCCAGGAGGATTATTCTTTTGCTACGCCTTTACCCTACAACTATTTACCTTTTGTGCATGAGTCCACATATGTTAATGGAACTGCAGTGTACAGATGTGCACAAGTATTTGCAGGATTGGGTCTTTAGTCAGAAGTTAACATTGAAAGTGCTGCTGTTCATTGCTAGGTCAGCCAAGAAAAGAGGGCGATGGAATTGGGAAAACCATTGAAATCTACAAGTAACTTTTTTGTTGTAGGATCAAAATAAAAAAGACTGTTTAAAAAAGAAATAAGACAGTGAAACCGAACCAACTTGTAATCACTCCCCAAGGTTTCAATCTCATCACAAACCATTTGAGCTTCAGTCTTCTAGTTTATACGATGCCAGCTGAACCCCAAGATGTATTTGACAGCCTTGTAATTCTCCTACGGATCATTTATTCTCTGTTTACATTTGTATGTTATGACCTCGTTCCCTGGACTGTCGAAGATAAATGTCCTATCAAAACTAAACCCATTGTACATGCCCTCTCTGGGTAACATTTAGCATTTGGAAGGGGGACACTATATTTTTCTTGGCTGTACTATGGTTATAACTTATGAGAACCAGGCTTATCCTTGGAGGATATGAAGTTTCCACCCTCATGAATGAGCAGTAGCATTTCATAGTGCCCCATTATTTATTTCCCTTATTAGTTTTTAGTTGTAATAAAATAAACAAAACTGTACAGAACCATAATTTAGTGCTGACAGGGCTAGAAGACTGGCTAGGTTCTCTGTTAATGGCCTTCGTATTTCTCCTCCTCTTCCTCCCTCCTCCCCCGCTTCTCACTTTATCAACTGAGGGTGGAGGTGAAATCTTTCTGAGGGGTGTAATAGAAACTGAGGCAGCAGCGATAGTTATAGTTGCAGAGAAGAATTCTGAGCCATAGCGAGAGAGAACTGAGTGAATAGAATAACCCGAAGATGATTTCACTAGGTGTACTAGTTTCATATGCCTAAAGATTTTGCCTGAAATGTAAATGAAGGATAATTTGAGGGAGATGGTTCTGTTGGTTTTTCTCTGAAGCACACACTAATTTTGATCATGCAACAGCAGTATTTTAGTTAGGCTGGATACTTGGGGCAATAATTTTCATAGGGGGAGCCTCTCCATGAATTTTGTTAAATTGTCACAGGCCTCACATTTCTACTATATTAACAAAGGGGGTGCGGTATCTGGGAGGAAGTTTTGGTACAGGAGGGACCTCTGAGCTAAGGCAGGGGATTGTGGTACAGTAGAGGGTGTGGGGTCTGGCAGGAAGTTTGCTGCAAAATGGGATTCTGACCTGGGACAGGGTATTGGAGTTTGGAAGGAGGTGTATGCTCTGGCTGTAGAAGGTGCTTACCATAGTCGGTTCCCAGACAGTCACACGCTGGGGCTCAGGCATGCTGCCTGCCTGACAAGGCCCCACATAGCTCCTGAAAGCAGCCACCTACTGCTGGCATGCTCTGCACACCCCGTGGAGAGAGGAGAACAGCAGGTCTCAGTATGCTGCCCCCTCCCCACAAATCCCATTGGCTAGAAACCAACCAATGGGAGCAGTGAGGACAGTGCCTCTGCCTCCCCCCTCCCCCCCCCCATACCAGGATTGTAAAGAGACATGCCAGCAGGAGCCAGCCATTTCTGGGGGTGGCGTGGGGACACAAGAGACAGGCACCCTCCCTGAGCACCCTGCTGTGTGACAGGACTTTTAGTGGCTAGTGACCACAAGGGGCAGCCAAGAAGCCACATGTGGCTCCTGAACCACAGGTTGAGAATCTCGGTTCTAGTAGTTTCTTCAATTGCCAGGAGTCATGGTGGGCTAGACAGAAATGTTAGATGGACCACATCTAAAATACGTTTGGGCCGTATTTTGCCCACTCCTACATTTGACTTTAATGAATATGGCTATGGTGTGTGCAGCAGGTTTTGGACTGCTAAGTTCAGGAGTAGTGGTACATCGTTTTCATAAGGTCACAAGAAATTATCATTGTATTTGACTTCACATTATTACATTTCAAAGGACAGTGAACCTGGAAGTGGAAATAAGAGTTAATGAAAGGATTTATGGGTCTGCACCGGTGCTGTACATATTAATGGAGACAAATGCCTTCAAAAATAAATTAATGGGGTATTTTGTAAATAAATACTCTAGTATTATAAATTGCAAACATGTTTATAAACCAGTGTATGCGTACTTAGCACACTGAGGGTATGTCTACACTACCCTCCTAATTCGAACTAGGAGGGTAATGTAGGCATACCGCACTTGCAAATGAAGCCCGGGATTTGAATTTCCCGGGCTTCATTTGCATAAAGCCGGCCGGCGCCATTTTTAAATGCCAGCAGTTCGAACCCCGTGCCGCGCGGCTACACGCGGCACGGAGTAGCTAGTTCGGATTAGGCTTCCTAATCCGAACTAGCTGTACTCCTCGTGGAATAAGGAGTACAGCTAGTTCGGATTAGGAAGCCTAATCCGAACTAGCTACTCCGTGCCGCGTGTAGCCGCGCGGCACGGGGTTCGAACTGCCGGCATTTAAAAATGGCGCCGGCCAGCTTTATGCAAATGAAGCCCGGGAAATTCAAATCCCGGGCTTCATTTGCAAGTGCGGTATGCCTACATTACCCTCCTAGTTCGAATTAGGAGGGTAGTGTAGACATACCCTGAGAGAGTTCCTTTCTGGGACAAGAGAAAATAAAGGTTCTAGAGCTAGTCTCTATACTTAAAAATGGAGTATGGCTAGTCTCTATACTTAAAATGCCACTGGACCTGGTAATATCTCTAGGACCAAAAGGAACTTAAGGTCCATCCACTATATGGACACAAAATAAGATTTATGTATAAAATGAATATGGGTATCAGGAGTGTGTGTGTGTACATATGTCCATACAAAATATATGTGCATGAGTTTATACACATAAGTACAGTGTTAGCTATAAATTGCAGGTATAACTCTAAAACACGTGGCTCAAAAATAACTTCAATTCTGTGCTTTGAGAGAAGTAGCATAACGTGTGTAGCCCCAGACGCTATTTTACTTCTGGGATTTTAGCACATCCATTAAAAGACCTATATTTTTTGGTAGTAGTTTTCAATTGCCTTTAGTCTTATGGGAAATTCAGAAAAATCTTCAAATATTTGGTAAGGTTATGTACTATATAAAATCTTATGCAATAAATTGAGTCTCGTGAATTGGTTTGATGTTTTGAATAATAAACAAAATGGGAAGAATGTGATCTATAAATATTGATTAGTATTTCATATACTATTCTGAAATACCCTTAAAACTCTTGCAATTTAGCAGTCTCTCACACAAAGTCTTGGTATGTCTATTTACCCAGTAATGAAATGCAGCCAGCTGTAGGAAGAAACACATCAGCCATTTAATAGCAGGCAGCCACCTTATTTACAAGAACAAAAGAAGTTCAGCGCAGAATCCAGATGAAATAATGGTGTGAAATTTCTGTAGGCATAATATCAATAGCTGAGTTGAAATCTGCCTGGAATACTGGAAATAATTTGGATTTCTGGAAAGGGCTCTTCACTGACTAGGGATGTAAAATCCCATTTAATTGGTTAACCGGTTAAACATATTGTCTAACCTGCTAACTGATGAAAGAGAGGAGGGCTGGTGGGGAGGGGGAGCGTGAAGGGATGCTCCAGCTCATATGGGCTGGAGCGGCTTCTCTGCCTGCCACAGGGCTGGAGCAGCTCCCTGCCTGCAGCAATGGGGAGCTGCTTCAGCCCTCACCAGTTAACTTGAATTGGTAAGCCTCAACCTTAACGGATGAGGCTTATCGGTTAACCGGTTAAACATTCAAATCCCTATCACTGGCCACTGACTATCCAGGAATAGAATTATACATTATAATAAAAGTAAAGAAAGTGAAATAAAATATATGCAGAAATCTGTGAGATAGAGATGAACCTGAGCTGTAAAATCCAGATGTGGATTTCAAACTAGGTCATTTTTGGTTTCTTAAAAAGTTGTGAAATATTTTCCGTGTTTCATTCCAACTGGCTCTTGCTTGGGCCCTTTTTCTCATATATACTATGTAAGAAAAGTGTTTCTCCAATTCCATCTAGTATTATATACAATTTATATTAAATTATTAATAAGCTATGTGGAAATGAGAGTAAAGATTGTAGGAGCAAGAACCCTTAGAACTGGCCTCTCCTTCATGGGGTTTTTGATTCTAAGAGAAATATATTTATACTTTTCTTCACTTCCCGCTCGTCTTCACTTGATGGATTTTTTTGTAGACTGCTCTCTGAGCTTCTTATTTTCTCTCTCTCCTGTTTTTATACTTGCAAAACTAAAGTGTATTGTGAGCCTGACATACGCCATCACCACTGATAACCTGAAAACAAATTGCCTCCATAAACCGAATCATGCCAACCCTCTGAATATCCCCAGCATCTATTGCTATTAATGATCTTTTCTGTTCAGTCCCCCAGACACTGGTCTTAACATCCCTGTGCCTAGACATGACTCACGGGATAGATGTTCAAGCATGAATGACAAATTAGTTTAGCACAAATATACGAAAAAAGAAATGAGGTGCGACGAGCTTGAGGCTAGCTAGGCATCTACAAAGCAAGTGTGACCTTGTGCGGAGTGTGTGTGCCAAGATGCGTAAGAATGTGCTAATGCTTCCTGTCTAGGAGGGAAATGGGCTTTTTTGGTTCCCTGGGAATCTGACCTTTTTAGATGCAACTGCTGAATAGCTAGTAAGTTCTGTCCCACTTCTATTTACAACTCTTCTAGCTGCTCCCAAGGAAATATTTCAGAGAGCAGGAGAAGGAAGAGACCAAAGAACAAACATAGTCACGAGAATTCATACTTTTCTCCTTCCCTTCCATTATATTTTCCTTTCTTTTAGGCAACAGGTTTAGGGTTGCCAGGTGTCTGGTTTTGAACCAGACAGTCCAGTATTTGAGCTTTCTGTTCGGGAAACAAATTGAGAAAATATAAATGTCTGGTATTTTCTAAATAAGATGCAGTGTAGATTGTGATGTCATGTAAAGTGTGTCCAGTATTTTTGTTGAAACCATCTGGCAACCCTAAACAGGTTTCATAAAAGAAGTGAGGGAAAATATTTTGTCCATGAGTGTTCTACTTGTAGAAGCTTAAGAGCCACTTCATTCCACCACCATGCCAGAGTGAGCAAGCAAGTAAGCTCTCTAGATCAAGGACTGTTTCTTGTCATGTGTGCACAGTCACAAACATGATATGACCATGATGGGTCCTTTAATAGTCTTTATAATAAAAATAATAATAATTGATTATAACTTTCCAGAGCTCTGACCCTACCTGGCATTAAGGACTGTGGCCTCTGTTATCCTCTCATCTTTTTTTCATCAATATTTGTTGTCTTCTGGGAGGCTCAAGGAACCTCTGCCCCAACAGAATAAATCTCTGTATGGAGTCCATTAGCCTCTTTTAATTTGGTTGAAGGGTACCATATTGCAGGAACACCACTTATTCTGCTTAGGCAACATATACTTTAAAAGGCTAAATTAAAGAACAGTGCAAGTGTGCAAATTTTCCATAAGTAATTCTCAAAAGAGCTTTAACTATGAAATACATAGCATCACCCCCGTTTTACATGTTGGGAGATTGATAGTCTAACAGAGCAAGGAATAGAATGCAGATCTCCCGAGTCCTAATCTGTTAGGTCCCCGTTAACCCTATCCCAGCGTCCTGTTTGTATCATTTACATGGTACATCTTACCTTTCAAACATTAAACTCCTGGGGCAGGGATTCTCATATATTGTATGATTGCACAGTGTCTAGAAAACTGGCTCCCAACCTGACAACCTGCTCTGACAGTATAAATGTTAAATAATCATATATGTATATACACATTTCTTCAGTACCAGTGCTCCTTCATTGGTTTTTATCATAACAGGCATTGGAGAAGGTTAATAAGCACAGTAGGACTATTACTTTGCAACCATTGCAGTCTGTAAAAGATTCTTAATTCCTTTTTGAATTGTTTATTGCCAATCTGCTTAGCATATGCAAAAACAATTCGTCATCTCATACTGTGCAGCTTTGTGCAGCATGGTCTTGTTTCTCAGTTGCATCTTCAATTTATCCTGGGAACTATTCCGCCTTTCTCAGTCCAGCTGGACAGACCTGCATTTGCTTGGTTAGATCTCCTATTTATTCTACCCATTTAGGGCTGCACGGACAATTATTTTTTCTCTGAAGTGCATGATATAACCCATGAGGCCAACATAAGGTCACTGTAAGCCATACAACACAGTAATTACTGGCAAATGCTGATTGCCTTTGTTCTCAGATGATTTGAGAGGATGTTGCATGAAGGTGTAAACAGATAATTTCCTTTTTAGCTTCTGTTAGCAATGCAACCAAAGGGATTCCCACTCATTTAGCATCATTCCAGTTCACTTTGCAACAGCCTTGTCAGCCAAGAAATACCCGGGTGAGTTTGTGGTCAAAAGAGGCATAGAAAGACTTTTTCCCCTAAGTAGTTTAAAAAAAAAAAAAAAGCTCCCCCAGCCCCAAAGAAAATTTCTCTTGTTTTATACTTTTTTTTTTAATGGCTAGTTGTGGAGTTTCTTGTTACATAGTTATAGTACTGGGAAGTGAAAGCTTTAAAGTAAATTGCCAGATTTCTTTTACATTAGTTCACAGAAATTAAAATTAATAGAGCTCTTCAAACAGAGGGATTTTCCTTCTTCCTTGTCCCCCTTTCTCTCTTCTAGATTATAAAGCAAGACCCAGGGTAGTTGCAAGGAAAGAAAATGATTCATAGAGGGTGGGGAATGTAATTGCTAAAGGCTTTGAGATTGGACAGCATGGGAAAGACTGAAGATGTTCATATTCTTGAGCTTCAGGGGGTAGCCGAGTTAGTCTGTTACAGAAAAAAACAACAAATGGTCTGGTAGCACTTGATACCATCTACATGTTTTGTTGGTATAATGAGCTTTCGTGGACATAGCCCACTTCTTCAGATGACTGGAGTTATGAGTAGGGGATTTAAAAACAAAATAAATAGGAGAAGGGAAGGGGGGGGGGAGAGAGAATGATGCCCTGTCTCCCACCCCTCTTCCTGTGTTTTCTTTAAGTATCTGGAGAATGGGTGCTAAACCTAAGCAGATAAAGCTCAACGTCAATAGATAGATTGCTAAAACAGGAAGGATACCACTCAGAAAGCTGTTAGCACCCTCAGTGGTAGAGTCCCCACCAACCTAAATCAAGATTGAGTCCATTAGCATGTGAATTGAATTTGTGTATGTAATGTAATTCCAAGCTTTCTCTGTGAATTTGGCTTGAGGAGCTGGCCTGTGACAAGACCTCCCTTTCCCTTCTCCTATTCCTACTTTTAACTCTGGTCATCTGAAGAAGTGGGCTGTGCCCATAACAGCTCATGATACCATCTACATGTTTTGTTAGTTTATTAGGTGCTACCAGACCATTTGTTGCTGTTTTTTTCATATTCTTAGCAAGCCCAGCTAAAGTCATACCAAAATGGATTATTGTCTTCAATGGAAAATCTCATTCATGGCAGATTAGGGTATTCATTTCTTTTATGGATTTAAGTGAACTTTAACAATTTTGGGGGGAAATTATTGGTGTTTTTTTAAGTGTTGATATAGTAGAATGTCTTTAATTAATTTACTCTGTGTGGGGAAATTAATTGTGAATTGCCAATTTTAGTACACTAGCAGGCATTGTTCACGTCTGGCACTGTCCTTCTCCTTCTACTCCCAGGTGAATCACCTTGACCCTAATACACCATCTAATGCAGTTCTTGCTGCCAGCCAAACCGAGACATGTTTCAAGACAATGTTAATGAGAATTTTAGGTTTTGATCTCCATCCTGTGCTCAAGTCAAATTCAGCTGTGTTGCCAGAAGGGAGAGCAGGGGAAGAGAGAGAGACATAATAATAATTTTGACAAATCAGCAGCATTAACTGTATTTGAGATCACATTAATATGTTATCCTGTCTGGACATAAACTTTTGATCTGGACATTATACCAGTCCTCAGTGAGGAAGGTATCTCTTTCCCAGCTCTCAAATGTCAAAATTACCTGAAATGACTAAGACCGGTCAAAAATTCACATTTGGACTGAAATCAAGTAGAAAGAAATGCTTAGGCATTTGTGAGGAAATTAAAGAAATTACTTCTAATGGAAAGCCCTTCTCACCTTGCACAGAGCTGTGTTCAGGACTGGGATCTTTATCAGTACAATGTCCTGATAATACTGTCCACAGCCAGAGTCTGGCCACCTGTTTTTAAATACCACCTTCATCAGAGCCACCTTTTATGACTGCTCAGCCCACAGGCTTGTAGAGATATGGACCACTAACTGCAGGGGCTGTTCTGTTTGAAAGAGGCCCATAATTTCATTTTTCATAGTCTTTCCCTTTTTGTCTTCGGCATACTTTGTTTCATGTGAAATACAGGAAGGTACCATTATTTGGACAATATTAACCTCTGTGATTTCCAGAATTTTGATTGTTGTGGGGGAGGTGTTTGCAGGAAGAGTGGTTGCTGATGATTTTTAAAATCTAAATAATCCACCCACCCTCTCACAGAAAGTTTTCTTTTAATCAGGGATTATTTTTCTAACATTGTATATTGTAGCTTGAATTAACTATGATTAAACTTATATATAACAGAAACAAAATTGTGTTTATCTATCTATCTATCTATCTATCTATCTATCTATCTATCTATCTATCTATCTATCTATCTATCTATCTATCTATCTATCTATCTATCTAGTATATAAAATTCTGTTTCTCTCAGTTTTAATTTGCCTGGTCAGTTTCAGCTGTAAATTGGGTCACCTTTATATTAATTATTCATATATTAATGTAATTTCCCCCAAATCTACTGCTAAGTAAGGACAGGCATCCTTTACCTGTAAATGTATAAAGGAAGACATTGGCTTAGCCAAGCATCTTGGATAAATAATGTGTGTGTGTGTGGCAGCCTCTCTAGGCTCAGGAGATAGGTCTCAGAATTACTGTGACCTGCAAATGCACTCTAGATTTTAAAACACCTCCAGTAAGCGAGAGGAGGAAACATTTGCAGTGATGGAATTATTGGTCCCATTACCACTCAGGTGTCAAGGAAATGAAGCTTTTCCATTACAAGATCACAGTAAATCACGTGTGTGGGGGTAGGAGGAGGGAAGGGTGTGACAGGCTCGTTAGCATGGGCAAAGTTACTGTAATTTATGTATAAATACTTCTCTGTGTCAAGATATGATATCATTCAGCTGCTCTGAAGTGGCTTTAAATACATATAAGAGCACACAATAATTTTGTGTGTATATGAATAAGCAAAGTCCGTAACATCCAGTAAACATAAAATATTGGTACAAACTGGGACTTTTTGCAATATTAAATGGCATTAAACTTGATTAAAAATCAGTCTGCTTAAGCGTGTTTATAGATTTTGGTTTTAGCCTTTGAACAAGTGCCACATTCTGTTCCTCTTCAGTTAGAATAAGATCAGGGTGCCACATAGCTGGCCTTGAGGCCTGCATATGCCCAGCGTGATAAACATTTCTCAGTCTTCCCTACCACGATCACAGCTTCTGGAACACAATCCTTTTGCATGCAATGTGCAGAAAATGTTTGTGTAACCCCATACTGGCCTTGAGAAATAAATGTAGGAGGCACACAATTTGACGCCTCTGACCAATAAATAAATTGTTCTACACAATTTCCTTTCCTTCACGTGCTGCATATTGAGCTGTGCAAGAAAAAAATATGGCTCTAACTCTACTCTCCCATTCCTTGTCTGCTATAGCAGAGTGTCACAGGTGTACTTGGCTGTACTGTGCCTAATGCTTTGCAGATTATATTATGTCTCAGATGATTACAGGCTGTGCCATCAGTTTCCATAAATTCTCCATATCTTCCTTCTGGGAAGGAATTTTTCTTATGATTAGGCTTGGCTTTAGAAATGAGTGACCATTTCGGTGCTTTCCTGTGACCCTTTCCTTCCCTGACGGATGAAGGGACTGATGGTTCTTAAGTTGGATTGTGTGTCCAAATTAACCCATTCAGGTTTGCCTGACTCTTGGTGGCCAAGTACAGATTTGCTTTAGGAAATTTCATTTTTTAAGTTTCTGTTTTCAAGTAAAGATCTCACAGTATTGCCATTTGCAGCTGAGGAGAGCTGTGGGAAATAGCGGTCCAGCCCACACTGTTTCTCTTGGCTACAAATGGCAAAATGGAGCCAATGGGAGCCGCAAGGCTCCATAGCCACAGCGCCGGTAAGTAAACACACCAGAGTGGACAGTTAACAGGTTTCTCAAGTGATTTCATGGACCACTCTGAGAAACACTGGGCTACAGACTTTGTTTCCTCAGGGTTGTCTCTGGGACAGTATTCCCTGTAAGCAGTGCGCTTGTGTGGTCTCTTATGTAAGATTCCAATGCCGCCCAGCTGATTAGCAGAGTGCCCACGGCTAGGTTTGTGTTTCTTCTTGTGGCGCAAATCCACACACGCCCCGCTGCACATAAAATTATTCCATACCATGGGTGGTAAAGATTAGAAGGAATATTGCTCTGGGAGGGAATCTATTTACTTGTAAACTTTTGCCTCTCTGTTTAAATTTCAAAGAAGAGTAGCAGGACAGTGTCTTTTGTGATTTTAAAAAGAGTTTTGAAACAGTAGCTGTTTTTCTTAAAGTCTCAGCTTCTGCACTTCTGTGATAGCTTGAGAATCTTAGATCTTATTAGCAAAACAAAAACAAGCCTCCCTACAAATATTCTGGCCTTCATGACTGCAGAGAGAAGTTTGGAAAGGTGACCTCCAAAAGCTCTGAAAGTAAAAGAAAAGAAAATTTTGGATTTAGTTTTATCTTTTGAATCAATCTCATTACTTTAAAACTAGTCTTATGATTCTGCAAGACTGACAATTATGTGACAAATCTGCAGCTTCTCTTCTGAAGAAGAAATGTTTTTCTTCTCTCAGTCCACCCCAGAACCTCCTAGCTACTAGTGGTGGTGGTGCCTGAGAGACTCCCATTACCTGGGTATGTCTGCAGTACCGCTAAAGGTAATTTTCAGATCGCGTAGTTATAGGCATTAGCTGTGATAGCTATGTTAGCACGTTAGCTCAGTGTAGTCACAGAAACTTGGAGAGTGGCTTGAGCTGCTGCAGCTACACTACTAATTTAAGGATATTTGCTCCAGCAAAGCTAGCATGTGCACATTTACCTGAGCTGGAAAATATACCTCCAACTGCTATATTGTCATATCCGTACAGTGCACCAACCACAAGATCAATTTTTTAGTTTTCTGCACAGTGAATAACTGCAACATCTTCCTCTGCTGGTGCTGCTGCTTGCAAGAATAAAACTAACCTAATTCTTGTCAGTTTCACTGCTGCACACAGGTTCTGATTAGCATCTGTGATAACTGACAAGTCTTTTTCTGGCTTGTAAGTTGGGAAAACTCTAAGCTGGAGACTGTTTGTCTTTAGATTCAGGAAGGCAGTGCTGCTTTAGAAACATTTTTATTTTGGATGGGAAGCTCAGATTCTGCAGAAGTTGATGGCACTCACCCAGGAAGGCTTCTGGCTCACATGGGGGAGGGCATTTTTCAAACCTTATTCATTAACAATAATAATTAGTACTAGTGTTTGATTAATATAGTACAATAACATTTTTAACAAACCCTAACTTGTTAGATCTCATGTTGACTTGTCCAAGATAGTGGTTGTTCTTTAGGCAAGGTATGGATTTCTAAGACATTCTCAGACTCTGATTGACAGGAAAGCCCTGTCTCTGTTCTACCTCAAGTAGGTTTGTACACAGAAATCAGCAGCTCCAATTTTTCTTCGCTGTTTTCCTTTTTTTTTAATGTGGCCATTGGAGCACACCTCAGACTGCAGTAAGGAGAGCAAGAAGGGATGCAATTCAAGCTTTGCCTGCACTTTGGGAGCACACTTTAAGCTTTTGTGCGCGTGTGCGTGCGCGCCTAATGTGATACATTTCCTATTCACTGGACCATCCTCTTCAAATATCTTGCAATGAAATAAGAATCTCAGAGCTTTTTTTTTGCAGGCTATGGATAAAGAAAAGCCTCAGAAAGCAGTGGCTGTGGAGCTACAGACTACTTTGTACTGGTTAGCCTGTACATCCTCAAGGTTCCCTTATGCCAGTTTTATCTCGGCTCCACACATGAGCCTGTTTTGAATCACAGACCTAGACAAATCAGGCTGCAACTCTGTAAATTATAGTAACTCCTACTTTTGTTTATGACTCTGGCTCTGAAATCAAGTCCAGTGTTGGAGATTTCCATGTGGAAGGTAGAAGATTCTTGTAGGGGCCTTTTCACTTTTATTTGTAGAGTGGCTTGTAAGAGTGGCTTGTAACATACTAATTTCAATGTGTTCTTCTATGAATCCTTTTGTCCAAGGATTTCTAAAGCCTTCACAATCAGGAATGAAGTAAGCATTGCAAAAACTACCCTGTGAGAAGTAGGTAGATATGCCCATTGTACAGGCAGGAACAAGTGAGATGTCTTTTAACTTGCATACAGTAAGTTAATGGCTGAACTGAAAACAGAATGCAGGAATCCTCACAGCAGTCCTTATCCTCTGATAACTACAAAACACTTGAGTAAGCAGCTTTGGATAGTCAGTGGCTTTGTCCTGATAGACAAAAAGGTAGGTGGGGGGAGGGGGTTCCAATCATGCTCAACTTTCTTGACTGAGCTAATGTGATTATAAAGGGTATATTTTTCACCTGTCAAGAGAGATCCTGAAAAATTGCTAGCTCTGTGTCCATTTTGGAATGTTAGTAGCTTGCCCTTCATTTCCCTCTGAAAGTCCAAATCTGTGAGTGTGCTTTCTGGCATCTAGCAGGAAAGATACAGTATTTTGACAATAACCTACCCTGTATGTGAAACATTTGAGCTGTTTTCTCTTTCATTTAGCCTCAGTTCTTTCTGAGCACAGCAGGGAAAAAACATAATTAGTTTTGGACAGTTTAGGCTTGAGGTGTTACCTAAAAACCCTACTCCAACCTCATCTGAAATTGAGCAGTTCTGAAGACCTAGCTATATAATATCTCCATTTTGCTGGAGGGCCACAAATAGACTTTCTAAGCTTACCCCAGCCATTTTGATCTGAACCTTTTATGTGAGGCTTACTGCAAGCCTACAGATATTCCAGTTAGAACTCATGTTGTCATCACCTTTAGCAGCATCATGAAAAAAGAGTGTTAAGAGGAAAGAGGGGATTCAGCCTGAGTTCTGAAAGGCTTTTTTATGGAAGTTGGTCATCCAGGGGCTAAAAGCACAAGCTCAAGGTCCACGCCTCAGATATTCCTGTTCTTTTAATGACCTTTAAAAGGCCAAGAAGGATTTTAATGGTTATGTGGAAGCAAGACTCCCATGATGCTTTGCTATTAAGATAGAGCTCTTTAATGAAGAATGGAATTTTATTTTTTAGACACCCTTAATCTATTTTCACAGTTGCTTTAAGATACATTTATATTCTATACTGATGGCAAGATATATGCTCAATAAAATTATCCAAAAGAAGGCAAACCCAGACTAGCCACGAAGTAGTGAGACAATTGGAAAGTTGCAATCAAACAGAGAATCTTGGGAGTAACCTAACATAATGAAAAGTGGGTACCAAATAGAAGAACTAGATAAGGACATGAATGATGCACAATAAAGGTAAGAAGGAGATAATTGCCCCTAAATCTAAGGGAAGTTCGTTTATTAGCAGGATGGATGCAGTGTGTCAGAAACTTCAGGAAAGTTGTGTCTCCCACTGCTGTTGGCAGTGTAGGCCTCTTTGTATGAGCTGTCTTTACTGTTTCATTAATAAATGCAATCAAAACTGACTTAAGATCTATTCTTATTACTAATCTGAACCAGAGAAAGCATGTCTTAATAAACATTTAATTATCATTAAAATTTCCTACCCAAAATACCCCTGAAGCTTCTACCAAATATTGATTGTCAAACTATTAATTGTTGATGGTTTATTATAAATGTCCTGAAGGCTACCTTTAAAAAGAGCCATTGTGAAGATGAATCACCGGATATGGGAAAAGTATTTTGTATTGTGTTTAATGGTTGAGAGGTATAGTTTTTTATTCCGCATTGGGTTGGGGAAAAACAGATACGCACTAGATTCTAATAGTCAGAGGTGTAATATCTCCTTCGTATCCATGACATTATAAAAGTAATGTCTGAATTAACTCCTTTCTCAGCAACTGGAAAAGCATTTGTTTGGTGGGGAGTCTGAGTTCTTTAAAAAAAGAAGTAGCTTAGATTAGTTACAGCTAGGCTTGGAAGGTTTTTATTGGTAAACATGGACTGAACCTGCTGCACACACAAACCAATGAAAACTATTTCAGTGAATAATAATAAAAATATAGAAATTAGCAAAGTAAGAAAAATGCTGCCTGAAAACTTATTCAAGTTTTGATTTAAGGATATTTTTATGTACATTTTTGACATAATTTGTGCTTAACTGTTAGAAAGCTTTAACTCTTTGAATCTCAGACTCTATTGCTGTTACATAATTTTTGGCTAATCTTCCCTGTCCAGTGTCTGACATCCCCTATAATTCCTGCACCTTGGAAAAGTTAAATGGACCAAAATCGGGGGCAGGGTGTATTAAAAATAAACATCTATGTTATCTGACAAAAATTAATTTAAAAATTAGGCTGCTATGCCTATTTATAGGTTTTAGTTTGAGCCTCTGAACAAACAAGCAGGGATCAGAGTTAAAATGAAAAAAAAAATGCTCATGTGCTCAACTAAAGGGAGCTACCTTTTAAAGTTCCATTTGACCTTCATGGGATTAAGTCAGTTTTGCTCCAGTCAGTGAATGTTTACCAGGTGTATGTTTACAGTAGGACTCTTGGGGGAATGGGGAGGTTGTGTGTGGTGTTGTGAAATTTCAGCTTTCTGAAGTCTTGAAAAAAAAAAAGACTTTGTAGCCAGCTGTAGAGTTTTTAAAGGAAATTCTTTGGGGATGGAAAAAGCAGTTCTTTACATTTCACAGGCATGAAACAAAATACAGTGCTGTAACAAAGACCATTTTTGGAGGAGGTTTAATAATGGTGTGGTGATATTTTTTCTCTTTTAGTTTCCTAACCAGCAGGATAAATGCATGTGAAACTCCCAAATTGATTATGTTCTCTTTAAGAAATTTTAAACTGTTAAAGTGCAACTATACCCATTGATGAAACAAATGGGGAAATTAAGACATGGCAATGCTAAATAACATCCCCTAAGTCACACAGGAAATTCATAGCAAAGCCATCAATAGAACTCGAGCTATAAGACTCTTCCCTTAATTAACAAACTGCAGGGTGTTCCTGGCAGCTTGTGGTAATTGTTTATCAAAAGGCTTATTTTTAGTTGAGACTTGTACTAAACCAAGACCTCAAATATTTTCATCCATATTCTTCATTATCTGGCTTTGCAGTGAACTGGAAATGGCTTAGCAGATTCCAAAATACAGTTTCATATTAGCCTCTTTCATGAGAGGATATTTCTTGTCTCCAATATAAGCTGTAAACTTTCTGTGGGCAAACAAACAAATGTCAAGAAATGTATTAAAATGTTCCAAAACTCGTTATTAAATTATTAAGGGTCTTACGCCACTCCACAAAAAAAAGAGGATAATTGAGAGTTGTATTCAAAACCGCAGGATCAGTGCCTCATTGTGCCTAGATGTCTGCTGCACAATATACTGCATAAGGTCAGATTTTCAATGTGCCTATAAAAATGCGACCTCACCAACAGGCTTTCTGAATAAACAGGAAGCTAGACATGCAAAATAGTCAGTTTATGCATGCAAATGTCTGTGCACACATGCAAATGCAGGCACCCATAAATATTGCATTTGCATTAGGCCATAGTACAGAATATTAAAGGTATGTTAATGAGTTTTAAGAGAATTTTAAATGCTAGGACTAATTTCCCAAAAATAATGAAACAATTATGGGAGCTGATGAATAAAAATGTGTATTTAGGCAATTAAAAAAATAGATATTTGATTCTACAGACTGATGGCCTGTGATGCTGAACTTAAGAATATCTTGACTTTAAAGCTAGGAGTTTAGAAATTCCTTTTTACTTGCTCCTCTGCCACACAATCACTTTGTAAGTTTGTAAAGCTCTAGGCAATAAATAAATAACGCCTATTCTCTCATATAGCACTTTTCATCAGTAGTTTTCAAAGTGCTTTAGAAAGGAGGATGGTCTCGTCACCCATATTTCTCAAATGAAGAAACTGCGGCTCACAGGCAAAGTAACATGGCCCATGGTCCCTCAACAGGAGAGTAGCAGGGCTGGAAATAAAACCTAGCTCTCCTGAGTCTCAGTTTAGTCCTCCATCCTAATCTGAATTTTTTAATATTTATAAAACACATTGAGAGACTCAGACAAGATCACACGATGCAGTTGAAGTATAATGTGTTTTTGTTTATTGATATTCCTTTTGCTCCTTTGTTGCTAACAGTGTCCTGCATGGATAAAAAAATTGTATCCACATTTATGTCAATACCCACAAAAATGAGGCATGGATATCTGCATCTACATCAATGGTTGCAGATACCTGTGGATATAAATCAGGTACCCTCAAATTCGCAGGATTCTAGATATAAAATTTGTACCTGCACCTACCAAATGAGCTATGGCTATCCGCATCCACATCTGTAGATTCCGATACCTCTGAATTTGCAGGGCTCTATAAATCAGTATACCAATGTACAGTAAAAACGACAAGACAGTAGAGATGTGCTCAGCCTCAGCCAATCTCTAATTTCTGATTCATTCTGTTTTTAACCTTTTTTATTATTTGCAAGCAAAAACCCATTCAGTCTATGCTATTTATTTAAAATATTAGAAAAATAGTTTAAAATTCTAAGTTTGCTGTGAACTTTGGTATGACAAAAGAGGGGTTTCAATCAGTAAATACCTCTTTAAGTGCATTGAATAGAAATACAGATGTTCTACAAGCTTTTTTTTTTAACTGTTGATCTGAGTTAAGATGTATAGAAATCTAGAGGAAAATTTTACAAACCGTGCAAATAAGGGTGTGTAACTGGATATACTGATAGACACTTAAGTAAAATGTTTGTCAGCCATTCATATTGTCTCAAGGAAAGCTAAATCTTGCTGAATTTAATTATGTAGAATCTGCGCCGAGGTTAGCCCTGAGCTGCTGTTTGATATCTGTTTTTAAGGGAAAGAGTTAAATCTGGAGCAGAGTACAGTGTGATTGGCAGTGCCGAGCTTTTAACAAGAAAAAGGAGATTTATCTCACGTGTAATACCAGACACCATCAGCACCATCTTCCTAGTAGAACAGAAATAAGAATTCGTTCAGGAAATTCAGTTGTGTGTTTGTGTATGTGAACAGGCAAATCGATGGTCACTCATGCGCACATGGCTTGCCAAGAATGGGCTTCTTGATGTGGCCACAATTCAGCATGTAGTCAGGAACCCCAAACCATTCTCCTCCTGTTCATGTGTGGGTATTTTAAGTTGTTATGCTTCACAGGATTTTGGATCAGCCTGGATAAGTGGCTCTCAACATTTTCCCACACCATGACCTTGTGTGATACCAGAAAAAAGTTTTGGGATTCCCCCTTGTTCTATATGTTTTGGCACATGTCCACTCCCATCTAGCCACTGAGAAGGGGACCCTGTGAAATCTATTCATACCCGAGGTTGAAAAACTGTGTTCTAAAATACTAATGGTTCCTGGGGGTAGGGTGGTGAAAACGCCGTAGAATTATATTAAAGTAGACGAATCTGCAATGTCCAATCTTTGTCAGAGTCTCTATCTACATAGATATTTGTTGAAAGATCAAAACACTATTTTCACACACATACACATTTTATTTTATTTTATTTTATTTTATTTTATTTTATTTTCCATTTTAGAGTTTTCATCATTTTTTGGCTAAAGTATAGAGCGTTTCTTCACTACCTCTTGAATCAACATGCAGCAATTGATCTCGTGATGGTCGGTTTATTGTATCTAGTATAGATGTGATAAATCGACTGCTGAGCACTTTCCTGTCAACTCCAATGAGAAGAGTAAGCAGAGTCCATGGGAGAATGTCAGCTGTCGACTTACTGTAGTAAAGATATCATGGAAAGCAGATCTAATTAAGTCGACTTCAGCTGTGTTATTCACATAGCTGAAGTTACATAACATAGGTTGACAGCCCGTGGTAGCATAGACAAGGTCGTAGTTTGCTTAGTTTTGTTGGTGTTGCAGTCTCAAGTTGCAGCAGCCTTGTAAGAAAACTGAAAAAGCCATATAGTGGGAGGAACTTAACCAGTCTCTCTCTTCAGTGAAATCAGTCTTAACCAAACTCCTTCATCGCTGTTATTTCATCTCATAGTGAACATGAGCCTTTTGGTTCCACTCCTTCTTGCAAAGTGACTGTTAGCTGGAAACTTCATTGATGAGACAGGCCCAAACTGCCTGCAAGTTTCCAAATGCGGGATGTCAGAATGCTTTGTTCTTAAATTAATAAAAAATTAACCGTAAGTCATTCATTGTTTCTATTGCTTTAAGCAATACTTCTTCATAAAGAAACAGTATGTTGTATATTTTTTCTGAACTCCTACAAATGAGATACGTGAGGGGACACCAATCGCCAAGGGACTTTCTGAGAGTTTTTTTTTGAAGTGTATATATATTTTAGATCCTGCAGGGATTAGGTGTTTCAACATTAATGTTTAATGTTGGTTTTTTTTCTGTTTGCCAGTGCTTTTCCTTTGCACTAGACACTCCATGTTACAGGGAGGTTTCTTTTCTGTACATTATTTAAAATCTGAGGGAGGTTGTTTTTGTTTTCGTGGTTTGTTGTTTTCTGGGAAGAGATTTGCAGTGACTGACTTGGGAGGACAGCCATTTTGCAGTCATGGGTGTCCTTGTGGTACTCCCCAGAGAGTGTGATCTAGTTATTGGCGCCTAAGGGACTGGATTCTTAAGTTCTCTTCCTTGCCCTGCTCTTGGACAAGTCACTTAACCTCTCAGCTTTATGCTACTTATCTGTAAATCAGTTATTATTTCTAGAATAGGAGAGGAAGGATGGATCTAGGTTTTGTTCTGAGCTGCACACGTAATTTGGATATTGGACAAATCACTTAATTCCTTTATGTGTTAGCTTCCTTTTTATTTATACATGATGTGCTTGTATTAATGTCGACAATGCTTACCTCCCAGGGATACTGAAAGTGTAACTATTGTTTGAAAGAAGTGTTGAGCTCCTTGGATGATTAAATGCAAGTGCAAAATATTACTCTTTGATTATGCATCACAGCCTGGACATGCCTGCTGTTGTCAATTTTAGAGTCATTAAGAAAAAATACACAACAGCTAGAATTTTGCAGCAAGCAAAAATGTATAAGTTTCTGAACTGATTCACAATAGGCATAAAGATAAAAGCAATATGTCTATTGACTAGAGATAGAAAGACAAAGAATTGTCCAACAGAAGCCATTTTTATGATCACTTTTCCATATCTGTACACTAGATAAATGTGTTAGTACTGCTTATTTTGATGCTTCTTGAATTTCTTTTTTTCACTTTGAGCAGTGACAAAGGTTTCCTTTAGTGTATAGCAGGGGATAGTCCTAGAACTGAGATGGTCAGCCTTGATTTTTGAGGAAAGGAGTCTCTTCGGCCACGTCTAGACTACAGGCTTCTTTCGGAAGAAGCTGTTTTTGGAAGAGATCTTCCGAAAAAACATCTTCTGAAAGAGAGCATCCACACTGCAAAAGTGCATCAAAAAAGTGATCTGCTTTTTTGAAAGAGAGCGTCCAGACTAAATGGATGCTCTCAGACATGTAAGCTGTTATTGATAGGGACGAAATGGCCACCAAGGCGCCTGTGCATTTTCCTCTTTCCTCTTCTTCCAAAAGAACTCCCTCTTCCCTGTTCACACATGCCTTTTTGCGAAAAAGCTCTTTTGCAAAAAGGCTTCTTTCTCGTAGAATGAGGATTACCAATTCTGGAAAAACCCCTCTGTTTCGATTTTCTTGCGGATGAATGTAATTGCAGTGTGGACGTTCCTCAAGTTTTGTTGGAAAAATGGCCGTTTTTTCAACAAAAGTCTGTAGTGTAAACATACCCTTTGAGAGAATGTGAAGGGTGGGGAGAAAAGAGGTCCGGTTTAGTAAAGTATTTTGAGATACGATGCCACTATGGAAAAAAGCTCAGATGCTATCTTCGTTATGGCAAAGAATAGTACTGTACTGGCACTGATTCAGCAAGGAGCTGTAATAAATAGCTCCTACCAGCATAGCAGCAGCGTTGATCTGATATACCTTCTTTGCTGCTAATAAAGATAGCTGAACAAGTGTTGATGAGCAAATTATATCTCTGTTCATAGACATCCCATCTAACAGCTGATATAATAATATGGATGGATAGCCCTAGAAACAGTTCTGCTATTGATACTGCTGTCTGTAATGCTTTTACCTCAAGCTCCAAGTGCATCGAGAAACAATAGATTTCAGCTTGTACCTTCGTAAAGTTCTGTAGAGCTCCATTGTTTCCTTTTTAGTCGCTTTAATGTATTGTGTAACCCCTGCCCACAAAAAAAGTTACGGTGCAGCAAATATAAACAATCCTTGTTTATAGTAAAGGAGAATTTCAAGCAAATTTGTATTAATAATTAGTAATTTTGAAAACATTCAGTGAATGATTCTGAGATCTCCAGAACAGGTTCCTTTGTAGATGTGCACAGAGTTACATGCATAACTTTCCCCACAGCCTAATATAACCCTTTATCTCAAATCTAAACAAAAACAAGAAAGAAGCAGAATTGATGATTTATAACTATTGACTATAGCTTTATTTCTAAAAATTACTTGCTGAGATTGCTAAAGTTGCTTTTTGAGGTCTTTTGCATCCCCCCTCTCATATTAATATAAATTTTTGTACCGATTGTACATGAATTGCATAGGATCCCTTGCTTTTAAAGTTTTGGAAAACCATCAGGTTCCTTTGAAACTCTTTTCCAGCTGGCATTATGAGCTGGCATTTTGCTTTTACTCAGTGTATTTACTTGTTTTGATATATGATGTGGTCTGAGATAATTTTTTGTTTTGAAAGTGTAAAAATAAATAGAGGTTGGTGTGGAAAGCAGCAGTATGATTGTGAATTAAGCTTAGGGTACATCTAGACTACATGCTTCTTTCGAAAGAAGCTTTTTCGAAATATTCTTTCGAAGAAGCTTCTTTTGAAAGAATCATCTAGATCAGTGTTTCCCAATTTTATTTGGCCGAGGAAGCCTTTTCAGCTTTTCAGAATTTCAAGGAACCCCTAGGTTTGTCAAACAAAAAAAAAGGGGGGGAGGGGAACCCACCAATGCATGAAAATCACAGGAGGTATGGGGTGGGAATGAGGGATTTGGTTGTGGCAAGGGGTTAGAAGTACAAGCTCAGGGAGGGAATTTGGATGCAGGAGAAGGGGATGTTGGATCGGGGAGGAGGCTCCAAACTCAGGAGTGTTGGGCTCAGGTGGAAGGTTGGGGTGCTGAGCAAGCCATGGGCTTGTGGATGTGAGGGTGCAGGAGTTTGGGCTGGATATGTGAGGGACTCAGGGCAAGAAGGTTGTGAGTATGATGGGCTCAGGACACAGATTTGCCATGTATAGATGGTGCAGGAGTGTTGCGGCAGAAGACTGAGGATGTGGGGATGCAGGAGTTTGGGGATGTAAGAGGCTCAGGACAGGGGGCTCCAGTGTATGATAGGCTCAGATTTGGGGTCAGGTGGTGCAGGAGTGTTATGATGCTGCAGTGAAATGGGGGTTTGGCCCCAATTGGGGGTTTGTTGGCCAGACTTCATTTTTAAATAAAATATTATGTCAAACACAAAAAGTTTTAGCATTGTCTTTATATATGAGAGGAGTGAGGAACCTGTTTTGAGTCAAGGGTCACTGACCCACAGAAAAGTCAGTTGGAGCCACACAAGTGAGATGCAAAAAAAAAAAAAAAAAAACCAACCACCAACCAAAAACCCCCAAGCCTCACTAATGTGGTCCTAAATGTGCTGGTGGGGGCAGGGGACAGAGTGAAAGTGGGGGCTGGGGCTGGGGAGAGGGTGCTGCTGGGTGGAAGGATGCTGGCTCAGGTGGTAGGGTGCTGGGGCAGGCAGGTAGCAGGGTGCTGGGGTCAGGGACATGGTCCTGCTGGGCACTAGGGTGACTGGCAGGGTGCTGGGACAAGGAACAGCGTGCTGCTGGGTGCTAGCGTGGATGGCAGGGCTGCCAAGGAGCGGGATAGGGATGGGGTGCAGGATCTGGGAGGAAGGTGGCGGGAGGAAAGGGGCAAGGTCTGGGTGGTAGGTAGGGTGCAGAAGTAGGCTGGATGTAGGGTGTCTGGCCAGGGGGAGGGAAGAAGGAGCAGACTGGGGGTAGGATGTCTGGCTACGAGGGAGGGTGCAAGGAGGGGACTTGGGTAAGAGTTGGACCTCCCTGATCTGGCACCCTTTGGACCTGACTGGTCCCAGATGAGGGATTTTTGGACCAGGGGAGGTCATTTCAGGGCTCCTAATTCTCCCCTCTCCCCCCCCCCCCCACTAGGCTTCTTTGCACCTCTATCCCCTGCAACCCAACTGAGCTGTCCACCCCTGCTGGTTCCCTGCACTTCCCCCAAAACCATCCCCTACAATCCAAGGGAGTGCTGGCTCCCTGCAGCCCCTCACAGCCCAGTTGAGCTGCCCGTCTGTTCCGTATGCCCTCCCCCATCCACCTAAGCCCAGCTGAGCCCTGCACTGGTTCCTTGCATGCCTCCCCCACATCACGGCTGAGCCCCGTTTTCCTGCACCTCCCTCAAGCCCCGCAAAATTGCTGAGCCAAGCGGTGATTCCCTGCCCCTCCCTCCCCTTGAGTCTAGCCCCCCCCCCCACACACACACCCCGCAGCCCAGCCCAGCTCCCTGGACCTCCCCACTCCGCAACCCAGCTGAGCTCAATTTCCCTGCATCTTCCCCCAACCATGCAGACATGCTGAGCCAGGGATGATTCCCTGCCCTTGCCTCCCTCCCTCCCCTTGGCTGTGTCTACACTAGCGTGATCTTGCACCGAAGCGGCTGGTCTTGTGCAAAATCTTGCTTCCTGTCTACACTGGCCGTGTGTTCTTGCGCAAGTACACTAACATTCTAATGTATGAAATCAGGGCTTCTTGCGCAAGAATTATGATGCTCCCGCTCAGGAATAAGCCCTTTTGCACAACTCTTTTCTTGCGCAAGAGGCCAGTGTGGACAGGCTACATGAATTTATTGCGCAAGAAAGCCCCATGGCTAAAATGGCCATTGGCACTTTCTTGGGCAAGAGCGCCCACACTGCCATAGATGCTCTAGTGCAAAGCACAGTTCTTGCGCAAGAAACCGCCAGTGTAGACATAGCCTAAGAGTTTCCTCGCATGAGCAAAATGAATTTTGTGTTGTGCACCAGTACTGAGTTCATGTGGCTTGTTTGGCTGTGCCACTGTGGCACCCAACTGATTAATAAATATTTTTAAATCTTTTACCTTTTCTCTCTGCTGCCATGTCTCCTCCCCTTGCTACATCAGCTCCCCTGGTGCCTGCTACCTCCCAACTCCTCACCCTCCTCTGCTGTCCTGACTCCTGCCCTTCTCACTGCCCTCAGCCCTCCTGCAATTTGCCCCCCTCCACCAGCCCTTCTCTCCCCCTTGTGCCCACTCCTCTAGTAGCCCCACTCTGATCATGTGAGCTACCCCTCCTCATCCCCTCTTCTAACACCTCCCTCTACAAACCTGCCCTGCGTCTCTCCTCTGGTGCTGGTCCCTCCCCTGCAGGTGTCTGCCCTTCTGCTTCACCCCCAGAATCCCTTGGCACCTGCACCTTCTTTTACTCCTTCACCCTCCTGTTGCCTCCCACTTCCCTCTCTGCCCCTACCTCCTTTGCCCTCTTTTTCCCTGATGCCCACCCCCTTGACACCCTCTGCCCCAGTTCCCCTCATGCCCCTGTGCCCTCACACATGACTTGCTCCATCGTGGCTCTGGTGCCGGGATGGGAGCACGTGCGGGGGAGAGGGCGGGCTGGGGCCCTGCTCCAGCTCCAAATATTGGTGGAGCATGGGCACCACGAGCCCATACAACTCGCCGCCCATGCCTCTGCTGCTTAGCCGGCTCTCTCTCTTTCTTTCAGAGAGGGTAGGGGAGTGCCGGCTCCTCGCAGAACCCCTCGTTTTGCTTCGCGGAATCCCAAGGTTCCCCAGAGCATCAGTTGGGAAACACTGATCTAGACAGCCACCACTTTTTTCGAAAAAACGATCCACTTTTTCAAACGAGAGCACCCAGGCAATCTGGATGCTCTCTTTCGAAAAAACCCTGTTTGCATTCAAGAACGCCTTTTTTCGAAAGAGCTCTTTCAAAAAAGGTGTTCTTCCTCGTAAAATGAGGTTTACCGCTGTCGAAAAAACCACTGCGTTCTTTTGATTTAATTTCAATAAAACATGGTGGCAGTCTAGATGCAAGTGAAGTTTTTTTTTTTAAAAGGCCAATTTTTTTTTATTTTTATTTTTGAAAAAAAGTAGAGTCTAGACATAGGCTGAGAGACATGGCGCAAAATGCTGCCCAAACTGAACTCAGAGCTTTTTGCCATTGACTTAAATGGGGGCCAGGACTGGCAGGATTTCATCCATGGTATAGGTTCAATCCTGACTACATTTTACAAATTGTTTTTTAAATGAAGGTTTTTAGCATATTAGAGTCACGCTCTGTAGATTCTACATCTTTACCAGTTTCAGCCATATTAAGACCCTTTTCTAAAAATGCATTTCCCAAAGTTTCTAAATGTGAATGCAGCTTGTACAATTGTCTGTATAAAAGCACTTCTTGATAGTCTAAGAGAAGTTAAATTCAATCTTGGTAAGTGCTTCTCCTGAATGCAACCTTCCCCCTACAGGAGGATACACCAGCATAAATATATTCAGATAGATCCACATACAGGCAAGTGACCTCTTATTCAAAATGCATTCTAAGATAGTACTGAAGGTTTTATTATCTGTCACAAAGTTCTTGTGTAGATCAGGGAAAACAGTGAGAGCGCACATTTTTGCTTTTATAACACAACAAATGAGAACTTGTATTAGACATTGTTTCCCCTCACTATCTTCTGAGCTGATTGGTATCATTATCCTAGCTCTGGAAAGTGCTATTCATTCATTTCCCCCCTTCTGTGACTTATTCCAAGTTTAGCAGCTAATGTAGGAGCTATCTATTGTAAATAAATCGCAGCAAGATAAAATTGGAAGCACTGGAATCCTTTGCTTCTGTCTTCTGGTAACTTCTTTCCGGTTTCCCAACTGAACTCCAAATGTTTCTAATATAGTTTTCAAGTTTCATAGTCTACAATATAAAAGGTATGATGGGAAAGGGGTAGAGAGAAAGCTTTGGAAAATTTTAAAAAAGAGAGAAAATCCATTGTTACTATTAATCAATACTGATCCTCAACTTAAATGTTTTGCAGTTTAGACACATATATTCATCATTGATCCATTCTGGCCTCGAGGTCCACATTAATCTGAACAAAAGGGGAAAAATTTAAAAGCTGTTTAAGAGTGTGATGTGAAAAACCATAGGTGATTAGTTACCCTAAAAAAGGAAAATCATAATATTCGTCGGATTCCCTTTTTTTTTTAACCTGAAAGATGTTTATCATAAAACTGAAAAGAACCTCAAGAGGTTATCATGTCCAGATCCCTGCATTCATGGCAGAACCAAGCACTATCTAGACCAATGATGGGCAACCTAGGTTAGTGAGTGGGCCCCATGAGTGGCCCTTCTTCATCTCAGTGGGCCTCAAGATTGTCCTAACCAAGAAAGTCTCCTGGGATAGGGTAATTTTGCCAACTGCGTTTGCATACCTAGAATTTTCAGGGTGTTCCGACTGAACCATAGCTGCAGTGTGATGGGGTGCAGAGGAAATGTATGGCTCTCGCAGTCAATGTTGTGTTCAATAAGCATGCACCCTTGCTTTATGTATGTAATACCAGTAGAAAAAAACAACACGGATGGAAACCAGTGAGATCTGGCAGCCCAGGGCATGGACAATGGTAAACAAAATGTTTCATGGGCCATATATAGCATCCTGATGGGTCACATGTAGCCCGCAGGCCGCCCATTGATCTAGACCCCCATTCATCTAGACCATCCCTGACAGGTGTTTGTGTTTTGAGGAACTGCAGATTGTCGGTGGACTTTTGGTTTTGCAAATTCCCATTTTACAGCCTCATAAGGGTCTTTTGAGAGCCTGTCTAGCTTCAGTGCCATTATTTTCCCAGCCAGTAGACCATCTCAATCCACTTTTCCCAGGGGAGTGGTTCAGAGCACATTGATGGAGTCACAGAAGAGTCTTGGATTTGTGTATTAGATTTTCTATGCATGCATAAGATATTAGAAGCTCTTTAGAATATGGAGCAGCTGATTATTTTTAAATTCTCTCTCTCTCAAGGCCTTTGCTTATCTACCTCCATCCTGCAGCCCTGCCCTTCATGTTCATGCTAATGACAAGGGATTCTAACATCATTTGTGGTTTGTGCCAACCTTTATCGTTTTCCTGAAACCATTTTGAACTTCACAAATATCATATTTGTGGACATACCCTATCCATTACTGTTTGTATCACTTTACCTCCTCATTTAAAATCTGTCATTTTGGATTTTTTTTTTTTAAGTTTCTTTAATTATCATAAGGAAGCCTGGATAGGAGCCAGGCTTCACACAAAAGACATTTTGGCTTCCTTTTTCCCGACTCTCCCTGAGCTCAGTTTGAAATCTTGTGGAAAGCACTATTTTTAATGTGGGTGACTGCTTGGTAATGTGTGAAGCTAAGAATTTGGCAGCAGAGTGAGAACTGTGAGATTCTACTTATTTAGCTTCATGCACTGTTGCCTTTAACAGACCAGCTGGATGCCAGTTTTCTTAAAGTTTATTGCACGTTTAATAGATTTCAGCTCCTACCATGGCCCAAATTTTTGCCTTCTGGAATGGCTCATGCAAAGGGATGTGTGTGTATTCCTGTGTAGGACCATCCAGATGTTTGTTATGGACTATAGTGAATATGGTGCTGATAGCCTGTAATTCAACCAAATGGCAGCTGCAGACAATAAGAACAAGAGGGTGAGCTCCACTAAATGAGAGTGTGATTAGCATTTCCAGCATGAAACCTTGGTCAACAGGAAAGTGGCAAAAGCAAAGCAGTTTTGACACGAGAACAAGAATATTTCTTATTGCCTATGGGACTTTAAAATGCCCCTCTTTGTTGACGAAGCATGCAAATGTTCTCATTATTTTCTGTAATTGCATTATTAAAGAAAAGTTATTACCCGGGCTAAAACTTTTCTTAAAACATTGAGTCAAAGATACCGTTTTACTTGCTGACATTGCAGACTCCAATGGCATTAAAAGCATACTGTTCAGAGCATTTTTATTTTTTGAGAACCTTTAATTACTTTAATATGCCCTGCTGTAAACAGACAGAATAAACAGCAGTCCCTTCCAGCTCTGTATGACAGTGTTAAAGGATTTGGATCAAATTAAGTGTTAATCCTTTTTCTTAAATGAAGGGACTAATTTTTTAGAAAAAGACTTCAGTGGCTACTAATCCCCATTTTAGCCACAGGAACTGCCAGCACAGTTCCCTCTCTGAGTACCTCTACATGCTTTATTCAGTGGCATGTAGTGGATATGTAGGCTCCCTTCTGTCCCTGTCAAATGCTAGTGAAAATGGAGAGGCATTGCTTAGGTAAGTAAAGACAGAGAGTGTAGGCATATACTGAGTGCAGTATTCCCTCTATTTTTTTCCATCCATGTGTGGAATAAAATTATGTGCTCCAAGGCATGTGTGGATGTGAGTTGCCAGTAGAAACACATGCTGCCGGCAGTGGATGCTCTGCTAATCAGCTGGGAGGCATCTGAATATCTCCTGGCTTCACAACCTGGGCCAGCTGAGAGCCATGTAGAGTATATACAATATAGTATCCCTGCTGCTGGAGCCTTTCTGTGCTACGGGAAAGAGCCTGAGAGCTCCTTCCTGCTGGAGCCTTTCCCCTTCCTTGGTGATAAGCTCTGTGAGCGAGGAAAGGCTCCAGCCTTCTGCAGTGTAAGACCCATGCAGAGTAAGACCCATGTAGCTATGCACTGCAGTATGGACATTATCTGCTTTTCACTTCAGTATATAGCGACATGTATCCTACACGTGGCGTGTCATGTAGACGCAGTTATTGATTCTAGAATACCTAGTTGGATCCCTTGCTTTACTCTCTTCAGGTTGAGCACAGGGGAGGCAGGATTATACTCTCTATCACTGTGCTTGGTGCTAGGTAAAAACCTAATGTTCACGGAATGCCTCTGTAATTTCAAACTCTAGGCTAGATTGCCTCATCCAGTGTAGGAATGTAAAATCCTGTTTAATCGGTGAACTGGTTAAATGTTATTTTTACCTGGTTATGCACCCCACTCTCCACGGGCCTGCTGGACCACTGGTTAACCATAACCAGTAAGCATCACCTGGTAAGGATGATGCTTATGTGTTAACTGGTTAACCATTCACATCCCTAATCCAGGGTAGTTTGTTAGTGAGTCAGGTCTGTGTTTGAATGGATTGATATGTTTGGCTCTCCTGTGCTTTACAAACTATATCTTTTACCCAGCCATTATTTTGCTAGATTTGTCCATTCATTGCCGTGTGCTTGTGTCAAAGCCACAAAATACTTCAGTGCCTGCATCTCCCCTGATGTAAACAAGATGCCACAGTTAAGCAGGGCACTTCTCGTCTGGGCAGTAACACCATGTAAAATGTGTCCTTTCTAATTCGCTTAAGACTCAAGCACTTGAAGCAGCTGAATTCTCTCTAACAAGAAGTGACACTGTCAGTAGCTTTGCGAGCAGCCGGAGGATCTGCGTTCCCTCCTGGAAAAAGTGGCCAGTGACCGCAGAGAACTATTGGGTGGGCGGAAATGGGGAATTAAGTAAGTTGTGATTGATTCTTGACATTGCCAGTGTTCTCTGGGATTTAAGCGGGGGAGGGTGTGTGTAACCACATAGAAAGTAACGGAGTTTTTGTTAGTGGTTTTGCTTTCTGCAAAGGACAGTAAAACCACTGTTGCTCTGGGGGCAGAACTGAGCGAAGGAAGCAGTGACCTTGTACAAAAGAAGTGGCATATATCTCTGACGGGGTCCTTTGAGGAAAAAGCAGCATAGTGGCCTTGCCAGTTGGTGTTATTCCTGATAAGGAGGATCAAAAGTGACTTGCTGATTGTGAAGGGGGAGGGGGCAGGCGAGGGAAGAAAGATTGTCGCAGATACAGGCCACACCAATGGGAAAGGAACCTGTGGGAGATTAAGGACAAGTTCTGATTTCTGCATTCCCTCATACACTGAGTTTAGCAACATGTTTGAATATAGAAGTGCTGAACTGATGCCAGCTTCCTCCAGAGGTGAGCCTGCTTATTTCCTTCTCACCCTTTGAGTTTCATTTGCACTTAGGAATACTCAAAGGGTATGAAAAACCTCACAGCCATGAACGGCTACCTGCATGGCCAAGTACTAAAATCAGTCTGTCTGGCCCTGCTGTTTTGACTCTTAGGATTTGGTTGCCAGCTGAGGCCTTTCCTTTGGGCCTGATTTCTCCCTCTGCTTGTTAAGGCTTTAATTTTAGTAATGGTTCAAGTCATGTGGCCGGTTGGAATCCTGTAAGAGTAAGGATAGAAGGCAATTTCCCTAATGGAAAGAAAAGTATATACTGTATGGCTTGGCCTCTGTTAGTTGATTTGACATGGGGCTCTCAGAAGATAGGGTTTGATTGTTTCCTGGGGAGCCACACACTTGGAAAGGCATTCACTGTGGATTTCATTGATACTCTGTTGTGAGCTGCACCTGCTATTCCTCTGACCTCGCCTGGGTATGCAGTGGGAATAAAAGAGAGCGGGGATACCAATCTACACTGCAAAATAAACAAATAAATACAAATTTAAGAAATCCACAACAGCAAGTCTCAGGGCCTGGGGTTAACAAACTCCGACTCTCACTACAGGGCTAAACACATCACATTATTGCTCGGTCTGGAGCCTGGGCTCTGAGACGCTCCCCGCTTGCCGGGTGTCAGAGCCTGGTATCCAGCCCACGTGGGAACATCTGTGCTTCTATTTTTAGCCCTGTAGGAAAGGCCCTGTGAGCCCGAGTCAATTGATCGGGTTCTGAGACTGACTGCTGCAGGGTTTTTCCATCAAACTCTAAGAATAGGAATTAATTTAGGGAAGTTCTGTGGCCTGTGTTAAATCAGACAAACTGATCACAATCATCGTTTCTGGCCTTGTAATTTGTGAATTGATTAATCTGAACATGAAATATTCCCATTTTGTAGAAGACCGGTCCTAGCCCACCAAGCCCATTACAATTTGGGATTCTTTTCTTGTAAATAGTACAGTACTATATTTGGTAGACAGGATATCTGCATTCTGGGAAACTCTTAATAATAACCTCCAGGGTTATATGAATGCTTTGGGAGGGACGGTGTGCATATCTCTGAGCAACACCTTATGGTTGTTCTTTCAAAGGTTTAAAACTTTACAAGAAAATGTGGCTTTCCTTTTTTTAATAGCTTACGCATTAACTCAATACTATTATTGCTTTTCTTTGTTTTTTGCTGCTACCTAATTGTGTACTTCCATCTCCAGCTCATAATTCTGATGCTCAGAACTCTAAGGTTCCAGTGTATATCACAATAAAGAAGTCCTTTCTGTGTGTGTATTGGCTTCTAGAGGTTAAAATGAAAATAACTCCATATGAAACAGAACCTTTTTTGCATGAGAAGTGAGGTCAGTTTTGTCCTTGGTGAGTTCTGATTTTAGAAGGTCATCTTACTGAGACCTCGTAGCAAGTTTGTGCGTGTATGTGTGTTAGATGACACGTCATAGCAAGTTTTGTGTTTGTGTGTGCGTGTGGGGGGGAGAGAGCTGTTAAAAGTTAACCACTAGTGCATTTGTCACCTTGTAGAACAGATTGTGATGCCGTTCCATTGTACACTGAATAATCCATTAGTCCAGAAGTATTTAAATACTTTGAATCAAGAGAGATGATTGGTATCAGGCCCACTTTATCATCTTGACTTGAAGCATTTTCTCCTCAAGGGCATTTAAAACAATGGAGTATGGCTTTCAGATTTGTAAAATGCCACCTTATTATCCTATTAGTCAATTATGGCTGTTGACGAGCAGGAGTAAGTGACAGTATGGCAGATTATAGCAATCCATTTGCAGTTCCCATAGTCTTGTACTGCATATCATCAGGCTGTTTAAATTTAATGATGGGGTTTTGCATGTGTATTAGTGCAGTTAAAGTCGTAATCAAAATGTTTAGGAAAACCCCTACTGACCTGCATAAATACTCCCTTCAACAGCGTAGTTAATGTCTTGTTGTAATCTTTATAAGCATAGCTGACTCACTAATTAGGGGAAGTAACCCACTCTGGAAATAGTAAAGTAATTATTTTTTACCACTGTATGAAGCTTAGAAGAATAAAAGTTGCAGGAAGCATAGCACTTGGGTTCTCCTTTTGTGCTGTTTTTCCAGCAGCCACCTGCCGAAATGAGGTGTGGAAGAGCTGAAATTGGTAAAGTTACTTATTTCAGTTAATTTTGGGATGATATATTCAGGGAGGGGAAAATATTTGCTTCGTCAAGCTGGTAATCAGTGAAGGTGTTAAGCTTATACAAATGATTTTATTTAGACTGAAACTCCCTCTAAAAATGGTGTTTATCAGTAGGATACGGAGGAAGAGGAGGATGAACACTTTGTGAGAAAATTTCATTTCTTTGATTTCTTGCTCTTTGTGTTCCATCAGTTTGTAGCTAATGGCTTGTACCTTGTCCAACCTATTAATAGGCTATAGCAGGCAACTTTTTTGCTGCTATGTGTACCCCTTCTGTCCTTCTTTCAGCTCTTTATTCCTCAGTATTATTTACTCGGCCTTTGGCAAAAATAAGCATGATACCAAAACTGTGGCCAATTTCCCTCTTGACCATCAGAGAAGAAAAGAAGTCCAAGAAGGGCAAGACGTGCCTTAATTCGAGGTAGGTATGTCGTCAGACAGCAGCAGGACAGTTCTGCTTCCAGCGGTCAAATCACCACTCCATAGGTGTCCACATCACCTTTACAAAATGGAGAGCTCCTTTAACAAATTTTGGAACACTGTCTTCTGGCCAGTGAGGGTCATCTAAAGGCTCAGCCCAGCTAGAGTATTCATAGGCCCTTAGTCAACCAATATGTCCCTACTTGCTTCCCTGAGCTTTCTGGCATTACAGCATATTGTGTGATTCTACCCTAAGATTCCCTCCAGTTGTTGGCTCGTAATGTATCCACCTTTCTGATAGTCAGAAAGGCCAACAGCCACTGTAGCTGTGAAATTTGACCTCCCAGCTCTTGAGGGATTCCTGAAACTGCTCTCCAGGGTTTTGTGACAACTAGTATATTCTATGCCTCACTCTCTTACAGGAAATGTCCAGTAGGCCTAGGGATGTAAGCGACTAATCGACTAATTGCTTCCCCCACCCTTGCTGCCTCTATCAGAAAGAGGCAGCAATGGGGAGGGTGGGGGGGAGGGGAGGGACAGAGAAGGGGAGGGGTGAGAAGAGCCAGCTTAAAAGTCAGTTCCCTCCAGCTCTGTGAGAGGGGACAGGGGCGTGGTGGCGGCATTCAATCCTTGAAACGTACAAGACTACCCGCTGGGGCTCTTGTACATTTCAAAGCGGGATTCCCCCACTAGCCTCAGGCTCCATGTGGTGCTTCTACTTTGAAATGCACAAGACCCTCTGCTTGGACTCTTGTAAATTTCAAAGGTGGCTATGCAGCACTTACACCTTTGAAATGTAGCAACAGCCCAGCAGCTGTCAAGGTGGAAGTGCTCTTATTGACTCATCGAATAGTCGATGAAAATTCCATCGACTATTTGATTAATTGATTAATCTAATTTTAACTGGGTCCAGAATTTACTATTGATGCTTCTTAGCATCAGAACCCATATGTGTTTAACTAATTGTGTTCAAACTAATTGTGTTTAAACCAAGCTAGTTTCAGCTTGTTGCTGTAAAATGATACCTTGAATTGAAGACTCATACATGTCTACAGTGAGGGCAAAATTGTGGCCTTAGGAGAGTGGCACACGTAATAATTCTTTTAGGCTGTGTCTAGACTACACCTCTCTGTCGACAGAGAGATGTAGATTAGGCACGTCGAAATTGCTCATGAAGCCGGGATTTAAATATCCTGCGCTTCATTAGCATAAACATGGCTGCTACTTTTTTTCAAAACGGAGCTTTTTCGGAAAAAATAGCAGTCTAGATGCGGATCTGTCGAAAATAAACCCTTTTTTGACAGTTCCTGTAAACCTCATTTTTTGAGGAATTTCAGGATCCGTCAAAAAAGGGTTTATTTTCGACAGATCCACATCTAGACTGCCGAGTTTTTTTTGTTCGTTTGTTTTTCCAAAAAAGCTCTGTTTAGGGGAAAAAAGCGGCCATGTTTATGCTAATGAAGCACGGGATATTTTAATCCCTTCTTCATTAGCAATTTCGATGTGCCTAATCTACATCTCTCTGTCGACAGAGAGGTTTAGACTAAACATAGTGTTTAGGTTTAGACTAAACCCTCTCTTCCTCCTTCAGTTCCAAATTCCATACGCTATTTTCCGATCATGTTGCTGGGTTGTCTTCAAACAGTATTTGTCTTTCTGCTTCCTGGTAAAAAATGTTTTGGTTAATATTTATAGAATTTCAGTGTTCTGTTCTAACTCTTCCATTTTGTATGCATAAGTTGATTGCATTTGTCTTTTTGTTTTACTAGCAAATCCCCCCAAGCAGATTATATTAATTTACAAGGGAAAGTTTCTGACATGGGGGCATTTTCTGGGACTGGGTAAAGCAGCTCTGGAATCTGGTTTTATTTCACATTCAGCTGCTTCTCCCCACCCATCACACGTCCTTATGCTGGGTATGCAAGAAAGGGTGGCAAGGTGACATTATACACAAAGGACCTGATAGTGTCTTTGCAAAAGATTGAAATTCATAACCCTGGCCTTGCATATTAGACAAAAGAAGGATGGGGTCAGATGAATACTGTCAGGTTTAGACTGAGATGCTGCTAGATAATGAGTAGAAGAATATAAAACTGAGACATGCTCCAGGGAATTAATAATTCTGTGTACACACTGCAATAAGGTTTGGAATAAGACAAAACCTGTAACTCTGCCAAACCAAGGCATTGGAATGGATTTTCGTTGCGCTGTTAATAAAGGGTCATATTATAATTTAATCATATCCATATTGAAAATATATCACAAAATATAATTGATGAATGTAATATCAAGCTTAATTATGAAATCAAAAACGTCACTTTCCCTTCATTGATAGAGTATAAAAAGCATTGCCCATGTGGTGTGTGACTGTTTCCGAATAAGTCTGGTGTACTTGGCATACATTTTCTTTAAAAGGATCTTGGGAGCTTGAAAATTAAACATCACAATGTTTTACATACTCTTGGTACATGTAACACCTAAGATTTCTAATATCTTGGAAGAGCAAAGTGAGGAAATATTTTTATCTGGCACTTTTTTTTTAAGTTTAGTTTTGGTGAAATCCTTAAATCTCAAGATTTTGTACAGGTTGAATGACTCTAGCCTGGCTCCCTCAGGACCTGACCGGTGCTGAATTAGAGAATTCGCCTGGGCATGGAAGGTCAAATATTGTCTAGTAGCATTAACAACACTTCCACTGCTTACTGGGCTCTTAAGAAGACATTTAGGGGTAAATTAGAACTAAATAACAGCGCAGAACACTGAGAGCCAGGACGGGTGGCTGTAAACAAACTTTATGGGACTGCAGGAAGCTTTGCCTCACCCATGATAAGTGAACATTTAGCTAACTAAAATCACGCTGGACCAGAGAGTTTCAAGCTGTACTGGACCTCTGAACAGGGAGTGAATATCACCTGGAGTGTATCTGATAGTGCATTGTATAGAGTCAAATTGTTTTCCCTTTTTAACCAGTCTATTACTTTCTAACTCATGATTGTATGAGGGTCTTTCACACAAAATAAGAGATAGAACTTTAAAAAAAGTGATTGTAAAATCCCCCAAAATTGTAGAAGGACTTTGAGGCTGATGCAGTATGTGTAACTACTTCTAAGCAATTAATGTCAAACTATTAAATTGCTGGTATCACTGTCACAATCAGTTCAGACACTACACCTGTTTGGCATCCCTTTGCCAGTTTTTTTTTTGTTTTTGTTTTCCACACTTCTTTCTTTTTGTCATTGTTGTCATGTGTAAGATCCCCATAAAAATAAAATGGCTAAGTTCTTCTAGCCAGTGAAGCTAATTCTACACATAATGGTTTCAAATAAACGCCATAAATAAACTGAACAAATAGAGACAAACTTATTTTTTCTGATCTCTTTCAAGTACAATAATTTTTGGTTCTATTTGTTAAGTTGAGTGCTTGTGTTGCTGCCCAGGTGAGTTTCAGGTACCACCCAGCTTATTAGAAGAGCACCCCACAGCCAGTAGCATGTGTTTCTATTGATGGTGCATGTCTGCACATGCTTTGGTGAACCTAACAAAATTTATTCTGCACACGGATGGAAAAAAATATAGGGAACATCATTTGTGATGTCTGTTGACAAACACTTCTCTTTGAAAAGTGTGATTTCTATGTTGTCAGTCTCATTTTTAGAATGTACTAGCATAGTCATGTAGCACCCCCTCTCCACCTGGTTACCTTCTTTAATGCCAATCTGCTTACAGGTTTTGATGGATAGGTCTGGGTTCTTCTGGATCCTACTCAACTTTATTTTTTCCTATGGATTTATTTGGCGGTGCCTCCACCCTCCTCACTCCTTCCAGGTCACCAGGGCAGCTTGGGAGGAAAATTCTAACCCAGGATAATCCCCACGTACTTGCCAGATAGTTGGAGACTCCCAGAAAATAACGCAAACACATACACTATATTAAACACAATTATATTAAACAGGAGACAAATATAACATAACAGGGTAAAACACTATTTTTAGGTTCACCGGTGCCCAGCAACTGTAAGATTAGTGTCCCGTTGGTATGCGTACTTTGTTGGGGTCCTTGATGACTTATGACCACAAAATTCTTCTCTGCAGTGGTTTAGCAGTGGGACTGACTGGGTCCAGGACAGCCCAAAGGACTCACAAGTGGGAGAAGGTGGCAAATCCCTCCAGAGGTTTAATATGCAGCAGATTTTAATATTATAAAATCCCCAAACAAATTCCCTGACTAACTAAAAGATGGTGCACTCACACACTCCATGAATGAGCCTCAGGTTCAGAGATGACTCAGTCACTGCAGAGGGGCTGGTCTCTCCTGGCAGGGATCCTCTTCAGGCAGGAATCAGGCTGCTACGGTCCCAGAATTTCCCCTCACCACAAAGGGGTACAAGGCTCAAGGTGCAGGTTATACAACTGCACTAAAATTCAAACTGTAATCTCCTACCCCAGCATTCAGACACACACACAGCAGGCAGCAGCCCTGAACTAGCAGACAGCAGAGCTGACCATATGGTGGCTGGTCTCACCTAGGGAGCAGGAGGGCTAGCTCAGCCTGGCTGGGAAGTTTCCCAGCAAAATCTACAAACTGGGAATCAACAGTGGAGAAATAAAACCCAGCTGAGGGATCTTGCTTTCAGGTCCCTAGAGGCTAGTTCTCAGGGGAAAACCTTGCATGCAGGCCTGGGGCTTACCAGCTCCCACACAGCCAGCCCTCCCCTTGCCCTAGCTGGCTCCAGACTCCTCCAACAATAGCTTCTCCTCCCCCTCCTGAACTCCCTGGGAGGTGCATCTCCCTCCCTGTGGGTTGCCGGGCAGACTCTGACCCTGGTAGTGAGGGGGAGCCAAGGCAAACTCAGTGTGCCTCTCCCTGAGCTGCCAGGAGACAGAGCCCCAGGAATCTAGGTAATCTCCTTGGGGGGTTACAGTCAGATGGAGGAGAAACCAAAGAAAATCAGATAAATGAGAATGTTTGTGGTGATGCGAGTGGGGGGCCTGTGTCTGACTGGATGCACCCTGTATTCAGAAGAAATTTGAACATGAAGTGAGTGATTGTAAATAATATGGAGTTCTATAAAATGTACTTACCTGGCCTCCGCTATTGTTGTGTCTGAATGTATTTATCTTCACAACAGCCTTGTAAGGCAGGGAAGAACCATTGTTCCCATTTTATAGATGGGGAACTGAGACACAGGAAGTATCTTGGTCACAAATGAAGATCACAAATGAAGCCAAGGGATTGAACTCCCAAGTCCCAGCTGAGTGCTGTAACAATCAATCATCCTTCACCTCTAAATTAGACATGGTAGGAACTAGGGATGCTTAACGGGTGATGCTTACTGAGTAACAGTTAATGGGTCCTTGGGAGCAGCCCCTGCCCATGGCCTAGCCATAGGCGGAGAGCTGCTCCAGCTTTGCCAGGGCCCCTACGCGGGGCTGCCAGCTCCCAGTCTGTATTGACAGGAAGCCAGGGTTTCCCACCCAACTTCTTTAATTGGCTAAATGCGATTAACTCCTTTAATCGGTTAACCAATTAAACGGGATCTTACATTCTCGAGGATGGAAGTCTTACCAGGATAAGTTGTCTACTAATGGTGCACTGTCAGGAGAGACAAAACTTTGGAAAAGAAAATCTGGGGGTATTTCATCTTGTTAGATAGGAGATCTATATTTGCTTTCATAGCACTGCTTTAAAGCTGGTGTGGAGGTGCCAAAACCCTTCACTACGTTATTTTTTTAAGGGTTTTTTTTTTCAGCTTTACTTTAAAAGCTAAATAAGAATTCAAGTGTAACAAAAACTGTGAATTTAAATGTGCGGTAAAGAATTTTAAACTGTAAGGGAATGAATTTAGAACATGAGACAAATATGTGTATCATTTATTTACTCAAAATACTACATTTATAGTCCATGAGACCATCACTGCTCCTCAGACAAGGTTACATTGAATTTTGTACTTGGAGAAGATTGAATCTCTTCTGTTCCTCTTCCAAATTAAGAAGAACAGTCAAAATCTGGGGGGAAAAAATGTGTGAGTTGGAAAACTTCTTTTTTTTATAGATTAGAGCAATTTGTATTTACATTTTAATTTTTTAAAACATGTTTTAATTTTAATTTTTTCCTTTAAAATACTGAAATGGAAATGGTTTGATAATTTTGAAACATTTTTCAAAACAAATTTTGTGTGAAAAAAATTGTTGAAACTGACCTTTTCCCTTAGAATTTCTGACCTGTTCTGAACATAAATAGCCTTTTATAGAATTTTCTTTATAAATAGAGAATGAAATTTCAGAGATTTTTCAAATAAATGCACCAGTTAGTTTGAATTTGAAAACGGGTCCTTTAAGAAATTTAACGCTGTTGCGAGACCTTAATTTGTTTCTAAGGAGCTGAACAGAATAACACAGACCCTGATGCCTGGTATCATGGGGATCTAAGTTCTATAGCCCATAGACGTCTCAAGTGACCTTAGATGGAACATTTAGACCAGTGCTCAGTGTCCATTTATTTTAGATGCTTCCCATAATGGGTGTGCACATTGAAACAATGAAGGCCCGATTTTCAGAGATACCCAGAACTCCAGTTGATTTGACTTGGAGTTCTGGGCTCTCAGCACTCTCTGAAAATGAGGCCCCAGCTGTGCCAAATCAATACTGACACATCTACAGTTACAGGGCACTTCTGAAAATAGAGGCCTTGACCTCTTTCTGTCCATTTTACTACTGGTTTTAGGGATAACAATACTGATCTATGATCCAAAGATATCAGATATTAATGCTGGTAGAAATACAACCAGGTTTTATTATCTGCTCTCCTTTATAATGTCCTTCACATTTTGTAAGTACCAGGACTTTTCCTAATCAGATTTACACAATAGTTTTGTTTTATCCAGTGTCATATTTGAGTAACATTTTTCTTCATGTTCAAATGCTGGGACCAATTTTTGTGGTGCTTCAATCTATTTGAGTTAAAACTGATTAGCACTTTCTGAAGAGTATGCAAAGTGTGTTAATCAAGAGAAATCGAGCTTGGTGTATTATCTGTTGGCTGTAGAGTACAGCAGACTTAACAATAATGGGAATTTTTTGTTTAATCAGTCAAGAGATGTATAGTTTTACGTACCCAACACAGTGCTGTAAAAATACTTGAACAGAGTCTGCACCATGGAGAGATAAGTGGCACATGTAACTAGAAGTGGTGGCACTGGGAAGAAATTAAGAAAATTTTCTTTTTCCTGTACTGTGGGATGGTAGAGCAAAAAATGAGATACTGCACTTTATTTCTGGATAAGGATTTTCACCTGAAATGTTTATGTGAATTTGATACATAGACACTATGTAATTTTGAATATAATTTGCTGGGTTAGGTTGATGGAGGAATGTTGTTTAATTATTCCCCTCTTACATTGTCCTCTCTTTTGATGAGGATTTGCTGTGCTGGTGTTTATAACTTGACGGTTTAATGCACTAACTAGCTGTGTCAGAGGTACTGCCATGAAAAGTTGAGTAACAGTTGGATTTTTTCTATAAGTGTGAAAACAGATTTTAAAGAAACTTAAGAGCAGAAGCTTGCTGTCTGAAACATATGGTCATTTTTCAGGCAGAGTAATTTATTAACCTCTATTCAAGTACGCAGAAACCTACTGAGTTTCTATTTTTCAAGCTTATTCTAAAATGAGAGAGAGAGAAACAAATTTCTGAAAGAAAATGAATCATTTGACATGTCCATGTTCTCTCACATGCTGCCTCTGTACAAGCTTATTGGTTCAGATGCAGCAATTGCAGAAGCGGTGACAAAAATTATAATCACAGTCATTGGGAGTAGATGGGGGAGTTTGCAATCGGTCCACGCAGGGACTAATAGTGTGTGTGACCCACAGAAGAGTCCATTCAAAAATGACTGTAACTGATCATCGAAAGCTGTCAAAGAGCTGTCCATTGACTCATACTACAGTTCATCTCTAGTTTCTGAAGAGACACTTAATTATACAAGCAGGCAGGATGCCTCACTGGTATTCAGTATTCATTCACCCAGTATGCACTACAGGATGCAAATCCATTCGACAGTTGCTTAGTTCTAGTGGCCTACTATTGCATGGCTTCTTGGCTGGCTGTTTGCCTACTACTGGGGTACTTCAGTCTACTCTTAGCAGAGTGAAAGTCGTCATGGTGAAGTGTATCAATAGAAAGAGTCAAAAGGCTGCAGAAACTGAACTGTCAGAAGTGTTGAGCTCCAGTCTTTGGAGTTGCTGGCGTTCGCTATCTATCATGGCTCTGATACTTTGCATACATGCTTGTCATTCATCTGTTTTACAGCAGATACCATTCGCAATGAGATAGTGGCATTTTGCATTGACATTTGTGTATTGGTGCATCAAATGGATGTTCGCCTGACTGTTGAATATTAATCTCAGCCTATGATATAGGGTTTACCAGAAGAATTTGGCTTTTATTTGAATAACTTGCTTTTCATCTGTGCTTACCAGTAACCTTGTAACACAGATTATTTTATGGCCATTTTTTAAAAACTTAATTTTTACTTATAGCAGTTTAAGTGGTAGACAGCAGTGCCTTTAAAAAACAGACAACAAATAAAATAAAGCCAGGTCTCTAGATACACAACATTGTTGCTTCTTAACTTTTAAAAAATACAACCAATTGCTGGACATCAGGTTAAAGATTAGCTTGGACCAGGTTGGTTCCTTTATATGTTACATTGTTGCCTCATCTCCTTACAATATTATTTTTGAGGCTGCATAATGCCAGTAGACTTGTACGCCTAATTCCCAATTTTAGTTATTGAGAATTCATTTAAAAAATGGATGGTGTGATATGGCCCATTAGTATACATCATAACTTTGCATAGAACTTTATGGGAATAAAATGGCATATTCCATTCCCATTGCAGGTGATTTATTAGTGCCTGATGTCTCTGTCTCTTTAGGCTATATTCTTGAAAGGTTGTTGTATGGCTTTAATTTCTGTTTAAACTCAGTAGGGTAGATTATACATGTAAAGTAGCTCATGAAGGGGATGGTTTGATGAGATAACATGATCTTGGTAACTAATTGACCATTCATTATTAGTGGGAAATAGGTCAATGGAGGGATGATAGGAGTTACTAAAGAGAACTTTCTGGGTGTCTGGCTGATGAGTCTTGCCCATATGCTCAGGGTTTAGCTGATCGCCATATTTGGAGTCGGGAAGGAATTTTCCTCCAGGGTAGATTGGCAGAGGCCCTGGAGGTTTTTCGCCTTCCTCTGTAGCATGGGGTACAGATCACAGCTGGAGAATTCTCTGCATCTTGGGGTCTTCAAAGTATTTGAAGGCTTCAATATCTGAGATATATGTGAGAGGATTATTCTAGGAGGGGTGGGTGAGATTCTGTGGCCTGCACTGTGCAGGGGGTCAGACTAGATGATCATAATGGTCCCTTCTAACCTGGCTGCACCCTCAGTTCTCATTCTGGAAGCTCTGGGCATTCAGCAACTTGCAGGATCAGGCTTTCAAGCAGACACAACTTAACTGCCTTACATGCCCCTGTTACTGTGACAGGTCAATACTTTCCTATTTACAGCCGAATGCAATTGGATTCCTCTTCCTATCATGACATATTATATTACATCATTGTTTCGGGGTTTCCTTTTAGTTGCTGCAGGAGGCAGGAACTGTCAGACTCTCTCAAACCCATGGTCCATCTAGTCCAGTATCATGCTCTAACAGAGGAAGGTGCAAGAAATCCTGCAGTGTGCTGATGTGGAATAATCCTCAACATAAAACATTGTTTCAAGGGATGAAACATCAGGTTTTATGTCCCTTCTGATATTTTCTTGTTGGGGCAAGAAAATCTAGTGATTGTGGATGGACTGGAAAATGCAGTGTGTGTGGTTTTCTCACCACACGAACCCACCACTCAACTGCGGCATAGATTAGAAGGGAAAGGCTCGTGTGCTGACTGTGAATTTTATGGCAGGAGAATGAGTCAGATTTATCAGCTGCTGAACACTTCGGTTTTCTCATGAAGTCTAAATTAAAAAAAAAAGTTTGTGTTGCTTAGTATGGGCCAGTTGAGTGTGCAATAAATTTGCTTCATTTGTTCACTTCTCATTTTTATGTTTCCTTTATCGGTTTGTCTAATGAATTCTGGGTTTGGCCCAAAGGAGCATTAAAGTGACTGATGAGAAGGGATGAAGTTGATGAGTACGCATGGGCTGCACTGCAGTCTCACCTGTTCAGTGCTTGGTGGCACGACAGCCTCTGTTTGTTTTGATCAATATCTGAGTGTTAGCCGTTTCTCAAGAGTGTTGGGTATAATTCTTAATATCATTGGCAAAACGGTTGGTAGTCAGCATTGTAAGAACAGTAAAGAGTTCGCATGATCTGGTCTTAAATCCTCCTCTCTGTTGTTTCACTCTCATCTGGGTCAATGAATGGACACACAGTCTACAGCTGGTCTGTGGATTGCATGGAGAGTGCAACTTTACAAGTCTCCAAAATGCCTGGATTTTAATAGCATTACAGAAGCATCATAGCAAAATATTCGTCATCACAATATTCAGTGCCCCAGTACAAACTTGAGCGGGTATGGGTGAATACGTGTGTCTGTTGCTCAGCATGTTGCTAAGAAACAGAAAGGCCCAGGATGGCCTTTTGAATTGCTAAGATTTTTCTCTCCAGTATTCTAATTCTTTTTTAATTGGTGCAGAGTAAAAAAGTCAAGAAGCTGTTGTTAAACCAGCCTTTGGGGGGCATTTTTTTCATCTGACAGTACAAAATGTCACGTTAGTCTCAGGAGAATTTTCTAGCTGCAAACCAAAGTGCAGTCGTCTGGCCACTGAAGAATAATTCCTTCAGAAAGGGATTTTTCTTTCCTCCAAGATGAACAGTGTTGTTGGAAAAGTAATTCATGTTTGGGAGCTTCAGAATTTAAATCCTCAGCTGCTTTTGGCTGATAGAATGCCATAGAGATAGAAATTAATATCCTGCCACCCACCCATCACCCCTAGTACAAGGCTGGATTCTGACATGTTAAAAATATGGAATTACAGACCTAGGTTCCTTATGGCTGAGCCAGCTATTAAATCTAACAGAAATCCAGCACAAGCTGTGAAAAAACTGAAGGGTAAAAATGTTTTCCTTAAGCTCTTTCTTGGCTAGCCAAACTCTTGCACTTTTTTTATAACAGCCCTTCTGCATTGCCCATTTATACTGTGGCATTTTCCAGATTGCCAGATAAATGAATGCTCTGGGAAGAGGTAGGAAGTGAGAGTGTTTATTATCCATCTCTAAAGGGTTAATAACAGTCACTTCTAAAGGGCAGTCCTAGATTTCCTCCCTTACTGTGAGAGGAAGTATGTAGGCAGATAATGCAGAAGCTACTTCTTGTGTAGATAGATTTCTTCCGGAAATAATTCTAATGGAAACTCTTCAGTGTTTCTAATTCTGGCCCGGTGTCTCCATTAATTAAGAGCATTCTCGAATGGTTCTTGTAAGAAACAAAATCTTAGTTTGAGAATTAGGTTCGATAACTTATTCCAATGCATCAGAGGCTTAATCCCCATATGACCCTCTCAGTTAATTTTGAATCAAGGTTAGTTGAGAACTTTTAAAAAATCACCAGACATTTACTAACCAGAGGATTAAAAACCAAAGACTAGTATGAGAGAGTCACCATCAACCAACAAGGGAATGACCTCCTGCATGCCCATCTGGCAACCCCATTGGGAGTGCCTAACTGGACCACTGATTCGAGTTTCTGTCTTTCATTTGAGCCACTGATAGTAAGTACCTGATGAACGTTAAGCCTTTACACAGCCCCAAATACCTGTGGCTACTGAAAGGGAGGAAGGTTTTCCTCTTCTTCCACCACTGCATAACTTCCTAACTATTTGAGGAATGAGGGGCGGCAGGAGTGACTACCTTCTTTTTCCCCAGTGGATAAAAGCTCTGGCACCTATTGAACCGCTCCCCTACTTTTTACTTCTTCTGTGATTCTACCTCACACAGAGCTCCAATTCTTTCTCCTCTGTGTTTTTTCCAAGAATCAGTGGAGTTACACTGGCATGATTCTTCTTAGTGCCACCACTGCCCCAGAATTCTGAAAAGCAGCAGAGAAAAAGCTAGAGAAAAAGATTTGCTTTCCTTATATTTGACAGAGGTATGAGCAGCCACAGAGGCTGTAGACTCAAGAAGTCAGTAGTGCACTGGTTCATACTGAGAAGGTCATCTTGACAACCATGTGGGACTCAATTAAAACCAAAATATAATAAAAGCTTCAAATTTTCAGAAACCAAAAGCTTAGCTCTCTCACATCTCAACCTGCTCCAAACAACTCTTTCCCACACTTCGTTTATTAGTGGCAAAAGGATTTTTCAAATCCTGATTTAAAAGAGGTCCGGTCAAAAGAAAAGACTCCACTGCTTGATATGGGCAGGCTAAAATTATAGTCCAGTACTTTTTTTTTAAAAAAAATGCATTTAATTACTCAAAGTATTATATCAGTTTTCCCCAAGTGATCATAATGCGAGATGCAGTAACGTTAGTGTGTCCAGTTTGTGTCAAGATGAATGTTCTAAGTGTGTCTCTTTCATTAGATGTGTTGATTTCAGTCCTACCTTTTTATTTCCACAGACCTGTGGTATTCATTTATTTCCTGTGCACTGTCTTCGTTAGTCTAGTTCTAAGTATCATTACTGTAAAACTTCCTACTGAGAAATTTAAACACAAAGATGCTTTCTGATCTCTTTAAAATAAAATGGCTAAAAATAGACCTTGTGGGAACAGTTTTCCACTTCAAGAACAAAATCCTGCAGAAATGTTTTAATGCAGATTTGGGGCCTAATTATTTTTTCTCACCCCAGCATCACAGTAGTTTTTGCTACAGTGTGAACAGCAAGTCTATAAAACTGACTCCACCCAGATACCTCATTCTTCTCCACCCCCAAGGTGCTGCTGAAAATTGATAAGACTGCTTCTTCCCCCCCCCCCCCCCCCTTAGGCAGGCTTAGGGTCCTGCAGCTGATCCCTCATTAATTCAGTGACCTTCATTTATGTGATCAGGAAAAGGCCAGCTGTTTCAGCCAGACTGGCCTCCAGTTGTTACAACAGTGGAAGTGTACAAAGGTGATGTGTCTTTTAAAAAAAAATGTAAGAGAGGCTTTAATTAAACGACGGTATTTCATGATAATTAGTCATTAGATTAATGTGAAGTGCCTAGTGTGTTAGCATAGTTTTAGATTTGCCAAGTGTACAATGAGACTACAAGGAACATGGCAGAAATATGTGTATGTGTATTTTTTTCCTGAAACTTGTTATTACAGGCACTGGCTGCTTAGTAAATTAAATCAGAGAAGTAAGGTACGTTGCTGAGTTAATTTCCCCCCCAAGTCATACAAGAATATGTTTCCTTCTTGGCCAGTCTGCATAATTTGCACACCATCTTCCTTCATTGTGAAGTAGATGCAATCTGTCCCCCGTTCTTAAAGCTGGGATTATGGAATTTAGGTGTTTTATGTAGAACACAAATCAGTTTGAAATAAATTGCTTAGCGTGCACTGGAACTTCTGACTATATCAAGCCTGCTCTCCTGTCTCTCTATTTATTGGTATGTGTATGTTTATATTTGTCTAAACCAGTTCCTGCTAGTTACTGAGCTAATGGACCTAGTCTAGGGGCAGAAAGTTTCTTTTGACGCCAGATATGTACATTTTACTTGCGGATTGTTAGGGTTACTAATATTTTTAAAAAGTCTACACAACAAAATACACTAAGAACATCCTACATAGCACATGATCATGTATGCAATTTTGTGGTATTTCATATACATAAAAATAATTAAATTTCTGGCATGTTTATAATGTATATAGCAATGTCCCTAGTGTACTTTATATATAACAAGGCCTTCTTAAAAATATAAAGCCAGCCATGTTTGTGGTGACTGAACGTTACCACCATTGGCTGCCTCTTTGGTGATGTGTGAAATTAGCTGGTGGTTTCAGCATTTATCTCTGTGCTTGATTAACAACTGTTTCAGCCAGACTGGCCTCCAGTTGTTATAAGAGTCATAAGTTTATGCAGTGGGCAAAGCCGATGTGTCTTTTAAAAAAAGTTGAGAGAGGCTTTAATTAAACTATGATATTTCATGATAATTAGTCATTAGATTAATGTGGGGATAGATAGCCAAACTCTTATTCAGTCTCAGTAGAGAGACAGGGACAGACTGTACCACCACTGTCCCCGCTGTAACTTCTTTACCATTATTTACTTCTATTCTGGTAGTATCTAATGGCCTCAAGCAATGTTCTGAGCACTATTCAAACACCTAAGAAAAGATGCTCTGTTTCAAAATCGTTTTCTAAATAGATCAGAAAGACAAAGGAGAGAAGATGTAATGTTCAAGCACTAGGGTGATGGTTGGGTAACATCATGTTAGTTCAATATCTTTCATTTCTTCTTGGCTTATTGCTTGTTTCTCCAGTCTGACGTTCTCCACAACTATTTATGTCTTCCCTTCTTCTAGACTAGATGATGATTTTATTATCATTTCTCTTGAAGGTGCCTTGGAAGCTGTCAATGTTGAAGAAGGCTATCTACCTGGGTTCCTAAGAGTTGATGTCCCCAGGTAGATAGGTCAACAGAGGTCTAGACAACTAGGGTATGTCTAGACTACATGGCTGTGTCACCAGAGCCATGTAGATTAGTTTATTAGACATACCCAAATGAAGCGGCTATTTAAATAATCGCCGCTTCATTTAAATTAAAATGGCTGCTGCGCTGAGCCGATCAGCTGTTTGTCGGCTCAGCACGCTAGTCTGGATGCTCCGCGGTCGACATCAAAGGCATTTTTCGACTGCCCTGGTAAACCTCATTCCACGAGGCATAATGGGGCAGTCGACAAATGCCTTTGATGTCGACCGCGGAGCGTCCAGACTAGCGCGCTGAGCCAACAAACAGCTGATCGGCTCAGCACGACAGCCATTTTAATTTATCATTTGGTTATGTCTAGTAAACTAATCTACATGGCTCTGGCGACACAGCCATGTAGTCTAGCCATACCCCTAAAGACCATAGCAGACTTTTCCTCACCATTAACAAATAAAGGAAACACTGATTTTGGAAGAAAGTTGGGTATCTCACTTTATTAAAACTGAGCAAATTCCATTGTTACAAAACTGCTCACTGAAGCAGGTAATATTTTATTACTTTTAAAATCATATCCTCTTCATCCCCATTAAAAAAAGTTGCCTATGCCATTTCTGATCTTTACAATCTTTAGGTCAGTTTGCTGTCTAAGCCATACTTCAGGAAATAGACCTTGGGCACTTCCAGATGGCGAAATTTAGGTACTGCTGCTTAGTTTTCGGTAGTAGCCTCACAAATCCAGTTATGGGCAATGTCCCGAGAAACACTGACAGTTTCCAAATTTTCCCATCCTCTACTCTTCAGCTCCTGAAAAGAAAAATATTGAATAACCTCGAGCTTGCCAAGCATATCTAAGAGCACATAAAGCTGTTTCAGATAAGACAATCTGAGTATTCAGAATACAGTATTCATGTGGTATGCGACATGCGTGGTAGTGTCTACTCCAGCATAGCAGAAAATGTCATTTCTTTTTTTTCCCTTTTTTTTTTTTAATGCAGAAGAAATTCTGCTCTTTACAGGCTTATCTGTATTACTAAGGTAATTTATTATGGCTGACATTAAAGCAGATGAAGAGGAAAAAATTTTAATAGCTTAAGCTGTCACTAATACAGGAATAAGTTTTGATCAGAGACCTCTTTTAAGTTTCAGGATCTCTGCAAAATGCTAGCTTTATTTACAATCAATGGCATATACAGTAAGTCTGTGTCTACATTGGCACCCCTTTCCGGAAAAGGGATGCTAATGAAACACATCGCAATTGCAAATCCGCGGGGGATTTAAATATCCCCCGCGGCATTTGTATTTACTACTTGAAAGTAGGAATAAAGTAGGAATAAAAGATCCTCCGGAAAAGGGTTTATTTTCCGGAGAATCACGTCTAGACTGGCGCTTTTCTCCGGCTTATCCCCAAGCCGGAAAAAAGTGGCAGCCATGTAAATGCAAATGCCGCGGGGGATATTTAAATCCCCTGCGGATTTGCAATTGCGATGTGTCTCATTAGCATCCCTTTTCCGGAAAGGGATGCCAATGTAGACACAGCCTAGGAGTTTATTAATAACTACATTGGTGTGCTGCTGTCTAGGTGTGTCACATAGTTTGAAAATGCTATACATAGGCAACTCTGTAAATAAGGGAGACTTACAGATCTTTTCAGTGAAAAGAATAATCTACTAAAAAATTCAAGCAAAGATTTTTACTAGAGATCATGGGGACTTTGGCTCTTTAATATTGAACAATGCCAACTCAGAAGCAAAATTTGATACATGGCAACATATGAACATACAATTGTTTTTCTCCTCTCACTTATCAACATAGCTTATTCTGGGTGAAAGTTAGTTCTGCAATACACAACTTACTGAAAACCACAATTAGCCTGGATTTAAGGCCAAAAGAGCTGGGTTGCTGTAGCAAATCAAAGAATAGAGATTTGAGAATATTTGTGGGTTTTTTGAAGTTTTGTTTTGAATGAACAAGACATTCATCTCTAGCCAGGTCTGTTCTTATAATGCATCATGAGAGACTGGTGCCATATGCCAATAAACACAATTTTCAAAACTTTGTGACAGTAAAATATGTACTTTAGAATAAATAATGAGCAACAGTGAATTTGGGGGCATTAATTCAACAAATGGGGGTTGATTTATAAACTGCAATAGCAAACTCAAGTGGGAACCAAAACCACGCCATAGAATTGTGACTTTGTAACAAATCATTTTTATTTCATTTGTATTAAAGAATACAAAATGAAGTCAGTCTAAGAAAATTACAAGTCTCAGAGGGGTAGCTGTGTGAGTCTGTATCTGCAAAAACATCGAGGAGTCCGGTGGCACCTTGAAGACTAACAGATTTATTTGGGCATAGGCTTTCATGGGTAAAAACCACTTCAGCAGATGCATTTGATTGCTATTAATTGATCTGATAAAATAGGTTTTACCCACAAAAGCTTATGCTCAAATAAATCTGTTAGCCTTTAAGGTACAACAGGCCTCTTCGTTGTTTTTAAGAAAATTAGAGTGGAACCCCAGTGTTACGGACACCTCTGGAACAGAGGTTGTCTCTTAACTCTGAAATGTTCGTAACAAAGCACAGTTCACACTCCAGATCCAGCAGCTGACACGCCAGGCCAGTCGCCGCATGAGTTTGCAAGCTTGGCATGTGTGTGTGAGAGAGTGTAAGTGGTAAATCCCCCCTCCTTTTTTTGAGGTTCTACGATAGCTAAGGTAAGTTCAAGGTCCACCTCTGAGTCCCCCTGCCAGTGCTAGTAAAATGACAGCTATATCGTCCTGTCTTTTAATGTTTCTATCTCTTGTGCTGCTGTGTTGAAAACTCCTACAAGTGGGAAATGTGACTGTGAAAGTGTTAAACTGCTATGCGCTATCTGATGCAAGGGTACATTGGAAATATTTTACCAGATCTGGCTAATTTACCAGGTCTGTCTGTCCCAGTCTCTGATTATGCGTGGGACCATATGGTTCTGAAGAGGATGCAGAAGCACCGCCTGTGATAACATTCTCATAGGAAAAGTTTCTTCCTAATCACCATCATGTAGTAGTTGGTTTATGTCTTGAAGCATAAAAATTTCTTTTTTTTTTTTTTTCATTTTATACCCCCTCTAAAGTAACCAGGATGTTCTCGTTATCCACATCTTTTTAAAATTCTTTCTTGGCTTCACTTACATCTAGTGGCAGTGAGTCCCACAGCACAGTTTTACTTAAAGCTTTTCCATTCATTAGTTTGAAATCCACTGCCTTTTCACTACATGTTCATCTATTATGAGTTAAGATAAGTAGAAATACCAGTTTTATCTATTGTACATCATTAGTTGTTTTACATAACCACTCTGCTCTTCTCTCATGTCTCCTTATTAAAATTACATTCTTCCTATCTTTTCAGTTCAGAAGCCTTTCCGTGTTTCTGATCATTTTTGTCTCCCATCTCTGGATCCATTCTAAATTCACCTGTATGTTTATTTGAGACTGAGTGGAGAGAACTGAATGCGGCATTCCAGGCAAGACTTAACATTTTTCTATGAGACTCTTCATGCATCACATGTTTTGTTAGAAATTTTGATCACCATTTCATGTTCAGCAGAGGTTTCCAATGAGCTGGGCATATTGAAGCTCAGGTTCTCCTCTCTTCCCCAATTGGGCATGTTCAACTTAGTAGTTCAAATTATTCTTCCCAGTGTGCTTTATGCTGCATTTGTCAGTGCATCTAAATTAGCACTCCTCATTCACCTAACTCAGTTAACTCCCTCTGGTATGCCTCACAGTCTTTTCTCCTGTGACTAATCTAAAGAACTTTGTGTCCTCTGCCGATTTTGCCATCTCACAGTTCACCCTCTCTTCCATATCAAAAATAAGCCTACAGCGCACAAAGTAAACAAAGATACTTTTGGGGTATCTTTTTTGCTCTGATGTTCTTCCTTTAGTATTTGTAGATGTAACTTATTAAAAGTGGTAAAATGTTAGTTAAAAGCGACTTTTAAATGGAGGATCTCCTTTTAAATTCAGCAATTTAACTCTTTGAATATTTTTGCATCTTCTCTGCTCCTCATAAAACTAACCCACTTTCCATAAAGCTCCTGATTGCGCCCACCTTTTTGTCCAAAATATCATGAAGGTTCCTACTCCTATCTCAGATTCCTGGATGGCTCCAGATACTTTTCATTTCCCACTCAGACCATTGCAACCAATTGCAGACTCGTGCCATTACTTGCTGCAGTTGACGGGTTCACATAACTCTTGGGTATGCTGTCACAATTGTTCTGTTTTGCATGCATTCCAACATTTGGGTCATGAAATGTACATGTGTAGTCCTGGTAACCTGTACACAAGTTGTCAAGATGCACTAGAATCCAGTGTTGAGGGCACTGGACTGTGACACAGTAGATTGGGTTCTGTTCCCAGCTCTCCCACTGAGCTGCTAACGTGACCCTGGGTAAGTCACTTTGCCTCTCTCTCTCTCTTCCCCCCCCCCCCTTATTTGTCACGTCTATTTAGATCATAAGATCTTTGAGAGTGGAATGGTCTCTCACTATGTGTTTGCTTAGTAGACTTGTAACTGGTAGTTATAATGATAATGAGAGAGAGAGAGAGACAGAGAGAACCAACAACTATTTAGGATTCTTTCCTAAGAGAGATCATCCTGACCCTGAAAATTTCAAACTTAAGTATTGTTGTTTGTGCCAGTACCACATAATAAAGTAATTGGGCATTAAGCAATTACAGGAGGATGTGTTCTCAAAAACCGCCACCAGTATCACTGTTTTTGGAGAGGCAGAAGATGTATTTGTGGGTGGCATCCTTGTGCAGTAAAATATATAAATTCTCTAATAGTTTGCAGAATTGTTCCCAGAATTGTACCCACTGCACTGGATAAAATGTTTCAGTGTAGCTATTGAGAACAACCCACCAACTTTTTTTTTGTTACCCATTTGAACAAGTGCTGTAAATTACAACTCGAGCTTCTCAGTAAATAACACTACCTGCTGAGGAAGGAAGTGACTGTTGCTTTGTTAGGCCAGCCCTGAATGCAAATGTACATGTTAATTTGTACCTTTCAGTGAGGAATGAAGTATGGCATAGCTTGGTTACAGAAAACTCAGTGTTACAGACATTGACTGTGGTTTATGTATTTATATATTTAAATTATTTTGCAGGCTAAATGGAAGTGCAAACCTCTCAATTAGAATATTCATGTTCCCACACTAAGTGTAGTAGTTTGGTATTGCAAATGTATTAACCACAGGTTTACACCAAACATGCAAAAACAAATTAGAATGAGGGAAATACAAACACATTTTCTCATTAGGGGATAGAAGTTTGTGCTGACTGTAGTACAAATATAATTTTTATTCCATTTGTGTAACCTTTGGTATTTTAATGAAGTCCTGTTCCTGTGTAAAGCACATGGTTCACTGTCAGATAATTTAACACTAAGAAAATCTGCCTTGAATAAATTAGAATATATTTGCAGATTAATTGGTTAATTAGATTTTAGACATCTCTTGGGAATAGAAAGAAACAGATGTGTGCAAAAGCCACGCAGATAGTTGGGGAATGAGAGTTTTTTGCAGAGTTTATCTGTCAGTTTTGTGAAAAACAGCCTTTCACTGGTGCCAGAGTTTTAAAAACTCCTGCTTTAAATACAAAACATTGGAATTGCATTTTCATGGTGCTGCTAATTGTTTTTGAGACATACACAGAACAGTTTGGGCATGTGATCCAAATGACTGCACTGTAGAAAAAGCAAGGCACCACCCAATTACTTCTTTCTTAATTATATCTAAAAGTGTCCACAAAGCCATGTGGAACCACTTTGAGTTTAAACACTTCCAGATTAGGAGAATGCTGCCATCTGATTCCATAGAAATTAGGCATTTGGTATGAAGAAACAAGTTTAGGATGGACCCCAAGATTTAGCAGAACAGTTACCAATGAAGCAAAGAACATAAAACCAGATTCCGTTCTCGTAAATGTAAATCCAGAGCAATTATTTCATACCAGGATAGCATGCAGCTGCTACCATAATTTACTCCAGAAAAGCACTTGGAAGGGAAACGTACTGGAGTATCTACCATTCTTCGAATAATGGTCCCTATTGTATTCCATTGCAGGCCACACATATGTCCACAAGGGTACTGGAACAATTTGTATAGTAAAGATGCTGTAAACCTTGTACGTGATGGAAACCACTTCAAGCCAGGGGGTGCAGGCTTATCCCCCACATGCCCAGTTGCAGCAGAAGCCAGCGAATTTGAGAGTGGTGTCCTTTGGACCATGCATACACCCTGACTCATCTCATGCCTCTGACTGAGGTGATAAAGGACAGGGCAGACCGATCACTGCCTGGTCTGTCTCTGAACCTTTAATGTCTGCAGTTTCGGCTTGGTTCTGTAAAATAAGAGTCATCTAGTTTATAAATTATTTAAACAGTTTAAATAGTTGTAATAGTTTTTACAGTTTAGAGTAGTTTGCAGGGGGCCTCTTCAGTGGCCCCTCTCCAAAAGGGATCTTATTTTGGTACCCAGGGCTCCCGGCTTCAAACTCTGAGCTTCCTGCCCATGATTCTCCTCTATCAGGGATGACCACTGCCTGTACTGCTTTGGAGAAGCTCACATTCCAGCAAGTGTAGTATATGCAGTTTGTTTTCTAGTTTTACCCAACAAAGGAGGGAACTCTGTTTCTGCAAATACCTCATAGAGGTACTGCATGAGACACCACTGAACACAGGCTAGGGAACCTGCTTGATTCATCAATTTTGATTCCTGCTGCCAGGTCCCACTCCGGTGCAAGAGAATCTACCTCCATGGCAGGGTCTTGTTACCACCTACTAGTTTTTAAAAGTAATTAGAAAACTATACACCAAAAATAGGGTATGGGTATTCATTTAGACATCTTCCAAAACTTGCCTTGATTAATCTGTTGTAAGCAGTCCAGGAATTTAAATTTTAAGAATTAGAATGGCTCAATTAATGAGCAGGAAATGATTTTGAGTTTAAATAAAATGTGATCGCTAACTGTAGTTCTGGCTGTTCTAACCAGCTGTGCTGCACTTGGAGGCAAGATGAAGACATTTACATCACTTTAGTATTCAGGCTAAAATAATCTTTCAGATTAGCCAAAATCACAAAACACTACTATGGTCAGTACCCTTTTTGGAAGGTTTAGAATAACTCTTAGACGGTGAACAAATTACTATACCTCTGCCCCTTACCAAGATTCTGTTCTCAGCTACATTGAGAACCTTTTGGCAACATGTTGTTAAAAACCATGTTTTTAAATGCTGTCAGACAAACAAGAGCCCATTTATATGCGTCATTGATTATTCTGTAAACAATCCTGCAGGCTGAGCTCAAACCTGATCCTTTGCTTGCTGTTTGGGTTTGTTACACAAGTGTCAGAAACAAAAGTACTTTTTCCTGCTTTTGTGACCTCTAGCAGAAGCCAAAAACACAACATCACTGGGCAGAGACTTCAAGTAATGCTCTTTGTTTGACCTTCATACTCTTTTATAAACAAGAAGATGAAATTGTGTAACCATCAGATATTTCTTGTTGCTGGTGATGTGTGAAAATCATAGACAGATTTCTCAAACTTAGATGCCTGAAGCTTGACATTTAAATTCATACAATAGCTGTCCCCACTATAGGGTGTCGCTCGGGCTATTATGGGATGCCAGTCTCCTCTAGATGTCTGGCAGCGAGCATTGTACCACCAGGAACAGGGTATGTCTTTTCTGTCCCAGCTCCCCGGGAAGCCTGGTCTTTCTTCTGCAGCCAGCTCCTGTGCTATTGCCTCCAGCATGTTGTCCCTGTTTCCCCACAGTGTCTAGTAGCCTCTGACATCAGGACTCCCTTCCTTTTCCTGTTCTCCTGTGATTCTGGCGCTCTTTGCTGACTTGATATTGAATTCTTATTAAATTAAGGCTGTTTTGACTGCCCCTATCTGTCACTTACATTACTGTAGGGGTTGCATATGCCATGTGGACCTTGGACTTCAGTGTCTTAGGGCCTGACCCTATACACACGTTGCAGACATGTCCAACATGCATGTGAGTACTTAGTCCATTGAGTACTCACATGCATATAGGTAAGCATGTGTATAAGTGTTTGCCAGTTCAAGGCTGCCGGATTGTCCAGCTAGTATCTTTGAGAAGTGCTAAATATAAAAAGTTATAAAGGCTAAAGAATTACATGCAGAGGAGATGCACACTAATATTGTCTATGGCATTCTTATTAGCACAACAGTGTATAAGTATCAGTGAATTTGAAGCTGCCCCAGTTGTCTTGGGGGAAGAAACTTAGAAGAAGGGAGGGGAAAGGTTAACATTGCTACTCATTTAGCATAACCTCTACAAGGCTTCTGTCAAATGGCTTATGCAAGCAATATTTGTTAAGAGTTCTGATAATCAGGAGTACACAGTCATGGCAATGCTGGGCTATGCTGAAAGTTCATGTATAATGTTACAGAGGTACTCTAAATTTTGAAGAGTTCCCAGTGAAACTGGAGATGAAAGATCCCCCATGAATTTCTTGGGAATATGCTGTCAAAATACTTTTGTCCATAGGATTGCCCTGGAGAAGAATATATTATTGAAATATACCAATCTTTTCAGGTCAGGGAAGACAAGGTAGGAGGGCAGAGTTAATGGAATATTTGCTGGTTCCAGTCCTTTCTAAACCTAGCACACTTGAGAGAGACCTCTGGATCCCAAAGCTAGTTAAATAGCTGGATGTTGGGCAAAGATGCTAACTCCATTGCTCTACATCTGGCTGGCTCATTGCCAAAGATGTCTTTACTTTAGAGCTAGAAAATGTGACTAAACAGAGTATAATAGAAGACAATCGTATTTGTAAAATATGATTAAAGAGGTAAGACTTTCTTCCCCCTTTAAAGCTCAGATAACTGGTCTCTCAGCTTCGCTCTCTCCCCTCCCATACCAAAATATTAATGTACGTGGAGAAAATAGTTTTACGAAGAGTTACTCAGTGCAAAAGGTAATAAATTTCCTGAAGATATTACCTGTAAATTGTAGAGTCTCAATATGTTTTAGTGGGAAAATTGGCTGCATTTCTAGACTTGGATCAGAGATGTCTTAAGAGGCATGGGGAAGGAAGAGAATAGAATACTGTACATGAGGAAATCTTGTAAAACCAATTGATTTTTGTGCTGGTCCCTACATTTCCTAACTTTTGTCCTTTTATTTTCACATATCAGCTAGTGTAGTGACTCCAGGAGCCTTTTCGTTAATCCATGAAAAATACACTTAGCATCGTAGTTCCATATAGTGCCTTATAGCTAAGAAGATAGGTCTCTTCCCAAAAGTTTACAGTCTTATTCAATGAAGTATTCATGCTCAAAAAAACCCCCAACCTCTCTGATCTTTTATATTCTGAACCATTTGTGGAATATTTTCAGAAAACATGCTGATATTGGAAGCTCTTACAGAAGATGCAAAGCAATGTCACTTAACCCCCTTCCCCCCATTTTAATATATTTCATAGAGATTATAGTCAGAAGGAACTATCTATTCTGACCTCTTGTGTTCAGACCTGCTGACAGGGATGGGAATGCAAAGGGAGTACAGGCAGTCCCCGGATTACGTACAAGATAGGGACTATAAGTTTGTTCTTAAGTTGAATTTGTATGTAAGTTGGAACTGGCTCCAGATTCAGCCGCTGCTGAAACTGATCAGCGGCTGACTGCAGGAAGCCCTAGGCAGAGTTGCTCTGCCCCCGGCTTCCTGGAATCAGCCGCTGATCAGTTTCAACAGCAGCTGAATCTGGACTCCTGGGACAGAACAGCTGGGGCGCTGCCGGGTAGGTCCCCGCAGGACCAACCCGGCAGCACCCCAGCTGCTCTACCCCAGGCGTCCCGCAACAAAAGCTTGGTCTGCTGGGGGGGGCACTCTAGCTGCGCCCCCTCCCCCCCAGCAGACCAGGGAGACCCGAGCAAAGCCGCAGAGGCGCAGAGGTCCCGCCGCCTCTGCGGCTTTGCTCCTGTCTCCCTGCTGTGCTGGGGGAGTTCCCCCCAGCACAGCAGGGAAACCCGAGCAAAGCCGCACAGGCGGCGGGACCCCGCTGCCCGTGCGGCGGGATCCCCCGCCTCTGCGGCTTTGCTCCTGTCTCCCTGTGCACAACAGGGAGATAGGAGCAAAGCCGCAGAGGCGGGGGACCCCGCCGCCTGTGCGGCTTTGCTCCGGGGCAAAGGAGCAAAGCCGCACGGGCAGCGGGGTCCCGCCGCCAGTGCGGCTTTGCTCGGGTCTCCCTGCTGTGCTGGGGAGTCCTCCCCCAGCACATCACGGAGACCCGGAGCAGCTTTTCTCGCCCCGGAGGATGCGGTGGCGGGACCGCTGCGCTCTGGGCGGTCTCGCTGCCCGCGAGCTCCGGGGCGAGAAAAGCCCCGTTCGTAAGTATGGATCTGACATAAGTCGGATCCGCTTAAGTCGGGGACTGCCTGTAATTGCCCTGGGGCCCAGTGATTCAAAGGGGCCCGGGCTTCTGGCTGTCTAGAGCCCTGGGCCTTTTGAATTGCTGTGGGAGCACTGCTTTGCACAGCTCTGAGGGCTGGGGTGGGGAGGGAGAGAGGGACAGTGCAGTGGCTAGATAGTGCTGAGGGCTGCCTGCTCCTGGCCCTGCCCTTCTGCCTCCCCCGCCTCTCCTCCCCCCACACCTTGCAGGTGGGCCTGTGAAAGCTGTTGCCCCCCCCCGCTTGCATTAAATGTGTAACCTTTTTTACCCCTGCATTGACCCCAACAATTTGTTTGTCTAAAGCACATCTTCTAGAACAGTGGTTCCCAAACTTTTTGGCATCACGCCCCCTTTTTTGATTTTTGAGAAACCCTCACGCACCCCCAAATAGCAGCAAAACTTGTTGAGCAAAAAAAAAAAAGAGGAACTGACCGGGGACAAAAAAACAAAAAAAGCAGCACAGCTTGGGGGGATGGGGGAATTGACAGGGGGCTGGGTTGCCTCGCCCCCGCCCCTGGAGTTTCTTCACGTCCCCCAGTTTGGGAACCCATGTTCTAGAAAGATATCTAGTCTTGATCAGAAAACATTGAGCAGTCCACCACTTTCCTTGACAGTTTGTTACAGGGGTTAATCACCCTCATTTTTTTTTTAAGAGCCTAATGTCAAATTTGAATTTGTCTGTCTTCAGCTTCCATCCATTGGTTCTGGCATCACTCCTCTAGATTAGAAAGCCACTTAGTAGTACCTCTTTTTTTCTTTCTCCAGGAAGCTATTTATACAGTATATTGTAATCCAGCTACCTCCCAGTTTTCTTTTTGATAAAACAGACTGAGTTTTTCAGGTCTATCTCTGTAGATTTTTTCTCCAGTGGCAGCCCATGAACCATTTTTGTGGCTCTTCTCAGCATCCTCTCTAACTTTTCAATATCCCTTAAAAATGTGGACAGCAGAACTGGATGCAGTATTCCAGTGTCTCCAGTGCTGCAGACTTGGAAAACCACCTCCTTATTCCTACGTACTATTCCTCTGTTTATACATCCAAGGTTGGCCCTTTTTGCCACAGCATTGCACTGGGAGAGCTCATGTTGAGTTGCTTGTCTATTGTGACCCCTAAATAATTTTCCAAGTCACTGCTTTCCAGGATACAGTCCTGTTTCAGACACTAATGTATTACCAAAGATTTTGGTTTACTCAATTTTATGGTCTCTTAAGCTGTGTGTAGAATACAACTGCATTACATGAGGCCATTCAATAAAACTGCACCTTTTTAGGCTCACATATCAGCAAAAACTGCTGACATTCCTGAAGTGTGAGATGAAGAGCTGCAGTAGGAAGAGCCAGTATCAGAAGCCATCTGGAATCTGGGAGAGTAAATTCGGGGAGAACATCTGTTTGAAACTTTGTGGAGATAGCTGGCAGTCTAATTTACTGCTCCTCAGGGAAATGGAATACAAAACCCAGACTGAGCTAGGAATTCTACTGTGTATACACAAACCAGCATGGAGTACTAGTGTTATTGGTTATAAAGATATATGAAACTGAAGCTATTCTGTAGAAGAGCCTCATTTACAGATTTCTTTATACGTGCAACACAGACTTTTGCTATTCTCACTACTAGAATTTTTTAGTAAGTTTAATAGCGGGTTATATTTAATACGCTAGAGGACTTTTCAAAATGTAAATATGTAACAGATTCCCCCTTATGAGGTTGCATTTTATCTTCAATATGCAGAATACTGTCCTACCACCTATAGTAAGTACTTGTAGACTTTTGTTCCTGAGAGAAAGTGGTTCCTTCCACTTAATGGAATTTAACATCTATCGGAGATATTCTAATTCAGGGTCAGTGTAGCAGCTGGTAGCCTTTTGTGAAATCTGATAATTATTAAGCTCTCAAAGTGTTCTTTATGGAATTTTATTCGGCACTTTACAAAACACATCTGATTGGGTTTCTCCTGTAGATTTGTGCAAATACATGGAACGTCATCTGTTTTCTGTTCAAATTGTCAGCTAGCCAGTAAGATGCATCTTCTCCTACTAGCTTATTCTGTTAGGAAAGGCAAGAGGTGGTGCATGAGGAAAATAAAAATTTCTCCCCAGGTGAGCCAGGGCTTCCCTGTGAATTTCTCCAGTAAGGGGCTTTAAGAAATGTGTAACTATAACCAATAGCAGTTGGACAGCAAGGTGTCCTATGGTGGCTCAGATTGTAAGGGAGGGGGGAGGTGGTCTCAAGAAAAAATTCTGTGTAGGTGTGCTCCACCTACTGGTTGGATTGCATAATTGCAGATATACTTGGAAAAGTTCTTCTTAACTCCCCAGTTAATAGAGGCGGTTTTGCTGTCCAGATGAGTAAGAGAGTGTATAGATGATCTGATCTCTGTTCCTTGCTTTGGCTAAGTTTACAACTTCTGTAAGCTTAAATTTACTTGCTGATTGCGGCGTATGATATCTCTTGTGATTAAAGATCAATCAGGTTGTGAGACACGTACCCCTCCAAAAGAAAGAGCCCTTTCTTGTCTGCACAAATCCAAGAAATAATTTTTGAGACAACAGAATTTGTTGGTTTCTCCCAAAAATAATTATTTTAAAATGACAAACTGGTCTCTTTGTTGATAAATGTTTTATGTCCTTGCTGCGATGCTTGAAGAGCTTACATCAATAATGTATCCGAGTGCAAAACAGACTGAGCACATTCAAGCACGCGCGGCCCAGCAGGGATGGAATGCTTAAAGGTTAGGGCTCAATCCTGCAAGGCGCTGAGCATTTTGAGCTCCAGTGGAAGCCAGTGGGGATTGAGAGCACCTTCAGCATGTGAAAAGCAGGGTCTCAGAATTGGATACTGTAGCACGACTCAGGCCCAGCAAAGGGGAGGGAGAAGGGCTAAGGGGGCAACTGTCCAGGAGGCCGACAATACAAAAGGGCCTGGAGCTCTTGGCAGCTACTACTGTAGCAGCGGTGGCAGCCGGAACCTCAGATCCTCTTAATTGCTGCTGAAGTGCTGTGCCGTGTGCTCTGGGAAGCACTGAGGGATGCCTGGGGAAGGTGCGGCATTCTTCGGGTGCTACTGACAGCTGCCAAGCCTTACCTCTGCCACTTCTGCCCAAGGCTCCACCCCTTCCAGGGGGTGTGTGGTTTCAGAGCTGGCCCTACGCCTTGCCCAGGGGCCTGGTGAGGCTATTTGCCCCATTGGCACCACCAGTCAGCACTTCTCAAAGGCCTTTTTACATATTTAATAAGATCTCTCAGGACTGGGTTGTTTAATCTGTTTTTGTTAGTTTCCACTATTCTATTAGCCTGGCCCTGTAAAGTGGGTTCTACTATGAGAAGTGATTTGGGGGAAAAGAGCATGGGAGATTTCATTGCATGCGTGCATGTTTGCTAAATGTCAGCCCTGTTCATGCAGCCTGGAATCTGAAAATATAGCTGTAGCTTCCTTGACTCATGTATCATCACCAGTAATGAAGGTCTTCAGCTCTATTGACTTCAGAGAGGTTGCATAGGTGTCTCTTAAGGCACCAGTTGAAAAGCATGGAGTTGAACATGTATCCCTGCAAATGGAACTTAGCTAACTGTTGATGATGTGCGAGCACAAGAGAATCCAGCTCTCTGTCTGCAGGCTGTATGGGCTGATGGGAAATAATAGTAAAAACTTTGTTGTGCTGTGATCAGCCCATGCAACTGACCACACATGGGAAGCAGATCTGCTGAGTTAACAGGGTGCTGTTTTTATGCCATCACTGTTCACAGCACAACTTCACTTTAAACTCTCCCTGTGATGGCTTGGTCCACACTGATGTTAACTGAACAGAGGGCAGGAGTACCCAGCTGCTGTTGAAAAAGGCTTTGGTGATGTATTTATTTTTCTTAATTTTCCCAACTAAATCCCTTTTTCTCTCTTTATAGAATAAGCACAGGAGAGCATGACTAGGATATTAGTTTCCTAGTTGACTTTTTCATCCCTCCACAGCTCACATTCATTTGTGCTGAAGGTGACTCTTATAAAGTTCAGAAGATAAGCACTCAACATTGTGGTTTAAAGTAAAAGGTTTGGAAATGTGGCTAGTCCCAGGGAGGCGCAGAAACAGGCAAACTATTACTAAATATCTTTTAAACTTTTATTAAAGGGCTTCTACGTATAAATTATGATTTTATCAATTTCTTACATACGTAGGCACCAAATAATTATTAGAATGTCCAATAAGCAAAATGCAATACAGTAAAGAAAATTCCTTGAAGTTTCTCTAAATCCCAGTAGTTGTTAACAAGGGACTAGGGATTATTAACAGTTACATTTACATCAGTGTTACTTATAAGACTAATCATTTATCTAAAACTTTTAACACTACTACTTAACAATACCTCTAAACAATTTCAGATAACAATACTTACATTTAACAGACACACAAACTACAATAATAACATATTTGGTATTCGTTATGTTTGGTATACGTTACGCTCTACAGGAACTCGTTTGGTTCGGTGAGCGGGAGGTGGCCCTCGGGTGATCAGTCCTCGGACCTGGCTCATATTCTGCCATCCAATGTTTATTCAGGATTCCTCAATTTGATATAGGAGGGGTAGCTGTTTTATAAAGAGCTTTTGCACATTTTTTGTGATAGGCTAGCAGACCCTGTCTGTTAAGTGACAGGAGTAAGGGGGTGAGATGGTTTCCTGTTTTTCCTTTTCTGCCTTATCTGGCATGGCATAACCAGCACAAACTTTACATTAACTTTTGGGTCTGGTTTTGGTTGCTGTTCGTCGCTGACCTTTAAGTTACATAGTGTAAGTGTTTCATCAAGGGGAAGTTGACCTTTTGCTTGGATGGCAATACGCGCGAGAGGCCTGGCCAGCAAAGAGCCTTCTTCCACAAACATACTTACCAAAATGCGTCTCAAAACTACAGTGGGCTCCAAATCAAAAAAGTCTTGAACACACCACATTGTTTGGAATCTGACTCAGTGGCCAGATTTTGTATTTATAATGAGCTGAATCCAAACACTCACATAATTGGCACCAAGTTTTCAAATCAGGACTCCTGGATTTTGTCTTTCCCTGTCACTCGTTCGCTACATGATCCTGGATGAGTCACTGAGGTCAGCGTCTTCAAACGTGGCTTCTGCTTCTGGGTATTCAGTATCAGAAGCCTAGACCCTTATGTTTAGCAGTGCTGAACTCTTGTGCCTCGTCTTTGATATCTGTAGGAGCTGTGGAAATAAGTCTTTAGGGATTAGATTTATGTTTAGCAATGGCCTAGTTCTGCATTCATTTCAGGCAATGAGAGTTGACTTCTTTGGGAACAAAGTTAGTCCATTGCTGGGTACTTTTGAAAATACTTTCTTGGGTAAAACCCTGGTCCCATTGAGGTAAATGGAAAAAACACAATTTGATTATAATGGGGCGTAGATTAACCATAGATGTGAAAAATTAAAGCTAGTAAAGAGAGGGGCCTCTTTTGAAAATGAAGGCCATAGCCTCTCTGCAAGGTAGCTTCTGCAGCTGTAAAACGGGAAAAGTAATAATCTTTTGGTAAAGATTATATTTTTGCAATCTTGAGATGGCATCATTGTATATGATTTAAATTAATCATTTATTTATAAATAGCTATAGTTCTAGTGTTTAAGCTGATGCGAGCTGAGCTGCACCTCACTTTTAGTTTTTTTAAGGGTGCAGATAAAACACTTACATTTAGTTCAGAACGAAAATACCATATCAGGAACTTCATGATTTTTGAACTAATTTTTTAATTTAAGAAGGGCCACATTTGGGGTCTATAAACCTTGACCATATCTAGCTTTGGCAATCACTTCTGTGCAAAATCCATTTTAAAAACAAACAAATTTAGTCATTCATAAAAAGTACTCCCCCATAATCAGATCCAACATTATATGTGGTCTTTGCTTTCCATTTTTAGGCATTGTGTCTGTGGAAGTATAATTTTTAAAAATGCTAGTGAATCACTTATATTTCCTTCATGGAAATACCTGTAGCCCTGAGCATAAAACTTTTACCCTGCCAAAAAATTTTCAGTCTGTTCTGTCTAGAACTCAATAGGGTGGTTCAAAACATCAATAGAAAGGCTTTATATCCTCTGTTGAACTCTAAAAGTGTTTAATTTCTGTAGCGCCCTGTTAAAGTCCAGGTCTTCAAACCATTTTATACTTGAAGACCCAAATTTCTAAAAAACTACTTCTTTCATCCGTGTTCTGTTATATGATTTTTCAGTCTTTCTCTAGACAGTTAAAGAATCCAATTACCCCTAGTTATCATAAGATAAAACTTTTGAAATGTTGATCTTCTCCAACATAGGCCTTGTATGTTTTTACCCCACATTTTCAGTACAAAGCAATTTTTGTACTAAATAATAATAATAATTAATAATAAGGAAAGATTGGGAGCGGGGGAATACCATTAAAGGATCATCCAACTAAATACAACCAGGAGTTGACATAATAGGGGTCTCCAAATAACATCTTAATTTTTCTCTGCTCCAGCACTTTCAAGTATGTCTGTTCTGTAATCTCAAAATTAGAATAGGTAGCAGATGAATTAAATCTGATTTCTTTGATCAGAAAATGCAGTATGGATTTTCTTTTGTTTGGGTCTTTAATCTAAGCCAGGGGAGTCCAAACTTTTTTCAAAGAGGGCCAGATTTGATGAAGTGAACATGCGTGAGGGCCGACCATTTTGCCTGACATTCTTTGAACCATTAAAATTAAATGCAAATTAACTATTTTATGCAAAGTTTATTGCAAACGGCATACTTTTCATTTCGTCACATGGATCACAAATCTAAACAGGTGTTAAATCACTCTGCCTTTCATATCTGAAGGCCAGATGAAAAAAAAATCCAGGAAGCTGAAATATATGTCAGGAACATTGTAAAGTACATTACATATTATTGGTAATAAAGGTTGTCTGTCAACTTTTAAGTTAAAAAAATATGAACAGGAACATAACACCAAGTATACATGTTGTGTCCAAATATATTTATAACTGATTTAGACCAACTGACATTAACTGAGATTTTACAATGTATTCATCTCAATACATATGGATTCGTTGGGGGCCTTAAAAGATAGATATTGCCAAATTACCTGTGGGGCCATATTAAACCGGAACACGGGCTGCAATTGGCCCGCGGGCCGGACTTTGGACATGACTGATCTAAGCTAATGCTTTAATAACTGAAATTCCAATGTAGATTTTAAAGTTAGGGAAGAAATCAGTCGGGAGAATTTAACTTGCATCAGAGAGATACTGTGTTTTGTGATCTTCAGAGGATGGAATAGCAACCTGCGGTTTGAGGGCCACATGCGTCCCATATGAGTTCTATGTGCAGCCACAAGACATTCTGTTTACCATTGTCCATGTATAGGGTTGCCAGAGTTTGCTGGTTCTCTCTGTCGTTTTTTTCGAACAGTATTACTGAAATGACACACAATTAAAGCAAGGCCACGTGAAGTGAGGCGCATGCTGATTGTGCACACATTGACTATAAAAGCTATGTGTTCCCCCTGCATGCAGTCAAAATATAGCTACGGTTCAGTTGGCACAACCCGCAAATTCCAGGTACGAAAGTGCAATTAGCAAAACTACGCTATTCCAGGGGACCTTCTGGGTTACAATAACCTTGCGGCCCATTGAGATGAATGAGGGCCCCTTGTGCAGCACACTCACTAGTCTAGGTTGCCCATTGCTGTGCCATAGCAAAGTATTATCTTTAATTATTATTAGAAAGTGTGCTGTAGGACACATTACTGTCCTGACATCTAACAGGTCACCTAATCTTTAATTGCTAAGAATCTATGAACCTCCCTATGAGATTTTGGCCCTTACATATCTCAGGAGACTAGAATTTTTAAGGATTTGGAAATGGATGTGATCATGTACGTCAGAGGGAGAAGAGTTAGGCCAACAATGATTACTTCTGAAAACCCCACCCATATAATGTGCGTGTGCGTACATGCAAATATATAATACACCCAAAAGATACTTGCCCCAGTGTTCCAGAATGCACAGAACACACTGTGCCTCTGTAATTTTGTGTTTGTTAGTGAGATGAAAAAACTTTTCTAATCTCCCTCCATGGACTTGTCTGATTAATTACTTCAAAAGAGTTCATGTGAAACATAAGCGCTTGCAAGATTTTAAAACCCAAGGAAAAGCTAATGACTTCCTTTTAAAAGGAGCTTTTAAGAGACTAAATTAATGGCTTGTTCTTAATTGGTCATAATACTGTCTATAGAGGCATCTTGATGAAGTCTGAACTCTCTCTCACTGTAGCATTGTTCCAGTAGTACCTACCTGGAGTATTAGCCAGTCAACAGCTTTAAACACCAAAAGCTGTGGGCCAGATAGTAAAAGACCAAAAGCTGCTGCCTAGAGAGTAACTGCTGTTTGAGTAAAAGAGTAACAGTCTAGTTCACATGACCCGTATAAGCCAATTGGCTTCTATTTGGCAGTCCAAATAATGTGCATGTTGTACACATGTGATATAGATTTATAATACATATACTGTTTGTATATTAGTCAAAATATCCTGTGCTGTGAAAACATTAAAACACATTTGATTTAACAGAACATACTGTTATTTTAATGGCTTCTGTATCAAAGAATTGTTATAAATAACATGGCACTGAATAGAGAGCAACAATGCAGTAATTAAAGGCTCTGAAAATGATCTAAAAGTCCTTAATGCCCATCTTAACTATAAAATAGCTCTTGTATTGTTATAAAGATTCCAAACAACTTTCTCTTCCCCATTTTTTGTTATTGCAGTCTTTCACTATGACACTGGTAGTTTATATATTTAGGCATAAATAATGATAGAAATATTTTCATCTTTAAATTAGTTCTTCAGAGGTTCAAAAGTTTTGTTTCCCGTGACTGGCATAGAAGAGAGTTTTGCAGTGTTTGTCAGAGGCACCTTGCTTGTCTAGAATTCAAAGGCTCTTAGTAGCCATATCTCTGCTTCACATATACCCTGGCATATTTTAAAAGCTTGCGAGAAGGGTACTATGGCTGACTGATTCAACGTTAATGAACCAGACTGAACGAAATACTCCAATGGCTGCCTTTCGGCACTTGGCAAGAAAATCCTTTTCATGTTAGTTTCAAGGTCGTCAGATATCATTATAGCCGTGTATTAAAAATTTCAAAGAAAGGAGGCAGTGTGTTTGATTTATAGAATAATTATCTAGCTTTAGCTCTAACTTGGCTTTCGCAGTGGTTTTGCAGGCACTCGAAAATTAAATCCATTTTTTATGGCACTACAAGGTATTATCTCACAGCAAATGATAATTAAACACCTGTGAAATCAATTAGCCCTTTAAGCAGGAAAAAAAAAGTTTCCCATTTATGTTTTTGCACCTCCAAACTTTTTCTAATTCCAAAATCCACACTTGTGGAGAGGGAAATAAACTGTCAACCAACAGCATGTTAACTTTTAGGAAGATCATCCCTAAATGTTGCTCAGCCTTAATCCTGGTGCATGCAGTTTGTGGTAAAGGCACTCTTCCAACTCAGATGCATCAGTCTTTAAAGCTTACTATTAAGCAGCTCTCTATCTGACACGCAGCTGAGATGTCAGGTTTTCTACAAAGGAAGTTATTCACATTGTGTTTTCAATGCCAAGTTTTACTTAAAAAGCCAAGGTACCTTAATAGAAACCAAGCAACACGGCACAGAATGGGTTTTTCTTCAGGATCTCTAGCCAGTAGTTCAGAGCCACTTGTATTAAGAATTCATATGCTGAAAACTGACTGATTGGTTAATAGCTGAAACTTAATACACTGGAAAACTAGAAGAGACTTTGTCATTTAGCCCCATAGTATCATGTGTGTTTAATAACTCTCTTTGTAACGCTTTAACTGATCCAGATGCGCCTTCTGGAAGATGCCGTGTGCTTCTATGGGGCTTACAGATTCAGGAAAGAAATGGTGAACGTATTTGGTTGTGTGCCATGGCAATTTTTGGCTTGCACAATAAAAGGCAGCGCTAGTCTCATCTGACATCCCCAGCGGTATGTGCTCATTACTGCCCCGACGAAAGCTCACTGCCAACGATGAGCTCCTGCATTCTCCAGAAAATTTATTAAGTGTGGCATTTTAAAATGTATACAGCTGGGCAAAGTCTTCTCTTGTTTGTCTGGGGCACTGCTCCTGCACTTTCAGATACATTTTCCAGGTAGAATTTAAAGATGGATTTTACAAATGTTCCCTAAATAATCTGGGGCGAAGACCAGATTGTGTAGTAGATAGGTCAGAGTATTGAGTATCTGGAATTCTGCCTGACCTGTGTTGTGATCTAGAGCAGATCATTCTCCCTCTCAGTTTTTCCATCTGTAAAATGGAGATGATGGCAGTGTCTGGTGGGAATGTTCTGAGGCTTGCATAATTATTTATACAGGGATATGTGAATCATGGCTGCAAGGTGCTATGTAAGTATAAAATATCATTGTATACGATTAGATCGACTTAGTTCCCTGTCTAGACTGAAAGAGCTTTGAGAAAGGGGTGGGAGTGACTGGAAAGAACTAAAAAATAAAAAAAAAATGGTAATAATAGTGAAAATGGTTCCCAGGGTACTTTATAATCTCTTAAGTGTAGTGACAAGAGGAAATATTTAAGCTTGAAGAAAGAATACATGGCATGGCTGATTAGTCACTGCAGAGCCTCTGCAAACTGCTCATACTGGTCGGGATAATGGTGAACCAGGAATTCCAAGCAGCTCCCTAATCCAAGCGCTGATTGACATGGTCGGTACATCAAAAACACAACAAAACAAGCCGAGAGTGTTGGATCAAGAAGTTAAAATTGTCGGCCCATTCTGCTGAGCAGCGTTTCTCATTTTGATAATTGCCCACATGGTGTTCTAGTGTTTACACCTGCATGATAGATGGGGCCATGCATGTTTTCTCAGCAATGGGTGGTAGCAGGGAGGGGATATTTCAATTAGAGTGTGAATAAATTAGAATTGATTATAAACAGGGCTATTTGTTTGTATTGCCGAAAGAAGGTATTAGCTGTGCACGTGGTTTGCTTAAGCATGTGGAAGGAAGCTTGAAAATTAATAAAACACACTGCAGATCTTCATGGAGGATGTGAACCTTGGGTTAAATCTTTATTTTTTTGTTTTACAAACTTAACCAACAATTTAAAGCCACATGCACTGCATGTGTTAATTTTTTTTAGCAGAGCTGTCTAAGCCATGCACAAAATTGGTACTAATCAGTTGTGTCCATATGAAAGTGAAAAGCGAAGGAGCATGCATATGTGCACAGCAAACCATGGATCTCTTCGCCTCCGGTTCCTTGGTTTTGGAATTCTTTCCCAACAGAACCTGGGAGCACCCTGGAAATCAGTGTATATAAAGCAAAATGAAAGATTCCTTTCTTCACAAAAGTTTCCTATCGTATCAGTTCCTGAAGATTAACTGACAATACTGGGCTAACAAATAAGCATTAGAAATGATATATCTCACACACACACACACACACACACTCTCTCTCTCTCTCTCCCCCCCCCCTCCCCTCCTCTCCCCTCCCCTTCCCTCCCCCCCCAGTATTATAGAAACCACAGTGGTACAAACTAAAACAAACACTTAACCCAAAAGCTCTGAAGATCTGAAGACAATGCTGGCTAATGGGTATTTTTGCATAACATTGAAAACAAGTGAAACTGCCCTTTTCTAGGAAAAAGGCTAGCTCCTTAGACCTATTGTAAGTATTATACATACCTATACTCTACCCATGCAGTATTGCAATTAAAGTGAGAGGCCTCTCAAGTAGATCAGCATATCTGTCCTATGAAAGCATCAGACTTTCCGCCAATCCAAATAGTACTTCATCAGGTCAATCTGAAGTTAATACCAAAATCCCACCTAAAGTGTGTGTTAACTGTAAGCTTTAACTCATCCTTTATTGCCTACACAGACAAACTCATACTGGTTCATTTCAATGGGGCCCAAAACGTACCTACACTGGGCCAGGGAATTCATCCCAACTTACCAGAAAGTAAAAACTTAAAAAACAACAAAAGGCCTGGTAGCACTTTATAGACTAATAAAACATGTAGATGGTCTCATGAGCTTTCGTGGGCAAGCCCACTTCTTCAGTTACCAGAAAGTATTACTTGTCTGCCTTTCAAGTGAGTAGTCATGTTATGATATTGTCCATATCTAAATGTACACATAAGAAAGCTAAGTAATCATGTGAACCTTAAATCTTACATCTCAAAATCGAACATGGCATTGGTTAAATATCACATAGCAGCACCTGCGTTTGTGTATTTTGCCCTTCTTTAATATTTTATTAAGTTTTACCTGGATAAAACAAGATACAAAAATCAGTCCTTCTCTATCCCAGTGTTTCCTTCCTAATTCTTCCAAGAACTTTTTGAGAATTCAGCTGGTTGATTATATGTTGAATTCATCTAGCTCACCCTGCTCATTTCCACGTGTGTCTGTCTTCACACAAAGAACTCCTCAGTACCCATCTGTATTGGGGGAAAACATTTGATACTTTTAGAGCATTATTTTCATCATGGAAGAAGTCTGTTGGACTATGGCAGTCTTCCATGGGTAGATGAGAGAGTGGAAGCCCACATGCTTGGAATATTAGTGCTAGGACTCTCAGGGTATGTCTACAAAGCAGGGCTAAAGTCAAATTAAGCTACGCAACTTGAGCTACGTCAACTGCGTAGCTTAAGTCAAAATAGTGTAACAGCTTTTGGCGCTGTCTACACAGCAGGAAGTCAAAGGAAGAACACTCTTCCTTCCAGTTCCCTGACTCCTAGTAAAACAAGGGTTACAAGAGACAGAGTAAGAAGTCCTCCAGCTCACCATTATTTCAAATAATGTATTATTCCGAAATAACGTTGCTGTGTAGACATAACCTCAGTGGAGTATTGGGAAGAAATACCATAAATGTCAATAGAACTACAGGCAGTCCCTGAGTTACGCGGATCCAACTTATGTCGGATCCGCACTTACGAACGAGGCTTTCTCGCCCCGGAGCTTGCAGGCAGCAGGACCGCCCAGAGTGCAGCGGTCCCGCCACCTCGACCTCCGGGCAAGAAAAGCTGCTCCGGGTGCCCCTGGTCTGCTGGGGACCGTCTCCAGCAGACCAGGGACACTCGGAGAAAAGCCGGGGAGGCGGAGGGGTCCCGCGCCTCTGAGGCTTTTCACTGGCAAAGCCGGGGAAGCGCGGGACCCCTCCGCCTCCCCGGCTTTGCTCCGGGTGTCCCTGGTCTGCTGGGGACCGCGCCTCTGAGGCTTTGCTGCCGCTTTGCTCCCGGTGCCTCCACCAGACCAGGGACACGGGGAGCAAAGCCGCAGCGGCGGCGGGGTGCCGCGCCTCTGAGGCTTTGCTCTGGCAAAGCCTCAGAGGCGCGGCACCCCGCCGCCGCTGCGGCTTTGCTCCCCGTGTCCCTGGTCTTCTGGAGGGGCGGGGCGCAGCTAGTGTGCCCCCCCCCCCCAGCAGACCAGGCTTTTGTTGTGGACCCTGGGGTAGAGCAGCTGGGGTGCTGCCGGGTTGGTCCTGCAGGGACCTCCCCGGCAGCGCCCCAGCTGTTCTGTCCCAGGAGTCCAGATTCAGCCGCTGTTGAAACTGATCAGCGGCTGATTCCAGGAAGCCGGGGGCAGAGCAACTCTGCCTAGGGCTTCCTGTAGTCAGCCGCTGATCAGTTTCAGCAGCGGCTGAATCTGGAGCCAGTTCCGACTTACATACAAATTCAACTTAAGAACAAACCTATAGTCCCTATCTTTTACGTAACCCGGGGACTGCCTGTATGGTCATTTATACCTACTGTGAATATGTCCCCCTGGCTTGTGGAGACCTGAGTTCAATTCCTGATCTACCACAGTCATCCTGTGTGACCTCAAGCAAGTTGTAACAGATGGGCTGTATCCCATACTATCCTGAACAAATCAAATGAAATTAAGATAAACTTTGTTAATCCTTATTGAATTAAGGTTAATACCTTTAGGGTATATTATATTAAAAGTGCTATTGTATATGTAGTGTTGTGGCATTGTATATCTTTTCTCTAGTAAATAAGAGAATATTAATGTAGTTCCTCCGTTATCAATACTTTGAAGTGCACAGATTCATTGCTTGTTAATTGGTTTACGTAGACCTTGCTAGTGTGCACTAAAGGTTCTTCTGTTGCGCTTTAACAAAATACTTTTCCAAACTGTACTACATTAAAAAGCAACAGCAGGATCTCCATGGTTCAGATAAGGTACAACACATTAGTGCACTTCAAAAATCATACCACCACAGAATGCATTACCCCATTGTTTAGATAAGTCTTTCTGAGCCTCAGTTTCCCATCTTTAAAATGGGGATAATATTTTTCTACCTCACAGGGCTGTTGGAATGATAAGTCCATTGAAGATTGAGGGATTCAAATAGTATGGTAATAGGACCATAGTAATACCTAGCTACATCAGTGATATGCAGACCTCAGTGGTCCAAGAGCCAAATTAGCCATCGGCATTACTGAAAAGAGCCCTAGTAGCATGAATTGATTGTTTCATTTACTATATTCTATAACAGTGGTCTCCACCCTTTTTAAGCACAAGATCACTTTTTTAATTTGTCAGTCCAGGATCTACCTCAAACCCAAATACCTGTTCTGCCCTTTCTTTGAGGCCCCACCATCCTCACTCTGATGATGAGGTACAGGAAAGGGGGACAGAGTGACATCAGCAGCTCCCTGCCTCTGTCTCCCCAACCCTGCACAACAAGCAGGAAGCTCTTGGGAGCAGCTCTGAGGCTCTGGGCAGGAGCACCAGGGCAGCGCGGGCCGGGGCAGCTGAAGTGCTGGCACTTGATAGCCTCCTAGCCAAACCAGTTAAAATCAACTTTAAGAGACTCCATGATCTACCTGTAGATCCTGAGCTACTGATTGGTGACCACTGTTCTATAATTATTGTTATAGCAAAATGACTGCCCAAGTCATTGTTTAATGACATAGTAAAAGCATCCTGTTGGGTTAATAACTGTAGGTATGTCTAGACTGCATTGCTCTTTCAAGATACCGGAAGTATCCCAAAATAGCAATGCTGCATTTTTAAAAGTGCCTGCTATTTCCCACAATAGCGGGTGTGCTATTCTGGCTTCCCTGTAACTCTCATTCCGTGAGGGATAAGGGATTTGTTGGAATAGTGCCTTATTTTGAAATTTGGTGCTGTGTAGACAGCGCCAAATTTCAAAATAAGCTCTTTTGATATAATAAGTTGCATAGCTTATTCCAACAAAAGGATGCTGTCAAGACACACCCTTAGATTGGTTAAGAATTCAGTCACAATGTTTTAATACCATATGCTGCAAACAGCTGCAGGAGACACATTAAAGAGCCATTTGCAGCACCTGAGCCTCACTCTGAGTATCATTGAGCTAGTGTACTGGCCATGGGATTGATATTCTACCATGTCTTTCCATCTCCAATTTCTAGCATTCTACCTTTCAGGCAAAGGATGAATTTACCATCCCAGTACTGCAAGCACTTACATGTATACTTAACTTTATGGATATGAGTAATCCCGCTGACTTTAATGTAACTGTTCACAAACTTAAAAATAAATGTTTGAGTGCTTCCAATTGTGGCACCTGAAATTCTCAGGTGATAAAATACTGCTTCATCACTTCCTTGGCAAGGTGATAGAATACTCTTTATTCCCCCATAAAACAATATTTTAAATCCTGTGCAGTGTTTCCATTTTCCACCATATCTAGTAGAAAAGAGAGGGCGATGTAAGTGTCTGAAACTTAAGTCCTTTTGTTTTTCTGTCGCTCCTCAGCTCCATCCTCTTCAGTGGAAATTTTTTTATGCCTGTTATTTTGTAGTCTGTTCTGTGTCTGGTTGTGGGTGCGTGGCTGAGTTTTTGCTGTGTAAGAGACAATGACTTAGAGTGCATATCATGCAGAAAGGGATCTGGTGAAAGGGTTGTGCTAGCATAATCATCACACACTTTCAAATAGTTTCAGAAGACAAATAAGTACGTGCGCTACGGTGCCTGCAAAGCATATTCTTGGTGCCAGGTGTTGGTCACATTCATATCTTAATTCTTTTGAGGTTATTGTTACTGCTGATTTTATCCCCTTTCAGTTTCTGAACCTGCACCTAGCGTTTCTAGAAATACTTGCAGCTAACCAGAAGCTTTTTGTTCATCTATGGACTACGGGTAAATTTATCTCATTATAATACTTTTGTGACTTGTTTTCTTCAAAAGTACATAACAGCATGAAGAAAATAACACATTCGGTAATGGGGGTCTCAGGTTTTCAAATATACTTGTGTGTGATCTGTACATAGACATTGTGTGCATTGTGTATTATGTTCAATTTTAATACAGAGTTTGTGTTAAAAGATATTGAGCTGCAGCTTGCATTCAGTTAAATGTGTGTATCTACATTGCCTTCAACATTTCATAGGAATAAATTATGACAATTTTAATATACCATGTTTGAGGATTTCAAAGAAATAGGTTCTTAAACCCAGAGTGTTATCTGATGTGGATTAAATTATTAATCATTCATTTCTCACTGCTAGTAAGGACCACCTTAAAATATGGAAGTTGAAATCCAAGTGAAAGTTAGTTGTCATAAGAATCTCTGGTACAGCTCATTAACTGTAGCATGAATCTTATTGATGGGTATGTTATTGAACAATGATTCTGCCCATATTACATTTGTGGAATACCCCTTGAAGGAAATGGAAACACATACATCAAGGTTAGGATAAGGTCTTCTGTGTGTATGTGGCCAGACTGTTTATGAAATGAACAATTAATTACAGAGGAGATGATAAAAAGCACAAATGGCACCTGTTGACTTTAAACGGGAGACGGGAGTCTAACTCCTTTGTTTCTTTGACAATCTTCTCCCATATCAATATATTAGATATAAAAAGGGTGCACAATGTGAAAATTGCTGGCCTCTTGAGGCTTTCTCACTTCCACTCGTCTCATTTCCTTCTTTCCTTTCTGTTCTGATTTTGCATTTTCCATTTTGTGGTGCTCATTGCAGTCTAAGGTATTAACACGATTTTAAAGTTTTAGCTAGCTAATGATGAGGACAAATGACTGAAGCATTCCAGTCCCACAGGGGATTCTATTTTTGGTGTTTATTAAACTTCCCTGTCGTACAATATATACTGACAGTGATAAGTGTTAGGCCTCTTGCAATGTGAAAAATGAACATTTTAATATGGCAACTTTTTTATTCCAGCTTCCTAACAGTTTTCTCCATGTGCTGCATCACTGCAGGCTGTTGAGCTGGGACTTTGTTGCCAATCAATATTCTGTGTTGAGAAAAAGAAATTACTGCCACTCAAGTGGGAAAATATAGAACCAAACTCGAGACCTGTTTTTTAAAAATGTCCACTTTGAAGTCTGTTTTGTAGTTTTAATTAATGCAACAAGAGTTTTTATTTTACTCTCAGTGGAGATAATCTTAATCCATTCACAGCGACCTTTTCTTGTGCAAATTAGCTATACACACTTGTTTAAGCAAATGGTCCTTCTGAAGAGCCCTTCCTAATGACAGAGTTTATAATTGAAAATTGGCTTACTCCCATCTGCCTGCCCTGTGTGAGAATATAGAAGTAGATATGGACTTAAAAGATAAATATATATATCTATATATAGCTATATACATGCCCCCAAAAAATTCACTGCCTGCAGGCCATGATTAAATTAGATTACTAGAGTTAGAAAATTTCAGTCCCGCATGTTGCTGTCAAAGTAGCTACTGTTAAAGTAGCACCTGTCTCCAGAGGACCCAGTAACTCTTGAGAAATGAGGGGTATTTAATCTTGATCCTTTTGTCTAAGACCCAGCAGGCTACAGGGTCAGCCCCATTTACAGTTCCATAGGTTTTCATTAATACAGAAGTGCAATTAGCTAATAACTGGCTTGAAACTATTAGGATTTGATGTGTGTTTTTGGTAAATGGTTTTAAGGTGATTGATAGAATTGGAACAAAAACAGTAGTATCTAGCTTAAAGCTTTAATTTTAAGGATCATAGGCCATTGGAGCTCTATGGTTAATTATCAAAATTTGTTTCTATGTTCTTTTTCCCTCTAGCTTATTTCCCCTTGCTCCACCTTTCACCCCCACAGTCACAGCTGATGACCCTGCTTTATTATTTCTTGAATGATGAGGAAATATTTGCTTTGTATGATTAGGAAATATTTTCTTTGAATATTCTGGCCTGTCGTTATAAACTCTAGTTCCAAAGTGAAGAAATTAATGCTTGTTTGTGAATAAATCTGGTTCACTATGTGCAGTCTTGGAACCCTGTTTTTGTGAAGACAGTTGGATTTAACTGTCTGTATTTTCCTTTCAAACTCAAAGCTTCTCCAGAGATATTTTAGAAGTAAAAAACACTCGTATGTATATTCAGACCAACAACATAGATCATTTTAAAGGAAAAATCCCTTTCACCTAGTCTCTGTTAACCACATTGATTGCCTTTCCATTACAAACAAAAAAGACATTGGGGGAAGGGAAGGGAGCTGGAGAAGGAGAAAAAGAGACACAGAGAGAGCTGTTTGATCTGATGGTGAGCATACAGACAAGGGCTTGGCTGGAGATGATTTTATCCAGATGTGTATCAGCAGATGTTTACATTTTCATGCACAGTTTCTCTAGGACTCATCGTTAATTTAATTTTCTCTTTCTTATTTCCCTCGCCTTCTCACTCGCCCCTCCCCCGTTCCTGTTAGGTATGATTATCGTGAAATGCTGCACAATGCCACTTTCTGTCTGGTTCCCCGTGGCCGCAGGCTTGGATCCTTCAGGTTTCTGGAGGCTCTGCAGGTAAGAGCTGGGGATTAAACCTTTGAGTGTGCTGGTCAGAATTCAGCTGGCGATATCAAGAGGTGGTGATTGGGGATGTATTTAATTTCCCCAGTGGGCAATAATCCATATCGCGAAAGCCTCTATTTATGCTTCTGGAGCAATTGATGGTTTATTCACAGGAGGGCTCTGAGCTCATCTGAAGATTGAATTGCGTTACCTCCATGAGGAGGGTTTCCCTGCTCATTGTAGAGGAGGTGAAGTTGGATTCATTTAGAGCAGTTGTTTGCCCAAGTAAATCTGGATTCCCCAGGGAGACCTCGACCTGTTCTAGCAAGTCCTGGGGCAATAAAGTAGCTTATTTGTTTTCTGAAGTAAGGCTGTAACTAGTGTTCCCACCCAGTCAGTCAGCTAATTAATCATCTGTGAAGCTGTGCTGTCCCTCAGCTTAGAGGGAACACTGGATGTAACGGTTAAATGTTACGTTTAACTGGTTAAGTGGGATCCTGCAGCCAAACTGAAGCACTTCTCTCCCCCTGCCTGCAATCGGGTAGGCTGGCTGGGCTGGAGTGGCGCTCCACCCGTGGCACAACACGTGGGGACTCCTCCAGCCTGGTTGAGTCGCCAGGCAACCTGTTACCTGGTAAGCATCACCCTTTACATCCCTATTCTGAAGCGAAGTTGCCTACGCATTGTTTGCCGTGCTGCATACTGAATGCACACGGGATGGTTCTGTTGCGCTACCTCCCATCTGAAAACACTTCAAGAAGGACTTTCCAACCAGCTGCTGTGTATGCATTTAAAACATTGTTCCATATTGCATTAGAGGCAGGATTCCCCAACTCGTCTTCACCTTTTGAAATCTTTCTGTCAGCAAGATCCTTTCTTTTGTTTGCCCAGCAAGGAGAGCAAAGACATAAGGTTTGAAAATCCTGTGATAGACAATGTGATTCATTAGTAGGACCCTACTAAATTTGCAGCCATGAAAAATGAGTCCCGGACCGTGAAATCTGGTCCCTCACTGTGAAATTTAACCTTCTGTGTGCTTTTACCCTAGACTGTAAGATTTTGCAGAGACCAGTGTTTCTCAAGTTGGAGGTCCTGACCCAATATAGAGTTGTTGGGAGAGGGGATCACAGAGTTATTTTAGGGGCATCATTATATTGCCACCCTTACTAGTACTCTGCTTTCAGAGCTGGGCAGCTGGAGAGTGGCAGCTGTTGTCCGGACATCCAGCTCTGAAGGCAGTGCCACAGCCAGCAGCAGCACAGAGGTAGGAGTGGGAATACCATAGCCTGCCACTCTTATTTCTGTGCTGCTGCCTTCAGAGCTAGGCTGCCAGAGAGAGTCAGCTGCTGATTGGGGGCCCAGCTCAGCAGGCAGCAGAGAAGAAGCAAGGGGGGCAATACCATGCCATATCATTCTTGCTTCTGCACAGCTGCTGGTGGCAGTGCTACCACCAGCAGCATTGCAGACATAAGTACTGCAGTACTGTAGCCACCCTTCAAAAACCTTGTGACCCCTCCCTCGCCCTCCACAAACACACAATTCCTTTTTTAGGTCAAGACCACTAGAATTACAATACTATTAAATTTCAGATTTAAAAAGCTAAAATCATGAAATCTGCAATTTTAAAAATCCTATGACCAAGAAATTGACCCGAATGGACCATGAATTTGGTAGGGCTATATTCAGCATGGGAGCAGAAGCCAGAAAATGGGGGTTCTGTTCCCACCTCTCCCATCAAGCCACTGTATCTCCCCCTGCCAAAGTCACTTCTCTTTCTGTTTCACTCTCTGCTAAACACTGCATGAAGAGCCAGCAACTCCTCATGTCTTGTTTTTACTAAGATATTGACTCGCTGTGTTGCTTAACTAGTCACATAATCTTTTTTTCTCTAGTATTCCTCCTCTAAACCTACTTCCTAAGGAAGCAGTGAGGCTTAATCAATGTCTGTGAAATATTCTGAAGATGAAAACTCTGCTATTTGTTGTAGTGTTGGGGGCTTTTTAAATTTAGACAGTGTAATGCAGTTTCCTTACTGACCAATAGATCTTTACCCATTGCAAATGCTGCTGTAGCATGGACTTGACTAGATCAAAGTTACACAAAATTCACAATAGAGTGAGGGAGAATGTACTGTAATTAGAAAGCTTCCCCGGGTTACCACTTATTACTGGGTGTGGAGGAAGATCTATTCGTGTATTGTACTGTCTGGGTGATCATTCAGATCAGCTAAACCTAGCTTGGTCTAGAACAAACTGAACCACAGTGATGGTCTGATCCAGATCCCATTGAACTCAAGCCTTTTGGCTGACTTCAGCAGACTTTGAATGAGGTCTCAAGTTCTCATCCAATTGACCAATAAGTGGTAGTGATTGATTGATTGATTGATACAGTACTAGTAATGTGGTGTTTAATAAACATTATACAGTGACGGCTGCTACGCCAAAGAGCACATAGTATGTGGGACAAAAGTTGATGATAAACGTGTCTATTTAAATATAAAGCCCCATATTAGCACCAGGTTTTGTATGTGTATTTGTTTGCAAGCACAGAACACATACTAGGATGTGCAAAGTGGATAACGAAACATCTACCCTCATGGAAAAGAGCTATAGAATTAAATAGTAAATACATTTTGAAAAGGGTTTTTGTGAACCGTCTTATGTAATTTAATAGAGAATTACCTCCTTAGAGAACCATGTCGTTGGTTCACAAAACATCTACATCTGAGTGCACATTCTCCTTTGTACATGAAAAACCAGGGTTTCCCTGCATGCAAACAATGTGAAGCCTGTTTAGAGAGTAGAAATCAGCTGGGATTTTGGCAGATGAATTGTTATGTCTGCCTTGTAAGGCCCTTTGCAAGTTTTCTTTTTTAATGCCTTTCGCGAGAGCTTGAGTCCTGACTTCTGCAGAAAATGCCAATAATTCAATTTTGCATGGACTTCAGAGTTCATGCTAATCAATGACCACCCACTCACTGCCTCTTCTAATGTCTGTGTGCAGGCTGCCTGTGTCCCAGTTATGCTGAGCAATGGATGGGAGTTGCCATTCTCTGAAGTGATTGATTGGAACCAAGCTGCCGTCATAGGGGATGAGAGATTGTTATTACAGGTAAGAAAGTGGCTGTGGCCTTCAGCAGATCACTAGCATGCTGCTGCGCTAGCTAAACTTGCAGGGAAATGAATCCAATAGGTCAGTTACAAAAGAAACTTGTATCACAGGGGAATCATCTGTGTCACTGTAAATGGGAACTCATTTAATATGGCATCATTCATTTTGTGACCGGAAGGTCACACAGACCACTTTGTTAAACACAGTCTCTTCAAGAGTATCACATTTCTTTTGGATGCCTCTGTTATCTAATAAACTACATAACTGAGGGAGGACATATCATTTGGGCTCAGTTTCTTGAGCTTTCTTGAGCTCATACTTGTGCTTCCTAATGCCTTATTCTGCAAATAGGTCTCTTGATGTAGATTGCCACATGTACAGAGAGATAGTGACACTGAAGATAGTATGTGTGGAGTAAGGTGGTATCTGACATTGGTGTGGGAGGCAGAATCTTTCCCTTGCCTTTCTGCACCTCACTTTTTCATTTTTAAGGGTGATGGTACTTATCTCTGTGAAGCATGGTGGGGCTCCATGAATTGTTTATCTCCATGAGGGACACTGAAAGACGGAGATAACATTGCCACATGTGTTATTACAACTCATTATCTGCTTTTTTCTTAAATGCACTCAAAGATATTTTTTCCCTATTTTGGCAATACCATTTCTGGTAATACCATTTTTGGTCATACGGTTTCTTCAAAGTCAGTTAGAAGCCAAAATATACGGTGATATCATCAAAGAAAAATCACTGAAAATTAGTTTCTCCAGTGCAGCAGGGGCTGTAGTCCATTGGCTAGGGTACTAAACTGAGATGTGGGTTCTAGATTTCTGGCTCTGCTGCTGAGCTGCTGTGTGATCTTGGATAAATCACTTACTCCGTTCCCCAACTCCTCTTCCAGCCCCACCCAGTAAAATGAGCATCATGATCCTTCTGTGATTTCTAAAGCATTTTGAGGCGAGTGCGTGAAGTGCCAAATTTGTAAAGGTGTGAAGGTACTTAGGTACTAGAAATTAATAGGCTAGGTGCTCATCTCTTTTAAAATCCCACTAGAGAATTCTGTATCTTTAGTTCATAAAATGCTTTAAAAATCTGACCTCAAAAGCCCTACTTAAGCAAGAGCTATTATTAATTAATTGCTAGTATAAAAGAAGGCCTTTTTTGGTTTAAAGAACAACATATTTTTGTAAGCAAAATTATTTAAAAAAAATATAATTTGCTGATCTTTGTGCCCTTCTGTAACATGCCATTGGTTCTCTTCACAGCTGCTTCCTTATTGAACTGCTACTGCACTGTTATTAACAGTGTTTTTAAAGTGCTGGCACAGAGCCGGAATGTCTGCTCTGGGAAATGTTTTTGTTATGTTGCAGTTTTTCATTTCCTGTTTTAGAACCGCTCGGATGTTTTTATTTGCATATTCTTGTTACCATAGAACCAATTTAGCTCCAGCCTTAATATGTAGTCTTCCTGCATTTATTTTTGTAGGCTTTTCTTCTTCCTCTTTTATTACTTAAATGACCTTATATTAAGACATCACCTAGTTCTAATAATTCCTGTGTAATCCTGCCAGATTAGTGTTAATATGTCATTTTCCTCACCTGGCTTTCTGGACAAACAGATTGATAATTAATAGGCAAACACTATTAAAATGAGAGTTCTGATTTTGCTTTCCAGCTGTTATAAACAGGCCACTCACATAAGCAGGCTAAGGAATTCTCTACCCTTGGCACAACATTGATGGGTACATATGTGAAGCACAGTCTTCTGTGGAACACGAGCATCTTTAACTTTCAGGATCAAAATTGCTTCTGCACTATGAAGGAGTGAGTGTGCTGTAGTTGAAGATTGGTGTTAATTTAATCTTGTGTTTATCACAAGATCAAGCCCTGTGGATTCATGCATGGTGCCGTAAAACATATATGTCTGTAAGAAGTAATGCTGTATGGCCATGCTATAATTTATTTACAATAATATGAGTGCTTTTGATAATGGTGCTGTTAACATGCGGCACTCTACACCCATACTTACAGGAACCTAAAAATACCTAATACTAATTACTACATAGGATATGTGGCCATATGTAATTATTATCCACTTTATAATCGGAGGACTGAATTTTATGGTACAATGGTATAACTGCAGATAGTAAGATGCCTCATTTGTATATATGTTGAACTGCTTCCCTGTGCCCCGTGCTTCATGTGTTGCTTCTTTTACAGGAAGGATCAAGCAAGAAATTTGTTTCACTCTGAATATTTTGCTTCCATATTGTATCTTTATATTCTATTATAAGTATTCCACTCCTAGAAACACAGAAGATTGAGATCGGAAGAGACCTCAGGAGGTTATCTAGTCCGCCCTGCTCAAAGCAAAACCATCTCCAACTAAATCAACGCAGCCAGGGCTTTGTCAAGCCTGGCCTTAAAAACCTCTATGGATGGAGATTCCACCACCTCCCTAGGCAACCCATTCCAGTGCTTCACCACCTTCCTAGTGAAGTAGTTTTACTTAATATCCAGTATAGACCTTCCCCACTGCAACTTGAGACCATTGCTCCTCATTTTGTCATCTGCCACCCCTGTGAATATCCTGACTCCATCCTCTTTGGAACCCCCCTTCAGGTAGTTGAAGGCTGCTGTCAAATGCCCCCTCATTTCTTCTGTTCTGCAAACTAAACAAGCCTAGTTCCCTCGTAAGTCATGTGCCCCTAATCATTTTTGTTGCCTTCTGCTGAACTGTCTCCAATTTGTGCACATCCTTTCTGTAGTGAGGGGCCCAAAACTGGACAGAGTACTCCATATTTGACCTCACAAGTGCCAAATAGAGGGGAATAATCACTTCGCTTCATGGGCTGACAGTGCTTCTCCTAATGCACCCTAATATGTCATTAGCCTTCCTGGCAACAAGGGCACACCATTGACTCATATCCAACTTCTCCTCTACCGTGATCCTTTTCTGAATAACTGTCTCTTAGCCTCTTGATCCCCAGCCTGTAGCTGTGAATGGATTCCTCCATCCTAAGTGAAGGAGGACTGTGCACTTGTGTTTGTTGAACCTCATCAGATTTCTTTTGGCCCAATCCTCCAATTTGTCTAGGTCACTCTGGACCCTATCCGTACCTTTGGCTGTGTCTAGACTACATGGCTTCATTGATGGAGCCATGTAGATTAGGGTTGTAGGCGTAGGCAAAGGCAAATGAAGCCGCAGTTTAAATGATCACGGCTTCATTTAAATTTACATGGCTGCCGCGCTGAGCCGACAAACAGCTGATCAGCTGTTTGTCCGCTCAGCGAGCTAGTCTGGACGCTCCCGCGCTGACATCAAAGCCCTTTGTCGGCAGCCCCGTTATTCCTCATGGGATGAGGTTTACCGGGGCTGCCAACAAAGGGCTTTGATGTTGGCAGGGGAGCATCCAGACTAGCGCGCTGAGTGGACAAACAGCTGATCAGCTGTTTGTCGGCTCAGCGCAGCAGCCATGTAAATTTAAATGAAGCTGCAATCATTTAAATCGCGGCTTCATTTGCCTTTGCCAAAAAAACAAATCTACATGGCTCCGTCGACGGTGCCATGTAGTCTAGACATACCCTTTAAGAGTATCCACCTCCCCCTAGCTTAGTGCCATCCATGAACTTGTTGAGGATTCAATCCATCCTTTCATCCAGATCGTTAATTAAGACGTTGAACAAAACTGGCAACAGGACTGACCCATGGGGCACTCTACTTTATACCAGCTGCCAACTAAGCCATTGATCATTACCCTTTAGCCCAATGATCTAACTTTTTATCCATCTTATAGTCCATTAATCGAAGCCATACTTCCTTAACTTGCTGGCAAGAATACTGTGGGAAACCATATCAAAAGCTTTGCTTAAAGTCAAGGTATATCACATCCAGCGCCTTCCCCAAATCCACAGAGCCAATTATCTCGTCATAGAAGGCAGTCAGGTTGGTAAGGCATGACTTGCCTTCGGTGAGTCCATATTGACTGTTCCTGATCACCTTCCTTGCCTCCAAATGTTTCGGAATGGATTTCTTGAGCACCTCCTCCATGATTTTTCCAGGGACCAAGCTGAGACTAACTGGTCTGTTGTTCTCCAGATGGGCACTAATATTTGCCTTTTTTCCAGTCATCAGGGATCGCCCCGATTGCCATGAGATTTCAGAGATAATGGCCAATGGCTCTGCAGTCAGAGTCAACTCTGAGTCAACTCTCTGTGTCCTCCCAGGCATGAAATCCACCATGTCCAACTTTTCTAAGCAGTCCTTAACCTGTTCTCTCACTACCTAGAGCTACTTACCTCCTCCCTGTACAGTGCTATCCAGAGCTGCAGTATGGGAGCTGACTTTGTCTGTGAAGACGAAGGCAAAAAAAGCTTTGAGTGCTTCTGCTTTTTCCAAATCATCTGTCACTAGGAAGCTTTCCCATTCAGTAAGTGTCCCACACCTTCCCTGACCTTTCTTTTGATGCTAACCTACCTGCTAAAACCTTTGTTATCCTTCACTTCCCTCGCTAGCTGCAACTCCAGTTGTGCTTTGGCCTTCCTTATTATACCCCCTGCATGCTTGAACAACACTTTGTATTCCTCCCTGGTCATCAATCCAGGTTTCCATTTCTTGTAAGCTTCCTTTTTCTGTTCACTGAAGATTTCTCAGTTAAGCCAAGCAGGTTGCCTGCCATTTTTGCTATTTTTTCTGTACATTGAGATGTTTTGTTCCAATGCCTTCAATATGACTTCTTTAAAACAAATCCAGCTCTCTTGGACTCTTTCCCCCTCATACTAGCCTCCCATCAGTTTTCACAGGGAATCAAAGTCTGTTTTTCTGAAGTCGAGGGTCTATATTCTGTTTCTCTCCTTTCTTTCCTTTGCTAGGATCCTAAACTCAACCATCTCATGGTCTCTGCTGCCCATGTCATCTACCTCTACTTCCCCCACCAAATTCTTCCCTGTTTGTGAGTAGCAGGTCAAGAGGAGAATGACGTTTATTTGGTTCCTCTAGCACAGTGTTTCTCAAACTCTGCTCCACGGAGCCCCAGGGCTCCGCAAGACATCTCCAGAAGCTCCGCCTGGTTGACAAACTGGAAAGCCTTCAAAAGCAGAATTGATAATCGCCTCGAACTGACGCAATTAACACACACCGCTGGGGCTCTGCAAAAAGTTTGAGAACTGCTGCTCTAGCACTTGCACCAGGAGATTTTCCTCAACACTCTCCCAAAAATTCCTAGATTGTCAGTGCACAGCTGCACTGCTCTCCCAGCAGATGTCAGGGTGATTGAAGTCCCCCATGAGATCCAGGGCCTGTGGTCTGGAAATTTCTGCTAGTTGTCTGAAGAAAGCCTCATCTACCTCATCCTTAAAAGTTAGACTTTTAACAGGCTTTTTTCCAGTTTCATACTGGAGCTCTTAGCAGTCATACTGTTCTCTTACATACAGTATAACTCCTACATCTTTTCTCCCTTGCCGGCCTTTCCTAGACACTTTATATCCTACATGACAGTGCTTCAGTCATGCAAGTTATCCCACCCAGCCATGTGAGTTACCCCCAATCACTCCTTTGATTCCTTGTCCTTTTAGGCCCCAATTCATAATCTGAGGGAATGTCTGTACTGCAGTGGAAGTGGGGTTGGGAAACAAGTATGGGTGAGTTTGCACACATCACGCGAGAGATGTGTGTGTGTGTGTGTGTGTGTACACACATCTGTTTCACACGATTACAATGTAGAGAAACCCTTAGGTTGTAAGATCTTTAAGGCAAAAACTTCTCCTCCCATTTGTACAGCACCTAACAGTGTGGAGCCATCATCCTGTTTGGGAGTGATAGACACGACCTGAATGCAGATGAAACAGAATAATAATTGTATAACATCTATGTAACCCTCCTGAATCTCTTTATATATCAAACCTTAAAGCTTCGAATTTTGGGTTTCTTACAGAACAGTTTCCTACAGATGTTACGAAACTGCACAATAATCTTTACCACTGAACTTTCTCAGAACATTGTATGAAGAATATTTGTATTCTGATTGGGGATATTTTATATGGCAACTGTGCGTGTGTGTGTGGTGTGTATGTGGGTGCATGCGTTTTTGGAGCGTGGGTGTTCAGGTTAATCTAATAACTAGATGAATTATGCTAATAACAACATGTATCCAAACGAACTTCGATGCCTGTGTGTAATTAGCCCTGAAAGTAAATATATGAAAGACTTGTGAGAAATGAGAGACGGAGAATGAAGTGGTGTGACTTGAAATAAGTAGATGTAGGTACTAAAGCAAATAACTTCCCATTCTTAAAAGAAGTGAATGCACCCACACTACACTGAAGGGACCTGATTCTCATTTACACATAGGCCTCTAATACCACTCTGACAGTGTAAAGAGATATTAAAGTAGGAATAAATTAGAATTACACCCACTCTAATGGCCTTTTACACTGCCAGAACCGTGTATGGAGACCTTAGGGCCTGTCTACATGGAGAATTAATGGGAAAGTTAGTACAAAATAGTTAGGGCATGAATTTAAAGGGCAATAGCTATTTCCCACTAATTCCTTACTTTTTTGCCATTTAGGTTAATCTGCTTCTAGAGGGGATTAACCTCAACTGCCCAAAGGTACTTTTAATTCAGAATAAGTGTCCATATAGGGAGTTAATGTGGAGTAGCCGTTCCTCACTAACTGTTCTGAACTAGCTACGCCAGACTTTTTCCCTGAGTAGACAAACTCTTAGTGTAAATGGGAATCAGACTTTTAAGAAGCTAAATAATAGTCCAATGTGTGAGGAATGTGGGTATGTACATGGAGAGAGAGAGAGAGACTCTCTCTCTCTCTCTCTCTCTCTCTCTCTCCCCCCCCCCCCCCCCCCGCCTGCCTGCCTGCCTGCAAGAGGAAGTAAAGTTCTACCAGTATTAAAGCTCCATAGTGTGTCCAGTGAAAAAATTAATTGTTTTCTTCTTTGTAAATAGCAAGTATTAGGATGGACTTCTTTTTCTCTCCCTACATTATTCCACAGACTAGTGGCTTTGCTGCAGATGCTGTGATAATTTCTTCAGGGTGCTTACGTTGCCATGTTGTGAGGGAGACTGCAATTGCAGATTTCTTTAATATACTTTCAGAATGGAGATTATTGTCGGACTCTTAATGACCTGCAGCTACTAGTATGTTAAATTAGTGGTTTGCAAAAAGCTTTGTGTGTGAGGGATTTACTGAAGGGTTCCTCGCTGTGACTTGCCACAGCTCCACAAGGGAGAAAAGGAGCATTTGCTACCATAGAAACAACTTTTTTTTAAAATGGAAAATTACTAGAGAATCGTAAGGTTGGCCAATAGGCTCAAATACTAAAGGTCACAAAGGGTGCCATCCATTTATTTTCCAGTAGCTGTTCTTTAGATGTTAATTCACATATGTGTGTTGGGTGGGGTTACTGGCTTATACTGATTCTCTGTTGCTGGGTAGGGTAGAGAATGCTAATTTCGGAGTCTCAAGCATGTTAATTTGACCAGATTCCATTGTTTTCCACACCATCTGATTGCACTGCACCTTGTATTACAGATTCCTTCTACAATCAGGTCTATCCATCAGGATAAAATCCTAGCACTTAGACAGCAGACACAGTTCTTGTGGGAGGCTTATTTTTCTTCAGTTGAGAAGATTGTATTGACCACACTAGAGGTGAGTAACAATTCTCAGATATTAGTCAGAGAAGAGATGTTCCTTAATATGTCTGCCACAGTCTGTGCTGAGCTGTTGTCTGACCTTGGCTTTCATGGCATGTGATTGGTCACTTTAAAAACCTTCAGCAGCTTGATAACTTTTCTCCCCTAAGGAAATATTTTCTTCATTATTGGAATCCACATAAGAAAACTGACATGATGACAAATGGGAACCATCTGACACATGGAAAAGTTGTCTTGTGCCATCATGGCTTCTCAAGGCTTTATGGCTGATGAATCCGTATTCCTGTCATTCATAGCGCATGTGATCCTTCAAAAGACCTTACAAGAACTCGCTTTGGAAAAAATGGAACTGTTAAGCTCCTTTTCTCCCAACACCCCTTTACATTTTGATGCCTGTTCACAGGTGTCTGGAAATGGGTGCTTGTAAGTCACCTGAGACTTAGCAGATGTGTGCATTTCCCAAGGGAGATAAGAGGTGACATACAGGAGTACATCTGTGGGCAGCCAGAGTGTATTGTATTCCACCCGCTCTTCCTCCTTAGCCCAGTGAGAGTTGCAAAGGAGGCATACATCGGCTCTGCAGTCTCTCCTGCAATTGGGGTGTCCCCAGCTGAGGAGTTGAACTTAATCTCTACTCCATTTGTTTACAGCAGGGGTGGGGAACTTTTTTGTGTCAAGAGCCATAAAAATCTGTTGGGGGCCACACACAAGTGAGAAGCAAAAAAAAAAAAAAAAAAAAAAAAAAAAAAACTCGAAAATGAAAACAAACAAAAAAAACCCTCATCCCTCACAGACTTAGCCCTCAACTGAAAAGGAGAAAGAACCTGGAGAGGAGGGGCAGACTAGTAGATGTTGTGTGCTTCCACCCCATGCTGGGGCAGCAGGAGGGCTGGAGTGCCAGTGCGTGCTCCCCGATGCTGCGGGGGAGGAGCCCTGAACCTCTGGAGCTGGATCCAGGTGATCTGGGGACCACATCTGTCCCCCAGACCTGAGGTTCCCACCCCTGATTTACAGAATCTGTCCCCCAGGCACTCAAGTGCATCTTTAGGGCTGAACTGAAACATTTTAGATAATATGGTCATAGTTGTCAATGACTAGGACAAAGTTACTAATACCAGTAGGATTTAGGAAGATACTAGCAAAAAAGCTTGAGCTTGGTAGCAAGGAAGACTGGGGCTAGAACAGGGAAGGAGCTGCAAGGTTTCCATTTTATGAAACCAAGTCAGGCATATCCTAGTCTCTGGGTTTATTTGGGGGGGGGGGGAGGATTTCGCCCAGGATAAGCAATCTCACAGAACCACTTCTGTGTAGAGAGGGCAAATTAACAGTAATCCTGTTCAGTGGAAAATAAAATGCGTGCTCAGATGCTCATGTCCAACAATCACTAGAAAAGCCTGAAATATTTTCTTTTAAAAAGAGGAAAAAATGAAAGGTTTGGCTTTGTTGCATAAAAAGGTTTTTATTTAGGTGTCGGACGTTGGTAAGATCAAATGTGCCCTCTGCTTAAAATCTGATGTGGGGGAGTAAATCCTAGAGTTGGAGAGGGAAAGGATTTATTCTGGTAGTTACTTTCGGTCTTTCACTGTAATGCCATGTACTGCAATATCTTGATGATCCTACATATCATTTAGTCACTGCCTGTCTGGACTGTAGCAGTACAATATACCTGGGCATGAAGCTATCATCCCATAGGGAACTTCAAAAGATATAGAAGGCTGCAGCATGTCTCTTCAGCTACCCTGAGCACATCAGACCTGTCCCCTGCTCTCTACACTGGCTTCCTGTAGAAGTATGAACTCAAGTTCAAAGTCTGAAGGTCTTTATCTCTCAGCGCCCTCCCCGCCATCTCCCACCCCTGCATATCGTCACCTAAAGCTCCAGGATGAAACCCCTGGTAAATAACCGCAGGGCGCTGGAGGGCCATGGAACTTTGTATCTTGAAGTGAAGCTTTCTCTTGTGGATCAGGCTGACACCGTGAAGGGAGGGAGCTCCTCCTCTTTGCTTCAAGTGCAAGGTGCACTTCTTAGCCTGCCTTCTCCATTAGCAACACAGAGCAGCGCAGAATGTAAGAAATAGAAACCATCCCTACATGGCTCACACAGGTCTCCTGGGAATAGGAGACGTGAGAGAGAATGGACCACACGTGAGAGGTGTGTGGTGCCAATCCTGGCAGACACAGACACTACAGAGATGAGGCCAATACAAGAACCTGTATAGGATGGAATAATATGCAGAAGAGGGAGCTGAAAAGCTATGCCAGCAACACATTCCATATAGGCAGAAGAGCCTGATGAGTGACTCACCTCTTCTTCATACAACTCCCTGTGCTCCATAATCCCCATAGAGCCTCAAAAGCTCCCAGAAGCAGGGGGGGGGGGGGGAACGACACTCCCCTTGGCCCCAGACAGAGCTGCTATAGTCAGGGGAAAGAGGCTCCAGCAGGTCTAGCTCCTAGGACACTCTGCGCTTCTCCTGACTTGAGCACCAGCTCTGCACTCCTGTTGGCTAAGAACAAGTCAGTGGGAGCTGGGGGGTGGTGCTTGCGGGCAAGAGCAGCATGCATAGCATGGAATCTCTCCCCCGCTCCCATGGAGCCGCACCCGATGGTCACTTCCAGGGTGCAGTGCAATGCCCCAGGGCAGGCAGGCACCAGATGGCCTGGCTTCGTGACGCTGACCAGAAGCAGCCCAAGTTAGCCCAAACCCCCCCAAATTTGGAGCCACTGCCTGTACTCTAAATCTCTCATCCCTGGCCTCACCTTCAGACCATAACCCTAGTCCAGAGCCTGTACCTCAACATCCAATCCACTGCCTGTACCTCCTCCTGTACCCCAACCTCCCCAGGCCTAAGCACCTCCCCAAACTTGTAGCCCCCCTTAGATACCAAGCCCCGTATCCCTGGGTCCACCTTGGACTCCTCATGCCCTCTTGCACCCCAATTCCTTTCTTCAGTGTACAGCCTGAGGGATTCTATATTCTGAATCCCTCAGCCCCAGCCTAGAGGCCCCCTCTTGTACCCCAAGTCCCTCATCCTCACTCCACTCCAAAGCCCACGCCCCTAGCTGGAGTCCTCCCCCACACACACCCCAACTACATGCTCCAACCTGGACCCCCCTCCCACAGCCAGAGTTCCCATTTAGAGCCCTTACCCCGACCCCTCAGCCCCATCACCACCACACACTGCCAGTGTGCAGAATGACTTTTGTTATGCAATGCATTGCCTCCATATTGGTGCACATAACAAAAGTCATTCCACACATGGGTATAAAAATTAAAGGGAACCCTGGACAGATGAGTCATAAATGTATGTGTTAAATGTGAGATATTCCACCGGTTGGCTCCCTAGCCTACTGAGTAACAATATCCATAAGATTTGTATACCTCACATGTCAAAATGTTTGCATATGTTGCATGGCATCAGAAGCCTGTTTCAGGATGAAACTGTTTTTTGCTCTGTGTACATTGAGAAAGCATCGCATGTGAGCTGTGTGAAGCATTGTTGGCTACCAGAAAAATGGAAGATTGTCCAGTCTATAGAAACCTACTCACCCTCTAAACCTACAGACTACCTCTTATCTGTTTTTTTTTTAAAAATCAGTTCTGAGAGGAAAAAAAAGGAGGTGGTGGAAGGAGGACTAGAAGAATTAATCCCATCTAGTTCTTCATCAGATTGTAGAAGAATATGCATTTTCTGATTTCTCTCTTCATTTTCTAATGTCTTGCTATATTTAGTGGCAAAAATTAAAGGAAGAGAGAAGGCAGTCGCTACCTTTCCAATGCAAAACACTCATGGCTGAAGCATATAACTTGACATCTGTTAACAGAAGTATCTAGAGATGTCCTTGGGTTTAACAGTTAAACTCTAACACGGGGGTGGGGAATCTCAGACCCAGAAGCTGGATGTGGATGCAGCCCCCGGCTTGCCTGGATCCAGCCCCCGTAGCTCAGGGCTCCCCCCCAGCATTAGGGAGCCCGTGGTGGCACTCCAGCCTCCCTGGGGCCCCACTGCGGGGCTGGAGCACACAGAGGCCGCGTCTACACAGCAGGGATTAACTTGAAATAAGCTACTTAAATTGAGCTACGTCAGTTGCGTACTTCATTTAGAAATAGCTTATTTCAAGTTTTGGTGCTACACAGCACTTATTTCGGAATAGAGCACTTTTCCTCCGACTTCCCATACTCCGCCTAAAATTAGGGTTACAGGAGTTGGATAAGAAGTCCTCAGCTTGACAGTATTTCAGCATTATGTCAAAATAACTGCCGGCTCTGTAGACGGCTCTGTTATTTGAAACAGTGTTACTGGGTGGACATACCTAAAGTGTGCGAGGGGAACGTGGGGAGTGTCTTTTTCCTTCTCCATGTCAGTGAGGGTTTTTGCTTGCAACTGACAAGTGACTTTAGACAGAAAAATATTTCACTTTAAATGAAGAATCTAATAAATTGCAAGATCCCCATGTCCACAGAGACTAATGAGGTACTTTGAATACTGTTATCCAATGCCTCAAACTGCCAAAAGCATGCAGAAGAGTATGGGTTCTGCATTGTTTTAAAAAGAGATTAAAAAGGAATGCCAAGTAAGTTGTGTCAGTGCTTTTTTACAAAATGTGTAGTGATTGCAGTTTGCCAGAGTTACTGAAGTCTTTACTGTTGGCCATTACAACTTATTTACAGATCACTACCTTTCTTATTTTCCAGATTATTCAGGACAGAATATTTAAGCACATATCACGTAATAGTTTAATATGGAACAAACATCCTGGAGGGTTATTCGTATTGCCACAGTATTCCTCGTATCTGGGAGATTTTCCTTACTACTATGCTAATCTAGGTAAGTGAATCCTTGCTTGTAGGCCTCACAAGCTTTGCTTGTAGGAATATTGTTAATTTCTGGATGGTGTGTGGTAAATGGGTCACCAGAAATATCTCACTAATGGTATTCTTGTTTTACCCTATCCTGCTCCAAACCAGTTGCTCTGAACCTTTTCAGACCGCCATATACCTTTTTGGAGTCGGATTTGACTTGCATGCCCCAAGTTTCACTTCAATTAAAAACTACTTGCTTAAAAATCAGATGTAAAAATACAAAAGAGTCACAGGACATTATTACTGAAAAATTGCTAGTGTTTTTCACATGGACTGCTGTAAAATGAGGCAAATAACTAGGGGTATGTCTACACTACAAAGTTAATTCAAACTAACGGATGTTACTTCGAATTAACTTTCATAGGCGCTATACTAGCGCTCCGCTAGTTCGAACTTAATTCGAACTAGGAAAACCTCATTTTATGAGGATTAAGCCTAGTTCGAACTAGCTAGTTCGAATTAAGGGGTGTTTAGCCCCTTAATTCGAACTAGTGGGAGGCTAGACCTCCCAAGCTTTCCCTGGTGGCCACTCTGGCCAACACCAGGGAAACTCGTCTGCCCCCCTCCCGGCCCCGGACCCCTTAAAGGGGCACGGGCTGGCTACGGTGCCCGTGCCAGGTGCAAGCCTGCCAGCACCCAGCCAGCAGACCCTGCACCTGGCACGGATCGAGCCACCCACCCGATGCTCCCCAGCCCTCCCCCTCTTCCCGGGACCAGGCTGGCGGCTCCCGGGAGCTTGCCCGGGACCGCAAGAGGCGGGCACCCGCTTGGGCTAGTGTAGACATCGTGGACCTTGTCCACGATCTCCGCACTAGGCACAGGAAAGTGGCCATCTAGGGCAGGAGAGCTGCCAGCCTGGCCACCCAGGAGCAGGTGTGCAAGAGTATCAAGGGGGTCCACTGAGACCCCCGACCCTGAGCCCTGAGCTTACAATGGCCGTCCTGGGTCAGACCAAAGGTCCATCTAGCCCAGTAGCCTGTCTCCCGACAGCGGCCAACCCTAGAGACCCTGGAGGGGATGGACCGAAGACAGTGACCAAGCCATTTGTCTCATGCCATCCCTCTCCAGCCTTCCACAAACCTTGGCCAGGGACACCACTCCTACCCCTGGCTAATACCACTCCATGGACCCAGCCTCCATGACTTGATCTCACTTCCCTTTAAACTCTGTTCTAGTTCTAGCCTTCACAGCCTCCTGCAGCAAAACGCTAATTCGAACTAGTTTTTTAGTCTGGATCCATTAGTTCGAATTAGCTTAGTTCGAATTAACTAATTTGAAGTAAGTTAGTTCGAATTAACTTTGTAGTGTAGACATACCCTAGATGAGTTATGGAAGACCTCTGAGTACCCCAGGAATACACCTACTCCTGGGTGAGCCACTGCTGCAAAATATTGGCCTTTGCTGGATGGAGTGTCATTGACTGACCTGCATACACATAAGGATATCAAGTCAGTCCTCTAATAATTCAGATAAAATTGTAACAAATCATTGTCTTCCCTGTACTTTCTGGTTATCTTCTTACAGGTCAGTAGCTGGCAACTTCATGGCAACATGGATATTTTGCATTCATTGTTTAGCTTTGCTTGACAATACCCAAAGACAACAGAGGTGCCATCAAGGTTCTGGGCCTAGATGAGGTGGAATTATAATGGTATTTGCAGTGGTAGAGAAAGGAGGAAGCAGATAGGATCTATCATATGCCACCAAAATTTGAGGTGGTGGCAGGATGACTGGAATCATCTGTTACAGAGACTTGAAGAATTGCAAGTGTGGATAGAAGGGGATTGTTCTGCAATGGGCAGGCAGAATAGTAAGTCATCAACTCAGAGATGATAGTTGAAGCTTCGTGTGCAGTTGAAGTTGCCCTTGGGTCAGCTGTGGAGATAAAAGGAGAGGACAAAGGACATGACTCTGAGGGATGCTGGAACGGGGGAGGGGGGGGAGAAAGAAGGAGATGTTGATGGAGCTATTGAAGAGGCAGGAAGAAAGCGCCAAGAAGCCAATGTCTATCAGGAAGTTCAAGGGGGCGGGGTACTTATTAGTAGTCGTAGCAACAGAAATCAAGTAGCATGAAGATGAGAGAAGAAGCCCTTAGACTTGGCCCGGAGAACTTAACTGATAAACTTGGCAAGGAGAATAAGCCAGGTTGCAGGGCATCCGGGGGAATCAGAGGAAAGGATGTAAAAGCAGAAGTGTTAATATAGGCAGAGATCTGGAAAGTTTACGAGAAAGAGTGGAGCCAGGAGACAGGGTGAGATGGTTTGATCCAACATGGTAATTTCTTTGTTCTTAAAATTGTCCTTTTCCATATCTGACTTGTTTGATTTACACTACACAAGGCGGCTTCCGCTTTAGTAACTTCCATTTATTTTTCATTTCAGGTCTGAAACCCCCTTCCAAGTTCACGGCTGTTATCCATGCGGTAACTCCCTTGGTTTCCCAATCTCAGCCTGTGCTGAAACTTCTTGTTGCTGTAGCCAAGTCCCAGTACTGTGCACAGGTGAGCCCTGCTGTCTGACTCTCCATGGCTTTTGAGCCAAAGCCCTCATAAAGACACAGCTCCCATTGGCTGCACGTCTTGTCACTTCTCCTCCTTTCAAAATCCCGGGCTTAAATTTTGATCCTCCTTGTCTCTGAGGTCATTACAATCTGAGACCTGAACCAGCTCGTGTGGGGAAGAAAATCCCTGAAATTTAATAAAAGTGGGAAACACGTCACAAATACTCTGATTTATTTTGAGATGAGGGGTAAAGTAACAGCCGTTCTGTAAGACGAGAGTAGGTACATGATGTAAATAACAAAAAGCAGGAGTGGGGAATCCATTTGGTGTTCAAGGTTCTTCTGGTTTGAATTCTGTAGACATAAGTGTACCCATGTGTGTCTAACACCATAGGTTAATATTCCTTGCAGATCATTGTTTTATGGAATTGTGATAAACCCCTCCCAGCCAAACACCGCTGGCCTGCCACTGCTGTGCCTGTCATAGTCATCGAAGGGGAGAGCAAGGTAGGTTAAAGCGAAGAACAGTCAAAGATTGCAAGCAAGTATGGTACAATGGGACCGGGGACTTTCTTTTCCAGTTGGTGAATGTTTTGTGGTGACCAGGTTGGTGGCGCCTATTCTTATGCCTCTGCCTTTTGCTCCTCTGTGATTGGAGAATCACCGCTCTAATGACAGTTCAGTGCATGAAATTTGTCCTTTCATCACATGTCAGCTGTTGTTCAACATGGCAGTCGGTGCTGCGAGTCTGAGAGAGAGAGAGAAGGGACTGAATTTTCCAAGATGGCCACCCAGAGAGGAGGTGCCATTAAATTAGTGATGCATCCAAATTTTGGTCTAAGCATTCCGATGTAGGATTTGAGGGTCCTGCATCTGTGTTAACATTTGGAAATCAGGTTCCCAGAGAAACTGGTAAGTATGTTCTTGGCTTGTGAGAAAGGACTGCTGTTATGGTTTGTGTGGCGGTCAGCAAGGACATTAGGGTGCTCACAAGGACAGGATGGGCTGATATGCACAACTTGGAGATCCCAGTATGCTTGATTGGTCATGAGAAGACAGCAAAGGGGAAGAGATGAAAAGCTTCTGCCATTGGGCAAGGTACTCTATTGGCCTTCCCTTTGCATAGACCTTCGCATGCGTGCAAAGCAGGAGTAAAATGGTACCAAATGAGAATAGCAGCATTTGTGTATGGTTTGCACTTGTGTGAATGATACACCCACAGCATTGTCATGGACTAGAGAAAAAGGCCTATTCTTCTGCATCCCTTTCTAATGCTAGTGCTGGAAGTCAGAGCCAAGCATCCTAGTTGGGCCAGTCTGTGATTTTTATCATCTTTCTCTCCCCCCTAAATTCACAATGTGATGTTTTAGCTGCTTGGGCTATAAAATCCTATTGTGAATTTTACACCTCATCTTCACTCTTTTTCCCAGTAGGCTGAACAAGGGAAAAGTCAGAGCACTGCTAAGCTGACAGCTATTAGTTCTGCCTAAGTCATTGGACATATAAATGGTCAAGAAATTGCTGCATGGCTTAGACAGAGGCTGCTGCTACTTGGGGATTTTTGAGCATTGCAAGCATGATCTGTTTTCAATCTTTGTGAATCGCCTGGCGGGTGGGGGGTGGGCCAGTTCTAAGCAGGTGAAAGAACTGTCATGGGAGCTGTTTAATTAAGAAAACAAACTCCAGAGTTCCCAAAGGTATGTTTATAGTGGACAGTCTCTCCTGTCTATTATCACATTACATACCAAATGGCTGCTGAAACAGAAAATCTGTTTGTTTTTACAACTCTTGCTTAGTTGTTCAGTGCACTCCAAAGATCTAACTAAGGACTTACTTTTTATAGTTGGCAGTTCTCTAGGGCAGGGGCAAGGAACCCCCGGGGGTGGGAACTGGAGGCTCAGGGCCACCCCCAGCATTGGGGAACCTGCACTGGCACTCCAGTCTCCCCATTCCCCTACAAAGAAGCTAGAGCACACAAAATCTAGGAGGCTGTCCCCCTCCCCCCCCCCAGGCTCTGGTGTCAGAGGGGAAGGTAGGGAGTGTCTTTCTCCTTCTCAGACAGGGGCCACATCAGTGAGGGTTTTTTTTTTAACTTCTTACTTGTGTGTGGCCCCCGACTGATTTTTCTGTGGGTCAGTGGCCCCCGACCCACAAAAGGTTCCCCACCCCTGCTCTAGGGACTTCCCTCAAAGGATCTCAAAGCACTGTAATCCTCATAATGCTCCTATGAAACGGAGAAGCAATATTGCACCCATTTTACAGCTGGTACACAGGCCCACGTACAAAGTGGAGGGGCGAGAGGAGAGGGCAGTTGCCCCAAGTCTCAATGATTCAAAGGGCCTTGGGCTCCCAGCCATTGCTATTGTGGCAGCAGGGGAGACCAGGTTCTTTAAATCACTTTCTGAGCGCCAGGCTCAGCGCCGCTGTCTGGGTCGTGCTGAGGGCTGACTGCCCTGTCTCCGCCCAAGGCCCCACCCCTTCTGGTCCCCCCGCCCCCATCTTGCCTGAGGACCAGTGGAAATCTGTCAGCCTCCCCCTGCTGGTACAACTTGGATACGGATACAAATTAGCGACTAGCCCAAAACTACATAGTAGGGCTGTGTCTAGACTGCACCCCTTTTGCGGAAAAGGGATGCAGATTAGACACAGCGCAATTGCAAATGAAGCGGGGATTTAAATCTTCCCCGCTTCATTTGCATGAACATGGCTGCCACTTTTTTCCGGCTCAGGGCTTTGCCGGCAAAAAGCGCCAGTCTAGACGTGGATCTTTTGGAAAATAAAGCCTTTTCCGAAAGATCCCTTATTCCTGATTTTAAGAATAAGCTTTTTGCCGGCAAAGCCCTGAGCCGGAAAAAAGCGGCAGCTATGTTCATGCAAATGAAGCGGGGGAGTTTTTAATCCCTGCTTCATTTGCAATTGCGCTGTGTCTAATCTGCATCCCTTTTACGGAAAAGGGGTGCAGTCTAGACACAGCCTCGGTGTAAAAGAGCCAGAAACTGAACTGATTTCCTGGCTCCCACTTCTATCTTTAAATATAAAAACAATGTAAATGTTTAATTGCATGGAATTGGTTTTCCCTTCTTGACTGATTTATTTTCCTTCTTATATTAGTGCAGGAACCCAATCTTATCTCTTTCATGTTCTCTACTGGTTTCTCATTGAACACAGAGCCCATGCTGACCTCTGTTCTGCTATTGATAGCATCCACAGGAATAACTGGCTACCTATCAGACTGTCCCTCCCTCCACAGTCAGGACCTGCCATGACAACTTAAGTTCTACCCAAACAATGGCAGTTGTGTAGAAGACAGAGCTTTCATGAGAGCTAGCCAAGGACTGTGGAACTCACTTCCACCTGAGCTCACTAAGTGCCTTCAATGCAAACTGCAAAACTCACCTCTTCATGTTAGTTTTCACTCAATGATTTCTTCACACATAATGCAATGCAATAATGCTTTATTGGCACGACAAGCTGGCAAGTGTAGCCAAAGTATAATACAGACAGGCCCCACGAGTATCTGTTAGAGGTAAGTGTGTGTGCACACACACTCTATAAACCAGTCAAGCTATTTTTCCTACAGGCTGGAAAAGGAGGGGGGGGGGAGAGAATGCACGTGTAGTGTTCTCATATCCATTTAGAGTACTCAAAAGAAGCTTAGATCCCATTTTGTTAGTATGGGCCAAAAACTACCCAAATAGCTTTCCCTTTTTCCCTTTCTTCCTTCCCCCTCCTCTCTCATCTAGTTTCCATGACACTTGGAACTATCCCTGGTTAGCATTACACACCTGGATTACATACCCAATTATGTCAGTTAGGGGAGAGTGTATGTTTTCACCAGTGTGGTTATATTGGCATAATACCTGCTGTGGATGTAGTTATACCCATATAAAGATTCCTTATTACCTGTATAGTTAATTCTTCTTCCCATACTGGAATAACTATACCTGTATCAACACTTTTATAGCAGTATAATTGCGTCCACACATGGAGGGACATACCACTTCATCTATTCCTTTAGGCTACGTCTACACTGCAGGCTTCTTGCGCAAGAACTTTTTTGCGCAAGAGTTCTTGTGCAAGAGTGCATCCACACTGCCATGTGCTTTGCGCAAGAGTGTCCATGGCAGTGTGGACACTCTCTTGTGCAAGAAAGCTCTGATGGCCATTTTAGCCATAGGGTTTTCTTGCACAAGAAACCGCTGTTGCCAGTCCACGCTGCCTTCTTGCGCAAGAGGGCTTATTCCTTGTGGGGAGAGGAATAACTCTTGTGCAAGAAGCCCTCTGTTCTGATGCTTTACTGTAAATTTACTTGTGCAAGAACACACATGCAGTGTAGACGCTCCACAAGTTTTTGTGCAAGAACAGCTATTCTTGTGCAAAAAGCCTGCAGTGTAGACGTAGCCTTACATTTTAATCAGTATAACTTTTATAAGTAAACAAGCCATGCAAGATGGGTTCATTAGCTTACCAACAAAATGGCAATATCAGGTCTCTCTGAGCACTTCTTTATCTGTTAGTCAAATACCATAGGGTGAGGTGGAAGGGGAGAGAGACAACTCAAGCAGGCAAACTAGTGTGAGCTGTGAAGAACCCTGCATCTATCTAGTTTCCCTTTGATGCAGTTATGGTTTGGATTTTGGAAGAAGGCAGCCTGCTCAAGAGAGACAGATCTGGTCAGAAATTATACCTTGTACCTGAGGAAATAAGCTAACTGCTGGGCTGATGGGAAATGCCAGCCTTTCACCCTCGAACCAAAAAAACCCCCACCATCCTACCAGATAAAGGTGTCCGATGTGCCAGCAGTCGAAATAAGAGTGAAGAGTACAATAGCATATGAAGAAATATTATTTTTCCCTTCTTTTGGAAAAGAGCGTATCACGTGATTTCTCTCTTACCCCTCTCTTTAACACACACAGGTTATGAGCAGTCGTTTCCTACCTTACGACAACATAGTCACAGATGCAGTGCTAAGCCTTGACGAGGACACCGTGCTTTCAACCACAGAGGTAAGACCCATCCTCTTGAAACCTCTGTGGCTTTTCTGCCCATCCTCCTTCTTAGGACTTGTTTGCAATAGCATATGTGTGTACAAACAATGATGAGTCTTAAAGACTAGCAAATTAATTTGGGCATAGGCTTTCATGGGCTGGAGCCCACTTCCTCAGATGCATATGAAATGGAAACTTCAGTTTGGCAGGTATCCTCCTCATTTAAGCTGAAACAGATTAATACAGCTACTGAAGTTTGTGTGTTATAATATTTCCTGCTTCCACCTCAGGTTTAATGTATTGCATTTGTCTCAAAAGTCTTGCTGCCACCTGCCAGCAGGAGAGCATTTTTTCCTGGTTAATTGGCATCATTAGCATGAGGTTCTTCCCTTTATCATTTTAGAACATAGGCAGGTAAGGGCATCTAATGGCAGTCTGTTTTAGCATTATCTTTCCGCTGTGCTGATCATGGTTCCTCCCTTTCCCACAGATTAGTTTCACTGATGGGACATTATTTCAGTTTTGAAGCCAGTATTTCTGCCTTGGTACAAGTGTTCTGATTTTCTCAGACACACACACGCACATGCACGCACTAACTATATCATTGTACTGCAGAGCTGGAGATGCATGATGGTTCAGATGTTCAGGCATTTGTGCCTGAGGCAAGATTGCACTAAAGAAAAAAAGGGGGAGGGGAGAAGGAAAGATTCTGAAGAAAACCAATTTTTATAACTGGGATGAGTATTGATTTCTGGAACCTTGTCCTGAAAACCACAGCGGAGACTAACGACTGTTTAGAAAGAAGCACAATATATTGGAAATACATTATTAATGGTAGCTATTGAAAAGCTTGGAGGCTTGATTTTCTTTTCTGTCTTCTGTTCCTTTCCCCCTCCTTCATTACATCCAGAATCATTTCCGTCCCCTCCCCCCTGCCACGGGGCTGCTCTTCCTATTGTCAACAGCCATGGCCCTTTAGGTGAAGCCAGTATGCAAGGTTCTCTTTAAGCTGTGCAGAAGCACGGCTTCGCAGCTGCTTAATCACCCCGCCCAGCCAAGGGCACAGGGCTCCACACACAGAGCTGCCTGGCTGGGGGAGGACCACCTCTCCTTCAGTAACAACAGCAACTCCCCCTGCCAGGCAGATCCCGGCACAGAGTCCTGAGCCCCTGGCTGGGTGGGGCTGATTAAGCAGTTGCAGGGGCCATGCTGCTGTGCAGCTTAGAGAGCACTTTGCCAGTATAGCTTACATGAGGGCAGGGGTGCCCAAATTTGGCCCCACTGAGGCCAGGTTAACACTTAAGGGACAATGTCCAACTAATATACGCAACTCCAGCTATGTGACTAGCATAGCTGGAGTCAACATACCTTACCTTTGGCCCCTTTTTGGGTTAAAGAGATGGCAGAATGTTAATGTTTGCTTATTTTGTGAAATGATTTGTGAATTTCTTGGCAGCATTTTCACTTCTCTGAGTTTCTTGCTGCAAATATCCAAAATTGTGTGTGTGAGAGAGAGCATGCGTGTGCTCCACAGGTCATTTGGGCCCCCGGCCTGCAATGGGAAATATATGGGCATGTCTAGAAGCCTAGGTACAGACCCATTCACTTCATTGGGACTAAATGTGGAGGCAGGGTTACATGGCTTTCTTTTGCAGATAGAGACCTTGATACTGTGTGTGTTCCCAGACTGGATGGCTTATAATCAACCCAAACTGAATTTTAAACATAATGGACTTGTTCAGAATCCCCTTTCAGATAACATTTGTACTTAAAATCCACTTTTCACAAGTGTTCATTCTAGGAAAAGCAAGCAAAAAATTCACAAGCACAATCAAGCTGACATTTCAAGTGTGAATAAATATTCACCAGACACATTTTCCACTCTTTGCTCAGCTCCAGTGTTAATACAGGTTTTTCGTTTATAATGCAATGAAGCATAATTTCTATTGTTTTCATTTCCAAGGATAGCAGCCCAAAAGTGCTGCTTGGAGGGATATTTATATGGGAATTAATTAGAAATCAGTATGGGTTGGAAATAATATGGGGATTGAAGTGACTGGTTGCTTTTCCTGCTCATCAGCTGAGTGGTAATGCTTCTTAAAATTATCTAGGACGAGGAGTGGTTTAAGGGGATAAACTGTGGTTCATCTTCTCCTAGGGAGCTCAGCTTGTTTTAATACCTCTTTCTATTACAAGGACAGATATTTAAACAATATATGAGCGAGGACATAAGCTGTATTAGTAGTAGTAGTAGTAGTTATTTGTAGATGTGGTTGGTTTATTCTTATTTTTCTTAACCTGAGATTCTCCAACTCATCTATAAAGAAAACAGATGTCAAGTTTTACAGGAAAAGTCCTTAAGATTAACTTTAATACTTTTAATGTTTTAATATTTCCACTCCAATTCATCTGATGAAGTGGATTTTACTCATGAAAGCTCGTGATCTTATATATTTTTGATAGTCTCTAAGGGTGTGTCTATTCTACACTCAAAGCTTGAAATAAGCTGTGCAGTTTGAGCTATGCAAATTGTGTGGCTTATTTTGAGTCAATTTCAAAATAGCTTATTTCAAAATTTGGCGCTGTCTACATAGCACTTATTTAGAAATAAATAGCTATTCCAAAATGTCCCTTACTCCTTGTGGAATGAGGTTTATAGGGACGTCATAATAGTGAGCCCATTACAGGCAGTCCCCGGGTTACGTACAAGATAGGGACTGTAGGTTTGTTCTTAAGTTGAATCTATATGTAAGTCGGAACTGGCATCCAGATTCAGCCGCTGCTGAAACTGACCGCCAGTTCTGACTTACATACAGAATCAACTTAAGAACCCCAGGCGTCCCCAAGTCAGCTGCTGCTGAAACTGATCAGCAGCTGATTCCAGGAAGCCCGGGGCAGAGCAACTCTGCCTCGGGCTTCCTGTAGTCAGTGCTGGTCAGTTTCAGCAGAAGCTGACTTGGGGACGCCTGGGGCAGAGCAGCTGGGGTGCTGCTGGGTTGCTCCAGTAGCGCCGCTCCTCGGCGCTACTGGACCAACCCAGCAGCACCCCATCTGCTCTGCCCCAGGCGTCCTGATTCAGCTGCTGCTGAAACTGACCAGCAGCAGCTGAATCAGGACGCCTGGGGCAGAGCAGATGGGGTGTTGCTGGGTTGGTCCAGTAGCACCCAGAGCGGTGCTGTGGGACCAACCGGCAGCGCCCCAGCTGCTCTGCCACGGGCGTCTGGAGAAAAGCCTAGTCTGTTGGGGGGGGGGGCGTACTAGCTGCGCCCCCCCCCCCACCCCAGCAGACCAGGAAGACGCGGGCAGCGGACCGAGACGCACCGCGGTCCCGCCACCTGGGTCCTCCGCGGCTTTGCTCCCCATCTCCCTGGTCTGCCAGGGAGACGGGGAGCAAAGCCTCTGAGGACGCCAGCAGCGGGACAGCCGCGGGGCGTCTGGGCTGTCCCGCTGCCGGCTTCCTCGAGGCTTTGCAAAGCCGCAGGGGGGCTCGGGCAGTGAGGCTTTGCAAAGCCTCGGGGAATCCGGCAGAGGAGCAGCCCAGGCACGCCTGGGCTGCCTCGCTGCCCGAGCCTTTGCTCCGCGTCTTCCTGGTCTGCAGACCAGGGAGACGCGGAGAAAGCCCGGCATACATGGGCGGCAGGACCGCGAGGTCCCACAGTCCGTGTCCTCCGGGGGAGCCCCGTTCGTAACTGCAGATCCGACATAAGTCGGATCCGCGTAAGTCGGGGACTGCCTGTATATTTAGAAATAATGGTGCCCTCAAAAGACATGGAATAGCTATTTTGGGATACCTCCGGTATCCCGAAATAATAGTGAAGTGTAGATGTAGCCTAAAGTGCCACAAGACTATGCATTGTTTTTAAAGTTTTAGACTAACACAGCCACCCATCTGAGACACTTGAATTCTTTGATGTGTTAATTCCGTTCTCATCCAAACAATAACAATAACAACAACTTTTTCTTTGTTAGCTTTTCAGTTGGTTCAAGTTCATTAAAACAACATAGAAGAATAGAATATGCCTCTAACTTCATGTTCCAATAAGTTTGTCTCTTTCACACAATAGTTTGTAAATGAAAAAGCGCTAGTAATATTTACAAGGAATTCTAACTGTTCTAACAGAAGCATTACTGTATTATACCTAAAATTAGTATGACTCCTCAGCACCACAAACCTGAAACTCCAGTCATGTTTGCTGAAAAGTTCATTGAGAGCTTTTTAAGTTACATTTTGGTTGAGTCTGGGTTGAACTTCAGGCAGCAGTCAAGGATTAATAGTTGTTGTGTGGATCAGCGATTAGCTCAGAAGCATTGTATGGTTTTGGTGTGGGTATTTATAGTAGCTGTGGCTCCCCTTCTTCTCCTTCATGGGCTTCCTGACCTTCAGCAATCCTTTTCTGTTCTCAGAGGTTGAGATAGTAAAGTTTTCATAACACAAAGGAATTAGCATTCCCAGCTTTCACAATTTTAAATCCTGAGAAAGTACTTTTCATAAAGCCCCATATCCTGGAGTCATGTTAACTATATGAGAATCTCACTATTTTTAGTAAATTTCTACCTCTTATGGCTGCAAAGAAAAACTTAAAAACATGACCCAAGTGTATCCTAAAAGCTGAAAAAAAAACAGAAGGAAAATGGACAGAAGCCCACATTTAGTGTGTGTGTCTATGTGTATATATAACATATATAATTTAAACTAATGTCACTGTTTTTAGAGGACCTGACATAAGATTTGTAAGTGCTTCAAGTTGATAACATTGAATTAGGGTTCGAAGTATAGTTGAGAAGCTTAAAGGTGCATGAGGAGGGGCTATGCTATGGCATAGAAGTATAAATGCACACGCATACAGTTCTATTTGAAAATGTTTGAATTGTAAAGGGTATGGCTGCAAAATGTTAACGTAATGCTGCACACTGTAGAATTCTTTTAACAGATAAAATTAAAATGTGCATAATTATAGGGCAAAATGTCAAGCAATCACTTTAATTTACTGATGAATACACCGAATTAATGTTTTGCAACAGTTCCAAGATTTTGAATTATGAATTAGTATCAAGATAATATTTTGTTTTGTTGACAATTACTGAAACTGTTTGATTATTCATTTGGAATGTGTCTTTGCCTGCAGGTGGATTTTGCCTTCACAGTATGGCAGAGTTTTCCAGAGAGGATTGTAGGGTACCCTGCTCGCAGTCACTTTTGGGATAATACTAAGGAGAGATGGGGCTATACATCCAAATGGACTAATGACTATTCCATGGTATTGACAGGAGCTGCTATTTACCACAAGTAAGAAGCCAAAGCATCTTTGTCTTTTATCATGTTCATGATTTTTTATTTTTTATTTGTTATTGAAGCTGCTAAATAAATTTATTGTTTCTGACCCAAAGAAGGAATGAAAATTTTATTCCCTCCCCTCCAAAAAAAAAAAAAAAAAAAAAAAGGGAGGTAGGGAGATACAAAAAAAATCTATTGGAAACAAAGATCACAAATAGATGGAGCTCTACTCTGTTGATAGAGCAATTATTTAAATTCCCAGTTTGGCTCTGGAGATCTTGTAATCATAAGTGTGTTCCCTGGATTTCCTTTGAAGTACTTGTATTTTGAGGCAGTTTAACATCAGGAATTGTGTACTTCAAAGAAGCCCAAAATGTATTCAATTCCTGGGCCAAGTAGCCTCTAGCACAGAGGAGTGAAGTAGCTGACTGTCATAGCTGGTAGACCTGCTAACAGTTCCAGCTACACTTGACTCTTTGTTGCAGCAACACCTTGAGTCGTAGATAGGAGGCCTCTCTTACCTTTTAATAAAGTCAAATTACACTGCTGTATCCGTTCCATTCCCCACAAAGGAAGCAGCAGACACTGGGTAAAATAGGATCTTGGTTGTGAAGACCGTATTGGGCCATAATCCATTTTTCTCTCCAATCACAGGTGTTTCTTTTTCTTGCTTCCACCTGTTTTTCCTTACAGTTACCTAACTTGGCTTAAACAGTGCATGTGGACTGGTCTGAAATCTTGTCTTCCATTATCTTGCTTATGATTGGAAATCAGCCCTACTTCTTTCCCGCTACTGGACCAGTGGTGTTTTTAATTCTTATATCCTGAAAATCTTTGAGGATCTTGCTTTTTCCTCCCCACTTTTCTGATTTGGAGGATGAGGCAACAAAAACCCCATGCAGTGTTCCCTGTAAGCTGGGTGCTTGGATAACCACCCAGGAGAGATTCAAATGCTGCCCATATGATTAGCAGAGCACCCACAGCCAACAGCATGTGTTTCTACTGGTAGTGCACATCTGCATGTGCATCTGTGCACATACAATTTATTCTGCAAAAGGATGGAAAAAATAGGGAGAACATTGGTTTCATGATGTGCCCATGGGCCTCAACTGGGATTCAAATCCTGTGGCATCCATTTGTCCCAGTAAGGCCAGCAGTGCTATAAGTGTTTTTATAGTGGGGGTGCTGAGAGCCATTGAGCCAAATTGGAAGCCCTGTATATAATGGAAACCACTTCAGGCTAGAGGATGCTACAGCACCCCGTGCACCTGTAGTTCTAGCACCTGTGAGTAAGGCAAAATCTTGCATTAATGCCTCTGTTGTTGGCTTTCTAGATATTATCACTACCTGTACACTAATTACCTGCCTGCCAGCCTGAAGAATATGGTGGACCAACTGGCCAATTGTGAAGACATTCTAATGAATTTTTTGGTGTCTGCAGTGACAAAATTGCCTCCAATCAAAGTAACACAGAAAAAACAGTATAAGGAGACCATGATGGGGCAGGTACGTGTTTAAAGTATGTTTGATCTGCTGAGTCATCTTGGTAAAATCACCGTTAGCTTCCGGACTAAGCCTGTTTAGTAGGAGTCTTCTGGGCTGAATGAGATTCTACTTGATTGTTCGTGACTCCTTGGTTGATAAACTCATGAATGGAACTGGGAATATTTTTAATGAACCAATGGCAAATCCAATTATAGAGATGGCAAATGTCTGCCAGTGGAAAGCAACATCCTCTCCCTCATTTTCCCATATTGTTTTCATTTTTCATAGCAATCTTAAACTCATGCAGTGGACTTTGACAGCTGACTTTCAGTTAAGAGAATTCCAGTTTTCTAATTAATAGTATAGGTGCAAGCCTATTGTGCCATTCTGAAGGTTTTTACATTCATTAATAATCATGTAAATATACCTAGCAATCTCTGTGCTATTTAAAAATAATATTGTATTCTCAATGTAACTGGAGCAGTGTTCCTAAACTAGGTCACAACAGACGTAATTTGTTATTTTTAAATGTTTATTTCACGTTGCTTTCTTAAGGAGTGAAGGAAGAACCATCCATATGCTGTTATATTTGTCTCGCTGCTGACATAATATGATCAATAGCTGCTGTCGATCCTAGGCAAATTCTGTGTTTTAGAATTCATTTTCATAGTGAGCAGATTTGCCTTTTCCAGCTACTAGTTCAGGATCCTGTCTCCTAAAAGGAATCCCATTCTATAACCCAAAAACTTTGCAAGCATGGTGTTTTGTTGTTCTTGCTTTGCATAAGTGAGTCATGGGGGGTCAAAGAAATAGAGTGCCCCTAGCATATTTGTGCAGGAGGCAGCCCATGGCCAGAGCTGCTATTGTGTTGGGCAGAAGAAAGGGGACCAGCACTACCATCAGTACTACACACCAGAAAGAATATATTATAGCATGAGCTTTCATTGGTAAATCTCACTTCATCAGGTTTTACCCATAAAAGCTCATGACCTAATATGTTTTTTAGTCACCAGGTGCCACAGGACTGCTCATAGTTTTTCAAGTTACAAGCTAACACGGTTCCCCCTCTGTTCCTAAAACAGGTTATTCCTGTATGGTCCTTATTCATAATCCCTTCAAAGAAAAATAAAAATGAACCTAACAGAACTTTAAGATTATGCCAGCGACTGATAGACATATGGAAATTCAATGCTAATGGTTGAAACTCTTTTATAATCCTCTAGCACACTTTACCTACTCTGCCCTATTGTGAATATGGATAACTGAGTGTTTGGGATTAGTACACTTTGGGTGTGTCTAGACTACAGAGTTTTGTCGACAAAAGTGGAGTTTTGTCGACAAAACTATACCTACGTCTACACTACCGCTGAGTTCTGTCGACATAACGTCGACAGAACTCAGCAGTTTTGTCGACGCTGGTAAACCTCATTTTACGAGGCATAACGCCTTTTGTCGACAGAGTTCTGTCGACAGAAGGTGTTATTGCATCTAGGGTTGTGTCTAGACTACAGGGTTTTGTCGACAAAGCAGCTTGCTTTGTCAACAGAACTGAATGTAGTCTAGACGCTCTTTGTCGACAGAAGCTTTGTCAACAGTATCTGTCGACAAAACTTCTGTCGACAAAAGCCTGTAGTCTAGACGTACCCTTTGTAATCTACCATTACTCTTGCCAGTCTTGCTGACTCTGTCATTGTTTTAACATTTAATGAATACACTTTGAGGTTATGCTGTTTAAAAGTTTTTTAGTACAGTACAAACAAAAGTGAAGTGCCATGCAACCATGGCACAAAATAGACTTTAAGGATACTTTCTGAGCACTTATAGTCTGAGGTTTCAAAGAATTGTTTTGGTTTGAGTGGGTTTCTGCATACAGTTAGGTATGTTATTTTCCAAATAGAGAACAACAATTCATTCAAAGCTTTTAGGGCCTAGTTTTCAGAGGTGCTGAGTACCTGTAGCAGTTGTAAACATTAATGGGATTTGTGGATGCTCAGTGCGTCTGAAAATAAGACTGTTTAGTATTTTAGGTAAATACAAAATAGGACATTCATTTTCTAATTTTGAGAAGTGCCATATGACTAGCATGACCTGATGGAATGTAATCATTTCTGCTATTCCAGTTTATTTCCTCTACTTCTCTATTCAAGTGTATTGTGCTGGCTCCATCCACTCTGCTATCTGAGCACTTCTAGTCTCCATTTATTTTCAGACAACATTCTCAAGCCCGAATGATACCAACGCTTAGACACCTGAGTGAGTTTTTGCATGAAGAAGTTCTACTGAATTTATGAACTCAGTGGAATTACTCATGTGCTAAGGTTGCAGGACTGGGCCTTCAAAATGAATGTTTGACCTGACAAACTATAATGGTGTTTCTATGTTTATCAATTAGAGCACAGTCCTGTGAGGTGCTCTGCATTCTCCACTCAAATTGACTCCAGCATCTACTCTCAGAATTTGCAGCTCTGGCTATGGGCGTTTTATGGCCTCCTACAGGTTTTATAGACCTCAGTGACACCTGGCTTGAGCTATTCGTTTGGGGGCCTTTGGGCCATTTTGAAGCTCTTACATAAGCTCTCTGGCTAGTCAGGCTGCCATGTGTGCCCATGGATGACGAGTGTTAGATTATAGCTTGAGGTTGCACCATTAGCTGTGACATTTACACCCTGAGTGGCTTGACCTATTTTGAAGAGTCATGTCTTCTTCTTTTTCTTGTTCACAATCACAAATATCCTTGGAGTTGGGTTTTAACAGAGATACTAAAGCAATGCTTTAGCGTATTTCAGGGGATTTATCCTGACGTATTTCTGTTCTAAACAGGTCTGATGATCATAAACCAAAAGACTTTGAATGGTCACAGAGGTGAAGGCACACACTACCTATCATGTTGACCACTGTTGTCTCATTATTTTCTTGTACTCCCTCATCTGTCTGTATGCATCTCTTCTCTTGCTTTCCTCTTAGACCAGGGGTGGGCAAAAGTGCCTGCCACCCCAGGCCAGTCAGGGTCTGGGGACGGAGGAGAGCGCAAAGTTTCCTCTGCCCTGGCTCCGCCCCATGAGGAGCATGCAGCACTTAGCACCTGATTGGTCTGGGGACAGGGAGCACGCGAAACCTCCTTCTGCCCCGCCAGGAGCGCGTGGCGCTTTTAAGCACCATGCAGGGTGGGGACAGAGCAAGGGAAACTTCACATGCTCTCCCCGCCCCTGATTGGCCTGGGGGGGCAGAGCATAGGAAGTCTCCTCCCAGCCAGGGGCATGGGCACCTAGGAGAGGGTGGGGACAGGCAAGCAAAGGCTCACCCCCAGACTAATCATGGTCGGGGGTGGGGAACCCGGAAGTATCCTGGTCCCACCCCTTGCGCTTGAGGCCCCGTCCCTTCAAAAAATTTTGAAGTGGCCCCCGGCAAAAATTATTGCCCACCCCTGTCTTAGACTGTAAGGGTACATCTACACAGCAGCATTATTTTGGAATAACTGACATTATTCTGAAATAACATAGTGTGCGTCTACACTACAAAGCCCTTATTTTGAAATAGTGTCGAGCTAGAGGACTTCTCACTGTGACTTTTGATAACCCTCATTTCATAAGGGGTAAGGGAAGTCGAAGGAAGAGTGTTCCTCTTTCAACTCCCTGCTGTGTAGACAGCACCAAAAGGTGAGAGAAGCTGTTTCAACTTCAGCTACACAATTGAGGTAGCTGAAGTTGCATAGCTTAATTTGACTTTAGCCCTGCTGTGTAGACGTACCCTAAGTTCCTTGGGGCAGGGATTGTCTTTCTCTTTGTTTGTATTGCACCTGGCACAATAGGCTCCTGGTCCATGGCTCAGGCTCCTAGGCAACACTATAATACAAGTAATAAATCATAAGTCAGCCAGCTGTTACTAAGGTCAGATTGATCCATGTGGTTTGGACCATATGGTTTGGAAAGATGTATTTCTTACCAAATTTCAGCCCAATGTTGAGGTTTTAGACCTGGTGCTGCCTCGGTAACCCTTTGCCTCCAACCATTTACACAGTGTTGTTGATCTGATGACTTAGCATTTCCTTTCTCTCTATCCAGACTTCCAGGGCTTCCCGCTGGGCTGATCCAGACCATTTTGCCCAGCGGCAGAGCTGCATGAACACTTTTGCCAGCTGGTTTGGCTATATGCCGCTGATCCACTCTCAGATGAGGCTTGACCCTGTCCTCTTTAAAGATCAGGTCTCCATCCTGAGGAAGAAATATCGAGACATTGAACGACTTTGAGAAGCCCTGCTGAGAGGACTGAACTGTTTTTCATGCCCAGTGTAGATCCACTGACACTTGGAGTCAAACTGTGCTGAGGACAAAAACACACACAAGTGGAAAGCAGATTTGTGTAGCTCCAAGGAATCATTGTGCTGGACTGCTTCAAACCACCTCCCAGGCTTCTGTCGTTCAAGACTAGGTTGTGTACAGTTTCATTATGGAACATTAAATAATTATTTTTGAAATGATTGCTATGCAGGTTAAAACTTTTTTAATGATCAAAAAACCCACAACTATTAAAAACAGAGTTCTTTCTTTAATCAAAATGGTGTTGGGTGTGAATATTTCAAAGGTGCCATTCCTTTCTTACAAACATTCAAAGCTGCCGCTGCTTTCTTGCAAGCATTTTGATATCATGGCAGGGAAAACTAAATGAGAATTACAAAAAAGTTTGTTCTCACAGGTAGAAAATGCAGCAGTTTAAAAAAAACAAGCTTAAACAGGGCAGAAATTAACATTGTTTCACTTAATGCCTTTTTTATTTTATTTTATTTTTTAATTTTCTCTTTCATTGCTCAAGTCAATGACAGGAAATGTATCAACCATTCTATTTCACAGAGGGAATGCTGAAGAATGTCCATATAATGAAGCATAATTAAGATCCTTCTGTTTAGGGAACAAAGACAATTAAAACCTTTTTTTTTTTAAATAGGGAAATAAAGATTGATGCCTAGGAAATACTAGTCAATTGTCTGATTTGCACAAATAACAATACAGGAAGGAAGTCAAAGAGAGGAATACAATGTCTTTCAATGGATTCTCCCATCAAGGTGTGGCAGGAGTTCTGTTTTAATTTTATACCTGTTACTAATGGAGGAAAATATAACAGCTGTTGCTACAGTTTGCATGAGTTGCATAAACTACAGCTTGAGCTTGAGTTGCTCTTCTTGTGCAAGAGAGAATAGGTACCATGGTGGCACTATTTGTGTCACAATTGTTAAGGGTCTATCAACATTCCCATTTTAATCCCCTTGTTCTGAAGGGGGATGGGAGGAGTAGTATGTTGATGTTAAAAGGACAAAAAGAGTGTTTTCTGGACTAGAGCTTGGCTTACAAGGACTTTGCCTGGAACCACTTGTATCAAAGAGAATCAAATCAGTCTAGGTATTTTGTAGTGGCAGGAATGAAAACAACTGGACAGATGACATCCTGTAGTTGGTATCTGGAGTAATTCTGTTTGGTGGCAGTAGTAACTTCAGATTTAACCCATGGTAACTCAAGGTACAAGCTAGCCCAAAGATACAAATGGTAGTTCCCAGGTGCTTTTCTGTACTCCTTATAACTCACAAATGGTTTTCTCATGTCACACAGAATCGTTTCATTTATTTATGGCATAGTGTGAACTAGTTATATGTATCTTTAAATTGTGGGAATAAAATAAAAACACTGCTGTAAGCTAGAAAGAAGCGATTACAATCTAATGGACAAATAAGCACTTTTATAAAATGTTTTAACTGTCACACATTTCCCTGAGATATCTCTGGGGTATTTGATAACCACTCACGAAAAACTGTGTTTAACATAACCGCAAGAAGGTCTACTTTGGCCCCAGATAAAACCACTACGGAGCATTCCTTACCTCATGCCTTTGTATCTAGACAGTTGATACATAGGCAGGAGAGAGCATGTTCTCATAGAAAGAGAGTAATGATGGTTTGGGTCAGGATTACTGGATTCTATTTCTAACTCAGCTTCCGATTTGTCACATGGCAATGGTCAAATCACTTAATCTGCTGTGTGCCTCAGTTTATCTTTCTGTAAAATGGACATAGTAATGTTTGCCTCATGGATGGGGTGATTTAAGTTTCATTAGCGCTTGTAGCTACATATATAAGCTCTTTAGCAGAAAGATATAGAAGTGCAAAATACTATTACTATTTATTAGCATGTGATCTCCTATTGCTTTCCATATGAACCGCAATAGCCAAATACAATACAGTGAGTTGGGGGCTGAGTGCTCAAGTTCCTGGCTGTGGTGTTTAAGTCTGAGCCAAAACCCATACAGGACACTGTAAGGCTTTTTGAACTTTCCTTAACTCTAATTTTTGCAGTTGCCAATTAGGGAGCAAGGGACCAAACTTTGTTAGCCTGATTTTTCAAAAGTGCTGATCACCCAACTGCTCCCATTGGATCTCCTCTCTTTTGAAAATGAGGCCTCTCATTTAGGTGCTAAAATGTAGCCTAGCCTTAAGGTGTTCATTTGTGAAATTTTGTCCTCTTGCTCAAAGAGTGGGCAAGCTTAGCACAGCTCCTATTTTGCCTGTTTTGTTTGTGGACAAGCACTTGGCTGTTTCAGCAGCTCGCTCTGGGAACTAGTTAATTGGTCTCTAGTCAGCAGGAGAAGTACCTGAAGGTGGGTTTTGGGGGAGAGGGTGTTAATTCATTACAGGCGTTCCCCGACTTACAAACAGGTTACGTTCCGAATAGCTGGTTGTAACTTGATTTGTTCGTAAGTCGGAAATACCCCATTTGAAACACTCGAAGCGTAACCAACAACACAGCAATCAACAACGAAAAATAGAAACACACAAAAAAAAAACAACTCTACTGCAGCAACAGCAAACTTTATTTAACAAACATGAACATGAAATACAAAACACAATGCAGTAATTTAAATACAGTAATGTGAATTGAATTAATTGGATGAGGAATCGGAGGAGTAAAAATCTACAGTAAGAACATCATCAACAGATTCTATTTCAGCAGTTCCTTTGCTTGTAGAAGGCATTGGTTCAGTATTGGAGGCAGCACTGCTAGGGACTTTCTTTAAAAATATCCATTTTTGACTGGACAGTTTGTTTTTTCTTCTCGTTATAAATTTCCTTATAGCAAGCCAGGGCATCCTGAATTAAACAATCCACCTTTGAGAATCTCGCAACATTAGGGTCCATTTTTTTAAACATTTGCATTCCTTCATTTATTTTGCTGAAAGCTGCAGCCATTTCTTTCATCACAAAGCTTTTTGGGGCTGCTTCTTCTTCTTGGGCTGTTTGTCTCTCTTCCTTTGCTACCCTCTCTGCCTCAAGCTGCAGTAAATCTTCATTGCTCAGCTCCTTCCCAACATCCTCAACCAGTTGGCGTATGTCTTCATTATCCATTTCCAGATCCACTTCTTTCGCCAGCTGTACAATGTCTTCTAGTTCCTTTTCTTTTTCAAACCCTTTGAAACAGTTCACAAATCTTTTTAGGATTTTCTAACATATGCCATTCATACATTGTGGAGTGACTTCTTCCCACCCTGCAGCAAAGTTCCTTATGCAATGCAGAATGTTGTAGTCCTTCCAAAATTCACGGTACTGTTTTGCCGTTTTCGCATTCTGTGGCAGCTACTGCCTTTCATAGAATCATAGAATCATAGGACTGGAAGGGACCTCGAGAGGTCATCGAGTCCAGCCCCCCGCCCTCAAGGCAGAACCAAGCACCGTCTACACCATCCCTGACAGATGTCTATCTAACCTGTTCTTAAATATCTCCAGAGAGGGAGATTCCACCACCTCCCTTGGCAATTTATTCCAATATTTGACCACCCTGACAGTTAGGAATTTTTTCCTAATGTCCAATCTAAACCTCCCCTGCTGCACTTTAAGCCCATTACTCCTTGTCCTGTCCTCAGAAACCAAGAGGAACACATTTTCTCCTTCCTCCTTGTGACACCCTTTTAGATATTTGAAAACCGCTATCATGTCCCCCCTTAATCTTCTTTTTTCCAAACTAAACAAGCCCAGTTCATGAAGCCTGGCTTCATAGGTCATGTTCTCTAGACCTTTAATCATTCTTGTCGCTCTTCTCTGTACCCTTTCCAATTTCTCCACATCTTTCTTGAAATGTGGCGCCCAGAACTGGACACAGTACTCCAGCTGAGGCCTAACTAGTGCAGAGTAGAGCGGCAGAATGACTTCATGAGTTTTGCTTACAACACACCTGTTGATACAACCTAGAATCATATTTGCTTTTTTTGCAACAGCATCACACTGTTGACTCATATTCAACTTGTGGTCCACTATGACCCCTAGATCCCTTTCCGCCATGCTCCTTCCTAGACAGTCCCTTCCCATCTTGTATGTATGGAACTGATTGTTCCTTCCTAAGTGGAGCACTTTGCATTTCTCTTTATTAAACCTCATCCTGTTTACTTCTGACCATTTCTCTAACTTGCTAAGGTCATTTTGAATTATGTCCCTATCCTCCAAAGAAGTTGCAACCCCACCCAGTTTGCAAATGTGTTGTGAAGATAATATGCTTTGAAAGCAGCTATGGCCCCCTGGTCCATGGGTTGGAGAATAGATGTGGTGTTGGGAGGCAGAAACACCACTTTCAAGTCAGAATGTAAGTCATTTAGGTATTGAGGGTGACCTGGAGAATTATCCAAAATAAGCAAAATTTGGAAAGGAATTCCTTTCTCCAGAAAAAATGACTTGACTTCAGGGATGAAGCTGTTCATGAACCAATCTTCAAAAAGTGCAAGCGTCATCCATGCTTTTTTTATTAGTGCAATAATGGACTGGTCTTTCTGATAGTCTTTCTGATAGTCTTGAAGGCTCTAGGGTTTTCAGAGCGATAAATCAAGAGGGGTTTCAATTTATACCCAGAAACATTGCCTCCTAACAAGACTGTTAGACGATCTTTGAAAGCCTTATAACCAGGCATAGTTTTTGCTTCTTTATGTATGTAGGTACATTTGAGCATTTTCTTCCAAAAGAGACCTGTCTCATCAACATTAAAGATCTGTTCTGGAAAATAATTTCCTTCTTTTATCAGCTTATCCAATTCTTCTATGAAAGGTTCTGCTGCTTTCAAATCAGCACTGGCCACCTCCCCACTTACTTTCACATTATGAAGGTTTGCACACGTCTTGAAACGGTTGAACCAACCGTGACTGGCAGTGAAAGTTTGGTCATAGTCATACCCCTTCTTTTTCTTTAAGTCTTCAAAAAGACTACGAGCCTAGCTTGTATCGTCATGAGACTTAATGGTGTGCGTTTTTCAATTTGATCTTCCATCCAAAGCACTAAGAGTTTTTCCATTTCCAGAATGGAATCTGCTCTTTGCTTTGTTAGAATTTTTTATTTCATAGGAGCAGACCCTTTCACTGCTTCTCGAATGTGATCGCTATCCTTTATAATGGTGCTGACAGTGGATTTTGATAGCCCTAGCTTACGCGACATGAAGGACACTATTTGACCCCCTTCATATTGTCTCACTATCACTATTTTCTGTTCCAAATCAATAGTTTTTCTCTTTCTTTTCTCACCACCCTTATCACTAGCCCTTTTTCTTTTACTTGACATGATGGCCACAAGCAAACACTGAGAACGCTGTGAGGGAATGAAACGTGAACACGCTGCCTGACCACAGACATGCAAACACAACGTGCTGCCGCAAGGTTGGTTGTAAGTCGAAGTGGTCGTAAGTCGGGGAATGGCTGTAATACAAAAAAAATGCCCAGAGCTCTGCTTTTCTTTTCTTGGCTGAAGTAGGATGGGTTCTTAAGGAAAGGCGGGGGTAGTATCCATTTTGAAAGGGCTGCAGGTGATATCTCGGGCTAAACCTTTGACTGCATCTCTTCAACATTCTTTTGATGTGTTGTTTCCGTGGATGACAAGAAGACAGTGAAGGGGTTAGATGTGAATATCTTTCAATATTCTTTCTGTTTGCAGATCACTAATTAAAGAGGCAACTAGAAACAGCTGAACTACAGAACAGTTTCGAATAAGTGTGAGGCACTTTTCTGTGTAACGTGTTGCCAAGGCATAGCCATCTCTCTAACAAGAATGCATCTTACTGCAGCCTTGATAATGGCCCGGGATCTCCCTGCCCACTTGTGGAGATTCAGTTCCTAGCGGAGCGTTGAGAGTTGGATACAGATCCAGTTTAAAAATTGTATGCATTAGCCACAGACCTTATCAGCCAGTGCTCCTGAAGGATGTTAAACTTGCTTTACAACCTCACAGTAACTATGCTGTACAGAGCTATGCAGTGTCTGTACCAAACAATCTCCTTTCATCATGCCCTAGGAATGTGTCAGTGGGTTTTTTCCCCCTTAATTCAAATGGTGCTCAAACAAAAGTTTTTCTGTTCTTCGTTTGTTTGTTTTGTATTGTTTTGTTTTTTGTTAACAGCAGGCTACATTAGCCTTTATGGTATTTGAATGCCTGCTGACTTGAAGGAGTGTTAAACATGTGGCCTTTACTAAAGGTTACCAACCTTAATTTCATCAGGGCTGACATGGATGAATGTGAATAGATCCATGCCATCACAACAGAATAAAACAGGGATCAGGGTTTGGGAGAAGTAATGAATTTTTAATTTAATTTATTATACAAATCCCACCTGGTTGTTGTTTGAATGAGACCCATTGCTGGAGGAGGGATTCATAATGAATAAAGGAAGACATAAAAGTAGGGGCAAACTTCCCGAATTAGAGAAAGCCTGGCTCCCCGCTCAGAGCCTTGGGGCAATGTGAAATCTTATTTGCTATCCTTCCACTCTTGAAAAACTCAAATTACCCCCGTTCTAAATGTGAATGTTTAGTCTTTGCATTGATTTCATAATGAACATACTGAGGTGCAGCTACTGAGCACTTCGATCTACCTTTCCATTTGAATCCACCATGGATTTGATCGATTCATTTGAAAAAATGGAAGGGATAATTTGACATTAAAACAATTGTACCAGCCTATAATCAGCTATACAGGGGGCTGAAGACAGAAATGCCAGGCCCTTGGGAAAGGTGTGGGAGGAGTCAGCTCTGAGAACTCCTGGAAGGGGCAGGACCTTGGGCAAAAGGGGCAGGGCTGGGGGCTAGCCTCCCCCCATCAGTCCTTCTGTGCGGCCCAGATGACACCATCCAAGGGAGCAGCAGTGATTTAAAGGCCCCAGAGTTCTGGCTGCTGCTATGGTGGCAACAGCTAGGAGCCCAGAGTCCCATTTGCTCACTGCCACCTCCACGCTTATTGGCAGCAATGGCCATACGTACCCCTTGCCTAAATGCAACATATTTGTATGTGCCTCCTTATCCAAAACAGAAGAATAGTATGTGGTTGCCATTATAATACCTCTTAAAATGAAATCTAGTTGTTAAATGCCCAACCCAAGCATTCTCTTACAGCAAGGAAAAGATGATTTTTTTTCCAGTCTGGCTTTGCTGTCAGAAACTGTAGCTTTTGTGTGAAGAAATATTGCCATGAACTACAGTAGGCCAGTCCTACAGTGGGATCTGTTGACTTCAATGAGACGCCACATAGATGGACCCATGATCCTTTGCAGCGTCCTGTAGAAGTCAACTGAGCTTTCTGCAAGTGCTGGATTCTGCCTTCTGTAGGGTCACAGACATTGTCTCAAGGGTAATGAAACAGTCCTCCAAGCTTTGTTCGTCTCACCCTTGAGTAAAGTCAAGTCAAGTTGACCTATATATCAATTTATTTTACATGTCATTACATGCTTTTTTTGCCGTTGTATTTAATTTCTTTGGAACCACCTGATGCATTAGGATTTTTCTCCCTTGTTGACATGAATGATCATTTCCCACTGAAATTAGGGTGATCAAATGGGTCTTATGATATTGTACATAATCTTGTATATTTATTTGGAGAGAAAATATGTATAGTATATGATTGAAAAGGATGAAAAATCAAACTGGGAATACTTAGATGGGCAATTGTAAAGCAAACAAAAAATCATACTTTATTTTGTATAAAATGTACATTCGGGGGAAAAATTTCTAATGTGTTACCAATGTTTTCATAGTGGTGCCACGTCTTTTTTTTTTTAAGTGTCCCTTCTGCTCGCCATTTGACTATAACATAGTGTAATTAAATTTCAAAAAAGTGTGTAACAGAGAGAGAGAGAAAAAAAATTCAAAGCCATATAACTTGATTTACTTCATTAACCTGTATAACGTTATAGGTTTATCATCAAAGATAGGTTGTTTTTATAGATAGTGTCACCAAAGACTTTTTTCTTCAGATTTATTAAAATTTTTGTTAATAAATTATGTTTTTTTCTTTCATAGTGTGCTTATTATTTTTAATGAAGAGTCACAACTTTGTTTGTACTTCTGACAATGCAAATGGGAAGTGTGCAATTGTCATTTATCTCAAAGATCAGATAACTTGATGTTTTTCCCTGTATCATTTTTCTCCTTAATTTGTACAGAGGAATGTGTGGATGTGTCTTATGTATATATCTTATATAAATAATCTGTTTATTGTAGCATATATACATAGTGGTAGCTATTAAAAATTCAACATTTACCTGCAGTTAGCATTTAGTGTTACCGAAGGAAAACACAGTATTTCCCCATATGTGGAATATTAAATATCTCTCTTTCAGTCATCACTGGCATCCATCACCACAATTGGTGTGTAATATTACAGTGGTATCTCAGATAATGTGTCATGATAACTGCTGCCTAATGCTAGCCCTAATGGCAATCCCTACATATATTCGGAGAACTACTGCACACACTGTTGTACTGATATTGATATCAAACACCTAAAGATTTAAAGCCTTTTACTGTCCAACATTAAACAGTGATAGATAGTGGGGTTATGTTTCTACAGAACCCTGAGTCTACTTGGCAAACTCCCCAAAGCATGTATTCACACAGAAACTTCATTGATTAAACATAAGAAAGAACAAGGAAGAAAAGCACACGGCCATATTGCAACTGTGGTTGAGGGATATGCAAAACAAACTTAATCATAATGCTTAAAGTTCTCCTTTTGAAGACAAAATATCAGTGTCTCATTTTCAGAACCATCTTTCTTTGATAAAGGAAAAGATTAATTTTATCCTCAGTGAGACGGGCATTCCCTTATTTTGTTCTTATCAGACAAACACTAGATGGAGAGCGAATAGGAAAGATGGGTGAAATATGGTTTCTGTTGATGTTTTTGGAATACTGGACTGCTGGTTAGTTATGAGAAGGTGCTTTGGCAAGTTGAGCACAACAGCTGCCTCTTGAATCCTGGCTCATGCTCTGTTCAGAGATGTCCTCTTCTGGATCTTCTGTTCTTAAACAAGGCAGATTTGGATGAATGCAGTACAGTTGATTTTAGGATTCAATGACATGCTTAGAGAGAATGGGAGAGAGAATGGAAAGAGGCAGATCAGAAAGCAATACAACAACGGAATAGACAACAATGCACAATCTTACTTGTCTCTGCAGTGCGGGAAATTAGGTTTCTGTAGTGGTGGGCAGAGGACTGGATGGCATGATTGTGTGATGACTTTCAGTTCTCACAGGCAATGAAGTTCCTTAAAGAAGAGCAAGTCAACCATCTTCCCTTTCTGGAAGAACATTCTATGCCTGGTCAGCTCCGTCTGCCTTAAGTGGAGGAAGCTGAGATGAGCCAAGGTGAGTTGCAATATTGGCAGGTTGGGGGATGAGCTTGGGAAAAATAATTCCTTTTTTCCCCCCCAAGTCTCTTGTTAAGAACTCAAAAAGGAATCAAAGAGAGTGGCATGTTTTATCCTCATTGTTTTGTCTATAGGGTCAAACTTGGCATAGGTAACTTTGTTCCCACATTTTCTTGTTTACTAAGTAGGATTTTATCATAGTCCTTGACTTACGATTAGCAGGCCATTTTTGTTTGGATTATGTCAGTTTTTTCTGTTTGGTTTCTCACACCTGGTCATAACATTCATTTATATTACAAACAACTTGACTTATTTTCTATGGTTAATTCTCAAGCAGATAGCATGTCATAGATTATAGTTGCATTCTATGAACTTCATATACTTTTCACAGGTGGTTAGGTTCATTTTTAGGTTCACTAGTCACAACAACACAGTGAAAATTGTCATCTCACGTGGTCCTACTGCCAAAAAAAATCGTGTCTAAGAGAATGGCTGCAGAAAGCAGTTGAGTCTGGCTGTCTCATTAGTTATATAACAAAATAAACATTAAAATAATTGGCTGGTGTATCACAATATAACAATATTCATTTATTAATGATAGCAGAAAAGGGAATTTTAATATCTGTTCATATATACAATAAAAATGGAGGGGGAGACAGATACACAGCTGCAGTAAATTGATGTGATTCCATGGAAGCCAAGGGATCTGTGTTGACTTATTGTGAGCGGAGGAGATGAGCCGGTATATGGAAGAGGAAATTAACAGCCATAATAGCTATCTAAATGGCACACATTTTATAGCAGGGCTTTTCTGAAAATTATCTGTTAAATTCATTGTATGGTAACTTGAATTCAGACACATGTATATAAAGATGGGTCTGCACTGATCTGCATTATATGTTATGTTCTTCTACTAAACCATGCACAAAATGCTTCTTAGGGAAAAGAAAATAGTTTCCACTGAAAACCATATTATTTTCTCCTTCTATGAAAACTGTTAGCAAAGCATAGTCATCATGTGATCAGACAGAGCCAGATTTTTCTTATCTTAAGATTTCAAACAATGTGAAAAACTGCTTTTGGGGTGGCTATTAAGGCTGTTGCATGATGGGTCTTATTCCAAGCATTCTTTTTTTTTAATCTTATATTGGATTTGCAAGTGTATTGGTATTAACATTCCTTCCAAACTATGTGTTCTTTTGAGGCAGTCTCCTAGTACAGCTTAGCTCATTCTGCATGTCACTGTGGGATTTTTTCACGTTAATAATGAGTTGCTGTATGCACTATATTTTATTTTCTCCTCTTTTCATTTCTAACACCCCCTACACAGCACACCCCCTTTCCATAATTAACATCTGTTCTGTTGACTTTTATAGAATTGGAGCATAGAACATTTTGTTTTTAAAAGGGAATTTTAATAAATCCATATTTGATACTTCACCATATTGTATTTGAACAAAGCAATGCTAGCATCAGCTATAGAGGTCAAAAAATAATGATCTCGTTACATTGCACTGAAAAGAGAACATGGGGTAATGCCTACACCAGCATTTTTCTTCTGTTTTTCCCTTGGAATAGCTCCCCAGTAAGGACTATACTAGGAACGCTGGTGCAGACCAGCTACTGGCGTGTTATTTATTTACATTATTGTTGACCTAGTAGTCCTAATCTTGGACCAGGTTTCTGTTGTGTGAGGTGCTGTACAAACACTGCCCCTGTCCCAAAGGATCAGATTTTCAAAACAGCTCCACTTCCTTTTAAGCATTTCCATCTATCTTTTAAAATAGGATTTGCAATTTTGGGTTTCTTCATTGTTTTGGGGGTGCCCAGTTTGAGTCCTCTTTTAAAGGCCTAGTTTTCAGAAGAAGCATGATTAGCTGTCCTCAGATGATCATTTGACACCCAAAACCAGACCCCTATAATCAGCAGCACTATGGAAAAGCAAGTCTTACATGAGTGCTCAGTTTCTAGCAGCAGCCACTGTTCTCCAGTCAGCTGCTTAACTCCTATGTCACCTAATCCTGCTCACAGCTGATCTACAGTTGGAACACCAGAGCCCAGTGATATCATTGCACCCACAGCTGGTACCACTGTTGGAGGTGCAGCAGTTGGAAATATGAAGAAAATTTCTAACAACAAGGTACAGCCAGGGAGCAGGAAGATGGACCTATAAATCAAAAGGTATGTGAGGAGGTTGCTACTGTTCACAGCAGTGTTTCTCAACCAGTGGTACGAGTACTCTTCGGGGTATTTGAGAAAAGTCTGGCAGGAACATCACCACAACTGAAATTTGGAGAAACTGAATTTTTGTTTTAAGTTTTACAGTGCTTTATTATTTTTGTACTTTTTACACCCACAAATTTCTTCACCCTCCTGGCTACCATTAAGCTGTACAAACAAATGTGATGCAATGGTAGAAAAAAAATGTGTGTCTGAAAACTAGGTACTGGGGGTACTTTTTTTTTTTGTAAAGGGGGTACTTTTTTTTTTGTAAAGGGGGTACTTTATTTTAAAAAAGGTTGAGAAACACTGGTTTAGAGCGTAGCAATGGAGGGGCACTGAGGGCCTGATTCTCCATTCACTTAGACTGGTGTCACTCGGGAGAGGCTGCATTGAAGAAGATGGATCTTCAGTGATGTAGAAAAGAGGAGAATCTGGCTTTGAGTAAAATTAACTTCATGTTCTGTAGTGGTTTGATCCTGCCCATTACTGAGCTACATGTAATAGGTGCTGAGTATCTTCATCTCCCAATGAATGACTTCAGCGGTCCTTTGAGGTTCTGAGCACCTACCCTATACCTACAAGCAGAATCAGATAGTTAAACCATTCAGTGCATGTAGGTCAGACTGTGATTACTTTAGTGTGTTTGTTGAACAAGGGACCCTTGCCTTTGCAGGGTTTTTTTCTTTTATAACCAGAGAATATTTAGGAGAAGCAGAAACAAAGCATCCACTTCTCTTAAAAGTTATTAACCGTAATGTGTGCCATTCCGCTGCATTTCCCTCTCCCTCCTGCACAGTGAACCAGAATATATCTCAAACTGATCTAAAAATTCTGACTTGTCCAGGATACCAAGTAATACCCGAGATGGGTGCTGAAAGCGTAATAATGGAATAATCTTAACTCTACAACCTAACTAAATACAATCCCTGGGATGTAAAGACATACATCGAGTTCATTCCACAAACAGCTCATAATTTATAGAAGTATGTGCACTCTGTCGTCTCTGTCTCTGGGCTAGATTCGGATTTTACCAACAGCAGAGTAAATCCAAGTAATTAGAGGCGTGAAGTCAATGGCGAAACTCCCATTTATTTCAATGGCATAAAATCAATATGCTCAGTCGAGCTGCAGGTTGCCAGGATGCCCAAGGCAGTGATAGAAAGTTTCAAGCCCATTGACAGGAGTAAAAGGGACAGTTGCCCCGAGGCCCAGTGCTTCAAAAGGGCCCAGGACTTCCGGCCATTGCTTCTACACTTTGCCTTTAAATCACCATCGGAGTCCCAGGCAATGAATTCCAGGTGGTACTAAATGGGCTGGTGAGGGGAGCTTAGGGCCCTCCCCCCAGCCTTCCCCTGCCACCTGATGCCCCACTCCTTCTGGGAGCATGGTGCCGGGTCCCATCTCCCACTTTGCCCAGGGTCCTGGCCATTCTGTCAGCCCCCCTGCAAAGTTTGCCTGGAATTGGAGATTTGCAATGATCATGTACCCACCCCCAGGCTTTCAGTTTCCAAATGGGCAAGCGGGAGCAAGTCTAGTTCAATATGTTTCCCAATTGCCGTGTCAGAAAGGGGCAGCTTTCTCAAAGAGAAGGCCAAACCTCCATGTCAAGGAAATGAATGAATACAATTATTGTGTATGCGAAGACTCTGGGCTTTTTCCATTATCGCTTGTGAGTCTGCATAAAGAAAGCCTCTAATTGCTTGTAAAAATAACTGCACAAGTGTGGCACTGAACCTCTTATTACTTAGAACATTAAGGATTTTATAGGCATCTTTTGGAGAGTTTCCGGGCCAAGCACCTGAACTGTGTGACATAGGCCCTGGCGGTTAGGCCTTCTAACGTCCAACTCCGAGAGACAGAAGAGAAGCAAGGATGTTGTAACACTGGCCAACTGGGATTGCACTTTTTGTTTGTCATAAGCACCTTTCCCTCACCCTTTGTCTGCATTGGCTATTTAGACTTTAAGCTTTTCAGGGCAGGGACTTTTATTCTGTGTTTATACAGCATTGAGCAAAAAGGGTGCCCATGAGCAGGACTCCTAGGTGCTGAGGTAGTACAAATACATAATAAAGGTACTTGCACTTGAAAGGTGCAAAGAAAGAAGAAATATTTAACAGGGAAAGCGCCAAGCCAGGTGGCCAGATGAGAACAATCTGGCTTATTAAGTCACTTGTTTATTTTCCTTTCTTTGAACTTTACAAAATGGGTGTCATTTCATCAGTGGTGCCATTTAGGGAACAGAAAATAAAACCCATCTGACTGAAAAAAGCATATTAAATGAAGAGTGGGGGGAATTCTAATCTTCCAGATTGGAAGTCCAGACTCCTGAGGTGTAAGCCTGATTCTGCTTTCACCAAGTACTGTACCTGTAGCATAAGAAGTAATGGGAGCTTTCAGCATTTGTGTTAGCGATTTCTGAGCCTCAGATGAAGGGATAAGCACAAAGTTGTATTTATTATTCACAGCAGGACAACCTCCCTAACACATGCTGGTAATTGGGAAACCGATTGTGAATTACTGATTTTTTTCTTAAACCAGTGTGTAACAGAGGGACAGTTAAAAAGCATAATGATTTATTCTGCGTCACAGAAATAGCGATTTCCAAAGCATTTACAAAGATAAATCCGACTCATTCTCCCCACTTAGCAGCTGGGTAAAACGAGGGGCAGAGTTTGAGGGCTCAGTGCTGAGCACTTCACACAATAAGTTAAGCACTTGGATCATTAAGGTACTTGCTGTGTTGCAAAGTTATCCACAATGACACAGCTGGTTAATGGCAGAACCAGAAGAAGAGCCAAGTTCTCCTTACAACCAACTTTTTCCACCATTCTGTACCATTCTGTGTGTCTTATCTTGCTAATGGGGCACTAGGAAATGCTTTGTAGTGTGTAAGGAAGGCTGAGCAGCAGGCTAGCCCGCTGTAGCACTCTGCATTGACCGAACTCTCTGGGGGTGGAGTGCCTGTGTGTATGGATTAAGGGCAGGCATAGCTGTGATGTTCTAGTATTCTTTTGCATAGGGCAAACTTGAACTCTTATTGAGCTTTCCAGAATTGTTCCAAGCTTTCTTTGACTTCGGTTTGAAAAGAAACGGTGCTGTTTCAATCAAACCAACCAAAAGAAACCAACATGTATCCAGTATGCCGAAGCCCTAAAGGCATCATTCATAACAAGTCACCCTCAGTGGGAGAACAAAGTTGGTGCTAAGATACCCTCTGAAGGGTGCTATCAAATCTGAATTGTAAGCTGCGTGTGTATGTGTGTGCTTGTGTGTGTGAGATGGCAGTTTTGCATCCTGAAAACACTTGCAAATAACCTGAAGAGCTTTTTACCTGTAATGCACCAAACTTAATGAGCTGCACAAAATATTTTGTGATGCAATGAATGCAAATAGTCACTAAAGTGCTTTGAATGTCATTTAGTGTGTGGAACATATGGATATATTTAATTCACTCTAAATAAAGAGCTATCGTAATCCTGTCTTTGTTCCCCCATTGCTTTATGTGCTGAACAAGCAATAATACCTGTTTTCTTTTCCTCCACTGCAGCGTTGGTCCAGCTGATAACTTGAAGCTGTGAGCATCAGTTCTCCTTCATGGGATGCAATAAATAATTAACCACTAAAGTTCCATAGTGGCAATTTACAAGGGGTTAATATTTGGGTGAGGAGAATGATCAAAAGCAAAATATTGCTCTGACAAAAGCATGTTTGAGGAAATTCAAAGCAGTGCTCATTGATTTCTTATTGGTAGTAAGTTACATTTGGTGCAGGAAGCTTTCCATTAACATATCAAGAGTTCTGCACAGAACCTGAATCAAGTGTGTTAATACATTGTGTTTTTCATTTAGAAAATGAATGTCTCCATCAGAGCTGTTTCCTCCGCAGGAATTTGTTTATGTTGTTGCATTGCATCCGCATTTCCTGTCACACAGCTAAGTAAGCGCTAGAATGGTTTGAAGGTTGGTGCGTAGATTAATTTTCATCATAGAAGGATGCTTTTCCTTGTGATAAGTGGTTATGCAACCTTTTTCTCTACTGCAGAGGAGTTGGGCCTTTTAAAAAAGTTTTTGACACTGGTGTGCTTGAATTCTTTTGCCTGCATTAGGAATCCTCTTTTATCATACTACACATTTATACCATTTACATCCATTTATATCATTTACATAATAGTGCTTGAGCAAATTCTGTATGGATGGAGAACTTAAGTGAACATAAGTTAACTGTCTTGTTAACAAAATAGATGTGGCAGAAGGTTTGCAATGAACATCGAGAAGTAGGGCAGGCAGCAGCTTGTCTACAATATAATGTAATTATTGTCAGAGTTTGTATGCAGTTTGGACTGTGGAAAAGGCTGTTGGATAAGGACTTTATGGCACTGTTGCTCCTGGAAATCTGAATTCTCATATCTGTACTTCCAAGCTGCAAACTTGGAACAATTTCCTGCAAATGTGTGATACTTCGGAATTTTGGAGTGAAAGTCCCTCCTTGTTTCTAATTTGTTTCGTTGTATTTGTGTGTGTGATGTATAATCTCCGCCCCACCATCTGAAGCATGCTGATAAAATGATGGCTGACTAGGCCCTGAGAAAAATTTGGGGACAGTTTTACTTGTATGCCCCAGCTGCTTTGTGCCACTTTGGTAACACAAAGCAGCTGTAAATTGAGTTTAACTGTCTGGTTATAAACTAGGTCGACGGCTGTTTTGCATCAGCTAGAGCATACTGATCAGTCTGGTCTTAGATATTTAATAGCTAGTGTATCCTCTCTTGAAGGCCTGTAACCCGCCCTGGCAGGGAAATGGACTCTTTACAAAGTCTCTTCCATTTATAACTGTTTTAATTAAGCATCCAGAAATATTCGACTATTATTGGCATTGGGATGCAGTGTCCCATTACTTTTTGGTTGGCAAGTTCATACCAGTGTGCAGGAGAGAGAGTGCTGAGCGACTAAGTCTGGAGAGAAAAGTACCCTGTATTGTCTCTCTCCCCTCTGTTCTCACTCTTTCCCTGCAGCTCTCCCTGGCTGTCCTCTGTATGCAGCTGCAGCATTGTCAGGGAAAGCCTCGCCTCCCAAATCTCCCAAGTGCTCTGTGCCCGTGCTGCAGCGATTGGAGCGTTAGTCAATTTCACTGCCCTGGCTGCTAGGGAGCACAGAGCAAAGTGCTGAGTAGCTAAGTGACCGGGAAGGTTTCCGGGACTCTCCCTCACAGTCCCACTGGTATTTAAAATATGTCCACAAGAAGGGAGGGAATGTGCTACTCGTATCGCAGACAAACCCCCATTCTCTGAGCAGTGTGAGTGAGGGATGGGACCACACACAAACGGCAGAGATAAAAGGGAGACTGGAGTCTTCCCCTAATTATACGTTCATGGCGGGAGCAACCCTCACCTGCATAGCAGCACAATGTTCCCCCCTCCTACAATGGGCTTACGTTCCCACCAGGCTTCTGAACAGATGGAGCTACACAGATATGGGAGTATAGCAGGGGAAGTGTCACTCTCTGGCCCTGTTTGGCTCCCAGGAGGGAATCTGTATAGCTTGGAACTGTGACATCTCCCTCGGTCCCTTCCATTGCTGCCTCTGAACAGCCATGAGGGAAAGAATCCAAGATGCAAGAAGCCACGCTGCCAGGCAGGGAAGGGCCACTAGCCCAGCCCACACCTCTGCAGGCATTTTTACCTTTTCCCTCTGTGACTTCTTCTGTTCGCTAGCCCAGTGTGAGGGTATTCAGCCTAGAGGAAGCCTTGTGAATTCTTACACCACTGGGAGGCTAGGTCTGACGCTGCTGTGTGTGTGTGCGTGCATGTGTGTGTGTGTGTTCGTGCGTGCGTGTGTGTGTGTGTGTGCGCGCGCGCGCCTCAGACCAGTCCCACTCAGACAAACCACCAGGAACAGTCGTTATTCTGTAAAAAACCATAGAACAGGATCACAGTTCGGCAGCCCCTCCTCTCTGCAGGCAGCCTGCGTGCTGCATCTAGCACAGTCCTTGCTGAGACCCTGCTGGGGGAAGAGGGCACATCCTGGCAGGAACCAGGAAGTTCTCCGAACGTGCTGCAGTTTGTAGTCCACAACTTGCAGTTCCCAAGGCTGCTGCTGAAACACACCAGACCTTGGGCTACACTTCTCTCTGCAGAATGCAATCCCGTGAAGAGGGAGGGGAATGCAAGGCGGGGAGCTGCAGAAGGAGAGTGGGTGTCTCTGTGATAGGAATGGGGTGGTTGTGGAGCGACAGAATGTTTCAGGTGGGATTTTTGTGGGCATGAAAAATAACCAGTGACCAAGGGAAATGCCAGTTGCAGGTGTGGGGCAGGGACTGACAGTCACTTCTCAGTGGGGGGTGATTATAGTTAGCTCGCAGGAATAGTAAGGCACAGACCTGTCGTCAACAGTGCCATTTCTATACAGGCTCTTGCACTGCTCTCATCACCAGAGCCTCCAGGCCCTTCCAGTTGTGCAGCGCATGGCACGACTGGCATGAATCACGTGAGGCTCGTTCTTTCATCATCTGCCCTTGGGGGAGAATTGTGTAACACTGCAGGGTTTTGTTGGGTTTCTTTAAGAATGCTCACGGCTCAGTGTTTATGATGGAGAAGTCCAGGCCAAAGATAGGTTTAGTTGTCTACTTTCTAATTGCTGGCAACCGGACCCCACCCCTATCCCACCTATTCCACCAAGACTCCATCCTGTGATCTGCCACTCTCTCCCCCAGGCCCCATCCCCAGTCACTCCTCCTCACCCCACCCCCTGTCGCTCATGTCCCTGCCCTCTCCCCCTTCTATATAGCTGGATCCTCTCCACCTTCCTCCCCTCTCTGTTTCCCCCCACCCACCAGGTTCCCTCTGCTCCAGAGCCACCTGATACAGGACCTGCCTGTCTGCCCCAAGACATGAAGCCCCAGCTGAGCAGGGGCTGGCACCGATTGATGATCAGGCTCCTCCCCTCCCCCACCCACCTAAACACCCACAGAGGCTCTCCCCTACCCCCCAGCCTCACTAATCAGGCTTTGGTTGTTTGGCCAGTCATCTGAGTGGAAACTGCCGGATCCCCTTTTCGACTGGACTGTCTAGTCAAAAACCAGGCACCTGGTCCTGCTAAGAAAAGCACTTGCTGCAGAAAGCAGGGATGTTTGGGACACAGTTTGCTTGGATTGTGAATCCTTTTCCTGCACCGTTCATTTGCCTATTTGGGCTGTCTGCTGTTTAAACTGTGTCATCGTCTTCACTGTGAAAGTGTGTAGTACATTCTGCATGCTACTGCAACCATAAATAGTAAATAATTGCAATAATCTCTCTATAATGGAGTGCTTCCTCTCCATCTCCTCTGTACTTAGTATCACTGAAATGTGCTTGCGTGTCCAGATTTTCTAAAGAGCTCAGCTCCTCTTTAGCCAACCAAGTAAGGGCCAGGTGTTCGGAAGTGCTCAGCATGTAGCTGCCATCCCCCTACCACTTCTGGCCAAGTTTTGAAACCCTGCACACTGAAGTCTTTTGAAACTCTGTAAGTGCTTTGGGGCAATGACTGCCATTTATTATATGTTTGTACAGTGCCTAGCACTATGGGACCCAGCCTGATGGTGACTTTTAGGCGCTACCTCAATATAAAGGTTAAACAATCCTATATTATTATTTCTGGTGCCCAATTGGGAGTTGAGGTCATTGGAAAATCTGGCCATAGCTTTCACCCTCTTCCAGATCTTGGAGCTGCCAATCATTGTCTCCATGCCTCAAGTTCCCCCTATAAATGGTCCTTTTAGTGTTTACCTAAGAGAGCTGCTTTGCAAGTTGATTAATGTTATCAAAACACATTGACATTCTCCAGCTGAAGACGCTAAGGAAGCGTAGCATGTTATTATTCATGTGCACGGTCTTCCAAGCGTGCAAAGAAGCTGTTCACTGGATTGCAATGATCAGGTAGAAACGACTACACAGTATGTCTATTAACAGATAAATCCTCTTCCAACCCTCTGTTCTTTGGGTTTTTTTTCCCTTCACACAACAATGGAGTGATTAGGAATGCACCAAGAACAGTGGCATTTGGTTTTGTAAAGGCAGGCTGGAAGTTTAACCACTTCTTGACAGTGTCTGATCTCTGTGGGCAACTATGCGAAAGAATTGTTCCTGCTCTGATCTGGCAGACGGGCTGCTGTTGCTCAGAGGGATCTAGAGCAGCTGCCTGTACACTTACCACTGCCTTTCTATGTGATGTATGCTAATGTCTCTCTCCGTACCTCTTCCTGTCTGTTGCAGGAGGTGCTGGTGCTCACTAGCTGGGAAAAGTCCACGCTCTGCCTCCCAAGCTACTAGCTGTTGTCATTAAATAGGCTGGGTGCAAACAATCTTGTAATCAACCTCGCTCTAGTAATTCTGGAATCACCAGCTCAGAAATCCAGAGTTGTCTTCTGGATCCTAATGTCTTGGCTTCTCTTTGGCTCAAGACCATTGTCCTGTGACTGGAAGTGTCTTTCCTTCATCCAAAGTGGTGCAGTGAAAGAAGAAAGGGGGTAGGTAGCAATCTGATAATTGTTCCGCACTCATCAACGGACTGCTGTGTCCTGACTGGTGAGCTTTGGTGCTCAATAACTAGGCACACAGAGGGAAGGGCACAGGAGAGGCTGTGACCTTTCTGGGGTTATCCCATAGCCCAGAGGGTATGGGCATTCGCTCAGAAGGGAGGTTGCTTGGGTGCACATCCCTGCTCCAGATCAAGCACAGAGAGCAGTGACACCCCCTAAACTATGTGGGATAAGAGGCAAGCATTCCTCCCTGTCTTTTGTGAGGAAAGGCTGATGTGGCTTAGGTGCCTAACTCCAGAAGAGGGCTCCCAGTTGTGAATTCCAAGCAGAAGTGTGGCTCCTAAATACTTTTGAGGGGCAGGGTTAAGGTCATACCCTTCTCCTCACCATTTCCTATTGGCTAGCTCCCGTTCCTCAACATTTCTCATTGGCTAGTTTGGGCACCTTCCCACTCAGCCTGGCTTTTGTGGGTTCCATTCTTAGGCACCTGACTCTCCCCTCACATGGAATAGGGAGCTTGAGCCCCTAACTTGGGGCAGTTTGTTGCCGTTAGTGTCAGAGCACCTGAGTGTTTGATGTTACAGTACTGAGCTGACATTCCTTTGTGGATCTCACATGATGTATCACAGAGCACTTCCGAGTACAGGGCTGCTCTAGTTTAGGTCTTTTTTCCCCTCCCCAGCATGCTTTTCAGGGGCTGGCTCTTTAGATCAGGCAGAGCCAAGTGATTGTAGCCCAAACATGGTCATTTTACAGCTGGCGGCTGCTTGTCGCTGCTGCCGCTGTTCCAGCTGGTAAAGTGCTGTTTTACCTTTGTGACTGCTGACAAGATGGCATTATCTCGCACTAGAGAATCACTCTGCCATGCAGCCGCTCTGGCTAATGTGTGTGTACAGATGATGTTTATGAAAGTCAGGGGGTAATTTACATATTGCACTGGCTCTGTTACAACATGTAAAATTATCATACACAAATACCATATACTAAATTGCTCCCTTCCTTATAATTAACCACTGAAACAGGTTACAAAGGGGAGTGAGGGTTTTTCTATCATTTTGAGTTCTTAAATCAGGATTGGATGCCTTCCTTAAGGAGACAGGATATGTCTACCTTGGAGCTGGACAGTGTCAACTCCAGCTCAGGGAGACAGATCTGCACTAGCTTTGATCAAGCTAGCATGCTAAAAATAGAAGTGTTGCTCTGGCGATGCAAGTGGCAATGAGATCATTCTGTGATCTCAGATGGGATCATACTCAGGGTGGCCCTCCCATTCCACCAGTTGTGCCACTGCAGCTACAGTCAGAGCTAGCGTGGGTCTGGCTCCCCAGGCTGGAATTTACGACTCCTAGCTCTAGTGTAGACATACCCAGACTCTTGCTCAGGGGCTATGAATTGTCATTGCACCGTGACCCGTTTCTAACAGCAAAAAATACTATATGACGCCAGAAGGAGGGGCCGGAGCTTAAGCCCACCCGCGTCCTGCTGCCTGCCGCACGGGGCCAAAACTGAAGCTTAAGGGTTTCGGTCCTAGGCAGAGGGCCAGTAACTTGATCCCATCCAGCCAGGGCTTAAGTCACCCAGGTCTTTGGATTCAGCCCCAGACAGTGGGGCTCAGACTTCAGCCTCTGGCCTCAGCAAGTCTAAACCAGCTCATGACCCACTTTGGGGTCCTGACCCAAATTTTGAGAAGCACTGCGCTAGCTTAACCGCAAGTTGCTGGATTAGATGCTGCAGGAATAATTCTGGTCTATTAGGCAGGAGGGCAGACAAGATGGCCATCGTAGTGCTTTCCTGCATTAAAACCTATGAGACTATCATTACAACTCTCTTAACTGAAGCCAAAAATAAAAATACAAACTCTCCCCCTCCCACCGGGCCTGGCTGCATTGGAGTTGACAGCTGTAATTTCCAGCTCCAATTAGACATACCTGTGCTAGCTCTGAATGAGTAATGTGTAACAAATAAAAGTGTAGCCAGATGGAGTGAGCATGAGATGGGCCTGCTGCCCCATGCTATACTTTGGAAACAGGAGGAAGAAGAAGAAACTACCAGGAGGACTGGCTAGCATAGGTATTAATAGGGTAGCTTGCCTGTAGAAGGTTAAGCTTGTGATTCAATCACTTAACCAGGAGTCAGCAGTGGGATTCTATTCCTGGTTTTGCCACTGACCTGCTGTGAGAACTCAGGCAAGGAACTTGGGTGGGATCATACCTGGGTCAGCTCCCACCATCCACACCTCCATGGCTACACTTCTGGTTTTAGTGCACTAGCTTAGTCATTATAGACATGCCCTCAAGTTGACTCCTCCCCAGGCCCAGGTGCTGCAGTGCATCCGGATCAGTGTAATTTTCCCACTTTACTTTTCTGATTTAATCTCTGTGGGCCTGTTCAGTCCATCTCTGCGTCACCCAGCACACACTGGGGAAAAGATGAGTAAAGAGAGCCTTGCAGTGAGTCACAGAGTAAGTGGAAATGGGTTCTGTCAAACCAGGAGGGGAGGGGAAGTGTGTCTCAAAGCCATAACCTCCCCTAAGAACATCCTGCCCTCAGCCACACAGATCTAGGGAGGCTGGGCTCTCACTTCCCAGCTGATTCAATCTGTTGAGCTGTAGTATAGCGAGGGCTTTGCAGTAGCATCTCAGTTTTGAAATGTCCTCTTCTGTCAGATACCTTGTTAGTTCAGTCCTGGGGGGAAGAAAGTTTACAATGGGCTTGTGAGTTGAAGACCATGATGAGATTTCAGCCTAAAGGTGAATAGCTAGTGCCTAGATCCAAGACAGAAATGCTTTCATTTTGCCTGCCTTAGTACTTTACAGCCTTGGTTTCATTAGAGTCCACAACCCATGCTGTGGCTTCTGAGGCTGAGAATAGAAATGAAAGGTGCAATTCAGCTATTTGCATATAAAGATGCTATAATTGTTATGACAGATAGTCTGTTTCAGTTTAGCCTGCACTTTAACTGGGACTATTAAATGCTCCATACTTAGATAAGAGGTAGCTTTATCAATTATTAATCCATGCATAGAGCATCTCGACAAAGTTTTCATTAGTGCTAGGCACAGGGGCAAAAGTAATGTTGTCATTCATCTGAGCAAAGAAATGTGAATTCCAAGTCCACATTTAAGCAATGAAGACATTTGAAAGAGGAGGAAGAAGGAGAAACTACCAGGAGGACTGACTAGCACAGGTATTAATAGGGTAGCATGCTTGTGAAGGTTAACCTTGTGATTCAATCACTTAACCAGGAGTCAGCAGTGGGATTCTATTCCTGGTTCTGCCGCTGACCTGCTGTGAGAACTCAGACAAGTCCCTTCGCCTCCATCTCTCTCTCTCTTCATGTTGTAAGTTGAGCTGGCTGGAAAATGGGAATAACTTCCCATGGAAAATGTTGCATTTATGGAGAAATACATTGTCCAAACCCAATTTTTTTTCAGCTCAAAACATCAGCAAATAAATAGTTCTTATGTTTTCTGAAGACTGCTGATGACCATTTAACTATCTATTGAGATGAATAGGGAACTGTTCACCCCTCTCGACCCAGTACTGCCTGGAACACTTCCTCATTAGGTCAGACTCTTTCAAACCTTTCTGAAAATTCACTACTTTTGAATTCTCCCCAAAAGCCTGGCCCATTCAGTAAAACACTCTTACCTACCCAAAGGAGAAATGTACTAAGTTTTGAATAGAGTCCCCAACATCATAACAGCTATGTGCTACATGAACATCAGTGAATTTATCCTGAGACATCCCTATGAGGTATGGGATGTATTATTGTCCTTATTTTACCGATGTGGAATAAGGAATAGATACACTTCTATTAGTGCAAAATCAACACAGAAGTGGGATTCTTTAGTTCCAAAACCACATCTTACCTACAGTATTTTAATGATTGGGTATCCTAGTAACTTCTTGTTATCTGCCTATTTAGATCATTAGTTTCCTGGGGTTGCAGTCATGCCTTCCTTGGTTTTTTATATAGAGCACAGCACACCATGGGCACTTACTAGTAAATAATTATTTGTGGTTTTAGGAGCATTCTCTTTATGCAGTCTCCTTTTTCTTTTTCTTTTCTCCATGCACATGTCAGGCAGTTTTCAGAATCTTTGAAGTTCCGCCATCAGCAGAACCTTCAAGGCCAACACGATATCAGTGCCATGGGATCTATTTCAAACAATGTCCTCCTGAATTCTCTCATACTTGCTGCAGATGCTGTTGTGTTGGGATCTGGCCAATGATACAGCCATGACTTTGACTCATGGGGGAATTGTTTTAGTACTTGAGTCTCCTGGGTCTTTCATCAGCGATTGTCTAGTGCGGATGGCACTTCAATAATTTCCACTTTTCAAAATTGATTTCTGGCTACAAGGACTCTGAATGAGCAGTCATTTCTTTCCTTCTGAATGCAGCTAAAGCTGCATTAGCCGAACTAATTATCTTTTCTCCTCTTCATCTGTTGTTTCCAAAAGGCCTAACATTCTGCTCCTCTCCTAAGAGGTATTGAAACAGAGCTTTAATGTACAGTTTGAAATCTATGGTGGGTGTTTGCTTTCTTTCCTCTGGATTGCAGTGCAAATTAAGGGTTTTGGTTCTATTCTAAATATTGGGTCAGGTCAAAATTTATCAACCTGTATTTTTTCTTGTCAAAAGAAGTGGCTTAATCAAAAGCAACTTTTTTTCTGCAGAAAAATGGAGATTTCAACACATTTTTTTCCAGTAAGAAAATTCAAATTGAAAATTTTAGATTTGAAAAATGGTTTGGAGATGAAACAACAAAAAATCAGTACATGCATGTTAGGGAACTGCAGCAGTGTTTGCCACACTGAAATTATCTGGTGTGGACGCTATGGTGTGTGACAGAGCTTTGGGAGGATGCATTACCTTCCTGTAGGTGTCCCACTCTTACTAAACTGTGAAATTTCCTATTGCTAGACAGGAAAAATTAACTCTTTCTTTATCAACTTGTTAACAGGATTTATAGTCACCTTATCATCAGAATCTTGACTTAGTTGTGATGTCATCCTTTGAAAGATGCCATTAGTCACAGAATCACCTCACTACCTTTTGACTTGGTTGGTTTATGTCAATCGTTCAGCCTCTTTTCAGCTCTTGATGAAGGCCTGTGTCAATGAGATTGGAGCTGGATTGTGGCTGTAGTTCTTGCAGAGACTTCTTCTGTTTCCTCTGGTTTGGAGCCTCAGGCATATCTTTTAAGGCCTTTGAATGGCCTAGACATTAGGGAGTCTGTGCATGCAGCTGTAGTTTTCCATCCCTGATGCTATAAAACAGTAGCCTCTGAGAAAGGCATGGCTTTCAACAATAATCCTGGGTCGGAAGAAATGATGTCATGATAACAAATAGTTCTATTAACTCTATACAAGACTGTGCCTTGCAATTAATCATAGTAACCTCCACCTTTTATGAAGCAAATATCTTCTAGACACTGAACAAACATTTACTCCTTTCTCTTCACAGCACTCCGTGAGGTAGGTAATTAGGCCTATTCTATAGATAGAGAAAAGGAGACAGAGAGATTAAGTATCAGGCTTAATGACATTAGGAAGTTCAGTGATAGAACTGGGATTAGAAATTGGGAATTTCCTTCTCCCATTGCTTTGCTCCAGCCATTATGCTATGTTGCCTTTTGGTTAAATACACTCTGTCTCTCTTTTGATGACAGTTCAGATGTTTTCTTCTCCCAAATGATGTGTCCATAATTTACACTTATCCAGTACCTTTCATTGTGTGATCTCAAAGCACTTTACAACACGGTACTAAATAACATTGTCACAATCACACAGATGTGAGAACTATGACACAAATGTTAAGTGATTTACCCAAGAGTAAATACAGTATACAGCAAGTCAGTGCCATGAAATAGAATCCATGGCTATTCTGTGCTCTAGGTACTTGACCACACTGCTACATTTGAAATCATTATTGACATGAAGTACATTCAATTATTTCAGTTCATGTGATAGCACCCTATAACTTCTGCACATCCCAGTAATAACAATGAAAAATTTGAGAAGATTCCTTCAGGCAGCAAGTCAAATACTTATTTGTAGAAAACGCTGATGTAAGCTGACATTTCCTTAGTTGTTTTGTATAATGAGAATACTGTTCACAACATGGAAATGTATTCCCAATAAATGGAGCTTGTGGTTATCAAATGCTTCCATTTCACTCCATCTACTACTCTGCCATGAACAATATTCCTTTAATATTTATAACGTTTCATTGGTGCTAACATTCATATGGCCTCAAAAGTAGAGCTGTCTTTACCAATGTACTGTACTAATACTTCCCTACCCAATCCTTCAAAAATATTGACTTTTTGGAATAAAGTGAAAGAGTTCTGGAATTGTATGAATCAATGATCTTGGCATATTTACTGAAATTCTCTTGGGCACGAGCTGACACATCTAAGAATCTGCTTTTAAAGAGTCTCACTGTACAAGGCACGTTATGATCTTAGTGAATAAAAATGTGTCTATCCAGGAAATCTGCACAATTCCAAAAAGTGCTTTAGGATCTTATGGGATAAAAGGTGTTACATAAATGTGAGATGAGCATTACTCTCAATTTAGATCAGATCATATAGTGTGAATAAACCGCTAATCACATTTTGTTTGCAAAAGAAATAATATCTCCATTAGCGACTGAAGCGATTTTTTGTTCTGCATAAGGTATTAATTATCTTTTCCTCCTTTCAGATTAGGGAAGGTTTAATTTTCTTTTTGTCTAGTTACTATCTGAAAAATATATATCCATGCATAGTTTTGATTGATACATTGTCGAGGATTAAGAAATTAAAAATAGGTTAGAAAAGAAATATGTTTGAATAAATCATTTAATTTAAAAATTAAGTAACCTATAGAGAATTTTGAATGATGACACTTTTCTTATTACATTTAATAGTACAGTATGTATGTAAAAATAATTTGCTACCATTAAGACTCATTTCCATATGGCTAACTGGTAAGTATTCAGAATATTTATGGTCTATTCTCTAATCCTTTATATGTTCATAACACATACATTTTAATGCAAATAAATGTGCACAAAGTCAGGGAAATAGCATCTAAAATATATATTCATAACCTCCTTCCACAAGCAATATCTGTGCTATGTTGAAAACCTAGTGACTGTAAGTAGCCCATTAGTGTAAAGTGAGTAGCTATCGGCATTGCGACAGACAACCCAGGACAACTGCCTACAATAGTTTGGTAGAGGGCTGGGTGAATGGTTTTCTGTTTCCTAAATAAACTGCCAGAGACTGCTGCCATGTAATCAAGGCAGGCAGGCACCTGAGGCTAATTAAGTCAATTAAGGCCTACTAGGTTACTTTAAAAGATTTCTCTCCTGGTAAGTGAGGGGGGAAAGAGAAGAGTGATGGACTGAGAGGAGGAAGTGTGTTGCTGGAGAGCTGAAGAGTGCAAAAAGGAATGAGTGTGCTGAAGCAGGGAAGATTCATTCAGGCACCAGGGAGCAGGTATTAGGGGACTGTTTGGAGAAGTGGCCCAGGGAAAAGACTGCTGTATTTGAACTAGAGGAAAATCCCCATCAGTTGGTGCTACAGAGGGTCCCTGGGCTGGAACCCAGAATAGTAGGTGGACCCGGGTTCCCCAAAACCCTCCCCACCCCACTAAAAAGGAGATTATGGAGGGGTTTAATCCCAATCTTTTAATTTTGCCATTGATGAGGATGGCTCAGTAAACTGTGTCTCTGGCCTCTAGAAAAGGTAAGAAGCAGTGTGGAGGGTTGCAGTGAGCTTCTGAGGAATATGCTAACCACTTAGAAGCAGAGGATCCCACCGGGCACAGCTGGAGCTTTGTCACAGCATGCATAGTGCAATAATATCCAAGGTATTGAGACCAGTATCTTGGTGTAGGCGAGTGGGGTAGCAGCCTCATCCAGATCCCCAGCCTCAGTCCCTTGCTCACAGGTTGACAGGAGTTTGAAAGTGTGATGAGGGTACCAGCAAGCTCAGCAACTTGGAGGAATCCAGAAGAAACACGCTAGATTTCTGAAAGAGTCATGTGAAGGCAGGCTCACTGATGGGGCAAACAGGTTGAAACTATAGTCAAGAACAGAATGATCAGACACATAGATGACTATAATATGTTGGGGGATGAGTCAACACAGCTTTTGTACAGGCTAATCACACCTTACAGAGCTATTAACATTCTTTGGAGGTCTTTGAATATGTGGTCAAAGGTGATCCAATGAATATAGTGTACCTGGATTTTCAGAAAGCCTTTGACAAGTTCCCACTCCAAAGAATCTTAATCAAAGTAAGTAATAATGAGCTAAGAAGGAAAATCCTCTCATGGAGCAGTAATTAGTTAAAAGGTAGAAAACAAAGGGTAGGAATAAATGGTGAGTTTTCACAATGAAGAGGAAAATAGCAGGGTTGCCCAAGTTCCTACAATCGGGTGTGTGCTGTTCAACACATTCATAAATTATCTGGAAAAAGTGGATGAACAGTGAGGGGGCAAGCTTTGCAGACAATACAAACTTATTCAAAATCGCTAAAATCCAAAGCTGAGTATGAAGAGTTACAAAGCGATGTCACAGAGCTGGGTGACTAAGCAACACAATGGCAGATGAAACTCAGTGTTGAGAAAGTGCAAAGAAATGTACATTGGAGAGCATAATCCTAGCTATGCATACAATATGATGGGTTCTAGTTAGCTGTTACTACTCAAAAAAAAAAAAAGCTTGGAGTTACTGTCGTTAGTGAAGTGGCCGTCAAAAAGGTTAACAGAATGTTAGGATCCACTATAAAAAGGATAGGTAATAAGATGGAAAATATTATAATCCCACTCTATAAATTCATGGTAGACCCACACCTGGATATTGTACAGTTTTTGTCCCTCTGTTTCAATACAGATATATTAGAAATGGAAAAGGGCAACAAAAATGATTTGGGTATGGAAAAGCTTACATATGAAGAAAGATTAAAAAGACTGGAACTGTTCATCTTCAAAAAGAAACAGCTAATCGCAGGGGGTGGTGGGAGAGGTAGGTATGACAGTGGATTATAAAATCATAAATGTGGAGAAAGTGAATAGAGAAGTGTTATTTACGCTTCACATAACATAAGAACAAGGTGTCATCCAATGAAATTTAATTGGCAGCAGGTTTAGAACAAAAGGAAATATTTCTTCATGCTAGCACTGTCAGAATTCTAGAATTCATTGCTAGGGAATGTTGTGAAGACCAAAAGTATAACTGGGTTCCAAAACAAGTTAGATAACTTAATGAAAGAGAAGTCCATTCGTGACTATTAGTCAAGATGGTCAGGGATGCAGTTCCACGCTCTGGATGTCCCTGAACCAGGAGCTTCTGACCGCCAGAACCTGGCACTGGATGGATGGGAGGGAGGAGTGAGATCTAGTAATTGCCCTAGTTTTTTCATTCCCTCTGAAGCATTTGGGATTGGCCACTGTAGGAAGGAGGACACTGGGATATATGGACCATTGATCTAACTCATTCTGATCATTTTTATGTTTTTAACTGTGAAGTTGGTAGCTAGCCTCAGGAGTATAATATTATAGACTAATATAAGAAAATAAATGTCTTGGTCAATTTTCCATTAAAAACAATGATCTAACTCTCATCTCACTTACATCACCAAACCTTTATTGACTTCTTTGGAATTACTCCTGGTTTACCCAAGTCTCATTGAGATGAGAATCAGGCTCTCTGTTTTGTTTGTGAGAGAAAACCCAAACACTGCAATTTTCTGTATTCCTGGTACAAAAACAACACCTTGTATGCATATTGTTGGCAGAAAGGGATCATTTTAGCTCCAAGGTCAGCACAAATTTACACTGAATACATTACATTGCAATTGTTTTAGGGAGGATTTTGAATGCTAACATGTTTGCATATTTTTGCTGCTTTATATTATGCAGAGTTGGCCTTATACCTCGAAAGGTGCCAGTTGTTTTAGTGGGAAATTACCATCCCTCTGATATGAGGATTGGAAGGAACCGTGAGTGATGAAAAGGTCTGTTGCTTTTTATTGCAGTCTTGTAATCTGCTAACAAACAAAGAAGTTGAGATTGCTGCCTTCACAATTGGAATTTTTACACATTTACCATGGAGGGTATAACTAAAAACCGGCAATTTAACAGCTAGCTGCATGGTACAAACTGCTGCTAGTCACCCGGCCCATGTTATTGTGATTCATTGTGTCAGGCTAGACTTGTGGTAGAAAACAGTACGAATGATGCAGGCTGACATGTTGTGTCACTCAACATATCTGGAAAATGAGCAATGTGCTAAAGTTCCTTCTTATTAGTCAGTTTTTAAACCAGCTCCTTATTTCAGCTGACCAGTTTCACACTTCCCTGTGCGTTTTCCGGGAACTCATGGATATTTTTTACTCTTTTTTTTACTCTGTACAGATAAATGTGACCGTACACCATTATAATTTATTTCTCTAATGTATTGGTATTTGTAGCACTTAGGACCCTCAGTCATGGAGCCCATTGTGCTAGCCACCATACAGACACAGAACAAAAAGGCAGTCCCTGCCCCCAAGAGCCTATAATCTTTTCCCGCCTGTGCCACGTTCAATGTGATTTACAAACTGGGTCAAATTCTTCCCTGCTGTCACTTCACTTAAGAGTCACCAGGTATGAATTTGTCCTAACATAGAAATGCGTGTATTTGAACTAGGGCTGGGGCAACCCCTTGGCTCTTCCAATAGTACTGGATGTAAATTAACATACACGGAAGGGAGGCAGGGCTCAAGACAAGGACTGGAAGAAAGACAAGAAATGGATTTTCCCATCTGCATCTGTCAGGAAGACTATACCCATTCTTCTTGCACACAACCTTTCTAGATTATAAGCCCTATGGGGCAGGTTATTGTGCCTTTCTTGATGTTTGCGCTATAACCGACACATTCCAGAGCTATTGGAAACAAATAACTTTAATAACAGCGTGTTTAATATGCAGCATGACAGGACACACAATTTGCTACTTGTCTGGTGCCTACTTCTGGGGATTAGTTCTCAAGGTCAATCACCATGGTCGTATGCTGCCACACGATCTTTGTTTCTGCTCCACACCCCCTCTCACTCCCAGAACTTCAGCATTGTCCTCAGGACTCTCCCCTGGCCAGGTCAATCAGCGTTCCCCTTATCTGGGGTATATCAAAGTCTGGCCTTCAGCAGTCCAGGGCAGTTTTCCATTCACTGCCTCCAGCACCACTCCTTCAGCAGCTGGTAGGGAACCCAGACCCTCCCTCTACTCTGGATGTCAGTCCAGAGGTCCTCAACACAGCAATTCTGAGCTGGTTGTTCCTTGGACTGCTTCTTACTCTTCTGATACCCACCCTTTCTCTGGGAGTACTGGCTCCAAACTCTCCTCCCTCTTCCCAGGGAGTGGCTGTTGCTTGCCTCTTGGATTTGTAGGCCCCACCTCTTCCTTCCTAGCTGAGCCTGTTGGCAGTCAATCTCTGCTCCCTAGCCCTTTCTCTGGATGCAGTCTGTGGAATTAATAGGCCTACTTGACCACCTATGTGGGGTGAAGACCCCATCACATGGCGTTATTGAGGCACAATAAACACAGAAACAAGGGCATTTTCTTAATATTTTTCTTGAGTTTTCAGCTGAGCCAAGAGGCTCATTGAGCATGGAAATTACATATCAAAATGTATTAGAAAAATGCCATAATGACATCTTTATGCAATCACTTTATGGAGTATAAGATATTCCATCTTTTTGTCAGGATCAATAAGAGCTATTGTATATTAAGTTAACGAAAGTGCAGCTAAATTTCTAAGAGCAGAAGTGTGTCAGCACAGAGTATATGGAGTTGGATCAAGTAAATCAGAGTTTGGAGAATAGTAGGTTTAACTCAGCCTACGACACTGACTTACTTTATAACCCCAGGCAATCATTTGGCCTCCTTGGGTCTGATTCAGCTTATCTGCCTAATTGGGAAACAGCGGGACTTTATCAAAAACCAGATTTTTGCATCAGAATTGTGTTTTCCTGGGGAATTAACTTTCTGATCAGCCCTCTAAATTTCTTTAAAAATAAAAGCTCTTTTTTGCTTTAGGAGATGAATACTTTGGAATATCTACCAAAGAAGAATATAGTTGGAAGATTCTAATCAGACTCTACTCTTCAAAAAAAAAAAAAAGGGGGGGGTGGGGGGGAACCTCAGGTAAAGTAACTGATTAACTGACATACTTAGCCAACATATACCTCTGAGATGGTAAAAGAGGGCTTGAGGCATAGATCAGCTATAGTAGCATTGAGTATATAGTACTAGTAACCATTCCTCCTGACATTTCCTGAAACAAAGCTCTACCCAGCAGATACTCACTACCCAGCAGGTCCACTCACCCACTCTTCTTATCCCTGGTCTGTGGCTCTGCTTCCTCCAGAGAGGATCTAATTAACTTAAAAGTGAAAAAGTCTTTCAGAGCCATTAGCAGAACATCAGCCCTGCGAAGGATCCATTCAAGTGGTAGCAAAGCCATTTAACAGGCATTTGCAAACTCCAGGTATATATTTTCAGTTTCTGAATTTACTGTGTTAGTCTGCAGGACCTTAGTTTAAAATTTGCTTTAAAACGGTTTCATTAGTGTGTTCCTGAAGATTATAAAATCACATCTCTGAAAAATCATCACCCCTAGCCCCCGGGCTGCTGTCGGGAGTAGGAGCATCAGTTTAATAGTACTGCATAGGGCCTCGTAAATCCTAAGGATGGCCCTGAAGGGGTAGTAGGGATTTTGTGGCTGGATGATGGGGTCATCTTAAATTACTGCAGTAAATTAGCACCTGAGAGCTGCTAAGAGTAGACTGTTGAGATGGAAATTATGAGACTACTGAAAGCCAGACAGGGTTGATAAGAAGTAGGTTAAAAGTCATCCTTATTTTTTATCTCCCTCCTCCCCCCACAAAAGAAAAATAATGAAAGAGTGGGTTTTTCCTCACTTTCATTTATTACTTTTTGCTGCCCATCTCCACTATTTTCCCCATTGGCAGAAATCTAAAAAATCAGAGAGAATTGTTTTCCTCTATAAATTAAATGATTACAAGAAAACTGAAATAATTGTAAAGCTTTTTATTAAAAAAAGATTTTGAATCTTTTAAAAAATGGACTGAAAAAGAGACTTGTTTTGGCTGTGTGGTTCTTGGCATAGGGCTCTGCAACCTGGGGTTCTAGTCCTATGTCTGCTAATGACTCTGAAGATGGAATTTAATGCTCTTCTCAGGTTAGCTCACCTTTCTGTATAAGGAGGATAATGAAGACTAGGTAGACTATGCTGGCATACTCCAGGGTGCAGATACTGCCCAAACCAACAAAAGCACTACTTCTGTCAGTATGGGGGCACCAATATTAGCTATATTGACAGCAGCCTGTTCCACTGACACAGCTGGGTATGTACTGGGGGATTTGTCAACATAACTACATCAGGCAGGGATGCAGTTTGTTGACACCTCTGACTGATCTAGCCAAGCCAATAAAACTTCTCAGAGTAGGCTACCAAGTCTAGTAAATTAGCCTCCTTCAGCTAAGCCTCTCAATGGCTGAAAAAGCGCCGTCTCCCTCACAACGGTATCTCTTTTGCCTCCTTCCTTCATGGAGGCTTTCTCTTTGCTCTGCTGTTTGCCACCTTGGTGTCGTCCTTGATTCTCTTCCTCCTCCTGTCTCTTGTGTCTGCAAATCTACTTTATTGCCATCCATGTAAGTCTATGGCCTTGACTGCTGAGATATACAACACCGTTGCTTTGACTACTGGAACTCCCTTTCACTTATTATTATTTGCAATGTAGTAGTGCCTTGAGTGGGGGTGCTCCGTTTTACACAAACCTCGAAAGGGACAGTCCCTGCTCCAAAGCACATATAATCTAAATAGCCAACACCTTCATAGGCTGGGAGGGGAAACAGAAATATACAGAGATTTGAACTGATTTCCCCTAAGTAACCCTCAGTGGCTGAGCTGAGAATTATGCCATCATGCACAGTATCAGCATCCATCTTCTCACATCTGCACACACAAGAGCAAGTACATCACTCTACAGCTTCTCTCTTCTATTCAGGACCCAGGTCAATAGTGCTCTTTTGGACTTGCTCTCTCTCTCTCTCTCTCTCTCTGCCCCCTCACTACTCCTGCTGCTCATCCTCCCAAAATCTCCCAAACATCAGTGCAAGAATATTCTCCTCTGCAGCCAAATAGAATAGCCTTCCTGGAACTCTCTGCTTATTTTGTTCACCGTTTCATTTTCATTCTCAGCAGAACCTATCTCTTCTCTCAGTTGCGTCCACCTCTACATTTTGTTTTCCCACATAATTAGTCATTGTTTAATTGTATAATCAGATTATTATGGCTGCAAGGCATTTTGGGATATGGTTTTCATGTCAGATGCTATCCAACACGAATTATTTTGATCTAGTACTGATTCTAATGTTCTCTGTATTATGCTCTGTCTGTTTCCTTCTCAACATAGCCTAACATCTTACTCACTTTCTTGATTGCTGTTGCACACTGACTGGATATTTTTACTAAACAGCCAATGATGGCTTTGTCTTTTTCGTTGGTGGTTGCAGCTAATTCAGAAAGTATCACATTTTACACGTAGTTTTACAGCATTGCTTACAAACCACATGGTGAGGCTGAAATTCATCTGGGTATCACTCCGCCCAGTTACCTCATTTGGTTAAGGCTGTCTGGAATTTTTCACTAGTCTTTTCTAAGGTATATAATTTTGTTTCATCAGCATATTTTGCCACCTTCCTCTTTGCAAGTTAATGAATCCATACAGTTTGTTATGCATTTGTCATAAGGCAGCACTGTTTGGCTGCTGTTCCCCTGGAATGCAAATGAGATATGTATCTCAGGAAACAATATCCATGAGCAAATTTTTAGCTATACATGCCTTGAATGACACAAGTCCTATTTGCTGATTCCTAGGGCACCTGACTATTGGTCACTTTTTAATGACTCTTTACACTGACAAGTAATCAAATCTTTGTACATAGTATACCTGACCGGTGTGCTTGCAACACATTACAGCCGGTCCCCGAGTTGTGAACGGTCGACTTATGACCATTTGCAGTTATGACTGAAACTGTCGTAAATGGCGGACCCCGAGTTATGAACGCTGTCACGTGTAACTCTATGGGGTCTGATTAACGAACAAACCAACTTACAACCAATTGCTTGGTCTGTAACCGTTTCTTAAGTCGGAGAGAGGCTGTATACACAAGCAAATATGAGGTGCCTAAAGAAATGCATTGTCAAATCCATAGCTTCGTTTTAGGCATGCGTAACTGTAACCCATGCACCTAATAGGGAGCTAAGATGAGTGCTACTGTTGCTAGGCAGATTTAACACTCCACACTCATTCCTCTTTCAAAAGAGGAATGTAAGTGAAGGAAATTGAAAATGCAAATGAAGCGCAGATTTACAAATCTCACGCTTCATTTGCATAATCGTGTCATTGCTTTTTCAAAAAAGGTTGTTTTTTTTTTAAAAAAAGCAGTCTAGATGCGGTTCTTTTGAAAAAAAAAAAAAAACCCTTTTTCGAAAGAACCCTTATTCCTGAAAAAAAATGAGGTTTACGGGGTTCTTTCAAAAAAAGGGTGGGTTTTTTAAAGAACTGCGTCTAGACTTTTTTTTTCAAAAAAAACTTTTTTGAAAAAGCAATTGGATGTGATTATGCAAATCTAGATGTACCTCCAGAAGATTCAGAAGTTGGGCGTGGTAGCTTGGGGTCAGACTTCATGAGCAAGTAGGCAGGGCAGATGCTTTTTCAAGGCCTGTGTGAGCTGGAAGAAGCTGACTCAGGAACAGAGAGCAGACTGTTGTTTCTTACTCTGCAGCACTTTGCAGCAGGCAGTGATGTTGTTAACCCTCTTCTAGGGCAATGCTACTTTTAGCAAGGAGAACCTGGGAGGGAAGTACCTTCTTCTGTGTTAACTCTATGCTTTAAATGCTATTTTGATTGTAGCTATACAGTTTTAGTTCCCTTTCTCAGTGTGATTCTTCAGCGCCTCTGTAAATGGAGTAATGAGGAAAATGTCATTTCTATTTTGTTTTTTTTGGTTTTTGTATTTTCTTGTCACAGGGCTTCTTTAAATCAGTTAGCTCACAAATGAACAGAGTAGTTAATCAGTGAGGTGGCTGCCTAGCAGTGATCCACAGCAGAGAAAGAGGCTGCCTGGACTCCAACTGAGGATTCCCTACAAGCAAATGGAGAGATAATTCAGACTCAGCATATGGTGCAGATTTGATGATCAGAGGCACCAACTCAGACGTTGGTGAACTAAATCTAAGCTTTTGGGATCTCTCAGTCTCTTCTCGTGGGTTACGTCTACACTGGCCCCTTCTTCGGAAGGGGCATGCTAATTTTGAAAGTGGGAATAGGGAAATCCGCGGGGGACTTAAATATCCCCGCAGGATTTAAATAAACATGTCCACCACTTTTTTCCCGGCTTGGGGAAAAGCCGGAAAAGAGTGTCTAGACTGGCCCGATCCTCCAGAATAAAGCTCTATTTCGGAGGATCTCTTATTCCTACTTCAAAGTAGGAATAAGAGATCCTCCGGAATAGGGTCAGTCTAGACGCTTTTTTCCGGCTTTTCCCCAAGCCGGAAAAAAAGCGGCGGACATGTTTATTTAAATCACGCGGGGGATATTTAAGTCCCCCACGGATTTCCCTATTCCCACTTTCAAAATTAGCATGCCCCTTCCGAAGAAGGGGCCAGTGTAGACGTAGCCATTGTGTTTGTGTTTGGACTGAAATGTTCAAATTTTAGTTTTTTCTTTACTTATGTTTACTGTAACTGTGGACAATACCTGTTGGTTATAAAATAGCTGTGCTCTGTTGTAAGAATTAGATTATTTGTTTCTTCATAAGATTTTATAAAGTTATTTAATTAAATTCGTTTATTCAGTTTCTTTTGGAACTTGAACGTAGGGAGGCTGACACTTGGCAATCCTTGCTGAAATTCCTTAGAGACTGAACTCTGGGTCTCCAGTACTTTCTATGGAAGTGGGGGTTTTTTTAGACACTGAAGAAGGGCAGTGAAGTCTAGCCCATCCAAGGTTACATAACTCCTCCTGTTCACTAGCCCAGCGTGAGGTTATTCAGCCTAGGGGGAGCCTTGAGACTTCTTACACAACTATAGGAGACTAGGCCTGAGGCGCCTTGATGTGCTCTGCATTATGGATTAGTGTGTGTGTGCACCTCAGACCAGAACCCCTCAGACAAACCACCAGGGACAGGCTTTATTCTGTAAAAAAAAAAAAATATAGAACAAGATCACAGTTCTGCAGCCCCTCCTCTCTGCATGCAGCCTGCGTGCTGCTTCTAGCACAGTTCCTGCTCAGACCCTGCTGGGGGCAGAGGTTACAGCACACAGCACAGCCCCCTTACAACATGTTCCAACTCCCACAGTAACTAAGCCTCACAACAACCAATTCCAGGTTCTCCCGTTGTGTCACTTAAACTCCTCTCAGAGTTAGGGTTGCCAGGTGTCCAGTATTGACACGGACAGTCTGGTATTTTTGCCTCTTGTCCGGTAAAAAAAATATTAAAATACCAGACACCTAAAATGTCCGGTATTTTCTGTTTTTTCCCCCTGCCAGGAGGCGAAAATACCGGCCACTTGGCAATTCTATGACACACTGGGCAACTGGTTCCAGCCCCCGCTCTCACCTTCTCCCCCGGGCTCCTGCTTACCTGGTTCCGCAGGGAAGCTGCGTTCTGGTTTGATCAAGAAAACAAAATGGCCGCTGGCAAGAAGCTTAAAGACCAAGGGGAAGCAATGCCTTCCCTGGGTCTTAGTGCTCAACTTCTCCCCTGTTATTATCCCTATTTTTTTTCTCAACAACATTGGTCTCCCCCTTTTTTTGCCCACCTCAACAGAATTTTTTCCCAGGTGCTTTTTTTGGAGGGGACCGGGGGGGTTCAGTGTTTTTGGTTAAACCATCTGGCAACTCTACTCAGGGTGCTCTGTAGCCCTTTTTGGTCCAACCTATAAAAAACCCTTCCCCTCCCCCCCGCCAAAAAAACACCGGGGAAAAAATTTTGTTGAGGGGGGAAAAAAAAGGGGGAGACCAAAGTTGTTCAGCTAAATCAATCAATCAGCATGGCCCCTTTAAGAAGATGCTTTTTTGCCAGCAGCCGTCTTGTTTTTCTGTTCCAGCCACAAGCCCCTGCGGAACCAGGTAAGGGGAGACAGGGGGTTCTGGCGGGGGGTTCAGTGGCTGGGCCCAGTTGCTGAGTGTGTCATAGGGTTGCCAGGTGTCTGGTATTTTTGCCTCCTGGATGGGGAAAACCCCCCAGAAAATACCGGACATTTTAGGTGTCCAGTATTTTCTGATTTTTTTTACCGGACAAGAGGTGAAAATACCGGACTGTCTGGGTCAGTACCAGATACCTGGCAACCCTAACTCCAGGCCCCTTTGAATCACCAGGCACTAGGGCAACTGTTCCCTTTTCTCCCCGCATCAGTGGGCCTGGTTAAAGGCATTCCCTTTATGCATCCTTGCAGGCTGTGGAATGGAGTCTATCGTGCCCCTTAATGCCTTAAATCTATTCCAACTCTTAATTTCTCTATCCCTGTTCTGGGTTCACCTTGAGATCGCTGTGTATTTCATTCTGCTTCCCCTGGAAAGCACATTTCTCTTCGGCAGCAGTGCATCCTCCTCCCTCGTAGACAGGGAAGTAAAAAGTTCATTTACATTTTCAATAAAGCCTGGCTATGCGGGCATCTAGTTCCCACTCCCCTATTACTGGGAACCCCTACCATGTCCTTTAGTGACCTATTTTCCTTTTCGCAGCTGAAAGAAATGGTCAGTTATTTATCTTAACTTCTCGTGTGATCTTTACTTCATTCCTTAATTGCTTGCCTTTTATTTTGTGGTTTTCGTCACCATTTTCTGTAAACTTCCCCCATCCTCCTCAGTACAATACCTGATGTTTTTTATGACTTTTATATTCTTACCTTTGATTACTTTTTCTTAAAGTGGAATTTGCTGCAGTTCATTTAGTAGGAGCACAAGAACATTTGATTGTTTTTTGTGGCGCAGTCAACTTCTCATTTCCTTTCTAAATTATTTTGTAATATAGCTGTTCTCTAAAATGCTGAGTTCAGCTTGGTAGAAGTCTGGTTGCAGTATAAGGAGACCTGTAAATACATGAGATTTCTGTGTTAAAGTGCTTTATGCTTTGTTGGCTTCAGCTGTTGTCTGATGCTGACCTTTCATCTCAACTGGACAGTATATGAACTATGGAGTAAATTAGGGACTCAAACATTTTCAGAGCGGAGATCACATTTTGAAAAAGTGTTGATTTTCACTAAATCTTGGTGCACTGGGAAAATCCCAAAAGACTGGAAGGAAACTAATGTTGTGCCAATTTTTAAAATGAGTAAACAGGATGGCCAGGGTTATTACAGGCCTATCAACTTGTCTTCAATCCCAGGCAAGATAATGGAGGATTCTGGACTTGAGTAACAAAGAATTAAATAAAGGTAATGTAGTGAATGCAGATCAGCTTAGGTTTATGGCAGACAGAACCTGCCAAATAGTTAGATATGTTTCTGATTGTATTATGTTTGATTGATAAAGGTACTAGCATGCATGTAACGTTTAGACTTCTGTAAGGTGTTTGCCTTGTTACTGCACAGCATTTTGAGTAAAAAAACTAGAGCAATATAAAATTAATACAGCACACAGCAAATGGATTGAAAACTGGCTGATAGGTCTCATTAATGTAATTGTAAATGGCAAAACATCACAGCATGGGTGTATATCCAGTGGGATCCTGCAGATCCTGGGAGAAAACATAAAATCATCTCTGATAAAGTTTGCAGATGTCACATAAATGAGGGGAATGGAAAATAAAGAAGAGAACAGGTCACTAAAACAGAGCAAACTGGATTGTTTGTTAAAATGTACACATGCAAACAATATGCATTTTAATGCAGCTACATATAAATGCCTATTTCTAGGAACAACGAAGGTAGGCCTGGCTTACAGGAAGGGAGACTCTATCCTGGGAAGCTGTGGCTATGAAAAAGATTTTGGGTTATGGCAGATAACAGCTAAACATGAGCTCCCAGTGCAATGCTATGGCCAAAAGAGATCATAGAATCATAGAATACTAGGACTGGAAGGGACCTCGAGAGGTCATCGAGTCTAGTCCCCTGCCCTCATGGCAGGACCAAATACTGTCTAGACCATTCCTGATAGACATTTATCTAACCTACTCTTGAATATCTCCAGAGATGGAGATTCCACAACCACCCTGGGCAATTTATTCCAATGTTTGACCACCCTGACCGTTAGGAACTTTTTCCTAATGTCCAACCTAAACCTCCCTTGCTGCAGTTTAAGCCCATTGCTTCTTGTTCTATCCTCAGAGGCCAAGATGAACAAGTTTTCTCTCTCCTCCTTATGACACCCTTTTAGATACCTGAAAACTGCTATCATGTCCCCCCTCAATCTTCTCTTTTCTAAACTAAACAAACCCAATTTTTTCAGCCTTCCTTCATAGGTCATGTTCTCTAGACCTTTAATCATTCTTAATGACCTTTAATCATAAAACCTGCCTTATAGTGATTGTCTCAAAGAGCTCAATCTATTTATCTTAACATATACAAGTTTAAGGGGTGAAGTACCTTTCTGAGGAACAAATATTTAATGAGGTCTTCAGTCTAACAGAAAAAGATATAAAATAAATCAGTGGCTGGAAGTGAACGTTAGGCAAATTCAGACTAGAAATAATGTGTGAACTTGTAATGATGAAAGTAATTAACCACTGAAACAATTTCCCAAGGGTCATGGAAAATTCTCCATCACTGACATTTTGTAAATCAAGACTGGATATTTTTCTAAAAGCTCTGTGCTAGGATTTATTTTGGGAAGGTTCTATGGCCTTTGTTGTACAGGAGGTCAGAGCAGGTGATCACAAATGGTCCCATTTAGCCCTGGAATCTATGAATTAACTGGCCCAACCTGCACAGTTATTACCTTACCCCAGCAGTAGATCCCAATTTGACCAGTCAATGTAATCTAAGGATTCAAGAAACCACTAGGGTCACCACATTATAACCTTCTGAGTGATTTTGCACAAAAACTGGAGAGATTGGAGCCCAATCAACACTGAGACAGACTATTTGCATCAAGAGCTGGTTTCTTGAGCAGTCATCCAACAATGACTTCTTTCAGATCACTGGCATGGAGGGTGCACAACCCCCTGGTATGCCCAAAATCTACTCCACCTGACTCCTTCCTCCAAGGCTCTACTCTGTCCCACCTCCTCCAGCCCCCTTCCTCCTCAGGTCCTATCCACCTCCATCCCTTCTCTTCCTGCCCCCTCCCCTAAGTGTTCCCCATCCCTGCTCCTCTCCTTCCCTCCCTTCCTCCCAAAGCCCTCTGCATGCTGCAAATCAGTGGGAAGCACTGGGAGGGGGGAGGAGGAGGAGTTAATTGGCAGGGTCACAAGAGGGAGGGAGAAGCTGGTTGCTGGTGGGTGCCAAGCACCTATTAATTGGTTGGAACACCCATGGAGTTGGCACCTGTGATCATGTTGTCATCTCATCTCCCACAGGAAAAATGAACAGTGTTTATCAATACTACTGTGAGCAATGGAAGGATTAGCCCCAGCCAAGAAAATTGTAGAAAGAAGCTGCCGCAGTTCCTGCGTAGCTGCAGTGTAGTGTAGTGGCTGATGCTCAGAGAAACCATGACTATCTCAGACTGAATCCGAACAATTGTGTCATAGAAGACACCCAACATGCTCTGGTATTCCTTCACATTGCTGTAACCCCACAACCGTATTGCCATGTGTAGCCTGATAAATCTGCTCATGCGGGTGCTATTAATAGCAGTCAGTGCCTTGCTCCATTGCTTCCACCTTTCCACTCCAAATGCCTGATCCCAAGTGCAGCTATTTTTGCATGCAACTCAAGCAGGAGGCTATTGTAGGATTCCCAAGAAGAGATCACAGCCATTCACACAAGGGGGTGGATGTGCACATACACAGATTGACGGGAGAGTCTGACCCAAGCTGTGGAATGTTGAACTGCTTCTTCCCCCTAGCACTGAAGGTTTGGAAACCAGAGTCCCAGGAGATACTGCAAGTACTTGATGTAACAATTTTTACAGCTTGCATTTAATTGCTGTATAAATAACACTTAATTTGCAATATTGCAGAAATTGCTGATCCCACAATATTAGGCTTTTATTGCAATTTTGATTTTAATGAGCTCTGGCTGTCAGCCCTGCCATGCACAGGAGTCCGGCTGTCAGCCACAATTAATAAAGTCCATTATTACTTTTCTGTGATTTTGTTTTCCATGTCTCATCTGCAACCTAGCTGCAATTATGTGACAATCATTCCACAATTCAAGTAGGGTCTTGTGTATAAACCTTTAACTGTTTAATAAAAGGCTTCTCTGTGACTAGCAACTAGATGGACTTCATCTTACAAAGTTTCTGAAGCCAAAAGTTGGGACCTGAGCTTCAAATCAAAACCTTCTTTTCTTTTAAAACTAAGAAATCCCAAGTGCTAATGAGCTTCAAGCATATTTTCTGCATGGGGGTGGTGGGAAAATCACATCTTCTTATTCATGGGATCAAAATAAAGATGTTACTTTACTTGTTGATACAATCAAACTATCTTTTGTGTTAGATGACCTTTCTAGCATATCAAATTTAATGAAGATACTTTCAAATGATTTAAAAGAGTTTATTGAACTTTTTATGCAGGGAGCATTGATGGATAAACTGCTGGGACAGTTTTGTCATTATACACTTTATCGTTTATAGTACTACTTCTTCGCTATGGTTACATTATATCTAAGAAGTATGTTTTTTATTATTTTGATTACAATGCAAATGTTTTATTTTAACACGGACACTTCCTGTGCCAATTATTTCTGCTATAAAATTGGGAATCATTAGCTAGAGAAAAGAAGGGCCAGAGTGCATCAGGTGTCATTTGTTAATGAGAGGCTGGATGGCTAACCTTATTGATCTCTGTTACAACTTACGTGTTACAAGATTACTTTAAAAAAATTGCACTCCTGAGAATAAGCAGCCTTGAGAAATTTTCCAGAAAGTTTGCCAACCCAGCTACATTATCAACTTGCGTGCCTTTTTGCTATGATGATTGATAATAATGGGGAAACATGTATCTGTTGGTCAAATAAAATTACTTGCACTAGATGAATACAATTTTGCAAGAGCAGGTTACAAAGTAAATGCAGACTAGTTTTTATGTCACTCTCTGTATAATGTTGGGTCAGATCCTTGACTGGTGTAAAGTGGTGTCGCTCCTTTAATGTCAGTAGTTAAGCTGAATTATTCCAGGACTAGGGGTGCTAACCTGGGACAAAGACTTGGGGAAGGGTGAGGGGGCTATGGGCTCAGGCAGGGGTGGGTGTAGAAGGGATGATGCTGAGGACTCTTCCCCTCCGCATCTGGCAACTAATACCTATGGTACAGAGACTCCCTGAGTGACCTTGGCAAAGTGACTCTGTGATGCTCCCCAGGCTTGTGAGGTTACTTGCCCTTAGCATGAAGCAACCTTGTTTGCATCTGTCATAAACCAGCTCTCAGATGCCAACAGCCTCTGGCAACACAAGTATTGCCACTCAGTCCTCTACTGACCTTGCTAATAAAAGCCACACACCAACCTCTGACTCCTCAGACTATTTAGTGCACTGGTCAGCCTTTAATCACTAGCCACTCACCAGGGAAGTTTTCCCCACAGGAAGAGTGTACATACCAGATTATCTGATTCAGCAGAAGACTAGTCCCCATATAATACCACAGCACTGAGTGACACTTGCAATTAAAATTATCAAAGGTTAACTTTGAAAGTAGGAATAAGAGATCCTCCGGAAAAGGGCTTTATTCCGGAGGATCGCGCCAGTCTAGACACTTTTTTCCGGCTTTTCCCCAAGCCGGAAAAAAAGCGGCGGACATGTTTATTTAAATCCCGTGGGGGATATTTAAATCCCCCGCGGATTTCCCTATTCCAAAGTTGGAAATTAGCATGGCTATTTCGTAATAGGGGCCAGTCTAGACATAGCCCTAGTGTTTGAAGTTCACGATGAAAAATGAAAAAGTTATTTATAAAACAAACAGTATAACACACTGCCTAGAATCTAAACCTAATTTGAGGTTAATTCATTTTCTAAAATACTTTAGCTCATCTAAAACAATGTCCCCTCATTCCCACCAATTCTATTTGGGAGCCTTTTTTCATAAATGCAAAAGCTCTGTCCTTTTTGCTTCTTTGGTGAAGGATAAAGATGTGTCCTTTTGCCTAGTCCTTATAGCCCCCAAATTGTTTTGCCGATGAAGTCAGTGGATGTGATATTCCTTGCTTTTGCAAGGCTTTTGATATGGTCTCCCACAATATTCTTGCCAGCAAGTTAAGGGTATGTGGATTGGAAAAATGGACAGTAAGATGGATAGAAAGCTGGCTAGAAGTCTGGGCCCAGTGGGTAGTGATCAACGGCTCGGTGTTAGGATGGAGGTCGGTTTATAGTGGAGTGCCCCAAGGTTCGATTCTAGGACCAGTTTTGTTCAATATCTTTATTAATGACCTGGATGAGGGGATGGATCGCACCCTCAGTAAGTTTGCAGATGACACTAAGCTAGGGGGAGAGGTAGATACGCTTGAGGCCAGAGATAGGGTCCAGAGTGACTTAGACAAATTTCTTGGACCACAAGAAATCTGATGAGGTTCAACAAGGACAAGTGCAGAGTCCTGCACTTGGGACGGAAGAATCCCAAGCATTGTTACAGGCTGGGGACCAACCAGCTAAGTAGTAGTTCTGCAGAAAAGGTCCCGGGGGTTACAGTGGATGAGAAGCTGGATATGAGTCAACAGTGTGCCCTTGTAGCCAAGAAGGCTAATGGCATATTAGGTTGCATTGCCAGCAGATCCAGAGATGTGATTATTCCTCTTTATTTGGCTCTGGTGAGGCTACATCTGGAGTACTGTGTCCAGTTCTGGGCCCCGCACAACAAAAAGGATGTGGATGCATTGGAGAGAGTCCAGCAGAGGGCAACCAAAATGATTACGGGGTTGGAGCAGATGACCTATGAGGAGAGGCTGAGGGAGTTGGGTCTGTTTAGTCTGCAGAAGCGAAGAGTGAGGGGGGATTTGATAGCAGCCTTCAACTTCCTGAAGGGAGGTTCCAAAGAGGATGGAGAGAGGCTGTTTTCAGTAGTGACGGATGGCAGAACAAGGAGCAATGGTCTCAAGTTGTGGTGGGAGAGGTCCAGGTTGGATATTAGGAAAAACTATTTCACTAGGAGGGTGGTGAAGCACTGGAGGGTTACTATTTCACTAGGAGGGTTACCTAGGGAAGTAGTGGCGTCTCCATCCCTAGAGGTGTTTAAGTCTCGGCTTGACAAGACTGAGTTGGGTTGATTTAGTTGGGATTGGTCTTGATGACCTTCTGAGGTCTCTTCCAGCTCTATGGTTCTATGATTCTATGACACCCTCCCTGTCCCAATGATTTATTCCCTGGTGTACTGACTCCATGTTGCCTTCAAACTTCATGTTGACTTCCTGTGTAACCAGGGCTGTGATGTTGTGTATAAGAAAAACGACCATTTATATCACTGGAAAAACTTAAAAAACGACAAATAGTCTAGCAGCACCTTAGAAACTAACAAACCATGTAGATGGTATCGTGAACTTTCATGGTCACAACCCACTTCTTTAAATGATTCTCATAGCTACCAAGAGATTGACATTTGGTGGATCAACTCATTATGTACCTGAATGTATTAGCACAAGATATGAACTCTATGTTGAAAGATGTTTTCAGGCTTTAACAGGAGTAGAGGCTCCACAGTACAGCTATGAATATTAACTATGTATTTACAACTCCAATGTGTTTTTGTTCTTGGGTGACACCTTGCAGATAGCTTTCTAGCCTTGATGTGAGTCTGTGTGTTGATGAGCGATTAAGGATACTCCACGCTCACAATGGGCCACTGAAGAAACTCATCCTATCCAAATACTTCTTTCTGTGTATGCCTCAGACAGCGAGGTACAAATGGCCAACCCATGTAAGGACATGTAATATGCACACGTGATCCTGGACTTTGTCTTGGGCCTGTAACTTTCCATACACAGGAACTTTGGACTTTGTTTGGGACAGTCAATTTCCATGTGCATGACAACGAATATAGAAGATCATTGAGACACCTCCAGTTTGCTTTTTTTCCATGCTCTGAAATAAAAGGAGCATTTTGAACTATGGACTGAGGTTCTTCCAATCTTATGGCAGTTACGGGAGAGACTTTTGTAAGCCAGCAATCCATAACATCACTGGTACAAATCTGATACAAATAATTGGTATGTATTCCATTTATTAATCATTTATAAAATTCTTCTCTTTTTTATTAATAAATCTTTAGTTTGGCTGACAGCGTGATATTTGAGTAAGGTCTGAGATTCATATTTATTTTGGTAAGTGTCTGATCCTTTGGGATTAGTAAGAACCTCACATATATTAAAATGGGTTTTCAGTGGCCTCTCACTATACTAGACTTGGTTGTCTGGATGGCAGCCAAAGGCTAGAATGCCTAAAGGGGACTGTTTGGCTTCTGGTTAACTATTGTGGTACTACAGAAGTTCTTTTGTTACTGGCTTGGTAAATCTAATTATAAACTAAACCACCAACTTTGGGGATTATTTGCCCTATCCGTTGCAGGGCAGGGTGTGACACTTCAACCCAGGCACCTGGTCATGGGGCATTCCACTGTGCTGGCTTACAAGGCTTAAGTTAGATGTGAACTGAGGCACACCGGTGAATATATACATCCTTTATCTGGCAAAAAGCCTGTTTGTCCACCCTGCTTTGATTGAGATGCTAAAACATATTTTCCAGTGTGTATATATATATATACAACTCCATCTACGTTGCTATACATTTCATGGTGGCATTAATGACCAGTGTGAGCCTGCCTTTCATTTTATAGTACACTAGGAAATCACTGTGTTAGGTGTAGTGAGTTTGTCCAGGCTGATAGTAGTTGCTGCTATAGAATAGTCCCTTTGGTAGTTGCCCTTGGGGGGCATGTCGCACAATGAGTTGGTGCCTCATTTTTCCCATCGCTCTATTGGGGTAAATAAATAAGACATTTGACTATGTTTTCCTGAGAGGGGTGATGTTAGCCTAAACACTGCTTGGTTTTTGCATCATTCAAAGGGATTGTTACATATCTGAAGATAGGGTGAATTTGTAATGTGTGGTTTTGTGGAGTACTGGTGTGTGAGTGGGGGGTAAATGACAAGGGGAAATCACTCTTGCTGATTCTGGGAGAGCTTTAATTTTTACATACATTTTCATAGTTACTGCACATCCTATTCACTTGTTACTTCTTTCATTAACCTGATCAGGCATAGGTATTCGGACCCCATGATGAAGATGCAACCATAACAATCAGTACAGTGTAAAACAGTGGTCTCCAAGCTTTTTAAGCATGAGATCACTTTTTGAATTTAAGTGCAATCCAGGATCTGCCTCAAACCCAAACACCCTTGCCCTGCCTCCTTCCCGCCTCTTCTCCAATGCCCCGCCCCTGCCCACTCCATCCTCCCTCCCCAATCCTCACTCACTTTTGTCAGGCTGGGGGCAGTGGTTTGGGATGCCGGAGGGATTCAGGACGGGCTGGGGTTCGGAATGTGGGCTCCAGCTGGGCACCACTTACCACAGGTGGCTTCTGGGTAGTGGTGCAGGGGGTAAGGCAGGCTCACCCCTACTCTGGCCCTGCACCACTCCCAAAAGCAGCCAGCAAACTCTCTCCATCCCTGCTCTCCTTCTGCACTGTGGAGATGTAGTACAAAGTGGAGGGACACCCTGACATCAGCATCCCTCTTCCTCTCCTTCCTGTGCCCTGTATAGCAAACAGGAGACTCTAAGGGGTATGGGAAACCTCCAAGGCAGAGGGCAGGAGCAGCACAACAGTGCTTGGAGGGGCAGATGAAGTGCTCCCGGCCAAACCAGTCAGGATCACCTGTCAAAGGCTCCAAGATCTACCAGTAGATCCTGATCTACTGGTTGGTGATCACTGGTGTAAATATTTAGACAGCTGGAAAGCCAACCAGAAACACCTCAGGTGGTTATTCACAATTAATCCTGTAATGCCTATCAAGTGCTTTAAGCACAATGTAAGGAAGGGAAGAAGCAAAAGAAAGATACTCAGTAATCAATTCCTTCTGCAATGAATTCTAAAGCTGAGCACCATTGCAAGGTCTGATGCAGAATTTAAACTCTGTTAAGGATGGGGTGCGGGCTCTTACAGTGGGCTGGTTTTTCACCCTCTGCTTGAAGGCAATTGTTAATAGCTAACAGATAACTTTTCAGAGCACCAGTGTAATGGATTATATGCTCACACTGACTGTAATAGCCTTGAAGATGGGTTTGTTCATAGTTCTGTACATAATGTATGTGTAGGGCTGTGGTTATTATATACCCTGTGGTTAGGGGAACTGTGGTTACTCTGCTGAATGGGATTGTGGTTGCCGTTATCCTTGAGCCATGAGAATCCTTACTTTATCATCACACTGTCATTTCAAAATGCACAACAAACATCTCTCTTTCTGCAATAATCAGGCAAAGATTATGGAAATGATTTTTCTGTGCCTTTAGGTATGTCAGCATCTGAGGTCAGTAGGGACAACAATGAAATGTTAAAATAAACTAAAATTCTGGAAGTCCATGATTATCTTTATAAAATCTGTTAATTTTTGTACCAAAGGGACTTCCAAAAAGTAGCTTAGACCCACTGGACACAATATTTCAGAGTTAATATTTTTGAATAATGTTTTCATTATGATTCCTAATTAGATTAGTTTTTAAGGAATCAAGGTGATTTCCAATGATTTCTGGCAGGGGACAGACAGAGATGATGAACAATGTGCATTGATGACTTTCTGCTACGCCCTTTAGGGAGATTATTTTTACATGTTACTAGCCACAGAGAGGAAAACTGACTAAAAGGAGGTCTACATTCTTTTCACATTTACATCAGAATATAAAGATACGTTTTTATTTGACTCCCTTCTTTCTAAAGTAGGTCCATTAACAAGGTAGGAATGAAGCTATCATGATAGAGAGGTCCCCTTCAGTTCCCCCTTCCTATGATTTCTTACCCCTTCATCAAGGGGATGTAAACAGTGAGTGATCTTCAACTCCTAGCCCACACACAGTCCCTCATCCCTAAGTCTATTATTGACCTGGCACGCACCTCCAGTCCATCCCTTTATTCCTTTCAGTGGGTCAGGCTTTTTGAACAGTTTCCATATGCCCCCCCTTTCCTCTGGTCTCAGAGCACATCTTAATGATGCCAATGAATTAATGTTTAAGAATAACCAAGCAATTAATGCAATAGATTTAATAATTAAAATAAAGGCCTCCTTCCCTTGATACAAAGCCAATTATGTACCTTACCCAGAGCTCCACTGCCTGTCTCTTTGAAGACAACTCCTGGATGCAGCCTGACACTGGTACTAAATGACAGGTTGTGACCACAGGAGTATAAGAATTGCCATACTGGGTCACATTCAAAGGTCTTTTAATCCTGTCTCCCACATTTGCTGCTTCAGAGGATAAGCAAATTGTCCCAAATGTGGGACAATCTGCCTCCCATATTTGGTCTCAGTCTAAAATGGAACAATAAGGGATTGTCTTAAGTCCTGAAGCACAAGGTTTAATACCCCTTCCAAAATTGTTTTTACCATTAGTTATGACAGCTCTCAGTATTCTTGGTATCCAGATAAATGTCCGTTCCCTTTCTGCATATTGAGCTCAAGGAGATATTGTAGCAATGAGTTCTACAGTCTACACATTGTATGAAAAAATATTTCATATTAGTTTTGAATTGGCCACCTTTCAAATTCATTGACTTGCCTTTTATTCTGGTGTTTTGTGACAGGAAGAATGGAATCTCCTTAGGTAATTTCTCTAATATTTGATATGCTTTCATTATTGTTATTGTACATGCACGGTTCACTGAGGACTGTTGTGCCAGCCAGAGTGTCTATGATTGACACCAGGCACCATGCAGTTAAGTTCTGAGATCTGGCTGAAGACTATGAATTCCTGGAGCAGCCTTTCAGGCAATGCCAGGTGGGATTGGGGTATGCACACCTTTGTGTGGTATGGTTGATGGAACCTGATCTTTGCCACAGTGTAAATACAGTTTTGCATCCATATGTGAGACATGGACTTTGTGGAGGAGATGGGTGAGGAACATCCAGTTTTGCAACTGTTTGAACTCTGCTGGAAGCCCCAGTAGATGAACTCATCAGCACTCTCTGTAATATTTGCTCTCACCTGCATTGAGTGGTTCTGCCAGCCCAGCTCTGAGGTTCCATACCTTGACTTCCTGCCAGAAGATGTTCAAATCCAAAATGTGGAAGGCATTTCAAAGACTTTTTAAGGTGGGGCTGAAATTCTCTGACTTCTCCACATGCAGGACAGCATCACTGGCATAGTCTTAGTTGGTAATCACTTCCTGACCCACTGTGATTCTAACATGTGAAGCGACAAGTCTTAATATCTGGCCGACAGCATGACAGAAGAGTTCTGGGATGAGAACGCATTCCTGCCACAGACCTGAAGTTGTGTAGAAATTCGGTGAAAACCATGACCGAATGTGTACACTCACACTGGTACTAGTGTGCAGACTGTGCACCAGATGTAGCAGAACATCTGGAACACCAACTCCTTTGAGTGCAAGCCAAAGTGTTGACCTGTGGACTGAATTAAAAACAACTTTGAATCAAAATATGCCACATGAAGCAGGTAGTTGAATTCTTGGTGCAGCTTAACCAGAAGTTCGAGGGTAAAGACAGCATCCATTGTTGACTGCCAACAGTAAAACCTGATTTTTGTGGATGATGATGTCTGTTAAGGAGAAGCATCCTATCAAGCAGATCACGTTCAAATACCTTTTCAGAGACTGATAACAATGAGATTGCCAAACTCAGTGCAAGATCCTCTGCCTTTATACAGGGAACTATGACGCTGGTATTTGGCCTGAGGCCCACACTTCTGTGATGCAGACCAATGCTCACTGGTTCCGAGGCACTTTTGAGCAGCTCAGATGGAATACCATCAGGTTCCAGCGGCATGTCCATTCCATCATTTTTTGATGATCTTTCATACTGCCTTTGTATAATGGGCACAAAATTTGCCGGGTCATGGGCAATCATTAGAAGGTGTGCGGTTTAGTACAATTTCAAAATGTGTTTTCCATATATCCTGGACCAAATCCATTGATAAAAAGAGAGACCTCTCTCGTTCCATGATGCAGATGTGAGAGGGTTGTCTATAGTTGTCAGCCAGATGGCTCTATAGGCAGTCTACAGATGTATTTTAGTTTGTCCTCTATTCTATTGGCTAGTTGACATAGATCTCATTAGCAGATTGGCATTGCTTGGAAAATGCCTTTCAGCTATTTATGTTCTTGGCTATCTCACTGCTTCTATGCTTCTGTCTTTTTTTGTTTGTATAACAAAAACATCTTTAGAAAGTGCAGGTGTCTTGCACTACCATGTGAATCTGATTGTTCCAGCAGTGATATGTGACGTATGTGACAGGCAGTCTCCATGTTCTGACGGAGTACTAGGTTTATGGGTGTTATCCTTGATAGCTTATATGTATTTTAGAGCTTCAGCAGGATCCTTGGACTCTGGACATTGTGCTGTTGGTGAACACGTGGCTTGTAGAGAGTTGGAAAACGTAATGAGAGATGAGAAACAGTTAAGTCTATGGTCTGAGTTTGCTGGTGCTTCTGATGTCACCAAAAACCCTGTTGGATTTCACTATGGATTAATTTCTGATCAGGATGAGGTTAACTTCCTGCATGTCACTTTCATTGTTTGAAACCCAGCTCCAGCAATGATTGTTAAGGCACATAAACTGGGAGCCCATAACAGACAAGCCCTCATTGGCACATAATGTCAAATTTTGGGAGGTGGTTTTCCTTTGAGGAACCAAAGCCAAAGGGTATTATTTTGGTTTCAAACACAGTTTGACTGCAACCAGTCATGGCATTGAAATCTCCAGGCTCTAGCAGTATAACATGTGGCAGAGTTGACTAGATTTTGGGCTGATAACTGATGGTAGATTGTGTCCTTTTCCTCAAGTGACATACCTTCTCTTGTTGCGTAGGCCACAGTGATGAATAGGTGTCCACAACAATGTTGGAACTGAGCATAGAGTCAGTGTGAAAAGATATGGTTACATGTAGTTGGAGTCTGTCTAATGACAAGTGCCACACCTTGAGTTAGGTATGGGAAAAGGTTGCTTCTTCACCAGTAACTTGATTGCTTTATGGTAGAAAAGCCTTAGTGAGTATTAACACTGCAATTAGACAGTGCAGCTGGCCCATGCCAGTTGACTCAGGATGGTGGGCTAGGGCTAAGGAGCTTTTTAATTGCAAAGTAGATATTCAGGTTTGGGCTGGAGCATGAGCTCTGGGACCCCATGGGGGAGAGGTTGCCATGTCTTGAGCTCCAGCCTGAATCTGATCACTTATACAGGGCATCTCCACTATAAGTTGCCCTAGTATACATCCGTCCCACACTAAAGTCATTGATATTTGTAGGAACTGATGCATTATAAGTCCTCCCAATCCCCACTATAAGTCATGCAAAACACTGCCCCCAATTTGCTTAAATGGAAATCAGCTGCGGGAAAAAAATTCCCCGTTTTAAGTTGTTTCGCTATAAGTCCAAGTTTTTTGGAATGTATCTTGGACTTATAGCGAGGACGGTCTGTACTACAATTAAACAGCCCATTAGAATCAGCTGGCATGTGCCAGCCGTGGTTGTCTAATTGCGCTATATCAGTGGTCCCCAATGCAGTGCCCGCGGGCGCCATGGCACCCGCCGGGCCATTTCTGTGCACTCTCAAGTGATCGGGGCTGGCCCCACCCCCAAGCGTGCAGCACACGGTCAGTGCTGGCCCTGGGCGTGCAGCAGTTAGGCGGCCCCACCCCCAGGTGCGCGGCGCAAGGTCTGTGCTGGCCCCGGCCCTGGGCGTGTGTCATATGTACAGTGCTGGCCCCGGGCGCGCAGCACATGAGCGGCCCCGCCACCAGGCGCGCGGCGCATGGGCGCTGCCAGCTCTTGGGCGCGTGGCACATGCACTGGCTCCAGGCATGCAGCACATGGGTGGTGGCGGCCCAGCCCCTGTGCGTGTGGGACATGGGCTGTTCCGGCCCTGGGCTCACGGTGTATTGGTGGCCCCACCCCTGGGTGTGCAGCACAGTTGCAGCGCCAGCCCTGTGAGTGGCGCCAGCTCCGGACACGCAGAATATGGGTGCCCGGCGTGTCAGCACCCCCGCCCCCAGGCACCCGGCAGCCCCAAAAGGTTGGGGACCACTGCACTATATAGAAAATTTGTGTAGTGCCAATGATTATGATGTAGTATCAGGTGGGTTCTTTGACAAGAGCTGTTCCATGTGGTGACATAGAATGGGCCTCTAAGGTCTGGCTTGGACAGCCAAGAAGTTGGGGTCAGTGGAGCTGGGAATTCCCTGAGCAAACTTTGGATCACATGCTTCATCTTGGAATCAATAAGAGTGGAGTTTTAAGCCTGGTGCTCTTGTCATAGCTGTTGTCCCTGAGTTTCACTCTGCTTTCTTGGGACTGAGGGTTTTTATTTTGGGGGGCACCAGTCTCCTACCCTGGAATTCTTTCTCCAGATAATGTTGTTTCCTGAAGGCATGGAGAGCTGGTATGATGATCTAGCTCTTCTTCTGCCCTATGTGTCCATACATCCAGGACCATGGCTCATCCACCTTTACCTCCATAGGGGACTTGGCCCTGATCTGCTGGGTCCATTGTTGGCCTTCACTCACTAATTTGATCATGGCCCCTCATCATGTGCTACTGTCAGAGACCACTCAAACCAAAGACTTATGTGGGAAGGGACAGTCACACTTTGAACTAGAGGTGTGTATGAGAGGTGTTCCAGCCTCTGATCATTCTTGTCCATATCTAGATCTCACCTTTGGTTTTGCAACATCCTTTTTGAGACGGGGAGACCATTACTGCACACATGATGTGAAAGCAAAGGAAGATGGCACTGCGGAACAAAGACTTGCTACTCTATTCACACTGGCTCCCCCCTGTGTAGAAGGCAACAATGGGGTTCATGTGAGGAAACTTACAAGGGGCAAGGTGGAAAATGTACCGTGTGATTTTATCATCAGCTGTCTGGTAGCCTGAGTTCCTGACACTCTGTTTGCTGTCACAGAATCACTGGAAAAGGCCAGAAATCAGTGAATATTTTGTCAATGCAACATTTTTAGAATAATAAGAGACCTGTGATTTCTTTAAAAGGTGTTCTCATTTCATAAACACTTCTATAAAAGCCCAGGTAAGCTTAATTATATAGCAAATTTTCCCCTCTTGTGGAGCATCACTTTCCACTAGCTTCACTTTCTCTGCTCTGCAGCTCTGTGATTTCTGATCATGCCTCTCTATCTAACTGCTCAGAAGCAAAACCTGCTCTCCTTCAAATGACTGTTAAATGATTTAGGAATCATAGTTATCTGCAGCAATGGTTCTACTGATCTTCCCCAAAATGCACAAAGGGGAAAGAGTTGCTCATTTTGGAAATGGCCATTCTTGATCCTGCCATGTTTCTTTCCTTCATAAAAAGCGTACCATGAATAATTATGTCACTGGGTCACTTTTAATTTTTCTCCAAAGAAAATCATGCTAATTACTGCTTGATTATATGAGTCGTTAGTGAGAAATACTATTGCCTGAATAGCCTGGGAGAGCTGGTAGAAAAGGGTTTAGTAATTAATTGGAAAAGCTCAAGGGAATATGCAGCTTTAACTTTTCAGAATGAGACTGTGCATCCAATCAATATTTAAGCCTATTCTATGACCTTTTTCCCCCAGTTATCATCCCTTGGAGCTCAGCTAACCCAGAACCTGTGATACAGCCCTTTCTATTTCACTAAGTTGTTGTTTTTTTATAAAGATTGATTTGGGGAATTCTCCTTTATAGCTGAAAATCATTAGAACTATTTCACCTCCCAGTTTCTTTGTTGACCTACAAACAGAATTATAGATGGATGCTGAACCTTGCCTGTGACTATTTCTTATTGACAACAGCCCAAATTTTGCTATCAGTTACATTGGTGTAAATCTTGAGTAAACCTATTGAAGTCAATGCAGCTATTTTGGGTTTTAGCTGGTGCAGCTCACAGCAAGAATAAACCCTGTATTGAGGGATGGAGATTATCCACAAATTGCTGTATTCTTTCTGTTTACCAAATATACTTTAACACTCTCATTTTCCATTGAATGAGCTTTTGTTGGCGAAAGTTAGTGATTCAAATACACATTTTATAGCTCAACAAAGAGAATGGAAAATCTACAAGACTCTCTCTAATTCCTGTTAATTGCACAGTGAGTTACTGCCAGCATGACCCTGACAGGAGTACTACTTCCTGAATACATAGGCTTGATGAACAATAACTTTTTCTTTCATGACAGGTTTATTCCTTTGTTGAGGAATTGGTTAAGGGTTTTGCCATTGTATATAGGGAAGGTGTAATTGGGCTACATCAGTTTCATTCTTTTAATAGGCTAGGCAATAATTATCTGTCATCTTTTAGTACACTGGTCTTTTATTCTTTTGAACAGGCTGATTACTTTATCAGACAGTCATTTAATGGTGTTCATCAAAAACAAAGTCTTGAAAAAGTAAGGAAGTTGTAAGTAATGGCAGCAGAGTAGGCTATGTTATTACAAGAAAGCATACCAATGTACTCATTTTTCAAGGCCTGATTGCATAATCATGCAAGCAGTCCTTGTCACAATTCAGGTCAAATGCACCTGACTTTCCTCCTTTCAGTCTGGCAAAGGGAGCTCATTCACAGTGCCTCAGACATCATAACTCCTGGGCAGATACCAGTGACTTGCTTCCTTCTGACTGCCCATTGTGTGATACTGTGAGCAAGTAAGACTATCTAAGCAGGCCTACTTTTGCTTTCTCCACAATGGCTATAAACAGCATTTAGAGGCTACCACACAGCCCTCTGTAAGCTAGTACATTTTAATCTTAAAGTGGTACCAAAGCAAAGGAAAACATACTAAAAACAATAAAAGAACGTACACAGGTGCTAATAAACTTAGCAGAGATCACCTCAAACCTCAGCTGGCTGTGATCAATCTTTCAAACTCTACCAGGGGTTTTTTCTGTGACTACACATTTGTAAAGGCTGTTATTTCAGAACAAGACCCCCATGAATCTGTGAGCACCTCCTTTATAGAACATGGGCCTTTGAGAACAGGTAATCAGTGAACAATTACCCTCTTCTCTGGACTGGCTTTCAAGAGCTGAGTTTTTGCAGCATTGGAGATACCTGTAGCAGGAGGAGAAGAAATTTACATTCACCTCTCCCTGCTCTATTCCCCAGGAAATCTACTTCAAGTGTATTGTCCCCAAAGGTCATTCTTGTCTTCCACATTGTTCAATACAATTCTTTGATCATCTGGGCCCACAATAATAGATAACCTTTGCATTTAATACAATGGACTTCACAGATACTTAAACTTAATCCAGTTTGTTTTCTTTAGGGGTATTGCAGGAAATTGCCATATCTGTCATAGTCTTTACTCACACAAGCTGTCCCTCTTTAGAGAGGCAGGATCAGGTGACATATATTTATATAAACAAATCTGATCCTGCTTCATCTGTCATGAGATTTGCGAGAGCACTACGCTTTCTTTTTAACTCTGCTTTTATTGCAGTAAATACTAAAGCCACCTTTGACTTCACCAGAAAGAGGCTGACAAATGCAATCGTGGAAATGCCAGCCTACAAGCACCATGTCCTCCCTTGCTGAAGTGGGACAATAAAATTATCCTAAACTTATGGATAGTGAGGATATTCAAACAAGTGTAGCGTAGGCCTAACTCTGTACCGAACTATTTCTGGGGTGTGCTGGCATAGATTTGACGCGGTGATCAATGTTCCCTCTAATCTTTTCTATCTGTGTGCACATTGTTTCCATCCATATGTGGAATAATTTTTGTTATGTGACTAAGGCATGTGCAGATGTACACTACGAATAAAAAAACACAAGACATAACTGTGGGAACTCTGCTAATCAGCTGAGTAGAATTTGAATTTCTCCTAAGGGGCCACACAAGCACACAGCTTAGGGGGGAATACAAAGCAGCTGCTATGTGATCTGTCATTTCAGCTGGGAGTCCTGTACACTGTTGGCACTCAATGGACAATAATAAGACTTCAGCAAGTTAAAAATTTCTTAAAAGATTTCTTAAGAGGAACATAGGAAATGGCAGCTGTATAAAAATCTCTAATGATGATGCTTTGGTTCCAGATAGTACCATGTTGTTACAACGCTCTAACTTATAAAACATAAAGGACTGAATTTTGAGTCCATTGTCCACTGATTTCAATAGGGGTTGCACTCATGTAACTGAGGGCAGAATTAGGCCCACTATTAATGGAAATACTTTCTCTGGATAAAACCTGTGCATAGCAGGAACACTAGGCTGAAATCTCTGTTGGCATAACTTTACTAAATTGCAGAGCCAATGTGTTCAGATAATAGGCCAAACTCTGTGCTGGCAGGGCCAGATTAAGAGGCCCTAAGCCCTGAAAAGATTATGGTGCCCCCCCATATGTAATTCAAAATAAAAACAATACTATACTGTAAAATCTCTCTCTTTTTTTTTTTTTTTTTTTTGTGCCCCTGCTTTGCTGGTGCCCTAAGCACGTGCTTAGTCTGCCTACTGGATATTCCAGCCCTATGTGCTGGTGTAACCCCAGTAACTGGACCAAATTCTCTGCTTGTGTATCTCAGAACACGTTAGCACTGAGATTTAGTAGAAAAATGGTAACTTGTCAATAAAGGCCTATTTTAGGCTTCTTATAAGTTTGGTTAAGAACATTAGTTTGGCCAGAAAATTGGCAGATTCACACTGAGTATAAATAAGGATGTTCCTGCAAAATTTGATGAAAATTTGTCAAGCTGTTTTTGAGTCACAGATCATTAAACACTAGCAATGATTTGAATTTTTGACTTTCGTCCTAATGTTTCTTTGCCTCCTAGCTTGAAAACAGCTTGCTGCTGTGTTGTCATCCCTTCAAAGTTTCCAGATAGTTAAATATTCTTGGAAGCTGATGTGCTAGTTATAGTTGAAGAAGCTCAACTGTAATTAAGCAAAATAATTTAAAAAATTTGCTGTGATTATTTTTGAATCTGAAATTATGCCCAGAAGTTAGGAACTTAGTTTAAAGTTTATACCAGCAAGAGATCCTGATCGTGATCAGACTTAAAAAGTTTCAAAGGGAGCAGCAGGATAGACTGTAGCTAGCCACCAGCCCACTCTTAGCTCTGTATGTGTCTGTTAAAGTCTCTGTAATGTGCATGAAAATTATATTCTACTAATCACCCTGAACGGTATGTGCAAATTTGATCCTGATCTACACTACAGCGTTGTTCACCAATATGCTTCCCTGCACATTTACCATGAAGGATGCTTCATTTGCCGCCAGGTGAGTCATACAGAGGCACTATGTTGCTCTGTTTTTCATGTCCTCTTCAAGAAAACTGCAATCATTTTCTAAAAAGGGCTAGCCAAGGAAGGCAGCCTCACATACCATGCATGTGCTTCTGCCTCATTTAACACCTTCACACTCACAAAAACGTGAATACAGTCACCAACCTACATTTATATGAGATTAAATTAGATTTCAGAGCCAAAAAATTAAGACAGCATGGCAGACAGATCTAAGAATGTGGTGGTGAAAGGAAACGTGGCATAGGCAGCTCCTGGAGCTATGAAGTTACTCAGTGAGTTACCCTGAAATGAAAATATTTTTAAAAATGTCAGAGGGAACCACAGCATTTTAAACAGATGGGGCAGTAACTAAGGGCGCGTCGACACAGCAGGGCTAAAGCTGAAATAAGCTACAGAAATTGAGCTACGTCAATTGTGTAGCTTAAGTCGAAATAGCTTATTTCAGTTTTGGTGCTGTCTACACAGCAGGAAGTCTGAGGTAGAACACTCTTCCTTCGACTTCCCTTACTCCTCGTACAATGAGGGTTACAGGAGTTGGAGTAAGAAGTCCTCCAGCTCGACATTATTTTTACATAGTCCGCATCTACACTACAAGCAGTTATTTTGACAATGTTATTTTGGAATTACATCAGTTATTCCGAAATAACGCTGCTGTGTGGTCATAGCCTAAAAGTTTAAACATTTGCTTCGAGCTGCATGAATGTTTAACTGATAGTGGTTAGCTAGCTATTCAGATTGTCTCTAACTCCACTGAGATGCACATGTTCATTGTAGTGCGGGCCAGTAATAAAGGCAATGCAGCCCATATTCACCTAATCTAGCTATGTAACTAATCTACTTTAAATTTTTTGTATAGTGCCTTACACTGTGACAGTGAGCCTCCAAATCACATGGTATGGTTTCTCCTGCATGATTGGACAGCGGAAACTTTTAACAAGAGGAGGTGGAAGGATGACTCTGTGATTGAGGCTTAGGCCCGGCTTTCCAGAGATCTGACTTCAGTCCCCTGCTTTGCTACAGATATTGTGGGTGGCCTTGGACATATCTCTTAATTTTTCTGTGCCTCCATTCCCTACCTGTAAATCAGGGAAGGTGTGGGAATACTTAAAACCACAGTGAAGACATACCAATTTGGCTTTTAACTCATCTTAGCACTCTGGTTCACCTTCAAGCTTTACTTTAAGAGGCTAACCTGCATTAAAAGCTGCATTGCCTGATCTTCATTGCTGTTTTAGCCCAAATTATTTAATCTGAGTGAAGGACACATCTTTTTTTTGGATGAAGCTATATCTTGATAGTGGGAGCTTTGGGGGACAAAGTCTTTAACAATGTATTTGGGCAGTGCATGCTAGCATAATAAAAATAATAAATAACACATCTTCTCACTGTATTCTCAGTTGAGTAATCATTCCTGATAAAATTTGTAAAACTCTCAGGATTTAGAAAGATTTTCATTAGTACCTAGTGGCTGTTTGGAGACTCATAAATAATTACCATAACATAACCAATGACAATGAACTGAACTCAGTGCTTTTATTTTATTTTATTGCATATTGACTGACTTTAGTAGAGAAATACCCGTAGTCTGAAAGTGCCCAGCTAAACAATTCTCCCAAGTTTGGAAGCAGAAGTCTTGCCAATTCTTAGTTCAATTCACCACAAAAACTTAGCTGCAAAGCAACTGAGAGGTCTATAAATGGTATGGCTTGAGAGTGTGCTTAGGAATTATTAGAATTCCAACAGATTTATTATCACAAACATCAGCCAGGTGGGGAAGGTACAGGGACTGATAAGTCAAAGAGGGCAAAATATGCAATTGCAGTGTGAAACAACTAAACTGACTCCCAAGAGAAAAGGAGTTGCTCTGATAACCTGTGGGTAAATAGTGACATCAGTATATCCATCCATCTGTAGGTGCTGTAGGAATGGTTGCAGAAGGTCCAAAAGTAGATTGTGGCATTAATTAATAGTAATGAATGGTCACAGTCACAAATGCATGAGGCCCCATTTCTGAATTTGTCATGGGATAAGAGGGAAGGTCCTCTCATGGCTTGATAACTGATTAAAAGACAGGAAACAAAGGGTAGGAATAAATGGTCAGTTTTCAGAATGGAGAGAAGTAACCAGTGGTGTCCCCCAAGAGTTTATACTGGGATCGATCCTATTCACCCTATTTATACAAGATCTAGAGAAAGGGGTAAACAGTCCGATGGAAAAATTTGCAGATGATGCTAAACTGCATAAAATAGTTAAGACCGAAGCAGACTGTGAAAAGCTTCAAAAAGATCTCACAAAACTAAGTGATTGGACAACAAAATGGCAAATGAAATTTAATGTTGATAAATGTAAAGTAATGCACATTTGAAAAAATAATCCCAACTATATATATGTGTGTGTGTGTGTGGTGTGTGTGTGTGTGTGTGTGTGTATATGTGTATATGTACAGGGCTCGCCGAACTGTGGTGAGCCCCGCTCACCAGCCGCGCTGTCCGGTGATCTGCGTATGCGCAGATCGTTCTGCGCATGTGCAGATCGCCCAAACCCAGATCGTCCAGGTTGTAATCTACTTACCATGGATGAGTAGATTACATAGTTTGTCGAGCCCTCTGTGTGTGTGTGTGTGTGTGTGTGTGTGTGTGTGTGTGTGTGTGTGTGTGTGTGTATACACACACACACACACACACACACACACACACACACACACACACACACACACAAAATATATAACCATTCAAGAGAGAGATCTTGGAGTCATTGTGGATAGTTTTCTGAAACCATCCACTCAATGTGAAGTATCAGTCAAAGCAAACTGAATGTTAGGAATCATTAAAAAGGGATAGAGAATAAGACAGAACATCTTACTGCCTCTGTAAAAAACCATGGTACACCCACATTTTGAATACTGTGTACAGATGTGGTCACCTCATCTCAAAAAGATGTATTGGCATTGGAAAAGGTTCAGAAAAAGGCAACACAAATTATTTGGATTTGGAACGGGTCCCATATGAAGAACTAGGGGTCACCAAATGAAACTAATAGGTAGTAGGTTTAAAACAAACAAAAGGAAGTTTTTCTTCACATAGTGCACAGTTGGTCCGTGGAACTCCTTGCCAGAGGATGTGTGAAGACCAGGACTTTAACAAGGTTCAAATAAGAACTAGATAAATTCATGGAGGTTAGATCCATCAATGGCTATTAGCCAGGATGGGTAGGAATGGTGTCCCAAGCCTCTGTCAGAAGCTGGGAATGAGTGACAGGAAAGGGGTTGTTGAATATTCCCTGTTCTGTTCATTCCCTCTGGGGCATCTGGCATTGGCCATTGTCGGCAGACAGGATACTGGGATAGATGGACCTTTGGTCTGACCCAGTACGGTCGTTCTTAAGTTCTTAGGTTCTTATAAAATCAGACAACATCAAAAGCTTTGCAGACAGTGCTATTTCATGGCAGAAATGTTTAATTCTTTCCGTCACCCTGGGATGAGACTGGAAATGATCGTTCCCAGCATCTCTGCCTAAGGACAGGAAGCAAAAAGCATTTTCTCTATTGATTAAATGACTTAATTGTGATTTTAATGACAATGGAGTGGAGACCAGCTGCACAGCCCCAGTGCAAACACCAGGAAGCCTCAGCTCCTAGGAACAGAAGGGAACTGCGGGCACTCCTGCACCCCTTAAAGCCTGCAGACTGTGCTGCCCATTTCAGTATCAGTCCCAGCTCCCCCGTGCATTCAAATGGAAGGGAAATTTACATTACATTAGCAGACCCCCAGTATGACAGTTCATTTGTCTCAGAGGTAGCCGTGTTAGTCTGTAGCTGCAAAAACAACAAGGAATCCTGTGGGACCTTAAGGTGCATTTACACAGCAGCCTAAACTCGAAATAAGATAAGCAATTTGTACTATGCAAATTGTGTATCTTATTTCAAAATTATTTTGATTTTTTTAAAATTTGGGGCATCTATACAGCACCAAATTTCAAAATAATATGCTATTTCAAGCCATCCCTTTCCCTCATGCAACGAGGTTTACCAGGATGGCGAAATAGCGCATCCGTTATTTCGAAAAATATTTTGAAATAATGGGTGGCTTGTGTAGACGTGGGGCATGGAAACTATAATACTTTCGGTATCCCAAAATAGCTGTGCAGTGTAGATGTACCCTTAGAATCTAGCAGATTTATTAGGACATAAGCTTTCATGGGTAAAACCCACTTCATCAGATGAATTGGACAGTTGAATTGGAGTAGAAATTACAGGGGTAGGGATGTATAGGTTGGACCTCCCTGGTTCAACACTTTCAGGACCTCACAGGTCCTGAACGAGGGATTTTGCCGGACCAGGGGAGGTCATTTCTGTTCCCTCAGCCCAGGTCCTCCTGGCAGCTGTTGGTCTTTTGAGGTACGTTCCAATTCTAGTATTCTATGGTTCCATGAGTTCTATTCCCAGATCTCATGCTCAAATTATTATGCAGTCTTCAAACAATACATTAGGCCAAAATGTTCAAACAGCTTATCTAAAACAAAGTACCTGAACTTGCTGAAACTGACCAGCGGTGGACTTGGGGAAGCCGGGGCCAGAGCAGCTGGGGTGCTGCCCAAGCTGCGCAGTTCCCTGCTGACCACCCCTCCCCCAGACCCTTCATCGCCCCCCTTCTGGTACTCTGGCATATCCCATAATCCGGCACCCCTGGGTCCCAAAGGTGCCAGATTATCGGAAGTTTACTGTAATAATGCTTTCAGGTCTTCTTGTTTATTCCTCATACTCCTTGCATTTTTGTATAGATTTTGAGCACATCCTTCCACTAATTTCCCTCTTGTTGCTCTAAGTTATGGCCCTATTGTAGTTTTCCTTGCTTATCCTACAATGTCTATCCCTTTGTTAAGGCTTTCTTTTTATGCTTACCTCTGTCCCCTTTGAACCTAATATAAAGTCCTCCTCACTAGGTTGGCAAGTCAGTGGTGAAGAAACTCTTCTTCATCTTGGTCAGGTGGATCTCTGCCCGACAGACCTACCTGGAACATGGTCAAGGAAACCCAAGCTCTGATGTCAACATCATCTGCATACCATATGTGTGTAAAACATTTTCCTTGTGACGATAAATCCATTTCTACAAAGCAAACCAGGACACGAATACCAAAATCTCCATTTGAAATATACAGTATTTTAATACTTGTGAAAAGAATTAGCCTCCTTTGAACTTTTTATTTTGGATAGACTAGTTAATGGAGAATTTTGCTTTATTGGAGATGACTCATAGACTTAATTCATATAATAAACATGTGACATTATTGTTTGCTGAAGTCTTTGAAATAACAACTTGGTATGTGTAAGCTAGCATGTCTTTTGTTAAGCTGATGGCTATGAATGCCTGCCATTCTTTTGAACTATATTTTTAAGACAACCTCCATTCCCATTCCAAGTAAACATTTGTTAAGAATGTTAGACACAGAAAAGCAAACTTTGCTGTCACAGCAGCCTTTTTTGTTCAGGGTAAGCTACCTAGTCATCTTCTGTACCTGAAGCTATCTTGTCAGTTAGGTATTGTTTCCCTCCTGCAGAATAGAATCAGACTCACTTTTGTGTCTATAATTCCCTGAAGAAACTAAAATCCTTAAGCTTCAGAACCACCGCTTGTCAATGGATTACAGTTTTTCCCATTCCATATCAGTTCTGGCTTTGCCTTTCCCATCCAGAGCCCCCCTGCATCATACTATTCTCACCTCTATCCACATTAGACTTTGGTTTTTCCATTCTCACACTGATCCCGGTTAGATCTGGACTTTCCATGATCTCCCTCCCAATTCCATGCACATCAGTTTGGAGTTTTCCATTTTTATCCCCATTCCGTACCGAAACATCACTGGCCTCTTCTGAAGTGCCCTTCTTAAGTCTAGAGAGAATAGTACATCTAGGGCCTCCCTTCAAAACACTGTCAGGTAACGGGGAAGTAATTTCCTCTGAGGTGGAATGGCTGGCCAGCCCAAATCTCCTTTGAGATTTATTTCTGACTCAAAACCCTCAAGCCCAGTAAGTTTTAGTCTGATTTCAGTTTTCAGCTCTACAGTTCCTACATTTCTAAGACTCTTCACTCAACTCTTTTTATATAGAGCACCAAAAAGCTTTCAGGTGATAGCTTTTGGATACCGTTGACCTGGGCTGGATTTGAACTGATTAGCTAAAAGGGAGCCACTCTGCATTCTGTTGCCAGTTATCTGTGCTCTACTTTGGGAATGGAAGGGATTGTCCCAATCTTCTATTCTTTTGTTGTGTCTGACAAAAAAAAATTGATAATGCTAACCATCTACACGAACATATAGTGCCAAGCACTTGAACAGTTGCTGTCTATTGTTACACCTTTTGAAGTTTTCTTTTATGTATTTTTAGACATAATCACAATTTCTGAGGATTCTACACTTCCACTTTTATCACTGTTTTTTGCGGACATTCAATGCCTCTCTTCAGTTTCCTTTGAAGGCACTTATTAATGTACATATTTTACTCTCTTTCTTATCTGTCAGCAACACTTGGCTCATACATACACTAGTTAAATAATACTAATTTTATTTCTTTAGTTGTATTTATTTCTGAGGCACTTCATTAATAGTGATGTTCTAAGCACCTCATACAACAACTGAATAAGGTCTAGTAAACAGAAAAATCAAATTGGTACTAAAGATCATCTGACATCAAATGGATCTTGTGAGGAATGCATCTTCAAACTGATCAGCCTGTGCTTTCTGGGGGGCACTATGTTGCAATGCAGACACAGTCACTTGTTTTGTTCCCAGAACAAACTGCTGTAGCCTGATGGAAAGGAGGCACCTACACTATGCTCTTTTCCAAGGATACTTGATTTGAGATAAAAAGAGGGTATTGCTTTTTATGAACAGCAATAAATCCCTCAAACCCAGTTAAAAAGTGGTCACCTTTAGGACTTTTTTTAATGGACCTTCATCCACAGCCTGGGTTCACAACTAAAGGGGGAACTCTCCTCTGTCATACAAACAAACCCCCCCCCCCCAAAGGCTTCCTATCTGCTGGCCCATGAAGCAAGATGCTACTGTTACTTCAGTATTACAGGTGTTAGTAATCTGTCAACCTCAATCTACATGGAGTCACTTGATCTAGAATCTTTATTACTAGGATCCATTTACACTGAGACTTAAACTGGTTTAAAAATGGTTCCTAAGTGGTTTAAATATTGTTCGCATGGCCAGTGTTAGTGCAACATAGCCTTTTACTGTTTGTTTATGAGCCTTGTTGAAAATCTCTGTAGAAGTTTTGTAATGACAGGTATGTCTACACTTGCACCCTCTTTTGATAAAGGGATGCAAATGAAGACATTTGAAATTGCAATGAAGCCGGGATTTAAATATCCCACACTTCATTTGCATAATCGCATTATGGTGCTATTTTGAAATACAAAACGCGGTGTAGATACGGTTATTTCGGGAGAATACCCTTCTTCCAAAATAACCATTATTCCTCATAAAATGAAGTTTACTGGTTATTTCGGAAGAAGGGTGTTCTCCCGAAATAACCGCATCTACACCACATTTTATATTTCGAAATAGAGCTATTTCAAAATAGCGCCATAACGCAATTATGCAAATAAAGCACGGGATATTTAAATCCCGGCTTCATTTGCAATTTCAAATATCTTCATTTGCATCCCTCCATCGAAAGAGGGTGCAAGTGTAGACATACTGGATGGCTTTGAACTAGTTATGCCTACTCTACACTTTAAAACATATTGACTGGAACTACATTCATAAAATAATTTGACAACCAGCATAAATGGCGCTTCCCTCTACCTTTTTTATGTTCTTTTAAATGTTCACTGAAGAGCTCTATATATTTGCTTTCTCTGATTTGACAAAAACTCCATGAGGTCACTTATTGGTTCTCATTGAGAGCTCAAGCAACTGCAGTTTATTCTTTTCCTCAGTTAACAATGGCTTGCAATAACTCATCTTGTAGCAATGTGGTAACAGAAATCAGAAATACTGTCATCACAAATACTGTCATCACATACTCTGTTTTGCCCAGTCTCTGACAAGTTAGGAACATGCTGATCTTGCAGCTCTACAACACACTTTTTTGGCTGTTTCTATATCAGATATTTATAGGGCAACAAGCACCAAAGTGTCTGAGCAATTCACGCCCTTTGATGCATTTTGCTTTGTACGTCCCTGTGAGATAAGGAAACACTTCTAAAACCACTGTATAGTTGGGGAACTGAGGCACAGATCCTTAAAGGTATTGAGGTGCATAAGTCCAATGAATCAAGGACACTTAGTATGATCAATGGGAGGGCTAATATCCTTTTCTAGACATTCCAGTTAGCTAAAGTCTTTTTCACCGTGGTTAACACTTGAAACCTAACAGGGCTCATCTAGACTACATGGAAGATTTGAAAGAGAATATGGAAATTTGACAGGAATTTGCATATCTTCTTCCAATCTCACTTTCAAAACCTCATTTTTTGAGGAAAAGTGGCTTTTCTCAAAAAAGGGGGAGAGTTGCCAAAAAAGCCACATCCTGACTACTTTCACTTTCGAAAGCGGAGCTTTCAAAAGTGAGATTGGAAGAAGATATGCAAATTCCTATGGAATTTGCATATCTTTTGAATCTTCCGTGTAGTCTAGACATATCATTCTTGTCTTGCTTGTAAGGGTTAAAACCATAGACAGTGGGTCTTAGTCTCCAGGAATGGTAAGGAAGCAGGAAGTGAATTGGCAAGAAGCCAAGAGAGCCAATGGAAACATAGTGTGAGCTTTTGAATTGGAAGAGTGATCTTCCTGTGCCAGTCTTTGTGTGGCTGGAGCAAAGTGTGGGAGACATAAGTTAAGCCAGGAAGCAATGCATAGAGGATTCAGCAACATTCATGCCAAGGAACGGATTCAATCTGGGAACCACAGTTATGTGAGTGGAACAGAGAATGTTTAGTCAGACACAATCAGGTTATTTTCTTTATTTTTGGGTTTGTTGGACTTTACTGTGCTGATCACATGTAACTAGCCCCTTACCCTATAGCTCTCCAAACTGAATCCCAGGGGAGCAATTCTTTATGTTTTAATCTTTTTTTCCCCAGTTGCTCTGTAACACCTAGCAACCAAATAATGTTTCACCAAGTGTGTTTTCTTTGCTTGGTTAATAAAAATCACCTTTTTAAGACCAGAACCTGATTCCTGTGTCCTACAAGGCAGGAGGTTCTGTGTGTTTGTGCCTAAGACTGCAAGGCCAACTATTAAGAAAAATTAGTTTGTTCAAGCTCTCTTCAGAGAGAGGATTAAAGAACTTGAGGGTACCCAAGGAATTCCCAAATACACCTTCCTGGGTTCTCAAAGAGGTTTTTGCATTTGGGTGGTGACAACAATACCAAGCCAAGTCCAGGAAATCTGTGACCTCGAGGAGTTTTTATACCAAAGCCTTTAGTGACAAGGTATTTTAAAAGTCTCTTGTGGGCTCCCGCCTCCTACATTCAGAGTGCCAGAGTGGGAAACAGTCTTGACACTAACTAAAAAATGGTCACTGGGGGGTGGGGAGGGCTGCGGCAGTGCAGGCAATTGAGCATTGTTCTCCACAGTCCCAAGTGAGTATGCGAACTCAGGGCCGGCTCGAGCCATTCCTGTGCCCCGGGCAACGGGCGCGCAGCGCATACACAGCTCCGCTCCCATGTGCATGGCGCATGTGTGGACCTGCCCCCTGGCGCACTGTGCACCTTACAGCTGCAATTGGGTGCACGGCACCTGATTGCAGCTCTAAGAGGTGCCACACGGCCCCCGGCACGCGCCTGATTGCAGCTGTAAAGGGCATTGCGTGGCCAGGCGTGCAGTGCCCCTTACAGCTGCCTTCAGGCGCCCCCCCTATAGGTTGGCACACTGGGCAGCTGCCCGGCTAGCCCTCCCCTTAATCCGGCCCTGTGCTAACTACTGGACCATCTGTCCTCTCTGATTAACAAACTGGCACTGAAATATTTGATAGTTAAACGCTAACCTTACACTCAGGCTATGTCTACACTGCCTCTTTTTTGCGGAAGAGGCAATGCAAATGAAGTGCTCATTAGCAACTTCTCGTGCTTCATTTGCATATTCTCTTCTGATGCTTTTTGCAGAAGAGGTTTTTGCGCAAAAAAAAGCAGTGTAGACGCGTCTGTTTTGTGCAAAAACCCCTTTTTGTGCAAGAACTCTTATTCCTCAAAAAAAGAGGTTTACAGATTCTTGCACAAAATGGGTTTTTTGCACAAATTGGATGCGTCTACACTGCTTTTTTTGTGTGCAAAAACCTCTTCTGCAAAAAGCATTGGAAGAGAATATGCAAATGAAGAGCGAGAAGTTGTTAATGAACGCTTCATTTGTATTGTCTCTTCCTCAAAAAAGAGGCAGTGTAGACGTAGCCTCAGAGTTGAGTCTCAGTACTGTGATCTGCTGAGCTGCCTCCATTCCCACAGACATCAAACAGAGTTGAAGATATTTGACAGCCCATGGCTCAGATTCATATTGTATTTCTATAATGAAGGCTGCTTTGTCATTTTAATAATAAATTACGTTGTTGCTGATTTTAGTGGGGCAGAGCCCCTCAACATTTCCTGTCGGTGCTCAAAGGTCCAGCAGCACATAAGCCCCCTTTCCTCTCTGGTGTTCTGAGCAACAGCCATCTTGAAAATGACATGACATATTTTCACATCAAGGGACTGAGTATGGAGCTGCTAACGCCTCCTGGAGTAGGTCCCTTTGCTACAGTAGTTTTAAGTGTTCTTAAGTGAAAATTCAGCAGTGGAAAACGAAATAGACTACAAGTTTTTCCAAGGTTGGCTGGAGAGCTGATCCAAAAGGTGTGGGCTAGTGAAGGCATTTGAACATTTACTCTTAGATTTTCCAGGCATCACAATGATGTGACCTGGTGCATCAGATATTACTCAGCATCATAATTTTCCCCAAGCTGAGTCACATCATAGGGTTTAGTTTATTCATAACTCCTGGAAGATTTTATCTTATGTAATACAAAAGTATATAATGATTCAAAAGAGGTTCAAAGAGTGTGCAAGCAGTAAAAAATATCTGCTACAGTATGTACAATAACTTCAGGTTGCAGCCACTGTATACTCCTGGGGGCTGCCAGCCATTCTGTCTACATCTCAACTGCAAGCTTCTTTCAAAAGAAGCTTTTCCAGAAGAGATCTTCCAGAAAAACTTTTTTTCTAAAGAGTGTCTACACAGGAAAAGGCATCAATCTGCTTTTTCGAAAGATAGTGTCCACATTGATTGGACGCTATCTCGTATATAAGGCTACCCAGAACCAGTTCAGGAGGGCATTAGGTCAGCAGTTGCCTAAGCCTAGTTGAGACACACTTAAAGCCGTTTCTCTGATTCTGCTGTGTGCTTGCCTACCTCTCCGGGGGACAGCAATGCTTTAGCAGTGCGTGCTCTAGTTGCCCAGCTTTTGGACACCACAGCATTCTTCGTGACACAGAGCCGGAGCTGCCCCTGGGCATGCGGTGGCCCCACACGGCCATGTTGCAGTTTCAGGTTGCCTTCATGGCCCTGCACAAGCTTGACACGGAGCTCATTCTTGAGACCCTTTCCCCTGTGTGCAGGAGCAAGGCCCTTGCAACCACACCTGATGATCCCTCCCTTCCATCTGAGTATGCCTGAGATGCTGAGGCCCAGGGATACCAGCTCCAGGGTCAACATCATGATGATGGCCGTGTCCTCATCTTGCCTCTGCTGTCCCTCATCCTCCTCCTCCTCCTCCTCAAGCTCTGGGACAGTGATGATGGGCATCTGAAGCCCTAAGTCTACCACTATAGGTGGGGAAAGGGCTTCCCCATCCCCCAGGATCTGGTGGAGTTCCTGGTAATAGGGGCAGGAGTGGGGTCCTGCCCCAGAGCAAAAGCTACACTCCCCGGCCTTGGCATAGCCCTCGCAGAGCTCTTTAACTTTACTCCAGAACTGTTCTAAGATCCGTGGGTACGTCCCCGCTCCACCAGGGCCTCGGCCATGATCCCATAGATATTGGCATTTTGGCGCCGGGAGCGGAGATCCTGCACAGCTTGAGGAGGGACAGGATCTCCGCTCCAAACCAGGAGGGCGCACACTGCTTGCTACCCCTGGCAGGGTCCTGGGAGCCCTGGTGGTGCTCCCTGTGAGGGCCAGGGAGCTCTCGGGATGGCCGGGGCGGGGGGAGGGAGGGGCTTGTGGCTGGGTCATGGGTGGCAATGCCTGTGGCAGGAAGAGTCATGTGGTCAGGTGCTGCTCCCAGGGCTGGCTACCTGCCACAAGGTTTGTCCAGTGTGCCTGCAGCGTTAAGAACTGGCAGGAGACAGGAACTATAGAGTTGTGATTAGTTTGGACGGAGTGGTCACCAGGGCACCTGTGCTATTTCCTGGAGGCCTCTTCTATCGAGAAAAAAAAAGCCTCTTCCGCGTCCACACATGCCTTTTTCTGAAAAAGCTCTTTCGTAAAAAGGCTTCTTCCTCGAAGAAAGAGGTTTACCGTTGTCGGAAAAAGCCCTCCGTTCTTTTGACTGTCTGATGAAAGAACGCAATAGCAGTGTAGATGTAAGTGTAGTTTTTTCCAGAAAAACGCTGCAGTGTAGACCTATCCTTTCTCACATCATACTAGCTGAGTACGTAAGATAGGATATTGGATAGGAACAGGTCCATCAAGAAGTTGCGTCATTGATTCAGTAGGTGTCATTCTTTTCTCTGATTTGTCACTAAATAAGTGCCCTCAGCACTAGTTCAACCAATGAAGAGTCATGTGAAGTATAATAGCTTGCAGCTACTGTATATTTCTCTGACTCAATACTAAACTGAGCATAGTTGTAAGACCACTGTGCAATTTAATGTGCTCTCTTCTATGTCAGAGGACCTCGTCCACTCAAATCATTGAAAACCCTGCAGCATTTTTCTCTGGAGTAGAGCAGTTAGCCCCAGCTTCCCGGTTTAGAGGTAGTTAAAGCCTACCTACTTATATTTTCCACAGAGTTTCATTTGGAAGAATTATTCTTTTTTATTTCTTATCCTGAAGTAATTGGGTTCTCTTGCTTTGCACTGTTACACAGCCACTGCATTCTGTAACAGAGATGGCTGCATGTCAGTTTTGGGTGATTGATTTTCAGTCTTTACTCCTGTGAATAATCTGTAGTTATGTCATTTGCTCCACTGAAGTCAATGAAAAGCCTACTCTTGTGAGTAAAGAATTTATCTTTAGAATTGTAAGCATACACAACTCATTGCTTTTAAGTTTCATGATATGGCTTGGATTTCACTTTGATTTCTTAGGAACAGTAGACCACAGAAATCAAGAGGAAACTCAGGGTCATGAGCATAAATGATTTGAAACTAAAAATTAACTGAACACCATAGCATACTTATTAGCTTTTCATAATTCTATATGTATATCAGCTTAGGTCTGTAAAGTACTTTGGGATGAAACATGCTATAGAAGCACAATACTTTGTTATATTTAAACACCATTCACAAAGAAGCAAAGCAGTTTGAGTTCTTTGGTTCTATTCTTGATAGCAAATAGTTCCAAAAAAGAGAAACAGGCTCAGAAGAAAACTAGACCTGTGGATTAGTAGAGGTTGAAATACTCATCTGGCCGGTTTGGGAATGGCAACAAGATCCCCTCTGCTTAGATCATGACAATAGTAAAGGATCTTGACACTGATGTTCAAGTGACTAATGTAGTGGGGGAAATCTTCTGGGCTGTGTCAAGGAGCAGAACAATAAAATAACAATAAACACTTTGCATTTATACAATGTTTATCCATCATAGACTGTAAAGTGTCATTAGCCTATTTAACTGTTGGGAAAAGTCAGGTATGCATGGAGATGTTAAGTGACTTACCAGATCATGCCCTAAGCTACAGCTCCTCAGCTCCACAGCTACCTACCCCAAACCCTCATTACCTTCTTTGCCACAGAGAAAGGAGAAACATGAAGGGTACATCAACACAGCAGGGCTAATGTCGAGTTAAGATATACAACTTAAATTATGTCAATTGCGTAGATTGTCGAAATAGCTTAATTCAACTTTTGGCGCTGTCTACACAGCAGGAAGCCAAAGGAAGAACACTCTTCATTCAACTTCTCTTACTCCTCGTGAAATGAGGTTTTTACCATGAGTCAGAGTAAGAAGTCTTCCAGCTCAACATTATTTCAAAATAATGGCTTGCTGTGTACATGCTTACTATGCTCACATCCATTATTCCGAAATAACGCTGCTGTGTAGATGTACCGAAGTGAGCTTGTATTGCTCAGTAATAGGAGAGAGTAAAAATGAAACAAAACCATGCACGATGAATAAAGAACGGGAGACGTACCTCACTTCTACTGTAGTTTGTGCCTTGATTTTCTCTTGCTTGATCGATGAAATGTACTAGCTGGGAAGGGGACTCCAATGGAATATATTTTTTAAAATACTTAAAGTATTATTAAGCCTATACATGCCTATACATGCATTTGTTTTCAGAGGCAATCAGTATCTAAACTGGAGATGGTGGGGGTAGGTTTTGATATACAGCTCTGCTGATTACCTATGTAAGATGAGAGGCACTCTTAAACACTGAGCTGTCAAAGTAATATCCACAAATCATTCAGCATGCCATCACAGGCAGAGAGTAAATATTTTATACCTTATTGAAAAATAATATTTCTTCTTCTTAAGTATTGCCTTTGGGCAGCTCTCAAAATAGCCTTTTGGGAATTCATAAAAGGAATAGATCCCCTAGTGCTTTTAAAGCTTTTGTCACATTAACTCCCCAAAGCGCTTCTAAGGCAGGGATCGTATTTGCTCAGTGTTTAATGTGAATAATATTTGAAGGGGAAAATTTCTCCTCAGATGCACCATAGGGTATGTCTTGAGTGTCCTGCATGCAGAACTGCTGTTAATATGGATGGGCAGTCTGTAAGTGGGGCTAGAGAACAGCTAACCAGTACTGGCAGGGGGCTTGCTGAGTGGAGTGGAGAGAAGACAGAGTGTACAAATGATCAGGCTCTGACGCTGAGGGGAGGGAGGTGTTTGTGTTTTCAGGCTGGTCTCGCTGTATTCTTTTGTTTTACAAGAGTCTGTTTATCCTTCTTCTTTTTCTTCATGCTGTTGTTTTTCTCAATTTCTGATCTCCCCACTGTGGTTTACTGTAACATGGTGTTACTGGTAAATCTGAAACTATATTGAAATTATTGGTCCAGTATAATTATTGGTTACAGCCTCAGCTACACTGAAAAGGGGCTGTGCAATTTGGACTAAATGTAGTTAGATGCTGCCCATTTCTGAGCACCTTCAATGCACCACGAGTCTCATTGGTCTCCTCAGCTTGGACTGTATTTTCTGGGTTAGGGTTGCTGTCTCATGCATAAAGCACATAGAATACATCATCACGGATGTAGGTATATTGACTGAGCAGTCTTCTGTTTTGTAGGCATCTCAAGTAAAGAAAAGCAATTTTATTGGCTGTGAATAGATTCTTTAAAGGGTCTTTGCAGACAGCTGTCACAGAAATATTTTTCTACCAATAAAAGGACGTTGCATTTTCCTGTGTCTTCTGTGCCTTGGAATGATGGAGGGAAATCCTGGGCTATCTATATGCTGGAGCCCTCATAAAACTCTTGATGAGGTGAATGCTCTGCATTTTTAGCTATTGCTGCTGCTGGTGGTGGCCTATGTGTAGATGAGTTTCGTCTGCCTTCCCTATTATCCCTAATGGGTGGTATGTCATAGAGTGCCTGAAATACAATTATTATAGGGAGAATAACAATAACAAGATGACATCCAGTGCTTTGCTCATGAAACTATGCTAACACTTTGCCCTGTGACATTACTCAAGCAATATTTCTAATGTGTGCTCTTCCATTTCAGGCATTTAATGGAGACTTGAACCAGCAGACAGCTGGGAAGTTAGTTTTCTCTCTGAGCCCTGGCAAGTATCTTTGCCATCAACATTCACTCTCCAGTTCCACCTGCTTTTCCTGGAAAAAAGGCTTTTCAAAATTTGAAGCATATTCACAGATCTTATGTTCCATCCCTAGTAAATATCCACTAGAGGCTAATCAATAATAAGATTGAAATACCTATATTTTCTATACCTATATTGGTATTTCAATTTGATTATTTGTCAACCAGCATTGAACTCGGGAAACAAAAATATGACCCTAGAATGTGCAAATGTTTAAACATTCTGGGGGACTCTGTATCTGGATGACAGACAAAGAAGAGGTGGGTGTGATATAAGTGAAGGGTACCTGGATAGAATAGATGAGTGATACATATGTAAGCAAACAAAGCTGAGATTTGACTTGCTGCTGTATTTAAATTCTTAGTGCTCAACTCTGCCCCGTGGTGATATCCACTCCTGCGAACTCATTCAAGTCAGTGGGATGCCATGGGTGAAAAAGAGGGCAGAATTTGGCTCATTATTATGCTTCATTAAACACTGTTGAGTGGTGGAACGTGAGATTCGTTTGTATAGCTCTGCTAGAGCAAGGTGCCTAACTTTAAGTATTTGAGCCATTCCATGGAGGAATTGTCCTGAAATATATAGACCTGCTCCTTGTCAGTAGTGGGTGAAGTGATGTCTCAATCTCTCTCTCTGTGTAGGAGGCAGGCAGTGAAGGAATGTGTGCTGCGATCTTGTGAGAGAGCAGGCACCATGTAAATGTAAGACATCATTTATCATTAATGGATGTATGGCAGAACACAGTAATTTCATTTAGTAGCAGGTTTAAAAAAGATTACAGTGTTGCCTGGTTTATTGATTGCATATTAATTATATTGTGTACTTAAGAATTCCCAGTTAACACTCTGAGATTTGATAGGTTCTTGCCCCAAAATCAGGCCCAGTGTCATTAAAGCTACTGTTCAGTTGGGACCCCAAATATGAATATTTGCAACTCTTACACTTAGGAGAATCCTCCTGTGTTTGTAATAGGTTAATTACTACAACTAGCAAAGTCATAAATGCTCTGTCCCAGCCAGTGGCATAGAGTTAATACCAAAAGTACATCTGAACATCTATATCACACCATTCCCAGCAGAACAATTTGAAATATTAGTTATTATCTTCCTCATCACCATAATCTTTCTCCTCGTGAATCCCCAGTGGTCGTCATCTTGGCACCTGCCCTGGTTTATGTCTCTCCCTCTGAAAGCATACAGGGTGGGATACAACTTTTATAATGTGCTACACTGACACCATTATGCCGAATGCTTCATCACTAGAGGTTTCTGCCCTTTTTTTTTATTAGTATTTCCTGACCCTACTAATGTTGGGGTGCCCATCTTCCATAGTCTTTTACCTTCAGCGTATTAATAGATAATCAATTAATTACCATGACGCTCTTGTGGTCAGATATCTGTGGATGTTCCTATCCTAAAATATTCAAAAGTTGTTATCAGTTCATGTTCCTGTGATTACCTGGTATCATTTAATACAAAAATCCCCAAACCGTAACATGCCAGTTCCCCAAATATTCAGGTTCACTGTTAGGTAAAAGCGGCGAGGAGTCCTGTGGCACCTTATAGACTAACCGAAGTGTTGGAGCATAAGCTTTCGTGGGCAAAGACCCACTTCGTCAGATGCATGTAGTGGAAATATCCAGAGGCAGGTATAAATATGCAGGCCAGGATCAGACTAGAGATGACGAGGTGGATTCAATCAGGGAGGATGAGGCCCACTTCTAGTAGCTGATCTGGAGATGTGATCAGCTACCTCCAGATCACATCTCCAGATCAGCTACTAGAAGTGGGCCTCATCCTCCCTGATTGGATCCTTATACTAACTGCTCAAGCTTATGTCTTGTAAGCAGGGAGGGCCCAACAGCCTTGCAAGGCCCCTGGGCAAGGTGTGTGTGTGTCCTGGAAGGGGCAGTGACGGCAGGACTGAGATAATCAGCCCTCAGTGCCCTCCGGAGCATGCCATGCCATCTCCTCCCCCCCCCCCCCCCCCCGCTAGCTCTTAGCGCTGTCCAGAGCATACCATGTGGTGCTTCAGCGGCAATTTAAAGAGCCCGTGGTTCCAACTGATGCTGCCAGAGTAGCAGTGACAGCAGCTGAGAGACTTGGGCCCTTTGGAATAACCTGGCCCCAGGGCAATTGCCCCCTTTGCCCTCTCTCTCATTGGCAAGCTTATTTGAGAGCTACAGAGCTGTAGGGTTCTTGCATTACTGCTACATAAAGTATTTTTAAGCTAGCGTTATGTGCAACACACATGCTAGGACAATTGTTTTAAAAGAACAGTGTAACAGAATACTGTAAATTCTTTTGCATTAGGCTGTCATGTAGTGTCACCATACGTTTTCAATAGCTAATTAAAAACTACAGCAACTTAATATTCAGGGCCTGTCCAGGAAACTAATTGGGTTTCCAGAACAGCTTTTGGAGAAGTTCAGATGTCAACTTCACAACCTTATCTGACTGGTTTAGTTTATTTTGAGAATACAGATTTTACCACAGGTGTTCAAATGTTGCCACAATCTATGGACAAAGGCCCTCCCTTCACAGATAAATACACTTGGCATTTGGGTATACAAAGGCAGAATATATATATATATATAAAACAAGATATGCTATTTAATTTGGAGATGACTTTTTAAAGTGAGTAATTGTTACTTGAGTACCTCACAGTAGAAAGGAAATCATAGAATCATAGAATTATAGAATACTAGAACTGGAAGGGACCTTGAGAGGTCATCAAGTTCAGTCCCTTAGTTCCTCAAAAATTATAAACTAAATTTGGAAAGATAACTAATTATTATAATTAATTAGATTTTGGATGTGTCCATTTTTGGGTCTACACATTAAAGGGACTTGAATATCAGAAGTTGTGAGCATGCCCCCTCGGAAAATTAGACTCTTTTGAAATGGCTCAGAATGGGTACTTTGAATCACTAGTCACTCGTGAAAATATTAGTCCTGCCTTTGGATTTAACGGGCTTTGGATCAGATCTTTGATGATATGGGGAAGATAAGTTAGAGAACTGTAAAACTAAGAGCAAGGAGCCTTAGCCCCTTGGAATAGGGCCAGCCACATTGGCCAGGTTTTATGTTAAATAATGAAAGCACTTATGTTAAATGCATCACAATGAATCATAAGCCTACTCAGGGTGATATTTTATAGTACTGCAGTCTCACAGCTATGTATGTTTTTTTTAAAAATAGGTTTTAAATTACAAGTGCTTTGTACAGCTCATTTGTAAACTCACAAGTACTGAGTACAGCAAAAGTATCTGTATTTCAATGTTTATCCAAAAACAGAATGCTATTTGCAAATTGCTCAGGAACAGAAAAAAAGGTTAAAAACGATGGAAAGTGGCATAGTACAGATTTATAAATATTGTGTTAGCAAAGCAAGCAGTCTGTGTAATTCTCATATCTTAACTGCATTATAAAATATCCACAATAAAAGAAATGTTATTTTCTAGAAAAGCCTTATGATATTTCCCTTCATTGATTTATATTAAAATATTTGTGTATGAACATTTTCCTTGTTAGCCAACAATTAAGATGAAAACATTGTACTTTTTGAGAGTTGCTTTAACTCTGTTGGTTTAGGGCTTTTTAAATCAAAGTTTGTTTCCAAAAATATAGAAAAGAGCTGCACACAGCTTTACTGTTTTCAATTTAAAATACCTTTGGATTAGAAATGTCCTATTTATGAAACAACATGTTTTTCTATGGATTCATATCACGTGGTTTCATTTTGTACGCGGTCTGACGTAAAGTAAGTCAGAAGGAAGATAAACTCCTTATGTTGGGCAAATAAGGGGTGTGTGAATTATTCATTGTCAATAAATAAATGATGATTGTAGTGCCTCTTAATTTACGGTTCACAAATCAGTCTTGATTTTCAGCCATGCCCTCTTCCCTTCCTAACTAGATCCTTTCATGCCATGAAATCATTCTCACAATACTTTTGTGAAATGGAAAAGTATACTTGTGTCTGTTTCACAGATGGAAAACTAGTGCCCTGACCCAGCACGTTAGCTAGGTACATGGGTAGTACGATTAAGCATGGCTTTTAAGTGTAGGCATGCTTATAAGTACCATGTTGAATCAGACTCAGAGACAAAAATCCCGGGAAGTTAGAATTCTAAATTTTTTTTAATGGATCTGGGCCTATATGATTCCATATGGTCACATAGGACATCTGTGGATCAGCAGACACCAGAACTCAATTTTTTTGTGTTCCAATCCAGTACCTGGACCACAAGATCATGTTTCCTCTCCCTACCTCCACTTCTGGAAAAGAAAGATGGGGTAAGGGCTGCTAAAATCGGAGTCTTCCAGTGGCTGGGGTTATGGCTAAGGCTGGGTCTAGTTTACTATTTTGGAAATGGATCTGCGAAGAACTGCTGCTGAGTAGGAGAGTCTGAGGGAGTTTAATTGCCTAAGAAGTCAGTTTGCACTTCCCTTGCCACAAATCTCTCTTCCTAAGGCTAAGAAAGATGCAAAGACCAATAAAGGAGATTGTCAGTGAAACTGATGGAAGTGCAACTAACAACACTTACTTAGTTGAGAGCACTTCATTATCTTCATCTAGATAATGACACGGAGGTGGACCTTATGCTAACTGCCAAGTATTGTGTTTGTTCTTCTTATTACATTTCACTCATTTGATAGCCAGTGTTTGTGCGGGGCCTCTTCCTGACTCTGTGAAACAACTCTTCCAAGAGGTGAGTAGCACCCAAGGACAGTCACAGCTGGACAATTCTTTGTTTTAGTCTTACTAGAAGACTTATCTGGCATTGCCCCGGTCCTTCAGGGCAAAGGGCTGGAGGGATCAGGAATCAGGGCAGGGGCTTGGGGATGTGGGGGCTCAGGGCAGGAGACTGGGGAGCATGGGGGTGCAGGAGTCAGCACTGGGGGCTCAGGTCAGGGGGTTGGGAGGTGGGGGGGAGAGCTCAGAGAAGAGGATATTGGAGGACTCAAGGGATGCAAAGGGGAAGGCCACTGGCTGTTACCTTGAGCTGGCCAGGGTCGGTGGGTGCTGTGTGGTCTGCCTGGCAGCTGCCAGTTCCTTGCCCCAGCCCAAAGCTTGCACCCATCACCCAAATTCCATCGAAGAGCCTGGACTCCAGACCTCCTCCTCCTGCTCCCAAATTCCCTCCTAGAGTCTTAGGCAGATGGGGAGGGCAGGGAGAGAAAGGATAGGGGAGACATGTGGGTTCTGGGCATTCTGGGTATCACCAAAATTTCTGCAACCTGTCACTCCTATTCAGTTTCTCTCCTTTCAGAACAGATTTATTGCAAATAGCAGGAAGAACAATGCTGTGATTATTAATTTCACTACTAATAGGCTTTGTAATGGCGGTTGTGTTCTGAAACCCAAGCCATGGTTTTCTGCAAGAGATTGAAGAGGACTAGTGGTGGGAAGGTGATGGCTCTAGAGAACCATTTCTTTCCTCTCTACGGTGATGCAAAGCAGCTGTAACTGTGGTCAATGGAGTTACGTTGATGTAAAACCAATATATATGAGAGAAGTATCAGACTCTATGGATTCCATAAGATGCAGCTTGCTTGCACATGTAAGAGATAGTTAGGCTATTTGCAGGCCAAAGGGGACAACTGGGAGGAACTAACAGGGGAAGTAGAGGTGGGTGACAACCTCGGAAGCAGTGATCATGAGATGGTAGATTTCAGGATCCTGACCAAAGGAAGAAAAGAGTAGTAAAATACCTTGGCCTTCAGAACAGCAGATTTTGACTCCCTTAGAGACCTGATGGGCAGAATCTCCTGGGATGCTAACATGAAGGGGAAGGGAGTCCAGGACAGCTGGCAGTATTTTAAAGAAGCCTTATTGAAGGCACAAAAAGAAACCATCCCGATACGCAGCAAGAAAGGCAAACATGGTAGGAGACTGTATTGGCTTATGGGGGAAATCCTTGGTGAACTCAAGCACAAAAAAGAAGCTTACAAAAAGTGGAAACTTGGACAAATGACCAAATGTTTTTCTAAATAGTTCCTAACCTGTTCTTCAGGCACCAAGGGCTGTCCATCTTCATCCCATCTTGCGTCACTTAGCACATTAGTCCGGGAGCCCACCTTGTCCATGAATACTGAGGCAAAGAAAGCATTGAGTACTTCAGCTTTCCCCACATCATCTGTCGTTCGGTTACCTCCTTCATCCAGTAGGGGCCGCACACCCTCTCTGATCACCTTATTCTTGTTAACATGCCTGTAGAAACCTTTCTTGTTATCCTTCACATCCTTAGCCAGTCGCAATTCCATTTGCGCTTTCGCCTTCCTGATAACCCCCCAGCATTCTCAAGCTATACATTTATACCCCTCCCTAGGTGGTGTCAGGACTGAGGCAGCTGACTAGATGTTAGGTGCCTACATCCCTCTTGTGAATCCAGCCTTGTATGAAACTAAATGGTAATTATCAAATTCCTTTCTGCTTACTACTAAGTGAGCATCCAAATATCCCCACAGGACATGCCCGCTGGTGAGTTGAGGGGAGGGAGTAAAGGGGGTAACTTTCCTTGGGCTCGGTGATTCAAATCACCATTGGAGAGCTGTGTGGCTTGCTCCAAGTCGCTCTTAGGGCTGTCTGCGGACACTCCAAGCAGTGTTGAGAGGGAGACGACCCTTGCTCCTTCGACCTGAGGCACTACCCCTTCAGGGAGCATGGAGCCAGGCCCCTCCCACACCTGGCCCAGGGGTCTGGTGTGGCTGCTGGCTCCCCTGCTGGAATGTCTGACCTGGACAGATTGATTAATAATAGACAGCACGTCTCACATTACCAAATAGACAGCATGTCTCGCATGACTATTAATGTGAAGAATGGGCACACAGACACTCTGAAGGTATGAGCCAATGAACTGGTCATGTTTTATGAATTATTAGGTCATCAAAGTGCTGCAATGGGAATGTTTCTGTGAGACCGGAAACAGGGACCAATACACTACAAACAGGAGACAGCTAAGCATCATATATACTTGAAAGTTTGGACAGAAGTTGGTCCAATGATAGATATTACCTCACCCACCTTGTTTCTATAAACATTGTGTAATGAATTCTGGAAGATGCTACATAGCCCAGCAATAATGGCAGTGTGGTGAAAGTTGTTGCTCACTGTAACAGGATGACAGAATTGCTATGAATCCCACATCTTATTAGTATATAGGGGTTCTGCTGAAAAGGCATTAAGTGGGTTCTGCTGGCTCACTAAGACAGGTGGCTTGTTATCCAGGTATAAGGGTGTGATGGATAGGAGGAGTGTTGCCCTGCACCCAATGACTAAGGGGTTAAATTCAGGTAGCTAACAAGGTTGTTGGCAGAGCGCCAAAAGAACCAATGGGGATCGAGTGCTGAAATTTGAATTGTATAAGATACCATGCCTGCATTCTTTGTGTGGGAGAGTTAAGCCAGGAGTTGAGATGCAGGATGATTTAAATCCAGGCAAAACTCCCATGCCTCCAAGGAATTCAGGACATGGAAGTGGACTGAACCAGGAAGGGATCATGAGTAAATAAAGGGAAAAAGTGTATCTAGTCATGATCAGGGTATTTTTCTTTGTTTTTGTGGTTTGGTTTGAACTACTCTGTATGAATCTATGCCTCCCTTTCCCATTCACTATCTAAGAGTTGTTCCTAGACATGTTCTCTGTGTTTTAACTTGTTTTACTTAGTTTCTCTGTAACTCCCAGCAATCAAGTATGCTTTATCAAGTATATCTTCTGTTTTGTAATAAAAATCACTTTTTAAGGTGATGATTTGATTTTTGTGTCCTGGAAACTAGCAGGAGGTCTGTCTGGGTGTGTCTGCTTGCCTAGACTGAGTGGTCAGCTACCAGAGACTGCAGCTTGCTTTTCTCTTATTTTTTCAAGCTCTTTTGGGGTAAAGGAGCTTGGGGTTACCCCTTTGGAGGAAGTTGAAGTGCTCCCTCCTGGGTTCAAAGGAGAAAGGGGATTTTTTTCCCCTTTTATTTCACTTGGTGGTGGCAGATTTTGTTTATTTCTCAGAGCCAGTGTATCTGTGACTCTGGGGGTTGTAAGCAGAACCTAAAAGCAAGGTATTTAAAGTCTTTTCGGGCCAGAGTGCCAGAGAGGGGAACATCCCTGACAAGGGTATCAAGAGGGGCTCTCTATAAAGAGAAGTGCTAAGTACACTGAAGAACAGGGTTGTCACAACCATTTAGGCAAACTTGGCAGTGGCCTAGGGCACTGGGCTTTAAGGGGCACCAAATTAGAGGGAAGTGAATCTTTTTTCACTGTTTTAAAAATATATTAAAGTGTTATCTCGTATAAATGAAAGTATCAAATATTGTACTTGTAAAACGGTGCATCATTGCCATGTCAGAGGCTGAGTTATTATTTCACATTGTGGATCATAGCTGTGTATGTAAATATAGTTAAAATGTGCCACAGCATAGCTTCAGAGGAACACCGCCTGGATTTGCTGCCTGGGGGCAGGGTCTGGCAGGTCAGTCATTCTCTGTAGTCCTGTGTTGGCCAGTCATACAGTTGGGTCAGTGTGGCTCACTGCTAAGTGAAGGTCGCTCAGGGTATGTCTACACTACAGCGCTAATTTGAACTAATTTATTTAGTTAATTTGAAATAAGCTAATTCAAAATAACGCATCTAGACCCAAAAACTAATTCAATTTAGCATTTTGCTAATTCGAACTAGCACGTCCACACTGATTGGACGCTGAGTCACATTTAAGGGCAGCTGAAACTGGTTCTGGCAGGGCATCAGGTCAGTAGTTGCATTGTGTGGCTGCTATCTGAGGCTATCTGAGGCTCGTGCTTAAAGGGACCCCCCTGGACAGCTGGTTCTCAGCTTTTCCTCTTGCTTGCCTACCTCGCTGAGGGACAGCAAAGTGTTTTCCTCTCCATGTGCCTGTGTCGATGGTTCCCATTAGAGACGCCACCGCAGTTGGCACCATGGAGCCAAAGCTCGTCCTGGGCATGCTGCTCCAGTTTTTGGACTGTCTGCTGCAAGCCTGCCAGCAATGGCTGGAGGGTGCCTGGCACCATCTGGTGCATGTCAGACCCCTCTCTCTCCCCCTGGCCTCCCTGGGGGTCATGGAGGAGTGGCAGCAGCGTCCGGACACCAGCGTGCCCCGCCGCATCTGGCGTCTGGACACCAGCAACGACTGGTGGGACCGCATCATCCTGGAGCGCTGGGGAGACCAACAGTGGACCCAGAACTTCAGGATGAAGAAGGACACCTTCCTGGAGCTCGGCGAGTGGCTCTCCCCTGCTCTGCGGCGACGGGACACTCGCATGAGGCCCACCATCCCCCTCCAGAAGCGTGTGGCCATCGCCCTGCGGAAGCTCTCCATGCTGAATAGCTACCGATCCGTCGGGTACCAGTTCAGCGTGGGGAGATCCACTGTCGGAGCGGTGTTCATGCAGGTACGGCACTCACTGGCCACTGGGCCAGGGGGGAAGGGGGCTGCAAGGAGGGGATGGGCCGCCCCAGGGAAAACGGGGAGGGGAAGGAGGCGAAAGTGCCCCACACGAGAGGGTTCGGTCTGTCCCGGCCGTACTACACACCGCCCACGGGGGTTGCTTCTGGGAGTGGGGCGCTGGGCAGTGCCAGGGAATGAACAGTCCCAGCCACCAGGGTGCCCCAGTGATTCGCGGTTTGCTGTGTCTCTCTGCAGGTGGTCAAGGCCATCAACTGGGTGCTGCTCCGCAGGGTGGTCCGCCTCGCCGACCCGGACGCGGTCATCCAGGGGTTCGGCACCCTCAGATTCCCCAATTGCGGGGGGGCCATTGACAGGACGCACATCCTCATCCGTGCCCCGGAACACCAGGCCTCCCAGTAGAACAACCGCAAGGGGTACTTCTTCATCCTCCTGCAGGCCGTGTCTGACCACCGAGGCCAGTTCACGGACATTTATGTGGGCTGGTCCGGCAAGGCACATGATGCCAGGGTGTTCCGCAATTCCTCCATGTGCCAGAGGCTGCAGGCCGGGACCTTCTTCCCCGACCGCCCCATCAGGGTCAGGGACGTGGACATGCCCGTCTGCCTGGTGGGGGATGTGGCCTACCCCATACAGCCCTGGCTGATGAAGCCGTACACGGGGCACCTCAACCCCTCCCGGCAGGTAGGGGCGGATGAGAGTTTTGCGGGGCCCAGGGCAGCACAATTTCACGGGGCCTCCCCTTTGGAGAAAAAATAGAAAAAGGCGTCAAATGCACAAATTTAAGGCTATTTTCATATTAAATGTGAATTGGGTAAATGTGATAGAAACTTAATTTAGTTGGATAATTTTTTATTTTAGTTATAATTCATTCTTAAACAACATTCTGCATTAATAATTAAACATTTTAATTCGTATTTAAGTCTGTTACAGCTGTCTAGCTCTTTTGGCAGCTGGATCTCTAACAGCTGGTGGAAAAAGGGCTTTTCCCCAGCATCAGCCTCTTCCTCAGCCCCAGGCAATGGAGCAGTGAGGCGCCCCTGGAGCAGGGAAATCCTGACCCGGTTTGGAAGGGGCTGGCTGCTGAGTTGGAGCCAGCAGCCTCTCAGGAGCCTGCAGAGCAGCTGGCGGTAAAGGAGACGGCACCTCAGGCTCCATGCAGGGTCAGAGGAGGGGCCATAGACGCTGCCCCAACTGGCCCCTGCCGAGAAAGGGAGCTTGAACACAGCAAACGAGCCTGCCACTGTTGCGCCCCGCCCCTCCCTCTCCCCAGGAGTTGCCCGAGTAGAGCGCTCTGCCAGCCTGATGCTGCTCAGATTGTGGGCTGGGTCCCTCCTGGCTGGGGCTGGGGGCAACCGCCTGGTTCAGTTGCCCTGTGTCTGCACCAAGGCAGCTGTGTGGGCCCCCGGTGTCCAGCTGCTCTACGACTGGGTGCCGGGGGAAGGAAGGGAACAGCCCCAGATGCCCAGCTCCCGCCTAGGCACAGACCAGCTAGTGTGGGGTTCATGGGGCTCCCCCACACCGAGACCACCCCTTCCCATGCTGGAGCAGAGGACTCTGGCTGCAGGATCGGGTGGCAGCTAGGGCGCGGAGGAGATGTGGGGTGGGGTGGGGCTAGGCACAGCGCCATATTACCGGCTCCTGCGCCTCTCAGGAGAGTCTCCCCCAGGGCCAGGCTGCAGAAGCTGCCGCTTTATTCTTTTTTACTCCTTCCCCCTCCCTAATGTAAAATAAAAACACCTGTTTTGCCAAAAAAACCTCTCTTTATTATACATAACTGAGGGGGTGGGAGAGGGGAGGGGGAAACCTGGGAGGAGGAAGCTGGAAGGGGGAGGAAGGGAAGGGAAAGCTCGGGGTTGGGGGTCCTGCTGGCACTCCTGTCTCACAGCACTGCGGGTGCGGGGGTGTCGGGGGGGAGTGGGTGTAGAGGGTGGGGCAGGAGGGAGGGGGTGCGGAGGAAGTGGGAGGGGGAACAGGGGAGAGAGGAGGAGCGAGAGCTGGGGTGGCTGCAGGGGCTGGAGCAGGAACCTGTCCACCAGGTTCTGGAGGTGACCTCTGAGGGCACGGCCCTGCTCCTCCAAGCGCCGTTGCCGCAGCTGCAGGTCCTCCCGGACCCAGTGGTCCTGGGTGCGGAGCTGGTGCTCCAGTAGCCCCAGGTGCCGCCACTGATAGTCCTCCAGGTTCCTGGTGCACCTGCAGTCCCAGGTGCGGGTGGCTGTTGCAGGTGGGGTGGTTCACCCTGCAGTCCCAGGTGCTGCGGCTGTGGTGAAACAAGAGCAGTGGTCAGTTCTCCCTGGGGACACAGTGGGTGAAACCCAGCCCCCCTCTGCAGGGCAAGGTCAGTGTGTGGGGAACAGGCCAGGGCCCCTGCATGACACCCAGTTGCAGCTCCATGGTGGGCAAGGCCCAGCTGCATGGTCCCTGGGCTCCCTCTCCCCCCACCCTCCCATACACATAAGGGGAGCATGATGGCACTCACATGTGGAGCCCTCCCCAGCCTCGGCTGACACAGCTGATGTGCTCTGTGGGATGCCTCGGGGGTCCTGGTCCTGGGCAGGCTCCTGGCTCTCGGCATCCTCCTCCTCCTCCTCCTCTGTGTCAGGGATGGGTCCCTCTGCCCCGGGATCGATCACCACCTGGGGGGCATGGACTGCGTGAGCCCCCAGGATGCGTTCCAGGGCCTCGTAATGAGGGCATGCCTCCGAGTCAGCCCCTGGCTGGGAGGCTCTGGAGTAGGCCTGCTACAGGTCTTTGATCTTGCAGTGGACCTGCTCCCAGGTCCGTATGTGACCTCTGGTGGCCAGGCTGGCAGCCATGTGGCTGTAAACGGCCACGTTCCTGTGCCTAGTGCTGAGATCGTGGATATTGGAGGCCTCCCCTCAAACCTCGATGAGGTCCACGATCTCCGCACTAGACCAGGCGAGTGCCCGCCTTTTGTAGTCCCGGGCAGGCGCCTGGGAGCTGCCAGCCTGGTCCTGGGAAGAGGCGGAGGGCTAGGTGGCAGCGGGTGGCTGGCTCATGCTGTGCCAGGTGCAGGGTCTGCTGGCTGGGTGCTGGCAGGCTTGCAACTGGCACAAGCACTGTAGCCAGACCGTGGCCCTTTAAGGGCTCCGAGGCCAGGAGGGGGACAGAAGAGTTTCCCTGATTGTGCCCAGAGTGGCCACCAGGGCAACCTGGGAAGGGCTAGCCTCCAACTAGTTCCAATTAAGTGGCTACACAGCCCTTAATTCGAACTACTTAATTCGAACTAGGCGTTACTCCTCGTAGAATGAGGTTTACCTAATTTGAATTAAGTGCTCCGCTATTTTGAATTAAATTCGAAATAGGTTTGCATGTGTAGCCCCTATTAAAGTTAATTCGAACTAACGGCTGTTAGTTCTAATTAACTTTGTAGTGTAGACATACCCTCAGACACACAACAGCTGCTCTGCCGTCTTATGAGCTGTGATCCCAAAGACGCTGTGCCCATGAAGAATTTGTATTGCGTTGGACTTGAAAAATTTGGTAAGAGATTTTAATGAGGATTGTAAAAGAAGAATCACAAGTACTTGTAAGATTAAGATTGTGCATTTATTGTAGATGATTACTGTTAAAGTAATTGTAAAGCCCTGATTTTCAAACACCAACTGCTAATCTTAACAAATACCATTAAATGTATACATTCCTTTCCGTTCTAATTGCAATAATGTTCAATAATAGAAATTCTGGCCTTCTGTTTAATTTTTAAAATATTTTAGGTGAACATTGAAATGATAAAATAAATTCCAGTCTACTAGATGTTACTATGATTCGATCACATGTGTAGTAACTTCTTATTTTCTCTATATTGAATGGGTGGGGAGGTGCCAAAGTCATAGTTCACCTAAGGTGCCAAAAGCCCTAGGGCTGGACCTGCTGAAGAAGTAACCTGAGTTGCAGTCATAACTGGAGTGAAGGCTTGAGCTGAACTTTGTTATGAATGATTTCTTTGTTAAATAAAAGAAAGTTGTGAGTTTCTGACTCTACCCAGTGTGTAGTGAACTTTACTTTGGAGCATTGCTTTGATTGGGCAAGCACATGTTCGCACTGCCATACAATGGAAGCTGACTTCTCTAAAAACATTTTGATAGAAAGGTAACCAGGGTAACGTGAATATTTTGTTAAGGAGGAAAGCTTGATTCACCACTGCGCTACTCTAATTCTATGTTAGGGTCGTCACACCACAGCAACACAGAGGTGAGTCAGACAAATAAATAACAAAATAGGAGCTGTTCAGTGGAAAATAATTTGTGGAAAATCATGAAGAAAATGTCTATTACAAAGATTTGTAAAGAAGGGTATGTAATTCTGAAATTTTCTATTAAAAAGTCAACCTTTGCTGAAATCAGTTTCCTGGGAATTCCTGGAGAGAGTTTGTGTGACTGTCTGTCCGTCCATCTGTGCCTCTGTTTCTTCAAGAGCTTTTCCTAAAAGGCCAGAGCTAGGACCACCAATTTTGGTATGCAGCATCCTCTTATAACTTAAAGTAAGGTCAAGGTTTGGTTGTTCCAGGACAATAGGATGTGCCTGGAATATGATTGTTTCTCATAAAATGGAAGGGAGGGGTCTGCTAGCAGGCACAGTGATACTATAGAATGACCACCGCATGGCGGTAAGTGCACCAGTAAGATAGCGGCCGGTTGAGGGCGGAGCTCTGGATGTTGCTGGCTACTGTTCCTGAGTAAGCTTCCTGTGCTGGTGAGTCACCACCTGGGAAGTGCAACTCCAGCCACTCCGGCCAGCCCAGGGGAGCCGCTGCCTGGCTAGTGAGGCCCCCCGGCTGGCCTATCCGGCTCCAGAGAGCCATCACCCATATAGTTCTGGGAAGCTGCCTTGGCTAGCCTTGAGGAACCGCCATCTGGACATCATGGCCCCATCACTCCAGCCAGCCCTGGGGAACCACCAGCCATGCAGCATGACCTCCACTGCCCCAGACAGCACTGAAGAGCTACTGGCCAGGCAGCATGGCTCCTGCCATCTTGGCCCTGCCCTGCCCTGCCATGAGGGCCCTCCACCCAACCTCCTGCCCTGACTTCTGCATCCCCCCCCCACATTAACAGATAAGCATTTCTTCACATTAAGACTGTACCAAGTTATGAGTGGACTTTCGATGTGGCGCATATCTATTAAGCGTTATATATTTTTCCTACCAGTTTGTGTCAGATCAGTGGGGAGAAGTGTATTCTCTGGTTCCTGAAACGAAATTACAGATGTTAATTGTTCTAGTTCCCTTGCTGCTGATTTGGGAGAGGTCTTGCCAGATGTGGAAGGTGTACATAATTAGGGCTCAGGGTCAATAGTGAGTGTGTGTAAGACATGAGGGAAGAAGTTGAATAGGCAGCGCTGTGGGATATGGGAAATAAAGTGAAAAAGAAGCCATCAACTGTGCAGCCTAATACACGTTGTGGTTCGTTATTATTACTTGAGGCAGCAAATGTTGATTTAAATGCTGCAGATTAGCAGGCGTGCACCCTCCCCAAAGGCCACAGTATGTGGGCAGTGAGTTCTTGCCTCTGAGAGATGTCTGCAAGACAAGAGATTGATATTAAAGATAAACATAAAGAGAAACTGAAATGTACCAGACACTAATGGTGATATCTACACTAACATATTTTGGTAAACATTTGAAATATGCGTACCAGACTGCTCCTCACATTCCAGAAGCATTGCACTCTCTGGGACAGTAGCTATGATCTAATTCATTCAGACTCCCACAAAGTTGTTTAGTAGCCTTGGATAAAGTTGGGGGGGGGCGGAGGGAGTCAAACCCACAAACCAGTAAAAGATTCTGCAGTGCTGTTGAGTGGCTTAGTGAGGCACTAATTGTACATATCCTAAAACATTGTCATTACATTACTGTGTCTTGCGGTATCCACAGCTGTGCTGCATTAACCCCCATTCATTATCATTCACTGGGGTTCTTTTCCTCACTGACAGACATGTATCATCAGAGCCTTCTTGTCCATAGGATGGGTTGGGGTGGCTGGGCCCTGTGCTTTGGGGGAGCCCTGCAATGCTTCAACCATCCTATGGCTGGACTGCAGCGGTCACCCTACCCCCCCACCATGATGGCGGGAGCCAGAGACCCAGCAGCTTGCTCCACTCCATCCTGCCTGGCAGCCCTCACAGCTCACTGTGTGTGGCTTCTCTGTGGCAGCAAGAAGCCGAGTGCCCGAGCCACTTCCCACCGCTGTGGAGAAGCAAGGCTCAGAAGGCTGGGAGGGGAATGTAGCATGTTGGAGCGGAGCAGGCTGCCAAGCCAGTGCAGCTCCCTGCTGCCATGGTGAGTGCAAGGCTAGGAGGGGGGCGACCCCTGCTGCTGCCTGACCCTGGTAATTCCCTGGCTTACATTGCACAGGAGAGGGAGCAATGGGGTGGAGGTGGAGAGGAGATGGGGTGGAGCAGTGGTGTGGACGAGCCTATGGGGGGATTGTCCTGGTCTCCACACATGGGGCATTGGGGAGGATCTGCCCCAGACCCTGTTCTTCCCCCCCCCTCCCAGGACGTCCTTGTGTTCCATACACAGGATGGGACATATTAAAGTGCTATAGCATTAATAACATTTTTAAAAGGATAAAAGATCTGAATACAACACTGTGAGCTGTAGTTCTGTCTCTCCTATCAGTGGGAATAACCTATAGCTGGCAAATGTTGTCTTTCTCAATGGTACATGCATTGTAGAATTACAGAACACCCACCCACACCCATCATTCCCCTGACAAGACCACAATACAAAATCTCGGTCATAGGATATGGTCTTGATGAGGGAATTTCTGGGTGAATTTATTTTGCCTAAGTTTTGCAGGAGGTCATACTAGATTGCTACAAAGGTCTCTTCTGGTCTTAAAATCAATGGATCTATGTCTCCATTTGTAGCTATTGACCTATCATAGGCACCCTTTCCCCTCCCCTTCATTGGCAGAACCAGATTTGAATGGAGTATAATACCCAAAAAATATTGTAAGGAAACTGCCAGTCTGCCTTTGGTCTGACCCAGTGTGGCCATTCTTATGGTCTTATGTTAATGCTGAACACCTAAAAATTGCTCTCATAATTATGGTCAGCCTCATAATCTTTCTCCATCTCTGCCTCCTCAGCATCTTCCTTCCTGCCCACTCTGTCTTACAGCTCGCTACTGTGCCCTAGAACTGTTTGGTGTCAAACAAGAAAGAGAGAAAGAGAGAAGGAAGATGTTCATGTGAATTGAGTTATGGAGAGTGCTGTTTTCAAGTGCAGTTAATTACATTTTATGGATCCAATGCTTCATTTTCTGTTTCTTTATGTTTATTTCCCAACTAATGCAGTGCTGTAGCATGCAGTCTGAAGTTGTGTACTGAAGCGCTAATGGGACAATAAAGCAAGAACAGATATTCACATGCTTAACTCCATCCCTCTTCAGCAAATCACTTTTTTACCTGTACTTTGCTAAATATGGACTGCTGATTGAGAGGTCTATAAGCATAACTGCTTAAAAGGACAGTTAACTATTTTCACCACACTTGAGTGGCACAAGAACCACTATCAACTATGCAATGACTTCAACAATGTAACAAATGAAAACAAACTACTTAGAAAGGTTTTCCAGTTAATTATTGGGATAGCAAATGGTTCTAAGACAATGCATTCAATTGCTGCAAAGTAGAGCAGTGATGTGGGATACTATACCCTTTCCCCTGTGCACTATATCGGCACTTGCTTACATTGTCTGCATTTGATAGTTGATACTTATGTACAATTCTAAACACACAGGACCAGATTCTCAGTGGTGTCACTCAGATCTCATATCAATGTACACTGGTTAAAGATCTGTCCCACAATTATTTTGATAGGATAGGAATGATAAACTCTGTCTTCATTTACTTTTCAGGGGGCAACCAAACATAGTCCAGAAATGTGGTGCATGCATTGTAAGCAATGAAACATTTGCAGCAGTAGTGGGAGGGCAGCTGAAGTGCTGGCACTTGTCAACCTCTTGGCCAAATCCGTCAGGGTCACCTGTCAGAGGCTCCAAGATCTACCACTAGATCCCAATCGACTGGTTGGTGACCACTGCACTAGGATATCTCCCAAATTTCACTGCAGAGGACAATTTCATGAAACTTCTGAAAATGTCAGAGAAAAGTCACTGTTTGGTCAGACATGCTCCTGTACAATTGTGTTGGCACAATATGTTAGCAAGTGTTAGCATGGCAAGCCCCTTTTCAGCATTTCTTATTGTTTTGGTTCATTTCAATATCCTGCACTATTGTGTGAGTCCTTCTTGGTCTGGCTAAACACATGAGATCAGTGTAGTTCTTGCTTATCTCCTGACCTCCATAATGCTGAAATAAAGCTCCTACACAACTCCTGAGTCCCACGAGATTAGAACAACACAGAATCATAGTCACTTCATAGTCACTAGTGAAATTTATATGCATACCTTGGCTCAGCTCAGCCTCTGCACACCTTACACACCTGCTGCAGCTCTCCTTAGTGTCTTCATGGTTTGTAAGATATACTGAGTCTAGCCCCAGGCCTCCTACCTGAGATTCAGTTTGTATTTACACCTCTCTCCATAACTCCTTCATGCCTAGTGGCAAGGACAGAGCCAAGGTCACCCATTGACCTTTTCCATCAATCCTTGTGTGATTTGCAAAACATGCAGGATATGTCCCTTTCCAATTATGAACTACAGAGAGCCTTAGCAGGTGCCACCTTTCAGAATACTTTTTAGAACACAGCCAAGTTGAAAGCACACCCCCCTCCATAGCTTCTCTTTATCTGTGTGCTCTCATCTAAGCATGATCAATGTTAAAAATTTACTGCATGCACAATTCTCAGCAGCTCTTACCCCTGATGCATCAAAAGCGAGCGTAACTGGAAAACTCAAAGACACTTGTACTCAATGAGGGCTGTCGCTATGCCAAATTCAGTCTTCCTAGCCCTCAGCTTTTTGGCATTAAAGCTGCTTTAAAAATAGGCTGCAACAATTTTTTATAATAAAAAATATTTTCTTCATACTCAGAAATGGCTGCATTGGTTTTTCTCAAGCTTTCAAACAAAACCTCAACTTCAGTCAGAGAATAGGAGCTTTTGAGCTTGATAGGCGAACATTTCAAGTTATAAGGGATGGGAAGTAGGGGTTCAGAATGGAAATGCTTAGATAACCTTAACTATAGAGGATGATACCCCTCATAGTTAGCTAATTTAATTTAGCTATTACAGTAAAACTATACTTCAGAAATTGTGTTTTCCATTTTGTCTGAAAACATTTTCCATACAGATGATAACATGGAAGGAAGACAGAGGCACTCTGTACGTCAGTCCTGGTTCTGATTGCATTTACATCAAGAGTAATGCCATTGAACTCCATGAGTTCATGTCCATTTAAGAACAATATCAGACTTATAACATGTAAACCACTGTTTTGCCCTCATTTGGATCGTTAGTTACAATATTGCAGCTAGGGGTTCAATGTGCATATAAATAAGTTGCAAAAACAGCAAGCAACTAAACCAAATGAATCCCTGAGGTCTGATCAGCAGCAGACCAGGATTTATCATCCTGTTTTAAATTGGAACTGGGAGCACAGCATGGTCATTTTATTGATTGGATTAGAAGAAAATTGAGCTGGCTGATCTGTATGATGACATTATTGAGTTGTAGTTGCAGCTTTGACAGAAACCAAAGAGTTTTTTATTAGATTATTGTGGGGGGAAAAGGTAATGTGGAGGTGAGCAGGCATTAGTCTTGATGCCTTCGTGTTCAGAATCTTCAAATAGGGCCCACTGAATGTACAGGCGCCTTTCTGTTTTAATTCACCCACATTTCCTGACACTGTGCATACCCGAGAGTTAATTGCAGAATTCCTCATTAGAAAGTGAGCACGTTCCCCTGTTCCTTGTCCAAGGGAGAACATTTGTGCCCTTTAAAAAAATCTTTAGCAATCAATATGCTGCCTGACAGACAGTTTTACTATAGCAAAATTGCAGAAGTTGTGGTGTGATACGACACCTACTGTTCAGGAGGGAGTAACACACTTCACATTACATGGAGCTCTGAATCACATCACTGATTTTTCCATTTGTTAAAACTAACTGTTGAAGAAGGAAAAAATGGATACTTTGTCCTGTGGGAGTGTGTGATAATAAGCTACTGATCTATTCTGGGCCCTCTGTTTTACACGCATATTATGCATGTTTAAATTTATGGTCTTGTTTTAAAACCACAATGTTCTTTGATTCAGCTTTTTTATGGCTGAGTGAAGAATGCCAGCAGCTAACGCACCAGTCAGCACAAGACAAGGACCTACAGGTTATGTTCTTGATATGATAATACATTTTATTTATACGATGCCTGTCAGCAGTGGGAACCTCACATGAGAAACAGCTGAAATGAAACCACAGATGAAACTCTAGATCATAAAGACTAGACCTAATTCTCTATTGACTTGCGCCATGCAGGGCCCAATACTGCAGTCACAGCCACATGAGAAAGAACCCTGCCTGGGCAGTGGGGTCATTCCCATATGGATCTGGTATAAAATAAGAATAGCAACACTTTACATGTGCTTTGCAGTGGTGGAAATTGTTAGCCAACGTGCAGGGCAATGAAGAATCACCACTCCCCCTTCCCAGTGGAGTTTTATTTTTATGTTTTTAAAATCCATTTAAGGATTTCAAATTAATTTGAAAACATTCACTACTTACTGCTTCCCACCTCCCCCGTTGAGTAGCTAAGTGAACTAACAGACAGAGAGATTATGTGACACAGCGGGTGAAATCCTGGCCCTATTGAAGTTCAAAACTCCCAGTGGCAAAACTCCCATTGACTTCAGTGGAGCCAGAATTTTACCCACTGGCTAATTCAGAACCAGAACCCAGAAATCTTAATTCCCATCGCCTTACTGCAAACAGACCATACTCACTGTCAAAATACAAAAGGAAAAAACTCCAGATCCTCGACTATGCTAATTTGCAACCGCTGAGGGGCTGTCCTTTAATTAAACGTAATTAAAAGCCAGAGCACTTCTCAGCTCAGGAGGAATGAGACAGTCACCTAACATTAAGGCTCCAGACATAGCACAGTTCTCTCTCTATTTTTGGGTGCACTCAGTCCAGGTCTGAACACCTGCTGAGTATACTCTACAGACTTGATGTTCATCTGCAGCACTCATTGACGTCGTTTGGAGGCAGGCAACCCCATTGATGTGAGGAGGGGGGCAGAGAGGGTAACTGCACTAAGGCCCAGCGATTCAAAAGGTCTTAGGGCTCCCAGTCACCTCTGCTGCGACCACTAGAGTGATGGTGGCCGGAGCCCCAACCCCAGCCCCGCAGATGGGGAGGGGGAGAAAGGGGACAATTGCCTTTGCAATTAACTCTCGGGACTGAGAACTGTCCACGATAACTCCAAGATCTCTTTCCTGAATTGCCGCTTCCAGGAGTGCAGAGCCGGCCTCCCCTCCTTGCTGAGGGGCCTAGCAAGTCTGTCAGGCTTGCTGCTTACAGATATTTAGGTGCCAATCTACCTCTAGGCACTAAGTATCCCATTTAGATGTCAATGACATTTCCAAATATACTGCTGAGCTGCAGCCTAATTCCATGTGGGGCTAAGTCCCCTGGGCACCTAAGGACATAGCTACACTGCAGCTGGGAGTGAGCCTCACATGCTACTGGGACTTGAGTTAGTGTGCTAAAAATAGCAGTGTGGACATTGCTGCCCTAGGGGGTTCAGGTGGGCTTGAAAGGCCCCAGAGCAGGATTCCCAGACAAGGCAGGGAAATGCCTGTCTCGCCAACAGGACCTGATTCTGTAGGTGTGCTCTGAGCACTCCTACAAAACTGATACCTGTCAGACCCACAGCAGGAGGGCTGGGTGCAGGCTGCTGCTAGAAGGAGGTCCAGCCGAGTGCCAATACAAGAGACAGCTAGAAGCACCGGGCAAACATGAGAAACTGTGAGCTGGAGAAGGAGTTTTAAGTTTTGGCTGCTAAAGGATGTGCTACCTAAACAATGGACCTGGCTTCATGCCTAACTCCTAGACAGGATCTGTGGTTGAGGATCCTGAGTGGAGGGAGGCACCAATGTCTGGCCTATCAACCAGACACACCAGGTCAGCTGCTTGCATGTTTAAATCTTTCTCCACTTCTCTCCCCAGCATTTCACTCCTAGTTATCTGAGTCTCCTTGATCATCTGGCCATCAATGAAAATTCCTTTCCTTAGGTGCTAACTCTCCCCAGCCATTTCAGGGTAGCCTGGGAACCTAGTCTTAGGTTGAAAATTCCTTTGGGTATCAGGCCATTTAAGTGTTAGGCCATTGCCATGGTAATAGTAGCAATGCCTAAATACCTTTTAGCAGCTGGGCCTGGGTGCTTAGCCTCTCTCCCTATAGTTTAGCTCACAATAACCCCACATCATGAGGATAAACAAACAGCAGAATAATTCTCTGTTGCAGGACAGATCCCTACTTAGTCTTAACTGACCATAGCTATGAGTAGGATAGCATGCCTCTTTCTTTGGCCTGGTGACAAGTTCTAAGAACCTCCTCCAATGCCTACTTCATAGTAACTGGAAAGCCTCACATTGACTTAAGAGCACTGGATCAGGCTCTTAACGACCATGCTGATGTAATAGTTCCTTGCATAGGAAGCGATGATTAAGCTAATAATGACCACGAGCGTGGAAGTAATAAGAGAAAAACTTAGACTGAATAGCAGAAGCAACTGTCTATTGATGAGATTTCTTAGATCATGGACTAGCCCTAACAAAGTGTCAGAGCTGGATTTTTTTTTTTTTAAATCAGCCTGGTTAAAACATAGAAAGCCTATCCAAGGGCACAATTCTGCTCTAGACATGGGACTGAACCCTATTCTGCTTAGGTTCGTGTATTGTTTGGATTAAACCACAGAATTAGATTTGGAAATGTTTACGGTTTGTAAAAATGTTTAAGACCCGCAAATGAAAATACTTCATAATTATACTTTATTGGGCCAACTTCTGTTCTGTTTTCACCAACAAAAGATGGTCCAGTAAAAGTTATCACCTTGTCCACTTTCTCTCTTTCATATCCTAGGACCAGCCTGGCTATAACAACACTGCAAGCATTATTTTATCCATCTATCAGCTATGATTTTATATTGGTTTTTCGAGGTTGTTTTAAACATGCATTTTGAACATAGTCCAACATTACATTAGCACTGAAAACCTCCAGAAAAAAAAATCTTCTAGTTTATAGACAATTCTGCTTCTTCAAGTGGGATGCAGTGGATATCAATGAGAAGTAAATCTAACTGTATAGCCTTTCTTTATACTAGAAGACTTATCTGATGTTGGCAGGGTCCACCAGAGCAGGGAGCTCGTGGGGCCTTGGGGACGTAGGGGAGGGGAGGGACAGGGTAGAAGGCTGGCGACACGGGGGTGTGTGAGAGTGAGGGTTGGGGAGTGAGAAGGGGCTCAGGGCAGGGGGTCCCAGCCAATAGGCTTTCTCTTCCCCACTGGTTGGTGGGGCCTACCTCTCCCAGATGCCAAGTGCCTTTTATCTTCTCCCCAGCCCCTCTGGCCATTAGGAGACTTCTGACTCCACTCACCCGTCCCCTGCTCTGGCCACCAGGGGCCTTCTGTCCCCTCCCAGCCAGCTGGTGCCTTTTCTCTCTCTGTCCCCCTCTGGTGTTGAGGCCAAGGGCTGGAGGGGGGGGAGGGGCTATTTAGCTGATCAGGTGGCAGGAAAAATGGTGGAGCCCCAATCCTGTTGGTGGAGTGGCTATCCCCAGTGGCCACTCCGCATATACCTCTCTCCTGTGGTCTCTCTGTCTCCAGTGGCCACTCGGTATTGTGTCACTCCTCTCTGTGCTCTGCCTTTTGCATCCCTCCTCTCTCAGCTCCCTCCCTTTCCCTGTTTTGGGAGACAGGCCCATTCCTGGCACTTCTGGTTTTCCTGGCATGACCAACCCCTGACCTTGCTTTAAATTAGAAGAAGAGGAAGCTGCACACCAAATTTGGTGATCCTAGCTCTTACTAGGGTTACCAGATGCTTTCAAAAAAATACTGGACACACTTGATCTCAGATCAGGGGTGGGGACACAGGACCGGCCAGGAGGGGAGTGGGGCTGGCCAGGGGAAATGTGGTAGGGGAGGGGGGGAAACCGGCTGACGGGAAGCAGGGCTGACCAGGATGGGGTGGGGGGAGTAGGGCTGGCCGGGGGGGAACTGGCCATCAGGGAGCGAGGCTGGCTGGGAGGAGGTCGAGGGGAGCGGGGCTGGCCAGGGGAGATTGGGAGGGGGGAACTGGCTGGTGGGAAGCAGGGCTGGCTGGGAAGGGGCCAGGGGGAGCGGGGCTGGTCGGGGAGGAGCAGGGGGGAACCAGCCGGTGGGGAGCGGGATTGGCCCAGGTGCACGCAGATCCTGGGGCACTGCCCATCCCACGCACAGTCCCGGCAGGGCGCACGGGCGAGTCCGGCCCCGGGGATTCTATTCTCCTCTCTACTGTGCGAGTCTGGCCCTGCCCCCCTCCTCTCTACTGTGTAGTTGCGTACTGCCTGGCTGGTAGACACACTCACGCAGTGTGAGCAGTATGCAACTACATACTAATACTCATGATAATAATAAAACTTACTTAAATAGAAAATACCAGACATTTTTATGTCCGGTATTTTCTCAATTTGTTTCCTGGACAGAAAGCTCAAATACCGGACTGTCCTGCTTCAAAACTGGACACCTGGCAACCCTAGCTCTTGCCACTTAGGAGGAATTCTAAAACAAACAGATTCACAGACGGACAGACAGACAGACATTTCTAAAATATATAGCTAAATAATTTTAGCTACAGTAGAATTTCAGAGTTAGGAACACCATAGTTAGGAATTGACCAGTCAACCACACACCTAATTTGAAACTGGGATTTATACAATCAGACCACATTACCGACGCATCCTCCCTCCAAAAAGTAAATACAGTACAGTACTATATTAAACATAAACTACTAAAAAAAAATAAAGTGAAGTTAAAAAAAAAAGATTTGACAAGGTCAGGAAACTGTTTCTGTTCTGGTTTCATTTAAAATTAAGATGGTTAAAAGCAGCATTTTTCTTCAGCATATTAAAGTTTCAAAGCTGTAGTAAGCCAATGTTCAGTTGTAAACTTTCAAAAGAATAAGCAGGACATTCTGTTCAGCATTACGCAAAAATTTCAAAGTTACGAACAACCTTCATTCCTGAGATGTTAGTACTGTATTTCGGTTCAGCTACAGCTCATGCATTTTAAGTTGAGAAGTGTTTCCTCTTTGCTTCGGCAAAAGTGATACTAGTGGATTTGTGGGTGCAGAAGGCATTAACTAGAGATACATTCGCATGACACAGGCTGATGGCTTAGAATAGTACTTCAGTAATAGCGACAGTATAGATGCCAAAGGGCTTTTTTATATTGCAGTAGTTAATGTAACTGTGTTGTTCTTTTACTGGCTCATTGATTTTTTGTTTTTAGGAAGGATGAGTCATCTGATGCCTGCTCTTGCAAACCCTTACTCTATTAGAAGCAGGGCCTACTTATGTGAATCATCCCCCTGGCTTCAGGATTGCTAACAAGAGTATGTTCACAAAATCAGGCAATGGTTAGCTGTAAATAAAAAGATCAGCTAGTGTCCTCTCACCAGTCATTACATTTTGTGTATGTTAAAGCACGTGATCAGATTGCAGTGGTATCAGCTGGGTAAACCATCAGATTAGCTTTTTTCTAGATGGGATTTAAAGGTAAAAGTTTAAATTGCCTAAGTGACCTTTTAGGCCTATTTTTAAAAGTAACTGAGAATAAGGGGATATAGGTGTCTAACTGCCATTTTAGGTGTCCAAATCTAACAATCAGGTGTTAATGAGATTTTCAAAACTCCTTCTCAGCTGTTGTCCAAGTCTGTAGTCACCTAAATCTCCATGGCAACTAAATTTCCACTGGTGGGGATGTGCAAAACCACATAATTTCTCAAACCACAAAGTAGCTTGGCCCCCTCACTCACATCTAAGCCTGCTGACAGGATTTTCCAATTATGTATTTCCCCACCTATCTCACCTGCAGAGTCTGATCTGGTGGGTATGCCAGAGGATCAGAGTGTACCGAAAAGACACCTGGAAATGGGCATGTGTGTGTCCCACACCACTTAATAGCCCAATGGTTAAATGGGAGGAGAGAAGGCCTATTTTCAAATTCCCACTCTTCCTGATTTGGTACAGGGACTCAAGTCTCCCATATTATGGATGAGTACTGTAACCCATGGAACTATTTGGTATTGAAAGGGTAGGGAATCTCTTCCTTCCTGGGTCTCTATGAAAAAAGTCTGGGTTTCATCTGTTATGACATGGGATAACTTGGTTTAGGTGACCAATGCCAGGAGAAGGTTTAAGGCTGAATATGCAGTGTGGAGGGAACTTCAAACCCAAATCAGTGGGACTTAACCCCTCCCCTTTTCTTTATGTTTAATTCCTGGCTATCTTAGGCCTTCTGAGGGTATGTCTAGACTGCAAACCTCTGTCAGCAGAGGGATGCAGATTAGGCAGGTCGACATTGCAAATGAGGCAGGGATTTAAATATCCGGGGCCTAATTTGCATAAAAATGGCCACTGCATTTTGCCGACTCAGCACTTTGTTGGCAAAAAGCGGCAGTATAGAGGGGGCTCTGTTGAGAAAGAAAGTCTTTTTCCACAGATCCTGTAAACCTCCTTGTAGAAGGCATAAGGGATCTGTTGAAAAAGGCTTTCTTTCTCAACAGATCCCCCTCTAAACTGCCAACAGAGGGATGCAGTCTAGACATACCCTGAGATCTCTGACTTCTGAAGAACTTCTTTCTTAGGCCCTAACTGACCCCGGGCAATGCATAGGGCACCTGGGTGCCTAATTTGGGGCTGAAAATTTCACTAGTCAGCAGGGAGTCTTGGGTTAACTGTTGTAGCATCCAAGTAATGTTGTGAATCTAGCTTTAAGAGCCTAATTTACTTCTTAAGATAGAACTTAGACTTCTAAGTCCTTTAGATGCTTTTGAAAAATTTACCCTAGGGTCTTTATAGTTTTATAGTTTTTTTCACTGCTTTTATCATTCTAGGATGCATTGAAACAAAATGCAAGGGCTGTATCTTCACCGGACTAGGCTGCCACCATTTGCTAAATGAAGAAAATGACTAAGTATTCATGTGGTGACTTTGTTCTGCTGAGAGATTTTTGGCAGACTGACACAAACTGAAAGTCTGCTGCGAGCAGATTTCCTTCTACTATTTTTTATTTCATGCAAATAAGATTTGCAGGATGCCAGCCGACCTCTGCTTGTGACTGATATATTTAGCATTGACAACAATCCCACACTGTATTTATATTTGAAACCCCCAATTTAATTGTATTCATGGGGTACTCAGAAGGAGCAACGTCTTGTTCCAATCTTATGTCTTATTCTGCTCCCCCATCTTCTGTTCCAAAAAGCAGAGCCTCTTTGTCTTAAATAGGATGGTTGGAAAATCCACATCAGACATCAAGATATCAGAGAAAATACAAGTAGCTAACAAGTCACCATCCTTTTATCTTTTACTCTCCAGACACATGAAACTTCCTGTTAAAGAATTCTGGGTAGGTTAGTCAACCCAGCATTTCCTGTCTTCCAAGACTAGGGAAGCAGGGACTCCAAAATACAAATGTAATGACATCAAGCCAATTTTGGGGCATGTGGAGATGAACAGCATTCCTCTTGGCTAGTGTCCCCCAACATGTACAATGATACAAACAACCAAGGATGAGGAAAAACAGTTTCTTGGCCATTGAGAGGGCATCACAAACATCAGACTAGAGGGAAGTTCCTTCACCCAACAAATTCCTGTGGAATGGGGCCTCCTTTGCAAAGTACCTATGCTGCGCCTTTCCATCTGCCTCCCGCCAACCCACAAACCATCCATTGTTAGCTTTACAACCACTTGTCAATGCCCTGCTACATTTTCTCATCCAACGGAAGACAGGCAGACCTGATTGTAAAACTCTTAGGTTAGAGTCACAAGAAGGATTTAGGCACTTAGCTGACACTTTAAATGTTTAAGTTGTTAGATTGCTAAATGATCTTAGGAAGAAAAGACTGCAGGGGGTCCCCTAACAATATTAGACCCTCTGTCCAGTTCTGTGACAGCCAGCATCTGTCAACTGGTGGTGTGCCACCCTGTTGCCTTAACAAAACAGAGGACAATCTATTATATGTAAACCAAACATAAGAACGTTTATTTAGGGAAAATTTACAAAAATAGGGAATTAAGGGGTAACCAAAAGTGATTTAACAATTTAACCTGTACAGTAGTCAGCCCCAAGACCCGCTGAACAAAACTAAACCTTGGCTGAGTTTCAATAATAAGGTAAGAATTGTAACACGTTTATAAAAACCTTCTTCAAAGATCCCAGGACTGTGACTCAGGACCTCTTATCTTGTGGCTCCTGAAGAGCCTTGAGATAGGAGCACTAAGTAGAACCCTCGTAGTCCTCCCATTTCTGATGGTGGGTAACTGGCAAGGCTGCTGGCTGTGATCTTATGGGGAGTCTCCCGAACGGCTGCTGCTATGTGGTCTGGAGTGTTGATGATCTGTAAAGGAAAACCCCGTCCAATCTGCCACTAGCATGGGCAGCCCCGAGCTGTTCGGCTGCCAGCCTTTTATGCCGTCCAAGGCAGGAAACCCTGCAAGGGAGACCCCATAATCTGCCCCTCCAGGAAACCCCATACAAACTTCTGAGGTAAAATCCAGTTATGACTGGAATTTGTTTACCTCTTTATTACAAAAAGGTGGAAAAACCTTGGCCTGCCAGACCCTCTGTCATATGACTGGTCTTTCATCTTGTTTTCAAAATGGGTGGACTGATCCTCCGTTTTGTTTTCAAAATGGATACCTTCACATAATAAACCTAGGATTTTTACCCTTAACAAAGTCCAACAAGTAGGAGCCACATAGGTATTCACAAAATCACCTCACTCCTCATTACATCCTATTGACTAACTCAGGGTATGTCTACACTACAATGTTAGTTCGAACTAACGGACGTTAGTTCGAACTAACTTTCCTAGGCGCTACACTAGCGCTCCGTTAGTTCGAACTTAATTCGAACTAACGGAGCGCTTAGTTCGAACTAGGTAAACCTCATTTTACGAGGACTAACGCCTAGTTCGAACTAGCTAGTTCGATCTAAGGGCTGTGTAGCCCTTTAGTTCGAACTAGTGGGAGGCTAGCCCTCCCCAGCTTTCCCTGGTGGCCACTCTGGCCAACACCAGGCAAACTCTATGCCCCCCTCCCGGCCCCGGACCCCTTAAAGGGGCACGGGCTGGCTACGGTGCCCGTGCCAGGTGCAAGCCTGCCAGCACCCAGCCAGCAGACCCTGCACCTGGCACGGATCGAGCCACCCACCCGATGTCCCCCAGCCCACCCCCTCTTCTCAGGACCAGGCTGGCGGCTCCCGGGAGCTTGCCCTGGACCGCAAGAGGTGGGCACCTTCCTGGGCTAGTGCGGACATCGTGGACCTCGTCCATGATCTCCGCACTAGGCACAGGAAAGTGGCCGTCTAGGGCAGGAGAGCTGCCATCCTGGCCACCCAGGAACAGGTGTGCATGAAAATCAAGGGGGTCCACTGAGACCCCCGACCCTGAGCCCTGAGCTTACAATGGCCGTCCTGGGTCAGACCAAAGGTCCATCTAGCCCAGTAGCCTGTCTGCCGACAGCGGCCAACCCTAGGGACCCTGGAGGGAATGGACCGAAGACAGTGACCAAGCCATTTGTCTCGTGCCATCCCTCTCCAGCCTTCCACAAACTTTGGGCAGGGACACCACTCCTACCCCCTGGCTAAGACTACTCCATGTACCCAACCTCCATGACTTGATCTCACTTCCCTTTAAACTCTGTTCTAGTTCTAGCCTTCACAGCCTCCTGCAGCAAGGAGTTCCACAGGTTAACTATTTGCTTTGTCAAGAACAACAACTTTCTCTTACTAGTTTCAAGCCTGCTACCCATTCCTTTCCTTTGGTGTCCTCTAGTCCTTCTTTATGGGAACTCAGGAAGAACTTTTCTGAATGCACCCTCTCCACCCAACCCCTGCTTTTAGAGACCTCTATCCTGTCCCTGCTCCATCTCCTCTTTTCTAAGCTGAACAGTCCCAGTCTCTGTAGCCTCTTTTCATCTGGGACCTGTTCCCAACCCCTGATCATGTTAGTTGCTCTCCCCTCTCCCAGCCTTTCTGTTCCCCTCTCCCACCTCCTTTTCCCAGTCTCCCCCAGTTTTGGTCAATAAAGACAGAGTCAATGTTGGAAGAAACGTTATCTTTATTTTGTACATCAATAAGAAGGGGGGCTAGGGAAGGGTAAGTGGAAGCAGGTGAGGGAGGAATGGGGTACGAGCCCCAGATGGGGAGGACTGGGGTGGCTCTGCGGGCTTCTGGGGGTGGAAGCTCTCCTGCAGCCACCCGATTGCCCCCTCTCCCCAGATGGCAGCCTGCGGCAAGTGCAGCCGGGCTGATGGCCGAGTGCTGTGATGTGCCCAATGTGGGTACCCCGGGCACTCCAAGCCAGAACTTCTTTGCAAGCGGGGCACCCCTTAGAACTGTCTGTCCGGGGTGGGGTTCGGGACCCTTTAAGCGCAGCCCTCGGCTAGCCTGAGACAGCATCTCCACGCTCTAAGTCCTCCTCTGATGCCCTGCCGGCACTGCTTCCGGCCATCCTTAAGCCCTGTTCAGAGTCCACTCAATGTGGACTTGCTAGTTCGAATTAGCAAAACGCTAATTTGAACTAGTTTTTAGTTCTAGACGCGTTAGTTCGAATTAGCTTAGTTCGAATTAACTAATTTGAACTAAGTTCGAATTAGCACTCTAGTGTAGACGTACCCTCAGACAGCTCCCTGCTCAACATGCTGACTCCTGTGAATCCCTTTCTGAGGTGCCTAATTCCCCCCCCCCCCCCCCCCCGTCAAAGCATAGGGATACTAAGCACTTGAAGTCCCCTCATCAGCAGGACTCCTGAAGGTTAGGTGCTGCAGTGCTCACAGCTGCAAAGCCTAAATTCCCCCTTGAATGTCAGGTTCTGTCCCTCACATTCACATGAAGTAGTCCTGTCATCTGAGAGTAAGACTTGCTGATTTCAATGAGACAACTCATAAAGTGTGGAACTGTCCAGTAAAGATGTCAGTCTGGGGTATTGGAACAATTTTTATAGTGAGGGTTCTAGAACCATTGAATACAAATGGAAAACCGGTATATGAACCCATTTTAAACCAGGGGGTACTGCTGCACCTTCAGCACCTCCAGTTCCAGCATCTCTGCTCATAAGTATTAGCTGCCTTCTGCATTCCTGCTGAGTACAACTGAAATGGGCCTGAGCTGATAACTGCAGAGCAATAGTCATGTTCTGTGAATGACTCCCAATGGGACAAATGGGAGAGGGTGAAATACTAGCACATCATGCCTAAGCACTCCCTACACCACCTCCTCCATTTTTGGCTCTGTGCCATGTTCCAGCTCCCTAATACGCTTGTGGCTAGGAGGCAGAACTCATGACCATGTGCCATGCCAGATCAAGTTTCTATATGACATATCACTTCTAGCTGGTTTGAGAAAAAACAGTATTCAGCTCATGGCTGTTGAGTTGCACTCATCATCCTAACTGATGCTGTTATCAGAGATATTCATGGGCTGTGAAAATATAATAGTCTGTGTACTGCCAAAAAGATAAAAATTCAGAGAGGGCTCTATATCTCAGGTCATTGCAGAGACCTTCTCCAACCCTGCACCGATCTTCAGGGGGCCAATAATCAATGTAGTGCCTATTCACAAGTCTTACAGATAATTCAGGTGTGTCAAACATGGATGCACTATCTTTGGTGCAGAATTTAGGCACCTCCAAACAATAGGTCCTAGATGTAAATGGGAGCGGCTAAGTACCTTTAAACATTAGGGAGTTGATATACTGCTCTTCCTAGATCTGTAGGAGGTAATAGCCTTAACTGTTATCACTAGATACTAACCAAGGGTATGTCTACACTACAGAGTTAGTTCGAACTAACTTAGTTCGAATTAGTTAATTCGAACTAAGCTAATTCGAACTAACGCATCTAGAACTAAAAACTAGTTCGAATTAGCGTTTTGCTAATTCGAACTAGCATGTCCACATTAAGTGGACCCTGAACAGGGCTTAAGGATGGCCCGAAGCAGTGCCGGCAGGGCATCAGAGGAGGACTTAGAGCGTGGAGATGCTGTCTCAGGCTAGCCGAGGGCTGTGCTTAAAGGGACCCGACCCCCACCCCGGACAGACAGTTCTCAGGGGTGCCCCGCTTGAAAACCAGTCCTGGCTTGGAGTGCCCGGAGTGCCCACACTGGGCACATCACAGCACTCGACCATCAGCCCGGCTGCACTTGCCGCAGGCTGCCATCTGGGGAGAGGGGACAATTGGGGGGCTGCAGGAGAGCTTCCACCCCCAGAAGCCCGCAGAGCCAGCCCAGTCCTCCCCATCGGGGGCTCGTGCCCCATTCCTCCCTCACCTCCTTCCACTTACCCTTCCCTAGCCCCTTTTCTTGATGTACAAAATAAAGGACAATTGTTTTAAAAAATGGAATCTGTCTTTATTGACCAAAACTGGGGGAGACTGGGAAAAGGATGTGGGAGAGGGGAAGAGAGAGGCTGGGAGAGGGGAGGGCAACTAAAATGATCAGGGGTTGGGAACATATGAAGAGAGGCTAAAGAGACTGGGACTTCTCAGCTTAGAAAAGAGGAGACGGAGGGGGGACAGGATAGAGGTCTCTAAAAGCAGGAGTTGGGTGGAGAGGGTGCATACAGAAAAGTTCTTCATTAGTTCCCATAAAGAAGAACTAGAGGACACCAAAGGAAAGGAATGGGTTGTTGTGTAGACGTACCCTAAAAGATATGACGAGGAAAGAGAAGACTGGAGTGTGGTAAACCATTCTGAGACTAGTGCAGCCTGAAGCAACCCTGATCTTAGAATGGGAGGCTCACAGGACAAGGAGTCTATCATCAGTTGCTCCACACAAAAACATGGAGCACAGTGCTACCAAATATTGTCTGATTCATTTGCACTCGATTTAGTCAGTGCACAAACAGCTTCGGGTGGTGGTTAAAAGAGGGCACCATGCTCATTAAAGAATCGACAGGTGCTGAAGGAGCTGCTTTAATTTTAACTGCTGCATCTTAATGATGATTTATGCAGGCAACAGAAGTGACAACTTTGGCTTCTAGATTATTTCCATTATGGATGAGATTCCTATCTCCTACTGCAGAGTGTCCTGCCTTGGAGTTTATTGCAGAATTTCTTACTAGTGCTGAGAAACCTCTTCTTCAATGGGTTTCCAAAAGCATTAATTCCACAAATTTGAAGGCAGCCTGCATCTGCCCACATTGCTGGAGAAGGGATTATTTGGGGGAAAGAAACCAAACGAGGTATGGAAATCTCATTGTACAGACTCTGACGATGAAGAAGGTAGATGCCCCCATTACGGTGCTTTTGCAACATTGTCATTTTACTATCAAGTTGGATTCATAGTCAGGTGTCCACTAGAGTTCCATTGCTGTGGTATTTTTGTATGACTCTCAGCTGTGCCCACTACAAGCTATAGCTGGCTACCATAGAAGCCATCCATGCTGTGGAGGGTTAGTCAGGCCAATAGAAAGACAGAGGTTGGGTACAAAATTACAGTGAGGGACAATGTCATTGGTACAAAGACATGTGCAAACAATTCATGATCAAACTGTTTATGCCTGGGAGCTGCACAGAATGATTTAATTGTGGTTTCATAATTTATAGAGCAATTCTCCTTCCTACAGAAGTAGTATTCAGCTGAAAGCGGTGACTCAGGGCTATGGTATTGGGGCCAAAGACCTCACTGAGCATTCTTTTTTTCTTCTTCTTCATTCTAGCTCCTACTTTACTCTTCCTTGAGTTGCTGACATCAAAAAAGGAAAGGCAAGTGGGTGGCCCGCCTCATGGTTGGTACTAATTACCACAATTAAGGAACTTCATACAAATACACTCAAGCATTCAGTACAGCATACAGGATTATATTATCTAGTTTTACTTAACAAATGTCAACGGGGGTTAGGTTAAAAATGTTTGAACTGACTTTTATGACAAACATTTTACAGCTATTTAGTTCATGGACTTAAGGAGTTTGCGGAGCTGGGAAAAATCATACTAGACCCATCACTTTCACTCTTTCTAGCCTCTTTCGGCTATAGTTCTGTAAGAATAATTCCTTTTAACGTCAACTCTGTTTACAACACTACTGAGAAAATGTGGACATACATTGCCACCACTCTTTTACTTTGTTTCTTTGATGTAGATTGCATCTTTCTTTATTAACATTCAATGCATTTACAAGATTCATACTACCTGCTTCAATTATGTAGTCCATAATCTACATCCAATAGTCTAGTGCCTATGTAACCCATACACCTACTGGGTGTGGTTCACTGTCTCATGTAATGGCACTTAGACCACTTACAGAGAGAAAGAATGAGCTTACTCTACAGCTTTAGCTGCAAGCAGCTGGCTGTTAGCTCAAGTGGCAGAGGCTCATGTACTAAGTTCTAGAGATCCCAGGTTTGGTTGTGCTTGTCACCTGCTGCTTATTTTCCATGCTTCCTGAATTCCTGTGCAGATAATTCTGTACATTACTAATCTTTTATATTTTGTTTCGGAACTACTCCAGCTTCTGCCTTAATGATGGATGGACATGTATGTCCGATTATTTGAATCGGGTGAAAAGGCCTCCTCTCTCCTTTCTATTGACTTTAAAGCTCCTTTAACAAATGCTGCCTATTTGGAACCCAGGAAGCTGGTACCCCTTCTGCTTTGCCTGAATCCACCTATTCCAAACAAACTTTTGGCCTAGAAATCATGAGTTTTGTTTTCTCTCTCTTAAAAATGCAAATCCCTTTCCCTCCCATAAATGGACACATTGCATTTTCTATGGGGATATGCAATAATATATGCAAGTGCTTTTTTGGGGGGGGGGGAAGGGAGAGGAAGAACTGTAGCTTTGCTACTGGATATATTGTCTATTTCAAGTCAATCTGAAATAAAGACACAGTTTATACACTCTTTCTACAAAGATTTATTGAGCAATGTTTCAGATGTAATTCAGAGATAACCTTCTTGAGGCCCAAGGAGGGATGAGTTGACCTTTCCAGAGCACAAACACTGCTCTTGAAGTCTGTGTGGAGAAGATGCCACTTGGACGTCAAGTGCAAGTGGCCCCACTAGCTGATTATCTTTCTGAGATCAAGAGATCAAGAGTGTTTGATTTCCATTTCTGTTTCTTCAGAAAGCCTTCAAAATAATAACACTTTTGTGTTTTCTTCCACAAATCTCTAAGTGATGTGCTGCATTGATTAATGAAATCTCACAAGACATCCTTGCAAGCTGAGTCTGCTATGATATCCAGGCTGTAGTCAAATTCCTCCCTAAAACACATCTTTTCTCCTTCATCCATGTGGCTATGGCCAAGATCTTCAAAGATGTTTAGGCACCTAACTTCAATTGAATTGAATGCTTTTGAGGGTCTGGGTCTTGGTGATGCTGTGGCCATCTCTCACCTATGCTTCTGTAGCCTCCTCCTTTCCACCTAACTCTTTCAAATGCCTGTTTAAAAAATCATTTTCATCACCAGCTGCACTGACCACATCACTCATCTTGAATTCTTCCCCAGTTTCCCTTTGCCTTCTGTATCAAGTTCAAGCCACTTGGCTTACCCTTCAAGGCTCTTTAGAACTCTGCTCTGGCCCACATCACTGACTCCAGGGCTTTCTACTCTTTCTCCCAGCCAGCCTGTTAAATTTAAGCACTCCCTTTGTCAACTTTTCCACACTTGGCTCCATCCCATTTTCCGTGTTGCCCAAATGCCTTCCGGATCACAATGCAGCATGCTGCTCATCCTGACCTTTCAAATCCAATAGTACCCTTCCTCAGTTCAGCTCCTCAGTCTTAACAAACTTGATGCAACACTTCTAATCACTCAAAAGTCAAACCTGGCCTGCACTGCTGTAATGATTCCACATCTGTATTCAGTGGCACTGACAGACTCTGCAGGCTCCTGGGCAACATGGCGGGGGGGGAGCAAGGGCAGAAGGGGTCAAGGGCAGCCGGCACTCAGCACTGCCTGGACCGTGGTGCACCCTCTCCCCCAGCTCTTAGTGCTTTGTGAAGCACTAAGCAATGATTTCCAGGGCATAGGCCTCCGGCTGCCACTGCTGCTTGAATCACCAGGCAATTGTCCCCTTTGTCTCACCCTGGCCCATCAGTAGGCGAGCCTGTAGCGGTTGTGTATTAGTTTTGAGCCCTTGGAGGTAGAGGACTTGTATTCTCCATGTTCTGTGCTGCTGAGCGCATCTGCAAAGATCAACAAATAATGTAAGTAAATGGCCTGTATTATAATTTCCTCCTTTTACAGATGAGATTTCATATCTCTCACACTGGGCATCCCTACTCTGAGTCTACTCAGCGAGAGAATGAAGATTGGTGGAATTCTCCACTATCCTGGTGTAATTGTGTTCTCTCCTTATCCACCCAAATCAATTCAACCTGAAATCGCTTCCCTTAGTTGGCCCCCAGCAGCCCCATTTCTGGGAGAAGGGAGGAGAATAAAAGAGAACTGGCTCCATTTATACTCTCCCAGAAAGAGAAGATAGTCCCCGACATTCCGCTGGCCTCTTGTTAAGCAGGGCAGAGGACAGAACACCTCATCGGAGGTAGGGTCATGGCCCTGACAGTGGAGCTGCCAAGAGAAGTGAGGTGTTTGCTGCCACTAGGAAAGATTTCCAGTCCAACTGTGGGAGAGCAGCTGTGGTAGCTGCAGAAGGTTAGGAAGAAACTGCTGAGGATAATAGATTGCGTGGGGAAAGGAAATGGATTACATCTAAGGGAGGGAGAGGAGATGGAAAAGACAACTGATAAATCTGGTGGGAATAGACAAGAGATCTGATGAATATGAAACTGATGCATTGGAGATGAATGGCAGGCAGGTGGGGTTGCCAGGGGATATGTGTGTGTGTGAAAGAATGTGACAGTTCAGATGTGGGGTTCTGTGTAGTTTCACTGAGGTGAGTGTTTTGGAAAGAGTGAGTTTATGCCCAGGGGCACTGTATGGCTACGTCTACACTGGCCCCTTTTCCGGAAGGGGCATGTAAATTTCACGAGTCGTCGTAGGGAAATCCGCGGGGGATTTAAATATCCCCCGCGGCATTTAAATAAAAATGTCCGCCGCTTTTTTCCGGCTTTTAAAAAAGCCGGAAAAGAGCGTCTAGACTGGCCCCGATCCTCCGGAAAAAGTGCCCTTTTCCGGAGGCTCTTATTCTTACTTCAAAGTAGGAATAAGAGCCTCCGGAAAAGGGCACTTTTTCCGGAGGATCGGGGCCAGTCTAGACGCTCTTTTCCGGCTTTTTTAAAAGCCGGAAAAAAGCGGCGGACATTTTTATTTAAATGCCGCGGGGGATATTTAAATCCCCCGCGGATTTCCCTACGACGACTAGTGAAATTTACATGCCCCTTCCGGAAAAGGGGCCAGTGTAGACGTAGCCCAAGTGTGTGTGCTAAGGAAGAGAATAGCAGGTTTGTATCTGTGTGAATGTGTGACTCCCCAGAGGGCTGTAGATATATGAGGAAAAGGCTGGGTGTGAGCAGGGGAGGAAGGAGAGTGAGGTTTCTTGGCAATTGTGCAGGGATGGGGTGAGATACTTCATGTTTCAAGTCCAAATTTACAGCTGTTGAAAATCAGCATCACTCCACCAATTCCCCAGCTGAGAATCTGGCCCTCAGTTCCTAATGGTTCCTTAGTGCTGCTAACACTTGTGAGCGTAGTACTTATAACCACAAAGTCAACGGGCTATGCATGGTAGTAAACACTGCACCCAGCTATGTTAGCAAGATCAAGTGCTACGTTTGTGTACATGTTAAATATTGTTTTGCAAATGTGGAAACAGGTACTTCAGCTATTTAATGTGATGTCCTTTAGCTGCAATATAGATTTACAGGCAAACCTTGTCAATATGGCCTGTACAAGTGAAGAGCTTGATTGCGCTTGGATATGTAATTCAAAGGTAAAAAAATTCAGTCCTAAAGTGCTTCAAGAAGCCTCTTTACAAAATGTGTTAAGTCTGAGCTTAACCTTTGCTGCTGGTGCTACAGGAAGTGCTTGTTTGGTTTCTCACTGAATAGTACTTTTTTCACTCTTATAATCACTCCCATGCAAATGTTCAATGCCCACTTTAAAGATGCATCTTATGTATCTTCTCAGTGTCAATTTAAAATTCTTATGAAATACATGCTTGCATTTAGCTCAATGTGGCATGGCTTGTAAGCTATGCAAAGGGAAACTTCCAACTGAGACAAACATACGGATGCTCTGGGAGCAGGCTCCTTCTAGGTAGCCCTCATACTATTGCTGGCTTTGAGCTCCAAGTTGGAGCCTTGCATTTGGTAACATGAGTCCATGCTCTCTAGCTAGTCTAGCTATGAATGAGGGTCTCATCTAAATTGAGGAAGCTTGCTTTTAGGGGCGAGAATCATAAATGGGACTTACTTAATTAAGAATAGTGATAGAAATGTAGCCGTGTTAGTCTGGTGTAGCTGAAACAAAAAACAGGACTATGTAGCACTTTAAAGACTAACAAGATGGTTTATTAGGTGATGAGCTTTCGTGGGCCAGACCCACTTCCTCAGATCAAATAGAGGAAGAAAATTGTCACAACCATATATACCAAAGGATACAATTAAAAAAATGAACACATATGAAAAGGACAAATCATATTTCAGAACAGAAAGGGGATGGGGGAGGGGGGTAAATGTCTGTAAGCTAATGCTATTAGAGGTGATAATTGGGGAAGCTATCTTTGTAATGGGTAAGATAATTAGCGTCTTTATTCAAATTTAGGTGTAAAGTGTCAAATTTAAGCATGAATGACAGTTCAGAGGAGTCTCTTTCAAGTGTAGTCTTAAAAGGCCTTTGAAGCAGGATGCAGGTAATCAAGTCGTTGAGACAATGTCCTTTCTGGTAGTTCATTAACTACCCCTTCAGTTGCTCAGGTCCAACATTTAGGCATCACTGGCATTCACAAACCCCCAGATCAGCTGTCACTTAACCCTGTAGGCACCTAAATTTCCTAGGTGCCTAAGTTTTCACAGGTAAATTACCTTGACTGCCTAAATTTCTGCTGCTGGGTACATGCATTGCTCCCTCCATCCTGACACTTCTGATCAGCTCCAAGTCTAGCATGCTTAAGCAGGTTTCACAAAGCTCGGTCTCTCCTGTGTGGGCCAATCCAGTAGAGCAGGGGTGGGAAAAAGGGCTTCCGCAGGCTGGATCTGGCCCACCAAGTGGGTTGTTCCGGTCCACTGAGGCCCTGTCGCTCCCCTACCCCCAGGCCAATTAGAGCCTGGGGGGCGAGGGAGTGCACAAAGTTTCCTCCCGCCCTGTAAGCAGCATGCAGTGCTTTGAAGCACCACACGCTGCTCGCAGGACGGGAGGATACATCATGCACTCCCCTGTCCCCAAGTTTCCTCTGCTCTCCGCCCCCGCCCTACGAAGAGCTGTACGCTCACACAGGATGAGAGCAGGGTGAGGGAAGCTTCTCACAGCTCTTGTCCCAAGGCCAATCAGGACGTGGGGGTGGGGGAGCGTGTGATGTCTCTTTCTCCCCTGCGAGCAGCATGTGGCACTTTGAAGTGCCACGTGCTCCCCCCAGGCCAATCAGGGTTTCCTTTGCCCTGTCTTCACAATCAGGGCCTGGGAGCGGGGGAGTGTGTGAAGCCTCTTCCCGCCCTGCCAGGGGCATAGGTGCCTAGTGGGAAGGGGGGCAATTATGGTCTGGGAGTAGGGAAGCCCAGAAGCATTCTGGCTCTGCCCCTTCCAGATTAGGCCTCACCCCTTCCGGCCCAGGGACACTTCAAAAATTTTTGAAATGGCCCCCAACCAAAAATTATTGCCCACCCCTGCAGTAAAGGTTACTTAGAGATCTCCTGGATTTACTGGAGCCCCCTTTTACTCTAACAGGAGAGTTTGGAGAGGGAGTTCTCCAGGTAAAAGAGGAGTAAAAACGGGACCCTTGTGGTAAGTGGCTGTCTGGAGTGTGTGTGTGTTTGTGTGTGGGGGAGTTATTTGCAGTGTGCTGAGCTTGTGTTTGTCTGGATTGTTTGGTTGATTGGTTGGTTTGTCTGTTTGAAGGAGCTTCTAAAAGGAGCTTCTAGAAGCCTCTGTTAATTGGCTGAGCTTCAGTCAGGGGGAGGGGCTACCAGAGCTATATAAGCCTGTGACTCAGCGACCAGGGAGAGCGTGACCAGGAACAGCTAACAGGAGAGTTTGGAGAGGGGGAGTTTAGAGGGCACTAGTGACTTCTGACCTTCTTTAAACCATAACTCTTAAAATAATCTATACTGCAGAGGTTTAAAAAGAATCCCAGTTTATACTTAAACTTATTCATTAGAAAAAGGAGCTGGTGGTCGTGGTACATGTAGGTACCAATGACGTAGGGAAGGGTAGGAGAGATGTCCTGGAGGCCAAATTTAGGCTGCTAGGAAAGAGACTGAAATCCAGGACCTCTATGGTGGCATTCTCAGAAATGCTTCCAGTTCCACGCGCAGGGCCAGGTAGGCAGGCGGAGCTTCAGAGTCTCAATGCGTGGATGAGACGATGGTGTAGGGAAGAGGGGTTTAGATTTATTAGGAACTGGGGACACTTTTGGGAGAGGGGGAGCCTATACAGGAAGGATGGGCTCCACCTAAACCAGGGTGGAACCAGACTGCTGGTACTAAACATTAAAAAGGCCGTAGAGCAGTTTTTAAACTAAGAGATGGGGGAAAGCCGATTTGTGCAGAGTTGCACGTAAATCGGAGGGAGACTTCTCTAAGGGTACGTCTAGACTACATGCCTCTGTCACCGGAGGCATTTAGATTAGGCTACCAGACATAGGAAAATGAAGCGGCGATTTAAAAAATCTATGGGACACAATCATACCGGGATATAAAATATATAGAAAGGATAGAGCAGGCCGGGTGGGTGGCGGAGTGGCACTGTATGTGAATGATAATGTAGAATCAAATCAAATAAAAAAAGTAAGTGAATCAACATGTTCAGTAGAATCGCTATGGATAGTAATTCCATGCTCCAATAATAAGAAATTAGCAGTAGGGATATATTACCGACCACCTGACCAGGACAGCGATACTGACATTGAAATGCTGAGGGATATTAGAGAGGCTACCAAAATAAAGAACTCTATAGTAATGGGGGATTTTAATTACCCCCATATTGACTGGATACGTCACCTCAGGAAGAGAACCAGAGATAAAATTTCTCAATGGCTTAAATGACTGCTTCTTGGAGCAGCTGGTGTAGGAACCCACAAGGGGAGAGGCAATTCTCGATTTAGTCCTGAGTGGAGTGCAGGATCAGGTCCAGGATATAACCGTTACCGGACCGCTTGGGAATAGTGACCATAATATAATAACATTCAACATTCTGTGGTGGGAAGAACACCTCAGCAGTCCAGCACCCTGGCATTTAATTTCAGAAAGGGGAATTACACAAAAATGAGGAGGTAAGGTAAATTAAAAGGCACAGTGACTAGAGCCAAATCCCTGAAAGCTGCATGGAAACTTTTTAAAGACACCATAATAGAGGCCCAACTTAAATGTATACCCCAAATTAAAAAACATAGCAAGAGACATAAAAAAGAGTCACCGTGGCTTAACCATGTAAAAGAAGCAGTGAGGGACAAAAAGGTATCTTTTAAGAAGTGGAAGTCCAATCCTAGTGAGATAAATAGAAAGGAACATAAACACTGTCAAATCAAGTGTAAAAATGTAATAAGAAAGCAAAAAAAGATTTTGAGGAACAGCTAGCCAAAAACTCAAAAAGAAATAACAAAATGTTTTTTAAGTACATTAGAAGCAGGAAGCCTGCTAAAAAACCTGTGGGTCCCCTAGATGATCGAGCTATAAAAGGAGCAATCAAGGACGATAAAGCCATTGCGGAGAAACTAAATGATTTCTTTGCTTCAGTCTTCGCTGCTGAGGACGTTGGGGAGATTCCTGAATCTGCACCGTCCTTTGTGGGTGATGAATCTGAGGAACAGTCCTGGATTGAAGTGTCATTAGAGGAGGTTTTGGAACAAATAGAAAAACTTAATGTTAAAAAATCTCTGGGACCGGATGGCATTCATCCAAGGATTGTAAAAGAACTCAAATGGGAAATTGCTGAGCTATTATCTGTGGTTTCTAACCTATCCTTTAAATCGGATTCTGTACCTAATGACTGGAAGGTAGCCAACGGGACACGAATATTTAAAAAGGGCTCTAGAGGCGATCCTGGCAATTACAGACCGGTAAGTCTAACTTCAGTACCGGGCAAATTAGTCGAAACAATAGTAAAGAATAAAATTGCGAAGCATGTAGAAGAACATAATTTATTGGACAAAAATCAACATGGTTTCTGTAAAGGGAAATCCTGTCTTACTAATCTGTTAGGGTATGTCTACACTACCCCGCTAGTTCGAACTCATGGAATGAGGAGTAATGGTAGTTCGAACTAGGAAGCCTAGTTCGAACTACCTAGTTCGTGCCGCGTGTAGCCACGCGGCACGGGGTTCGAACGAGCGGGGATTTAAAAATGGCGGCGCCCCGCTTATGCAAATGAAGCCCGGGAAGTTCAAATCCCGGGCTTCATTTGCAATTGCGGTATGCCTACATTACCCCGCTAGTTCGAACTAGCGGGGTAGTGTAGACATACCCTTAGAGTTCTTTGAAGGGGTTAACAAACATGCGGACAAGGGGGATCCAGTAGATATAGTATACTTGGATTTTCAGAAAGCCTTTGACAAGGTCCCTCACCAAAGGCTCTTGTGTAAATTACATGGCCATGGGATAAGAGGGAAGGTCCTTTCTTGGATTGAGAACTGGCTAAAAGACAGGAAACAAAGGGTAGGAATAAATGATAAATTTTCAGATTGGAGAGGGGTAACTAGTGCTGTACCCCAAGGGTCAGTCCTGGGACCAATCGTTTTCAACTTATTCATAAATGATCTGGAGAAAGGGGTAAGCAGTGAGGTAGTAAAGTTTGCAGATGATACAAAACTGTTTAGGATAGTCAAGACAGCAGCAGACTGGGAGGGACTCCAAGAAGATCTCACCAAACTGAGTGATTGGGCAACAAAATGGCAAATGAAATTTAATGTGGATAAGTGTAAAGTAATGCACATCGGGAAAAATAAGCCCAACTATACGTAAAGTATGATGGGGGCTAATTTGGCTATGACAAATCAGGAAAGAGATCTTGGAGTTATCGTGGACAATTCTCTGAAAACTTCCACACAGTGTGCAGCGGCGGTCAAAAAGGCAAATAGGATGCTAGGAATTATTAAGAAAGGGATAGAAAATAAGACCGAGAATATCTAACTGCTCCTGTATAAAACTATGGTACGCCCACATCTTGAATACTGTGTACAGATGTGGTCTCCTTACCTCAAAAAAGATATTTTGGCCTTGGAAAGGGTTCAGAAAAGGGCAACTAAAATGATTAGGGGTTTGGAACGGGTCCGATATGAGGAGAGGTTAAAGCGACTGGGACTTTTCAGTTTAGAAAAGAGGAGACTGAGGGGGGATATGATAGAGGTCTATAAAATCATGAGTGGTGTGGAGAGGGCTGATAAAGAAAAGTTATTTATTAGTTCCCATAATAGAAGAACTAGAGGACACCAAATGAAATTAATGGGTAGCAGGTTTAAAACGAATAAAAGAAAGTTCTTCTTCACACAGCGTGTAGTCAACCTGTGGAACTCCTTGCCAGAGGAGGCTGTGAAGGCTAGGACTATAATAGAGTTTAAAGAGAAGCTAGATAATTTCATGGAGGTTAGGTCCATAAAAGGCTATTAGCCAGGGGATAAAATGGTGTCCTTGGCCTCTGTTTGTCAGAGGCTGGAGAGGGATGGCAGGAGACAAATCACTTGATCATTGTCTTCGGTTCACCCTCTCTGGGGCACCTGGTGCTGGCCACTGTCGGTAGACAGGATACTGGGCTAGATGGACCTTTGGTCTGACCCAGTACGGCCGTTCTTATGTTCTTATGTACTCATTGGATAGGGCACTCACCCAGGATGAGGGAGATCTGGTTCAAATCCCCAATCTACTTGAAGTATAGTAGGGACCTGAGCCCAGCTCGCTCACCTCCCAACTGAGTGTCCTAGCTGTTGGGCTGTAGGGTCCTCTGGTGTGGGTTTCCTTGAGTCTCTCCTGCTGAAGTTGTCACTTAATTATTCATTGGCTCAGGGACTAAAACCTGGGTTTCCAACTCCAAGATACGTGCTCAGCCCCCCCGGCTAGCGAGTCAATCACTCTAGTTCTCTGTCTCTCTGCCTCCATCCATCCCTCAAAGAATAACATCCTTGGGCCTTGTTGGATGCAGAAGGGATTCACACATACAGAATGGGAAGTGATTGTCTAAGAAGGAATACTGCAGAAAGGGATTCAGGGGTCATAGTGGATGACAAGTTAAACATGAGTCAACAGTGTGACACAGTTGCAAAAAAGCAAACACGATTCTGGGATGCATTAACAGGACTGTTGTGAGCAAGACATGAGAGTCATTCTACTCTGCGTTGATTAGGCCTCAATTGGAGTATTGTATCCAGTTCTGGGCACCACAGTTCAAGAAAGATGTGGAGAAATTGGAGAAGGTCCAAAGAAGAGCAACAAAAATGATTAAAGGTCTAGAAAACATGAGCTATGAGTACGCTGACCATACGTTCCGGTTTTTCTAGGATAGTCCCGAATTTAAATGCCCAATCAAGTAGGAAAATGTACTGGAAAGCCCAGCTGAATCTAGCTAGAAATGGCACTGCTATTTCCCTCCCCCTCTGGGACAGTTTTGCAGATACTAGGGTGGTGCAGCAGCATGTAGGTGGCTCCCTGGGTACTTTGCCAGCAGCAGCCAGGGCCGCTTCCGGTGGTGTGCGGTTTCCTGGTTGGGTCAGAAGCTGGAGCCTGGAGCATTCTCCAAGCTCCAGTGTGGTGACGCCACTGCTCAGCAACCCCCCCCCCCCCCCCCGCCAGTCCCCACCCCACCACTGTGTGGCCTCCTCCTTCCCTCCCCCTGTGGGACACCTCTGCCATGCACAGCCTGATCCGTCCATGCCACCTCCTCCTCCATCCCCAGGTGGCAGCTTGATCTTTGTACGGCAGCCGCTGCGGGGGGTTTGGGAGGGGGGAGGGAGGGTGCTGGGTGCATCCAAGAGCAAGAAAGGGGAAGACACCAAGGGGCAGGAGAGTGGAGAGACAAATGCCAGGGGGAAAGGGCAGAGGAGGATTGGGGGATAGGAAGGTGTCAGTAGGGGTGGGAGAAGGGAAGGGACAGGGTGATGCTGGGAGAGGAAAGGGGAGGGGCAGAGGGGAGGGAGCAATGGGGGCAAGAGGAAGGAAGAGGAGAGGGGAAGTGTGGTGCCAGGAGAAGAGGGGTTGAAAGGAGGGGTGGGCATGAGGAAGGTGGGGCATGGAGCAAGTCATGTGTGAGGTCACAGAGGAGCATGAAGGGAACTGGGGCAGAGTGTGGCGAGGGGGGCATCAAGGAGAAAGCAGGCAAAGAGGGCAGGGGCAGTGAGGGAAGGGGGAGGCGCCAGACAATTGTGGAGGTGAAGCAGAAGGGCAGAATTGTGGAGGGGAGGGATGGGCACCAGAGGACGGAGGAGAGAAGCGGGGCAGGTGGGTAGAGTGAGGTTTCTGGAGTGGGGATGGGCTGGGGTAGCTACAGATGATCAGAGTGAGGCTAAAGGAGGAGTGGGCATAGGGGGAAGAGAAGTTCTGGTGCAGGGGTCAAAGAGGATGGGGAAAAAGGCTGAGGGGAGACAGAAGGGCAGGAGCCAAGATAGCAGAGGAGGGTGAAGGGTGGGAGACAGCAAGCGCCAGAGGAGGGTGGGAGACATGGCAGCAGAGGGGAAAACGGAGTGATTTATAAGATATTTATTAATAACTTGGGTGCCACAGATCCAAACAAGCGCACATAAACTTAACACTGGTGCACAAGACAAAATTCATCGTACTCACTTCCCCCAGCCTCTCCCCTCGAGTTAATGCAGTGCAAGTTGGGTTAATACAATTGCAGGCTAGTTTCATGGGGGGGGATCCTATGGGGGCCAAACTCATCTCTGTTGGTTGAGGATGGTGGAAGGAGTTCTTAGAGGGGTCACATGACACCCTTTACTTCTGGTCATGTGTCCATCTTAACTCCTGGGCTACGTCTACACTGGCATGATTTTCCGAAAATGCTTTTAACTGAAAAGTTTTCCGTTAAAAGCATTTTTGGAACAGAGCATCTAGATTGGCAGGACGCTTTTCCGCAAAAGCACTTTTTGTGGAAAAGCGTCCGTGCCAATCTAGATGCGCTTTTCCGCAAAAAAGCCCCGATCACCATTTTCGCGATCGGGGCTTTTTTTGCGGAAAACAAACCTGGGCTGTCTACACTGGCCCTTTTGCGCAAAAAGTTTGCGCAAAAGGACTTTTGCCCGAACGGGAGCAGCATAGTATTTCCGCAAGAACATTGACAATCTTACATGAGATCGTCAGTGCTTTTGTGGAAATTCAGGCGGCCAGTGTAGACAGCTGGCAAGTTTTTCTGGAAAAGCAGCTGATTTTCCGGAAAAACTGGCCAGTCTAGACACAGCCCTGGAGTACTACCTTCAGGGGTGGGATTTCTTGTGGCAGGGGGCATGGCTAATAGGGGTCAGGGCATGGCTAATGGGGGTCAGGAGGCATAGCTAATGGGGGGTCAGAGGTGTGGCTAACATGTCCCTAATTTTGGTTCAGAAAATATGATCACCATAGCTATGAGGGAAGACTGAAAGAACTGGGCTTATTTAGTTTAGAACAGAGAAGACTGAGAGAGGACATGATAGAGGTTTTCAAGTATCTAAAAGGGTGTTATAAGGAGGAGGGAGAAAAAAAATTCTCCTTGGCCTCTGAGCATATGACAAGAAGCAATGGGCTTAAATTGCAGCATGGAGGTTTAGGTTGGACATGAGGAAAAACTTTCCTGCCTGTCAGGATAGTTAAACACTGGAATAAATTGCCTAAGGGAATATTTAAGAGCAGGTTAGACTGACAGGGTTGATTTAGACCAGGGATTCCCAACCTTTTTCGATACCCGTACCTCCTTGGCTTTTAGTAAACCTTCCTGTACCCCCTATTCAATATGAAAGGAAAAGGCAATACATTCTAGAATACACTCTAGAATCCACAACTTTTTTCACTAAGACTACTACTTTGGGAATATTTCAATTAGGATAATCTAGTTATTTACCAAATATTCCCCGTACCCTCTTGACAAGCTTCTCATACCACCTGGGGGTACGCGTACCCCAGGTTGGGAACCCCTAATCTAGACAGTTCTTTGTCCTCCTATGAGGGCACGGGACTGGGACTTGATGACCTCTCAAGGTCTCTTCTAGTTCTAGTGTTCTATAGTTCTGTGATTCAAATCCCAGAATCCAGAGTTCTAAATTCAAAATGTCCTAGAAGCAAGTCCTGCTTTGTTAAACTAGGGGGCAACTAGCTGGGGCATCTCTGCTGATCGCACATGCTGTGGTTTTGTGCAAGCAAAGGCAGCCTCTAAGGCACCCCTAGTCCATTCCAAAAAGGACATTTTCCATCAGTGTTTTCTCTTTATGGCAAATATCTGTAAATAAATATTAAAACATATATCATGAAATCATGGCACCAGCAAATTCCAAGAGTTTTGCAGTTGATTTTAGTGGGACCAGGATCTCACCCATTTCATATAAGCTGTTTTCTTTTGACCAGCATGATAAATGCAAGAGAGAAGCTGCCATCTGTCATCTGGTAAGAGAGGCTGAAACTATATAAAATCACAGACTTCTAAGACTTACAGTCTTCAACAATGTTCTTATGCAGTTCGAGAGAAGGTGATTGAAAAATCTATGAGTAGGCACTAAGTGCAAAGGATGGACTCTACATAGAAAATGGATTTGGGACATACTGAGATTGATGGCTTTGTAATGATGACAGTAAAGTTAATAACTGGTACAAAGGTATACAGACTCCATTTCCAATTTAAAAATAAAGTGTTTTGCTGACAGCATCATACTGACCATTGCTGGAGCTAATTTCTCTCTGGTAATTACTATGGGAATCTGAACAGACAAAGATGTATATTGCAGCATGTTTGGGGAATGTGTTTAACTGCTTTGTATGTATATTTCCCCCATGTTCTAAAAACAGCAGTTTAATGATTAGCAGGAGTGCCTATCCCTGAACATCCATGAAGGGTGAAGGTTAGCTACTCCACTGAGAGAACAGATTTATTTATCATCGCTGTATATTCTTTCTGCTTGAGCTAAAGAAGTTGTATCAGATGTGCAAAGAATAGAAAGTGAAAACAGCACAACATGGGCCTCACCCAATACCCTGGAGCTGACGAATTATGACACCTTGGGGTAGTTCCACTCCAAGTTCAGCTCCCGTCTTCATAACAAGCTGAATGCAACAATCCAATTGCTGCAGAACCTTGGAAACAGTTGAATCAGTATCTGAACGGTTGCACACACCTCTGCATAAACTGGCAGATGCTTACATATTCAAATAAAAACTGACAAATATAAATATTTCAAGCACAATGATAACAAAACCTTTGTTACTTGCTAAATGCATTCTTTGGATCCTTGATTCAGGGTACAAATATAGTGGCTCTCTAGCATTACTCTTTTTTTCCCACTCCCTTGTTATCATCTGTTCTTATTCACTCGCCCATGTTATAAAAGTCCTTAGGGAAGAGAAATCCCTTGTTTTCTGAGTTGTACAGCCCCATGCACATAAATGGAAATATATTGACTGAATAACCATAAGGGGAATGAGGAATTGGCTGATTAATGTATATCTTTTCCTCTGTTGACGTGTTTGTAAAATACCTCATTTTTTAAAACAAAGACTAATTTTAAAAGGAATCTGAACTTTTACAGTTGACAGCACAATCAATTTCAGGAACAAATGCTTGTGCATTAAATCAGGAAGTTAAATAGCTAAATCAATTCCAGGCCAGATTCTGCCACCTCTACTCTTGTAGAGTGTTATTTGTGTTGTAGTAGCATTAGGGAGGCCCAATCGAGGACCACTGTGTGAGGTATTGTACAAACACAACAAATAATATGAGCAGGGCTTTACTGCATAATCTGAAACACCACAGTATTGTAGAAAATCATGTTTGATTTTTTTTTGTCATTTTATGACCTATTTTGGGTAAACTTAAATTTATGGTGTTGCTTTATAACAATGAAGAATGTATTGTATTTGTATTTGCTTGCTGTGGGTTATGAAAGAGATCCTACTCCAAAGCTCAAATGTAAAGCTCATACACTCTTAAGGCTATGTCTAAACTACAAAGATTTTTCGAAAGAGGATATGCAAATTATTGTGGAATTTGCATATCTTTTCCGATCGCATTTTCAAAAGAGGATCTTTCTAAAATGACATGGTTTTTTTGAAAAAAAAAACTTTTTTTGAAAAACCCTGTAAACCTCCTTTTTTTTAGGAAGAGCAGTTTTTCGAAAAAGGGTTTTTTCCCCCAAAAAACCATGTCCAGACTACTTTCATTTTCGAAAGATCTTCTTTTGAAAAATCTTTGTAGTTTATATGTAGCCTGAGTTAATTTGTTACAGCCCCCATTTCAGCACTAGTGCTGTGCTCAGATCTGATTAATATAACTTCAGTTGTTGTAAGCCTCTGTGTTTTTGTCTTAACTGGCTTGAATCCGATTATTATTTTCCAAATGATATGGGGCTCTTCATTTTTATAAAAGCTAAGCAGCCAAATGACATGAAAACCTAGGACTGACGTAACCTTACTTATACCCATGTAAAAACACCTCTTTTACGAAAGTGCACTGGTCTGCTATGGTGTACTCTCCTTATTTCTGTGACTGCAGGAAAGTGTTGTACCAATAAAAGCAAGCAGGATCTTATGAGGGGGATAAGGCAAAAAGCCACATTTATTGTAAAGATAATCATAAAAAAATAAAGAAAAGATAGAAGCAAACAACGTTGTTTAACTACTTAACCCTTATACATATAAACATTCATTCATCCATTCATTCAGGTTCTGTGTATTTGTTATAGTTACCAGCCTGGAAGTTGCTTGTGACAGAATACTGGCCAGGTATTCTGTACACAAGTAATGGTAGTGGGGAGTGAAGTCCTGATCAGATGCGCATCTGAAGCTCCTGGTAGGCTGGCAGCAGAACCTTGGATTCCGATTCCATAGTTTTTTAGTCCAGTTCTTATAGGAATTTTTTCCTATGCCAGTCTATGGAAATTGCTGCATCATGCTGATGTCTGCAGGGTGGCTGCCAGGTGCTCGTCAGTGATCTCATCGGGTGGACCTCCAGTACTTGGTTTTCTCCACTTGACACCTTTTGGTTGCACTGGCACCTGACGCCTTCTTCAGCCCTTTGTTGCTGTAGTCTCAGGCTGGCACCTCTCAGAACCATTCATTCATCATCCAAGCACTCTCTCTCTTACATACATTCCCTAATTAATGTTTCCCATACAGTATTTCGTATAATAACAACTTTACATATTCAAGAGTTGTAGTTGCAAAAAGGTCAAGTTTCTGGGTGGCATTTCTAGAAACATTCTCTGTCTGAGTGCTGAGTTAGTTATAGTTACAATTGTTTCACTTTGTGATAGTTACAATGTATTGCTTTACAAAGGTTTGAAGAGAGGCGGGGGGGGGGGGGGAAGGGGGGGTCAATTATGTAACAATGCCCTTAGTAAATTACAGGGCTTGGCTCCCAGAGCAGAGTACTATGCATTGTTACAATGTCAATTTCAAGCAGACCCTTGCACAAGCTTGAGCATGCCCTGGGACACAGAGAGGAGGGGGGGGGGGGGAACTATTTCTGGCTACATAGTCCTAATATTATATTATATTCCTACCAAGTTATATTCTAGAGGAGTGATAATAAATCTAAACATTTAACAATCTTAACAAATAATAATAATAGTAAATCTAAATAATAATAAATCTAAACACTTTAAGTTGTGGGGAACAAATTATATTATGGGGAGTCACTGTCACTGGGGGGAATCATTCTTAATACATTAATATGTTATCCATCCCTACATACTCCCCCTTTTGACACTACGATATCTGGTATAATCGTAGTGTCACTTTCTATTCGATTTGTTTAAGAGAAGGTATCATGAGGCACCATGTGTTTGTGATTGTAATGTAACAAATATTCTCTTTATTCAGGTCAGGTGACTTTGCCCAGAGCGAGAGAAAATCCCCACTTTCACTCGGGGGAATCATTCTTAATATGTTATCCATCCCTACAAAAGCATGTCAGAGGTTGTCGCTTAAATTCTTTTTTTAAACTATTCAAAAAATTTTTAAATGAAGTTCCCATTTCCTAGAAAGTAATTCAAACCTCCCACACTGAACAAAAATATATGTAACATATGAATGCAACAAAAGTGGCATATGTTTTATATATTGGATTTCTGTGGTTGTATTTTAACTCAAATATAAAAGCAGCCCTTTTCATCTTTTAGTACGTACACACCATACATTAAAAAAAAATCCCAGCTATGCAAAGGAACAAACATGTCCGTACTGCCTGGACTGTGTAAAAAACATACATTGCAAGACATGAGAGTGTTACAACTTCCTTTATTTAAAAAAGCCCAAAACAAAACAGCATTAGCTTCTCAAGTTTCAAATGAGTAAATAGCATCATAGGATCCTCCAGTTAGTCAACTGACACTAGCTGCTACTGTGACTTTGTAGAAAGATCACAGGATGATTCTTCAGCACTAGGAAATGGAGAATAAAAACATGGTGCTGCTACATTCTGTATTTTCTCTTCTTCTTCTCTTCAGTTTAAATCCAAACTTCAGGAAAGCACTTCAAGCTAAGGAAGAACTCTGCAAGAAATGTTTACACAAAACACGTTGGGAAGCTTGTTTAACACCAGTAGGTGTTGGCTGATTCAGATGGTCTGAAGAGCTAATGGTCTGACAAACATTCCTTTGACACACAAATTTCACTACAGTCCCAGAAATTAAATGTGGGGAAGAATTTAGGTCAATCCACATAATCTTTTTGTTAATGCAAGATAGTTGCTACAACATATTTAGCTTTAAATGTCCCAAGCATCTTGAAGGGCTTCTACCACATACTTCAGGAGATTAATCTACTATTTATTTTAGAGAGCTTGTGTCTGTTTGTGTGATTGTTTGTTCAAGAACTCCTCCAAAATGGCAACAGCTAGGATCACCAAATTTGGTACGCAGCTTCTTCTTATCATAACTTAAAATAACAAAAGGGTTTAGTTGTTTCAGGACAATGGGATGTGCCTGGAATGGGATTGCTTCTCATAAAACCATACAGAAAAGAGACAATCACATGGCAGGAGAAATAGGCTGGCTGGGGGCCCTGAGCCTCCCAAATCCCAAGTGTTCTGTAGGGAGGGTAGGGCATGGTGGAGGTGAAACTCCCCCTCCCCCAAGATTCATACAGGGACATTGCTAGCTGTTCCCCTTCGTCAGGGAGTGAGGAAAAAGTGCAGTTTGCTGCATTCTTCACTCTGGCTGGCAAGTGCAGGAAGCAGGCGAGTTGTGTACAGGCAGTCCCCGACTTACGCGGATCCGATTTACGTCGGATCCGCACTTACGAACGGGGCTTTTCTCGCCCCGGAGCTCGTGGGCGGTGGGACCGCCCAGAGCACAGCGGTCCCACCACCGTGTCCTCCGGGGCGAGAAAAGCTGCTCCGGGTCTCCCTGGTGTGCTGGGGAGACTCCCCAGCACAGCAGGGAGACCCGAGCAAAGCCGCACAGGCGGCGGGACCCCGCTGCCCGTGCGGCTTTGCCCCTTTGCCCCGGAGCAAAGCCGCACAGGCGGCGGGGTCCCCCGCCTCTGTGGCTTTGCTCCTGTCTCCCTGCTGTGCTGGGGGAGTCTCCCCCAGCACACCAGGGAGACCCAGAGCAGCTTTTCTTGCCCCGGAGGACACGGAGCACAGCAGGGAGACAGGAGCAAAGCCGCAGAGGCGGGGGACCCCGCTGCCTGTGCGGCTTTGCTCCGGGGCAAAGGAGCAAAGCCGCACGGGCAGCGGGGTCCCGCCGCCTGTGTGGCTTTGCTTGGGTCTACCTGCTGTGCTGGGGGGGGGGGGGGACTTCCCCCCAGCACAGCAGGGAGACAGGAGCAAAGCCGCAGAGGCGCGGGACCCCGCCGACTCTGCGGCTTTGCTCTGGGTGTCCCTGGTCTGCTGGGGACCCCCTCCCCCAGCGGACCAGGGACACCCGGAGCAAAGCTGCAGAGGCGAGGGACCCTGCCGCCTCTGTGGCTTCGCTCCGGGTCTCCCTGGTCTGCTGGGGGGGGCACAGCTAGTGCGCCCCCCTCCAGCAGACCAGGCTTTTGTTGTGGATGCCTGGGGTAGAGCAGCTGGGGTGCTGCCGGGTTGGTCCTGGGAGGACCTACCCGGCAGCGCCCCAGCTGTTCTGTCCCAGGCTCCAGATTCAGCCACTGTTGAAACTGATCAGTGGCTGATTCCAGGAAGCTGGGGGCAGAGCAACTCTGCCTCCGGCTTCCTGTAGTCAGCCCCTGGTCAGTTTCAGCAGCAGCGGCTGAATCTGGAGCCAGTTCCGAGTTACGTACAAATTCAACTTAAGAACAAACCTAGAGTCCCTATCTTGTATGTAACCCGGGGACTGCCTGTACTTCAAACTCATTCCCTGACAGAGACAGGAAGGGGAAGAGCAAGCAACCCTGTATGAATCTGGGGAGGGGCATAGGCTCCTCTGCCCTCGCTGCAGACACCCCTACATACAGACACAGAGTCCCCTGCTCTCAGTCCCTCATCACTCCCCAAACCTGACTCCTGCACACACCCCTGATCAACCCCCTGCCCTTCCTCGCTCCCAACCCTGATTCCTGCATCCCCTCACATCCCCAGCCCTCTGCTCTGTGCGCCCCACATCCTCAAGTCCCTGCTCTGATTCCTGCACCCTAATCTCCACTCCCTGGTCTGAGCCACCACACACCTGATATTCTGCAAACCCCTCTCAATTCCCCTGCACGCCACACTTAAATTTCTTATAGGTACCCTGTCCTGAGAACCCCTCTGTCGGGGGAGGGGAGGGAGGGAGGGAGGAAGGGAGGGTGGTTGTGATACAACAGTACCTGTAAGAAATTTAAGTTACTTTCACTCCTGGACTGAACCAAGATTAGACAGAAAAAATAGGCTGAACCTGATTGCTTCTCAATAAACCACAGAACAGAGGTAAAACAGAGACATTTGGAGTAGTGCTCTGTTTTGGCACAGCTAAATCAATGCTTAAGATTTGAAAAACAAAAAGAAAACACTATTGCAAACCACACTGACTATATCTCTTTTTTTTGTTAAAACATAGTGAATGATAAGAGTTTATAGAGATGAAGAAAAAAAATAAACTTGATGGAATTTCCATTTAAAAATTACTAATAACAATTAAAAGGAAAATATTAGCTATGCCCTTTTAAAAAGAAATCTGAAATAAAAATCAACAATCAAAATAACACTGTGTTGAAAAATATAATCATTTAAATAAAGCAAATACATTTCTTTTTATTTAAAAAAATAAGGACCTGAGCAACTAAGCAAATGTGCTAGTATATTTCATTGACAAAATGGGCTTTCTTGGTATTCAGCATAAATTTCATGTCTTTCCATTACTCTGTTGTAACCCCTATGAAACATTTAAAGGCATGTATTACTCCTGAGGGAATTCTGCACCACTGAGTGTGTGTATAATTAATGAGTCACACATTTTTGAAAGCTTCAGAAGGGTAGCCAAGTTAGTCTGTACCTGGAAAAACAATGAATAGTCCTGCAGCATCTTAAAGATTAAGAAGTGGATTGTTCTCCCACGAAAGTTCATGATACCATCTACATATTTTTGAGATTTTGCACAGAAAAAAGCTTTTGCTGGAAAGGTGCTGCAGTTCTGCCTTATGACACCAGAGGGCACTGTTTCAACAGAACAGGCAGCCCTCAGCCTGCCTGGGTAGAGAAGGAGCCTGCCTTCTTCATAGCACCTGTTGGATCAGGTTAGGCCACAGGGGCTATGGGGAGCCAGAAAGTATGTTGTCACAAACAGGGGCTTGTAAAGGCTAGTGGGGAAAGACAGACTGGGGCAGGGGATGAATGGGACTGGAGATGCACGGTCACAGGAGGGAGAGAGGTGAGGAATCACATGGGCAGAAGGGGAAGGGATGCAGGGCCACATAGGGACACAGAATAGCTGAGTCAGGGGCACAGAAACACATGGAGACAGGCAGAGAGAATGCATGGCCATATGGGGATGGGGGAGTGGGCTACGGAGTGGGGTGGAGGGCCACATGAGGACAGGTGATAAAGAAGACATGGGAATGCGGGGACACATGGGGACAGGGGCTGACATGCCTAATGGAATGAGAGAGGCTAGTGATCAGCCAGAGTCTTCATGGGGGCAAAAAACTTCCTAAGAGCCCCTCCCTGTCCCCCCAGAAATCCTATTCCATACTTTTCCCACCTATACCCAACAAGTTCATACCCGGGCTCCTTCCCAGCAATTACTTCCATTTCCCTCAGCGCCTCCGTTATCCATGATTCTCCCAAGCCTTTGCGCTGCTTCTGAGGGGTACAGGAAATACAGTTCTGTAATATCATGAATTATTATTCAGAGTTCTGTATGACTATGCCTAGTAAGGAATCTTTAGAGGGGTAGCTGACTTAATCTGTAACTGGAAAAACTTAAAAAAAACCAAAGAATAGTCTTGGAGCACCTTAGAGATTAACAAAACAATTAGATGGTATCATGAGCTTTCATGGGCACAACCCACTTCTTCAAATGAAACGTGCCCATGCAAGACCATGATACCACCTACCTGTTTTGTTAGTCTCGAAGGTGCTACAAGACTATTGTTTTTTAAGTTCTTCTGGTAAGGAATCTATTTGTCAAAAAACATTTCCTGAATCTCTTTTGTTGTCTGTATTGAGACATACTCAGTGACAGGTATTTTGAAATACCTTATAATCGCACCAGTGTTGATTATTTTGGTCATTTGTGTTATTTTGATTATTTTGACAAATAAAACATGCAGAATTTGAAAATATCGTGCACAGAATTCTTAGTTTTTGTGTTGCAGAATTTTAAAGTTTTTGGTAAAGAGTTCCCACAGGAATAAATAATAATTCTTCATCTACAGTATTGTGTTCATACCTGCTTTTTTCAAAACTATATTAGATAGCTCTTCTAATCCTTCCTCATACAGTAATTCCACTAAGAAATGTTGCTTTTCTTTGAGCTCTATCCCATTTGTCAGTAACTTGCTGCCACAATATTCTCAAATGAATGCAGTGATTCAGGGGGAATTACATTGGGGCCCTGCAGAGTGGGACTGCTGCTCAGTATTCTAACACAGCATCTCTGGAGGTGTATCCCAAAATTGCAGTGGCCTTTTCTGCACCCATATCACTCCAATCTCATGTCTAGTCTGTTGTTTATTACCACTTCTATGTCTCTCTTGGCATAACTGTTTCCCAAGATCTTTTTAACTGTCTGTATTTCAGCTTATTTCTCACCTGTTTCTTTGTCTTATTTTTTCTATTCTCATTGCTGCTTGCAGCTGTACCCACTTTATTTGCAAGTTTCATTAATGGGCTCTTTTTACCCCCCCCCCCCGATTATTAGTGAAAATGCTAAATAAAGCCACACCCAATACTGATCTTTCCCATTATCTTCCCCATTTTGTCTTTTGGACATTTGTCATTATTCTTTGTTTACAAACCTTCAGGCAATATGTCTGCCTGTGCAAGTCAACCTGAATTTATTTTTCCAGGAATATTTCATGCAATAGTATCCATTTCTTTACAATAAAATAAAAATAAGTTCACACGTACTGTTTATACATATATATAAATAAAATCTACTTTGGTAATATCTTCCACTATAAATGCAAGGTCAAATTCTTCTTCTGATTATCCTGGTGTAATCTAGAGTAACCGCACTGACTATAGTGTGACTCATGACTTATCATCCTAACAGACCTCAGAAGTAGCCCCTTAGGCTATGTCTACACAGCCGCGTTATTTTGGAATGACTGACGTTATTCTGAAATAACAAAGAGCATGTCTATACTACAAGCCTTTATTCCAAAATATTGTCAAGATGGAGGACTTCTTACTCCAACTCATGGTAACCCTCATTTCACAAGGAGTAAGGGCAGTTAAAGGAAAAGTGTTCTTCCTTGGACTTCCTGCTGTGTAGACAGCACCAAATGCTGAATTAAGCTATTTCGACTTCAGCTACACAGTTGATGTAGCTAAAGTTGCACAGCTTAATTCAACTGTAGCCCTGTTGTGTAGACATGCCGTTAGGGATTTAATCTCTTCACATTCCATTTTACTAGGAATAAAAGGTAACATTGTCTGGGTGGTAATTTTCAAGGTTCTTAATTTACTTTTTTTTACACTTTCAGTGCATCTTGTTGTCCGTGATTTTTCAAAAATAATGGTCAGTGGTACAATGGATTTATTTGCTAATTCCCTCAATACTCTGTCATAGCTTTATTTATACTTTTTCTAGTTGAAGATAAATTTTAAAAAGTTCACTATGTCTACCCTTTTAAAAGCTTCAGGGGGTAGCTGAGTTAAGTCTGTAGAGGATAAACTTAAAAAACAACAAATAGTCTGGTAGCACTTTAAAGACTAACAAAACATGTTGATGGTATCATGAGCTTTCATGGGCACAGCCTACTTCTTCAGATAAAGAAGTGGGCTGTGCCCACAAAAGTTCATGATACCATCTACATGTTTTGTTAGTTTTTAAAGTGCTACCAGACTGTTGTTTTTTAAGTCCACCCTTTTAGTCCCCATTAATTTTACCACCCCTCATTTACTAATACAGTACTTACTTTTTCCCATATACTTCTTTCTAGCTGGCTGTATTTGTGAAGTCCCTTATTACCCATGATTCTCTTGGTTAGCATTATATAATTAGTTTTTAATCCATTCCCTGTAAAATTTACCAGACTCTCAGTATTTATGTTTGAGATTAATGCTCTTTTTCCCTTGCCAGCACAGGTTTTATCTTTGAACAACTACTACTTATGAAGCAATTATTAGCATTTTGTTGTGCCTACTATGGGCTTAGACTTGTTAACCATCTTGCACATTGATAAATTCTTGCTTTCCTTAAGTCCAACAGAATTGTACAGCTGTATGGTGTGAACCCACTATTTTACCATAGTGAATTCAAGTAGCTTTTGGGCATGGGTTACAATTTCTCTCTTAATTCTCAACTGGAAGAAGTATTTGACTCCCCTGAGGGAAAGCAAACAGATCTGTGTTTAATGGAGAAATTTATGAGAAAAGTTCAGTAGAGTGTGGCTTTGCTGCCTCTATGGTGCAGCAGAAGGCTTTCTGCAGCTTTATTGAAAGTGGAATAGGTTTGTTCATTGTCTTGCATGTAACTTGGACCTTTGTAGATATGGATTAGACTCTGTGGCACACGCTCCTAATGGTCTTATATTACTTTGAGTTGAATTGTCTCTGGCACCAGTGCATCAATAACAACTTTCTGAGGGTATGTCTACACTGCATTCCTTTTTCGAGAGAGGAATGTGAATGCAAATGAAGCTGAGAGAAATTGCAAATGAAGTGTGGATTTGAATTTCCTGCACTTCATTTGCATAATTGCGTCTGGCCGCTTTTCCGAAATACCCTATTTCGAAAAAAGAAACGCTGTCTAGACGTGATTATTTTGAAAGAAAACCCTTCTTTTGAAATTACCCTTAAACCTCATTTTATAAGGAGTAAGGGTAATTTCGAAAGAAAGGTTTTCTTCGAAATAACCGCATCTAGACAGTTTCTTTTTTCGAAAAAGGTATTTGCAATTTCGCTCAGCTGCATTTGCATTCCTCTCTCGAAAGAGGAATGCAGTGTAGACATACTCTGAGTGAATGTACTAACCTTTAGAACAGAGAGTGAAGATGTACAAAGGAGAACACTTGGCTGTAAACGGCTCTCACACAAACACACTGCCAATTCCTTAGCATTCCTTAAAGACTACTCAAACTGTCCCCACACCACCCATCAGAGACCCAAACCATCCCATTTAATGTCTCAGTCCTCATGCTAACTATTCCACACAAAGCAGCTCTCACTCCCCCTTCTGTTACCATGTATCATACTCTCATCTCAACAAGTGTTCAGATCAGATCTTATCCTTTGCAGCTAAGGAACCATTTCACTACTCCCCTTGCACACAACATTTATCCAGGCATGCACTTCGATTCAGTGTCTTCTATGTTTCTCTAAGTGCCAATCATTTTTCCCAGCTGTGAAATGCACCCAGCACTACATATTGCTAATTGTACCCAGTTTCCTAGTGATTGCTGAAATGAAATTAGACAGTATTGTAACGTTTGTTTAATCTCTCATTACTCAGTAAGAGTCTATTACTGACATATATGTATGTGTTACTCATAGACAATATTTAAATACATATAAGTCTGGGCTACTCAACTTTGGAAGCCCGAGGGGCCACAATGATATTCACAGCACATGCCGAGGGCTGCAACTTAAGTGTGATTGCATATAAATGCAAGTATATATGCAAATATATGAAAATAGCTTTTTTCAAACTGATGGGCACAAATACAAAGATTAAGGCAAGGCTACACAACACGCAGACCCCATTTAAGTCAGTTCTGCTGATATTAATAATACACAGTATTTAACCAATTTCCACCCATATGACAGCACTTTTATTGAGCAATAATAGTCCAGGAATTTAAGTACTAAAATGCATATCAGCAGGAGGCCATATTACATTGACTACTTTTCTGTTTCGGCTCCCACCCGCGGGCTGCGTGTTGCGCCCTTGCGTAATCCTAAACTGCACTGTGGGACACACACAAACAGGCTGTGGCTGCATGCGGCCCATGAGCCACATGTTAAGAAGCCCTGATATAAGTGATGGGGAAATGACTGCCTGAGATGAAAACTGAATTTAAACCTTAGTTCCATATTTTGAATGAGGATTTGGCTGGACCTTTGGACTATCTTCATTGCTTTGGAGTTTGAATTGGAGTATACTGGATCCATATGAGGATTACACACAGAAATGGTTTAATGACATACACATTTGAAAAATCACAGCATCAAGAGTCACTTGTTCTAATAACGTGAAACTGTCCTGCCAGTTTCTCCTTTTCTAAGGATATGTCTACACTACCACCCTAGCTCGAACTAGGGTGGTAATGTAGTCAATCGGAGATGCAAATGAAGCCCGGGATTTGAATTTCCCGGGCTTCATTTGCATGTTGCCGGGTGCCGCCATTTTTAAATGTCCGCTAGTTCGGACCCTGCGGCTACATGCGGCACGAACTAGGTAGTTCGGACTAGGCTTCCTATTCCGAACTACCGTTACTCCTCGTGGAACTACCTAGTTTGTGCCGCGTGTAGCCGTGGGGCACGGAGTCCGAACTAGCGGACATTTAAAAATGGCGGTGCCCGGCAACATGCAAATGAAGCCCGGGAAATTCAAATCCCGGGCTTCATTTGCAACTCTGGTTGACTACATTACCACCCTAGTTCGAACTAGGGTGGTAGTGTAGACGTACCCTAATAGTCTAACGGATAAGTCTGTTACACTGATGTACACACATTGAAACAATTATGCTGGTAGCACTCAGATGCAAATTTTCTATTCAGTGCTGCTTCACTAACTAGCAGATAAAATATTGAATCTTGTCACTTGCAGATGCACAGTAACTTCTAACAGATCCGTGTGTGATAAGCTGTATAAACTCCTCCACTACTGGGAAAGGGGCTTGAGAGGATGTATGCCAAAGTAGTTGTGCCAATCATTCATGATAGGAAGAAGTGCTTTGAAAGGAGGATGTACTGTTCCAACCTGTAAGGCCAGTACACAATGGGGAGAAGGCCTGAGAAGGGAATGACTAGAGTGCTTCCTGGAATAGCAGAAGAAATCCTCATGCTGGAAACCTCTCAGTCTGTGAGATGTCTAGCAAACCTCAAGGGTAAGCTTGACCAGGAGAGGCTGACCTGACTACTCGGTCATAAGGACTCCAACAAATCTGCCAGTCAGGCACTCCTGAGGTATGTTGGGGCCTCAGACTTTTTGTTGCCTTCTTGGGGCATGTCTACACTGCAGCGTTATTGCAAAATAACAAGGTGAGCGTCTATACAGCAAGCCTGTTATTTCAAAATTATTTTGAAATAGGCTTCTTATTCTGGAATAATAAACCCTCATTTCACGAGTAATAACACCTATTTTGAAATAAGGCGTGTGTGGTTGGTGCAGCTGTGGTTATTTCAGAATAATTGGTCTCCAGGGATTGTCACAGATGCCCTGGTGGCCACTCTGTCCACACCCCTCAGAACTCTATAGTTCCCTTTCCCCTGCAGACTTTAAAGGTTCAGCCACAGGGGAAAGGGCGTGGCACAAGGAAGGCCCCTGACAGTCTTGTGCTACAGAACCGCAGTCATCACTGCCTTCCCTGCTACCATGAACAATCACCGAGTCCCCTACAGCTGTTAGCGAGCCAGCAGCCAGCTCTAAAGCCCCTGCCCACAGTGCAAGAGGAAGACCCCTTCCTTGTCTGGAACAGCAGAAGAAACCCTTATGCTGGAAATCTCTCAGTCTGTGAGATGTCCAGCAAACCTTAAGGGTAAGCTTGACCAGGAGAGGCTGACTCAACTACTCGGTCATAAGAACTACAACAAATCTGCCAAGGTATGTCTACACTAGCCACTCTAGTTTGAACTAAGGTGGCTAATGTAGTCATTTGAACTTGCAAATGAAGCCCGGGATTTAAATATTGCAGGAGGAGTAACGGTAGTTCAAATTAAGAGCTTTAATTTGAACTATCTAGCCCGTGCCGCGTGTAGCTGCAGGCAGGTAGTTCGAACTAAGGGGCATTTAAAAATGGCGGCGCCCGGGAATATGCAAATGAAGCCCGGGATATTAAATCCCGGGCTTCATTTGCAAGTTCGAATGACTACATTAGCCACCCTAGTTCGAACTAGGGTGGCAGTGTAGACATACCCCCAGTCAGGCACCCCTGAGGAATGTTGGTGCCTCAAACTTTTTGTTCAACATTTGTTCAACATTTCATTTGTTTAACATTTTTATTAATGACCTGGATGAGGGGATGGACTGTATCCTCAGCAAGTTTGCAGATTACACTAAGCTAGGGGAAGAGGTAGATATGCTTGAGGGAAGGGATAGGGTCCAGAGTAAGCTAGACAGATTAGAGGATTGGGCCAAAAGAAATCTGATGAAGTTCAACAAGGACAAGTGCAGAGTCTTGCACTTGGGATGGAAGAATCCCAAGCATTGTTACAGGCTGGGGACCAACTGGCTAAGTAGCAGTTCTGCAGAAAAGGACCTGGGGATTACAGTGGATGAGAAGCTGGATATGAGTCAACAGTGTGCCCTTGTAGCCAGGAAGGCCAATGGCATATTAGGTTGCATTAGGAGGAACGTTGCCGGCAGATCTAGAGAAGTGATTGTTCCCCTTTATTCGGCTCTGGTGAGGCCACATCTGGAATATTGTGTCCAGTTCTGGGCCCCCCACTACAGAAAGTACGTGACGCATTGGAGAGGGTCCAGCGGAGGGCGACCAAAATGATTAGGGGGCTTGATCACATGACCTATGAGGAAAGGCTGAGGGATTTGGTTTGTTTAGTCTGCAGAAGAGAAGACTGAGGGGGGATTTGAAAACAGCCTTTAACTTCCTGAAGGGACGTTCCAAAGAGGATGGAGAGAAGCTGTTCTTAGTAGTGACAGATGGCAGAACAAGGAGCAATGGTCTCAAGTTACAGTTAGAGAGGTCTAGGTTTGATATTAGGACAAATATTTCACTAGGAGGGTGGTGAAGTACTGAAAGGGGTTACCTAGAGAGGCAGTGGAATCTCCATCCCTAGAGGTTTTTAAGTCATGGCTTGACAAGCCCTGGCTGGGTTGATTTAGTTGGGATTGGTCCTGCCTTGGGCAGGGGGCTGGACTTGATGACGTCCTGAGGTCTCTTCCAGCTCTATGATTCTACTAAGCAAAATAAAACAGAATATGCAAGCTAAGCTAAAAAGACTAATTACATGTAATATCTCACCCTAAAAGTTGTTCCAGTAATTTTCACCGATTAAGACATTCTTTCAGCCTGGGCCAAGTCCTTTCTTAGTTCAGTCTTAGTTGATTCCAGCAGTCATCTGGGTGTGGTAACCAGGGAGAAATGACAACCTGGGTTATCTCACTCCTCAAATAGTTTTGCAAAAGGTGGGAATTCTTTGTATGCAGTCTAAACTTCCCCTCTGCTCTTGTGGAAAAATAAAACATACAAGATGGATCACATGGATCACAGCATCAGAAGACACCATCACATGTCTCTGCAAGGCCCGTTTTCATACTTCATGGACTGACCCACATGTCAGCACAAAAGTTAAGCACCATTATCTCTTGCTCATGGGCCATCATGGCCCTGAAGTGTAAACAGTGGGAGTGACCCAAAGCAGAGAATATGCAATGACAGATACACAGTTCACTATTCCTAACTTGAGCTACAAAAAGATACATGCATACTACTGAATATGATTATCTCATTTGGTTACAAGCCTTTCAATGATATGTCACATGAAGTGTCCTGCAGAAAGCATATTCCCATTATGTCATATTCATAATGCATATTCCAATTAAAATATGCAATGCCCCATCATAAACAGTTCGGAGGAAATTACCTAATCCCTTTAAAATAACCTGAACTATCTCTTGCACTTTGATCTGAAACATGTAGTACTTTCCTCTGTTATACATAACACTGGACAAAACAGACTAATCTTCTGATCTGGTACCGCAATTTCTATGATCCAATTATGTATCATCCCAGCATCCAATTATTACTTACAATCAAAACCATAATCCTTTATTTTAAATGTCCTTAATATCACTTACATCCCTCATTTTTCCCATGTAAGCACTGTTCACTACAGACCAGTGAAAATACTGAAAATATAACTGAACATATTTGAGCATTGACTATTTTTAAAACAAAAGCTTTATTTGTTCAAACACTGAGAAACTTATTTCAAACTCAAGTATTGAAGACAGCTTTAAAAAATGCTACCAAAAATATGACTAGAGGTTACAAAGCTTATTGCGGTAAACACAAATCAAAGTCTATTGTATGTACAAATTATATGATGAATTGTATATACAAACAGAACATACATTTAAATATTACAAAAGAAACTATTTAAAAACATTAAAGTTTTGTATAGGAATGGTATTAGGAGAGGGGAAAATACATGGCCTTTCAGAAAAAAAGAAATTAAGTTTTTTTTAAAACAAATAAAGTCCATTTTCATAATTAGAAAAAAATACTTGAATTGTATCATAGTTCAGTTCCTCATTGCCAACATGGCATTTATGTCCCAAATGAGATTCCGTAATTGATCCATAATTTGCTTCAGCTGCTGATTCTTCTGTTTCAGTTTCTGTGAAAAGAAAGAATTTATCAAGAGGAGTTTGATCAAGCTTAGACTATGTAATTTTAATACCCTCCCCCCATAGAAAACCCACACTACATAAAGAAGCACAGTGATTTATTCTCACACATCAATGATCCTATCAAAATCAACTGTAAGCCATGCTCGCTTTAGAGGATTAGAAAAAAAACAGAGTTAAGAAGAGCTGTAGGAACACTGTCCATAGAATCATAGAGCTGGAAGACACCTCAGGAGGTCATCAAGTCCAGCCACCTGCCCAAAGCAGGACCAATCCCAACTAAATCATCCCAACCAGGGCTTTGTCAAGCTGAGACTTAAAAACCTCTAGGGATGGAGATTCCACCACCTCCCTAGGTAATCCCTTTCAGTACTTCACCACCCTCCTAATGAAATAGTTTTTCCTAATATCCAACCTACACCTCCCCAACTGTAACTTGAGACCATTGCTCCTTGTTCTGCTATCCGTCACTACTGAGAACAGCCTCTCTCCATCATCTTTGGAACCTCCCTTCAAGAAGTTGAAGGCTGCTATCAAATCTCCCCCCAGTCTTCTCTTCTGCAGACTAAACAAACCCAAATCCTTCAGCCTCTCCTCATAGGTCATGTGCGCCAACCCCCTAGTCAGTTTGGTTGCCCTCCGCTGGAGCCTCTCCAATGCATCCACATACCGTAAAATCTCGAGTACAATGCGCACTTTTTCCCCGTTTTTTTTTTTAGCATTAAAGTCAGGGTGCACATTATCCATAGCAGGTTTTTTTTTAAAGTTTTCATTTGGTAGTTCCACGGCAACTAATTAATCGCAGGACACCAGAGGTTAAGTTGATTTTTATTAGCATCAACAAGCAACTATATACACAGTTTCAAAAAGGTAAGTTAAACAAATGAAATCAACATGGCAGCGCAAACAAGCAAATACTGGTATGTTAATTGATCATCTACTCATCTTCGAAGCCCTCGAATTCGCTTTTGTTAGAATCTTCCTCGAACAGTTGAGCAATATCTTCCGGGGTATAGTCCTCGACATCTTCATCCAGGTAATACAAATCACTGTCATCTTTGCATACCCGTAATTCGCCCTTGGCTGATTCATCGTCGCTCGGATCCATCCACAGGGCATCATCCTCGCTGCCATCCATAGCATTAGAGATGCTGCATTTCAGAAACCCATTCCTTATCATAGTTATCAAGTTCAAGCCAGACATCCGCTATCCACTGGGTAACATCTTGCAGCGTTGGTGTTCGCATACGTCCACCTGCAGTAAATGTATGTTCACCTTCCAACAACCAAGTGTTCCATTTCCTGCGTAGTGCATCTTTCATTGGCTTGTTAACTGTCCCGTCAAGTGGCTGCAACATTTTGGTCATTCCACAGGAATAATTGCCAAGTCTGTTTTGTCCTGCTGAAGCCTTTTCTTGACGGATGGCATACGATGACACCGAAATGCATCCAAAATTATTAGAGACCGCTTTCTCATAAGTCCACCTGGCTGCTTTGCCCAAACCGTCTGTAGCCAATCAAGCATTAAAGCATCATCAATCCAGCCTTTTGGGTGAACACGCAAGTGAACAGTGTTCGGGAAGATTACATTCCTTGGCATTGTCTTGTACTTGAACACAATATAAGGAGGCAGCTTCGTTCCGTCAGCCATGCAAGCAAGCATTATGGTAAACCTAGACTTTTCATGGCCTATGGTAGCAATGGAGACTGTCTTGGCACCTTTCAGTTCAAGTGTTCTGTTGTAGGGATTATCGAAATTTAATGGTATCGGATCTGCGTTACCAATTAATGAAAGGTCGTAGCAGTGGTGCTTCCGTAGCTTTATGATAAACTGTTGGAACTGCAGTAACTTGGTGCCTGAGTCCATTGGTAGCTTCTGCACGATTGTTGTTCGGTGTCGGGCCGATAGGCCATAGCGATTCATGAACCGATCGCCCCAGCCATATGAAGCTTTAAACCCGGCTGTGTTAGCGCACGTTTTGGCAATGGTCAAAGCCTTCATTCTAACTTCTGCAATGCTAACACCACCGCCTTGCTGTCTGTGCTCAGCAATCCATTCAACCAACTTGGCCTCCAACTCAGGATATGCAGCACTTTTACCTCGCTCAGCTATCTTCATCCTAGGCAGTGCTTGCAGGTGCTCTTTCTGCTATCTCCAAAACCGAATGTTAGACTCTGCTATGTTATCAAATTCACTGCTGGCAGCTCTGTTGCCATGAACCTCAGCATAGCTAACAACTTTCAGTTTTTCAGTGGTCGTGTAAGATCACTGACAACTCATGCCATCCCAAAGAGAGCATGGAACGCTGCACACTATATACTCGTGTGCTCACGTGTGATTACCCGGCAATACAAAATGGCAAGACAAAATACGGCAAAATCGGGGTATGCACTATAGATAAGAGTTCAGTTTATTCAGGGTTTCTGACGTTTAAAAGGTAGGTGCGCATTATGCATAGGTGCGCATTATACTCGAGATTTTACGGTACTTTCTGTAGTGGGGGGCCCAGAACTGGACACAATACTCTTTTCTTTTCACAACAGTCATTTGGTCAGAACTTTGTCTCTCTGCTGGTCCACCAGTAGAGATCCACACCTGGCCATTAGCCAGGGCTCCCTGCCTCCAGCACAGGTCTGCGCCTGGCTGCTGCCAGTGCTAGCTGCTGCTCCACTTTTAACCTCCAGTCCTTCCTGTCAGGGCTTCACTGCCGGATGGGGCTACCTGCTCCTGGTGGAGCTCTGCTCCCAGCTGTTGGCCTGGGCTCTCTGTCCTTGGTTGAGCTCTGGTGCCAGCTGCCACAGATGCTCCTCTCTCTGGCCACGGCTGGTGTTCCCTACCCCAAGCAGTGCTCTGCTCCTGGATGCTGGCCCTGTGCCTGCCAGGCCACTAGCCAGGCTCTCTGCGGGCTGCCAGCCCAACTCCACACAGACACTGGCAACCTCTGGGGTTGGGCTCTCTCATCCATGAACAATCTGGTCCAGCAACACCCGTGGTCCTGTTAGACCACGGATGTGGCTGGACCAGAGAGGTTCTACCTGTAGTTAAAATGTCTAGGGGGAACATATACATTTATGTGAACATATTTTGTGTGAATACAGTGCTTAGGAAAATACTGGATTAGTACTACAGTAATACAGTATAGTTCAGAGTAATGAACACCAGTTAACAAACTGGCCAGTCAACCACACTCCTCATTTGGAACTGGAAGTATGCAATCAGGCAGCAGCAGAGACAAAGACAAAACAACAAAACAGTAGTACAGTATTAAACATGAACTACTAAAAAAAATTGACATGGTAAAGAAACTGTTTCTGTGCTTGATTCATTTAAATTAAGATAGCTAAAGCAGCACTTTTCTTCCATAGAGTAAAGCTATGTTAAGTCAATGTTCAGCTGTAAACTGTTGAAAGAACAACCATAATATTTTGTTCAGAGTAGGGATGTTAAATATCAGTTAACTGAATAGTCAAGTAACCTCATGAATTCTTATCGGTCACTCAACTATTCTACAGTCCCCAGTGTGCTTGGCCCCACTCCGGAGAAGCCCCCTGCCACTCCATGCTGCTGCTCTGTACTAGGCGGGAACTGGTGTCTGCAAGGGGAGACTGTTTAAAAACCAACTCGCCTCACGGGACCTGGCACGAGCTGGAACTGAGCTGGGCTGCCTGCCTGCCCAGTTCTTAATACACTTTAAATGCAGAGATGCAGCGGGGGCAGGTCCCAGGCCATCGCAAACCAGGACTGAGCCAGGCTGCTGGCCAGCCTGCTAAAAAATTTACTGGCAAGGTGCGGGGAGGGAAATGAGTGTATTCTGTAGCATTAACCTATAAGCTTTTGCTTATTGGTTAATCTGTTAATTGACTATACACACTATTACATCCCTAGTTCAGAGTTATAAACATTTCAGAGTTCTGAACAACCTTCATTCCTGAGGTGTTTGTAACTGTGAGGTAGGACAACTCTGAGGTAGTCTGAACCAGTCAAAGCGTGAGGAAAAGAGCTGTTCAAGTTTTTCCAGCAGCTCTCCCAAATCACCTCAACTGGGATTTATAAGTGATGTTCAGGCCAGGAAACTGCATCTTACTCATTCTAGATTATGATGTGCGGAAATACTGGGATTGAGAGAGAAGCAAATTCAGGGCTTGTCTACATTTACAGCACTGAAGCTGTGCTGCTGTCATGCGTAATGAAAATGTTATCTATTACAACAGGAGAGCTTCCAGTCATAGTAGGCTTCTTTCAGCCTCGACAGACCATGGATATGCACCCTGAGAAGCAAAGAATTTACTCAATTTGTCTCATGGCAGCCATGGCTATGGTTGAAGAGACGCACTCTGCTGCATCTGTCACATTTAAAAGTGATGTCATAACCATTTGGGCTCCGCCTTAGGCTCTACCTTCTGCAAACTCTTTTCTTCTCTGCTAAGCTGCCTTAACTTCCTCTTGTAACTCTGGAAAACTTTGTTAAGCTTTTGTTCCAAACACTATAGTCACAAGTGTGATTTTCTCAGTTATCTACCTCCTTGCCTTTTCTTTGAGGATTTGTTTACACATGTCTTTGAAGCACGATTTGGTGCATCTTTTGGGTCTTTTTCCTAGATGCCAATTTGTCATAGAGGCTGTCCATTAGAATAATCCCATTATTCATTTGGCAAATTTGCCTAAGTCAGTGGAGATGTCTTTGCTTGAGGAGTGTTTCCATGTTGGTATACTGGCCTGTTTGAGCACCTCAGTGTTGGTGATTCTGTTCCTTTGGGAGATGTCAAAAATTCAATCAAGGCAACATATAAAAGTTGTTGAGCCTCTTTTTTCTGATCATAGAATCATAGAAAAATAGGACTGGAAGGGACCTCAAGAGGTCATCGAGTCCAGCCCCCCGCCCTCAAGGCAGGACCAAGCTCCGTCTACACAATCCCTGACAGATGTCTATCCAACCTGCTCTTAAATATCTCCAGAGAGGGAGATTCCACCACCTCCCTTGGCAATTTATTCCAATATTTGACCACCCTGACAGTTAGGAATTTTTTCCTAATGTCCAATCTAAACCTCCCCTGCTGCACTTTAAGCCCATTACTCCTTGTCCTGTCCTCAGAAACCAAGAGGAACACATTTTCTCCTTCCTCCTTGTGACACCCTTTTAGATATTTGAAAACCGCTATCATGTCCCCCCTTAATCTTCTTTTTTCCAAACTAAACAAGCCCAGTTCATGAAGCCTGGCTTCATAGGTCATGTTCTCTAAACCTTTAATCATTCTTGTCACTCTTCTCTGTACCCTTTCCAATTTCTCCACATCTTTCTTGAAATGTGGCGCCCAGAACTGGACTCCAGCTGAGGCCTAACTAGCGCAGAGTAGAGCGGCAGAATGACTTCACGAGTTTTGCTTACAACACACCTGTTGATACAACCTAGAATCATATTTGCTTTTTTTGCAACAGCATCACACTGTTGACTCATATTCAACTTGTGGTCCACTATACCCCTGATGAGAGTATAAGGTCCATGCCTAGCTCCTATACAAAAGTAGGCTGATAAAACATGCACGATACACACAGCTGGCTGCAGTATCCTGTCCCTGGCCCCAATCCTGGGGCAGGCCCCACAGTCCCGCCCCCATCTAGCCACAAGAAGGGCAGGTGGCGGCCCTCCACCTGCTGAGGCGACAATCCAGCTGTGGTGGACAGAGGGGGTTGGCGAGCGTAGTGAGCAGAAGGTACAGCCCCTAGTTTAAATAAATTACTCAAAGTTTTCTATTAATATAACCGGTTAGGAATCTATTTGTAAAAAATAAATTAAAATAACCTACCAAAATTCTTTTTTTATCTATATTGTTACAGACATACTTGCTGACAAATATTTTGAAATTATCTAAATAACTGAAATTAGGGATGTTAAATAGCAGGTATTTGGATAATTATGTAACTGCTGAAATTTTCATCAGTTACATAGTTATATGCACCTGCACCTAGCTCCTCGAATGCCGGCGGGCACCGGCTGCCACCCCGTGCTTCTACCTCTGATACAGGAGTTGGTACACGCCAGGAGTTGGCTTTTAAGCTGGGTCCTGCCCCACTCCCAGGGACCTGGCTGCCGCTTGGTGCTACAGGCTCTGATACAGAATCTGCAGCATGGGGTCCCTAGGAGCAGAGTGGCAGCCTGCATGTAACTGTTTATGGTAACTAATAAGCCCAGGCTTATAGGTTAACCGTGTAAACAGTTAACCTAGTACATCCCTAATTGAAACTGGCACGATCATATTGTGTTATTTTGACAAATAAAATATGCAGAATTTTGCAGAAATTTAAAATATTGTGCACAGAAGTTTTAATTTTTTGGTGCAGAATTCCTCCAGGAGTATAAAACTGCAAAAAAACAAAAAGGGAAATGTCTGCTTAGGAAGGAGTACTGCCTAAAAGAATCTGGGTCTTTCTGTGGATCACAAACTAAATATGAGTAAACAATGTAATTCTGTTGCAAAAAAGCAGATATAATTCTGAAATATATTAACAGGGGTGTTACAAGAAAGACTAGATGAAATTTTTCCATGTAGTACTGATATGGCCTCAAGTGAAGTACTGTGTTCATTTCTTGGTACCACATTATGATGTAGACATACTGGAAGAAGTCAGAGGAGAGCCACAAAAGCAACTAAACATCTAGAAAATATGACTTACATGGAAAGATTGAAAAAATTGGATTTGTTTAGTCTGAAGAAGAAAAGATTGAGAATAGACAGGATAACAGTCTTCCAGTATATAAAGGTTTGTCATAAAGAAGAGGGTGATAAATTGCTCTCATTATCCACTGAGGACAGGACAAGAAGTAATGGGATTAAATTGCAGCAAGGGAGATTTAGGTTAGGAAAAACTTCCTTACTGTAATGGTAGTTAAGCACTGGAACAAATTACCTAGGGAGGTCGTGGAATTTCTGTCATTGGAGGTTTTTAAGAACACATTAAGCAAATACCTGTCAGGGAGGCATAGGCAGTAGTAAGTTCTACCTCAGTGTAGGAGACTAGACTATATGACCTTTCAAGGTCCTTTCCGGTTCTACATTTCTTTGATTAACAACTTATTTGTTAAAGGAAAGTTTAAACATTAATGAAATACCACAACAGCATACTAAGGAGGTTTAAATAACAAATCTGCATATGAGTATAACAACAAGGGTAAAACCATGCCATAAAACTATCATAAGAAAAGCAAGTAACAGACAGTTATGTTTATTTACAGTTAAAATTGCAAATAAATGTGCATAAATTCACAGTATAACATTACATGGAATTTAATATATAAATCCTGCTATATCAACATATAAGAAGGTAAAATACAACAGGAAAGCTTTCAACTGCTTCTCTCTAAATTCACATGCTGTGCCCATGTTTTTTACTATGGTGTGAATAAATATGGGGTTTTATGTAACATCTTTCTCTCACTAACTGGGAAATGAGAAGTAGAAACATCAAAGAAATATTTCCAGTGGATTTTCTTTTTTTTCACTCTACCATGTATTTTAATTACTTGGAATCTAGATACTCCATTTGTTCAGTTGTTTTCTATTTTGCATATACCTGCAATGCTTTCTACTTAATTGTTTTCAGGTAGATCTATTCCAGCCCTACAAATATTTAATTAATTCTACCTTTATGTTTTACAATTTGAGAGACCAAATACTTGTGCTTTAGTAACGCTGCACTTTTATATTCTTTAGTAAATGTTAATTGGTCATTTTTTTAGGTATGAATAAAACTATAATTAGTAACTATACTTGCATTCAGATTGAAAATGTAATAGCATCTTTAGTGTATCTGATACATTTTGCTTGACCCAGTTAGTGTTTCATAAATGCTATACTTGACAAATGTTATCAGAATAAAATTGTGAATTAATAATAATTTTAGCTCTTCTTCAATTTCTCAAAAGAGAAAAAGCAAACCAATTGTTTTGGGCTAGGAAACATGGTAGAGAGCAACACAGTTTATACTGTGGGGGTGCCTTAATGCAGCAATCAACAAGCAGAACAAAATAAAAAATCGCTGAACTATGGAGAACACAGAAATCCTGATATAAAAGAAATGTTTACTATTGAACTACTTGTCACTTGGGGCCATACAGCAAACACATTGCATTTTATGGCGCAATCTAATAATACAAGCTTCACACAGACAAAGAAACATATTTTTTGCATTCTGCCAATCAATCTTAACTTTGCTACCTTATTTACTTCCATGATTTCCCTTCTCTCCTCACTAGCAAAACGAAGCTGGCTGGCAACACCACGATCATCATGCTTGGATCCATCCTCTTCAATATATGGAATAAGTTGCTATGAAGGTGAACAAAATGTTAGAGATTGAGTAAAAATACTATTTTTCTATGTCATCTGAAAATCTGAAAAGAAACACAATATGTTCAAGTACTATAAACCTCATCAGCCAAAATAAATTTCTCATTTCTGTTATGGAAATGAAGGGAAACCCTCATTATTTGAAGGGGGTGCATTCCTAGCACCACTGCAAATGGCAAAATTTGCGAATACTGAATCAAGAAACATTAGAACTCATTTGCATGAGTCGCAATCTCATTTGCATATTTTCTGCCAATCCATTTTCACGTTGGGGTTTTTGCGCAAAAACCCCAGTGCAAGAAACGGATCGGCAGAAAATATGCAAATGAGATCACGACTCATGCAAATGAGTCCCTCGTTAGCATATTTTTTGCCAAGAAAACGCGTAGTGTAAACGTAGCCTGAGAGGGGGAGTAAGGGAAAAAAGGGGCAAAAGGATAAGAAGGAAAGTTTATTTTTACAGGTGTGCTACATTAGGGCCAGACTGTCTTCAGACTTTGGATAGATGCATAAAAGAGCAAAGACTTCACTGCTTTCTCTGGGAGTGCAAATTGCCCTAAAAAGAATTGGGGGGGGGGGGACATGGCTTAATCCCCTCCCCCCTCCACAAACACACTCAAAGGCCCATGGAATGGATCCTGCACTCACTGCTGTGCACCAAGGAGAGATAGTATGTCAAATAGGCACAATGCCTCACAGACCTATGCTTGGGCCACTGCAGTTTTATGTAGGCTTCAATATGGGATGTATTTAACAATTAGGCATAACCTAAATCTCCCTTGCTGCAATTTAATCCCATTACTTCTTGTCCTGTCCTCAGTGGACAATGAGAGCAATTTATCACCCTCTTCTTTATGACAAACCTTTATATACTGGAAGACTGTTAGCAAAACATTAGTCTGATTCAAGAACAGTACCCTACAACAGCTTAGAATTAATAGAACTTGTATATGAAGGCAAAGTCCATTGTTGGCTTCTTTAAATTCCTATATCTGAAAAAAATATGAGAATTTTTATACATGTCAACACCATACCTGAGTCAAACATTAGGCATTGAGAAAAGATGCTGCTGCTACAGTAGGACCTCTCTGGTCTGGGAGGATGACAGATGTTGACATAATACCTCTCCCTGGTGCACAGCAGTGAGTGCAGGGTCCATTCCATGGGCCTTTGAGTGTGTGTGTGTGGGGGGAAGGGGAGACATTTGTGGTCCGGCAGGACAACAGATGTTGCCGGACCGGGGAGCCCCAGTGGCTGGGAGCAGGGTTTGGCTGTGAGTCCAGCAGCAAAGCAGCTGGCAGTGGAGCTGGGGCTAGGAGCAAAGCCGGTCAGGACCAGGGCCGGGAGCACAACCAAGTGCATTGTCAGGAGCAAAGCCAGGGCTGGGAGTGTTGCCAGGGCCAGTGGCCAGGAGTATGGCTGGGAGGGGAACCTGGCGGCCAGCAGCAGGAGGCCAGAACTGACCTCATCTGGTCCACAAACTCCCTAAGTTAGACCAGTCAGACCCTGAGGGTGCGAGAACAGGGAGGTCCAACCTGTATTAGAATAAGCGCAGGGTGGCAGGCAGGATTTGGTATGCATGGGGAGCCGGCTTTTAAGCTGGCTGACTGCGCCCTGAGAGTAACTGCTAAAATTTTCAACAGTTACACGGTTATTTAATTACACTCATTTTAACTTGCCTAGTTTTATCTGAGATAGCATGATAATTTCCATCTTAACTCATTTTCAAACATTCATAATTTACTAAAACAGCTACCCCTTGTATCATAAATTTGCAGGACTGGTCTCAGCATAAAAAGATATTTTAATTTTTTTAAGTTGAGAAAAGTGAATAGCCAACAAATTCCACATTGTATATGTGTATCTAAGCAAGATAGTGAAAATGTGATGAAAGGGCAGGACATAATATTTGCCTCCTGTAAGGCAGAAGCTACGTAGCTAATCTGGTTCCCAGAGGGAGGGTTTCCTTTACTATCCTACAGAGCAGGAGACAGCATTCTGATAGCATGCAGTCAAATATTCTATACTGGTATTTCTTTTTCCTCTCTAAACCTTTTTTTTTTAAATAAAAGTGACTAAGAACATTCAAATTGAACAGTTAAGCACTCAAAATTCAGGCAAAGAAAGTTTGCAACTAGGTCAGCTTCATAGTTAATTGTCTTACACCCCAGACATGTTGGTTGAAAAGGAATTGCACAGTACAAGGATATGGACTATATTATCAGATATACATTAAATAGATTTGTAAACATTTAAGTAAATAAAAATTGTTAATTAAAACAGAACATAGAAAAAGGATTTTTTTTTTGCAAGATGCTTCACATGTAATCTAAAGCCAGAATCCTGCAATTGGTTCTGATGGATTCGGTTGCAGGATGGGAGCTAAATTAATATAAAAAAGAGTGTACAAAATGTTTTATTAGAATAAAATTAGAAATGATATAAGCAATGCACAAGGAGATGGAGTTACGATTATTCAACCTTTTCTTAGTCTAGTTTTATGGATGGAATGTTAGTTACAGAAACCTAGGAACCTGAAGAAAGCTTGTCCTAATATATACACTTACATTAGAATCAGACAACAATTTCTCTGCATTCACCAATGCAATACCATTTTGCTATATTCAGCCAAAATGCTACCCCTTCAAGATACCACATGTACCAATAGTTCATTTTCACTTTCATAATAAAGGCCAAAGGGACACAAAACAGTGAATGGTTTAGTCAATTCAGGTTCTATTCACCCTGCCTCATAATACACAAGATGAGTAACAAAATGAAACTAACTCAAAACCAGTAAAAAGAAATGTCTTCAACACAAAGCACAATGAAACTCATTGAACAAGATATCACTGAGGCCATGAGGTTAAAAGATGTCAGAAAAGGATTAGACATTACTATGGATAACAAAAATATCTAGAGAGATAAATAAATGCTTTAAAAAACCCAAATCCCATAAACAAGCTCCAAGAAGGGATATAATTCTATATGCTACAGAGCAAAAGTCAACTCCATCTAGTGGGGATGGAGAGGAATCTTTCCATCGAGCAGATTATCCCATAAAAACCTGCTGGAGGATTTCTCATATAAGTTAAACCTCCCAAAACAAGCATGCTCTGGTCCAGCAACATCCTTGGTCCAGCAGAGAATCTGGGGAGCCAGGTCTGGAACCCACAGCAACCTGAAGCACTGTGGGGCTGGAGCCAGTGGCTGGCATCCCCAAGGCTGGGAGCCATCAACAGTAGGGCCAACAGCCCAGCCAGGGCGGGAGTTGGAGGCTGCAGGGCCAGAAGCCTGGCTGGGGCTTGGAGCAGCAGTCCTGCTGGGGCAGGTTGTATCAAGGGCTGGAAGCAGGGGAGGCCATCTGGGGCAGCAGTGGAGCACTGAGGGGAGGTGGGCTGGGGAGCCAGTGGTAAGGGATCTCCCCAGGTCCAGCAAATTCCCACATTCTGGACCGGTGAGGTCCGGAGAGTGCCGGATAGGGAAGTCCAACCTGTACTGTTCTCTAAAACAGGTGAAAATCTTCTCAGAGACTGGTCTAGATGGACTCACCTGAATGTAAATATCCTGTTTTTTCGTCCCTTCTTAGTGAACATTTAAAAACATATAACACCATGTTTATAATAAACTAATCAAAACACAAGAGTAAAATGATATAGAAAATCCAAAAATTCAGTAGTAGCAGCAGCACTCACTTCTCCCACCCCAGTCCTGTCCCCCCTTCTTCACCCCACCCCAGAGCCCGTAATCCCAGCTAGAGCCCTCACTCCCTCACCCTAGGCCTCTGTCCCAGCTCTGAGGCCCTTCCTATACTCTTAATCCCTTGGCCCCACTCCTGTCATACACCTTCCATGAGTGAAGGAGTTTTGTGATGTGCGCCAATATGGAGGTGATGTGTGACATATAATAGCCATACTGTTGCACATAATAAAATTCATTCCGCACATGGGCATACAAAATTAGAGGGAATACTGTAGGGTGTGTGTGGGGGGGAGACACACAGGTTTCATTATTGGTAAGGGAAGCCACGATAAGTTTGGGGACCACTAGTTTACAGTCTCATTTAAAATCTGATACAATAACTGAATATAACAAGCTATGTGAAGGAACGGGTGCTACGGTAACATAAATAAACAATAAAATTCAGATACACCAATCATGTATATCAGTGTAAATACTTACCTCTATGGGAACAGGATCTAACCCTGCACAGTTTTCATTGCATTTGTCATACACTAATCTCAGTTTCCTGAAGAGTATTGATAGTTGACGGAGATGTTCTTGTAGCTTTCCTAATCTGTCTTGGTATGTCCCAGTATGATACGTAACACCATTTGGTAGCTTAAAAAGGAAATTTAAATAGGAAAACAGTTGTTAAAATTTAATAAAAAAAAATTACTAAAACTAACTTTCTATTCCATCAACAAAAATGAAATGTTTATAAAAAATATTGTACTTTTTAGCAGTATAATTATTATTACATGTTTTATTCCATTAACAGTCACAGATATTCCAGTTACTTTCTTTACATTAAAAATTGTACATTATCTGCTAATTTTATATGCCAAATCATTGATAAAAACATCAACAAACCCAAGTCCTATCTAATCAACACATCTTTTCTATGATCAATAACTTATTAACATCGTCAAAGCATTTTACAAATGTTATCCTCTTTCCTATTGTGACTAATTAGAAAACTGCTCTCTGGTATCATACTGTATCTGACCACAGTAATCCACACATTCATACTCTGGATATATTTGCTATATTTATTAGGGAATGAGACTCCATAATAAAGAGTGAAGCAATCATTCGCTTAGCAAATGCACTGGAGTCTGTATTCAATTCATTTTAATTAGTTATATAAAAACAGAAGTTTCAACAACATTTTTAGAAAAATATTTCTAAATTTTTCAATTATTGTTTCTGCTTATGACCAATTTATAAAGGATTGAAACTTCTTGAAAATTAACAGTTTGATTAAATAATGTTGTGGGTTTTTTGGCATTTTTTGATCAGCTTCAATTTGAAAATTCATTGCTATCTCTGGGGTTTACATTTGTTACCTAAGATCACTTCTCTCCTGACTAAAAGCTAAATTTTCCTAGAATCATGAAACTGTTTATCAAGAGAGGAGGCTCATGACACAGAAAAGGGAATGTGAGTCTGGATCTAGATTATGGAACTCAGTCTTACAGGACTTCAAAAATTAGAACTTACAATAAAACACATCTCATCAACTTAGCTTTTCCACAATAAGCTCTCTACACAGCTTTTCACACACATTCATCCCAAAACAAAACTTGTCAAGTTTTCCCTGCTAATGGAAATGAAATATGTTTTATTATTTTCATTTGGGAGGTGATCATACTCACACTACAAATATAAATTAATTAACTGAAGTTAAATCATGGATAGTCACAGTTCTTTACCAACAATACATTTACCTGGCCATTTCACTCAAAAAAGTGCTGAGCTCACAGCTTGTCTACACGTGCAGCTTAATGATGTTATCTACGGTAACAGGACAGCTTCCCCAGTGGGAATAGGTACTCTACCTCCCTGAGATGAGCTACAGGCAGTCCCCGAGTTACGCGGATCTGACTTACGTCGGATCCGCAGTTACGAAGGGGGATTTTCTCGCCCCGGAGGACTGGAGCGGCGGGACGTCTGGTCCCGCCGCCCGCCTCCTCCGGGGCGAGAAAAGCTGCTCTCAGTCTCCCTAGTCTGCTGGGGGAGCCAGCAGACCAGGGAGTTGGGGAGCAAAGCGGCGGAGGTCCCGGGCCGGACCTGCGGCGCTGATCTGGAAGCGCCGTGGGTCCGGCCCCGGGTCTTCCGCCGCTTTGCTCAGCGTCTCCCTGGTCTGCAGACCAGGGAGACGCTGAGCAAAGCGGCGGAGGACCCGGGGCCGGACCCGCAGTGCTTCCAACTGGATCAGCTGATCTGGAAGCGCCGCGGGTCCGGCCCGGGTCCTCCACGGCTTTGCTCAGCGTCTCCCTGGTCTGCTGGGGGGGGATGCAGCTAGTGCCCCCCCCAGCAGACTTGGGAGACGTGGAGCAAAGCCCGGGGCCTGTGGTAGAGCAGGTGGGGCGCTGCCGGTTGGTCCCGCAGCACCGCTCCTTGGTGCTACTGGACCAACCCGGCAGCACCCCAGGTGCTCTGCCCCAGGAGTCCTGATTCAGCCGCTGCTGATCAGTTTCAGCAGCGGCTGAATCAGGACGCCTGGGGCAGAGCAGCTGGGGTGCTGCTGGGTTGGTCCAGTAGTGGCAAGGAGCGGCTGCGCTACTGGACCAACCCAGCAGCACCCCAGCTGCTCTGCCCCAGGCGTCCCCAAGTCAGCCGCTGCTGAAACTGACCAGCGGCTGACTACAGGAAGCCCGAGGCAGAGTTGCTCTGCCCCGGCTTCCTGGAATCAGCTGCTGATCAGTTTCAGTAGCAGCTGACTAGGGGACGCCTGGGGTTCTTAAGTTGAATCTGTATGTAAGTCAGAACTGGTGTCCAGATTCAGCCGCTGTTGAAACTGATCAGTTTCAGCAGCGGCTGAATCTGGATGCTAGTTCCGACTTACATACAGATTCAACTTAAGAACAAACCTACAGTCCCTATCTTGTACGTAACCCGGGGACTGCCTGTAGTTATGTCAATTGGAGAAAACCTCCCATTGACAAAACCCACTGTCTGTATTAGGAGCTAGGTTGGCATAACTGGGTCACTCATGGTTGCAATCTTTCCACACCCCTGAACAATGTAGTTATACTGACATAAGTTTATAGTGTAAACTAGGCCTTAGTGTCACATTTCTGTGGTTTTTAAGAGAAAAGAAAAGCCTAAGATCGATTTCTGTAAAACCAAATATTGAAGGAAATGCAGACATACATTTCCACAAATAGAACTCCACTATGAAATCCAGAGAAGTGTTTTAGTACTGTTACAAAATACAGAAAATATTTATTTTAAAAATTATTTCTCTATATCTAATTTATTTAAATACTTCATGTAAATGCATGTGGATTTATTTAAGAGTTGAAAAGAGAACTAAGATAAACTATTTATATTTACCGGTTATAGCTTAAAGGGTTAAAATATTTCAAGAATATGTGAACTGTATTAAATTTCATAGAAGCCATGGTTTCTTTTACTCTATTTAAATGCTGGAAAAATAATTTACACAGATGATTTTTTGTATCCTCCCTTTTTGATCTAAGGAACATTTTCAAACAACTGTATTATTTCCTGTTAATAATATTATACAGCCTGTACACTGTACTACTTTTTTATTCAATCCACAGATAAATTATTCTTTTTTCACATTTACTCTTAATTTAAGAATAGCATCTCATTTCTGTATTTACAATAACAGAGGATTTTCAGTACCAAATCAAACTGTATTGGCCATTGCACAAAACAAAATTAATTAAGGATATTTTTCTTGCAGCAATTTGCAACTTTTTAAGAAATAACATGAAGATAAAAGTCTTACACGTTGAGTGTACCCACGGGACACCAAAGCTTGGTCTACATTACAGTGAAGGTCAAATTAAGATATGCAACTCCAGCTATGTTAATTTTGTAGCTGGAGTCAACATATCTTAAATCGAGTTTCTGCACCATCCACACAGAGAGGTCAACGGGAGCTAATGCTCCGGTTGGCTTCCCTTAGCCATCGTGAGGAGTAGGAGTACCAATACCAATGGGGGCACCTTTTGATGATTTTAGTTAACTGGATGTCCACTTATCCTGGTTGTGGCCAAGTTTCCTGTAGACCCATAAAGTTTGTATACAGCCACCAGTCCTTGCTCTCAGTATTCTGTGCTGTTATTTAGCTTGAATTAAGCCCTAAATGTCTTTTAACATCCCAGTAAACAGTGGTAATGCTGGTAATGGTGCTAGACAATATTGACCTCCTGTGGGCTGGCAAATTCTCTGGTTCGGCATGTGTCAGGTCCCAAGGGTGCCAAACTAGAGAGGTTCAACCTGTAGTTGGGAGGAAGAGAGACACTGGAGATGGAAAGGGAACAGAGTAGGAAAAGGGAAGATCTTTCTGCATATCACCTGCATATTTCTCAGTAGCTGAAAGATTTCCATTGTCCGAAATACAATATCCTGCACAGTCTCTTGGCCAATGCGACAGAGAGAAGCTGTGTTCACTTCCCGGGCTGCTTGAGCCTGTGGTCCTGAGAAAGCACCAGGAGGCATCCCTGTCCCAGCAAGAGGAGGAGTAGACATTGTTTGACTTCAGTCAATCCCACAAAATAAGGCTGCACACAGACACGGAGAAAGAGATGATGAAGTATAGTTCATGAGTTCCCAGTTAAAATTCTGTATTCTTACTATACTGTTCCATTTGCCAAGACACCCTTATCCCAAATATGAAAAAACCCACCTATACAGGCAGTCCCCGGGTTACGTACAAGACAGGGACTGTAGGTTTGTTCTTAAGTTGAATCTGTATGTAAGTCGGAACTGGCGTCCAGATTCAGCCGCTGCTGAAACTGATCAGTTTCAACAGCGGCTGAATCTGGATGCCAGTTCTGACTTACATACAGATTCAACTTAAGAACCCCAGGCGTCCCCAAGTCAGCTGCTGCTGAAATTGATCAGCGGCTGATTCCAGGAAGCTGGGGGCAGAGCAACTCTGCCTCAGATTTCCTGTAGTCAGCCGCTGGTCAGTTTCAGCAGCGGCTGACTTGGGGACGCCTGGGGCAGAGCAGCTGGGGTGCTGCCGGGTTGGTCCAGTAGCACCAAGGAGTGGCGCTGCGGGACCAACCCAGCAGCGCCCCAGCTGCTCTACCCCAGGCATCGTGGGCAGAAAAGCCTGGTCTGCTGGGGGGGAGGGGGCACTAGCTGCGCCTCCCCCCCCTCTCCAGCAGACCAGGGAGACGTGGAGCAAAGCCACAGAGGACACCTGCAGCGGGACAGCCCAGGCGCGCTGCGGCTGTCCTGCTGCGGGCAGCCTCCAAGGCTTTGCTCCCTATCTCCCTGGTCTGCGGGCGTCCTCCGCGGCTTTGCTCCGCGTCTCCCTGGTCTGACCAGCAGACCAGAGACGGGGAGCAGCTTTTCTCGCCCCGGAGGACGCGGGCGGCGGGACCGCGGCTCATCTGGGCGTCCCGCCGCTCCCGTCCTCCGGGGCGAGAAAAGCCCCGTTCGTAACTGCAGATCCTATGTAAGTCAGATCCGTGTAACTCGGGGACTGCCTGTATTACTAAACAGGCAAAAGACGGGTTGGTGTTCTAAGCATCAGGTTTGAAATATCTTCAGTTTCCTTGAACCACAGGTTGGTAACTCATAGGACTAAGCTCTAGCAATTTATATCTGAACAGTTTCAGTGATTATTTGGATGAGTCCTGTCTTTTATCTGCTCTATGTGGACATGAAAGAGTCTAGGGCACTTTTTCTACAAGTCGGAGTTTGTCCTAGTGCTTATGGCCCAAATGCCCTTTCTTTCACTGTTGTCTTGTATAACTGATGTGAACTCAATTGCTGTCCTCTCCACCTCACAAGTGGCTGTTTTTCAGGTGCTATATGTAGTCTGAGAGCAACTTTGGGAAGAAAAGTGTAATACAAATGTTTAAAAAAATCCGCATCTAGATATTGTTGCATTTATTTTGGTTTTTCAAGCTCCTCTCTAGCATTCTAGATGCTGTACACACTGTACAAAAATCTAGAAAATGGTAAATAGACCCCAAACTTTCCACCCAAAGGAAGACAGTTGTGACTCCCGGGCACCATGTTACAACAGGAAAGGCTGCTCACCAGAAGGGATGGGATGGAACACATGGGTTCAATTACTTACTTACTATAGGGGTTACACCATACTCGGGGATCAGGGGGTTATCAATCTCCATCCTTTCCCCCAGGGTCATTGGAGTTTAAAGACTGGAAAACAACAGGAGGTTCTTTTTGCATTGAAGTGGGGACGCAGTCTCATATTCTACTGGGATGGAGAGGGAACTAACCCTTTATACTTCAGTCCCAGACTCCCATGGAGGCAGGAAACACTGTCCTTTTACTATTCTCCTGGAGGGCTGCTGCTCTTAGCCAGAGATATACTCGTTTTTTTTCCCAGGAAGACACATTAATTTATCTAGGTATTTGCTTAGTTTTATAACAAGCTATTTAGAAAGCAAAGTCAGTAGAAGCTAAAATTTCACACGATGACTTGTTTATACTGCAGTATATACTATGTCCGATGCTTAAATTCCAATGGATTTTATAATCACATGGCAAAAATGAGAAAGGAAGCAATGGCCCAATAACAGTGGGCTGTGGCAGTTTTGTATTTTTCTGTCTGACTTTGTAAGCAGCTAGGTTTGAAATGAGGTGGAATTTGGGGGTAAGCAAGTGAAATCAGACCCCCTGAAAGGGCTACAACTGTCTGGAAAGGTTGAAAAAGTCTCGGGGGGGGGGGGGGGTCTCTAGGGTGCCACGGGACTAGTGGTAGTTTTGGAAAGCGCTGAACTAGGGGAAGAATTTCCATTGGGGGGAGGGGTTGACCCAGGTCTCTTGTTGGGCGGGGGGGGGGGGGGAGGAAGAGGGCCAGTCCTCTATGGGGGGGGTGTCCTTATTGGGGGAGGAGCAATCCTCAAGGGGGAGGGGCAGAGCTGTTCTGCGCGGGGGGATGGGTGAAAGGCCTCGAGAGATCGCTGAGAGCGGGGTGCCTTCCTAGCCCGCTGCTGAACTACTTACGCAGAGCTGGGGCGACTCCCCCGTTTGGCGGGGGGATGGGAGAGCGACCGGAGTCTCCCACCGGCGCGGCCTGTTACCCTGGAAACAGCCAGGCGGAAGGCGATGACAGGCCGGGGAAGCGAAGCGGGGCGGGAAGTGACGTCAGAGGCAGGCGGGCGGGCGGGGCCGCGCGAGGCGGGCAGGGAGGAGGAGTCTGGGGGCGGCGTGTTGCGCTGCGCGCCCTTGGGAAGCCGCGTTCGCAGTGGCCGCTGGGACTGCGAGCTGCGAGGGCTGCTCCGTTCGCAAGCAGCAGCCCGCGTGAAACGGGGCTTCTTTGGGGGGGGGGGAGCTGCGGCTCCGGCGGCAACTGCCCCTCGTGCCCCGCTCGCCCAGCGAGTTGGCAGCGACGTCAGCCAACGTCCGCCTCCCCAGCATACCACCATTGGGGTTTTTACACGTGCAGGCCTTATGGGCCGCCTGGGTTGTTGAGCCCTTGGGAAGCGCGTGTTTCAGTTTCATGCCTTTCTGTGCAGTTGAGTGAGCTAGAAATGCCCTTTGCAAAGTCCCGTGTATTCCATGGCGCTAAAGACAGAGCTCAGTGTAAGCAGTGGCCACCCTGGATGCTTAGCTTTCATCTTTCTAGTTTGAACGTTGAGAGTCCTGATTCATCCAAATAGCATTACAGGGAATAAGGGAAATAAGATTTAGCCTTTAAGCGTGGCCATTTTCCTGTGTGATTATAGCAGGCTCTCAGATTTTGGCAACTCATTCAGAGGCCTTGTTTATATATAGATTTTAAACTAGTATGACGAGCTAGGAGTTATTTGGGGGTCCCTAATGCGTTTACTAGTACAATCCTTGGGGCAGACATATATATGCTAGTATAGAAGTGCTTTACAGATACAGGGTTTTCCTTTTCTTGCATGGGAATAAACTTGTTTACACATGGATTTTTTTTTCTGGTTTACTGTGGCTGAACACTCTTTGGGGTTCAAAGTGCTGTGTGCGGCTTAGTTTAGTCCACTAGGAACAGCTATTGTACTTGAATTCATACACTAACTTAATCAGTGTTAACTTCCAAATGTAGACAAACCCTCAAACACCTTTTACATTGATACAATTGAATGTAGACTAGACCTGAGTTTCAGCATATTGAAAATCAAAATTGGCTGCTTAGAATATCAAGCTTTCTGACCCTTCTCCCCCCAAAAAAACCCTTTCCCCAAATTTTTTGCTTGATCACTTTCTCTGACTAAAAGGGAAGATGGACAAACATCTGGGGGTAAAGGCAACCACATTAGAAAACACAAATTCAGAGTGCCCAAGTATTAATACAAATGTCATTGAGTACTAATAAATATATACTTATCTCCATACGGCAACAAAATGTACTAATGTACGAGTTTGCTTTCTTTCTTTGTAAGAGCAGTCAAATTTCTGCATGTGTTAGCATGATGAAAATCAAAGGTCTTATTTCCACAATTATCATGGTTAGGACAGTTCTAATGATTCTGATAGTGACCACATGAAAACCAAGAAGGGGGCATTTATATACCAGTAGCTTTTTACAAGTTTAACAGGTTTAGATAAAAGAACTGGGCTAAAGTGGTTGTGCTATATTAACACCGATGGCATGTATAGTCTTCTATATGATATAATACCTGTAACAAATCAAAGTAAGGTTGTATATACCCAGCTCAGTTTTTAAGAGGAAGAAAGAAAGCAAACAGTAAAAATTACTAACAGACTTTCCAACAGAACTAAGCTGCTGCTGAGGTAGACATTTGGCCCTCATCCCTTTGAAACTGATTAATGAAGTTTTGACCTGGCTGGCTAAATAAATAATAATTTTCTTTTGTTAGCATTCTCTTAGCCAAAGCACAGCACAAATGATCCTAACAAAGATAGCAGCATTAACCAAGTTGTGCAATATAATGTTTTCTAAGATCTATGGGGAGATTATACAACTATTTAAGGAGTAAACTATCAAACTTAATTCTAATAGTCAATTCAGCAGTTATGTAAAAAAGTGGACTGAGTGCCCTCTTTTAATAATGGCTTAAATATGCAAACCACCTACAATGTGTGTTGTGTGAAAGTAGAAAGAATTATACTGTAAGAAAAAGATGAATTGTGCTGTAATAATTGAATAAGTTGAAGGAATTCTGTTTGTCTTTTTAAGAGGAAGAAGAAAAGTATGTTAATGTTGATTGTAGGTATGCAGATCAAGGTGCTAGCCAATTTGGGCCTGAGTTTAACAGGAAAAGAAACATTAAGTGTTAGGAAACAATTCCAGATAATCAGGGAGATATAGCCAGGAGATTGCTGTGTGCTTAATATTGAAATGAAGAGTACTTGAGTAGCCTCACACTAATTATGTGAAGTTTTGCCCCCCCTTTAATCCTGTTAATTTTGGCTTCCTTTTGACTGTATAAAATCAAGGGGTTTGAACCTTGTAGGGTACTCACATTTTCTCCATGCATTTTAGCAAAGCTTTGCTGAAATAAACAGAGCAGTCTGCCAAATCTGTGAGTCCTGTCTGACTTTGACAATTTGGAGGTTCCACCGAGATGGCAACCGTCTTCGCTGAAGCTGTGAGATCCCTGACTGTCTTGCAGGACTACCGTGGCAGCCGGCACCTGGGCATTTAGCCCGAGCGGTCCTCCGCCAGAACGGAAAGGTGCACAGCCACAGCGAAGTCTACGCCATCGAACCTGTTGGTTCCTGCTCTGTTCTGGTAGGGATCCCGGGATCTAACATCAGGACTCTGGTCAGGTAATTATTTTGTCCGGACTGAGGACTGTCTTGTCTCTGTGTCTATCCGTCTTCCCTGTGGTGTGAGTGAGTCTGGGAGCCATCTCTGTCCAGGGACTGGCCGACCAAGGGGCTCCTGTCCCCGCGGTCTGTGTGACTGGAATCTGCACAATCGCAGCCGCACCGCACCTTGGATAAAATCCTTGGAGTGAACGCAAGGGCGATTGAGGCAGTAGCCTGTGGGCTTCTTTAGTGTGTTGCACCGGGCACCGCTCTGACGAACCCGAATTTCCTCCTGGTGTGATTGGTGTGTGAAGTCCTCCTGTATGGGTAACCAGACGTCTAAGCAAGGGCAGTTCCCTAAAGGGACCCTGGCTCAGTTTATATATTTTAGAAAGGGTCCGGACTCCTGTAAATTTCTGGAAAAATGATCTAGATTGACTCTGGGGGGATCCCAAAACTCAGTGGCCACTGTTAGGATCTTGGAACAAAGACCAAGTGGATGTCTTAAAAGACAAACTTGGCCTTCCCAAAAACTAAATTGGCTAGAGGAGAAGTAGATTGCTTCATGCAGTGGTGGGATGAGGCACATCTTAAATGAACTGAATCGAAGCTCGCCTCCCTTAAAAATTCTAATTATAAGAAAAAAAAGCTTTATTGGAAACCTCCTCTCCCACCACCAGACCAAGCGCTTCCCTTTACCCCGTCCTCCAAGAAGACTCAGACCGGTCCCACTTGAAGCTATAAACCCTGGACCCACACGGAGCTCCACTCGATTTTAAAAGGTTTTCCAAAGCCCCAGGAAAACCCTACCAAATTTGCAGAGGAATTTTGCTAGTGTGCAATGCCTATGAACCCTCTGAAGCAGACCTGCTGCAACTGTGTAAGCTACTTATAACCCCGTAAACAGCAACAAAGAAAAAAAACCCGGGCAACTATCACACAGACTGACTGATGGTTTTTTTTGTTTGTTTGGTTTTTTTGGGGTTTTTTGGGGTACAGCAACCAGGTAAAAATGGACAGGGCGCCCTGGCGCATGCGTTTGTTAATAGCCTCTTATCTGCTATTAGCAGTATGTTAAAGCAAATAAGTGTTGGATGGGAGGCCAAGACCATGGACAAATTGCAAGCAGTGGCAGAGCATTGCCACTGCACTCTAAAAGGAAAGAGAAGCAGTCCTCACAAAAGTTGATAGCTCTGCAAATACAGCATTATTCAGGGCAGGGCAGACAGTACTGGGAACGGGGAGGGTACCAAGAATGGGGATAAGGTCGGAGAAGGGGTTGTGGCACCCAGTTTTTGGGATTTAGAGGTTTCAGCTCCGGTCATATCCACCCTGTGGGAACAAGGCATTATTGTCCCCTATTCCAGCCCCTGTAACACTCCTATCCTCCCAGTTCGAAAAGCTGATAGTAAATCATGGCGGTTTGTTCAGGATCTTCAAGCTATTAACTGCATTGTTGTACCCACCTTTCCTGTAATCCCTAACCCAGCAACCAATCTGGCTTCTATCCTGCCAGATGCAACTCATTTTACTGATGTTGATCTGTGTTCTGCTTTCTTTTCTGTCCCGGTTCACCCTAAGTCCCAGTATCTTTTTGCCTTTTCTTACAAGGAGCAGCAGTATGCTTCCCAAGGGGTACACAGAAAGCCCGTCTTACTTTTCCCAAGCATTAGCCAAAGACCTTGTTGACCTGGTCTTCCCCTCTGGGTCCACATTGGTCCAATGTGTAAATGATCTACTCCTCTGTTCCCCTTCATTATCTGCCTCAGAAACTGACTCTTTAGTGCTTCTCACTGCCCCCCCCCCCACACCTTAGGGTTACCTAACTGCTGTAAGCCTTTTACCCTTTTCTGCCACGAGCAATCTGGTTGTGCACTTGGGGTTTTTACTCAGGAGCATGGTGGCAAAAAATCGTCCAGTAGCTTATTTCTTTGCCACCTTGGATCCTGTTGCCCAAGGTCTACCCCCGTCTGCGGGCTGTGGCTGCCGCGGCACGCCTAATTGAAATGTCTGAGTCCCTTGTCCTCCGCTCTCCTGTTTCTCTCATGGTCCCTCACTCTATAGAAACTCTCCTGCTACAAGGTAATACAGCTCACCTTTCCTCCGCCCGCCTCACTTTTACTGCTTTCGGCTTCGCATATCACCATAAAGCGCTGTTCTCAACTGAACCCTGCCACTCTCCTTCCTCTGTCTAATGACGGTGAACCCCACGACTGCCTTGCAACTGTCTCTGCTGTCACCGTCCCGCGCCCCGACCTTTCTGATGTCCCTGTCTCTAACTCCGACCTTGTGTTATTCACTGATGGTTCCTGCTTTAGAGATAGCCAAGGTCGTCTCCTTGCAGGATACACTGTGGTATCACTCTCTGAAACCCTAGAAGCTGTGCCTTTACCTTCTGTGACTTCAGCACAAGTTGCTGAACTAGTTGCCCTAACCCGCGCTTGCTTTCTGGCTGAGGGACGCTCCGCCACCATTTATACTGATTCTCGATATGCTTTTGGGGTTGTACATGACTTTGGCACCCTCTGGCAAGCTCGGGGTTTCCTTACCTCTGCTGGTACCCCTATCAAGAATGGCCCCTCTCCTGTATGCACTCCCATCTGCATTAGCTATTGTTAAGTGCCCTGGTCACTCCACAGCAGATACTGATGTTGCTAAGGGTAATGCTGCCATAAAACCTTCCCCAGGTGCATTTCTCGGTTCCCTTTCTGTTTCTGTACCACTGCAGTCCCTTTCTAAAGTCACCCTGCTCCAAGACTCTGCCTCAGAAACAGAAAAAGACTCCTGGGTCGCCCAGGGTTGCTCTCTACACCCTGATTCCCTTTGGCGCCCCCTTATTGGTGCCTTTGTGGCCCCCTTTTCGCTCTACACAGCTTTGGCCGCCCTGCTACATGGCGTTTCGCATGTCGGAAAGGAGGGTATGATCTCTGCTGTAACTAAGGCAGGATGGTGGGCCCCCCATTTCAGCTCTTTTGCAGCTCGCCACTGTGCCACCTGTACCACTTGCCAAAGCTACAATGTTGGCAAACCTGTAAAGGTAGCTCAAGGGTTCTGGGGCCTGCCCCAAGCACTGTTCTTGCATTGGCAGCTTGATTTTGTACAAATGCCTAAGTGTCAACGCTATGAATTCATTCTGGTTATGGTATGCTTATTTTCGGGCTGGTTTGAAGCCTTTCCTTGTCGCAAAGCTGATTCACTGTCTGTTGCCAAATGTTTGTTAAATCATATTATGCCTGCCAAAGGAATTCCTGCCACTTTGTCCAGTGACCGGGGTACACATTTTACTGGACAACTTGTTCAGCACCTGGATCGTGTATTACATGTCACGCACCTGCTGCACTGTCCCTACCACCCACAGAGCGCAGGTGCAGTTGAAAGACGAAATGGCATGCTAAAAAATAAGCTTGCAAAAATTTGTGACTCTACAGGGTTAAGCTGGCCAGCGGCCTTACCATTGGCCCTTATGGAAATTCGATCCACCCCATCCCAGAGACATAAATTAAGTCCTTTTGAAATTGTTATGGGGCGCCCTATGCGAACAATGGCTACCATTACTCCAGTCTCAGACTTGAACTTGACTCACAGTATACTCCTTCAGTACTGCAAGGGACTAATGCAAGCTGTAAGTCACTTCCATTCACAGGTTCGAGCCGCCTGGCCAACCGAACCCACCTCTGACGCCTGCCACACCCTCGAGACAGGTGATTGGGTCTACATACGACACCACCAACGAAAACACGCCTTGGAACCCCGGTGGAAGGGCCCGCATCAGGTGCTGCTCACTACCCAGACGGCTGTTAAGCTATCCGGCATAGCAGCATGGATACATGCTTCTCAGTGTAAGAAGGCACCACCCCCAGCAGACCAGTCATCGCCTCAGGACCACGCAGAGTCAATTTTGACTCCAGAAGAAGACGTAGAGGAACAGCCTGCAATACCTTACAACCTACGTTCACGTAAGGGTTGCCTGAAGCAGACGACAACCAAAAGCAAGGCCCAAGAAGAAGCAGCAGTGAGCCTAGCGCCTGCTGCCTGGCGGACATAAAACCGTGACTGCGGTTCCCTCAGCTGAGGTTGTCAGAACCAAAAAGGGTCTTGCCTCCAACATGTGCCTCTGGTGGGGCCTGTTCCTCGGCCACTGGTGTCTTAAAATCTGGGGAATCCACAATGACAATGACAATTCTTTTATCCACCAGCAAGTATGGATCGCTCAGACCCTTAATATCTCTAATTGCTGGGTCTGCAGCCACATTCCATCCCACTCACAAGCTGGTTCCTGTCTTGGCAATCCCACTTAATTCCCCAGGCCTCACCCGTTTAACAAGACATGGAACAGTAATGACACTTGGGAAGCAGTGGGAATAAATGTGGGAATAAATGTATCTAAACGGATAAGTGTGGAGGAGGAAAAAGGTCACTGGTGTTTGGTGTGTAATGGGACGGGGCTGAATCTGGGGAGGAGCAGTTGTCTCCAGCATATTGTAACATCAGTACAATCTTTAATGCCATGCAAATAACACCACTCCCCATAAGGAGAATCACCGTGTGCCCTTCGGGGGATATTACTCCTCCTTTGTAGACATCTATATGGCAAAGGGGTGCAACCGACCCTTCCCGGCTTTGATAGGGCATCATTGGGTTTGTGGGACAAAGGCCTATACCACATTACCAGTTAACTGGTCAGGTATCTGTTATCCCGACCAACTCTTCCCACAATTCCGAGTGTTAGAGTCCTTCCCACGAGAACGCCTCTGTAATTTTAGGCGAAAAAGAAGGGACTTGTCAGATGCCCAATGGTATGTGAATCACATAAGCCCTTTAACTTGGGAAGAGGCTATTGGTGGTTCCTTTATCCCACTTGGGGGAGTAATACATCATGCAAAAAGGCTTCTGAGGTTACAAGCAGTAGTTGAAATCATGGCAAATGAAACTGGAGAAAGTTTAAGGGTCCTGGCCAAAGAAACGGGAGCGATCAGACAAGTGGTCCTCCAAAACCGTCAGGCATTGGATATAGTGCTGGCAGCAAAAGGAGGGACCTGTGCTCTCATTGGCAAAGAATGTTGTGTATATATACCAGACAACACCAATGATATAATAGATCGCGCTAGCTACTTAGAAAAGATTACATACCTTTCCAACAAAGAGCCAAGTTCCCTGTGAAAATGGCTAAGTAACTTGTCCAATTTCTCTGGCATAGAAAACTGGTTGTTTCAGGAAGCCCTGACTATCCTATTTGGGATCTTAATAATTTTTGTATGTTTTCAGTTAATCTCCTGTTGTATCCAAAACTGTGCAAGACATGTCACAGACATGTCCCCTCACCAGAGTGCTAATCTGATTATTTTAAATATCACTGATGAACAGAGAGACAAAGAACGGTTAATGCAAGGAACCCAGTAATTGTTGGTCATAGGCGAAGCTTGACCAAAAGGAGGGATTGTGAAAGTAGAAAGAATTATACTGTAAGAAAAAGATGAATTGTGCTGTAATAATTGAATAAGTTGAAGGAATTCTGTTTGTCTTTTTAAGAGGAAGAAGAAAAGTATGTTAATGTTGATTGTAGGTATGCAGATCAAGGTGCTAGCCAATTTGGGCCTGAGTTTAACAGGAAAAGAAACATTAAGTGTTAGGAAACAATTCCAGATAATCAGGGAGATATAGCCAGGAGATTGCTGTGTGCTTAATATTGAAATGAAGAGTACTTGAGTAGCCTCACACTAATTATGTGAAGTTTTGCCCCCCCTTTAATCCTGTTAATTTTGGCTTCCTTTTGACTGTATAAAATCAAGGGGTTTGAACCTTGTAGGGTACTCACATTTTCTCCATGCATTTTAGCAAAGCTTTGCTGAAATAAACAGAGCAGTCTGCCAAATCTGTGAGTCCTGTCTGACTTTGACAGTTGTGTGTATGTATGTATATATAGATATGGATAAAAACAACTTCTAAATAAAAACCTGCTTTCGTAAACTGAGTATGCGGAAGCTCTGTGTAAAAATAAGAGTAATATATTTCCAAGCCAGCAGGCTCCCACTGCTACTAACAATAAATAAAAAATATTGCCCACCATGCCAGAGTGGTCAACACTTGGCAGACGTAGCTCTAGTCCATAGAGAAACTCCATGCTTTCTTCGCAAGGCACTTAGTTCAGTTCCTCTTTGCTGGGAGCCTTAGGGATACCTGCAATCACTCTTCTAGGCTTGAGCACAAGTGGTATGGTTTCCTGAGCTAAGTGTCCAAATTGGTGTCCAAAGCTTGCAGGAGAGTTCTCACATTTGTCCTTTGAGACAGGTCTAGAATCTCTGAATCTTATCAGGATTACACCTGCTCTTCTGTGCCAATGCAAGGGAGCAAAAACCTCCCCATATCTTTCCCTGCTTGAACCAGAACGCATCTTTCTCTTTCTCCTCCACTACTTGTATTTAACCAGAAAACACACAAGTAATACTGTCTGTTGGCCGAATGTGTTCAGCTCAGATAATCTCTCCTTCTCATCTATACTGATATATGGCATTAGTTCAACTAGTGTCTCTGTATACATTGGCCTTTGCCGACAGCCACACAATATCAAATCTCTGATTTCTCTATCTAAGGAGGCACACTGAAAAACTAGCAAAGAGCTAATTCTGAACACATCTTCCTCTATATCAGAGGTGGGGAACCTAAGGTCCGGGAGCCAGATGCAGCCCCCAGCTTGCCTGGATCCAGCCCCTGAGGCTTGGGGATTCCCCCCAGCATTGGGAAGCCTGTGCTGGTGTTCAGCCTCCCCACAGCACTCCTCCGCGAGACTGGAGCAGATAAAATCTACTATCCTGGGCTCTCCAACACTCTGGTAAGGTCCAGAGACTTCTGTGTGAGAAGAATGTGGAGAATGTCTTTCTCCTTCTCAGTTGGGGGCCATGTCAGTGAAGAGTTTTTGTTTTTTTGCTTCTCACTTGTGTGTAGCCCTTGGCTTTTTATCTGCAGTCCAGCAGCCCCCGACCCAAAAAATGTTCACCACCCCTGCCCTAGATTCTTCCCAAGCAGGTTTGAGACATTGATGGACAATCTCTTCCATGAATAAGGAGCAAACACCCATATTTCATTCACAGGATTCTTTACATTTAATCACATGATGCTGCTAACTAGCCTGAAAGAAGTGGCAAGGGTACAGGGAAATGTTTTAAACAGAACCACAGGATTCTAAGTCTCCCTCTGTCTGATTCAATGTTTATATTCAGCTACTGGGAAAAAAACACTTCACTGATTCAGCTGCCAATATGCAGAGAGCATAGAAGTCTGTTAAACTATGATAAGGCCACATTACCCAGTTATTTTAGTGTCAGCCGATGGTTAGGGAATTGCATGGTGTGTGTGTGTGTTATACACCCGAGTCTTCAAATGCTAGAACCGGGGTCCCTTTGCAGCGGGCAGTCTATGGAAGGCTGACGGGTGCCCCAAAGTTTGCAGGGAGAGCTTATTACACCTGAGACTTTAACTGCTAGGACACACTGTCCCTTCGCAGCGGGCAGCCTAGGGAAGGCTGACAGGAGCCCCATGGATCTGTCCCCTGGAGGCGACGGTGGGGGCGGGGCCTGGTGACGTGGCGTCTCACGTCACCAGGGCCGGACGCCGGCGGGGGTTTTGAAAAAGGGGAACGGGGAAAGACAGAGGGGGAGGACGGAGGAGCAAGGAGGAAGAAGGGGGGGGGGCAGCAGAGATGACGGAGAGCAGGACGGGCTCGCCCGTTACACGTGGTGGAGAATGTGGGTACCTGAACTCTAGCTAAAATCACAGAACCCCAACAACAACCCCAACACCAACTCACAAAAAAAAACAAAAAAACGACGGGTGGAAGAGGTGACGGTACCAGGACGAGCAGCCCAGCAAAGCTGTGACTGGGCGCAACGCAGAACCATGGACGCTGCCGACGTATTCAAGTGGCTGACGGACAACCAACATCAGCAGCAACAACAGCAGACGGCCCTCCTTCAGCAGCTGGCCACACAGCATCGGGAGCAGCAGGCCCAGCTACTGCGTGACGTGACTGAGCAGTTCCGGGCGCAACAGGACCACTGGGTGAGACAGTGGGAAAATGCAGGCCGGGGGCCAGCCCCAGCGGTCGTGGGGGAAGGGGCGGAAGGCGGGGCCTTAGCTCAGCTCCCCGTAAGGTTGACTAAAATGGGCCCTGCCGATGACCCCGAGGCCTTTTTGGTCACTTTTGAGAGGGTAGCCACAGCCGCCCGGTGGCCAGAGCAACATTGGGCTACGCTGCTAGCTCCGTACCTCACGGGCCCAGCTCAGCTGGCCTATCGGAGCCTAGACCCGCGAGACGCCCTACATTATTATAAAGTGAAAGAAGCCATACTGGACCAGCTAGGGGTCACCCCAGAGACTTATAGACAGCGGTTCCGGCAGGAGAAATACGCCCCGGGGGCCCGCCCGCGAGCCGTGGCGCAGCGGCTAAGGGAGGCGGGTTGGCGTTGGCTAGAGCCCGAGCAGCGGTCAGGGCCCCAGGTAGCGGAACAGGTAGTTTTGGAGCAGTTCCTACACATCCTTCCGGGGGAAGGACAGCGGTGGGTGAAACGACACCACCCTACGTCTTTAGCCGACGCGGTAACCCTCATGGAGGACTATATGTCAGCCGAGGGAGGCAGGGAAGGAGTCGGGTCACGGGGGGAACACTCCAGCGGGGCATCGAGAGAGGCCAGACCCCCACCCCGGCAAGGGGAGGCAAGGGGCCCGGGCGCCCCCCCCCAGCCCCGGCCGCATTGGGGGCAGATGCCTAGCGCCGGTGTGGAGCCGACCCGCGAGGGAAGAACCAACCTCCCGCCCAGCCGCCCTGGAGGAGCGAAAGACCAATCCCCCCCGGCATGGGGCCCCGGGGGAGCGTGTTACCAATGCGGCCAAGAAGGACATTTCAAACGGGACTGCCCGCTAATGGACTGCTCCTTTACGCAGGTAATGGCGGGGCAGAACAGGTCGGGGCCCCAGACCGCGGGAAGGATACTGCGTCAGGTGGAAGTAGAGGGCCAGGTAGTAACCGCCCTCGTGGACTCAGGTTGCGGCCAGACTCTGGTCCGAGCTGACCTAGTTTCCCCCAGGGGGCCCCGGGGGCCCCCCGTGTTCGTCCAACGTGTACACGGGCGAGTCGAGCCATACCCCACCACCTGGGTGCACTTAAAGGATGGGGGTTCGGAAGGGAGGGCCTACGTCGCCCTTGTACCGGGACTAATATACCCCGTGCTCCTCGGAAGAGACTGGAGTGGGTTCGGGCAGGCCCTCCGGGAGTGGCAGGGGGACCAAGCCGCCTTGGCCACAGAGGACGCAGAGGCCCCAATGAGGGAGACGGGAGCCAGGGCCGGGGAGGGCCCGACTGGCATGGAGGGGGAGTGGTCCCCCGACTTCGTCCGGGAACAGAGGGAGGACCCCCTCCTGCAGCAAGCATGGGGGAATGCGACCACAGGGGCGGAAGGAGACGGGGTCTACCCACGCTTTGAGATCCAGGACGACCGCCTATATAGGATCGCTGAGGGACGGGAGGACGGGGAGGTGGTCACGCAGCTGGTCGTACCGAAGTTACATCACAGGCGGCTGTTGGACCTGGCTCACAGCAACCCCTGGGGCGGGCACCTGGGGTATGAGAAAACAGTGCAGCATCTCTTGCAGCGATTCTACTGGCCTGGCATATACCGGGCGGCTAGGGACTTTTGTGAATCTTGCCCGGAATGCCAGAAGATGGGACCAGGAAGGGTGGCCAAGGCCCCGCTAGTGGCGATGCCGGTGATAGATGTCCCATTCCAGAGGATCGCTATGGACCTGGTAGGACCATTGGAGCGGACAAAGAACCGGTACCAGTATATCCTTGTGGTAGTGGACTATGCGACCCGCTACCCTGAGGCAGTACCACTCCGGAATGCAACCGCCCCCACGCTCGCGAACGAATTGATTAAAATCTTTTCACGAGTAGGCATACCCGGAGAAATCCTCACCGACCAAGGGACGAATTTCACCTCGGCGCTTATGAAGGAACTGTGCCGCCTACTGAGGGTAAAAACCTTGAGGACGTCGGTCTACCATCCACAAACCGACGGGCTCGTGGAGCGATTTAATCGGACGCTCAAGGGGATGCTCCGGAAATTCGTGGAAGAGGAGCCTAAAGAATGGGACCGGGCCCTGCCGGCACTCCTGTTTGCAGTAAGGGAAGTACCCCAAGCTTCCACGGGGTTCTCTCCGTTCGAGCTCCTATATGGTAGGCAGCCCAGAGGGATCCTAGATATAGTGAGAGAGGCTTGGGAGGCACAGGAGACCCGAGTGCAAGGGACGGTGCAGTATATCCTGAGGCTCAGGGAAAGGCTACGTCGGGTGGGTGAGTTCGCCAAGCGTAACCTGGAGGAGGCACAGGGGAAGCAGGCCCGCCACAATAACCAGAACGCCCGGCTGCGCACCTTCCAGCCCGGGGATAGGGTCCTCCTCCTGTTGCCCGAACAGTCCTCTAAACTGCTAGCTAGTTGGCAGGGCCCCTTTGAGGTGGTCAGGAGGGTCGGGGACGTGAACTATGAGATCAGGATGCCCGGGAAGCGGAAGGCAACCAATATTTATCACGTCAACCTGCTTAAAGCGTGGCGGTCCCGGGAAGCCCTGGCGGGGTGGGTCTCAGAATCGAGGGGAGAAGAAGTAGCCGCCCGGCCTCACCTGAGCCCGGATCTCACACCAGGGGAGAGCAGGGGGCTACAGGAAACCTTGGGGAGGTTCTCACAGGTCCTGATGGAGACACCAGGACAGACCAACTTGATTCATCACCCGATCGTGACCGCACCCGGTCGCCCCGTGAGAGAGCCGGTCAGGCCGCTGCCCAGAAAACTGTGGGGGACAGTACGCGACGAGGTGGACAAAATGCTGCGGTGGGGGGTGATCGAAGAATCCCGCAGCGCGTGGAGAAGTCCCATCGTACTGGTTCCTAAGAAGGATGGCACCACCCGGTTCTGCATCGATTTCAGGAAGGTCAACGCAGTGTCTGTGTTCGATGCCTACCCAATGCCGAGGATAGACGAATTGCTGGAGCGACTGGGGAATGCCCGAGAGTCTGAGGGGAGGGAGGGAGAAGGGCGCCGCGTGCCTGCCACCAGCACCTGAGATCGCCCTCTGCTTCCTTGTCCCTCCGCTTGCCTTAGTGAGTGACAGGCCCCTCCGCTTCCCCCAGGAAGCCGCTTCTCCCTGCACTGCCAAGCTCCATGCGGCCGCAGGGAGAGGCATTGGTTTCTCATCCCTTCCCTCCCACAGTCCCTTAAAACCTTGTCCTGAATGAAAAGTTATCCCATGCAAAGTTTGGTTGCGGTAGCTATTATAGTGTCCAAGTTATTAGCGCACAAACATACAAACATTCTCCTTTATATATTAGATTAAGGGGATCTGCTATATAAAGTAGCTCATATACAGGACCAAGGGGTGGAAGAACTCTTGGTATCACAAAAGCATCGGAGGGCGGTACTGGAGTTTGCTTATAGTCATTTGTTTGAAGGATATCTTGGGGTAGACAAGTGATAGAAATGTAGCCGTGTTAGTCTGGGGTAGTTGAAGCAAAATGCAGGACAATGTAGCACTTTAAAGACTAACAAGATGGTTTATTAGATGATGAGCTTTCGTGGGCCAGACCCACTTCCTCAGATCAAATAGTGGAAGAAAGTAGTCACAACCATATATACCAAAGGATACAATTTAAAAAAAATGAACAAATATGAAAAGGACAAATCACATTGCAGAACAGAAGGAGGATGCGGGGGGGTGGGAAGGGGGAGGAAGGAAGGTAAGTGTCTGTGAATTGCTGATATTAAAGGTAGGGAGAGTGGGATGTTTGTGAGTTAATGGTATTACAGGTGATAATTGGGGAAACTGTCTTGGTAATGGGTGAGAAAGTTCAAAGACTTGTTAAGTCCTTGTTGGTAAGTGTCGAATTTTAACATGAATGACAGTTCAGAGGATTCCCTTTCAAGTGCAGATGTAAAAGGTCTTTGTAGCAGAATGCAGGTGGCTAAGTCATTTAGAGAGTGTCCTTTCTGGTTAAAGTGGCAAGAAACTGTTTTCTCTTTGTGATCTTGTCTGATATCTGTTTTGTGGGCATTAATCCTTTGGCGAAGTGTCTGAGATGTTTGTCCAATGTACATAGCAGACGGACACTTTCGGCACATGATAGCGTAGATTATATTTCTGGATGCGCAGGAATATGTGTTCTTGATCTTATAACTCACTTGGTTAGGTCCAATAATGGTATCAGCAGAATGAATATGTGGACAAAGCTGGCAACGGGGTTTGTTGCAAGGGAAGGTACCAGGGTTGGTATTAGTGTGGTATGTCCTGTGGTGGTTGGTAAGAATCATCTTGAGGTTAGGTGGTTGTCTATAGGAGACTATGGGTCTGTCTCCCAGAGCCTCTTTGAGTATGGTATCCTGTTCCAATATAGGCTGTAGTTTATTGATAATGTGTTGGACAGGTTTAAGTTGGGGGTTGTAGGTGATGACAAGTGGTGTTCTATTGTTGGTTTTCTTGGGTCTGTCTTGAAGTAGATGGTTTCTAGGTATTCGTCTGGCTCTTTCAATTTGCTTTTTTGTTTCTCTGGGTGGGTAGTTGAGATTTATAAATGCTTGGTAGAGATCCTGAAGCTTCTGGTCTCTGTCAGTGGGGTTAGAGCAGATGCGGTTGTATCGAAGGGCTTGGCTATAGACGATGGATCGTGTGGTGTGTTCTGGATGGGAGCTGGATGCATGTAGGTAACTGTATGAGTCAGTGGGTTTTCTGTAGAGAGTGGTGTCTAATTTTCCATTGTTGATTTGTACGGTGGTGTCCAGGAAGTGGATCTCTCGTGTAGAATGGTCCAGGCTGAGGTTGATGGTGGGGTGTAGGTTGTTGAAATCTCTGTGGAATATCTCCAGTGTTTCTTGGCCATGTGTCCAGATCATAAAGATGTCATCGATGTACCGTAGGTAGAGGAGGGGTGAAAGGGGACGGGAGTTGAGGAAACGTTGTTCTAGGTCAGCCATAAAGATGTTAGCATACTGTGGGGCCATGCGTGTACCCATGGCTGTGCCGCTGATCTGGAGGTATAAGTTGTTCTCAAACCGGAAATAATTGTGGGTGAGAACAAAGTTACATAGGTCTGCTATCAGGTTGGCAGTAGTGTCCTCTGGGATAGTGTTTCTAATTGCTTGGGGTAGACAAGACACTGGACCGCGTTCCACAGAGGTTCTTTTGACCATGGATCTAAATTGAAGTCTGGAGATATTGTGCTTCCTGCCCTGAATGTCCGCCGCTTTTTTTCCGGCTTGGGGAAAAGCCGGAAAAAAGCGTCTAGACTGGCACGATCCTCCGGAATAAAGCCCTTTTCCTGAAAGTAGGAATAAGAGATCCTCCGGAAAAGGGCTTTATTCCGGAGGATCGCGCCAGTCTAGACGCTTTTTTCCGGCTTTTCCCCAAGCTGGAAAAAAGTGGTGGACATGTTTATTTAAATCCCGCAGGGGATATTTAAATCCCCTGTGGATTTCCCTATTCCAAAGTTGTAAATTAACATGGCTATTTCGGAATAGGGGCCAGTCTAGACGTAGCCAAGGAGTGTCTGGGCTCCCTATCACAGAGATCCACTGCAAGCCTTGACCCCTGTGGTAGGGGGCAAGAGACTGGCTCAAGCTGTGGCCTGGGTAAGAGGGGCCCTTGCTACTCCTTCTTCACCCAAACTCCCTCCCAGACCCCATTCTCCCTCCTGTACTCCAGTCCTTTGCCCCAAACTCCCTTCTGTACTCTGTCTCCATTCCAGACCATATACGTCCTCCATTAATATGGAAAGTTGCTGCCCTTGACTAGTTTCCAAAATCTTGGAGTGGCCCCCTCGTCAAAAATTATTGCCTGCCCCACGGCTAGATGGACTATTGGCTTGACCCAATACGATCATTCTTATGTTCCTTGGTGCTGATGCCCTTCTTGAGAGTGGGAGCAGCTTCATGGCCTCATTGTTGAAGAGCTGCAGGGGGTAGCCAAGTTAGTCTGTTAGGGTACATCTGCACTTGCTCCCTAGTTCGAACTAGGGATGCAAATGTAGGTGACCGAAATTGCTAATGAATCGGGGATTTAAATATCCCGCGCTTCATTAGCATGATCTTGCTGGCGCGTTACTCCACTTAACAGCTGTTTCGAAAGTGAAAGTGCACGCTGGGATGTTTTAGTTTGAACCAAACCCCTTGGTTCGAACTATCGTCACTCCTCATAACGTTACACCCTACTGATATAGGGTGGTGGAAATTTGTCCATTATTTAACTGTAGTGTAGTGTCCAGGAAGTGGATTTTCCTTGTGGACTGGTCCACACTGAGGTTGATAGTAGGGAGCTCTACGACTTCGTCCTCACCCATAACTACTTCCAATTCAGAAACAATTTCTATCTCCAAATCAGTGGCACAGGCATGGGCACTCGCATGGCAACACAATATGCCAACATCTTTATGGCTGACCTTGAACCACGTTTCCTCAGCTCTCGCCCCCTAACACCTCTATTTTACTTACGCTACATCGATACCATCTTCATCATATGGACCCATGGAAAAGAGACTCTTGAAGAATTCCACAAGGATTTCAACAACTTCCACCCTACTATCAACCTCAGCCTGGACCGGCCCACAAGAGAAATCCACTTCCTGGATACCACAGTACAGTTAAATAATGGACAAATTGCCACCACCCTATATCAGAAATCTACTGATCGCTACACTTACCTTCGTTCTTCCAGCTTCCATCCCAGACACATTTTCAGTTGATTGTATATATCCAAACCCTACGATACAACCGGATTTGCTCCAACCCCACAGACAGAGACAGTCACCTACAGGATCTTTACAGAGTATTCCTAAAACCGAAATACTCACCTGGGGAAGTAAAAAAACAAATTGACAGAAACAAAAAAATACCCAGACATGAACTACTTCAAGACAGACCCAAAAGAGAAAATAACAGAACTCCTCTTGTTGTTACCCACAGTCCACAACTCAGATCCCTCCAATACATTATACACAATCTACAACCCATCTTGGAAAATGATCCCTCACTCTCAGAAGCCTTAGGAGAAAAACCTATTCTTGTTTACAGACAACCCCCTAACCTGAAACGTATTCTTTCTGATAACCACGCCACACAACCACATCATAAACCTCCAGGAACTCAGCTCTGCAACCAAATAAGATGCCAACTCTGCCCACATAACTACACTGGCGAATTCATCACTGGAGCAAACAACACTTCATCCACAAATTCAATTCACATGCTAATGGACTCAATCAAGATATGGGCTGATGGGGACTCTATCTACTTAATAACTACTGAAGGTGCTAACAGCTCCCTGAGTGGTATCCTTCCTGTTTTAGGAATCTGTCTATTGACCTTGATTTTTATCTGCTTAGGTTTAAGTACCCATTCTCCAGATACTTAATGATGCTCTGTCTCCCACACCCCCCTCGCTTTTTCTTTCTCTCCCCCCTCCCCTTCCCCTCTCCTATTTATTTCGAGTTTTCATATCCCCAATTCATAACTCCGGTCATCTGAAGAAGTGGGCTGTGCCCATGGAAGCTCATGATACCATTTACATGTTTCGTTAGTCTATAAGGGTATGTCTACACTACAAAGTTAATTCGAACTAACAGCCATTAGTTTGAATTAACTTTGATAGGTGCTACACACGCGATCCGCTAGTTTGAACTTAATTTGAACTAGCGGAGCGCTTAATTCGAACGAGGTAAACCTCATTCTACGAGGACTAATGCCTAGTTCGAATTAACTAGTTCAAATAAAGGGCTGTGTAGCCACTTAATTCGAACTAGTGGGAGGCTAGCCCTTCCCAGGTTCCCCTGGTGGCCACTCTGGGAACAACCAGGAAAACGCCTCTCCTCTCCCCCAGCCCCGGGCCCTTAAAGGGGTAGACTGTAGCCAGACGGCACTTGACACAGCCAGCCCTGCCAGCAGTCTGTGCCCCGAACCAGTGGCCCCAGGATGAGCCAGTGCCAGCGAACCGTCCCCTGCCCAGTCCCCCAGCACCCAGGCGCCATCCAGGGGCCATAGACGGCGCGCGCCTTCCTGGACTAGTGCGGAGGTCATGGACCTCATTGAGGTTTGGGGGCAGGCCCCCAACATCCATGATCTCTGCACTAGGAGGAGGAACGCGGCTGTCTACGGGTGCATAGCGGCCACCATGGCCCGAAAGGGACACAGGCACACCCAGGAGCAGGTGCACCTGAAAGTAAAGCAGCTGCGGCAGGCGTACGCCAGGGCCACCAGGGGCGGCGCCGCAGCAGGGTCTGCCACCTGCCCCTACTTCCCCGCCCTCGACCGACTCTTGGGGGGCGGGGCGGTCCGTGCCAGCCCGGGGGACAGCGAGCCGGGACAGGAGTACCCTGACCCGGGCACACCGGAGGGGCCACCGCAAGCAGTTCCAGCACCAGAGTCGGCAGGGTCGTCCAGAGAGACCGTACTGGGTAAGTAGTTCGAATTAAGTAGTTCGGGGGGGGGGAGGGGGAGGCGGGAGGGAAACCAGAGACCGCGCGCGTGGGCCATGCCTTCCACGGATCACGCAGACACCTGTGCACGTGCAAGCACGTGCCATGCCGCCCTTGGGCAGGTGGCTCCAGCTGCGTGACACCCAGGGGCCATGGCCCAATAGGCACATGCATGTGTGAAGAGACCTGACATGCTCCCGACCCCGGGGCGGGACCCAGCAGGATGCTTTCCCTTCACATGTCCCCTCTACACGGAGGCAGGGGAGATCTCCCCCTCCCCCCGCTGCCCCAGCCACACTATACACGGCACAGGGACATGGGTGTGGTCTTGGGGCAGCTCCCAGTCCCGGGGAGAGCCAGACATCCTGACCATGGCCTCTGTACAAGCACAGCGGCTCTGACGGTGCAGAGCATGGTCGCCCTCACGTCGTGGGGGGGGGGGGGAAGGGGCTGGGCATCATCCGCTGCATCCCCAGGGAGAACTGACCACTTCTCTTCTTTCTCTACAGCTGCACCAGCTGCTCGTGCAGGGCGCACCACCCCGCCCGGGACATGCTCCCACACCCGTGGCCTGCTCCGGACCACCGCCACGGAGCAGGAGTACTGGGACCAGCACCTGGGGTCCTTGCGAGCCCTGCACCGCACAGTGGAGGCCTGGATGCGGGCAGACCTCCAGCTCCGCCAGGAGCAGCTGGCTGAGGTCCGAGGGCTGAACTCAAACCTGCAGGCCCTGCTGCAGAGCATGGTGCCCCGTGCTGGTCCTGCGCCTGCTGCCCCCTCAACTACTGTCCCTCCTCCCACTCCTGTCCCCCCTCCCACCTCTTCCTCCTCAACCCCCACACCCTCTTCCTTAATGTCCACCCCCCCAACTCAGCCTCTGCACCCTCCACCCCATCCCCCTGGGGACGCTGAGGCCCCCTCCCTCGCCGTGCTGGGAGGCGGTTGGCCCGGCGAGACCCCCACCCCAATCCCTGAGTTTCCCCTCCTCCTCCTTTCCCTTGCCTCCCCCTTCCAACTCCCTCCTCCTAGTTTTCCCCTTCCCCTCTCCCACACTCTCTCCTGCCCTTTCCCGCCTCCTCTCCCCCGTCTTCCCACAGTTTTATTCCCTCCCCTAGTTTTGTGAAATAAAGAGGGTTTCTATTTTTGAACACGTGTCCTTTATTTTTTACATCAGGAAGGGGGGCTAGGGAGGGGTAAGTGGAAGGAGGTGAGGGAGGAATGGGGTACGAGCCCTCGATGGGGAGCACTGGGTTGGCTCTGTGGGCTCCTCGGGGTGGAAGCTCTCCTGAAGCCCCTCAATTGACCCCCCCTCTCCCCAGATGCCAGCCTGCGGCAAGTGCAGCCGGGCTGATGGCCGAGTGCTGTGATGCGCAGAGTGTGGGCACTCAGGGCACTCCAAGCCAGGACTGCTTTGCAAGCGGGGAACCCCTGAGAACTGTCTGTCTGGGGTGGGGGTCAGGTCCCTTTAAGCACAGCCCTCGGCTAGCCTGAGACAGCAGCTCCATGCTCTAAGTCCTAACCTGATGCCCTGCCGGCACTGCTTCCGGCCATCCTTAACCTCAGTTCAGGGTCCACTCAGTGTCGACATGCTAGTTCGAATCAGCAAAACACTAATTCGAACTAGTTTTTAAGTCTAGATGCACTAATTCGAATTAGCTTAGTTCGAATTAACTAATTCCAATTAAGTTAGTTCGAATTAGTGCTGTAGTGTAGACATACCCTAAAGTGCTACCAGACCATTTGTTGTTTTTTTCGTTGTTGAAGGATACTATCTTGGATAGGGATGTGGATGCACACAGTGGCTGGGAACTACCACAGTGAAAATGCATGCAATGCCCTGTCATGCTAAGGATTAGAGCAGCTGTCATAAGGATCCCTTGTGGGGCATCACTTTTTAAACTAGGACAGTACTAATGTAGAAGAACATGGTAAAAAAAACTTGTCTCTAAACAAAAGTATTGTAAAAACTTGCTTTTACCAGACATGTGCCCTGTAACAATGTTGCCACCATTATTTATTTTCAGCATTCTATTAGCATTCTCTTGTCATGTTTGCAGCTAGAACTGTCCAAGAAATGATATTCCCCCACTCCTTCCTAGAAAGATTTTGGTGAAAATGAGTGGTTGATGCTGTTGAAAGGTGTTTTCCCCCAAATGCTGGGGCGGAAGTAGGGAGGGGGGGAAAAAGGTTGGTCAAAACTAATTTTTTTAATATAAAAATGTTTTGATGGAACTATTTTTGATTGGCACTATTTGTAACTCAAACACTGAAGTATCTTAAAGTGAAATTTGCTAGACTGACAAAGAAAGATGACACTATTTGTGTAATTAAGGTTTAAGAAAAGAGGAAGTAAAAAAAATAAACAGTCTGAATAGTGAAGGTTCATCTACCTTTTTGAAATCTTCTATTTTAATTCTCAATCATTTGGAACAAGTGATGGGAATTGTGACTTTGGGCAAGTGGGAATTTTTGGTTTTTGGTTTGATTAAGTTCATTTTAGCTAGACACTGGCCCGTTGAAAGGAGACATTTTCAAAAACTTCAGTTAATATTATCCTTGTGGATATCAACAAAAGGGGCATCAGATATGAAAAAAGGAAGACATCCTTTCCCACAATACTGGCAACAACAATAATAGCCCATGTATCACTGTAAAAAGGAATAGATAAAGTAAGTTTCTAAGGGTCTTATCACAAAGTTCTGAATGTTTTCTGTAACTTACTCAGCATATTTAGCTCCTATTGGGTGAGCTGAAGATACACAGAATCATACAGGAACAATCCTAAATCTTTCCCTCTCTGATTTTCAGGTACATATGCCAAATTACCATACATAAAAAGGCATATCTAAAGAACACATAAAAGAGCTATTTTCTTTAATCAGACAATCTGTGAAATCCTTTTCACAACCTTTAGAGAATCAAAGTCTTGGCCTAGAAAGAGTGCATGCAGGCAAAAGTCTGTGTCCTATTGCAGTGTCTGAAGCTGAGATTAAAAGAATTTTAATTTTATCTGGAAAGATTAAAATTCATCTGTATGATACGTGTTTCACATGCTGTAAGGAGACCCTTTGCTTGGAGCTGTACTGTCATATCTTTCAAACATTGATAAACACTGGCTGTCAGAACAAAAGCAGAGATGCAAACCACCACTCATCTGCTTTTCTCCTCTAGAAAATCTTAATATTCAATGGTAAAAAAAAAAGTATTTAGGATGCTGTTTCCATTAGTGCCAGAAACGACAATGCAAACATACATTATTATCAGGGTGTTGGAAGAGGACCTTCAGCAACTAGTATCTACTAAGTAATAGCTGCATGTATGGGGAAGAATGAAATGCTTATCTTAAAGCTAGAATAGAAAACGACAGTGGAAAATGTTACCTTAAAAATATTCTTACTGGAGACCACCCAGGGTTACACTAGTATGACTGCGCCTAGACTGGCATGATTTTCCGCAAATACTTTTAAAGGAAAGTTTTTCCGTTAAAAGCATTTGTGGAAAAGATCGTCTAGATTGGCACGGAAGCTTTTGTGAAAAGCACTTTTTGCGGAAAAGCATCCGTGCAAAAGACACGGTTTTGCGCAAGAAGGCCCCGATCACCATTTTCGCCATCGGGGCTTTTTTTGCGCAAAATGGTTCTCAGCTGTCTACACTGGCCCTCTTGTGCAAAAGCATTTGCGCAAGAGGGCTTTTTCCCGAATGGGAGAGTCATTGTATTTGCAGAAGAACACTGACAATCTTACAGTAGATCGTCAGTGTTCTTGCGCAAATTTCAAAGCGGCCAGTGTAGACAGCTGGAAAGTTTTTCCGCAGAAGCGGACGCTTTTGCGGAAAAACTTGCCAGTCTAGACGCAGCCGTATGGATTTATTTCCACCAGGTAAAACTAAAGAGGAGAAAGCAGCCACCCAAGATTTAAGCTAAAGAAGATAGAACTCTCTCTCTCACACACACACATAGACAAGCAAGCAAGCACACACCTATCCATTCATTCACACCCATTCATTCCTGCTCTCAGGCAATCACACACTTACACAGACATATAGGTTGCAGAAGGCGCCAAGGCATGTGGATCCTGCAGGGTCTGTCTGCTCATCATGGCTGGGGAAGCTGGTCAGGGAGAGAGAGACACTGGAGAGGAGCTTCTCTGGATCAGTGGAAGAAAAAAGAGAGTCTCACATGTGCTCCTTATATTGTGTCTGAATGGCCCCTGTGACTCATTCACCTTGTCATCAGGGAGCATGCCCAGACTTCCCTTTATCCAGCAGAGAGCATGCTCAGACTGTGATGACTCATTGAAATGTGCTCCATTGTTCCAAGTCTTCTTCAAACACACTCACACTCTCTCTCCGTCCACTCAGGGGAGAATGCAGCTTAGGGAAAGTTACAAGCAAGGTGGCTGCATGTTACAAAGATTACAAAGTTGCAGTTTACAGTAAGTTTGAGAGTTACACAGATTGCAAAGATTGACAAGGATCATAATAAGTTGCAGTTTAAAACCTTTAGACCTTACAGTTTGGTGTAGCTTTAGAAAATCCATGTATGTAACATGTATGTAAATCTAGTGAGCTCAGGCGGAGGCTTTTTATGCAACAGAAAGGTCAGGTCATTGTTTCGTTATTTGCTGGCTGAACAAGATAAAACCATTTCTTCCAACCACAGGTGCTGAGTTCCTCCATTCCCATAGGTCCTTGACCCGCCACTCCATCTCATCCTCACCCTGCCTCTTCCTCCCCACTCCTCCATTTTCTCTCAGTGCCTCCTGCATGCCTCTGAATAGCTGATTGCATTGGGTAACAGGCGCTGGGAGGGAGGAAGAGGAACTGATTGACAGGGTCACCGGCAGGTGGGAAGCAGCTGAGGAGAAGGTGGAGGTGCTAATCCATGAGGCTGCTGGTGAGTGCTGAGCACCCCCAATTTTTCCATGGGAGCTCCAATCCTGGAAAACCCAGAGAGTTGGAAGCTATGTCTCCAACTACATAAAATAAGCAGTTTTATAAGAGACTTTTCCTGTGCCTTTTTTTTTCAGTATTCACTGATTCAGTTTTTTTAGGAATCACTTTGGGTATGTCTACACTACAGTTATGTTTCGAAATAGCTGCCATCCAGGAGTTCCATCAGGGGGCTGTCAGTATCCAGGAGGCCCTGTGGGAGAGCTTCCACCCTGAGGAGCACTAAAAGCCTCCCTGGTCTGCCCCATTGGGAGCCTGTGCCTCATTCCTCCCCCACATCGTTCCACTTACCCCTCCCTAACCCCCCTTCCTGATGTCAAATAAAATACATGTATTTTCATGAACACAAACTCTCTTTATTTAACAAAGTGTGTGTGTGGGGGTGAGAATTAAACTGGTGAGACTGGAGAAAGGAGGGTGGGAGAGGGGAGAGGGAAACCTGGGAGGAGGGAGGTGTAAGAGGGAACCAAGGGGAAGAAGGGGGAGGGGAAGCTCAGGGCTCAGAGTTGGGGGTCTTGCCGGACAAACTTGATTTTTATGCGAACCTCCTCTTGGGTTTGCATGTGGCCTTTGGTGGCCAGGCTGGTAGCTATCCTGCCATAGATGGCTGCGTTCCTCTGTCTAATGTGGAGATCATGGACATTGGGGGCATCCCCCCCTACCCAAGTAAGGTCCACCCTGAGCTCCACCCTGGACCAGGAAGGTGCCCGCCTTCTTCAGGCCCTGTCAGGCTCCTGGGAGTTGGCAGGCTGCTCCTGGAGAGCGGCAGAGGGCTGGCTGCCAGTGGCTTGCTGGCCCATGTTTTGGGGCCACTGGGTCAAGGGCAGTGACTGCTGGCTCTGGGTTAGTAGGCTTGGAGCTGGCACAGTGGTCAGAGTCAACCCTTTTAAGGTCTCCGGGGAAGGAGGAGGGGAGGAAGAGGAGTGTTTTTGTTTGAGGCTGGAGTGGCCACCAGGGCACCCTGGGAAGGCTGGAGGCCCCCTATTTCAAAATAAGCATTTACACAGCACTTATTTTGAATTAGCTATTTCGAATTTAGCATTATTCCTCGTGGAATGAGGTTTACCAAATTTGAAATAAGTGCTCTACTATTTCGAATTTATTTCGAAATGAAGGTTTGGCTGTGGAGACGCTAGGAAAGTTAATTTGAAATTATGGCTGTTATTTTGAATTAACTTTAATGTGTAGACATACCCTCTCAGTGTAAACAGAAAGAAGGATAAATATATTTGGCCAGATCCTCCACTGGTGTAAATTGTCATAGCTCCATTGGCTTCAAATAGAGTCATCTACAGAAATCAACAAAACGTTGACAGTTTACACCAGCAAAACATCTGCCCCATTTTAAATTATGCTAAAATATTTCTGAGACTTAGGCTTAATCTACACTGCCGTTTAAGTTAATGCAAGAATCATCACTCTGGAACATGAAAAAATCACCCATGTGAGTAATGTAACTTACATTGACCTAACGTGCTGTCTGCACACTGATAAGTCAGTGTGCAGGATGCTCTCTTATCACCTTAGGTCCTTCTTCTCAGGGAGGTGGCGTACTGAAGTCAATGGGAAAGTGCTCTCCCATTGATTTATCACATCTTCACTAGATCTGCTAAACTGATGGCAGCAGCACCAATTTAGTGTGTCAGTGTAGACAAGCTCTCAGAGAAAGATGATTTTATCTAGGTTTCCAGTTGCAGTCTGATCTGCAAAATTTAAAACTGAGATTTGAAACATTCCAATGCTTGGGAAATATAGGGTTCAGAGGGGTAGCTGAGTTAGTTTGTAACTGGAAAAACATACAAAACAACTCACCTAGCAACATTATCAACCTGTCCAATCATACTCAGCCCAGCAGAGGAATCTGTCCTATCTCAAGGACTCTCCTTCTGCCTCACCACCCCCACAAATATGATTCAGTTCTGTCGAGATCTGGAGGCTTGTTTTTGCCACCTCCACCTATAGGAATATTTCCAGCATACCAATGTACAACACACTGACATTGCAGCTCCCCCCTGCCAATCTCAAAAGAGGAGGGCTTCTATCTGAACCCCTACAACGGTCATAATGAGAGTCTTGACTTCCAAAACTATTGCTTCTGCAAACGTGCACGGGCTAGCATTGTCAGCAAACAACAACATATAAGATATAACTTCAATCATGCAGAGCGCAATGCTATACACAGTCTCAAAAACAATTCTAACATTATAATCAAAGAGGCTGACAAAGCAGGCATTATAGTCGTCATGAACAGAATAGATATGAATAGGAGGTGACCAGGCAACTCACCAACACCAAATTCTACTGGCTTCTCTCCTCTGATCCCACTAAAGGATACCAAAAAACCCTAAAACAGCTGTTCATGAAGCTCCTTGATACTGCTCAGGGGCCAAATTTACACAACCCCCACCCCAAACAGGAGTTTTCTATCTGCTACCCAAGATACACAAACCTGGAAATCCTGAACAACCTATCATCTCAAGCATTGGCACACTTACAACAGGATTATCTGGCTATATTGATTCTCTCCTCAGATCCTATGTTACCAGCATACCTAGCTATCTTTGACACACCACCGACTTCCTGAGGAAACTACAGAACATCAATAATCTTCCTAAAAACATCATCCTGGCCACCATGGACATAGAAGTTCTTTACACCAACATTCCATATGAAGAGGGATTACAGGCTGTCAGGAACATCCTCCCTGATGACACCAGTTCACACCTGGTTAAAGAGCTCTGCGACTTTGTCCTCCCCCACAATTACTTCCAATTTGGAGATAATTTGTATCTTCAGGTCAGGATCACAGCCATGGGCACCTGCATGGCCCCACAATATGCCAACATCTTTATGGCTGACCTTGAACAGTGTTTCCTCAGCTCTCGCCTTGGAACACCCTTACTTTACTTACGTTACGTTGATGACTTCTTCATAATATGGACCCACAGGAAAAAGACCTTTGAAGAATTTCACAGGGATTTCAACAACTTCCACCCCACCATCAACCTCAGCCTGAATCAGTCCACACAAAAGATCCACTTCTTTGACACTACAGTACAATTATGGACACATGATGGACACATTTCCACCACCTTATACCGGAAACCTACCGACCGCTACACTTACCTTCATGCCTCTAGCTTCCATCCAAGATACGTTTATCAATCTATTGTTTACAGCCAAGCCCTAAGATACAACCAGATTTGCTCCAATCCCACAACAGAGACAAACACCTACAGAATCTATATAGAGCATTCTTAAAACTGAAATACTCACCCGGAAGTGAAAAAACAGATGGACAGAGCCAGAAGAATACCCAGACATAAACTACCATATTTTCCGGCGTATAAGACGACTGGGCGTATAAGACGACCCCCTAATTTTCCAGTTAAAACATAGGTTTTGGCCTATACTCGCCGTATAAGACTACCCCCCCTTCTGAGGCAACACCATTTAATAACATCAGATTTGATTTAAATAATTTTAATTAAAATGGTTTTGACTTACAGATACTTAAAATCCTTCAAAATCCTCATCATGTTCATCCTCTGACATCATAAGTTCATCAATGACATCTTGTGGTACATTTGTAAGACAGTCATCATATGGATCTAATTCCGAATCAGATGGTGTGGCTTCAGCTTTGGCTTCCCCTTCATCTTGCCACAAGAAGTCGTCCTCCATACCATCCAAAGAATTTGATATGCCACACTTCTTGAAAGACTTGATTACTGTTTCTGCATCAATATCATTCCAGGCTTTTATGACAAAGTTACACAAAACATCCAATTGTGGCGCACGCATGTTTCCTCCTTTTGTGAATGACTTTTCGCCGCCAACCATCCACTCATTCCACTGTTCTCGAATACGATCTTTAAATGACTTGTTTAGGCACACATCCAGTGGCTGTACCAATGATGTCAATCCTGCAGGAATAACTGCCGCATCTGTGTTTATTCTTGCCAGCCTTTTCTTTGTGCTGGTAGTTAAATGAGCCCTGAACATATCCCACACCAGTAGGCTACGTTCTTGACAAAGTCCACCTGGTCGCCTACTCCATACATTATCAAGCCATAGCTTTACCCCTTCTTCATCCATCCAGCCTTTTTCATTCACATGTACAAAAACTCCAACAGGGAACTTGATTTTCGGCATTGTTTTTCTTTTAAAAATAATCATTGGTCTTAGTTTGGCGTCATCAGCTGTACATCCTAGTACCACTGTAAAACTGGACTTCTCATGTCCTGTTGTTTTAATTAACACTGTTTTTGCACCTTTTGGATTAACAGTTTTATTTCCAACCATATCAAAATTCATAGGAGTTTCATCCATATTTCCGATCTGACTTAACGCATAGCCATGTTTCTTGCGCTGTTGTATTACATATCGATGGAAAAGACTTACTTTTCCGTCGAGATCTGCAGGTAATTTTTGTGCAATTTTGGTCTTTTGCTTCAGTACCAGATTATGCCTTTCCATGAACCTAGTACACCAGGATACAGTGGCCTTAAATCCTTTGCTGTGATCTGGGTTAGATTTGCCCCACTGAAGTGCAAACATACGTATTTAGTTTCGTGTCACTACATAACCATTTTGACGATGCTCATGCACCATGTCTGCCACGTGCTTTTCAAGTTCTGACCAATGTGGGGTGCCTCTTCTTAATGCACACTTACTACTTGGCATACTCTTTAATGCATCTTCATTTGCTTTCCAGTCTCGGACCATCTTTTCTGTTACTCCATATTGACTTGCAGCAGCACAGTTATTATGTTCCTTGGCAAAGTTTACAACTTTCAGCTTGAAACTGGCTTCAAATTTCCTTCTTCTTGTTGGAGCCATGATGGGGTCTTTTCTACCACCCACTTACAGAACGTGGCTGCCCCCCGCCGGGCGCCAGGGGGCGTGGCCGTTCGCCCGCCAGGCGCCAGGGGGCGGGGACACTTGCGCGCCCGGGGCCGGCGCCCCCCATAGCCACGCGCCTGGGGCTGGTGCCCCCTCCAAGAGCTGCGCGCCCGGGGCCGGCGCCCCCACCCGCAAGCGCCGTGCGCCTGGGGCCGGCGCTCCCCCTGCCAAGCGCCACGCGCCCGGGGCCGGCGCTCCCCCAGCCAAGCGCCGCGCACCCGGGGCCGGCACTCCCCCCGCCAAGTGCCGCGCCCGGGGCCGGCGCTCCCTCTGCCGGCGCTCACCGTGCACCATGTGCCCGGGGCCAGCCCCAAGCACCGTGTTGGGGACCAGTATCAGCACAGGTACGTTCTATGCCCGGCGTATAAGACGACCCCCGATTTTTGGGGGATGTTTTTTAGTGTAAAAAGTCGTCTTATACGCCGGAAAATACGGTACTTCAAGACAGGCCAAGAAGAGAAAACAACAGAATTCCACTTGTCATCGCCTACTGCCCACATCTTAAAACCCTCCAATGAATTATCAACAATCTACAATCTATCCTGGAAAATGACCTCTTACCCTCATAGGCCTTGGGGGAAAGGCCAATCCTTGCCTACAGACAACCCCCTTATCTCAAACAAATTCTTTCCAGTAACCATGCCTTCATCATAATCATTCAGGAACCTACCCCTGCAATCAGCCCCAGTGCCAACTCTGTTGACACATCTACACATGCAATTTAATCAGTGGGCCCAACCACATCAGCCACATCAGTGGTTCATTTAACTGCCATCTACTAACGTGATCTATGCCATCAAATGCCAGCAATGCCCCTCTGCCATGTATATTGGCCAAACTGGACAGTCTCTACGGGAAAGAATTAATGGACACAAATCAGATACCCAAAAAGGCAACTCACAAAAACCTGTTGGAGAACACTGTAACCTGTCTGAGCACTCATTAATGGATCTCAAAGTCACCCTGTTGTTTCAGGTCAATTCCACAAGGCAAATACACAGCTTATAAGTTTGGAAGCCATCAAAAAGGTATGAATAAAGACACTACCTGGCTAGCACACTACCTCCCGTATCCTAATGACTTAACCAACTACACAGTGGGTACTTAGGAACAATTTGCATCTCCTCTATCATCTTCTTGTAACTTGAACACTCTAATTCACTATTTTTTCCTTTCCCTTCCTCCTATTCCCCAATTTATTTTTGGATCTGGACTTTTAATACTCCATTCATCTGAAGAAGTGGGTTATACCCACAAAAGCTAATGATGCCATCTACATGTTTTGTTAGTCTTTAAGGTGCTGCTAGACTATGCATTGTTTTTCAAATTTTTCCAGTAAAAATAGAGACATTTCCAAAATCTGGATCCATATTTAGATAATTAATAGAATTGTATTTTATAAATGTCAAGTATTATATACTCTGGCTATTCTGTGGGCCTGATTCTCCTCTGCTTTGAACCATTTATAGTCATTTATATTTCCACCAAGAGAGCACACAGAAGTGTAAAATACTACTGTGCTGATCTGCACACAAGATGCAGGGGGATGGAGAGGCAGGCCCTTTTAATGTCTTTTTTGGTAGGTCTTCCTTAATTCTGCTTTCTGTGACAATCTCATAAAATTTGGTCTTAGTGCCCTGCTTTGTCTCTCTCTCTATGCAGTTTCTGTGCATAATGTCAAGTGTTCACACTTACCTGTACACTGACAGCTTTCAAGCTACCTTACCATTACTCATCTCTTCTTTGGTCCTAATGCAGGAAAGTTTATCAGCATATACTTAGCTTAGAGGCCAATATCTCACTTTGGAGTTCACTTTAAATAATTAATATATTAGATACAGGCCAATATCTCACTTTGGAGTTCACTTTAAATAATTAATATATTAGAAATTACTATTCTTTGCACTATAAAGTTGACAGAAAAATCAGATTAATATCAGATGAATATTGACCCTTTTTAACAGAAAGTGTTAGAAAACCATTCAACACATCAGTGATTTTTAAATTTGCAGAGGGAGAAGATGTGTATGAATTTAAAATCACCTATAGTGTGGCTAAATACAGCTTATTAATAAGGCTGAAACCTATAGTTAAAATTTGAGAGGGTTTTTTTATACTTACTGATCACCTTTAAAAAATAATCCATGGCATCCAAAAGTTAGACGAGGAAAAGTAATTGGTCGTCGGACCACTCCATTAGTTTGTGTGTGATAAATTCTGAGAAAAGCTGAGTGAAAATGTTTGCTTATCTGTCCTTACAGGGCAAAAGGGTTATAGGAAAACTATAGCAACTTGTGTCTTGTCTTGGCTGTTACTTAGTAAATGTCAGGAGAATAATTGGTCCATGGGAATTGTATTGCTGCTGCTAACATTCTCCATATTGACATATATAAAGAAAACATGCCAATATATACCAATGTGTTTATAATGGGGAGAGTGTTCTCAGAATAACTGAAGTGTTACTTAGCTGGAGGAGAAAGCAACAGTAGAAAATAACGTCAGACAAAATGTTCCTTAGGCACAAATATGATCCGTATTTGACCATATATGGTAAGACCTAAATTTGAACACAGCCTTCATAAATGGGTAAGAGCCAAGAACAGATTGGATTCCTGGCATAAAATGAGAGGAGAATTGCTTCAGCAAACTCTGCTCATTATGTTCCCAATGGCTTAAATTTCACTGTAGTGATAATCACTGCTTCTGGGTTCATACACATTTTGTTGAGGAATGAAACTTAAGAGACTGGCTCACACCAAAATCAATTATTTGAATATAGCTCTCCCACTTGTGTTGAGAGGAGGGCTTGTACTGGAGGCCACTGAACACTAAAAGCATAAGCCTCTACCACTTGAGTTAAAAGATTATTTGCAATTATGAGGTCTTTCTCTAAAAATGTTGGTACTAAACTCCACTGGAAGAAGGGTTTTGGAGTAATTGTGCTACTGATCTGACCTGATACGACAATTGCTGCATTCCCGTGTGAGTTGACAAGGCCTGTAGCTGGTCTAATCCTGACTTGTAGAACTAACATTTCCAAACACATTCTAAATTCCTTGCTCATGAACGGATTCAAGATGCTTTGTTGTGCTGATTTCTCCCCCACTTGTCTTTGTGCTCTAGCCTATCAGCCACAAAATCCATCAGACAGATTTACAAATTTTCCCAACTGAACAATTTTCTGGAAACAAAACAAAACAAAACCCTCATCTGTTGAAAGTGAAACTTTTCTCAGAAATGTGTCACCTTTGATGAAAATTCATTTCAAAAGAAAAATTGAAAAAGACTGGCTAGGCACAGCTTGTGACCAGCCTGCTATCTTCCAGCTAAGTGTAATAGAAACTTAATTATAATGGCTGACCACAGCTGTGGCAGAAGCAGGGAAAGAACAACTTAATCAGAGTGAACTCAGTTCAGAGAGGAGACTTAGGAAAGAGAAGCCAGGGGGTTCTTTCTCTCTGGGAAATGGCTCAGTGGACTCAGGGTGAAAATGATATAGGGAGCAGGTCAGGATCCTGGGAGGGGGCACCTGAAATAGGGACCTGTAAGGTGCATGGGGATTCCTCAGAGAAGCTGCTAGAGACCCTGGTGGCAGAAACCTGCTGGGAAGAAGCAGCACAAGAGAAACTCTGCTGGGCTCAAGAAGCAGGAGCAAAAAAGCCAGAGTATAACAGTGTAGCCAAAAGCGGCAGAAGAATTGTTAGCTTAGGTATCTGTTCAGGTGTACATTTGGATCTTTGTTATCCTAGAAAGTTTGAGTGCTCTGGCCTGGAGTCACAGGGTCAAGGAAGTGCTTAGCAAAGGGTCTAGAATTGAGGTCCACTTCAACACCAGTACTCCCAGGGTGGGTGCTATGGCAACCACTTACAGGAACCTTTTGATTTTACATTTCAAAGTGCCTTCTGTTTCTGAACGGATATAAAAATAAACAAAAGCTGAAATCAGAACAAAACATTTAATTTTATCAAAGCAATTTTTTCTTAATTTTAGTTGGCAGGCGATTTAGCAATTTATTGTTTTCAGTCTCCATTCCAGAATGGAAGAAATTTCAAAATTGTGGGATTTCCCCTGTCCCCAAAATGAAAAATCTACTTCCCTCACACCTCTTTATCATACTCATGCCCCATGGGATATTAATGCTGGCAGCTTCCATGTAGGCAGTTTTGCTAAGCAAGTTACATAAAGACTGGAAAAGGGCAAATATAGCACCCATTTATAAAAAGGGAAATAAGAACAACCCAGGAAACTACAGACCAGTCAGTTTAACTTCTGTGCCAGGAAAGATAATGGAGCAAGTAATTAAGGAATTCATCTTCAAACAACTGGAAGATAATAAGGTGATAGGGAACAGCCAGCATGGAATTGTAAAGAACAAATCATGTCAAATCAATCCGATAACTTTCTTTGATAGGATAACAAGTCCTGTGGGTAAGGGAGAAGCAGTGGACGTGGTATACCTAGACTTAAGTAAAACTTTTGATACGGTCTCACATGACCTTCTTATCAATCACCTAGGGAAATAAAACTTAGATGGGGCTACTATCAGGTGGGTGCATAACTGGCATAATAACCATTCTCAGAAAGTAGTTATTAATGGTTCGTTGTCATGCTGGAAGGGCATAACAAGTGGGGTTCCACAGGGTTCTGTTTTGGGACAATTTTTTTCCAATATTTTCATCAGCAATTTAGATGAGGGCATAAAAAGAACTCTCATTAAGTTTGCAGATGATGCCAAGCTGGGAGGGGTTGCAAGTGCTTTGGAGGATAGGGTCATAATTCAAAATGATCTGGACAAACTAGAGAAGTGGTCTGATATAATTAGGATGAAGTTTAATAAGGACAAATGCAAAGTACTCCACTTAGGAAGGAACAATCCGTTTCACATGTACAGAATGGGAAGTGACTGTCTAGGAAGGAGTACTCCAGAAAGAGGTCTAGGGGTCATAGTGGACCACAAGCTAAATAAGAGTCAACAGTGTGACACTTGCAAAAAAAGCAAACACGATTCTAAGATGTATTAACAGGAGTTTTGTGAGCAAGCCACGAGAAGTCATTCTTCTGCTCTACTCTGCATTGTTTAGAACTCAATTGGAGTACTGTGTCTAGTTCTAGGCACATTTCAAGAAAGATGTGAAGAAATTGGAGAAGGTCCAGAGAAGAGCAACAAAAATGATTAAAGGTCTAGAAAACATAATCTATGAGGGAAGACTGAAAGAATTGGGCTTGTTTAGTTTTAAAAAAAATGAAGTCTGAGAGGGGACATGATAACAATTTTTAAGGAGGGAGAAAAAATTGTTCTCTTTGGCCTCTTATGATAGGACAAGATGCTATTGGCTTAAATTGCAGCAAGGGAGGCTTGAGTTGGACATTAAGAAAAACTTCCTAAGTGTCAGGGTGATTAAACACTAGAATAAATTACCTAGGAGGATTGTAGAATCTCCGTCACTGGTGATATTAGACATTTATCAGGGATGATCTAGATCAGGGTTACTCAACATACAGCCCACGGCCCATTTGTTTGCAACCCATGGTGCAGTTTGAGTTTATGCGGTTCTTAACACGTGGCCCTGCAAGTGGGAACCGAAAAAAAGAGTGGTCAATAGAATGGTCTTCCGTTGATATGTGTTTTAGTAGTTAAATTCCTGGACTGCTTTTTAAAAGTGTTGTCATATGGGTGGAAATCATTTAAATATTGCATGTTATTAATATCAGTAGAACTGACTTAAATGGGGCCTGTGTATTGTGTAGTCTTGCCTTAAGCTTTGTATTCATGCACATCAGTGTGAAAGAAGCTATTTTCATATATTTGCATATATACTTGCATGTATATGCAACCACATTTAAGTTGCGGCCCTCAGCGTGTGTTTTGAGTATCATGGTGGCCCCTGGGTCTTCCAGAGTTGAATAGCCCTGATCTAGACTGTGTTTGGTCCTGCTGTGAGGGCAGGGGACTGTACTTGATGATCTCCTGAGGTCCCTTCCAGTTCTAACATTCTATGCGTCTATAAAAATCTTATAAAGTATGCCTAAGGAAGCCTGGTTTAAAAAATCCACCACCAGCAAACCTTCAAGTAGCGAGGGAACTGTAGTACCACATGAGACAACAGCTTTAATTTTTTTAGTCCAAGCTTTTGTTTCATACACTGACAACAGCTAGAAGTCACTAAAACAATGAAATATGGAATCATGAACCATGACTATCAAGGAGCTTCCATAGAGCTCCTAAACTCTTGAAGAAAGCCGTTTGTATCATTTTGCAGCAATCCTTTTGGCAAAACAAGGAACAAGAGCATCACATAATGCTGCATTCTTGAATCAGGAAAGCTGTTGCACTGTGGACTATCAAGGAACTTTTTGGGGTACACAAAACAGTGTTTAGGGACTTCAGCTAAGATGATGGAGACATTGTGCTAGGTGCTATACAAACAGAGTAGGAGTCAGTCTGGAGCCTATCCCAAAGGGTTTACAACTGGAAAAAAAAAATCCCAAACACGTAGTAGATGAGAGAAAGGCAGAGTAACCATCCCTATTTTACAGACCAGGGATAATTTAAGGCTATCTCTACACTGCAAGAAATCCACAGCAGCAAATTTCAGGGCCTGAGTCAATTGACTGAGACTCGTGGGGCTTATAATAGTAGTTTAAACTAGTGTTTCTCAACATTTAGATACTAGAGACCAGCTTGTTACCTTCCTAATCTGTCTCTGTGGGTACGTCTAGACTACAGGGTTTTGTCGACAGAAGTTTTGTCAACAGATACTGTTGACAAAGCTTCTGTCGACAAAGAGCGTCAAGACACATTCAGTTCTGTCGACAAAGCAAGCTGCTTTGTTGACATAACTGTGGACGCAAAGGACAGTTTAGATGCAATAATGCCTTATGTTGACAGAACTCTGTCGACAAAAGGCGTTATTTCTCGTAAAATTAGGTTTACCAGCGTCGACAAAACTGCTGAGTTCTGTCGACATTATGTCGACAGAACTCAGCGGTAGTGTAGACGCAGGTTTAGTTTTGTCAACAAAAGTCCACTTTTGTCGACAAAACCCTGTAGTCTAGACATACCCTGGGAGATCCCAGGGTCCAGTGCTCATCCACGGACCAGTCATTGAGAAACACTGGTTAAAACCAACCTTCTGCTTTTGGTTTCTAAGTAACTAGAGCAAGTCTGTGGTATTGCTAGGAATTGGCAAAAATCATATTCCACTCTGAATATGTATCTCAGCTTCTTCACCACCTTAAGGCTGCACTAGGTTAGATATTAGGAAAAACTATTTTATTTAGGAGGGTGGTGAAGCACTGGAATGGGTTACCTAGGGAGGTGGTGGAATCTCCATCCCTAGAGGTTTTTAAGTCCCAGCTTGACAAGGCCCTTGCTGGGATGATTTAGTTGGAGTTGGTCCTGCTCTGAGCAAGGGACTGGACTCAATGACTTCCTGAGGTCTCTTCCAACTATATGATTCTATGGTTCTACCTTATCGGAAATTACCAGTGTGCTGTGGAATAGCCGCTATGCATTATGGAATACTTGCACATTTCCCAAGGAATTGTGGGAGTTGGGGTTCAAATATCCACAATCCCTCTGTCATATCCCAAAATCAGTGGCTTTTGTGTCGTTTAAGACTCTGCTGCTACATACATGGATGTGGTAATGAGGAGCACAGCTTTCTTCTCCATTGTAAGGTCTAGGCATGCAAAACTGTTGTATTTGCAAGGATACGGAGCTCAGACAGACTCAACTGAGAACACTGGAATAGTGAATAAATACTTCATTGTTCCAGCAGCATTTTGCAAATTCATCTGGTGAAACAGCTTACCCTGTTCTCACAGCCCACATGGTGTAGCACTAGCTGTCAGTCAGATCAGGGACATATGCTTCCACCACTGTCAAGTTATTTCAGTAAAACGAGATGGCAAAAGCAATAGGATTTCAGACAATTTGCTTGAAATGACATAACATGCATATATCCTAATGTCCAGTCTGTCACCACCAGTAACAGTGAATCCAGCATCTTTCAGCACTTTCTAGTCACAACCAGCTTTTTGGATTCCACCCCCCTCCCCCCGAATCCAACATCTATCTCTTGGACTATAGTGTTTGGGTTTTTTAGCAAATAGTATTTCTTCCAATTTTCCTTTGCTTACAGACTAATTTTTATGCTACTCAGAAAAGATGTTTTGTAACCTGGAGCTAACCAACTGGAACTGGCTGATTTGTGCACAATAGGCCAGGAATCTGCAAGATGCACTGACTGCTAATAAAGTGGTTGATTAATGTTAAGAATATTGTACAACATTTTAGATCCTATATATAAAGTAATCTCTACTAGTCTTATTTATTTATATAGTATCATTAGCATATGTGGCACTTTACAAACAAATAGATCCCTGTGTAGAGGCCAAATCCGTGAACCGCCATTTTGGGCACAGACGCCATTTTGGAAGTCCCAAACAACAACAGAGACTCCATCTTGACTGCTCTTCTTTTTCCTCCTTCTAGGACAGGTTTCCCGCCCTTTTTGCATTTTGGTGGGAGACTCTGCTTTTTGCTGGGAAGCTGGGCAATTATGTAATCCAAGTCTGCCCAGCAACCGGATTCTATTTAAGGGCTGCCTCTGGCACAGCAAGGGGCTGCCCATCCGAGTGGAAGAGTGCAGAAGTCATTCGGGAAGATACGCCAGCACCACACCTATAGGTTCTGGGTTGTGGGAGGGTGACTTACCTGCATGCGAGGGGTTTGTAGCCATCTGCCATCCCTCACTAATCAGGATGCATACTTGCACCCACCATGGCGCAGGGAAGGGGATATTAGTAGGCCGACTATCGCCAGTTCCAGCCTATTTGCTCCTGCCTGCTGTAACACCTATCTGGACATGAAATCCGGAGCTGCTCCACTGCTGTGAGGGTCCCTCAAGCTGCAGGAAATGGTAGAGACTATCAACTTACCTGGAGTTTCCCTTAAGTCACAGTCTAGCATTGTCCTTTGTTATTTATCCTTTATTTGTGGAGTCCTGTTTATAGTTATTCTTTACTTGTTTGAACTGTTAAATAAAGCCCTGTTTGGTTTACCTCAGCCATCCCTTTTATTCTTGGGCCTGGGACAAACTCCCGATGACAGAAGTGGGTTGGGGGACATACCTTTAAGACTGGTTCCCTTCGGCCAGTCTCCCTTCCCTAACACTGGGATTATTGAAGCTAGGGTAACCATTTTGAACCATTGTTTTTGAAAGTACTGATCCAATTTGTGGAGATTGAGAATAGGCCGCCATCCTATTGTCTTTTTGGGTGTGAGAAAGTAGTGGGAGTAGAAACCCTTGCTTCTGAAGGCCTCTGGTACCATTTCCATTGCTCCTACACTGAGTAGTCATTGTACTTCCTGTTTTAGCAGGTCTTTATGAGAGGGGTCCCTCAAGAGGGATGGGGAGGTGGGAGGAAGTGAAATAAAGGGGATGGTGTATCTTGATGTTATTATCTCAAGGACCCAACAGTCCAATGTGATGGCAGTCCAGCGGTGATGAAAAGGCCTTAAATGGTGGTGGAAGGCCAGGACAGCATGTGATATCTTGCACAAGATTGGGAGATTTTGTAGACCATCGAACAACAGGTCAAACTTGCTGCTTGTTTGCACCCTGTGGACGTTTTCTCTATGGGCATTGCATACTCCTTGATTGCTCAAAAGCGTGTTGTTGGTATTTGGAGTAAGAGAACTCCTGCTGCCTTTGATATGGAGTGTATCATCTACGATGGAATGGGGGAGTATAAGTGCCCAGTGTGCGCAAAGTTGTTCTCGAATCTTTGCTGGAGTGTAGCACGTTATCTGTCTTTTTTCATGAATAATTTTTGCTTGCCAAGTGGAGATGATCTAACTTCGAATGAAACTTGTGAGGAACCCCTGCAGAGAACCAGAGTGTTCTTATATAGCTTCCACTCTGTGGTCTCCCAGATCGGAGAAAAGAAAGGCTGTTTTTCCACACTAAGCTCCAGTTCGAAAAGAGCTTCACTGACTAGGTCTTTACCATTTCTACAACTCAGTGTCGGTGATAAACCCAGCACGTCAGGCTCAGTGGCACTGAAGCACAAGTCATTATCGGAGCCAAAATCACGGCAAAAATCATTAATGGTGCCGTCAATGGTCGTAACGGTCCATCGTTTGACACCACCAGCGATGGCACCATCTACAGCAGTACTGACAACCTCAGCACCTTCCATACCACCAACCTCGGCACTGATCACATGTGCCGACGACCTCGGCACCTACCAGCATGGCACTGACTGAATAGGCACTGAATGATTCCAAAAGACCCATATTAAAATCCATAGTGCAAGAGGACTATGTCTCCTCCAGGACATCACTCCAAACAGTGTTGCCGATGCAGCTGCTATGGCTACTGCAATAGCAGTAGTTAAGAGGAGAGCCTCCTGGTTACAATCTGCAGGGGTTGCTCTCATGACTGCTGCTTTTCGTTGGTTTCTTGATCCTTGCAAAATCTATAACCACCCAGATGCTTCTAATTCTTCTTATTTACTTTTTCCTTTCTACTCCTCTCTCCTTCCTAACACTTTCTTCAGCCATTTGATAACTTCAGAAAATCCCTTCTGGCTCTCTACCTTATATTTATTTTCTCCAGCTTTCAGAACCTTTCTGATTGGCTTTTTTTCAGTCTTGTTATTAGCATACTTTACATTCCAATTGTATTTGTCCAAGTCTTCAGCTGTTCATAATAAATATGGTATCTCATTTATTATATGTTTAATGACTATGGTGGGCTATCTAAAATTGGTTTGGGCCTGTTTCTTAATATTATGGTCTATTTTACTATTTATTATGTTCGCCAAATATTATAGTCTGGCATGTATTATTATATAGACTATAACCTTAACTGTATTTTCACACTGAGCAAGTGTGCCTCAACCATTTAGGTGACTATTCCCCAAGGGTATATCTACACTACCCCGCTAGTTCGAACTAGCGGGGTAATGTATGCGTACCGAACTTGCTAATGAAGCCCGGGATTTGAATTTCCCGGGCTTCATTAGCATAAAGCCGGCGCCGCCATTTTTAAAAGCCGGCTAGTGCGTGTAGCCGCGCGGCACGGGCTAGATAGTTCGAACTACGTAGCCATTCCGAACTATCTGTACTCCTCGTGGCACGGGGTTCGCACTAGCCGGCTTTTAAAAATGGCGGCGCCGGCTTTATGCTAATGAAGCCTGGGAAATTCAAATCCCGGGCTTCATTAGCAAGTTCGGTACGCATACATTACCCCGCTAGTTCGAACTAGCGGGGTAGTGTAGACATACCCCAAGATTCCTACTGAACTGGTCAGCCTTTACTCTGCTCTTAGTGTCCAAGTAACCTTTGGCCTCTTTTCATGTTGAGCATGCTCCTCTCTCTTTGCAAGACAGCATTCCAAACAGCTAACTCACTCTAGTTAGCTGTGTGCCAATATTCCACACATGCCAAACTAGAAACAATTATTCCCCCCACAGTATGCACGTTCACATTCCAATTGTCCCACTCTAACTAATGTTATGATTTATTGCTATCCCTTTATTTCTTTATCAGTTCAGTTTATTTTTACTAATATTTCCCTGTTTTCAATTGATGGCTGTAGCTTAACACTTTTAGTGCTGTGTTCAAGGTAAACCTGCTTAAAATTTCCAGTATCATTACCCTCCTTGATGGCTGATAGATTTGTTTATCTAAGCATCATTTTTTAGTCTTATGAGTGAGTTCATTGAGTGCTGGATTTTGTCCAACATTAGCTGAAGGTTCTCCTCCAAGACAAAGCAAGAATTTCTTCTTGTTGGCATAATTCCTTACTTCCTTTGATTCTGCCTCACTAAGATTGAACATTCAAGAATTATATATACTTGAGATGCTTAAATCTTCTGATGCAGCACAATAGGATGATAAGCATATAAACCACCAAAATCTGAAATACCAAAATTATTATAACAGGATGTAAAACAGCATTTAAGAATCCTGTTGCTGTTGGAGCCTATTCCAAAAACACTCCCCAACATTTATGTTTAGTGTCTCTTTTTACTCATTCTATATTCTCATTAGCTGAGTGATGCACAATGACCATAACTTTTTTTGTACATTCTTTTGAGCTTTTAGTAATTGCATCTGGAACTCAGGATAAGTAATTAAATGTTTAACTAATCTTTTATTTATACTAATGGTACTATCTTACCACTTATGTACATAGGATACTGATCTTCCCCCCCTCCCCATGTTTAACTTCAGGTAATGTAAAATTAAAATCATATCCTTTTACAACAGACATAAGCACTGGTTTTTGTGTGGATCTTATGTTACATTGAACAAATGATTAACTACAGATTTCACTAATTTCTAATACATACACATTTGCTACCCATGTATATGGCAACAGGTTCATTAAATGGAAAAGGATTTAATTGGTAATGACTCTTTTTTTAAATTCAAACATATATCATATTAGAAAAATTATTACAGGCATATCCATTTTCACATTCTTGTATGCAATTTTTAAGGGATCATTTATGGCCCATAATTTATGTTTCATTACAATATTATTGACATTTAATCCCACTGCCTCAGTAAGAGATATTCATTTTAGGAGAGCATTTGACATTATTATTTAGGTTTGCCAGGTGTCCGGTTTTGAACCAGACAGTCCAGTATTTGAGCTTTCTGTTCGGGAAACAGTGAGAAAATATAAATGAGAAAATGTAAATGTCCAGTATTTTCTAAATAAGATGTAATGTAGATTGTGATGTAATGTCAAGTGTGTCTGGTATTTTTGTTGAAACCATCTGACAACCCTATCATTATTATATACACTAGACTTCCGATAATCCGGAACCTTTGGGAACTAGGTGATGCTGGATTATCGGATATGTCGGACTATCAGGAGGCAAGCTGCTGCTTTTATATATATATATATTCAGTATATACTGTATAGAAAGTGTTTTTAACCCTTTTTATTGTAGCACAAGCACTGTCCAGCATCACACAATACCAGTGGCAGACTGACTCGGTCCCGTCCGGTTTCGCTCGGTTCAGCTGCTGCTGCTGCTGCCTTGTGACTCATTTTTTACTGAAGTTCACTCACTAGGCTCTTGCCATTTTGATGCTAGACTATCGGGATTGCCATACAATTGAATGCCAGACTATTGGAGTTTTACTGTATAAGGAAATGTGATTTAATGGTAAATCATAGTTAAAGTTTACCATTTTCCACCAGGAATATAGATTGTGTACAGAAATAGTAGCATATTTCCACATTATACTAGTTATTTCTAATGGCAGAATACCACTTATTCCATTTCTTATGATGTATTTTATTACATCATTGGTCCATACTTGTACCTGTATGCAAGCCAATGCCATAGCCACATTGTTTTTCAGCACTTCTGTCTTCTGTAGAACAAAGTGAGCTGCTTCTTGCAGCTTTCTACCAGCCAGGGAGCGAACTGGCTATCACATAATGGCTAGTACTTATTTCATTTAGGGTTGTCTTTAGAGGTTTGTTAACCTGCACTTCTACATCTATTTAATATCTCTAGACTTGTTCCTGCTACTCTGAATGTTGTACCTAACAAATCTCTTCAAACTCTGTCATTAAGGGGCATTGGTAAAAAATGGGTCTCTACCCATCTTTCCCATCTCTTAAGCAAAGGTTCTGTATATTTGGCACATTGTGGTTATGTGCTTGAGACATTCACAAGGCTTTTAGCGCTGTGTTCAAAGCTTACTATAGAGCTACTTAAAATCTTCAGTACCAGCTGAACAGAATTTCAGTAAAAGTACCCTGTAGAGGTAGAGTAAATCAGTTTTAATGCACCTAACCTTTTTTTCTGCTGGAAAGTGCATTCCTTTTATTGAACAAGAAGCACAAACAAACTAAGTTTCTTTCTCTATAATGACTTGTTGACAAAAACAACCAACAACCAACCAAACAAAAACCAAAACCACACACACCAAATAAATCAGTTATGACATTGATCTCTAAGGTATGCAGATATTCTTTTCAGCCTGAAAAGGATTCATTTATTACTACCTGTTATTCTTATCCCATTGTCCCACTTTCTATCTTATCTGCTAGTGTTTCTTTCTTATACATTAGACATTCATTGCTGGTGGGATGCATTATCAAATATTTTAGGAGATCTTAGCTAAAGGATGTATCCCTCTTGAGTACAATGTCAGAGATCTTCAAAGAATTCTAACAAAGGATACATCTGAAGAAAGCGCGGCCTGGCTACTTTAATTATTCCTCCATTTGATCCCTTAAAATAGATTGTATGTGTCACGGCTCTGTATTTTCCTGTTTGTCCCTTGATTCTTTTAAAAAAGTGTGATGTCAGTTACTTTCTAATCCTAAGGGACTCTCTCTTGAACTAAGTGCGTGTTTAAAAATGTAAGTTGAAACTCCTCTACTTTCTACTTGTTTTAATAGTCTCAGTTTCATGTTGTCTGAATTGTGAGACTGTCAATTTTCAGAGCTTTTAAACATTCCATAGCCATTTCTGGACTTATTGAACATCTTTTCATTTGTCCTTATAATTTCACTAGCTGGTATAGGCAGTGACCTTTTACATTTGTAAACACAAACTAATAATTTATTATTGTTGCTATTGTCCACTTCTCAGTCTACAGCTTTTAGCATTCGTTTATAATGAACAGCATGGGGTTTTAAATCTGTTTACTAAATTTTACATATGACAATGTTTGTGCTAATTTTACACTCTCTAATTTCCACCCTGAAATTTTAATTTGCTTTAATTTATGTTTTTTAATTCTCTACCTCACTTTTTCACTTAAAATGAATATTTAAGAATAATCACTTGTTAAGAAAATATACCGACTGAGCCTTCTTCCTGATTTTTAAGTTTTTCAGCCTAAAAGTCTCCTGTTGTTAAATGATTGCAAGTGTGAGCTGATGTCCAACTAGCCACTTTACAGATGTTGAGGATGAAGACGTCTTTTAGAAAGGCTATTGACACTGCCATGTTCTGGTAGAGTGTGTGCATAGAGTTGTTGGAGATTATTGGTTAGTTTCCTGGTATCAAAGTTGAACACAGTCAGATACCCATTTGGACTGCTGCTATTTGGTGGTAATTTGGCCTTGGGAATGTTCTGTGATGGAAATGAAGAGTCTAGATGATTTTTGAAATGGTCTCATTCAGTCTATTCACACATTTAATGAGTGAATAGAATGCTTTCCTGTTGTCATTGTGGTGGTTTAGGGAAGAATATGGGTTGGTTAAGATAGAAATAAGAGGTTACCTTGGGTATGAATCTTGGGTGTGGGCAAAAGACAACTTTATTTTTTTAAAATGTGGTGTATGATGGATTTACCACTGGGGTGCCTCGTTCCTCCACTCTTCGCAGTTATGTGATTGCCACTAGAAAGGTGGCTTTCATGGACAAGAGCAAAAACGATCAGGTAACTAGGGCTGTGAATGGTTTGCCCATGAAAGCGTGGTGGACTTGGTTGAAGTCCCACATTGGAGTAGGGTCTCTGACTGTTGGTAGGCATTCTGTATGCCTCTGAGAAATCATTTCATGAATGGATACACAAATATAATAAACCCATCAGGAGAAGGGTGGAAGGTAGCAATTATAGAAAGGTGCACTCAGAGAGAACTAAGGGAAAGCAGTGTAAAAGAAGCAGTGAGGGACAAAAAAGTATCTTTTAAGAAGTGGAAGTCCAATCCTAGTGAGATAAATAGAAGAGAACATAAACACTGTCAAATCAAGTGTAAAAATGTAATAAGAAAAGCAAAAAAAGATGTTGAGGAACAGCTAGCCAAAAACTCAAAAAGAAATAACAAAATGCTTTTTAAGTACATTAGAAGCAGGAAGCCTGCTAAAAATCCTGTGGGTCCCCTAGATGATCAAGCTATAAAAGGAGCAATCAAGGACGATAAAGCCATAGCGGAGAAACTAAATGATTTCTTTGCTTCAGTCTTCATGGCTGAGGACGTTGGGGAGATTCCTGAAGGTGCACCGTCCTTTGTGGGTGATAAATCTGAAGAACTGTCCTGGATTGAAGTGTCATTGGAAGAGGTTTTGGAACCAATAGAAAAACTTAATGTTAACAAATCTCTGGGACCAGATGGCATTCATCCAAGGGTTCTAAAAGAACTCAAATGGGAAATTGCTGAGCTATTATCTGTGGTTTGTAACCTATCCTTTAAATCGGCTTCCATACCTAATGACTGGAAGGTAGCCAACGTGACACCAATATTTAAAAAGGGCTCTAGAGGTGATCCTGGCAATTACAGACTGGTAAGTCTAACTTCAGTACCAGGAAAATTAGTCAAAACAATAGTAAAGAATAAGATTGTGAAGCATGTAGAAGAACATAATTTGTTGGACAAAAGTCAACATGGTTTCTGTAAAGGGAAATCCTGCCTTACTAATCTGTTAGAGTATGTCTACACTACCACCTAGTTCGAACTACCCCGTGGCTACGAGGAGTAACGGTAGTTCAGAATAGGAAGCCTAGTCCGAACTACCTAGTCCATGCCGCGTGTAGCACTAGCGGACATTTAAAAATGGCGGCGCCCGGCAAGATGCAAATGAAGCCCGGGAAATTCAAATCCCGAGCTTCATTTGCAACTCCGGTTGCCTACATTACCACCCTAGTTCGAACTAGGGTGGTAGTGTAGATATTCCCTGAGAGTTCTTTGAAGGGGTTAACAAACATGCGGACAAGGGGGATCCAGTAGATATAGTATACTTGGATTTTCAGAAAGCCTTTGACAAGGTCCCTCACCAAAGGCTCTTGTGTAAATTACATGGCCATGGGATAAGACGGAAGGTCCTTTCTTGGGTTGAGAACTGGTTAAAAGACAGGAAACAAAGGGTAGGAATAAATGGTAAATTTTCAGATTGGAGAGGGGTAACTAGTGGTGTACCCCAAGGGTCAGTCCTGGGACCAATCCTTTTCAACTTATTCATAAATGATCTGGAGAAAGGGGTAAGCAGTGAGGTAGTAAAGTTTGCAGATGATACAAAATTGTTTAGGATAGTCAAGACAGAAGCAGACTGTGAGGGACTCCAAGAAGATCTCACCAAACTGAGTGACTGGGCAACAAAATGGCAAATGAAATGTAATGTGAATAAGTGTAAAGTAATGCACATCGGGAAAAATAACCCCAACTACACGTACAGTATGATGGGGGCAAATTTGGCTACGACAAATCAGGAAAGAGATCTTGGAGTTATTGTGGACAGTTCTCTGAAAACTTCCACACAGTGTGCAGCGGCGGTCAAATAGGCAAATAGGATGCTAGGAATTATTAGGAAAGGGATAGAAAATAAGACCCAGAATATCTTACTGCCTCTGTATAAAACTATGGTACACCCACATCTTGAATACTGTGTACAGATGTGGTCTCCTCACCTCAAAAAAGATATTTTGTCCTTGGAAAGGGTTCAGAAAAGGGCAACTAACATGATTAGGGGTTTGGAACGGGTCCCATATGAGGAGAGGTTAAAGCGACTGGGACTTTTCAGTTTAGAAAAGAGGAGACTGAGGGGGGGTTTTGATAGAGGTCTATAAAATCATGAGTGGTGTGGAGAGGGCCGATAAAGAAAAGTTATTTATTAGTTCCCTAAATACAAGAACCAGAGGACCCCAAATGAAATTAATGGGTAACAGGTTTAAAACTAATAAAAGAAAGTTCTTCACACAGCGGCTGTGTCTAGACTACATGCCTCTGTCGTCAGAGGCATGTAGATTAGACACATAGGCAAAGTCAAATGAAGCCGCGATTTAAATAATCGCGGCTTCATTTAAATTTACATAGCTGCCGCGCTGAGCCGACAAACAGCTGATCAGCTGTTTGTCCGCTCAGCGCGCTAGTCTGGACGCTCCCTGTCGACATCAAAGCCCTTTGTCGGCAGCCCCGTTATTCCTCGTGGGATGAGGTTTACCGGGGCTGCCGACAAAGGGCTTTGATGTCGACAGGGGAGCGTCCAGACTAGCGCGCTGAGCGGACAAACAGCTGATCAGCTGTTTGTCGGCTCAGCGCGGCAGCCATGTAAATTTAAATGAAGCCGCGATCATTTAAATCGCGGCTTCATTTGACTTTGCCAAAACAACAAATCTACATGGCTCCGTTGACGGAGCCATGTAGTTTAGATGTACCCAGCGTGTAGTCAACTTGTGGAACTCCTTGCCAGAGGAGGCTGTGAAGGCTAGGACTATAATAGAGTTTAAAGAGAAGCTAGATAATGTCATGGAGGTTAGGTCCATAAAAGGCTATTAGCCAGGGGATAAAATGATGTCCTTGGCCTCTGCCTGTCAGAGGCTGGAGAGGGATGGCAGGAGACAAATCGCTTGATCATTGTCTTCGGTCCACCCTCTCTTGGGCACCTGGTGCTGGCCACTGTCGGTAGACAGGATACTGGGCTAGATGGACCTTTGGTCTGACCCAGTACGGCCATTCTTATGTTCTTATGTTCTAAAGGGCTGAGTGCTTTAGTGACAATGTGTAGTCAAGAATTGTGGGGAGTGGCGCTATTCATGGGGAAACATGTTCCTGTGGAAGCTGGCTCCATGTAGAAAAATGCTGACACTTGTGTGTGTATGTTTTGCATGTAGATGGTCAACAGCTATTGTGCAAAATCTGAGTAGAGCAGGGTGATTCCAGGAGCATTAGCAAAACACGGAGGATGTCAGTTAATTTATGCTGTGTTTCTGGTAACTGCAACAAAATATCAAAGGACAGTACTACACATCTGTAGAGTTCCTTGTAATGAAGAAGGGACAGAAGGGGTGGATGAACTGGAAGATCAATGTGTTCTGATGGATTATTGAGAAGGTTGGACTTGTTGGCACTCATGGATTCCAATATGGCCAGTTGGGTGGCCAGGCCATGTGTGGGAACAACCCACCTGTGGCTCACAGCCTGCCCATGGGAACAGGTGGTGCTTCACACATGCAGGCATGCCCGTGTGCTGTGTGCAGCACTCCTCAGTGTGTCTGGTGTCTGTGCCCTTATGGCTAGCCTGCTTCCAGCCATGACAGATGCTGGGAGGGCTCTTCCCCCTGCGGCAGGATGTGTGTGGCCTCCCCTGAGCCTGGCAGCAAGATCCCACCCATGCTCAGAGGCTGCCTGCTGCATCCACTTGCTGCACACTAATGCAGCACGTGGTTACACGTGCATGGACTGCAGCAGGATGTCCAGCCTGAGCGACACTTGCACCCTGCCCCCTGTGCGCCAGCCACCCCCACCCTGTGTGTGTGACAAACTAAGAACACTCATCTGAAGATTCCTCCCCAACATCCGATGAGGCCTGTGAGACATCCTGGCTCACAGGCTCCAGGGACAGGGTGACAGTCTCCGTCTCTTCCTCCTCTTTCCGGCTGGCCCTGGTCCTCCTGCTCCTCCTCCGCTGTGACCTCCAGCCAAGCGTCTGGAGATCGGAGCCTACCATGACAGGTGGGGAAGACGTTTCTTCTCCCCCTAGGATCTGGTGCAGCTCATTGAAGTAGAGGCAGGTATGGGGTCCTGCCCCTGAGCGCGAGCTTCACTCTCTGGTCCAGACATATCCCTGACGGAGCTCTCTGACCTTATTCTGGACCTGTTCTAAGGTCCTGGGTGGGTGTCCACGCTCCGCCAGAGACTCGGCCATGTGCTCATACATGTCCATGTTGTGGCGCTTGGAGCGGGGATCTTGCAAGGTGTCCTCCTTGCCCCACAGCTCAAGGAGAGACAGGATCTTTGCTCTGGACCAGGAAGGGGCCCGCCTCTTGGTCCCTCTGGGTGGGTCCTGGGACCCCTGGGGCAGCTCCCTGCGAGGGTCATGGGGTCATGGAGGGCTTAAGGCTGGGCCATAAGTGGCATGGCCTGTGGCAGGGAGAACCACGCGGTGAGGTGCTGCTCTCAGGCCGGCTTCCTGCCACAAGGCTTCCCCAGGGTGCCTGCAGCTTTAAGAGGGGCAGGAGACAGGAACTATAGAGTCCTGATTAATGTGGATGGACAGTCTACCAGGGCACCTGTGTTATTTCCTGGAGGCCACTTCTTTCGAAAAAAAGCCCTCCTCCCTGTCCACGCATGCCTTTTTCCGAAAGAGCTCTTTTGGAAAAAAGCTTCTTCCTTGTAGAAAGAGGATTACCAATGCTGGAAAACCCCTCTGGTCTTTCGATTTACTTTAGAAATAACACGATTTGCAGTGTGGACGTAACTCAGGTTTTGTCAGAAAAATGGCCGTTTTTCTGAGAAAACTCTGTAGTGTAGGCATACCGTAAGGCTATGTCTACACTGCAGGCTTCTTGTGCAAGGGGAGGCATATGCCAGTGCCTCTGTGGGTGTGGAGGCCTTGGCATCCTTCAGGTCGGGTTGGGGCAGGCAGCATGGGGTTGTGGGCAGGACAGGGTGCAGCAGGTGGGGGCATGGCAACGGCAGCTGGAGGGGTGGCAGGAGGGGAGGCTGAAGGGGCAGCAGGAGGGGGCATGGCAACGGCAGAAGGAGGGGCAACTGAAAGGGGCATGGGCACAGCAGGGAGGTTAGGAGGATGCGGCAAGGCCATGCCGTAGTGTACGGCATGGCCGATGTGCGACGTCAGGGTGGTGATCGTGTCACACATCCTGTCGTACCTGTGGAGGAACTGCCCCCACGCCTGCTTTTTCCATCCGTGAGCAGAATACAATTTATGTCATTCAGGCATGTGAGGATGTGTACCACCAATGGAAACACATGCTGCCAGTTATGGGCGCTGTGGGTACTCTGCTAGTCAGCTGAGTGGCTCTGGAATCTGTCCTAGGTGACCACTCAAGCACACAGCTTACAGAGAATATTGGCCACCGCCAGAATATATACATTTCAAAATAAAGATTTTGAAACTAGAAAAAGTGTTTTAGGCAACATCATTGGTTGAATAGAATTGGACTTAAATCTAACAGGACTGGCAAAGAAAGAAAGAAAGAAAGAAAGAACATTTCTACGAAAGGATGATAATCTGTTCCTGAGTGATGTGGGGAAGCCTAGATGTTGCCCTAGAGAGTTTGGAACTATCCTGCCCTCGACCAGCCCGTCAAAAGTTTTGGTATCCTCCTCTGTTTCCATGGGGATGTCAACAACAATAGGGTCTGGTGGTGGTGGTGAAGACAAAGGCTGAACTATCTCCGTGCCCTTGCAAACATATCCCTGAGATCTGCTTGCTTAGAGGACTGTGTTTCCTTGGTATAAAAATTATTCCGAATAATATGAAGGTTCATCACTTCAGCTGCATTATTTTGGCTGCAACTTTCTGCAAATTCAACAAATTTGGAAATAAAGTTAGTTGCCTCTCCCCAGGTATATTTCTCTTTCTCTGTCACTTCCTTTTCTTCTTCTTAAAGTTTTTGTGGATTCATAACAGTTTCAATGATAGCAGCATCACTCAAAATTTCTACAACTGGTTCGTCTTTGTCCATATCAAGCCATAGTTCAATCTTATTTTCTGTGAGCTTTGCAACATCATTCTTCTCAGGGACATTTTCAATTATTTTTGTATTTGTAATGTGCTTAGGCCTAATAGTAAAGCCACAAAATTCCTCTTAATTGGAAGAATCATCACAAAACATGATGCTAGGCAAAAATTTCCTCCAACATTTTCATTGAGTAGCCTTCTTTACATGTTTCCAAGCCAATGCAGCTTAATACACAGAGTCCTTAAGGTTGAATTTGGATTGAAATTCAGAAACTCTGCAATCTGAGTTTACCAGCTTTCAGACAAAAGACCCCGTGTAGAAACACTTAAAGTTCTGTATCACACCTTGATCCATAGGTTGGATCAAAGACGTCACATTCGTTGTCAAATATGTAGTGAAAATATTTCCGCTGACAAGCTCCAAAGTGGGCGGATGTGCTCAACAGTTATCGAGCAAAAGAACAGCTTTACTATCCTTCGGTAGACCCCCCCTCTTTCTAAAATTCTCCTTAACTGCGGGTACAAAATAATTAAAAAAACAATCCTTAAAGATTCCTGCCGTCAAGAATCTTCAAGCATTCCCCTGTGCCTCGTAAATCATTGGCAAACTCGTAAGAGTTTTAAAGGCCCTAGGGTTTTTGTACATCTCTACAACAAAAAGCTTAAGCTTATGCATGCCGGATGTATTTGCGCAAATGAGAACTGTAATGCGGTCTTTGTTCATTTTAAAGCCATGAGCAGCCTTTTCATTACCACCAACCAGAGTAGAGTTCGTCAAACAATGACATAATAGTCCAGTTTCATCAGCATTGTACATCTGAGAAGAAGACAAACCGTGTTCCTGCACCAACCGCTCAAAAATAGCACTATACTCCTCAGCGGCCACGTGATCGGCAGACTTTTACTCACCGCTGATGTCTAACTTACGGATCCCATGCCGATACTTAAAATTATGCAACCATCCTTCTGAAAACACACATGATTCACTAATGTTCATTTCACTGTGAAACTGTTTTGCTTTGTCTATGAGCATTGGCCCAGTAATGGGCTTACCTTCAGAATGCTTTGCACTAAACCACTTAAACAAAGCCACATCCAACTGCGCCATCTTAGGCCTTTTCAGAGTTTGCCGAACCTCGGTACATTTAGTAAGCGCTTCACTTTCAGCAACAAATGCTCGCAACTTATCTTTCTGTTTCTTTATGTCAAAGATCATCAAAGATCCAATGTTAAATTCACTCATGATAGTGTTCTGATTTATGCCTCTTTCTAGCATCTTTATAATCTCTAATTTCTGGTTCAATGTCAGTGTTACATGCTTCCTTTTTACACTTTTCTTACCACTAGCACTGCCACTAGCACCTTCTTTCATCTTTGATGCCATTACTGCACATCGATGGGCGAAAATATTCGAAATACAAGTCAAAACAGCTGGAGAAAATACAAACACTGTCCAGCGTCACACATTGCCAGTGGCAGACTGACTCAGTCCCATCTGGTTTCGCTCAGTTCAGCTGCTGCCTCTGCTGCCTTGTGACTCTTTTTTTGCTGAAGCTCACTCACCAGGCTCTTTCTCTTTTGATGCTGGACTATCAGGAGTGCCATACAATTGGATGCCGGACTATTGGAGTTTTACTGTACTAGCCTAAGCATCCCAAAGGGTCTTGACACTACCAACGCTCTTCCAGCAAATTTAAACCCTTTCCAAGGTTTTTCCTGCATATTGCCATTTTAAAGTTTTATAAATCATTTTGGACAACGGAGGCAAAATATTTGTCACAACACAACTGTCTCACCCACTTGAATTTTTAAATAAAGCCTATAATTCAGCTTTTTATCTGTTTTTATTTTATCATGTTTTTATTTGTTTTGTATAAATTGCAGTTGTGCAGTATCCAAAGCGCTTTAGTGGAAGAAGAGCTTTTTAAATAAAAAAAAGTCACCTTTTTTTATTCCTCACAAATGTTTTGAAAATTGTCCACTGTAGAGTTTTGCATCTTCATCTTAACCACTAGAGAAAGAGTACTGGAAAAAATGGACCACTAATCTAATGGAGTACAGCAGACCCTAATTTCCTAAAGCAGTTTTGAGAACCTTTATGGAATTTTAATATCATGTGCAGCCAAGAAAGAACCATATGCAGAGATTTCCACAGAATTTTGTTGACCCTGGAAATGAGATCTTTCATGTGTCCATTAAATTACTCTTTGTAACTGCAAGATGTTAGTGCCACCTGGTGTTCAGAATGCTAACTGGTAAAGAAAAGGAAAGGGGCACAGAATATGGAGAAGGATTTCAAAACCTAAAATGACTAAACAAACCTAACGAAAGAAACAAGTGAAATTGTTGCTAATGCTGTATGCAAAAATATCTCATTGTGGCCAAGAAAAGTTTAATAAAATGCTTCCATATATTGTGGGAACATGTTTAAATTTTCAGGTGTGGCAATAACTTTTTCTGTGTCATGACCAAAATTACAAATGGTTTTTCTTAGCTATCAACAGCTAATTGTTCTGTAGTCAATATGTGTGTGTCTAGACTACAAGGTTTTGTCGACAAAAGTGGACTTTTGTCGACAAAACTATACCTGCATCTACACTGCCGCTGAGTTCTGTCAACATAACGTCAACAAAACTCAGCAGTTTTGTCGATGGCTGTAAACCTCATTCTATGAGGAATAACGCCTTTTGTCGACAGAGTTCTGGCAACAGAAGGCGTTATTGCATCTACACTGTCCTTTGCGTCTACTCTGTCATGTCGACAAAGCGGTTTGCTTTGTTGACAGAACTGGATGTAGTCTAGACGCTCTTTGTCGACAGAAGCTTTGTCGACAGTATCTGTTGACAAAACTTCTGTCGACAAAAAGCCTGTAGTCTAGACGTACCCTATGAGACATAGGCTTGTAAGCCTGGAAACAAAGAAAATCCAAGTACATAACTCCTTCCTCCCTTCCCTTGTCCTTCCTGAACAACATAAGCGTCTCTATACCAGTATTCCAGTCTTATGAAACTTTTCAATCTGTGAGACCAATTAAATCTTAATTTAATTTATGTACTGATTCTACCATTTCCTCCTGTTTATTCCCCATACTTCTTGCATTTGTATACATGCATCTAAGATGTTAAGCAGATTTGCTTGTTGCTGTTTTGAGCATGTTGTAATTTTTTTTTATACTTACCTCTGGGCTTTTGTCACCTGAGCTCTTTGAACCTAATTTAAAGTCCTCCTCACTAGGTTGGTGCATAAAGATGCCCTTCCCCTTCTTGGTCTGGTCGATTTCATCTCTTCCCAGCGCACATTCTTCTCAGAACAGCATCCCCTGGTCAAGGAAGCCAAAACCCTCACACACAGTCACACATTCATCTCCAGGAAGTGTGTCCCTGTTTGGAATTCAGGAGGATGGCCTTCAACACAAACTGAGTCTCCAACCCCTTTGCCCTTGCTCCCAGATCCCTGTAGTCAGTGCTAATCTGCTAGAGATCACACCTGGCAGTATTGTTAGTGCCCAAGTTGATGAGCAGCATGGAATAACAATCAGGGAAATGGATCAGCCTTGGTAGAGAGTCCCCAATCACCAGTATCCTATGTCTCTCCTTTTTGGTGCAGTGTCCATGAACCTTCCAGCTTTGAGGATGGGAGGCTCCTCCTTCTTCTAGAAGAAGAAGTCTATTTCCACAAAGCCCCACCTGCGGAAGATGGAATTCAGGGCTTGAAGGTGTATCTACCATTCATGCTTCTGGTGAAAACAACAACTCAGCTGGTCCGCCATGGCATTTTATTCACCTGGGAGATATGCCGTAAGTATGTCTATTTGATGGAGTATGCAGCATATTCATAGGGCAACTGCTTTGTTGCGCAGCTGATGTGATCTGGACCCACCCTGTCGGTTAATGTAGAACGTGCAGGAGGTGTTGTCTGTATATACCCTGACTGCTTTGCCCTGAAATTAGAGGGAGAAAAAGTTTTCATGCCCTTCTTACAGCTCGTAACTCGAGTACATTGATGTGCATGTTCGACTCCCTGGGAGATCATCTCCCCTGAACAGTGATCCTGCATATGGGCTCCCCAACCTTCCAGTGAGGTGTCTGTTGTGATGTGGATTGACAGAACTGGCTGGTGGAAAGGAACCCCCAAGCAGAGGTGGTTGTGTTGAAGCCACTGGGAGAGGGACTCTGTCACCCAGTTTGTAGGGCTGAGGATTTTGCGCAATGAGTGCCTATCTGGGTGGAAGCAAGTGTGCAGCCAGGTCTGAAGAGTTCTCATGTGTAAACTTGCATGAAGAACTATGTAAGTCGTTGCCGACATGTGACCTAGTCACTGCAGGCATTGTCTGGCTGATATTGTGGGGCTGTGTATGACAGATTGTGCTAATGTGGCAAGTGTGTGGAGTCTTGAAAGAGGTAGTCACGCTTCTGCTCGTATGCAATCAGGCGTGGCACCTATGAACTTGAGTTCTTGCGATGGGGTCAGGTTGGACTTCTGTGCGTTTAGCTCTGTAAAAAGTCTGTGGCCTCTGTGGTTTGCTTGGTCTGTTCAGTTGGAACTACTATCAGGCAATCGTCCAGCTAAGGGATGATTACAATGCCTGAGTTTCGTAGGTGTGCTACTGCCGTGGCCAAATTTTTGGAGAAGACCCTGGGAGCCGCTGAGAGGCCAAACAGTAGCACTCAGTACTGATAGTGTTGATTGCTTAGCATGAATCTGAGGAATTTCTTGTTAGATGATCTTATTGCAATATAAAAATATGCATCCTGAAGGTCGAGGGACAAAATCCAGTTTCCTTTTCCTAATGCAGGAATTATCTTTGCCAGTGTTACCATGATAAATTGTTGCTTTCTTAAGTATTTGTTCAGCCTGTGTAAGTCCAATATGGACCTCCATCCTCCTGACTTTTTCGGCATGAGGAAGTATTTGGAGTAGAACCCCTTTCTCTTGTGACGCTCTGGAATGATTTCGGTTGTTCCCATTTGTAGCAGTTTGTTTATTTCTTGCTGAAACGGGTTCATGAGAAGGGTCCTTGAAGAGGTAAAGGGAAGGGGATTGGGTTGGTGAAATTAGATGAATGGGATCTCTAGGCCTTTGTCCAGGACCTCTAGGGCCCACTTGTCCATTGTTATTGCAGCCCAGGCATTGTGAAAAGATTGTAGGCTGAATCTGTAACTGCTAGCATGAGGAAATGATACCGAGTCCCCTACCAGAGGGTCAAAACATCTGCCTGCTGTTGGCAGATTGGGGCGTAATTTGCTGATCCTGTGGCTGTCTCCGCTTCTGTTGTCTCTTCTGGTGCCTCAGTCATAGGGCCTCTGGAGTGGATATGATGCTGCTCTGCCACTGGGTGTATACATACGATTGACTTTTTTCTTCTGTTGGGGTACGTACATGCCAAGAGTTTTGAGAGTTGTTGAGACTTTTAGGCTATGTCTAGACTGGCCAGTTTTTCCGGAAAATCAGCTGCTTTTCCGGAAAAACCTTCCAGCTGTCTACACTGGCTGCTTGAATTTCCGCAAAAGCACTGACTTCCTACTGTAAGAAATCTGTGCTTTTTGCGGAAATACTATGCTGCTCCCATTTGGGCAAAAGTCCCTGTAGTAAGTTGAGGGTCAGTAACATGGAGTCAGCAGGCCTAAATAGAGGCCTGTAACATGAAAACAGCAACAGGCCTGCAATCTAGTGAGCAAGACTTTGGTTCAGTAACAGGAGCCAAGAAAGAGACCCTATTGATAACTGTGTAATTGTGTTAGGTAGAGCATGGAAGGACACAGGGAGGCACTGGGTACAGACTGTAAGCCAAAGGGGAGTAATGGAACATCTTAATAAGAAATGTTTTGGTACAAAACTCCCTAAAAACTAATGCACATACCGACCTAGGTTCAGGACCAGGTCGGAATTGACAGCATGAAGGATAGTAAGGAAGCCCCCCTTCCATAAGGTTAAGGGTGGTAACTAGGCAACAGTTAAGGGTGGTAACCTGGTACGTAAAGAAGTGATGTAACTTGTTTGTACCTGTCTATAAAAGGACACCCGCAGAGGGTGCTCTCTGGCCGACCTTGGGGGGGGGGGGGGGACACACTAGGCGCCTGAACGGCAGGTGTCATTGCCTAAACTTACAGAATGCACAGTAGCTTAACTTTGACTAACTGCTGTTAATATCTGTTATATGGCAATAGGCCTGCCGGGTGTTGGTACCTTGTCAACGCGGGCCATAGTGCCCAGTGGTGTAACATTGTACTGATCTCTGTTACCAACTGGTAGAGCTTCGCATTTGACAATAAACCTGCTCGATTGATTTCAAACCTTGCCTGCATCTGTCGTTTCCGGGGCCTCTCAGAGATCTCTTGTGTTGACCCAAGTGCACGGGGTCTAACACTCTAGATAAAGGGAGTACCGATTGTTACGCACACAGCCGAAAGTTTATTATCACTGACGGAGTAGAGGTCCTGTCAGGAGCGCGCTAGGACAACCCTGACCAGACGATGCTGACACTGACAGACCAGACCACCGAAAGTACTGAGGTACTGTCAGCCGACGGTCAGGGCAGTGTGTGGTGTGTGTGTGTGTACTATACGCCTAAGACTTTAACTGCTGAGACCGGGGTCCCTTGCAGTGGGCAGCCTGGAAGAGGCTGAAAGGCGCCCCAATAAGTGTACAGGGAGAGCTTATTACGCTTCAGATTTCAGCTGCTAGAATTTCATAATTCCTTCGCAGCGGGCAGCCTCGGGGAGACTGAGAAGCGCCCCAACTGAATTTTGCCACCTGGGTGTGACACAAATCCAAACGCCCAGGCTCTCCCTGTATCTGTCCCTTTATGACCGGCTGAAGTTCTTTTAAATTGTGCTTGGTTCTATTACAGCAATTGAAGGAGTCAGGTTAAAGCTTAAACAGTTACAGGTTTATTTGAGGAAGCTTATAAATCATGTGGTTGCAATGGCTATTGTTCTATTTCTTAACTGCTGGCAAATATATAGATAGATAGATAGATAGATCTTAAAAAAATGGTTACAAGGAAAATAAAGATAGGAAATAGAAAATAATGGTACCAAATGACAGCTTAATCTTTAAAGAGCTCTATTCTATGCATGCACTAAAACAAAAGGACACATACAGGTACAATTTTTACCCCTTTCTGCGTCACTCGGTCCCAGCGTGTCAGGCCAGGGCCGGTCCCTCAATTCCTCGGAAAGATGAAAATACGAGGTGGGCGTCCCCGTGGACCTCGGGAGGTCAAACACCTAACCCGACCAGCAGGTAAATGGTAGTTTGACACTCAAAGTGAGTGTGTGCTGGGCCCAACTTATATACCCAGTGGGTCACGTATTTTCTCTTTCTTATCTGTAATGCCAATTGATGCTGGTCTGTCTGCTGTGAGACCAGTTCTTACAAGGAAGTTGTGAACTTAATTTACACTTGTAAGAGAGAATTGAGATGATTAAATTTTGAAGTACTGGACATTGTTTTCTCAGTGGGAAATTCCTCTTCCTGGGACTGTGTGTTCGAATCAACATAGGTGCCAGCCGACACTTCTTGCAGCCTCGAGCTTAGCTTATTTCCTTAATCGTTACTCAGAGTCAGAAGCTTGCATATCCTGGTCAAAGTAGATCAAAGCTTAATGGCTATGCTGATCTTCTTATTGTTCCTTCTCTGCTCTGTATACAGACAGACGTCTCAGAGGGCAAGCAAGATTGTTTGAGAAAGGGGTGGGCTGCCTGGCTGCAGGTACGAAATCACCGAGGTATGACAGTCCCTTGTGCAAAAGTTTGGCGCAAAAGGGCCAGTATAGACAGCTGAGATTTGTTTTCCGCAAAAAAGCCCCGATCGCAAAAATGGCGATCGGGGCTTTTTTGCGGAAAAGTGTGTCTAGATTGGCCACAGACGCTTTTCTGCAAAAAGTGCTTTTGCGGAAAAGTGTCCGTGCCAATCTAGACGCTCTGTTCCGAAAATGCTTTTAACGGAAAACTTTTCTGTTAAAAGCATTTCCGGAAAATCATGCCAGTTTAGACGTAGCCTTAGAGAATGGAGTGAAGTGTCAGTATTGGCCGAGAATAGTTTCTGGCGCTCAAATGGCAGGTCTTCAATGGTATTTTATACTTCTCTAGAGAAGCCTGACAGATGGAGCCAAGAGACTCTGTACATGACTACCAACATGGTGGGAGACCTCGAAGCTGTGTTGGCCGTCTCAAGCCTCAAGAGCTATTTTTGCTATCAAGATACCCTTGTCAATACCAGATTTGGAGACTGCCTTGTCCTTCTCTTGTAGTTTATCAATAAAAAGTCTCATCTTCTCAAAACGGTTGTACATACATTTTGCAAGGAGAGCAGAGTAATTTGCAATTCTAACTTACAGGGATGCAAAGGAGTATGATTTCCTGCTGAGGAGGTTTAACCTTTTCTATTTTTTGTCGTACAGGATCGACTTGAATTGTGTTTGTTTCCCCCCATTATTTACCACATCACCCCCTAGAGAGTTTGGGGTGGGATGTGAAAAGAGAAACTCGGCCCCTTTCGCTGGCACATAATATTTTTTATCTGCCCTCTTGGATGTGGGTGGAATAGAAGCAGGAGTTTGCCACAGGACTTGGCAGGATCAACCATGGCTTTGTTAACTGGCAATGCTATCTTGACTGAAGGAAAAGCCTGTAATATGTCTGTCAGTATATGTTGCACATCTGGGACTGCAACCAGAGAAATGTCAAGTGAGTCTCTTACCCTCTTGTATAGGTCCTGGAATGATCCGAAATCATCACCCATGATGGGCGGCGGTGGCTTAGGGTTATGTTTAAAATATCCCGCGCTTGATTTGCATCTTCCCGGCCGGTCGCCATTTTTGCAATTTACAAGTCCGGACTAACTGCTCGCATCTACACATGGCAGGGACCCGGTATTTCGAATTAAAGTCCTCAGTCCAACTACCTGTTATTCCTCCTGCAAGGAGGTTTAACAGGTAGTTTGATTTAGGGGCTTTAGTTTGAAATACCGGATCCCTGCTGCGTGTAGATGCGGGCAGTTAGTTCGGACTTGTAAATTTCAAAAAATGGTGACCGGCTGGGAAGACGCAAATCAAGCGCAGGATATTTAAATCCTGGACTTGATTTGCAACTTCGAATGCCCACATTAGCCTCCCTAGTTCTAGGGGACTAGTGTAGGCATACCCTCAGAGACCTGTCTCTGATGACCCACAAACTCCAACCAGGAATCTAGGCAGATTGGTCATGCAGTGCTGGGTTCAGATGTTGTTTTCAAACGATAGTTGCAGTGTAGTTACCCTGAAGCACAGGCAAGCAATGCATTCTGGGATGTTTTTTCTATCTGCAGAAGCTCCACATTGTGAGATTTGAAAGCAACTCTCTGGAAAAACATGGGAAAGATAGGAATTAAAACCACTGGAGTCAGGATGCAGGGGGATCAGTAAAAAATAACTGAATGTGCTACAACAGGGGTGGGCAATAAGATGCTGGAGGGCCACTGCCACTTTATTTACCTGCACCTCTGCAGATATGGGTGCTTGCTGCTCCGGTTGGCTGCTGCATATCCCCATTCCTAGCCAATGGGAGCTGTGGGAAGTTGCATGGAAGAGTGATCCGCAGACAGCGGGAGCTGCAAGCACCCGTACCTGTGGAAATGCTGGTAAATACAGTGGCGGTGGCCTGCAAGGGGCTAAGCCTGGAGAAGTGCGGCTGGCCTGTGAGCCGGTTATTGTCCACTGCTGTGCTAGAAGGACAGTAAGAAAGTTGGGGGTAAAAGAAAGTATGGGACTGGGGAAGAATTGATTGGAGTAGGAGAAAAGAGGATGAGAGACGATAACTCAACCTATATGTTTGTCTAAATAAAGTTATCATGTGGCAGCTTGGGACCTTTTGGAGGTTCGTAAACCCCTATAGCCATAATGCAATGTGGCAATTTGGTGTATGTTTTACCCATGCAGTACATATTTTTATGCGCAGTCCTTCACAGTTGACATCTACTATAGTTTTGCCACTGATCTCTATGGAGGAAGCTCCCAATCTTTTATACTAGATAACTGTACAACTACATAATGTGCTAGCACCTATACATACCTAATATATGATGCTCAGTATACACTTCCTCAGCATTATCCAGCCATCTATTGCAAGCAGAGTTATTGTGGCCATGTTGGTCCCATGGTATTAGAGAGACAAAAGGTGGGTTAGGTTTTATTGAACCAACTTCCATTGGGGAGAGAGACAAGTTTTTGAGCTTACACAGAGCTCTTTTTCAGACTTGAAACTTGGTGGGCCAAATCACCAGAGCTGCTATACTTACCATTCATTTCAACATCTACCAGGAATAGGAGCTGGGCCTGAAATATGTGAGGATACTTTCGTGGGAAGGATGTTCTATAAAGATAAATGATACTGATAGATATTTTATTAGTACTAAGAGAGTCTGAAATATGTCAAAACAATTTGGATCTACAGGACACAACAGAAGGAATGCTGTCAGGAGACAAAGCTCTGAAGTAATTTACAGACTTTAAAATGTGACATGTTTGACAGATAGGTATATTGATTTGGGGAAGCTCAAGTCACACTATGACAGGTATAGCAACTACATGCAATATCTTTGGGGACCATACTGTATTAAGTATCTAAATGGTTTATGTATCAAGATATGTCAGTGACTGTATACAGCTCCGGGGGGAGGATTACCAATGGTTCTCCAGGAGCCAAAAACTGTTGTATGTTTTAAGGTGAATAGAAACTTTTAAAAACACCATAATAGAGATTCAGCTTAAATGTACATCCCAAATTAAAAAAAAAAAACATAACAAGAGAACCAAAAAGGTGCCACAGTGACTAAAAAAGTGATAGAAGCAGTAGAAGTTAAATCCTAGTGAAGAAAATAGACAGAAGAATAAACTCCAGCAAATGAACTGTAAAAATATAATTAGAAAGGCCAAAAAAGAATTTGAAGAACAGCTAGCGAAACCTCAAAAATAATAGCAATTTTTAAAAGTACATCAGAAGCAGGAAGCCTGCTAAACAATCAGTGGAGCCACTGGGTGATAGAGATCTAAAAGAGCACTCAGGGATGATAAGGCCATTATGGAAAAGCTCTATGAATTGTTTGCAACAATCTCCATGGCTGAGGATATGAGGGAGACCCCCCCCAACCTGAATCATTCTTTTTTGGTGACCGATTAGAGGAACTGTACCATATTGAGGTATCATTACAGGAGGTTTTGGAACAAATTGATATATTCAACAATAATAAGTCACCAGGTCCAGATGGCATTCACTCAAGAGTTCTGAAGGAACTCATATGTGAAACCGTAGAAATACTAGCTGTGGATTGTAACCTATTATTTAAATCAGCTTCTATACAAGATGACTGGAGGATAGTTAATATGACACCATTTTTTAAAAAGGGCTCCAGATGTGACTTCAGCAATTACAGGCTGGTACATAGCCCAGTGGGCTAGCTTACCTCTATTATATTTATTGCTTTGCAATATATTTTGCTTTATTATATTCAGCAGTAATGCAAAGGACCAACATCCTGTAAGACAATGACTTCAGCAGTTAACATGATGCTTGAGGCCTATGAACTTTGGCATAGATAAACTTATGTAACTCATAAGTTATAAGAAAAGTCAGTTACCTGTTCTCGTAACTAGTGTTCTTCGAGATGTGTTGTTCACGTCCATTCCAATTCAGGTGTATGTACACCTCATGCCTGAACATCGGAAACTTTTCGGGACAAAATGCACTGAGCGGAAACCAGATCTCCCCTCATCGGTTCTGCCATAGCCATGAACTGCTGTGTGGATTTCCTAAAGGGCCTAGTATGGTCTATGTTGAAGGCTAAAGCTCTCCTTACGTCCAATATGTTCAGTACGCTCTGCCTATCACTAGTGTGAGGCTTAGGGTAGAGGACTGGGAGGAAGACCTCTTGCACTAGATGGCAGTGGGAGACCACTTTTGGCAGAAAAGCTGGATGCAGCCTAAGCTGCACTTTGTCTTTGCGGAAGACCGTGTATAGTGGGTCTGAGGAAAGGGCCCTTAATTCAGACACATATCTTGCTGACATGACCATCACCAGGAAAGCTACCTTCATAGACAAATGTAGCAAAGAACACTGAGCCATCGGTTCAAAAGGCAGACCCAAAAGTTTATTGAACACCAGATTCAAGTCCCAAGCAGGTACAGGTGGATGACAATATGGATACAACCTGTCCAACCCTTTCCTGAGTTGGGTCACCATGGGGTGACCAAATAGGGAGTGATGGGAGCAACGTAGGTGGAAAGTGGACAGTGCTGCCAAGTGCACCTTGACTGAAGAGGTCACCAGCCCCTGAGACCATAGGTGCAACAAGTACTCCAATACCACTAGGATGGGCACCTGTCCTGAGGACACATCCCGCCCCTTGCACCAGTTAGAAAACCTTTTCCATTTGGCTAAATATGCCACTCTGGTAGAGGGCTTTCTTCTGCCCAATAAGACCTCCTGTACCTGGGTTGAGCCCTGAAGCTCTAACAAATTGAGCCATCTAGCTTCCACTCTGTTAGATGAAGGGAGCACAGATCTGGGTGCCTGAGGCACCCCTGATGCTGCATCAGAAGGTCCGGGTACAGGGGAAGGGTTATTGGGGTTTCCACTAATAGGTTGTGCAGGGTGGAGAACCAAGGCTGGTGCGGCCACGCCACAGTCCATACACACTGATACGCATCTGGGTTCAGAACACCTGGCATGCCAATCTGACTGCTCTCAGTTCCTTCATATTGATGTGAAGAGTCATATCCACGGGTGACCATAGACCTTTCGTTCTCAGGTTGCTCAGGTGGGCTCCCCACCCCATGTTCAATGCGTCTGTCACCAGAGTTAAAGTGGGGTATAGAGGAGAGAACTGTATGCCCTTTGACAGGTTGTGGAGGTTCAACTACCACCTGAGGGACTCCAACACTCTTTGGGGGAAGGATACTACCATGTCCAAGTCGTGATGTGCGGACATGTAGACTGAAGCAAGCCACTCTTGAAGAGGCCTTAGGTGTAGACGAGCATACCTGACCACATAACAACATGATGCCATGTGCCCTATCAGCCTGAGATATGTCCTTGTGGTTTTGATAAGATACTGCATGAGGGAGTCTACAAGGTCCCGAATGCTTTGGGCCCTGGACTCTGGCAGCAGAGCCTTTCCCTTCATCAAGTCTAAGGTGGCCCTAATAAAGTCTGTCCTCTGCGCCGGGGTCAACCCCAACTTCTCCTTGTTGAGGAGGATCCCCAGTGTTTCAAAGAGTTCTTGGGCAAAGTATAGGTAAGCTATCAGCTGGGGTCTGGCGTGGGCCTTTATTAGCCAGTCGTCCAGGTAAGAGAACACCTGTACTCCCCTCTTTCGAAGGAATGCTGATACCACTGCCATACATTTGGTAAACACCCGTGGACCGAGGAAAGCCCAAATAGTAGTACAACAAGTTGGTAGTGTTCCCCCCCAACTGTGAACCTGAGGTAGTGTCTGTGACAAGGAAGGATCGAAATATGGAAGTATGCGTCCTTCATGTTGAAGGCAGTGAACCAGTCTCCCAGATCCAGACAGGGAATTATAGTGGCTAGGGTGACCATCCTGAACTTCATTTTCCGCATGCAGCAGTTGAGGTTCCTTAGATCTAGGATAGATCTTAGGCCACTCTATGCATTTGGGATAAGGAAGTAACGGGAGTAAAACCCTTTGCCCATGACTTCCTGGAGAACCTCCTGAATCGCGCCCATCATTTGACCTCCTGTTGTAGGAGATGCTCGTGAGAGGGGTCCCTGAAAAGGGACGGGGAAGGGGGATAGGGCAGCAGTAGACAAGCCAACTGTGCATACAACCCAACGATATGACATAACAGTAGCCCTCCCATGGTAGTGGGACAAAAGGGCCGAAAAGAAGGGGAAAAATCCAGCAGGTCTGGTGCTCTGCCCTTGGGCGCACCTTCAAAAGGCCTGCTTAGGGTCTGGGGGGAAGGCCTGTGCACTGAGCTGGTTCCCAGGACCGATTTTTCAGTTTGAGGGAGTTTTAAACACTGCCTCCATCAGGCATTATTGGAGCCTATGCTCCCCATCCTTTCTAGTGCGGGGCTTGAAACTCCTGCAAATTCTGCACTTTTCCATGTGGTGCTTTTTACCCTAACAGCGGAAGCACGCATCATGTGAATCACTGTTGGGCATATAGCACTTACAAACTGCGCACACTTACAAATTGCGCCCCAGGAGGGCTAAACACTTGGGCACTCACACACTGTGCTTGTATTTGCTTGATCCTTATCACGAAGTCAAGATGAAGACTAGGAAGACAAAAACCAGTTACTTATCTCGTAACTGTTGTTCCTCGAGATGTGTTACTCGTGTCAGTTCTACTTAGGTGTGTGCGTGCCGCATGCACGGATTGTTGGAAAGTTTTCTCTTAGCTCAGGCATGTCCAAAGTCCGGCCCGTGGGCCAATTGCGGCCCGTGTTCCGGTTTAATATGGCCCCACAGGTAATTTGGCAATATCTATCTTTTATGGCCCCCAACGAATCCATATGTATTGAGATGAATACATTGTAAAATCTCAGTTAATGTCAGTTGGTGTAAATCAGTTATAAATATATTTGGACACAACATGTATACTTGGTGTTATGTTCCTGTTCATATTTTTTGAACTTAAAAGTTGACAGACAACCTTTATTACCAATAATATGTAATGTACTTTACAATGTTCCTGACATATATTTCAGCTTCCTGGATTTTTTTTTCATCTGGCCTTCAGATATGAAAGGCAGAATGATTTAACACCTGTTTAGATTTGTCATCCATATGACGAAATGAAAAGTATGCCGTTTGCAATAAACTTTGTATAAAATAGTTAATTTGCATTTAATTTTAATGGTTCAAAGAATGTCAGGCAAAATGGTCGGCCCTCACGCTTGTTCACTTCATAAAATCTGGCCCTCTTTGAAAAAAGTTTGGGCACCCCTGTCTTAGCTGTACCCATCAGGCCAGCCGGGGAGCCCCCTAGAGTGGCGCCGATATGTCGGTGCGTATATATTCCCGTTGGCCCTCCACCCCCTCAGTTCCTTCTTGCCGGCATGCTCCAGCACAGTGCAGGTGGGTGGGATGTGGAATGGACATGAGCAACATATCTCGAAGAACAACAGTTATGAGGTATGTAACCATTTTTTCTTCTTTGAGTGCTTGCTTTTGTCCATTCCACTTAGGTGACTTCAAAGCTAGCCCCTCTGGAGGCAGGGTCGGAGCCTACTGAGTAGCAGACTGAAGCACAGCCCTACCCACTGCAACATCCTCCCTGGCATGCTGCGTAACAGCGTAGTTGTCCGTAAAGGTATGCACTGAGGACCAAGTGGCAGCACTGCACATCTCCACGATGGGCACCTGAACCACAAATGCCTTGGAGGAGGCTCGGGCTCTTGTGGAATGAACTCTAATGGGCAGAGGCAAAACCTGTGGCAGCCAATAGCACTCCCTAATGGAGTCTGAAATCCAGAAGGAGATGCGCTGGGCTGACACCAGTTGGCCTTTCATCCTATCTGCTAGTGCCACAAACAATTGGGGGATCTTATGGAAGGGCCTGGTCCTGTCTAAATAAAAAGCTAAAGCATATCTCACATCGAGTGTGTGGAGCGCCTGTACCTTTCCCAAGGTGTGGGGTTTGGGATGGTACACCGGGAGGAAGATGTCCTGGTGGATGTGGAAGTGGGACAGCACTTGGGCAAAAACACCAGGTGCAGACATAGTCTGACTTTATCCCTGAAAAAGACCATATACAGGGGGTCTATGATTAAGGCCCTGAGTTCCGATACTTTCCTGGCTGAAGTAATGGCCACCAGAAAGGAAACCTTCAGAGAGAAGTGAAGAAGGGAGCACAAAGCTAGTAGTTTCAATGGGGGATCCATGAGCCTTGACAGGACTAAGTTCAAGTCCCAACGGGGCACTGGCTCTCGCACCTGGGGATATATGCTGTCCAGACCCTGAGGAAGTGGTGCACTATGGGGTTCGAGAAGATGGTCCTCCCTCCCGAGCCAGAGTGAAAAGTGGAGATGGCCACTAGGTACACCTGTACTGAGGAACGGGCCAGACCTTGGAGTCTGAGCCCCAGAAGGTAGTCCAGGATAGCTGGAATTGGTGCCGCAGTAAGAGGGATCCCCCTGTCGCCCGACCAGATCACAAATCGCTTCCATTTTGCTATGTAGGAAGACCTGGTTGAGGGTTTGCGGCTCCCCAAAAGGACCTCCTGGACCTGGTCAGAGCACTGTCTCTTTAGTGCCATCAACCATGGAGCTTCCAGGCCATGAGGTGCAGGGAGCTGAGGTTCAGGTGCCTGTGCAAGCTGAGTTCCTGTGAGATTAGCCGCGGCCAGAGGGGGAGAGCTAAGGGCCGTTCCACTGAAAGGGCGAGGAGGTCTGGGAACCAATGCTGCCACGGCCAGGTTGGGGCTATCAGGATTGCTGAGGCCTGGAATTCTCTGAGTTCTGCTTTCTGTACACTGTAAAACTGTAAGGAGGTGCTAGCCCAATCAGGAATAATACCTAATATATCTGTAGCATCATGTAATATCCACCTCCTAAGGATACTAGTAATTGTCTACTTATCTGAAAATGTTTCTTATATTTTTCAGCTGTTTCCTTTATTTTTCTGCCATCTGCTGTCAGTTAAGCTTTGCTAGATTCCCTCTCTTCTTGATGTGGTTTGGGTTGCATTGCTTAAAGCAATTTCAGTAAAATATGCTTCTTTTGAATAAAAATGTAAAAATGACAGTTTTTTGAAAATAACTTAAAAATGAGCAGATTCTGCCCAACCGCCTTCTCAGTTGTTTCTTGCATCTAACTTGAAATTCTGCCTTATGCACATGGCAACCAAAAATCCTAATATCCCAACAGCAGTGTGTAAGATGGAAGGAAAATTACATGTGTTTTTTAATTGATCTCTGAAGCAAAGTACAAGAATCCAGGGAAGTTATTGTGGAGTTCATGAGGCTAAAATATTTAACATAAAGGGTATTTGTTATGGTTAAAAAAAAGAAAACTTTACAAAGTGAGATTCTGCTCTGAAGAATGTTTAGTCTTATGTAGAGTTCCACCATCTACTGTTTTTGAATGATTTGCCATGCATAATTTCTTCTGTTCAACAGCAGAAATGGGTGCTGGATTTTTTGTTTTGTTTTGGATTTTTTTGAACACCAGATCTGAAAGAAGTTAGCCTGGGAATCTGAAAGTCATAGAATCATAGGGCTGGAAAAGACCTCAGGAGGTCATCAAGTCCAGCCCCCTGTCCAAAGCAGGACCAATCCCAACTAAATCAACCCAGCCAGGGCTTTGTCAAGCCAAGACTTAAAAACTTTTAGGGATGGAGAGTCCACCACCTCCCTAGGTAACTCCTTCCAATACTTCACCACCCTCCTAGTGAAATACTTTTTCCTAATGTCCAACCTAGACCTCCCCCTCTGTAACTTGAGACCATTGCTCCTTGTTTGCCATCCGTCAGTACTGAGAACAGCCTCTCTTCATCCTCTTTGGACCTCACTTAAGGATGTTAAAGGCTGCTATCAAATCCCCCCTCGCTCTTCTCTTCTGCAGACTAAACAAACCCAAATCTCTTAGCCTCTCCTCATAAGTCATGCGCTCCAGCCCCCTAATCATTTTGTTTGCCCTCCGCTGGGCCCTCTCCAATGCATCCACATCCTTTCTATAGTGTGGGGCCCAGAACTGGACACAGTACTCCAGATGTGGCCTCACCAGAGCCGAATAAAAGGGAATAATCACTTCTCTAGATCTTCTGACAGTGCTTCTCCTAATGCAACCTAATATTCCATTTGCCTTCTTGGCTACAAGTGCATACTGTTGACTCATATCCAGCTTCTCATCCACTGTAATCCTTTTCTGCAGAACTACTACTTAGCCATTCGGTCCCCAGCTTGTAACAATGCTTGGGATTCTCCTCACCTTAAAAAAGATATTTTGGCATTAGAAAAGGTTCAGAAAAGAGCAACTAAAATGATTAGGGGTTTGGAACACGTCCTATATGAGGAGAGGCTAAAGAGAATGGGACTTTTCAGTTTAAAAAAGAGAAGACTGAGGGGGGATATGATAGAGGTCTATAAAATCATGAGTGGTATGGAGAGGGTGAATAAAGAAAAGTTATTTACTTGTTCCCATAATATAAGAACTAGAGGACACCAAATGAAATTATTGGGTAGCAGGTTTAAAACTAATAAAAGAAAGTTCTCCTTCACACAGCGCACAGTCAACCTGTGGAACTTCTTGCCAGAGGAGGATGTGAAGGCTAGGACTATAACAGAGTTTAAAAAAGAGCTAGATAAATTCATGGAGGTTAGGTCCATAAAAGGCTATTAGCCAGGGGGTAAGAAATGGTGCCCCTGGCCTCTGTTTGTCAAAGGCTGGAGAAGGATGGCAGAAGACAATTTGTTTGATAATTGTCTTCGGTCCACCCCCTCTGGGGCACCTGGCACAGGCCACTGTCGGCAGACAGGAAACTGGGCTATATGGACCTTTGGTCTGACCCAGTATGGCCACTCTTACGTTCTTATGTTCTTAAGTGCAGGACTTTACACTTGTCCTTGTTGAACCTCATCAGATTTCTTTTGGCCCAATCCTCTAATTTGTCTAGGTCACTCTGGACCCTATCCCTGCCCTCCAATGTATCTACCTCTCCCCCTAGGTTAGTGTCATCTGCAAACTTGCCGAGAGTGCAATCCGTCCCCTCATCCAGGTCATTAATAAAGATGTTGAACAAAACTGGCCGTAGAACTGATCCTTGGGGCACTCCGCTAGAAACCGATCACCAACCTGACATCAAACTGTTAATCACTACCCGTTGGGAAGTGACAGTCTAGCCAGCTTTCTATCCATCTTACAGTCCATTTATCCAATCCATACTTCCTGAACTTCCTGGCAAGAATATTGTGGGAAACAGTTACAGTCTTTCTGGCTTATGTATCATCATGAGTAGTAAGCATCACAGAGGTCAAATTATGCCTTAAATTAGACTTTTAAAGCCCTATTGGCTTCAGAAGGTTAGTATAGGGGTGACCAAGGGTATAATGAAAAGATAGCAGGTTTCACAGGAGATTCAGCATTTGGAACATGGTTTCAATTTTATTAAAAGGCTCACGATGAGAAAAGAATCTCATACCCAAGAGTTCTATTGGTTCTATAGAAATAAAACTGCTTCAAACAGGCTTTTTGGACGTAGCACAATGGGCACTAAATGTCTGTCTCCAATCCTAACGTGCAGTTTCAACCAACTTGGTGAAAACTCCCATACAAGGCCATAAATGAACAATTACTAACAGCAACCACTGGTGTTAATTACTTTTCCCAGTGGGTCTAGACTACCCTAGCCTCTATTGCTAGTAATAGGATCTTAAAGAAACTGGGCTACTCCCAGCATAAACTAAAAGGAGAGGCAGAGAAAAGAAAAGGCTGCTGCCAGTGTGTAGTCACACACACAGCTCTTGCCTTAGTCCCCTCTAGGGACCGGACTTACAGATGTAGTGGCAAAAGTAGGCACAGCTGCCACTTTCAATCCCTCCCTAAACTGATGGGCTGAATCCATCACTGTTCACAACTTAAATAAAACCAAAACCCAGCTCTGAGGCTAATCCTCAGAGGGTCTTGCTGCCATCGCCAACTGTTATTACAGAGATTTAATGTAAGCAATTATTAAAAATGAGAAGTGTGATGATTAATTAAGTTTCCCTGCCTAGGAGATACAAATTCCCATCCCCCCTCACTAGGGTCTATCACCTTTAGGATGTCCCTGAAGGATCCCTCTCTTCAAATAATGAGGAGACAATGTGTAAGTTAAACAAAGGAGGGTGTTATTTAGGGATATTGGTACAATGTTAGGGAAGGAAATAATTATTATAAAAGTGATACAAAGTGACTTGCTATGAGAATGAAGCCCAGATCCATGCACTCAGATCCCTTGGCAAATAAAGGTAAATTACCCCTTCACAGAAACCTTAGCACAGTTCACCTATGGTGTTTCCACAGAGAAGTTGTTCAGGACCTTCTATCTATGGGCTTTAGCCAAGCCCATGGGGAGGATCACTGAGGTGTCCTTTGTCTGGACCTGTAAAAGGAGACTCTCTGGCTGACAGTGTTTGAGGCAAGTGAATCAGGACAGGGATGGTGAGGTTGATAGCCATTCTTTCTTTTCTAGTGCAGCTGCTGATGGCTTCCTCTGCAGTGTTACAGTGACAGGAGAAGAATGTGCATGTTATTGCCTCTAGGGCGGACAGCAAGAGCATGCACTTTTCACAATCCTTATATAGTCTCATTAGTTGGGAAACCTGAGGTGAGTAGAACTCTCATGCTCCAAAGGTGGAAAAAGCCTGTTCATCCCTGTTTTCCTACTGTCACTGACAATGAGTGTGCAAAGGCAGGAAAGTGTAATTGAAGATGGAGTCCCGGGGTTAAAAGTTACAGATGCCATGATGTTATACCCACAGTCACTGATTATCTTCATCCAACATAACTAATCATGCAAATTAAGTAGCCATAACAAACTAGACAACACCACTGATTGGATCAACATTAGTACAATTATAGGATGAAACATGATTTGCCAAGCTGCTTGTACATTTCCCAGATTAGTATTAAAAATATCTTCCCACCAGTGCATGAGAGTTGTTTCACCTTTAATCTTCTTCATAATTTACTTAATAGCAGTGGCTGAATTATGTACTGTCAGTAGTGTTTTTGATCTGTTAGATGCAAATCATTAATATATTATACAAGTTGTTTGTTGTGCAGTAATTCTTTAATGGCCTCTTAGTCTGCACCAATATGAATAGGTTCAATATGTGTATACAAACGATACTTTGCTTCAACAGTCTGCACGTTTATGTCATGGGTTATAAGATTGACATCACAAGCGTAGATATTGAATACTTGGCACACACAAATATTAGCTGTATAGTTATTAACAACTTTATAGAATTGATTAACAATAAACATAGCTCACAGACTTCTTATAAGTAAGCAATGTTTGTCTATTAGCCCTACTGCAGAATAGTTGTTTAATGAAGACTGGTACAAGACCCAGCTTGGGAATTTAAGCAAACATAGCTTTCTTCCCAGATGCCCATGGTACGTGTGTATCCTAATCCTTTTTGTTCTGTGCATGCTTGATGATTTATAACCTTGTTTTTCTTTTTCCTAACAGTGGACCCATTTGTTTGTTTCTATAGGCATTAGTAGAGATTGATTAGAAAAAAATTTCTAATGGGATGAGGGGATGGATAGTTTCGTCAACTGCTGTTTTTCAGGTATGTATCATAGCCACAATTGTCTCACTGTGTGGGAAGTCAGTGAAATGTAAAAGCTTCCATCAGTTATGATGTGACTTCTCAGACTCATTGGTATTGGTCCAGGGAATTCGCTTTAGTTCAGTGGCAAAAATCCACTGAATCTATCTCTGATAATAGATCTCATTGTGATCAGGAGCCATTGCTGAGTTTCTACACATGCTAAAGCTTCAGATAAATTTGACTGCAAGATATTAAAGGCACTTAATACTTGCATGTGGTCTAGCTTCAGTATCTCCAATCACTGTGGGAGGATATTTATAATATTAAATTGAGTTGGCCCTGGTTCCAATTGAGCTGGTGAGAAGGGTTCATAAATGGTAGATATATCATGGACTACCTCTCCTATGCATTTGGACAGGAAGCCATGGTCCACAGAATTGATAAAACTTAATCTCATTACTAGTCCTCGAAGGAGTTTTGCTATGACATACCTACTCTTTCTTTGATGTATAGATGTTTTCAAGATGCCTTTTAGCCATGCTTTCCACCCAGTTAACAGGGTGTGACATAATGTATTCATGGACAGTGCATGGGAATTATGGATATTTGTACAGGCACAATTAGTCCTTTGATGATGAATTGGGGGCTCAGTCATTACAGATTTAGAGACTTTAGAGGGGTAGACAACTTAATCTATAACTGGAAAAACTTAAAAAAAATGAAAAGTCTAGCAGTTCCTTAAAGACTAACTAAACGTGTAGATGGTATCATGCGCGTTCGTGGGTACTATCCACTTCTTCAGATGAATTGAGTATTAGAAGTCCAATTACAAAATAAATAGGGGACAAGGGGAGAAAGAAAGGGGAAAAATAGTGAATTAGAGTGTTCATGTTACAAGAAGCTGATAGAGCTGATAGAGAAGGTGCCAGGTAATGTCTTTATTCATACCTTTGTGATGTCTCCCAAACTTGTAAATGAAGCTAAATTCCAATGCTTCCCTGTGTATTTGGCTTGTGGAATTGGCCTGAAACTACATGGTGACTTTGAGATTCATTAATGAGTGCCCAGGCAGGTTACAGTGTTCTCCAACAGGTTTCTGTGTGTTGCCTTTTCAGATATCTGATTTATGTCCATTAATTCTTTCCCATAGAGACTGTCCAGTTTGGCCAATATACGTGGCAGAGGGGCATTGCTGGCATTTGATGGCATAGATCACATTAGTGGATGTGCAGTTACAGATTTAGAGACATCTCTCTTTACCATACAAGCCTCCACCTGACTGATCTTTGAATGTGGTTCAGGTTAAAAAAAATCTTGATTTCAAAGGGGCCCATTATAACTCATTCTCCTGAATGTAAAGTGATATTACTGGTGAATATTTTGCCTTTGCAAGTAAACTTGTGCAAATCTATTGAATTTTCTAACTTACAAAACTTTGAAGAAGAATGGCCAGATAATGGGGGAAAATAAGAGTTAGTGCAAACACAGCAAGACAAAGATACAAATTAAAATTCATGATGAGGAAGATACAATTTGATCAAGGTGGAGTGCAAATTTTGATGGTTCAAGATTATAGGAATGTCAAGAGGATCTGGAATAATAATTGAAAGTGTGTCTATTTTTATATTTATACAATTTGAAGAATCCCAGTTATTTAACTCTTTGGAAGATTACGAAAATATTTCTGGGTACAGTATCCAGTCATATCTAATAGGAAAACCTTGCTTTTAGAGTTCTGTCATCAACCCATTCCTTTAATTTAGACGGGAAGTATTTTTTTATTATTTTGCAGTGTAAATAGCACCCACAACCATTGCCTTGTTCCTCATTTATGACTAGATAATAATGGCACTCTTTCATTTAAGCATTTAAAGAAACTAATGGAACCTTCTCAATAAGAATGGTTTTTAAGACAGGTGTGAAGGGGCCTTTGGCAACAGACAAATCCCTTCCTCTTTGTATACCTGGTGCAAACCTTCTAGGTGGATATATCGTTCTTTTCCATGAAGCTGATTGATCTGATTCTAAATTTTCCTCAGGTTCTGGATACAATTTTGTTGATACTTCTGGTGGTACAAATGGACTCACTTCCCACCTTAATGATTTTTCATTTTCGTCATCCTCTTCATAGTCAGAATTGATGAATTCTTCATATTTATACATATCCTTGTCTTGCTAAATTGTATTTTCAGGTTCATCTTCAGAGACTTCCAAATATATAGAAATTTCCCATCTGAACACAGTACAGTCATTTAGTTTGCATAGTCAATGTTCATTCTCACTAATGCTGAAACTTGAAATGGGGGTCCACAGATATAGTCATGTTATAACACTATACAGTAGAAATCTTAGAGCACATTCATGCTTCTTTAGTAGAAAAAAGACATGAAAGTGCTAGTCATTGCTTCAAAGAAGTCTTTCGTCATCCTTTCCCCCTCTTTCATTTTCCAGTGTGCCAGCATTAATAATGCTGTGGATTACCTTCTAGGCATTCAGCTGAGAACTGTAAAACCATTTTTGGACTTGGTGTTTACCAGATTTTAATTCCAACAGATAAGTTGTTGAACTGGCTTTATTGATGACCATAACTGGTTCTATCCATCTAGGGCTTGGGATTTTTTAATGAAAATATTTCAAAGAACTTGATTTCCTACATTTCATTCTGTGTTCCTTATGTTGTTTTTCAGCCTCTGGTTGACTTTGTGTGTGGCTCCTTTGAGATTGATAGCAATAGTTTTCTGCACATCAGTAATGATATTTAAAATTGATTTGATATAATTATTTGTGATAGTTCTGGGGTGATACTCATCAGGAGGCATCTCTGCTTGAATGCACCATTGCTCAGGAGCTTTTGGTGTGCGGTGTGTAAAGTTTCTTTGTTTTTAATAACTTTTTCCCCAAAGCTCCCCGTTTTTCTGACTCTGTGCTGTGTCCTTTGCCGAGTATTTGTGAACATTTTATGTCCAAACTGCAGACTATGATCCTTCATATCATGTCCTCCAACTCTACTGTCTTTGCTCATACTGCTTGCTTATTCTTTACCCAACAAAAATGACATCAGAAAGCACATCTAGCTGTATAAAGCAACAACACTCAAAGAGTTAATCTCTGCTGCAGTGGCACAGAAATTGTAATTCCAATTAAGGTAATCACCAGGGAGCAATTGAAGGAGAAATAAAACTGCGGTGTTCTCATTTCCATAAGCAAATGAAAATAATTTAGATGACTTGTATCTAGATGAAGGAGAACTCCTACATAAAAACTAATTACCTTCAGTACTAATTACAAGGAAAAGGATAAAGGATGAACCTCTTGAAAAATATCCAAAGATGCTAAATGGATTTTATTAATAAATGAAATAGGCTGAAAATGAGAGTAATGATGTATTATATTTGGACCTACATTCAGTAAAAACTCTGCCTGGCTTCCACTTCACAGAGGCACAATAAAATTAATTTATTATATGAAGCCAGATGGATCTTTTATTAAATGTGGCCCTTAGTTATTACATAAAATTATCATTAGACCTCAAAGGAAACAATGCCGCTTGCCATGAATCAGTCACTAGCTCCATAATTTTAGGTACTAGTGAGAGGGGAAATATAGTTTTAACTCAATAGACATACATATCATCAGATGAAAGAGCAGGGCCTGTAATCCATTTATTGGTGTAATTTGCTCATGAACTCAAAATTATTTGAAAACATATCCCCTTTATCGTTTTACATTCAGATCATCAGTGGCATTGGCCACATTAGGCTTTTTTGCTCTTTACTTTGATGGATTCATTGTCCAGTTCATTAGGAGATTGGGTTCCATTCCCAGCACTGCCACTGACAAGCAATGTGATAATAGACGATTCACTTCAGCTCTTTATAAGGCAGATTTCCTATCTGCAGTTTTTCAGCTTTGCCACCACTCTTCCAGTGCTTTGACCTAAAGACCAACCAACTTCTCAGGTTGATCATTTTGGTGCAATTATAAAACCAGACTTTCATTTCTCCATGCCAAATATTGTACCAGACAGGAAAAGGCAAAAATAAATGGCTTGTGTGAAACTGAATACGCAGCTCACTGTAGGTACAAAATTGTGCCTATATTAATGGAGGGCCAGCTCTTAACAGGCTTGATGGAAATATCCACTTCTTGAAAGGGCAAGCAGCTAATATCTCATAATGCATTTGCTGATATAATCTGAAATCCACCTTAAAATGGAGGGCCTACACAAGATGCTGCTGCATGTAAGCATTTAACACAGGGCTTACATTGCATCTAAGACATTGCACAGCCATGATTATTCCATGTAGCACAATGACAGAGTCGTTGGCATGAATGTGGGAAAAATCCAAGTTTGGTCTCACTTTACCTTATTACATTTATAAATGGTGTTCAAAGGGTTAATTACTTTCACATGAATGTTATAAGATGGTAACAGATGTGAGTGGGATATGTTAGAGATAGTTAAGCATTTCAGTGGAAGACATTATAGATGGTTATAATCCCTGGTTATAATCTGTTGGGTTTTATAGCAACAGATTCGTCATTTATTAAAAACTATTAATTATTTTAACCCTTTATGAATGGAGCCTTAATACAAAGTGTGACCCAAAATACAAAGCAAGTCTTGCATTTTTACTTCATGTTTTAAATTATTAACTTACTCCCTTAACATGGCATCGGTGTGAAATATGGTGGCATAGGGAAGGGTTAGTGAATGTAATTCTAGTGAAAAGTACACATTAAACCATTCCAACACCTTATCTTTTCAGACAAAATATAGTTTGGACAGTGCAGTGCAAGTTTTCACACTGTCTACCCTCTGTTCTCAATGTTGACCTGAAAAGGTGCCATTTCTAGGACACTCAGTAGCTCATTTTGCTGCATGAGGGCTGTTGAATGCTGTATGCAATTCCCATTGCAAATTCCATTTCAGAGTTCTGGCAGGACTGGTTCCCAGTTGAATGTTTATAATCTGTGGAAAGATTATAGTAGATCTCATTACTTTACTGGGATGGTGCTCTAGTGGCTATGCTTTTGAGTGAAGCATAAAATATGTCAGGAGACTCATTAAAATCTTCTCTTTTAGTTTGCCTTCAAGGTCCACTTACACAGCTTTGCATCTTAAGAATGATTTTTTTTGTAATCATTGCATATTTTGCAGAACAGAGTAAAACAGAGTTTGTATGTTAGTGAAATCACTGATATAAACACTATAAAATGTGTCAGATATAAACCAGAGACATTCCTATTTAGGCATAAGGGCCAGCTTTAACACTATAACCAAGTTAATTGCCAGCCTGCTGCAAAGGATTCTTCAATGAGCAGATGAAATACAGTCTGACTATAAGGAGATTCAAATATGAGTCTTTGTTCCTAAAGCATTAATCTAGAACAGGGCTACGCAACTTTGGAACCACAGTGATACTCACAGCACATGCCAAGGGCTGCAACTTAAGTGTGGTTGCAAATAGCTTCTTTCATTTGCACAAAAAACAAAGATTAATGTACGTGAGTACGTGAGTATGAATTTTCCTGGTTTATCTGTAGACCCAAGGAATCAAACAGTTTCTGGTGGTCTCTACTGCCTTCTGTGTGTTGCACACTGTGGATCCTCTTAGTAGGCAGTCGACTAGGTATGGAAATATGATTATGCCCCCCTTCCTGAGGTGGGCGCTACCACAGCAAGAACCTTTGACTCTTGGGGCTGTTGAGAGTCCAAAGGGCAGCACTTTATATTGGAAGTGCCGGTCTTTTACGGTGAATCTCAGAAAGCGTCTGTGGGATGGATGGATGGTTATATGAAAGTATGCATCCTGAAGGTTGAGGGTGGACAGCCAGTCTCCCTTCTCTAAGGCAGGAATGATGGTGGCTAGGGTTACTATCTTGAATCGCTGGTAATGTACAAAGTGGTTGAGTTTTCAAAGATCCAAAATTGGCTTCCAACCTCCAGATGGTAAGGAAGTAGTGGGAGTAGAAACCCCTCCCTCTGCACTCTGCTTGGACCTCTTCTATTGCTCCTAGTTGTAGGAGACGTTGAACCTCCTGTATGAGCACATGCTTGTGAGAGGGGTCTCTGAAGAGGGACAGGGAGGGAGGTTAGTGGTGCGGTGGTGGTGGTGAAGGGAATACAGTAGCCGGTTTGGATGATCTCCAGCACCCACTTGTCTGTGGTGATGTTCTTCCATACTGGATAAAATGCCACTAGCCTGCTTCCAAATATTGTACAATGCATAGATTGCTGCCTCAGAGATGTTGCTGTCCAACCCTTGACTGGATCTTCAAAACACTTGGCAAGATGTTGAAGATTGTCGTGCGGTTGCTTGATCAGGTGCTTGTCTGCATCTGTTCTGTCTTAATCAATGCCTGCTGTCGTATTGCCTTGGTTGCTGGTGGAATGGTGTAACTTTGTATCTATGTGTAAAATATCTTCTTTGTCTCTTTCTGTTCGTTTGTACATTTATACCTAGGGTCCTTAGTGTGGCTCTTGAGTCCTTTAGCATGTGCAGCGAGGAGTTGGTAGATTCTGCGATAAGTTTCAACCCTTCGAATGGGAGATCCTCCACTGTAGACTGGACCTCTTTTGGGAAGCCTGACAGTTGGAGCCAAGAAGCACGCCTCATTATAATGGCCAACGCTGTGGACCTAGAGGCCTGGCCTGCTGAGTCTAGTGCTGTCCTATTCTTCTGTTTATCCTGCATTTTGGCCTTTGCCCCCTTTATGTGTGAGTCTCCCGGGGAGTTTCTGGTGTGGGGGTGAGCCTCTGCCTCTCAGTTCAGCAGCTGTGTCGGTCTTGTCCAGCTGCAGCATTTTTATCTGTAGCTCTCTTGCTTTCCTTGTCCTAGTAGATAGCTTTAGGCAGTGAGCGCGCTGCCATGTGTTTTGCTCTTGCCCCAGGCAGCAAATGCAATGTGAATGACTGTCGGATATTAAAATAGATACCCTATAGGACTCTCATTTCTTAAAGCCTAGAGATCCAGGCATGTCCCGATAAGGAGTTTCTCTATTTTTGTTCTTTTCTTTTTTCAGATCCTGCTGTGAGCCAGTTGTTCTCACAGGGTTGGTTTTTTGTTTTTTGTTTTTTGTTTTGCAACTGACAGAGAAGTAGATACTAACTATCCACTAACATCAACTAACACTATCAACTACAGATTAAACCAAAGAATTACATTGTATCTAATCTAATAGGCACAAGGGGAGAGAGAGCAACTGCTCTATGCAACCTAAGCCTGCGGCAGTCAGAGAAAAACCGAGGAGGCAGTTGGCATGGAATGGCAGTTACAACCATCAAGCGCTAGCTTTCTGCGTGTACAGCCAAACGGAGGGGCATTGCTAATAAGAAACTGCCAACCATGGGTGCAGCAGCACTGATGCACCTAAGGTTGAACACCCATGGGGACACTCCCGAAGAAGAATTCTCCCCTATGCTCGCTGCCCCCAGTAGCCACAATATTGCATACCTCCTCTCTGCCCTCTCCTTTTCCATATTATGGAAACACGCTCATTCCAGGGTCTTCCCATTTTCCTGGCACAACCAAACCCTGACCTTGCCTTAAGTTAGGCTAAGAAGAAGCTGCATACCAAATTTGTTGGCCCTAGTACTTACTGTTTAGAAGGAGTTCTTGAACAAATGGACTCAGACAGACACCCTAGACTGCTTTGAACAAAATCTCAGCTGCATGAAAAATGAGGTATATGAACATAATGCACTTTGGGATCTTTTGTGCTGAAAGATGCTAAGTTCTGGAACTAGCTCCATAGTGGAGGTTGTGACACCATGAGCTACTCTATATCTGATCTGCAACTACCTTTTCATAGGATCAAATTACAATTATTTATATAGAGGAAGATAAGAATTTGTTCTGGAATTTGAGAAATGTAAAACAAAGTTTTCAGTTACATAGAAACAAAATTATATCCTTTAGAATATTTTACTCCACTGAAATGAAGAGATTTTTAGATACTTAGCAATAAATTCACACATCCATTTACAAGTTCATTAGCACTTATGCACTAAGCAGTTCTGAACTTAGTCTCTCTACCCAGGTATGTCTCAAGCCTCCCCCCTGGTGCTTGCTACTTGCAGTGGGTTGCAGAAAGCAAAAGCCTGTGCAACTGATGTATTATGTGTGTGGCAAATTAGGAAGCCCAATAAAGATACCAGTGTCTCTGTATGGTCTGAATTGGACTATGGACTGGAGATGCCATATGTTTTATCAAGAAGTGCATACTAAACATACATTCATCTCTGTAATCATATTAAGTTGAGTGAACACATAATGAAAATAAAATTAATGTTTGTTTAGCTGGAATAAATGACCTTGTGCTGTTTGTTGAGGGGTATGCATGTCCTGTCTCCTTTTGGGGTGTTTGTGTAGATTTGGTCCTGAGTTGTAGCAGGGAGTTTCTTGAGCAGTTGGTTTAGGGGTTTTTTTGGTATTCTTTAGTGGGATCAGAGGAGAGAAACCTGTAGAATCTGGTGTTGGTGAGTTGTCTGGCAGCATCCTGTTAATACTCTGTTCATGATGACAGCACCCCTTTTGTCAGCCTCTTTGATTATGATGTTCAATTTGTTTTAGAATTGTAGGCTGTGTATAGCATTGCGTTCTTCAAGACTGAAGTTATATGTTACATGTTGTTGTTTGCTGACAATGTCAGTTCGTGCATGTTTATGGAAGCAATCGATGTAGAAGTCAAGACTCTCGTCAGGAGGGGTCCACTTGGATGCCTTCCTCTTGCCGCGTTTGCAGGGGGGCTGCAAGGTCAGTGTGTTGGCAATATTCCTTTAGGCAGAGGCGGTGAAAATAGGCTTTCAATTCTTCACAGAACTGAATCATACTTGTGGGGGGGGGGAAGGTGGGGGGCGGTGTAGGGGGTAGAAAGAGAGAGTCCTCTTTTGGCTGAAATCAAAACAACATTCAAAACATACAATTAAAGCAGAAGTCATTTTTCCCTCCCAGTTTCCCACTGCTATAATTTACATTTTCCATGTTCTCTGTTAGAGGGTTAACATCATCACTACCTGCTGCAAAGTACTTCAGAGTGAGGGACAACAGCCTGCTTGCTGCTCCTGAGCTCAGCTTCTCCCAGCTCACACAAAACATATGGCCCTTAAAAAAGCAGGTGCCCTGCCTGCTTTCCCTAATGGATTCTAACCACTGCAACAGGAACAGAACCCAAACTACCTCACCCAATTCCAGAAGCTTCTCGATGTGGAGTGTTAAATCAGGGTATGTCTACACTACAGCACTAATTCAAACTAACTTAATTCGAATTAGTTAATTCGAACTAAGCTAATTTGAATTAGTGAATCTAGACCTAAAAACTAGTTCGAATTAGCATTTTGCTAATTCGAACTAGCATGTCCACATGGAGTGGACCCTGAACCGAGGTTAAGGATGGCCGGAAGCAGTGCCGGCAGGGCATCAGATTAGAATTTAGAGCGTGGAGCTGCTGTCTCAGGCTAGCTGAGGGCTGTGCTTAAAGGGACCCGACCCCCACCCCGGACAGACAGTTCTTAGGGGTTCCCCGCTCGCTTGTCTAACTCGATCAGGGACAGCAAAGCAGTCCTGGCTTGGAGTGCCCTGAATGCCCACACTCAGCACATCACAGCACTCGGCCATCAGCCCGGCTGCACTTGCCGCAGGCTTCCATCCAGGAGGGGGTGTCAATCGGGGGGCTGCAGGAGAGCTTCCACCCCGAGGAGCCCGCAGAGCCACCCCAGTCCTCCCCATCGGGGGCTCGTACCCCATTCCTCCCTCACTTCCTTCCACTTACCTCTCACTTGTCCCCCTTCCTGATGTAAAAAATAAAGGACACGTGTGTTCAAAAATAGAAACTCTCTTTATTGAACAAAACTTGGGGAGACTGGGAAAAGGAGGGAGGGGGGAAGAGAGAGGATGGGAGAGGGCTGGGAGGAGGGAGCTGGAAGGGGGAAGCCAGGGGAAGAAGGAGGAGGGGAAGTATCAAACTATGGTACGCCATATCTTCAGTACTGTGTACAGATGTGATCTCCTCACCCCAGAAAAGATATTTTGGCCTTGGAAAAGGTTCAGAAAAGGGCAACTAAAATGATCAGGGGTTTGGAACAGGTCCCATATGAAGAGAGGCTAAAGAGACTGGGACTTTTCAGCTTAGAAAAGAGGAGACGGAGTGGGGATATGATAGAGGTATATAAAAGCATGAGTGGTGTGGAGAGGGTGAATAAAGAAAAGTTCTTCATTTGTTCCCATAATAGAAGGACTAGAGGACACCAAAGGAAAGGAATGGGTAGCAGGCTTCAGGCTTTCTTTGTGAAGAAAGTTGTTCTTCACAAAGCAAAGAATCAACCTGTGGAACTCTTTGCTGCAGGAGGCTGTGAAGGCTAGGATTAGAACAGAGTTTAAAGAGAAGTTAGATAAATTCGTGGAGGTTGGGTCCATGGAGTGGTATTAGACAGGGGGTAGAAATGGTGTCCCCGGCCTCTGTTTGTGGAAGGCTGGAGATGGATGGCACGAGACAAATGGCTTGGTCATTGTCTTCGGTCCATCCCCTCCAGGGTAGCTGGTGTTGGCCGCTGTCGGCAGACAGGCTACTGGGCTAGATGGACCTTTGGTCTGACCCAGTACGGCCATTCTTATGTTTTTATGTTCTAAGCTCAGGGCTCAGGGTTGGGGTCTCACTGGATCACCTTGATTTTCATGCAAACCTGCTCCTGGGTGTCCAGGCTGGCAGCTATTCTGCCCTAGACGGTCACTTTCCTGTGCCTAGTGCAGAGGTCGTGGACGTTGGAGGCTTCCCCCCAAACCTCGATGAGGTCTACGATGTCCGCATTAGACCAGGCGGGCGCCCGCCTCTTGCGGCCCCGGGCAGGCTCTTGGGAGCCGCCAGCCTGGTCCCGGGAAGAGGCGGAGGGCTGGGTGGCAGCGGGTGGCTGGCTTGTGCCATGCCAGGTGCAGGGTCTGCTGGCTGGGTGCTGGCAGGCTTGCACCTGGCATGAGCACCGTAGCCAGACTGTGCCCCTTTAAGGGCTCCGGGGCTGGGAGGGGGGCAGACAAGTTTCCCTGGTGGTGCCCAGAGTGGCCACCAGGGTAACCTGGGAAGGGCTAGCCTCCAACTAGTTTGAATTAAGTGGCTACACAGCCCTTAATTCGAACTACTTAATTCGAACTAGGCGTTAGTCCTTGTAGAATGAGGTTTACCTAGTTCGAATTAAGCGCTCCGCTAGTTCGAATTAAGTTCGAACTAGCGGTTTGCCTGTGTAGCGCCTATTAAAGTTAATTCGAACTAACGGCTGTTGGTTCGAATTAACTTTGTAGTGTAGACATACCCTCAATGACTAGGGTGACCACCTATCCCACTTTTACTGGGACTGCCCTGTATTTAAGCTGTCTCCCAGGTGTCACAACTTTTTAAAAAAAGGGGCAAAATATCCCGTATTTGCATGTCACCTGCTGATCCTTGTGTTCCCCGGTCAGTGCAGCTACAGCAGTCTCCTATTGGGTCTGGTGGAAAAGCACCTAGTGTGTGGAGTCAGAAAGGGTGCTCAGGAAAAACCAGGTAGGAGTATCTTCCCTCCCTGTGCACCCTGAAGAAGGGGGAAAGTCTACCAGCCTTGCAGGAACATGGGCTGAAGCCCTGACCACTGGCACCCCCCCAAGCACTGGAACCCTTTTCTTGAACCCCCCCCCCCCCACTGCTGGCTGCAGCCCTGTTTCCAGGTGGCCCTCCCTGTGTGCCTGAAGCCTTTCGCTGCTGTGGTGCTGAAGCTCCATTCCTCGGTAGCCCCCACCTGCTGTGGAGCTGAAGCCCTTTTACCGCCACGGGGCTCAAGCCTGGTTCCCAGACTGCCCCAGCCACCACAAGGCTCAACCCCCATTCCTGGGTTGCCTGTACCCACTTCAGGGCTGAAGCTCTTTCCCTGTCACGGGGCTGAAGCCTGGTTCCCAAGCTTCCAACCCCGTTCCTTCCACTGTGGCAATCAACCCAGTTCTCAGGCTGCTCCCCCACAGCAATCATCCGTGTTGTTGGGCTGCCTCCTGGCATCAGTCAGCCCTGTTCTTGGACTCCCCTCCTGGCAAAATCAGCCCTCTTCTCAGTCTCCCCCCGCCTACATCAGTAGCAATCAGCCCTGTTCTTGGGCTCCCCCCCACCCCCGGCAGCAATCAGCCCTTTCCTCCAGCTTTCCCCCGGTGCCCCCGGCAGCAATGAGCCCTGTTCTCAGGCTGAAGCCCCATTTCTTGGCCGGGGAGCTCAGCCCTGTTCCAGGGTTGCCCTTGCTGTGGAGCTGAAGCCCCATTCCTCAGTGGTCCCAGCCATGGAGCTCAGCCCCATTCCTGGGCAGCCCTTACCGCAAGACAGGAGCCCCATTCCTGGGTGGCCCTGCCACAGGGCTCAGCCTCCGCCCCATCCCATGTCCTCTCCCCCCTCCAGTGTGGGGCTAAAGTCCCAAGTGCTGTCAGCCCCTCCCCCCCACCTTGGTGTCCCATATTGGGCTTAGGGAAATGGTGACCCTGTTACTTCAGGGACAAAGGTAACTATCAAAATGAAGCAAATCCTGAATCTGAGTTGTTCCTGTGCAAGCCTCCTGGCCAATACTGTATCTATCAGCAGCGAGGATCTTACCCAATTAGTGTAAATTAAAAACAGATACCGAAATAAGTTAACACATGTATTGAGGGATAATTAACAATAATTAGGGAAAAGGGGGGAAATGATTAAACATTCAATGATAAACAGCCAGCATCCATAAGTATAACACCTTAAAACATAGTACAGGAACTATTAATCAGGCATGAAACCGAGAAACCCACAATATCCCAGGTGGCAAAAGCAAAAAAAGAGTGATGCTACTGACCCTGGACAATAAGGAAGTTTATTTTACGGTGTCAATGGAAGTGAAGTACAGCAAGGCCTGGGACCTCCACCATTGAGCTATTTGAAAGCTCATCAGAAGGAATACTAGGGAGATCCCAGCAGATAGATAGGTGACAACAGTGGATCCTGCTCCTTCCTTCACTATAGTGCTGATGGAATCCCGCATCCTAGAGGCAGAGGGTGCCTGAGAAAGTCACACTGTCTATGCTTGGTCTCAGGCTGTCTCTAAACAACATCCCTTTTCTCGAAAAAGGGATGTAAATTAGACACTTCAAAATTGCAAATGAAGCCAGGATTTAAATTTCCCATGCTTCATTAGCATAATTGCGGCTGCGGTTTTTTTTCGAAACAATGAGTACAGGATCTTTTGAAAAAGGGTTTTATTTTTGATCGATTCCCATCTAAACAGCCATTTTTCTTTCGAAAAAAAAACCCGTGACCTCCATTATGCAAATGAAGTGCAGGAAATTTAAATCCCAGCTTCATTTGCAATTTTAAAGTGTCTAATTTACATCTCTTTTTCAAGAAAAGGGATGTAGTTTAGACACAGCCTCAGATGGAATGAGGGGAAGAGACACTCTCACTTTGACTGACAGCTACAGGGCCTCTTGTTAACTTGGTGGTGTGAAAGTTCATATGATTGACAACTCTGTGGCGTGCAATTTCTGTGGTAAAAGAATGTTCAGGAGCTTGTGGCAGGAAAATCCAGTTGTAGCTGGGTCGATCCAGCTCTGCCCTTGCTGATATGATCAGGTCTTTTCAAAATGGAGTTTCCCTCTCAAAATGGAGTCTTACAGAAACCATCACATAACATAACATTACAACTTACAAAATCACTCTCAACAACCCTATCCATGACCCAGGCACAACACACTCAGACCTCCCTGCTTGAGTCTTCTATTAGGTACATGAGTTACATCCTAAATAAAATGGAGATAATGATTGATGCTTAGTGATTTTCATGTGTTACTTTGCTGAGCTCTTTATGTACAACTTAGACCTTGGTAACAAGCATATTTGGATTCAGCATACCCTAATCATCTTAAAAAGACTCATTACTAATTTTTAATTAAAAAGGCTTCTTACAATTAACTTTTCTTAAAATCTGACCACAGATTTCTACTGCTAGCTTGTTCTCAGAAAGCACCCAATCCTACCAGTCCTTAAAATTTCTCCATCTTCCTTCACTGACATCATTATTATTGGCAACTCATGAATGCCTTTCTTTACCTTTTGACAGAACTCCTCCTTTCTCCCCCTCCAATGAAACCACCAACAAAATTTCTTCCTCAATTTCATCTTTCCTGTTTTTTCAGGTTGCAGTCAGATTTTAGCTGTTAATACCTTATGTTGTTCTGCCAGGTATTTATTCAGTATTACCTTTATACCTTTCACCACTTTCATATGTTTTCTTCTTAACAAAATATAGTCCACCTGGGCTTTACTTTTTCCACTATAGTATATCACCATGAAGATTTATCATTTCAAACACCACTAAACCCACTTCTCTCCTTCTTCATTTCTCCTTACCAAAGTCACACTATCTGCTAGGCTCTCTTCACAGACATTGAAGTTTAAATCATCAGTGATCACCATCAAGGGGTTTCTCTCAGCCAGAGCCACCAACTCAGCCAGTTAATTTCTGAGGCTATGTCTATACTACACGCTTCTTTCAGAAGAAGCTTTTTTTGGAAGAGAACTTCCGAAAAAACTTCTTTCAAAAGAGAGCGTCCACACTGCAAAAGTGCATCAAAAAAGCGATCTGCTTTTTCGAAAGAGAGTGTCCAGACTGAATGGATGCTCTCTCGCATATAAACTGTGATTGCTATGGATGGAATGGCCAACAGGGCACCTGTGCTTTTTCCTCTTTCCTCTTCTTCCGAAAGAACTCTCTCTTTCCTGTCCACACACTGCTTTTTGCGACTGAGCTCTTTCATAAAAAGGCTTCTTCTTTGTAGAATGAGGATTACCAATGCCAGAAAAACCCCTCTATTCTTTCGATTTTCTTGCGGTGTGGACATTCCTCAAGTTTTGTTGGAAAAATGGCTGTTTTTCCAACAAAATTCTGTAGTGTAGACATACCCTGAAGCTCTCCTCTTCTCATGTCTATCTAGTTGCAGAACATATGCTGACAACATACATATAATCCTTCTCTCTATCATTGAACACATTGCTATCAATTGGTCACTCCTTTTCTCTACCCTCATGACACCTTCAGCGATCTTTGGGCTACTCTTTCATACTACTGTAGTTTTTCCTCCAGACAAATGTTTTGTAATCTGTGATTCAAGACTTGAGTTTTGCATCCATACCACCAAGTCTCATGCATCTGTGGTATACAGATTTCCTTTTTAGCTATTGCCTCAGCCACATCACCTAACAGTATCAAACCCCTTGAAGTTAAATGCTTTGAAAGCAAACTGACTTTTGACTAAATATAGCATGTTGGCTCTTAGAGTTCTACCTCCATAAAACGTTATGTGCTAAAGTATTAAAATAGTTACTTCTCAAAGATGAGATGAGAACTGCTATGGTCCAGGGTCTCTAGGCTTCTGTCTCCCCACATAGATCTCACTACTAATTGGGCCCTGTGGATTCCTTGAGCTCCATAGTTGAGAAATCTGTAATTCTTGACTGCGAGGGCAATAAAAGATTGGCTTTTAAATACTAAAGGCTGAGTATGTCAGGGGAGGGGTGCTTAAAATAAAAGGCAGCATACAGCTCAGCTAGCATAGTGAGTAGAGTCTCTAATTTCTTTCTGGCAAAGTTGCCAAGGCTCATATACAGAGATGTATGTGTTGACAGTGGTTTTAAGTATATCTGAAGGTTCACAGTTCAGGTTGATTGTGGAAAGTGAAGGTGGATTTTTATATGTGATTAACTGAATGGAAGGAACTGTAAGGTTAATGGAATCTTTATGTAAATTTCCTTCCTATTTAATACTTTGAATTTTTAATTGCAATGTTCTTGTTACGCATTTTGTATAAGGGTTATATTAATCACAGGATCAACCTTCATTACAAGTCAAATTATTTTGCAGGTGACAAATGTAAAGATCAGTCTCTTCTAGTCTCAAAGGACTTTTAAAAAATCCTTTATATCCTTTTTTTTTAAAAAAAAAGTCTTATCTTTCAAATTGATGCACATCTTCAATATTAGCTTCTATCTTCCTAAAATAATTTTGTTCCATAGAGAATACTGCAAAAAATAATCATGAGGCAGAGTCTTCCAACCATCAAAGCAGTGATGAAGGATGGTCCCCATCTGTTCATTTTCACCATCACCCTACTCTTTATTTTTAGAGTAATTTGATGTGGAATCAGTCTTAACATTGTCATCCTTTAATCAACGGTTGGTTTTCTGGTTCAGTTCATTTCTTATGTTTGTGATATAGATGAAAAAAAGTTGACAGGTTTTCAGAGTGGAAGGAAAACCTCTAGATGGCAGAAGTGCACCACTTAAAATTTCAAAGCTTAATTAAGTAACACGCTTTAAAAGCATTCTATGTGCCAGTTGTAGGGAAAAAGGTGCACTGATTATTGACTGGTCCAGTGACCTCTTCCTCCTCCTCTGACTCTAATTGCTCTGCAGATGATCTGTTCCATACAGCCACTTAGACCTATGCCAAAGCTGGTTTTAAAAAGTTAGCCCGTGCTATGGTTTTGTTAGCTCACTGTTCTGGAAAACAACACTGCAGATTTTTCTAAAGATGAACTGAAAGGCTTTTTATATCAGGCAGACTCCTGCATTCAGAGTTCTGTGTGTGTCCTGTAGCAGTCTGTGCCACATAAGTCTTGCAAAATTACAGGGAGCTGCATTCCTTATGCTGTTTTATGGACCAACCCATATGGAGTTAAAGGTCTTACTTTAAGCAGCCAAACTTAACATTTCTGGCCTCAGTACCTCACAGGAAGTGTTCATTACCTCCCAGGGTCCTAATCCTGAAAGGTTCTCAATGCTTCATCTCTGCACCTCTCAAGCTATTAGCTCCTAATGATGTCATCAACCACACAAAGGGGAAACCCAAAACCTAAAGTCAGTCTCGGCATCTAAGCAAACAATGTTTAGGGGCTGGTCCTGTGCAATCTTTACTCATGTGAGTAGTGCTGCAACTTGGTGCAGAACCCCACTGTGAAGTCACTGGCTGGCTTGGAGTGGATTCAATAGCTACATCCCTCATGTTTCTAAACCAGCTAAGTCTGGGTAGAGAGTTCAGTCACCATTTCCAACTCTTGGTCTGTAGGGCCCACTCCCAGGCTCAGGCATTTTATCTCATATTCTTTCTTGGGAGATGAACTGCCACTGCACAGCCTCTGTAGATCCCAAATTCAGTGTTTGAGATAACCCAGTCACTTACACACAGGAGGGAGAAACAGGGAGTGTGTGGGGTGTTGTGGCCAGCTAGCTACAGCATCCAGCACATAATATAAGTTGGAGTCCAGCATTTAAGACAGATACATTCTACTCTGTCATAAGTAGTTCTTAACCACACAAGTAATCCCCATAAAATCTGCAGGACTACTCAGGTGAATAAATACCCAGGTGAATAAGGGGTGTGCAGGGTTTACCCATATTTTATCATGGATGTTGAATAGTTTAGATCAAGGCTTATTTGTTTGTTTGTTTTGTTTAAAGCTGCCATAACAACTCAGGCATCAGATCTCGTAATTTGAAGAGTGCATACCTGCTCAGAATTTGGATTTGAGAACTCTTACGATATCCATGTTCCGTCAGGAAAAGGCATCATTTAGCCAAGCACAGTTCACATTTCCATATACAATGAGCACTGAGCTAGTACTCCAGCATAATGTTAGGAGGCTATTTGCTAAGAGAGATATAGCTGTATAGTTCAAAAACAAAACCAAGATCTTTACTTAGGGTATGTCTACACTAGCCCCTAGTTCGAACTAGGGAGGCTAATGAGGGTGACCGAAATTGCAAATAAAGCACGAGATTTCAATACCCCGCGCTTCATTAGCATGTTCCCGTGCGGTTGCCATTTTGGAAATTGACTAGCCCGGAATAACTGCCTGTGTCTACATGCAGCAGTGAAACGGGAGTTCAAAGTAAAGCCCTAACTTGAAGTAGCTGTTACTTCTCCTGGAATGATGTTTAACAGCTAATTCGAGTTAAGGGTTTTACTTCAAATACCCGTTTCACTGCCGCATGTAGACGCAGGCAGTTATTCCAGGCTAGTCAATTTCCAAAATGGCGACCGCCCAGGAACATGCTAATGAAGTGCGAGGTATTTAAATATCGCGCTTTATTTGCAATTTCGGTCACCCTCATTAGGCCTCCCTTGTTCAAACGAGGCTAGTGTAGACATTCCCTAACTGTTGTCATTAAAAAATCCAGTGTCTTTTTTTTTTTACATACACAGGAGTTTTAACCAAGCTGCCTTGACTAAATTCCAGTTTAGGTAATTGTCCATACTGAAACTGGTAGATAAAAGGTATTCCTCACTGGGATATAGTGCTTCTGTACTCTGTAAGGCAGTTATTACATTTCAGCTGGGAGAGGACTGGATTTCAGTAGAAGGTAAAGTAATTCATGCATACTATATGCAGGACAAAATCTTGACTTCTTTCAATGATTTTTATTCATACCTACTCTAATAAATTCCTATTCATGTTAATAGTTAATCCAGAGCTTGATATTAGGGCATTTATAATTCTGCTGTAGAAGAGTTTGCTGTACAGGTAGGGCTGCCAGGTGTCCAGTATTGGCCCGGACAGTCCAGTATTTGCAGCTTCTGTCCAGTAAAAACACCAGGAAAATATTTTATGTTTTTCCTAGATGGAAGGCTGCTTGGGACATTCTTCCCCTGCCATGTCTGGTAGGGGCGGGAGAGTGTGGGGATTTAAAGGCGCTGTGATTCTTTTTTTGGGAGTGTTTTTTTTTTGTTGAATAACTTTGGTTCCCTGTTGTTCCCCCCCCCTCCCCCCCGCCATGTTTGGTATTTTTTGTGAAACTATCTGACAATTCTACATACAGGGGATTTGGCCAGTGTCTAATGCAATGTCTTGTACTTTGTCCAGATGAATGGTGGGGCAAAAAGATAATTTTGTCTCATCTTAAAAAGACACCTGCAGTGTTCTCACTCGGTACCTGTATTAATATGTCCAAGTCCTATAATAGTTTTAGCCTGTTGCAGTTTTTATAGTTTTAGAACACTTGGTACTGCTATAGCTTTCCCCATTGAGAATCTCAGAGTGCCAGCTTTTACCAATAAAGTCTCATGACATCTCTGTAAAAATGGGGATAATGTTATTATTTCTATTTTATAAATAAGGAAACTAAGCCACTGACAGATTTCATGATTTGTCCAAGGTATAATAGGAATTATGTAAGAACTCAGTTCTTCCCACTCCTCTTCCAAGGGTCTTAATCACAAAAACAGCCTTCCTTCTAAACCAGTGCCTCCAAACACATTGGTGTAGATGGACAGGGAAGGGGTGGAATTGGGAAGGATGTAGTTAGCTATTAATAATAGCTGATGGAAATGTGCATTTCTTATTCCACATTTTAAAATAGGTGTCTTTGGTTAGAGACTAGTTTGTGTAGGTTTGCTGTTCTAACTACTTCTAAAGAAGATCCACTTGAAAAGGTTGCAGCCTCAGTTAAATTGTATGTTTTCCCAGAGAAATATCAGAGAGTTGTTATAGAACCCTGCTAGAGAAAGGTGACGTGGGGGGAGAATGAATAGCTAGAGAAAGGAGGGAGAGAGGAAGAGAAAAAGAACAAATATGGGGGAAAGGATTAGAAAGGAGAAGTCAATATTCTTCATAATTTCGAAGAATATTCTGAGGTTGGAACAAATCCTGCTTGCTTTAGTCACAGGGGTTGTCCCACTGAAATCAATGAACCAAAATATGCTTTGGCTTAAGCAGGAAATGTCAATGGCTTGAATTTGTGTTTGGTTTGAATCTGATTGCATGAATTTTCTGAGGTGAATAGATGAACAGGATATGGGGCTGTAATTGCTGGATTGCATAGCATACCACAAAATGGATTTAAAAGAAATCAAATAACCATTTCCTTCTCTCCTTTTTAATTCCCATACTCTTCAATCCCCATCTGAACACCCACACACTTATCTTGCAATGTCAGCATTCAACAGCTACTGCACCAATGACATCTACATCTTTCCCTTGTGCATTGTCTAGCAGGGATTTCTGTGGGAAGAAAGCAGTTTGTTCCTTCCACAACAGCAGAGAACAACATGTTCCTAATGCTCTCAAGCAAGCAACAGTGCCAAATCAGATCCTAAATGAATATCTTGCAGAGAACAAGTGTTACCACTCTTCCAAGTATAAATATCAACTTCAGTTTTAAAAACATAATAAAAGACCAAACACAGCTTTTTGGATGCACACCTAAAAAGTTACTTTCATACTCAGTAACGCAACAACAGCAGGTATTTCTGCAAGGACTGAGATAAAATTCATATCTTAAGTAAACTTTCTGGTTGATTAAAATCACATGCCATTCCTGTTTTAGTTCTAGCTAACAATTCTAACATGTTTGTTTGCTTACCTTCAGTTTTGGTTAGGATATGGAAATAAATTTAATGTCCAATATATACTTGGTTCTAAGTTACAGTACTATCTGAACTAGATCATATTCCCTGTCGAAGGAGCCCTCATAGGCTCCTCATAGGGAGTTCCTTCTGATTCGCCCAAAGTTTTTCTAGTACAGCACCCACTGCAGCAGCAGCACCACCAGCAGCTCTGTTATCTTTTCCATAAGAACATAAAAACAACCATACTGGATTAGACCAAAAGTCCCTCTAGCCCAGTATCCTGTCTTCCAACAATGGCCAATGCCAAACGCCCCAGAGGGAGTGAATAGAATAGTTAATCATCAAGGCTGTGTCTACATTGGCACCCCTTTCCGGAAAAGGGATGCTAATGTAGACTTCGGAATTGCAAATTTCGCATGGGATTTAAATATCCCCCGCGGCATTTGCATTTACATGGCTGCCACTTTTTTCCGGCTTGGGGATAAGCCGGAGAAAAGCGCCAGTCTAGACATGATTCTCCGGAAAATAAGCCCTTTTCCGGAGGATTTCTTATTCCTACTTTCAAGCTACTTTCAAGTAGGAATAAGAAATCCTCCGGAAAAGGGCTTATTTTCCGGAGAATCACGTCTAGACTGACGCTTTTCTCCGGCTTATCCCCAAGCCGGAAAAAAGCGGCAGCCATGTAAATGCAAATGCCGCGGGGGATATTTAAATCCCCCGTGGAATTTGCAATACCGAAGTCTACATTAGCATCCCTTTTCCGGAAAGGAGTGCCAATGTAGACACAGCCCAAGTGATCCCTCTCCTGTCATCTATTTCCAGCCCCTGACCAACAGAGGTTAGGGATACCATTCCTACCCATTCTGACTAATATGTATTGATGGAACTAATCTGCATGATTTTATCTAGTTCTTTTTTGAACTCTGTAAAGTCCTGGTCCTCACAACATTCTGTGGCAAGGAGTTCCAGAGGTTGACTGCACTGTGTGAAGAAAAATTTCCTTTGGTTGTTTTAAATTTGCTACCTGTTTTAAATCTGCTACCTATTAATTTCATTGGTGATCCCTAGTTTTTATCTTATGGGAACAAGCAAATAACTTTTCCTTATTCACTTTCTCTATACTTGTCATGATTTTATAGACCTCTATCATATCCTCCCTGAGGGTACGTCTAGACTACCGCGTTTTGTCGACGGAAGTTTTGTCGACAGATACTGTCGACAAAACTTCTGTCGACAAAGAGCGTCCAGACACATTGAGTTCTATCGACAAAGCAAGCTGCTTTGTCGACAGAACTCCGTAGTCTGGACGCAACGTTACAGGCAATAACACCTTCTGTCGACAGAACTCTGTCGACAGAAGGCGTTATGCCTTGTAAAATGAGGTTTACCAGCGTCGACAAAACTGCTGAGTTCTGTCGACGTTATGTCGACAGAACTCAGCGGTAGTGTAGACGCAGGTATAGTTTTGTCGACAAAAGTCCACTTTTGTCGACAAAACTAGGTAGTCTAGACACACCCTTAGTCTCCTCTTTTCTAAAATGAAAGGTCCCTGTCTTTTTAAATCTCTAAATTAGTCCCCATCATTTCGTTTGTGTAGCTGGGATTATTTTTCCAATGTGCATTACTTTGCACTTATCAACATTAAAATTCATTTGTCATTTTGTTACCCAATCATCCAGTTTTGTGAGATCCTTTTGAAGCTCTTCACTGTCTGCTTTGTTCTTAACTATCTTAAGCAGTTTAGGATCATCTGCAAATTTTGCTATCTTGCTGTTTACCCCTTTCTCCAGATCATTTATAAATAGGTTAAAAAGGATTGGTCCCAGGACAGACCCTTATGGGACACCTCTCTCCATTCTGAAAACTGACCGTTTATTCCTAACCTTTGTTTCCTGTCTTTTAACCAGTTACTAGTACATGAGAGGATCTTTCCTCTTATCCCATGACTACTAACTTTATTTAAGAGCCTTTGGCAAGGGACCTTGTCAAAGGCTTTCTGGAAATCTAAGTATACTATATCCACTGGATCCCACTTGTCCACATGCTTGTTGACCCCTCAAAGAACTCAAGGAAATGGAGGAAGTATGTGTTTCACTCCATGTCAAGTCAGTCCTGCTGGATGGTATGTAGAAGTTTGCATTGTGATTCCTGCCATTCCTTCTCCTGAGAGCTGGTCAGAAAATGACCTGTCTATTCAGCAAGAAATCCTCACATTTTGATTTTTTCCCCCCCGAATCTGAACAAAAAGTCAAAATGTATCACAAAACAAAATTTTTGAAATATTTTTGGAAGCATCAAATGATTTTCTCAGAATGCACCTCTCTGTGCCTCTTGCTTCATTCATCTGAAGAAGTGGGTTGTGTCTACGAAAGCTCATGATACTATATAAAATTTTGTGTTCGTCTCTAAGGTGAAGGCCACTCATTTTTTAAGGGTTTTTTTTGAAGTTGCAGATTAATATGGCTACCCCTCTGAGATTTTCTCAGAACGTTTTGTTTCAATGAGGTCCAAATGTTCAACTAAGATTAGTGTTTCATTTTAACTTTATCATTTCAATTTATAATGTTATATTAGAACTTATATCATAAAGTTGAAACCAAGTGATCCCCTGATGTTTGCCAGATGCCCACAGCAAAGTCTCCTTCATCTCCATACCCTTCACCTGTATCATTCCACAGGATGCAGTCCTCTTCCACATATTATTCAAAATCTATATACAACTTTCCTTACCGCAGGCTTTTCCTTCTGGTACGTGCTTGCGCTTGCTTCTCCCAGACTCTCCACAATTTCTCTCATCAGCTCCTTCCTCACACTGAGCTAACATAAAGAAAGCCTTGTTAGTCTACCCTGGAAACGTGGACCTATTTAATCCAGGGCTAATATATTTCCCTTCTATCACTCTCCCATACCAGGATTGAGTGGATTCTTCCCATAGGCTTGTGCCCACCCACCCACCTCCTGGTCCACTGAGACCCCCGACCCTGAGCCCTGAGCTTACAATGTCCATCCTGGGTCAGACCAAAGGTCCATCTAGCCCAGTAGCCTGTCTGCCGACAGCGGCCAACCCTAGGGACCCTGGAGGGGATGGACCGGAGACAGTGACCAAGCCAGTTGTCTCGTGCCATCCCTCTCCAGCCTTCCACAAACCTTGGGCAGGGACACCACTCCTACCCCCTGGCTAATAGCACTCCATGGACCCAACCTCCATGACTTGATCTCACGTCCCTTTAAACTCTGTTCTAGTTGTAGCCTTCACAGCCTCCTGCAGCAAGGAGTTCCACAGGTTGACTCTTTGCTTTGTGAAGAACAACTTTCTGTTACTAGTTTGAAGCCTGCTACCCATTCCTTTCCTTTGGTGTCCTCTAGTCCTTCTTTATGGGAACTAATGAAGAACTTTTCTGTATGCACCCTCTCCACCCAACTCCTGCTTTTAGAGACCTCTATCCTGCCCCCCCTCAGTCTCCTCTTTTCTAAGCTGAAAAGTCCCAGTCTCTTTAGCCTCTCTTCATATGGGACCTGTTCCCAATCCCTGATCATTTTAGTTGCCCTCCCCTCTCCCAGCCTCTCTCTTCCCCTCTCCCACCTCCTTTTCCCAGTCTCCCCCAGTTTTGTTCAATAAAGACAGATTCCATTTTGGAAGACACGTTATCTTTATTTTGTACATCAAGAAGAGGGGCTAGGGAAGGGTAAGTGGAAGGAGGTGAGGGAGGAATGGGGTATGCGCCCCCAATGGGGAGGACTGGTCTGGCTCTGTGGGCTTCTGGGGGTGTAAGCTCTCCTGCAGCCCCCCAATTGCCCCCTCTCCCCAGATGGCAGCCTGCGGCAAGTGCAGCCGGGCTGATGGCCGAGTGCTGTGATGTGCCCAGTGTGGGTACTCCGGGCATTCCAAGCCAGGACTGGTTTGCAAGCGGGGCACCCCTGAGAACTGTCTGTCCGGGGTGGGGTTCGGGACCCTTTAAGCGCAGCACTCGGCTAGCCTGAGACAGCATCTCCATGCTCTAAGTCCTCCTCTGATGCCCTGCTGGCACTGCTTCCGGCCATCCTTAAGCCTGGTTCAGGGTCCACTTAATGTGGACATGCTAGTTTGAATTAGCAAAACGCTAATTCGAACTAGTTTTTTAGTATGGATCTGTTAGTTCGAATTAGCTTAGTTCGAATTAACTAATTCGAACTTAGTTAGTTTGAATTAACGTTGTAGTGTAGACGTACCCTGGGAGAGATTGAATCAGATTGTTCAGGGCAGCATTTGACTGCCTTAACCCCCAGACTGTCCTTTCTCTTCTTGCAACCCCTTTCTTCATTTACTGCATACCTTCTAATGCCTGAAGCAAATGAAGCATGTATCAAGAGCTCACATAGCCCGTGCAGGGTTTGCATTTGAATTAGTATAGCTTACCCGCATTGATCATTGCCCAGTAGATGCCACCCATGCTGGCAAGTCAGCAAGTACTGGGCAGGATCTGCTCAAAATAACAGCTGCTTGGATCCTTTCCTGCCAAGTGCTATAATCTTGGAATAATGCCTGATGTGGCTTCAGCTGGACCTGAGTCTGTTGTGATTGTTATCTTGTCCCAAGCAAGTACCAGTCCTACATACAACAGTGACTTACGACATGATCTTGAGCAAGTCTAGAGTGTGCACTCAGTGGGACAGAGGACCACGCACAAAAACCAGGATGTGATTGCACAGTCAATTCCTGCTACACTCCATGTAATTCAAGTCTGTATCATGGTGCATAAGCACAAGGGAGGGGTGCAATTCAGGTTACATGGATGATTTTAATTCTAGCATTTCTTCACTTTTGAGAGCTTGACTTTGCAACCTTAATAATGTTTTAAAGTGGTTGTGTGCATAATTTCCTTAGCTAGAAACAAGCAAAGAGAACAAATTCCATCACGTATCATCATATTGAAACCCATGTGATTTTTCAGCAGGTTTTGAACTTTTAGATCCCCCATACAGTCCTCTGCTACTTGGCCTAATGGAGTAACTGATAGCAGTAGTAGGTTGTCATCATCTTTGTGGATCAGGGGCATGGGATACCAGGGAAACCCTTTTTAAAAGTGGATCTGCTGACAGCAGAGGAAAGGTCAGGCTTTGCATATGGCTGTTGTAATGGAAGTAGACTGTACCACCTAAGACTGGCCAATGACTGGTTCTGAGCAGTATACAAGTAACATTCCTCTGGGTCATCTGCTATTGGCCACTGTTGGCAGACAGGATACTGGGCTAGATGGACCATTGGTCTGACTAAGTATGGCCATTCTCAACGTGCCAAACCTCAGGAAGTGTCAACTCCTATGGACTGTAGAACAGCTCAGCAGGGCAGCAGGACTCTCAATGGAAGACAAGAAATCAAGAAGTAAAAGCACTAATTCATAATTTAACCAATAGGAGCTGTAAACTGGAGGGAAGGCAACGGGAAACAATCTTCTGTACTTTCTTCCACTTGGACAATTATGGCAGAACAAAGGCAAAGTGATCCAAGTGTGGCACTTCATGTTGAGAACCTTCCCAGTCCTCAAGGCACAACCAGTTACATTAGGTTCTAGCCTTTTAGGAGTACAGGTTGTGGTTATGATGGTGCTATATCAAAACTATCTGATGTTGGCCCCAAAGAAAAGAATGACCTGAACCTTCACAAAAGAATAATCAGAGTAAGAACATGGCATGTGAGGAGTATATACAAAGGGAAGGTTACCATTGTGACCAAACAGTAGGCAAGATATAGAATAGGTATATGTGGCATATCAGAGCCGCGTTGAAAGGATGAAGGTCATTTCATAATGATGGATGGGTAAACAATACACTATTCAGGGTCTGAGATGATAAAGAAGTTGGGGTTGCATTATTCTAGCAAAGGAGATATCAGAGTCTGTGCTTGTGTAACCTTTGGGTGGGCTAGACTTCACTGCCCTTCTCCAGTGTCTAAAATAAAATAAAAAAACCCTCACTTCCAAATAACTGGAGACCCAGAGTTCAGTCTAAGGAATTTCAACAAGGATGCTCAGTGTCAGCCTCCCTATATTCAAGTACCAAAAGAAACTAAAGCAATGAATTTAATTAAAGAACTTCATGAAATCTTATGATGAAGAAACTAATAATCTAATTTTTACAACATAATGTAATCATTTTATAATTCACAGACATTGTTTTCAGTTACAATGAACAAAAAGAAAAAGAAAACCAAAAGTAAGATTTGAATGGTACAGTTCACACAAAACACAAGAAGAAGAAACTGGGGTTATGTCTATACTACAAGGTTTTATCGGAAAAAGTTACGCAAAGTGTGCTCTGCAATTTGCATATCTTTTTCCAATAGCTTTTTCAGAAGAGGCTTTTCCAAAAATTGGTTTGTCTACACTTGCCAAAGGGAAGATCACCAAATCTAGGACTTTGAATTAACTTTAATAGGGGCTACACATGCAAACCGCTAGTTCGAATTTATATCGAACTAGCGGAGCGCTTAATTCGAACTAGGTAAACCTCATTCTACGAGGAGTAACGCCTAGTTCGAATTAAGTAGTTCGAATTAAGGGCTGTGTAGCCACTTAATTCGAACTAGTTGGAGGCTAGCCCTTCTTAGGTTGCCCTGGTGGCTACTCTGGGACAAACCAGGGAAACTCTTCTGCCCCCCTCCCGGCCCCGGAGCCCTTAAATGGCCATGATCTGGCAACACTGCTTGTGCCAGTTGCAAGCCTGCCAGCACCCAGCCAGCAGACCCTGCACCTGGCACAGCATGAGCCAGCCACCCGCTGCCACCCAGCCCTCCGCCTCTTCCCAGGACCAGGCTGGAGGCTCCAAGGCGCCTGCCCATGGCTGCAAGAGGCAGGCATCCGCCTGATCTACTGTGGAGATCGTGGACCTCATCGAGGTTTGGAGGGAGGCCTCCAACGTCCACAATCTCTGCACTAGCCACAGGAACGCGGCCGTCTACAGCCGCATGGCTGCCAGCCTGGCCACCAGAGGCCACATGCAGACCCGGGAGCAGGTCCACTGCAAAATCAAGGACCTGCAGCAGGCCTACTCCAGGGCCTCCCAGCCAGGGGCCGACCCGGAGGCATGCCCCCATTATAAGGCCCTGGACCACATTCTGTGGGCTCACGCAATCCATGCCCCCCGGGTGGTGATCGACCCCGGGGCAGAGGGACCCTTTCCTGACACGGAGGAGGAGGAGGACGCCGAGAGCCAGGAGACTGCAGGGAGCCTGCCCAGGACCCAGGACTCCCGAGGCATCCCACAGAGCACATCGGCTGTGTCGTCTGAGGCCGGGGAGGGCTCCACATGTGAGTGCCATCATGCTCCCCTTATGTGTATGGAGGAGGGTGGGGGGAGAGGGAGCCCAGGGACCATGTGCCTAGGCCTTGCCTACCATGGAGCAGCAGCTGGGTGTCATGCAGGGGCCCTGGCTCGTTCCCCACACGCCAACCTCACCTTGCAGAGGGGGGCTGGGTTTCACACACTGTGTCCCCAGGGGGAACTGACCACTGCTCTTGTTTCACCACAGCTGCAGCACCTGGGACTGCAGGGTGCACCTCCCCACCTGCAACAGCCACCCGCATCCGGGCCAGCAGGCACATTCGCAACCTGGAAGACTACCACCGGTGGCACCTGCGGCTACTGGAGCACCAGCTCCGCACCCAGGACCACTGGGTCCAGGAGGACCTGTGGCTGCGGCAGTGGAGCTTGGAGGAGCAGGGCCATGCCTTCAGAGGCCACCTCCAGACCTTGGTGGACAGGTTCCTGCCTCCTCCTGCTCCAGCCCCTGTGGCCGTCCCAGCTCTCGCTCCTTCTCCCATCCCTGCTCCCCCTGCCACTTCCTCCGCACCCTGTCCCTCCTGCCCCACCCTCCACACCCATTCCCCCCCGATGCCCCGCACCCGCAGTGCTGCGAGACAGGAGAGCCAGCAGGACCCCCAACCCTGAGCTTTCCCTTCCCTTCCTTCCTTCCTCCCCCTTCCAGCTCCCTCCTCCCAGGTTTCCCCCTCCCCTCTCCTACCCTCATTCCTCCCTCCCCCCCACCCCAGTTATGTACAATAAAGAGAGGTTTTTTTGGCAAAACAGGTGTTTTTATTTTACATTCAGAAGTGGGGTTAGGGAAGGGAAAGGAGAAGGAGGGGAAGGTGGAAGAAGGCCCCAGTGGGGCATGCAGGGAGGTTCAGTCCTCCTCCACCTGGAAGCTCTCCAGCAGGGCTTCCCGGATCTGGACGGTCCCCCGCTGGGCCTCCTGGACGGCGGCGGTGCGGGGCTGCGCGTAGTGGCCAGCCATGCACTCAGCCTCAGCCATCCAGGCTGGCAGGAAAGCCTCCCAGTGGCCGGTGAGTGCCGTACATGCATGAGCACTGCTCCGATGGTGGATTTCCCCACGCTGAACTGGTTCCCGACGGATCGGTAGCTGTCCAGCATGGCCACCCGCTTCTGGAGGGGGATGGCAGGCCTCATGCGAGTGTCTCATCGCCGCAGAGCAGAGGCGAGCCACTTGCAGAGCTCCAGGAAGGTGTCCTTCTTCATCCTGAAGGTCTGGATCCACTGTTGGTCTCTCCAGCGCTCAAGGACGATGCGGTCCTATCAGTCTCTGCTGGTGTCCAGACGCCAGATGCAGTGGGGCACGCTGGTGTCCGGGTGCTGCTGCGGCTCCTCCATGACCCCCAGGGAGGCCAGGGGGAGAGTCAGGGGGCTGACGTGCACCAGATGATGCCAGGCAGCCTCCAGCCATTGCCGGCAGGCTTGCAGCAGCAAGTCCAAAAACTGGAGCAGCATGCCCAGGGCGAGCTCTGGCTCCATGGTGCCAACTGTGGCGGCATCCCCAATGGGAACCACCGACACAGGCAGGCAGAAAGGAAAATGCTTTTTTGTCCCTCGGTGAGGTAGGCAAGCAAGCGAAAAAGCTGAGAACTGGCTGTCCAGGGTGATCCCTTTAAGCACGAGCCTCAGACAGCAGCCACACAAAGCAACTACTGACCTGATGCCCTGCCGGAACCGGTTTCAGCTGCCCTTAAATGTGACCCAGCATCCAATCAGTGTGGACGTGCTATTAGCAAAATGCTAATTCGAATTAGTTTTTGGGTCTAGATGCGTTATTTCGAATTAGCTTATTTTGAATTAACGAATTCGAAATAAGTTCGAATTAGTGCTGTAGTGTAGACATACCCATACATACACTAAGGCTGTGTCTAGACTGCATCCCTTTTCCGTAAAAGGGATGCAAATTAGACACATCGCCATTGCAAATGAAGCGGAGATTTAAATCCCCCCCACTTCATTTGCATAAACATGGCTGCCGCTTTTTTCCAGCTCGGAGCTTTGCTGGAAAAAAGCGCCAGTCTAGACGAGGATCTTTCGGAAAATAAAGCTTTATTTTCCAAAAGATCCCCGTCTAGACTGGCGCTTTTTTCCGGCAAAGCTCCGAGCCGGAAAAAAGCAGCAGCCATGTTTATGCAAATGAAGCGGGGGGATTTAAATCCCTGCTTCATTTGCAATTGCAATGTGTCTAATTTGCATCCCTTTTCTGTAAAAGGGATGTAGTCTAGACACAGCCTAAATGTTAGTGAAATGAATAGTATATATAGTATTATAAGAAAATATAAAGCAGTTTTTTCCTTTTCGTATGTGTTTTCACTGATACGGTGATCGATACAGTTGCTTGCTAATATAGTTTCAAGGTCAAGTAAACTAGAAAACTGGCTTGTGTGCCTTAGCCATACAGTTTTTAGTATGTGCAGATAGTAGGGTGAAACAGAGTCAAGAGGGAGATGCCATCTCGGCAGTGAGTAATGGCCAGATGTAGTCTCCCCCTAAGAAGACCATCAAGATAAAGAAATGATATATTAATTTGATAAGAGCTAGCATATAAATAGAAACTCAACCCTACCCAAACAAACCAGTCAGAAGAATAAAGAAAAGGTACAGCTGGAAGAAATAGTGAGGGGAAAAGAGAGATAAGAGTAAAAATGCGCTGTTAGATTAGTTATCATGATTTGTGCATGAAAATGTTTTAATTAGGGATTTAGAATAGCGCACATATAGGTAAATACACAGATGAGGTAGCTTGGTAAAGTGAGTCTGCTAAAAGTTATGGAACGGGATAAAAGATTATCAATAATAGATGAGAGAAGAAACTGAGGAAGACTAGCAAAACATTACAGAGACCACAGATTTGAGAAGACTCCCAGCCCTCATGATGAGTAATCTGACAGTTAGTTTCTCGCCTTTTTATTTTTGCATGTTTATGCAATTTATAGGTGATAATTGCTTAAAACATAGATGCTAGAGGCTAAAAGAAGCTGTTTAAGCCAAACTGGAGTGAATCTCATTTCTCACCCAATACTAGGAAGTGGCTGGAGAACTGAATGAAGGAAATATTCCTGCCCTTACTAAAGAAAGGAGACATAGCAGAGTGTAGTAGCTATGGTGCCATCTCCCCAATATTGTACACGAACGAAATTCTGCTCTTTATAATCCAGACTCACATAAAGCCAAATGTGGAAGCAGAACTGCCACCACAACAAGCTGGGTTCAAAGAGGAGGTTGGAGCATGTCTGACCAAATCACATAATTGAAAAAGACAGAGTACAGTCGTCCATTGATCACATGCTTCATTGATGGCACAAAAATGTTTGATACCATCTGACATTGCCATCTTTGGAGGATACTGGCAGACATTTCAGGGGATTTCAAATCATTTCATTGAACTCATCACAAGTCTCTGCCACAAACAACAGACTGGTGTGAAAAGCAGTAGGCAAACAGCAGTGATTTTGGCAAGATGTGAGACAAGGGTGTTTATCCTGGGCCTTTTTAACATCTACATGGAATTTATTATCAGATAAGCCTTGGGAAGTTTTGACAAAGTGGAAAGAACTGGGCTTGCCATTGCTGGACATCTCTTAACTAACATCAGATATGTTGATGATGCAACACTCTTTGTACCAAGCATCTTAAGAATATGAGAACAGACACATTGGGTCATAGGAGTGGTCCATCTCGCCCAGTAACTTGTCTTTCAACAGTGGTTAAAGCCAAGTAGTTCAGAGGGAATGAACAGACTAGGCAGTCATCATGTGATGCATCCCCTATCATCAACTTCCAGCTTCTGGTAGTCAGAGCTTTAGGGATAAATAGAGCATTGGGCAGCATCCCTGATCATTTTGGCTCATAGCTATTGATAGCTCTATCCTCCAAGATTTTATCCAGTTCTTTTTTGGAGCCCGTTAGAGTTACATTCCCTGGCAATGAGTTCCACGGGTCAACTTTTGTTGTGAGAAGAAGTAGTTTATTTGGTTTGTTTCAAATCTGCTGCTTTTTAATTTTATTGGGTGACCCCCAGTTCTTTTGTTATGAGAAGGAGCAAATAACACTTCCTAATTCACTTTTTTTGTCAGCATTTATGGTTTTATAGACCTCTATCATATCCCCCCTTAGTCATCTCTTTTCCAAGCTGAAAAGTCCCAGTATTATTAATCTCTCCTCATATGGAAGCTGTTTCATACTCCTAATAATTTCTGTTGCCCTTTTCTAAACCTTTTCCAATTCAAATGAATCTTTTTTGAGATGGAGCAACCACATCTGCAAACATTATTCAACATGTGGACGTACCATGGATTTACATAGAGGCTATATGATATTTTCTCTCTTACTATGTATCCCATTCTTAATGATTCTCAGCATTCTGTTAGCTCTGTGACTGCTGCTGCACTTTGATTGGATGACTCCAAGATATCTTTATTTGTAGATTATGTTTTCCAATGTGTATTACTTTTCATTTATCAACATTGAATTTAATTTGCCATTTTATTGCCCCAGTACCCTGTTTTGTGCGATCCCTTTGTAGCTCTTCACAATCTGCTTTGGACTCTAGACCAGGGGTTCCCAAACTTTTTGACACGGGGACCAGTAAATCCATTCACGAACTTTTGGAGGACCGGTAATGTTCATTTGCATATTTGCATATTCATTAATCAAATGATGAATATTCAAATAAGTTGTTTCTGGTCCTCCCAAAACCCCCAGGGCCAGCTTTAGCAAAGCTTTTGATATGGTCACCCACCATATTCTTGCCAGCAAGTTAAGGAATATGGATTGGATAAATGGAATGTAAGACAGACAGAAAGCTGGTTAGACCAGGGTTTCCCAAACATTTTACTTTAGTTGGAACCCTTTTTTTTTCCAATACTGCTTTTTGCAGCCCAAAAATATAAACACATAAAAAACAAACTGAGAAAATACCAGACATATAACATGTCTGGTATTTTCTCATTAGGCAAGTTTTATTATTACTAGATGTATCCGTTTGTAGTTTCGAACTGCCTGGCTGGTAAATGTGCTCAGGCTGCATGAGTGTATCTACCAGCCAGACAGTTCGCAACTACTCGAGGGGTGTGTGGGGGGAGAGGGGGGAACAATGGAATCCCCGGGCCGGACTAACTCGTGCTTTGTGCTTTGCCGGGGGGAGGGAGGAACGGGGGCAGCGCCCCAAGATCTACATATGGCCAGGTCAGTCCCACTCCCTGCAGGCCAATTCATTCCTCCCCCCTGCTACCTCCGCTGTGCCTCTGGCCAGCCCCACTTCCCCCAACCCCGTCCCGGGCAGCCAGTTCTCCCCCACTTCTCCTCCCAATCTCCCTTGGCCAGCCCCGCTGCCTGCCTCCAGCCCTGCTTCTGGCTGCCGCTTCTCTCCCCCCCAATCTTCCCCGGCCAGCTCCCTGCCCCTAACCTCGCACCCCCTGGCAGCCCTGCTTCCACCAGCCTCCCAGTCTCCCCAGCCTTCCCCAATTCCCCCATCCAGTGCTGCTTCCAGTGGCCAGCTCCCCCTCCTCATCACCCCAGAATCCCCTGGCACCTGCACCTTCCCTTAGCCCTGCACCCTCCTGGTGCCTCCCCCTTCCCTTACTGCCCCTGCCCACTTTGCCCTCTTTTTCCCTAATACCCACCCCCTCACCACTCTCTGCCCCATTCCCCTCCTGCCCCTCTGTGCCCTCACACATGACTTGCTCCATCCTGACCTTCCTCATGCCCACCCCTTCTTTCAAGCCTTCTCCCAGCACCTCCTCCTCCAGCCCCCAATACCCTTCCCCTCTCCTCTCCTCTCCCAGCATCACCCTGTCTCCCCTCCCACTGACCTCTCCCCTCCTGCCCTTTCCCTTGTTGTCTGCACTTGCCCCCCTGGCATTTGTCTCTCCTGCACCCTGTCCCTTGGTGCCTTCCCCTCCCACCCCGCTGCCACTGCCGCCTCCTCGCCTCCGCCCAAGCCCACCGCCGCCACCTCTCCACCCAAGCCCATTCCCTACCTTCTGTCTTCCACATTGCGGGGCCGGAGGCCACGCTCAGGCCCCGGAGGCTGGCCCCGGAGGTAGCGTGGCCCAGCCACGTGCCAACGAAGAATTTTAAAATCCCGGGCCATGACGTCACGTCACGCCTGGGCATCTTCCTCGCCCACGTGCAACGCCGCACATGGGCAGCAGCAGGCAGTGAGGAGTTGCCACGCACAGCGGGGACGCTCTGGGGGCGGTGTGGGAGGTTGTGCGGGGGGGGAGGCGGATGGGGCCTGCTCCAGGCAGAGCCAGGGGAGAAACCCAGCTCCACATACTGGTGGAGCAGTGCCCCCGGCTCTGTAACTCACCGGCACTTCCAGGTTCAGGGGAGCGGGGCCTGAATCGGCCTAAGGCCGGCCGTGCCGGCAGCCACCATCCATGCTGAGGCCCGGTATTTTTTTGCTGCGGCCTGGTACTGGGCCACGGCCCATAGTTTGGGAAACGCTGTTCTAGACAATTTAACAAATATTGGAATTCATAAAATTAGTTAGTGAGGAATATGGGCTATTCCTGAATGCAACAAAAACAAAACTGCACGTACATTAACACAAATAACAAAAACTGGATGCAAGTAAGAATCATAATTAACAGACAAGCTGTCAAGACAGTAGATGAGTTTAATTATGTGGGCTTGTATATACTGTACCCAACAAGAATGCTGTGTCAACAAAATCAGAAGACAATTAGGGGTGACTTGATCAGCTAGGGCCTCCCTTTAGAAAGTGTGAACAAAAGCAGCATCTTGAAATGTACAAAGATATACACTGAAAAGCCTAATTTTTTCCACAGTGACTTTATGAATGTGAATTATGGGAATGTAATACTGCTGACAAAAAGAAAACTGAAGCTTTTGAAGTGTGATGCTAATGAAGACTCTTGTGTATTTTCTGAACAGACAAAAAGGGAAATGCCTATGATGGAAATATTGGTGAGAAGCAAACCCTTGATACTGGAAGTCAACGGATTCAAACTTATGTACTTAGGTTACATTAGACATAGAGATGGAAATAATCTTGAGAAAGTTATTATGGAAAGAATGGTGATGGTCATCACAGTAGGTGACAATCAGCCAGAAGATGGATCAAAGGTGTGTGGCACTTCTCTGGAAGGACAGCTGCTGAATGTTGGAAGTTAGCGATAAATCCTGAAGGCTTCCAAAAATTCTGATATGATATCCCGATATTCAGACATGAATAAATGACTGTAAGAGTGAAACTCAGGAATCTTGAGTTCCATTCTAGGCTGTGGAGAGGAGTTTACTTTCATGGGCACAGATCCTTCTGCCAATTCCCAGCAAGCCATGTCCCATCCAACTTGTCCAGTCAATCCTGTAAGTGCTGATTGCATCAGGTATAAGATATACAAGCAGAGGTGCTAAATTACTCTTTTGCATCAATCTTTATGTTAGAAAATTAGGAGAAAAATCCTATTCAAAGGACACGTCATCTGAAATCAGAGTGTGGCATTTAATAGACTGAAGATCCTAAGAAGAAAGCTCTATGTGATGAAGTTTGAGAAACCTACGTGCAGTAAATCATAGACATGGGCTGATATTCATTCAAGGAATCTAAAGCAAGCAAAACATTAAATAAAGGAGATAATGACAAGGATACATTATTTCTTTTGCAGTGATTATGCCTGAAGACTGAAAACTTACTAGCATGATGCATATCTTTTTAAAATGAAGCTAAGAATTACAGATCACTGAATCTTGTTATGATGGCAGGGAACCTGATTGAGGGCTCAGTTAGGGATGGAATAGTATGACATTTGGATAAGTATGACTTCATGGCATCAAAATCATACAGTTTCTGAAAGGAAAAACTCTGACTTCATTAGAGCCCCTTACAGTGCTAATATAGTGGACCCAGAGGAAACGGCATACTTAGACTTTTGGTCAGAGCCCTCATAAGAGAGAATTTATTGTTGCAAAGTGTCGGGTAAAGCTCACTAGTAAAAACAGACTAAACTGCTGATAGGTTGATGAGATCTGATTTTTCAGGGTCCCTCTGAGGTGAAAGGCATAAAAGTCACCATGCAGAGCTCAGAGAAGTGATGTGTAGCAGCAATTAGAAAAGTAAAGAGGAAACTATGTGTTCGTTGTCAGGGATGATCTAGATTTACTCAGTTCTACCTCAGAACAGGAAGCTGGACCTGCTGACCTCTCAAGATCCTTTCTGCCCTGTATTTCTATGATTCTTTTATTGAACAGAAAATTATATGCAGACATTGGGCCAAACCCTACAGTCCTATTAGTCAGACAAAACTCCCATTGATTTCAATAAGGGCTGAGTGTCTGAAGCCCCTTTCCATTGGTGGAAACAGAGGTAGTCCAGATGTGTTAAATGAATGAATGAAGAGCAGTTGCTTTCCCTGGTCCTCCCATTTTAGCATGGTGAGGGTGTGTGGAGTCAAGAAGGGGCCTGTCTAGAAAGGGTAGACTCCCTTTTACTATAGGAGTCTCTGACTTTTACTGGGAGGATGGTTTGTGCTGCAATCTAGCCTTAGAGACTACAATTTCCATGAGCCCTTGGGGAAAAGGAGCGAACCTTTTGCTCTTCCAGGCATGGAGAAAGAAGACAGGATGCTGGTGGGGAGCCTTTTCCAGGTCAGGAGCTGTTGTGTTGCAGCTAGATCCTGTTACTAAGACCCTGCTGGGCCTTGGATCTAGCAGGCTGCTTCAGGGGCTGTTGGCTGTCCCTAGAGAGGAGAGACTCTGGCTGTGCCTGTGGCTGAGAAAGACCTACATAAACCTTACTAGACGGTAACTGTATGTAACGGTGGCTCTTTGGGAAAGTGCTGCCTGGGACAGAGCACAGAAAATAGACTGAGAGTCAGAGTGACTAGCCCAGTGAACCAGAGCTGTTAGCATTTGGTGGGGCCTGCTCCAGTGGCAGAGGGATTTTGCAGCTGGCTGCCTGCTGGGACTGACACACACAGAACCTGCACACCATTTATCCCACCCCAAAGTGCACTCCTCTGGATTCAGAGTCCTAGACGCTTGTGTGGGTGCGCTTGAAGGTCTGCAGCTGGAGTGGAGACAGCACTGTGCAAGTTCTGCGTGTGTCAGGATTCATATGGGTGCAAGGGCTCATGACAGTACATGTTATTGTTGGATGGGCACCACAGTGTCCCCCTCTTTATTGTGATGGTGTTCTTTTAAATAATTGTTCCATAAGATTTGACTCTATTAAGATGATTAGTAGTTCTATCTCACAATGGAAACGCAGATTTTTAATTATATCTATTGCTGCAGAATAAAAATTAAATTTACACTTACGTACAGGTCTGAGCTTAAATTAAGAGCTATCTTTTGTGCATGGGTTAAAGATGATTCTGCAAGTTATGTGAGGAAAGATTGGCATAAATAAACTAATGAAAACATGTAAGTGGCCAAACAAACTAGGAAATCCAAAACCCTTTCTATATCCTCCCTGAACAGCAATTATTATAAGAATTAGAAAAAGTATCTGTGATAGTTGGCATTGTGCAAACTGTCTTTATTCTGCAAATCAATAGGCTTGAAAAGAACATCAAACATGAGTCCTTCCAAGTTTCCACTTGGTATAAAATATGTGAAATGTTTTGTTTAAGAATAAAAATCATACTAAGAGGACACAACTTCCTAAAAATATACTTTCATTTCCAACTACTGTTTCTGATTCCAAAAATAAGCTTAACACTGAAGAATTGTTCTCTTCCATAGTAAATGGTCTGGAACGGTTTAATGTAAACAAATGAGCATAATTAATGCAAACTGAAGTGGCATATTCTGTTACAATTTTATTGCTAGAAAAAGAGGACCTGAGAAACCGCTTAGAAATTAAATGGATTTCTGATTTCTTCCTGGCAATATGGAAATCACATGATACTTTGCTAATAAGGGAGTAAAGTGAGGTTTGGAGTTTTGGATCTTATCCGTTCAGGAGACAGCATATGGACTATCTTATACCAAGGTTCATATTTGAAGTATTAGCGTAACTACGTATTCAACACGCAAAACTGGTTATGTGTAATTGACAAAGGCTCTCAATACTTTTACAAAGTTTCAGTTATTCACATTTTTTTTAAAGCCAGCTTTGTGAACATTGGCTAATTGTCACCTTATTGTATATGCAGACAGTTAAAGAGTTAAAATGATAGGGAACAAATGTGGACAGAATTAGGCAATATTGAAGGGAAGGGGGAATTCAGTATCTATGCTAATGGGCTGGAATGTTCAAAAAAGCACCCAAAAGACTTAGGAGCACACAGCCCAATGAGGTATGTGTTCCCAAGCCATTTAGAAACTTTTAAAATGCTATCCACATACCACTGAAGTTAATCTGCAAGCATGCTGTAGGAGTGGGATTTCGTAGGTTAATCGGTGCAAAAGACAGAACAGATCCTCTATATTGCATAGTAGTGGTTTTCTGAGCAAAATCTATCTGGAGGTTGATGCTGCTTAAAACACTCACTTCTCTACACTCCTCAGCAGATGTAGGTTTAGCAGTCTTAGATGAGAGGCTAATGTCAGCATAGCCATAATGCTGCAGAAAGAGGAATCCAAGAAGCATTTTTAAAGGGTTGATGCTTCATGATGCAACCTAGAGAATAGCTTTTAAAGCCTACTTTCCCTATGAGGGTTTGGACTCTGCAGGGTTTCCAAACTATACAGGCTTCTGTGTGAAGTTAGAAACCCCCCTCTCTTGGACAGGAGAGAAAAACTATGAGCTTATTTCCAGCAGGTTTCTTTCCCCTTCCTGTGAGATGATTGGGATCTAGACCTAGTGTTGTCTTTCTATCCAAACCCTACTGATGTTTTTGACTGCAGGCAGCTTTTTGATATATAGCATTTTACTTTATTGTTGACATAAGCCCACGGCTCCCAATGGGGCACACATTACAAAGTCAGTCTTCCAGTTTCTGATTTTTTTTAAAGCAGAGCTCAGGGCAAATTGCTGTGATATTTTAGGAGAAAATGCTGAAAAACTCCAGGGCTACGTCTACACTGGCATGATTTTCCGGAAATGCTTTTAACGGAAAAGTTTTCCGTTAAAAGCATTTTCGGAAAAGCGCGTCTAGATTGGCAGGACGCTTTTCCGGAAAAGCACTTTTTCCGGAAAAGCGTCCGTGGCCAATCTAGATGCGCTTTTCCGCAAAAAAGCCCCGATCGTCATTTTCGCAATCGGGGCTTTTTTGCGGAAAACACTACTGTGCTGTCTACACTGGCCCTTTTCCGGAACAGTTTTCTGGAAAAAGACTTTTGCCCGAATGGGAGCAGCATAGTTTTTCCGGAAAAGCGCTTATGATTTTACAGTAGATCGACAGTGCTTTTCCGGAAATTCAAGCGGCCAGTGTAGACAGCTGGCAAGTTTTTCCAGAAAAGCGGCTGATTTTCCGGAATAGCTTGCCAGTGTAGACATAACCCAGTTGATTCTTGACCATCTAGGTCTTTATTTATATGGTCCTTAATACTGTACTAAATGAGTGTCTCACAGTCATTAATAAAATTTACTCTCCCATACTTCATAGTAAAGAAGTACTGTTATCCCCATTTTATAGATTGGTAAGTGAAGCACAGAGGTATTTAGATGCCTAAGCCCCACTCATTTTAAATTTCTTTGAGGACCTGAGCCTAAGTTTTTTGCTCAAGGTTCAACAGAATGTCTATGGCCGATCCAGGTCTGTGAACCTCATAACCATGTCCGGTTCACTGGACTCTCCTCCATCCCAAATGGACCATCTTTCTATCTAGTAACTTATGTTAATTGCACAGTATTTCATTTTTTATGTTTGGCAAAAAGTAGGGGAGGTGGAGAATGTGGGGTAGCAGGAGATGATAGACTACATAATGCTAAAGCTATGCTGTTTAATAGTAATGATATTTGGAAAGGAAAGTGATTCAAGTTCGATATGAAAAATATATCTGCAATCTGTCCCAGGACTGCTTACTCAGTAAAACTGCATATTTTTGTCAACAAGGGTCTTTTGTCTGATATTAAAAGGAATGAAGGAGTAGGTCTCAAAATGAGTAAAAGTTGGATTGTAGAATTGAAATTCTTTTCTAGGTTATCCTGTATTAGCCTAATTTCATGTGTGCTTCTAAAAGTCTTTTATGTATACTCTTTTGATGTGCTGAGTAGACTTTAGTGAGAGTAGTCAAAGGAAATAGCAAATGGGGAAAGTCAAGTAGACTGTCGAGAAAACAAACAGTTTATTTTAAGAATCCAAATGAAGCACCAGCATGTTGCTTGCTGCTTCATAAATATTGTAGTGTTTAAAACATACTAACTTACTAATCACATACAGCCTGTTATGGATCCTGAAAGGAATTCAGGCCTGATCCATATTCCAAGGGTATCAGTGGAAAGACTTCCATTAATTCAGTGGTAGATGGCTCAAGTCCTGTTGAATATGGCCAAGTATTACTTGCCAGTCAGCCAAAGAATTGAGGTTTTCTACTCTGTGCACACTTGTAAATAATGGACTATACTATAATTATCTGGACATGGTTTTTATTTTTTCTGACTTTTATATAAGAAAGCTCAGTGCTAATAACTGGATTTGTCCAGAGCCTATTTTTAAGTATTGATTTTGAGACTGCTCCCTTTGAAATAAGTAGGAATTGTGTTATGTTTTGATTTCAGTGGGAACAGGACCAAACTAATTGTCAGCATGACACAAGACAACATAATTGGATGATTAGACTTGTGAAAGCTCTCCAAGTGAAGGGCTCTGACAGGAAAGTGAGTGTGGAAAAGACATATCATCGATGCTGTGTCCCCAACTTGGAGAGCTCTGGAAGGTAGAGGACACCACTGTTGCCCATAGTTTTATTTGACAAAATGACTGTTTTCTGGTAGCTTGTAACAAAAGCAGAACATTACAGAGGGTGTTGTCCAGCAAACATCTGAGGGTGGGATTTTTTAATACCCACCAAGAGACTTAAAAGCACAAGTCAATTTGTATTGTGCTATCAAGACAGTTAAGTGCTTTTGAAAATCCTGTCCTCAGTTAACAGAAAAGTCTTGGGATTAAACATATAAATATACATAGGGTATATCTACACAGCAAAGTTAATTTGAAATAACAGCCGTTATTTTGAATTAACTTTCCTAGCATCTACACAGCCAAACCGCTATTTTGAATTTGGTAAACCTCATTCTACGAGGAATAATGCCAAATTTGAAATAGTTAATTTGAAATAAGTGCTGTGTAGACACTTATTTCGAAATAGGGGGCCTCCAGCCTTTCAAGGGTGCCCTGGTGGCCACTCCAGGCTCAAACAAGAACACTCCTCTCCCTCTCCGGAGCCCTTAAAGGGGTTGACTCTGGCCACAGTGCCTGTGCCAGCTCCAAGCCTGCCGGCCCAGAGCCAGCATTCACTGCCCTGACCCAGTGGCCCCAAAACATGAGCCAGCAAGCCACTGGCAGCCAGACCTCCGCCACTCCCCAGGAGCAGCCTGCCAGCTCCCAGGAGCTTGCCAGGACCTGGAGAAGGCGGGCGCCTTCCTGGTCCAGGGTGGAGATCAGGGTGGACCTTACTCAGGTTTGGGGGGGATGCCCCCAGTGTCCATGATTTCTGCATTAGATGGAGGAACGCGGCCGTCTATGGCAGGATAGCTGTCAGCCTGGCCACCAAAGGCCAAATGCGAACCCAGGAGCAGGTTTGCATGAAAATCAAGTTTGTCCGGCAAGACCCCCAACTCAGAGCCCTGAGCTTCCCCTCGCCCTTCTTCCCCTTGCTTCCCCCTTACAGCTCACTCCTCCCAGGTTTCCCCCTCCCCTCTCCCACCCTCTTTCCTCCCCTCTCCCACTTCTTTCTCCAGTCTCACCAGTTTCATCCCCCTCCCCAGTTTTGTTAAATAAAGAGAGTTTGTGTTCATGAATATACATGTATTTTATTTGACATCAGGAAGGGGGGCTGGGAGAGTACGTGGAACGATGTGGGGGAGGAATGAGGCACAGGCTCCCAATGGGGCAGACCAGGGAGGCTCTTAGTGCTCCTCAGCGTGGAAGCTCTCTCGCAGGGCCTCCAGGATACTGACCGCCCCCCGATGGACCTCTTTGGATGGCAGCCTGCAGAAAGTGCAGCCAGGCTCGCAGCAACATGTTCACAAGAAGCAGCAGAGTGCCCGGGGGCCGCTTCGGCTCCATGTTTCAGAGTGCTGTGGTGTCCAGAGTGAGGGCAACCAGAGCATGCAGAGATAAAATGCTTTGCTGTTCCTCATTGAGGTAGGCAAGCAAGCAGGGAAAGCTAAGAACTGGCTGCCCGGGTTGGGGTCCCTTTAAGCACAAGCCTCAGATAGCAGCCACACAAATAAACTCCTGACCTGATACCCTGCTGGACCTGGTTCCAGCTGGCCTTCAATGCAATTCAGTGTCCACTCAGTGTGGACGCGCTATTTCGAAATAGCAAAATGCTGTTTCGAAATGCATTTTGTGTATAGATGTGTTATTTTGAAATAAGCTATTTTGAATTAACTATTTCAAAATAAGATATTTTAAAATAACACGGTAGTGTAGACATACCCATAGACTCATGGAAATTTAGGGTTTGAAAGGACCTTGAGAGGTCCTCTATTTCAGCCCTGTCATGGGGTATATCACGATGCTGACCATGACCAGCATGATCCCCATGCTGAACAAGATGTTAATGCAACCAACCACCAGTCATTGCTGACTCTTAGCCTCACAGCAGTGGGGAGAACAGACCAGTTGAGACACAGAGGGGTCAGGTGGCTGCCAAGGGGTCAAGCAAGTTAGCTGGTGAGAAGCCACTTAGGGAGCACACCCCAGAGAATTGATGTCTTGAACCACAGTCTGGTGAAGCCTCCAAAACCAAGGGAGGTAGGAAGGACCTCAGAGTACATCAGGGGAATATGGTGAGTTGTAATTTCATCTGCCTCATTTAAGGGCCCTGAGTTGGATTCCAGTGGAGTGTGTGGGCCTGGGCTCTCCTTCCAGGCCCTCAGAGGCTTAAGAACCAAAATGGTTCCCTTGCCACCGTCCTTCCAGCCTGCCACCCCTTGCTGCTGCCATCCCCTTCTGGCCTGGGTTCCAGCCCTGATTCCACCAAACTCAGACTCTGGCCCTTGCCCTGCTGCCTCTAGGCTCCAGCTGCTCCTTCTGGGCTTGGACTCCACCACCGGGCCCCCTGCCACCGGCCCAACTGGCACTCCCCAGCGGCCGCCAACCCCACTGCCACTGGGGCTGAAGCTCCCCGGTTGCCAGCAGCCCTGTTGCTGCTGTGGGCCAGAGCTCTCTGGCCATTTCACTGGCTTCCCTTGCTGCAGGGTTCCCAGCTGCACCATGGGGCTCCAAGCTGCACCACCAGCCGCACCCTGCTGTAGGGTTCCTAGCTATGCTGCCAGCCCTCCTGCCAGGCTCCTAGCTGTGGTCTGGCTCTTTTCTAGTTTAGGAATAGTTGCGGCCCAAGTTTAGCTTGTACAACCTATATAAGGTAGTTTATTCCCTTCTAGTAAATTATTGACTTGCCTCCACGGCAAATGACTACAAGATAGATTTATTGTATTGCTTAGATAGTTCTATAAAGCTATGTTTATTCAAGTGAATCCTAGCATTCTCAAGTAGATCTCTAGGTTTTGCTTAGGTCACTATGCTGACTTGTAGCTTTCCTAGGGTGATGCTTACATCTTTATGTTTAATTTCTTCCATTATTCATAACTGTCTTACTGGATGCTTGTAAACAAATGGCTTGTGCTGTGAGTGAAGATTTTATACTTTTGTTAATTTGATTCATTTATTTTACAAGAAATACAACAATCCATTATGGCAATGGATAACCTCAGTTATCAATGGATAATTGATAAACTAAGAAATCTGAACCTGTAATTAAAAACATTGCTCTTAGTAAAGTTCTCTAAAATGGAATCACAGAGTTCTACAACTGCTCTCAAAGGTGAAATGAATTTTTCCTTGTAGAAGTAATAAAATGCTTTTCACCGCTGCTCATCAGCCCTGGAAATTCTCCCTAGCATTTTAAAATTAATCTGTGTGCTGCCTGAATTGTACACCATCACCAATAATGCTGATTCACCTGATTTATATTGTAGATGATGCTAACATACAGTCTAGCTGTGCATTTCATTTAGGCCAGGTGCACTGTTGATGATGGGTGTGTATTTAAGAATGCAGCTTAATTTTCAGAGACTAAAGTGAGTTTATGGGGCTGACAACTAGAAACCTGATCTGTGTGTGGGGCTGCACAAATCTGATCTGTATTCATGAAGACATAATCAACATGTACCCCACAATGACATATTTACAAAGTTGGGAAACAGGGTGAGTGAAGTAATATCTTGTATTGGTCCAACTTCTGTTGGTGAAAGAAACAAGCTTTCAAACTACGCAGAGCTCCTCGGATCTGAAGAAGAGCTTTGTGTAGGTCAAAAGCTTGTCTCTTATCAATAGAAATTGGTTCAATAAAAGATATGGACTCACCCACCTTTTTTCTGGTGACCAGCACAACTACAATAGCCCTGAAAACATATTTGCAAAGTCACTTTCCATAGCACATCACCTCCAAAAACTGAAATGCTAAACAATCCAGTGAAAAACAGGACGGTATTCATAAAAAGGTAGGGCTAGGCTGTAATGTACAAGGCTGGTTTTTCTACGTCATCTGATGACATTGACATATTCTTAGGCAGAGGTGGGCAATAATTTTTGAAGGGGGGGTCACTTCAAATATTTTGGAAGTGGTTGTGGGCTGCCCCAGAAGGGCTGGATCCTTGGGTGGAAGATGAGCCAGAAAAATAGGATGAACCTGGAATAGGATTGCTTCTCAATAAACGTTACAGAAAAGAGATAAAACAGAGAAATGTGGAGTAATGCTCTGTATGAGGACAGCTAAATCAATGCTTAAGGTTTGAAAAATACAAGAAAATGTTATTGGAAACCAAATTGATTAGAGCCCATTTTTGTTAAAACATAGAGAATGTTAAGAATTTATAAGGATGAAAAAAAAACACTTGATGGTATTTCCATTTTAAAAAATTTACTAAAATAAATTAAACAGAAAGTTTTTAACAATCCTTTTTAAAAAAAATCTGAAATAAAAATTGAATTCATAAAAATAACAATGTATTTTTGAAAAATATAATCATTTAAATAAAGCATGTACATTTTCCTTTTATTAAAAATACCCCAACAACCCTTGAAGGTGAGCTTCAAGTTGATTTGCCTTCATCAGCAAAAAGGAAGATTGATTATCAGCTTAGTTTATTATGACAAAAAAAGTTGTATTGACACTGGTTAAGATGCCAGTATCAAGCCAGAAGTTTTCAGAATCTATTGCAAACAGTATGTACTCAGTTGCATACCGTACATTACATAATTCATTACAATTCCAGTGTCATTTATTACAAAATCCTTGTTTTCACTTTGGTCTCGATCGCTTTTAGGTATCACTGGGGGAACAAAGACTACAACTAAAATCTGAATCTTTGGAGAATACCCTTGTTGTGGAGAAATACAGTGCAGAATGGCACCTTCCATGCTCTAAGAAATGCACCCATAAACTACATTTGGCAAGGCTGGAGAGAAAGTATGTCAAGCACCAGGAAAAAGTTGAAGATGCCAGGACAAATGCCAGCTGTGGGCAAGATGGTGTTTCAAGAAGGACACCAGCTTCTTCTGATAAGCTGGAAGCCTGAAGTAATCCATTAAGAACTCTTTCAACATGGGAAGCAGGTGAGAAACTATATGAAGCAATCAGTCTACCAAGAACATTGCTTAGAAAGTAAAGTTATGGAATACATTGACCCACAAGATGCCTGCACAAATGATACTGAACATCACAATAAGTGCTACACCAAGAATGTGTGTAATCTGTAGTATTAAAAGTAACAGAAACAAATACTGATTTTACTACCACAAATGGCGTGGAGTTCATAAATTGCCTCTCAGGAGCTCTAATGGATAGTGGTGTCAATGGCCAATTCAAGGGCTAAATACCAAGAAATATGTGCTGTAAAAAGGACTGAAGAGGAACAAATGCTTAGCAGAAAGGCTCTTAAAGCATTTATAAAAGATGAACTGAGATATGGATGCAGCTTTTAGTAAATCTATCTGCAGAAATGAATCACAGCACGTATACTTAAAAGCTGGCTGCAAATGATGTGTTGCTATCAGAAGTGGAAGAAAGTGCTGATGTCGACTGTAATATGAAGATGGTGTGCAGCTGCTACATTTTAATGGAAAAGCATTTTGTTGTATAATACATGGAAGTTTCAGATGATACCAAACCTGAAAAAATAGTACCAGGTGACCTTTACTTGTTCCCTGGGTATGCTTCAATGATTGCAGTGACTTCAGCACAAGCAAATAAAAAAGGAAGCAACTGAAACACAAGCCTGCCATTTTATTGCAAAGGCACATGTATGAGTGCTTGAGTAAAAGGCAGGTTTCTGAAATGACAACTGTGCAGCATATGTGCCATCTACTATTACAAGTCAATCTCAGTGTCTCCATCCGGTTCCCTTGTTTTAGCCTTTTGACCCTCACAACCGTCCCTGTTTTCTTTTTCTTTGTCCCATGGAATTAGTTGGGCAGTGTCTAGACTGCAGGCTTCTTTGAGAAGAAAATTTTTTTTAGAAGAGATCTTCCAAAAAAAGCTTCCAAAAGAGAGCATCCACACACAAAAGCACATAAAAAAAGTGATCTGCTTTTTCGAAAGATAGCATCCACACTGAATGGACGCTATCTCGCTTTTAAGCTGTGATTACTATGGTCGTAGTGGCCATCAGCACCCTGTGCTTTTTCCTCTTTCCTCTTCTTTTGAAAGAACTCCCTCTTCCCCATTCCACACACGCCTTTTTGCGAAAGAGCTCTTTTGGGAAAAGGGTCTTCCTTGTAGAAAGAGGATTACCAGCTCCGGAAAAACCCCTCTGTTCTTTTGATTTACTTTTGAAAGAATGTAATTGCAGTGTGGATGTAACTCAGGTTTTGTTGGAAAAATGGCTGTTTTTCCGACAAAACTCTGTAGTGTAGACATACCCTTGGTGTCCAGGGCTCTTTGGATCCTTCCTGTAGGCTGGGGGAGGGTTCTGTGGGAGTAGTCCTGGACCAATAGGATCATTACAAATCGATGTTGGTTTAATAATTCATTTCAAAGTCCATAGAAAATTCCTTATGCACAATATTGGCTTCTTGCTGAGTATAACAAAGCACTTTTCCTAGGACTACAATTGCAGATGAGGTTTTTATCTCCTGGAACTGAATGTGGGATTGCACATTCCCCCAGACCTCATTAAGGGTAGGTTTATATATTGTGCTTCCAGTAACAAACCTCCTTGAAGACATAGCAGATGGCAAAGGTACCCTTTATGCTACTGTTATGGTCTGCTGTCATGAGCATATTAATGGAGACCAGTCCCAGTCTGTTTGTACCAGCAAATAATTGTCCCTCAAGATTCCACAATTCACTTACTCTACTACCAAGTCCAAAAATTCTGAAGCCAAGAATTCCAGTTTTCAATGAAGGATCGACTACAGAGGAACTTTCTACATTTGTTAACCTTGACTTTACTTAGACAGGGCATGAGCTATTTTAAACCAAATTTCTTTCTGGGGTTCGGTTTTATTAACACAGTAATGACCAATAAGAAAGTTCAGCTCAAAGCTCCCAAGTTTGGCTGCTCTTAGGGTTCCTCATTCAGAACTGTTCAGCCCACACCCTATATCTGTCTGTTGTGAGCCTCTTCCAACTCCCTTATATCGAGGAGAGCAGTGTCTCTGCAAGATAGCAGAACTGTCTTAACCTTTTCTCTGCTAAGATATCTCAGGCAAAGAGTGCCAGATTGTAACAATTCACCCTTAGAGAATTCTGTAGTTAAGGTTGAAATACTGTTTGTATCCTCTCAATGCACCAAACACTCTGTATGGACATTTGGGATTAGCCCAAAGGTAACTACTTAGGAGGGCAAGGGGACAGGAGAAAGGACCGAGAGTTGAATCAGTTGCTTAGCCACAGTGAAATGAATGTGTCAAACAGAAGCACAGTCTCCTTGTGCTCCATTTGGAATGCTTGTGCTCACAGAAAGTGACTGAAGGTAGTGGACCAAACTTTGCTTCCAGTTACTGCAGTTACTAGGAAATAGCAGAATTTGATCGACTTGGGGTAACTGCAGGTTTGCACCAATATCCATTTAAAACTTGGCTAGTCATTCTTGAGGATGGACAGCAACGTATGTTTAGATAGTGTAGTTCATATTTAGAAAGGTAAACACACATTTTGTACACATGCATTAGAAATGTCTCTCTTTTTTCCCTAGGACTGAACATTCTTGAGCATTAAGATTATACACATAAGGATGCTTTCTGAAAGAATGCTTCTGGTTTACTGTGGGCTCGATCATTTCTCCAGATCCAGGCATGGAAGGAACATTCTACATTTTGACCTCAATTGGCCCAAATGGAATTAAGAATCGCTTTCTCCCCTTTCCCAGCACAGCCAGTTTGTGATGGTTTGAGGGCAGGAGTGAATTAAATGGTATTTTATCCATTTATAGTTATTAAAAGGAGCTGCAAATGCATGTAGTATTATAGTATGTCTCTCTGCACATCCTTTGTATAGTATCTCTGTATCTAAAATAATAAATTATTTGGGAAGGGAGTAAGAGCATATATAGATATTTACAGTGCATAAATTAATTTAGAACCATTGGGTGCTACTGGATTACATTTGAATTACTCTTTCCATATAGATTAAATAATTTGATACACCTTTAATACAGACTAATTAAGTGTCATAAAATTACCAACAAAACAAACCTCTGGGGAAAAAGAAGTCTTATTCTAAATCCCTTGATTTTCTTTCCAAGATGCTGCAGACATTTTCCTTTGAATAAGGAATATAATCACAGAGGTCTACAAATCAGGAGAGTGATGAAAACCATTTGTGTGCTTGTTCCTGTTTACTTTGCTATGCCTTTCCCACCAAGCTTTCCCCACCATTGCCACACCACAACTGATCCCAACACTCAATCCTTCACGCTGTGAGCTGGACGGTAAAACTCCACTAAAGTTCACTTGGGAACAGGATTATGTTGCAGTCTCTCACACAGGTGTCCAGCAGCGTGAACATCCATTCTGCTTTCTGAGGTAATGTACCTTTCCCATCTGATTTCCCACACCAGGATAGAGAGCTCCATCAAGCTGTTACATTTAGATTTTTTTCCATTTCATCTCTCTTTTTTGCTGTTGAGTTTCTTCCCCAGAATACAGTCCAACCAACAATAAGGTACAGTAGCTTTCACAATGCCAATTAGACCCTTTATCATTAAGGAACTTTGTAACATTATGTGACAGAGTTCAGTGCTTTTCTGCTCAAGTTTCATACAAAGTACATCCACGTTGCCTCTTTCCTATAGTGATTCACCTTTATGTCAATCCTATGAATTTAAAATATTCCAGAAAATGGATTTTCAGTGCCAGGTCATTTCTTGACCTCAGAGGCCTGGTATTTCGTACTGAAAGGGAAATGTCAAGAAAATCAAGGATTTAAAAATGTGACTCCTCTTCACTAAACTTTTGATCCATTAGGGCAGTGTTTTTCAAAGTGGTCCGCTGGGCTGGGGTGCTGCTTCGGAAGCGCCTCTTGGCTGCAAATGGCGAACCAGAACCAGTAGGAGCCGAGAGGCTCCATGGCTGCAGCGCCAGTAAGTAAACAAATCGGTGTGGTCAGTTAGCAGCTTTCTCAAAGTGGTTTTGTAGACCACAATGAGAAACACTGCATTAGTGGTTTGGGGATGTGTGTGTGGGGCGGAGTCCTATCTATGCATTTTATTATGAAACTCCTTAAATTTTTTCTTAATGAATCACTGGGAGATCACAGAATTTGTGCATAGGGCAGCTTTTGATTATCTTTTATTTCAGAGATTCTCAGATTGTTTTGTTGATGGACCTGTTTTCAAATGCAATGTTAATCACAGATCCCCAACTGAGAAACTAATTGACAAAAGTACATGGCTACTTCAAATCAACAAATCAGCTAGCCAAGGAGACACACCACTGCTACATCAGTACTTCAATAAGTAGAGTCACACTGAAGGCAGAAATCTGGGTTAGACATATAACTGGAAAGTCTTTGAAGCCCAGGACATACTTCCTCAGATAGGGGGAAAAGTGTAACCCACACGCCTTCTGGGTGTAGTGCTCTGTTCCCTTTAGTGATCACTAAAATGAGATCACTTGCTGCGATCCATCTTCTGGAGTTTGATTTAGTAATTCTAGTTAAGACACCCCCACTGGCATCTGGTAGTCCTCTTTTTGTGAGAAGGATAGAAAGCTGAAAGAAGTGTTTGTGCCCATTGGCCTTGCACTGTGGAGACACCTCCAAGTTCGGCTTAAGATAAGCTAACTCCAGCTGACTCCATATTTTACGTAGCTGAAGTTGTGTACTTTAAGCTGAGCTGACAGGTCTAGTTACAGTCTTAGCTAAGAGGGCTGTGGCTTTTAGCTCATGCAGTAGAGGGTCATGAACTAAGGATCCAGGCTTGATCATGCCTGCTGTCCACGGGGTTGGTTAGTATGACAGAATAAATATATATTCAATTTTAAACAGTTGCAATAAGGTTATATGATTAAGCACTTAAACTCCAAGACATGCCATTGCAGTTCATATGCACCGAGACCTCAACCCCCTTGACTGGTAGAATACAGGCCCAAAGCTGCTGTAATCCCGCTGCGACTCTGGTAACATTGCCCAACAGAAAATTACCCACACTCTCTAATTATGGGATCACACTCCTATTCCTCAAATAAAAGTCATCAGGTGTTCTATGTAAGATTAATTATAGACAAGATGTTCACATACAGGAGCCAAAAGTTAGCAGTGAGCCCAAACTGTGGCACAAGTACCACTTATGGGATGCAAAGCGTGAAGTTTCTGAGAAGATGGTATGGGAACCAATAACATCCCAGAGACATTGTGTTAAGCTCCTAACTCCATATTTAAGCATTTAAATCAGGAACTGGATTTTCCATTGAGATGACTCCCACAGATAGCTATCCCTCACTGCCCTTCTCTGAGGCCACAAGGATGTCATGAACAGAAGAACTGGAATCAGAGGGTCAATATGCAATGGATGGACTGTCGTTGAGAAGCTAAAAGTAGGGGTCATTCTGGAAACAATCCAGCCACATGGACAGAGCAGTCCACAGGGTTTAATAACATTTCACTGTTTTGGTTTAAATGGCCTTCTCCATCCCACCACGCCAAGGGGATGCATGTTTGAGGAGCCATAATTTGGCTTTCCATGTGCCTTTATTTCCAGGGCCAGTGTGTAATCTGCATGTAGAAATGTGATTATAACTGTTTGCAGTTGGAATCTAGAACACAGAGAAACAAGTCCCTGCTTGATTATTTGGAATAAATTAAAGTCAAACAGCAAACAGAATACTGTGATGTCCAGTATCATTGCTTCAGTTAACATTTTGGGAACTAAATCACTATTCTGTTCACAGTGCAGTGGTTCTATTGTATTCTCTCTATGGTCCTATGTGTTACTTCCATGTATTGACTGGAGGAGGGAAGAATCACCCCAGGGAGTATGTGCATCAGGCAGACACAAGACGGGTCAGTGAGCAATGCAACCCACGGGGGAGAGCCCCAGGTGGATGCATCTCATGGTGAAAGCTAAATAGTTGATTAGCAGCAGTAAATAAGCTAATCAAGTAAACAAGGATACCCTTAATAAGCCGAGCTCAAGTAAAAGTTGCCAACATTGGTAAACATAAGTAGAGAAAAGACATCAGAGAAACCAACAAAATGGTCCAGAAAATTGTGTCCTACTACATTAAGTGATGCAGACAGTGTGAAACAGATGCTCTTTCAATGTCATCAGCAACTCGACAAGCTGGATAAATAATTGTTGCCAAGAAAAATAAAAAGCGAGTGCTGTCGTGGGTAGTTGCCATGATTGCAGTGGCCTCCGGTTCAAACACACTTATAGAGATGATGAAAAAAATAAATATGAAAGTGACTGGGGGAAAACAATTAGCTTCCCACAGATGGCCTTCAGTGTACCATAAATTGTAGCTTCCTTTCATCACCATTGACTTTGGAGGGTAAATAAGGCAAAAGCAGAAATAAAAGTGAGAGGGTGACTATATGGGGGAATGAGACCAGTTCCTAAGTCCTTCCTATGAGCAACAAGAACATCTCTATAGTACAGAAGGAAAACCTAGTTACTGGTTATTTATTTCAAGATCCAAATTGAAGTAAAGTGTCTTTATGCTGTCCCTCGGGCTGCTTATTCAAAAAAAGGATGCACAATGCGAAAGGAGAAAACAAAAGTACATACCTTTGTCACTGGCCCTCCAGGCGTGGAGAGTTATTTTCTCCTAGCAGCAGTCTTCTTAGGAGATTGCCTTCTTCATCTGTGCTGTGGAAAATAGAGTATAATTGTCTTGCTTCCTTATCTTCAGTTCCTATAAGAACACTTCTAGTCCCACTTTTCCTGGTATATGCTGTTCCCCTTCCTCTGGGTCCCTAGAGTCAGGGCCATGAATATCAGGTATACCTTCCTGTCTACATTCACTGGGAGACTGGCACTGTGGGGATTGATCTTCCACGGTTGAGTTAGTGCATGGATGGGGAATCTTTTTTGGGTCAGAGGCTACTGACCTACAAAAAAATCAGTTGGGGGGAGGAGGGCATGCACAAGTGAGAAGCAAGCTAGCAAGCAAACAAACAAACAAACCCCTCAATGAGTCAGCTCCTGACTGAAAAGGAGAAAGACACTTCCCACATTCCCTTCACACACCAGAGCCTTGGGGGCGCCAGACTAGTAGATTTTGTGTGCTCCAGCCCGATGGGAGAACAATGGGGAGGGGGAGTGCACCAGCACAAGCTCCCTAATACTGGAGGGGGAGCCCCAAGCATTGGGGACCAGATCCAGGCAAGCTAGGGGCCACATCCAGCCCCCGGGCCTTAGATTCCCTACCCCTGAGTTAGTGGGTCTAGTAAAGGCTGCTGATCGCACATTCATCAACGCTGGTAGTCCACAAGAGCAAGAAGAGTAAGGGGAGTCGATCGTAGAATTTCTCCCATTAACCCCCCACAGTGGAAATGCTGCTGTAACTCAAACTAAGGTACTTCAACTCCAGCTATGCTGTTCATGTAGCTGGAGTTGCGTACCTTAGTTCAACATTGCCCCACGTCTATCTCCCATCCATGAATGTTGTACAGCTCCAGTCCTGTTCCCATTGAATAGGTCAGTAGCAAAATGTCCACTGATATCAGTAAGTGCAGGATTGGACTCATATCTGCATGCAGCATATATTAGCTATTAAATTGAGCTACATTTGGTCTAGAAAAAGTGAATGGCTTCCTGTTTGAAACCCTAATGCCAGTCCAATGAGAGAGGAATGTAATGGGTGGTACAAATCTTCACCAATTTAATGCAATGTAAAGTGTAAATGGGTATAATGGAAGAGGTTGATTGTGTAACTTTGAATGTGTGGTATGCCTTATACCCACCCCCTATACTTTGTCTGATCAACTGAGTGTAACTTTGTTGTATGCCTAGTAAACAGACTAGAATGATACAAACCAGAGTCAGACTGAGTGTTAAAGAGCCCAGAGAACTGGAAAAAGCATTTTCTCATATCTGGACATGATGTTCTGGATAAGCTGAGTGGAAAAAATCTCAGATGGAATCTCAACACCAAATAAGTGGAAAGGTGTTTGGAATATAGGGAATCTCAGACCTGCAAATTCAATTCACATTCAATTCAATGCATCCGCAAATTCAATTCACATGCTAATGGACTCAGTCGTGATGAATGCTAGTTGGGCACTAGCTATTTAACTTTCAATAAAGGTGCAGACAGCTCTTTGTGTAGATTCCTGTGTCAGGAAAGATACTGTCAATTGACTTTGATTCTTATCTGCTTCGTTATAACTACCAAATCTTCAGATACTCACAGATTCCCATAACCCCCCTATTTTTTATACCCTCTGCTCCCTGTCTCCCACCCCTCTTCTTTTTTTTCTCCTCCTCCCCCCCCCCCCCCCCTATTTATTTTGGGTCTTCATATCCTAAACTCAGAACTCTTGTCATCTGAAGAAGTGGGCTGTGCCCACGAAAGCTCATGATACCATCTACATGTTTTGTTAGTCTATAAAGTGCTATCAGACCATTTGTTGTTGTTTTTGCTGCAAAGGAATGGTAGAGATTATTTCATATTGATGAATGAATACACACTATGCTACTCAAAAGATGAGAAAATGAGAAAATATGGGCCCTCATTTGTCATATACAAAGAGACAAATTATGGTTTTGGATATAATCTAGTCCGTGACGGAATCATTGCAGTTTGTCTTGGAATGAAAGCAGTCAATATGATGCTCTGACAGGTTTATGGCAACAACTGATGATGACATGACTGATGAGCTCTGTAAATAGCCTGAAGAGTCAAACATTAAAATACCAGTTGAAGTTAGCTCTCACTCTTGTAACTGGGGAGCTGAATGTGAAAACTGGAAGTGTAAACTGTAGCTGATAAAGTAGTAATGGGGAACAATGGTTTGGAGTTACAAACTGAGAGAGGCTTTTAGTTTAATTTTGCTGCATTGTCATTACAAATATTTTTTCACCCAACATCAGAGGTCACCTGACAGCATTGCAAAAGTAGCGAACTGTTTATGTAATGATACAACAATGTTAGAGGTTGAGTATACAATAAACAAAGACTTACCTGAGTGCACACCTATGGCTTTTGACACTTTGGACTTGTCCAGAACTTTTACTCACAATAGCTAATGCCCTAATAAATATGTTAATCTTGAAGGTGCCTCATGACTCCTCGCTGACCTTGCAGATACAAATTAACATGGCTCAGAAATGTTAGCTAATAAATCTTATTTAGGTCTCAGGGATAAATGGCAAATTTTTCTATTGCTTGTGCTTTCTTTATATGTGATTACAGGTGCTCAAAACAATTCATTATGCTGAAATTCTGACTCCAGTGTCCAAATGATTTCACTTGTATAAATATAGAATGTATGTGCATTTATAGTTTGCCAGCATTTTTAAGTCAAAGCAGGACAAAAGTAAAATGTCAACAATAAATCTCAAAAACAAACTATGATGATCATATGACAAAAATGTTTTTACTTGTGGAAATTTGAAAATAAACTTAGGTTGGCTACAAGCATCTGGATTACCCATTTGGAATGGAACAAATACCAAGGAAAGCACACTGCTGATTAGTATATACAGGCTACCTCTTTTGCTAAAAATGGTGCTGATAGTATTATAAAAACAATATTGCAATATGATACAACAGTCAACAAAACACTGCAGTAGCCAGAGCAGTGAAAAGTATTCATAACAAACCAGAAACCATCTATTTTGGTTGTCAGCCAGAATCTTGGGCCACGTTTGAGTTCTGCATGAACCTGAGCTAAATTTCAATTGACCCATGGGCAGGTTATGCTTTATAAGTAGAAACCATGTTGTAATGCAATGGGTTGATATGATTTTGACTAGAGAAAGGCCCAAACTCAAAAGTCAAATCCAGGTTTGAACTTTGTGAGGCAAATTCTCAATCTGAAAGGTCTGGGACCCCTGGCCAAGGAAGAGCTGGTTAAACTGGATTTTCTCAGACTATGGGACCTAATATCTGAAGAATAGGGATATATCAGATATATACCCTCTTCCTTCCAGTCATGACACATGAGGCAGGAGGGGCACTGTGTAAGAATTGTCAAGAGGCTTGTCATGTCAACTTTGGGCTACTTTGAGATATTTCAAGTAGCATAAAGCAGCCAGAGAGGAACTGAAGATTTGGTGCAGTATCTTTATAAAGAAGCGGCGAGGAGTCCTGTGGCACCTTATAGACTAACTGAAGTGTAGGAGCATAAGCTTTCGTGTGCAAAGACCCACTTTGTCAGATGCAGGTAGCCATCCTGCAGCAAAAAAACTTCAGGACCAGACTTCAAAGAGAAACTGCTGAGCTACAGTTCATCTTCAAGTTTGACACAATCAGCTCTGGATTAAACAAAGACTGTGAATGGCTTGCTAATTACAAAAGCAGCTTCTCCTTTCTTGGAATTCATACCTCCAGATCAGCTGCTAGAAGTGGGCCTCATCCTCCTTGATTGGATCCACCTCGTCATCTCCAGCCTGATCCTGGCCTGCATATTTATACCTGCCTCTGGATATTTCCACTACATGCATCTGATGAAGTGGGTCTTTGCCCAGGAAAGCTTATGCTCCTACACTTCAGTTAGTCTATAAGGTGCCACAGGACTCCTCGCCGCTTTTGCAGATTCAGACTAACACGGCTACCCCTCTGATACTTTATAAAGAAGAGAATCCAAATCTCTGCTCTGACCATCTTTGAAGTTCAGTTTCCAAAATATAAGTCTGAAGTTTAGCTTTCTCTATGGGTTTGGATCTAATGTTCAGACACAGTCCATTCTAATGTTCAGACACAGTCCATTCTAATGTTCAGACACAGTCCATCTGGAATGTCACAGATCAGAGGTGAGTCTGGCCCTAAAGCCCAAATTTTGGTTGGCTAATCCCTAATTTTGACCCCAAACTGAGGTATAATTCAGGTGTTTGTTTTAAAATTTTGCATTAAGGAGATCAGATATACAAGTCTATTGGCCAGTGGGAAGCCAGGAATCCGAATTAGGGTTTGAGCTGGAGAACTGTCCTTTATCTATCTCCTCAGAAATCACTCTTTAACACATGGCTTATTGCTATAGACTCTTAAATACTTCTTAGTCTCTTTGGGTACATCTATACAGCAGCGTTACTTTGGTTATTCCAAAATAATATAGTGTGTGTCTACACTACAAACCTTTATTTTGAAATAATGTCAAGCTGCAGGACTTCTTACTCCAATTCATGGTAATCCTCATTTCACAAGGAGTAAGGCAAGTCAAGAAGAGCATTCTTCCTGCTGTGTAGAGAGCACCAAAAGCAGAAATAAGCTCTTTAGACGTAAGCTATGCAATTGACGTAGCTGAAGTTGCATAGCTTAATTCGACTTTAGCCCTACTGTGTAGACGTACCCATTATGTGAGACTATGCTGTATCTCATTAAAATGGATACATAAACTAGCGTAGGACAGTAAGGCCCAGTGCCGGATTATGAAATTCTGAGGCCCTAAACTATGTCAAGTGTAAGTGGCCCCATACCATAAAAAATGAATTTATTATTTTCACAGAAAGGACAATGAATATTTAAACATTAAAAGTTATGTTCTCATAAGAAAATGAGAGAGGATATATTATTCTTAGCATCATTAATAAGAAAAAGTATCCTTTCCATATGAATAAATGAACAAATTTGATTAATTTTGTTAGGGAAATACAAAGTTTATCCAGATTATATATAAAATATATTTACAAATATTTATTCCGATTTAATTTTGGCTTGTTAGGATTTCTCTATTGCCATGCTATAAAAATACAGTTAAGGTTTCCAAAACTGATAGATGGAACCCAACACAAATTTATCCTTTTCAACATCCACGCAACCTAAGTCCATAAGATCCCAAATCTACAAAATCAATCACATGAAGCATGAAGAGCACCTGAAGTAGAAAATAATGTGTGCCCTATAATACACAATTGTAGTTATGTACAGCTCAAAAGAAGAAAGTAATACTCAATAAAATGAATTAAAATAGGAGAGAAGGCACTGTATGACTGAGTGTGCTGGTCCATAAACAAAAGATGACATTCTTCCCGTCAATAGAGAAGCTATACATGACATGGCCCCTAGGATGAGTCCCATATGAGTATGACCTTGGCAGGATTGCTTGATGATATTGCCTACTCCGTCCTCACTTTTTTCCCAGTTTTATCAGCAGTGAGAATATTTATTTATTTAAATAATTTACAAAGGCATGGTCAGAATTTTGCTAGTGGTAGCTGGCCAGCAAAACTACTACTTTAGCAGATTTACTCATAGACTGTGGCTACATTGACAAGATTTTGCGCAAAAGTGGCCGCTTTTGCACAAAATCTTGCCACCTGTCTACACTGGCTGTGAGTACTTGCTCAAGAACACTGACGTTCTAATGTATAAAATCAGTGCTTCTTGCACAAATACTCTGATGCTCCCACTCAGGGATAAGCCCTCTTGCGCAACTGTTCTTGCGCAAGAGGCCAGTGTAGACAGGCAACGTTAATTTCTTGCGCAAGAAAGCCCGATGGCTAAAATGGCCATTGGAGCTTTCTTGCACAAGAGAGCATCTACAGTGGCATGGATGCTTTTGCGCAAAAGCGCATCTCTTGCGCAAAGGCACATGCCAGTGTAGATGCTCTCTTGCGCAAATACTTTAATGCAAAAACTCTTGTGTTAAAAGTATTTATGCAAAATCTTGCCAATATAGACGTAGCCATAGACATACTATTTTTACAAGTGCAATCATTTTTTTTCTCAGCCCTGGCTTCCTGCCTGTCAATACTGAACAATTAGTGAAAGGTAAGGTAGGTTAAAGGTATTTGTGTGTCCAGATGTATATATTTTTGTTATAATTAAATGAAAATGTCTACATTCAGAGAGAATTTTGTTTTTCCCATATTTCCTTTATTTGTCAACTAGTTTTTATAAAGTTTTAAATAGACTCACATTTTTTTAAGAGGCACCTCATATTTTGAGACCTTATGATGTAGGTTCATTAGCTTATGCCTTAATCCCACACTGATAAGGACACAGTACCTTTGCTCCTTGAAATTGAAGTAATTATGTTACCAAGACCCAGGGCTTCTTCCCTTTTCAGGTACACATGGCATTTGTACACATATTAATATGTTTGTTTTTACCTAAGGGCAGCTGCGAAAGCACCAGTCCCTTACTATGGGTATGTCTAGACTACATCCCTCTGTCGCCAGAGGGATGTAAATTAGACATACCGAAATTGCTTATGAAGTGGGGATTTAAATATCCCGCTCTTCATGAGAATAAAAATGTCTGTCACTTTTTGCCACCGCGACAACTTGCTGGCAAAAAGCAGCAATCTAGACAGGGATCGGTCGACAAGGAAAGCCTTTTCCAACTGATTCTGTAAACCTCATTGCACCTACAAGAATGATTGTCCTTTCTGCTGTATGATGGCTTCTGAAACAGCATGTGGGAAGGAAAGGGGAGGGGATGTGGAACATGTGTGATCTTGCTGGGAAAGAGAGGTCTCCTGACTATTTTCAGTTCCCAAAGAGGAGAACTTCACTGCATTTTTTTAGAAAAATAGTAACCATCTTACCTTCCCAATAATGCACCACTCAATTCTTTCAACCACTACTTTCTGGATTATGCCCAGCCTCTGGATTATGCCCAGCCTCTTCTCAGCAGGGGGTCAGATCTGCTTAACACAGTTCCTTGGTGCAGGCAACTCTATCTTCACACCATTTAATCAAAGTATTTGGGGGACATTTATCAGGAGAAATACCTGTTTCATGCAAACATGGTGAGATTTGAATGAGACCACAGACCGTTTCTTCCCCTGCTGCTAAGTCATATTGTAATTGCATGCCCGGGATTGAGTGTAATCAGAACTTAAACCGTTGCTGCTTTTCAGACTGAGTGAATATATTTGCTGAAGAGAAATCTAGGTCAGGTTTTTTTTTTCTCCCTCAGAAATGGAAATTCCCTATAATAGCCTCAGTCCAATGTGTGGTCTAACAAGCATTTGTACCATGGCTCTGTTGGAGGGAGTTGGTTGCAGTGTACGATATCTATTCATTATTCTTCACCAAAGGCAATTTGAAATGGATTTATCCACTGCAGGGCTGGTTTTTTCTTTTGCTTGCATGGTGCATATAAAATTATTGCCGTTTCAATGGCAGACAATATAGCAGGGGCGTGTGATTTTTTGTCAGGATTTTCTTTACATTCTGGGGACTCCAGAAGGCTTGTACTTTCATTTTGATTTTGGTGTGGAGATTTTTACATCTAGTTGAACATCCCAGGGAGTGCCCCAGGAGGCAAGCTTAACTAGCAGGCTCAAACTTGTGTAGTTACTTGAGGGCTAGGTTTGTCCTATTGTATTTAATGTAGTAGCAGAGACAAATAGAAAACAGATCATTATTGGCTCCCTGAGTCTGTCAAGAAGGGGCCTAGTCAAAGCAGAGCTGCCAGTATTCGACCAGAATGCCTGGTTGAAAAAGGACCCTGGCAACTCTCATCAGCACTGCTGATTGGGGGCTGTTAAAAGTCCAATAGATGGTGCAGAAAAGCTAAGTCAGGTTCTCTGCAGCCCTGGCTCTGGAATTGGCCAGCATGTCCCTGTGGTCCCTAGGCATAGGGGTGATCAAGGAAGCTTCATCCATTGTCCCTGCCCTGACCGCGAGTTCCACAGTTCCCAATGGCCAGCAACCAATGTGAGCTGCATGGGGGAAAGCAGTGTGCAGAGCCACCTGACTACAGGAGGTGAACATGCCAGAGCCACCTGACTACAGGAGCCACCTGACTACAGGAGGTGAACATGCCAGCCACTTCGAGAAGCTGTATGGAGCCAGGGCAAGTAGAAAGCCTGCCTTAGCTCTGCTGTGCCACTGACTAGGATCCACCTGAGGTAAATACTGCTGGAGCCCACACCCACACCCCTTCCTGCACTCCAGCCCCATACCATCCCTGAGCTTACTCCTGCAGTCCTAACTCCTCATCTCCAGCATCCCAAGCCTCTCCTCCCCCACCCCACCCCCAGATTAAATCCCTTACCCCTCCTGCACTCTGAACCCATCATTTCTGGTACCACCCTACAGCCCCAGTCAGAGCACTCACCCCTTCCCACACGCCAACTCCTTTCCCCAGCACCATGAAAGTGGGTGAGGAAAGCAAGCAGCAGAGGGAAGGGGATATACACCTATCTCATAGAGCTGGAAGGGACCTTGAGAAGTCATCGAGTCCATTCCCCTGCCCTCATGGCAGGACCACATACCATCCCTGGCAGATTTGCCCCAGATTCCTAAATGGCCCCCTCAAGGATTGAGCTGGCAATCTAAGGATGGCCCTGCTGTTTCTGAAGCAAACTAAGTTTGCTGATTAACAGACATGATGTCAGGGACCACTCAGAGTCATTAATGTTAAAGTGCTATGCCTTAGTAGAGTTCACATCCATGTTGACCAGTCTTGAAGAGTTGACTCACTGCTAGAGTGACCCTCTGGTGGCTTGACCTGGCATAGCAGGCTCTCCTCATCTAGCACCCCTCTGCCAACAGCTTCTCCAGCTCTAGAGTGGTCTGTGTCTTCTTGTGCCTTAGTCCTTTAGCCAAGCACTTGCAATATAGAGGCATTGCAGGGTCCCTCCAGAAGTCCTCAACAAATCTCAACTAAAAATATGTAGTTAAAGAACTTCTGCCCTCCACAGGCTTGAACTTTCATCCCTCTTAAGGGTTCCCTCAGTTGAGGATCTCCTGGAGACCCAAATGCTGCTCTTGCAGGCAGGCTTAACACTGGAGGTTTTTCCACCACAGTGGCGTTTTCTTATCTCTCCTGGAAACTAGCCAGAGTTCTGTACTGAAGGAAGATCACAAGGCCAATTCTTTCCCTGGATTTCCTCTTCCTCTTTCCTCTCTATCCCTGATGTCCTTCCCTCACCCTGCAGGTTTTTCTGTTGCCCACACAGGGATAAGAAGTTCTTTCCCACTCTCCCTCTAGTCCCTTCTTTCTTTTCTTTTTCTACCTTTTATGATGAAGCAGACTTGTCCCCGGGGCGGATATAGGGCAGGGCGAGCGGGGCGGCCACCCCGGGCCCCGCGTTTCAAAAAGCCCTGCGCATGCGCCGTGGCGTCACCGTGCATGCGCATGGTGTCACTGCGCATGCGCCGTGGCAAAGGGGGGGCCCCGCGGAATTATGCTGCCCGGGGCCCCGCAAAACGGTCATCTGCCCCTGCTTGTCTCAGTAGTCTACAGCTGCCACCAACAATAATTCTTCAGTACTTAGCAATTTATATCCTCTCACTCTGCCCTGTGTCTTTCAAGTAATGTAACCCACTTTTTAATAATGCTCCATTTCTCTAATGTTTTGACTAAATAACACAATATAATTTTTTGTTACATTAAGACGTTTGAATTTCTCAAAAAGCTTTTTCCCTTTTGTTCTCAAAACTCTTGCATGCTTATAAAAGGTGATCCATTGTTTCTTTGCTGAGTGTGCATAGATCATCTTTGTGTCTATTTATTCAAAAATATTTTTGTTTAAGTCACAATGGCCAGTTACTATTCTAGATGAAGGACTTCATTAGTCCTATCTAGGGCCTGAAGTATGTTATAATCCTCATCTCTAGGGCACAATTAAAACATCTTCCTTTTTTCACAAATCCAGGGGTTTTGGGGTTTTTTGCCATTTCACCTTTAAAATTTTCTGGAATGGGTTTGTGAATTCCTGTTTACTCAATGATATTTCCATGTCAACCTTTCCATTTCTTACAGATGCTTTGCCTGTTATTTTGTTTCCTGTTGACCCAGTATGTGCTGGGATCCCAGATAGTGCTACATGAATCCAAACCTGTATTAACTCTGTTATTAGAAATATAATTTCATTGATTATATGATTTCTGCATACCAGGACATCCCTTTTTATTGCCATAAGGCCTGAGATTGAATCAGAAAAAATGACTGCTGCTGCTAGGCATACATCCCATATCCAATTTAATGCTAGCACTATTACCACAAGTGCAGCTGTCATGAAAGGCATATAATCAGATATTCTTTTAGATGTGCTAATTCGCATTTTTGTTATACAATATGCCAGCCCCACTCTTCCTATTTCTATTTCTTTGGACCCATCTGTATATATTTGACAAAACTAACTTCACCTTTTCTTTTATATACTGGTACATTTCATTTCTAATATCCATCATCTCTTTTTTTACCCTAAAGTTTATAAAATAAATCTAAATCCACATGTGGTCATGTAACTTTCCATCCTTAACTAATTTTCCTTGACTGAAAGTTTTGGCTTCATTTAGCTTTCACTTGTCTTTCAACTCCTGCCTCCACCTGTTAATTGGAACTTCACAGGGAGTTCTAACTGTGTGTGTTATAGCTCCCCTATATTTCCCAACAGTCCTCATATGTTTACATGGTACTTTCATCATTATGGTCCCCACTAACTTTAGCCCACAACATTAGGTCCAGTAGTTTTATTCATAGTATAACTGATATGTCACTAGAAGTTATCTGTAGTACTCAGATATGTATGGTAAATAAATCCATTGTACCCAATTCGTATTGCAGTGGTTTATATTAAATCTAATTTTTTTAATTTCTCTTTTTGTTACTGACCCAAAAACTTAGCAGCTATAGTCTATTCCTCATCTAGTTAAGATTCTAGATACAATCAGCAGTGTTTTTTTATCTACTGTGTGACTCCATTAATCCCAGCAAGACTTTCAGGAAGATTGAGCTTTCCTGTATATTTTTCTTTAGCATAGCTTATATGATCTTTCCAATGTAAAAGGTACTCATCTTGGGTACGTGTAGACTACAAGCTTCTTTCGAAAGAAGCTTTTTAGAAATAATCTTTTGAAAAAACTTCTTTTGAAAGAGATCGTCTAAACAGCAACCACTTTTTTCAAAAAAGCTATCCGCTTTTTCAAAAGAGAGCTCCCAGGCAATCTGGATGCTCTCTTTTAAAAAAGCCCTGTTTGCATTCAAGAATGCCTTTTTTTGAAAGAGCTCTTTAAAAAAAAAGGCATTCTTCCTCGTAAAATGAGGTTTAACGGCCTCCAAAAAATTGCCGCATTCTTTCGATTTAATTTCAAAAGAACATGGTAGTCTAGATGCAAGTAAAGTTTTTTCGAAAAAAAGGCCACTTTATTCGAAAAAACCCCGTAGTCTAGACATAACTATAGAATATTACGACTAAGAATTTGAATCTTTGCACTACATCTGTTTGTTCTCTGTACAAGTACTGTTTGTATTCCTTTGTAACTTTCCCTTTTGTAAAGATCAGTCCTTTGGTTGTAGCAATGGAGAACTTGAAACCTCATGCATTTCCCTAGTCCAAGGTCTCTCATAATGCCTTGTTAATTCTCTTTCCTGACACTTCTGTAATCCTATTCCTAGCCCACAGAGCACAGTCATCTGTGAACAGAGTGACACATACCCAAGCACTTATTTGTTCTGGGACATAATTTATTATAATATTCAAAAAAGGTTGCAACCCTCTTCTCTTCTGAGCTTCCTGCCTTATATTAACCATCTAACTCCTCCCCCACCTAGGACTCATCATTGACTAGGCCTGGCCCATTTTACAGTTGCAGTCAGATGCCCTAATTGAGTTTACCAGCTACAGTTAACTCTTGGAGAGCCAGTTTCAGAGCCACATAATAGACATAATTTTATGTCCAAAACCAGGATGCAATAAAATGGTATCAGATTTCACAGAAATTACTTTTTCACAGAATCACAGAGATTAGAGATGAAAGAGACCTGTTAAATCCCCTCTTTAATCTGTCACTTTTGGACCAATAAAAGGTCCTTGCCATATATTATCTTTCTTGTCTAATTTTAAATAAGATTTGATTGACAGCAAGAGCACTACCACTTGTCACATTTTTAGCAGTTGCTAGGGGAACTAAGATTAATAAAAAGGAGCTGCAGTTTTAGGAAGCTGTCAGAATTGCTCATATAATGGGTTCCAGTGCATTTTCTCCAGCAAGCTGGGTAAAGCAGTCTGTATAATGGCACAGTAGCTGCAAAACCAGAAGAAGCAGTTAAAAGACATCTGTTCCTACAAGTTTTGTCTATCCAGGAGTTGAAAGTTTGTTTTTAGAGACAAGCTCCACAAAACTGTGAATAGAGTGAGTCTTTTATATTCTACCCATCTGCTGTGGGGAATGGAGAGAACCAATGAACCACAATGTTTACACTACATGGTGGATTTATGGAATTTTGCAAGACAGTCAAAACAGTATTCATCCCTAAACACTAGCCAGGTTTGACTTAGGCAATAATAGTTTATTTTAGTACTCTATAGACTTTAGGGCAGTATATGAAATTCTGTAAATTCTGATCCTTTCCCCATATAATTCAATGGAAAAACTCCCATTGCTTTGAATGATGCACTCCTAAATACCCAGACAGCTTGATTTTTAAAAATGCATGAGGCATAAGGGATCGGTCGGCAAAGGCTTTCCTTGCCAACTGATCCCTGTCTTGACTGCCGCTTTGTGCCGCCAAACAGCTGAGCCGGCACAACATAGCGGCCATTTTTATTCTAATGAAGTGGGGGATATTTAAATCCCCGCTTCATTGACATTGTTGGTATGTCTAATTTACATGCCTCTGTTGGCAGAGGCATGTAGTCTAAACATACCCTAAGTATCTGTAGGCTACAGGCATGATTCTGCATGATGCTGAGCCCTCTGCCTCCAATGCACTTAAGCACATGCTTACCTTTAAGCACAAGTACTTCCATTATGGGACTACTCGTGTTTAAAGTGAAACACATATACCTAAGTGCTCAGCTGAATTGGAGACAGAAGGCTTCGCACTTTGCACCATCAAACACTAAAGTCCTAATTTAGAAAGATACTTAAGCATGTGCCTAACTTTATGCACATCAGTTAAGTTCTATTGATTTCTGTTTTGGCCTACTCAAAACAGTGCTCATTCAGATCTATTGCATTTGAAATGTCACAAATAAAACTTAGATGGTAAAAAAAGGATGAAATTTCTGGACATAAATATATGTACTATTTTATCCTGATATTGCCATACATGTCTGCATAAAACAGGGATTTAAAAAAAAATATTTCAAAAACAGACTGTAAATTGTAATACAAATGGGGATATAAAAGAATAATGGAAAGAACAAGATGTAAATCAATTTTTGTTCCTATTATTTTAATTTGGTTACAAATATGAAGACCATGTTACATAAATTTGCTTTAAAATATTTTAATTCCTTATCACACACAAAACATGCAATGTAAAGTATAGCTTTCTTTCTTTCTTTCTTTCTTTCTTTCTTTCTTTCTTTCTTTCTTTCTTTCTTTCTTTCTTTCTTTCTTTCTTTCTTTCTTTCTTTCTTCCTTCCTTCCTTCCTTCCTTCCTTCCTTCCTTCCTTCGATTATTGGTAGAAGAACACAACCGTGGTACAGTGTGTATTCATTCCTAAATAAGGAAACTGAAAGAGTAAACTTCCATCATTTTTCATGATTGAGCTTAAAATTGTAATCTTGTACCTTGTTAGTATTTCACTACATATTAGATTAACCTGTAATGGTGCAATGATAAACGGTTGGAATGCCATGGGTGTAGAATATATAAAGAGCTAAAGCTAGAAGGGTTATATAAATTTGTGTGAACTTTGCCATATAATTTATTGTTATACATTACATGACATTTGTATTGTTATGAGCTGAGTAAAAACTCATTAGGGGGTTAGTTAAGCCCCCATTCAGAGTATGACAGATATAAACTACTCTTCAGTTACCGTAACTGTAAGCACAAGCCTTCACCTAAATCAAAATATGTGCATGAACCCACCCAGGACCCTTTGGTTGAATATTGTTTTGTGTGTGAGCATGAGGAGAGAGAGAGAGAAAGATCAGAAAAACTGAACAGACAAAAACAGAGAGGAGCAAGCAAGAAAGCCAAGCATGAGCATGGAAACACAATGTGACCCCTAAAGAGTGAGCATTTGAGTGTATTGGGTAAGGATGAGTCGGGGTGGTGAGCTAAGAAACTGCTCTTTCTGTTCTTGGTTCTGCCTGTGGTCAGAAAACACAGGACTTGTACATTGCTTATAACTAAATAAGAAAATACCAGATTCCATCTATTTCTACTTCCAGCCAGAACATCCCCTGGGCCCCAAACACTGATTAGCTGCTCAGGGCAAAAAGGGACAGTGATACCAAAAACACTATTGTGAAAAGGGGGGAAAAACCCTCCATAGGAGGCTTATTTGACTCACTTCAACATTTTAGATCAAATCAGCAGCAGGGAAGATGGACAGAAAGGATGGCTATTAGTACCCAGCCTGGGTGGTCCAACTCTGCTGATGTAGCAGAACTGATGCCCACACAAGAGACCGTGTTATCCAAACCTGGTACAAGCCCTTGACATGAAGTCTGGAGCTAACCATTAAGCTGAGCTGACCAGTCACAGCTAAGAGCTAGCAGAAGAGGGAAAGAGGAGCCTTCATCTGAACTCATTCCTAACATATCCAAATGCTACAGAGGCCTTCCAGGACAGACTGTATAAATTTTGAGCTGGTGTTGGACCTGCAGCTCAAGATCAGGAAAAGGAGGCCCAAAAATGCTCCAAGACACTGGGAAAATTGCCACAGGATTTGGATCTTTTCTTGCAGCAGGACATCAGAAGAGGAAGCCACCTCTAATGAAGAAGATGGAAGCTGATATGCCATGAACCCTAAGTCCAGTTCTGTGTCTAATACATGTGATAAGAAAAGGATTCTAGTCTGGTTCATGACTTTATTAAATGATTAGAAAAGTGACAAATTTGGTTTGTAAAATAAGAGAAATTGGCAATAAGGCTAAAATTGAAGGAAGCAGATCAGTTAAATACTGGTACTGTTGCAAAACTGGCTAGAAAAAGGATTGTCCTAGGTTTAAGACAAATCAAGACAGATTGTCAGAAGTGCCTAGTGAAAGCCTTTCTCCCAGTGTCAGAAACAGGAGTATGAAGCTGAAGGGGAAAACCTGGGTGGAGGTAAAAGGATAGGCCCAGTAGCTTTTGTTTCAGTCTGGGCAAATAACCAACAATATTGGGGAAATGGCTAATAATTGTGTCATCAATGCTAGGAAGGGTGTCTAACTAATTCAGTCTGTTGAGATTCCCTTTTAAAAACATGGCTGAAGTCAAACACAAATATGGCTAAAGTCAAACTGGTTAGCAGTGAATGAGTTGTCCAGCTCCACTGGGAAGAAATAACTAACAGCTACATGTTAGTTAGAAATAACTAACAGCAGTAGTAATATTGCAACAGAGTAAACATAAGGAGTGGTTGAAACATGGAGAATCTTAGCTGCTAAAGAGTTTGTGGTTCTGTCTCAAAAGGAAATGGACCCTTTGCTCCTTTTCTGACTGTTTCTCATATGCAGCAAAAAGTGAAAAAGGGAAACCATCATAGTGGTTAGCAAGGTGTGATTTAGCACCTGCAACTTTGAAATAGGCTCTTTGGGACTCCATGCAATATTGTCTATTTGTGTTTCAAGCCCCCTTTCCTATTGGACAAGAATATTTGTACTTATAGTTTGGGGAACAAGATGTCAGCATAGCTGACCCTGAACCTTAGAATATAGTGGGGAAGATGAGGCTGAAAGGCTATGTCTAGACTGCAGGCTTCTTTCGAAAGATGCTCTTTCGAAAGCATCTTTCGAAAGATCGCGTCTAGACTGCAGGCGGATCTTTCGAAAGAAAAATCCGCTTTTTCGAAAGAGAGCACCCAGCGAGTCTGGATGCTCTCTTTCGAAGACGGCCTCTTTACATTGAAGAACGCCTTCCTTCGAAAGAGGAACTTTCGAAGGAAGGCGTTCTTCCTCGTGAAACGAGGTTTACCGCCATCGAAAGAAAAGCCGCATTCTTTCGAAATAATTTCGAAAGAACGCGGCTTGAGTCTGGACGCAGGGGAAGTTTTTTCGGGAAAAGGCTACTTTTCCCGAAAAAACCCCTGAGTCTGGACATGGCCAAAGAGTTGTTATTGAGATTAATTCCTATTTGATCAGAATGAACAGGGTTTGCCAGGCAGTAGATTCCACAAAAATGATAGGTATTGCTCAGGGGCTGTGCAACTCCCCCCCAGAAATCCGTCATCCCCACCCCCCAGTGGATGAAAGGAAACCCATGAAGAGAAAAGCCCCAAAGAGATTTGGGTGGGAATAAAATTCCTGTGAATAGATTCTATGAAAACACCTTCCCAGAATGACACTTTATATAGGTAGCTTGTTACCCTTGAATGATTTTTAATTTTTCTTTCTGTTTGAGATGGGCTGTTAGGTGTCACCATTTTAGGCCTCATGAAAGGATGAGTGACACAGAGCTGGCTGGTCAGATGTAACTTTGTTAGGGGTTGAGTTAAAATCCTATGGAGACTGAGGGATGTAAACTCATCCTTCAGTTAACATAACTTCTGTGCTTTAATTTGTGCTACAGCTGGGAGGACTGAGCCCCAGCACTTGTAGGCTGGGCAGTTCAAAGCCCAAGTATCTATGTGCTTGCTGCATTGGATATAAATGCCAAAAAATTGCTTGAGTCCTGGCACCTAATTACTTGGTTCCTCTTTCATTATCAATTAAGCACTGCGTAACTGTAAAGATAAACCCCAGCCAAAGGCCAAATGTACGTATGATCATGCCCAGGAAATTTTGGCAGATTATTGGTATGTGTGTAGGGTAGGGAGGTGGAAGAGAGATTAGAGAAACTTGAGTAAAGAAGAACAGAGAAAGAGGAGAAGGCAAGAAAGCCAAGCAGAATCATGTAAACCCAGTAGGATTCTGGAAAAAGCTAGAGAGAGGTTTTGGCTCGGGTGTAGGCTAAAGACACATGGGAGCTATAAACTAGAAAACTGTTCCTTTTGTTCTTGCATCCTTCTGTGTTCAGAAACACAGGAGTTTATACATTCCTTGTAAATAAACACAATTGTATTAAATGCCAGTTGCCGTTAATTTCTTTTTCTAATTAGGACATCCCCAGGGATCCAAACTTTCACTTAGGACCATGTCTATACTACGCAGAAGATTGACGCTGCTGCAGTTCTTTTTCCAGGGTTCAATTTAGCGAGTCTAGCTACATACTTAACATAGCTGTAGCTGCATATCTTAATTTGACCTTCTGCTGTAGTGTAGACCAGGCCTAGTTGCTCAGATTGAAAAGGGGCAACAGTGTAACACCGTGGTAGAGAAAAGCTCTTTTGGTCATAAATCTGCTTTAGCCTAGCTATTCAGTGAGTAATAGATGAGTGATCTGTATGATACAGTCAGAATGATAAAAATGAGATATTGATTCAGAGAGATTTTAATTTAGATTAGTTCACTTAAATTGAGTAATAAATTGAAAGGGACTTTATAGGGCTCACATTCAACACAAATGATCATGGTATCAATATGGAACCTTAGGCAAGCAATACTTTTAACTGTGGCCCTTACCTAAGACACCTCTTTGAAATGATTGGATCCGTACAAATAATGTAGTCCCATGTATAAATGATGTTATATCTCCAAATGACTGATTGGTGCATGAGTTCCAGAAGAAAGAAAAGAAAAAAGTGAAAAGAAAATGTCCACCTAGAATAAATTAGGAAAAATATCAACAGTATAGGTATCATAATATATTAGCGACTCTCTATATGCTTAATTTTTTGTTAAATATTTGCAATAGCAATAGACATATTTCTTTCAAAGGTTTTTTTTTCCTTCCCAGGCAGGTTTATAATTAGTTTTTAATTAGTTATTCGTATGGATAATACTGCATGGTTTTATTCTTACTTTGCCATACATTTTTTCATTTATACGCCATAAGCATTTTATATATACACACACGTATACTGTACGATTTCCAGCAATTTTATTTTTAAAGACACCAGTTCTTTGCCCTGACAGTTTTTATTAAAAGCTTGTCTTGAATTTTATTCTCTGCAGTTTGTCCATTTCTCTTTCTATTGAATTTATTTTCTACATATGTTAGATTGGGGATACAAGTTTCTAAAGTAGATAGCAGAGCTGGGTAAAGAATGATTCAATTTTTCTTCTACTTTTTCCATTATAATCCTTTGCTATTTAATCTCTAACTTATTTCTTTTATATTCTCCCTCTGCCCCCCATCTCTCTCTCTCTCTTTCTCTAATAAGTTGTCATCTTAGAACTAAGGCTCTTTGTCAAAGGCTTAACCTGCTAGACATTATGCAGAAGCTTTGGGGCATTTAAGCTCCATGAGTTAACAATATTTTCCAAATGAATATGTGGTACATGCCAAAGGTAACTTGCTTCAATTAAATTGTCCAACTTTATCACAAAAGAAGATATCCACTGAATTGAAGCATTCAGACTGAACCTTTCAGTGTAAGGCATGCAGATGTTTAGACTCTACATTCTACCAAAAGCATCAGATGCTTTCAGTATTCTTTGGCGATCATATAAACAAACTATCAATAACATTAACATGTGGTTTAAGTATACAGAAATGCTTTGTCACTGTGTAAATACACATCTTCTCCAAACATTTTTCTGTACTGCTCCAGTATGCAGTACTATATGGGAAATAGTTTATCCCAATATATATGGTTCCAGCCATGCCTCAGCTCTCTAAATACAGTCATGAGCAGAGAATTTCTGTCTTATATTGTATATATTAAGTGCAGTATGAACATATCAACCCTAAACATCTCCATTGCAACTTCTGCTCAAAACAACATGGGAAGAGAAACAGGACACTGTGTCTGAAAGTTGCTTTTGGAAATGCATTGGACTTACCGAGGTCCTGTCTCTTTAAATATTTGCCCTATCCTTAACATTATTTACTTCTAGGAGGTCTCTGCACAGCATCCTTTCAGAAAATCACATACTTGGTATTTATTTGGAGGAAGCAGCTAGTAACAGAAACTCTCTGCTCAGAACTACCCTATGATATAGGTTTAAGGAAACAAAATGCATTCCTCGCTCAGAAAACGGATCAGTTAAAGTTGACAGTGGAGCTGAAAAATAATCAAGGCTGGAGAAAATTGGCCACTTACCCTGACAACTGTGCCCACAAAATAGAGACAGGTTAAAACACAGGACACATGTAGAAAAATTGCCATCAAAACCAGCTTCATCCCATTGTGAAGTAAGTTCTAGGAGAAGAAAAGAATTCTGGCCCTGTATAAAGAAGCATTGAGTTACTTGTTTTGATTAGAAGATGAAAGCAACATTGTGACAGAATATTGCAAGAAAAGAAAGTAGAGTGGGATATGGAATAGAATACTCTGAATTTATTAATGTCCAAGCATGGCCTGCAAGGATAAATTCTTGGAAAAGTGAAATAATGTATCACTGTAGCAAGAATGCCACCTGGTAGACTTTGGAAATTAATTTACACCTGACATAGAACCATTCATCCCCTCACAGGAGGTGGGAAGGCTAGTGGGCAGTGACATAATTGCTACACATTTTAAAAGGCTCGGCCAATGTTCCTTCGCCAGGCAACTCAACTGATGCTCCCTGTTGTGCATGAGTTTTTCAACTCATTTGCATTCCTAAGGCATGAGCACCCAGGGGATATTTTTCTAGAGATTATATCTAGCAGCTCAATAGGGACTTTATGGACTTGATGCAGGAATCACTTGGTAAAATTCTATAGTATGTGCTGTGCAGAAAGTCAGGCCAGATGATCACAATGATGCCTTTGGGCCTTAAAATCTATATGATGGCCACCTGAAAAGGAGTGAAAGTGGTTAGAGACTCCCTGGTTACCTTCCAAAGCTATAAACAGCCATAAGGCTGCATTCAGTAACTAGACCTCTCATATGTCTGATAGTATTTCCCTAGTAACTGCTTTCCCTAGTAACTGCTTCTAAAAATACATCCTAAGGAAATTAACTGATTCTAAAAGCAGATGCTAGTCCCAAAGGTTGGCAGTCTCACTTCAACACTTCAGTTTAAGAACAGATGTGTCATAGAAACACTGAGGTGTCAGGAAGTTTAACATTCCTCCAGGGTACGTCTACACTAGCCCCCTAGATCAATCTAGGGAGGCTAATGAGGGTGACCAGAATTGCAAATCAAGCCCGGGATTTAAATATCCCGCGCTTGATTTGCATGTTCCCAGCCGGTCGCCATATTAGAAATTGACTAGTTCGAAGTAACTGCCCGCGTCTACACACAGCAATGAAACAGGATTCCAGAATAAAGCCCTAAATCGAATTAGGTGGTATTCCTTGTGGATTGAGGTTTACCACCTAATTCAATTTAGTGGCTTTATTCCAGAATCCCGTTTCACTGCCGCGTGTAGTCACGGGCAGTTACTTCGGGCTAGTCAATTTCTAAAATGGCGGCCAGCCGGGAACATGCAAATCAAGCACGGGATATTTAAATCCCAGGCTTGATTTGCAATTCCGGTCGCCCTCATTAACCTCCCTAGATTGATCGAGGGGGCTAGTATAGATGTACCCCCAGATATAAATTATAAAAACTAGACCGTGGAAGAACCAACTCTTGTCTATTGAGTGTCATCAGAAGAGGTCAACAACAGCAGATTAAGTAACAAGACAACAATTGTACCTGTAGCCCTTCTGCCGGATAGGCCTGGCAGGAACCAGGGCTGGGTTCAATATCTTGGGGTCAATCTCACAAAGAACCGGCTCGAGCCCCCACCCAGTGATCTGGGAAATTCACGCACCCCTGGGCGCCTCTGAGAGGCAATGCTTCCCCACTCGCAAGCACTGAGTCTGAGTGTAGGAAAAGAACATTTAATGAAACAGAGGAAGAATTGATACGGCATTAGCTTGGGGGAAAACACCACAAACAGAGTTCATAACCCAAACATGAGCCCCCACCCCGGCCAAGATTCGCTCGAAGTCCACCGACTCCCCAAAAGTCTCTGTCCCCACAAGTCTCTGTGCCACCCAGAGTCCCAAAGTTCACCCACAGGGTTTCACCTCCCAACCTGGGTAGAAATGGGGGTGGGGAGATAGGTAGGGGGCACCTTATACGAAACTCCGCTACGCTTCACCAGCTGTCTCGTCCCACACCTCTGGACGCTCCGCTGGGCACCTGTCGCCGCTTCTCGCCTGCTGCCGCTCCACGCCACGCCACTGGTCGCCGCTCCTCACCTGCCACCGCTCCATGCCACGCCGCTAATGGCCGCTCCTCGCCTGCCGCCGCTCCACGCCACGCTGCTAATGGCCGCTCCTCACCTGCCGCCACTCCACGCTATGCCGCTAGTCGCCGCTCCTTGCCTGCTGCCACTCTACTGGCTGCAGTAGGTCTGGCTGTCAGCCAAACCAGTGATTTCAGCTTAGTGATTTCAACTCTCAGCCAAACCAGTGATTTCAGCTCTCAAATGAATCCAGCTTTCACTGGACTAGCAAACAAAAAGACTCCTCAGGGAGTCTGCTTTAGGTCTGTCCTTAAAACAAAGGGGGAAAGGTGCAGGCTGGGCCAGTCTTATAGCTCACACCTGGTAGGTGTGAAGCAGGCTGACTCAAGTCCTTTAACCCTTTCCCCCAGCTCTGTTCACTCAACTCTGGAAGGGGGGAGGCTTGTTCTTCCGAGACCTCTTACCATGATGGTGGTGTCTCTCCTGCAAGCACTGGTGGCATGTTTGACAGTTCCCACATTTAGGGGTAGCATGATTAGTGACCCCCACAACAGTCCCAAATTATATACAATTCTCCACATTCCATTCCAACACTGACCCTCCATCAGCCCTGGCTGAATGGGATTTACATAGCCACACCTTGGATTCTCTCCTGAGCAGTATTTACATGTCAACAGTTAACAGTTAACAACCTTGTAGAGCTAAACAACTGTAGTGGGCACACCCACCCCTCCTTTCAGCTGGCTGACAGCAAGCAGCAGTTCAGCCCCTGCTTACATCCTCCCCCCAGTCAAAAATTTGCCGTCCCGGCAAAATATGTTCCTGATTATACCAGCAACGTGAGTTCTCTTCAAAGGGTCTAAGGAACCCCACTATGGCCTCTACCAGCCTGTGTGCCAGGTGTATCACATCCTCACTAACCACTCCTGGTGCATTGTAAGTTAGCCTGTTTACTGGTTTTATAACCCTGTCACGCCTATCGAGCACAGGCACAGCAGGAACTGTGGGGACTTCTTCTGGGGGTAGGGCTGACAAGGGGTTATGTGTAGGTACCCTCTCTTCAGATACATGCCGTTGCACCTCTTGTTGAGATGCTGGGATGTCCAGGGCACTGGGGACACCTTCCCCTGGAACATACTCTCTGTCCACTGACACAGGTGTGTCATCACAAGCCTGTTCCTCTCCCAGAAGTTCTGAAGATGTAGATGGGACAAACTCATCCTCCGAGGTTTGTCTAGGTGAGTACACCGAACCTCCTTCCACAGGCCTAAATGCCTCAGCCATAGGATTCAGAGCCAAAGAAGTGGAGCTCTCTCCATGTCTCATTGATGGAGTCCGGAATCTGGTCTGCATCCCAGTATACTCAATGGGATCATCTTCCTCTTCAGATTCACTCTCAAAGGTGCTGGGTAGAGGCAGATTAGCTTCACAGGACTCACCACACATGATGGGTGGTTGACTTGGCCGGACACTTCTTTTTCGCTGAGGCCCCATGTCATGGTCCATTTCGTAAGGAGCGTCTACCAATTCTCCCACAGGCAGCAGAAGGTTCCGATGTACTGTTTTTACTTGCCCTGGCCCAGTTTCTGGTTTAATCTTGTAGACCGGTAGATCTCTAAGTTTTTCCATCACCCGGTAAGGCATTGCCTTCCATCTGTCGGCAATCTTGTGTTTGCCAGCAATACCCATATTTCGTAGCAGAACTCTGTCGCCAGGTTGGAGCTCTTGCGGGCGCACTCGCGCATCATATCGGTGTTTATTACGGTCTGCATTTTTCCGGGCAGCTGCAGTAGCCAAGCGATAGGCATTCTGCAGTTTTTCTCGTAATCGGGAGACATATTGCAAGTGTGTCTCATAACTCTCGCCATCTCCTGATACTCCAAAGCATATGTCTATAGGCAGCATCGGCTCTCGTCCAAACATCATGAAGAATGGGGTGACCCCTATAGCATCATTTCTTGTAGCATTGTAGGCATGCACCAAAAATGCGACATGCTGGCTCCAGGATGCTTTCTGGTCTGGGCGTAAAGTCCCCAGCATATTTAGTAGAGTCCGATTGAACCGCTCAGGCTGAGGGTCACCTTGGGGGTGGTAAGGTGTTGTTCTGGACTTCTTAACTCCGGACAATCGTAGCACCTCCTTCAAGAGGTGACTCTCAAAGTCCCTCCCCTGGTCAGAATGTATCCGAGTTGGGAGACCATACACTGAAAAATATCTTTCCCACAAAACTCGTGCCACAGTAGTGGCTCGCTGGTCACGTGTGGGATATGCCTGTGCATATCGGGTATAATGGTCAGTCACTACTAAAATGTTCCCCATATTTTTCCTGTCCACTTCTAAAGACAAGAAATCGATACACACCAGCTCCAAAGGCCTGCTGGTGGTGATATTCTCCAGATAAGCAGCTCTGGTAGGCAGAGTTTTCCTATGAACACATCGGGCGCAGGTCTCACATTTTTTCCGTACATCTTCAGCCATTCGGGGCCAGTAAAACCTACTACGGATAAGTTCCAGGGTTTTCTCCATTCCCAAATGCCCAAAATCATCATGCAGGGCTCTCATGGCCAAGGCTCTGTACTCTTTTGGTAGCACTAGTTGCGTTCGTCGATTTTGCAAAGGATCTACGGTGATCCGGTGCAGCACCCCCTGTATTAGTTCCAGTTTGCACCACTCCCGCAACAGTAGCTTACCCTCAGGGGTGGATGTGGCAACTGCACTAGGGCTTTTCCCTTCTCTTTTTGCAAGTAGTGTGTTACGGATGTCGACATCTTGCAGCTGTGCTCTCTGCCAGTCAGAAGCATTGAGCCTGGGCAAGGGGGACTGGTCCAACATAATGTAGTTCACGGAGACAGAGGGTACACTCTCAGGGGGTAGGCCCAGTGTTTCTGCAACACACCCATGAGGACTCTCATGTGCCTTGGATTTCTGATAACTACCGTTGCAGATAGCTCTCACTCCGTCTACAGGAATCTCACCAATTTCTGTTGGCTGTGGACGCCGAGACAACGCATCTGCATCTACATTGTTTCTCCCTGATCGGTACTGTATGCTGAACTCATAGCTGGCCAGGGCGGCCACCCATCGTTGTCCAGTAGCATCCAGCTTAGCACTTGTCAGTACATAAGTCAGTGGGTTGTTGTCTGTCCATACCTGGAAATTAGCACCGTACAAATAGTCCCGAAATTTCTCAGTGATGGCCCACTTCAAGGCCAGGAACTCCAACTTGTGGATGGGGTAACGACTTTCACTGTCAGACAGCCCTCGGCTGGCAAAGGCCACAGGTTTACGGTTGCCGTTCACATCTTGGTACAAGACTGCTCCCAAACCATCCAAACTGGCGTCTGTATGTAGGAGGAATGGCTTGTTTGGGTCAGCAAAAACTAAGACTGGAGCATGAGTTAGACAGCTAATGATCTCTCGGAAAGCCCTTTCACATCCCTCCTCCCATCGTGGTCCAAAAGGCTCTAGGGGGCCATATTGTCTTGGATCGGGAGGTCGTGGGGATCTCCCCTTATTCTTGGTCTTAGCTTTCCTCTTGATGGCCGGGTATCCCCTGGTAAGATCATTCAGAGGCTTTACAATGGTGGCATAATTCTTCACAAACCTCCGATAGTAGCCACTAAATCCAAGGAAAGTCTTAAGCTCTCTGTAGTTTCTGGGGCGCGGCCAGGTAGTGAGTGCTTCTACTTTATCCGGATCGGTACTCACACCTTCTTGGGACACAATATGACCAACATACTTCACTGATGTTCGGCAGAATTGACACTTATCAATGGAAAGTTTCAGCCCATGGGCCTCCAACCTGTCAAGTACTTTAAGAAGTCTCTCTTCATGGTCTTCCAAGGTCCTTCCAAATACAATCAGATCATCCAAATAGACCAAGACTTGCAGTAAGTTCATATCCCCTACAACTTTCTCCATGAGGCGCTGGAATGTGGCGGGGGCCCCAGAGATCCCTTGAGGCATGCGTTCAAACTGATAAAACCCCAATGGGCAGATGAAGGCGGTCTTCTCCTTGTCCTCTGCTCCCAAGGGGATCTGGTAGTATCCACTTCGAAGATCCAATACTGAGAACCACTGGCTTCCCAATAAACAATCTAATGCATCTTCTACTCGGGGCATTGTGTACTGGTCAACCACAGTACGGCGGTTCAGGGTGCGGTAGTCAATACACATCCGAATTTTCCCATTCTTTTTTCGGACTACCACAATGGGTGAAGCATAGGGGCTGTGGGACTCGGAAATGATGCCAGTTGCAGCCAGTTCCTGAAGGTGATGTCGCACATCATCCATCTCTGAAAGTGCAATTTTTCTAGATCTCTCCCTGAAAGGTCGGGGATCATGTAGTCTGATGTTATGCTCAACCCCTTTGGCACACCCCACATCCCACTCATGCAGTGAGAATACCTTGGGTCTTTCAGAGAGCTTCTTCCTCAGGCGATCCTTCCACTCTTCGTCCAAGGGTGAATCTCCAAAGTCAAACCTTGATGGATCTATAGTCTGAACGTGCGGTTCACACTGGGGACTCACAATCGATTCAGTCTCGAAAAGATCTGCTATCTTTTGCCCTTGATTCACAATAATATCACGACTTGTTTCATTCGCAATCAGTACTGTGACTGTGTCCTGGGATGCTGCTGGTAAAGTTATAACTCCACAGGGGACCAGGACCCCATCAGGAAGCTCTCCCTCAGTTGGTTGTTCTACCATGGCGAACACTCGTTTATTGCCTTTCAGCCAGGTGCTCATGACGAGCACTTCCTGCTCTGTCCTTGCAGGCACTACTAAAGGGTTTGCGCCTGCATACCTTAGAGTACCCATTGGTAGCTCAGACATCTCCTGTTTAGCATCTTCAATCTTCCTATAGGCTTCAGCACAAAGGGTATGGATCATCAGGGTATCCAGATATTGGTCCCCAGCCCGTCGTCTGCAGTATTCTGCGAGCACCTTGAAGAGACGGGAGTTGGTCCCTATCAGTACTGACACATCAGGGACCCCTTTAGGGTCAGGGCATATCAAGGCTACTGTGTCCACCTCTTCTCTTACCCCTGCCACCTCCTCAGGGAATTCCAAATGCACTATGACATACCCTTTGTAGGGATATTCGTTCATGCTGAGACCACACAGGCCAAGGCCAGTCAATGGCTGGATAGGCAGGTGCCTGAGCACCTGTTGGTAGAATGACTGGAATATAATTGTCACCTGAGATCCGGTATCAAGCACTGCTTTGCACTCCACCCCTTCAATCCTTACAGTGACCTCTGCTCGAGGCCCTATCAGTCCTGAAGGGATCCTAGCTGAGTGGTCTTTTCTGGGGAATCCGTCAAATCCTGGGGGCCTGGGTGGTCCCTGTCCCCCGACCGTCTCATGACTGATTCTCAGCTTTCCATAAACTAAACTGGGGTTTTCCTCATTTGGGCAATGTGCAGCCCTGTGCCCATCTTGACCACACCGGTAGCAGAAGAATGAACCTCTCCTCTTTTGGCTGGGTGGGATGGCAGCTCCAGGCGCTGACTTATCCATCAACACAGCCTGAGGTTCCTCATCCCTGCAAATCCGCGCTTGGTCAATGGCTCTCTGCAACTCAGCAATCCGTTCTGTCAGGACCTGAACTTGCTGGGCAATGTCTCCTCTGGTGTTCACCATGAGCACACCGGCTGTTTGTCGGGGTGCAGCGCTGGTTGGCTTAGGCCTCTGGGCCTCCCAAAGCCCACTGGTAGCCTGCCTTTCTTCCTCCTCTCTGACCTCCTTTATCAGTTGGGAGTACGCAGGGGGGTGTTCCAGTCGTTCTCTTAGCCGGAGGTGTAGTAGAATCGGGCTGTAATATGGAGTTCCTCTTACAATTTGAGCCAATCTGGTCTGGTCCATCTGCTCAGCAGTCACGGCTCCCCTAATGACAGCTCTCTGCAGTAACTTCTCCAACCTCTGTACATAGGCTGAGAGCTTCTCTCCTAGGTGCTGCTTAGCATTGAGAAAGTTACAAAAACTGTCTTCAGGACCCTCCATGCTCCCAAAGGTGTGTGTGAGGGCCTCTAGGCAGTCCTTTACACTGACCTCAGGGTTAGTGAGCTTCAAGGTGCGAATCACATCTAAAGCTGGGCCCCGGAGACTGTCTACTAAACATCTTCGTTTTTCTCTGTCTGGCACAGCCCAATGCTCTAGCATTTCAGTGGTGTGTTCCAGCCAGGGTTCAAACTCCTCTTCCCCAGGGAATAATCTTAACTTACAATAGGAACTTGCCATAGCATGGGATAGCACACATTTCTCCAAGATTTGCCCCAGGGCTTTTGCCCAATCATCTGCTGAGGTTGCTGCCTCTGAGCTAGAGGCTTCTGGGCCAGGGCCCAACAAACCTGACAGACAAGCCATGATACAAACAGTAATGCCCTCAAATACAAATCACAATTATTTCCCACAACAGCAACTCACTCAACATGTGCTTGCGAGGGGTACTGACCCAGTAAATCCCGGACGAGCCCCCAAAATGTAGCCCTTCTGCCGGATAGGCCTGGCAGGAACCAGGGCTGGGTTCAATATCTTGGGGTCAATCTCACAAAGAACCGGCTCGAGCCCCCACCCAGTGATCTGGGAAATTCACGCACCCCTGGGCGCCTCTGAGAGGCAATGCTTCCCCACTCGCAAGCACTGAGTCTGAGTGTAGGAAAAGAACATTTAATGAAACAGAGGAAGAATTGATACGGCATTAGCTTGGGGGAAAACACCACAAACAGAGTTCATAACCCAAACATGAGCCCCCACCCCGGCCAAGATTCGCTCGAAGTCCACCGACTCCCCAAAAGTCTCTGTCCCCACAAGTCTCTGTGCCACCCAGAGTCCCAAAGTTCACCCACAGGGTTTCACCTCCCAACCTGGGTAGAAATGGGGGTGGGGAGATAGGTAGGGGGCACCTTATACGAAACTCCGCTACGCTTCACCAGCTGTCTCGTCCCACACCTCTGGACGCTCCGCTGGGCACCTGTCGCCGCTTCTCGCCTGCTGCCGCTCCACGCCACGCCACTGGTCGCCGCTCCTCACCTGCCACCGCTCCATGCCACGCCGCTAATGGCCGCTCCTCGCCTGCCGCCGCTCCACGCCACGCTGCTAATGGCCGCTCCTCACCTGCCGCCACTCCACGCTATGCCGCTAGTCGCCACTCCTTGCCTGCTGCCACTCTACTGGCTGCAGTAGGTCTGGCTGTCAGCCAAACCAGTGATTTCAGCTTAGTGATTTCAACTCTCAGCCAAACCAGTGATTTCAGCTCTCAGATGAATCCAGCTTTCACTGGACTAGCAAACAAAAAGACTCCTCAGGGAGTCTGCTTTAGGTCTGTCCTTAAAACAAAGGGGGAAAGGTGCAGGCTGGGCCAGTCTTATAGCTCACACCTGGTAGGTGTGAAGCAGGCTGACTCAAGTCCTTTAACCCTTTCCCCCAGCTCTGTTCACTCAACTCTGGAAGGGGGGAGGCTTGTTCTTCCGAGACCTCTTACCATGATGGTGGTGTCTCTCCTGCAAGCACTGGTGGCATGTTTGACAGTTCCCACATTTAGGGGTAGCATGATTAGTGACCCCCACAACAGTCCCAAATTATATACAATTCTCCACATTCCATTCCAACACTGACCCTCCATCAGCCCTGGCTGAATGGGATTTACATAGCCACACCTTGGATTCTCTCCTGAGCAGTATTTACATGTCAACAGTTAACAGTTAACAACCTTGTAGAGCTAAACAACTGTAGTGGGCACACCCACCCCTCCTTTCAGCTGGCTGACAGCAAGCAGCAGTTCAGCCCCTGCTTACATACCCATCAATAAATAAAGAGTTGTAAAAATTCTAATAATAAATGCCTGACCTGCACCCACCAATGCTGATTGGGGTCTTTTCATAGGTTTTGGATTATCTGAGTTTTTTCAGATGGAAAAGAAAGACAGAAGCTCTGTGCCAGCAATGTATGTTTTAGAACCTGCAAATATGTACATAAAATGACAAATTTACAAAGAATTTCATTTGGAAAAAGGGGGATTAAATTATAGGGTAGATTTTTATTGAGATCTTCCACACACCAATGCTTTTTTTGTCTCTTCATATTTCTGTGAACATGATCTTACATGGTGAGAAGTATAAGAAAATGCGAATTGCTGTTGTTTGGTGTAAACTGTTCCAGAATATGAAATCTGAGGTCACATATTCTTTACAGAAAAGTCATATTTCATTAGGGTTGACAATTCTGACTGCAGCTATTCTGGGAGGTTTATTTTCCTGACATGGCATAATTTCATTTTCTTAAAATATCCTCTCTGGTCCAGCACCATCCATGGTCTGGCAGGACCATGGATGTTGCTGGATCAGAGAGCCTCTGACTGGAGAGCACTAGCTGCAGAGCTTGCCAGCAGCTGGGAGCGGAGCCCGTCTGGTGGGCTGGCAGCCCATAGGGCCAGTGGCCATGGGGAAGAGAGCCCCAGGTCAGAACTCCCTCCTGGACTCAAACTCCTTCTCAGACCCTGCACTCCCTCCTACACTCACTGCCCAGAGCTCCCGCCTGCACCCAAACTCTGTCCAAGATCCCACACCTCCTCCATTAATATAAAAGAAAAGTATGGCCCCTGACCAATTACCAAAATTCTTTGAGTGTCCCTCCCCCCCCCAAAAAAATGATTGCCCACCCTTGCTCCAAGCCTTAAACCACTTAATTTATACTAGACTAATCACCCATATAGATGGCGCTATGGCAGAAGGACTGCTTCTCTCACAAACAGCTACTGCCTCTTGTGCAGGTGTATGATCTAAGTGGACAGGCAAAGTTCTGTCCTATTAGTTTAGAGCAGCTGCATTGATGCAGTTTTAAGGGTAATCCTGTTCTTGCTTTCCAGTTCCTTTTTTCCTTTGCATTTCTTTCCATTTTCTCATTTTCGGTGTGATCTGCCTCTCATCCCCAGCAGCAAACCTGGTCACAGTAGCTAATAGAACCCCCTGGGTACATGTTGCTAGTTTCTAGGCAGGCTCTTGTTTTTGGTATGCCTCCTTAAGTATTTCTTACAACTATTATGTGAAAGGTGTGTTCACACATCAGTTTGAATGAGGTTTTAATTCCAGTCATAACAAGGTAAAACCCAATTTATAAGCAGAGATTTAAGTGCCTAATTTGATGGCATGTCTACACTGCGGGTTATGTTGGCATACCGTTTGTGGCTCAGGGATGTGAATGTCATTCCCTTGAGTGATGTGAGTTATGCCAACCTATGTACCAGTGTGGCGAGCGCCAAGTCGGTGGGAGAGCTTCATTTCCTGACATACATACTGCCTGTTGCAGAAGATTTTTTTATGCCCACAGAAAGCTGTCTTCCTTCCGGATCGAATGTCTTCACTGGATGTGCTACAGCAGCATAGCTGCATTGGGGACAGCTGTGACACTGTAGCACGTGTGGAGTAGGCTAGCCCTTAGTCAGAAATGCTTGACTTTAATCACTTTGGTAGTACCTCCATTACATTGTCTCTCAAATGAGGATAATAATGCTTCCTTCTTTCCCTCTCAGGAAGTTTGTATGTATTAATTAGATAAGGTCGGTACAGCTTATGTGAGATGAAATAATTAGCGTTTACATAGTGCTTTATTAAACTAAGTAATTAGTGGTGGTGTGGCATGTAAAAGCCTTCATAAAGTTGAACACACTATTGTCACGTAAGTAATGATGGTGGTGATTATTATTAACTGGAGGATTTGATCTTTATGCACATTCTGAAACAGTACACTTTTCACAAGCTGTTTTTTTAAACAATCAAAAATAGGGAAAGGAGACACTGTCTTTCCCCACTAACAGAATTCATAGGCAGCGACTGTTTAATCTCTGTTTCACAGCCTTCCATGTCTGACTGAGGAACAAGAGTATCCAAGATATAGATTTGACAAACAATAACTTCCCTCTTGTGGTGACTTGGAAGAGGATTTGGAGAGTGATTCTGACAAAAAGTCATGCTTTACTTGTGACTGTGACAGTAACATCTGCTTTAAGGTTGTTGTTTTTTAAGCAATTCGCTCTTTCAAACCACAAATGGGGAATAGTGTTGGCATTAATCAACCCATTGCTTCCCAGTGCCCAGATAAGTGTATGGATGTGCTTCACAGAGGAACTAATCTGTATATTATAGTACTTTCCCTCAAAGATCCACAACATCAGCAGCAAGTAATGCATGATGTCCTTGAAATTGCTAGGTTTCCATCCGTGATAGAGCAATAGACTGCACACATATAGCAATTAGAGCACTACTGGAAAATGAGATTAGTTATAGAAGAGAGAATCTGCTTATCCTCTTAAAATGCAGACAACGTATACTGCCAAATATAAAATAACTGATGCTGTTGCCAAGCTACCAGGATCATGTCATGATTCAGACAGCAGGCAGGCAAAATAGTAAATGCTCTTCAAACTGAAAATGTTTTAAAGGATTATTTTATCTATATTTTAATAATAAAACAAACACGATGCATTTGTTATTTCCCCCAAAATGATGTTGAATGTCATTCCATAGCATCAGAATCATGCAACATTACATTATAATGAAGCACACATGGATTAAATTCACCAGAGCTGTAACTAAATGAAAGATTGACGTTCCAAAATGAGACTCAGAGTCCTGGATAAATCTCATAGAATTCTGCACTTTAATATAGTCTCTTCTAATGATTTATGAGATTTTTGCACGAACCTCAAATACACAGCATCACAAGTAGACGTGAACTTTGTCTCTTGAAGGCTGGGTAGTTGAAATTACTTTATCAAATGGAAATATTTTAATTATACAAATCAGATGACTTATTGCAGTAAAACATTTGATCCACCTTCAAATGTTTTTTTTTCTTATTTATTGCAAAACTTTAAAATTTTGTACACACTGAGGATTTTCACTGCATATAGACATATGATGCTACTTGGTTGTACAATTGCCATTTTTAGCTCTGAAAATTTTCCCCAGAGGGCCCACATTTTTTAAAATTATTTTAATTGCATTTGAGACACTTAAGAGGGACCTAATTTTGAGAACGCAGGTGCTCAGTAATTTTGGAAAATCAAGGGCCTCTAAGACCGTGGTTCTCAACCAAGAGTATGCATACCCCTAGCTGACAAGCAGATCTTCCAGGGGATACATTCAACTCATCTAGATATTTGTCTAGTTTTACAACTGGCCACATGAAAAGCACTAGACCATTCCTGATAGACATTTATCTAACCTATTCTTAAATATCTCCACAGATGGAGATTCCACAACCTCCCTGGGCAATTTATTCCAGTGTTTGACTATCCTGACAGTTAGGAACTTTTTCCTAATGTCCAACCTAAGCCTCCCTTGCTGCAGTTTAAGCCCATTGCTTCTTGTTCTATCCTCAGAGGCCAAGATGAACAAGTTTTCTCTCTCCTCCTTATGACACCCTTTTAGATACCTGAAAACTGCTATCATGTCCTTCCTCAATCTTCTCTTTTCTAAACTAAACAAACCCACTTCCTTCAGCCTTCCCTCATAGGTCATGTTCTCTAGACCTTTAATCATTTTTGTTGCTCTTCTCTGGAGCCTCTCCAATTTCTCCACATCTTTCTTGAAATGAACACAATACTCCAATTGAGGCCTAACCAGCTCAGAGTAGAGCAGAAGAATGACTTTTCGTGTCTTGTTCACAACACACCTGTTAATGCATCCCAGAATAATGTTTGCTTTCTTTGCAACAGCATCACACTGCTGACTCATATTCAACTTGTGGTCCACTATAACCCCTAAATCCCTTTCTGCCATACTCCTTCCCAGACTGATTGTTCCTTCCTAAGTGGAGCGCTTTGCATTTGTCTTTATTAAACTTTATCCTATTTACCTCAGACCATTTCTCCAATTTGTCCAGGTCATTTTGAATTATGACCCTATCCTCCAGATTAGTCGTAACTCCTCCCAGCTTGGTACCATCTGCAAACTTAATAAATGTACTTTCTACACCAATATCTAAATCGCTGATGAAGATATTGAACAGAGCCGGTCCCAAAACAGACCCCTGTGGAACGGCACTTGTTATGCCTTTCCAACAGGATTGTGAACCATTAATAACTTCTCTCTGAGTACGGTTATCCAGTCAGTTATGCACCCACTTTATAGTAACCCCATCTAAGTTGTATTTACCTAGTTTATTGATAAGAATATCATGCGAGACCTTATCAAACACCTTACTAAAGTCTAAGTATACCACATCCACCGCTTCTCCCTTATCCACAAGACTTGTTATCCTATTAAAGAAAGCTATCAGATTGTTTGGACATGATTTTTTCTTTACAAATCCATGCTGGCTGTTCCCTATCATCTTGCCACTTTCCAAGTGTTTACAGATGATTTCCTTAATTACTTGCTCCATTATCTTCCCTGGCACAGAAGTTAAACTAACTGGTCTGTAGTTTCCTGGGTTGTTCTTGTTTCCCTTTTTATAGATGGGCACTATATTTGCCTTCTGGATTCTCTCCTGTCTCCCATGATTTTCTAAGGATGATAGCTAGAAGCTCAGGTAACTCTTCTATCAGCTCCTTGAGTATTCTAGGATGCATTTCATCAGGCCCTGGTGACTTGCAGGCATCTAACTTTTCTAGGTGATTTTTAACTTGTTCTTTTTTTATTTTACCTTCTAAAACTACCCCCTTCCCACTAGCATTCACTATGTTAAGCATTCCTACAAACTTCTAGGTGAAGACCGAAACAAAGAAGTCATTGAGCATCTCTGCCATTTCCAAGTTTCCTGTTACTGTTTCTCCCTCCTCACTGACCAGTGGGCCTACCCTCTCCTTGGTCTTCCTCTTGCTTCTAATGTATTTATAAAAAGTCTTCTTGTTTTCCTTTATTCCCGTAGCTAGTTTGAGCTCATTCTGTGCCTTTGCCTTTCTAATCTTGCCTCTGCATTCCTGTGCTGTTTGCCTATATTCATCCTTTGTAATTTGTCCTACTTTCCATTTTTTATAAGACTCCTTTTTTATTTTTAGATCACACAAGATCTCATGGTTAAGCCAATGTGGTCTTTTGCCGTATTTTCTATCTTTCTGACACATCGGAATAGCTTGCTTTTAGGCCCTTAACAATGTCCCTTTGAAAAACTGCCAACTCTCCTCAGTTGTTTTTCCCCTCAGTCTCAATTCCTATGGGACCTTACCAATCAGCTCTCTGAGATACCAAAATCCATCTTCCTGAAATCCATTCTCTCTATTTTTCTGTTCTCCCTTCTACCCTTCCTTAGGTAGTACAGACTAAAATGTCATACTCACTACAACTTCGTTAATTGGTTGTATATACTATATTCTGAATTATAAGTAAAATATTTATATTCCTATTGATTTATTTTATATTTATGTGGTAAAAATAAGAATGAAGCAATTTATCAATAATCTCATGCTGTGACATTTTTGTATTTTATGTCTAATTTTATAAGCAAATGGTTTCTAACTGAGATGTAACTTTGGGGTGTGTAAGACCAGTCAGATTCCTGAAAGGGATACAGTAATCTGGAAAAGGTAAGAGCTACAGCTTTAAGACATCTCAAGTGTAGCACCTACAAATTTAGGCTCCCCGAATCACTAAAAAAAAATTTAAAATTTAGAATACATATATTTGGTATATACGTGCTGTTACATATTTTAATCTTTTATGTATGTAAACACACACATAGAACCACAGTTTAAATGAGATTCAAAGGTATTCTAAATAAAATTAACCCCTTTCCTCCTAAAACATTAGAACATAAAATATTTCATTCTAAGAAATATCTTTGAAAACTAATGTTCTATCAACACAAAGAGTAATTCTTGGAGAGCAAGTGTATGTCTACACTGCAATCTTATTTTGGAAAAAGGTATTCTGGAAGATATCTTCCAAAATAGCTTATTTCGAAATAGAGCATCCACAATACAGGGAAGCCTCAAAATTAGTCCAAGACAGGCTCTCCTAATGTGGGTGTGCTACCTCGATTTAGAGCCCCAGGAGGCATGGGGGAGGAATAACTTTACAATGGCTCTGGTGAGGAGCTATTTCAACATAGCAGCAATGGAGTGGCCACACACACCCTCTTCTGAAAGAGCTTTTTCAGAAGAGGCATTATTCCTCGTGGAACGAGGCTTACCAATGTCAGAAAAAGCCCTCAGTTATTTTGATTTTCTTTCAAAATAACGCAATTGCTGTGTGGATGCTAGTATTGTTTTTCCGGAATAACGGCCGTTATTCTGGAATAACAGTGCAGTGTAGATGCAAAACTATAGCTGGATTTACAATAATTTTTAGTTGAATTTTCAAAATGGTCTAAAGTAGATAGTTGCTCATCTCCCACTGAAGATTTTGGGCACCTAACTCTTTCAGGCTCTTTGAGAATCCCCATCTCAAACTGTATAACTCCCATTAAGTATTTATATCAAAATAAGGAGAGTTATTTCAAAATAACTCCCCAGGGTAGACATGGCATAAGAGTGTTGGGGGAGGGGAGGGGAGTGGTGTCTTTAAATGGTTTCCATTATACACAGGGTTTGCAGTTTGCTCAATAGCTCTCACCGTCACTATGATACAATTTTTTCCACAACCTTTTCTGTGACTCCATGGAAGGGCTTATCTATACAAATATTTTGTTTGTGGCAAACTGAGGCATAAATCTTCCCTCATACAAGCCTGCTGTGTATAAGGCTACGTCTATACTGCAAGCCTCTTGCGGAAGAGCAAATGCAAATGGAGCACTCATTTGCATATGCAGCACTCTCATTTGCATTTCCTCTTCCTTTCCCTTTTGTGCAAGAGGTTTTTGCGCAAAAAAGTGCTGTGTATATGGCGCTTTTTTGTGCAAAAACCCCCTTTTGTGCAAGAGCTGTTCTTCCTCATTTTTTTGAATGGCTCTTGCGCAAAAGGGGGGTTTTGTCCAAAAAGGCGCCATCTACACAGTGCTTTTTTGCACAAAAACCTCTTGCGCAAAAGGGAAAGGAAGAGGAAATGCAAATCAGAACACTGCATATGCAAATGAGCACTCCATTTGCATTTGTTCTTCCGCAAGAGGCTTGCAGTATAGACATAGCCCTGGTGTCCCTGAGGGTGCGTCTAGACTACAGGGACTATACCTGCATTTACACCGCCGAGTTCTGTCAACATAATGCTGACATAACTCGGAAGTTTTGTCGACAGCGGTAAACCTCATTCTACAAGGAATAACACCTTTTGTCAACAAAGTTCTGTTGACAGAAGGCATTATTGTATCTACACTGTCCTTTGCGTCTACACTCTCATGTCAACAAAGCAACTTGCTTTGTCAACAGAACTGGTTGTAGTCTAGACGCTCTTAGTCGACAGAAGCTTTGTTGACAGTATGTCGACAAAGCCTCTGACAACAAAAGCCTGTAGTCTAGACGTACCCTGAGAGCCCTGCTGCCATGCACAAAAAAATAACTACTGCACTTTGATATATTCTTAGAATCATAGAATCGTAGAACTGGAAGAGACCTCAGAAGGTCATCAAGTCCAGCCCCCTGCTCTAGGCAGGGCCAATTCCAACTAAATCAACTCAGCCAGGGCTTTGTCAAGGCGAGACTTAAACACCTCTAGGGATGGAGACTCCACTACTTCCCTAGGTAACACTTTCCAGTGCTTCACCACCCTCCTAGTGAAATAGTTTTTCCTAATATCCAGCCTGGACCTCTCCCACCACAACTTGAGACCATTGCTCCTTGTTCTGCCATCTGTCACTACTGAGAACAGCCTCTCTCCATCCTCTTTGGAACCTCCCTTCAGGAAGTTGAAGGCTGCTATCAAATCCCCCCTCACTCTTCGCTTCTGCTGACTAAACAGACCCAAGTCCCTCAGCCTCTCCTCATAAGTCATATGCTCCATCCCCGTAATCATTTTGGTTGTCCTCCGCTGGACCCTCTCCAATGCGTCCACATCCTTTTTGTAGTGGGGGGCCCAGAACTGGACACAGTACTCCAGATGCGGCCTCACCAAAGCCGAATAAAGGGGAATGATGACATCTCTGGATCTGCTGGCAATGCTCCTCTCAGTGCAACCTAATATGCCATTAGCCTTCTTGGCTACAAGGGCACACTGTTGACTCATATCTAGCTTCTCATCCACTGTAACCCCCAGGTCCTTTTCTGCAGAACTACTACTTAACCGGTTGGTCCCCAGCTTGTAACTATGCTTAGGATTCTTCCGTCCCAAGTGCAGGACTCTACACCTGTCCTTGTTGAACCTCATCAGATTTCTTGTGGCCCAATCCTCCAATTTGTCTAAGTCATTCTGTACCCTATCTCTGCCCTTAAGCGTATCTACCTCTCCCCCCAGCTTAGTGTCATCCGCAAACTTGCTGAGGGTGCAATCCATCCCCTCATCCAGATGATTAATAAAGATATTGAACAAAACCGGTCCTAGAACTGAACCTTGGGGCACTCCGCTAGAAACTGACCACCATCCTGACATCGAGCCATTGATCACTACCTGCTGGGCCTGGCCTTCTAGTCATCTTTCTATCCATCTTACCGTCCATTTATCCAATCCACAATCCCTTAACTTGCTGGCAAGAATATTGTGGGAGACTGTATCAAAAGCCTTGCCAAAGTCAAGGTATATAACATCCACTGCCTTCCCCATGTCCACCGAGCCAGTTACCTCATCATAGAAGCTAATCAGATTGGTCAGGCACGACTTGCCCTTTGTGAATCCATGCTGACTATTCCTAATCACTTTCCTCTCATCCAAGTGCCTCAATATGGATTCCTTAAGGATCCCTTCCATGATTTTTCCAGGAACCGAGGTAAGACTGACCGGCCTATAGTTCCCTGGATCATCCTTCTTCCCTTTTTTGAAGATGGGCACTACATTTGCCTTTTTCCAGTCATCCGGGATTTTTCCCGATCTCCATGACTTTTCAAAGGCTCCACAATGACATTTGCCAACTCCCTCAGTACCCTCGGATGCACTAAGTCCGGACCCATGGATTTATGTACGTTTAGCTTTTCTAAATAGTTCCTAACCTGTTCTTTACCCACCACGGGCTGTCCATCTTCATCCCATCTTGCGTCACTTGGCGCAGAAGTCCAGGAGCCGACCTTGTCCGTGAATACAGAGGCAAAGAAAGCATTGAGTACTTCAGCTTTCCCCACATCATCTGTCACTAGGTTACCTCCTTCATCCATTAGGGGCCGCACACCCTCTCTGATCACCTTCTTCTTGTTAACATGCCTGTAGAAACCTTTCTTGTTATCCTTCACGTCCTTAGCCAGTCGCAATTCCATTTGCGCTTTCGCCTTCCTGATAACCCCCCGGCATTCTCGAGCTATACCTTTAAACTCCTCCCTGGTCATTTGTCCAAGTTTCCACTCTTTGTAAGCTTCCTTTTTGTGCTTAAGTTCACCAAGGATTTCCCCTGTAAGCCAGTCCGGTCTCCTACCATGTTTGCCTCTCTTGCTACGCGTCGGGATGGTTTCTTTCTGTGCCTTCAATAAGGCTTCTTTAAAATACTGCCAGCTGTCCTGGACTCCTTTCCCCCTCATGTTAACATCCCAGGGGACTCTGCCCATCAGATCTCGGAGGGAGTCAAAATCTGCTTTTTTGAAGTCCAAGGTGTGTATTTTACTACTCTCTTTTCATCCTTTCGTCAGGATCCTGAAATCTACCATCTCATGATCACTGCTTCCCAGGTTGTCACCCACTTCCACTTCCCCTATTAGTTCCTCCCTGTTTGTGAGCAGAAGGTCAAGCTGCGCACGGCCCCTGGTCGGATCCTTCAGCACCTGTGTCAAGAAGTTATCCCCAACATTCTCCAAAAACTTCCTGGATTGCTCGTGTACTGCCGTATAGGTTTCCCAGCAGATGTCAGGGTGATTAAAGTCCCCCACGAGAACCAGGGCCTGCGATCTGGAAGCTTCGCTCAGTTGTCCGAAGAAAGCCTCATCTACCTCATCCACCTGATTCGATGGCCTGTAGCAAACACCAACCACAACATCAATGCTGTTGTTTGCTCCTTTAAACTTCTTCTTAAATGGGAGTAGTTTAAAATGCATTAGGGAACTTTTAGTCCATAGAAGTAGGATCCAAATAGGCACTTAATGTGTGGCAGGCTAGTGCAGGATAGATTTAGACCTCTGGCTTCCTGCAAACTGAGTGTTCATGTAGACAATCCCAAGTAAATGGGAACCATTCACAGGGGAAGCTGCTACTAAAGATGGTAAGGATATCTAAATCTGTCCCTCACAGAACCTTGAAGAGCTGTGCATAGCAAAAATAGAGAGAATAATAGTAACTTAATTGAAAAGCATAGATTTAATTAATTTTTGTAAATGCAAGAATAAGTTTAACAACATAGAGAAATAGTGAGAATGCTCTGGCACTTATGCTATGTCTACACAGCTTCCCTGTTATGCAAAAGCCTATGCAAATGAAGCACGGATTAGCATATTGCCACGCTTCATTTGCATAATTAATTAGGAGCCATTTTGCGCAAAACCCCCTCTTGCGCAAGAGCCATTCTTCTTCATTTTTCAGAAAGAACAATTCTTGTGCAAGAGGGGGGTTTTGCGCAAGAAGGTGCTGTGTAGACGGTGCCTTTTTGCGCAAAAACCTCTTGTGCAAAACCGGCTCCTAATTAATTATGCAAATGAAGCATGGCAATGTGCTAATCTGCACTTCATTTGCATAAGCTTTTGTGGAACAGGGAAGCTGTATAGATGTATCCTTAGTAACTACTTACCTTTTCAGATAAATTGCCTTTGCATTCACTACCTCATCCCCTTACATGCACCAAAACTGTAGCATAGTCCTCTAAATTAGTTGAATTAGCAGCTATCCCGATCCTCTGAAAGCATCTCTACTGCTGGTGGAAAAGAAATAGCATAGAAACTGTATGGCACATAGCTGCTGACTAAAGCCCAGAACCTCAAAAATGAGTGAGATGCCTAAATACCTTTGAGAATCTGAACCTAGATTATTAAAATGTATGCCTTGGATAGAAGAAAACAAAAAGTCTACACTCCTGATTCTCAAAGAGATCTGTGATGTAATTGGGAAGAGACCATCTAGTCCAGTGGTCACCAACCAGTAGATCGAGATCTATTGGTAGATCTTGGAGCCTCTGACAGGTGATCCTGACTGGTTTGGCCAAGAGGCTACCAAGTGCCGCCACTTCAGCTGCCCCTCCTCCCATTGCTGTGTACCTCCTGCCCTTTGTCTTGGAGCTGACCCTACACCTGAGGAGTCTTCTGCTTTCTGTCTAGGGCAGAGGAGGAAGAAGAGGGTGCTGATGTCAAGATGCCTCCTCCCACTGTGTATCCTATCTCCACAAAGCAGAGAGGGGGCAAACAGGACTTGGGATGGAGTTTGCTGGCTACTTTAGGGAGTGGTGCAGGGCCAGGGCAGGGCTGAGCCTGCATTAACCCCGTTGCACCACCAACCAAGAGCCACCTGAGGTAAGAAATGCCCACTGGAGCCTACATCCCAAACACCTATCCCAGTCATGAACCCCCTTCTACATCCTTACTGCCTTACCCAAGAGCAGCTCAAAGCCCCTCTTACACTTCAGATCCCTTAATCCAAGACCAGAGCCTGCACCCCAACCCTCTGCCCCAGCCTGATGAAAGTGAGTGAGGATGGGCAAGAGAGGGAGGACGGAGTGAGCAGGGGTAAGGCCTTGGAGGGGGAGGGAAGAAGGCGGGGCAAGGATATCTATATTTGAGGTAGATCTTGGATTGCATTTACATTCAAAAAGTGATCTCGTGCTTAAAAAGCTTGGAGACCACTGATCTACTCAGATCCTTTTGCAGGATCAGGGCCCTACTCATGACTATTAAGATAGCACAACTTTAAATAAGTATGTTTCACTGCACAACCAGGTAAGCTATAAGTCTATGTACAATACAGCCTTCCTGTCATGTGTCATTTGAAGGCTTAAGTCCAGATCAAAATCCCATTAAATTCATTGGGAGTCTTTCTATGGACATCAGAGGGCTTTGGATCAATCCCTTGCAGAGTGTAATTTTTCATAATATGATCAAATCAAAAGTGATTTTCTCTGGCACCATTGAAGGCACTTCCACTAAATGAGAGCTATTTTCTTGCCTAATATTAACTTTCTACTCCCAATTGTTTTGGAACTAGAGCTGTTAAAAAAAAGAATCAGAGGATTTTTTCTTTAATGGGGAAAAGTGTATTTTTCTTTCCACATCACTAATTTTCAAGAACAGTTGAATTGATTTTCCCCAGATTTCTCAGTGCGAATCATTTTTAGGAAGAGAGCAAGCTCTGAAGATTTCATCCTGAGAAGTGAGAAACTTTTCAAAAGTTTAAAGCACTGAAAAGAGGATAGAAGATGGAAAGGCTTGTAAGACCCAAATGTGAGCAAATGGTGCTATAATATTGATAATTATACTGTAAGTATGTGTGTCCTTGCCTCATAGTAGTAAAGCAAGATGGCAGAGACTCTGCTGTACACCAAATCTGATAATGTCTTTGGGTACATCCACACAACAGTGTTATTTTGGAATAATTGACGTTATTCTGAAATAACGTAGTCCGCATCTACACTACAAGCAGTTATTTCGACATAATGTCAAAATAATGTCGAGCTGGAGGACATCTTACTCCGACTCCTGTAACTCTCATTTTAAAAGGAGTGAGGGAGAGTTCTCTTCCTCAGACATCCTGCAGTGTAGACAGCACCAAAAGCTGAAATAAGCTATTTCGACTTAAGCTATGCAATTGACGTAGCTCAAGTTGTGTAGCTTATTTCGGCTTCAGCCCTGCTGTGTAGACGTGCCCTTAGAGAGTAGGTCAATAACCCAAGGCATTACTGTATTTGGGAATATAAGATCGGTATCCTTGTTGGATTATGTTTCTTTCAGCTTCATGCCATTTTGTAAAAGTTTTCAGGAGAATGGAATTGATCCCTAACTATTCACAATAATTGAATCTTTTTTTAGTGTGTCTATTTTTATCAATATCTATATTTCTTGGTAATAAAAAGCAGTTTGGCCAACCAAAGCAGAAACAACATTTCCTGCTGCTTAACTGAAAACACAGTTAAGTCAGAAACAAATAGAATATGGAATTTATTTGGATACAGCTTTTTCCTTTTGGGGGCGGGGGGAACGGTGTTCTGAAGGCCCAGCAGTTACAAAACCAAGCATGTGTATTTATAGCAAATAAAGTTATGATATCTTGAGTATCAAACACTCTGATTATGATGTTTCATGAGATGAGAGACATGGAAATACTGAAAAAGGGAAAAAAAGTGGGCATAGATCCAAACTTAACTTGATTTTATTGGAATATTCTTCACTTTTTATACTGAACTGTGGCATGCTACTATAGAAATATAGAATCATAGAATCATAAAAGTGGAAGGAACCCCAGGAAGTCATCAAGTCCAGTCCTCTGCACTCATGGTCAGGTTCTCAAGCACCAGAGACTATCCCTGACAGGTGTTTGTCTAACCTGCTCTTAAAAATCTGATGTGATGGAGATTCCACAGCCTCCTCTAGGCAATTTATTCCAGTGCTTCACCATTCTGACAGTTTAGGAAGTTTTTCCTTATGTCCAACCTGCACCTCTCTTGCTGCAATTTAAGGTGAAAGTTTCTTATACTTGAGGTTAAGGAGAATAATTTTTCTCCCTCCTCCTTGTAACACCCTTTTGAAAGCTGTTATCATGACTTGAAAGCTGTTATCATAATTATTAGATAGCTATTGCATTATTATTAGATTATAAGAAAGCTATTGCACTCTACCCCAAAAGCTAATATATTTCAGAGGTGGGTGAAAGTTAATACGTGTTGAAAAAAATCTGTCAAAACTTTTTTTTCAGTTGGAAAATTGGGTTTTTAACAAAATGGGAGCTTTCATGGGAATTGTGTATATTTTCTTTGGAAATGTTTCATTTATCAAAACCCCCTAATTGAGAAATTTTCATTTATAAAACACAAAAATGGGGTTTTACTTTTTTAATAAAATGCCAACATTTTCCAAGGTAATTTCCTCCCCCCAAAATATCTCAGCTGTAATTAAAGTGATTGCTGAATATGTACTGTGTGGACATGACACTCCTCTTATTCTGCTGGAAAGCAGTTGGCCTGGCTTTAGTGAAATTGTTTGTGATTGACACTGCCATGTATATACACACACCGTCTAAGTGTTAGATAGTGTTCCACAAAAGTGCCAGCCTCATTCCTGTTTAGTGACAGCATGCCAGAACTAGACATTCTTACTTCAGCAGCACCTGTCATTATAAAACTACTGCTGCTTCCTGCCGTATCCTATTATTTTCTTGCTGTCATTGGCAGTCAAAAGCTCATCCATCAGTGTTTCATTTGATGATTGCTAGAGTTCCTGCACCAAGACCATACTGTCAGCTTGTCATCCTGAATGTGGAATAATATGTCACCTTCCACTGTGGTTGGGATTTCTAGAAGCTCAAGACCTGTAGAGTCAGTGCTGAAACTGATAATCATACAGAGGTAAACAGCCCTTATCTCTTCCAGTTTCTATTTATTTAATTGTCCATTTGGTCATTGTCTCTTCTGGCCCATTCTTCTGTTGCCCACTTGATAGAATCTCTTATTGAGGGATTCCTTTTGCAAGAATTTAACATTATTATATTTATCCCTATTGTCTATAGTTAGCAGCAAAACATCCTATTTGCATCTGTTCTATTTGCTAAGTTAATGCCAGCAAAATAATGGTGTGCATATCCAACACACTGGAGTTTTCTTTAACTTGCCTTTTAGACAGTATTTGCCTCAGTCCTTCTCTATTTTTATCAGCATGTTTTGAAGGAGTGTTTTGTGTACACATAAGTGGATGCTGATATCTAACAAAAAATATACATGTCAAATATATTAATCATTGTCAAATATGCTAATCACACCATGGTGATTGATGTATCACAGCTACTTGGATCAAATATAGCACCCGCCGGTGCACCAGGATACATCTCTGTCTCTGAACCTAGATAAGGAATAATGGATTCAGGGACTGGATGAGTGAAACGAGGTGTACCGGTAGTTCGGAATAGGCACCCTAGTCCGAACTACCTAGTTCGAGCCCCGTGTAGCCGCGCTGCACGGGGTTCGAAGCAGCGGGGATTTAAAAATGGCGGCTCCCCGCTTATGCTAATGAAGCCCGGGAAATTCAAATCCCGGGCTTCATTAGCAAGTGCGGTATGCATACATTACCCCGCTAGTTTGAACTAGCGGGGTAGTGTAGACATACCCATACAGAATAGGAAGTGACTGTCTAGGAAGGAGTACGGTAGAAAGGAATCTAGGGGTCATAGTAGACCACATGCTAAATATTAATTCCTAATTGCTAAAGGAATTTAAGGGCCCAGTAGCGTTAGTTTTATTATTATTTTCTCTGTTTTGTTGAGTAGCTTCAGCAACTCTTTACGTTTCTCAAGGGGTAAAATACAATGGCTACAAACATTGTTAGTTTTAGTGACTAGTTTTCTCCAGAGAATTTGACATTCTGCAGAAGCATTCTTTGGCTGATATAATGCCATAGAAGTTCAACCTTAGGACAGGAGTTTGTCATTTCACAGCCACTGGGGCAGGAAACTGCACCATTAGAAAAATACCCATCTCCAATCTCATTATGTTTCTGTTCGCTGAGCCACATTCTGCTTTCATTTATAGTTGTGAAAATGTTGAATAATTTCACTGACGTTCATGGACTCATCACAATGAGAACAGAATTTAACTATCTTTTGGATAATTTTTTACTCTTTCTTTCATTTTTGGGGGGGGTCTTTTCTGTTTTATGTTGTAATCCATTGTTTCTTCCCCTCCCACACCCATGTTTACCATCAACAGCCCTTCCATTCTTTCACCTCTTCACTGTAGCACCAGTTTCTTCTGAACTAATTTTGAGATTTGAGCTATTGCTTGTGCTGGTTATTAATGACCAGTTGGTTGCCAGCCAATCTGACAGTGGGATTCTGCATACTGATAAAGGGGTCAATCAAAGGGTGCAGGGCTTAGCAAAAAGGTTTATTAAAATTTAAGTGACCTCAGTGCCATGAAAATGCCTTTTATTTGTTCTGACATCTTCACCATCAGCAAGAAAGTCAATGTGTTCATCATTTAATTATTTTCTGTGTTTCTTATGGGAACAGTACAAATTTAGCTGAGGACAGAGTATAATCATAGAATCATAGGGCTGGAAGAGACCTCCGGAGATCATCAAATCCAGCCCCCTGCCCAAAGCAGGACCAACCCCAACTAAATCATTCCAGCCAGCCCTTTGTCAAGACGGGACTTAAAAACCTCTAGGGATGGAGTTTCCACCACCTCCCTAGGTAACTTATTCCAGTAGGTCACCACCCTCCTAGTGAAATAGGGTATGTCTACACTACCCCCCTAGTTCGAACTAGGGGGGGTAATGTAGTCATACGGAGTTGCAAATGAAGCCCGGGCTTCGAATTTCCCGGGCTTCATTTGCATAAAAGCCAGCCGGCACCATTTTTAAATGCCAGCTAGGTCGGAGCCCGTGCCGCGCGGCTACACGTGGCATGGACTAGCTAGTTCGGATTAGGCTTCCTAATCCAAACTAGCTGTAGACCTTGTTCCATGAGGCATACAGCTAGTTCGGATAGGAAGCCTAATCCGAAGTAGCTAGTCCGTGCCGCGTGTAGCCGCGCGGCACGGGGTCCGACCTAGCCGGCATTTAAAAATGGCACCGGCCGGCTTTATGCAAATGAAGCCTGGGAAAATCAAATCCCGGGCTTCATTTGCAACTCCGTATGACTACATTACCCCCCCTAGTTCGAACTAGGGGGATATTGTAGACATACCCATAGTTTTTCCTAATATCCAACCAGACCTCTCCCACTGTAACTTGAGCCCATTGCTCCTTGTTCTGCCATCTGTCACTACTGAGAACAGCCTCTCTCCATCCTCTTTGGAACCTCCCTTCAGAAAGTTGAAGGATGCTATCAAATCCTTCGCCCCCACTCTTCTCTTCTGCAGACTAATAAGCCCAAACCCCTTAGACTCTCCTCATAGGCCATGTGCTCTAGCACCCTACTGATTTTATTTGCCCTCTGCTGGACCCTCTCCACTGCGTCCACATCCTTTCTATAGTGGGGGCCCCAGAACTGGATGCAAGACTCCAGATGTAGCCTCACCAGAGCAGAATAAAGAGGAATAATCACTTCTGCTGGCAATGCTCCTCCTAATGCAACCTAATATTCCATTCGCCTTCTTGGCTACAAGGGCACACTGTTGACTCATATCCAGCTGCTCATTCACTGTAATCCCCCGGTCCTTTTCTGCTGAACTACTACTTAGCCATTTGGTCCCCAGTCTGTAACAATGCTTGGGATTCTTCCATCTCAAGGACAGGACTATACACTTGTCCCTGTTAAACCTCATCAGATTTCTTTTGGCCCAATCCCCTAATCTATGTAGGTCACTCAGGACCCTATCCCTGCCCTCCAACTTATCTACCTCTCCCCCTAGCTTAGTGTCATCTGCAAACTTGCTGAGGGTGCAATCTATCCCCTCATCCAAATCATTAATAAAGATGTTGAACAAAACCAGCCGTAGAACCAATCCTTGGGACACTCTGCTAGAAACCGACTGCCAACCTGACATCGAGCCATTAATCAGTACCCGTTGGGCCTCACATTCTAGCCAGCTTTCTATCCATCTTACAGTCCATTTGTCCAATCCATACTTCCTTAATTTGCTTAATCAATCATTAAGGTTACATCATGGTGCCCTTGGTCACTGTTGAATGACAGGCTACTGGACTGCATGAATTTTTGATCTGAGCCAGTATGGTCATTCTTATGTTCCTATGTTATGTTCCTGTTCAGTGCTGAGGGCAGGAGGAGGCCTCATCTGCAGAAAAGTTATTTTACCAATATATGACACAGTTACTCAGAATACACTGTCCCCTCCACACACATTTCCTACCTCCCCAAACCAGTTCATAATAGGATTTTTTATGTTTGCATGATGTATACTTTTTTTACTAGCAACTAAAATTTTAAAATTAGAGTCAGTCTGGTATTGTTGGAGTCATAAAAGTAAATGCCATGCTTAGAGCTGTCCAGAGGCACTTCTCTGGGCTCCAGCACCTCTGAGGAAATATTTTAAAATACACTTAAATAAGGAGAAAAACATTCCTAGGAAAGTGTCCAGCACAGCAGAGGCAAATTGAAACAGCTCAAATTCAGTGTACAAAGTAAAACAAAAAGTTAACTGAAACTAACTGTTGAACAACAGATGCACCAAGCTGAGTGTGAACAGAAGTCATGCTACTCTGTAAAATAGTCCAACCTCTAGCAGGCTTTTTGAAGATGTAACACACAGAGCAGTGACTTTGATGCTTACATAGAAGTTATATGCTGATGAAGCTATAGAGGACAACAACAAGTAAGGTAAACCTATTATACGATGAGAAGACGTCCTTCATAAAGGTCTTTGTCTCTGCAAGAAGTCTATGTTCTCATCTGTGAATAAATTATCTTAATTAAAAGTAAGAAGGATAAAGTCTAACGTCAGTCCCGGGCTAATTAGTTGAAACTATAGTAAATAATATAATTATCAGACATGTGGATGAACATAATTTGTTGGGGGAAAGTCAACATGGATTCTGTAAAGGGAAATCATGCCTTACTAATCTGCTAGAATTCTTTGAGGGGATCAACAAACATGTGGAAAAGGGGATCCAGTGGACATAGTGTACTTAGATTTCCAGAAAGCCTTTAACAGGTTCCTTACCAAAGGCTCTTAGGTAAAGTTAGTTGTCATGACCTAAGAGGGAAGGTCCTCTCATGGATTGATAACTGGTTAAAAGACAGAAAACAAAGGGTAGTTTTCTGAATGGAAAGAGGTAGGTTCCCTCAAGGGCCTGTCCTGGGATCAATCCTATTCAACTTATTTATAAATGATTTAGAGAAAGGTGTAAATAGTAAGGAGGCAAAATTTTCAGTTGATACTAAACTGCTGAACATAGCTAAAACCAGAGAAGACTGTGAAGAGCTTCAAAAAGATCTCACCAAAGTATGATTGGGCAACAAAATGACAAATGAAATTTAATGTAGATAAATGTAAAGTAATGCACATTGAAAAAAATAATCCCAACTATACATACAATATGATGGGGACTAATTTAGCCATCACTACTCAAGAGAGAGCTCTTGGAGTCATTGTGGATAATTCTCTGAAAACATCCTCTCAGTGTGCAGCAGCAGTCAGAAAAGCAAATAGAATGTTAGGAATAATTTAAAAAGAGATAGCGAATAAGACAGAAAATATCTCATTGCCTCTATATAAAACTATGGTACGCCCACATCTTGAATACTGCATACAGATGTGGTCACCTCATCTCAAAAAAGATATATTGGCATTAGAAAAGGTTCAGAAAAGGGCAACAAAAATTATTAGGGGTTTGGAATGGGTCGCATATGAAGAGAGATTAGAAAGACTTGGACTTTTCAGTTTAGAAAAGAGAAGACTAAGCGGGGGATATGATAGAGGTCTATAAAATCATGACTGGTGTGGAAAAAGTGAATAAGGAAAAGTTATTTACTTATTCCCACAATATAAGTACTGTTGGTCACCAAATGAAATTAATAGGCAGTTTAAAACAAACAAAAGGAAGTTTTTCTTCACTCAGCACACAGTCAACCTGTGGAACTCCTTGCCAGAGGATGGGGTCACTGTTAGGAGTTTAACACAGTTCAAAAAAGAGCTAGATAGATTCATGGAGGTTAGGTACATTAATGGTTATTAGCCAGGATAGGTAGGAATGGTGTCCCTAGCCTCTGCTTCTCTGGAGGTGGGTGATTGGGGAGGGATCACATGAGGATTATCTGTTGTGTTCTCTCCCTCTGGGGCAGGAATATCAGGTCCCCAGATGGTGCTGTTTGTTTGATTCTAGATAGCACTATGCATTTCAACAGATTTCCACATAGTTTGCATAGAAATATACAAATTCATTGCCCTCTGGACGCCACTCTGCTCATCTGAGGAAGTGGATGTCGCCCACTAAAGCTCATGATATTAGTCTGTAAGGGTATGTCTACACTACCCCGCTAGTTCGAACTAGCGGGGGTAATGTAGTCATCTGCAATTGCAAATGAAGCCCGGGATTTGAATTTCCCGGGCTTCATTTGCATGAAGCCGGCCGGCGCCATTTTTAAATGCCGGCTAGTTCGAACCCCGTGCCGCGCGGCTACACGCGGCACGGAGTAGCTAGTTCAGATTAGGCTTCGTGGAATGAGGAGTACAGCTAGTTCGGATTAGGAAGCCTAATCCGAACTAGCTACTCCGTGCCGCGTGTAGCCGCGCGGCACGGGGTTCGAACTAGCCGGCATTTAAAAATGGCGCCGGCCGGCTTCATGCAAATGAAGCCCGGGAAATTCAAATCCCGGGCTTCATTTGCAATTGCGGATGACTACATTACCCCCGCTAGTTCGAACTAGCGGGGTATTGTAGACATACCCTAAGGTACTACAGGACTACTTGTTTCTTTAAAGACCTAGCACAGTGCCTTCAGTTCCCCTAGCCTGCAGTGCAAGGAGTCATTTATAGGCTGGAATAGAATGCTCGCATCACAGAAGTCTCTACGCAGCATGTTAACTAGCAGTCTGATTACATACTTGGTGACAAACAAAATCTCACTGTCACTGTTTTGCCTCGCATCTGCATTCAAGGAACTAATGTGTACATCCTTCCCTATTCCCCTAGGAGAGCCCAGTGTCCCAGGCAGGAGGGGTGTGGGGCGGAGGGAGCGAAGCCAGAATACACACCTACTCCAGTGTATGCTTAGCAGTGGTCTCACTGATGTTGCAAGCATTCTGCTCAAGGAGAAGAATGGTGGAAAGAACACCTTGCAGTGCTGCTACTAGAGCAGCACAGAACACTCTTCCATACTGTTCTGTTCTGCATCATTCCAATGCATTAGTTACCATAGCACAGAATTTGTGCTGCACTACCACAGTCACTGTGGCATGAGGTATAAATGCTAAGTACCAAGGGCAGCAAAATACAGGCTGTGTCACATAACATCAGTGAATGAAAGCAATTTCACCTCCCTGAAATTCTATTATAGACCTGAATGACTTTTAGAGCAACCGAAAGCTTACGCCTGACTTTACAGATCTGGGCAATCACAAGAAAAGTAAAGTAGATTTTCCAGATTCTTTGTGACTGAAAATTGAAAGGTAGCTTGCCACTTGCTTGAAGCTGCTACACCAGCAAAAACAGAGGCGGCCGAAGCATTACTCTGAACAGGCTGAAGTGATAACAACAAGCTCTCTTATCATCTGCAGTTTCAGTTACCATTGAATAGTCTCATTGGGAGGATATTCATAGCACTTCTGAATGTTCAGCTTTAGCAATCAGAAACAGAGCTGGGCAAAGTTCATCAAATGCTGACATTTCAGTGAAAATTTAAAATGTCAACATTTAAATAAAAATCAGAAAAAAATCACAAATTTAATGAATGTTTTGCCTTTTAATCTAATAAGAATATGAGATTTACAAGAATTGTATAATAAAAAGATTTCCCAGTACCCCATAGGACAACATTCTTCACATCCAGATATGTGCCAGAACTGAAGTATGTATTTGTTTTGCATAAGAAATACCAGGAATATCAAGTTTTGTCTTCTGATGTAGGTTTTCTTGAAACACCAGGAAGCCTCAGCCTATGACTGAAGATACAGAGGCTGTGTCCAGACTCCATGCCTCCGTCGACGGAGGCATGGAGTCTGGACACACCCAGAGTTATTGCATCTTTTCATTAAAGCTGGTGTGGGCAATAAGTGGCCCACAGAGCCGGATGTGGTTCACCATAGTTTACTACTGAAAGGCCACCAGATGCTTTGTTGCTCTTACTGTCCGCAGGTATGGCTGCTTGCAGCTCCCTTTGCCGAGGAACAGTCAACTGCAGTATCTGACGGCCTACTGGGGCAAATCCCTGGCAAGCTGTGTCCCACCTGTGGGCCACGTATTGCTCTCCTCTTCATTAGACGATCCTTTCTCACAGCTGTTAACTAGCTATTTGAGTTCCATTAGTGGTAATAAAACAAAAGCAACATTTTAAAGAGCCAGAAGAAAAATATTTTTCCTGCTCAGTTGATCTAGTGTCCCTTCACTTGCACCTGTGATGTCATAATCCTATCCATCCTCCAGTGGCCCATAGATTTCTGGACCATCAATGATCATTTTCAGTAAGTACCTTGGATGTTTCAGAAAACTAGAAGGCCATGTCTACACTGGCGGCTTCTTGTGTAAGAAATCTTGCACAAGAGCACATCCACAATGCCATGTGCGAGGTGTGCTTTTGCGCAAGAGTGCCCATGACAATGGCTCTTTTGCGCAAGAAACTTCTGATGGCCATTTTAGCCATAGGGCTTTCTTGTTCAAGAAACCCCTGCCACGCATCTACACTGCCATCTTGCGCAAGAGCTGTTGCGCAAGAGAGTTTACACCTGTTTGAAAAGAGCGTAGCTCTTCCACAAGAAGCCCTCTCTTACAACCCTTTATTGTAACTCTTCTTGCGCAAGAGCGGGTGGGCAGTGTGGACACTCTGCAGAAGAACAGACGTTCTTGCACAATAACTGGCCGGTGTAGACATAGCCGAAGAAAGCTAATGTTTTGCCAGCATTTAACAAGAGTAAATGGCATGACCTGAGTGATTATAGGACTATCAATCTGACATCAATCCTGGGCAATATAATAGACCTGCTGATAGAGGAGTCAATTAATAAAGAATTAAAGGAGGTTAACATAATTAATGCCAGTTAACTGGGTTTATGGAGAACTGATCCTGCACTAATTTGGTATTTTATGAAGAGTTTAGAGGTTGGTTGATTAAAGCAATACTGTTGATGGAATACAGTTACACTTCTGTAAAGCATTTGACTTGGTACTGCATGACATTTTGATTGAGAAATTAGAATGATATAAAAGCAACAGGGCACATATTAAGTGAATTTAAAGCTGACTAACTGTTAGGTCTTAACATTGTAATTGTAAATGGCTGTGTTTGTAGTGGGGTATGGGCCCTATGTTATTTAAGATTTTCACTAATGATCTGGAAGAAATAACTGAAAGTTTGCAGATGAGACAAACACTGGGAGAATGATAAATAATGAAGGGAACAGGTCACCCTGGGGTGGAAGAGACTTTCCCTTCAGCATTTCTGTGCATGCCTTTTTTTGGCCAAAGCTGCCTGCAGAACAAGTTGCATTTTGGCAATGAGGGCACTGAAGTTAAACAGAAGAAGAACGGCTACTTTTAAATCCAGGGTTGAGTATCCAGAAGGTTAAAATGTTCCCCTACACCAGGTTACATGTGATACCATTCCTGATGTCTGATTTGTGTCCATTTATCCTTTGTCATAGAGACTGCCCAGTATGGCCACCATACATGGCAGAGGGGCACTGTTGGCAATTGGTGGGATATATCACATTAGGGGATGGGCAGTTGTATGAGCCCCTGATGTTGTGGCTTATGGGGTTAGGTCCTGTGATGGTGTCACTTGTATACATGTGTGGACAGAGTTGGCAATGGGGTGTGTTGCCAGGGTAGGGTCCTGGGTGAGTGTATCTGAGGTGTGGTGTGTGGCTGCTGGTGAGTACTTGCTTCAGGTTGAGGGGTTGTCTGTAGGCGAGGACTGGCCTGTTTGCCAAGGCCTGTCAGTGTGCGGGATCTTTTTCCAGCAGAGATTGTAGAATGTTAATGATGCGCTGGAGGTTTTTAAACTGGAGGCTATAGGTGATGATCAGTGCTGTTCTGCTATTTTCCTTTTTGGGCCTATGTTGAAGTAGTTGACTTCTGGGAACTTAGTTCAAGCTCTTCCTACGTCCTTGCATGAACTAAGCTATCATGCAAGAAACTATTGACCATGATACAGGGCTCATAGTAGCATCTTTTCCCCCTCCCATCAGCCCTCCTATAGAACCAGAAAGACACACATCCCATCACTTTCCAAAACCCATCCTTGCAAGCATATGCTTTGCCCATACCGGAAGGGTGACTTTCCTTATTCCTCCTTATCTAGTTTAGAAACGTTGGCTACGTCTAGACTACAAGCCTCTTTCGAAAGAGAGCATCTATAGTGCAAGCACTTCTTTCGAAAAAGCGAGCCGATTTTTCGAAACAGAGCACCCAGGCAGTCTGGATGCTCTCTTTCAAAAAAGCCCTGTTTGCAGTCAAGAATGCCTTTTTTTGAAAGAGCACTTTCGAAAAAAGACGTTCTTCCTCATAAAATGGGGTCGAAAAAACCTGCCGCGTTCTTTCAATTTAATTTCGAAAGAACACAGCAGCAGTCTAGACGCAGGGGAAGTTTTTTTGAAAAAAAGGCCACCTTTTTTTGAAAAAACCCTGTAGTCTGGACACAGCCTTTGTGTCTGATTTTCACAGGTACTGAGCACTTGCTACTCCAATGCAAATCAATGAAAGCTATGGGTACTCAGGAATTCTGAAAAGAAGGCCCTTAATAAATACCAAACACTTTTGAGACAGACCTTTTCTTTTTTATAAGGTATCAGACAGTCCCTCTGAGATCAACCATGAACAATTTACAGGGTTTTTCTCTTCCATCTCCCAGTAGTGAAAGAGCCCTTTGAATACAAACTACACCCGTAAGAGATCTCAGGAATTGTGAGGTGGGATAGGGTAGTGTGGAGGGAGCTGGCTTCGGAGTTAGGGGATTTAGTTTTTATTCCTGGCTCTGTCACTAACCTGCTGTAGGACCTTAGGAAAAACAAATCACCTCTCTGTACCTTGTTTTCTTTCCAATGCATTGTTGGTCTGTAGGACAAGGACTGTCTCTCAGGGTATGTCTACACAGCAAAGTTATTTTGAGATACCAGAGCTATCCCGAAATAGCTACCCCGTGTCTTTTGAATGCATCTGCTATTTCAAAATATAGCGGACGTGCTATTTTGCCATCATCCCTGCAAACCTCATTCTACAAGGAGTAAGGGATGGCTCAAAATAGTGCTCTATTTTGAATTTGGCACTTTGTAGACAGTGCCAAATGACAAAATAAGCTATTTCAAAATAGACTCAAAATAAGCTATGCAATTTGAGTAGCACAAATGGTGTATCTTATTTTAAGTTTTGGGTGCTGTGTAGACTCACCCTCAGAGTGTTTGTCTAGCACAAATCTTGATCTGCTATGTAATACAAATAATACATCCAGTCCCCGAGTTGCGAACAGTTGACTTACGATCGTTCGCATTTATGACCGAAGTGGTCGTAAATGGCGAAATCCCGAGTTACGAACACGATCCACACTTACGAACAGCACGGTTGCATGTAACTCTATGGAGTCCGACTTACGAACAAACCAAGTTACGATCAATTGCTTGGTCCGTAACCGGTTCGTAAGTCAGGAAGAGGCTGTAATATTTAAAGACCAAATTGGCTCACAAGTTTAGTCCAGCATGAGAATCTATCCATCCAGTAAGAGTTATTTGTCACATTCAGTGTTGCCCTTGAGTCAGACTCCTGCTGTTTAAACTCAGCAGGTGATTAAGGGTGACTAGCTGATGTCTGTTAAAATAATAGCTTCAATAAATGTGTGTGGTGGATCAATTTTAAAAGCTCTTACAGTAAGACAAAGAAAAAAGATAAAGCCCAAACCTTGTTCCTTTTAATAGAACATATTTTGTAATCCCCGATACTGTATTTAATTGGTAAATGCGGTTTAATTGGACAAGGGAACTCGTTAACTTTCATTTCACTTTCAGCACGACACTCCAGTGTAATTCCTATTGGATGATACATATGCACATCCAGAGGTGAGAAGACCCCTCTGTATTAGTTTATACTTTTTCAGTTCATTTCTAGGCATTTTCCTGATGCTAATCACCATAGTATCTGAGCCTCCTAAAGATATCTCTACATACTACAAGGGAAATCCTACGATGCCAAGTCTCAACACTTAGGTCAATTGACTTGGTTTCATGGTGATCAAGCTACAGGAATAAAAATAGCAGTAACGAGGTTTCCAGTGGGGATGGACCCCAGGCTCTGAAACCCAGCAAGTGTACCATAGGAGATGAAGGCCAGCCCAGAGAGAAGAATACAAGTAGAAGGCAACCAATTAACAGGTCCCATGAGGCACTGCAGTAATATTTCAGATTCAAAATATTTGTTTTAGGTCATTCGATTTTTTTTTTACAAAAAATCAAGATTTCCCATAGAAAGCACACACTGTTCATGGAAAATGCTGTTTTAGTCAAATACTTAGTTTTCCAATGAAAAACAGTTCTGACAGAAATTTTTTGACCAGCCCTAATTTTAAAAACCCAGTTAGGAGAAAACGGGGATTGGAACAAATTTGAAAGATTCTGTATAATGATTGCTGTAAACCTGAATATAACTGTAAAAAAGTAGTGGGTATAAAAATGTCCCCATATCAGAATTCTTCCGTCACATTACTGACATTAATATCCACTTTGAAACTCTCTGAATAAGGTAAGCTATTATTCAAGGTGCAAGACAACAGAGAAATCATAAACCGGGGTGCAGGAAAGATATTTGTGGGGATACAGAAAGTTAAGGAATCAAATGGGAAAAACTGAGATGTAAAATTGCCATGGAGAGCCAGATTCTAATCTTCATCCACAGAAATGACAAAGAAATCCAAGGCTCTAATTTGGATTTACTCCTGGCCTACTGATGGGGGGGAGTGGGAAAGGGGCATTTTGCTATTTATTTTTTCATCTCAGATTTCATCTATTTTGCAGATTATTGATTATAGTTATTCAGATTATTGATTTCATTAGGACAGGATTCATAGCTGTGTTTTAAAAACATAGTTCACATTGGTCTCTGAGTGCTCACAGCATCTATATAAAACCTGTGCTAGGTTTCCATTTGAAAAGAATAGTGCTTTTCTAGCACACTTGCTAGGATATTCAGCTGATCTCCAAATACCTCTCTGCCTGTGATACATTCTTGCTAGACACTGCCCTTCTGACACAAAGGATTTTGCTGGAATCCACATATTTACTGAGTCAACTGCCCTTTAATATTTCTCTCCTTTCTGTAAGCATTAAATACCGACACATGAGATCCTCTGTGTAATGAGAAGTAATGTAGTGTTGAATAACCTCTTACTCCTCAAGAATGGTGATAAGGCAGTTAGGCAAGCGAGTGCCTCCAATTCTTTGTTGCTTACTGAGGTGGGAAGAGGATGCTATTTTTCTTAGCTGAAAGAAAACATCAACAGGCATTAGCACCCTGAACAGCTGCTTTTGTTGAAACTGAACAATTCTTGCCTGCTGGAACACATCAGTAGGCAATTCTGAGCATTCTCAACTGGCTTTGTCTACACTTACAATTTTAAAGTACTTTAATGGGGCAGTGTGGCCATGGCAGGAACGCTAAGAGGGAGCTCTCCCAGCCCTCTAGGTCAGTGTTTCCCGTTCCGCGGAGCAAAACGAGGGGTTCCGCGAGGAGCCGGCGCTCCCCCACCCCCTCTGAAAAAAAGAGAGAGAGCCGGCTAGCCAGCATGGAGCTGGTCCCGACCCCGCACGCGCGCACGTCCTCCCAGCCCGGCCCCAGAGCATCTCTCCCCCGGACCTGTCCCTGCCATGTGCGACTTTCCCTGAAGGTGAGCGCTGGCCCTGGGAGCGCCGCAGATTGGCCGCTCGCGCTCTGTGGGGGGGGGGGAGGGCGCCGGCCCCGGGCACGTGGCACTTGGGGGGGGCACATACAGAACAGACGGGCTGTGAGGGGCTGCAGGGAACTGGTGCTGCACTCCCTTGGATTGTGAGGGATGGTTTTGGGGGAAGTGCAGGGAACCAGTAGGGGTGGGCAGCTTAGTTCAGTTGCAGGGGATAGAAGTGCAAAGAAGCCTAGTGGGGAAGGGGGGGGGGGGACCAGGAGCCCTGAAATGACCTCCCCTGGTCCAAAAATTCCTCATCTGGGACCAGTCAGATCTAGAGGGTGCCAGATCAGGGAGGTCGAACTCCTACTCAAGTCCCCTCCTCGCACCCTCCCTCGTAGCCAGACACCCTACATCCAGCCTGCTTCTGCACCCTACCTATCTGGTCTGCACCCTACCCAGACCTTGTCCCCTTCTGCCCCCCAGCTCCCTCCCAGATCCTGCACCCCATCCCTATCCCGCTCTTTGGCAGCCCTGCCATCCACCCTAGCACCGCCCTGGCCCCAGCACCTTGCCTCATACCCCAGGTCTCAGCACCACCCTGGCCCTGGCCCTGACCCCAGCCCCAGCACCCTGCCAGTCACCCTAGTGCCCAGCAGGACCATGTCCCTGACCACAGCACCCTGCCACCTGCCTGTCCCAGCACCTTGCCCCAGCACCCTGCCACCTGAGCCAGCATCCTTCCACCCAGCAGCACCCTCTCCCCAGCACCCACTAGCACTCTGTCCCCTACCCCCACCAGCACATTTGGGACCACATTAGTGAGGCATGGGGGTTTTTGGAGGAGCTTTTTTTTGTTTTTTTGCATCTCACTTGTGTGGCCCCAACTGACTTTTCTGTGGGTCAGTGACCTTTGACTCAAAACAGATTCCTCACCCCTCTCACATATAAAGACAATGCTAAAACCTTTTGAGTTTGACATAATATTTTATTTAAAAATGAAGCCAGGCCAACAAGCCCCCAACTGGGACCAAAGCCCCATTTCACTGCAACATCATAACACTCCTGCACCACCTGACCCCAAATCTGAGCCTATCATACACTGGGACCCCCGTCCTGAGCCTCTTATATCCCCACACTCCTGCATCCCCACATCCTCAGTCTTCTGCCACAACATTCCTCCACCATCCACACATCACAAATCTGTGTCCTGAGCCCATCATACTCACAACCTTCTTGCCCTGAGTCCCTCACATATCCAGCCCAAACTCCTGCACCCTCATATCCACAAGCCCTGGCTTGCTCAGCACCCCAACCTTCCACCTGAGCTCAACACTCCCCAGCCTAGAGCCCCCTCCCTGAGTCAACAGCCCTTTCTCCTGCATCCAAATTCCCTCCCAGAGCTTGTACTTCTCACCCCTTCCCACACCCAAATCCCTCATTCCCACCCCACATCTCACTCACTAGGTTGAGACAAGTATAAGGGCTGGGTATAGCAAGTGATGGAGAGGAGGAGAACAGAGCGGATGAGGCCTCACAGAAAGGAGATGGGGGGGGGGGTCTTGGGTCATTAATTGGTGGTTCCCTCTCTCCTCCCCCACCCCCCACCCTTTTTTTTGCTTGACAAACCTAGGGGTTCCTTGAAATTTTGAAAAGCTGAAAAGGGTTCCTCAGCCAAATAAAATTGGGAAACACTGCTCTAGGTAAACCACCTCCGTGAAGGATGTAGCTAACTGTGCACAGCTCCCAGTGCTGTAGCCTGGTTTAAGTTCTTTACAGCACTATAACTTGCTATGCTTGGAGAAGAGGTAATGTGTTTTTTCACATGCCTGATCCAGAAAGTTGCAGTGCAGTAAAGTGGCAATGTAAACTTAATCTTAGCTTCCTAAAGTTTTAAATAATTTCTGTGCAAATTAAATGTGTAGTCTGTGCTAGAAGTGGGCTAATCATATAGAATGGCATATTGTCCATCTTAAAGCCACATTAGTATTATTATGTTATTGCCTTGGAGCCAACTGAACTCCCATGGTGCTGAGCATGGTACAAATATTGTGGGAAACAGTCTTTGCCCTAAAGATCTTACAATCCAAAGAAGTATGGAAGTCAGGAAAGGGATGGAGATAGAGTGACAGTTGGCAAATATCACAGTAGTGCCATGATGAAAAAAATTGGGTGAGAGGAAATTAGCTGGATGGAAAGAGAAAAGAATGAAGGAACAAGGAAAAAAAGGAGGGGAGCACAGTGGAGTGAGATGAAGAAAATGTGAGGAAGAGTAGGTGGGGCTTGGAGCAAGCTGCCAATTAGAGGAGGGGAGAGAACATACAGAGTCAAAACTATAGAATGTACTCTGATGACAGTAGTGAAAATGATATTCCAGATAGAAATATTGCTTAATATTTAAGCTGCCACTCGCTTCCACTGGGGAAAAGGGCCTATGATGTGGTCTGTTCTCAAAGATTAGCAATATAGAAATTGCTATACTGGATGAGGCTGATTGGTTCATCTAGTCTAGTGTCATCTCTAATACGTTCTAGTACCAGATGCTTCCGAGGAATGTGAAAGAAGCTGCCCTTACATACCATAATGGACAGTTACGGACTAATCTACTTATAGGGGAAGTTTTTTCTTACCCTCAGGGTACATCGACACTATAAGTTTTCTTGGCAAAAAATATGGTAATGAGGGACTCATTTTCATGAGTCTCAATCTCATTTGCATGTTTTCTGGAGATCTGTTTTTGCGCTGGGGTTTTTGTGCAAAAACAAGCAGTGTGTATATTTTCTTTTTGCGTAAAAAACCTTTTCCGCAAGATCCTGCTGATCTTGCAAAAAAGGGGTTTTTGCGCAAAAAGAAAACGTCCACACTGCTTGTTTTTTAGGATCTTGCTGAATAAGTGGGTTTTGCGCAAACATAAAATATCCATACTGCTTGTTTTTGCACAAAAAACCCAGCGCAAAAACAGATAGGCAGAAAATATGCAAATGAGATCACGACTCATGCACATGAGTCCCTCATTAGCATATTTTTTGCCGAGAAAACTCGTAGTGTAGACGCAGCCTCAGATATTAGTGGTAGACATTAGTTTGATCAACCTTGCCACCTTTACCTCAGGCCCTGCAGAGAGTGTTAAATTTCAAACCTGAATTTTCTATAGTAAGTGAAAGATAGCCATTCAGTCTTTATATAATATATAAGCTGTAAAAAGTGAAAGTGCCCCTTCAATTGCCAAGACTTTTTCTGTAGCATCTATGGTTCCAACTCCTAGTGAGGCTACATCTATACTATAGGCTTTTTTCGGAAGAAGCTTTTTTCGGAAGCTTTTTTCGAAAGAGATCTTCCGAAAAAACTTCTTCTGAAAGAGAATGTCCACACTGCAAAAGTACATCGAAAAAGCCATCTGCTTTTTCGAAAGATAGCATCCAGATTGAATGGATGCTCTCTCTCACATGTAAGCTGTGATTGCTATGGACAGAATGGCCACCAGAGCACCTGTGCTTTTTCCTCTTTCCTCTTCTTCTGAAAAAACTCCCTCTTCCCCATCCACACATGTCTTTTTCAGTGGGAGGTTTGTCTGACTAAGGTCTTCATGCAAAGCAGAATACTGTTTCCATCTCATCTAAGCAAGAAATGGCAGAGTAATTTATCAATCTGTACTTTGCAATTACATACTCTTTATGTTACCACAACTGAAAAAAAATCTTATAATGGCAAGAACATTGTGTTGTGCTCTCTTTAGGCCGATCCAATTGAAATTTTACTTTAACCTAAAGCAAATCTTGTCCATATTCCATAAAAACAAACAAACATTCAGGGCCAAGTTCTATCCTCATTGAACTTTAATAGCACAATGCTCTTTCCAGTCATCAGCTCTGGAACACAGTTACACTGAACATCAGAAAGCTTGTTCTCCATTAACAAGCCTGTTCATAGAAAGAGGCTGTGATGATAGCAGCTGTGGAATGTGCAAATGTTAGATCAGTTATGCACTGAGATATGTAAGGGCAAAATTGGGACTGTTTATGTAGAAGCACATGGGCATTTATTTGCAACCACACCACACTTTTTTGGCAGGGCTGGTAACAGACATTGTTGGGCCCTGGGCAATGCGTGTGGGGGCTCGGCTCCAGGCCCATCTTGGGCAGAAGGGGCGGGGCTAGTAGAAGCAAGCCCTCAGTGCCACTCGGCCAGCCCTCAGCACCACAGGGACTGCATCACACAGGGCTCTGGTGGCAATTTAAAGGCCCTGGAGCCCTGGGCCCTTTTAAGTCGCTGGGCCCTATGGCAAGTGCCCTCTTTGCCCTGCCCCACATCAGTGGCCTTGAATTTTGGTGAGGGGTTGAGAGTCTGAATAAGTAGGTGTAGCTGGAACATGGGGATTGCCAAATGGGATAATCCATCCAGTCTGATGATACCCAGATCCTAACAATGCCCATTACCAGAGGTGTGACTGGAAGGTGAAAGAAACCCATTTGGGAGACAGTTATGAAATAACCTGCCCACAGAAGAGGTATCTTTCTAAACCTCATTCAGACTGCAGTTGGTGTCCCTTAATAACAATCTAGGCTCAGGCTGGCCTGTGACCTAGCAACCCCAGAGCTGAGAATGTAGGAAGCTAGTACGGGCCAGGAGCAGCAGGAGATTGCTGCAGGAGACAGCCAGAGCCAGTTTAGGGTGCTCTCGAGTTGTGCAATCTGTCAATCTTTCAAGGAGCATGACTCTAAAAGGGAGAGAGTAGGGGAACGGCCAGAAAGGCTGAGATTTTGTGTTTAGCTGTTATGACCCAAGAACGCCTTAATGCCAGCTAACAGGGGGGTTCGAAGGAGTAAAGGTACATCCTGATTCTGGTACGTACATTCCAGTTCACCAAAGAGTCTCCTGTGAGCTCTGAAGCTAAAGCTGGTGTTGTGCTAGTCATTAATATTGTTGTAAAACATATGTCCGGAGGTGATGCAAGGAATATGTGTAAATAAGAAAATATGTTTTAAAGACAGAGGTGGAAAACATAAGTTTTCCTCCAGACAGGAGGCAATATTTGTAGGCCTGTCAGGATGGAAAGGGGCTGTGGGTGCCCATTTACATACAAAGCGGAGGAAGAGATCTGAAGTAAACAGGGCAGCAGCACATAGGAAAAACAAGTCGCAGGGGTAATCCTATCTGGGTACAGACAATGAACTTTAGAGAGATAAGTAGAAGCCAAAGTAGACATCCCACTCATCCTGTATCTGGGAAGCAGATTTATTGACATTCATGAAAGTGGGAGCTCAGCCAGCCTTGATGCTGCAGTCAATTTAGGGTGAGATATTCTCTTGTCTAAAGAATCTTAACTGCTTGTTAAGTTTAGTATCTAGAAAACCTGTTATGATTTGTTTCATATGTAACTACTTGTTTCCAAGCTCTGGACTCACTATCTCTCGTCTTCCACAATTAACTTACTCGTGCTTTCACTATAAATACCTTAGTGCTGTGATATTAAACGAGAAGTTAAATTTGAGCTGAATCATACAAGCAGATGTGTGCTATTCCTTTGGTAAAAAAAAAAAAAAACAGCCTGGGTAATTTGGTGTGTAGCCGGTGATATCACAGGGGAATGATCAAAGGGACTCTGGAACTAGATGCAGCTATTACCTTGCATGGCAAAGTAAAGGATGTCTTTGTCCACAGGAGAATGTTAGACTGGTTAACAGGCAGCTGGTGGCCAGGAGCTGACACTCAACCAAGCGCAAACAGAAGGTGATAGGGTGAATCACAGTCATACAAACAGTCAGAACCAGGGACAGTGGAAGACAGACTTCACAAGCAAGGAGGTGGTAGATGGGGGGGACATCTACACAGCAGGGCTAACATCGAATTAAGTTCCGCAACTTGAGCTATGTCAATTGCATAGCTTAAGTCGAAATAGCTTAACTTGGCTTTTGGCACTGTCTATACAACAGGAAGTCAAAGGAAGTGTTTTTTCCTTTAACTTCCCTTATGCTTCATAAAATGAGGGTTTCAGGAGTTGGAGTATGAAGTCCTCTAGCTTGCCATTATTTCAAAATAATGGCTTGCAGTGTAGACACACTCTTTGTTATTTTGGAATAACATCAGTTATTTCAAAATAACACTGCTGTGTAAACGTACCCTGGGTGAGAGCCTTTAAAGCAGCCAGACTTCAGCAAGGAAGAAACTGTGCCACCAGTGAGAGGCTGAGATGAAAGAGGCCTTTTAAATAGGGCTGTTTATTAATCACAGTTGACTTGTGATTAATTAAAAAATTGATCATAATGTAAAATATTAAGTGTGATTAATCACAGTTTAAACATACAGCTAAACAATAAAAGAACAATTGAAATGTATTAAATATTTTGGATTTTTTTTACATTTTCAAATATATTGACCAATTATAACATAGAATACAAAGTGCACTTTATAATATTATTTTTATATAAATATTTGCTCTGTGAAAATGATAAACAGTTTTTCACTTCACCACATGCAAGTATTGTAGTGCTATCCAAGTACTGTAGTGAAACCTTTTTATCATGAAAGTGCAACTTATAAATGTAGATTTTTTTTGTTACATAATTACATTAAAAAACAAAACAATGCAAAACTTTAGAACCTCCAAGTTCACTCAGTCCTACTTCTTGTTCATCCAATTGCTAAGATAAACAACTTTTATCTAGTGTTGCTCTCTTCCTATTTACAATGTCATCTGAAAGTGAGAACTAGTGGTTGTATGGGATTTTTCTAGCTGGCATTACAATTTGTCCAATATGCTAAATATGTGTATGACCCTTCATACTTCTACAACCATTCCAGAGGACAAGGTTCCATGTGGATGACCTTGCTTTAAAAAGTGTTAATTACATTTGTGACTGAACTCCTTGGGAGGGAATTGTATGTCTCTTGCTCTGTTTCCCCACATTCTGCCATATCTTTCATTTTATATCAATATCCACTAATGACTGAGCACATGTTCATTTTAAGAACATTTTCACTGCAGATATGATAAAACTCAAAGCAGGTACCAATGTTAGATTACAAAAAATAGCTACAGAACTCCACCCAAAGTTAAAAATCTGAAATGCCTTCCAATATCTGTGAGGGATAAGGTGTGAAGCTTGTTTTCAGAAGTCTTACTAGAGCAACATTCTGATGTGAAAACTATAGAACCTGAATCTGTAATTTGCATGCATCAGTCCACACTGCTTTGGATCATTATCAAGAACTCATCATCAGCATGGACGCATGCCCTCTGAAATGGCAGTTGAAGCATGAAGGGACAAATGATTTTTTAGCAAATCTGGCATATAAATATCTTGCAAATACCCATTACAATAGTGCCGTGCGAATGCCTGTTCTCACTGCAGGTGAACAAGAAGTGGGCAGGATTATCTCCTGCAAATTGTCAGAGCAATTGGCTGAACAATAAAATAGACTGACTGAACATGGAGGCTGTAAAGTTTTACGTTGCTTTATTTTTGAATGCAGTTATTTTTTATTTGTAGTTCTACATTTGTTAGTGCAACTTTCATGGCAGAGATTTCCCTAAAGTACTTGTATTAGGCTATTTGAAAAATACTATTTCATTTGTTTTTTACAGTGCAGATATTTCTAATAAAGTATATTATAAAGTATAACTTTTGTATTCCTTGTTGTAATGTTGAAATCAATATATTTGACAATGCAGAAAGCATCCAAGAATAAATGATATTCTATTAACAGTGTAATTAATAGTGTGATTAATTGTGATTAATTTCAATTACACGATTAAACACTATTAATCACTATTAATGTTGAATAGCTGGACAGCCCTATTTTTAAAATATTGTACACTTATAAAGTAGCCCCCAAAGGGGGTGCCATTATATGATTCAGTCATTGGTCATGTACTGTGAAGTTCAGTGGAGAATGGAAACTGAGGAAAAGTGCTGCAGAGCTACCCAAGACCAGTAGGGCATCTTGCATATCCACAGCAGAGTTACATAGTGAAACTATATTCTATACACTCTAACATAACTTTACATTGAGGTTCAATGTCTTTCCAAAAGACATGAAGAAACTCAGTCAAGAGTCATGGATTGGCTGTAAAAATCACTGTATGAAATAATATGGCCTGTGTTACACAGGAGCTCAGAATACGTGAATCTAATAGTCCCCTTTGGCATTAATCTGTGAAAAAATTAATGTTCTTTTTATTTGTATAAATGTCCAATCTTTCATGACCTCATTGATATCTTGTGGCAATAAATTTCCACGGGTCAGTTATGCATAGTGCCTTCAACCCTGCCCCTTAATGAGTTATTTACTGAAGATTGAGCCTTTCTAGTCCAGCACCCTCAGGACCTAACCAGTGCCAAACCACGCTACCAATGCTTCCACTGATGTTAGAAGACATTTAGAGGTAAATTAGAGCTAAATAATAGCACAGAACATTGAGAGGCAGGATTGTTGTTGATATACAAACTTTATTGGACCGCAAGAAACTTGGCCACACCCAAAATAAGTGGACATCTGACTAACTAAAACCATGCCGAACTGTGGATGTTGCTGGACCGCAGTTGCCGGATTAGAGAGAATCGACTGTTTTTCTATGCAACAACTATGGAGGATACGCTTCTAATCTCACAAAAAAAAAAAAACCCCAACAAAAAAACCTTTAGTTGCTGTAGGCTAACTGACAATTACACAAATTCACCTGATATGTATAGAATTAGACATTTTTGGTTACTGTTATAGAATGTGCCACATCTGTTACTTGTCTTAGCAGGCAACATGCAGGATATCCATTAGGCACTGATCTTTTTTATTCTTTGTGCTCCTTTCTCCTGAGTAGTGGTATTGAGTTTTGCTGTGACAATTGTCAGATTTCAACCAGTCATGGAGGGATAATTCATCTGAGAATAATTTGAAGGCTGCATAATTTTTGTGACCTTTCTTTACAAACAGATATTCTTAAATGTTATTTTAACTCCAGCCAGTTGTCTTTAGTCAAGAATAATTTAGATACACGTTCTTGTAATTGAATGTAACCACTGGCTCACATATCATCCAACTGACAAATGGCCTGAAGGCTTGGTCTCTTCATGGTAAATGGCACCAAAGAACAAGTGAAAGTGTGTACTGCACTCTGTGACAGATCCTGTCAGTTCAATTAATTATGGTTTGTTGCCTAGCTGAGTATGTGCAACCAGCACACCGCACCCTTTGACCTATTAAATGTGTAATTAATAGTTCAACAAGCTGCACTGGCTGCTTTAATCCTTTGGATCTTGACAAAAGATGCAGTCAGGCTTCTGATTTGCTTGTGATTCAGTCTGAATGGTGATGGAGTGGAAGGTGAAAGTGTCAAAGAGAACTTGAGTAACTTCTTTCAGGATCTGGTGATTGTCCACTGTGTCTTCTGTAGAAGAGGAACAAAAAATTGCCACACTGGAATGCTTTTAAGACTGGGTGATTAGTGAAACTATTTGCAAACATTTGGGTGATTTACTTCTGTTTACAACTTACATTTTAACAACTATATTAAAACTCACACAAACAAAGAATCCGGTGGCACCTTAAAGACGAAAAATGTGTTGTTTTTGCTGAAACAGACTAACACAGCTACCCCTCTGAAACTATATTACAACAGTCTGAACAGCAAGCTTGTGCCCTATGTTGTTGTAGACAATCCAAATATTTTAACAATAATATTTGATAAAAATATTAGGAGGGTTGTTGTTGCTTTTATTTCTTTTAAAATGATAACATTTGTTTCAACAAACACTAGATACAGACAAGCAGTTGTATCGTAATCAGGAGAGACTAACCTGTCTTGGCTTCAGCTGAATTATTATTGCCTGTTTACAGAAATTTACTGACCTGTAACAACATGAGCAGACAGAATAACTTGATTCATTGTTAGAGACCAGAGATGAAGGTTGTGGATAGACTCTACTTTGTTGACAGCTAGAATTCTCTCTCTCACCGCATCATAATTAAATCCCTTGGGTGTTCCTATAGAGGATGAAATATGCCTTTTGATTAAATAAGAACTATATTTAACTAGAAAACACACAGATAGGCCCCTGAATTTTTACTGAATTAGGTTTGTTTTTTTCTTATAAAAACAACAGGGACCATAGAGGGCTATATTTTTGTGTGTAATATGAAGTTAAATTTTGTCCGTGGTTACATGTAACCCTTTAGAATATAGCTTGATGGAGCAATAAATGCAAATAGATTTTAGAGTTAGGCTTATGAAAGTCTGCTTTATTTACAGGAGTAGAGTGTTTATTAATCATTCCATTCATCTACTTTGACACCTTCCAGGGTATTTATACCATAGTAACTGAGCAACTCGCAAGCATTGGTGTCTTTTTATCTTCACTAACCCTTATTTTACAAATAAGAAGTAACAGGTCAGATTAAGGCCATGTCTACACTAAATGGAAGATCGCTGCTGCCACCATGATTAATCTTTCAGAGTTCAATTAGCAAGTCTAGTTAAGACTCTCTAAATCGAACTCAGATGGCACACCTGCTGGTGGCTGGCACTCCTGCTTGTGTAGGAGTAAGGAGAGCCAACAGGAGCAAATGCTCCTGTCAGTCTCCCACTGTGGGGATGGCAGGAAACACAAAATAAGGTACTTCAACTCCAGCTACATAATGTACTTGGTGTTGTGTATCTTATTTGATGTTCCCTATGATTGTAGACCTGGCCTAAGTGACATGCCCAAGGTCACATGGATTTAGAGTGGCATTGTGATATTTTGTTTTTCCCTTTCCTGATGGCTCCTAGTATTGCTAAAACTGCCACTGCACATTGAACAGATGTTCAGAGAAGTATCAAAACCTTCTGTGAATGGTAAAAGCCAATTTAGAATTGTTGTATTAATTTAGATGGAATATATGGGCTCCAAGTTTTAGCATAAGTCAGTCAATGTCCAAATTAAACAGTGTTAAAATGCAGGGCCAAATTATTTTCTCCAATATGTTCACATAACTCACACTGCAGAACTATATGTAAACATTTGAGAAATTGAAATTGAAAAAGGGAGTCACATGAAAAGCAGAATTAGCAAACTATTTTCTAAGTACTTTCACAGATATGCTTTGTCTTGTTCCCTTGTCCAGCACCCTCAGGACTTAAGTGGTCCTGAACCATGGAGTTTGTTGGAAAAGGGGAGGTCAAGGCTTCCTACCCCACTGTAGGCTCTACTTCCAGCTGGGGCTGTGCTCCCTCCTGCTTGCCGCTGCCTCCAGCCCCTGAACCATGCCATTCCTAACCGGGGCTGCATCCCCCAGTGCGCCAGCCCTGGATAAGGACTGGCCCCATTGACTCCAGTCTTGGCTGGGATTCTTCTCTCTGCATCCAGTCCTGGCCAGGACTATGCTCCTGGCTGCCAGCCCTGCTACCTCCAGCTCTGACTGGGACTGCGCTCCCCACCACCAGCCCTACCTGGGGCTTTGCCAGCCCTGAACGAGGCTGTGTTTCCCACTGCGGCAGCCCTGGGCGGGGATGTGTTCCCCCACCTCACCAGCCTCAGGAGGGCTGCACTTCTGGCCACTGGCTGCTGACCCTGTTGCCTCCAACCCCGACTGGGGCTGCGCTTCTTGCTATCAGCCCTGGGCAGGGCTGTGCTCCCCACTGCCAGCCCAGCCCAGGCTTCCCTTCTGAACCTGGCCAGCTGAGTCTCTCTGGTCCAGCAATATCCGTGGTCTTCCCGGACCACAGATGTTGCTGGATCAGAGAATCCCAGATTTTAGAGGTTCAGCCTGTAGAATAATTTACCATCTAGTATCCATTAAGTTCTCTAAACATTTATTTTAAAATAGAGTTCAATTCAGATTTTCGTGTTCACCATCTAATGCACTAAAGGTCCAATTTTTAAAAAAGTCAAATATCCAGTTGCACTTCTAATTTTCATGCACAGTTGCCAGGAATATATGTATTGACTGGCTATTTGAGCACCTAGATGACCAGATAAATGTGAAAATGGCCACTTTAAACATATGAATACCCAATTTATGCATACAATTTAGTAACTTTCTGTACAAATTAAGATTGTAATTTAGGGCTTGAAATTCAAAAATTCAGTGCACTTATAATTTCATACAATTTCAATAACTAACATTTTTGAGATTTTCAACACAATGTACATATAGAAAAAATGTATTTCTTCCATGAAGAGTGGTGAAGATTTTCTTAAATAACGAGTGCCTGAAGTTGGTTTTCTGAATGCATTTTTAGGTACCTGGGCAGAAATCAATGGGAAATGTTCTCTGTCCAACATTTTTCAAATTAAGGCCAAGTATTTAGAGGACTAAACCTAGATTTAAGAGCCCAACTTATCTATTTTTTTAAATCCTTGGCTGTGTTTATAAGTATTAGAGAGAAAGACACAGAATAATATTTATTCTAGAAATAACTAGTGTGCATATAAAAGTTCTTACCTTCCATTAACACAAGCAAAATGTCCCTTAAAATTGTGATGGTTGTTGCCAGAACAAAGATAGAGAACACAAATGTGCAGATTGGGTCAGCTATTTTATATTCTGGCTAAAAAAATATAAGTACATCACTTGATTAAAATTTCAGTTTCTGGCTGACAGTTTAAAAGAACTAATCAAAATCTAATATAATCCATTTATCTAACACAATAACCATTGCTAATATTCTCAACCAGTACAGACCCAGCACAGCTGAGTTAACAGACAGTTTTCTGATTGAATTATTCTTTAAGATCTCAGGCCACTAAAGATGAAGGAGGAAAAACACACAATATGTTCCTTCTGGCTTAACCCCAGGAAAAAAATGTTGTGCTCTCAACAGCCATTTTATTCCCAGAAATGAACATAACTTGATTAAATTACAATATATATCAAGATAGAGAAATATATATATCATTAAGACAGAGAAATAATGACAGTGTTTTGAAAATAACTGCATCCTTAATTGCTATGAAGGTGAGTAAACCCAATAAAACTGACCTTAAAGAATATTATAAGTGCACTAATTAGCACACTAATGCTCTGAAATAGATCTCCGATGGCATGCACAAAAGCTGCCCTCACACTGGCATTGGCCAAAGCTGGCTTCTGTTGAGAAGCTGAAATATGTTCATTGGCTTGTGTTGTGTGACTATGTCCGTGCTCAGTCTGGTGCAAAATCAGACTTAATCTGAAAGAGAAACAATACAATGCTCCAAACATCAGTGAGATCAGACTGTCTGATAGAACAGCAACAAACACTTCGGTATCACATTCTTTAGAGAAAAAGGTAAGCGGTTGCCACCTTACGTGTAAATATATGTATATATTGCCAGGAAATCTCAGAATGGTTAAGTATTTTGTATACAAAAAAGACAACTTACATGATATTGGCTATCACTGCACAACCAGAAGTAATGAGCATCACTGTAGCTTCAATCTCATAATTTGGGTGCAGCAGTCTCATGCTAGCCAAATATGTCAACACACCAGTCACCACCCAAACGATTATCATCGACATCAAAGCACCCAGAATTTCTAGGGATTAAAATAATTGAATTTCAAAGGCATATAAAATAAAATGCAAGAATTTAGCTAACGGATTAGTGCTACCACTTTCAGGCTACCTCCAGACCTCCGGCTTCTTTCAGTAAAAGCTTTTCTGGAAGAGATCATCCGAAAAAACTTCTTCCGAAAGAGAGCGTCCACACTGCCAAAGCACATCGAAAAAGCGATCTGCTTTTTTGAAAGATAGCGTCCATACTGAATGAATCTCACATTTAAGCTGTGATTACTATGGATAGAATGGCCACCAGAGCACCTATGCTTTTTCCTCTTTCCTCGTCTTTCGAAAGAACTCCCTCTTCCCCATCCACACATCCAGCCTTTCGGAAAAAGGCTTCTTCCTCATAGAAAGAGGTTTACCAGTGTCGGAAAAAACCCTGTGTTCTTTTGATTTTTTTCTGAAAGAACGCGATTGCAGTATGGACATAAATGAAGTCTTTTCTGAAAAACTGCCATTTTTTTCGAAAAAAATTCTGCAATGTAGACATAGCCTCAGAGTCACAATTTTTTCACCATTAGAAGTAATGCTGATGTGTTTGCAGGTCCCAACCCATGTTGGTTTCAAATAAATCCAGTTTCCTCTGGGTCGACTCTTGTTGCAGGCATGGTTTGGGAATTATGGATTTGTAATGGGCTGGCAGAATGTCTGCTGGTTCACAAAACAGGATAATGTGCAGTGCACGTTGGGTTTTCTGCCCAATTGCCCCAAAAACACCATGTGAAATTAAAATGCAGTATAGAATTGAAAGCTCGAGTTTGCAGATATCAAATGGAGCACACAATTGCACAAACCCTTAGTAGACTGTTCCTGAATGCAAGTCAAACTCAGATAAGGCTGGTTTTGAGGGATTTTTTAAAATGTTATACTCTTTGCACAGCTCTACTTGTTAAATACATGTGGCAACAAATATGTACTAAATGCTATCATATATACAGTTGCTATGACCTAAAGAAAATTTGTGTGACTGTTTAATTTACACGTGTGTTATATGCGTGAATAGAGTGTTTGTAAATTAAATACACGCACAAATTGTGTATGTATTTCCAAATACATATAGCTGGAGCTCATACCTTCAATTCGCCAAGATATAGGGGAAAATCAGAACCCTAATAAAATTAGTGGGAGTTTTGCTATTGACATTTGTAGAGCCAGTATTTCATCCATAGTGGGTTTGGGGTTTTTTTATTGTTTGTTTTTTATGGTCTCGACTCTCCTTTGTTTCCATTTTTATGATTCCATGAAAACGGGGGTAATAGAGAAAAGTCAAGATGATTAACTCCACTTGAGAGGAAATGTATGCTAGTATGATATACATAGGTCTTGATTTTGCAAATCTTAAGTATTTACTGAACTTTAAGCAATTGCATAGTCTGGTTAATTTGGATGGGAACATTCATAAGAACATAAGTAAAGCCATACTGGGTTTGACCAAAGATCCATATATCCTAGTATCCTGTACTCCAAGCTGAAAAGTCCCAATTTTATTAATCTCTCCTTATATGGCAACCAGTTCATACCTCTAGTCATTTTTTTGCCCTTTTCCAAACACTTTTCAATTCTGATATATCTTTTTTGAGATGAGGTGGCCATGTCACATGCAGTATTTAAGATATGGGCAGCAAGTCCTAAATAGTGCTTTTTGTCTGTAATGTTCTCCAGTGTTATACTCTACTCTTCTCTGAAATTCCATAATGTGCTGTTTTAAATTTCTGATGCATCTTTGGAGCTTTCAGAATATTAATGGATTAGCCTCATGAGCCCTGTGGGCTTGTGCCTGATCTCAGAATACTTTCCAGTGTATTTGTTATGATGAATTGCCTTTTCTGTTTTACATGGTCATATGACAGTACATTTGGTACCTGCTCTGTGCCATCCAAAAGTTAACCGTTTAGTGGACGGTTTAGAGGATAACCACAATGAGAAAAGGCTGATCAGGAAACTTGTCAAGTCAACCAAGATATGTGCTGCATCAGTTATCACGGCAAGACTTCCAGCAATTTGTCCACCTGCATAAAACAAAAACGTGCTTATAATAGGCCATATATCCAAGATCTTATTTGCTGTAAAGCTAAGGAAAACTTCATTTATGATGTTAATGTATGGCATAACAGTATGTAAGCAGAGTCTGAACCACTGCTTTCAATGCAGCCAGCTGAAAGGGGAAAGGAGTCCCGGGTGTGGTTATGCTCACTTAGTTGTCTAGCCCAGCAAGGTATTCAACTGTTGATATGCTCATGCTGGAATGGGAAAGAAATCCTGGCTGTGGTTATGTAAATCCAGTTCAGCCACTGCCATAGGCCTGAAGAATGGTCAATTGTTAGAATGGCATTTTGCCTATTGTAACTAATTTGGCTGTTGTAGGGTCACAAACCGTGTTAACCCTAAATGTAGGGATTGTAAAATATGACCACCAGTGCTTGCAGGAGAAACACTGTCATTGTAAAGAGTCTAGGATGGACAAGCTTTTCCCTTTCAGACTCAAGTGGATTGGATTGGGGGGAAGGATCTTGGACAAGCAGGCTACATGCACTCCAGGTGTGAGCTATAAGACTGGTTCAACCTGTCTCTCTTCCTCCCACCCCTGTTCTAAGGATAGAACTAAAACAGATTCCATAAGGGGGGGGATCTTTTTATTATTTTAAATAAATAATCTTAAATAAATAAGTGGCAGGGAATCTTTTGGCCAGCCTATGTGGTGGGCCAAGAGCTGAAGTCACTGAGAGCTGAAATCACTAGGGCTAGGTCTACACTGCCCCCTCTTGCGCAAAAAAATGCAAATGAGGCAAAGCGTGGAATATCACCACATCTCATTTGCATAATTAATTAGGCTCCATTTTTGCGCAAGATGCTTTTCCACAAAAATCCCCTCTTGTGCAAGAGCCGTTCTTCCTGAAAAAAAGAGGAAGAGCAGCTCTCGTGCAAGAGGGGTTTTTTACGCAAAAAGGAGCCATGTAGACAGCTCTTTTTGCACAAAAGCTTCTTGCCCAAAAGTGGAACCTCATTCATTATGTAAATGAGATGTAGTGATATTCCACGTTTTGCCTCATTTACATATTTTTTTGCACAAGAGGAGGCACTGTAGACATAGCCTAGGTTTAGCCCAGAGCCAGACCCATCATGGAAGAAGCAGCAGGATGGCTGCAGGAACAGGTGCCAGCTGTTGTGAGAGCAACAGCAGGCAGCCAGCAGCACAGCTGGCAGGAGCACGTGGCCAGCAGGCAGCCAGAGGGAGCAGAAGCAGGTGGTCAGCAGGGCGGATGTCAGCACACAGCCAGCAGGTGGCCGGAGGGAATGGCAGCAGGAGGCCAGCAGGGTAGTTGGCAGGAGGAAGCAGCCGGCAGGTGACCAGTGGGAGCAGCTGGAAGGAGCAGTGGTGAGTGACCAATGGAGTGGGTGAGATGTCTCCTATTGCCACCCCCCCCAAGGGTGGGAGGTGAGCTCTGAAAATCACCTCTGAGCTCTGGTCTGCCCTGACCAAGGGCCGCAACTAGGAGTGAGGTACGGAGAAAGGTTGGGCATGTGAATGGGACACTTATATTGCTGGATTTGTGAGCCTGAGAGGCACAGCACATTGCTCAATCCACTTGAGCTGGGACGTGTACTTGTGGTTTGGTTATGAACTCTGTTTGTGGTGTTTTCCCAAGTTAATGTCATGTTACTTCTCCCTCTTTTTCATTAAAAGTTTCTTTCCTACACTCAGACTCTGTGTGTGTGAGTGGGGAAACATTGCCTCTCAGAGGTGCCCAGAGATGTGTGAATTTCCCAGGCTACTGAGTGGGGCTCGAGACAGTTCTGTGTGGGATGGATGAAAAGGAACCCCTAGATATTGAACCTGGCCCTGGATGCTGCTGGTGTTACCTGGCAGAAGGGTTACACTTAAACTCTTTATAGATTATAAGAAGTTTTTATCCCAAGCCTGCATTCAACTATTCCTAATCCTAAAAAAAAGTTGCATCTTAAGTTTTACTAAAGAATCTATTGGCTGATAAATCTTAAACCTATTGTAACTCTTTGGAAATTTGGTTTAATTGTTATTATAAAGTGGAAAAACAATTGCAGTCTCAAATATAATCAATTACAATCCCATGAACCTCACAAATCGCTGACATTTATGTCAACACAATATAATCCCAATCCGAATTTAACAACAGAAAAATGGGTAATGATAACTTTGTTTCCCACTCCTCCTCTTCCCCGCATTCTGGGTTGACTGGGTGCCAGGTTTGTTCTCTGGCATAATTTAGAGCAATTCAAAGACAGTGAACAATGGTCAATAGGAAGGATCCAAAAGAAAGATAGTAATTTCTGAGCCCTATTTATGTGATAAACAGTATAGTATTTTTGATAGGGGAAGGGAGTTTTACATTTGTCACATTACACTTATTATTAAACTTATTAAAACTTTAATTAAACTTATTTTATTTCAGTAGGACTTGCTTTCAGTGTGTGACACCTATGGGCTATAGCAGGAGTCGCTGGATCTGGCCAGCCACCCAGTAGAGCCTCAATCAGGCTCCCTGCCTGCCTCACCTCCACACACTGCTCAGAGGAGCCACTGCAATGACCATGTGTTTCTGTAAGACCCCGGCACAGTCCCACAGCTCCCACTGACTGGAAACTGGACAATGGGAGATGCTTGGACCAGTATGCAGGGGCATGGAAGTCAGGGAGCCTGGTTGAGGAACTTGCTGGGCTGCAGGCCAGGAGCTGCCTAGGTAAGTGACTCCTGGCCAAAGCCTACTTATGGCACCTTGGTCCCTCCCTCCCCTGGCCCTCCCCTCCCACAAGTTTTCAGTTGTGATACATCACCCAAAGATACACTATAGACATTTTCTAGGTAAACGTCTATTTAACACAATGACATGCCACATCTTCATGCAACATGTTGCAACCACAAGAAGCTGGAATATGAGATGTTTTTCTCTTAACCTGTCATACAGACCTCAAAATGCTGCAACATCCTTTTACACCCTATTTTCCTCCAGGGCATGCCAGAAACTGCAGGTGCTGTGAATCCTCCAGCTCCTCCTCCCATTCCTCCCTGGCAGTGTCTTTTATTTTCAAACTGGACTCTGCAAGCTCCAGCAGCCCCTAGTGGTGGCCAGCAGCTTTGCAGTCCATTTCAAGGGGTGGGAGAAAAATTCCATGCAGAACATTAATTTCTGCACAGACTCTGTATTTTACAGTGGTGCAGTATTCCCCCACAAGTAATCCCCTTTTTAGCTGCTTACATCAGTTTTGCCTAGAGGAGTATTTTCCTCTTTCACTGGCATAGGTGATGAAGCTGTCCCAGGATTTACAAAAATAAATGCATCCACACCTCTGAGATGCATATCTATGATATGGAGAAAGATGAGATTTGCTTTACTGGGGAATATTCTAAGCAGCCTCATAAAACTATTTAAGGGCTGGAAAAACTGATTTCTAAGGAAATACTGAAGAAAATATATATAATTTGGCTAACCCAGTGATTCCCAAAGTTTTCAAGCATTCGGATCCCTTTTCAATCTATTCAAATTCCACAGACCCCTCTCAAAGATCCATTTTTGCTAGCCCAACTAAACCCTTCCCACCACTCTAATAGCTTTTGAAAGATTAGAGGGGGGTGACATCAAAAAGGAGAAAAAATGATAAAAAGTGACTGACGTTAATAAGCCAACTCCAGAGTACAGTCACAGCTTGTCAGCAGGACAAGCGTGGGCTGAGGGTTGCTTGCGCAGACTGCAGGGCATGGAGCTTCTCACGTCCCATTGATTGCTATTCACCTGCACTGCTTCCTCAGCTCCTGTCTCTTCTGTTCACTGCTCATCCATGGAGCAAGGAAGTTCTCATTGCCAAAAGGAGCTTTGGAGCTACCAGCTCCTCAAGGGTGAAATATTGGGAGGCTAAGGGGCAAGGGCGGAACTTCAGAGGTGTGTGGTTGGGGGGAGAGGAGGAGGAGGGGAGAGCCATGCCCACCAGAACATGGCTTGATCCTATTCCCCGGATGCTAAGGGAGTGAAGGGAAAGTGCGTGCATCCTGTGCATGCCTCTCACACACTAGCCAGGTGTGAGAGGCATGCATGGCATACAAGTACTTTCTGCATGCTCCCTTAGCTTCCAGAGAACAGGATCAAAATCAAGCCACATCCCGGTGCACATAGCTACTGCCTCTCCCTGCCCTGGTGCTGCGTGGGGGAGGGGGAGCAGGGAGAAGAAAAGGAAAAGAAAAATAAGGATTGGGCCCAATGTGGTGGTCTTGATCCTTACTTTTAAAACTTTTCGTGGACCCCCTATTGGGGGGTCCATAGACCACAGGTTGTAAACCACTTGGCTAAACGAACAGTTAAAAAGAGGTAAAGAGAGGATGGGAAGATAAAATGTTCTTTACTTTCAAAAGGAAGTCTTGTACTATAGTTATGCAGTTTATTTATTTGTGGTAATACTCCCAGCAAATGGCTTTGTGACTGATTAGTACTCACAGTGGTTGTTTATTGCTTTGTATACTACAAAGCAATATAAATTTTCAGTCATTTAGTGGTCAATATTATAGCACAGGCTGTCTAGCCTAACGATTAAAAAAATTAAATGTATGGTTCATAATTGCCATAATCCCCATAGACTGCTGTCTGTAACTGCAGTTAATAACTGGTTTGTCAGAGTTTAATGTTCTGAAACAAGCCTGTTACTTAGCTGTCACTGCAAAAATCTGAACAATTCATTAAGAAAAAGGAAACATTTTGTTAACATATCATCTGTCCTTCCAATTATCCTCTAGCATTGCTGTATTCACCAAACTTAAGCCAACTGCTTAAATGGCTTTGTTAACAAAGCATTACTTCTGTGTCTGGATATTATTGCATGGAGACAAATAGCATGCACCAATTTTCACCTGCTGAAATACACCTGACCCACAAGAAATTTATTCACGTAAAGTGTATGTGTGGGAAGACGGTAAAAAAGTTGGGGAAGATAATTCACCCTTTAATGGACAACAAAGACAGAAGACAATACAAGTTGAACCTCTCTAATCCAGCACTCTCAGGGCCTGACTGATGCCAAACCAGAGAATTTGCCGAACCACAGAAGGAGGTCAATACCGTCTAGCAGCATTACCCACATTTCCACTCCTTTCTGTGCCCATCGAAGACATTTAGGTGTAAATTAGAGCTAAATAACAGCACAAAATACTGAGAGCCAGGGCGGGTGGCTGTAAACAAACTGTATCGGACTGCAGGAAACTTGGCCACACCCAAGATAAATGGATATCTGGCTAACTAAAATCATGCTGGACCTTGGCTGTTGCAGGACCAGAGAGTCCTGGAGTTCAACCTGTAGTTCAGTTTCTCAATACCCACAGCTCCAGACAGTACTGTAGTCAGAGGTAAACAGAGCTAACCACCTTTTCATTTTGGGAATACAAAGTGTGGTTTAGGCTAAAAGTCATAGAGGGGTAACTGTGTTTAGGTTAGTTTATCTACTTTTTTTTAATAATTAAACCATTGGCTTCATCCTAAAGACATGAGGGCTAGAATAGCAGACAATCCCTGTAATTTCATGGGGTTTCAAGGGGTACTAGATCGATGTAAGCATGGATTCCATAGTTCTTCCCTAACTGTCCCCTACTATACTATGTGGGACAAGTGTGGAAAAAACCCTTTCAAGTGCACAGGTTTCTAAGCATGCTTCCTCATGCTACCACAAGATATTGCTGATATGGCATGCACCTTGTGCTCACCTCACACACAGCATCATCAGTGCACCCTACCACATCTCCAAAATCTCTCACTGGCATAGGCGATGAAGCTTTCCCTGGATTTATAAAAATAAATGCATCCGCACCTCTCAGATATCTTTATTATGGTATGGAGAAAGTTGGGATTTGTTTTATTGGGGAAAAGTCAAAGCAGCCCCATAAAACAATTTAAGGGCTGGAAGGACTGATTTCTGAGGAAATACTGAAGTAAATAAATATATATAACTTAGCTATACAAACAGCTAAAAAGGAGAAGGTAAAGAAGGGATGAAAACATAACTGCACACAAGTATCAGTGGGATATAAATATTAAGGAGGGAGAGAACTTGTTTAGAGTGACTCCAGGGGACATAGTTGCTATGGGAGATAGCTAAGGAAAAATTAGTATGACTATCAGGGGACAGGTCCTATGAACAAGGCCTCTTTAATTGTGGAATAAAATACTGCCAGCTGGACTCACTTTAGAGCTGGCTGGAACATTTTTGACAAAATTAAACTTTGCCAGAAAATGCTGCTTCATCAAAACTGCAGACATACCAATTTAGACAATGTTTCCATTGAAAGAGTGCTATTGATTCTCCCATTCTATGTCCTGGTATTTAAGGGCTAGTGATTGGGAGGTGTGAGACCAAGTTCCAGCTCTCTGGTCTGTTTGATTTAGAGTAAACTGATTCTCACAGGCCTGTGTTCTAACAAGCATGCCCCTTTCCACATTGAAAAGCTTAGGTTTTAGTCTGAAGGTGGACATTTCAACCCAATTCTGTGTTCATGAAAACCTTCACAGGGGGTTGCTTTATTTTTAATGCAGAACAAATACAATATTTTAAAACTTTCAAAAGTTATTGCTAAACATAATTGTCATCCTCAAGCCACCTCCAATCCACTCATCCAACAACAAACCAGCAGTCAAATCTGATGCTTAAATCCATCCTGATATAATTATTGACTTCTGTGGAGTGACACAAATGATGAATATGACCCTAGAGACTGTTACCTTGCATCTGTTTTATATAAAATCTTACTGGTGGGTGATCCTCAAATGTTTGCAGGCCTGCCAAGCTTGGATAAACATCAAATTCTGAATCTGATCCAGAGGTGATAAGATTTGGAAATAGGATAGGAGACTGTCTCATAAAAATTCTACAACTCTCCTGGTTTGAGACAGGCTTAAACTATCAAACCAGTGCAGTATTCGGATTGTTCCCTCCATTTCCAGATCCCACCTTAATCCTTAAAACACAGTCACACCTAAGTTTTGAAAAATTCACTAAAAAAGTTAACCCTTTTTTTTTAACTTGGAGATGATGAGATGTCTGGGATTAGTTATTTTTTTCCCAGCTGGTTCACCCTTCTATAATGAAGAAAGGGCTCAACATCACTGACCTTGAGAACAATATGAAATTTCCTTGATGGCAAAACACAGAGTTGTACTCACCTATAATTTCAGCAATCATGAAGATGAGGCAAATTATTGATGCTGCATAAAGCTTCCGCTTGGCTTGACATTGTTCTATTTTTCTGTTCTCATAGGCCGTAGAGTGGCTATGGCAGTGGTACAGGGGATTATCTTCAATATCCTCTGATTCTTCCTGGCATTCCCCTTTATTTAAATTATTCTGCTGCAGTGCTATCCTAAGAAATTGAAAGAACCAGAAGATGACAAAGCTATTACTATTCAGGGGTATACTCCTGCAATCCCATCGCTATGTGCTAATCACTGAAGCCCAACGCCTCATTGAATCTCAGTTGGACAACTCACATGAAAGTTTTACTCACATGAGTAAGGGCTATGCAGGGAGAGGGTCTAAGAAATTATGAACTTCAGTTTGTTCTGCATGAGATTTCCATTTTTATGTCCTGCTTCAGTGCACTTTTCATTACACACATAAATGAGCCACGCACAGTGCCGCCTTTCTAAGATGTGCACATTACAAGCTAAGCAAAAAAACAAAACAAAAGGCTCCATGCAAATGTACAGCATGACTTGCAGAAAGTCTGGCAAATGCAGACCAAATCAAATAGCATGTCTCCTCAGCGAGGGCTAGATCCATGGAAAAATTTAGTTTTCTATTTCCAGCAATTTTGGTAGGATCGTTTTTTAAAGGGGCCGCAGTTCCTTTTTTATAATGGAAAAACTTAATTTAATCCACTCGTTTCATACTCAAACATTGCTGAACTAAAACAATGAGGAGTACTGTGGCACTTTAAAGACTAATAAATGTGTATGGGCATAAGCTTTCATGGGCTGGAACCCACTTCATCAGACCCCGAAGTGGAGCCTTCAGTTTGGCAGGGATATATACACATGCAAAGATGGATTTGTTACATTACTACATGGAAGACCAGTGCTAACGAGGTCAATTCAATCAGGGTGGCCATGGCCCATTCCCAACAATTGATGAGAACGATGTGAATAAAAAAAAAGGAAAATTACATTTTTTAGTGTGCTAGCCACTCCCAGTCTCTATTCAGACTCTGTCTGATATTGTCAAGTTTGCCTCTGAATCCCAGCTCTGTAATTTCATGCTGACATCTGTTTTTGAAGGTTTAAATTTTTTTGTTTATTTGTTTGTTTGCTAAAGTATGGCAACGTTCAAGTCTGTTACTGAGTACTCAGGGAGATTGAAGTGCTCTCCTACTGGTTTTGAATGTTACCATTCTTGATGGCTGATTTGTATTCATTTATTCTTTTGTATAGAGACAAATTGGCTTGGCCAACGTACCTAGCAGTGGGGCATTGTTGGCATATAATGGTACATATCACTTTAGAAGATGGGCAGGTGCATGAACCCCTGATGGTATGGCTAATGTGGGTAGGATCGATGATGGTATCACTAAAGCAGATCTGTGGACAGAAATGGCAGCATGGTTTGTTGCAGTGATTGGTTTCTGACTTAGTGTTTCTGTTGTGTGCTATGTAGTTGCCGGTGAATATTTGCCTCAGCTTAGGGAGCTGTTTGTAAGGTAGGACTGGCCTGCCTCCCAAGTCCTATGTTAAAAGGCATATTCTTCCAGGATATGTTGTAGATCCTTGATGATGTGTTGGAGAGGTTTTAGCTAAGGCCTGTAGGTAATGGTCAGGAATGTTCTGTTACTTTTCTTCTTGGGCCTGTCCTACAATAAGTGACTTCTGGATACCTGTCTGGCTCTATCAATTTGTTTCTTCACTTCCCCAGGTGGGTACTGTAGTTTTAATAATGCTTGATAAAGATCCTGTAGATGTTTGTCACTGTCTGATGGATTGGAGTAAAAGCTGTTGTAATTTTAGGGGTTGGCTATAGACAATGGATTGTGTGATGTATTCGGGATGAAAGCTGGGGGCATGCAAGTAAGAATAGCAGGCAGCAGATTTCTAGTATAGTGCGGTGTTTATGTGACTATCATTTATTTGTACTGTAGTGTCAAGGAAGTGGATCTCTTGTGTGGACCGGTGCAAGCTGAGGTTGATGATGGGGTGGAAATTGTTGAAATGCCAGTGGAATTCTTCAAGTGTTCTCCTTCCTGTGAGTCCAGATGGTGGAGATCTCATCAAGATAGTGTTAGTAGAGGAGGGACACTTAGGGATGAAACCTGAGGAAGCATTCTACTGCGACAACTATAAAAATGTTGGCATAATGTGGAGCTGTGCTGGTACCTGTGGCCGGGCCATGTGGGTACTCATGGCACTGTCACTGACTTGAAGGTATAAATCATCCCCAAATCAGAAACTATTGTGGGTGAGGACAAAGTCACAAATCTCAGCCACCAGGAGTGACATCATTGTGGATACTGTTCCTGATGGCCTGTTGTCCATCTTTGTGTGGAATATTGGTATAGAGAGCATCTATCGCTATAGTGGCCAGGACGGTGTTTTCTGGAAGATCACCAATGGATTGTAGCATGGCTCCAAAATAGTTTTGTAAGTGTCTTTGTTCTCTTCTCCTTTTCCTGCAATGAGCAGGGCTAGGATGGACTAGACACTGGCCAAGAGGGGTTAGAATAGAAATCACTATGCATCTTCAGCTCCACCTATTGCAGCAACTATTTACTGCTGCAGCAGCTGCTTCTGGTATCATAGAATCATAGAATCATAGAATAATAGGACTGGAAGGGACCTCAAGAGGTCATCGAGTCCAGCCCCCCGCCCTCAAGGCAGGACCAAGCTCCGTCTACACCATCCCTGACAGATGTCTATCTAACCTGTTCTTAAATATCTCCAGAGAGAGAGATTCCACCACCTCCCTTGGCAATTTATTCCAATATTTGACCACCCTGACAGTTAGGAATTTTTTCCTAATGTCCAATCTAAACCTCCCCTGCTGCACTTTAAGCCCATTACTCCTTGTCCTGTCCTCAGAAACCAAGAGGAACAAATTTTCTCCTTCCTCCTTGTGACACCCTTTTAGATATTTGAAAACCGCTATCATGTCCCCCCTTAATCTTCTTTTTTCCGAACTAAACAAGCCCAGTTCATGAAGCCTGGCTTCATAGGTCATGTTCTCTAAACCTTTAATCATTCTTGTCGCTCTTCTCTGTACCCTTTCCAATTTCTCCACATCTTTCTTGAAATGTGGCGCCCAGAACTGGACACAGTACTCCAGCTGAGGCCTAACTAGTGCAGAGTAGAGCGGCAGAATGACTTCACGAGTTTTGCTTACAACACACCTGTTGATACAACCTAGAATCATATTTGCTTTTTTTGCAACAGCATCACACTGTTGACTCATATTCAACTTGGGGTCCACTATGACCCCTAGATCCCTTTCTGCCATGCTCCTTCCTAGACAGTCGCTTCCCATCTTGTATGTATGGAACTGATTGTTCCTTCCTAAGTGGAGCACTTTGCATTTCTCTTTATTAAACCTCATCCTGTTTACCTCTGACCATTTCTCTAACTTGCTAAGGTCATTTTGAATTATGTCCCTATCCTCCAAAGAAGTCGCAACCCCACCCAGTTTGGTATCATCTGCAAACTTAATAAGCGTACTCTCTATCCCAATATCTACATCATTGATGAAGATATTGAACAGTACGGGTTCCAAAACAGACCCTTGCGCAACTCCACTTGTTATCCCTTTCCAGCAGGATTTAGCACCGTTAACAACAACTCTCTGACTACGGTTATCCAGCCAATTATGCACCCACCTTATCGTGGCCCTATCTAAGTTATATTTGCCTAGTTTATCAATAAGAATATCATGCGAGACCGTATCAAATGCCTTACTAAAGTCTAGGTATATGACATCCACCGCTTCTCCCTTATCCACAAGGCTCGTTATCTTATCAAAGAAAGCTAGCAGCTTAGTTTGGCATGACTTGTTCTTCACAAACCCATGCTGGCTATTACCTATCACTTTATTACCTTCCAAGTGTTTGCATAGGATTTCCTTAATTACCTGCTCCATTATCTTCCCTGGGACAGACGTTAAACTGACCGGTCTGTAGTTTCCTGGTTTGTTCTTATTCCCCTTTTTATAGATGGGCACAATATTTGCCCTTTTCCAGTCTTCTGGAATCTCCCCTGTCTGCCATGATTTTTCAAAGATCATAGCTAAAGGCTCAGGTACCTCCTCTATCAGCTCCTTGAGTATCCTGGGATGCATTTCATCAGGACCTGGTGACTTGCTGACATCTAACTTTCCTAAGTGATTTTTAACTTGTTCTTTGTGTATCCTATCTTCTAAACTTACCCTCTCTCTGCTTGTATTCACTACGTTAGGCACACCTCCAGACTTCTCGGTGAAGACCGAAACAAAGAAGTCTTTGAGCATCTCCGCCATTTCCAAGTTCCCTGTTATTGCTTCTCCCTCCTCACTAAGCAGTGGGCCTACCCTGTCCTTGGTCTTCCTCTTGCTTTTAATGTATTTATAAAAGGTCTTCTTGTTTCCCTTTATGCCTGTAGCTAGTTTGATCTCATTTTGTGCCTTTGCCTTTCTAATCTTGCCCCTGCATTCCCCTGTTGCTTGCCTATATTCATCCTTTGTTAGTTGTCCTAGTTTCCATTTTTTATATGACTCCTTTTTTATTTTGAGATCATGCAAGATCTCCTTGTTAAGCCAAGCTGGTCTTTTGCCATATTTTCTATCTTTCTTACACAGCGGAATTGTTTGTTTTTGGGCCCTTAACAACGTCCCTTTGAAATACTTCCAACTCTCCTCAGTTGTTTTTCCCTTCAGTCTTGCTTCCCATGGGACCTTACCTACAAATTCTCTGAGCTTATCAAAATCTGCCTTCCTGAAATCCATTACCTCAATTGTGCTGGTCTCCCTTCTACCTTTCCTTAAGATCATGAACTCTATTATTTCGTGATCACTGTCCCCTATACTGTCTTCCACTTACAAGTTCTCAACTAGTTCCTCCCTATATGTTAAAACCAAATCCAGAACAGCTTCTCCTCTGGTAGCTTTTTCAACCTTCTGAAACAGAAAGTTGTCTCCAATGCAGTCCAGAAACTTATTGGATAGCCTGTGCCTCGCTGTGTTAGTTTCCCAACATATGTCTGGATAGTTGAAGTCCCCCATCACCACCAAATCTTGGGCTTTGGATAGTTTTGTTAATTGTTTAAAAAAGGCCTCATCCACCTCTTCCACCTGGCTAGGTGGTCTGTAGTAGACTCCTAGCATGATATCACCCTCGTTTTTTACCCCTTTTAGCTTAACCCAGAGACTCTCTACACAGCTATCTCCTACGTTCATCTCCACTTCAGTCCAAGTGTGTACATTTTTAATATACAAGGCAACCCCTCCTCCCTTTTTTCCCTGTCTGTCCTTCCTGAGCAAGCCGTATCCTTCCATACCAACATTCCAATCATGCGTTCCATCCCACCAGGTTTCTGTAATACCAATGATATCATAGTTGTATTTATTGGTTAGCAATTCCAGTTCTTCCTGCTTATTACCCATACTTCTAAATAAATCCAACAATATAATAGTATAATATTATAACAGTATAATAAATCCAACAATAAAACTCCCCTGCCATACAGCCTGAATTGCTACTGGCAGGCATGTACTATGATAGCCAGCTATTTCTTCCCAATGCTACATATGTAAAATGTATAAAATCATATACTCCATATTTGTCATCTGAAGAAGTGGGATGTGCTCACGAAAGCTCATGATACTATTTATATATTTTTGTTAGTCTCTAAGGGTATGTCTACACTACCCTCCTAGTTCGAACTAGGAGGGTAATGTAGGCATACCCTATGATGCTACAGGGCCACTGTTGTTTTTTTAATTACAGACTACATGGCTACCCCTCTGAGACCTCTGCAGTCTGTGAATGTTGACGTGCCACATTACTGTCTTGGAATTTAATGTAATGAAAGTCTTGAAATGTAATAAACTCCCCTATTGTTTTGAGTCTGAAATTAGCTCAGAGACATGATGCAGACCTGGATTTAACTACATTCTGGTAATAACAGACTGTTTTCACATTCCCTGCACTGAAGGATTTGTAGCTGGGATTAATGGGCATCTTGTAGATTGAGTTAAAAGGCCCATAATTTCAGGAGGCACATTGATCTTACTGGCTTTATGCAGCATTTCCTGTGCTATTTTTGAAATAGTAAGATCGCTAGAATCTCTCAAGACCAAATTTTGAAAATAATTTTATGCCTCGCCATGGATTGTTTGATCAAATAGCTTTCCCAGTAACAAGTGATCAAGGCAGAGTGACAGATTCTTTGCTCTGGTTTCACCCCTTTATGCTAGCTGGTTGGTGCGGAGGGGCTGGAAAATGGTCATATTTAGCCAAGAGAGAATTTCTCAGTGGTGTAAAGCCAGTGGTACCTATACTCAGTGACTGCACACACACCCCAGCACAAAGGGCATGTCAGGGTATGTCTACTCTACAGAGTTTTGTCCGAAAAACAGCCATTTTTCCAACAAAACGTGAGGAAAGTCCACACTTCAATTACGTTTTTCCGCAAGAAAATTGAAAGAACAGAGGGGTTTTTCTGGCATTGGTAATCCTCATTCTACGAGGAAGAAGCCTTTTTGTATCCCTGAAAACTTCCCTCTCCCCTTCCTTCACCAAGTGGATTTAGACAAAGAAGAGGCAAATCTAGAGTACAATATCTGTCAGCCCATTTACCAGGAATTTCCCTTGTTCTCTAAGCCTAGCAATTATCAGCATGGGTTTGGTTTTCTATGTATTCTGTGTTTCTCAGAGTCAGTTTCTTTTCCTAGTCAAACTTTCTGAGGTGGGCATGTACCAAGTCTACCAGTCTCTTAGCTTGCCTAGCCTAGACAACCTATTCCCTGTACATATTTCCACAGAACTTATCTGGAAGAGCAGCTGGTTAAATTTATAGCTCTCTTAGTGGAGCTACTTCTTCCTTGTTTTCTTCCTCCTCTTTGCTATTTTCCCATAGCAACAAATAAATTGTGGGTAAGCCATCTCGGAACAGGAATCACATCTGGCATTATGTTGTCCTGCCAACCAGCACCCTGAGGGCCAGCCCTCTACAAGAATCTGCCATTGTTTTGTGTTTATATTCATCTGCTTTCTCATGTTCAACGGTGTCACTCAAAACATACTGTTTTGCTGATGAATTAGACCCAGAAGGTACCACAAATTGATTAATTCCAGATGGCTGAGTTAAACAGTTTACTTACTTTCCCCTAGAGCTCACAGCATGCAAGTTTCTCTCTCTCTCTCTTTCTCTCTGGAGTTAAATCCCAGCATTCCTCTGTATTTTGTGTGGAAAAGAAATTAATTTTCCCCTAATCTGATTTTCATTGGTTGGCACTGAAAGTTAAAAATATCTCGAGGACTTGAGTTGCAATTTGCTTGGCAGTATGCTAGAGTGGGGTGCCAAAATTACCTCTGCAGATTTCTCAGCCAACAAACCCTTCTTCTGCTGTCAAGAACTGAGTCATTCTTTGGGGGGGGGGTCCTTTTAAATCTTCAAAGCACATTACAAACATCAGCTAATGCAAACGCAGAAAATCACTATCAGGTTGGTAAGCAGTTTGTTGTAGACCCCATTGAACAGATTGGTAAACTGAGGCAAAAAAGTAAAGCCAAACATTGACACATTTATGTCTCTTAAATTAGACCTCTAAATTAATGGTCTGGTTTTGAGAGGCACTGAGTATCTTCCAATCCTATTGAAGTCAGCCAGAGTAAGAGAGAACATAATCTGGCCAAATGTATTCCGAAGACCCCTGCCAATTGCAGTGAATACAGGTTCTTCAGTAGCAGCTCCCTACTAATTAAAATAATCTAACAGGCCGATTTTTAGATGTAGAGAACTAGAACTAACAGTGCACAGATCAGTTCAGGCAAACCATAAACCTATGTGTTAGAGTGAGACACAGCCTTTGAGCTTTAGCTCTCTGCACAGATACATTACACACAGAATCCAAAATTAAAACAATCTTTTTTTCCATTTCATCTTCTTTTTTGCTTGGTAGGAAAGGCAATCGGAGTACAAGCCATGGAGGGGCACCTACTGAGTTACGCCTGGAAAGAGTGAATAAGAATTATATTAATACATTAATACATAGTGCAGAACCAACACAAGTCATTAATAAGTGTGATTACAGTTTCCTTTTCTTAGTTTTTATTTGATGTGTGCAGTGGCTTGATCTACAAGCTGGTGGGTTCAGCTGCCTTCCTCACAGGCCTGTATTAGAACTCCAGTGAGAGAAATGAAACCAGAACCAGTAATCTGCCTACAGAGGCAACACCTCCCCCACAAAGGAAAATCATATTTACCTATGTCTGAAATAGTAATGGAACTACCTTTAGAAATAATTCATCAAAACTATGTTCACCTTCTTTATGCAGGTTCCATGCTGATTTTAATTGATGTCATTCTAAACTTGGATGGTTTTTAAAGAGATGAGGTGGGTAAGGTAATATCTCTTCTCTCTAATATCTTGGGACCAAGATGGCTACAACTACATTGCATATAACATTGGATGTTTTAAAGTCATTCAGGGACATATTATTAGTCTGCCTATCTACAGGTCTCCTCTTACTTCCTCAGTAGTGTAGGTGCAAAAGGAAGCATTGTATAAATCAACTGCAGGAGCTGCCAGAATTGTTGGGGCTCTGGGAAAGAGGGGGAGGTAGCTCTGTGCTCCCAGAAGGGGCGAGGCCATGGGTGGAAGAGTGAGGTGGAAGGCTCCAGAGGCAATTTCAAGGCACAGAGCTCCAGCTACCACTGCTGCCACAATAGCAGTGGCCAGGAGCCCTGAGCCCTACAATCACTTGGCCCCAGGGCAATTGCCCCCTTTGCCCTCACCCTCATCAGCAGGCCTGACCAGCTGGCTAACACTTGTACTAGATATGTACAGTAAAACTCCATTGGCCCGGCATCCAATATTCCGGCACTCCTGATGGTCCGGCACCATCGGGAACCCGGAAGTGCTCCAGGCAGACGGACAACTGGAGCTGCTCTGCACCCGGCTTCCCCGATTCAGCTGCTGCTGAAACTGACCAGCAGCTGAATCGGGGAAGCCGAGGGCAGAGCAGCTGTGGTGCTGCCGGGTTGGTCCCGTAGTGCTGCACCTCGAGGCTGCGGGACCAACCCGGCAGCACCCCAGCTGCTCTTGGAGATGCCTTGGGCAGAGCAGTTGGAATGCTGCTGGGTTGGTCCCACAGTGCTGAGGGGCGGCACTACAGAACCAACCTGGCAGCACCCCAGCTGCTCTGCCCCAGGTGTCCCCGATTCAGCCGCTGCTGAAACTGACCAATGGCTGATTCCAGGAAGCCTAGGGCAGAGCAGCTGGGGTGCTGCCAGGTTGGTCCTGTAGCGCCGCCCCTCGGCGCTAGTGGACCAACCCAGCAGTATCCCAGCTGCTCTGCCCCAGGCGTCCCGATTCAGCCGGTGCTGAAACTGACCAGCGGCGGCTGAATCGGGGACGCCTGTGGCAGAGCCGGACTATCATATGGTGGGGACTATGAGGGGTCTGGGGTGGCATCCCCCCCCCCACCACACCCCAGACCCCTCATAGCCCCCACTGCTGATAGTCCATCATATCTGATAATCTGGCATCCCCTGAGTCCTAAAGGTGCCAGATTATCAGAAGTTTACTGTAATTGGCAGTCATTTTGCCTGCAGTTGTTTTGTTCAGTTAGATTTTGTGGGCTGGCTGCATGTGAAACTTTACTCCTCAGCTCATAAAATCCACCTACTCATGGACCAAGATCCTATTGTGCTAGGCACAGTGCAAAGACAGACCAAAAAATGTTTCTGCTCCCACAAGCTTACAGTCTCAATGTAAACCAAGAGATAACAGCTGCATAAAGACTTGAACTTATCTGTTCTGGCTGCACAATTTAAACGGCCCTACATCAGCCTCCCAAGACCAAATGCTTTGGCTCCATCCCCAAAATGCTCCTCCCACCCCCAGTCCTGTCCTTCCCTGTCCTGGCACAGCACCTAGTACCAGGACTTGTGAGAGAGTGCTTGGAAGGCAGTCTTATGGTTGTCTCTAGCAGTCCCCCAATCAGACCCAGGGCTTTTAGAGTCCAGATGCAAAGTAGCCAGAGTAAGGATGAAGATCTCTTCTAAACTGCTTTAGTTCAATGATAAATCACCATTGAGATTCCTCAGTAACTGGTACAAGTTACACAACATATGGAGAATGGGGTTCAACAAAATATTATTGATGTAGGATTTTATGGACAGTATCGTATATATTTATGCAACCATGTAAATAATATTAAAGCAACAATCAGATATTTAAAGCATTAATATATGGTGGTGGTGGCCACAATGGAAAGACACAGGGAAAGATTTTCATTAGAACTGACAGATTCCCTACCAAGTTTCTGCCCAACACATTTTAAGAGACCCAAGCAATAAATAACGCGAAAGGCAATGAGATAATGAAAATGCCAAGAACTGCTAAACTGGAGCAGTGCTGCTATTTTATTCAAAATATTTGCTGCTCCTAAGCAGAAGGAAGGATAAAAATCAGTTTGAAGTTAAAGCTATTTTCTGGTAGACATTTATACTCATGTTTAAAATCCCAAACTAAAAAGTATTACCATTTAACTCACAAATTAAATGCATTTAAGAATAAATACCCATCAATTCTCAATTAATATATAATCCAATCCTTCATTCCTTGCCCATCAGAGCTTTGGGAGTGCAGAGAATACAGGATAAGGCCTTCATTCTATTTATAAGGATTACAAAATACTTGTTCAAATAAACCCATATCCCCCACGAGGAAACCACAATAACATGAGTAGGTTCATTGACTTTAAGTCCAATCAGCTAATAATATGAGTAAGCTTTTGCAGGATCAATCCCTTAATTATTTAGACATTGACACATGAAAGATCCTGGACTCAACAAAGTGTCAATAACACTATTATGAGTCAGCCTAAAGGCACATTATAATCGATAGGATTTTGCATACTACCATAAATATACTAAGCATATAAAATATTGTAGGAGACACTGGGTTCAACAGTAGAGAGAGCTAAATTATTGCAGATGCAGATCTATTAGACTAATCTCTAATGTCTTAATCAAATATTTAATGAGAAAGTTTGGAGATGGGTGGACACCAAACAATACCATTTTAAAAATAATGCAATAGCATCCTTATATATAGTCCGAGATTCAGAGTAATGAATACTTTAAATTCAGTAGTAATATCTGCAGATTAACTGGCTCATATTTTCAAAGGCAAAGAAATATAAAGTGAAATAGACATAGATGGTTGTGTTACCTGTCTAGAGCTAAGGAGTACTTCTTGGTGCCTCTGTCTGCCACAAGACAAGTTCTTTCAAGACCCTTTGTGGTGGCCATGATAAAAACTTTTCCTCAAATGTTCCTTCCCTTTTTGGAAATGACAAAAATGCTCTCAATTAAGGAGAAATCTCTGCCAAAGATTTAAAAATAACACGTTAACATAATATCTTGTTGATAAATCCACAACAAGAGGAACTACTGTCTTATGGCTGGTGGCGTTGTTAATTCATCCAACAGTGGCTTGCTGGGTTTCTGATATTGGAAGTTTTATGGCACTATTTTCTCCCGATGAAATGATGCAATCCTTATTGCACACATCAGAAGCCGACCACTTTGCCTTAGGTTGCTGACTCAGTCAGGGAAAGCAAACACACACGTGTACAGAAGAAAAGGGATTAAAACAGCCTGATTTGCTTGAAACAATCAAACCACTGTTTACCTCCCTGCTAACTCAGCCTGGAAAGAAAGAAAACTCTCCTTTTACCCAGGTTGGCGCTAGCGGCTGCTGTAAAGAACTCTTTCTTCCTATCCCCCAATAGAATGTTGCTGCAAATGTTTCAGAAAAGTAGGGGACAAGAACAATTAATTATTGCAGTTAATCTGAAACAGGTTACTGAGATCTATATGGGTATGTCTACACTACCCCCCTAGTTTGAACTAGGGTGGTAATGTATGCATACCGAACTTGCTAATGAAGCCCGGGATTTGAATTTCCCGGGCTTCATTAGCATAAAGCCGGCGCCGCCATTTTTAAAAGCCGGCTAGTGCGAACCCCGTGCCGCGCGGCTACACGCGGCACGGACTAGATAGTTCGGATTAATCCTAATTAAGCCTAATCCGAACTATCTAGTCCGTGCCGCGTGTAGCTGCGCGGCACGGGGTTCGCACTAGCCGGCTTTTAAAAATGGCTGCGCCGGCTTTATGCTAATGAAGCCCGGGAAATTCAAATCCCGGGCTTCATTAGCAAGTTCGGTATGCATACATTACCCCCCCAGTTCGAACTAGGGGGGTAGTGTAGACATACCCTATGTGAACAGTACATAACTGCATTCCCTTTCCCCTTATGATTTATTTCTTTTACAGGAGTGCCAACAGGCCTCAACCAGGCGTTAGGGGACCATTTTACTAGTCACTGTATACAGGCAGTCCCCGGGTTACGTACAAGATAGGGAATGTAGGTTTGTTCTTAAGTTGAATCTGTATGTAAGTCAGAACTGGTGTTCAGATTCAGCCGCTGCTGAAACTGACCAGTGGCTGACTACAGGAAGCCCGAGGCAGAGTTGCTCTGCCCCGGGCTTCCTGGAATCAGCCTCTGATCAGTTTCAACAGGCTGAATCTGGATGCCAGTTCCTACTTACATACAGATTCATCTTAAGAACCCCAGGCATCCCCAAGTCAGCTGCTGCTGAAACTGATCAGCAGCTGATTCCAGGAAGCCCGGGGCAGAGCAACTCTGCCTCGGGCTTCCTGTAGTCAGCGCTGGTCAGTTTCAGCAACGGCTGACTTGGGGACGCCTGGGGCAGAGCAGCTGGGGTGCTGCTGGGTTGCTCCAGTAGCGCCGCTCCTCAGCGCTACTGGACCAATCCACCAGCACCCCAGCTGCTCTGCCCCAGGCGTCCTGATTCAGCCGCTGCTGAAACTGACCAGCAGCGGCTGAATCAGGACGCCCGGGGCAGAGCAGCTGGGGTGCTGCCGGGTTGGTCCAGTAGCGCCCAGAGCGGCGCTGCGGGACCAACCGGCAGTGCCCCAGCTGCTCTACCACAGGCGTCCAGAGAAAAGCCTGGACTGCTGGGGGAGGGGGCATACTAGCTGCGCCCCCCTCCCCCAGCAGACCAAGGAGACGCGGGCGGGGGACCGAGACGCACCGCGGTCCCGCCGCCCGGGTCCTCCGCGGCTTTGCTCCGTGTCTCCCCAATCTGCTGGAGACCAGCAGACCAGGGAGATAGGGAGCAAAGCGGAGCAAAGCCACGGAGCACACCGGCGGCGGGACAGCCGCGGTGCATCTGGGCTGTCCGCTGCCCGCGTGCTCCGCGGCTTTGCTCCGCTTTGCTCCCAGTCTCCCTGGTCTGTTGGTCTCCAGCAGACCAGGGAGACGGGAAGCAAAGCCGCAGAACATGCTGGCAGCGGGACAGCCGCGGCACGTCTGGGCTGTCCGCTGCCCGCGTGCTCCGCAGCTTTGCTCCCCGTGGGTATGTCTACACTACCACCCTAGTTCGAACTAGGGTGGTAATGTAGGCATACCGCACTTGCAAATGAAGCCCGGGATTTGAATTTCCCGGGCTTCATTTGCATAAGCCGGCCGGCGCCATTTTTAAATGCCGGCTTGTTCGAACCCCGTGCCGCGCGGCTACACGCAGCACGGGGTTCGAACAAGCCGGCATTTAAAAATGGCGCCGGCCGGCTTATGCAAATGAAGCCCGGGAAATTCAAATCCCGGGCTTCATTTTCAAGTGCGGTATGCCTACATTACCCCGCTAGTTCAAACTAGCGGGGTAGTGTAGACATACCCCGTCTCCCTGGTCTGGGGAGACATGGAGCAAAGCTGCGGAGCACGCGGGCAGCGGACAGCCCAGACGCGCCGCGGCTGTCCCGCTGCCGGTGTCCTCACAGGCTTTGCTTCCCGTCTCCCTGGTCTGCTGGTCTCCAGCAGACCAGGGAGACGGGCAGCAAACCCCATTCGTAACTGCGGATCCGACGTAAGTCGCATCTGCATAACTCAAGGACTGCCTGTATATAAGACAGTCCTTTGCCCCTAAGAGATTCCTTCTTTCCTTGGTGACTTCCTGTGGGGGTTCTCCCCCTGTGCGGAGGGGCTTACGTCCGCCCCCCTCGGTTCTCTGATTATAGGCGCCTTGACGCGACTGATTCCGATTGGTTTGGTTAGGCGGTTGGGGGAAGGGGGTCCGGGCCCGCCCTCTCTCCGGACCCCAGCCCAGGGCCCTAAGGTCGGGGAAAAGGCTCCCCCACCTAGCAGGGGGGGTCGAGACCCCTAAACTCCCCTGCCCTCAGGGTCCGCGTCCCCGCCCTGGGCTGCTTCTTCCCCCCCAGGTCCCATAGGCTCACCTGGGCCCTTCCTCTGACCCTGCCCAGGGCCTCCAATAATGCTGACCACTCGCCGGCTCGCGGGGGGGTGCGTCTCCTCGGCGTTCCCCCCGATGGCTGGTCCACTGCGACCTTTTGAACTGCCCGCCGGTCGCAGGCAGATTACGTCACCCCCCTCGTCGGCCTCCGGCCCCTCCCAGGGCCGTCCTCCCCGTGACGTCTCTGCCACGTCCGCTCGGCCCCGCCCCCTCTCTGCGCCGCCGGCTGGCCCCGGCTCGTCACCCGGCCGGTGTGCCGGCCCCCCCGTTCGGGGACGGCGGGCGGTGATCCACTCCCCTCCGGGGGGTGAGTCTTTCCCCCGCGGTTGCGGCGTCCCGGCGGTTTCCGGGAGGGGCGGGGCTACCCCGCCACACTTCCACAGCTATAATGCAACTTACAATGCCATATTTAGGTGTTATCAAGTGTCCAGCATATCTGACTACAGCAGATTTTTCTTTAAAAAAGACAAAATTTGTATCATCTAGAGCAGGGCTACTCAACTTTGGAAGTCTCGAGAGCCACAATGATGCTCACAGGACATGCCGAGGGCTGCAACTAAAGTGTGGTTGTAAATACATGCAAATATATATGCAAATATATGCAAATAGATTCTTTCACACTGATGGACATGAATACAAAGCACTTCCCACAATGCCCTGGCCCTCCCGGCACCTCCTCCTTGGGGGCTAGAAATGCCAACACCCTCTACCCATCTGTTCCAGCCAGCCCATTTGCTTGCATCTTTCAGTGCTCACTCTGCCTGGGAGATGTCTCACCTTTGTGGAGCATGTTCCCAGTGAAGGCCATGTTCAAAGGGTCCCACCAGTGGGCCGCATGTTGAGCCCCACGTAAACCCAAACTGCACCATGGGCCACAAACAAATGGGCCGAATGTTGAGTAGCCCAGATCTAGATAGCTATCTGATCCCCCAACCTGTGACCCCTGCAATAATAATGTCCCTTTTCTCTACCTGCAAAACAGTGTCCAGAGCAGGAGAAAATGTTTTGAAAAGCAACAAGAAACTTTGCCTCTGGGGTTGTCATTCTTATGTTTTTACACATACACTAATTCACATACATTTAGAGAGAGAAAATGAGTGCCTACCAGATGCTCTCTTTCAGAATAAGAGAAGCACAGCTCCTCATTTCCAGCCTAACTGCCATGCCTCACACTGGGATTTCTGTGGAATGCTGGTGACTTGCATGCTGTAGAAGCTTCAATTGATTTTTATGGAGCTAGAGATCCACAAATTACCTCTAAACATATTTGTACAGTCAACTTTCCCAGTGTGTCCCCAATAAATAAGACAGCACTTGAGCCTGAGAACAAGGAGATCTAGTTAATAATGGCTTGGCCGGGTTTCTTTACACCTGCTGGCAAATAGAGTGAATAAAGGAATATTGCACCATGCCAGCCCCCTCCTGCAAATATATTCTTCTTCCCAGTCCCTTTCCCCAGACAAACTCTCCCTGACTGGTCCACTGCCAATACTACATGTGCATGGACTTCCGATGCTGATTGACTGCCAGGACCTTCTCAAGTAGCCGGCTCCAGATGTTAAGAATACACATCTACCCCAGGGCTACGTCTAGACTGGCATGATTTTCCACAAATGCTTTTAATGGAAAAGTTTTCCATTAAAAGCATTTGCGGAAAAGAGCGTCTAGATTGGCATGGATGCTTTTCTGCAAAAGCACTTTTTGTGGAAAAGTGTCCGTACCAATCTAGACGCGCTTTTGTGCAAAAAAGCCCCAATCGACATTTTCGCAATTGGGGCTTTTTTGCACAAAACAAATCTGAGCTGTCTACACTGGCCCTTTTGCGCAAAAGCTTTTGCGCAAAACGACTTTTGCCCGAACAGGAGCAGCATAGTATTTCCGCAAGAAGCACTGATTTCTTACATGAGATCGTCAGTGTTCTTGCGGAAATTCAAGCGGCCAGTGTAGACAACTGGCAAGTTTTTCCGCAAAAGCACTTGCTTTTGCGGAAAAACTTGCCAGTCTAGACACAGCCCATGTGTATTACAAAGCAGATACAGTGACAGATCAGTGTTGTGCCTTCTTTATTTGGCCCTTCAGATGATAAATCTTCTAAACTAAGAATACATTGTCTTATCTATGGGGAATCAATCCTTTTATAGCCCCCATTTGGTTCTTGCTTGGAACTGACCAAGCACAAAATCTAAGCACTTGTGTAATTCACCAGTCAGTGCATAATCACTTCAAGAGAAACACAAGCATCTCTTATTCTGAAGTGGTGCGCTTCCTCCACACGAGGTCTAGCCCCTGATAACACCAATGGGGAGAACTGCATATAAATATTTTAAGGCATTACTAGAATAATGTCCAGTGGTAACTGTATAAATGCAGCTCAGTATGTGTGACATTTTATTTCATTACCACCATGTGCAATGAGCATTCACCTGCCGTTACAGATGGTGGGCTACAGGCTGCAAATCAAGCATCTCGCTGAGTCTCAGAAGTATATTTTCCTTTATGTAGAGAGAACCACAGAGGAAAATGACATCAAAGATCAGGGGTGTCTGAAGTTTAATTCTGGATCAGTACCCCACAACCATCTCTTATATCCATAAAGGACTGAATCAAAATGTGAGAGCCAAGCCCCCCCCATTTAAAGCAAATTTAAAAATCATGTTTCAGTTTTACATCTCAGGCCCATTTTTGTTTAAAAGCACTAGATGCCTGTACCTTTTGTTGCAAAGAGCCTCAGGCCTGAGTTGGATGCTGGGAAAACAGCTATAGGTTATTCATTCTTTTTAATCTAGACCTTTGTTTTGTGTCTATTGTTGTCTGAGCTGATGGCCATACCTCTTTAGAAGTAGGTTGAAAAGCATCTTGTAAAGAAATCTTTTCAGGGTTTTTTTTTTTAAAGGGAGGGATGTTTATACAAAACCCACAACTCATCAAGAAACAGACAGCAAGCTGCCTGTGGAATTTCTGCTTCACAGAAATTATTCAGATCATCTCAATAAATTCATCTCTTCCTTTGTGTAATAATGCATTTTGTTTTCTGAGTCTATATTAAAAGTGTCACAAATCCAATCAGAGCAATACTAATGACCCCAGTCAAGGACATTTCTCCAAATTTGCATGCAACGGAGATAAGTGAGACTGCATTGGCTTTTGCAAATGAAAGTCTCCTATCATTATTATCATCATCCAAAATCTCAGTCAGTAAAAGAAGCATATCCTTGATTCCATTTCAACTCCAATCAAGCATGCTTTAAAATACAAAACTTTCATCCTCTCATCATGGGAGAGATATACTGACAGCTTAAATATACAGTGGGAAATTCAGTGCATGTATTAAGAGAAAATGGCAAGAAAATCAGTCAGTTTTGCCACACACCAGACATTTTACAAATCATTTGCAAAATTGTCTTTGCCTTTCTGTCAGCAATTCACAGGGCTCTGTTCAGGATTGCCTTTAGTGTGGTGATCCAGACCTTTTCCAGCTTGATTACTGAGATTGTTTTCACCCATTGTAAGTATGTATGGAAGTAACTATTAACCTACCTGGAGTTCTAGTGACTTCCACTGTCTCTCCATGAAGTGGTCATTATAAGACTGAGGTCCTAGACAGGACAAATCAATAGAAATAGGGGTAACATTTTTGTGAGGCATTGGCAGCATAGGGGCCCAAGTATGAGACCATCAGAGAAAGTCTCTATCCTGATTTAGTGCCAATTTAGACATAATTCAGAGGATGCTAATCTACTATATATTTGAGAGAATTTGTCTCAGATATCTTTGTCCATGTATCTGTCTGTCTGTTTGTTCAAGAACTCTTCCTACGTGGTAAGAGCTAGGACCGCCACATTCAGTATACAGCTTCCTCTTACCATAACTTAAAGCAAGGTGAGGGGTTGGTTGTGCCAGGAAAATGGGATGTGCCTGGAATGGGATTGCTTCTCATAAAACCATACAGAAAAGAGATAGAATCATTAGGCAGCTGAAAGAGGCTAGCTGGAAGTATGCCCTCCACCCATCTAGGACTGCCCCATCCTCAACCTCCTACCACCTCCCAGATGCCCTTTAGGGAGTGCAGGGAGGCTGAAGCTTTCCCCCTAAAAAAATTCATTCAGAGACATTCCTGGCTGTTCCCCTTTGTTAGAGAGCAAGGGGAAAGTGCACAATTAGCTACATTCCTCACTCTGGCTGGGGAGTGCAGGGGGTAGACAAACGTGGACCTGCCCCAGCCAGGGGACATACACCCCGCTCTCAACTGTGCCTGCTGGAGCTGCAGCAGCCATCCATTGAGAGGTGCTTCTCACCTGGCCCCAAGCTGATATGGTGAGAGGGGACTGGGGTAGTCCTCTCTCCCCAGGGCGGCCTGCACTGACCCCCTCATCCCCAAATCCACCCTACAGTAATATTGAAATGAAGCGTGTACATTTTCATTTTATTTTCAAAAAGAAACCCAAAATGTATTGAGTTAAGGACCCAAGCAACACCAGGTACTTTAATAGTTTAAAATACTGAATTTATAAACATTTTTTTCTGAATTTTTCTAGTCAGTTTTCAGAGAATAGAAAATTCTGATAGGCTCTTCCACTGAATTCCCACCTTGCCAGGGCCACCAATGATGCCTTGTTTCCACCAAGGCGACTGCCATCATCAGAAAGCTACGACATGCCTATTTTAATTAAAATGAAAGATTGGCTTGAATCACAAAGTTGAGACACATTGCGGAGCTTTGTCCCAGCTGGATTTCAGGTTCTACAGATAAGTTATCACAAGCAGCTGTCTTTTGCCTTTCAGATAGTGGGCTGAGAACATGGTGTTTTTAATTGTGACCAGCATCTGGCACCATTATGGCATGTTACCACAGCAAAGTATTGCTGTATATAGATATCATGGTAGTCGGTGACCTGACACCTTAAGCACCAAGCACATACTCCTAAAGAAGCAACTTTGTTGGCAGTTTGTAAGAAGCAGGCTCTTAAGTCTGACAAGGTGAGAGAATGTCATCAGATACAACCACATACATGGCTGCTGGAGACTTGGGTTTGGGAGCCAAGATTGCTGAAGGGAATTTTCAAGAGATCAACTTTCATTTAGACAGCTAAATAGACACCTGATTTTCAGAAGTGCTTAGTAGTACCAAGCTGTTACCACTGTGATACCGATTCCCAGAAAAGCCCCAATGTGCTCAGCCCTTTTGACAATAGGGCCAGTTATTGTAGTGCCTAAATGCAAGCAGAGAGGTTTTGAATATGTGGTCATTATGCAGGTGTGCCATCACTTCCAGCCTGGAGGAAGTCATATATTCCAGGCTGTTGGCTAGAAGAAAGAGACAGAATTATGGCTGAAAAGTAAACGATAATGGTTTTGTTAAATGCTGTGGACATCATGTATGACAGCATTTCTTATTAAAATATTTTTTCTAAACAATCAGTCTTTCTCTCTCTCCCACCCCTCACCCCCCTTCATTATGCATTGTTATTGCAATGTCTTTTTTTCCTTTCTTTTGTTTTTATTGTGTCTGGAGTTAGTTGGGGGAATTGAGCCTGTAATTGCATTGTTAGCAAGTATTTCTTATATACATTTATTTTTCCTTGGGGAAAGGGACTGTTAGGAAAAGAGTACACATGTTTTGGCAGCAAAAGAGATAATTATGGCATTTGGTTGATAAGTTATTACCTGGATCTTATTTTAATTGTTTTCTTCTTCTAATAAAATACAGAAACTTTATTGCATCATTTCTTTTATTATCACTTGCAGAATATATTTTTGTTCTCATGCTACTTAAATTTGTAAATACATTTGGGTAGTAAAGATGTATTTTACATTAGATGTGGAGAACAAGCTTGTTAAAAGGCACAGAGAGCTGTGCATTTCTCACTGGTGCAAAACTAATTGGCTTTTCCCAGCCATTGCACAAATATTTATTTTCCATTTTATCATCCTTATAATTGCTATTTGAATTGGGAAAGGACATGGCAACCTGGCAAAAGCCTACACAGGTGGCATTATACTTCAAGGCTTCCCAGCAACCAGGGTTCCTCAAGCCAGTCAAGCTGATGTTGATTTTAAACAGAGTCCATTTCACACTTATCCACACAATTCACACTGCCCATTTTCCAAAGCATGTTTCAATTTACATTAAACTTTCTTTGTAAATTTTCCTTTTCAGTAATACCTAATACATGAGGCACACGACTGCTTTCCGTGTAAGTTGAGGAATATCTCTACTGAAATCAGTGACATTTACCATAGCATAACTGAGCAGAATTTGGCTTCCAAGCCATAAAGCCATGATCCACTGGAGAACTTAGAACCAGATTATTACTGGTCATAAGCCAATAATAAAGGAGCCAACCTAAATTGCTATGGGACTCAGAGAGACTATTCCGAGCTAGCTTTAGGCACTGGTTTCACCCTTCTTAGGGTGGCTACCTTCAGAAGCCTCTTCCTGTAATCCTATAACATTTCAACAACATAGCTACAGTATTAAGTGAGTGAGGTAGTGGTCCCATAGCAATAATAGCATAGGTTGACACACTGAAAGACATTGATGCATTGTATATATACAAGGAGGCAGCATCATGCATAAAGAGGTGACTTTAAACTCTGCTTTTCCTGATTTTTGAGTGCTTCATTTTCCAAAATTAACATTCATTTATCAAAAAACTTAAAAAACAATGTGCAGTCCTTCAGCACCTTAACGACTAACAAAACATGTAGATGATACCAAGAACTTTCATTTGAAGAAGTAAGTTGTGCCCATGAAAGCTCATGATATCATCAATATTTTTATTAGTCTCTAAGGCGCTGCAAAACTATTCATGGTTGTTTTTTTTTTTTAGTTTTTTCAGATACAGACTAATATTGGCTACACCTCTGAGACTTTTATTCATTTATCACCATTTTTTTTATTTGAATTTTTTAGGTTTCTCTAAAAGGAACAATTGTAGACAAAATACATTTCATTCTGTGGAACTATTTACTATAGACAGTGCGAGAACACCCTGTCCGACCTGAAATGCGCATACTGGTCCCAGTGAAAAGCTTACTGACCTCAAGCAAGGTGTTCCATATTGATTCCAATGGGCTTTGAAATAGGCTCTCATAGAGGCAGTGACTTGTTTCACTGAATGCCCACTTTGTGCACTGAATATATTCCTTTAAAAATTGGCTATTTACATCTTCACATGCTCACTCCACTGACCTTTTGCTTTGGCCCTACCCTGACAGCAGACAGAGTAAGATTATTATACCATTCTCATTAGTGTTATGGGACAGCAAGCTGCACCATCTTTGAGTCTTGGATTATGCCCTGAATAGTCAGGGTTTCTGATGATCCTCTTGATCCTTAGCCATAGGTCAGCAGCCAAACAGGCTGGGTTTCCAGCTTATTATTATAACCTATACACCTTCTGCGTGTAGTGTACTGAGCCTTAGCTAAGAACCAGCTGCCTTTTAGTTTATGAGTTAGAGGCCCATGACTTTTTTCCCCTTAAGGTCCCAGGTTTAAACCCAGTTACAATGCCGACAGGCCCTGGTTGTCAGCAGGTAAGACTGAATCTGTGCCCTCAGAAATGGAAGCCATGAGTCTCTACCACCTAAGCTAGAATGCAACTAGCTCTTAGCTAAAGCTTTAGAGCAGACTTCATTCTCCTGTCTCAGTGCTTCTGGGTTATACTATCATCTGGGAATGTCATTACCCCTGAAAGATCATTGCTTCATTGAATAATCATGCTCAGAATGGGAGAAGTGGTCTCAGGCAGGATGGAGAGCACTGAAAAGCAAGAAGAGAATTTTAAACTTGTCCCAAGATTCAACAGGTAATCAGTGCAATGATGGCAGAACCTAAATAACGTGTTTGTTCCATACCAGGGGAATTTTGATGACTATGAATTCATTCCCAGTAGTGTTTTAACCATTGAAGCTTGGAGGTCCTGTGCCAACCCCACCCACTGAATAATCATAAGATTTGTTTCAAATCAAAAAGCTTTATAAAATACATTTGTTTTGTTTGTTTTTTGGATTCTAAACCTTTCACAGTACACTCAGGTCACATTTATGATAAAGGTAGAAGAGAGGCGTTTAAATGAATGCTGAGGTTCTCACATATTCCGATGACTTCAGGAGCGGAGGTTTTAGGAAAACCACAAAATGGCATAATTGGCAACATTGGATACATGCACTGATGGAGCTAGGTCTGCATTCCAGGGGATGGGATGCAATTTCCTAGCCAGACAAAGGAACACTGCTGAGTTTTGCTTCTGCTATTGGATATTTAGCATGAAGGAGGGCACGTCCATGGTATGTTGCAGAGTACAAGTGATAGGCCTTGTTCACTTTGCCTTTCCTGTTGCTGGCATGTCTGGTTTTGGAGGCTCCTGGTAGGTAATGAGATTCCTGCCAGCGTGAAAGAAACAGTGAACTGTAAACTGAAGCTCCCAGGTAGTGACAAGAGTTAAGGAATTCTAGTTTGAAGAAGCCACTACACACACAGCATGCACGTTCTAATTTTAATGGCTTTTCCCACATGCGTATAAGTCAGCACTGCCTAATATGACTGTTTCTTGCCTGCATTCTCTGGGCACCCATTACATTGTGCATATACAGCATCTGGAAATTAAACGAAGAATTAAATAATGGGTCTCTCATGGCTGGAGCATAGTAAAAATTATACAGTGAGTTTTTATATGTTTTTAATCTAGCAAAGTTAAAAGAGACTGAATGCTGGTCTTACAATAGGAGCATTTCAGATTGTTCCCAAGTTGGCAACAAGAGATTTATAATCCTTTGTTATAACATTGTTGTGATGATTGTAGTCAAGTCCCTCAGCTATCTGACACTACTGTGGATAATAAGAAACTGGTAAATTCTGCTATGTTTCTATTTAATATGACAGCTGAAGAACCTATCTAAAGCCTGTTGATAAATTTGGCACTATCTTTCTGTTTTCAATTAATTGAGATTTTGCAGTTATCACGATAGCATTGTCATTTGAACTGATTTAGTAAAATAAGAGTTCGTGTCTCTGTAGCAAGGGGGCATGGGTACCGTTCAAGACTGACGGGGAAGAACTATCATCTGCTCCCTTGTGGGTGGAGCCAGGAAGGCCATGGTTGCCACACCAGAAGCTGAGGGATGGGACTGGAGTTGTAAAACAGGCAGGCCCTGTGGCTCAGTTGGGAAGGTGCTGTTGAGGGAGACAAATGCTCCCAACGAATGCATCAGGGGAACCTAAAGAGGAACTCTGCTGCATCAGGGATTGCCAGTCCTATGAGAGACACTGAGGAATTGCTTGGACTGTCACTGGGGATGTACCCCAGGGAGATGGAGGACAACCTCAGGACCCAGGTATGTCCTGCAGGAAGAGAAGGGAGAATGTAGCCCAGGGACAGCTGATTCTCATCCAGCTGCACTGCTGCCTGAATCCAGGTCAGTGTGTTGTGGCTGACCCAGTGGTGGAAACCTCTGCTCCTGTCAGAGCCTTGGGTTGGGATCCAATAGAGCAGGACAGGCCTGGATCCTTTTACCCTGGCTGCCATCCCCACCCTCGGGCTGTAGCTTCCCCTCTGTTGCCTGATTTTATGGGAGATTAATAATATTAGTTAGATAATATGGGTTATGGACTTGCCAATTAAGCTGAGCAGAGTATAATAAGGTTCTTGTCCCAGAATCAGGCTACATAGAATTTGCAGGGAGCCTTGGGATGTATGAGAAAGAAACTCACACTGAGAAGAAAAAGCAGCTTTAACCCTTTTATTGAGATGAAGGGAATAGTAATGGAGTCATACTTAAATAAGAATCAAATAATCAACCAATTACAAAAGCAATTATATTGTTCTAGCAGTACCTGTGGTATTATATATTATAAAAGATTATTGATTAATATACTCACAACATTCCTTGATAACCTGGTCATACGGGACAGGCCAAGCAAATAGGATGATCCAAGTCAGTCTTGTGTGAGAGGTGAAAAACATAGAAGAAGCTAGTGCTAAAAGCTTTAGAAAGACTATAGAAGATAGCGTAAAGTTTGCTTAAAACAAATAATTAAGAACTAACAATGTCAACTAACAATGCACAAGCCGAACCTGCCCAACATAGTTGGTTGTTCTATTATAAGATCTGAGATCTAAGTGCCTTCCTTCCAGATCCAAACTTAATTTCCTTACCCACAAAATGTTATGACATTTTCATTCATATTAATAACCTATTTGTAGCTATAGGTTATATTAGCAAATCCTCACTTCTCTTATTTCTGTCCTAACCAGTTATTTCCATGTTTTTGTGGTCCAAAAAAGACCATGAACTTCAGAATCCTTACCTACCAACTTGCTTTAACTTGCTCACTTATCTGTAGGAAGATCACAAAAATATATTGCATATGCTTTAGCTCACCTCCACCTATCTAGGGGAAAAGGCTCAAACAGATCTATGTTAACTTGCCATTTATTTTTCATGGGGAATTAAGCATAATTTCTTGTAATTCTTTTTTAGTTTTTTGACATTCATGAAGCCCATATTCGGGAATGTTTGTTTTGTTTTGCTTTCCAAAAAAGCTTTCATTTTCCAGTGTTTGTCAAAAAACTGAAATATTTTAATATTTTAAAATTTTCTGTGAAAAGTTATGTTCAAGAAGCCATTTTTCATTGGGAAAAATGTTTTCATAACAAAATTGCACCCAGCTCTGATTACATCATCCACCAATGAAATGTAAACACCTCTGGAGTGACAGCTTTTGAACTGACACAGAAACATATAGACTGAGTTGGGAACTGTAACAGTATCAAATTTAGACATTCGTAATTTTTGGAAGGAAAAATGTTCTTATGTCAAATATAATAGACCATGGCAGTGCTATTAACTTCCACTATAAATTTACTAGTCTGTGTTGCTCTGAGTTATGAAGAATTTTTTCTGTTGTAATAATGTCAATAACAATATGGCTAAGCAGTCAACCAAGTCATCCTGCAACATTGAAAAGAATAATGATTCAAACATAGAATTAACATGCCTGCTATATTAATGGGCATCATGTAGCTCTTTTTAAGGATAAATCTGCAATTAGAATAGTTGTTGTCCTTTAATATGGCATTATATAAGGAACTGCCATAAAATATTAATTTTACGAACACCAAATTTGCAGTAGTTTTATGTTCTTATAAACTTTCAAGAGCAGTGAGAAATAATGTACATGATCTATATGATATAGTTAGAAAATTCAGTGATAAATATGAGCTATTGAGCTCAGGAGATTCTAATTAAAGTTAGCTCACTTAAAAGTGTAATGAACTAAAACACTCTACAGAGCTCATATTTGGAATGAGTTATCAGGGAGTTAAAAAAAAACCAGCCACCTTTGCCAGCAATAACTAACTGTAATAATAAGCCACGTTCCATATTCTTGCTGAGACAGACTTTCACAAATAATTCAGGCAAATATTTAATAACTATTTTATTTTTATGTGTATTATGGTAGCGTCCAGAGACATCAGCTAGGATTGGACCCCATTGTAGTGTTCCTAACTCAGATACATAATAGAAGAGATTCTGAAGAAATCGGAATCAAATTGTAATGGTAGATTTGAATTATTAGTGTTTGGAAGGTTGCATCAAAGATGCACAGTAGAATTAGAAGACAGAACATTTCTTCTTTCAGTAGCATGCAGTGATAGACATTTAGAAACTGAAGGATCCCAAATGTTCCTAATGGAACAACATATTTGTATATAGCCAAGGCCAGCTCTAGGTTTTTTTGGCCCTCCCCCTTTTTTGTCCGAGGAGGGTGTGCATACAAATGCAGCTTGCATGGCTTGCTGTGGGTGCACGCGCAAATGCAGCTTGTGCGGCTTCCTGGGAGTGGGGCATACGCTTCAGGGGGAGCCCAAACCGCGGGGCATTTTCATCTCCTAGGAGAGCACCAGGGACTCCCCACATGAGGACAATGGGAGGGCAGGTTCATCCAAAGCAAGTCAGCTAAAGACTTCCAAAGCACTCAGCTGTTCACATCACCTAGTGCTGGAGTCCCAGTCCCACTCCTTACTCTGCAAAGGGATTTTATTATTAGAAGCCTTATAATCACTCAGAATCCAACCCCCACACATAAGCTGTCCAACTCTTGGTGTCCATGGACAAGAATCAGCCTCACTATACAATGAGACAGTTCAAAGGGATTAAGAGAACTTTTGTTTCAACTCCCCAGCTCAACTGTCCAGAACAAGACAGGCACCAGACAAGAAAACCCCACTAGCCTAGGACCTATTCTATGAGTGCAGCCCTGTGCTTTCTCCTTCAGGGACGGACCAAACAGCCTCTGAAGCAAGGTGGATTGATTTAAATAGCTTTGATTTAAATCTCTAATTTTAATCATGATTTAAATTGGCAAGCAGAAAACCTAGGTTTAAATGAGCAATTAATCATTTAAATTATACTTTTAAAATATTATCCTAGAGGATGGTTGAGTCTTATTGATTAGCAACCTTTAAAACATGTTGATTTACAACTAAATATAACCTGTATGCCAAATTTGGTGCATCTATTTACTAACCAGGAGAATACACTCAGTATAGCTACCAAATAAATAAATGCCCAAATAATTGTGTAACTTACATGTAATCAGATTCTTAATTTTTATATTTTTATTCTATTACAAAATGGTGTGTAATAGGAATACTTAAGAGACAGGTTTTACCCCATTTATTATTTGCTAAGTGGTGGCTACTTTTTTTAAAACATCCGATTTGCATCTACTTTTGTCTGGACGGAAATTCTATTTAATATAAACAAAACCATCATTTAATTTTTGTATGAAATAAAACTACCTTAAATGTGAAGGACACATAACAAAAAAGTATCCAAACACATTTTGCATCTAAAATTCATTTATTAAACAAAGGAAATATCCATAGTAAATTTACCAGATTGAATCTAATCATTATGTTCTTCAAGATGTTAGAACGCTCTCATAACCAGTTTTTTACTGAGAGAAGAGGAAAACAAGTTTTTCTGGTTCGTCAACTCTTGGTTTTGCAACAGTGAATGAACTAATCATTGAATTGAACTAGCTGAATAAACCAAAGTGATAAAAACATTCTCTTTTCACCTGCAGAAGAAGCTACTGCTGATGTAAACACTGCTTCTGGGTATTTACACTAGTGAACTGGTAGAATTTCTTTAAAAGTTGACAGGAGACATGTTCTATTTAATTTTTAAATTTAATTTATAAGTTATTTAAATAGGTTATGATAAATTTAGGCCATAACAATTTTTAATTTAATTTTAAAGGTATATTATTTAAAACAAAGCCTATTTAAATGGGATCACATTTCCAATTTTAATAAAGCTCTCCTGTCCCAGACAGGAAGGAACTTGGGGACATGAGCACTGGGAACACCAGAGTTCCCCTTCCTCAGACAAAGGGAGAGGGAGAATCACCTGGGTCCCAGGCAGGGGTGATGTTGTCAGCACACAGCACAAGGGGGCTGTGTGTGTGCGGGGAGGGTTCAGGGCCCAGAGAGTAGGGGGAGGGGGGATAGTTTAGAGAGCCAGACAGGAGATGGGGATCCAGGTGGGAGGCGGGGGGGAAAGAAGAGGAGACGGGGTCCCAGCAGAGTTGCAGTGGGCCAGGAGGTGGGGTTGCTGGGCAGAGGCCGAACCAGGGGAGGAGAAGAGAAGGAAGAGGTAGCGGGGGGGAGGGAGTCGCGGGACAGTGGGCAGGGGCACACAGGCCAGAGGGGAACTGTCGGGCAAGAGAGGTTCACAGGCAGGGGAGATGTGGGGAAGAGAACACAAGCAGCGGGGGGCCAGAGGAGGTGGAGTTGTGGGGGTGGAGCATGGGGGGTGGTGGCCGGCCGGGGGGAGCACACGGACCGGGGGGTCTGCACTCACAAAGGTGACGAAAAGGACGCCGGGCTCAGCCTCACCAACCGCAGCCACCCTGCGCCGCCCTCCAGGAAGCCCCCAGCAGGGGCTGCACCTCAGGGCTGCGCATGCAGAGCTCCCAGCACCCCGGGGACAGGTGCAGGCTCTGAGCAGCTGGGTGTGGGGCTCCCAGCTCGGTTCGGCCTCTGCGGGGCTCCCCGCCACCCTGTTCCTCCTGCAGGCCGGAATGCCGCCCCAACAATGTGCCGCCCCAAGCACCTGCTTGTTGTGCTGGTGCCTAGAGCCATCCCTGTATATAACTGTGATTAACTTAGCATGAAAGGGGAAAATCTGGTTCCCCTTTAACCCTCAGTGAGAAAGTATGGCACAAAAGACCCCAGAACCAATAAAGTTCTGCTGGGCACAAGTGGAATCTGGGGTCTGAGGGTACATCTACACAGAGGGGCTAAAGTCAAATTAAGCTACGCAACTTCAGCTATGCCAATTGCGTAGCTTAAACTAAAATAGCTTAATTCAGCTTTTGGTGCTGTCTACACAGCAGGAAGTTGAGGGAGGAACACTCTTCCTTGACCTCCCTTACTTCTCGTGAATTGAGGGTTACTATGAGTCTGAGTAAGAAGTCCTCCAGCTTGACATTATTTTGAAATAAAGGCTTGTAGTGTAGACGCACACTATGTTATTTCGGAATAACATTAGTTATTCCGAAATAATAATGTTGTGTAGATGTGCCCTGAGAGGGCACCAGAGGAGGCTTGTGCAACCTTAGGCTGCGTCTAGATTGGCATGATTTTCCAGAAATGCTTTTAACAGAAAAGTTTTCTGTTAAAAGCGTTTTCGGAACAGAGCGTCTAGATTGGCATGGACGCTTTTCCGCAAAAGCACTTTTGCGGAAAAGCGTCTGTGCCAATCTAGATGTGCTTTTCCACAAAAAAGCCCCGATTGCCATTTTCACGATCGGGGCTTTTTTGTGGAAAACAAATCTGAGCTGTCTAAAAGGGACTTTTGCCCAAACGGGAGCAGAATAGTATTTCTGCAAGAAGCACTGATTTCTTACAGTAGGAAGTCAGTGCTTTTGCGGAAATTCAAGCGGCCAGTGTAGACAGCTGGCAAGCTTTTCCGGAAAAGTGGCTGATTTTCCGGAAAAACTGGCCAGTCTAGACACAGCCTTAGAAATTCATGCAGCTATGTCCTGTAGGGACTACATTTGCACAAGAAGAGCAGGGGTTTAGTGAGGGGAGTAGAGGAGAAGAAGTGGTGTGATCACAGCTATGCCTTCTGACTAACAAACTCGAGTAGAGTTACTCCAGATTTACACCAGAACAAATAAGAAGAGAATAGGAGCTTGAACTGCAGATCTCTTTTTCTTTTGTATGCTCATTTACCACATTAACACTGAATTAACATGGGAAGATTTGCACTGAATTTACGGTATGTTTCTTTAGGCTCCACAGCTTGGTATGTTAACATCACCTTTACTATGCTGGGTTAGCACTGAGAGTCAGCTGTTATTGAATCTTCAGAGGGTAAGTGATTGGAAGAGTTGAAACTACATTTTTCCAAAGAAGTGGGGAGGGTTAGTGGAAGAAATTAATCTTGAAAAAATATTGTTATTGTTAAAAATCTGAACAGCAAGGTAGTAATGGCAGTCAATTTCCCCTGCCCACAATGCCATTCTAATCTCCTCCCTGCCTATTGCACAGTTCTTCATTTTAAATTGGACATATTTGTTATGTTCTTGCTGAAAAGGCCCTGTAGAGCTTCCTTTGCCCTCTTCACAGGTACCAGCAAATGGTTATTCACTAGAAGACCTAATGCTGTAGGAAAAGGAAAATGGAGGTTACAGGAGCTATAAGAAACCTGAATGCCCTAAACAGCTTTTGGGAATCCAGTGAAGCCATCTTGAGGCAGGAACTTTATTTCCTCTCTTTCTTCAATTATTATTAAAACAGTAAAAGTAAATGATGAGTCTAACATGCTAGTGAAATGTAAGAATTTGTGTCCATAATATCATATAGATTATTACATTATAATACCAACAAAGGACACAAGCTTCTGTGTCACAAAGGTAAATGGGAGCAAGACTTCTAGAATCAAATGTTCATAGACACTGATGAGCTTAAACAATTTTTAAGAAGAGATTTACAAACAAGTGCTTAAGGACTGACCAGCATAGCTATAGCAGAATAATTGTATCGCTATCGCTAAGCCAGTCAAATACCCCGTGTCAACACTCTATTCTAAAATAAATGTAGCTTCATCCCAGTATATCGAATCTACTTTAGGGTAACTGTTGAATTATGGAAGTAAACTAATAATACTGGAATAAAATAAATAAAGTGAGGAATGGCCACAGTAAGGGAGATCAGAACTTTTTGTCTCCCTGAGCCTAAGAACAAAGGGCTATTCAATTAAATTAAAAAGTGGGAAATGCAAAATCAATAGAAGAAATTTCTTCACCCACTGCATAGAACTGTGGAACTCACTGCCGTGGGTCTTCTATTGAGACCATGAACTTGAAAAAAAAAATTAAAATATTCTTACTATTCATGTGGATACCACAAATATCCAGAATCATCATAATGAATTATAATAAAAATTTTGGAAGAGTTATTAAATCCATTAAAATCATTTTAATAAAACAAAATACAATCTAACATGGGGGCAAAGGGCAGATTATTCCATATCTGCCTATTGTGGGGTTCTTATACCTACTTTTTCCGTATCTGGTACTCCACCAGATACTGGAATAGATGGACATGGTGGTTGATCCAGAACAGCAGTTTCAATGTTCAAACAACTCAGGGGTTGTTGAACCAGCAGAGGCAACAAATTCCAAATTCAAGAGATCTCCACTGAGAACCCTTGGCTACCAAGCCCACAATGATGAAAATTAAGGGAAAACTCATGCTGCTCAGAGGGAGATGCTACTCACACAGCTAGGATACAAACAAATTGTAACATATTTCAATTGTAATGCTTGAATTGCACCTGCAAGCTAATAGAAAACCAGAGCAGCTGTCACTGAATAGGCCCAATATGTTTCCTCCTGTGAACAGTGCTAAGCAGTCAGGCAGCCACATTCCGCACCAGATGTAATTTCTGTCTGGTTTTCAAGTGTGTCCCTACGTGGAGCATATTACATTGATCCGATGCAGAAGCTACAAAAGCACAGATTAATAGTAGCATGATGCCCAAGAGGAAAGATTACAGATGTGTCTGCAGAGAGAGATAAAAATAAAGGAATTTATGAATGCCCACCACTACCATATTGAATTCCAAGAGGGACTAATCCAAAACCAACCTGAATTTACAACGCTTGAATTAACCTTTTCTTGAATCCCCAGAGAAGTAGAAGTGGTCCATTGCTACTGCAGAGTTTAGCAATGATAAAACAAAGGTATAAAAAATCAATTTCTGCTCTAAATTACTGCAGTGTTACTCTGGAATAATTCCATGTATTTCATAGGAACTACTAAGAGCAGAATTTCACTAATCCTTGTTATTAGTATGGAAATGGATGGTCCCATGTTTGAAGTGGATGTGTAGATTGCCCACATGAAGGTGTGAAGCTAAACTGCTCTCTCTGGGTATGTCTACACTACAACGTTAATTCGAACTAACTTAGGGTATGTCTACACTACAGAGTTAGTTCAAACTAACTTAGTTCGAATTAGTTAATTCGAACTAAGCTAATTCGAACTAACGCGTCTAGAACTAAAAACTAGTTTGAATTAGCGTTTTGCTAATTCGAACTAGCATGTCCACATTGAGTGGACCCTGAACAGGGCTTAAGGATGGCCGGAAGCAGTGCCGGCAGGGCATCAGAGGAGGACTTAGAGCGTGGAGCTGCTGTCTCAGGCTAGCCGAGGGCTGCGCTTAAAGGGACCCGACCCCCATCCCGGACAGACAGTTCTCAGGGGTGCCCCGCTTGAAAACCAGTCCTGGCTTGGAGTGCCCGGAGTGCCCACACTGGGCACATCACAGCCCTCGGCCATCAGACCGGCTGCACTTGCCGCAGGCTGCCATCTGGGGAGAGGGGGCAATTGGGGGGCTGCAGGAGAGCACCCCCAGAAGCCCGCAGAGCCAGCCCAGTCCTCCCCATCGGGGGCTCGTACCCCATTCCTCCCTCACCTCCTTCCACTTACCCTTCCCTAGCCCCCTTCCTGATGTACAAAATAAAGGACAATTGTGTTCAAAAATAGAATCTCTCTTTATTGAACAAAACTGGGGGAGACTGGGAAAAGGAGGTGGGAGAGGGGAAGAGAGAGGGTGGGAGAGGGGAGGGCAACTACAATGATGAGGGGTTTGGAACAGGTCCCATATGAAGAGAGGCTAAACAGACTGGGACTTTTCAGCTTAGAAAAGAGGAGATGGAGGGGGGATATGATAGAGGTCTATAAAAGCATGAGTGGGGTGGAGAGGGTGCATACAGAAAAGTTCTTCATGAGTTCCCATAAAGAAGGACTAGAGGACACCAAAGGAAAGGAATGGGTAGCAGGCTTCAAACTAGTAAGAGAAAGTTGTTCTTCACAAAGCAAATAGTTAACCTGTGGAACTCCTTGCTGCAGGAGGCTGTGAAGGCTACAGCTAGAACAGAGTTTAAAGGGAAGTGAGATCAAGTCATGGAGGTTGGGTCCATGGAGTAGTCTTAGGCAGGGGGTAGGAGTGGTGTCCCTGCCCAAAGTTTGTGGAAGACTGGAGAGGGATGGCACGAGACAAATGGCTTGGTCACTGTCTTCGGTCCATCCCCTCCAGGGTCCCTAGGGTTGGCTGCTGTCGGCAGACAGGCTACTGGGCGAGATGGACCTTTGGTCTGACCCAGGACGGCCATTGTAAGCTCAGGGCTCAGGGTTGGGGATCTCAGTGGACCCTCTTGATTTTCATGCACACCTGCTCCTGGGTGGCCAGGCTGGCAGCTCTCCTGCCCTAGACGGCCACTTTCCTGTGCCTAGTGCGGAGATCGTGGCCGAGGTCCACGATGTCTACACTAGCCCAAGCGGGTGCCTGCCTCTTGCGGTCCCGGGCAAGCTCCCGGGAGCCGCCAGCCTGGTCCCGGGAAGAGGGGGAGGGCTGGGGGGCATCGGGTGGGTGGCTCGATCCGTGCCAGGTGCAGGGTCTGCTGGCTGGGTGCTGGCAGGCTTGCACCTGGCACGGGCACCGTAGCCAGCCCGTGCCCCTTTAAGGGGTCCGGGGCCGGGAGGGGGGCAGACGAGTTTCCCTGGTGTTGGCCAGAGTGGCCACCAGGGAAACCTGGGGCGGGCTAGCCTCCCACTAGTTCGAATTAAGGGGCTACACAGCCCTTAATTCGAACTAGTAAGTTCGAACTAGGCTTAGTCCTCGTAGAATGAGGTTTACCTAGTTCGAACTAAGCGCTCCACTAGTTCGAATTAAGTTCGAACTAGCGGAGCGCTTGTGTAGCGCCTATCAAAGTTAATTCGAACTAACGTCTGTTAGTTCGAATTAACTTTGTAGTGTAGACATACCCTCAGACAACAATATATGAGGAGCCACTAAGTTTCCAGTATCTAATTCCAACCGTGCACGTTGGGTACAGTGAGAAAGATGACATTTTGCAAAAGAACTGTCAATGCAATTGAATACTGGCGCACATGATACTATTCTGTGCAGAGCTTTTCTGTCAGCCTGGTCGTTGAGTATGTGGGACCATAATCTGCTTTCATTTAACCCTGTAAGATTCCATTGACACGCTGGATGTGAGAGAAAAATTCTCCTCTTTTGGAATTGCATGGGTGACCACAACAACAAAATTTCTCTCACTGTGTGTAGTTTTCTCTCCAGTGCTTTTTCTATTAAGAACATAGGAATGGCCATACTGGGTCAGACCAAAGGTCCATCTATCTCAGTATCCTGTCTGCCAACAGTGGCCAATAGCAGATGCCCAGAGGAAGGGAACACAACAGGTAGTCCTCATGTGATCCCTGTCCTATCACACATTTCCAGGAAAACAGAGGCTAGGGATACCATTCCTACCCATCCTGGCTAATAGCCATTGATAGACCTAACCTCCATGAATCTGTTAAAGTCCTAGTCTTCACCACATCCTATGGCAAGGAGTTCCACAGGTTGACTGTGTACTGAGTGAAGAAAAACTTTTTTTTGTTTGTTTTAAACTTGCTTCCTATTAATTTCATTTGGTGACCCCTAGTTCTTATATTGTGAGAATAACTTTTCCTTATTCACTTTTTCCACACCAGTCATGATTTTATAGACCTCTTTCATATCCTCCCCTTAGTCTCCTCTTTTCTAAGCTGAAAAGTCCAATCTCTCTTCATCTGGGACCTGTTCCAAAACCCTAATAATTTTTGTTGCCCTTTTCTGAACCTTTTCCAATGCCAGTATATCTTTTTTTTAGATGAGGCGACCACATCTGTATGCAGTATTCAAGATGTGGGCATACCACTATATAAAGGTAATAAGGTATTTTCTGTCTTATTCTCTATCCTTTTTTAAATTATTCCTAACGTTCTATTTGCTTTTTTTGACGGCTGCTGCACACTGAGTGGATGTTTTCAGAGAACTATCCACAATGATTCCAAGATCTCTCTCTTGAGTAGTTAATTAGTCCCCGTCATATTGTATGTATAGTTGAGATTATTTTTTCCAATGTGCATTATCCACATTAAATTTATCAGTTATCCACATTAAATTTATCAGTTATCCACATTAAATTTAATTTGCCATTTCGTTGCCCAATCACTTAGTTTGGTGAGATCTTTTAGAAGCTCTTCAGAGTCTTCTTTGTTCTTACCTATTTTGAGCAGTTTGGTATCATCTGCACATTTTGCCACCTCACTGTTCACCCCTTTCTCTAGATCATTTATAAATAAGTTGAATAGGATGGATGCCAGGACAGACCCTTGGGGGTACCCACTAGTTACCTCTCTCCACTTGGAAAACTTACCATTTATTCCTACCCTTTGTTTTCTGTCTTTTATCCAATTATCAATCCATGAAAGGACCTTTCTTCTTATCCCATGACTACTTAGAATCATAGAATACTAGGACTGGCAGGGACCTCGAGAGGTCATCAAGTCCAGTTCCCTACCCTCATGGCAGGACCCAGTACTGTCTAGACTATCCCTGGTAGACATTTATCTAACCTACTGTGACAGGGTGCCTGCCCTGCACTAGCCCTTTAAGACCAGGACTCAGGCCCGGAGCCGGGGCTAGACAGAAAGAGGCCAGCTGGAGCGGTTTAGGGCCAGTGAGAGCCCAGCTGGCAACTATCTAGGGCAGCCCAGTTGGCTTGTGGAAACCAGCTGAACCCATTAGGGGAGTGAGAGCCCAGCTGGCCTGTATAAATAGAGAAGCACAGGTTGCTTAGGAAAGGCCAGTGGAGGGCTGACTGCAGGGGAAGCAGGAGCTCCTTGGAGGGAGACAGCCGAAGTAGAGGAACGGGAGCTGGGAGCTTTCCCTCAGCGGTTGCCAGGGACCCAGAAGAGGCCGGAGGAAGGCGGAGGAAAGTTGGTGCCAACCGGAGACTGCCTGTCGAGGGGATGCCGGCCTGGAGATCGCAGCCAGCCGGGCAAGTCCAGGGAAGGAAACCTCGGGGATCCAGGTAGGAAGTAGCCCAGGGCAGGAGCGGGAGTCGCCCCTCCCGGCCAGAGAACCTCGGTGCGTTTCGGCTGGACGGCCACCGAGGGAGTGATCCAGTACCAAGTCACTCACAGGGCCCTGGGCTGGGACCCGGTGGAGTAGGGTGGGCCCGGGTCTCCCTACCTGGGGTGCGCCCCGCTACAACAGTTATAAACTGCTTTGTGGACTCGGCCTTGCTTAAAGGGCCAGCTATATACGACATTGTTGCCGATGATGAGCAACCCGTAAAGACTGTAACTTGCCCTGAGAGGGGCTATATGAGGACAGTCAGGGGGCACTGAGGCACACTGGGGTGTGAACCCCCTGATACCTACTCTTAAATATCTCCAGAGATGGAGATTCTACAACCTCCTTAGGCAATTTATTCCAGTGTTTAACCACCCTGACAGTTAGGAATTTTTTCCTAATGTCCAACCTAAATCTCCCTTGCTGCAGTTTAAATCCATTGTTTCTATTTTGCTGATCTCCCTTCTACCCTTCCTTAGAATTTATGATCACTTTCACCCACGCTGCCTTCCACTTTCAAATTCTCAACCAGTTCCTCCCTATTTGTTAGGATCAAATCTAGAACAGCTCCCTGCGGTAGCTTTTTCAACTTTCGGAAATAAAAAGTTGTCTCCGATGCAGTCCAAGAACTTATTGGATAGTCTGTGCCCCGCTGTGTTGTTTTCCCAACATATATCTAGATAGTGAAGTCCCCCATCACCACCAAATTTGGGGTTTTGGATGATTTATTGTTAGCTGTTTAAAAAAGGCCTCATCCACTTCTTCCACCAGGGTAGGTGGCCTGTAGTAGACTCCTAGCATGACATCTCCCTTGTTTTTAACCCCTTTTAGCCTAACCCAGAGACTCTCAACACTTCCGTCTCCTATGTCCCTCACCATCTCACTTCAAGTGTGTTCATTTTTAATATATAAGTCAACACCTCCTCACTTACTTTACTTAAGAGCCTTTGGTGAGGGACCTTGTCAAAGGCTTTCTGGAAATCTAAGTATACTATATCCACTGGATCCCCCATATCCATGTGATTGTTGACCCCCTCAAAGAACTCTAGTAGATTAGAAAGGCATGATTTCCCTTTGCAGAAACCATGTTGACTTTCCCCCAACAAATTATGTTAATCTATGTGTCTGACAATTTTATTCTTTACTATAGTTTTAACTAATTTGACTGGTTTTGACGTTAGACTTACCAGTCTATAATTGTCAGAATCACCTCTAGAGCCCTTTTTAAATATTGGCATCATGTTAGCTATCTTTCAGTCATTAGGTACTGAAACTGATTTAAAGACTAGGATACAAACCACAGTTAATAGTTCTGCAATTTCACATTTGAGTTGTTTGAGAACTCTTGGGTGAATGCCATCTGGTCCTGGTGATTTGTTACTGTTAAGTTTATCAATGTGTTCTAAAACCTCATTTAATGATACCTCAATCTGGGACAGTTCCTCAGATTTATCTCCTAAAAAGAATGTCTCAGGTTTGGGAATCTCCCCGATATCCTCAGCCATGAAGACTGAAGCAAAGAATTCATTCAGCTTCTCCGCAAAGACTTTCTCATCTTTGCATGCTCCTTCAGCATCTCAATCATCCAAGGGCCCCACTGGTTGTTTAGCAGACTTCCTGCTTCTGATGTACTTTAAAAACTCATTTTGTTATTATTTTTTGAGTTTTTGGCTAGCTGTTCTTCAAACTCCTTTTTGGCTTTTCTTATTATATTTTTATACTTAATTTGACAAATTTATGCTTCTTTCTATTTTCCTCACTAGGATTTGACTTCCACTTTTTAAAAGATGTCTTTTTATCTCTTACTGCTTCTTTTACTTGGTTGTTAAGCCACTGTGGCACTTTTTTGGTTCTTTTACTGTGTTTTTTAATTTGAGGTATACATTTAAGTTGGGCCTCTATTATGGTGTCTTTGAAAAGTTTCCATGCAGCTTTCAGATATTTTACTTTTGCACTGTACCTCTTAATTTCTGTTTAACTAACTTTGTCATTTTTGTGTAGTTCCCCTTTTTGAAAATAAATGCCACAGTGTTGGGCTGCTGAGGTGTTTTTCCCACCACAGGGATATTAAATTTTATTAGATTATGGTCACTATATCCAAGCAGTCCGGTTATATTTACCTCTTGGACCAGATCCTGCACTCCATTTAGGACTAAAGCAAGAATAGCTCGTCCCCTTGAGTGTTCCAGAACCAGCTGCTCCAAGAAGCAGTCATTTAAGGTACCAAGAAATGTTATGTCTGTATTCCCTCCTTAGGGACGTGTACCCAGTCAATATGGGGATAGTTGAAATCCCCCGCTGTTATTGAGTTTTTTATTTTGATAGCCTCTCTAATCTCCCTTAGCATTTCATAGTCACTATCACTGTCCTGATCAGGTGGTCAATAATATATCTCTACTACTATATTCTTATTATTGGAGCATGGGATTACTATCCATAGAGATTCTATGAACATTTTGGCTCAATTAAGATTTTTACTTCATTTGATTCTACATTTTCTTTCATGTATAGTGCCACTCCCCCACCAGCATGACCTGTTCTGTCCTTCCGATATATTTTGTCCCCTGGTATGACTGTGTCCCATTGATTGTCCTCATTCCACCAAGTTTCTGTGATGCCTATTATATCAATATCCTCCTTTGAAATGAGGGACTCTAGTTCACCCATCTTATTATTTAGACTTCTAGCATTTGTGTATAAGCACTTTAATAATTTGTCACTATTTATCTGTCTGCCGTTTCCTGATGTTAGACACTTTTTCATTTGATTGTCTCATCTGATCTGACCCATACTTTCATCCTCTCCTCCTGACTAGAATATAGAGAATCTCTATTAATAGACTGTCCCCTAAGAGATGACTCTGCTCAATCCATGTGCTCTTCTGCACCCATCGGCTTTCCCCTAGCCTTTAGTTTAAAAACTGGTCTACAACCTTTTTAATGTTAAGTGCCAGCAGTCCAGTTCCATTTTGGTTTAGGTGGAGCCCATCCTTCCTGTATAGGCTCCCCCTATCCCCAGCTCCTAAAATCTAAACCCCTGCTTTTGATATCATCATCTCATCCGCACATTGAGACTCTGAAGCTCTGCCTGCCTACCTGGCCCTGTGTGTGGAACTGGAAGCATTTCAGAGAACGCTACCATAGAGGTCCTGGATTTCAGTCTTTTTCCTAGCAGCCTAAATTTGGCCTCCAGAATTTTTCTGCTACCCTTTCCTATATTGTTGTTACCTACATGTACCACGACCACCAGCTCCTCCCCAGCACTACACATAAGTCTATCTAGAAGTCTCGAGAGATCTGCAACCTTCGCACTGGGCAGGCAAGTCACCATATGGCAGAGGTTCTCAAACTTTGTGATACTCGCGATCCCCTAAAATGCTAAATGAATTTGTGTGACCCCACCCTCACTGCTCCATGAGTAAAGCTAATCATTTTATTGGGATTAGGATTGGACAAGAAATAAATATGCCAATAGCTTTTGATAACTAAATTTTTATTGGAACTAGACAAAAAAATATCAAATTTGGAATCATATTGTTTAATGTGAAGAATGAGCTTGTTATGTATAATTTTTGAAATCTGGGTTTCATTGTCAAGCTAGCCACTCTCATATCTTGTTCTACATTTACTTTTGATCGATATTTGCTTTTCATAGCAGCAACTGCAGAAAACCCTGACTCGCACAAATAAGATGTTGCAAATGGGATTAGTATTTTCATAGTCTTCTCGCTTAATTCTTTGTACTCATTTTGCACACTGATCCAAAATTCAGAGAGACATTGTTGAGAATTTTATTTTTAAAGCAATGTCAGAAGAGATATCAATGATTTACTCCTCCTCGGTAGTAGTGAGTGTATCAGCTATTAGTTTAGCGTTGAATGGGTTCCTTATCCAATCAAATTTTTCAATATCAATATCTGAGAAATAGTTCTTAAAGTGAAATTTTAAAGAAGAAAGGTGATTTAAAATACAAAATTTCACATCTTCACTAATATGTGTGTTATTGCTTTCAATAAATTGTTTTAAAGTAGGAAACATCTAAATTTGAATTTTTCATTTTGCTCTGCGACAGTTCAACTTTCCTAATAAACACTTTCAATTTATCATAGAGTTCAAGAATATTATTATTACCACCTTGCAGTGAGGTATTAAGAGTGTTCATCTTATTAATATGTCACTTAAATATGCTAACTGCATATTGGAATTAGTCAATAAACATGTGTGCACTATTATGCCTTTCCTCAATTAAATACTGGTGAAGTTCATTCCTTAGTTCGAAAACACGTGTCAAAACGTTTCCCCGAGACAGCCATCTTAGCCTCACAGTAAAACAGCAAGGAAGTGAGTTCAGCGCCCATCTCTCTCAAAATCTTGCAAACATCCTTGGCTTTATAGGCCCAGTTTTTATATAGTTCACAACATTTATGGTTGCTTGTAGAACATTCACCAATGCCGGGCTCAAATCTTTTGAAGCAAGAGTTTTCCTATGAATCATACAGTGTGTCCAAACAGCACCAGGATATTTTTGGCATATTAAATCTTGAAGTCCTTTATGAAAGCCTGACATAGAGCGTGCTCCGTCAGTGCATATGCCCACGCAGTTCAATCACTATAAGAGATTTGACTTTATAAAGATATCAATTATATTGAAAAGATCCTCAGCTTTACTCGACCCTGTAATTTCTTTACAGAAGAGTAAATCTTCATTTATTTTACCATAATCAACTAATCTAACGTATGTTATTAAATGAGCATCTTTAGCGTTATCCGTTGACTCATCTATCTGAATGGCAAATGATTTGCTTCTTATTTTTTCAATTAGTTGCTCATTAAGATCTTCTGCCGTATCTGCAATTCGGTGGCAAACAGTGTCATTAGACAAAGGGATACTTAAAAGCTGTTTAGCACTAGACTCCCCCAACATAGTTGTAACCATATCAATATCTGATGGAAGTATTAAATTTTCTCCAGTTGTGTCAGGCGTTTTGCACTGAGCAATTCTGTATGCAACTTGATAAGAAGCTAAAAGTAATTTTCAAGGGACAGTTGTGTCAGGCGTTTTGCACTGAGCAATTCTGTATGCAACTTGATAAGAAGCTAAAAGTGATTTTCAAGGGACAGTTATATATTTAACTAGACTCACATTTTGTTGTTTCATTTATCTCTTTTTCGAATGAAAAAATCTCGAGGTTTGTTAGTTAAGTCTGCATGACTTGTTTCCAGATATTGTTTTAGTTTGCTTGGCTTCATACTTTCAGCGGATAGCATTTTCTGACAAATAACACATTGAGGCTGTTCTATCCCAGTAACAAACACTTACAAAACCAAAAGATATGTAACTTTCATCATACTTTCTTGATTTAGGCCTATTTTTATCAGCAATATCGGTAGATTTGTCATCAGCTTTTCGCTTATCACCCAACAAAAGCCTTTCCATGTTGTAATGCTAAAAATTTAAAATAACATAAAAGTTTTTATAAATTTATAATAATTGATAAAAGAATGGAACTTCACATACATTCCAAAGACTACTAAAGACATTTTACTAGTAATCACACATTTTTTCAAGAGAAAAACCAAATACAGCTGCGACCCCCCTCTAAGTTGCTCGTGACCCCCCCCAGGGGTCAGGCCTCACAGTTTGAGAAACGCGGCCATACATTTCTCCTATCATCACAAACTTAGCTATCTGTGTTTCTAATGATCAAATCCCACGTTAATAACACCTGCCTTTTCCTAATGACTGGCGTTCCCTCCCCTGGAGATGTATCCTCAGGGTATGTCTACACTACCCTCCTAGTTCGAACTAGTAGGGTAATGTAGGCATACCGCACTTGCAAATGAAGCCCGGGATTTGAATTTCCTGGGCTTCATTTGCATAAGCGGGGAGCCGCCATTTTTAAAACCCCGCTGGTTCGAATCCCGTGCAGCGCGGCTACACGGGGCTCGAACTAGGTAGTCCGAACTAGGATTCCTATTCCGAACTACCGGTACACCTCGTGGAACGAGGAACGTGGACCGGTAGTTCGGAATAGGAATCCTAGTTCGAACTACCTAGTTCGAGCCCCGTGTAGCCGCGCTGCACGGGGTTCGAACCAGTGGGGTTTTAAAAATGGCGGCTCCCCGCTTATGCACATGAAGCCCGGGTAATTCAAATCCCGGGCTTCATTTGCAAGTGTGGTATGCCTACATTACCCCGCTAGTTCGAACTAGGAGGGTAGTGTAGACATACCCTCAGTGTGAGAGGATACCACAACATCCTCTGGAAAGAAGGTCCCAACTATTTCCTTTTGCTCCAGTTGACTGTTTTCCTTCCCCGAGCCTTTCATCTTCCTTACCAGCACAGGGGCTGTCTGACTGGAGGTGGGACAGTTCTACAGTGTCCCAGAAAGCCTCATCTATGTACCTCTCTGCCTCTCTTAGCTCCTCCAACTCAGGCATCCTGGCCTCCAAAGCCCGTACATGGTCTCTGAGGGCCAGGAGCTCCTTGCATCGAATGCACACATATGCCACCTGTCCACAGGGCAGGTATTGCTTGATACTGGGAGTTTTGGCTGAGTAAGGACTTTATGGAATATTTGTCTTACATTCTGAGAGTTAGATGATAGATCATCTGTGAATATACAAGGGAGAAAAATGAAAAGATCATTCTCCTCTTCATACCCAATACCAAGGCCAATCACAGTCCTATGCTTGAGCAGCCAAGAACAGGGAGAGGCTAGCATGCTGCTGGCAGTGGAAACCCCAAAGGAACTGCAAAGGGGAACACTGATGATGAGCCCCTGGCTTTGTTTCCCTTCTGCATTAGCCAGAAGAGCAGATCCTGGGCAGAGGGACCTCTATATTTTACCTTATTAAAGGGTTTACGAGCGGCTGCTGCCATACATATTCTCTCTACGCCCAGATGTATTCCACCTGATTCTGGGGTGATGCAAAACACACACCGATACACACAAAATGGAGCCTCAGAAGACCTGTCCAGACCCAGCAACAGAGCTTTACCCTTTAGTTTCTGTGATGGTGCTTTTGCTATTAAATTTCCTCTGAAGAATTCCTTTATGCTTTCAGTATTTGTCATCATGGAACTGAGACTCTTTGTTAAAGGCTTAGCTTGCTAGAAAAAACTAAAAAGCATATAAGCCTGATGAGAGAGCAATTTTTTCACTTAATTATGGCATGCCTGCCTCAAACTGTAATAGAGACGTTATAGTTTAAAATGAGTATTTCAGGGCTGGGAGATAAAGGGCTGTTCATCTCACACAAGGATGTAAACTGAACTTTCTAACCTAAATAGAATGCCGGTTTTCTCAAATATAAAGGCCTGTCTGTATTTTATTAATAATTCTTTTATATGCAGCTCTCAGACTCATAGGATGGGATTGTATATTGCCTCCCTCCCCCCACACCCTCTCCACACACACACATGTCTGTAAGGACACCATTCATGCAGGGGCTGATCTCTCAACTTTCTCCAAGACCTGCTAACATGTTTAAATGTATAGTTAATGAAAAATATGAGCATTCACAGTATTTTGGATGCCACTTTATAATCCCTCCCACCATCCTTTAGAAGACCTTGAATTCTACATTTATCTCTATCTGTGTAACTAAGTGAAGCTCATGTCTATACCAAGGGGTCTCAACAAGGGGGATGCAGACAGCTTCAGGGCTTCATTCTGTCCTTCCACATTTCCAAATAGAAGAAGTGTCCTGGTGAGACAACAGATGAGTTATATGTATGGAAAAGGGGGTTGTCATGTTTAAAAGTTTAAGAATCAAAGATCTAGGTCAGCAGTTCTCAAACTGCAACCATCTGAGGACCACCATTTTTATTTAAAAATTTTCGCAGTCCCTGAAGCCAACTTTTAATTTTCCCTGGAGTTGCTCAACCCTTGCTGAAACCCAGCCCCCACCCCCAAATTGATTCAGGTTGAATTTGAACATTTGGAATTTTTAGTGATTCAGCAATTGAATGTCCATTCTGTGTAGATGCTGTGTAGATGGCTCCTTTTTGCACAAAAGCCTCTTGCACAAAAAGCGGGCACTCATTAATTATGCAAATGAGGTTTGGAGATAGTCCATGCTTAGCCTCATTTGCATATTTCTTGTGCAAAATGGGTGCAGTATAGACATAACACCAGAGTACTATTATAATATTACTGTGATGCCGTGTGGCTTCTGGAACTTAGTGAATAAAATTCCAGGAAGCCTGTATCAGTAGTTACCAACATGCACTGCCATCTGATGTCAGTAGCTTATATGAAATAGGTTGATGGCCATAGAGAAGTGCCTAGTCAATAGGCAGGCATCCAGTTTCCAAAGCCATCAGTCTCGGCAGTGAGATGGAGGATTGAAAGAGCACAGAGACTGAAGCAGATGAGGCAGTCCCTGCTGATTCATATGGATAAACATTCTATTGTCTCTTTTATGGCTCAGAGTATTTTAGACTCCAGGTTCTGAATCCAGCATCTTTTGTGTGCACAAAAAAGAAGGTTATATTTTACACGGATAAAGGTAAAAACACTAGCATCGATATTTACATGACCAAAACATTCACTGTTCCTTCCAGTGTTGTGGTAGCTATGCTGGTCCCAGGATATTAGAGAGACATAGTGGGCGAGAAGTGATATCTTTATTGAAGCATTATCTGTGGAAGAAAGAGATTAGTTTTTGAGCTAGCATTCTGATTTCCAGATGTAAGGAGGATTGTAAACTACTTCACTATGAAAAATATATTCTTTTCCATACAAGCAATTGACCAGTAATATCAGGTTGACTTTCTGAGTCATCTTGCATCATTTCCAGTAGGTTCTGTTTGGAGGTGATTCAAACTCCCCATAAGGCTTATTTCAATATAAACCTGCCCTGTTCCTCTGCAGCTTCCACCTGTTTGTGTTTCCAAAACAGAAATCCCATTGTCTGCTGTGCTGTATAATACTGACTGGAGCTCTCTCTATGCACTGATCCTACATTATGGGCTTACACAAGTTCAATTTCACTGAAATCCATGGGTATGCAGGTGTGAGAGGAGAATTTGGCTCTGTCTATCTGTACTCACTCTATGATGGGAATCACTGAAAATAACAAAGTAACTTCAGAAAGAATAGGAGCTTCAGGGGGTAGCCGAGTTAGTCTATTAGTGTATGTCTGCACTACAGCACTAATTAGAAATAACTTAATTTGAATTAGTTAATTCGAACTAAGCTAATTCGAATTAGTGCATCTAGACCCAAAAACTAATTAAAATTAGCATTTTGCTAATTCGAAATAGCGTGTCCACACTGATTGGATGCTGGGCCGCATTTAAGGGCAGCTGAAACCGGTTCCGGCAGAGCATCAGGTCAGTAGTTGCTTTGTGTGGCTGCTGTCTGAGGCTATCTGAGGCTTGTGCTTAAAGGGACTCCCCTAGACAGCCAGTTATCAGCTTTTCCGCTTGCTTGTCTACCTCGCCAAGTGACAGCAAAGCATTTTCCTCTCCACGTGCCTGTGTTGGTGGTTCCCATTGGGGACGTCGCCGCAGTTGGCACCATGGAGCCAGAGCTTGCCCTGGGCATGCTGCTCCAGTTTGTGGACTTGCTGCTGCAAGCCTGCCAGGAATGGCTGGAGGCTGCCTGGAACCATCTGGTGCACGTCAGTCCCCTGCCTCTCCCCCTGGCCTCCCTAGAGGATCGCAGCAGCGCCTGGATGCCACCGTGCCCCGCCACATCTGGCGTCTGGACACCAGCAGCGACTGGTGGGACCACATCATCCTGGAGCGCTGGGGAGACCAACAGTGGACCCAGAACTTCAGGATGAAGAAGGACACCTTCCTGGAGCTCTGCGAGTGGCTCTCCCCTGCTCTGCGTCGACGGGACACTTGCATGAGGCCCGCCATCCCCTTCCAGAAGTGTGTGGCCATCGCCCTGCGGAAGCTCTCCATGCCGGACAGCTACCGAGCCATTGGGAACTAATTCGGCATAGTGAAATCCACCATCAGAGCAGTGCTCATGCAGGTATGGCACCCACTGGCCACTGGGCCGAGGGGGAGAGGGGCTGCAAGTAGGGGATGGGCCGCCCCAGGGAAAACGGGGGGGGGGGGAGGCGAAAATGCCCCACACAGGAGGTTTCGGTCTGTCCCGGCCGTACTACACGCCACCCGCGGGGGTTGCTTCTAGGAATGGAGCACGGGGCAGTGCCAGGGAACGAACACTCCCAGACACCCGGGCGCCCCAGTGATTCATGGTTTTCTGTGACTCTCTGCAGGTGGTCAAGGCCATCAACTGGGTGCTGCTCCTCAGGGTTGTCCGCCTCGCTGACCTGGACGTGGTTATCCAGGAGTTTGGTGCCCTCAGCTTCCCCAACTGCGGGGGGGAGGGTGGCCATCGATGGGACGCACATCCCCATCTGTGCCCCAGAACACCAGGCCTCCCAGTACATCAACCGCAAGGGGTACTTCTCCGTCCTCCTGCAGGCCGTGTCTGACCACTGCGGCCAGTTCACGGACATTAATGTGGGCTGGTCCGGCAAGGCACATGATGCCAGGGTGTTCTGCAACTCCTCCATGTGCCAGAGGCTGTAGGCTGGGACCTTCTTCCCCGACTACCATATCAGGGTCGGGGATGTGGACATGCACATCTGCCTGGTGGGGGATGCAGCCTACCTCCTACAGCCCTGGCTGATGAAGAAGTCCACAGGTCTTCAATGCCAGGCTCACCAGGGCCCGCATTGTGGTCGAGGGGGCCTTCGGCCGACTGAAAGCATGCTTTAGGTGCCTCCTCACCACCTCAACCTCGCCGAGCGCAATATACCTCCCATGGTGGCAGCATGTTGTGTGCTGCACAATTTATGTGAACGGAAGGGGGAGGCTTTCTGAGGCTGTCCGCATGGCTGGCCAGTATGTGCAGCCCTGTACCGCCACCGCCCGGGATGCCCAGTGGGGGGCCGTCTGGATCCAGGAAGCCCTGCGGGAGATGTTCCAAAAAAAGAGGACGCATTCCCTGGACATGGTGCCCCGGAAAAACTCAGCAGTCTAGACATTGCCAGGATGAGTGCAATCTTCTGGCAAGTGACAAATAGGAGTTGGGTGCTTTATGCTATCCTCGCTTTTTGGAAAAACAATGATATGAGAAGTAGGAAAGGAATGGTGCTGCCTGAAGATTGTTCACACTATCATTCAAAATAATTTTGGAGTAGAAAGCTACTAATAAAATTTCCCAGCGAAGCTGGTATTTTTCCATTTCCTTTAGAGAACATCATTTAGATCTAGCTGGTATACACATCACTGAATAATGAGTAGGAGGGAAGCTGTAGTTTAGGCATGTGAACTTAAAATTATTTTATTTGACATTTTTAATATTATCCCTTGGAACTCTCTTGATCGGTTTCTGAAATTCAGCACACCATGCACAACAAACCTTCATTTGATGCAGAAATTTGCTGATGCAAATTCAAAAATATAATGTGTGAGAACAACAAAACTCAGCTTCCTTATGTTTTCCTGCTGCTTAGCTTTTGTATTTTGATTAAATATGGAGTCAAATGACAGCTGGTTTTCCATGTCATATTTAATGTTTTAAGGCTCATTTTAACAAGGACAGTTTCAGGGTTTGGCGGGAAGATGTTGTCAATAAAAAGCTGTTTGTTTTGCATAGCAGAAATTATAAAGAAAGTCTCTTACTATAATGATGAAACATGGTTGCAAGGGACCCTCATACTATCCTGTGTGTACTATTACCTTGATGTTTATCACAACAGAAAAAACCACCATGAGACATTTCAGGCTTGTTTTTATTCTAAGTGGCCACTTCAAAATCTGGTGCAAGGGGGACAGAGTTGATTTCGGTAGTGTAAGAAATAGGAAGAGAAGTTTTCAAAGATTTATTTCAAAAATGTTCTGCAATACTGTTTTTTTCTATGAGAGTCATTCTTGACGGGGAAGAACAGAAGGGCATAGTCAAGGTTACATCATGTCTAATACAGTGAGTGCTGCTTAAGCCAATTGCTCTGTTAATAAGACAATGCAGAGCAGTTCAGAAAAATTAAATTACTTCTGATCTATGAATATGAATATTTCAGTACAAAGGTGTTATAGGGCGGCAAGGAACAGTTTGCCCATAAAAACAGGTCCTTTCTTTAGCAAACCTGCTCTGTGGAATTGCATCTGAACTTCTAAGAAGGTGGGTTTTTTTTTACTTTTTTTGAAAAAAAAAATCGGTTGCAGCCAACTTCTTATGCAGTTGCAACAGTTTTATGTTGTTGAAAGTGTCATGCAGGCACATGAACACATATGAAAAGGACAAATCAAATTTCAGAACAAAAGGGGAATGGGGGCGAAGGTAAATGTCTGAGCTAATGATATTAGAGGTGATAATTGGGGAAGCTATCTTTGTAATGGATAAGATAATTAATGTCTTTGTTTAAACTTAGGCATAAAGTAAAGGCATAAACAAAGACATTGATTATCTTACCCATTACAAATATAGCTTTGTTTAAATTAAGGCGTAAAATAAAGGTGTAAATAAAGACATTAATTATCTTACTCATTACAAAGATAGCTTCCCCAATTATCACCTCTAATATCATTAGCTCACAGACATTTACCTCCCCCCCCCCCCCCATCCTCCTTTTCTGAAATTTGATTTATCCTTTTCATATATGTTCAATTTTTTTAATTGTATCCTTTGGTATATATGGTTGTGACAATTTTCTTCCACTATTTGATCTGAGGAAGTGGGTCTGGCCCACGAAAGCTCATCACCTAATAAACTATCTTGTTAGTCTTTAAAGTGCTACATAGTCCTATTTTTTGTTTCAGCTACACCAGACTAACACGGCTACATTTCTATCATTATACCACAAATTGGCTGTGAGTTCCACACATTTCACCAACTAGTCCTCAAGTTTAAACTCCTCAGCCTTAACATGCAGTCACAGATTGTCCCTTTGCATTCCCTAATGTGTCTTACCACTGAGATAAATTCACCTTTGTTATAGATAATCCCTTATAGCACAGCTCGGAAATATTTGGGTTATTCACAGTCCAAAAAGACCAGTCACTCGGTCAACTGCACTTTTGATCTCAGACCAAAGACAATACTATAATAAACTACCGTAGTGGGGAAAAGCAGATAAGTATTATTTACAAGGTTAAAGCAGGTAAATACATACAAATACATGTATACACACACTAATGAATTCCATTTGTAAGGTTAAAGAAGTAATAGGAATATCTATGATAAGCTATATATGTCATTTAGGCTGTGTCTAGACTACATGCCTCTGTCGGCAGAGGCATGTAGATTAGACACATAGGCAAAGGCAAATGAAGCCGTGATTTAAATGATCGCGGCTTCATTTACATTTACATGGCTGCCGCGCTGAGCCGACAAACAGCTGATCAGCTGATCGCGGCTTCATTTGCCTTTGCCTATGTGTCTAATCTACATGCCTCTGCCAACAGAGGCATGTAGTCTAGACACAGCCTTAGGGTTGTGATGGATAGGAGGGGTAATGCTCTTTTCTAGTCACCCCAGTCATTCAGTTAACTAAATTGCCTGTATAGGGTTTAACCCAGAGACAGCGAGTCCTTAAAAATCTCCAGAAAGTGTAAGCAGGGAGCTAGGAGAGCCAATGGGAAGAGACAAAAAACAGGACTATGTAGCACTTTAAAGACTAACAAGATGGTTTATTAGGTGATGAGCTTTCGTGGGCCAGACCCACTTCCTCCAGAGGGCTCTCTGTGCACTGAAGGAAGCCCTGGTCAAGGCCCCAGTGTTGGTAAACCCAGACTTTGACAAGCCCTTTATCGTGTTTACCAATGCCTCGGACACCAGGCTGGGACTCCGGACCTAGGCAAAGGTGGGGAACAGGTCCTGATCCCTGCCCCAGCGGCTGAATTCCAGGCTGAGGTGCAGGCAGACCCCTCCTTGCAGAGGCTGAGGGACCAGGTTTGCCTCCGTGCAGCTCAGCCCCTGTGGGGAGGTGGCCAGGAGAGATTCCTATGGGAGCGGGGATTCCTGTTCCGGGAATGGCTTCCCCCCAGGAAGGTGAGGGCATGGGGGGGGGGTCCAGCAGCAGCTGGTAGTCCCCCAAAAGTATCACCTCAAGCTTCTGTATTTGGCCCACAACGTCCCCTTTGCAGGCCACTGAGGGATCCGGCGCACACGGCTGAGGCTGTTCCAACACTTCTACTGGCCGGGGATATTTGCGGCCGTGCAGCGATATTGCTGGTCCTGAGACTCCTGCCAGAGAGACGGGAAGGCCCAAGATGGGAGGAAAGCTGCTTGGGGGCCCCTACTCCATATAGAGGAGCGGTTCCGGAAAGCAGCATTAGAGATAGTGGGGCCGGTCAGCCAGGCGACCCGGACACGGAACAAATACATCCTGGTAGTCGTGGATATGGCTACCCACTGCCCCGACGCCATGGCTCTGCCCTCTAGCGAGGCAGACGCGGTGGCAGATGCACTGCTGGCCCTTTTCAGAAGGGTAGGGTTCCCCAAGGAGGTCCTCACAGACCAGGGATCCCTCTTCTGACACCACTGTGGTGGCGCATCGGGGTTCCCCGCCTCCTGCACCCCCAAAGTGGAACAAACAGACTCCACCAGCCAGTAGAATAGAAGGAGTTTATTGCTTCTCCAGGATACAGCACAACCTAGATGTAATCTGGTTACAGGGCACGCCTAGGATGCCTCAGCCCCCCTAGAGATGGGGGAGACTGGGCCCCTAAATCCCAGCCTGTTGCTTAAGCTACTTCCTCCATGATATCAGACAGAAACTAAAAACCCCTCTTTCAGCCCTGCCCCCCAGCCAGGGGCTGGGCCTTGCCCTCCTTCCTTTGTCTCCCTCCCTGGGAGCCAACTGGTCAGACAGGTTGGGAGCCCCTTGCATAATGACTCATCCCCTGTCCTGCTGGGCCGTGTTACAAATAGCCACCAGTGGGGGTCACCCACCGCCCAGCATAGCAACCAGCAAGGTACCAACACTACATCAAACCTGTCCCCCCTTTCCCCCGAGAGCGAACTGAGTGGGGCCACTCTGCCGGTGGCCTGGGGAGGTTCAGGCCCCTCGTTCAGGACAGTGCGTCGGCGATGATGTTGGCACTCCCCTTGACGTGGATCACTTCCATGTCGTAGTCCTGCAGGAGCAGGCTCCACCTCAGCAGCTTGGTGTTGGTCCCCTTCATCTGGTGCAGCCAGGTCAGGGGGCAGTGGTCGGTGTACACCGTGAAACACCAGCCAAACAGGTATTTAAATTGAAACTATGATCTACCTGCTGTAGTCTTTGTATGACCTGAGGAGACACAGAGATGAAGTGATCCAAGGACCAGCCATGGAATTATCAGCAATATCCATGTCTAGAAAGATCTGACTTTGAAACAAAGAGATGTAAGTAGAACAGGGAATGTTTAGTTAGATACAATCAAGTTATTTTCTTTATTTCTTGATTTGTTGGATTCCTCTGTGTTGATTTGTGTACTCTTTTCCCCTGTACATTGTAACTTTTACACTGAATCCCAGCAAAGCAATTCTCTGTTTTCAATCTGCCTTTTTCAGTTTCTCTGTAATACCTCGCAACTAAGTATGCTTTACCAAATATATTTTCATTGTTTTGTTAATAAAATCACCTTTTTAAGACCATGATCTGATTCCTTTGTACTAGAAATCAGGAAGTTCTGTGTGCACATGCCTAAGACAGAAGGTCAGAAATTTTAGTTTGTTTTCAAGCTCTTTCCTGAAGAAGGATTAAAGAGTTTAGGGGTACCCCACAGGAAGAAATTCCCAATTGCATCTTCCTGGGTTGCTTCTGCCCCCTCCTTTTACCAACCAGGAGCGAGGGGAGTGCACAGAAGCTCCCTGATAATCAGAGGAATGGGAAGAAAAGCAAGCTGCATCCTGGTATGCACTGCAGCTGTTCCCTTCCCTCCTCCCCCTGCCTCTCTCCCAGAATGGCATCCTTGCTAGTGGGGAGCACTCTTTAACCACTTTTCCCAGCCTATCAATATTAGGACTAGAGTAAAGAACACATAAATACTATAAGGAAATGGAATTTTAACATGTGCTAACCAATGTGCTCTCTAATCTTCACACCATAAATAGAAACACAAAACTTTTCTGGGGGCATTCTATTAATTAGTTGGGTGGCATTTAAATCTCTCCTGAGCGGCCGCACAAATGCACAGCTTACAGGGAACACCTGTGCTAATTGGTTTTGTTGTAGCAGAAACTCCCCCCAGCATCCACCTGGACTGGTGAACAATAATTTACCATACAATCTGCTTTGTGTGGTAGGGTTTTAGAACAGGTCAGAAACATGTTAAAACCTCTTGCTTTAAAATCACACCATTATTCCTAAACTAAGTTCTCTGTAAGCTGCATGGCTGCAAGCTTAGCTGACTGGCGGAGGATGATGGGAGCATTTCACTAAGCAAGCAGCTAAAAAGGGCTGCTCCATGCTTGAAACTGAGCAGCTCCCAAAGCAAGTAAAAAGTGAGCTATGGAGGGAATAAGTGGCTGGGGGAGGACAAGGAGGGAATAATTGGCTGAGGGGGATTCAGAGGAGAAGGGAGTTTGGAGAGTCCCACCTGGGCAAGGAGAGAGAGGCAGAAACTCAGCACTCTCAAGCCTCTTGGGAATGGAGATAAGGGGCTGACTGCATGGGGCAGGTGGGGAAATGGAGGGGGTAGGTGCTGGCAATGGGGGACGCGGTGGTGTGGGGGGGTTGTTTGTGCCGTGAGGTGGGAAAGGTGTGGATAGTGTGTTTGTGCTTTAGCTGGGAGTTAGGACAGGACAGACTTCTGGTGCCTGCTAGTTTGAGAAGCAGGATTTTATCTCAGCCCCAACATGGGCTGTAGGGAGCAGATTGCCCAGGGATACATGGGGGAAAGAGAGTGAGGGGGTGCTGGTGTCTGTGCAGTGAGGTGGAGGTGAGGGGAGTTTGTTTGGGGTATCCCTGACTCACTTGCTGCAGTCCTCTCTGTCTGGCTAGATTGGAGGGGGAGGGGAGCAGGCTGCATGGGGTGAGTGTGTGCCAGGACATTTTTTTGCATGATTACGTTTCAAACAGAGTTTACATATGTGTTAATGGCTTAAGGTAAGAAAGAAACATATTCTTTTAACAGAATTTTTTGGGGGTGTTGTAGATATCCAAAACCCTGATCTTATTGATTTTTTTAAATCTTAAGTTACTAATTAATACATGATATATTGCATTGCATGTAGGCCAGATTTCTGCGATGTGGGAGAGTTCTGGCTCTTAGGAGTCAGAAGTAGCAAGTACTAGTTGTGATGCTAGTTGTTTTTAGAGTTAAACTTATTTGCAAGCTCTTTGAAACATGCATCTCTCTACAAACCCTGAAGCTATGTTTTAATTTGTTCTGGGGCTTCTGCTCTCTAAGTTTTATTAGTCTCTAAGGTGCTGCAGGACCATTCATTGTTTTTTCAGCTACAGGCTAACACAGCTATCCCTCTGAATCTTTGAGTTGGAGACACACACAAGGTGAAAGTTTCAAACCATGAGAACTTTTATCTGCTTTTTACAGAATATTATCCTAAACATTCCACAGAAAAGCTGTATAAGCCTTAGTGAATGCCTTTTACTTTACTTTCCTGTGTCAGTAAACATTTCATTAGTCATGCTCTCCTTGCAAATACTATTTCTAGTTGACTCATAGATTTGTTTAGCATCTTAAAGCTGAGCTATGTGTGGATAATGTGTGTTTTGGTGTGTTTACTATCTTGAGATGTTAGAAAGAATGATGATACATGTACTCCAAGGGTAGTGTTAATTTTCTTTTTTTATTTGATTACATATTACATATTCTAAGCACCGTTCCTTGTTAACTATCCCTTGTTTTAATATATTTTGTTCCACACATATGGACTGCTTAATACATGTTTGTGTGTGTGTTTTGTTTCTATTGATGGTGCATGTCTACACACTACCTCAATATTGGTGTTGTACATAAGTCATTTCAGCACTCCCAAAAGAAAATTCAACCTGCCCAAGGATAGAAAATGTTAGAGGGAACACTGGTCCTAAACCTTGTCTTTATTAGGATAAAAAGAATATGGGTTTTTTAAAGTGTGCTAGCTCGCTTATGTTTAATCTCTAATGAAGGCAAAACGAGTTGTAGTTTTAACATGTTTTAGCTGGTAGGGTCGTTGGGTTCCCTTTGATCAGTTAACACGTTCAATCTAATTTTCATTGCCTGCATGAAAATTTTAACACATTCGCTAATATAAAAAATTCATCTTTATTTATAGTGAATAAAAGCCTATTAGAGTAAGACTAGTGAAGATGTCAAGAGACAGATCAAAACTTAAACGTGGTATGTACATGTTTATCCACAGGAATTCAGAAGTGAGCAGCATCTTTGAAAATTAAGCCATTTAAATTAGGTGTAAAAATATAGATTGGGTGTTTCACATTAGGCACTCTAATTTGGACAAGTTGATTATATACAGTATCATCCATTGTGCATTTAATAGCAAAGAAATAGTTTAGTTGATGCTTACCTACAGTTTTATCATGCATTTAAGTGGTAAAACAAACTATTATTCTGATTTAATAATCATCAGGTAGGAAAATGCATGTCCTTGTGCAATTTGATACTCAATTGTACTTGATCAAGGCTATGATAGTATAAACAAGTACTTTTGAATGGTGATGCAGAAGTACTTTACAGTGTGTAAAATCAGTGAAGAGTCCTGTGTCACCTTAGAGTATGTCTACACTAGCTCGTTAGTTTGAACTAGGTAGGCAAATGAGGGCAACCGGAGTTGCAAATGAAGCCCGGGATTTAAATAGCATCTTCCCAGGTGCCACCATTTTAAAATCCCCCTTAGTCCGAACTTAGGTGTACCGATAGTTTGAATTAGAGATCCTAATTTGAACTACCTACTACGTGCCGCTTGTAGCTGTGGGCACAGAGTTTGGACTAAGGGGGATTTAAAAATGGTGGGATTTAAATCCCGGGCTTCATTTGCAACTCCAGTTGCCCTCATTTGCCTACCTAGCTCGAACTAATGAGCTAGTGTAGACATACCCTTAGGGACTAAGGTGCAACTACACAGCAGCGTTACTTTAGAATAATGGCTGTAACTCTGAAATAACAATGCGAGCATCTACACAGCAATTCTGTTATTTCAAAATAAATCTGAAATAACAGACGGCTTATTCTGACTTCTGTAAACCTCAGTCCACAAGGAATAACATCTATTCCAAAATAGCTATTTCAAAATAGCTATAGTGTGGACGCTCCACTGCTGCTATTTCTAAATAGTTCCTCCCCAGGACAAGTAACACTAATTACTCCCCATTGCCTCCTGTGGCTCTAAATTGATGTTGTACGTCCACATTAGGGAAGCCTGCCTCAGCCTAATTGTGAAGCTTCCCTGTAGTGTAGACATGCTATTTCAAAATAAGCTGTTTCAGAGTATTTCTTCCGGAATAGCTTATTTCAAAATAAGCATGCAGTATAGATGTACCCTAACGGATTTATTTGGGCAGAAGCTTTCGTGGGTAAACCCTACTTCATCAGATGAATGGAGATTCTGATTAAGTGTATTTTACCCAGGAAAGCGTATTCTCTAATGAATCTGTTAAGGTACGTCTATACAGCAGGGCTAAAGTCGAATTAAACTATGCAACTTCAGCTATGTCAATAGCGTAGCTTAGGTCAAAATTGCTTAACTCAGCTTTAGGCACTGTCTACACAGCAGGAAATCAAAGGAAGAACACTCTTCCTTTGACTTCCCTTATTCCTCGTGAAATGAGGGCTACAGGAGTCAGAGTAAGAAGTCCTCCAGCTTGTCATTATTTTGAAATAAAGGCTTGTAGTATAGAAACACTTTTTGTTTTTTTGGAATAATGTCAGTTATTCCAAATAATGCTACTGAATAGACATACCCTTAGTCTCCAAGGGTGAGTCTACACAGCAGGGCTTAACTTGAACTAAGCTACACAAATTGAGCTACATCTATTTAGTATCTTATTTTGAAATTGAAATTGGGATCATCTACACAACACTTATTTCAAAATAGAGCACTCTTCCTCTGACTTCCCTTACTCCTCGTACAATAAGGCTTATAGGAGTCGGAGTAAGAAGTCCTCCAGCTTGACAGTATTTCGACATTATTTTGAAAACTGCCTGCTGTGTAGACACAGACTAAGTTATTTCAAAATAATGCTAATTGTTTTGAAATAATGTTGCCGTGTAGACGTACCCTAAGGTGCCATAGGAGTCCTTGTTGTTTGTGCAGATACAGACTAACATGGCTACCCCTTTGAGACCTTACTATGTGTGTTCCTCACATGGCTAACTGGTTCTTTTAACAGTATTCGCTTCTAGGATTTAGGCATATGATATAATTCCTGTGATTTCACTGACACCCAAGTAAATCCAAAATAACTCTACTTTCCTCAGTGGCATTATCAGAGAGCTATTTCTGGGTATGTCTACACTACCACCCTAGTTCGAACTAGGGTGGTAATGTAGGCAACCGGAGTTGCAAATGAAGCCCGGGATTTGAATTTCCTGGGCTTCATTTGCATCTCGCCGGGCGCCGCCATTTTTAAATGTCCGCTAGTGCGGACTCCGTGCTGCGTGGCTACATGCAGCACGGAGTCCGCACTAGCAGACATTTAAAAATGGTGGCGCCCGGCTTTATGCAAATGAAGCCTGGGAAATTCAAATCCCGGGCTTCATTTGCAACTCCGGTTGCCTACATTACCACCCTAGTTCGAACTAGGGTGGTAGTGTAGACATACTCTCTGTGAAATTAAGAGTAGGATTTACTCCAGTGTCCTCCCTTCTCATACAATGGTGGGAAATCTTCTAGTTAACTAGGTGCCCTGCTGCTCTCTGGCTGCTCACTACTGGCAATGGCTGCTGAGTTTGTCCCATCCTGAGTCAGAGGCAGGAAGGGACCACACCAATGGCTTCAGCTACTATGGTCAACGTGGAATAAAAGAAAATAGAAAATCAGTTGTCGTGAGTTTTAACTTTTTTACTCTTGCTGCTTCCTCATCCATGGGAGTGGGTCCAGTAAAAGAGGAAATGTATTTAGCTAGTGTTTCTTTCTTACATGCTCTTCCCGCCTCTGCTTAAATATGCAGGTATTAACTAAATACAAAATAAACAGGGGTCAGTCGGAAGCCCAAGCAATGCAAATAACAATTCCTAGAGGGGAGTGATCTCTCTCAGCAACAGCAGCAGGATTCGAGAGAGGGAAGTGACCCCCGACACACCCATTCTAGAAAACACTGGAGAGGGAAGTAACTCCTCATCACCTGTTTCTCCTGCTCTCCTCCGTCTTTGCAGACCTTGCAAAATTAACTGAAAATTCATATGCCAGCAGCTGTATGACCGAGGCTATATCTACACTACAGTGGTTTTTCAGAAAAAGGTACCCAAATTGCAGTCGGAAGAGGCTTTTCCAAAATTTGGCTCATCTACACTCTGCCAAATTTCAGAAAAACCTCTTTCAGAAGAGCCATTCTTCCTCGTAGAACGAGGAAGACAGGGCTTCCGAAAGAGCGTGTTAGCTCTTCCACAAAAAAAAAGTGGAAGAGCAAACGCATTCTCTGGATGTGGTGGAGTTTAGCTGTATCCTGAATGTATATGTTAAAATAGCAAGTGTTTTGCTAGCTTTGGTTCTCAAAAGAAAATAGCTTTTGTTCCTGGAATCTTCCCCCCACTTACACCTATGATGAGAGTTGGACATACCACATGATGTGCACATGCTGCTAGCGAAGTAGCCAACTGACACTATAAATTACATATACTCCCCTTAGCCTCGCTGGGCATGGAAAGGCACAAACCCCAGCGAAAGGCATGGCAGACCCATGAAGAAGGGAAGTGGAATGTTCCCTGCCCTTGTTAAAGTCACCTTTTCCCATTGCACAAGATGGGGAAGGGCTAGAGGGAGGGAAGGAGCTGGGTGCACTGCAAGCAGGGATACAAATTGCTGCACACTAGAATACCCAAGCTAGCTTTAATCTTGGGATCAATAGCTATGAAGCCAAGGCAGCATGGGCTGCTTTAAAGGCCAGTCACTAGGGGTATGTCTACACTACCCTGCTAGTTCGAACTAGCGGGGGTAATGTAGTCATCCGCAATTGCAAATGAAGCCCGGGATTTGAATTTCCCGGGCTTCATTTGCATGAAGCCGGCCAGCGCCATTTTTAAATGCTGGCTAGTTCGAACCCCGTGCCGCGCGGCTACACGCGGCATGGAGTAGCTAGTTCGGATTAGGAAGCCTAATCCGAACAACTAGCTGTACTCCTCATTCCACAAGGAGTACAGCTAGTTCGGATTAGAAGCCTAATCCAAACTAGCTACTCCGTGCCGCGTGTAGCCGCGCGGCACGGGGTTCGAACTAGCCAGCATTTAAAAATGGCGGCTCCCCGCTTATGCAAATGAAGCCCGGGAAATTCAAATCCCGGGCTTCATTTGCAATTGCGGATGACTACATTACCCCCGCTAGTTCGAACTAGCGGGGTAGTGTAGACATACCCTAGATGAGCACACACTCAAGCTCCCAGATAGTGGGTAGCTCACCCTATTGCTACCCATGTGATAGCTAGATTATAATTGCATGTGCTGCAATCATACTTTAGTTTTTCAGTGTAGACAGACTCTTAGCAGAACATTTCACCCACAAACTGTGGCAGGTCTGGAGTGTGTAAGGGTTTAATAAAGGGTGTGGGTACTCACTACCAGATGGGGGTACAACATAGGCAGGCACTGTCCCTATTGACTTAGAGACATGCTTTGCTCCTTTCCTGCTTGCTTGGGATAGATAAGTACGTAGCTTGTACCAAAGATGTAACTTTTAATGAATGCAGTATGTGTTAACAATGCCATCTTCCTACCCCCCTTATCTGTTCCCATTCGCTCTGAAGTATACAGTCAGTGGCACATATCTTTTTCCCCTTGTAAATTGCTGATTTAAGGAGGTTTGTGATGTGAGGACTACTTACATCAACTAAAAAGCTGTAAACAAGGGTGTAAACCATTGTACCAATGGTTGTGTAAATGCATTATATGGCTGTTCACATGGAATTAGGGCTTAAAGTGTGATGCAATTGATACATGTATTTACACTCTAACTAAGATGAAATGGTGTACCTGTGGTGAATTTGTAGCTCACTCAGATCCCAAGGTGTGTGGGGAGGTCCGACACAGAAAGAGTATCTGCAATACAGAAGCCTGTTTACTCCATTCACCTCTGTCTGGGTAACCTGTTCATTTCTAACAACATTCACAGAGCATTAATGCTGCCTGTTACGTTCCATTGCATGCTCTGCCAGAGAAGCAGAATGCAAGCCAGGGGCCAGCAGGTAATGGCTTGATCTTTTGTTGCTCTGCCATGCGTGCTAGGGAGACAGCAGGTGGATGGTAATCCCTCCACACAGCTGCTTCAGGGTCACAGGATTAGGTGTCAAGATTCCCATAGATCCTGGACTCTCTCTCCCTTTTTTCTCAAGCCCCCTCCCAGCCTAGTCTACTCTCCTGCCATGCAGATTCAGGTCCACAATGTATACTCTCCATTGGTGCGATAGAACATTTGCATTACTTTCTTCCCTTCCCTCCTCCGCCTCCCTCCCATTTTTGCATAGAGGAGCACATAGATTAAAGTTACTGAAAAGGAATTTTGCCTTGCAAGTTTAAAGCTAATGGCCCTAAAGGACTCAGGAGAAGGTGGTAGGCTGGCATAGTGGTGAGGGTGCTAGCCAGAGACCTGGATTCAATTCGCTGCTCTGCCACAGACTTGCTGCGTAACATAATCTATCTGTGCCTCAGCTCCTTATGTATATAAAGAGGATACTCACACTGCCCTACCTGTGCTAGTAAACATTTTAAAGACTGCAAGGTGCCAATACAATGGTAACTGGAACCATGGAAGTACCTAGGGTAGATAATTTGGTTTTAGTGACATTTACACTCAGGCAATCCTAGATGACAATGCACCAGTCTGTGTTCACAGCACAAGTTAAAGCACACTCCAGCCTACTCTAATGTGTGACAACTGACAGTAACTTCATGGGGCCAGTATTGAAACAGGATTACTAGAGAGTGGGAAAAGCCATAGTCAGGCCTCCTACTTGAAGGGATTGAGTTGGAGCTGTTATGTGAGCTCCTGAGCTCTGTGACAATGGAGGATCCTCCTACACCAGAGTGATGTTCCCCTGACTGGCTATGGTAGCTTTACAGCTGCTTTGGTCTGGTGGAGTGGATAAAAGTGGCCACAGCATAGCTAAGTATAGGGCCCAATATCTGTTACTTAAGTCATTTTACAGCTATCTTTTAAATAAGCAATTAATCAAAAATTAATTCTGGGTCCAGTGTCTACCTACACCGCGACTTAGGTAACAGTCCGTTGGATCCATCATTAGCGTCATCACATGGCACCTAGATATCAGAGAGAAGGTACCTGAGAAATGTGTGAGACAAACTGATGAACATTTTAAAATATAAAACTCTTTAAAGGGGGTTTGTGGTCTAGAGGCTCTACCTTACAACGGAAACTAAAGAGTCCCAATGTATGTACTTATGAAAGGCAAAGCAACTATTAATTGGGGTCTACAAGAGAAGATACCTGGTACCAGAGAGCTTGTTAATCTTTAATTTAATACCAGACAATTGGTTTATTGAAGTTAATCAAGTTCAAAGTGCAAATAAGATGCAAAATTTTTAACAGTGAGTGAATCATTGGAACTAGAACTGGCCAAAAGTTTTCCATACAACTATTTTTTTTTGACAGAACATTGGGAGTTTGAATATACAAAATAGATGTAAAAAGTGTTGGTTTTCCATGGAGGTTACCACGTTTTCATCCAAAAAATTAACACCACAAATCCAAGAAGTATTCTGTCAAACGGAGAAATATTACATCTTGGATATGTTACTACTGCAGTTCCTCATTGTTCTCTATGGTTCAGGCTATGCAGCCACACTCCTGTGTCCCCAGATGCCCCATGGCCAGAAGATCCCATGATGTATCGACTTTGTGCAAAAAAGAGACTGATGCATCATGGGAGATATATGCTGTCTGGAGAACCCAGCTGATAGTGGAGAATGGGAAAATGAGGCACCTGAACTACAACCCCCAGAAGATGTTATGGAAACATTTCTGAATTAAATTATTGCATTTTTTCAGCCAAAAATCTTGCATTTCAGGTTTTTTTCCAAAAGATGACTTTTCAATGGGAAAATACATTTTCTAGACGGTGCTAACTGGAACTGACTACCAAGGGATATAATACATTATCTTTCATTTAGTCTCATAGACAAGACTGGCCATCTTTCTAAAAGGTGTTTTCTAGCTGAGCCACAAGTTTCAGGGCTGAATTCAGGAATCACTGAGTGAAACTATAATCTGGACTATCCAAAAAGTTGGGCTAGATGATCATAATTGTCCTATGTGGTCTTAAAAACTTTTAAGCTATGAACATACAGGAAACCCTTGCCATTTGCAGTGAATGCATTCCTGCATCCACTGCAAATGGTGAAATACACAAATACTGGGCACCGTGGCTCCTGGCCTCTGCAGTAAGCAGTGGCTGGGAGCCACATGGAACTAACCACAGCTGAGGTGAGTTCCCTGAAGCTCCCAGTACCTGCTGCCCCCCTGAGGCTGGGACAGGAGATCCGCAGCTCTGCAGACTAGTGATTCTGCAAATTGCGAGTGTCTCTTGTAATTAAATACTTGCCTTTAACAGCAGCTAAGAAGCAACAAGCCCTAGGAAGGTTGGCAACACTCTGAATAGCTGATCCAGGCCACATTTTCTTTCAGCTATATTGCCAGGAAAACATGAAAGAAGATGAAAAATATTTTAGAAAGCAAGGGACAAAAACAAGAAAGCAATATGAAGGAAGGGCAATTAAGGTGGCAGAGGTGCAGACAATTTGCAAAATGAAAGGAGGGAAAAAATGGGGCAAGAAAGATAAGATAACAAGCTATGTGGGAAGTGAGCTGAATCTGAATTTCCCTGCATTGCATTCAGAATTTGTCCTTGGCACTATGCAGGTTCCCCTCTTGACTTAGTTCTTAGAAACCCACCAGGAAAAGGTTACACAAGCAGCAGAAATTGAGTACAAGAGGAGTTTTCTGTCATTTCTCCCATTAATAGGTGGAAAAATAAAAAATTCATTAAAAAGAGTCCAAGTTTCAAACATCCCTAATGATATGCAACTTCTCTCATCACTGCATAATAGAACAAATGGAAGAGGTGTGCATTAAGAATTACTTGTTCCACTTTCCATTGCCTTCCATTAAAATAGCTCTCGTAAAGTAAACTTTTGCAGCAGAAGCTATAGCCCAGATTTGCTTAGGTGGTATAAATGCATTAGGAAAAAATATCACACATACCCTCCCTGTGTTTGGCCTGTGCCTGATTATCCACATAAACTTGAGTTATGTGCAAAGTGAAAACATTGACATGCTTGGTTTTGCCCTTCTGTGCTGCTCAGTAAGTTACACTTGTTATACCAGGAATGGTAGGTCTTCACCACCTTCCTTGTGTGAAAGAACTTAGCCATGACCTTTGGAGTACCTGAACAGAGGTGTCACACAAAACATAGACTCTGAACTGCTGCTTTCCCTCCTCCCAACTGAATGGGAAGGCTAGATGGAGCCTCTGATTGTGGATTTCTCCATGCATGCTGTTTTGCATAGCATTTCAGCTTTATCATGACCCTTATGAGCCAACTATGCTGCTACCTTCAGTGTCACCTTTTGTTATGGAAACTCACTGCACAATAGCATGACCAGCAGGGAGAAGATACCAAAGTGCTACATTGTCCTGCATTTTGCACCAAAGTGACTGGCACTTTAGAAGTAGAGAGGGAGATATTCAAGTAGGATTTAGACTCCCAGCTCTCAATGGCTCCAATGGAAGCTGGATGTTTAACTGCCCTTTGTGCCTTTGGAAATGTCTTCCCAAATTGATTGAGCAGGGATAGAGAGTCTACTAATGTTTAGTTTCTAAAGTAGTAGGGCCTCAAAAACCTCCCTTCGCTGGCAGAATCCTTTCTCCAAGTAAATTTCAGGCTTCCCCTCATCTTCAGATTAGCCTTCGGGAAGGGACAATCTATCCCTAACCTATTGCACAGACTTCCTTTGAGCTAGAGAAACCTTTTAAAATAAGAATTCACCTTTGAAAAATACGAGGAGTTTACATTATAGGAAAAAGGTTCGTGAACTTGCATTAGCATTGTAAACTCTGCAAGCTCAGAAAATAGTGGAAGAGGTTCACAAATCATGCTTGCTCCCCCCATGGCATGTCCTTTCTAATTTACAAACCTACCATATGTTTACTTGAAGTTTATCAGAACATTGTTCACACATTCCATGATATTATAGGATCCTATGTTACAGAACAAAACCGTACAGCTTTTGGGGTCACAGTGGAGGTGATATTGATGAGAGTTGTGCTAATAACAAGACCTATTGAACTGCTATGGTTTTTTCATGGTTACTTTGCTTTTGAGATATGAATTTTATCTTGTATTCATTTGTTCCATTTTATTTTATTGTTGGAAAATCAGGCAGGGCAATTCTGGTTCTGAGAGGGTCAGAAAGAACAAGGAGATAGATGAAGGGTAGAGAACATGAAGAAATTGGTTGAGATGCTTTTATTTTCTATATTTGTTCTCCTATAAAAGGAGTGTGGAGATAAAGGCCACAGTGTTGGATTTTAAAGGTAAATAGGGTCAGCTGAAAAACAGCCTGTGCTATGCTGGGAAAAGAGCATCAATTGTTAAGGTTTGTGCACTCAGATTTTGGCTTGTTGAAGAGGAAAGGCAGTCAGAAGGGCACAACTGAGTAGGCAGGGATTTAAATCCAATCAGACTTCAGAAGAGCAAAGATCACTGCAAAAAGAGAGAATCTTTGAGGAGTAAATTATTTATTTCTGTCTCTGGATTAGCAGGGCAACAAAAGAAATAGTCACCATCTCCCTGCTACAGGTTATACCAGTGAGTTTGTTGCTCTAGAGCAGGGGTGGGCTATACTTTTTTATGGGGGGCCACTCCAAGAATTTGGTATGTGGTCAAGGGCTGCACTCTTCTATGATATTAATGGAGGAGAAGCGGGGTCTTGGATGGGGGTTTGGTGCAGAAGGAAACTTGGAGTAGGGAACTGGGATGCAGGACTGGGTGTGGCGTCTGAGAAGTTGAAGTAAGGGGCTGTGCCCTAGGACACGGGATTGGGATGCAGAGTCTAGGAGGGGGTGGTGAGTAGAGGCATGGATGCAGGAAGGGGTTCAGAGTTTTTGGGTTGTGACCTAGAACAGGAAGGAGGTTGTGACCCAGGGCAGGGAATTGGGGTACAGGAGGGAGTTCAGGGTCTGGGAGGGGGCATGGGTGCAGGAGAGGATTCTGACCTGTAGGAGGGGTTTTGGAGGGGTACCTCAGTCCCCGGAAAAGTCATGGAGGGGATCCTCAAGGAATCCATTTTGAAGCACTTGGAAGAGGGGAAAGTGATCAGTAATAGTCAACATGAATTCACGAAGGGCAAGTCGTGCCTGAACAATCTGATTAGCTTCTATGATGAGGTAACCGACTCTGTGGATATGGGAAAGTTGGTGGGTGTGATATACCTTAACTTTAGCAAAGCTTCTGATACAGTCTCCCAGAATATTCTTGCCAGCAAGTTAAGGAAGTATGGATTGGATAATTGGACTGTAAGATAGATAGAAAGCTGGCTAGACTGTTGGGCCCAATGGGTAGTGATTAACAGCTCGATGTCAGGCTGGCAATCGGTTTCTAGCAGAGTGCCCCAAGGATCGGTTCTACAGCTGGTTTTGTTCAACATCTTTATTAATGATGTGGATGAGGGGATAGATTGCACCCTCAGCAAGTTTGCAGATGACACTAAACTAGGGGGAGAGGTAGATACATTGGAGGGTAGGGATAGGGTCTAGAGTGACCTAGACAGATTAGAGGATTGGGTCAAAAGAATTCTGATGAGGTTCAACAAGGACAGGATGGATGAATCCCAAGCACTGTTACAGGTTGGGGACCGAATGGCTAAGTAGCAGTTTGGCAGAAAAGGACCTGGGAATTACAGTGGATGAGAAGCTGGATATGAGTCAACAGTGTGCCCTTATAGCCAAGAAGGTGAATGGAATATTAGGTTGATTGGGAGGAGCATTGCCCGCAGATCTAGAGAAGTGATTATTCCTCTTTATTCGGCTCTGGTGAGGTTACATCTAAAGTATTGTGTCCAGTTCTGGGCCTCCACCCTCCCCACTATATAAAGGATGTGGACGCATAGGAGATGGTCCAGCAGAGGGAAACCAAAATGCTTAGGGGGCTGGAGCATATGACCTATGAGGAAATGTTGAGGGATTTGGGCTTGTTTAGTCTGCAGGGGTACATCTACATTTGCTCCCTAGTTCGGACTTGGGATGCAAATGCAGACGAGCGAAGTAGCTAATGAGGCCGGGATTTAAATATCACACGCTCCATTAGCATGATCTCACTGGCGTGCTAATTCGAATCACAGCTGATTCGAACCAGGAAGTGTGCGCTGGGACACATTAGTTTGAACCAAAGCCCTTGGTTCGAACTAATGTTACTTCTCATTTTTTGGATAGTGCTGTTTACTCTTTGACATACGCAAAAACCATGAGTCTCCCGTTTAGGTTAATAGAAAACATATTTAAAACAAATAAAAGGAAGTAGTTTATCACATCAAGCAACACACACTGGGATGTTGTGAAGGCCAAAAGAACTAGGTAAGTTCATTGAAGATAGGTGCATCAGTGGCAATTAGCCAAGATGGTCAGATATCCAACCCTATGCTCCAGGTGTCCCTAAACTTCCTACTACCATAATCTGGGCCTGGATGATAATTGTCCTGTTCTGTTCATTCCCTCTGAAGCACATGGCACTGGCCACTGTTGGAAGACAGAATACTGGGCTAGATGGGCCTTTGGTCTGACCCATATGGCCCTTCTGATGTTCTTACATGAAATACTTGTAAAAAACTATCTTTACTTTAGCTTCCTGCAAACATTTCCGCTGGAACCTTAATTACAATCCCCCTATGAAGAAACAGAATCAATGCCATGTAATTTATGTCTGTGATCAATCACAGTTAAACAGCTGAAAGAGCAAGGCCTGGGGAAAACAAATGATTAAAAGTTTGAGAATGTAATACATTTGAGGGAAAAAATAGCTCTATTCATGGACATTCTGTGAACAGAAAAGGACATAAAATTTATCAGGTGTGTTTGTTCAGACTCTTCTGATGAAAAATGACTAAGAACTGATAAAAGAAATATCAGCAATGAGCGAGTTGGGCATTGCAACATCTCTTTAGGGCTTTTGGTCAGAATCTGTTGGAGCGAGAGGGCCTGGATTTGCTTTCTCTCTATTGCGACAGAACCCTGAAGAGAGGACAAATAGGAGAGACTAAAGCCTGCTGCATTTGAACTGTCAGGGTCCTCTCTAGAATGAGCAGGGCAGGGCCCCTCTAGAAAGAACGTGAAGGTACTTCCTTCCCATTAGGCCAGTTGGCTATCAGACTGGCCCACTCCAGAGGCTAAAAGCCAAGCCACTGTGCATGTTCTTGACTGAAAGTTCCTGAGATGAGCCAAGAGTCTTTGTTTTGCCATGGATTGGTATTTACTTAATGTGGAATGGGATTAAGAACCAATGGTAAATGTCTATTTTTGGCTGACCTGTGGAGAATATCTGTCATCAAGGACAGATTATGAGACTATCAAAGGACAAACTTGAGGCTGTCTGTTCTCCGACACAGAAGTGAATTACATAAGCTCAAAGCTGTGCATAAGCCTCTCTCATCTTGGACAGTTCTGTGGGCTGTATCTTCAACTGGTTAGAGCAGGAGACAGGGAGGCAGGACTGCTGGATTCTATTCTGGGCTCTGCAATTGATGTACATGATCTTGGGCATGCCATTTCATCTCTCAATTCCTGTTTGCCCATGTAGAGAATGCATAGGCTGTTTCCTCTGTGGAAAGAGTTGAGGAAATGGGAAAGGAAATAATGCAAAAATCTGCATGAAAATTCATTTGTTTGGCATTGAAAGTTCATTTGTCAAAATGTTCCAGGCAACTCTGCTTAGAGATTAGGACAGTTGGTGATTGGTATTTCACATCTCAGGCTCTAACTATAGAAATACGAATGATCTGTTTCAGCAATGGGGGCAGGTTTCTCTTTTCAGGTATGTATAAAAAGAGGGCTCGTTTGAGAATTTTCTCCTACCCTCAGAGAATAAGGGGGATTGTTTTCAGTAAGTGATGAAGGAAGCTACATCCCACTCACACTGTCAGTGAGATTTAGGCTCCTCAGTGCCCAAATCACTTTTGAAAATGGACTTATGTTCTTAAGTCATCTATGTGCTTTTGAAAATGTTGCTTTTGACTAAGGTCATGGATTGATCACTTCATGAATACAGACTGTCTCTCAAACAGGTCACATCTCCACAAACGGTGTGGAATCCTCACCCCTTCCCTGACTCATTTATGGCAGGTGAAAGGATCAGAGTGGCATAGAGAAGCCCTAAAAGCCTTAGTTCTGGCTAGAGGAAAGCTCCTTTGGCTCAAGCACTGTATAATACAGATATGAGACTGACTTTAAAAGTGCATAGTGCAGCTCCAGGGGTACCATAATTTAGAAAAGTCCCCGTGATTGATTTATGTTACATCAGGGATCTCTCCAGCCCCCTAAGTAGTGAAGAATCAAGAGAGTGCAAATGGGGCTTAAAGCTATTTTAACACACTCCACTGCAGAAATGCAAGCTCTGTGCTTGTACCTCTAACAGGCCCAGTACAGTATCACTGGAGCTCATTCTTTACAGAAGCATTCAGTTACATTGTTCAATTCATTATAGAAACCCTCCCATTATGGGGAGGCTATTTTAACTATGGCAAATTCGAGCATGAGAGTAGCATAAGAGAGAGAAGAATCTTTAATGGACACATTAGCTGGAGAAACACTGAACAAGAAGCCCAGAGTGGAAGTAACATTCAAGAGATTAAATCAAGAGGACATCCAAAGAGACAACTGAGAGCCTGCTGCGCCTGTGATTGCTGCTGCTATTAGGTCTCATGCCATTTAGCCAAGCAACTGTGGCTGCCTTTTGGGGAAACAACTTAGGATCTGCTCCAGTGGATTAAGAGTAAGGGCAGCAGAAGCTGAAACTGGGAACTTGGCAGGCACGCTACAGAGAAGGGAACATTTTTGTGTGTGCATATGAATCACTAAGCTTTTACATTCCTACCACAGCTGTTTTTCTTTGTCATCTTTCCCTGGCTAGGGGACACAGAATATAAACGTCAAATGTGACTAGTAGGTATCCAGTCTATTTTAAAATAACCATAATAATGAATCTTCAACTGCATAGACAGCCAAACAGGAAGGGAAAAGGGACCTGATCATGCAGCCCTTATGGATGCTTCTGTAAAGGGTGCTTCAAATGCAAAGCACCTGTGAAATTAAGACCACTTAAGTATTTACTTAAATATGAGGGTTTGGATACTAAGCATTGTTATGAATTATAATTATGGCTGTCAGTTAATTGCAGTTAACTCACATGAGTAACTAAAAACATGAACCATTATTTAAAAATGAATCGTGATTAATCAATTTTAATTTCACTTTTAAGCAATAAAATATCAATTAATATTTATTAAATATTTTGGATGTTTTCTACAATTTCAAATATATGCATTTCAATTACAACACAGAAGACAAGAGTGTACAATGCCCCCTTTATATTATTATTTTTATTACAAATATTTGCTCTGTAAAAATGATAAACAAAACAAAAGATAGTATATTTCAATTCACCTCATACAAGTACTGTAGTGCAATCTCTTTACTGCAAAAGTACAGCTTATAAAATGTGGAATGTTTTTGTTACATAATGGCACTAAAAATAAAACAATGTAAAACTTTAAGCCTACAAAACCACTCAGTCCTACTTCTTGTTAAGCCAATCACTAAAACAAACAATCTTCTTTATAGTCCTACCTGCTTCTTATTTACAATGTCACTTGAAAGTAAGAACAGGCATTTGCATGGCAATTTATAGCTAGCATTGCAAAGTATTTACATGCCTGATATGCTAAACATTCTTTAACCTTCATGCTTCGACCACCATTTCATGCTGATGACACTCATTAAAAATGTGTTAATTAAATGTATGACTGACTCCTTGGGGGAGAATTTTATGTCTCCTGCTTTGTTTCTCCACATACTGCCATATATTTCAGTTATAGACGTCTTGAATGATGACCGAGCATATGTTGTTCATTTTAAGAACACTTTCACAGCAGGTTTGACAAAATGCAAAGGAGATACCAATGTGAGACTTTTAAAGACAGCTATAGCATTCTACCCTAGGTTTAAAAATCTGAAGTGCCTGCCAGTATTTTAGAGGGACAAATGCTTTCAAAAGTCTAAAGAGAACTACATTCTGATGTGGAAACTTCAGAACCTGAACCAACAAAAAAAAATCAACTTTCTTCTGGTGGCATCTGACTCAGATGATGAAAATGAATATGCTTCAGGCCACGCTGCTTTGGACCATTATTAAGCAGAATCTGTCATCAACGTGAACACATGCCCTCTGGAATGGTCAAAGCATGAAGGGACATATGAATCTTTAATGCATCAAATATCATGTGACACCAGCTACAACAGTGTCATACAAACACCTGTTCTCACTTTCAGGTGACACTGTAAGCAAGACGTGGGTAACATTATCACCTGTAAATGTAATCAAACTTGTTTGTTTGAGTGATTGCCTGAACAAGAAGTAGGGCTGAATGGACTTGTTTACATTGATTTATTTCACTGTGCAGTTATTTTTGTACATAATTATACATTTGTAAGTTCAGCTTTCATGATAAAAAGATTGAACTGTAGTACTCATGAGAGGCGAACTGAGAAATATTATTTTTTTTGTTCTTTTACAGTGCAAATATTTGTGATAAAAATAAAGTGTTCTGTGTTGTCACTAAAATCAATACATTTGAAAATGTAGAAAGCAGTCAAAATATTTAAATGGTATTCTGTTATTGTTAAACAGTGTAATCATGCAATTAATCACATTTTTTATGTTGTGATTAATCACAATTCTTTTTTTAATTGCTTGACACCCCTAATTATGAGGAATAATCCCTGGGACAAGACTAGTAAATGACACTGACCAGTGGTTTGAACACTCGTGTGGGCTGTGAACGACCCAATTTCAAGTTCCTACTCAAATAACTCTAATTATTTCTATGTGGTGGAAAGCTTTGAGATAGTTTTAGCCCTTATTGATTTACTGCCCAGTAGATAGGATATGCTCCTGTGACACAGAAAAGCAAGTTCAACATCCTTTCCTATCTCATGCAAAGGGAGAAATTGAATTTGGGTCTTTCACAGTCTAGGTGAAAGCATTAACCTTTGTGCCAGAAGGAAAGTCTTCCTACTTTCCTGCCCCCTCCCCACCTCCATTTCAGATCAAACTAAATGCGCTTTCTTTAGTACTTTTTTTTCAGTTATCCAAAATTTTTCACACTTTTTGGAGTTGTATTTGACCTGAACTTAAATTTTTTCTTCATTTTTTATTAAGAACGGTCAGTGAACCCAAAAAAATCAATAATTCGCCCACCTCTAATTTTGACAAATTGGCGTTTTCCCACAGAAAAACATTTTTGTGAAAAGTTCCTAGCCAGTTCTATAACTAAGATTAGAATTTGTCCTGCTATATCTCCTCATCCTCAAGATATACATGTAACCCTTGGAGAAAAGACATAGGTCCTCCTCCTGGCTTTCCCTCACTGTATATGACCTTAGAAACAAAAATGAAGCACTCTCTGGAAAGGGTCCGCCATCTACCTCAAAGGCCCTTACAACCCTAAACTGAGCTTTAAGGAAAAGGAAACAAAAACACAATAACTTAGAGCACCAGTATTACAGGAACTGATATAAATGTTTCATTTAGTCTTCCGTGGTGACTGACCTGTTCAACAGTGGTTTGGCTCTAAATTTCTAGTCAATGAGAAAAATGCTTTTCACTGCACACACATGCATGCACGCACGCACGCACGCACACACACACTGTAATAGGGCCAGAGCTAGAGACTCATTCTGTCAAGGAATTAAAGTAGTTTTGTGGTTTGTCATCTCCCTGTTTTACAGAGATGCTGCAGGGTGAATAATAAAAAGTAATGATGTAGTAGGGTCACGTCTATTCTGCTTGTGTGCAGTCCTGGCATTTCCACTCTGAATTAAAAGAGTGGCGAGCACTGGTCACCTCATATGTTGAAGATGCACCATATAGGTATACTTCCATCAGTCTTGATAATATAAAGGCCACCTTTGCAATGCTGCAGACATGTCCTTTGAAGTGCCAAGTTAGGAATAATGTTAAAATCACAGAGGTGAGTACAGCTCAGAAATGAGGTTCCCATCACTTACGTGGATTATTTGCTACGCCTATCATTAAAGTCCTTAGATCTTTCCATTTAGGTAATTGTTTAGGGCTGTTTGTGAAAAGGGCATTTGAAATGGCATAAGCTATAAATGGATTAGTCCTTGGACTAAGAACAAACCCCCTACTTTAAAAAAGCAATGCATGGTTCAATAAGATGTCATATGTAAAATGTAATATGTCTCCACATATCAGTTCACTGCACAATCACCATATGTTTGACAGTCTCTTCCTATTGGCCAGCCTTGCACGCCACAAAACCTCTGGACAGTCAGCCGTGATATAACACATTTGTGAGTCTGTCGTCAAGACCATAGTGACAAGGGTGCTGCTAGCAAGGTATGAGGGATATCAACAGAGATCTGTTGGGAAAGCTTGCAAGACACCTGGCCTGCTTTGCTTTGTTAATGCCCCTTTCTTTCATAAAATCCAAATTCCATCAAGCCAGAAAGAAACCATACTGTTTTTAAAATATGTCCTTGTACAAGTTAATCCTTCTCATGATTACATATGATTAAAAATTGGCTGGGAGGAGGGAGGAGAATAGGCTTTGCCTCAAGCCTACTTAGCATTCAATATCAACTTGTCCTGTTCCCCATGCAGCCTGTGCTCTATACTGCCATGTTGAAGTTATCCAGTGACTTATTCCCCCTTGAGCCGGTGCCTCCCTTTCATTTGGCTTCAACTCAGAAACTTCAGATATGTATACAGAACAAAGGAGAGATTTCTGTGGCCCCACTAGCATGCCCAAAGCTTTCCGTTCAGCCCTGAACTTTGGATTAGTTTGCCGTTGCTTTCTGCCTAGTTTGCAAATCCTTTCCTTTCCTTCCTTATAGAGGCACCTTTCTGTTTTAGAGCAGGCAAGAAAAGTTTACTGCCCTTCTAGGCTTTCCCCTCACTGTTTATTTTCTTTCTTTCTTTCTTTCTTTCTTTCTTTCTTTCTTTCTTTCTTTCTTTCTTTCTTTCTTTCTTTCTTTCTTTCTTTCTTTCGTCTCCTCACAACATATCCCTGTGCTGCAGCAGATGTAGATATCTCAGGAACATTCGGCAAACAGATTACATTGTAACCTAAGGCTCCAATATTAGCATTCCCCCCCACCCAATATTTCTTATCCTTATTGTCATTATCATAAAAATTGCCAGGAGCTTCTTTCTGAAGACTCAGACTGTGGCTGTGGAGACTAAACTCTCCCTGGTAGTTAATAGGATGGCTGCGTACAGGAAGCAGACAGCTGTTAACTTGCTTTCAAGTTCAGTTATTAGGCAAACCGATTGACTGTCTTGCGGATGTTCCCAACTTTGGCATTGTCGTGTTTTGCCAATATTGTAACTGCTATTAGCATAATTAACTCTGTGTTTTCAGAGACTTAAAGAAAGGCCACCTATGTGGTCTTTGCTATTGCTTTTGCTATAGTGGATGCTATTAATAAAAGTCAGCATTTGCCAGCAGTTAGCATGTAGTGGGGTTTAAGATATAACCATTTATATACACTTAGAACAGGACCTTTCTTTGTTTAATTGGTATAAGGTGGTATCTACTGACAAATATTGGCATTTATTGATAACCACTAATGGTAATTTAATATTTCTTAGTACAAGTTGAGCCTCTCTAATCCAGCACTTTCTGGTCCAGCATGATTTAGTTAGCTGGATGTCCACTTAGCATGGGTGTGGCCAAGTTTCCTGTGGTCCCATAAAATGTATTTACAGCTGCCAGTCCTGGCCCTCAGCATTCTGTGCCATTATTTAGCTCTAATTTACCGCTAAATCTCCTCTAAGAGCCCGGTAAACAATGGAAGTGTTGGTACTGCTGCTAGACAATATTGACCTCCTGTGGTTTGGCAAATTCGCCACTTTGGCACTGGTCAGGTCCAGGGTGCCAGAGAATAGAGGTTCAACCTGTATACATCTAAATATTTATTAGGCATTTTATTATATTTCTAATTCTCAAGCCAACAATAGCATATACTAGTTCTATAATAGCTAGTGGTTTTTCTGAAGGGTAGTAAAGTAAAACCCCTCTATGCCAGCTTCCTTAATATCTGATCTCAGGGATTAAGTCAGGAACAATCCAGAGTTAAAAGCATGAGCTGCAACAGCTTGATCTAAAGAACCACGTTTCTGAAACTAGGGGCTAGAGCATCTTAAACCCTCTGCTGATCAGCTGCAATGGGAGTTTATACCGCATGCTTACCAACAGGTCACACCCAGGGGTTACTCCTGCTTTATGATCAAAGGGACAGAGGAGCTGGCCCACATTCACCTTTCACCATCTACATGTTTTCTTAGTCTTTAAGGGGCTGCTAGACTATTCATTGTTTTTCAAGTTTTTCCATTTATTTGGTGAGTGCCACTAACTCCTTGTGCTCATGGCAGCTGAGGGCACAAGAGGGATCTGAAAGGCTATGTCTAGACTGCAAGCCTCTTTCGAAAGAGAGCGTCTAGACTGCATGCGGAACTTTCGAAAAAGCAAGCCGCTTTTTCGAAAGAAAGCACCCAGTGAGTCTGGATGCTCTCTTTCTAAAAAGCCTGTTTGCTTTCAAGAACGCCTTCTTTCGAAAGAGCACTTTCGAAAGAAGGCGTTCTTCCTCGTGGAATTAGGTTTACCACCGTCGAAAGAAAAGCCGCATTCTTTCGATTTAATTTCGAAAGAACGCGGCTGCAGTCTAGACGCAGGTGAAGTTTTTTCAAAAAAAGGCTACTTTTTTCGAAAAAAACCCTGAGTCTGGACACAGCCAAAGTGTTTAACAAACACTAAGGGCTGCATAGCATTCTGGGTATTGTGGGAAGACAAGAAGCTTCTTGGATGCTTTAGACACAATAAACTCTGACTCTTGACAGGGCCTGCAAACTCTTCTAGCCTTATGGCTCTATGATTCTAAGTAGGTACCATAATTTGTCTGTCTTGCTCTGGGGGACAAAGAGGAGGATCACACTGCAAGTGCTGCTGGCCCAGGGAGGGCATGTCTTGTTGGAGCAGGTGCATGGCCGTTATCCTATTCTCTTGCAAAGCAAAGCATGGAGGAGGGTGCTGGGCACTCCCCTGCTATTATAGCAAGGGTCTCTCATGAGCTCATTTCTGTTAATGAACCAGGAAGTGCAGTGCATTCAGGTATTGATATCTGGGCAGCATCCCTCCTTACAGAGCTGCTCTAAATTCTTGGGCAGGAGTTTTCACGGAAGCCTAAGGGTATAAGGTGCCCAACTCTCATTGACATTCATAGTGATGGCAGGGTGGGAGAGAAAAGGTTGGGTATTTATTGCCCTAAAGGTTCATTGAAAAATCCCAACCTAGAAACCTTACTTCGATCCTGTTTAGTCAAACCTTACATCACCCTTCTGACATATACAAGATTTCTCATTAGCTTTACAGTTGACCCAGAAGAATTTAGTAACTTTCTCTAGGTTACACAGCAAGCAAGTAGCAGAACTAGATGGCTCAAACTAAGGAGTCCTGATTTCCAGTATTGCATTAGAATACATGTGCATCATTTCTTGCAGGTCTGTTTATGACAGGTCCAGGGAAAATTACAAATATGTTATAAAAAAGAATCAATCTGTAACTAGACAATTGTTTCGGCTACCAAGAAAATAAATACTTGTTTCTAAAGGTTGAGGAAACAAAGGAAGAGGAATGCAGGGAATAAATCAGAATACTACACATTATTTACTTCTTAATAATTACTTTATACCATCAAAAAGCTTCACAAACAGACAATGCTATTGTTGTCTAAGGAAAGTACTTGCTGTCCAAAGCAGTAAGCACACAGTCAGTTCCATTCATTCGCATTTGTAGACCTCCGCAACATAACCAGAGAGTGTGTAACCAGTAACAGTGGAAGGATTCCAGCTGGCCCTCTCCCTATAATTTTCTTTGCAACACAAGATGGCAGCACCTGACTATGTTTTAAAGGAGATGTGTAACAATACTGCATGTGTCTGTACAATGATTTTTTTTATCAAAGGCATTTTCCATTTCATTTTCCAGCAATTTTATCATGATCAATATTTTGATGATCAAAAAAGAAACACCTTTCCACTCATGCAGAATCATTTAGTATTCTGTTTGTCAGGGTGGGGATGAATAAAAAAGGAATCAGATTCAAATCTTGGTTAGAGTGCAGGTGTGAATTTGCTCTTTTGAAGTCAGCAGTGCTATTTGAATGTGACATGTTGGGAAGTGAGATTGCATACAGGTCTGGGGAACCTCTATTTGTCCAGTGTTCAAAACACTGGTGCTTTTTGGAATTGTTTGAAGATCAAATTACTATAGAAAAAGAAAACAAAGAAAATGAGACTGAAAGACAAGATTATACCCTCCAAGCAGACATGGCAGTCTGCTCCGGCTGAATACAGAGCTACAGAGAATAGCCTCATTATTGGACCTGATGCTGCTATCATATTTTTGTCATCCTTTTGATTTCAATGGAGATAGCTCTCATTTAATCTCATGTAAGACCCAAAATCAACCCCATTGACTTCAAAGGGAATTGATCCAAGATTTTGTACCAATTTCCAAATCCAGGATTATATTCATTGCAAAGCACTTTTCTGCTTCAAAAGACATAATGTAAAACATATTGTATTGTACTGCTACTTCTAGAAGGCACAGCTCAACCATTTCCAGAAGAGTGTGAATAAATCTTTAAACCAAATTCAGTTTACGACTAGCCCATAGATCAAGGCTTTGTTTTGCTGGTGTATTCAATTATTTATTTGTGCCATTCACCCCAGCCTATGACAAAACCAAGATTTAAAGAGTCACCATATGGTTACTGGAAGTGTTAACTATTTAAAATCTCCAGGTTGCATGCTGTTGCTACTTAACAATAAAATAAAATAAAATAAAATCAGAAGGAGTGATACCATCAGTGTGTTTATTGGCATTAATACATTCTCTTTTATTGCTTAGATCAGGGTGAAATCATTCATCATGCAGACAGTATAATTGTCTTTGAATGTTTTAAAAGGTGAAATTTATTCTCCTGGAAATTAAAGAGAACATTGCAAAGCTTCAGTAAAAAGCAAGACTGAATAATACTGATGATAAAATACACTGGCTCTACATTTCTGTCCATAAACCTGAAGTAAAGCTACTGAGAATTAGTCCAAGATGAAGATCATAATAATCCGAAATTAGTTTAGGCATCCCACTAATCTCATTTTTCATGGTGCAGGACTATTTATCATAAAATATGTTTTCCTTCATTGGCAGTATTTCAACTGTCTACCCACTAAATGAAAACAGTGAAGGAAGAATGAAGACACTAAGTGAAATACATGTTATTTGTGCTGGCAGAATCAGTTCACTGTCAGCAAAGCAAGGAGAGTCTCCTATCTGTGATTGGGTTCTTATACTTTGAACTGGCATGCCCTTGTTCAAAGGACTAGCATTGGGGGTTCAGAACCAGTCCCAGAATTTCAGTAGACATAAATCCTTCTCTATCTTTTTAATGGATGCTAGTGTGGGAAAAGTCTTGACATAGTAATAAAGTTTCACTCTTTATAGGATTTAAACATTGCTGAGATGTTGCTTTCTCTCCTACCCCACCAAAAGTAAATTCTTATCTACTTCAAAGACTTTTACATTATTCATATGAAACTCAATTCTGCTGTCCTTTCCCCCGCTTTGTACTATCTGGGGTGCCAAAAAAACTTGTGCAAGTGGGGGAGAGGCCCCAAGGCCAAAATGATGGTGGAATTAAACTACCATTTAAATATCCCACAGAGAACAACTGTAACATAGAATCATAGAATACTAGAACTGGAAGGGACCTCGAGAGGTCATCAAGTCCAATTCCTGCCCTCTCAGCAGGACCAAGCACCACCTAGAAGGGATTTCTCTTTCATCCACACCTCTCTGCCCTTGTCCCTCAGCCTTGGGGATCCTCCAAAGCCTGGTTAAATTCACTTTGCTGCCAGAACAGTGAAAGTGGAGTGTGGCTGAGAATCTGGCGCTAGGATTATTTTACATGTAAATAAGACGACTAAGAGAACATATTATAGGTGCTGACTCTGTGAGCACTCCGGGGATGGAGCACCCATGAAAGGAAGTGGTGGGTGCTCAGCATTCACCGGCAGCCATGCTGATCAGCTCCTTCCTACCCCTCATCAATTCCCTCCCACTGATGGGCCCCACCAGTCAGTGCCTCCCGCTCTCTCCCAGCACTTCCTGCCCATCTCAGTCAGCTATTTACTGGCATGCAAGAGGTGATCGGAGGGTAGAGGAGGAGTGAGGATGGAGTGTGCTTCAGGGAGGGAGTGGAACAGGGCAGGAAGAAGCACGGGCAGGGCGGGAAGAGGCTAGCTGGTAGTGGAGCCTTAGGAAGTAGTGAAGATTGGGTACCCTCCTGCCCCCGGCTCATTAGAGAATCAGTGCTTCTGGGGGATATGGTATAGAACAGGGAATGTTCAGTCATCCTTATTTATTTCTTATGTGAAAGGGTCAAAGTCAATGAAGCTAGATGAAACTAATTTAGTATGGACAAAGGGAAATCCTTTCTTGTAAATAGTGTTATTACCATGCGCAGCTCTTTGAGCTGAGACAGTGAGCTAATGAGGCTTGCTTAGATTCAAAAAGAGATTAGAACATAAGGGTCAAATTCTGCTCGTAGACTGGAGTAGTTCCAGACTAGCTCTGTTATCCACAATACCTCAGGGGAGTTACTCCCATCTAATCTCTGAATAAGGACAGATTCTTTTAGTGGACCAACTTCTTTTGGTGAGACAGAGAAGCTTTTGAGCCTACAGAAACTGGTCCAATAAAAGATCTTACCTCACTCACCTTGTCTCTCTAATAATCTGGGACTGACACAACTACAACTACATTTCATGTAAGAACAGAATCTGCAGTTATACTGTGTAGGATAACTATTATAATGTGTATCAATCATCTCGCTTCAGGATGCACTGTTGGCTGATGTCAGGAAGAAATTCATTCCCCAATCCCCACAGCAGCCAAGATGCAGTTTTTTATAGGTCTCCGTGCATGATAGGAATTTTATGCCTTCTTCAGACTCAAGTGGTACAGTGTACTGTCAGAAACAGCTTAGCTGGACTGTGTTTCTCACCATCATAAACCACTATGTTTAGTTTAAAAACAACTATTTAGATCTGTGGCACCTTAGAGAACTAACAAAAATATATAGAATCATGAGATTTTGTGAATAAAACCCACTTCATCAAAGTGCGTTTTACCCCCAAAAGCGCATGATTCTATAGATTTTTGTTAGTCTCTAAGGTGCCAGAGAACTACTCATTTTTAAAGTTATAGACTAACACAGCTACCTCTCTGAGACTTATGTTTAGTTTCTAAATTAATTTTTTCCTTTGTATCTAGGAAATCTTGTTATCTTTATTTTCCTCTTACTGGCACTTAAAGGGAAAACTATACTAATACTTTACCCGGTATTTTTGTTATGTATGTGTTTGCATTTCTTGTAAATTCAATGGTAATAGAGCTAGTACTAATCAACTTCAAGTTCACTGGAGTTGTTTTTAATGAGCCCAATTGAGCTTGGTATTAACAAAGGCAATGTCTGTTTGATGATCCACCCCTACACTTCATTGGTGATCACATCACAAAAGTAGAGGGGAAGAAACAAGGTTACAAATAATGGTACACTGTCCTATTGGCTATTTTATTACATCAGGGTTTGCATTCAATTCATTGCAAGCTTCCAAGGATTTTCATTCCAGCTCATCCAAATCCCTGTACAAAACTAAGTTAACCTTGACAAAGCTGTATCCTTTTCAGTTGAATTTAAAGTTAGAAAAATGGAGCTCATTCTAACACAGATTAAAGATTTTTCTTCCAAATCTGCCACATTTAATAGCCAGCATGCAACAGAAGTTTCTTCCTGCAGATATTACCAAGCAGAAGATGGACAAAATCGACAGAGCTTAGACATTGAAAGTGCTTTAGCTTCACTCAAAAAAGAACTGGTAAGAGTTTTTGAACTATTATTAACTGGAGGAGTTCCAGTTTGGGTATATTGCTGCTGAAAATGTGTTGGATTATCTAAAGGGTCTCTGTGTTAAAAACTGAGAACACGTTAGCCAGTAATAAACAAGCTTTCTGTATTTGCTGCCAGACAGAAAATATATGTTCACAGTCAAGTAATTGCTTTCAATGTGAACAATCATTCACCAAGTCAACTCATACACTTGGTTAGTGGTTATTTGCAGCTCGTAAACGGTCCAACTTCTTGCTTATCAGTTACCCACAATTCATTTTCAATTTTAATATACAGTTTACAAATTGATCCTCAAAGAAATGGAGACGTTAACAGTAACTTCAGGAAATTTCTCTTTAGGAAGGGTTCCAAAATGCATATCTAGTATGGTAAAAATGTCAGTCTTAGATTTTTGGGACAAGAACTATCTTCTTGTCACATGTGTGTGCCATGTCAAGATCAATGGGACCTAATCCCAGACTTGGGTTTCTTGGTGCTACCTCAGTACTAATAAATAATAATCAGCAATGCACTTAGGACTCTTTATAAGATAGATAGGAATTTTATTGCACTGTATACCGGTAATTTGACATTTCTCCAACTACTGTGCTGCAGTATTTTATGTGTGCAAGTGAGTGGTGAACATTGTTTTTACAATCATTTGTCAAAAAAAAAATCATTCTCCGTGCATTTACTTCCCTTCAGAATGATAGCGACTGGCTAGACAGAAATATCATCGGAAAGTGCCAATGCATTTTTTAGCTGAAATAGTTTGCAGTTTAGATTTGATAACACTTTCCTGTCTACTCATCTCACAGCTTATGGGCTTGGATGTCTACATTTATCCCATGGGAGATCCCTACCCATTCCCAAAGTGGTTCTTGAGTTTTAATAAGCATCAGGTCAAGAAGACTAATGAAAATAACAGCATTCTGGGAATGATGGCAGGTTTAGTGCTGCCAATTACAAACTCTCTGATAGTGCTTGTGACCTGAAGGCCACAATCTGCTATCTTTACACACTGAATGATTGCAAGTAGTCTCATTGCTTTCAGCTTAGGGTGCCAGATCCACAGTTGGTATAAGCAGCACAGCTCTATTGACTTAAAAGGCAATAGGCCGGTACACGCTAACAGAGGAGTAGACCCTGTGGGACTACAAGGAGTGTGGTACCACACAACAGGAACATATGGCAGAATCTGCATTTCCACTTTTGTAAAGATTGCCTCTGAACAATTTCAGTAAATAGTTTAAAACTAGAATCCATATAATTTTTGTGCAGAAAAAAGTGAACGTATCAGCCTTAATTTCTAACACAGCCCTAATTTCTTACACAGTAGTAGAGTAGTAGAGGTGTATAGAGTTTAAGGACAGACAGAATTAATGCATAAATTCCCAAACTGTGGATTTCAGTCCTAACTGGGGTCACAGCATCAGCAGGTGGGGCTGCATATTCAGACTGCAAAGTGATTAGAGATGTTGGATAGCATATACTTGAATAGTCATGTAACCACATAAAATTTTAGCAGTTGCATGACTATTCGATAGTCCCCGGGGACGAAGCAAGCAGCCAGTGCGCTCCCACTTCTGGGGAGGCCCCTGCCACGCCATTCTTCTGCCTCTCTATAAGAGGCAGCTGTGCAGTTGGCAAGCAGGAGCCAGTTGATGAGGGGAACCAGTTTAAAAACCAGCTCCTTGTGCAGACCAACACCTGCCAGCCAACCTGCGCTGCTGCCTCTGATACAGAGGCAACCGTGCAGCATGGCAGCAGCGTCTGTCTGCTGGGAGTTTGGACACACACCCCCATGGACAGGGGCTGCTGTTGCGGAGCAGCCTCTGTCCACAGTGAGCCCAGGTCTGCTGTGGACAGAGGCTACTTCGCAGCAGCCTCCCCTGCCCTTCCTATGCTGCTGCCTCTGATAGAGGCAGCATTGTGGTGGATGGGGCAAGTGGCAATGCAGAGCAGGTGCTGGGTGGAGCCAGCTTTTAGGCCAGCTCCTCTCAGCACACATTCCTGCCTGCCTCTCTCTGCCTAGGTAGGAGTCAACAAGGGTAGGGAAGCAGGAGCCAGTGCCTGTGGGAAGCCAGCTTAAAAGCTCGCTTTCCATGTGTATCTGCTCTGCCTGCCCCCCTCACCATCTGTGCTGCTGCCTCTGATATGGAGGCAGCAAGTGGGGGGAATGTGTGTAGTTGACAAGATCAACTGATAAGCCCAGGCTTATCAGTTAATTGTGCAGACATCTACACATTGACATCCCTAGAAGTGATGCCAATTGCCCTCCCCCATGTGTGGTCTTGTTCCATAAATGCTACATCAGGAGGCTGCCATTGTGATCTACAAAATACCAGCCTCTGCACAGCAGGTCCTGGCACATACAGTGTGTGCAAAGTTACATTGTGGTGAGGCTGCCATTTTGTAGATCAAAATGGCAGTCTCCTGGTTTGGTGAGCAGGTAAAGCAGGTCCAGGAATGTTGGCTATGCAGAGACAATTGTTTGGGCTCTTGCACGATACAGGTATGCAAGCAGCCATCTGAGGCACTTGAAAGCAGAAGATCCTTATCTGTGGGCAGTAGTCTCATCCTCTTTGCTTCAGATGACAGGAGCCTGGGCTAGCCTCTGACATAGGAATCAGCAGTGGCATGTAACCTCCTTAAGTCAGGACCATATCATATCACCCTTAGTACCTGTGACAGGACAGGCAGGCCCTGAGGCCAGAAAAGGGCCATAGAGATGTCCTCCAAGAAGGCTAGAGTGTCTGCAAGAGGAAGCAGCCAATCAGAGGCAAAGAAGGCCCTATAAAAGGAGCTGCAGGACCAGAGTCAGCTCAGTGTCAGTGGTGCCTTCAAGGAGAGAAGGACTAAGGGAGCATCTAGACTGCAACCAGTACTTTCGAAAAAGCAAGCCGCTTTTTCAAAAGAGAGCACCCAAGCAGTCTGGATGCTCTCTTTCAAAAAAGCACAGTTTGTAATACACAGCGCCTTTTTTCAAAAGAGCACTTTCGAAAAAAGGCGTTCTTCCTCGTAAAACAAGGTTTTCTGCGGTCAAAAAAAATGCCAAATTCTTTCAATTTACTTTTGAAAGAACACAGCAGCAGTCTAGACTCAGAGGAAGTTTTTTTTAAAAAAAGGCCACTTTTCTTAAAAAAAAACCTGAAGTCTAGACACACCCTTAAGCTCAGAGTCCCGAGCTACGTGGAGTTTACAGCAGGTCTCATCTTTGAAAACTACATCAAAACTAAGCCTCTTCCCACATATCTGTTTGTAAATGTATGAAAAAATTGAGTCTGATTCATGATGTTTTGTTGTTCCATGTTGAAGCTTCTTAACCTTCAAGAGAAAAACATTGGACAAGTTTCTGAATCAAGAGATGAGCTGTGTGCATATAGTAACTACAAAAAAGTGGCTACATTGATTTTCTTTGTGAACAAAGGAAGATGAGCCTTCTTACCAATGTCCCAGACATATTTAGGAAATTGAATTAATTGAATTCAAATCTACAAGGAAAGAATGCTCACATTCTTCAGCTGAATGATTGAATCACAGGATTAATTTTAAAAAAATGTTTTCTGGAGGAATACTCTATTGAAGACAAACTATGAATCCTTCCTGCAGTTTTGCAAGTTCCTAGTTGACAGGAAACTTATTCAGCCCCCCACACAGGTGATTGCTGAACATCTGAGCTAGCTTGAGGAACTGTTTGCATACTTTCCCCCCAACTTAGACAATGTATAATTGGGTGTGAAACTCCTTTCAGTGCAAGTTTGATGCTTCAGGTTTATCACCTGTTGAAATCAAACAGCTCATCAAAATTTCTTATTCTTATGAGGGAAGTGCACCCAACTTTATCTCCCTCAGTTCTAGCTCAATGTCAAAAATTGATATCCTAGGGTACGTCTACACTACAACGTTAATTTGAACTAACTTAGTTCGAATTAGTTAATTCCTGATTTTAAGAGGAATAAGGGATCTTTCGGAAAAGGGTTTATTTTCCGAAAGATCCCGTCTAGACTGGCGCTTTTCTCCGGCAAAGCCCCGAGCCGGAAAAAAGCGGCAGCCATGTTTATACAAATGAAGCAGGGGATATTTAAATCCCCCACTTCATTTGCAATTCTGACTTGTCTCATCTGCATCCCTTTTCCGGAAAAGGAGTGCAGTGTAGACACAGCCAAGAGGTTTGTACAAGGACTAAGGAGAAAAATAGTTCTCATTAACATCTGAGGACAGGACAAGAAGCAATGGGCTTAAACTGCAGCAAGTGAGGTTTAGGTTGGACATTAGGAAAATCTTCCTAACTGTCAGGGTGATTAAGCACTGAAAAAATTACTCAGAGAGATTGTGGAATCTCCATCATTGGAAATTTTTAAAAGGAGGGGAGAGAAAAACCTATTATGGAAGGCCTGGACAATACAGGCAGTCCCCAGGTTACGTACAAGATAGGGACTGTAGGTTTGTTCTTAAGTTGAATCTGTATGTAAGTCGGAACTGGCGTCCAGATTCAGCCGCTGCTGAAACTGACCGCCAGTTCTGACTTACATACAGATTCAACTTAAGAACCCCAAGCTCCCCAAGTCAGCTGCTGCTGAAACTGATCAGCGGCTGATTCCAGGAAGCCTGGGGCAGAGCAACTCTGCCTCGGGCTTCCTGTAGTCAGCTCTGGTCAGTTTCAGCAGCGGCTGACTTGGGGACGCCTGGGGCAGAGCAGCTGGGGTGCTGCTGGGTTGCTCCAGTAGCACCACTCCTCGCTCCTTGGTGCTACTGGACCAACCCAGCAGCACCCCAGCTGCTATGCCCCAGGCGCCCTGATTCAGCCACTGCTGAAACTGACCAGCAGCGGCTGAATCAGGACCTGGGGCAGAGCAGCTGGGGTGCTGCCGGGTTGGTCCAGTAGTGCCCAGAGCGGCGCTGCAGGACCAATCGGCAGCGCCCCAGCTGCTCTGCCTGAGGTTCCACAACAAAAGCCTGGTCTGCTGAGGGGGGGGGGGCACACTAGCTGCACCCCCCCCCCCAGAAGACCAGGGACACGGGGAGCAGAGCCGCAGCGGCAGCGGGGTGCTGCACCTCTGAGGCTTTGCTCTGGCAAAGTCTCAGAGGCGAGGGACCCCGCCGCGGCTGCGGCTTCAGTCCCAGTGCCTGTGGTCTGCTGGGGACCGTCCCCAGCAGACCACGGGCACCGGGAGCGAAGCCGCAGCAGCGGCGGGGTCCCTCGCCTCTGAGACTTTGCCAGAGCAAAGCCTCAGAAGCCCGGGAACCCGCCACTGCTGCGGCTTCAGTCCTGGTGTCCCTGGTCTGCTGGAGATGGTCTCCAGCAGACCAGGGGCACCGGAGCAGCTTACGAACGGGGCTTTCTCTCCCCGGAGCTCGCAGGCAGCAATCCGCCACCTCGACCTCCGGGGCGAGAAAGCCCCGTTCGTAAGTGCGGATCCGACATAAGTGGGACTGCCTGTACTTAGTTCTCCCATCAGTGCAGGAGAGTAGACTAATTCCCTTTCATTACTAGGATTTGAGGATTCTTTTGGGGGTCTCTAAATATTTTAAAAAGGGAGTGAGCTCTGTTTTATTTTTTAAAAAGCAACAATTTAAAAATTGATGATGTAGAATGAAAGCACTAATGGAAAGATTTGGCAAAAAGACAAATTCCTGTAAATCTGCAATTTATGGAGGAAAACACTGTATTTTGTTGTGTAGGGGACAGAATGGGCTTGAAGATAATGTTTCACTGAGATACTAATTATCACAATGAAAAATTATGGGGAAATAAAGCATCAGAATATTTAAACACAGTGGAGTAAATTCTGATCTCAGTTGCACTTGTAAATCAGGAGTAACTTCAGTGAGTTAAAGGGAGTTACTCTGGATTTTTACCAGTGTAGATCAGATCAGAATTTGGCACAATGTCTGTATCACTCAGTGGATTCTGTCTGGTTTCTGTTACATTATTTGTAACAGAAGAGAGTTTGTTATATTCTTATTGCACACTAACCACAAAACTTTAAAATGTTTGTACTGGCAAAGAAAAATAAAATTAATTTCATTTAAAAAAGACCTAGTAATATTTTTCCATCAACACAACCATAGATTCATTTTTCCTGGCTTTCTAAAAAATGTAAGATGATATTGAAAATATTAAAAATCTCATGTATCAACTAGATATTCAAGATTAGGAGAAAATTGTATGTGTGTGTAGGGGAAGATTATTTCAAATATGCCCAGTGCAAAGTTTCTTGCACCTTCCGCTCAAGCATCTGGTCCTAGCCAGTCTTGGAGAAAGAACACATACCGCAGGTAAGATCCAGTATAGCAATTCCTTTATTCCTATTTGACCAAACATATTTTTCTGATACAAAAAAAGGAAAGGTTAAAAAAAGGAACATGTCAAATATATCTTTCCCACGCAGGTACTTACTATACACTGCAGTCAAGTCACTCCTACCCTTCTTTGTTAAGATACATAGAGTGAGCTCCTTGAATCTCACTGTAAGGCATGTTTTCTAATCCTTTTGCCAGCCTCATGGCTCTTCTCTTTTATGGATGACTTAAGCGATATCCTGAATAGGGATGAGCTGAAGCATGCATATAAGTGCTTCTCTGAATGTTCTTTCTTGGACTCCTACCTACTTCAGACACAGGAGCTTTGAATTTATAAACCAGGGGTTCTCAAACTTTTTTGCTTGGATCCCCCTTTGAAAATATTTCAGGCTGTGATGACCCCCCTCAAAAAGTGACACTCCCTCCCATATCTTTCTATCCTTACTTCTGACTGCAGCAGGTAACCACACTGCCTTCAGAGCTAGGTACCCAGCCCAGCAGCTGCTGCTCTCACAATCCCTGCCCTCCCTAAAGGAGTCTTTAGACTCTCTTTTGGGTCAGAAGCTCTAGTCTGAGAAACGCTGTTTTAGACACATTGAAGGGAGCCCATCTGAGCAATCTGGGGCTAAACCAGTGGGTCTCATCCTATTTACCATTGTGTGCACCTGTGCATCCCATTGTGTTCAATACTCCCTGAGGATGATTCACGGGACACATCTCTGTGCTAACTGGGCTGCAAGAAGCTCATGGGCTACAGACTGAGAACTACTGGTGTAGCCTGATAGGGGCTATGCACACGTTGCACAAAGAGCAATGCAGTGCTGCAGCACCCCAGGGATCCCTGACAATTTTGCCTGAAGGAGGAGAAATGCGTCCCAACGATCTGGGCAAAAATATAGAGTGTGTGCGAGCACACACAGACACAGAGCTGCATTCCTTAATTGACTGCCTCATACTGCCAGCTACCTGTATGGCACATGACACCAAGTGCAGCCATATAACTAGTGGTGTTCCTCAAGGGTCAGTCCTTGGACCGATCCTATGCAACTTATTAAAAAATGATCCAGAAAAAGGGGTAAGCAGTGAGGTGGCAAAGTTTGTGGACGATACTAAACTGTTCAAGATAGTCAAGATCAAAGCAGACTGTGAAGAACTTCAAGAAGATCTCACCAAACTCAGTGATTGGGCAACAAAATGGCAAATGAAATTTAATGTGGATAAGTGTAAAGTAATGCACATTGGAAAAAATAATCCCAACTATACATACAATACGATGGGGGCTAATTTAGCTACAACGAATCAGGAAAGAGATCTTGGAGTTATCGTGGACAGTTCTCTGAAAACATCCATGCAATGTGCAGCGGCAGTCAAAAAAGCAAATAGGATGCCAGGACTTATTAAAAAAGGGATAGAAAATAAGACGAAGAATATCTTACTGCCCCTGTATAAAACTATGGTACGCCCACAACTTGAATACTGTGTACAGATGTGGTCGCCTCACCTCAAAAAAGATATTTTGCCATTAGAAAAGGTGCAGAAAAGGACAATTAAAATAATTAGGGGTTTGGAACAGGTCCCATATGAGGAGAAGCTAAAGGGACTGGGACTTTTCAGTTTAGAAAAGAGAAGACTGAGGGGGGATATGATAGGCATATAAAATCATGAGTAGTGTGGAGAGGGTGAATAAAGAAAAGTTATTTACTTGTTCCCATAATATAAGAACTAGAGGACTCCAAATGAAATTAATGGGTAGTAGGTTTAAAACTAATAAAAGAAAATTCTTCTTCATTCAACGTACAGTCAACCTGTGGAACTCCTTGCCGGAGGAGGCTGTGAAGGCTATGACTATAATAGAGTTTTAAAAAGAGATAGATAAATTCATGGAGGTTAGGTCCATAAAAGGCTATTAGCCAGTGAGTAAGGAATGGTGCCCTGTCCTCTGTTTGTCAAAGACTGGAGAAGGATAGTGGGAGACAAATTGCTTGATCATTGTCTTCGGTCTACCCTCTTTGGGGCAACTGGCATTGGCCACTGTCGGCAGACAGGATACTGGGCTAGATTGACCTTTGGTCTAACCCAGTATGGCTATTCTTATGTTCTTATGTCATCTTAGGCTCTGGTCTTATCTGAGTTCTCAAGAAATATCAAGGCTAGGCTAGGTTAGTACTTGGAAAAAAGATGTTCAAGGAGCAGGTCTCTGCTACCACTAAAGGGAGTGATTTTGGTGCTACACTGAAGCAATGTTCCACGTAACATAGGATTAGCCAGCACTGTGCTGCTAGAAGTGCTGTCAGGCCTAGCACTTAGGTTCCATCCATTGGCCTGACTCTGTTCATGTTAAAGTCAATAGACATGTTTTCATTAACTTCAAAAGGCACATATGTGGTCAAAAGGCACATATGTGGTCACTGTATCTCCCTGGTCATTCTTTGCAAAATGAGGAGTGGTATTCCCATTGTATTAGTTGAATACATTTTGCTGGTAAACCTTTCATGTTAACCATTCTTTTTGCTTCCCTAACTTCTCCTTACATTTTCAGTGGGCTATAGTCCTGCCCTAAGATGTTGCTTTGTATTTCTATGCACCATTTAATGGTGGCTATACTTTATCGCAGAAGCAATTGCACTTCAGTGATGGGGAAAGAGGGTCCTGAGGCTTTATAACACACTTCAGAATAAATGGAATTTTAAATTTGTAAAATATAATTCAGAGAGTGATGCTCCATCTCCTTAGATGGCAATGCAAGGACAAGATGTTCAGTAGGCCAAAGGGTTTAAGTTTGTATTTAATACTGATCTGAAAGCTCTTTGTGTCTCCTACTTCTTGAAAGATTTTTTTACTAACTGAAATTGTTTGTTTGTTTAAAATATTTTTACCCCGCTTCTCTATTTAAAATATTTGAGGTGGCTTACAACATTTTTAAAACACAATATAAATATGTATAAAAAATTAAAATACGAGGCTCCAGGGAGACATAAACCCTGCTAAGACATCTTGAGAGGAGGGACACACACACACACACACACACAGACTCAAACACCACTAAAAGCACAAGTAAAAAGGGTGGCGTTAGCCTGGCACCGAAACAATGCTAGCATTGGTGCCAGGCAAATATCCCGGGAGAGAGAATTCCACAGCCTGGGAGCAAAAACTGAGAAGGCCCTGCTCCATGAGATGTTAATCTTATCTCCGTAAGTGGAGGTACACAGAGCATAGCCTCCCCAGCTGACCTCAATTCCTGGGCAGGTTCATATGGAAGAAGACAGTCCTTCAGATACTGCAGATCCAGCCCATTTAGAGCTTTATAGGTCATAACCAAGACCTTAAATTTTTCCTGGAAACATACCGGAAGCCAGTGTAGCTGCCGGAGCACTGGCATAATGTGCTCCGTATAAGAAATATTAGTTAAAACTTGAGTAGCCGCATTCTGGACCGGTTGAAGTTTCTGAAGGCTCTTTAGAGGCAGCCCCACATAAAACACATTGCAATAATCCAGTAGGGATATAACCAGAGCATGGATCACTGTAGCCAAGTCATGCTTATTCAGGAAGGGTCACAGCTGGTGGGTCAGCTGAAGCTGCCCAAAAACATTCCTGGCCACCAAAGAAATTTGGTTCTCAAATTTTGAAAAAATCATCTAGGAGGACTCCCAAGTTGCGTACCTGTTCTTTCAGGAGGACTGTAACCCTGTCTAGAAAAGGTACCATGCCACATTCCCAAAAAGATGGCTTCCTGATCCACAGGACCTCAGTCTTATCTGGATTTAGCTTCAGCTTATTTGACCTCATCCAGTTCATCACCACCTCCAGAAACTAGTTTAGATCAGTCACTGCCACACCTAGTTCTAATGTCACCGAAAAATAGAGTTGGGTGTCATTTGCATATTGATGGCACCATCCTCCAAAATTCCTTATGACCTCTCCCAGTGGCTTCATATAGATGTTAAACAGCATAGGGGACAAGATGGAAACTTGTGGGACCCCGTTCCACAATTGCCAAGGGGTTGAATAGCAGCCACCTACCTACACCTTCTAAAAGTGTCCTGACAGGTAAGACTGGAACCACCCCAAAACAGTGCATCCAATACCCAGCTCCACCAGGTGCTCCAGAAGTATACCATGGTCGATGGTATCAAGAGCCGCTGAGAGGTCCAAGAGAATCAACAGGGATGACTCCCCCCGTTTATCTCCCGGCATAGGTTGTCTACCAGGGTGACCAAGGCAGTTTCAGTTCCAAAACCTTGCCTAAAACCAGACAGAAATGGATCTAAATAATCTGTTTCTTCCAAGAAAGTTTGGAGCTGCAACGCCACCACCCAGTCGAGTACTTTGCCCATGAAGGGAATATTAGCAACTGGGCGATAGTTATTCAAATCATGTGGGTCCAGGGAAGGCTTCTTAAGTAGCGGTTTTATCACTGCCTCTTTCAAGGCAGCGGGAACCATCCCAGAACTAAAAGAAGCATTAATAATCCCCTGTACCCAACAGTCATCCATTCCTGGTTAGATTTAAGAAGCCATGAAGGGCTGGTGTTGAGTGTGCACGTGGTTGGTCACACTCCTCCAAGCACCTTGTCCACATCCTCAGTCTGCAACAGCTGAAACAGTTCCAAAGAAAAACGATTAAATGGTGCACTCAACACATTCCATACTCCACCTACATAACAGCCAGAGTCCAAATCAGACCGGATGTGAGCAATCTTATCTGCAAAGTGCTTTGCGAACAGATCACAGTGGAGAGTCAAGAGCTCCTCCATTTCGTCATGAGTGCCAGACTGTAAGAGGCTGACTGTAAGAAATTGTTCTTACATGCCACTCAATTAAAAGGCTTATAATGTTTTCTGTGCCCTAAAAATAAAAGCCCAAGAAAACCTGTTGTAACTCCTCACTTATCTTTATCAACCAAACTGAAACATGCCCATAAAGAAGATAAATGCTCTTATTATTTTAAATCCTTAGAACAAGTTCCAAAAAATGCTGACTAGTCACTAATCCTAATAAAATATATGGAAGTTAATTATAAGTCAAGCATGCAGAAGTCATCCAGTAGATTGCAATCAACTAGATTCGCTGGATGAACATTTTGTTCTTTGCTATTAGAGATAAGTAATTCTCTCCTTCCCTCCTTTTCCCTTTGACTTAACTTCCAATAACAATGGACACAAACATAAAAACCAAATGAACAAATGATGCAGGGGCAGAGGAGGTGGGGCATGATCTTTCCTGTCTAACACCCAGAAGAAATCCTCTAAGTCTTTCAAAATTGCAAAAACTGCCCTCAAAGGATATTTTCCTCTCATCCCTAGGCTTTGTTATTACCCAAAGAAATACACTCCCTGTGAGCAAAGCAAACAGTGAAATGTGTTCCACAAAGACATGCACCTGTGGACTGCATTTCAAAATCTGGTGTGTGGGATACATAAGATACTTAAGCTGTGTCCAGACTCAGGGGTTTTTTCGAAAAAAGTAGCCTTTTTTCGAAAAAACCTCACCTGCGTCCAAACGTGGCTTTTCTTTCGATGGCGGTAAACCTCATTTCACGAGGAAGAACGCCTTCTTTCGAAAGTTCCTCTTTAGAAAGAAGGCGTTCTTCAATGTAAATAGGGCTTCTTCAAAAGAGAGCATCCAGACTCACTGGATGCTTTCTTTCGAAAAAGCAAGCCGCTTTTTCGAAAGTTCAACGTGCAGTCTAGACGCTCTCTTTCGAAAGAGGCTCTTTCGAAAGTATCTTTCGAAAGAGCCTCTTTCGAAAGAGGTTTGCAGTCTAGACATAGCCTTAGTGGTTCCACCATAAACTCTGTTAGGAAGGCTATCTTGTTCCTGAACTGTTGAATGTCTTTCATGTGATACCAGAGTATAGGAATGCACTGTATATATTGAGGTTACAGCAGTTGCTGCCTTGAACATCAAGCACTGGATGCTGTTCACACTGGGCAGGAGTTCTGAGAAGCCTTTCACTGTCAGCCTATCAAATGCTGTAGGGTCAATATGGAGCTGGCCACTAATGCTAAAGGGCTAGCTCGTCTAGGCTATGTTAAGGGTAAGGGAGTTCTTTTTCCCTGGATCGCAGCACCATCAACTTAAGACTGGACCTTCTAAAGAGCCCCCTTCTGGGTGAGGATATTCGAAGGAGGAGAAGAGGCAAGCTGGGAAAAGGAGGGAGAGGGACAGAAGTGAGGCTAATGGCTGTATATTTTCTCCCCTTCTAGTCTTGTGAAAACCCCAAGCAGAGAGTTTTTCTAGCCCCTTTGGCACCACGGAAACTGTCTTTATGTGGCTCTCCATGGCCAGTCATGCAGCTACACTAACACAGAGAGAGTGTTCTAGAGCCAGTGTGGAGAGCTCTCACCTCTTGTAATTTCCTTGTAATTTCCTTGGGATTCCTGAATATTCAAGTGATAGAAATGTAGCTGTGCTAGTCTGGTGTAGCTGAAACAAAAAACAGGACTATGTAGCACTTTAAAGACTAACAAGATGCTTTATTTGATCTGAGGAAGTAGGTCTGGCCCACGAAAGCTCACCACCTAATAAACCATCTTGTTAGTCTTTAAAGTGCTACATAGTCCTGTTTTTTGAATATTCAAGGGCATTCACAGACCAAGGGCACTCCTTGTGAAGCTGTCACATCTCGCCGCCCCCCCCCCCCCCACACACACACACACTCCTTGGGGCAATCCAGTTCAGTATTTGCAAAGCAGAAAAATCCTCAATGAATCTAAATATTGTTCTACATTATCCCAAACCTATATTTATCCAAACGTAATATCAGCATTTATCAGCGTTCCCCTGATACACAGATAACAGACCACAGTCCTAGCTTCTTTATCTAACAATGGCTTTATACAGTAATGTGCAGTCTCTCTGCTAGGGGTGTACGGGGCCTGGGACAGCCCCATACCACAAGCCACACCTCTGCTCCACTCCTATTCTTCCCTTGCTTCATCCCTTTCCACAAGCCCTGCCCCTGCTCTGCCTCACCCCTTCCTGCCCCTACTCTGCTCCCTTACCTCCTCCCTCAGCAATGTGAGCTGAGGGATTACTGGAGCCCTGCTGTGGGGTGGTATCAGCAGTCCCCCTGCACTCACCTCAGGAGCCAGAGTGGCTCGGCAGCCTGTTCCATTCCACCCCACCACACTCTCCTTCCCTGCTGTGCTAGGAAGTGGAGCACCCTAAGGCCAGAGTGCTCTGCTTCCTGCTGCTGTGGAAAAGCCAAGTGTAGCTGGCCCAGGAGAAGGCAGTGATGAAGAGCAGGCTGCTGGGGCTAGCTCCCACCACCACGGTGAATGCTGGAGTGTGCGTGGGGAAGGGGAGTGACCCCTTCTGCTGCCCTGTGCCAGGCCTGAGGTAACCCCCTAGGTCCCATCCATAGGCTGCAGGGCTCCCTAAAGTGTGGGGTGGGGGGGGGGGTGGCTGCCCCAAACTATCTTATGGATAGGACAGCTCAGGCTTCAGTGTACAAGGAGACAGCTGGACCACAGACACCACACCAAGTCTTTCAAAGGTGAACTGCAAAGCTTTGCTACGTGATTTTCTTTTTAAAATATTTAAGATCACAATCATTAGGGATGAAATTTGCACTATGTCAAAGGATTAAGTGGGAATTTGATAGGTACCTATAGGCTTTCTATGGAATCTCAGATTAGTCAACTCAAGTAAACAATTTTAAGTTATCTTTAAAACAAGACCTCTGAAAATCATTATGCCCTGTCATTTACATACCTACCAAAACCTGGCTTAGAAATCTGAATGTCCCCCACAAGAATTAACAATGGCATTATACATCCGGCACTCAAAGGCTACATCTATACTACAAGTTTTTTTGGCAGAAAATATGCTAATGATGGCCTCATTAGCATAATTGTGACACCATTAGCATATTTTATGCCATTTCTTTTTGCACAAGTGGTTTTTGTGCAAAAAGAAGCAGTGTGGATGTTTCCTTTTTGCGCAAAAACCCCCATTTTGCGCAAGATCCTTATGCCTCTCCAGGACAGGCATAAGGATTTTGTGCAAAACAGGGATTTTGTGCAAAAAGGAAATGTTCACACTGCTTCTTTTTGCGCCAAAACCCCTTGCGCAAAAAGAAATGACATAAAATATGCTAATGATGTCACGACTTATGCTAATGAGTCTCTCATTAGCATATTTTCTGCCAAGAAAACTTATAGTGTAGACATAGCCAAAGAATGAGCTGTGTTAGGATCTTGTTCTGATTCCTTATCTCTAAACAGAGTCAATCCCCAAAAAAGAGGGATATCTGCCCATCAAGAATATGTGTGTGTGTTTCATTTTGATAAATTCTTACAAAAACATTAAATCAGACATGGCAAATAAATGCAGTACAATGGTATATCATTTGCTAACATTAAAAATGAAAAATCTTTATGCGGGAAAGTAACTGCTAGTTTAAAATTCATGAGCACACATCAAAATTTCATAAATTAAGAAGGCAGCTGGTACAATCTATCATTCCTCCCTACTTTTCCTAGTTGAGTGTGTAAAACTGCTTTAGGCAAAAATTATTTCCCATGCCAAAAAAACATCTTAGCAGTGAGTGCAACTGGAGAGTTGATAATCAGAAAAAGCCTTAATTAGAAACACAGTAGTGTAAGGTGTGCTCATGAGTTAGTGACAGTTCAAGCAAACAGCAGAGATTCAGGACCCAATCTTCTAGCAACATGGTCCTTTAAGCTTCCAATAGACCAGGGGTGGGGAACTTAAGGCCCGGGGGCTGGATGTGGTCCCTTGCTTGCCTGTATCCAGCCCCTGAGGTTTGGGGCATCTCTCCTCCCTCCCTCCCAGCAATAGGGAGCCCGCTCTGGTGCTCCAGCTTTCCTGTAGTCTCCCCACTGGGCTGGAGCACACAAAATCGACTAGCCTGGGCCCTCCTACACTCTGGTGTGGAAGGGGAATGTGGGGAGTGTCTCTCTCCTCAATTAGAGGCCACATCAGTGAGGATTTGATTTGGGGTTCGGTTTGTTTTTGGTTTGTTTGTTTGTATTTTTTTCTTTTTTGCTTCTCACTTGTGAGCAGCCCCCAACTGATTTTTCTGTCAGTCAGAAACCCCTGACCCAAAAAAGGATTCTCACCCCACCTCAGACCTTAGAGCCTAATTATGGTAATTATTTTATATAAAGATCCCCACTTAGAGCACAAGAGGGCTGCTTGACAGTCTCTGAAGTCAGGAACAGTAGATGCCCATAGAGCAGTGTGGCACCCATGCAGATTGGTTCTCTACCCATCCACCAGGTCTCTGCTTGCTCTAGGTCCTATCTGTCCCCTCCTCAGAGAACACAGAGGGGATAAGGGTAACTTCCATGCAACTGCCTGCTGTGCCCTTTGTCTCCACTGCTGTCACCCAATCACAAAGCTCTCACCTCATCATACAGGACACTAGGGAAAGCACAGCTCCCTTCCTTTTGATGTCACTCCCATTGACACTGATGTAGGCTGGGATCAAGGACTCTACCTCTGGGTAATAGGATGGAGTTGGGTGCCCGTGGAAGAATGTGGAGTAATGAGAGTTGGAGAAGAAAACAAATGAAACACCAACGCTGGCTTTGTACCCAGCAGCTAACCTCTACCATTTTGATCCACTTACCAATTCACAGGAGTGGGGTTTGGAGAGGCTGCACAGCCACAGCAGGGCATCTTCTTACCTGCACCACAGCAGGGTCGGGATTTGAGCCATTTGTATTAGCATGGCCAGGCATTGCTTCCTCATAAGCTGCTGCTGTCAAATTTCCCAGAGGGGGTCAAACCAGCTTCTTTCAGCTCCCCTGGGAATTGGACTAAGCCCAGTCAGGCATGTTATTGTGTTTTATGGGGTCCACTAAAAAAAATTATATTTGAGACATATAGCTTGTCAGGCTGAACGCATGCCATGAGTTAGTGATGTGAATTCAGACACACAGGTTATATCTACACTGCAGAGTTTTTACTCAAAAATGGCTGGTTTTGAGCAAAAACTCGTTCCATCCACACCTCAAGTGCATTTTTGTGCAAGAAAATGTACAGTGAATCGACAGAACAGAGGGGTTTTTGTGGTATAGATATTCCTCTTTCTATGAGGAATAACTCTTTTTTGCGCAAGAGCTTTTGCGCAAAAAGGTGTGTGGGAATGGGAAACAGGTTTTTTTCCCCGCAAAAACAGACAATCGAAAGAAGCACAGGTGCCCTTGTGGCGATTCTGTTAATGGCTATCAGAGCTTTCTTGAGAGAGAGCATTCACGCAGTCTGGACACTCTCTTGCGAAAAAGTGCATTGCTTTTCCAATGTGCTTTTGCAGTGTTAACGTGCTCTTGCGCAAGAAGTTTTTTTGGAAGATCTCTTCTGCAAAAAGCTTCTTGCGCAAGAAGCCTGCAGTGTAGACGTAGTCCCAGAGGTAAAAGACTAGCATAACACTAACTGGATTTTTTAAAGTAGCAGGCCCTAAATAGACAACAGTACTTTTCAACAACTTTTTTTTTCAGCCCGGCAATTTTATATCAATCACTCATTATGTGTTTGCAGAAGTAAATTTAAGTGCATGTTTTTATAAAGGGAGAATGATGTTTATTAACTCAGCAGTGTCACTTAACCCAGCCAAAGTTGGATTGTGAGAATTCCCATAAATTGCCAGAATTGGGGAACTACAACACATAAAAGTTATTGTGCTTCCATCCCATATTGCAAATGAAGCATCACTTGATACCACTCCCAGACTCAATCAGCAATTTCCCCAAGAAATTGTTCTTGTTCATTTATTTTTTTTAATTATAAAGAGGAGTACATGAATTGTGCTTATGTTTAGCTTTTTCTCAAACAGGCAAATTATGCTGGTTTCTATCACTTCAACTTTTTGGCCTCCACGTTATAGAACTTTTTTTTTAATTTAACATATAATGTTATCAGGCATCAAAACTTCTCTCTACTCTGTTCTGCGGCTAGGTGAGGCAAGGCTGCAAAGCCTCCAGCAGAGGGCCTGAGGGTCTACTCCATCCTGGGTTCATCTAAACTATGTAGATTGCATATCTTCTTCCTATCTCACTTTCGAAAGTAGAGCTTTTGAAAGTGAAAGTAGTCAGGACACGGCTTTTTTGGCACCCTCCCTTTTTTGAAAAACCGCATAAACCTCATTTTTTGAGAAAAAGCGGCTTTTCGAAAAAGGGGGGGTTGCCGAAAAAGCCAATTCCTGACTACTTTTAATTTTGAAAGCTCTGCTTTTGCAGAATTTGCATATCTTCTTTCGAATCTTCTGCATAGTCTAGACATAGCCATAATCACAGTCCAAGAAAAACGTTACTTCCACCAATTGATCCCTCTGGTAGACTGAGACAAACACATCTACAACAACACTGCAATCATCATAATGTCTTCATTCCTCTAAGACCTATTAGAATTAATTTCCAAAGATTTATTCTTAGTGGTATATGACTCTGCCTGTGGTACATTACTCAAATCACTATGGGTGGAATTCACCAGGGGCACTAAGTGCTTAAACATCTTTATAGGCACTTAAGTCCAGCATTTAGGTGCCACTTGCATTCACAAACCCACTGTTCAGATGCCACTTAATGTCCTGAAGCACCTAAGTTTACTGGAATAAATTGCCTAGAGAGGTTGCAGAATCTCCATCATAGGAGATATTTAAGAGAAAGGGTGTGTCTAGACTACAGGGTTTTGTCGACAAAAGTGGACTTTTGTCGACAAAACTAAACCTGCATCTACACTACCGCTGAGTTCTGTCAACATAACATCGACAGAACTCAGCAGTTTTGTCGACGCTGGTAAACCTCATTTTACGAGGAATAACGCCTTCTGTCGACAGAGTTCTGTCGACAGAAAGCGTTATTGCATCTAAACTATCCTTTGCGTCTACACTGCCATGTCGACAAAGCTGCTTGCTTTGTCGACAGAACTGAATGTAGTCTAGACGCTCTTTGTCGACAGAAGTTATGTCGACAGTATCTGTCGACAAAACTTCTGTCGACAAAAGCCTGTAGTCTAGACGTACCCAAAGTTAGATAGACATCTATCAGGGATGATCTAGATGATGCTTGGTCCTGCTATGAGAGCAGGGGATTGGACTTGAGGTCCCTTCTAGTTCTAGTATTCTTTTATTCTATTAAGCTTCCACCATTAGAGTCTGCAAGGTGTATAAATACGCTTTGGAATATGGGAACTGTAACCCCTCATGTAAGTTCCCTAACTTCTAAGCTATGGAGTGATTCTAACACTCTCGCTTGGTCAATAAATGTTTATTCAACATGGAATTGTTCCATTATACAACATGGAACAGCTTCAGCAGGGAGATTGAGACAGCCCCGCTATAGGACACACTGGGTGGCTACGTCTACACTGGCCCCTCTTCCGTAAGGGGCATGTAAATTTCAAGAGTCGTCGTAGGGAAATCCGCGGGGGATTTAAATATCCCCCGCGGCATTTAAATAAAAATGGCCGCCGCTTTTTTCCGGCTTTTAAAAAAGCCGGAAAAGAGCGTCTAGACTGGCCCCGATCCTCCGGAAAAAGCGCCCTTTTCCGGAGGGTCTTATTCTTACTTTGAATAAGACCCTCCGGAAAAGGGCGCTTTTTCCGGAGGATCGGGGCCAGTCTAGACGCTCTTTTCCGGCTTTTTTAAAAGCCGGAAAAAAGCGGCGGCCATTTTTATTTAAATGCCGCGGGGGATATTTAAATCCCCCGCGGATTTCCCTACGACGACTCTTGAAATTTACATGCCCCTTACGGAAGAGGGGCCAGTGTAGACGTAGCCGGTGTGTGTACACTTAGCTCAAAATAAGCTATGAAATTTGAGCTATGCATAGCTTATTTCGAGTTAATTTCAAAATAGAGAGCTATTCTGAAATATGTCTTTCTCCTCGTGGAATGAGGTTTACAGGGATGGCGGAATAACGAGCCCGCTATATTTTGAAATAATGGGCTTGCTTAAAAGACACAGAATAGCTATTTTGGGATACTTCTAGTATGCCGAAATACCTCTGCAGAGTAGACATAGCCTCCAGAGCCTAGAACTCCCCTTGGAGGTAGTGGGAAACCAATTTCAAATCCCAGTTCCATATGAGGCTCAGGAAAGATTTGAACTCAGGTCTCCCACACCCAGATTGAGTGATATAACTAAGGGTATGGCTATACTTGCACCCTAGTTCGAACTAGAGGTGCAAATGTAGGCATTTGAAATAGCCAATGAAGCATTGATTTAAATATCCCGCACTTCGTTAGCATGATCTCGCCAGTGCGTTACAAAAATGAGGAGTAACATTAGTTTGAACCAAGGGGTTTGGTTTGAACTAACGCATCCCAGCAAGCACTTTCACTTTTGAAACAGCTGTTGATTGGAGTAACGCACCGGTGAGATCATGCTAATGAAGTGCGGGATATTTAAATTCCTGCTTCATTGACTATTTTGAATGCCTACATTCCCTAGTTCGAACTAGGGTGCAAGTGTAGACATACCCAAAGGGACTAAAATTTATAGCAGGATCATCACCTCCTCAAGTTTTTCTCAAAAAGGTGCTTACACTAGGTATTGCAAAACTCCAAGAGAGAGTGTATCAGCCATATATGTACTGGGTGTAGTTCACAGTCCCATTTAGTGGTACTTAAACCATTTAGGGTATGTCTACACTGCTACCCTAGTTCGAACTAGGGTGGCTAATGTAGACATTTGAACTTGCAAATGAAGCTCGAAATTTAAATATCCCGGGCTTCATTTGCATGTTCCTGGGCAGGCGCCATTTTTAAATGCCTGTAGTTTGAACTACCTGCCCGCGGCTACACGTGGCATGGACTAGGTAGTTCAAATTAAAGCTCCTAATTCGAACTACCGTTATTCCTCCTACAAGGAGGTTTAATGGTAGTTCGAATTAGGAGCTTTAATTTGAACTACCTAGTCTGTGCCGCATGTAGGCGCGGGCAGGTAGTTCGAACTACGGGCATTTAAAAATGACGCCCCGCCCGGGAACATGCAAATGAAGCCCAGGATATTTAAATCCCGGGCTTCATTTGCAAGTTCAAATGCCTACATTAGCCACCCTAGTTCGAACTAGGGTGACAGTGTAGACATACCCTTACAGTGAGAGATAAGGATGAATGAGCTCTACAGCCTTACCTGTGAGCCAGTTGGCTTTATAGCTCCAGCTGTAGAGGCTTATGCACTAAGCTCCAAAGGTCCCAGGTTTGGTTTTGACTATTTTACAAGTGCATATCTGTAAATCCCGAATGGAGAGAGATGCTTAACTGGCAAGAAAGGACATCTCCTCGACATTTCCTGTTGGCTAGTTCAGGGGACTCCCTGCTCAGTGTGCCAGCTTTGGTGAATCCCATTCTTAGGTGCCTAATTCTTCCTATGCATCATATAGGAAGCCTAAGCCAGGGATTTGAACTCCGCTAGGTGACAGGGTGCCTAGAAGTCTCCCCTTGTGAATGCCACCCAAAATGTCCACAAATCTCCCATGCAGATGATGAATTCAGAATCCCAAAAGGCAGATGAATCCACTTTCATCTATAGTTGCACAGATGGCAGGCTGAACTGGCTAAGGAGGCAAAAAAAATTCTTTTTAAAGCAAAAGATTCTAAATTGCTCCAGAGAAAGCCTGAAATGCAATAGCTGAAGGCATTACAATTATGCCTTCTAGAGATTCTAGAAGAGAGTATGCTGTTTCTGAAATACAATAACATGTTATAGTTGGACTGAGGACAGAAACAGAAGTGAAGCAAATACACCAATTTGTATAACAGATCCCCCATCTAATTAAGATAGTTCAGTGAGATAAATATGGCAGGATGCTAAATATCCAGCTGTACACCACATAGGAGTTCCAAGCACAACTTTCTTCCTCTCCAGCTCTCACTGCCTAAGCTTTGCCTGCTCCTCCATTCTCAATGTTCTCCTAGAAGAAATATGTAGCGGTCAGAGGTCCTGGGGGTAGACTGACTACCCACAGTAGTGACCTGGCACTTCAATTCTAATACCAACCCAAGAAGCAGAGAGACACGGAGAGGGCAAATATTGGACTGCGAGTTCCCCACAGTCATGCCACAGTGGCAGCTCCTCTCCTTCAGGGCTAGGCAAGGTTCCCTAATACAGACATTGCAACCAGGCACATAGATTTGCCACAGCTACACTTTCACCATGTTTTTTTTTTTGTTGAAAAATTGAAATATTTCAATTTTGAAATGACACCAGGGTGCCTCATGTTCTCGTTCTTGTCCAAGGATCAGGCTCCTGAGCTGGACTTCAGCTCCCATGATGTACTGCACCAAGAAAGGAGGCTGGTTCATCATGGGAGATGTATGTATATTGCCCCCTGCTCTTATTCTCTTTTATAGTCCATATTCCCAAATTTGAGAACAACCCCCAACAGGCACTGAGGCAGCAGTTCAAAACTGAAATTTTTCTATTTTCAATTGAAATATTTCAGTTATTGTTTTTCACCAAAAACGCATGGAAAAAATTTCCAACAGTTTCTACAGAAAAATAATATTTTCTGACCACCTCTAATAAATATCCCTTTGAACTTCCACATGTTTATCACATTCTTCTGCATCTCTAGGCCTACTAGGTCTATTATCTAAGAACCCTCAATCAACTAGTTTGGAGCATGTGGTAGCAGAACAGCTGGGAATTCATATACCATTAAACATTGAAAATCATTGTGCTCAGAGTACATCTATATTAAGTACAATTTACAGATTTAGATACATGTAACTAGTACAGATATGCCTACGTGACTCACCTGCTCTGATATTTTCCAATTTAGCACAGAATTTTAGTTTTCAGTCTAAAAGAAATGGGGAAAGGCCCCAAGCTAAGATTTCTATAAGGATAGTTTCACCCGGGAACACAAATCATAGAAGACAGGAGAGATTCCAGAAGACTGGAAAAGAGCAAATATAGTGCCCATCTATAAAAAGGGAAATAAGAACAACCCAGGAAACTCTAGACCAGTAAGTTTGACTTCTGTGCCAGGAAAAAAAATGGAGCAAGTCATTAAGGAAATCATCTGCAAACACTTGGAAGACAGTAAGGTGATAGGTAAGAACCAGCATGAATTTGTAAAGAACAAATCATGTCAAACCAATCTGATAGGTTTCTTTGATAGGATAACGAGTCTTGTGGATAAGGGAGAAGCGGTAGATGTGGTATACCTAGACTTTAGTAAGGCATTTGATATGGTCTCACATGATATTCTTATCAATAAAGGACAAATGCAAAGTGCTCCACTTAGGAAGGAACAATCAGTTTCACACATACATAATAGGAAGTGACTGTCTAGGAAGGAGTATGGCAGAAAGTTATCTAGGGGTTATAGTGGCCCACAAGCTAAATATGAGTCAACACTGTGATGCTATTGCAAAAAAAGCAAACATGATTCTGGGATGCTGTGACGGGGCAGGTGCCTTGACCGCGCTCCCCCGCACTGAAACGGGCACCGGGGCAGAGAGTGGGCCCCCGGGAATGCGGGCGGACGAGAGAGGGCCGGCCGCGGGGAACCCGGAAGCCGGAGTAAGGGCAGAGACGGCCGGCAGTCGAGAGGACTGCCCGGCGCGGCCGGATGATGTCACGGGAGGTGGCAAGCGGGACGCCCAAGAGGGCGGGGCCTCCAACGCCGGGGGGACGCCAGTCCATGGGGTGGCGGGGCGGGCGATTCAAAAGGGTGAGAGCCCCAGCCAAGGGGGGAGCTCGAAGAGGTGGGAGAAGGCCAGACCCCTGCCAGGAGAGTGGAGCACGGGAGAACCCCTGCGCACGGACCCCCGCCAGAGGAAGGGACTCAAGGCGAGTCTATCCCCTTACTGGGGAACCCACTGGGATTGAGACGGGAAGAAGAGACCCAGGGCGGGGCCATGGACCCCGCGAGTGGAGGGTTTGGGGAACTCGACCCCCTTCCCTGACAAAGGACAGGCGTCCCCGTCTTAGGGCCCTGGGTCGGGGCTCGGAGTGTGGGAGGGCCCAAGCCCCCTTCCCGGCCCCTCGGATCCGTGTGGGTCCGGAGGGCGCCGGAGCTATAAGCCTCAGACTGCGGTCAGGCGGTCGGTCACAAGGCAAGTACTCCCCTTGTGGGACGATGGCTCACCTGAACTCGGGGTGACCCCAGGGAACAGGGTAACAGATGCATTAACAGGTGTGTTGTGAGCAAGACACGAGAAGTCATTCTTCTGCTCTACTCTGCGCTGATTAGGCCTCAATTGGAGTATTGTGTCCAGTTCTGGACATCACATTTCAAGAGAGATGTGGAGAAATTGGAGAAGGTCCAGAGAAGAGCAGCAAGAATGATTAAAGGTCTAGAGAACATGACCTACGAAGGAAGACTGAAAGAATTGGGCTTGTTTAGTTTGGAAAAAAGAAGATTGAGAGGGGACATGATAGCGGTTTTCAGGTATCTAAAAGGGTGTCACAAGGAGGAGGGAGAAAAATTGTTCTTCCTGGCCTCTGAGGATAGAACAAGAAGCAATGGGCTTAAACTGCAGCAAGGGAGGTTTAGGTTGGACATTAGGAAAAATTCCTAACTATGAGGGTGGTTAAACACTGGAATAAATTGCCTAGGGAGGTTGTGGAATCTCCATCTCTGGAGATATTTAAGAGTAGGTTAGATACATATCTATCAGGGATGATCTACACAGTACTGGGTCCTGCCATGAGGGCAGGGGACTGGACTTGATGACCTCTCGAGGTCCCTTCCAGTCCAAGTATTCTATGATTCTATGATATAGCTGAACTCTCAAGCCATGGGAAAACAGGATCCATCATGGAAACAGTTTCCACAATCTTAACTTCAACTTGGGGAGCTATCAGAGGTGAAACTAAATGGTTGTGCTCTGGTGTGTAGCTCCAGCAAAAGCTGACTGAGATGCAGCAAAAGCCAGCAGAGAGCTATTTAAAGTGCTAGCAGTGACATTTTAAGTTACTTTCATGGCTGGAAGCTATATAAACAAGAAAATTAGAAACAAACTGTTAACTATACTTTTATTCATTTTTAATGACTGGAAAACACTACTATGCAGCAACAATCCTGTAAATAAATCCAGTATCTGCAACAATTCTATGCATTTTGTAGAAGAAACTGCTTGAGGAAATAGTGAAAACATTTGAAATAATTCAGAAGCTTCAGGGGGTAGCCGAGTTAGTCTGTACAAGATAAACTTAAAAAACAACAAATATTCTGGTAGCATGTTATAGACTAACAAAACATGTAGATGGTATCATGAGTTGTAAAAATTAACGTTTTTCTTCTTTATCATTCAGATGTAATAAATTATAGATTAGATTATCAGAAATGCTCCTATTCCCATCCAGTTATGATCATCCTTAAAGAGTAATTGGCCAGTCTGCACATTGGCCTTAAAACCATAAAGTTTTGGAGTTCAAAGTCAAAGATCTCTTTTTAGCACATGTTCCATACTTTTGCATTCCAGAAGCCAGCACAAGGCCCTAGAAAGTGTGGATTCAGGAATTTGTGTTCTCTTGTGCAATCATCCATGGCAAATATTCTGTTTGCTAAATCATACCCTTAACCGTGAATTGAAGCTTAATGGTTAAACCACAGTGAAACAGCATAGGTTGCTGCATTTTAATAGCCTTTTATGTAGAAAAAGGCACTACACAATAAAGCACTTGGAATCTGGCCATGTCTCCAAAGTTGTGTGTAGTTCTAGCTTCAAAATTAAATGTCAGACCCCAACAAATGAATAAACCCAAACCTTGGTGGATTTGTGTAACAATTACAACACTTGAACGCAACAATTCTTTAAGGCGAAATACTGCCCTTTTGTGGTCTCTGCTGCACATCCTCAAGCCACATAACTTGAAGCTAGAAAAACTGCAAGTGCACCACAAAACAAAGAATGAGTTTTGCACACGTATTTACTTTAAATTGCAAGTAAGGCCTGGTCTGCTCATGGTTGAAAATCTGTCACTTTGCTTTTCCTCCTGTTTTAGTAACACCTTGTACTTCACTCTCTGAGGCATCCAGAGAACCCTGGGGAAATGTTACACATTTCTTCAGTGAGCATACTTACAGCATCTCACAACTAAACTTCACAAAGTACATAATAAACACTCAACTAGTTTCAATTTCCCTCTAGCAGGCAAAACACCTACCACCAGGGTGAACCCCTCACCCTGATGGAAATCCGGCAGTGTTGCCTAATCTCTGGTTTTTGGCATTATTCAGTTGCAAGCAGAGCTCCCTGGCAGAAGCTGCTTAAATCACTGGGCATGCTGAATCACTGCATTCCCTGGCCACACTCTCTTCTGGTCAGGCAACACCCATGTTTGATGGTCTCTAAGGACTTGCTGCCAGAGAGAAGCATGCAGTTATTAATCTCATTGGAAACAGATAAAATAAGGTGCAGAGTGTTTAAGTAATCATCCAAGGTCATGCACTGGAAGAAATTTATAAATAATCCTGCCATTTATTCCTGTGTTCCAATTCCCAGATCATTTGTGCCTCTTAAGATATGGAACACAGGATCATCAGAATTAATGTCTGAAGTTCTATTAATCAGCACAAGGCAAAAAGCTACAGCCCATCCAAGAAGAAAATATTGGGAGGGAAAAGCTAATGTTTCTTTTTAAATGTGTTTCCCCTATAGAGCAGTGCTTGATATTAATTAAAAGAGACCCTTGAGCCTTGACACTTGCTCTACCGTGGCCCCAAATACATTAAAACTGTTCATGTTAAACATTCAGGAATTGTTCTTGTATTTTGTTTTGCTTGATAACTAAATTCAGAAAAGCAGCTAAGTTGCCTGAGACCAAAAGGGAGAAAAAGCAGCAGACTGGCTTTTCAAAGCCTCACCTTCTTTTTGAATTCCCTACTAAACAATTTATATAGAGGTTCACCTCTACTTTACTTTATTGATGCAAGTAATTTTAGTGCTTTTTAGCAAAATAAATCTCCAGTGAGAAAAACACTTAATAAATACAGTAACACAAACAAGACAGAAGTATTTTACCATGGTTATAAATTTTGAGTTAATTTTAAAGCTCTGCTGAAGTGAAGATATGATTAGAGCACTCTGGTCTCTGGCTTGTCAATAAAAATGTCTACCATTATTAGGAGGGCAGGTTGTCTTCTGTGAAAATGGGTGGTTCTTGATGAGGCTGATCAGCAGACCCTCCTTTGACTTAATAATTTTTGGACTCTCAAATGACTGGAGTTGAAGTTATCCCTGAGGGTCTTTTTCTTATGTAGTCATGCAAGTCTTCTAACTGACCATCATATCAAAGCCAATTTTACTTCCCTGTTCTCCTATCATGTCTAGAGCAATGGAACTAAGAAGTCCTAGAAATCACACAAGAAAACTCCCTCTGCTATCTCTCTACGATTTCTAGTCCAGTTTTGCAGATTTGGGATGTTCACATAATAATCTACTTTGGAGTGATTGTTAGAGGGTTACTGTTATTTGAGCTACATGAATCAGACGGTCTTTTCTCAGTGGGATGGCACTGACTCAAATCTTGAAGCTTTAGATGTGTTCCCTTTCCTCACCATGTAATTCCTATTATGCCAGGAATCTTCAAGTAGCTATGAACTATGATTATACAGCTTTTAAAGTATATGGCTACTAGGGAGCTGCCTTGCTCAGAAAAGATGCACCATTCTATCACCAGCTGTCCATACCTGCCTCCCCATGCAGATCCTTTATAACAGCCAGGGCATTGCAATATCACCAAAGACCCTGCTAGTGGGCTCCAAAGGGCAGGCAGCTGCAATCCCTGTTCACTCCAGCAGTAAACAAAGAACTGAGGCCAGGGGGCTGGTGAAAGGATGCTTTAGGGATACTCAGATGATGAGTATGAAAACTGCACCAATGAGGTGTAACAAACATCCACGGGTGCAAAGGTAAAGGTCAAAGTCATAGTCGAACTTCAAACCTGTTTGCAAGTGAAGTCTCTGCAGATGTTTCATACTAATCTAATACTCAGATAAACCAATTTGATAAGGTTCACTCGTTGTTAGTACCAAGGATACATGAGTTGCTGCAGCTGTCTTTACACACCGGACACTGCTTTTTACTGCCATATCATAGCCTTTGAGAAAGTATATGAAAATATACTGAGAACCAAACACATATCAATTCCTATGAGCATGTTGAAATGATCTCTCTTATCTGTACAGATGGAGATTCGCTATTTGGACCAAATGTTGATTAAACAGCTAATGGAACTTCATGCTGGTATCCAAGACCTGAAGCAGGAATACAGTGATTTGATGGCAATAGAGTCAGACTGTGACACAATCGGCAGTCATTCTGTCTCTGAAGATGCTTACCCTGGTCTTTTGTTATCAGAGCCTGTCTTTCATGAATTGCCTTCCTGGAAAGTCTCCGACAGAAGGAGTTCAATGCCATGATAACCTACCAAAAGGCTGTGGCTTTTCCCATCTCAAATCAGTAATCTTACTCCGTAATATAATGATGCCATATGTGTATTCCGTGTAATTTTTTTCTATAATTGCTATACTTAGGACTGTACATCCACAGGATAAGAATCTCTAAGACTGTATACAGTTATAAGTAGTCCACATAACAAATAGAACATTTACAGTAGGCATCAATTTTAATATACATAAGAAGAATATTAATTTCTGAGAATTCTCTCCCTTGAGATACATATTATAAGCAAGAAATTAAAGCACAGAACTCACACATATGATAGTTATTCAAGACTTACAATATTTAACTTCTCTAGAGGTCCCTAACCTGTTAGATAAGACATCAGGGTGATCCATGTCTGGCAGAAAGTGCTTATCACCTTGCTAGTTTGGACCCAGCATGTAAATTATATTTTCAAAGTACTTTATATACATTAAATAATTCAATGTAATTGAATAGACCAGTATTACCCAGGAACCAATCCCGGCAACAAACCCTCTTGCCAACTCTAACCATATATCTGTACAAGTGACACCGCCACAGGATCTAACCACAGAAGTCACACCATCAGGGGCTCATCCACCTGCACATCCACTAATGCGATCTATGCCATCAAGTGCCACCAATGTCCTCTGCCATATATATTGGCCAGACCAGTCTCTGCGACAAAGGATAAATAGATACAGATCAGACATAAGGAATGGTAACTCACATAAACCTGTAGAGGAACACTTTAACCTTCCTGGATGTTCAGTAATGGATTTGAAAGTAACCATCTTTCTACAAAAAAATTTAAAAAACAGGTTACAAAAGGAGACAGCTGCACTGGAATTCATTTGCAAATTCAACACTATTAATTTAAGATTGAATAAGGACATCAATTGATTAACATATTACAAAGGCAATTTCTCCTCTCTGGATATTCACATCTCTACACCAAATGCTGTGAATGACCCACTTCCACTCTGACTTGATTAGCTTCATTGACATAAGCAACTTCTTGCTCATATATACCCCTGAACTTTGAGAGCTTCAGGTGCAAGGGCAATATAGAAGTGCAAATGATGGCCCCAATCTTGCCAAGAAATCCTATTCCCATGGCAAAGTTCATCAAAGCCATATGAGCTGGAATCTGCCTACATAGATCTTATTGCAGGATTGGGTTTTGTGCTAGTATTATTCTATTTCGAATCCTGATTTGTATGTAAGTATATGGGTAACTGTAAGCTTGGTGGCAGCTGAGATGAAAGATGAGATCATTTATGTGGGATCCCTGTGTAAGAGATTGCAAACCAATTTTCTCACAGATTTAATACTGCTTTATAATCTCTAATGTTTAGCACCCATACTGCTTGTGTTGCAAATGCTGTAATTTGTCACCCTTATGTCTGCCACCACCAGTAGGGTGAGAGCAGCAATTTTAATTTTAAAAAGTGTATATGCACAAATATTTCACAATTTGTGTGCTCCTCACCCTGTGGGTTGCCATGCTGCTGTGCTGAACAAAATCGTTTCCTTTGCAAGTATGTGCATGCTGGGAAACACACACAGTGAATGAGCAAGTGGTGCTACAAATCTGTTCCTCATCTGCCAAATGGTGGTGGGGGAGTAACACTCCTTTCCTCCTACTTGTTGTCTTGTCTGTTTAGGGTTAGAACCTACAAATGGATCTGACAGGTCACACCGGAGGATTTGTCTGCAGGATTTAGCTGTTGATTGTAAGCTCTTTATGGGGCAAGGACTGTCTTTTACTATGTGTTTATTTCTATAGTGCCTACCACAATGGGCTTCTCTTATGTTGTAACTAATGATATAACACTTCTGCAGAAATAACTGGGTTGGACTGCAAGTTCTTTAAAGCGGGGGTCATCTTTTTGTTCTGTGTTTGTACAGCACCTAGCACAATGGGATCCTGGTCCAGGACTGGGGCTGGTAGATGTTATGGTAATACAAATAATAAAATACAAATACAAATAACACAAAAATGCAATAATAATAAAATAATAAACTACAAATATAAATAATAATACAAATGATAAAATAATATGGATTTTATTATCATTCTCAGATGATACACAACAGAAGAAAAAAAAATCCAGAGCTAAAATAATTATGTTAATAGTGACAAAAGGTGGGAAGTAACATGAATAAATATTATCAGTGACATAAGATCCACACATCTGAGTATATTTTTGTTTTGCCATTACATTTCTTTATGCTTTTCTTTCAGCGGTGTCCTCTTCCAATCTTTGCCTTGCATACACAAACCTTTGACACATTCTGTTGCTTTTTGGCTTGTAAAGTTTTGTAACATTTCTTGCATTGCTAGGGTGATCATATTAAAGGAAGGAGTTCACAGGTAGTCACTTTTGAAAATTCCATATCGAAACTGAAAGGTTTGGAATGATTTTCTGAGCTTTAATTAATGGACTAGTCCAGGTCAACACTATCTAATTTACAATCTCCTGTGTCATGTTGTAGATCACAAATTCACAGTAAATCTTTGTGCATTGTATATGTAGTAAATTCCTCCACATCCTGAGACATGGCCTTATGGTTGGTCCTTTCAAGGCAGCACTCTCCCAAAAGGGATTATCTCTTTTAAAAGCAATTCCTAACCTCAAGAATCTTTTTTTTTTTTTTTTTTTTTTTTGGCAGGGGAGGAGGATATTATATTTCACCTACCTCTCACCCTCACTGGACAGTAAGAGTCAATAAAGGAACTTACATTTTTAAAACTATCCTGTCAGTTTATAAGGCTTGTTTACATTGTGGAAACTGAAAGGATAGATTCAGAGACTGGTATAATATAATTCCAGGCCCCTATAAGTACCACTAAGAATTAAGAGTGGGAGAAGTTCTGGGTAGGCAGCTGTACATAAAGTTTGGTAAAGCTGTCCATAAAACTGTCCATAAAGTTCTGGGTAGGCAGCTGTCCATAAAGTTTGGTAGAGTGGGCAAAGTTTTGGGAAGGCAGCTGTCCATAAAGCTGTCCAAAGTAGTTCTGGGTAGGCAGCTGTCCATAAAGCTGTCCAAAGTAGTTCTGGGTAGGCAGCTGTCCATAAAGCTGTCCATAAAGGCAGACTTAGATCTCTTCCACTCGGTGTGATTTTTGAGCTGCATTGTTTCACTACAGAGAGGCAAGCATACAACATTAGAAATGCCCAATGAATAAACTCTGAGGGCCAGATCTTTGGTTGGTATAAATCAATATTCCTCCATTGACTTATATGAAGCTATACCAGTTATACTAGCTAAGGATCTGGACCTGAATATCTGCATCTGGCAATTAGTTAGTAAAAATGGCTTCTTTGTATACCTTTATACAGCCATCCACTCCTTCTTTTTTATGTATTAACTATAATACACTCGTTTTCAAAATGCCTATCGCCTTAGCATCTAGGTTATCAACAATATTAAAGATACATTATTTATATTAGTCCCTGTAAAAAGGAACGAGACATGTGTCCCTTCTCTCTCTTTTTGGGTAGCCGACTTTGATGTGGCCCAATGAACAGATGCCTGTCTTTGGTAAGAGAAGTTATTTGTAGTTGTGGGTAATTTCAACCCTAACTTAAAGGCATAAATTTAAACCTACAATGAAAGATGAGCTGCACAATAAAATGTTTGCATAGTTTTCTGTCACATTTTTACCATTTTAATTTCTGTGTTAAGAGAACAAGAGGAAGTTGGATAATATCACTGTCTTATAAACCAAAAAGTGCTTCTTAGTTAAGCAACTAGCAAGTAATCTGAACATATAATTAACTTGTCAATGCATAGTACATGCTGTCCTCGCTATAAGTCCAAGATACTTTCCAAAAAACTTGGCCTTATAGCGAAACAACTTAAAGCAGGGATTTTTTTCCCGTGACTGACTTCCATTTGTGCAAATTATTTGTTTGGGGTTTGGTTGTTTTTTTGGTTTTGGGGTTTTGTTTTGTTTTTTTGCTCATCTTAAGAGTGGGGAATGGGAGGGCTTATAACACATCATTTCCTATAAGCGTCAACAACTTTAGTGCAGAACAGATGTCTACTGGGGTAACCCGGTATGCCCTGTATAACCAAGTCAAAACAATGCAGTTGCTATGCAGGAAATAACATCATAAACACAATCCTGCTTCCACTGAAATCTGTCATAAAAACTCTTATTGCCATCAGCAAAAACAGGAGGAAGCCTGAAGCATTTGCTCGCTTAAGTAAATGCTTGTTAGCATCCGTCTTCCAAAATTTCACAAGTAACTTGGGGCTCTGCAGCACTGATGTAGGCAAAATTCACGTTGATTTAAATATGAATTACACATGTGCAATGGCTGTACTGTTGGCAGCAACATCAGCTTCTATATTCCCTTCAGCTACCACAAGTAGGCTACGTCTACACTGGCATGGTTTTCCGGAAATGCTTTTACCGGAAAAGTTTTCTGTTAAAAGCATTTTCGGAAAAAAGCGTCTAGATTGGCAGGACGCTTTTCCGCAAAAGCACTTTTTGCGGAAAAGTGTCTGTGGCCAATCTAGACGCACTTTTGTGCAAAAAAGCCCCGATCGCCATTTTCGCAATCAGGGCTTTTTTGCGGAAAACAAATCTCCGCTGTCTACACTGGCCCTTTTGCGCAAAAGTTTTTCGGAAAAAGACTTTTGCCCGAATGGGAGCAGCATAGTATTTCTGCAAAAGCACTGACAATCTTACATGAGATCGTCAGTTGCTTTTGCGGAAATTCAAGCGGCCAGTGTAAACAGCTGTCAAGTTTTTCCGCAAAAGCCGATGATTTTGCGGAAAAACTTGCCAGTCTAGACACAGCCATAGAGAGAAGTCAAAGTTGAAAAAAACAGAACTCCTGGTGTGCAGAAGGATGGAGGCAGGAACAATGCAGCATGCTCTGTTCTCCTAATCCCACCAAAAAATTGAATATAACATAGCAGCACCCTACTGCAGAGCAACAAAGATCTTCTCCAGGAAAGTAATTCTGATCACATCACATTATTTAACAAACTCTCCCCTTCCACACATCGAAACCTGCCCATTTCAGGACAAAGGATGCCAAGAACTGCATTAAAAGACAGGACTATGCAGCACTTTAAACACTAACAAGATGGTTTATTAAGTGATGAACTTTTGTGTGCCAGACCCACTTCCTCTGGCCCATGAAACCTCATCACCTAATAAACCATCTTGTTAGTCTTTAAAGTGCTGCATATTCCCGTCTTTTGTTTCAGCAAGACCAGACTAACATGGCTACATCTCTATTATTTTTCTAAGATAGGGCCGGCTGAGTCATTCCTGCGCCCCGGGCAGCGGGCATGCGACGCATGCACAGCTCCGCCCCCAGGCGCACGGCACATGTGTGGACCCACCCCCCAGCGCGCTGTGCCCCTTAGAGCTGCCATCAGGTGCTGTGCGCCCAGGGCCAGGGGCCGGGGTCGCCCCTTAGAGCTGCCATCAGGTGCTGCGCGCCTGGGGCCAGGGGTTGGGGTCGCCCCTTAGAGCTGCCATCAGGTGCCATGTGGCCCCAGGCACTTGGCACCTGACGGCAGCTCTAAGGGGTGTCATGCAGGTGGGCGTGCAGCACCCCTTACAGGCATCAGGCATCCCCCCATAGGTTGGCACCCTGGGCAGCTGCCTGGCTAGCCCCTCTCCCCCACCTCCTTAATCCTTCCCTGTTCTAAGAACGGCATTGTTCTTAAGGGAGCCATACTATCAGGAGATGGGGAGTTAAGTATATGCACTGGGCTTCTGTGTGTAGGTTTCTTGTCTCTGTAAATGCCCACTGCTCTTAAAACATCTACACAGTCAAAAAGACAAGCTGCCTGCCTGGGTCATACCCTAGTCACCCTCTCTGAGAGGATAATTTGGAGGTACATATGGAGTTTCTAGTAGATTTTTCTCCCTAAAGAAGATAATATGGACTTTTATTGGTGCCATTCCCAATAGAAGTGTAAAGTATGTCCATTCTACCTACTTCCCTAGAGGCTATGGGTGTGATTAAAGGGTTCAAAAGCCAACTTCTCATCATTTAAACATTAATTTTTATTGCTAAAAGTTCAATTTTACAGTTACATACACTTTAAATGTACTGGAGTTTTAAGATATGTCTGCATTTTGAAACCCCATTGTGGGTACATCTACACAGCGACATTATTTTGAAATACTAGCGTTATTTTAAAACAACTTAATCCATGTCTACACTGCAGGCAGTTATTTCGAAATGATGTCAAAATACTGTCAAGCTGGAGGACTTCTTACTTCAACTCCTATATCCATCAATGTATGAAGAGTAAGAGAAGTCGGAGGAAAAGTGCTCTGTTTCAAAGTAAGTGCTGTGTAGATGCCCCCAATTTTGAAATAAGCTATTTAAAAATAAGCTATGCAATTGACGTAACTCAATTTGAGTAGCTTATTTCTAGTTAAGCCCTGCTGTGTAGACACACCTGTCAGATCTTTCAGTTATTTGAGTATAATAAAGATAATTAAAAGGTTATTTGGTACTAAAATATTTTGTTTTAAAAAAAACAATGTAAAAATGATTAATTCCAGAGCACAGTTAAAAGTTTTCACTCTGCAAGAAGAAATGTTTCAACTAATGAAAACTTGAAGTGACAGGTCATCAAATAAAATGGGCCTGGGTTCTTGATGCTAAGGTAACCCTAGGCAATAAAACTGGCAGAAGAGTAAACATGTAGAGGAATGGGAAATGAAGCAGAGAGATCTCACACTTTTTAGATGTTGCTTCCTCCTCCACTCCCCATTTCCCACAAGACACACAGGAAGATTTCAAAACCTAATACATACAGCATTTCCCCCCCACACAGCCACGCTTGAACTTTGCTGTAATTTTTTAACAATGCCCTGTATTTTGCCTCCAAATTGGATCTAGGAGCTTGTGCGGCTTATCCATAATGTTGTTGTCAGAAGCATTTATGGAATGTATATTTCATCTTCAGGTTTTATGTCTTGAAACACAATTTATTATTCTGGGCTTATAGCAATGTTCAATGCCTTGGATTCTGAAGCTGCTGACAGTTCATTTTCATTTATCAGTCTCTGCATTTCCGCATTTAAATCCAGCAAAGTTTTGGCAAGCTGAAGGTTCTGAAAGTGACTCTCCAGCTAGAAACACAAAAGAGGAGAAGAATTTTATGAGTAGAAGATAACCATCATCTTAAATTACTGCATGACTCTTGATAGGACAGATAAATTTGTGTGGGAAGATAAAGGTAACTGCTATAAAATGTTAGGAAAATATTCTCATCCAGTTTTTAGGTGATATGCTCTTATTGGCTATAAGATAGTCCAAAACTCCTTTATCAGATAAATAACTACAGGATACATATAAACAGGCTTCCTAAATAAATATGAAAAGAAAGGGAAAATAGCTGATGCTCGAGAAAACAGTATGATATTGTGAAATACATAAGCTGAAATACACAACAGGTTGCACATTTATCAGTTAATATAGGGCTCACTGAGGAAATGTGTCAGAAGGGTAGCTGTGTTAGTCTGTAACTCTAAAAACAATGAGTAGTCCTGTAACACTTTAGAGACTAATAAATATATATAGCATCATGAACTTTCGTGGGTAAAACCCACTTCATCAGATGAGCTGCTGAAATGTGCTGAGCACTATGGCCCCCATCCAGTAAAACACCAAAGCACATGCTTCACTTTAAGCATGTGTGTTGTCCTTTTGGGATTTAACTTTACTCATGTGGTTTGTTCGATCAGAGTCAGGCTATGTCTAGACTATGGGATTTTTCCGGAAAAACTCTGCTGCATCCAGGGAACATGTGTGCTCTTCCACTTTTTTTTGTGGAAGAGGAGATGTGCTCTTTTGGAAGCCCTCTCTTCCTCCTTCCACGAGGAAGAAGGGCTCTTCCAAAAGACGTTTTTTTTCCAAAATTTGGCCCAGTGTAGATGGGCCAAATTTCAGAAATGCCTCTTCCGAAAAAACTATCAGCAATTTGCGTACCTTTTTCTGATAAAGCCCCATAGGGTAGATGTAGCTTCAGAGTGCTCAGAACCTGGCAGGACTGAGTCCTTCATACACACCTTAGATGTGCTGAGGTACTATATAATTCAGCATGCTGGGTCACCAGGGGTGGCAAGTATAGGAGGCAGCAGAAGGCATTGCCTTCCCAAACCTCCAGCCTGGCCCTACCCAAACTCTGCCCCCAGAAGACCTCCTGTAGGCATATTGGAGGGGGAGTGTTGCTGGGTCCCTGAGTCCCACCCTCTCCGTGGTCCAGGGAAGGGGAGGTTGGGACCACGCATCACCCTCCCTCCCTGTGCTCCAGTGCCAGGGAGTCTGGGGCCATGTGTCACCCACCCTCTCTGTGCTCTGGGCAGGTGTGGGGGAGGAGTTCAGCTCCCGTGGGGGACATGGCCTGGAGTGGAAGGGGCGGAGCCCCAGCCCTACCTTTGCTCACCACCCATGTGGGTCATAGTAAATGAGGCAGATGGTTGCAAGAAGTCCTCCTGTTCTGACCACTTTAATTGAGACCCAGAAAAGACAGGTTATCTCCATGGCTCTGCCAACAGACTTCCTACATGAAGTTGGGAGAAACTGTGGCCATGTCTATACCAGAGGTGCTGTAGTAGCATAGCTATGCTAATGTAACTCCATAGTGTAGAAGCAGCCTAGAGCAACAAAATCGTTTTTTCCATTGCTATAGAAACTCCACTGCCCTGAGCAACATTAGTGTGTAGTATAGACCCCAGGGTTAGGTTGGTATAGAGGTGGCACAGGTTTGGATTTTTCCACACCCCTGAGCATTGTAGCTATGTCAACTTACATTTTTTAAGTGTAGGTCAGACCTAACATAATATATATGCACATGGCAGCTGAACAATGGTTGAAAATGCAGCCATAACATTGGCTTTTCCTAACTTTCAAGTGCTTTACTTTGCAATCTTACCTTTTTAAGGGTTTTTTATTGTAGCATGAATCATAATATCAACAGCCACAGATTATCCAGGCTAAATAATTGAAAGACAATCTTAGTTATTAGCAATATCATTAATTCTGTAACTGAAAATAAAAAGTTGTAAATGTCGGTACTTTCACCATTTAAAAAAAATAATTACATACAAAATGCCAATGCTGTCTTGAGTATCTGAGCTTCGCTGAAGGGAAAATTGGATATTATGTAATTTTGAAATAGAGATCCTGCCTCTCATTTTTTCTTTATTAATGCCACCACAGCATAAAGTGCTACATTAGTATGCTGGATGTTATTAATGTTTAACTAGACTATATTAAATATTTTAATAAAACTATAGTTTGAATAAGTGCTTCAACAGCTATAAATATGAAACTCTCTGAACAAGTTTTATTTTCCAAAATCTTATTAAAATGAAAAATGAGGGTGGAGATATACAGCAAAGATAGAGTGTGGAAATGTACTCAGTCATTCCCTATGTTGTAAAGGTCCCCTAGCAAAATCAGTTTTCAGTGCTAGTAGCCTTGCACCTTCCAAATACACAACTGTCTCTTAAATAGATGGAATGAGAAAAAAAATAGGACCAGGAGCTCAATAGAATGTTTAATGTGGGTTGGGAGAGAATCAAATTTATGACTATTACTGATTTAGGAGGAAATCTTTTATGAGCCATGAGTTTCACTTAATGCTTTTCAACTAGGAGTTGGGAGTGTAGATGGATGGAAAAGAAAACTGAGTCCACAAAAAAGTGTAGGACATACAGTATATGCATATAGATGTGTAGACATCAAGTATAAACTTTAATGGCATATGTCATGATTATGAGGGTTAGCCAGCAGCCTGGGGATTAAGAGGTTAACTACACCTAGCCAGATGGAGTGACCAGTAGGAATGTAGGTGGGACTTTCAAACTGGGACAAAGGAATTTGGTTTTTTTTTCCTTTCTCTCCTTTTGTCTCTCTGTGTGTGCTCTCTGCAGCTACAGAGAGGGACAAGCATGTCTCTCTCTCTCCAAGACACCATTCTTCATTTTCTGTAAGTAGGGTAAAGTTTAGGTAGTTTCGTTAGGCTTCATTGTTTTAAGGGTTGGGCATGGGATCTGATATCTGGCACTGTTTAAAATATGTTTTGGTTTTTCTTTGTAACTAAGTTCTAGGCCCATGGAGTTTCTCCATGAGTATATTTTGTTCCTTCCCATCTAGTCATTATGCCTGCAATATTGTTGTAATAATAAAAGTTCTTTCTTTTCTTTTTATTAACCTGGCATTGGTTAATGGTGTGCCCTGATTTTTATTTTAGGGGTGAGATTTCCCAAATGATCTTTCCCCTGGTTTCTTTATCAACATTTGGGTGGTGGCAGCGGAAGTTTTATTCCCAAGATCTAGGTTTTTAAGATTTTGGTGGAAGTTTTATACCAAAGCCTGGTAGATAAGGCTTTGGGGTACACTTGCTGACCCCCACTTCTGCATTTATCATGCCAGAGTGGGGAAGGAGCCATGACAGCATATTCTTAAAAACTTTATGTTAATAGGATTTAATAAGTTCCTTTGAAGCAGCTGGATTTTGAGCCATTATAGCTGGAATAAACCCAGTATTGCAGATGTGATGATGATGACACAAATTCTTACTTTAATGAAAGATTGCCTGTCTGAAGTGTAAGTATGAGATATGTGAATGGGTGAAGAACTACTTCTGCAGTTTTGTATTTTTGTGACTCAAAAAACAATGGGTCATAAGTATGTTCAGGAAGACAGCAGAACCTAAAAATCAAGAGGCCTCTGAAGAATCTCAGTTGTTCACCTAAAGACAAGGTGATCACACTAAGTCACTGACATCTCCTGCTCAGGATTGAACAATCAGTTGAGGTGAGACACCTGTGATTCCCCATCTGGATCAGAAAGTCATAAAGGGAAGCCCAGCAGGATGATACTATGCAGAGTTTCATGCTAAAAAGACTAGGTAAATCCTCTTGGGATCACCACAATGACAACTCAGCAGCTGATATTCTTACTTCCCTTTCCAAAGAAAGTACAGACAAGGATGTCATAGACCAGCCTGCTGACCCAAGAATGATGCCTGATAACAAGGCAAAGCCAGAAGACATTGCCGGTGTAACGCCGACAGATGGAACACTTTGTGCATGAGCATCTACGGCTTGAGCTAAAAGCCAGTTGGCTCTGAGCTAAGGCTGTAGTTTAGGAGCAGGGAACCTTTTTTAGGGTCAGGGGCTACTGACCCACAGAAAAATCAGTCGGGCAGGGGACAGAAGGGGCTGGAGTGCCAGCACAGGCTCCCCATGCTGGGGGGGAGGAGGAGCCCAGAGCCCCAGAGGAGGGATCCAGGCAAGCCAGGGACCACATCTGGCCCCTGGGCCTTAGGTTCCCCATCCCTTCTGTAGATCAGCCATTCTTTCTCTCTGTAAGTGGTCTTAGTGCCACTACATGGGACAATATACCACCCACAGTAGGTGTGTGTGTTACACCTTGTTCTCCAAAATGCAGTTCCTAATGGACTCGAACATTCTACACACAAGCGAGCTAAAGAACAGATACTTTTTCTAACTAACTATTATTTTTGTCTTTTTCAAAAAGAATACCAGTGGATTGACGACAACCAGGAAAGATGTGTCCTAGCTATTGTAGGTGAGGATGTGTGTGTGCAATGCCTATAATAACAATAGTACATGCATATATAAACCTATGTAATAAGTTACCATTCGGTACTGATTAACCTTGGTTCAAAGCAAACCTTATTACGGAGTCACCTAACATATATAAAGATTTAAAGATTAACCTGTTCTTTCCACTTGGGAAAATATAAGCTGCTAAGTGAACTGCATAGGGATAGAAAATATTAAATAAGTAATTTAATAAGTCATTGGTATTATGTTAATTTTGTAATTTGAATACAGATTATGCTCAGCAATAACTTGGCCATTTGTTGGTCTGCCAGGCCCTTCCACACAAAGGGGACACTGGCTTGGGGCTGAGCAGTATGGAACGGCATCTACTTCTCCAGCCAGCAGCAGCCCCACCCACCACCCGTGGAAGGAAACATTCGCTCTGGGGGAGGAAAGGGGAGGTTGCTAAGGCTCCTGGTACAACTCAAAGAGGTGGAGATAATATGTGTTTCCCTTCAGTGCACCAGCTACCCCCTCCTCTGCAAGAGGGTGCTGCATTCACCCCATACACTCCCTCACCCGCTCTGGCTGGAGGACTGCCCTTTTCCGTCCCCCCACCTACCAGGCCAGGTAAGACCTGGCAGGGCAAGCAAATGAACTGGGATTGTGCCTTGAAAACTCAGCAACCATGGGTGTGAAAAGTCTTAAGATCTGAAGCTTAAGGGTTCTGCTCTGAGTTCCCCCTTGGGGGAAATAACAAAGAAGGGCAATCATTTTATGCTAAAATCCTTCCCTTGCCCTTTTCACAGTGCAGGTTCATTAGGCCTGACATTGCAGTTGTGCAGATTGTAGTGAACTGAATTTCATGCTAAACTCTTTGTTTGCCATAACTAAGAATACTATAATCTAGCTCCACTCTATTCACGGGTATGGTTATAAAATTATCATTGTTTTAAGCATTATAATTAAATTAAGCAGCCCTTTTCTCACTGAAGCTAAGTGTTTTTTTGCTGTTCAATAAAGACAAGCACTATATTTTTCTTTCATAAAGCAAATCATGTATGGAATGAAAGAGAACTGATTATCTGAAGAAATGGAATAGGTCTGGTTTGATTTAATAATGGGCTGGGGAAAACAGGGGGGAAAAAGCAGGAAGTTTCCTTCATAACATAGGCTATGTCTAGAATACAGGCTTCTTTCGAAAGAAGCTTTTCTAGGAGAGATCTTCCGAAAAAACTTGTTCTGAAATAGAGCATCCATGCTGCCAAAGCGCATGAAAAAAAGCGATCTGCTTTTTCGAAAGATAGCGTCCAGACTGAATATATGCTATCTCTCATGTAAGCTGTGATTACTATGGACAGAGTGGCCATGAGGGCACCTGTGCTTTTTCGTCTTTCCTCTTCTTGCAAAAGAACTCCCTCTTGCCTGTCCATAAATGCCTTTTTCCGAAAGAGCTCTTTCGCAAAAAGGCTTCTTCCTCGTAGAAAGAGGTTTACCAGTGTTGGGAAAACTCCTCTGTTCTTTCAATTTTCTTTTGAAAGAACATGATTGCAGTGTGGAAGTAATTGAAGTTTTTTTCAAAAAAACAGCCGTTTTTCCAAAAAAAAATCTGTAGTGTACACATACCAATAAAGACAAAATTCATTCCCAATTGTTTTGTCTTGTTTAGAGCAGCCTTACTGCTGGGTTTAAATGAAGAAACTTTCATTTGTGTAGATTTTTTAAAAGTTTGAAAAATCACATAGAAAAGCTAGATTTACAACATGTCCTAACAGTCAGAACAAGCAGTGTTTAAACTAAATATCAGCAATGCCCTGTCAGGAATGTGAATACTCAAGTGCAGTCAAAATAAGATAATTTTCACTAGTTTTTTGTAATGTAGTTCATGCCAGATGGGAAGGTCAGCAGTATTGGGTTGTAATGATTAAATTGCAATATATTTCTTTTTGTATAGGAAAAGACAATAAATGTTGCAAATGCAGCAACAACAGTTTCATGTCAAGAATGTGAATATTCATGGTCTGAAGATAGGAAAAATGCATTGGTTTTTGTTACACGGTTTATATTTTCTTCTTGAATGTCCAATAGATTCAGAGCTCAGGTGCATCATAGTTCAAGAATGGAATTGCTACTTTGCCATAAAGTTTTTTTGTTTTTATTTTGTGATTCTTATATCTATAAAGCATGACTGATAATAACTGTGAAAACTATACCCGCAGCAGAAATGTTCCATAAAAATATTATTCTGCACTTCAACTGGCAATGTTGGACTACTGCAAACTATTTACCTCTGCATCCCAAGAGCAGGTAGGGTTTGATCCTGTCCTCAGATGCATACAGATATGTACAGTATCACAGTGCTGTGTGTAAGATAGGCACACTTGAGTGTTGAAAATCCCTTTGGACAATTTTAAAATACATTGGACTTTGCAGAATAAATAACTTCTTGGAGAAAAGAGATGCCAAATTCGTACCATCAGATTTCAGGGTTGTGCCTGTAATACCACAGCTAAATTTAGTCAGAAGTTTTTGCAGGGAAAGTACTATTGTATTTATTGCATTAAAATACTCACCAATTCAGCAATTTTTGAGATTACTTAATGGAGGAGGCAATTGGGCACCAGTCATTCCTGGGCTCTGTGCCCAGCTTTTGCAGGGACTTGTTAAGCAATTACTTAACTGGTTTGTGGCTCTGTTTTATTTATATATTTTTTTTAGAAAACAGGGTAAGAATATTAAGTACCCTTTAGTGGCAGTGGATGGTTTATTTCACTGCAGCATTGTCTAAGGCAGTGTTTCCCAATTGGTGCTCCGGGGAACCCTGGGGTTCTGTGGAGCAAAACTAGGGGTTCCGCGAGGAGACGGCACTCCCCCGCCCCCTCTGAAAAAGAGAGAGAGCCGGCTAGCCAGCAGAGGCATGGGCAGCAAGTTGTGTGGGCTCGTGGTGCTCATGCTCCAGCAATATTTAGAGCTGGAACAGGTTCCGACCACACACACCGCCCCCTCCCCCCCGCGCGCATCCTCCCACCCTAACCCCAGAGCGTCTCTCCCCAGACCCGGACCCGTCCCTGCCATACGCAACCTTCACTGAGCTCCCCCTAGCTGGCTGCTGCTGTCCTGCGCAGCGCGCTCAAACCAGTGGGTGGGGAGACACCCGGATGTGACGTAACATCATGGCCCAGGATTTTAAACCTGCTGGGCGCTGTGTTGCACCACATGGCTGAGTTGCGGGTTCAGAGTCCGGGGACAGAGCACAGACTCCAGCCCCGCACAGTGGAAGGCAGAGGGTACAGGAGAGGGAGGGAAGGGGCTTGTGCAGAGGGAAAAGGGAAGGGCTGGGAGAGGAAGGTGCTTGTGCGGAGGCAGAGGGGAAGGGGAAGGCACCAAAGGGACGGGGGGAGGAGAGACAAATGCCAGGGGGCCAAGTGCAGAGAAGAGGAAAAAGGCAGGAGGGGAGGTGTCAGTGGGAGGGGGACAGGGTGATGCTAGGAGAGGAGCGGGTAAGGGCATTGGGGGCTAGAGGAGTGAGGTGAGGTGCTGGGAGAAGGCTTGAAAGGAGGGGTGGGCATGAGGAAGGCCGGGATGGAGCAAGTCATGTGTGAGGGCACAGGTGCATGAGGGGAATGAGGGAAGAGGGTGGTGAGGGGTGGGCATCAGGAAAAAGGGGGTAGGGGAAGTGAGGGAAGGGGGAGGCACCAGGAGAGTGCAGGGGTAAAGGAAGGTGCAGGTGCCAAGGGATTCTGGGGGTGAAGCAGAAGGGCAGACACCTGCAGGGGAGGGACCACCATCAGAGGAGAGACACAGGGCAGGTTTGTAGAAGGAGGTGTTAGAAGAGGGGATGAGGAGGGGTAGCTCACAAGATCAGAGTGGGGCTAATGGAGGAGTGGGCACGGGGAGGAGAGAAGGGCTGGTGGAGGGGGGCAGGTTGCAGGAGGGCTGAGGACAGTGAGAAGAGCAGGAGTCAGGACAGCAGAGGAGGGTGAGGAGTGGGGGGACAGCAGGCACCAGGGGAGCTGATGGAGCAAGGGGAGGAGACATGGCAGCAGAGGGAAAAGGTAAAGGTTTAAAAATATTTATTAATAACTTGGGTGGCACAACACAAAATTCATTTTGCTCATGTGAGGAAACTCTTAGGCTATGTCTACACTGGTTGTTTCTTGCGCAAGAACATCTTGTGCAAGAGTTCTTGTGCAAGAACACATCCACACTGCCATGTGCGAGCTGTGCTTTGCCATAGATTCTCTTGTGCAAGTGTGAACACTCTCTTGCCCAAGAAAGTGCCAATGGCCATTTTAGCCATAGGGCTTTCTTGCACAAGAAATTCATGTTGCCTGTCTACACTGGCCTCTTCTGCAAGAATAGTTGCACAAAAGGGCTTATTCCTGAGCAGGAGCATCGTAGTTCTTGCGCAAGAAGCCCTGATTTCATACATGAGACCAACAGTGTACTTGTGCAAGAACACACGGCCAGTGTAGAGAGGCAGCAAATTTTTGCGCAAGACCGGCCGCTTTGGCGCAAGATCGTGCCAGTGTAGACACAGCCAAAGGGAGGGAGGGAGGAAGGCAGAGGCAGGGAATCAGCACTGGCTCAGCATGTCTGCATGGTTTGGGGGAAGGTGCAGGGAAATTGAGTTCAACTGGGTTGCAGAGTGGGGAGATCTGGGGAGCTGGGCTGGACTGGGCTGGGCTGTGGGGTGGGGGATGTGTGTGTGTGGAACTCAGAGCTCAGTTTGGCTGCAGGAGGAGGGAGGTGCCGGAAACCGGGGCTAGACTCAAGGGGAGTAAGAGGCAGGGAATCGGCACTTAGCTCAGCAGTTTTGCGGGGCTTGGAGGAAGTGCAGGGAAATGGAGTTCAGCAGTCCTGTGGGGGAGGCATGCAGGGAATCAGTGCAGGGCTCAGCTGGGCTGAGGTGGATGGGGGAGGGCATACAGAACAGACGGGGAGCTCAGCTAGGCTGTGAGGGGCTGCAGGGAACTGGTGCTGCGCTCCCTTGGATTGTGGGGGATGGTTTTGGGGGAGGTGCAGGGAACCAGCAGGAGTGGGCAGCTCAGTTGGGTTGCAGGGGATAGAGGTGCAAAGAAGCCTAGTGGGGACTGGGGACGGGGGCGGAAACCAGGAGCCCTGCAATGACCTCCCCTGGACCAAAAATTCCTCATCCGGCACCAGTCAGGTCCAGAGGGTGCCAGATCAGGGAGGTCCAACTCCTACCCAAGTCCACTCCTTGCGCTCTTCCTCATAGCCAGACACCCTATCCCCAATCTGCTCCTGCTCCCTCCCCCTGGCTAGACACCCAACATCCAGCCTGCTTCTGCACCCTATCTACCACCCAGACCTTGCCCCCTTCCGCCCCCCCACCTCCTTCCCAGATCCTGCACCCCATCCCTATCCCGCTCCTTGGCAGCCCTGCCATCTACCCTAGCACCTAGCACCGCCCTGGTCCCAGCACCTTGCCTCACACCCCAAGACTCAGCACCACCCTGGCCCTGGCCCCAGCACCCTGCCATCCACGCTTGCACCCAGAAGCACCCTGTTCCTTGTCCCAGCACCCTGGCAGTCACCCTAGTGCCCAGTAGCACCCTCTCCCCAGCCCCAGCACCCACCAGCAGTCTGTCCCCTTCCCCCACCAGCACATCTGGGACCACATTAGTGAGGCTTGGGTTTTTTTTGGAGGGTTTTTGTTTTGTTTTTTGCATCTCACTTGTGTGGCCCCAACTGACTTTTCTGTGGGTCAGTGACCTTTGACTCAAAACAGGTTCCTCACCCCTCTCATATATAAGGGACAATGCTAAAACCTTTTGAGTTTGACATAATATTTTATTTTAAAAATGAAGCCTGGCCAACAAGACCCCAATTGGGACCAAACCCCCATTTCACTGCAGCATCATAACACTCCTGCACCACCTGACCCCAAATCTGAGCCTATCATACACTGGAACCCCCTGTCCTGAGCCTCTTACATCCCCAAACTCCTGCATCCCCACATCCTCAGTCTTCTGCCGCAACACTCCTGCACCATCCATACATGGCAAATCTGTGTCCTGAGCCCATCATACTCACAACCTTCTTGCCCTGAGTCCCTCACATATCCAACCCAAACTCCTGCACCCTCACATCCACAAGCCCTGGCTTATTCAGCACTCCAACCTTCCACCTGAACCCAACACTCCCCAGCCTGGAGCCCCCTCCCCGAACCAACAGCCCCTTCTTCTGCAGCCAAATTCCCTCCCAGACCTTGTACTTCTCTCCCCTTCCCACACCTAAACCCCTCATTTCCACCCCACAGCTCACTCTCACTAGGTTGAAACAGGTATAAGGGCTGGGTATAGCAAGTGATGGAGAGGAGGGGAACAGAGCAGATGAGGCCTCACAGAAGGGAGGTGGGGGGGTCTCGGGGAAGGAATGTGATTTTCATGAATTGGTGGGTCCCTCTCTCCTCCCGCCCCTCCTCCCCCCCCCCCCTTTTTTTTTTTTTTTTTTTTTTGCTTGACAAATCTAGGGGTTCTTTGAAATTCTGAAAAGCTGAAAAGGGTTCCTCGGCCAAATAAAATTCGGATACACTGGTCTAAGGGCCAGGTCACTGGTCTGAACCATGACATTTTAGTTCTATTCTCAGTTCTGCTTCTGACTTATTGTATGACCGTGGGCAAGTTGTACTTTCTGTTTCTTCTCTCTTCTTTTCATAGATTTCCAGACCAGAAGATGCCATTGTGATCATCTAGCCAGACCTTCTTCCAAACACAGACAACAGAGCTTCCCATACTTAACTCTTTTTTATGTAGAGCATGTTACTATCAAAAAAATCCAATCCTGATTTATTAATAGCCAGGGATGGAGTATCCAACATGATCCTCGTCGCAGTACTCCCTTCAGTTGTTCCTGTTGGTCACAGTTTAAGTCCTCTCCCACGGGGCTGGCTGCCCAGGTGACCTCCTCCTCCCCCCAACGCCCGAACTCGATCTCCGTGTGGAGAGCCTCCACCAAGGGGGGGGTCCCGGGGCACCCACCGTTTCAGCATATTAACGTGGTACACTTGGCTCCTCCGTTGTCTGCCCCCTACTAGCACCTCATAATCCACCTCCCCGATCTTCCGCACCACCCGGTATGGACCTTGCCACCTGGCGAGGAGTTTGGATTCCCCGGCTGGCAACAGCACTAACACCGGGTCACCAGGGTTAAAGGTCCTCGTACGCGCCCCCGCATTGTAATGATGGGCTTGCATTTCTTGCGCCCTTTGCAGATTGTCCTGGGCCCACCGCCCCACCGTCTGCATCCGCTCCCGCAGTTTAACGATGTACTGAACGGCCCCCAACGCCGTCGGGGCCTGGTCTTCCCACCCTTCTTTTACCAGATCCAATATCCCCCGCGGTCGTCGTCCGTATAACAGCTCGAACGGTGAGTACCCCACTAAAGACTGGGGAACTTCCCGGACCGCGAAGAGCAGTGGGGGCAACAACTTGTCCCAATCGTGTGGTTCGTCCTGTGCTAACTTCCTCAGCATCGCCTTCAGGGTCTGGTTAAAGCGTTCGACGAGCCCGTCCGTCTGCGGGTGGTACGCCGCTGTGCGAATCTTCTTAATCTGTAGCCACTTACATAATTCCGTCATTAATCGTGACACCAAATTCGGGGCCTGGTCGGTCAGGATCTCTTTTGGGAGTCCGACCCGCGCGAACAGTTTTACCAGCTCATCTGCTATTGCGGCGGTGTTGGTTTTGCGCAGTGGTACGGCCTCTGGGTACCGAGTCGCATAGTCGACTATCACCAGGATATATTGGTGCCCCCTCCGTGTGCGTTCGAGGGGGCCCACCAGGTCCATGCCCACACGTTCGAATGGTTCTGTCACTAGGGGCATGGGTACTAGTGCCGCTCGGGGCACCCTCACCCCCGCGGTTCATTGACATTGTGGGCATGATATACAAAATTTCTTAACATCCTGGTAGAGGCCGGGCCAGTAAAACCATTGTAGTACTTGCTGCTGTGTCTTTTCTACTCCTAGGTGCCCGGCCCAGGGGTTGTTATGGGCCAGCTCCATTACTCGCCACCTATAGGCTCGGGGTACGACCAACTGAGTTTCTCCCCCTTCGGGCCCTTCCCTGCCCGTAATGCGGTACAGTTTGTCCCCCTGCACCTCAAAGTAGGGGCCTTGTCTGTACCCTCTGCCCTCTCTCTCTCCGCCCTCTGCGCCTGCCTGCGCATTCTCCCACGCGTGCCGTAGTGTTGGGTCCTCTCTTTGTAAAACCATAAAGTCACCCACATCTACCTCCAGAGCCTGTGTCCCTGTCGGCAGAGGCATGTAGATTTGTTTGTTCAGCAAAGGTAAATGAAGCCGCGATTTAAATGATCGCGGCTTCATTTACATTTACATGGCTGCCACGCTGAGCTGACAAACAGCTGATCAGCTGTTTGTCGGCTCGCCGCTAGTCTGGACGTTCCCCCTGTCGACATCAAAGCCCTTTGTCGGCAGCCCCGGTAAACCTCATTCCACGAGGAATAACGGGGCTGCCGACAAAGGGCTTTGATGTCGACAGGAGGAACGTCCAGACTAGCGGCGAGCCGACAAACAGCTAATCAGCTGTTTGTCGGCTCAGCGCGGCAGCTATGTAAATGCAAATGAAGCTGCGATCATTTAAATCGCGGCTTCATTTGCCTTTGCTGATCTGTCTAATCTACATGCCTCTGCCGACAGAGGCATGTAGTCTAGACACAGCCCCTATGTTGCCCAGGCTTCCAAATTTAACATCCCTTCTATGAATTATCCCACTGGTATAAGTACAAAATCATATAGAAGTGGAAAGTAGTTGGCTTTGTACATAAATTAATTTCTAAATGTAGTTTAAACTACTAGAAGCAAAACACCCCACAGTCCATATATTTTTCTTTCACTAACAGATTTAATGCGATTGTGGAATGGACAATAAAATGTTTGGCTCTGTATTCTCTAACCTTGCTGCTAAGAGATATATACTAGTAACAAAATGTTCACATAAACTTTAACATTTTTTTCTTGGCTAAAACCACAACAGGAGGAGAAAAAAATCTGCTGACATAGATAAAGAATTTGAAAAAGCTCCTCTGGTGTGTGCCATTTCAGTCTGCCAGTTTATAGCCTGGGAACATTATCACAGCTTCATTTCCACAACAAAAGGGCACTATTCTTTTCTTAAAGGTTTGACAGTTCATCTTGTCCTTGGTGTTTTGCATCATAAATGCACTTGTATTGTCAGCTTTTCTATTAACACTCATCTATCTAGAGATGCCAAAGAAAAAGCTAAAGAAAAGGACGTGTTTGACAGGTTACTGTAGTTTCTTTTGTGTACTGTAATCTGCAGACTTCAGTGGTTAAAAATTACAGTAGCAATTGTGCATATGGTACATTTTAAAAATTGGATGAACTTTTCACATTTGAATGTCAGAAATTCACATGGTTTATGCTCCATATAAGTACTGATTATGGTTTATATTCTGAATAGTGCTTAGAGGTCCCAGTCAGGTTTGGGACTTAATAATTCATGCTCAGCACTGTACAAAGGCAGAATAAAAGTTATTCCCTACTTCACAGAGTTTACAGCCTAAATAAAGAAGACAGAGGGTGTCTTTTGTCCACAGGTGGAGAGGAAAAGGATGTAACATACAAACAGAATGATTAGGATGTTGGGCTGGCAACATGTACAATACAACTTTATTTAGCTTTTTTTCACCTTTCCTTTTGTTATAATTATATAGAGAGGTGAGCCTATTTTCATTTTTTTTTAGAAATGTACTGTATACAGTACATATCTTTACAATAGCTAAATAGAACATGGAGTATTAGAAATATGTTGAACGTGAGATTGTTGCAATAAAACTGGTTTAATGAGGATTTGGAGATCTTACAGTATGGAGATTTTCAATTCTAGTTTTCCAAATAAAACCCAGAGCAGGTTCACAATGTACATCAGTTGTTACCAGTTGTTATCAGTTTGTTGCCTTATGAGAAATGAGTTTGTCAGTTTAACTAAACTGGGCTAAAGTCAAGGAGTACCTATTTTAGTTTGTATATGCAAAAACAACAAGGAGTCCTGAGGCACCGTAGAAACTAAGGGTAGGTCTACACTGCATTCCCCTTTCATTGCAAATGAAGCCGGCACTTAAATATCTCATGCTTCATTTGCATAATCATGTTATGGCACTATTTAGAAATAGCGCTATTTTGAAATAAAACACGCTGTGTAGACATGTTATTTCGAGAGAAAACCCTTCTTTCAAAATAACTGTTATTCCTGAGGAATAACTGTTATTCCTGACGAAATAATGTGTCTACACAGCGAGTTTTATTTCAAAATAGCTCTATTTTGAAATAGCGCCATAACACGATTATGCAAATGAAGTGCAAGATATTTAAATCCTGGCTTCATTTGCAATTTCAAATATCTTCATTTGCATTCCTCTATCGAAAGAGGAATGCTGTGTAGACATACCCTAACAGATTTATTAGGGCTTAAGCTTTCATGGGTAGAACCCACTTCATTAGATGAATTGGAGTGGAGTTTACAGAGGCATGGGTATATATATATTTATATATAAGGACAACAAAAGAAAGGGGGTACTTATGTAAATGGGGCTAATCAAGTGGACGTGGCTCATTCATAGCAGTAGATATGGATATCAAGCAAGGGGAAATTGCCTTTATAATGTGTTAGCCAATTAAGATCCTTATTCTAAATTAGTAGTATTGATTCATTAAGGGTATGTCTACACTGCAGTGTTTTTCCAGAAAAACAGTACTTGCGTCCACACTGCTATTGCGTTCCTTCAACAAAAAGTCGAAAGAACGGGTGTTTTTTCCAACGGCAGTAAACCCCTTTCTACAAGAAATAAGCCTTTTTCTGTGGACACAGAAGAGGGAGTTTTTTTCGAAAAAAGAGGCCTCCAGGAAAGAACACAGGTCATTCCATCCAAACTAATCAGAACTCTATAGTTCCTGTCTCCTGCACTACATGGCCTCAGGAGGCAGTCCCTGAGCACCCCCCAGGCTCCTGCTCACAGGCTCTGGGGAGGCCACACACATGTCTGAGCCCTGGTGGGGACACTTCTACCACCAGCCACTGCTGGGACAAGGGTGCATGCATGACCCCACACAGAGTGAGGAGTGCTGCACATGGCACACGGGCATGCCTGCATGCACGAGGCCCCACCTGCTCCCGCGAACAGTGCTGCCAGGAGCAGGTGTGTACAGGCCCCATGGAAGGCCAGGATGCTCCAAGCCCCTCTCCCACCCTTGGGGTCCCCGTGTGGATGGATACTTCCCTTGCCTGCTTGTTCGTGGGATGGGGAAGAGGTGGAAGCATGGTCCCTAGGCATCTCGGGGCCCCTGTGTGTCAGGGCCCACTGTGCAGGCCACACATGGCCATGTTCCTGGGACATCCCTATCCTCTGGCTTGAGGACCGTTGCTCACTGCTCACATAGAAGGGCGCAGCCTCAGGGACAGTGTCTGCATGGATGAGTGACCGCCTCTCCCTCTTTATTCTCCACAGCCATGACTGAGGGGTGATCACCGCTATCCAAGACAGCCCCACCTACCACCGAGGTTACAGAGGTCTCCAGACCCGAGGTGGCACTTCCAGCCGTAACATACACCACTCCCAGCCCTGAGCCCCGCTCCTCCCTACTCCTATCCAGGTTCTGAGCCCCCCTTCTCCTCTGTTTCTTTTATTATGGAAAAAATACAACATTTTTGTTTTTCAACTCAAAACTGGTGTCTTTATTGACAGTACAGGGAAGGGGGAAAAGGAGGGGTTGTTGTTGGAAAGGCATAGGGAGGCAAGGCACAGGCCCCTAGTCAGGAGGCCCTGTGTTGAGATACTGGATCCTTGAGAGAAACTCTCCCTCAGGGCCTCCCAGATGCGCACCCCATCCTGATGGGCCTGTGGGATGGCAGCTGTGCATGGCTGCTCGAAGGCCCTCCCTTCCTGGCTGGCCTCTGCCCCCCATCTTGGTAGGAAGGCCTCCCCCTCCCTCTACATGATATTGTGGAGAACACAACAGACAGAGACCATCTCAGGGATGTTGTGCTTCCCCACATCCAGGTGGATTAGGGGGCACCTGAACTGCGCCTGCAGGGACATTCCACCTGCATTAGGGCCCGGCTGAGGTGGGCATTGAATTGGTCCCTGCTGGGGTCCAGGTGGCCGGTGTACGGCTTCATGAGCCATGGCATGATGGGGTAGGCCCCGTCCCCCACAATGCACAGTGGCATCTGCACGTCCCCAACCTGAAAGTCACACCGGAGGAAGAATATGCCAGATTCCAGCTTGTGGTAGAGAATGGAGTTTCAGAAAAGATGGGCGTTGTGCACCCTGCCCGACCACCCAATGAAAATGTCAGTGAACTGTCCTTGGTGATCAACCAGGGCCTGCAGCACCATCAAGAAATAGCCCACAGACCAGTAGCTGTCTAGGGTGGCGAGCTTCCAGATGGCGATGGTGACCCACTTTTCCAGGGGGGTGGCAGGCCACAGGTGGGTGTTGCGTCATCCAAGGGCAGGGGCAAGCCAGGCACACAGCTCCATAAAGATGGCCTTCTGCATGCGGAAGTTGTGGAGTCACTGCTGATCATCAGCCCCGCTCCATCACCAGCCAGTCCCACCAGTCAGAACTGGTGTCCAGCCTCCAGAAGTGTCTCTTTACCATGGGGTGCGGTTGGACGGGAATTGCTCCAGCATCCAGGCAGAGGGTCTCACTCATGAGCTGGGACTCGAGTTCGTGCAGGACCAAGAAAACAGTCTGCACAAAGTGCTGCAGAAGCTGCAGCATGGCATTTGAGTCCATTGCATGCCCAGAGGCAGCTTCGGCTCCATGCCAAGGAGTATGCTGTAGTGTCCTGAAGCAGGGCAACCAGAGCACACACAGCAAAATCTTTGTTGTACCTCCAAGAGGTAAGCAAGCACAAGCAGAAGCAGAGAAACGGCTGTCTGGAGGCGTCCCTTTAAGCATATGTCTCAGCTAGCCTCAGAAGCAACTGCTGACCTAATGCCCTGCCTGAGCTGGTTCCGGGTGGCTTTAAATGCAAGATAGCATCTAATCAGTGTGGACTCTATCTTTTGAAAAAGAGGATCGCTTTTTCAATGTGCTTTGTCAGTGTGGATGCTCTCTTTCTGAAGTTTTTCCAGAAGATCTTTTATAGAAAAGCTTCTTCTGAGAGAAGCCTGCAGTCTAGACATAGACTAACATGGTTGTTTAAACTGGATTAGAAAGAAATATAATTAAAACAATTCAAGCCACTAGTGGAGACATTCTTATTTCAAGTCTGATTTCCATGACAAAGAAATTACAAGCAGTGAGCAACATCTATACTGGTCAGACAAGAGGACAAGCACCAGATCAGACCAAGAATAACTGCAACAATACGACTTTTCCAAGGAGAATAGAGGGAAATCAGTGTTGAGCCATAGGGACACAGATTCAGTGCAACTATGCCCTCTGTAGGCAGGCTTCATGTTTCCATCAAACTCTTGTGTCTGGTATGAGGTATCATTGTCAAGATAGCAGCAACTGCCTTCACCAGCACAACAGTTTCCTGATGCTGGAGCTACAATGTAGGAAGGAACAATGTCCCTGAATACTCCTTCCTCCCCACCTACTAACAAGCCTGCAAGACAATGAAGAATACAGTAAAAGGGAGAAAAGTTTGGAGACGTGAGAGACAGGATTTCTAGAAAGCAAAAGATTAAGGTAACCAAGGCAAGAGATAACCAAGATGTGAACAGAAGAACAGCCATACTGGGACAGACCAAAGGTCCATCTAGCCCAGTATCCTGTCTGCCAATAGTGACCAATATCAGATACCCCAGATGCAGTGAACAGAACAGGTAATCATTACATGATCCCTCTCCTGTCATCCATTTCCAGCCTCTGACAAAGAGAGGCTAGGGACACCATTCCTACCTATCCTGGCTAATAGCCATTGATGGACGTAACCTCAATGAATTTATCTACTTCTTTTTTGAGCCCTGTTAAAATCCTGGTGTTCACAACATCCTCTGGCAAGGAGTTTCTGAGTTCCACAGACTGTGCGCTGTGTGAAGAAAAACTTCCTTTTGTTTGTTCTAAACCTGCTACCTATTGATTTCATTTGGTGGCCCCTAGTTCTTATATTATGGGAACAAGTAAATAAGTTTTCCTTATTCACTTCTTCCACCTCTATCATATCCCCCTTTAGTCTCCTCTTTTCTAAGCTGAAAAGTTCCACTCTTTTTAATCTCTCTTCATGTGGGACCTGTTCCAAACCCCAAATCATGTTTGTTGCCCTCATTTCTTAGCAATGGAGATAGACAGGAAAGGACACATTTTGTTGGTGTCATATAGGAAGAAAGGACTTGAATTTGGGTGTAGATGGATACCAGAGGTATCCCGAAATAGCTACCCCATGTCCAAGGAACACAAATAATTTTTGAAATAATGGACTCATTATTTCGGCATCCCTGTAAACCTTGTTCCATGAGGAATAAGGGATGTCTCAAAATGGTGCTTTATTTCCAAATCTGGCACCGTGTAGATCTGCCAAATTTCAAAATAGCCTATTTTGAAATAATTGTGTATCTTATTTTGATTTCAGAGTGCAGTTTAGACATACCCAAAGATGCAAGATAAGAAGGGAGGGGAGAGAGCTGAAATTGTATGGGAGGATGAGATAGCCTAAAAAGAGATTATAAAGAGTTGAAAGAAGGAGGACTCTGACAAAAACCTGGGGGATACCAACAAATAGTGGGAGGGTCCAACAAAGGAGATGTTGAAAGACACAGTCTCCAAGGTAGAAGCAGGAGCACACAGAATCACAGAAATCTATCATGAAGAGGATACAGATTTGGAGATAGATTCCAATAGGATGGAAACAGCATACAGATCAATGAGAAAATGATTAGGGAAGTACATATTTAGGTGAGAGGCAAGCATTAGAGACTTTAATGAGGGCTGTTTCAGCAGAGACTAAAGGGGTAGAAGACAGATTGTAAAGGAAATCTAGGCAATGTGAGCAGAAAGTGATTGTTTAAAAATTCAGTTGGGTCATATTTACAAGCAATCTGAAAGGTGAAAGGAGCCAGAGGACGGAGATGTAATGGTAGGGAGAAGAATGAACAGCAAGTGAGATGCAATAGGATTGTGAACACAGATTGAGGAGCTGGAAATACATAGTAATGGGGAGACCACAGACCAAAAGATTAGGGTGAAAAAGAGGAGTAGAAGTACCTGAGGGGATACATCAGAGGAGTTGGGAAAGAGTTAAAGAACCAGCTGAATAGTATTAGCTGGTGTAAATCTGTGTAACTCCCACTGACTTTGAAGGAATTCCATCATTTCATTAGCTGTGGATCTTCTCCCCCCCACCCCCACCACCAAAAAATCTGTAACCTACAAGTGCAAGATATAGAAGGCTCAGGAGAAGCAGTGTCATATATTAAACTGATATGACACTTGACCTTGCTTCCAGAAGGAGAGATAACAAATTAACTTGCATGGAAAATTGCCAGATATTGAAGTGTGCAATAGAATGATGTGAAATATCATAAAATCAGTCTATTCTACGAGACATTCTGGCCATTAACATTGATGTGAAAATATTTTAGGGGATCATTTGGATTAATTAAATGGGTTCACACTCCACCTAACCTGCAGAGCATAAGCCTGCAGCAGATCTCACTTCTGTTTTTCCTTCCTACCACAGAAGAAAGTGCAGGGACCACTGAGGCTACTCCAGCCTTCAGACCACTGAGCCTACTCCAGCAGGTATTCTTGTCCTGCTTCATAATAATGGAGAGATTCTTGTACTTTCAGAAAGATCCCTTTGCCCAATAAATTACTTGAGCTGAGTTGGGGAGATAACTTGGAGAGAAATGATTAACTGGAGAAATCAGTAATTTGAGGCGGGGGAAACAATATTTTTTTTAACATCATAGCAGTAGAGTGGTAATCATGTAGGCTACGTCTACACTGGCCCCTTTTCCGGAAGGGGCATGTAAATTTCAGCAGTCGTCGTAGGGAAATCCGCGGGGGATTTAAATATCCCCCGCGGCATTTAAATAAAAATGTCCGCCGCTTTTTTCCGGCTTTTAAAAAAGCCGGAAAAGAGCGTCTAGACTGGCTCCGATCCTCCGGAAAAAGTACCCTTTGAAGTAAGAATAAGAGCCTCCGGAAAAGGGCACTTTTTCCGGAGGATCGGAGCCAGTCTAGACGCTCTTTTCCGGCTTTTTTAAAAGCCGGAAAAAAGCGGCGGACATTTTTATTTAAATGCCGCGGGGGATATTTAAATCCCCCGCGGATTTCCCTACGACGACTGCTGAAATTTACATGCCCCTTCCGGAAAAGGGGCCAGTGTAGACGTAGCCGTAGGGAATATTAGGCTACATCTACATTGCACAGTTATTTTGGAATAAGCTATTCTGGAATAGTTATTCTGAAATAGCTTATTTTGAAATAGCACGTCTACACTGCAAGGAAGCCTCAAATTAGTCAGAAGCAGGCTTCCCTAATGTAGACATGCTACCTCGATTTAGAGCCTCAGGAGGAGTAATTTAGAATGACCTTGGTGAAGGGCTATTTTGAAACAGCAGAAGAGGAGCGTCTACACACATCATATTTCAAAATAGCTATTTTGGAATAGGCATTATTCTTCATAGAATGAGGTTTATAGAAGTCATAATAAGCCAGCCGTTATTTCAGAATTATTTCAAAATAACGGAATTGCTGTGTAGATGCTTGCATAATTATTTCGGAATAATGGCCATTATTCTGAAATAACTTTGCTGTGTAGACATACCCATAGGGACTTGTGTACCATTCCCATTGATGACAACAAGAAGTAAAGTTATGGACTGAACACCATATTTGCCTTCCTGGCAGTTGGAAAGTATAGAGACAAGGACATTCAGTCTGGTTATATGCTCACACATTTTCAGAAGACAATTCTAAAGATAGATTTTACTAAACAAAATATAATCCCTGAAAGACTGACCAAAAAGAAAGATAGTAATTATGTTATGCTTAAACAAAGCACACGAGATCTTTTATGGGGGAAAAGGTAGTATGCCACATTTATTGAGAATACAACATTTGCATATGCTTTTCAATCACAAACACACCAAACATCAAGCATACATCATCCTGCCAAATGATATCATAGTTACCAGTCCAGAGTCTGTGTCAATCTAGTGGCCAGCTAGATCAAACACAGGGGGGAGAGGGGCCTTTGTCGGTCACGATCCAATGCTCCTCTCAGGATGGTGTCTTGGCAGTACAGAACCCAAAGTTCCATAGCAAAGCACCCTGCTTTATATAATCCTTCTTCTCTGTAAAAATCCATGGATCCCGCTCTGTCAGCTTGTAACCGGAATGTTATCTTGTTGATATCAATCATTCCCAAACATCTTTTGAAGGCTCATCCTGTCCTGGATAAAATCAGTTGTTTTCAGGGGTGCCCACCCTTCGCCTGTAGATCTATCAATTCTGCCAATCTGATCCATTCTTGACCGTGGGTACGCACTGACCGTTTCTCTGCTCTTTGCAGTCTGTCTTTTACAGTTGGTGTTCACCCCACATTCTCCCCCTTCTCTGGCCATCTGGCTCTAACGATGACCTTCACACCGTATCTCATTCATACAAACAGTCTCTCACACAGAATCCTTCAAAGGTAAACAATACTGTTTTATATTAGGCAAAAGCAAAATCAAAACAATTCACATCAAAGGCACGGGCCTTCTATATTTCTAATCTCATTAACATAGACACAATATGAGATCCTGTCTCTTTACTTACTAAAACTTTAGAACAAGGAACTATAGAAGATATATACTTAACTAAAAATGTGACTTACTACAATATTAAATATGATTATATATATTACCTTACATTACTAAACCTAAGATAAGAAATATAAAAAGAGTAAAAATTTCAATCCTAACAATTAAAAAGAACAGTTTGTGGAAACAACAGACCAATTATCTATATATGGGTATGTCTACACTATAGCACTAATTCGAACTAACTTAATTCGAATTAGTTAATTCGAACTAAGATAATTCGAACTAGTGCATCTAGACCTAAAAACTAGTTCGAATTATCATTTTGCTAATTCAAACTAGTATGTCCACATTGAGTGGACCCTGAACCGAGGTTAAGGATGGCCGGAAGCAGTGCCGGTAGGGCATCAGATTAGGACTTAGAGCGTGGAGCTGCTGTCTCAGGCTAGCTGAGGCCTGTGCTTAAAGGGACCCGACCTCCATCCCAGACAGACAGTTCTCAGGGGTTCTCCGCTCGCTTGTCTAACTCGATGAGGGACAGCAAAGCAGTCCTGGCTTGGAGTGCCCTGAATGCCCACATTCGGCACATCACAACACTCGGCCATCAGCCCGGCTGCACTTGCCGCAGGCTGCCATCTGCGGGGGGGGGGGTCAATCGGGGGCTGCAGGAGAGCTTCCACCCCGAGGAGCCACCCCAATCCTCCCCATCAGGAGTTCGTACCCCATTCCTTCCTCGCCTCCTTCCACTTACCCGTCCCTAGCCCCCCTTCCTGATGTACAAAATAAAGGACACGTGTGTTCAAAAATAGAAACGCTCTTTATTTAACAAAACTCGGAGTGTGGGGGGGGGGGGGATTAACCTCTGGAGAGACTGGGAAAAGGAGGTGGGAGGGGGAAGACAGAGGGTGGGAGAGGGGAGGGCAACTAAAATGATCAGGGGTTTGGAACAGGTCCCATATGAAGAGAGGCTAAAGAAACTGGGACTTTTCAGCTTACGAGAGAGGAGACTGAGGGGGGATATGATAGAGGTCTATAAAAGCATGAGTGGCGTGGAGAGGGTGCATAAAGAAAAGTTCTTCATTAGTTCCCATAATAGAAGGACTAGAGGACACCAAATGAAATGAATGGGTAGCAGGCTTCAAATTAATAAGTGAAAGTTCTTCTTCACAAAGCAAATAGTCAACCTGTAGAACTCCTTGCTGCAGGAGGCTGTGAAGGCTAGAACTATAACAGAGGTTAAAGAGAAGTTAGATAAATTCATGGAGGTTGGATCCATGGAGTGCTATTAGCCAGGGGGTAGAAATGGTGTCCCTGTCCTCTGTTTGTGGAAGGCTGGAGATGGATGGCACGAGACAAATGGCTTGATCATTGTCTTCGGTCCATCCCCTCCAGGGTACCTAGTGTTGGCTGCTGTCGGCAGACAGGCTACTGAGCTAGATGGACCTTTGGTCTGACCCAGTACGGCAATTCTTATGTTCTTATGTTCTAAGCTCAGGGCTCAGGGTCGGGGGTCTCACTGGACCACCCTGATTTTCATGAAAACCTGCTTCTGGGTGGCCAGGCTGGCAGCTATCCTGCCCTAGATGGCCACTTTCCTGTGCCTAGTGCAGACGTCGTGGATGAGGTCCACGATCTCCGCACTAGACCAGGCGGGTACCCGCCTCTTGCGGCCCTGGACAGGCTCTTGGGACCCGCCAGCCTAGTCCCGGGAAGAGGCGGAGGGCTGGGTGGCAGCGGGTGGCTGGCTCGTGCCGTGCCAGGTGCAGGGTCTGCTGGCTGGGTGCTGGAAGGCTTGCACCTGGCACGGGCACCGTAGCCAGACCATGCCCCTTTAAGGGCTCCGGGGCCGGGAGGAGGGCAGAAGAGTTTCCCTGGTGGTGCCCAGAGTGGCCACCAAGGAATGCTGGGGAGGGCTAGCCTCCCACTAGTTCGAATGAAGTGGCCACACAGCCCTTAATTCGAACTACTTAATTAAAACTAGGCGTTAGTCCTCGTAGAATGAGGTTTACCTAGTTCGAATTAAGTGCTCCGCTAGTTCGAATTAAGTTCGAACTAGCGGTTTGTATGTGTAGCGCCTATTAAAGTTAATTCGAACTAACGTCTGTTAGTTCAAATTAACTTTGTAGTGTAGACATACCCTATGAGTTAACATGATTAGGAGAGTACATTTAATACGCCAAAAAGACTTTTATTGGCCAATGTCCATAAACTGGACTGTTATGAGATTTTCACAGGCTATCTACCTATAAAACCAAGATACAGAGGATATGAACTTTGAGCAAAAAGTCAATCAAAAAGATTTCCAGATGAAAATGTTCTCTTACACTGATCTGTCACAAAGACAAATATAGTAAGAAATCTCATTTCCTCACTGTAGTATCCCACCTTGACACTGACAGCAATTCTGTCTTAGTTCTGAAATCTTCACTATGAGAATAGCTGAAGGAAACAGAACAAAGATGAGAAAATCTGACAGGTGAGATTAGGGGAGAAATGCTTGAGAATTTAAAGCATATAGACTGAGAAAGTTAGAGATCAAAGACATTCAGAAAATAATCTGAGGGAATGTCTACACTGCAGAGGTTTTTTTGGAAAATGGCCGTTTTTCTGAAAAAACTTCACTTACATCCACATTTAAATCACGTTCTTTCAACAAGAAGTCGACAAAACCGAGGGGGTTTTCTGACAGCAGTAAACCTCTTTCTACGACGAAGAAGCCTTTTTCTGAAAGAGTTCTTTCAGAAAAAGACGTGTGTGGACAGGTATGACCAGGCCGGGTCAGACCCCCCATATAGTCTTTACCCCAGCCCATCTGACTGTCCCGAACATCCCGCCACCTCACCCATAGTCTTATTGTGGAATGGCTTCCCCAGCCAGTCTGTCTAGGTCCTTAGCCACGCAGTGCTCCCCACCGCAGCTGGGGGGGGAGGGAGAGCACTGTTTCTTTCCCCAAATCGCTGGGCATTCCCTCCTCCAAGGGCGAACAGGGAGAGAAGGGCTTGGGCCTGCCCTCACTCATGGGCCCCAGCCCAGGGCTCTAAGGATGTGGACCTTCTACGGTCCTATCCGGCTGACTGGGATCTCCACCAAAGCCTGTCAGCCTGCGGGCTTTGTATTGCACTGCCCTGAGCTACTTCCTCTCCCCTACAAGTCCTACCGCCCCTGCCTGGGGCCTACCTAGCCACCAGCAGCTCTGCCGCCTGGCTCCTCCTGCAGGCTTGGGTCCCCGTTGCTCCACAGAGGGTCCCGCTGGCGTATGCCCACTCCCGCGCCTGCACATGCCAGTGCCCCACCTCCTCTCCTGGTGCCAAGCGGCATTTAAATCTCCCACTGCTCCCGGCACCTGGCGTGACGTTGACCTGACGTCACGTGCATGGCCCCACCCACCCCATTGTGACCGGGCTGCATCTCGGCCACTGTGCCTGGGGCTGCAAGGCGTTCCACAGCCCGCGAGCACTCAGCACAATGCCGGTATGTCGCCCCCTGCACTACCAACAGAGTGCTCGTGGCGGGGGCTATAGTGAGGGGCTGCGGAGCCCCCATCACAACAGGGAAAAGGGTTTTCTTTTGAAAGAAGAGGCCTCGAGGAAATAACACAGGTGCCTTGGTGTACACTCCATCGAAAGTAATAAGAACTCTATAGTTCCTGTCTCCTGGCATCTCTTAAAGCTGCAGGCACTCTGGATAAGCCTTGTGGCAGGAAGCCGGCCCTGGAGCAGCACCTGACCTCATGACTTTCCCTGCCACAGGCAATGTCGACTATGGCCGAGCCACAAGCTCTTTGACACCCTCCTGGCCCTCGCAGGGAGCAGCCCCAGGGCTCCCAGGACCCACGACTGTTGCTCGCTGCTTATAGAGGAGGGCACAGCCTCAGGGAGAGTGTTTACATGAATGACTGACCACCTCTCCCTCTTTATTCTCCACAGCTAGACCAGAAGTGATTGAGGGGTGAGCCACACCACCTGAGCCAGCCCCCTGACTCTGGGGGACCCAAAACCACTTCAGAGTCTAGGAAGACCTGATGGGATAGTATGTGGGCATCTGTATGCAGCAGACCCTGGCGTAGAAGGTCTGGGAGGATGCAGCGTGGCGGATCCACATATGGGACCAGCACGTGCAACAGGGTGACAACGTGTGTCATCATGCGCAAAATGGCACATCCGGCTGCTGTCCCTGCTCCTGCCTCCCACCCTCCTGTCCCCCTGCTATGCTCATTCCCCTTTCTCCTGCCCCCCAAGCAATGCCCATGTCCCCTCCCCAAGTGATGCCATGATGCCCATGCCCCCAGCTCCTGCCCCTGCCCCTGCCCCGCTGCCCCCCTGCCATCCCTGACCCCGCTCCAGCACCCCCTCCTGTTCACCCCGCTATGGTCGCAGGTCCCACCTAACCCCAAGTTCACCAAGGTCTGCTCTAGCCACTGAAACGCTGATATATATGGGCGCATGGCCAAGGTCCAGAGTAAAGTTAAGGAGTGGTTTGAACTAGAGTAAATGGTGTATTGTCTGTGTTTGGGGGGTATGTGTGAGAGTGAGGGTTGGGGGGTGAGGAGGGACTCAAGGCAGGGGTTCCTATCTGGGATTTCTTTCCCCCCAGCTCCCTTGGCCAGCAAGGGCCTTCCATCCCCCTCAAACATCTGCACCCTGGCCAGCACAGGCCTTCTGTCTCCCCCTGGAAACAGTAAATTGTCTGTAAAGATTTGAAGAGAGGACTCCCCTAAGTCAGAGGTCCTGGGTCTATTTCAGGAGTGGGTGGGTGAGGTTCTGTGGCCTGCATTGTACAGGAGGTCAGCCTAAATGATCATTATGTGCTCTTATGGAATTAAAGTCTATGAGCTTATGAGATTGCTATGGGAGAAGGCAGTTGTTCTCTAGATATTGGTTTGCTCCCCCCCCCCCCCCACACACACACGTTTCATGTTCCATTATGTCTTTCACTCCCCTCCTCCCCTCCCCTCCCATCCTAGCTTTTCAGGATGTAATTTAATCACATATTATATTCAATAAGCTGAACAACATTGCACTCTGCTTTCAGGATTTTTCTGAAATGATGTTTCTACTCAGAGTCATCACAGAGAATGGCTGCACTGGTTTCTGAGTGCCTCCATGTCTACTGATTCAGAGAACAGCACTAATAAATGTCCTGGGAAGATGGGCGATGGCTCAGCAGCAGAGAGTCTGCTGTGCAGAAGTCTGGCTTCTTACAGTGATGAAGCCATTGCTCTGTGATTCCAGAGTCCCCCTACTGACAATTAACCAATATTTAACATCCCTATTCTATCTCCTCCCCAGCCTCCTGCCCTCCCCGCATCCGCGCCCCGCCTCAGCAGCAGGGGCCTCCCCTAGTGCTGCAGCCAAGGGCTGGGGGAGGGGAGAGTTTGGGTTAGGAGAGCTACTTACCCAGTTTCGTGGCAGGCAAGATGGTGAGTCCCAGCCCCAGCTGGCCACTCTCTTGGTGGTGCAGCTGCCCCCACTGGCCACTCTTCAGTATAGGTGTCCCCTGTGCTTGCTACCTTCAGTGGCCACTTGCAGTATTGTGTCCCTCCTCTCTGTGCCTCCTTCCTTTCCATGTTATGGAAAAGCAGTCCCATTCCTAACACTTCCCATTTTTCTGGCACAACCAAACTCTGACCTTGCTTTCAGTTAGGAGAAGAGAAAGCTGCCTACCAAATGTGGTGGTCCTAGCTCTTACCAGTTAGGAGGAGTTCTTGAACAAACAGACTTGAGGACAGAAAGTCAGATGCACTTTTCTAAATCTATAGATGGCTGTGTCTAGACTGGCCACTTTTTCCGGAAAAACTTGCCAGCTGTCTACACTGGCCGCTTGAATTTCCGCAAAAGCACTGACGATCTCATGTAAGATTGTCAGTGCTTTTGTGGAAATACTATGCTGCTCCCGTTCAGGCAAAAGTCTTTTTCCGAAATAAGTCTTTTCCCCAAAAGGGCCAGTGTAGACAGCAGAGATTTGTTTTCTGCAAAAAAGCCCCGATCGCGAAAATGGCGATCGGGGCTTTTTTTGCAGAAAAGAGCGTCTAGATTGGCCACAGACGCTTTTCCGCAAAAAGTGCTTTTGCGGAAAAGCGTCCTGCCAATCTAGACGCTCTGTTCCGAAAATGCTTTTAACGGAAAACTTTTCCGTTATAAGCATTTCCGGAAAATCATGCTAGTCTAGACGTAGCCGATATGTAAGAGGGTCAGGATAAGCTCTACCCTGACATCTAGTGGTGAACTGTGGCGAGTGGTGCAAATAGCCTCATTTGCATAGATACACCCAATTTGCATAGACACACCCACCCCATCTAGTATGTGCTCACAGCAGCCCAAATGGTCACTTTGGCCACTGTGGGATCCCAGTCTCTCTGTTATTGAGGCAGGAGGGATAAAAGCGTTACCCTGATTATGTGAATCAAGGACAATGGAATGGTGGAACTGTTTATGACAGAGGGATTTGCCGTAAACTAAGTAGCACTCATTAGACAAGGGGCATGGGTTCCAAACCCAATCAAATTGAGAGAGGCTGGGGATAGGTCTTTGTACCTGGTGGTGGGGTAGCCCTGTGTGAGGGCCTAAACAACACTGAGGCTAAGTCTACACTTGTGGCTTCTTGTGTGAGTAATATGCAAATGAGGCTAAGTGTGGAATATTGCTGATCCTCATTTGCATACCTAATGAGCCACCATTTTTTTCAGAAGAGGCTCTTGCGCAAGAAGGAGCGTCTACACTGCCCCTTCTTGTGCAAGAAAAACCCTCTTGCGCAATGCCGTTACACCTATTACTTGAGAGGAAGAACAGCCGGCAGGAGTGGCAGCAGACAGCCAGTGGCGCAGCTGCAGGAGCAGCCAGCTGGCGGCCAGGGGCGTGAACCGAGATGGCTGGCGGAGCCGGACAGTTTGTGGGACAGCTGAGGCGGCTCACTGGATGACAGGTGGAGTGTGGCGGAGTGACTTGCGTTGGCGGCGGCGGCAGAACCCTACGGAGAGGCGGAGCCATCGGCGGACCATGTAAGGTGTATCAATCCCCGCCCCTCTAGGTTGGGATGGTAAAACCCTGCTGGGCGAACTTTTGAACCCTGGGGCAGCACTGACCCGGTGCAGAGACTTTTGGGGTGTTGGACTTTGGGACTTTGGGTGATTTTTTGGGTTGCTGTACTTAAGAGACTCTTAGGGTGTTGGACTTTTGGGACTTTGGGTGATTCGTGGCTGGGGGGAGAGTCTTTGCTCATGTTTGGTCTATGAATCCGAGTTGTGGTGTTTTCCCAAGTTAATGCTGATGTCGGTTACCTCATGTTATTAAAGGTTTGCTGCTATACTGAGGCTCTGTGCTTGCGAGAGGGGAAGAATTGCCTCTTTGAGGCACCCAGAGGTGTATGTAAGTTTTCCCAGGTCACTGGGTGGGGGATCGAGTCGGTGTTGTATTACCTTGTTGGGAGGAGACCCCTAGATACTGAACCCGGCCCTTGTTGCTATTAACTTGGCCTGGCAAAAGGGTTACAGATAGATAAAGAAGCACAAGCAGGACACAAGCCCAGTTCTACAAATCCATTACCAGTCACTTTTAAAAGCCCATCATTTTCTGTAAGATGACTCTGTTGTCTTTCATTTATCTGACCCTCCGTCTCACTTACTCACAATGTTCTGCCTCTATTGCCCCCTGGAAGGCCCCATAGTTACCTAATAGTTCAAGTGGATGACAAAACTTATCCACAGAGTGACACATCTCCTCATTACAAACACTCATGACCAGACTAAAAAAAAGTGCAAAAGAGAGGAGTCTGGGTATCAATTTGTTTTCTCCAACGGGTTTTTGTGTTGATCGTTTATCAGAAAAGAGGTATGAGCACAGGTGAGCTTTTTTTTGTTGTTGTTGATGATGTTTTTATATGACTCATTTAGAATATTTATAAAGTCTTCTGTTTGAAACAGTTCATTTTCATGGATTTTTTTCACTGTCTGATGTTTTTCATTTATCTTAATTTCCTCTCTTTGCAAAAGAGTTTTAAGACTCAATAAAAACAAAAAATCCAGGATCTTAATCAAGACAAAACTAACATTTCAATCCAGTTGCGTCTATACTCAGTAGAATCCTACAAGTGTTTGTGCTGGGGAGATATGTCATTTTGGGAGAAGTTTTGTCATCCACCAGTACTGTTATATAACTGTGGTACTGTAGACTCATAGAACCATAGGGTTAGAAGGGACTACATGGCTCATGCAGTCAAATCCCTGCCAAGATGCAGGATTTGTTGTGTCTGACAATCTTTGTCTGTTTGGGTGACCGTTTTTTTAATATTTCTAGCTGTCATGGTTCCAGTGGAGAAAAACTTGAAAACATGAACCCCTAATGTTTCGTTGGTCATTACATCTATCAATCGAAATTTCTCAGCATGCCTGAATAAACCTTTATCTGAACATGGGGGCTGTGTCTACACTGCACCCCTTTTCCAGAAAAGGGATGCAGATGAGACAAGTCGGAATTGCAAATGAAGTGGAGGATTTAAATAACCCCCGCTTCATTTGTATAAACATGGCTGCCGCTTTTTTCCAGCTCGGGGCTTTGCCGGAGAAAAGCGCCAGTCTAGATGGGATCTTTCGGAAAATAAAGCCTTTTCCGAAAGGTCCCTTATTCCTCTTAAAATCAGGAATAAGGGATCTTTCGGAAAAGGCTTTATTTTCCGAAAGATCCCGTCTAGACTGGCGCTTTTCTCCGGCAAAGCCCCGAGCCGGAAAAAAGTGTCAGCCATGTTTATACAAATGAAGCGGGGGTTATTTAAATCCCCTGCTTCATTTGCAATTCCGACTTGTCTCATCTGCATCCCTTTTCCAGAAAAGGGGTGCAGTGTAGACACAGCCGGGATGTGTTGTTATTTGTAACTTTCTTAGAATAAGGATGCCTCTGTGTATGGTACAGCACTTTGTTCAGTGCTAGTGATTATATAGATATATATTTATGTGTGTCAAGGTTTTTTTCATCAGAACAAACCAGATGTTTAACGTTTTAAGCACAGTCTAAACCCTTTGAAAAATAAAATATACTAAAAGTCCATTTCTGATCTTACGTATGAATATTCTAATTCTACTAAAAAGAATAGCAGTTGGCTGCATGCTTCCAAAGAGAGAATTTGTCTTGATATTGGAAACAATTGAAGATTTTTAAAATATTAATTGGATATAATTAATTTCTTTTCTAGTGTCTTGGTGTTGTTAAACTGTTAACATGATTAAACTTCCTATGCCATGGATGGGGAAATTTGGCATTTTTGCAAGAGCAGCTCTTTAGTCAGCAACCAATTGCCAGGTCCACTGATGGGAGGGGCAAAGAGAAATGGGAGGGGCAAAGAGGGCAGTTGCCCCGGGGTGCAGCAATTCAAAACACCTAGGGCTCCTGACCACTGCTACTGTGGCAATGGCAGCAGCCAGAGCCTCTGTCCCTTTAAATTACCATCAAGCACCAGGTGGTGTGCTCTGGGCGGTGCTGACGGGCTGGTGGGAGGAAGCTAGTCTCAGGCCTTGTCCCTTCCTCCCAATGCCCCTCACCTTCCAGGAGTGCAGAGCTGGGTCCCCTCACACTTTGCCCAAGGGCCTGGCAATTCTGTCAGTTTCCCTGCCAACTGTAGAAACAAAGGCTGGGTTAAGGCTGTTTAGTTGCCCTTTTTCTAAAATAACAAAACTATGGCTCCTCGGAGCCATAGTCCTATGCCTGTCTCTGAAATATTATAATAAAACCTCCTGGTCACCTGGATTGTTTTTCCCTTCACTCAAGCACTCAGAGTCCTTTGAGAACTTGGAACCATACACATCTTTTTATTTAAGAAAAAGGGAAACTCAGTATAGGTATTTACATATGTAGTCCCCTTACTAAAGGGGCCTCTGTTTTATTCTGAAAAGACCCTGGCTGCGTCTAGACTGGCAAGTTTTTCCGCAAAAGCAGCTGTCTACACTGGCCGCTTGAATTTCCACAAGAACACTGATGATCTCATGTAAGATTGTCAATGTTCTTGTGGAAATGCTATGCTGCTCCCGTTTGGGCAAAAGCCCTCTTACGCAAATGCTTTTGCGCAAGAGGGCCAGTGTAGACAACTGAGAACCGTTTTGCGCAAAAAAACCCCGATGGCGAAAATGGCGATCGGGGCTTTCTTGCGCAAAACCGTGTCTAGATTGGCACGGACGCTTTTCCGCAAAAAGTGCTTTTGCTCAAAAGCATCTGTGCCAATCTAGATGTTCTTTTCCGCAAATGCTTTGAACGGAAAAACTTTTCCGTTAAAAGCATTTGCGGAAAATCATGCCAGTCTAGACATAGCCCCTGTGTGCTACAATCTAGATTACTATTCCCATGAGCCCTTGGGAAAAGCAGGAAGGAAGGACTCTTGTGTGGGAGAGGTCTGTCTCTCTCCGTGTGCTTGAAAAAAAGAGGCCATCAGTCTGGGACTCTGCCTTGGAGTTTGGAACCGAAGAGGAGCCAGGCTGCTGCTAAGGAGATTGATCCAGTCCAGGGGCTGTTGGATGCAGCTACAGACCGGGACTAGATGCCTGTTGAAACTGGGAGTTAGCAGGCTGCTTCTGATAGGCACAGCATGAGGCAGTAAGTTTCTGGGCCTTGTTGAAAAAGTGCTGCCTGGGACAGAGCTCCTGTCTACCCTGGACCGAATCTCCACTACAGCTGCAACATCAGTGCGCCAACGCAAGCAAAAGTCTGGGACTGTGAGTCCAGGGGTGTGCACACTCTGGGGTGGGGTCACTGGTAGTACAAATGTTAGCTGTATAAGCTTCAATTATTATGGTTGTGTGTTTTGTTAATGCTATTCATTGCTAAATCTGTTAATCCCTGTTTATTTAAATTAAGTAAAGATTGTTTATTTTAAAGTGTTCCATTAGAGGTATATGATTTGTAGTTGTTCCGGAATTAGATCCAGATTGATGTTGGAATGAGTATGTTCCTGGAGGCTCTCAAGGCACACCAGTGAGTGTGTACAAGGCCAGCCAGGTGGAGGCACCGCCATTTTACATTCATTACGAGCAAGGGACTGCAGCAAAGGGGTAGATAGGGCTTTCCCCAACTAAACACCATCACCACTGCAGTGCTCAGGATCTTTTTTGGATTAAAACATCAAGCGCCCAGGCACACCTGTGAGTGTGACCTGCTCCCCAGTAACCGAGCAGCCCTAATCATTGCATCAGGAATTTGTCAGGCCCACAGTTCTAAAATAGCAATTATCTACCTTCTTTAAGTACAAAAATCTTAATCTCATCAGAAAGCCTATCACTTAAAGATTCCACTTAGGCCTAGCGGTAGTCAAGGGACAGCTCTCTTCTGCCAGCTTGCTCTAGTGCTGAGAGAGCTGCTGTTAGGGTTGCCGCAAATGGAGTCCAGTACTCTGGTCCAGCAGAGTTGGCAACCTTAACAGCTTTGTCAGCTCACAACTCAGTACACAGCCACCTGGTGTAGTTCTGTGACACCAGCTCTACTTCCATTAACCTGGTGGTTCTCTCAGCCCTGATGCCATCTGCTAAGTTGCTAAATAGTCAGATTTGCATCACTGATGATCTGGTCTGAACTCACTGCAAATTTAGCTCTGTTCTATTGCTGTGCTGGTCTGATCCAGTCCTACAGGTTCAATCCACAGAAACTACAGGCGGGAAACCCAAAGCAAAACACAAAGCAGATGAAATCCTTCTGCCAGGTGGAGTAAGCTGCAGCCAGGACCAGGTTCAATATTTAGGGTTTCCTCTCCTTCCAACACTGAACTGGCCTGAGCCCCCACCTAGTAACCTGGGTAATTCTCACATCACCCTTGGGCACCTCTGAGAGGCAATGCATCCTCTCTCTCAAGCATGGCATCTGAGTGTAGAAAAGATTTGTTCTTTCTTTGTTCCTCAAATACAGCAGCTTTGTTCCTCAAATACAGCAGCTTTCTCCGCAGCTTTCTCCGCAGACACTTCCCAGAGCTTTGAAAAAGGAGGGGAACATGCCTGAAGTGCAGCAGAGACCAAAACACTGAGCAGAACCATCAGGGCAGGCATTGTGGGATACTGGTGGAAGCCAGTTCTGTCAACAAAACAAACAGCAGAGTCTACACTGGCTCTTTGTAGACAATAAAAGAAAGGAGAAAAGAAAAAGAGTCTCATGGAGTGAAAGTTATTGTCAACAAAACTGGGTGTTTTTCCTGACAAAAGTTGCATTGCATTCACTGTTTTGTTGCCAAAAGGCAGTTTTTGGCAACAAAACTTGGTAGCATAGACAGGGTAGAAAAAACAGAGCTCCCCTCTATCATATCCCCCCCTTAGTTTCCTCCTGTCATCCCCGGGGCCTGATGACTCTAAAGGGCCTGAGGCTCCCAGCCACTACTGCAACAGCGGTTTGGGCCCAAGGCTTCAGACCTTTTAAATCACTGCCTGAGTGCTACACCATGCACTCTGGGTGGCTCGAAAGGCCATGGGAGTGCGTCTGCACAGCATCCAAAACTTGAAATAAAATACGCAATTTGCACTATGCAAATTGCGTAGCTTATTTGGAGTCTATTTCAAAATACCTTATTTCATCATTTGGCTCTGTCTACACAGCACCAAATTTCAACATACAGCACGATTTCGAGCCATTCCTTGCTCCTCGTACAATGAGGTTCACAGGGATGGCGAAATAGTGTGTTTGCTTTATTTTGAAATAGCGGATGCATTCAAAAGATGCGGGGTAGCTATTTCAGGATACCTCTGGTATCCCAAAATAACTTTGCTGTGTAGACGTACTCTATGGGGGCTGCCATAGTACATTCTGGGTGGCGCTGAGGACAGGCTGCTCAAGCCCCATCCCTTCCACCCAAGGCCCTGCCCCTTCCAAGAGTGCAGAGTCAGACCCCCCCCCCCAGCCACTCCCACACACATCCCTAAACCAGCGCAGCCTGTTGGGGCTGTCGGCTTCCCTGCCATCTTCAATTTCCACATCTGTATGATTTCTACACTGTTCCTATTTCTCTGTGACTTTCAGTGTTAGAGAGATAATTGCATTGGTGTACTTAGCAGCTGGGAAATCTGGCAGTTGTTTCAAGAGCAAATTTAAAGCAGGGTGTGGTGATCAGCAGCTGGTAGCTGGGGTGGAGGGTTGTACTGCATGACACAGGGCCCATTGGCAAGTTCAGCACCAGATGGATTTCTTCTCCCACCCTCACCCCACAGCAATGTTCTTAGTTCCTAGTTGCATTAAAAGACTCTGATTTCTATTGCTTGTAGCTTTGCCAAATTTACCATTTGACCTGAAATTTTTCCAGGCTGGGAGTATGCTTCAGGCTGACTCTTATAATTCCAGCCAAAATATTTCATCTGAAATTAAGCTAGGGAGAAATATGCTATTTGCTACACATTTAAAAACTGCTGTCCTTTTCTTTTTAGGAGTTCTAGAACTCCTAAAAGAATTTGACAGTTGCAAGCCTTTCCAAAAAAAATCACAGTTTGCATATTGAGTGGACATTTATTAGTGCTGCATAGCTAAATTTCTTGGAATTCCATCTGAACTGGTCAGGCTCCAGACTAGGCCAAGATGAGCCAGGGGTAAGCATCAGAAATGAGAGCAGGAGGCAGTTTCTCTTGGGCTCTCAGTACCCTCTCTTCCCCAACTAGGCCCTGGCAGCATGCAAGAGAAAGCTGCCTGAACTGTACACAGCGAGAACATGAGCATTAGATATATAGGGCCAAATTCATCAGTGATATAATGGAGTTGAACAAGTACCCCAGCAGAAAAGTTGGTCTTACTCTTAGATGCCTAATACTGATACCTAGAAACTGATAAAAATAAGTTATTTAAATACAGGAAGGCTGGGGTTTTGGTTTTTTACATCTTGCATCATGTGGCATGAGATTTTTAAGCTTCACGCATGCTTCCATTCACAATAACTTCTCCTGTTTCAACTTATCAAAATATCATGGAGAATCTATACTCCTTACAGGTAAGCAAATTCTATCTTGCCTCATATACAGTAGGCCAAGACTGTGCTTGCTGACCCTGAATTAAAGCCTAGTTTGGCTGGCAGAGATGGGCACAGATGGTGGGGATCTAGTTTATAACATGGCACTTTTCAAACTCAGTTTAAATAGGATTTGACACTGTTCATAAAAAATTAAATAGAATCAATCTGAACTTGATTCAAATTCTGTATTGCAGTGTTTGGCAGACACTGAGGCTATGTCTAGACAGTAGGCTTCTTGTGCAAGAAGCTTTTCTTGGAAGAGATCTTCCGCAAAACTTCTTGTACAAGAGCGTGTCCACACTGAAAAAGCACATCAAAAAAGCGATGCACTTTTGCGAAAGAAAGCGTCCAGACTGCATGGACACTGTCTCGAAAGTAAGCACTGATTGCTATGCACAGAATGGCCAACAGGGCACCTGTCTTTTTCCTCTTTCCTCTTTTTGTGCAAAAAAACCCCTGTTCCCTGTCTACACACACCATTTTGCGAAAGAGCTCGTTCACATAAAGGCGTTCTTCCTCATAAAATGAGGAATACCTATGCTGGAAAAAACCCTCTGTTCTTTCGATTTTTTTGCGCAAAAACATGCTTGAGGTGTGGACTCTCCCACGATTTTTTTTTTTGGAAAAACAGCCGTTTTTCTGAAAAAACTCTGTAGGGTAGACATAGCCTGAGTGTAGTTGGGGCATCTACACACTCCTAAATTTGGAGACACTTCTAAATCAGCAGAAAGGAGGAGAAAGGAATGGTCTCACATTCTCAGCCCTAATATTTAAAGCAGGGTGAAGAATCTGTTTTGGGTCGGGGGCCAATGTCCCACCGAAAAATCAGTCGGGGGCTGCACACAAAATGAGAAGCAGAAAAAAATCCACACTGTGGTCCCTGACTGACGAGAAAGACACTTCCCACATTCCTCTCCCACACCAGAGCCTGGGGAGGGGGCAGCCTAATAGATTTTGTGTGCTATAGCCCCTAGGGGAGATAGCAGGGGTGCTGGAGCACTAGCACAGGCTCCCCAATGCTGGGGGGCCCGATCCAGGCAAGCCAAGGGCCGAATCCAGCCCCCAGGCCTGAGGTTCCCCACTCTCATTTAAAGGAACATACTCTACAAATCCCTAGTGGAAATTTGATTAGAATACTCCAGTTGATTTCCTTTGATTTCTTCTAGAGGACCAGTAGCTGCAAGAATCAGTAACCTAATGAACTTGTTATTCTGTCCCAAAAAGAGTCAAAAAAGGAGCTAGGGGTGTTAATGGTTCTCAAGTTAATTTGAGCCACCAGGGCAACACTGTTGAAAAAAAAGCAAACATCGCTCTGGACTATGGCTATGTCTAGACTGCAGAGTTTTTCCGGGATCTGGTATCCCGGAAAAGCTCTGCCGCATCCAAGGAATGTGTTCACTTTTTCAGAACAGTTTCAGCTGGGCTGAAAGCCATTGTGGACCCCCAGACCAGGTGTGGGGGAGGGCTGGTTCCACGCCCCCAGAAGGGGAGGGATCTTGGGTAGGAGGGGCAGGGCTGAGGGCAGTCAGCCCTCAGAATTTGATGTGCCCCCGCAACCTCTTAGAGCCATTAAACCCGTGGTCCCCAACCCGGTGCCCGTGGGTGCCATGGTGCCCGCCGGGCCCTTTACGTGTGCCCGCGGAGTAATCTGGGCTGGCCCCACCCCCGGGCGTGCGGCAGGTGCCAGCCCCGGGCGCATGACCGGCCCCGGGTGCGCCGCGCATGCCGGTGCCGACCCTGACCCCCGCCCCTGGGTGTGCCGCGTGTGCCTTTGCCGGCCTTGGCACTGGCCTTGGCCCCGCCCCCGGGGGCGCCGCGCGTGCCCTTACCGGCCCTGGCCCTGGCTTTGGCCCCGGCCCCGAGGGCACCGCACGGAACCTGGGCAGCCCCTGCCCGGGATCGCAGCACATGCCGGTGCTGACCTCGGGCGTGCGGCGCATGCTTGGCCCCGCCCCCAGTCACGTGGCCTGTGAGCGGCCCCGCCCCCATACGCGCAGCGCGTGAGCGGCCCCGCCCCCAGGCGCCTGGCAGCCCCAAGACCACTGCATTAAACTTTCATGCCAAGGTGATTTTGGTACGAGATTTGCACTATGGAGACTTAAAATCAGTCCTCATCAATTTTCCAATCATGCTTTATATTAATTAGAAGTTATCAACAACAGTTCAACTAATGTAATTCTAAAGTTAGAAATTTCAAATACTGAATTTCTGACATGCCACTTTCATTCTAAATTGTAATTAATAAACAAGATGTTCCTCTCCCACAAACATAGCAGATATTAACACAAGTAGGTGGTGGAGGCTACTGTGAGACTTAGGGCTTGATGAAAAGGCAGCATGCCTCTAAGCCACTCAAGGAAGAGCTCTTGGAATTGGAAAGTACTCTGATTGTCAGTCACAACAGCTGTGCTGATATTCCCTTACTCTTCCAGGAAAGCAAATTGCAACACCCCCTTGTAGGGTACAACTTTATTTCACATCCTTGACTGGCCCCTATGGGCAGAGTACAGGCCCTGCTACAAAAATGTGTTGTTTCCTCTTTACTTTGTGATTCCTAATGATGTAAATGCCTTTAATTTTGTGGATATTTGTAATACTTTCAGAGAAATGTATGATGAAATACAGTTTGAATCAAGCACTGTAAATGATGCATCATAGCTTGGAAATAAATTAACACTAAAATGTATTATTAAAGACAGAAGCTTTTTATAAACAACAGCATTGCACAACTTTCTGATCCTGTGTATGGAAAATATCACTCTCATAAAATATTTTAGCATGGATCTATTCCCAAGACAAGTATAACAGCAGTATTTTATAGATCAGCAGACTGGCAGGGCTCTGATATACATGTAGGCTGTGTCTAAACTGGCAAGTTTTTCCGCAAAAGCACTTGCTTTTGCAGAAAAACTTGCCAGCTGTCTACACTGGCCGCTTGAATTCCGCAAGAACACTGACTTCCTACTGTCTGAAATCAATGCTTCTTGCGGAAATACTATGCTACTCCCATTCGGGCAAAAGTTCTTTTGCGCAAAGCTTTTGCGCAAAAGGGCCAGTGTAGGCAGCTCAGATTTGTTTTGCGCAAAAAAGCCCCGATTGTGAAAATGGCGATCGGGGCTTTTTTGAGGAAAAGACCATCTAGATTGGCACGGACGCTTTTCCGCAAAAAGTGCTTTTGCGGAAAAGTGTCCGTGCCAGTCTAGACGCTCTTTTCCATTAAAAGCATTTGTGGAAAATCATGCCAGTCTAGACGTAGCCATAAAGTATTGTACCATCACTTTCATGATATATACTTTAGTACAAGATTGTTCCCAACTAAAATGAAGGCAATAGTACCTTAAGTATACTAGAACAAAAAACAGGACTATGTAGCACTTTAAAGACTAACAAGATGGTTTATTAGGTGATGAGCTTTCGTGGGTCAGACCCACTTCCTCAGATCAAATAGTGGAAGAAAATTGTCACAACCATATATACCAAAGGATACAATTTAAAAAAATGAACACATGTTTAAAGGACACATCAAATTTCAGGACAGAAAAGGGATGGGGGGGGGAGGTAAATGTCTGTGAGCTAATGATATTAGGGGTGATAATTGGGGAAGCTATCTTTGTAATGGGTAAGATAATTAATGTCTTTGTTTAACCCTAAGTGTAAAGTGTTGAATTTAAGCACAAATGACAGTTCAGAGGATTCTCTTTGAAGTGTGGTCTGAAAAGGTCTTTGAAGCAGGATGCAGGTAATCAAGTCGTTGAGACAATGTCCTTTCTGGTTGAAATGGCAAGAAACTGTTTTTTCTTTGTGATCCTGTCTGTGACGGGGCTGACCTGCCCCGCACTGAGCAGGAGGGAGAGGAGCCCGTTTATTGGGTAGAACACGCCCCTCCCCCACAGCCCTACTGGGCATGCTCGAAGTGCAGCCTCACTATAAAAGACTGCCGGGCTGCTCAGTTGGGGCAGACCGCCGGGGAGGAAGGAGCTCTGGCCCAAGCTGCAGGCCCGCCACCGGACCTGCCGCCAGATTCAGAGCTGGAGGGACCGCCGCTATTGCTACTACCAGCCCCGGGGCGAGCACGCCCCCAACGCCAATGCCGGGGGGCCGCCCGCTCCGCTGCAGGAGACACCCCCTGCGCTGCTGCCCCAGAGACAGGACCAGCTGACGTGGCTGCTGCCGCCAACCCCGCATCGCCAGGTGGGACCACTGTCGGCCACAAGGCTGGGGTAGGAAGCAACCCAGGGCAAGGGGCAGGGAAAGCCCCGGTGGGCTCAGCACGTTCGGGGAGGACCACCGCCCCCGCTGAGCCAGTGGTGGGAACCACACACCACCATTAGGGCCCTGGGTTGGGGTTCAGTGGAGAGGGAGGGCCCGGACCCCCCTACCCCAACCCCTCAGAGTGTGGACTAGGCCTCAGGGCCTGCTGGGACTGTGGACTAGGCCTCAGGGCCTGCTGCGAGTGCTGGACTAGGCCCAGTTAAGGTGCAAGGGGAGGAGGTCACAGCCTTGGTGGATACGGGCTGTGGGCAGACTCTGATAGAGGAAGGCCTAGTTGGCGACCTAGAGCAATGGGGACCCCCGGTGAGAATGCAGTGTATCCATGGGGACTTGAAGACGTACCCCACGGCTAAGGTGAAGTTAGCTGTCGGGTCACACGAAGAGCTGTGCAGAGTAGGGGTAGTCCCCCGACTGGCTTACCCCGTGGTGTTAGGGTGAGATTGGCCCTACTTTTGGGCCCTATTGTGGGGCCACAGGCGAGGGGACCCCGGCGAGGGGGGCCCAGAACAGCCACAAGCGGCGTTAACCGGACAGCGGATGGAAGAAGACCCCGGGGAAGGGACCTCAAGGGGGGCCAGGAGGGGAGCCATACAATCCCCTGGAATTGGCGCTCCCCCTATAGACACCCAAGCAGCCGACATCACCCTGGACGGAGACTTCCTAGAAGAACAAAGGAATGACCCGACCATCAGCCGAGCTTGGGAGCAGGCGGGAGGACTGGAGCCGACGGACCTGCCACCCCCAGAGAGGCCCCAAGGCCCGCGGTTCGAGGTACGGGGTGATCTGTTGTACCGCCTGACCCAAGATCCGCAAACCCAAGCCAAGATCTGTCAGCTGCTGGTACCCCAACGGTTTCGGATGGCAGTGATGCGGTTGGCCCATGAAGTACCCTGGGCGGGCCACCAAGGCCGGGAAAAGACATTATGCAGACTAGCCCAGCGGTTCTTCTGGCCGGGAGTACACCACGCTGTGAGGGACTATTGTGCTTCGTGCCCCGAATGCCAATGTGCTAACCCCGGTGGGGTTCCCCGCGCCCCATTGGTCCCTCTGCCCGTGGTAGGGACGCCTTTTGAATGGGTAGGACTGGACCTGGTCAGGCCGCTGGAGCGAAGCACCAACAAGAACAAATACATTTTGGTCATTGTGGACTACGCTACTCGGTACTCGGAGGCAATTCCCCTAAGGATCACGACCGCCCGTGCCATTGCCGATGAACTTTTAAAAGTATTTGCCAGGGTGGGCCTCCCTAAGATGATCCTAACAGACCAGGGAACTAACGTAACGTCCAAACTGATAACAGAATTATGTCGCCTACTGAACATCCAATCCTTGAGAACCTCCGTGTACCACCCCCAGACGGATGGACTGGTGGAACGGTTCAACAGGACGCTGAAGTCGATGCTGCGCAAATTCGTCGAAGACGACCCGCGGCATTGGGACAGGTGGCTGCCAGCTCTTCTCTTTGCCGTAAGGGAGGTTCCCCGAGCATCCACGGGATTTTCCCCTTTTGAATTATTATATGGGTGGCGACCGCGGGGGATTCTGGACCTAGTGAGAGAGACTTGGGAGGGACAAGAAAGACGCGCCCAGGGGTCCATCCACTATATTTTACAATTGCGAGAGTGGCTAGAAGAATTAGGCCGGCTAGCACAGGAGAACCTGCGGACGGCACAGGAAACACAGGCGCGTCACTACAACCAGAAGGCGAAGGTGCGGACTTTTCAACCCGGGGACCGGGTGTTGCTCTTGTTGCCTTCTTCCGAGTCCAAGTTGCTGGCGAAGTGGCAAGGACCGTTTGAAGTCGTGCGGAAGGTGGGGCCGGTCGACTATGAGGTGAGGTTACCAGGGCGGCGGAAAGACTTACGAGTGTACCATGTGAACCTCCTGAAGGCCTGGAAAGAGAGGGAGGCAATGCTGATCACCCCATTTCCCCCGGAGGACGAGTTGAGACCGCAAGTGGGAGCCTCGACGGAGCGCCCCCAGGTGGACATTGGGCAAGACCTGGAGAAGGGACAACAGCAACAGCTGCAAGAGCTCATAGCGCGGTTCCCGAATGTGTTGTCAGATAAACCAGGAAGGACCCTGTTAATTAGTCATTACATCGCCACAATGCCAGGGCAGAAAGTACGGGACAATCATCAACCCCTACCCAGGAAAATGTGGGACACCGTGCGCCAAGAACTAAAGGAAATGTTGGCTCTAGGGGTGGTGGAAGAATCCCGAAGCGAGTGGAGGAGCCTCATCGTGCTGGTCCCCAAGCCCAATGGCTCAGTGAGGTTTTGCATCGACTTCCGCAAGGTGAACGCCATCTCCCAGTTCGATGCCTACCCCATGCCCCGGGTAGACGTGCTACTAGAACGTCTGGGGAGGGCCAGATATATCTCGACCCTGGATCTCACTAAAGGCTATTGGCAGATCCCGTTGACACCGATGACGAAAGCCAAAACAGCATTCCCAACGCCTTTTGGGCTCTACCAATTCACGATGATGCCTTTCGAACTACATGGAGCCGCTGCCACATTTCAGCGGCTGATGAATCAAGTCTTGGCACTCCACGATGAGTATGCAGTGGCATACATTGATGATATTATTGTGTACAGTGAAGGATGGGAGGAACATCTAACCCACTTAGAAAAGGTATTGAGGGCCCTAGGGGAGGCCAGGTTGACAGCGAACCCGGCCAAGTGTCACCTAGGGAAAGAAGAGGTAACCTACTTGGGGTATACAGTGGGGAAGGGACGGGTGAAGCCCGTAATAGACAAAATTCAGGCCCTCCGAGAATACCCCACTCCCACCACGAAATGACAGGTGAGGCAGTTCCTGGGGTTGGTGGGATATTACCGGCGCTTTGTCCCTAACTTTTCCACCATAGGGGCCCCCTGATGGACCTGACCAAAAACCAACACCCATGGCGGGTAGAGTGGTCAGCAGTGTGCGAGAGGGCATTTCAAACCTTGAGGGACCACCTTATCCGGGGACTGGTATTAGCCCAGCCGGATTTTTCCAGGCCCTTCATCCTACAGACAGATGCTTCCGAGATAGGCCGCGGGGCCGTGCTATCCCAGGAGGTGGAGGGAGTAGAACACCGTCTATTATACCTAAGCCGCAAGTTGTACCCTAGGGAAACCCGGTACTCCACCATAGAGAGGGAGGCGCTGGCCGTGAAATGGGCTGTGGACGCATTGAGGTATTATTTGCTGGGGAGTACCTTTTTGGTAGTGACAGATCATGCCCCTCTAAGGTGGTTGCAAACAATGAAAGACACCAATGCGCGTATCATGTGCTGGTACCTAGCATTGCAGCCGTATTCGTTTCGAGTGGCACATAGACCAGGGAAAGCACATGGTAACGCAGATTTTTTTTCGCACATAGCTCCTAAGGAGGGGGAGGAGAGATTACCGGAAAGAAACCTTTTAAGGGGGGAGGTGTGTGACAGGACTAACCTGCCCCGCACTGAGCAGGAGGGAGAGGAGCCCGTTTATTGGGTAGAGCACGCCCCTCCCCCACAGCCCTACTGGGCTTGCTCGAAGTGCAGCCTCACTATAAAAGACTGCCGGGCTGCTCAGTTGGGGCAGACCGCTGGAGAGGAAGGAGCACCAGCCCAAGCTGCAGGCCCGCCGCTGGACCTGCCGCCAGATTCAGAGCCGGAGGGACCGCCGCTATTGCTACTACCAGCCCCGGGGTGAGCACGGCCCCAACACCCCCTGCGCTGCTGCCCCAGAGACGGGACCAGCTGACGTGGCCGCCGCCGCCAACCCCGCATCGCCAGGTGGGACCTCCGTCGGCCACAAGGCTGGGGTAGGAAGCAACCCAGGGCAGGGAAAGCCCCGGTGGGCTCAGCACGTTCGGGGAGGACCCCCGCCCCCGCCCCCGCTCCCGCTGAGCCAGTGGTGGGAACCACCCACCACCATTAGCGCCCTGGGTTAGGGTCCGGTGGAGAGGGAGGGCCCGGACCCCCCTACCCCAACCCCTCAGAGTGTGGACTAGGCCTCAGGGCCTGCTGCGAGTGCTGGACTAGGCCTCCGGGCCTGCTGTGACTGTGGACTAGGCCTCCGGGCCCGTTGCGGCTACTAGACTAGGCCTCCGGGCTGGTGGCTAACGCTTTAATCATGGGAAGAAGGGAAAGGGGTGGGGAGGACCCCGCCACACTGTCTAATATCTGTTTTGTGGGCACTGATCCTTTGGTGAAGTGTCTGAGACGTCTGTCCAATGTGCATAGCAGACGGACACTTTCGGCACATGATAGCATAAATTATATTTCTGGATGCGCAGGAATATGTGTTCTTGATCTTATAACTCAATTGGTTAGATCTATCTCTATTAAGTATACTATACATCAGAAAGACCTGATGAGACAAAAATATAACACAAAAAATGGGCCTTTTCCACAGAATTAAAGTCAAGCCACGATTAATAAAATATATATTTAAACACTATGAAAATAGAATGTTTTGGAGAGAAAAGGAGCAAGTTTTCAAAGTTCTGATCTTAGAGAACCATAGCTTCCTAATCCTTGAGAATTGTAATATGGGGAGAGAAGTGAAGTTCTGAAGTGAGGTCTTCTTCTTCATCGGCTCATGTGTTCAGTTTAGCTGGTATCTTACATTATCCATAGTTTACAGCCATAGAGTCTTTACATGTTTCTGTGCTAATCAAAGCAGCTTAGACGGAAATGCCACTGAATGGTCCTATTCCCAATATATTGATGGAAGAGAAAGTAATCAACAACACAGCATGTGATTAAGCACGGGGCTTCAGGCAATACAAAAAGGGCATCTTAATTAACTGCGATGGGAGAAAAACAGTCTCATGAAATGATGATCAATTAGCAATTTCTTAGCCAAACTATAACATATAATTAGACTGAAATCTAGCGATGGGAAAGACCAGGTTGAAGAACAAGTTTACAGAGTGAATTGACCTTAACAGTTATGTTAAGGTGGACAACAAAGTAAAGCCAAAGAAATTATCATTCAGATACTTTAGATTTAAATTAGGATACATTAAGACTGGAAGTGCATTGGGGCTCAAGTTGCATATCGGTACTTGCTTTTGTGAAATGCTTAAACACACTTTGGTAGATTAATAATAATCTCTCTCTCTCTCTCTCTGTATATATATGTCTGTCTGTGTTACTGTCTGCGAGTCCATTTATTCAAGAACTCTACCTAAATGGTAAGAGCTAGGGCCACCAAATTTGGTATGCAGCTTCCTCTTCTCCTAACTTAAAGCAAGTTCAGGTTTTGGTTGTGCCAGGAGAACCAGAAGCCCTTGGGGCTGGGGGAGAGAAAAGACTAGTGCTAGATGGGATCCCTGCCCTAAGCCCCTACTCACCCTCCAACCCTCACTCTCACCCCCCCCCCATGCACCCAGTCTCCTGCATCCCCCCACCACATACCAAAAGCCTTGCCTTGAGTCCTACCCCCCCTCCCCCCCCCACACACACACCACTAGCCTTCTGCTCTGAAGGGCCCAGGCAATGCTGGGTTAGTTTGCTAGTAATAAATATAGGAACAGCAGACACTAAAATACTGAAAGAATTGCAAAAATCTGGTTCTGCATCAACAAAGGATCAGAACTGCTCCTTAATGACCTCACGATTCAAATTAGTCAATAGGTCTTATGGACACGCTAATTTCAATCTGATTTGCAAAAAAGGATTCAAAATCTGACTTATAGAAAGGATTCTTTCTATAATGAATGCTTAATTACCAATATCAGAATTCAGCCTGTGTACCAGAGTATCAAGAGTACTAAAATTAAGTGAGATGAGAAGTACAATGATTTTTAGATTTATGTGTGAGAAAAAGAACAAAAAGATATTCAGGAGTTATGGGCATGCATCATACTCTTCTCTAAAATTAACCTCTGCCACTAATCAAGAATAATGGGGACTATGAAAGATAGGTAAACTGGCATACCACCCAATAGTGGGGAGGAAAGAAATGTTGCCAGTGACCTTGGAGCAAACCCTTCCTTTTGTTAAAAGTGGCATGCTATATTTATTATCCTATTGAGAACAGAAAGATTTTTGATTAAAATGCATGGAACTTAATATATGTACCTCTGAAATAATTAGTCAGTCTTGCTGAGTCTAAAAATCTGTGGTTCCAGGGAACATAAGTTTTTCCAACTTGTGCTTCAACGACTAAATCACTCTACTGAGAAAAGAAGGAAGAAGTTAGTAGTGTTACAGCAGGCATTTTCTCACCGAAAGCATCCTGGCAGCATTACTTTACACAGCAAAGTTCCATATGGAGCATAAGGAGAATCAGTGTTTGTTTTGGACAAAGATTCTAATGAGATTCTACTATGGAAAATGAATGCTGAAAACTGCAAAACTAAATCAGAGAAACAGGGATCAGGAGATTAGACTGCATATATTTACACTATTTGATATGCTATCATCTTCTAAGATATATTATTATCTGACATGATAAATTTACTCAGTTACAGTAATACTGTTTAAACCTTTGGAGGGAAAGCAGAGTTTCTTGTTATTTTAATGTTCCAGCTTTTTATATGCTGATAATCTACTTTTTTAATAATATATGGAGATATACCTATCTCATAGAACTGGAAGGGGCCTTGAGAGGACATCAAGTCCAGTCCCCTGCCCTCACAGCAGGACCAACTACCATCCCTAACAGATTTGCCCCAGATCCCTAAATGGCCCCCTTGAGGATTGAATTCACAACCCTGGATTTAGCAGGCCAATATTGCTTTGTAAGTAAGTTTTCATGCTTATATATGTAAGGTCTCTTTGGGCCAAAGATAATTTATGGCACTTTCTTTTATAGTTGATCAAATATGTTGTTTGACTTTGTGTAGCCATGGTTTCACAGACTTTCTGATGCTTCATAGAGGCGACTGGAAAAACTTGCTATTCTGAAAAAAAATATTCACTGTTTTTTTGTATTTCATTTCATCTCTTCTAAAAAGGGGTAGAGTCATTAGTATAAAATTGTTTACTAATCATCTACTCCTGCTGCTTATTTTCTACCTGCAGTCATAATCCTCTCAATGAGGTAATACAGTTGGTTGCTGGGGAAATGTTTGTTGTTTTCGAACTTCTAGGACACATGGTACTGAACAAAGTTACTTCAAGCAAGGAGAAGGTATGTGGTGTGCAGATTGTTTGTCCAGTCATGGGAGGAAGTGGTTAATAAACATTGTCGAGGAATGGGAGAAGCATTGTTAGTGCTCCAGAAGGCAGGAGAGAGCTTTGAAGCTTGGAGGAAGGACTTGATAGCTGGGCTTCCAATGAGAAGCAGGTTTTAGAAGGGGATGTTTAATTTATGGTTTAAAGCTCTTTTTTTCCCAGATTACTAAAACCTGTTTGTAGAGTCCCATAGCAAAACAGCCTGAAGGCAAGAGAAGTGATTTTTGCTTGCTTGGTAGTAACAGGACTATTTGATTCGCTTCCTAGAAAGCCAAGATTTGTGTCTGAAGGATTTGTATCTCAGACCAAGCAACTTATCAGGCCTCCAGCAGGAGTGCACAGCACCTCATATCAATTTGGAGAGGAATAGCTTGCATCTGAATCCAAATGGCAAACATCATGGCTGTGCATTCATTGGCCCAGACAGATGTTCTCTTTGCTTTACTTGTTCTGGGGGAATCTATAAAAAAGACAGTTTATCTCATGCCATAGACAATGTCCTCACCTAATGTACCTATAGTAGAAAATAGATTAGATCCAGCTGGCACTCATGGCCACTAGTCCTTTTTCATACCCAAGTTCAAATTGGTTGTGGAGAAAATCAATGGTACTCTCCTGAGTTCTGCCAACAAATGTTGCCTGTTTGAGATAAATGTCAAAATGAGACAGCTATTTCTGTGCATTTCTCTAGGCTCTGCTTTTCCTTGGTGGGGCTAAGATGCTAGCCTAGGACTCAGTTGCCCCTTAATAGGGTTCTGAGGTGGCAACAGCAATAGGAACATTGAAGTCTGATCTACACAAAGATTTTGCACCATTGTAGCTATGTCTGTTGGTACTGATATATCAGTAAAACCTCGAATGTGGACAGTATTATATTGATTCCTCTAGAGGAATAAGCTTTACCTGTATAAGAGCTTTTATAGCATTATAATTGTGTATTAGAGATGTAAAATCCCAGTTAATCAGTTAAATGTTAGGTTAACTTAACGTTTAACTAGTGAACCGATTAATTGGGATCTGGGCAGGAGTAAGGATGTTAAGGACTAGTCGATTAGTCAAATATCCAATAAGCAAGTGCTTATCGGATATTTGACTAATCGACTAGTCCTTAACATCTTAACGGATAGTCGAGTCAACTAGTAGATTCCCCTCCTCCCCCTTGCTGCCTCTATCAAATAGAGGCAGCAAAGCGGGGGAAGAGGAGGTACTTCAAAGTGGCAGTGCCACACAGAGCCAGTACCCAGGCTCCGTGCAGTGCTGCCGCTTTGAAATGCTGTGGCAGTGTTTCAAAGGGGCAACGCTACACAGCTGATCCCAGGATCGGCTGTGTGGCGCTGCCACTTTGAAATGCCAGTTGGAGTCCCCAGCGGATCCCAGATTCCGTGGAAATTCCGCACAGAGCCCGGGCTCCCTGTGGCATTTCAAAGAGGCAATGCAACATGGAGCCCAGGGTCAGCAGGGGACTCTGAGTCCTCTGCTGACCCCAGACTCCATGAGGGTGCTTCCACTCTGAAATCCACAAGAGCCCTCGCTGGGGACTCTTGTACATTTCAAAGCTGGTACACCCGCGTGCAGCCCACAGTCCCGCTGGTCCCAGGCTTCACGTGGAGTTCCACATTCCTCCTTTGAAATGTATAAGAGCCCCACTGGGAAATTCCATCAACTACGCGACTAGTAAATTAATTGTTAGTTAACATGCTTAGGTGGGGGACCACTCCAGCCTGAGTGGAGCAGCCCCCAGCCTGCAGGGCACCTACTCCCAGCCCTATGCAGAGTGCCCAGGCTCCTTGTGGTCAGAGGTTTCTCTAGATGCTGGAGTAGCCCTGCCTGCAAGGCACCCGGGCCCGCCTCAGACAGGGGCTCTTCTGGTCAAGAGAAGCCCCTGTCTGTGGCAGGCCCCGGGTGGGGCAGCAGGTGGGGAGCTGCTCCGGTCCCCACCAGTTACCATTTAACCTTTCACCCTCTATTGTATACCCATACTATTTTAACTATACCAGTACAATGAAAGCGGTACAACTTTATGTTTGGCAAGCTTAGTTAACAAGGTAATTAAACACATCTTGAATGTATTGAATCAGAACTGTTTAACATTAAACAAGAGATGTTAATTATCCCAAGGGGCTAACTGCTCAGTCAGCAACAATATGTGGCATCACCCCACATGCAGTATATCAGCAGACATGCCTGCCGTTCTGCCACCCCATCATTCATCACCCAACCTGTTCAGAAACTGTCCTACCACTCGTGTGATTCATTTGGCCAGCAAGCAGGTACACCTGAGTGTTCCCAACTCTGAATTTTATCACAAGTCTGACATTTGGGCTACGTCTAGACTGGCATGATTTTCCGTAAATACTTTTAACTAAAAAGTTTTTCCGTTAAAAGCATTTGCGGAAAAGAGCGCCTAGATTGGCACGGATGCTTTTGCGCAAAAGCACTTTTTGCAGAAAAGCGTCCGTGTCAATCTAGACGCGGTTTTGCACAAGAAAGCCCTGATCGCCATTTTTGCCATCGGGGCTTTTTTGCGTAAAACAGTTTTTACTTGTCTACACTGGCCCTCTTGTGCAAATGCTTTTGCGCAAGAGGGCTTTTTCCCGAGCAGGAGCATCATAGTATTTGCGGAAGAACACTGACAATCTTACATGAGATCGTCAGTGTTCTTGCGGAAATTCAAGTGGCCAGTGTAGACAGCAGGCAAGTTTTTCCGCAAAAGCAGTTGATTTTGCCAGTCTAGATGCAGCCTTGGTGTTTTTCTTAAGGCCCTCTGCTCCTGGATTCATAGGAATCTCAGCTTTCATTTTAATGAAGATAAGTTTCTAGCAATATTCCCTCTAAATTTTCATGCCCAAGTGCAGAATGAATTTTGTTCTGTGCACCAAAATGGAGATGATGAGGATGATCTGTGGTGGGCGTGGAGAGAAGGGTTCGTACTGTGGGAAGGGCTCACAGTTAGGGTGATAAGGGCTCTGGCTGGAGGTGTGGGCTCTGGAGTGGGGTGGGAGGGGGATCTGTGCCAAAACCAAGGGGTTTAGAGTGTGGGAGCAAGTTTGGGGCAGGAGGTTGGTGTGGGGTTTGGGGTCAGGGCAGGAATTAGGATGCAAGAGGAGACTCAGAGTTGGAGTGTGGGGTCTAGAAGAGGGTTAGGATGGTGGAGGGGGCTCAGGCCTGGGGCAGAGTTTGGGGTATGGGGTGATTATCTGGGACGGTTCTCATTTGGCAGGGGAGAGATAGGTAGGAGCCAATGGGAGCTGCAGAAACAGAGCTTCCTGGAGCTCACGGTGATGTGGCTCCAGCCAGGGACGAAAGAATGAGATAAAAGTGCATGGAGCCACCTCCCCCATTCCCTGATCAAGAAGGGCTGGCCCAGAACAGAAGGGGTTTATAGGCTGAAGCCCAGGTTTTCCTGAGCTAATGGGGGAAGGGCCCTTAGTCACAGGCACTGAGCTTTAGCCTCTAAAGCCCCTTTCTTAATCTGGCCCTGCTGCTATTGGGGTTAGAGGAGCATCTCTCCCCTGGCTGGGCAGCTCCCTGCTGAGACTGGAGGAATATGCCTCTCCCCTGGCTGTGGCAGTGATCTGTTGGGGCTGGAGAAGAGAGGGACACTTATCTGGCCCCATAGCGGAGCTGCTGTAGGCAAGGGACAGACATGTTTCTCCGGCCCCAGCAAGGTGCTGCCACTGCCAGGGGAGAGAGTTCTCTCCCCCAGCTCTGGCAGCTCCAAGCTCAGCAGTCCTGAGCTCCTGCACGGGGCTTATTAGGCAGGACTACATGGCCACACAACTGAGAAGGAGCTTTGGTTTCTAGTCTTCATGATTTCAGAGAAAAGCTTGAAGATGTGCCCCCAGTGCTAAATGCTCAGAAACCAAAGGACAAAAAGACTCATATACTTTAAGATCAGAAGGAACCTCTTGCACAGGGCAGGCCACAAAACCTTATCCACGGACTCCTGAAATAGACCCCCCTCACTTCTAAGTTACTACAGTTCTGAAATTATGGTTTAAATACTTCAAATTACAAAGAATTCACCATTTATGCTGTCCCCTGCTACCAAGGAAGACAAATACCCACCGAGGTCTCAGTCAGTCGAACCTACGGGGAAATTCCTTCCCAATTCCAAATATGGCACTCAGACTGTGAACAAATGGGCAAGATCCACTAGGCAGATACCTGGAAAAGAATTCTCAGAAGTAACCTAGAGCCCCTCCAACTAGTGTCCTATTTTTTGCCTCAGGGGATTTTTGTTACTGGCCATCACTGGTGGATCACATGCCATTGTAGGCAGTTCTTCATCCCATCTACTTCATAAACTTATCAAGCTCAGTCTTGAAGCTAGTTATATTTTTGCTCCCACTGCTCACCATGTAAGACTGTTCCAGAATTTCACTCATCTGATGTCTAGAAATCTTTTCCTAATTTTGAGCCTAAACTTGTTGATGGCAGGTTTATATCCATTTATCTCCATGTGTACAGTGGTGCCAAACTTAAATAATTCCTCTCCCTCTCTTATCTGTTTATAGAGAGCAGTTATAATTCCCCTCAGCCTTCTTTTGGTTAAGCTAAACAAGCCAAACTGTTTGAGTCTCAAAATTTAGGTTTTCCATTCCTTGGTTCATCCTAATAGCCTTCCTCTGCAGCTGTGTCAGTTTGAATTCATCTTTCTTAGACATGGGAGACCAGAATTGCACACTACCAGATGAGGTCTCACCAGTGCCTTGTATAATGCTGTTAACAATTTCCCTATGTCTACTGGAAATACCTCACCTGGTGCATTCTAGGACTGTACAGGCAGTCCCCGAGTTACGAACGGGGTTTTTTTTGCCCCAGAAGACGGGAGCGGCAGGACGACCAGATGCGCCCCGGTCCCGCCGCCTGCGTCCTCCGGGGCGAGAAAAGCTGCTCCACATCTCCCTGGTCTGCTGGGGGGGAGAAACCCCCCCAGCAGACCAGGGAGACGCGGAGCAAAGCCGCGGAGCACGCGGGCAGCGGGACAGCCCAGACGCGTGCTCCGCGGCTTTGCTCCGCGTCTCCCTGGTCTGCTGGTCTGCTGAAGACCAGCAGACCAGGGAGACAGGGAGCAAACCCTCAGAGGACGCCGGCAGCGGGACAGCCGCGGCGCGTCTGGGCTGTCCCGCTGCCCGTGTGCTCCGCGGCTTTGCTCCACGTCTCCCTGGTCTGCTGGAGACCAGCAGACCAGGGAGACGGGGAGCAAAGCCTCAGAGGACGCCGGCAGCGGGACAGCTAGTGCGCCCTCTTCCCCCCCCCCCAGCAAACCAGGCTTTTCTCCGGCCTGTGGTAGAGCAGCTGGGGCGCTGCCGGAATCTGTATGTAAGTCGGAACTGGCGTCCAGATTCAGCCACTGCTGAAACTGACCAGCGGCTGACTACAGGAAGCCCGAGGCAGAGTTGCTCTGCCCCGGGCTTCCTGGAATCAGCCGCTGATCAGTTTCAGCAGCAGCTGACTTGGGGACGCTTGGGGTTCTTAAGTTGAATCTGTATGTAAGTCCGAACTGGCATCCAGATTCAGCCTGTTGAAACTGATCAGCGGCTGATTCCAGGAAGCCCAGGGCAGAGCAACTCTGCCTTGGGCTTCCTGTAGTCAGCCGCTGGTCAGTTTCAGCAGCGGCTGAATCTGGACGCCAGTTCCAACTTACATACAGATTCAACTTAAGAACAAACCTACAGTCCCTATCTTGTATGTAACCCGGGGACTGCCTGTATTAGTCTTTTTCAAGGTCACATAACGTTGACAGCTCATAGTCATCCTGTGATCAACTAATGCACCTAGGTCTTAATCTTCCTCTGTTGCACCCAACTGACAACTAAAAAAAAACCCCAAATGAATTATTGTTATGTTTAAATGTCATGATCTTGGGAAACAAACTCATGACTTTTCAATGCTTAAAGAATTGCCTGCTCTTGCAAATTAAGCATGAGTTCCAGATTTTGGCATGCACAGAAAGCCCTATTGCAATTATGTAAGAAGCTCCTCCATTCCTGTGATTTTTGGGACTTGGCACAGAGAGCTCTGATTATTTTCAAGATCCATCGTATAGTCCTCATACAGAAAGCAATATGGGAAATAATAGGAAAGCAGGAGATGAGAGAATCAAGACAACAATAAATAGGGCCCTACAAAACTCATGGCAGTTAAAAAGGTCATGGTGCAATGGCAGGCTTGGGTTGCCATGTACTCTCCGGTAACTTGCCAGTGGCAGGAGGAACAAGATTGCTCAGAACTGGGAGTCAGACCTAGAGTGCCAGAGATGCATGGTGGCATGTAGCTGCATATCCACTAGTTTGGTGTGTGACTATCAACTCCCTACTGGTGAGCAGTACTCTGCCACCGAATACGAGGTGGCAAAAACTGACATCTACAGGGTTGATGGGACACAAGCACCCCATGATGAACTTGCCAGTTTGCTAGGAAGATTGTTTGAGTGCCTTAACTTTAGCTGCTGTCTTCCACCGGTGGGCATGGTAATTCAGTGTGCAGTCTAAGGTCACACCTAGATAGACGGGTTCTACTTCATGCTTTATCTTCTGACCATTCAGATAAACATTCCATTTTCAGGTTATGCTGGCACAATGAAGATGGAATAAACAGCAAGTGGACTGTTCATCTGAGAAGCTTGGGAGAGGTATGTATTTGAGTTTGTGTGTGCGTTACAGGCTGACTTGTCAACGTGAAATTATCAGGTGTACAAGTGGAGAGAAGAAGCCTTACAAAGTCAACAAAAAAAAAACCTTAAAAAACAACAAATAGTCTAGTAGCACTTTAAAAACTAACCAAACATGTAGGTATCATGAACTTTCATGGGCACAACCCACTTCAACAAAGTCAATAAAAGTGGCTTTTTAATCTAATGATTTTGTCACCAATCTCTTGGGGAGGGGCTGTCATCTGACTCATGATTTTAGGTCCCCTGCAGCTAATTCCTGCATGCTGTGCTTGGGGTTAACTATTTCAGAAGCAAAACAAAAAAAGCAGTCATGTAGCACTTTTGAAGACTAACAAGATGGTTTATTAGGTGATGAGCTTTCCCACTAAAGCTCATCACCTAATAAACCACCTTGTTAGTCTTTAAAGTGCTACATGACTGCTTTTTTTGTTTTTGTTTTACCAAGATCAGACTAACACAGCTACCTCTCTACTATATTTCATAAGCCTGAGGCCAGGGGCTATAAAACTGTGCAGCCCCCTACCCTCAGACCAGTTGCTACCCCCTAGCAGCTGCTCCAGCCACTCCTGGCCTAGAGGGGGCGCGATCACCCATCTCTTCTTTTCCGGGCATTTCACACGCACCGGTTCAGGCAGCTCAGTGACCACGCATGCGCAAATCCTCTTCCTTGATTCCATGGCCCAGAATCTGGCCCCTTTCATTGGAACCTTGTCAGGCTCAGCGGTCACGCATGCGCTTTTCCAGCGCCTTTCGACGCTCCACCCTTTTTGTTGGTTCTGGCGGAAGAGAGCGGCTGGGGCGCACGCGCATTTGATATCCTCGTGCAATCCCGCCCTCCGGGATCCCTCTGATCTTCATAGCGAGGAGCTGCGTTTATGCGCGTGCGCGTTTGGTTGCCGTGCCGGGAGGGGGGCATTTTAACAGTAAACATCCTGCCGATTTGAACGGCGGGTTTGGGCGGCAGGAAGGGCCGCGGCCGCCATCTTGTTTGTTTGAGTGGCTCGACTCGGGGAGGAGGAGCGGAGTGTTACCGAGCCCGGCCTCGCCAGCCGCTGCATCGGCTTCTCCTGCCGCCACGCAGGACTCGGGGTAAGGAGCCGGCCTCGCTGCGCCCGCCCTGGCGGAGCAGGCAGCGCGTCCCGAGGGGGGCGGGATCGGCAGTCGTCCGAGGGGCGGCCGGGCTCTGGGGGCTGCGCTTCCTCCGGGACGCGGAGAGGCCTACTACTGGCCGCTTCATCCTGCGACTGGGCAGCCGTGGCCCGTGCTCCTGCGGTGCCTCCTGCAGCTTCGGGAGGGGGAGAGACGTGCAGGGCTTTGATGGGCTCTCGGGGGCTGCTTCCCCAGAGGGGCACGGGTCGCTGCGGCCAGTGGCTGGAGAGCGGGGCGGGCCGCTCTGGAGCCCGCTGGTCCCCTCGAGCCTGTCAGGCGGAGATGGGTGAGGCCCGGGAGGGAGTCCCGGGCAGGCAGCGCGCCAGCTCGAAGCAGAGCGAGGTGAGCCAGCTGGGAAGGCGGGGCGGGCCTCAGAACTTTTCCGTAAGCGAAGCTGACGTGCCCCAGTGGCCCCGTTTCCTCTTCCCTCGAGGGGCGGCCTGAGCTGCTGGAGGTGACGGGCTGCCGCTGGCATTGGGGCTGCCACTAGGCAGGTGATTCTGACGGGGGGAGGGGCTTCAGTGCGTGTCCCAATGCAGCGTGGTTTTAAATGTGAAGCGACTGATCAAAGGCACTCAAGTTTGCTGCCCCCTGTCTGGGGCAACTAATTTATGTACATAGATTATGTGGCACACTATTTTTGCGAGCTCTTTGCTCTGGGATTGGGTTCATGAGCTGTTGCTGTTGGGGTTGCAGGAAGTAAAGAATTAGAAGGGAGGGCTGAAAGAGAAGAGTCTGAGAACCCATATATACTGGGAAACTTTTTTGGGGGGGAATAGGAATCGGTCTTATATTAACAGAGATGGAAAATCTAGGGGGTTCGACTAGTAATAGTGTCTGCAGTAACTAGTGATCATATTCATTGGTGCATCAAAGGGTTATTAATGTAATGGTTGTTTGATTTTTAGAGTTCAAAGAAGTTTTGGGAACAAAAGGATTGCCTGTGTTGTCTACATGCTTATAATATTTGCAGCTGTATAATAATCTAATCATGTGCTTCATGGTTTAATCTGTTCTCCTGTAGAGTTCAGGAAGGATCTCACATCCACATGGTCCTGATATACAAACTGCATTCTAGAGGTGGGTGGGGTGGGGTTCACCTTCCTCCAACACGTCTGGCCACACCTAGAGATGGGATAAGAGTTAGGGTGGACTGGTGCTCAGAGGTGGAACAGAGAACTTTGTTTGCATGCTCATGGTATAGCTGATGACTAGATTTTTTTATTTATTTTTGTTTTAATTTCTAAAGACTTGGTTTCAGTTATAAACATGTGGCGTGCTGTGAATTTGTCAATAGTAATTCAAACAATGAACCTAGTATATTGACAATCAGAAAAAGTGGGTAAGATAGGAAAACTTACAGATAAGTATAAAAAAGATTTTTATGGGGTAAGGGGGAATCCCTGGGAATCCATGCAACTGCAGGCAGGGCTAGTGCCTGAGCAACTTAACTTCAGAGTTCTCTGTAACATGGGCCTTTGGGTAGTTTTCCTCCTTGCTACTCTCTAACATCAGTTGTGGCAGTTTATATGCAAAGAAAGTTGTAGAACTGTTGGGTCAAAGAATTTTTATATGGGGGTAGGGGAATCCTAGAAAGAAAAATGTTGAGAACCCCTGGTGTAGAGGAAAGTTACAGGAGCCATTGCTTCTCCAATTAAAATGGCACACAATAATTAATTACTTCCCACTAGCCCTTCCTACCCTGATATTGTTGGCTGCAGGAGCAGCTTACTGGTATGTAGTCAGGGAGTGCCATGCCAAACCAAGCTTCTCTTTGCACATCTAAGCATTAAGAGTTGTATGAAATGACCTGTTGCTCTTCCACGCCTCCTCCTTCCTGCACTCTTCTGGAGAGGAGTCAGACAATTAAAAAGTAAGGAGAGAAAAGAAGAAATTAACAAGGGAATGAAAAGTTACTGAAAAGTGTGTGCAAAAAGGGCAGCAACAGTTTCTGCCATGTTGCAAAGGATTGTGGTCATTCCTGTGCACCAAGGCACCCCAAATTGGGATTGTAAGACAAAGTTTGTGTGCTTTCAGTTCACCAGTGGGAACAATTCCACTGGAATTGTATTTTAAAATTTATATTCTCATGCCATTTGTACTCAAACATTGCAGTATTGGAATAGTACACTAGAACTGCATATTAGTTAAGGTAGTCCACATTGCAAATAGAAATTAATGTTTTATAACTTGTAGGTGCATTTGTTAAATTTACTTTTAGTCTGGTAAGATCACTACTTAATTATTTTCCTCCGTTTGTGTGTACTTTTTTGTGGCAGCATGGCCATAATATATGGAGGGGAAACTGCAAATCTCTGCTAGAAGCAATTTACTTCTCAAGATTTTCAGCAACTTCTTAATATTTGAAACAAATAACTCAATTTTTTCTCTAATATTGCCCTTGAATTTCTGACTATTCATAACCCTTACATTAGGGATATTTGTTTGAGTGTAAATGACTAACCATTTAACCAGTAAGTGGGTGCTTATCAGTTGACAGTGTCATTTGCACTCAGAGAAAGACTCCATCCTGGGAGCCAGGTGGGCAAGGGTTGCTAGCTCTATTTTCAGTGAGGAGGGTTTGCTGTGGAAAAGAAGCCACCTCCCCTGGAGCTGGGCAGGCAAGGGCTGCCCACTTGGTTCCTGGGGAGGCTTCGCAGTGAAGGCTTCTGCAGTACAGTATAAAGCTAAGCTTTATACTGCAGAGCCTGCGGTGTGGGTAATCATGTAATTGCTCATATTTTCAGCAATTACACGGTTACCCTAATATGTGATTTTTTTTTTTTTTAAAACATGCCTACCTTATATAGATTTAGCAGTTCTTAGTGTCAGTCCTGTGAAACATCGGTATGCTGAGCACTTACCATTTTGGCTTCCTGTGCCCATCTTTCTCACAACGAAAGTGTAATAGGTTCCCAGTGCTGTTTGTTGTATTAATGACTTATATTTGTGAGAGATTAAACCCTTCCCTATCACATTGGGGAGCACTTCTGCCCCTGCCCCAGCCCCATTCAAATGCCCATGATTGTTCCCAGAATAGAAGGGCTAAACAATTAGCCCTCATAGGAAACTAATCTTGTTATTCACTTAGCATTAGTGCTTGTGTGTTCCTGACACTAAAGTTGCTTCCTCTTGTAGCTCTAATGTGAGGAGCGAGCAGGCTGAGTGCAGTAATATTGCTGATAGTAGTGATAATATAGGCATGCCAGCAGCTGCTATCTGTTCTGTCAGGGCACTGTAGTGAATACAGTTGCTTCCATGTCTTATTGATCCACATAATGCTTTTTATGTTTAAAGGGAAGTAAGTAGAGATGCATTTACCGCGGGTCCCCGAGTTACAGACGAGTTATGGACCAAACACTTGGCCATAACTCAATGTTCGTAAGTCGGACCCCATTGGTTTACATTGCCACTGTGCTGTTCATAAACGCAGGTCGTGTTCGTAAGTTGGAGACTGCCTTTACGACAGCTTCATGGGAGGTTTGGTCGTAAATGTGAACGGTTGTAAATCGGGGACCAGCTGTGGCCCCCGGGTTGCCTGGATCCAGTCCCTGAGGTTCAGTGCCTCCCCCCAGCATTGGAGAGTCCACACAGGTCCTCCAGCTCCCCCTCCTGCTGCTGCACAGCTGGGCTGGAGCTCACAAAATCATCTAGCCTGGATCCCCCAAGCTTCAATGTATGAGGGGAATGTGGGGAGTGTCTCTTCTTCTCAGTGAGGGGCCACGTCAGTGACTGTCAGAGGCAGCAGCACAGGAGAGAAAGATTAATGGAGTGTAATTGTTCATGTTGTCCGATGAGCCCAGGTTCATCGGTTAACCCTGTATATGGGCAAGGCTCGACAAATAATGCACTCGCCTGTGGCGAGTAGATTGCAACCCAGAAGAGCCGGGTTCAGGCGATCTGCGCATTTGCAGATTGCCGGACAGCGTGGCTGGCGAGCGGGGCTCGCCGCGGTTTGGCGAGCCCTGTATATGGGTACACATTCAAATCCCTAATGGGAAGCCTTCATTATATTTTCAGACTTGAGTCATATTTATTTGATCTTTCCCTGAAATTCAAGCTATAGACTTTGAATGGATTGTGAAAATGTCAAATGTGGATTGGCAAAATTATTACAAAAGTGGAAATACAGCTTTTATAAACTGGAGTTGGAAAATTGTGCCAGTAATGCTAGGGATATTCCTCATTCCTTCTCCATCTTTTACCCCTAATGTTTTTAGGGTATGTTACATTGTACAACAAACCCACCTCCTAGATATACTTTTTAAACCTATTTTTCAGTGAAATAGGTTTTTCTGCTTTATACTGTGTCCCGTTGTTTGATCTGGGTGATTCCCATAAAATTGCTGTCAGCATGTCCTTTGGAAGGTCCTCTGCATCTCTTGCCTCCAGCTTTCAGTGGGAATGCAGTAGATTTCTTTCCTTCCTTTATCTTAACCCTCTTCTCGTTAGCAGCAGGTAATCTCATTTCTACATACAAATTCAACTACTACAAACAACTATTTCTGGTGGCTCTCGGAGCTTCTTCTACTCCAGGTCTGTCTTTCTAGCCATGCACAAATCTCAGCCTGTCGCTTTGCCATATGGATGTCTAGTAGGGATGTGATAGTGTACCATACATGTGTAAATGGTTAACCAATGTGCCTGTGCTCATAGGTTAACATTCATGGTTACAAACCGTGCCTTTCCGTTGCGCTGCTGCCTCTGATCATTTGACCACTAAAAGCCGGCTCCTTGCATGCACCAACTCCTGCAAAGCTACCAGCCGTCCTGTGCTGCTTCCTCTGTATCATAGTACCATCAAGTCATGAAGAGGGATTTTAGCATATAGTCAAACGATTAACTGATAAGCCCAGACTTACCGGTTAATCCTATCAACGACTACACATCTCCCCACTCCTGCTGCCTGTATATCAGAGGCAGTAAGGTCGGGAAGGCAGGTGCTGGCTCCCCGTGAGCACCTGATGGTGGAGCTGCTTGCCTTCCTCCACCTCGGCACCACTGCCTCTGCTAGTGGGGCAGCAGTTTGAAGGGTGAAGGAGGCAGGCGGGAGCCAGCTTAAAAACTAGCTCCCCATGAGCACCAGCTTTGCGGAGCTGCCTCTCCTCCTCCTCCCCTCAGTGCTCTTTCTACTCCTCAGTCAGGGATCACATCAGTGAGGGGTGGGAATGTTTTCTCATTTGTGTGTGGCCCCTGATTCTTCTGTGGGTCAGTGGCCCTCGACCCAAAAAAAAAAGGTTCCCCACCCCTGCCTTACAGCATAGATAAGAGACAGATGGAGTACAAAGCAACAATATAGGTCAGCATTACAGATAGTGTCTCAGCACATTGGCAGTCTAACAACTGTCACTTTTTTTTAGGCATCATGGGAAAAGTTTTAAAGTAGTATAAAGAGCTATTTTAACAGATATTTATAGAGAGCTCCTCCAAATCATGAGGGGCTGCCTGGGAGGGGGGGGAAGCACTCCTTTCAAGATTAAGAAATCGATGATGGAGGTTGGTATTGCAAGCTTTTCTGAGGCAGCAGTCAACCCCTTAAGAGAAAATGAGAGATTATAGCCATAATGGGGACGAGATCCAAAGGGCCCAGAATGCAAAGGCAAGTAGCTAATGTTTGATGTGATAGAAAAGGGAGAGCTTGGGAGGGTGTGATCAAAACAGTGTGCCACAAAAATGATTTTTCAACAGCAGTCTGAATGAATACGAGCAGGGCAAATTTGCATTTGTCAAGGTTAGAGAAAAGGATGTTGCAGTAATTGAGAAATGAGCTGATGAAACCTTGGATGAGTGTGTTAGCAGTGTGGAGAATAGGAAAGGCCAAATTTTAGACATTATATGTAGAAAGAATTGTCAAGATTTAGACCAAGCATGAATGTAAGGACACTCAGACTGAGTTGAAGAGGACAGCCAGGTTACAGGCCAAAGACAGAAAAGATATTGGTATTATTCATGTTGATAGAAAAAGGTGAGAAGAAAGTGAAAATTCACTTTCAGCTGTGTTGAGCGTGGGCTTATGTCTAGACATTAGAGATGTTAAAATGCACATACAGTAATTCCTCATTTAACATGTGCCCGCTTAACATGTTTTCGCGATAGCATGATTTTGGGGGGGGCGGGATGTTTTTTGAATTACACGACCATCCCCGGAATAGCACGATTTCCACAGCCGGCCTGTTGCTGGCAGCAGCGTGGGGCTTCCCCCGCCTCCCTGCAAAGCGGCGGAGGATCGCCGCTAACCGTGCTGTTCCCTGCTGACTCCCCCTCGCCTAACGCCTTGCTCTCTCTCCTCTGCCCCTGATTGCAGGCCAGCGGCTGTATATTCCCAGCTGGCCTGTCACCGATGGCTGTTTGGGGCTTCTCCCGCCTCCCTGCGAAGCAGTGGAGGGTTTGCTGCTCGCTGCGTCGTTCCCCAGCGACCCCCCACCATCCTCGCCGGATGCAGTGCTGGTCCCAGCAGACCATCACAGGGGCATACTCCCAACCCAGTCCCCCTCCTGTCTCTTCCCCTTCCCTTCCCGAGAGCCAAACATCTCTCCTCCCTGCTATAACCCAGTCCCCTTTCTCCCCCAACCTTATGTCCTGGTCCCAACAGACACCACTGTTTGAAACGCAACCCCCACCGTTTCCATTATTTTCAATGGGAAAATTGACCCCACATAACACGGTTTCACTTAACACGATTATTTTCTGAAACATATCTATCATGTTAAATGAGGAATTACTGTATTCAGGTAAATTTCAGTGGTTATGTATTTACACATGGTGCGGGAGGGCAAAGAGATGGCTTTTAAGTCCTCAAGTGATCAGAGGCAGCAACACATGAGGGCAGCATTAACTGCTCAGGCTCAATCGTTAACTGCATACACTGTCATACTTTCACGTCCCTACCCTGCACCCCCCCCCCTCCTCCATGAGGGATGTAAAATCCCATTTAATTGGCTAGCTGGTTAAATAGTTAACAGGTTAAAGGGAGGGCTGGCTAGAATGGCTGCTCTGTCGGCGGTGGGTCCCACAGGGCTGGAGCAGCCCCCTGTCTTCAGCATGTGGGGAGCTGCCAGGTCCTACAGGTTAACGAGAACCAGTAAACATCACCCATTGGGGGTGATACTTACCAGTTAACTTCCAGGTCTAAATCCCCTCCTTCACTTAGATCCCCTCCTGAATTCCAATCCTTTGCCCCAAGCTCCTTTATGCACCCAGCCTCCATCCCAGACTCTATATCTCCACCATTAATATGGAAGAGTGCAGCCCTTGACGATTTACCAAATTCTTGGAGTGCCCCCGCCCCTCATCAAAAATTGTTGCCCATCCCTGCTATAGATCATAAGAGTCCTTTAAGAAGGTTGGAAAAAAACATGTACAAATTCTTAACTTTTTGTACATAGAATGAAAAGATGTGGGAACTGTTTGAGGATTGAAAGACTGCTGTCATGCTTTTTGTGTGTGAAAAGTTGAGTCAATAGTATTCCATGTGTGCCGGCGTCTGAATAGCTGGCACTTGATAAGACTGTAGAAGACTGGTGAATGGAGATTGAAGCATTGATAAAGATATTTACAGTGGAGGAGTCAGACGAGCATGGAAAATAAACTCTTGGCAGATTCATAGCAGGTCTAATAAGAGAAGCAAATTTTTTTGCAGTTGGAGAAGAAGCAAAGTTCTCAGTCAAGGATGGTGCTAATCTTAGACCATTGCTCGCACACGTTTGTCTTGGTATACTTAATCCTGCCTCAATGCTGGGAAATGTACTAAATGGCCTTTTGAGGTCCCTTCCAGCCCCACATTTCTGTAGTTGTAACATTTTTCTAGTTTACCTGCTCAGATTTCCAGTGCAGTAAACTTATGCCACCATATAGCCACCAATGGGGAAAAAAGAGCTAAACTCTCAATCTTGAACAAAATCCTTTCAGATTTCAGAAGTATGATGCGCATTTTCTGTTGAACTTGAAAATTTCTGTCCTTGTACAAAACTGTTCTACAATCTTACTGTTTGAAAAGAAAACGTGTTTATAGTGCACATAAATACGGTGAAAATATTTTATATCTAATTGAGTTACTGAAAAAAATTACACTTTTTTTTTTTACAGGTTTACGCCATATAGGCGGCTGGGACAATGTTCTACGCCCATTTTGTCCTGAGCAAGCGTGGGCCGCTGGCCAAAATTTGGCTAGCGGCCCATTGGGATAAGAAGCTAACCAAAGCCCATGTATTCGAGTGTAATCTAGAAAGCAGTGTGGAGAGTATCATCTCACCAAAGGTATTTATTTTACAGTGATCTAGATAATTTTACTGGCTCATCTGAGACAAATTATGATACTGCATGATCAATATACAAGTATTAATTAATTTTGATGCCTTAAACTGAAACATTCTAAAACTGTTAAATAATCCATGAATACGTGTTCTTCTCAATCAAGTTTTATTTTATAGTTATTCAAGAAGAGGCCAGGTTTCAGATTTGGATAATAGGCTTCAAATAGAGTATCTTCATCTGAATTATCTTGATGTATTGTGTGTATACATGGAAGTTTTTTTTATGGTGGGAGAAGGAGGGGGGGGAACATGTCAGCAAGTAGTTTTCAAAGGATTTCTGGTAACATTTGAATACTCTTATCATGGAGAGCTATTGAAATAAAAAATGATTATTGAAATATTCTTTCTGGTCCCTTGCGAGGTAAGTACAAAGTAGATTCCTCCTTTGTGTTCAGAAGGGTTGAAAAATGTAGTTGATAGCAAGTATAGTTATTGGATAGCTGAAGCGGAGTTTTCTTCAGGATAGATCCTAACTTGTCTTTGGTGATTTGCTTGGTATTAGCTACAGCAAACAGAGCAACCATGCTGAATGGCACAACCTGATAGTGGAGGATGTAATGAAATGTCTTGTTTATACTGTAGAGCCTATAGCATGTGTAACCATGTTACCGCTATGATATTTTAGTTGTTACACAGTTACATTTCCAAATGAATTTTGATGTCCCCCCTGCTTCTTACCAGATAATTACTAATCAGAGGGAAGATTCTTCAGGCCTTGTGTGTTCATGGGTGTCTTTATTTTTAACTCTCCTCTAAAAACAGACTACTTAAATGGCACATAAGTAAAATGATTAATATTTGAATAGCCAACAGGCATTTGAATGCCTTAGAGAAAAGCTTTTTTAATTATTTTTTTCTAAACCTAAAGCTTGTTCCATACACCCATAAACACTTTCTTCATCAAAATGTTCTAGCTGTCAATTCAGTGCAGCAAATATAATCTTCACACGATTTATAAATATACACAAATATAATATATGAATCCTCTATTAATGAGAACATTGTAGATATGATGGTGCTTTACAGAACTGGCTGATTCCCTTATTTGTTATCGAAGTTAAGACAAGAACCTCCCTGGTTCAGTCAGGGAAGAGTCAGAAAAAGAGGACAATGAGAACGAAGGTAGTGAAGATGCTCACTCATGGGTTATGCATGTCCCTTGAGGCCTGCAAGGATTTTTCTAAGACTTTGAAAGCTAGGCATTCCTAAAATCTTTTGTTTGTGTAGGATTTTTAACTGATTTCTAGAGACTTAGAAGAGCTTTTATTGTTGTGTGTACTAAAAGCTCGCGTATCTGTTAATTCAGTTAATTTTAAGTTAGAAATTTTAGGACTTAATCTTCCTGGGAAATCTTATTCCACAATACAGTTCTCAAACTTCTATGAGCCATTTAAGATACTCTTTTCTGGCCACATACCTTCCCTACAGCCAATATAATACTTGGTTACATAGAAGAATGACACCGGAACAGTTGTAGAGACTTTGCAACAAGAGAAACGTATGCTTTAATATGATGGGTATACCTGCTTCTTTGTGCCCTCTCCAAAACTTTTAATTGTGCTATGGAGTTTCCTGTTTTGGTGTGAAACTCCTGAGTAAATCTTCCCTCATTGCCTGCAGTAACTTTTAACCTTATTTCTGAGGCAGTATGCAATATAGTTCTGCTCTTGGTATTTTTTTGTATTATCATAACCTGGGTACCCTGACATAGACCAGAGGAACCCATTGTCCACTTATCAGATCTTGGTGGTGTCTCCAAATTTGATCAGGACTGAGAGTTAATTGAAGAAACAAAGGCATGAAGGGGCTATCCTAGATTCAATTAGATGGGTTTGTTTGTTCTGCTTGTTAACTAATTCCAAATTGACAGAGACTTCATTAATTAAAGCTGAATGTTAAAGAACTAAAGTATTTGCTTTAATTGCTAGGTATGCTGACTCAGTAAATACTCCTTTGTTTGCAAAGGTGTAACAGGCCTTTTCTTCATTTCCCCTGAGCAAAAACTTACATGCCATTTTGAATTAAAAGAAGAATACTGTGATTAAAGTTAGTAATTCTCTGATCCTGGGTCTTACGCTGTTTCGGTCCATGATGATAATTTTCCTGTGTTTAACGTGAATATTTAGCTGTATCATGTGGTGGGAACTGATTGCAAAACTTTTTGAACAGCATATGCTTTAAGTATTACGTTTATAGGTATTTTGAAAAGATGGGCTTTGCAAACTACTTCATGTTAATACTTACCCCTGGCAATGTAAAGTTACTTTGAGATGTGCTTTACTGATTATCCTAAAATTTTTGTAAAAGGTGTATATCAAAGGTGTGGAACCTAAGGCCCAGGGGCCAGATGCAGCCCTCGAATTGCCTAGATTTGGCCCCTGAGGCTTGGGGCTCCCCACTCCCAGCATAGGGGAGCCTGTGCTGTTACTTCAGCCCTTCCACGGAACTGGAACGCACAAAATCGACTCGCCTGGACCTCCCTAGGCTCTGGTGTGTGTGTGGGAATGTGGGGAGTGTCTCCTCAATCAGGGGGCCACAGCAGTGAGTATTTGTATGGTTGGCGGGTTTTTGGGGGGGTTTTTTTGTTTGTTTTGGCTTCTCAATTGTGTGCAGCCCCTGATTGATTTTTCTATAAAAGGTTCCCCACCCTTGCTGTATATATAGAAAAATGTTTGCAAGACTGGCTTACACTGGGGATTTTTTCCTCTGGTGACAGTACTGCTTTTAAATAAATATTGCAATTAGTAAATGTATTTTTAGGTGAAGATGGCACTTCGAACCTCAGGACATCTTTTATTGGGAGTTGTTAGAATCTATCACAGGAAAGCTAAATACCTTCTTGCAGACTGTAATGAAGCCTTCATTAAGATCAAGATGGCTTTTCGTCCAGGTACTTGTCATGTATCTTATGCAGTTCCTCCTACCCCCCCCCCCCCCCAAGTTAAGTTATAATATGTAGCGAGATTTGCTAAGCGTACATGCAATTCTACATTCTTATTCCAATAAGTGATTTAGGAGAAGTTTGTGTTCCTTTGCATAGGAAAATATCTTGTTTCAGTTTACAGGCTGAGGTTTGTGCTGACCAAAAGGCATGCTGAAATTCTGCTTCCCCAGTACTGTTTCAGTTAAGAGTCTTGGGCTTAAGTTTCTGCAGTTTTGTTAGTAAGACCTTTTCAGCAGATGATATGGGAATATTCTTGTTGTTAAAAAGCTGCACATGCAATTAAACACTGAGGGGAATTTTGAACTAGTGAAGTATCAAGCAGCCACGAAGGCAGAAGATGAAAAAGGGAAATAGAGAGGCGAGTTATTCAAAGGGATGCTATCTTGCAATCATATTCCTTGCTCATAAATGCTTTTTATCAACAATCATAAAAGTAATACTTAAGCTATAGTACAGGAAACCTCCAAAATGCGACCACCCAAGTTGCGACCCCCCACACTTACAACCATTTTTGTAAGTGTGGAAGTGGCCAAAAAACCCCAACTTATGTCCTTGGCCTGCATTTATGACGTGCAAGATGCCTATTGTAAATGAGGGTTCAAGTTACAATGCCCCCGACTTGCAAAGTTTCCCCAGGAACCTAGTTTGGGGCCTCCTGTAACGGAGAAATACTTTCCATGTGGTATTTTGTTGATAGTATGTGTTTATTCAATATCACTGGTTTCCAGAGGATAGTCAGGATAGCTATGGATGTTACACAGCAACGAAGAAAATGAGTAGAACAACATGATTGTAAAAGAGGAATTGGCTGGGAGACTTGGAGGTGGGGAGTGAGGGAACAGATGTTAATACCTGCAGCTATTTGTATCCCAACTTTGAGTAACTTAGTTCATTGTCTTTGATTTTTTTTTTTTTTTTCAGGCTCAGAGGGGTAGCTGTGTTAGTCTGAATCTGCAAAAGCGACGAGGAGTCCTGTGGCACCTTATAGATTAACAGATTTATTGGAGCATAAGCTTCCGTAGGCAAAGACTCACTTCGTCAGATGTATCTGATGAAGTGGGTCTTTGCCCACGGAAGCTTATGCTCCAATAAGTCTGTTAGTCTATAAGGTGCCACGGGACTCCTTGTCTGATTATTTTATTTATTTTTCTTTTTTTAATGTAACTTTTTTTTACCAACTTGAAATTGTTCGGAAGGGACTTACATGGAAGTTACTGGATACCCAGTACTTCTGAATCAGGTCTCTTTATCTGCCTAAATGTAACCTTAGGGATTTAACTTTAGGATTCCAATTTTTTTTTTTTTTTTTTTTTTTTTTTTTACAATGGCATATTTTTGAAAACTGGCACAAAACAGCTTTGAAAAATGTTGAGGCTTGAGTCACATTTATTTAGGGTTTTTGATCTTCCCTTTCTGATTCAAAGTCCTATATGGCTATGGCTTTCAGTGGTATTTCACTGCCTGCTTTATTGCATTTAACTTTCACCTGTTAAAAAGTAGGGTTTTTCAGAATCATTGAGCCTTGGCATAGGTCTGTTACTAGTGAAGTCAATGGAAGCCTTAACTAAGGGATCAGAGAAGCCAACACTGAGGCAGGGAACCCTGTCTTTGGGGTAGATATGGAAATTTATGTCTGAGTGTTCTCCTTTTCAGGTGTTGTTGATTTGCCTGAGGAGAATCGAGAGGCTGCTTACAATGCAATCACTTTACCTGAGGAATTTCATGATTTTGACCAACCGCTGCCTGACCTAGAGTAAGCTTACTTTCTCTTACTAAAGTAGGCTTGCTTTTCTGAAGTAGCAATGTCAAATCTAAATTTGCAAGTTAACAAACCTAAAGACAGATAAGCACAATTTCAAATTGGATACTTAGCCTTTTTTTAAAATGAAATGCTTTTTTTGCTTGGAACTCCTGGAATGTAAATTGATATGACAGTATTTAGCTGGTTTATAGTTAACCTTAATATGTATTGTATAAATTGAGAAATAAGTCACAGTATGTTCCAAGTTATTTACTCTTTCCTAACAGTTTATCTTAACACTTTGCTGTGCATTATATACGTTTAAACTCTTGCTGCATGTAACTACTATAATTGCTGAATTTCATAATCCCTTGGAGCTTGTTACTCCAATATTGCCCTTAGTGCCACAAGAAGAACACCTATAGTTTTTCTTTATTCCTAGCATTCTAGAAGCTGATCACAATTTCTGTTGCCTCCCTCTTAATATATGCTAATGTCATATTTTTAGATTTGTCTTCATGACTGTATTTTTCTACACGTGCATGATACATTTTTATATGCTGGCTTTGTAATAAAACAAGTCTGTGAAGTAACCTGTAAATTATTCAGTATAATCAAGGAAAGTCTTTTAAAAATGTTCTTTTTATTTAAGTGATATTGATGTGGCTCAGCAATTCAGTTTGAACCAGAGTAGAGTGGAAGAAATTACAATGAGAGAAGAAGTAGGCAACATCAGTATTCTTCAGGATAATGATTTTGGTAAAATGCTTTTATATTTTTAATATGTATTAAGTTTGGTTTTGCTAGCTCTTGGACTAAAATGAAAGTTTCATAGATCATATGGAAATCCTACAAACAAAGTGAGCTAAGAGTCAGGATTCTTTTTGAAATACTACTTGGATGTATTAGTCAAATGTTCTTACAAGAGTAAATAACCTCATTATAGAATGTATGAGTTTCCAAAAATCTGTCATTGCATAGCCAAAACAATTGTAGCTGCTTGTAAAGAAGCAACCGTAACCATTAGTTAGGTGAATTAATGCTTATGTGACTATATGAAAGGTTAATTTTTCTTTAAAGGTGGTAGTCTAAATTCATTAGCCAGCAGCTCTTTTTATTCTGATTTTTTTTTTTTTAATTGCATTCAGAAGTAACTTTGGTCCCTTACAATTTAGTGGTGGAGCAATCGAAATGATGAAAAAAGTAGTATTGTTAGATTTGTTGTTGCATTATCTCTTTGTGTATAGTTGTACAAAGAATGCTTTGGAATTGATAAAAATGTGTATGAAAAGCCTACATTTTCTGTGCACCAAGCTCATTTAATATCCATAAATAGGAAACACATGGAATAGACCTCTCAGCTACTAATCTCTTTTTTGAGGTGTGCATAAAATACAAATGTGTAGTGCACAGGAAGTGCTTTTTTTAATAGATCAAATGGACTCCTTTGAAATGAATATTTTAAATGTTTTGATGCAAATAATGAAGCCATTTGCAATAGGAATCTTTTTCTCTGTCTTTCTCTTTCTAAATTTCCTACAGGATGATAGAGTGATGTCATCTGTGTCCTCATGCTGCCACCCCCGGGCTGCGCCGGGTCCCCTCTGCCATCTGAATCTCTCTCGCATACGCATGCACACCCCACGCCACACTGTGTCCCTCTGCCATCTGGGGGACAGACACACAGACAAAGACATGGGGTCATCCCGACACCCTCACCCCTGGCCAGACACCTGCACCATCCCCTGCTCTCTCTCTCCCCCTCCCCCCCCCCCCCCCCCCCCCCGGCCACCCTGGCCAGACACCTATCCCCAGCCTGCTCTTGCGCTGCTACACACACACACACCCAGCCAGTCACCTACCCCCAGAAAGTTGGTGAGCGTAGCGAGCAGGGGGTGCAAATCCCCTAGTTTTCACATAAAAGGGTAATTTAGTTTTGGAGGAGAACAAAAGAGGAAGTTCTGCACAAACCTGTGTAATCAAAACAGCACTGAAGAAAGTGTCTCTTCAAGCTGACCACCATTAACTTCATATCTAAAACAATTAATAGATGACATTGTGGAAAGGTTGAAAGCTATAGTACAGAAACTCAATTGCATTTTTGCGAACAGAAATTACAATTATAGAATTATTAATAAATTATCTAGTGGGTCATTTCCTCATAGATTAAATGAAGGGATTAATGATTTGCTTTTTGGTTTGCTTGAACCTAAACTCTTTGTGGCTAAAATTATATTCTTACAGGTGATTTTGGAATGGATGATCGTGAGATGATGAGAGAAGGCAGTGCATTTGAGGATGACATGCTAGTGAGTACCAGTGCTTCCAATCTTTTACTGGAGCCTGAACAGAGTACCAGTCATCTTAATGAGAAAGCTAACCACCTGGAATATGAAGACCAATATAAGGATGACAATTTCGGAGAAGGAAACGATGGAGGAATATTGGGTATGTTTGAGAAACTAGTGCAACAACTTGGTTTTGGTGACTGTGCCCTGTCTTCTGTCTAAATTGTAGTCTTTCTAGGGAAGGGTCTGTGTTGGTTTTGTTTGTTGGACAGTGCCTAGCACAAAAGGAATGTACAAACTGCAATTCACATAACCCTTGTAAATTTATTTTAAAATATGCAGTTTGAGTTAAATCACTTTCTAAATTCAAGGTGCTCCACTGAATTGAGGCTTGGAAGAGAAAGCAATGTGTGAATCTTCTGGCTCATATAAACCTCTCTGACCCTCTCATTGATACAATTAGACTATTTAAATATTGGATCCTTTTCTCTTTTTTTTTTCTCTCCTGAACTTTAAAACCCTTGCCTATCTTGCATGATAAGTTTAATGTTTTTATGTTGCATACAAAGCTTAAGTGTAGTCAGAATGTAATAGCATACTAATAACACACAACTGCGATAACTAACTTAATGTTGGTTTTGAAATTTCTGCTGGGCTTAACCAAAAAAGCCTTCTATCCTTTGAAGGGACACAGCTACTATAAAAACATGCAAATAGTTTGTATCTTTAGAACTTCAGTCTTTGTTCGTTCACTTATGCATACTACTGCATCTGATTATTTTGTTGCTATTTCAGATGATAAACTTCTTAGTAATAATGATGGTGGCATCTTTGATGACCCACCTGCTCTATCAGAAGGTGGGGTAATGATGCCAGAACAACCTCCTCATGATGATATGGATGATGATGATAACGTGTCAAGTGAGTATTTGGTCTAGGACTAGGTTTCATCTTTAAAAATGATTAGGAATTGTTTAGTTTCGTAATAAAAGTATAAAAGCTTGTGTTGAACCTGTTGATACTGTGTGGCAGGGATTATTTTGTATGTGTTCCAGTTTAGTGCAAGATGTTGAACTTTTGTTTTATTTGGTAGTGGGTGGACCAGACAGTCCAGACTCAGTAGATCCAGTTGAACCTTTACCAACTATGACTGATCAAACAACACTGGTTCCAAATGAAGAAGAAGCTTTTGCTTTGGAGCCTATTGACATAACCGGTAAGTAAGCATTTTCAAAACCCTTCAGCTGAAATACTGGAGCCCTTCAGATCTAGGAAAACCTTATTAGTGAAATGGAAATGTATCTCTTGGCATTTTTGCTCACATGTTTTAGTACCGTGTCCAATTTTCTTTTCAGAACATGGAATTTTGTCCTATTCTGCCAAGAAATTCACTACCAGCTATCTTGCTTAGAGTGTATAGAGTGCAATAGTGTATACTGGGATACTGTACTTGAAATGTCAACCTAAAGGCAGAATCTAAAGGGTTTTTTTATTAAACTAATAATTGTAATGTTAAATCAGACATGGTTTTTACCGAAACAAATTAAAATCTGCATTTTAAAATTATATTTAGGACATGCTGTCTGCAGTATAACAAGCAACTCATGCTGACATGAAGGAAGATAATACTAACAGTATTATCTGAACTCAAGTGAGATTGAAAACAAATACTGGATTGTTTCTCTGGTCAAAATGGATAGTAGCATGGCTTTTCTAACTGTCCCTAGCAAAATTACTGATTTGTTTACAGTATGTAACATTGAAAGCTAATAATTATATCCATTAACATCCTAAAAATACTGTACAAATATTTAGTGCTGCCACCAAACAGTAAAATTTCTTAAACTCTCTTAAATTTGGGGAATTCTTAATTAGTACCTTAGGCAGTATGTTTACTTGATGTCTATAGGATTTTTTTACTATAACATGAACATAAGACTGGCCGTACTGAGTCAGACCAAAGGTCCATCTAACCCAGTAGCCTGTCTGCCGACAGTGGCCAGCACCAGGTGCCCTGGAGGGGGTGGACCAAAGACAATGATCAAGCGATTTGTCTCGTGCCATCCATCTTCAGCCTCTGACAAACAGAGGCCAGGGACACCATTTGTACCCTGGCTAATAGCCTTTTATGGACCTAACCTCCATGAATTTATCTAGCTTCTCTTTAAACTCTGTTATAGTTCTAGCCTTCACAGCCTCCTCTGGCAAGGAGTTCCACAGGTTGACTATGCATTGTGTGAAGAAGAGCTTTCGCTTAGTTTTAAACCTGCTACCCATAAATTTCATTTGGTGTCTTCTAGTCATTATATTATGGGAACTAATGAATAACTTTTTTTTATTCACCCTCTCCACACCACTCATGATTTTATATGCCTCTATCACATTCCCCCTCAGTCGCCTCTTTTCCAAACTGAAAAGTCCCAGTCGCTTTAGCCTCTCCTCATATGGGACCTGTTCCAAACACCTAATCATTTTAGTTGCCCTCTTCTGAACCCTTTCCAAGGCCATGGTATCAAGTCTGTTTCCCTCTCCCTTGTCTTCAACAGTCAAGGAAACCAAAGCAAAGAGGAAGAGAAAGCTGATTGTAGACAGTGTGAAAGAGCTGGATAGCAAGACTATTAGAGCCCAGTTAAGTGATTACTCTGATATCGTCACTACTTTGGACTTAGCACCACCCACTAAAAAATTGATGATGTGGAAAGAGACTGGAGGAGTTGAAAAACTTTTCTCTCTGCCTGCTCAGCCTTTATGGAACAACAGATTATTGAAGGTAATACAGATTTCTAAAGGCTTATTTTTACATGAGCTATGTTAAGGACTGATCATGTGATTGAAACTGAAAGGTTATAGCAAACAAAAATGTGCATTAGCACCATCTGGTAAATAGTACACTTTTAAAAATGTGTTGCAACTGAAAACAAACTTTTGAAGTCTGTGATTCTTTAGCATTTTGACTCTTCACATCTGCATTCATTAAATACAGGCTGAATCTTCCTAGTCTGGCACCTTCAGCACTTGTGGTCCCAGACTAGGGGAGGCCAATGCACCGGACTCTCTGCTTTTCCTCCTGGCTGCCCTGTTGCCTCCTGGGGCTTTGATCTCCCCATGGCATGGACTCTGCTTCTCCCCCTTTCCTGCTTCCCATCCCTTTGCACCACCACCCCCCTTGCTTCAGCAGCTCTGGTGCACCTAGGCTAAACTCTTGCCCTGCAAAGCCAGGAGGGCTCCATGCTCCACTCAGCCCCGCTGCTGCGAGGGGCTCTCCCCAGTGCCCCTGCTTTCGCCTGGGATTCCACCCTTCACCTTCCCTAGTCTGGCAATGCTGCTGCCCCTGGTAATCTTGACAATGACAAACCAGGGGTGTTGCTGGACATGGGAAGTCCAAATTATGGAGTGTCAACCTGTAGATATTATATTATCTGACCCCCCTCGCCCCCCGTAGTTTTGCACAACTGTGAAAAATTTAAATCTATTTTTCAGCAGTTTTGACAAATATAGATTTTTAACCTATCTGATTCTGCTAAATCTGATGCATAACAATTCTTAAACATTAAAGAAAATAAGCTTTATTAAAACAAAGGCACGCAATGAGAACTCCATCTCTGAAATACCACAATTTTTAATATTATGTTTAACTGTATATCAGAGTAATTTAGTCCATAGACGTGATTAATTTTTTTTTTCTTGTAGCTTTTTACTCGCTGTCTCACCCCTCTTGTACCAGAAGACCTTAGAAAGAGGAGGAAAGGCGGAGAAGCTGATAACTTGGATGAGTTCCTTAAAGACTTTGAAAACCCAGAGGTGCCCAGAGAGGAACCGCAGCAGCAGCAGCAACAGAGAGATGTTATTGGTTTGTAACTCATTAAACAAAGTGCTCTTTTCCTTTCAAAGCTTGATTTTTTTCATTTGGACCGGTCCTTTATATTCTGTTACCAGAGTGGAAACATGTACCTGGATTATAAAGCACGAGGCTTTGTAATTACTCATTGTATAGCTTGTTACAGTGAGTATTTATTTTTTTGTTGGTAGATCTCTTTTCTAAATATAGAAGGCTTATGGGACAGCTGTGTCCAGTGGATTAAATGGACACTAAGGGCTGATCGTACATGATTGCACTGATTTGATTAAAATTCCTTTTGCGTCAGTTTAATTAAATCAGTTCAAGGACTGTGCAATTGTGAACATGTAAACCCCACTGTTGTAAACTCAGGAGTTGGTGTGAGGTTTTTTTACTTTTTAAACTTATGTCATTATTCATAAATAACTTGTATACGATGAGGTCAAAATACCTAATTATAAAATGTTTAATATCACAAATATAGATGAGCCTATCCTGGAAGAGCCAAGTCGCCTACAGGAATCAATGATGGAAGGCAGTAGAACCAACTTGGATGAATCTGTGATGCCGCCCCCACCACCTCAAGCAGGCGTAAAACGCAAGGCTCAGCAAGTGGAACCAGAGCCGGTATTACCTGTGAGTAAGATTACAGTGAAGCTGTGAATTTATCACAGGAGAATATATACTCTGCATAGAGACCATATGGCAGCCCATGCTTCTCCCCTTCACATCTAGAAAGATACCATTCTCTGGTGGGAAGGAACTTGTATTTCTTCAGGGGAGAGGATTATTTTTAGGATTTGTAGTAGGAACTATCAAGGTGGTTCTAGGATAGCATCCTACAGAATTTGAGTAAAAATTTAAACCAACTCTAAAACAGTAAGGATCATAATAAAAAGGTCTAGCGGAAAAACTAATGCCATGCTAAGCCCTTACATTTAAAGGAAAGAGTGTCCAATGCAATTGTTAACATGTTTGGAATACCTCGTACAATGAGTTGCTTTTATAACCTCTCTCCCTTCATCTACCTACCTACCAATATTATATAAAAAAGTAATTTAACGTAGGTTTCACCAAGTTATAATTCAGTGCAACACAGTCGTAGTATTGCTTGAACACATGTCTGCCTTGGTATAAAGAATTGCTTGCTGACAGTATGTTTTGGCAAGAAGAATCTCAGTTGTTTGTCTTCACCCTTCTTTTATAAGAAGGGGAAGAGTTGGCAGTTTGGGTACCTTTTGTGAGCAGTGTATTTGCAGTACTCCCAAATCTATGGGAAAGGGGTCTTCAGTACTCTGTAAATCCATTTTGAAAATATTAGCTAGTGTCTTCATACCAGTGTCTTCGTCTTGTCCCCTAGGGGATGCTACAACGTGTTCTGTGCACTGAAGAGGTATTTCCATGATCAACTAGCAATAGGCTTGTATAGCAATGCATCCAGCTACTAAAGCCATATTTCACCCAAAGTGCACCTTATAAACTGTAATAAAATCTGTTCCCTATCTGATGGACTGAACCCATTTCTTGGGGAAACAGACTTGTATTACTAATATATTATTAGAATATCTAGGTTTAATGCAGTCTGATTAAAGAGGTACTTGTGGGGAGCTAAGGAAGATAAATGTGGTGTATTTCTTTGTAAAGAACAATTGGATTATTTGTAGGAAATGTCTGAAAATTAAAAACTTGGATTACATTTGTAGGATTATAAAGATGCCAGATTATATATTTGAGAATTTCAATTCTAACAGTTCAGTAGCTGAAATTTTCATGTTAACTTCCTTTTAACTTGAATGTCTCGTGATTTCAAAGCCTCAGCCATTACAACAGCTGGAAATGCCACCAGTTGAAATGCCTCCAGAAGAGCCTCAAAATATCTGCCAACTAATACCAGAGTTGGAACTTTTGCCAGAAAAAGAGAAAGAGAAGGAAAAAGAGAAGGAAGAGGAAGAAGAGGAGGAGGTAGGCATTAGCTCTTATGGACCAGTCTATAGATTTGACACAGGAAGGAATCGGTGGGGCTCCTGAAGATATTTTTACTGCCATCTCTCTACATGTGACATCCCTAAAAACTAAATGTTTCAACTAACAAAGCACTAGCTATTTGTGGAGTGAAACAGATAAGATAGAATTTGAAATACTTTTTAGCATGAGGATTTCTAACCATTCACTAGTATTATCTGAGTAAACAGTTGCCTATGCAACAGTACTACTTTCTATTTTGAAATATGGAGGAAACTCTTGATTACATGCTTCACTTGATGAGATGATCAACTGATTGAAGAGGTGTTGGCTGTGCAAAACTTAATAGCTGTAAGTTATATTTTGAACTTGACGCGGTGTTTAAAAGTAAACAGAGTATAATTGATAAACCATGTTCACTCTTTGGAACAAAGATTGTAACTGCCAATGTGTTTGAAAAGGAGCCCTGATCTTGATGTGACGTCTTCAGTGTTAGTTTAATAAAAATTTCAAAAAATATGGTATTAATGGCCATGGGGAAAACAGGTTTTTTGGGGGTTTTTTTGTTTGCAATGTAGATTTTAAGCTGGCGGTTTGTGTATATGGCACTATGGTCCATGTAAAAAGCCAAGTGCATACAGTAAGGAATAATGTACATAACTTAAGGCTTATCTAGACTATGCAGAACAGTTGAAAGAGGATATGCAAATTCCCACAGAAAGTTTAGATGTGGATTTTTTCGGCAAAACCCCTCTCCCTCCCCCACACACACTTCTTGAAAAGCTACCTAAACCTCATTTTTTGAGGAAGAGTGGCTTTTTGACAAAGGGAGGGGGTTCACTGAAAAAGCCTCATCTAAACTACTTTCACTTTCAAAAGTTGTGCTTTCGAAAGTGCGATCGGAAGAAGATATGCAAATTCCCGCATAATTTGCATATCCTCTTTTGACTGTTCTGCATAGTCTAGTTGAGCCCTTAGTATGGTACAATACAAAGGACCGGACAGACACCAAAACGTAATTTTGAAAACTGCAAGTCACATCAGCGTTCTAGAAATAAGGATGTTGTCTTATGCTTGAAATTCCTGTTTGCATTGGCAATGGCTTTTTTTGCTTAAACATTCTGATGGTGGAACAGTAAGAGAACCACAAATCAACCTGTAAACTAGTTTTCATCCTGCTTCAAACAGTATATATTGAAGCAAAAGGAAATTAAATAACTGAAGATTACTAAAACAGCTGGGATTTGACTTCTAATCTTTCCTTCCATTTTCAGTTTCAGAAAGTGCTCCTTTTTGGAATGAGGGGCTTTTCCTTTAAAAGTTGAATCTACTTGCCATACAGAGAAGTGAGATGCTCTTTTAGACAAAGTGCAGAAATGGGTTGTAAGAGAAGTTCTCGCCTTTATTTGTGTGTCAGATTTCCTCTGTAGCTTTCAGCAAATAATTTTTATGCCTGTTTCATGGGACTCTCAGAATCCAAATGTCTACATCACAATTCTGCAGCCCAAGCATCATTGAACACTGGCCAGCTTAACTGTTGTGTAAACGTACCTTTTAAGGTACAATCGTAAGAGCAGGCAGGTAGCCTTTTGTCAATTATTTTTTAGTCCCACCAAGATATCCAGCTTGCTTCTGTGTTCTGCCATTCTCCTTCATTCCTTGTAAGTCAGGCCCTCTTGACCTTCCAGCTAATTCTTGATTGGCTTGAGGAGAGGAATGCTGAAAACATATCTAGAACCATGGATTTCATGTCACAATACATGTGGATTAATGATAACCTAAGCCTATAAGTGTGTTTAAGGGTGATTTTTTTGTTGATTTCAGGAAGAAGATGGTACAGGGGGTGATCAAGATCAAGAAGAAAGAAGATGGAATAAGAGAACTCAGCAGATGCTTCATGGTCTTCAGGTACATATAGCATAATTTATTTCTTGAACCATATCACCTTGTTTTGATCAAAGAGGCCAAGTAAAACCTAGGCTGATTACTACATATACCTGACTGATGATTTTAAAAGTTTGATTTTGAAATGAGTATGGAAAAAGTGTAGGTTGTGATTAGTAAATCACTGAAAGCACTTCCTAAAAGTTAACACACATTCATACATTGTTCAATAGAGCAGTTGAGCCAGATACTTGTAGAATACGAATTACAGATCCTACTTTTGGGTCTGTACTTTGGCAGGCAGCTAAGGCGCAGGAACTCCAAAAACTCATGCTTAGTTTTCCAAGCAACAATTATCTCCTGCAGTGGAAGCTAGGCTCCTACCACTTCAGTTCTTTCTTGCTGCCTACAAACTGCCTTCTGAATTCTTAACCTTCACTAGCAAATATCTTTAGTTCTGGAACCACTCATGACCGCTTCCACAAAGAAAAGCAGCACTAAGTGAAACTGGATAATTGCCACATGAACACAACTCAGTCTTGGATAGATCATTCACACCTAGTCATATATATTAGAAACAGCTGTACTTCCTGCTATTATTACATACTTTGGACACCTGTATGTCTGATATACTGACTTTCATACAGATGTTGTCTGAGGGAACCTTTCAAAGAATTTGTATCCTTGAAGTTGATCTTAATTCAGAGACCATATGTCACTATATTCTTCACACACAAATAAAATTGTTCCTGCCATCCTAGGAAACCCAACAAATGTGTGATAAAGCCATGTCTTAAGATGTAGTTAGCTAAGCGTAACAGCGGATTTGCATGAATTCTGCCTGAATGTGAGATACATAGATTGATCTTGAGTAGAACACAATTTGTCTCTGAACAACAAAATACTGGTTCCCCATAGGGCACCAGGAAAAAACAGCACTAGCGAGTTTCTTATAAGCTATGGAAAAAGTTCATGTATGACTTACTGCATTGTCATACCAAAATCCTCTGGCCAGTTTGAGGCACACCTTCTCAGTTCTCCTTGTTGAAATAAACGTGATTCCCAGTGTTGTTGATGAGGTCAGAAGATTATTTTGATCACATCAAAAATCACTTTACTACATCTTAGTGCAGATGCCTGTAGATAACACACTTTCTCAATATCTGGGTGAAGGAGAGGGGGTTAGAGCACTTACAAAATCCCCATCCTGTGCAATATTCATGTGGCCTTAACTGCTGATAAAAGCTCCTGTTTGTCTCATATTGTGTCTGAAAGCTTTAGTTGATATCACAGATTTCTTATTCTGCAAATGGATGTTCAGTGATCTGCCCTGACTAAGTACTTCACAGATGAAGATGGTACTCCGAAGCATCCTAATTTCCTTCTGAGCTAGGCCTTGTCGGTTACAATTTGAATCAGTTTAACTAAAGGAATTAGTTAAATGCATGCAAATCTTTGTGGGTACTTCTGTTTTGGTTTGACTACCTTTAGGCCTTTTCTAATCCAATAGATTTTGCAAGGCAGTCTGTTTCTTTATATGTACATTTACTGATTAATTTATGTTAAATTAGAAGCTGTCGGTTTGGTCCAGATGTTACGAAAGCATAATTGGCTAGGAGAATCTCAGTTCTCTTGAACCCTAGCAATTTTGAAAAAATTGGGATGCTCTCACCTAACATGTGTCTGGCTTTTTTCCTCAAGTTGCACATCCTATTATTTCTGAAAATCTTGGTCTCTACTATAATATACCTTTTCTACAAAATACTCACTGGATCACAGGCAAGCATTTGGTTTTAGAGGGTTTGGGATTCTTCCAAAGGATTGAAGTTACATAATCTCATATGTAGTGCTTACATCTATATGTAGTTCTTTCTGGCAGAACTAGTGGCACATCTTTCCCAGGTGTGCTCCCTGCTCAAATGGGCAGGGCTCGACAATCTATGTAATCTACAACCCAGAAGAGCCGGGTTCGGGTGATCTGCGCATGCGCAGATAGACGGACAGCACGGCTGGCGAGCAGGGTTCGCCATGGCTCGGTGAGCCCTGCAAATGGGGATTACTTTGAAAGCCAGTTGGTAAGAAATGGTTGCTAGTCCCAGCAACTGGTTACAGCTGCCCCGATTGAGTGCCTTGACACCAAAGCCACAGTTGCCAAAATGCATTTGAGCTTTTGCAATGTTTAACTTCTGTGCTAAGCAGTGTTGATCAAAAATGGGTATGTAGAAATTTTGAGGAAGCTTGTGTATGGTATCAACCAAATTGTGTGTGTGGGTTTTTTTTTTTTTTTTTTCAGAGGGCTCTCGCTAAGACCGGAGCGGAATCTATCAGTTTGCTTGAGCTGTGCAGAAATACGAACAGAAAACAAGCGGCAGCAAAATTCTATAGTTTCTTGGTACTCAAAAAGCAGCAAGCTATAGAGTTGACGCAAGAAGAGCCATATAGTGACATCATTGCAACACCTGGTCCCAGATTCCATATTATATGAAATGTTAGCTATACCATAGCTAGTGTTAATTTCACTAGTGCATATGTATTGCCCCATCTGTAGGGCCCACAAGACCATTGCAGAAAATTTAGATTTTAATTGTCTGTAAAAAGTCCTTGGTTTTCTTTTGGTTTTGGTTCTTGTATTTTAAATTTACCACTTTCATATTTAGGGACACTGCTGGGGTGGATGGCTTGAGTTCTAACCGCAAAAACAAGACAAGCAATTCAAGGACCCAGATAAAGATTGTTTTATTCAGAGCAGATGTGTGCAATATTGGTGCATGTAATGTTGAGTGACAATGAAAATGTCTTACTATAATTTGACTAGCTTGATTCAGTAATGATATTTTTAACCTACACAAGTTAACCTGAAAGGCCAACCTATTGTGTCTGATTAAAAACTTTGCCAAACTTATCTATGTTCTGTCTGCTTCTCATAGTAATGAATTTTTCCTTCCCTAGATTTCCATGTGTCTGTTTTCTTCCTGGGTACATGGGTCTCTCGCTGCTGGCAATGTGAAAAATAGTGCCTGGCATGTGAACTTCGTTTAGTCATTTTTGCAGTAGGATTTTGTAGCCCTTGATGCAAAAGGAAAACAGATGTCTATGGAAAGCACTTCTTATAATTGATCCTAGTTAGGCAGAAGGACAGAGCATGTGTTAAACATCTTAGATAAAACATTCCTTTTCATTTATCACCTCATTGCGGTCCACTACTGATAATGGCTAGCTACTGTTAATAGGCAGCAAATAAAAATTCTAGTATTTTTTTTAAACTTAGAATATCAATATGCTTTAGGATGATAGCTGTACATAAACCCCAAACTTTTTTAAATAACAGACTTCTGGATTGTATATTTTCTGACATTAAGCAGGCCTATGAAGATGAAAAAGCAACCTGTACTGAAAGGATAGCAAACTAAATATACAGTTCGAGCAGACAGTTACACGTAAAGCAAATATTGCTGCGTAAAGTTTATTGATGGCTCTTCAGATATATTTATAGTTTTAGTATTGATTATCCAGTCATGCACACTCCTCTGTTCAGAACATTTTAACAACCTTGCAAAATAAGTCCTATTTGGTTTTACTATAAAGAATAAAAGCTTTACTTTTAGGACCAGGTAGCATCAGCAATTATGTGAATATGTTGATTATGGAAACGTCTTAACTTTTTTGGACAAAATTATTCACACTGAAAGTTCTGGTTTTAATATTGGCACTTTTGTGAAATGATTCTCTTTTGAGACTCTGAAATTTCAGTGTATACTCGAGTGTAAAATTATGTGAATGTTTAAAAATTTGAGACTACATAATGACGTGTTTTAATAATCGTTTAAAAAGTTAATTGTATAAAATAGTTATTGCAGCTTTATTTTCAACATAATGTGCCTGTAAAACCATGATTTTCCCCTTTGTAAAAAAGACATTGTAGATAACTTGAGTGTTTAATTATAGAAAGGTCATTAGTTTCTTGTTACACATTTCGTTAGTCTGTTTTTGTTGCTTTTCAAGGTTGATATTCTTGAAAATAGGTAATGCTGTATGTATAACTTTTCTAATAAAAATTGTTACAAGCTATTATGTACTGGTGCTATATCTTGTTTGAATACCTTTCAGTGACATGTTGCTTATTTTGGTATTAGAAGTTAGTCCTTTAAAGTTTTTTAAAAATTCTTTCAAACATGTAAATAATTTTTGGCTTTGAAGGAAGATTTTAAATCATGTTGGTGATGCTGTATTTCTCATTTTAAGTGCTGATGCTAGGAATGTATGTGTATATTCCAGAATTAGGAAATTAAACAAGGAGGCTGAATATAAAATGCATTTTGTCTCTGTTCCCATCCCTCCCTATCCCAAAACCAAATTCATACTCCCATTTTTAGTGCTGCAGCTTATCTGGCTTCAGAAACTGCTTCTGTATATAAATATGCTGGTGGTATTGGAATATTATGAATATCTCTGGCAGACCTAAACACTTGGGTCAGGGCTAGTAAAGAACACTGTTGCCCCCCACATCTTCTTTATTCATTTCTCTAATTCATCTGCTGATGAAGTGGGTTTTACCCACAAAAGCTTTTACACCCTGATAAATCTATTAGTATCTGAGGTCCATAGGACTCTGTTTTTGCAGATACAGACTAGCATAGCTACCCCTTTGAGACTTCATTTCTGCAGTTAGCTGGGCAATGGAGGAACTTCACTCAGTACCTGAACAATTTAGTTATCTTAAGCATCATTCTTGAGTTTATAGTATACCTTAATTCTTCTCTCTTGCACTCTTATGTAGCCAGAAGCCTCAATTCTATCAGCAGTGATAGTCTGTACCTGCACCAGATGAAAATCTAGCATACCTTGAATATTTTAATCACCAGTTGCTGATCAGCAAACATCGATCACTGTAGCTAAAATACTTCTGGAAGGAAGCAGAGACGTTTCCTAAGAAATGAGAAGTAGGATTCATATCTACTTCCTTGGTAAAATTGAATTTGGTAGCTAACAAATAATCAAACTTTCCTTCAGAGTGCCTTTCTGAAAATGTAGTGCCCTCATATTCAAAGAGTTAAGACTGGATATGAAAAATTTCTAGATGTACTGACACCAAACTTCCATTTTTAGGCAAAATCATTGAGAGAGTATAAACAAGCTTCACAATAATCTATTAGCAGCCTAGACTTTTGGAAACTTGGCTTCGGGTACAAACATGGTCCAGGTAGTCTTTTTTTTTTTTTTTTTTTTTTTTTTAATAATAAATATGTCCTAAGGTAATGGATGGAAACATTCAATGTTTTGAACATTGTCTGCACAGGACAGTGTCCATTGTCCCAAACTCTCACTTTCACATGGGATTTATCATGCCTTTCTGCTCATAAATTGAGACAAGCTATTAACATGCACCAACATCCACTTTTTCTGATACCAACCTATGCTCTGTCTATTGCAAAGATGTCATTTTAGTGCAGTAGCCAACCAATAAATTCTCCCCTCCATTCACCTCACTCGCATGTGTACTACTTGCTATATGAGAATGGGTATGTCTACACTGCAGAGGTTTGAGAAAAACAGCTGTTTTTCCGAAAAAAAACTTCACTTACGTCCACACTGTAATCATGTTCTTTCGACAAAAAGTCAAAAGAATGGAGGGGTTTTTCTGACAACGGTAGACCTCTTTTCTACAAGGAAGAATACCTTTTCCAAAAGAGCTCTTTGGGGGAAAAGGTGTGTGTGGACAGGGAGGAGGGGTTTTCTTTTGAAAGAAGAGGCCTCTAGGAAATAACAGGTGCCCTGGTGGCCACTCTGTCCAAAGTAATCACAACTGTATAATTTCTGTCTCTGGCGCCTCTTAAAGCTGCAGGCACCCTGGACAAACTTTGTGGCAAGAAGCAGGCCCTGGAGCAGCACCTGGCTGCACAGCTCTTCCTGCCACCCTCATTCGGAGCTATGGCCAAGCCACAAGCAGGGAGCATGAAGAGCTCCCAGGACCCACCAAGGGATACCATGTGGTGGGCATCCTCCTGGGCTGGAGCAGAGATCCTGTCCCTTTTCAAGCTGTGGCGCAGGGTGGGGATGGAGCACACCCTGCAGGATCTCCGCTCCAGATGCTGCAACGCTGACATATATGGGTGAATATCCAAGGCCCTGGTAGAGCAGGGACACCTACCCTGGACCTTAGAACAGGTCCGGCCTAAAGTGAAGGAGCTCCGCCAGAGCTATGTGAGGGCCAGAGAGCGCAGCTCGCACTCTGGGGAAGGACCCCACTCCTGCCTGTACTGTGAAGAGCTGCACCAGATCCTGAGGGGTGAGGAAGCCCTTTCCCCACCCGTGGTGGTTGATTCTGGACTCAAGATGCCCATCATCGCCCACCCAGAGGAATATGAGGGACTGCAGGAGGAGGAGGACACAGCAACCATGGTCACACAGTCCCTGGAGCCAGTATCCCTAAGCTTGGACATCTCAGGCATCGTCTGACACTGAGGAGGGATCAGGTGAGTGCTCTCAGTCTCTCTCACACACACAGGGTGGGGAAGATGGGCACAGAGGGCATGGGGTGTGATAGTCAACCGGCCTGCTCAGGCTGGACTTTGTGCATGTGGAACCACATGCAGTGTCGTGCACCATGTGGCCACAGGAGGCAGCCCCATAGCACCCCCAGGATTCTCCTCACAGGCTCTGGGGAGGCCACACACACAGCTTCTCTAGTCTATACCTCTAAGGTTAATTTTGAGGCCAAAGCAGCCATTGCATTTTGTGAAAGTGTAACAGTCCAGAGAAAGATATGCAAAGAATTTAATCTGTTCTACACAGCATGTCTACACAGCAAAGTTATTTCGAAATAACAGCCCCTATTTCGAAATAACTTTCCTAGTGTCTACACAGCCAAACCGCGATTTCAAAATTAAATCGCAATAGCGGAGCGCTTATTTCGAATTAGCTATTTCGAATTTGGTGGTGTTCCTTGTGGAATGAGGTTTACCAAATTTGAATTAAGCGCTCCGCTGTTTCGATTTAATTTTGAAATCGCGGTTTGGCTGAGTAGATGCTAGGAAAGTTATTTCGAAATATAGGCTGTTATTTTGAAATAACTTTGCTGTGTAGACATGCTGTGTAGAACAGATTAAATCAGGGAATTTCAATGTTGGATCACAGGCCTGCCCAGGTAAGCCACTGGTGGGTAATGACGCTTTGTTTATCTAAGCTTATCTTGGCTGGAATCAGGGCAGCCAATAGGAGCTGTGAGGCTCCATGCCTTTGGATGCTTAGATAAGCAAAATGACTCATGGCGCGGCTGGAGCTTACCTAGGCTGGCCTGTGACCCAATTTTGAAAACTTCTCAATTAGATTGGCTAGCTAATCAATAGTGTGCACATGCAATTCATTCAGTTACCTTGAGTGAATAAATTGTGTGTGACTGAAGCATTCCTCCAGAAAGTCTTCTCTTTATTCGAAGATAACAAGAGACTGAGAATCCACTTAGCCATTGGAACAAGTTACTAAGCTAACCACTCACTGTTAAAAAGTTGTGCCTTATTGTCTAGTTTGAATGTGTGTGGCTTCAGCTCCCAGTCATTAGTTCATTTTCAGCTAGACTGTAAAAAGCCCTTTTAGTACCTTATCTTCTGTGTGAGGGTACTTATATATTATAATCAAATCACCTTTCAGACTACATTTTGATAGATAAATTGGGCTCTTTCATTATCTCACTGCCAGGCATTTTCTCCAGTCCTCAAATAATTTTTCTGCACCCTCTCCTGCTTCACTGGTGACCATTTTAGTAGAAATGTCCCGCCAATCTCAAACGGCTTCTCTAGTCTATACCTCTAAGGTTAATTTTAAGGCCAAAGCAGCCATTGCATTTTGTGAAAGTGTAACAGTCCAGAGAAAGATATGCAAAGAATGTGCCTAAGGTTATAATAAATAAACACTGTTCAAAGACAAATTTATCAACACTTATATACAGAATGCCATCTTGGCTGGTTCAATGGCTGAGTGGTGACCCTGAAAATAAAAAAAATACAAGCTTTTAGGCTGTCTAGACTGGCATGATTTTCCGGAAATGCTTTTAACGGAAAAGTTTTCCGTTAAAAGCATTTTCGGAAAAAGGTGTCTAGATTGGCATGGATGCTTTTCCGCAAAAGCACTTTTTGCGGAAAAGCGTCCGTGCCAATCTAGACGCGCTTTTCTGCAAAAAAGCCCCGATCGCCATTTTCGCGATCGGGGCTTTTTTGCGGAAAACAAATCTGAGCTGTCTACACTGGCCCTTTTGCACAAAAGGACTTTTGCCTGAACGGGAGCAGCATAGTATTTCCGTAAGAACACTGACAATCTTACATGAAATCGTCAGTGCTTTTGCAGAAATTGAAGCGGCCAGTGTAGACAGCTGGCAAGTTTTTCCGGAAAAGCTGCTGATTTTCCGGAAAAACTGGCCTATCTAGACACAGCCTTAATGTTTTATAAGTGACTCGAAATACAAACAGCTGGCTTATGAGGAAGTTGAGGGAGGCACCAATAAAATTTTTCAAAGTGTTTTCAGCTAGAAAAGTCTGATGGCACTTGCTTCTGGTGGAAACTACTTTAATGAGATAATCTGCAGGTTTTCTTGATGATTTATCAAGCCTGAACTAAGTGCAGCATGTCTCTAATACACTCCGTGGTAAATTATATCTCCAATTCTGTCAGAAACAGTCCCAGTTTAAGTGTAACAGTCTGTTCTCTACGGTGTGAATTGGAGTAGGGTACGGGCATTGGGAGCCTTCTGTCGCTCTCTGACCATTGACATCTGTGTAATTACACAGGCAATCTTTATGTCTTTGAAGGGGTGTATGAAAAAAATAAAAATCCGGGGCTTGGAGTTTTGAGATCTGAGATGACCCAACAGACTTAGTGGCACTGTCCACACACCCACTACCCACCCCATTGCAGGATGGGGAGTGCGGACACCACCACAAACTTCTAAGCAGACTGCCAAGAAAGGAAGGACACTGGCAATGAGATAAAAGGCCTTGAGATAAAAGTAGTGTGTGGCTGAAACACACTCTCCTCAGGCACTGCAAAAGCTGGCAGCTTTGACTCTGGCACTGGGGCAGGTACTGTCAAGGGAGCACCTTCCAATATCTGTGGCACCAGGCTTTCCTGAGGCTATCACAGTACCAACTGTGCTGGATATGCTTGAAGCACTCAGAGATCTGCTAAGCCTCTCAGTATTGATCTCCAGCAGGCCATGATACCATCAGCAGGCCATGATACCATCAGCAGATAGCATCAGTGCCGCACTTAGAGTTCTGTCAACCTCAGATGCCTCAAACTGCATGGCTATTTCTGCACTAGCCAGGGGTTGCTCTCCCCATTTGCCCCAAGCCCTGTCCCCACCCCACATCTTCCTGACCTAATCTGCTCTAGTTCATACCTTTCCTCCAAACCTTTGCCCCCCACACCATTGCCCTTCTTCCCTGAGTGCCCCATATCCTCACTCCTCTCCCTTCCTCCCAGAGTTTCTGAACACAGGTGTTTTGTGGGAGGAACTGGGAGGGAGGAAGGGGAGAAGTAGGTCAGCAGAGCTGTTAGAGGGTGGGAGGCATTGAGGAGAGGTGGATGGGGGTGGGGGACAAGCTTGAGTGCTGATGGGTGCTGAGCAGCATCTGCTAATTTTTCCCTAGGGATGTTCCAGTCCAGGAGCACCCATGGAGTCGGTGCCTATGGTACTGGCAAAGGGGAAGCCTCCAGTACTAGTTGTGCTATGTCCTCCTCCAACTTAGCACTGTTGGGAGCAGCCCCTCTGGCAGCAGAGTCATCCTCTGAGTAGGAGACTGGCTCCAATGTTTCCTAGTCTTGAAGTCTCCCTCACTATTCCACACCAAAGCATTACTACCCTGCTAGGGAACCTTCAGCAAGAGTATTGTTGGGGGGCTGGTAGGGATCACCACTTGTCAAGTGGTCGTCTTGGAACTGTGGTGTTTCGAAATAGCGGTTTGACTGTGTAGTAAAGTTATTTCAGAATAACAGCTGTTATTTCAAAATAACTTTGCTGTGTAGACATACCCCCAGGGAATTACAGGCCAATCAGCTTAAGTTCTGTACCAGGAAAGATAATGGAGCAAATAATTAAGGGATCCATTCCCAAACATCTAGAATATAACAAGTTAAGTAACAGTTAGCATGGATTTGTCAAGACTAAATCATGTCAAATAAACTTGATAGTTTTTGATAGGATAACATTCTTTGATAAGGAGAAAATGGTAGATGTGTTATACCTAGACTTTGGAAGGCTTTTGTACAGGTCTTACATGACTTTCTCATTGTAGAGACAGGAAAAGGGAATAAGGGAATTTGTGTGCAGCCATCTTGGTCTTGTTAACAAGAGAACAAGAGTCAGGCTAAGTCTGTGGCCTGACAATGCGAGATCTGTAATTAGACGCTGCCTTTGCCTCTTGCCTCCATACAGAGATAAGGATAGAATGCTGACTCTGGCAGGGACCTTGAGATAAGGAGCATCTGGGTGGAACTAAAATAACTGTTAGCCTTTGGTGTTTGTAATGGGAAGGAGACTAATTGTTGTTATTATATCTAATGGACAGTATATAAACTGCTTCATAATTGCTTGTATTCGAGGATCTGCCTGGGGGGGGGGGCTTTCCCTCCCGTCCGAACCAGTTTTCCCTTGCTGCAGCTTGTAATAAAACTGCCTCTGGATACTTGTTGCTTACAAATGCTTACAAATGCAGAGTGAGGACAATGTTTTCATAGAATCATAGAATAATAGGACTGGAAGGGACCTCAAGAGGTCATCGAGTCCAGCCCCCCGCCCTCAAGGCAGGACCAAGCTCCACCTACACCATCCCTGACAGATGTCTATCTAACCTGTTCTTAAATATCTCCAGAGAGGGAGATTCCACCACCTCCCTTGTCAAATATTGGAATAAATTGCCCACCCTGACAGTTAGGAATTTTTTCCTAATGTCCAATCTAAACCTCCCCTGCTGCACTTTAAGCCCATTACTCCTTGTCCTGTCCTCAGAAACCAAGAGGAACAAATTTTCTCCTTCCTCCTTGTGACACCCTTTTAGATATTTGAAAACCGCTATCGTGTCCCCCCTTAATCTTCTTTTTTCCAAACTAAACAAGCCCAGTTCATGAAGCCTGGCTTCATAGGTCATGTTCTCTAGACCTTTAATCATTCTTGTCGCTCTTCTTTGTACCCTTTCCAATTTCTCCACATCTTTCTTGAAATGTGGCGCCCAGAACTGGACACAGTACTCCAGCTGAGGCCTAACTAGTGCAGAGTAGAGCGGCAGAATGACTTCACGAGTTTTGCTTACAACACACCTGTTGATACAACCTAGAATCATATTTGCTTTTTTTGCAACAGCATCACACTGTTGACTCATATTCAACTTGTGGTCCACTATGACCCCTAGATCCCTTTCTGCCATGCTCCTTCCTAGACAGTCGCTTCCCATCTTGTATGTATGGAACTGATTGTTCCTTCCTAAGTGGAGCACTTTGCATTTCTCTTTATTAAACCTCATCCTGTTTACCTCTGACCATTTCTCTAACTTGCTAAGGTAATTTTCTTCCACAATTTGGTGCCGTGACTCAGATGGCAACGCCCGATTGAAGACAGCGGCTGCGGACCGTCCTCCTTCACCCCCAGGGTGACAAAGGAGAGGTAAGAGACCTTCTGAAATCTCTACTGAGGTGTGGTGGAGGACTGCCTGTAGGGTAAACTAGGGAAATACAACCTAGATGGAAGGACTACAGGTGGATGCATAACTGGTTGAATAACTATGCTTTGCAAATAGTTATCAGTGGTCCACAATCGTGGTGGAAGGGCATATCAGGTGGGGTTCTGCAAGCATCAGTTCTGGGTTTGGTTCTATTTAATATTTTCATCAATGATTTAGATAATGGCTTAGAGAGAATATTTATGAAGTTTTCAGATGATACCAAGCAGGAAGGGATTACAAGCACTTGGGAGAATAGGAATATATTGCAAAATGACCTGGACAAACTGAAGATACGATCTGAGGTAAATAGTATTAAATTCAATAAGAACAAATGCAAAGTACCCTGTTTAGAAAGGAACAATTACTTGCACACATACAAAATGGGAAATGACTTTCTAGGAAGGAGTACTATGGAAATGAGGCTGGAGTTCATAAGCAAATCTGAGTGAACAGTGTAACACTGTGGCAAAAGAAGAGAACGTCATTCTGAGATGCATTAGCAGTATTGTAAATAGGAAGCAAAAGTAATTCTGCTTTACTCCATGCTCATTAGGCCTGTGTCTGGTTCTGGCCCCCCACATTTCAGGAAAGATGGAGACAAATTGGAAAAAGTCCACAGAAGAGCAACAAAAAGTATTAGTCTAGAAAATATGAACTATGAGCGGAAATCGAAAAAACTGGGTTTGTTTAGTCTGGGAAAGAGAAGACTGAGTGGGGAAATTATAAGTTTTCAGGTACCTAAAAGGTAGTTATAAGGAGAAGAGAGAAAAAAATAGTCTACTTAACCTTTGATAATAAGAGAAGAAGCAATGAGCTTAAAGAGCAGCAGGAGAGATTTAGGTTGAACATTAGGAAAACATTCCTGTCAGGGGTAGTCTAAATGGTGATTGGTCCTGCCATGAGAGTAGGGGACTGGACTTTATGACCTCTCGAGGTTCCTTCCAGTCCTGTGCTTCTATGCTTCTATCAATTGGGTTTGTGTTCTGGAGGGCCAGTGTGCACAAGAAGGAGGATCCACTTTGGAGATTTTTTTGAAGTACTCTGTGAACAGTGACTTCTTAAAGGATCCCTGAAGAGATAGTATGACCACAGATTCCAGGTTCTGTAGAGTGACCTCTGTCCAAAGGTGTTCAAGGGCCAATAAGTGGCCACGCTGCTACATCTGTTTAATCCCTGTTTGAGTACATAGTCTGCACATCCTTAAAATGGGTCAGTGAGACACTCATCTTAGAGGCTTTTAGATTTAGCTAGAGAGCTAGCATTTAAATTAATCTCTTATGAATAATAAGGCTATTAGCCAGGGGATAAAATGGTGTCCTTGGCCTCTGTTTGTCAGGCTGGAGAGGGATGGAGGAGATAAATCACTTGATCATTGTCTTCGGTTCACCCTCTCTGGGGCACCTGGTGCTGGCCACTGTCGGTAGACAGGATACTGGGCTAGATGGACCTTTGGTCTGACCCAGTACGGCCGTTCTTATGTTCTTATAATAACTGCCATATTTCCCCCTTCCAATCAGCAACTTAGATCTTCTGTTTCAGTCTGCAGCTTCAGATGCACAATAAGTTGGCTAGACAGAAAACTCTGGTGAAGACTGTATTCTAATGGGCAGAATGCCAAGAAACAAAGATTTAAAGTAACGTAGTTTCTAGCTGCTGAAGGACATTTGCTAGGTCACATTTATTTATTTTTCCATTATGATGTCATTTTTCCTTTGGGGGAAGGGAGAAATGCCTTGTCTTTCATTGTGGTATTCTCAAGAATTAAAACCCAAAAGCATCATAATGACAGGACTGTGGCTTTTAGTGATACAGGAAAGGATCTTACAAGTCACGTGAGCTGGAGACAGTTTAAGAAATAGCCTCAGCTACCTGCTGGTGCTCTGCCTTGACTATCAAAATCCCTGCTGCAGATACCTTGTGCCATCTGGTTGTAATTTCAAATTCCTGAACTATCACTGAGCCAGCCACCTCTCTGAAGTACTGTTTTCAGGGATTCACATTTCTGAATGAATTTTTATGACTTTCCCTGTCTCTGCACTACTTTTTCCTCAGCATTAGCAATTTTTTTTTTTTAGTTTTTTATTTTGCTTTTTTTATCAAATGTCTGCCAGTTTTCCTTAATTGTAGGGTTAGGATTAGAGTTAGGGTTAGGGTTTTACAGTCTGCTTTCACTGGGGCTATGTCTAGACTACAGGTTTGCATCCACTTGTTTTGCGGAAGAGCAGACACGCTCTTTTGGAAGCTCTGTTTTCCTCCTCCCATGAGGAAGAAGGGCTCTTCCAAAAGAGGGTTTTTTCCAAATTTTAGTCCAGAATAGATGGGCCAAATTTCAGAAAAGCCTCTTCTGAAAAAACTGTCAGAAAAAGCAATTGCAGCGTGCAATTTGCATACCTTTTTAGCCTAGCATATAGAAGTTTAGTTGCTAATAGAATATTGATAGGATTCACGTCTTTTTCTTCCCATCTGCCAGTTGAAGACGTGCCGAGAGAGTCAGAGGCACAAAAGACCTGATGAGTGTTCCACTCTATCCTTTTGCTAGTGTAGAGCTTCTCAATGAAACAGGCTAATGTTGAGATCATCTCTCAGTTTTTACTGAATCTGCTCAGTGAGGGTATGTCTACACAGCAAAGTTATTTAGAAATAGCTCCTGGCTATAAGAGAAAAGAGTAGGGCATAGGCCTCCCAGAAGTGGATGCCATCCAGGTTGTCCGAGACAGAACATCAGGAATGGCTGCCCGTCGCAGGGAGCCATAGCCTGTAATACCTCTAAGGCTGGTATAGGGGGCTCTGTCTGTGAGGTGGAGTGTTTTCCATATAAGGGCATGTAAATTAATAATCTTCCCCTGCTCGCTCCACCCATTGCAATGAAAGATCAGCCAATGGGCTGACTTGTGCTCAGGCCTGCTACTCCACCCACTGCAGCAAAAACCAACCTATGGGGTGATAAGTTCACAGGCAATAAAACAGGCAGGCAGCCCCTCTCTCACTGGGGATTCGCATTGAGTGAACGCTTGGCCTGATCACCCAGACGCCTTGCACGCCCCGCTCTCGAGTCTTACTGAGCGTACTCCGAGTTGGTCGACCCGAGTGGAGACAGTTTATGAGCATGCGACCGGTACTTGTGTTCCTGCTGTCTCCAGAACTGGTATAGCCCACCCCTCCCCCCCCCCCCCCCCCGCCATCATCCCTATCCTAATTGATTTTTTAGTTGTCCTTATTGCTTGTCAAGTGACAGTGGCTAAAAAGTTACTAAGTTAGTTTATAAATAGTTGTGGTTTAGGGTTTTTACTGTTTCCTTGTATAAAGTTGTGTAAATAATCAGCCCTATGGACAATACCAGTGTTAATTCAACTGTTCCTAACCCCTGGGCAGTTATTGGGAATTATTGTGATTTAGAAAAGCCTCAGGGAATTGTTTTGTGTTGTCTGTCAATCTGTTCAATTTTTGTTCTGATGATTGTCTGGCGCCATCAAAATAAAATCAGTTTGTGCTTTTTAAAGCCCCCAGTTGTGGGCTCATGCTTTCCGGCATCCCTTCGAACCTCGTGTATTACGGGGACTGACACAGGTCAGCTGTCTATGAGATGGCCACAGCCAGCAAAGAGCAGAACCAAACTATGGAGCCAAGCAAAACACCATTTGGGATTATGTATCTTGTGCAGGGAATACAGAAGTCCTAGGAAAGATTGCCCTGTCATGTCCTGCAAGGAATGTTCTTTTTCGGAAAGTACTAAAAGGAATGTTTTCTGATCCTTGATGGCAAACCCTTCTCCACTGACCATTCGGTGGCCTAGAGGGGAATCTGACACTATCCTGCTTCCAGCACTGATTCTCAACTCAGAAAAGCAACACAGAACCCAGATTCATTGACACAATTCAACCTCCTCTTTGCAGTCCTCTGAACCACTTTGTTTTTGATCCTCCCTTCTAGCTGTGAAGCATGCAGAATTTAACTGACATTTCAGCATCACACTGAACTTACAACATAAATACTCTTCCAGAAAAATTGTGATGTAATATTACTTTACTTAGAATTCAAAAATCTAACACACAACAATCAAAGCCAGAGAGACAAAGCAGGCTGCTCTCTAAAGCAGAGAAGCACAGCTCTGGGTTGCCTTTTTTGCAGGCAGACTGACTGCTTAAGACCTAGATCAAACACTTCCCTATAGAACCTGAAAGTAGAAGCAGGAAACCCTTATATCTAAGTGATGGCTTATAATTTTAACCCTGTTCTCAATAGCTGTAACAAACAACAGTACTAAGCATTGCTGCCTCTAAAATGCTGGGCTTCCAAATGCCTACAGGCAGCTGATGTTATTAAATAATGTAATGTAAGAAAGGTGGGAGGGATTCTCTTGCGAGATGGAACAGAATGATTGTATCTTTAAGTGTTTAAAAGATTCATGAGTGAATTGGCTGTAGATCTGGGATACCAACTCAGTCCTTTCCTTGCATAAGAAAAGGGAATTCAATATTGAAGTATCTGTTGCGTTAATATTTTAATTCTACAGCAATCACATATCTGTTCTTTTTCCTATGTCAGCTATTCTGTCCTATTTTATTACATTTTCAGATATAATCTTCAAGGTCAATCTGCTACAAAGGTGTTCGATTTGGCTGAGCAAGAAACAGAGAAAGACAAAAGAAACTAGTCTGTGATTCCGCCTCCTTTGATTTATAGCCAAGAAACTCTTTTCATTCCCAGAATTGCTATTTTCAAAAAACTCCTGCAGGAAATGGGCCCCGCCACTTTGGCCTAGGGTTGCCAGTTTTGGCTGGACATATTCCTGAAGCTTTTATCACATGACAATCCTAAATTACATGTTCATTTTTAATTCGTGGCCTGGTAACCTTATTTTGGGCTTGTCTAAAGGTGAGATTTTTGGAACATTAACCCCTGTGTTGACTCCCTGGCCATGTCTATAAAACATCATTCATCCTTAAACAAAACTGAAGTTACTTTGAGCTTTCTCTGAAAATCTCCCTCCCTAAATTAGCAGTGCAACAAGGAGTTTCTGCTGAGGCCACTTCTATATTTACCAGCAGATCAATGCTCCAGAGGTCAATCTTCTAGCATTCAATTTAGCAAATCTAGTATAGATCTGTAAATTGAATGCTGAGGACAGCTCCGGCCAGTGTCTGTACTCCTCGCAGTCGCAAGGAGTTAAGGAAAAGCAACAGGAGCATTTGCTCCTATCAGCCTCCAGCTGTGTGGATAGCGCAGAAATGCAATTTAAGATTCATCAACTCCAGCTATGTAATTTAAGTAAGTTGCGTATCTTAATTCGACCTCCCGCTGTAGCATAGACCAGGCCTAAGTCTGCCAGTAGTACAAAACAATGTCTCATTCTTCACCGTCTCTTGTGAGTTTCCAACTCCTAAAGTGGAAGTTGGAGGGAAGACTCTGAACCGCCATTTCCAGAGTAGCCTGAAAAATGCTATAATCATTCCTCTTGCAGCTCCAGGTGTCAGCCTCAGGTTCCTGGTGCAACCTGTAGCTCCTTCCCTGGGCTACCAATACTATTTAAAATGATCCCTCCTCCTGGAGCGTGCCTAGCTTTTGCTCTGTCTTGCCCTGGTATAGTTTAGGGCATGGGTTCCCAAACTGGGGGGGTGTAAAGAAATTCCAGGGGGAGTGCAAAACGACCCAGCCTCCCCCTCCCCATCAAGTTTTTTTCAATTCCTGCCCTGGTCTTTTCTAGTAATCCCATTAAATCTGCACCTATTCTTTCACTCACTACAGGGAGGGAGGACACTAGAAGAGCATTAGCAAACTTCCTCAGAGATATTCTCTGACATTCATGGTCTAAGCATGATAGCATGATAGTGCTACAGTGCCTTGTGGAGCCAGGCTAATAAAAACTTAGGGTCACCCCATCAAATGTTTTTTCCTGTCCAAGGTGTCCTCTATTTCATGGGCCAGCTTCAACATTTCCCTGCATAACTGCTTGAGGATGAGGAATTGAATTCTAATTTAGTGAGTCTGAATGCTCTTCGCTTCTCAGTGTGGGTATGTCCAGACTACATGGCTCCGTCGATGGAGCCATGTACATTAGTTTATTCAGCATAGACAAAGAAGCGGGGACTTAAATAATCCCCGCTTCCTTAAAATAAACATGGCCGCCGTGCTGTGCCGACGATCAGCCGATCCGACACAGCGCGGCAGTCTAGACGCAGATCTGTTGGCTGGGGAAGCCTTTGCTGACCGATCCTGTAAACCTCATTTCATGACGTTCTTTGGCTATGCCGAATAAACTAATTTACACGGCTCCGTTGATGGAGCCATGTAGTTTAGACACACCCTATATGGTTCCCCCTTTTAATTCAAAGCAAGATCATTATTTGGTTAGTAATCACAGTTTTTGCTGCTTGTGGGTGAGCTGTTTGTAGACTCAGCTCTACATAAAATCATTTAGTAGGTAATCAATTTGGCTTGAGAGCAGGTATATGTTTTCAGGTGTGCTATGCAGGACCGTAATGTGAAAGTCCCTTCTTCCAGGTCATTGTCTTTAGGATTTGGACTATTAACTGGGGATGCAAACATTCCTTCTTCTGGGTCATCATCCCCTTTGCCTTCAGTCCCAGCCTGATCACCCCTGCAAGTCCCCTAATGTTGTGTCCTCAACCTCCATCTCTTCTTCCTCTAGAGACATCCCTTGTCCTATTTCTATCAGTTTCCAAAAGAGCTTCTAGTCCTGCCCAATTTAGATAGACTATGTTTGGGGCCACTCTCACCTCTAGGTTTGGGACTGTTTCTGTCTGGTTCCATATTGCTAATTAGATTCATCTTGTGCGGTACTGGTGTATGTCCCTGTGAATACATAGAAGAAATATGGTACATAAAAGCACTTTCTCAATCCTTGCCAAGTATTCTCCAGCCATTATCAGAATGCACCCCAAATCTATTAAGCCTTGGACTCTGACCTCACTAACCTGTACTGGAGTCCCCAACTTTTCTGATCTCTTGAGGTGGGCTCTGGATTCAACTTCCCTAACCTGCCCATAATTGTAATCTGTGTTGTCCACTTGCAACAGTGGAGGGGCTTCAGTTGTTTGTGCCATTCAGGGTATGAGGAAGAGGTAGGGCAGGGGTAGGCCTGGGATGGAGGGAGCTAGAAGAGGGAAGCAAGGGGAAGAAGAAGGAGGGGAAGCTCAGAGCTCAGGGTTGGGGGTCTCGCCGGACCAACTTGATTGTCATGCAAACCTGCTCCTGGGTTCACATGTGGCCTTTGGTGGCCAGGCTGGCAGCTATCCTGCCATAGACAGCCGTGATCCTCCATCTAGTCAGAGATCATGGACATTGGGAACATCTCTCCCAAAGTTGAATAAGGTCCACGATCTCCACCCTGGACCAGGAAGGCACCCGCCTTCTCCAGGCCCTGGCAGGCTCCTGGGAGCTGGCAGACTGCTCCTGGGCGTTGGAGGACTGGCTTTTCGTGGCTTGCTGTCTCATTTTTTGGGGCCACTGGGTCAGGGGCTCTCGAGTGAGAGCGACTTGGTGACCTGGGCGCCCGGCCCCCTCCGCTCTGGGCTGGCAGGCTTGGAGCTAGCACAGGCACTGTGGCTGGAGTCTACCCCTTTAAGGGCTCCAGGGAAGGGGGGAGGGAGAGAAGTGTTTTTGGTTGAAACTGGAGTAGCCACCAGGGCACTCTGGGAAGGCCAGAGGCCCCCTATTTCGATGTCCCTAGAATCCCAACACCATTAGGCATGTGCCCAGTATGCCTGACTGATACAGTGCTACAGTGCCTTGTGGAGCCAGGCTAATAAAAACTTAGGGTCACCCCGTCAAATGTGGAAATCCAGCCTGCCCACAGCTCCCTTGTGGCGGTAGTGGTGTTTCCAGCAGCCTGTCTCAGACATCCCTTTTGCTTATGTACTCAGAACGCAACATTCCAAACTCTGCCCTGTCCTTCAGTCCCACAGCCTCTGCCCAGGGCCTTTGGTGTTTGTATTTAACAATTCCCTGCTGTAATTAATACAATTGACTGTGTCCTGATTCTCCAGGGCTATTCATCATTTCTGCTAAGACAGCCCAAATTCATATAGAATTTTCCAAGAGTATCATTCTGGCTCCAGGATTTGTCATTCTGCATTATAAATGGCATTTCAGTGAGCTCCTCTGTTCCCAGGGGGATGTAACCTGTCTAAGTCTGAGTCAGATAATGGTGAGAGAGAGCAGTTTCCCAAGAATGGGCTTATCTGTTCCAGATTGCATGATTATATAAATTGGTTTTTAGATATGGAATATAAATGCAATTAATTCCTCCAGGATTACATTTGATAATGCCATAGAAATTAATCTTCAATGGCAGAAATAACCAGCTGCTTCGTGTTACTCATTTTTAATGCAAAAGCCTGTTCAGTATCCATTACTGAAACCCAAAACAAAAAGAAAATACCACCCAAACCTTTTTTCTCCATCTTTTAACAGAATTTAAATTGTTCATTTTTTAACACAGTAAGGTCTGGAAGGGAGATTTCTTATGGGAAAACCTAACCACAGTGATAGTCATTAGTCACTGAGGCTAGGTCTAGACTGCAAGCCTCTTTAGAAAGAGGATTTTTCGAAAGATACTTTTGAAAAAGCTTCTTTCGAAAAAGAGCATCTAGACTGCAACCAGTACTTTTGAAAAAGCAAGCCGCTTTTTTGAAACAGAGCACCCAGGCAGTCTGGATGCTCTCTTTCAAAAAAGCACATTTTGCATTACAGTAAACTTCCGATAATCTGGCACTTTTAGGACCCAGGGGTGCCGGATTATCAGATCTGCTGGACTATCAGAAGAGGAGGTTATGGGGGGGTTTGGAGTGGGGGGGAGATGCCACTCCAGACCCCTTATAGCTCCCCCTTCCGATAGTCTGGCTCTGCTGCTGAAACCGACCAATGGCTGACTAGAATCAGCCGCTGGTCAGTTTCAGCAGTGGCTGACTTGGGGACGCCTGGGGCAGAGCAGCTGGGGTGCTGCTAGGTTGGTCTCGCAGCCCCGAGGGGCAGCACTCTGGGACCAATCCAGCAGCACCCCAGCTGCTCTGCCCCCAGCTTCTCTGATTCAGCTGCTGGTCAGTTTCAGCAGCAGCTGAATCAGAGAAGCCGGGGGCAGAGCAGCTCCAATTGTCCGGCAGCCAGAGCACTTCCTGGTTCCTGATGGTGCCGGACCATCAGGAGTGCCGGAGCATTGGATGCCAGACCAATGGAGTTTTACTGTACATAGCACCTTTTTTTGAAAGAGCACTTTCAAAAAAAGGCATTATTCCTTGTGAAATGAGGAGTACCACCATCGAAAGAAAAGCCGCGTTCTTTCAATTTAATTTCAAAAGAATGCGGCTGTAGTCTAGACGCAGGTGAAGTTTTTTTTGAAAAAAGGCTACTTTTTTCGAAAAAACCCTGCAGTCTAGACACAGCCTGAGAGAATGCATATAGTCACTTCCATTTAATCTATGAAGACCTGGTTTTCTGAACAGCAGATAGGGAATCAGGACTGCTAGCTCTGTGCCAACTCTCCAGCATTAGACAGCTATAGGGCTGAGCACTTCACAGGCTTGGGCTTTAGGGCCTGAGGCCTGTATACACTTAAAACTTAGATTGACCCAGCTATATTGCTCAGGGCTGTGCAAAACTGTGTGACATAGTTATACTAACCTAACCCTCACTGTAGATGCAGCTCTTCAGTGGAGAAATCCCTTCCATTGATGAAGGAAGTGTCCACACTATGGTATACACTACAGCTGCAGCACCATAGCTGTGCTCCTGTAGTGTAGAAGTAAATTTGCGCCAGGCTTGCTGGGGCTCAGTGGTGTGCAAGGCACAGAGTATAGACATACCTTCAACCTATCTATCTGTGAAATGGGCTTACCTCACAAGGTCTTCTGAGGCTTATCTTTAATGCATTTGAGCTCTTTAAAGGAGAGGTGCTATAGAAGTGCCAGTTATCAGCAACATTTTTTTTAAACTTTGTGAGACTTTAGTGTGCTACCCTGCCAGCTTTTAAGGCTGAATTACCACTATTTTCAATAGCATGTTCCACATACGTATGACTACCAGCTACCTTCTCAATTTAGGCCAGACAAAAGTTATGGAAGAAAATACACTATAAGAAACAATCGTACACTGACAAAATCTCTCACTAGATAACTTACTACCAGTTGAACCTTTCTGGTCCAGCAATATCCATGGTCTGGCATGATTTTAGTTAGATGGATGTCCATTTATCCTGGGTATGGCCATGTTTCTCACAATCCCATAAAGTTTGCTCACAGCCACCAATCCTGGCTTTCAGTGTTCTGTGCTGTTATTTAGGTCTAATTTATCCCCAAATGTCCTATAAGAGCCCAGTAAGCAGTGGTAGTGTTGGTAATGCTGCTAGATATCACTGACCACCCATGGTTTAGGAGTGGACCATTCTCTGGTTCAGCACTGGTCATGTCCTGAGGGTGCCAGACTAGAGAGGTTCAACCTGTAGGTATTTTCCTACCTATCATTTCTGTGATTCTGTGAAAAGATATTGAATATAGCTATATTCCTGAAAACCTTGACTTGCATGAGTAGTGCTTACACAGATAGTCCCATTGAGGCAATACAATTATTCACATAAATAAGAACTATACACATGAGTAAACAATTGTAGAAATGGGCTCTACACTTGTAGGTTCTGAACCTATTCCCTTTGAAATAAATGGCAAATATCCCATTAACTTACATGGCACAGGATCAAATCTTTAAAAGAAAGCTCAATATTTATGTACTCTATAGATGGCCAATAGTGAGCAGCATTGGGGAAGGGTCATTAATGTACTGTGTAAAGCACAGAGCTGCTGCAATTTTTTCCAATGGATTTTGGCTTTCATTCTCCGGGCCCCACAGCACTTCAAATATCTTCCAAATACCAGCAAAGCAGTCAAATAGAAAAGGAGTCTTTTATTGTTTCCTGTGATCTCTAATTTATTAATTCAGCATCTCACTGATAAATTGTTTCTTTGCCTAGCAACAGATGTTTAGGAGTGGAAATCAGTGACAGGGAGTCAAGTTTTTCCTTACTGTGCTTTATTTAAATCACGTACACTACTCTTGTTTTCCTCAAGCATGGGGAGTAACTGATAGTCCTAAAACTCCCTTTTGAAGAACCTCAGATCAGCTCCCATAGCCCTGTCTCAGGTAGCAGCTGCCTGATACCCTGCTTCTCTCTGGGGAAAGGTATGCAATTCTTTGCTGACAGCCTATCATGTTTATCATTGATATTGTTCTGGTTAGACAATCACAGCAAATCTTGTACAAAGTGTGTCATATAAGGTGTCAATGAAAATGTTCTGATTTGCTGAGTATGATTATACTGATTGTTTACAGTTATTATCTTTGTATCTAAAGTTATGAATATTCACTATCTGCCAGTATTTCAAAGGTGTCTATCCTGGGGTAATGCTCACCAGGTAATTTACACCAAGTATGGCCAGGATAATGTGAATGAATCATTCAAGTTGATGGCACGTTATAGAACATTTAAGTCTCAAAAAACATAACCCAGAGCAACAAAAGCACTGGCTTGGACAGTGCTATGTTAGGAGAGCTTCTTTGCTGACACAGCTACTGCTGCTGGTTGGGGTTTATTATGCTGGTGAAACAGCTTTCTTCCACTGGCATGGAGCAGCTACACAGGAAACCTTACAATGACACAGTTGCAGCAGTACATCTGTGCTGTTAACGGTCCTTAGTATAGAAATAGCCTAAGACTGAGAGCATCCCCTCCACAAGGTAGAAGGTATAAAGGACCCTAGAAGTATTTCCATTTTGCCTCTTTCCTTCTCTGATCTTTGGACTATGGACTTGCATTAAAAGGAACAGATAGTCTATGGACTAAGGACCAATCTTTTGGAAGAAACTGGAAACTTTAAAAACCATCAGCCTGTAACATCTGAAGGCCCTGATCCAAGGACTTTGCAATGACTGCATGTATATAATTCCTTTGACCATTTTAATTCTCTCATTGTTCTTTTCTCTCAAACAAATCTTTAGATATTAGATACTAAAAGACAGGCAATTGCATGATAATCAGGTCAGATCTTATCCAATTATGTGCCAATTTTAGGATCAGAGGATTCTATGTGATTAAATTGGTTTTCAGTAACTTCTCATTCTGGAGTCCAGTGTCTGGATGGTGAAGCAGAGGCTTGCATGCCAAAGGAGACACATTTTTCACTTGTTAACAAGTGTGGTCAGACAGAAGTTTACTTTTGTTACTGGTTTGCTATAGCTTATAACAATATAACCATTAATTTAATTTCTCAGCAGTTTGAGCTGAATCTGGTATTCTCAGCAGTCACCCATTGAGGCACAGTGACAGGGACCAATTACTCATTCACTCGGAGGCTGGAAATAGAAAGCACAGCGGCAAGAGGCAAATTAAGCAGTCTTGTCCAGCTGTGGCATATATCTTTAGCTAGTGTAGCTAAATATCACAGCTACAGACAATGACAGGCTTTAATAGATGCAACTGTATGTATGATGCTTCCCTTGCTCTGTCCATTGGCTCACATTTTGGGCAGTCCCCTCTTTAGAGTCTATCCTTTCTATCTCTTTCCCACAACACAAGGGGAATGTCCTTGCTTTTTCTGTCAGACCCCCTCTCCGCCTGATGCCACAGTCATGCAGCAGCAAGAACTGGGGAAGGACAGAGCAGCAGCAGTCCAATCCTGCACACTCAACAGCAGAACACAGGAAGAGGCTGGCTGGAAAGTAGCCTTGCCTGAGCACTGCTCAGCTCAGTAGCCTGTGGCCAAGCTCCCTCCTCTGTGCCAACTCCTTCCTGGTCCCTTGGATATGCAGAGCAGGCTTCTCTGGGCCAGCTCCATTTGAAGTTTGTGGGATGAGCTGCAGGTCTGGAGGAAAGAATCTTGGGGCCAGGTCTGGCTCATGGGTTTGTAGGGTGACATATTCAGGGTCTCACATCACTCTCAGTACTAACCCAGGTGGTTAGACACTCTTTTCCCTTCCTCTCTGTTACCTATCAGCTCTGAGTTCTTAGGGAGTCAGGGCACAGTATCCAGCCTGTCTGACTCCAAACACTTACCTCCCTCCCCCACTCCAGCCGCTTCTGGAACCAAAGCTATCAGAAGAAAGGCTTACAAAAAGCAATGAAAAGGCAGGTGAAGACACTCCTAAACCCCTGGGGACAAAGGTGACAGGATTAAGAAAGGCATCTTCATTAACAAGAACCACACTGAACTCTGGAACCAGAATCATAGTATCATAGAATACTAGGACTGGAAGGGACCATGAGAGGTCATTGAGTCCAGTCCTCTGCTCTCATGGCAGGACCAAGTATTGTCTAGACCATCCCTGATAGACATTTATCTAACCTACTCTTAAATATCTCCACAGATGGAGATTCCACAATCTCCCTAGGCAATTTATTCCAGTGTTTAACCATCTTGACAGTTAGGAACTTTTTCCTAATGTCCAACTTAAACCTCCCTTGCCACAGTTTAAGCCCATTGCTTCTTGTTCTATCTTCAGAGGCCAGGATGAACAATTTTTCTCCCTCCTCCTTGTGACACCCTTTTAGATATCTGAAAACCGCTATCATGTCCCCTCTCAATCTTCTCTTTTCCAAACTAAACAAGCCCAATTCTTTCAGTCTTCCTTCATAGGTCATGTTCTCTAGACCTTTAATTATTCTTGTTGCTCTTCTCTGGACCTTCTCCAATTTCTCCACATCTTGCTTGAAATATGGTGCCCAGAACTGGACACAGTACTCCAACTGAGGCCTAACCAGCTCAGAGTAGAGCGGGAGAATGACTTCTCATGTCTTGCTCACAACACACCTGTTAATGCATCCTAGAATCTTGGCTTTTTTTGCAACAACATCACACTGTTGACTCATATTTAGCTTGTAGTCAACTATAACCCCTGGATCCCTTTCTGCCATACTTCTTCCTAGACAGTCGCTTCCTATTCTGTATGTGTGAAACTGATTGTTCCTTCCTAAGTGGAGCATTTTGCATTTGTCCTTATTAAACTTCATCCTGTTTACCTCAGACCATTTCTCCAATTTGTCCAGATCATTTTGAATTATGACCCTATTCTCCAAAGTAGTTGCAACCCCTTCAAGCTTGGTATCATCTGCAAACTTAATAAGTGTACTCTGTATACCAATATCTAAATAGTTGATTAAGATATTGAACAGAACCAGTCTCAAAACAGACCCCTGCAGAACCGCACTTATTATACCTTTTCCAGCAGGATTGTGAACTGTTAATAACTACTCTCTGAGAACGATTATCCAGACAGTTATGCACCCACCTTATAGTAGCCCATCTAAGTTGTATTTGCCTACTTTATGGATAAGCAGGGCTCGACAAATTATACAATCTACTCACCCGTGGCGAATAGATTGTAACCCGGAAGAGCCGGGTTTGGGCGATCTGCGCATGCGACAGCGTGGCTGATGAGTGGGGCTCGCTGCGGTTCGGCGAGCCCTGTGGATAAGAATATCATGCGAGACTGTATCAAATGCCTTACTAAAGTCTACGTATACCATGTCCATCACTTCTCTCTTACTCACAAGACTCCTTATCCTATCAAAGAAAGCTATCTGATTGGTTTGACATGATTTGTTCTTTACAAATCCATGCTAGCTGTTCCCTATCATCTTGCCACCTTCCAAGTGTTTACAGATTACTTCCTTAATTACTTGCTCCATTATCTTTTCCTGGCACAGAAGTTAAACTGACTGGTCTGTAGTTTCCTGGGTTGTTTTTATTTCTTTTTATAGATGAGCACTAGATTTGCCCTTTTCCAGTCTTCTGGAATCTCTCCTGTCGTCCATGATTTTCCAAAGATGATAGCTAAAGGCTCAGATACATCCTCTATCAGCTCCTTGAATATTCTAGGATTCATTTAATCAGGCCCTGTTGACTTGCAGATCTCTAACTTTTCTAAGTGATTTTTAACTTGTTCTTTTTTCATTTTATCTTCTAAACCTTAACTCCTTCCCACTAGCATTCACTATGTTAGGCATTCCTTCATCAGACTTCTTGGTGAAGACTGAAACAAAGAAGTCATGAAGCATCTCTGCCATTTCCAAGTTTCCTATTACTGTTTCTCCCTCGTCACTGAGCAATGGGCCTATCCAGAAAAGCAATACAGCATTGGCTAATGGGAAATCTCTGTTCCAGATGTTAATGAACTGAGCCTGCACACCCCAAGCTTAGTAGTTATCAGATCAATTCTAGTAATAAATCCTCTTGGTATCCAAAATACTAAAGCTACTTTACATTATGAGCTCCCATGAAGAAATACCGTCCATAGTCAGGAATGATCAGTTCCTATTGTCTAGCCTGAACAAAACAACTTTGGCATACTCCCTTGAGCCATCAGCTACCCATAAGCAAATGTAGTGTTCTCCCTTGAACCACTATTGTTTCCTGTGAAAACCTTTACCCTAGCTGAAGTGAGTATTCTGATGCCTGGATCTAAAATCTTCATCAATTCTATTGGGGCTTCGTCTTCTACTGACTGATCATGCTGGGATCTCTGTTTTTAGCTTATGGACCCTCAGCTACCACTGCTACTTGGGAACCCCAATTGGTTCAAGCTTCACAGAGTGATAAGATCCATCTCTCTCCCTCTCTAGCTTTCTGACCATCACTTGTGTGATCAAATAGTTTGCTAAACCTGACTTTTGTAATTTAATTTAAGTTTGGCTCCCCTTGTATGTTTATTACCTGGTAATACATAACTTTCATGGTTAAACTGGTTGTTCCCTCTCTCTTGTCCCCTCTTCCCTGGAACAGTGCTCCTGATATCTAAGCTAAAGATCCCTGCTGTGCCCAAAAATCCTGTGGGGTTTGCTTACTAAGTGGGTTATTGCCAGGACAATTGTAATGTGACAGTGGTGTTAGGGATGTGCTAAACCTGAGGCTTATGAGGGTGGCAGCTTGGAAGTTCTGTTTTTCCCAGCCTGCTGAGTCCAGGGATGTATAAGGGGTCAGTTTATGAGTCTGAATGCCAATTAACCTGGTTCTCTCAGACGCACTCTGTTAACATGTATGTGCATGTTCAAATGATTCTAGGGTGGGAAGAACCCAGCCCTGGAGAACCTAGGTCCTGCAGAAAGGCTTCATTGGGAGGGACCTTGCAGAAGGAATACGTAGCGCTCGACATAAGAGCACAAGTGACACAAGCAGTAAGTACATTGATAGAATTACTGCCCTCCACAAGAGTAATCCTATTGAATGAGCACACTCCAAAGTAAAAGGCTAGTCTGGTAACATCTTGCCTCAGCCCCTGCATTTTTCATCTCAAAAATCCTTAGTCCTAGGCTTGCCTCCACCTGCATGGGCTGGAAATGTTGCAGAGGCATTAATGGCCCTTCTGTGCAGCTGCACTATGTCACAAAGAAAGGTCCAACAAGACAGACAAACAATAGTACTTTAAATCATACTGAGACCTGCTCAACTCTTACATTTTAGTTCTACCTAGGTACATCACTTAGGGGTATGAAAAATGTACATGCTTGACAGATATAGCTAAGCCAACCTAAGCCACAGTGTAGAGGGGAAGAATTCTTCTGTCAACTTAGTTACCACCTCTTGAGGTGGTAACTCATAGCACTGGAACTGTAACAACTGTCTGCTGCAACAACCTATCTGCAGCACTGCAACTGTGTTACTGTAATGCTTAAAGTATAGGCATTCCCAGACGTTTTCCTGAGAATCTGGGTGCTTACACACCAACAACCCTCTATGGGAAAGCTTTTAGTATATTACTCATAATATGAAAGAAGAATCTTTACAGTGCTTTTATATTTTCTTGCAACTTCCTAGACAGATTCTTGCTATGACTTGGGAGTCCAGCAGTCTCCATTGTGTACATGATCTCACAGAGAATCTTCTGGGATAGCGATGGGTGGGGAGGGGTGTGTGTATGGATTTCCTTCAATGGGCCATCAACACATGTTTGGCTGATTCTTTGGTGGTGACCAGATGCTCCAATTTTATAGGGACACTCTCAATAGGTGCTTAATACCTGCCATACTTTGTCCCAGTTTTTCATATTTGCTATCTAGTCACCTAGCTGCAACTGAAAAGGTGGCTGTGGACATCTCCCAACTTCACAGAATATTTCAGTAACCCATATAGCATTGCTTCATAGCTTCACATACAATGATAGTACATACAATTTACCAGGATATTAATGTTCAACAGATTGAGACTTTAAAAACTGTACATCACATGGCTTTTTGTCCAAAACATGTCATCATCATATCACCATGGTGAATATAGGGATTCCAGAGTGATACTTGAGGTATAGAGTACTATACCCTTGGTTGATTTTTTTTTTAAATCCAAGTGACCTCTTTCTATTTGTCTTTCTTTGGATTCTTTGTTGTTTCAGCTCTGAGCCTTTGGGGCAGTATTGCTGCTATGTTTTTTCCATGCACACTGTTCAGTTGTGCACTTTCATTCTGACAGGCTTTTTATTTTTTATTAAGGCAAATAACAAAACAAGCAAGTAAAAGGAAAGTTATCAGGAAAAAGCATAGTTTACCTTCTGGGTAACATACTAAAGCAACTCTGCCTTTCAGACAGCTTTTCGCTACAGACAGAAGAGTTCATAGGGACATAAATAAACACAAATAAAGACATACTAGTTATCAAAATACATAACATATCCTTTCCCCACAGGAAATAGATAGTTTTAAGCCCAAATCTAGAGGTATATCTTCTATCACTTTTAATACTCTTGACACTGAAGAGTACTTTGTCTATTTCACTGTGTACAATGCAATTTTCCTTCCTGAACTTGTAAAGTACAGCTCTGCCCTTGGCTCTTATATGCTCATTTCCCCTATATATGTGGCTGCTTCCTGTGAGATATGATTGCATGGAGTTATGCAATACAGTAGCTTGAGACACTGTAATAGGAAAGATGCAGACAAATACAAATGCATTGTTTTTATGTTTTACATCTTTAGCATCCGACAAGACATGTTCAGGAATCTGCCCAAAGATACTACAGTTGATCAAGAAATCATTTGTGGAACACCAGGACAAGCGAAAACAAATGAGCAGGAGTTCTGGACTTTTTATTTACTTTCATGGACTCAGAGATACATAGCTGGGGAATGAATTATCACACCCAACCAAAATGCATCCATTCATCTAGTCATACCATAGTCATATTCATTTTAATGATTCATAAACATCTCAGGTCCCAGTAGCTCCTGATTAACTCATCGATTCAGTGTTGTCAGCTGATACTAGGGGAATGATTTATCGAACAATACCAAATCACACCAACATATAAATCCTGCCAATTGAATTGGCAGGCTGTCCTGATAAATATCTTCGGCTGCCTGGAGATGAGAATGCTTTGTCTAAAATTCAGCTGACTGCAGTTGAAATACTGTTGTTTTATTTCCCTATTAATCTGTATAAGATGTAATACAGAATGGCCTAAAACTTTAGTTCCTAATTTCCACTCCTTCAGATTTAATTATAGTGCCTGCTCAAGAAAGGGATTTAAACATTACTTTTGAGACAATAAGAAATCCTTCAGTTCTGTCTGAGATGTCTGGTGACAGAACCGTCCTACCACCAAATCCTTATGATAAAACACAGTTGGGACCCTATCTACATTGTAGACATAGTCAAGACCTCTAAACCACATAAGACTAATAAAACTCAGTGCTGATGAGATATACTTAGAACATAGCCTTGGATAGTCAAAGGCTTTAATCCTCTTACAGCTGTACACTACACATTGTGAATTTTAACCATAATGTAACTGGATTACTTGAAAATGGGTTGTAAATCTCCAAGACCTACTTCTTTTAAAATTTAGCCTGAGTTTGCATGAAAATAGTCACAGTGCATGGCCTGGTGTTACCGATAAAGCCCAAATGTCATTCCTCCTGGGTGAGCAGGAATCCCATAGCCTACTAACGCAGGAATTTCTTTCTGAAAGGATTCTAGCCAAAAGGAGCTGCAATCATTGTTCTGGGGGTGGGTGCTGTGCATGAAGTCTTCACCCTCTGGCAAATGGTGCAGAGAGGCACATGGCCCCAGCAGCCAGCTGCTTTGAGCAGCCTGGGGCTGTGGCAGGCAGGGGGCCACATAGGTAAGCCTCCTGACCAGAACCTGCATCTAGCACCTCACCCCCTTCTGTATCCAAACTCCTGCTCACCTTTCCCTCCTGCCCCAGCTCACCACTCAAACCCATTGCACCTCTCCCTGTCCCAGGTCACAAGTCCCTCCCAGATCCTGCACCCTCTTCTGCACCCAAACCCCTTCCCCAACTCTGCACCTCATTCCCCTGACCAAGATCATAAACCAAACCCTCTGAACCCTCTGTCCCCCTCCCACAGGTCAGAAACCTCTCCTGCACCCATACACTCCCAGGCTCTGCATCTCAAGCCCCATACCCAGGTCACACAAACCCCTTTCACCTAAACTCCCTTTCAGACCCCACACCCTCTCCTGCACCTCAGTCCCCTACCCCAAGTTCCTATATGTATCTCAAACCCCCCCATTCCTTCCGTAGAAAAGTGTGGCCCTTGACCACATACCAAAATCTTGACACAGCTCCCCATCAAAAATTATTGCCCAATAGTGTAGACACAGCTCTTGTATTTTGCTTACTACTCTCCTGTTAATGCATCCCAAAATGTTGTTTACTTTCTTTGCAACAGCATTACACTGTTGACTCATATTTAGCTTGTGGTCCATTACGACCCCTATATCCCTCTGTATTCCTCTCTAGGCAGTCACTTCTCATTTCAAATGTGTGAAACTGATTGTTTCTTCCTAAGTGTGACATTTTGCATTTGTCCTTAGTGAATTTCATCCTATTTACCTCAGATCATTTCTCCAGTTTGAGAAAGGGGAATGCTTTGGTGCTGTGACCTCACTTGTAAAAGGACTGGTGTAAATAGCACACACAAGTTGCATTAGGACAATATGCAGACTCATCATGGAAACGACACCCTACTACAGGCAGTCCCCGGGTTACGTACAAGATAGGGACTGTAGGTTTGTTCTTAAGTTGAATTTGTATGTAAGTCGGAACTGGTACATATTGTAGGGGAAACTCTAGCCAAACATTTTTTTTAGTTTTGGATAGCATAGGGAAAGGTTAACTCCCCTCTAATGTTTGTTTTGCTGTCTGTTCCCCTGTTCAGAAGATTTCACATCTATTTCTGTCCCTGTGACAAACTCAGGACTAAAGGAGTAACTCATCAAATACCAAACAGCTCTGCACCATGCTTTGAGCTAATAGCTTTATTTCCACACACCACCCAGGGTTCTAGGAGGAGGGTCCTTTTTTTGCTAACACAATGAGGCCAGCACTTTGTTTGTTTTGGTGGAGTCTTTGTTTGCCCAGGGAGCCCAGCATGTATAGGGGGAGGAGGGGCGGAGAGGCTGCTTTTGTCTGCTGTTCGGCAGCCTGTTGCTCAGGGGAGGGGGGAGGCGTGCAGGATGCGAGGCCGCGGGGGGAGGGGGGCAGCGGGCGTGGGGAGGCACTTTTCCTCTGCCCGGCAGCTCTGCGGGATCCCTGTCCCTGTGGCCAGCTGCTGCAGGCAGAGGCCAGTTGGAGCCGGCCGAAGAGGAGGAGGAGGATTCTAGGACCCAGGTGAGCGAGCCCCGGGGACGCTGCTGCGCTCCGGGAGCCCGGCATGTATAGAGGGGAGGAGGGGCAGAGAGGCTGCTTTTGTCTGTTCGGCAGCCTGTTGCTGGCAGGGGGGTGGGGGGGGGGGGGCAGCAGGCATGGGGAGGTACTTTTCCTCTGCCCAGCAGCTCTGCGGGACCCCAGTCGGAGCCGGCCCGAGGAGGAGGAGGATCCTAGGACTCAGGTGAGCGAGCCCCGGGAATGCTGCTGCGCATGTGCGGGAGTTGCCTCACCCCGTTCGTATCTAGGGATCCGACGTAAGTCGGATCCACGTAAGTCGGGGACTGCCTGTACTCAGAAAAGTGAGAATGACGTGATGGATGTGATTACCTGTTACATCCCAACTGTAACTACACTACCTTCTGCAGGCAAGGCTTTTTTTTGCCATTAGTATCAAAACTACCTTTGCTGCTCCAGTCTCTGCACAGGGTAGTTATGTGGTGGTGTTATAAAGGAAGGTAATAGTGAATGTGATATGTGGGGGGCTAAGGTATATTTAAAATGGAAAGCTTAGTCTCGCTTAAGGGATTGTGGTATAGTGGAAGGGGGTGTAGTACTCTTAGATTTTCCCCCTCAGAGTTTCAGGTCTAGCAACATGTATAGTAAAAGCTGTTATACAGTCCTGTAACCGCCTATAATCAGCATTTAAAATCACAGAAAGCCCAGTGTTCTATTTCAGCATAATCAAGTTGAGCACTTACTCCTACCATTTTTCCTGTGCCTAAGTGACTATTCAGGCACTAGTGATGCAGAGGAAAACTATAAAAAGATAGATTGACCCTTTCAATGGAGTTGGACATAATGTGTGACTAACCAGCTGTCTCCCAGGTGGTGAGAGAGAGACTAACAGGCAGCTCAACTGAGTGGAGAGGTGCAAGGAGTAGGGAAGTTTCCCGTAGGAAATGCTGGGTCAGGGAAAAGCCACACTAACCAGGTGGAAGACCTGGTGGGAACTGGGAAGGGATACATAATGTTCATAGGTAGCAGTCATCTGAGACAGAAGTCTCAGGAGGATCCAGGTGGCAGGAACTGGTTTGTACATCTTGTTTTAATTTGGACTGTAATTAAGTTTTAACAATAAATGCTTCTCATAGGAAAAGGATTAGTTAACTCCAGGCACCACCCTTTCAGCTCCTGGCCAAAGGGAGCTATGGAGCCAGAGCATAAGGGAGGGGCAGCATGCAGAGTCACCTAGTTTCATCTCCACCAGGAGCAGTAGAGACAGGTTACTGATTGTGGGAAACGAACAGTGGTGAGCACCCCCTGGATCCAACATCCCCGAATACCTTCTGTGCCCCAACCACCAGCTCCATCCCCAAACTTTTTTCTTCTTAGTTAACTGACATTTTTCACTTACCAGCACCTACCATTGACCCAACATGCCAGATAGAGCAAGTGGTGGTGTTGGGATTACATAAATATACAAATGTGGTGAACATTATAATGAAGAATATATTTCAAAATAATAAGCACTTATTTTCCTATTAGAATTGTAAGATATATATTTTTTTGTACAAAATTCAAGCTGTATTCAAGTCCAGTACAGTTTATATGGGCAACTTTATGCTTCCACACTCAGTTGCACTGATGCTGCCTTTATTTCTGATTTAGTTCGGTTTCGTTTTCTTTTTCGTTTCTTCTTAGCAGTGGAAGGCTGTTGGGTCTCCTGCACTTTGTTCTTTTTCTTCAGGCAGCTGAGAGGATTAGGGCCACCTGCCCTCTTACGTTTTCTTCTGTTTCCAGCCTCCTTTACAAGTCCCTGTTCTTTTTTCAGATGCTCAATACTTTGTTGCTGGTGGTCTGGAACAAGCTGATTTGCTTGCATGGCTTGAACAAATGCCAATGATTTTGGAGAAGGTTTATCCAGCACCATAGTGTTCTGAATAATAAAGAGAAGAGGAACTCCAGGCTTTTTCTTCACTTTTGTTGCCAAATCCTGGTCCTGTCAAAATCAAATGTATTAGTCAATATTTTGGGATGGATCAAACCTTTAATTTAAATGCAATTGCTTTCAAAACAAAGATCAGACAGATAGATTAATACTCTGACCATTTTTATAGAATGTATCAGATATCTTCCCTTGCCATTACCTGTATCCCTGACAATGAAACTTAACTTTCTACCTTTGTGGACAGGAAAAAAATATTTAGTAATCTGCAACAGAAGAAAATGTTCTAATATAAAATGCTACATAAGATTCTAGCAGATCATTTTATTTTCCCATAGTGCAGAATATAAAACAGACTGAAGTCCATAAGAGTTTGTGAATGCACATAAAGTCCTAACAGACTTCAAAATTAGTGTTATCTGCATGTTTCAATAGCACAGTTTAAATCATTTTTTTAAGAAGAAAATTGTAACAAAAATTATTCCGAATTTTCAGTTTAGTGTTTTAATTAAAATTACAGCATGTTAAACCAATGCTAAAGATGACAGATAGACAAGCTATCAGAGAGCATACAACCTTGTTGTTCCCATTCATCATGCAAAATCGCATTCACTGCCTGTTTCCTTAAAGCTGTCACTCTATTTAGGGTACTGGCAACAGTAACAGCTAACCAGTCACTTGTGCTCACAAAACTGGCAGCTATACATGCAAATGACAAATTCACCATTTTGTAATTTGCATGTAACGTTACTTGTCTTGGGCATACAAGTCCTATAAATTAGTTCCAACACAGAATCGCAGAATACTAGAACTGGAAGGGACCTCATGAGATCAAGTCCAGTCCCCTGCACTCATGGCAGGGTCAAGTATGGTCTATATCAGGCATGTCCAAAGTCCGGCCCGCGGGCCAATTGCGGCCCGTGTTCCGGTTTAATACGGCCCCACAGGTAATTTGGCAATATCTATCTTTTATGGCCCCCAACGAATCCATATGTATTGAGATGAATACATTGTAAAATCTCAGTTAATGTCAGTTGGTCTAAATCAGTTATAAATATCTTTGGACACAACATGTATACTTGGTGTTATGTTCCTGTTCATATTTTTTGAACTTAAAAGTTGACAGATTACATATTATTGGTAATAAAGGTTATGTACTTTACAATGTTCCTGACATATATTTCAGCTTCTTGGATTTTTTTTTCATCTGGCCTTCAGATATGAAAGGCAGAGTGATTTAACACCTGTTTAGATTTGTCATCCATGTGACGAAATGAAAAGTATGCTGTTTGCAATAAACTTTGCATAAAATAGTTAATTTGCATTTAATTTTAATGGTTCAAAGAATGTCAGGCAAAATGGTCGGCCCTCACGCATGTTCACTTCATCAAATCTGGCCCTCTTTGAAAAAAGTTTGGACAGCCCTGGTCTATATCATCCCTGATAGATGTCTAACCTGCTCTTAAATTAAATATCTCCAGTGAACGGAGAGATTCCACAACCTCCCTAGGCAATTTATTCCAGTATTTAACCACCCTGACAGGAAGTTTTTCCTAATGTTCAACCTAAACCTCCCTTGGTGCAGTTTAAGCCCATTGCTTCTTGTCCTATCATCAGAGGCCAAGGAGAACAAATGCCCTTGCCCCCCGCCGCACCCTTTTATATATCTGAAAACCGCTATCATGTCGCCTCTCAGTCTTCTCTTTTGCAAACTAAACAAGCCCAATTCCTTCAGCCTTGCCTCATAGCTCATGTTTTCTAGACCTTTAATCATTTTTGTTGCTCTTCTCTGAACCTTTTTCTTGAAACGTGGTGCCCAGAAATGGACACAATACTCCAACTGAGGTCTAATTATTGTAGAGTAGAGCAGAACAATCCACATAAATCTCACATTCACAGTTGGCAGAATTCCTGTTACTTAGCAATCAGAGAACAGATTTAGGAAATAAGGCTTAATTTTATTTTAAAATATATTACCTGCGTAGCAATGAAATAGTGATGAGGATTACCCTCACCAATCATAGACAACAGACATGCTGAACCACTCACTGGATCTTTGAAGTGGGAACAGTTACGAACTTGAAATCTTTGAGCAATTAGTTTTGCTCCATAGAGTTCCTTCCCCAATGACTCCAATTCTTTTAGAACACATCTAAAAAGCAAAAAGAGGAATGATTTATTAGAGGAAAATAACTACTTGCACAACAATTTTACATGATTGCAAATACTTGACATTTAGAGATCCTAAGCTTGTTCAATTATAGTTGAATGTTATCTGATCAGGCTCTATGCTTGTCACATATTGTCCAATAATCTAGATGAAATAAGTTTACTTCAGCAAATGTTCAATAATTCTAAACAAGACTGACCAGTAACAGTTGAAATATTAAACTAATAGGGATAATTGAATAGCAGTGTTAAGTCTGTTTATGTGTATATAACTAATTGCTATAAAATTTTATTATCACATTCAAAAACTTATGTCAACATAATTATGGTCACTACAAAAAAATTCAAAGTTCTTAAGACTGCCTCTTCCTATATATTTAGATAGCACTTAGCTCACGAAGCTCTACAATAATGCAACTAAAACAAAACATGCAATTGCTTTGTAGGGATAACATTAATGTATTGAAAATGATTCTCTCAAATGGAAGTGACTCCCCATAATTTGTTCCCCACAACTTAAAGTGTTTAGATTTATTATTAATTCTTCTTATTATTTGTTAAGATTGTTAAATGTTTAGATTTATTATTATTATTGCCCCTTTAGAATATAATGTATTAGGTCATGTAACTTAGAACTGTTAAGAATATAATCCTATGTAGCCAGAAACAGCCCCCCCTCTGTGTCCCAGGGCATGCTCAAGCTTGTGCAAGGGGCTGCTTGAAATTGACATTGCAGAGATACATTGTAACAATGCATTGTCAAGCCACTAACTCTGCTATGGGAGCCAAGCCCTGTAATTGACTAAGGGCATTGTTACGTAATTGACGCCTGTTCTCTTCAAAACAACTGTAACTAACTCAGCACTCAGACAGAGAATGTTTCAAGAAATGCCACCCAGAAACTTGACTTTTTTGTAACTACAACTCTTAAATATGTAAAGTTTTTATACGAAATACTGTATGGGAAACATTAATTAGGGAATGTATGTAAGAAAGAGTGTGCTTGGATGATGAATGAATGGTTCTGAGAGGTGCCAGCCTGAGAATACAGCAACAAAGGGCTGAAGAAGGCATCAGGTGCCAGTGCAACCAAAAGGTGTCAAGAGGAGAAAACCAAGTACTGGAGGTCCACCCGATGAGATCACTGACGAGCACCTGGCAGCCACCCTGAAGACATCAGCATGATGCAGCAATTTCCATAGACTGGCATAGGAAAAAATTCCTATAAGAACTGGACTAAAAAACTATGGAATCGGAGTCCAAGGTTCTGCTGCCAGCCTACCAGGAGCTTCAGATGCGCATCTGATCAGGACTTCGCTCCCCACTACCATCACTTGTGTACAGAATACCTGGCCAGTATTCTGTCACAAGCAACTTCCAGGCTGGTAACTATAACAAATACACAGAAACTGAATGAATGGATGAATGAATGTTTATATGTATAAGGGTTAAGTAGTTAAACAACGTTGTTTGCTTCTATCTTTTCTTTATTTTTTTATTATTATCTTTACAATAAATGTGGCTTTTTGCCTTATCCCCCTCATAAGATCCTGCTTGCTTTTATTTGGTACAACAGCTTTATTTACTATATATGGTGTTACTTGATACTTAAATGTGTATGGTATGAGATGCCCAACTCTGAATGGCATGGCAGTGAAAAAGACACTGGGATGTATGATGTACAATCAATTTGATTACTATTTTCCATGTTTGTAGCTCTCTCTCAAGAGTGCATTCTACTCAACACAGCCTGAGATGTTTGAAGTGACAGGTGCTCAGTGGAAACATTCTCTGTTCTTTATTTATATATATATATATATATATATATATATATATATATATATATATATATATAGGGCATGTAGATAGATGAAAATCAAGGTCTCCATTAGGGATGTTAAATTGTGGGTAATCAGCAAATCAAATAGGGAGGAAAACTGCAGAGTCACAGTGGGGTTAGCTCTCAACCCAGGAGCTAACCTCACTGTGGATCTGCTTTTTAAATGTATTAAGAGCTACCAGAAAAAGCACAGGTGCAGAGAGGGAGACTGGGAGCGAGTTGGGAATCAGCAACTTCCAGCTCACTCCTGGGCCCCCCCTCTCTCCTCACTGCATGTCTGCTTTTAAAAATATATTAAAATAGCATCTAGGACTAGGCACAAGGCAGGAATCAGCTGATTCCCAGTTTGCAACCAGTCCCCCGCGATGCCTCTGCCTTCCCTGCACTGCTCTCCGTGACAATGCTGGGGGGAACTGGCTTTAAACCAGCTCCTGCTCCTCCCTCTCACCCGCAGCCTCTCTTTGATAGAGGCAGCAAGTGGGGGGGAAGTGACTAGTCGAGGCACTACTACTATTATCGGGTAGTCACCTATTCGCTTAAATCCCTAGTCTCCATAGAGTACAGATAGCTTGACAGGACTCGGGAAGGATCTACAGCGCTGCAACACCATCTGGGGTTTCTGCAGGACAGGTGTGTTAAGATGGGTATAAGTGGATAATGCTATTTCAACCATATCTACACCATTGGTAGGGCAATGCTCTGATCAACTCAGTTATACTATTATGAAAACGGAACTCAGTTTTGTTCTTTATCTAAAACCCAAAAAGTTCACTGCATTCTCTTCTGAAAAATCTAAGAGTGCATCTATTTAATCTAATGAAGTAACCCTGAAGTAAAGTAGCATGATTGAACAAAACCAATTAATAATGCTGCCAGATAGCCTGTCATTTAGTTTCTTAATATACGACATACTGAAAATAATGTTTTTTAAAGATAATTTTGAACCATGTGCCATGGGAAAATGTTCAAAGGTAGCTAAAGAAAGCAGATAATGATGATGAAGAGGTGGCAGATTTCAACTCTATGGACATGGGGAACTATGTGAAAGGATCGATCAGATGAATGTAAATCACTACTTTCAACATGAAGTGTTTTTGCAGGGATGACAGAAACTTAACTGTAGGTGAAGAGATGGACCATGCAAAACTACTTCTATTCAGCACAGTGCTAAAATCTAGGCTGGTCTGCTCTGTGCTACATGACTTTGTCACTATTAATTTATTTTCAATAAAGGGGAAAGAAAAGAGGTTAGGATGGACATGTGGAAAAAAAGGAAGTTAGGATGGACAATGCACAAGGCTGTTTGTGTCTACAGTTCCACCAGCTTGCAAAAGATTTCCCCAACAACTGGGCAGGAGAGCACTCAAATAATTCTGATAGATGTGTCGGATAATTCTGATCTTTGTTCTAATTTCAGCCTATTTGCCAGGTTTGGAAATCAGACAGACACCCCAGAGTAGCCTTTGAAGACTATTTTAAAATCTTGATGCTACATTAACAATCCTCCAGCCATCTGGTGCAGAGCCTGGTTTAAGCAATGGGTTACACTCCCTAACTACTCTACAGTTGCATAGCTTGTTCCTTCCATACGGCCCAAGGAACTTATTACTATTTATCAATTTGCTCCAAAAACCGTCTCCAGTGGCACCTCAACCTAAGGCAGCACCTCAGACTCACTGATAGGGGTTGCGGCGCTGGGCCAAGGCCTGCCTGTAGTGGAGGGCTGGGGTTGGGAACAGCGTATTGTATAGGTCCGTGGTGCCCATGCTCCATCAATAGGAGAGCACAGAGGCCTGGCTCCACCAAAGCAACTTCCTGCCCTCCCACTGCACTTCAGCATGCAGAGGTGACTGCTGGCGCGTCCCTGCAGCCTATGGCTGTGTATCTCTGCATGCTGCCCCTATCCCCAAGGACTCTGCTACCACTGGGGGCTGCGGAGGCGATGCCTGCAGGCAGCAGCATGCAGAGGATCCACATGCTTAGGAGTCCCTGCGGGAGGTGGGTGCAGGTCATTTACAGGAGCCACCTCACCTAAGTGCTACACTCCCTACTGCATCCTCCGCCCTCCCGTGTGCGCCCGAGCTCCCTCCCACAGCCTGTTCTCTCTCCTGCACCCACACCCCTAACCCAGCCTAGAGCCCGCACCCGGAGCGTAGGCAGATTGCGTGTGTGGATGTGGGGCGGGGGAGGCGGGGAAGACTTGGACCATCTCTGGGCACCACCAGAAATGCTAGACAGCTGCCAGGCCGCCGGAGGGGGTGGGGGAAGAGGTCGGGCACCGCCGGGCTCGCCAGGCGCGCGGAGGGGGACCGGCCCTGCACACAGGCCTCCAGGCTCACCCTGCTCTCAGCTACAGAAACCGCCATCTCCCCGAGGCGCGGTAACGGCCCCTCGGCCAAGCGCGCGCCCGGGGCTCCCTCCGGCCACGTGACAGCGGCGCCCGCCCCCCTACGGCCACTGACCGGGTGGTGCAGAGCTGCGTGGCTCCGGCCAGGTAGCCGGGCAGCTGCTCGCGGATCTGGATCTTGTTGCGCAGGGCGGCCTGGCAGAACGTCCCGTCCAGCAGCACCTGGAAGGGCTCCCGGAAGCCGAAGTTGTACTTGTAGAAGCCCATGTGTTTCTTGGCGTGTTTCTGCCGCGTGATCTTCATGGCGACGGCGGCGCCCCGGAAGTGAACGGGGGCTGACCCGGAAGCCCACAGAGGCGTGCGCCCGGCAGAGGGCGGAGCTTCCAGTGAGCGATCCTCGTCACGACTTGGTCCTTCACCCGCCTCTGGTCGCCAGTGAGGGCAGCTGGGCTGAGCCTGGGCCGCGCCACCAGGCAGCCGGGCGGTCAGAGCTACGCTGTTTTCCAGTCACCTCAATGTTTTTTCGAAGTTTGAGGAAAAGAATTAATCGCACATCGGCACAACCTCTCCCCCCCCCCAAAAAAAAGGGGGGTGGGGGGAGAAACCCGCAACAATTCTGGCTGGAGAGAAATGCCCGAGAAATCACTTGTCTTTGGGGAGAAAGAGCTGAAATGGGAGTTTTCTGCCCGCCGGGAGAGCGTGACCTGGATACGAGCCATGCAGGCAGTAGCCTTGGGATCATCTTTCCAATTTTCTTGATGGAACAGTGATGGTTTTTCCCTGTCACACCCATGCAGGGAACAAGCACGTGTCGCAGGCTGTTTTAACCCCAGCAGAGTCTCAGCACACAGCCCATGCTTCCAGGAGCTCAGCAAGACCTGAGCACACACTATACATTTGATGAGGTACATGCCTCCTCACTAATTTCTATGCCTGGCAAGTCGTGAGCTTTCCCCTCACTCTCCAGTTTAAATGGTCTAATTCATTGGTTTAGCTAGCCTTTTGTCTTTTCAAAACCTGGTTTCAAATCCTGATTGGGACCCAACTAGTGTCATGAGGTCTGTGGACTCGCCTTAGCTTTTGTCCATATGGGGAAAACTAGATAGTTTTGCCCAGTTTAGCATACCTGATTTGTACTGTTTCAGAGAATCATAGCATTAGCAGCCCTGTTTTTACATTTGCAGAGCTTCTTTAGAGAAGTTTGTGCATTGCCTGTCCATATAATTGGCTGTGGTCAGTACATCATGCCTTCAATTGGACAAAATTAACCCAAATTTACAAGAACAAATGTTTTATACTCAAGGTTCTTATGTAAGCTTTGCCTTGTTTTGTATTGACACACGGAAACAAAGGAGATTTCTGTTTAATATTGGGAGATAACTCTCATTAAGAAAGGTTAGGGAAGTTATAAGGAATTTCCTGCTTGTTTGCCAGGGGAGTTGTGAATATCAGGCCTTTAGCAATCAGGAAAACTGAACTGAACGTTTGCATATTTGCAAAAACCATCTGTAGAGAGAAGCTGCAGAACTTGATTTCATTTACAAATTTGACACCTGCAACAGAGGTTTAAACAAAGACCTTAACTGGATGGCTTGCTACATTTCATATCCTAATGACACAAAAAGCCAAGCACGAGGTACGTAGAGTACTTAGAACCCATTCTATCAGCCTCATCTACCATGGACGATCTAATTGACAATGTATTTTTTCCTTCTCTTTCCCTCCCCAACCCCTCTCTTTCTCTGTTATTTATTTGTCCCCTGGCCTCCTTAACTCCATTAATCTGAGGAAGTGGGTTGTGCCCACGAAAGCTCATGATACCATCTACAATTTTTTGTTAGTCTCTAAGGTGCTGCAAGACTATTTGTTATAAGTTATTTGGAAACTTCAGTTTAAAGGATATTGGCTCCCTTGCAACCATTCTTCTGAATTTTTTTTACTCTTGTTAAAAGCAATAATACCTTTAATACGGTAACAAGTTAGAGAATATATATATATATATATATATAATATTTATTTATTTATTTATTTATTTATTTTCTCGCAAGTTTGGTTATTTGTTGTGTTGGACAATACAGTACTTTGTGCAGAAACAGACTCCCCATTTTCCTTCTAAAATCAGACAATTTCTCCAATTATCTGTGTATGTCTTTCACACTGCAGAGATTTTAAAAAATTAACATAGGAAAACATGTTTGTATAATAAAAAATGGTGGAGGGGGGTCTCAGAAAGGTGTTTTACTTATAATAGTTTTAAGACAAGACACCACTTATATACAAACACAAACAACTTACACATCACTGTTGATGTGTCAGGTTGCCACCTCTGATGCTTCTTACCTATCACCCATCACCCTGTATCTCATGGTTTGATTAGATCGTCTCTGTCCATCATGCTGTCATTTTAGACCAGGGCTACTCAACACATGGCCCGTGGGCTGCACACAGCCCGCAGCCCATATGTTTGTGGCCCACGGTGTGGTTTGGATTTACGGGAGGGAGGGCTCAATACATGGCCTGCGAGTGGGATGCTTTGAACATGGCCTCCACTGGGAACATGCTCCACAATGGAGAGGTGTCTCCCAGGTGGGGTAAGCATTGAAAGATGCAAGCGGACAGGTTGGCTGGAACAGATGGGTAGAGGGTGTCGGCATTTCCAGCCCCCAAGGAGGAGATGCCGGGAGTGCCAGGGCATTGTGGGAAGTGCTTTGTATTCATGCCCGTCAATGTGAAATAAGCTATTTGCTTATATTTGCATATATATTTGTGTGTATATGTAACCACATTTAAGTTGCAGCCCTCAGCATGTGCTGTGAATATCATTGTGGCCCCCGGGGCTTCCAAAGTTCCTATAAAACTATCCAGTGCTCAAACTATCAACTAATTATAACACTTGCCTGCAACTTACAATAACGTGGGGAAGAATATAGATGAAGTGTTTAAGATTTAGTCTTTCATCTTTCTGAGATAAATGGAGTACATGGCAAGTATGTTAAATTGTGTTTAATCTGCTAATTGAGTAGTTGATGGAATTTCCATCAACTACTTGATTAGTCGATAAGTGGGGAAACTGCAGATCATCAGCAGGGTTAGCTTCCGGCCCTGGGAGCCAACCCTGCTGCAGCTCTCCCTTTTAAATGTAGTTAGAGCAACATAGCTCTTACTACATTTTAAAGGCAGAGGCACAGTGTCTAGAACTGGGCGTGAGATGCGAGTCAGATGAGTCCTGATTCACGCCTGGTCCCCCGCTGCACCTCTGCCTCCCCTGGCCCTCCACGGAGATGGTGCCGGGGGGAGCCGGCTTTTAAACTGGCTCCCCCCAGCACTGGCTCCTGCTTCCCCCATTAGAGGCAGCAAGGCAGGGAGAAGTGGCTAGTTGAGTAGTGACTCAACTACCCATAATCTTAGGCTTATCAGATAGTAGACTATTCTTACATCCCTAGTACATGGTCTTTACTCTATGTGGGTGTTTTAGATAGCCCTCACAAACTGAAATCTTGTCTGCTCAGCCTGGACACTAAAAATTCACAATGCTGTATTTGTCATAATGTAATTGCATCTTTTGGGAGAAGTCTTTTCTCACTGTACTATGCTGTGAGCTGTCCACCATAGATATGTTTCATTACTGAGGCACTTGGGATGAAAGCATTATCTCAATATAAAATACTAGTACTTATACATGTAGAAAATATTTTAAAGAGATCCACTGTCTCACTTTGAACAACAAAGAACTCTGATTTTTTCTTATAGAAACTGAAGTGATCACACTCTTTCTGCCCTGACATACAACCGTGTATCTCCTGCTGATATTATATGTAAGGGCAGTGTTGAGCTCCATAGTGGCTAGTTGTCAACCAAATTTAAACATGGTTTTGATTATATGGCAAAATATTATTATACAATGGATTAATTGCAGTAATGTTATATGAGTGTATTTCAGATGCGGTGGAAAATTGTGTTTCTCAAATGATATGCACAGTGAATAATTTTTCTATGTATATATTAAGGCAATAAATTTAAGTAGGAAAGCATGAAACTACTTTCTGGAATATGTGTTTTCTTTCTAAAAAAGTGACAAGGAGTCCTGTAGCACCTTATAGACTAACAGATGTATTGGAGCATAAGCTTTCATGGGCAAAGACCCTCTTCATCAGATGCATACTGTTTTCTTTCGGTTTCCCTTCATGCTCCTCTTCAGTCTCAGCTGTGATCTCAGACACTTGATAGTATATGTGCCTTGAAAAATCAGGAGATGTAGTACCTGATTATAAAGGATGAATGTATTTGCCCTACGGATGAATCTAGCTGGTGAATGTATCTAAGATCAGAATTGAATTTTATGGGCAACATGCTTCTGAGTTATGCAGCAGACCTCAACTCTGATATTCTGCTCTCCTTTCACACTCCCTATGATTTCAGTAAATCTGCATGTTTAGTGGGAGCAGTAAAAGAGTCTATTCTGCTCTGCACATATCCAAGTGTTGAATTTTGTCTTTAGTCCATTTTCTATTATGATGCAGCTCCCGGAATAATTCCAGAACTTGCCAGACAATGCAAGGAGCTGTTGATGAATCTCTAGTGAATTTGTACAAAGAGTTACAGTGTTTGTTTTACTAGCCAAAATTTATTTTTTAAAAAGCTCCTCTTTTCCATCTATTACATTCTGGATCAAGTGATTTTTTTTAGTGCTATTATGTCACCTTAGTTTTACTTCTGGAATTTTATGCTGGATAGTTTTAAATGCCATAGAAAATTATCCATTAACATGAAAAATTAAACAAACACCTTGAATTTAAAGAGGGTAGAATAAGATAGATGCTAATTGAAATCAGATATTGAAAATGAGAGAATAGAGCTGATCAGTGAAAGTAATTTGTTTCTATACTATTAGGCTGTCTCTACACTGGACCCCTTTTCCGGAAAAGGGATGCAGATTAGACAAGTCGGAATTGCAAATGCAGCGGGGGATTTTTAAATCCCCCGCTTCATTTGTATAGACATGGCTGCCGCTTTTTTCCAGCTCGGGGCTTCCTCTTAAAATCAGGAATAAGGTATCTTTCAGAAAAGGCTTTATTTTCCGAAAGATCCTGTCTAGACTGGCGCTTTTCTCCGGCAAAGCCCTGAGCTGGAAAAAAGCGGCAGCCATGTTTATACAAATGAAGCGGGGGATATTTAAATCCCCCCGCTGCATTTGAAATTCTGACTTGTCTAATCTGCATCCCTTTTCCGGAAAAGGGGTGCAGTGTAGACACAGCCTTAAAGTATTTCCCTCATGTTTAGCAGTACTGTATTATGCTATTGTCCATTAAGTACTCTATTATTTTTCAAATTGCTGCTTTCACATTTAGTCAAACAAATACTAAAAAGCTGTTTGACTGAAAGCACAGCGGAAAGCAGATGGCCTCTGCAGCTCCCATACTGTTTCAAAAAATAAATAATACTTTTAAAGCTTACATTCTGGTCCTGTATTTTCTTTATTGCATTTGATATTTGTCTCCAGGACTTTTATTATGTTGTCGCAGCTCCCAGTGGCTATTGTTTTATCACTGACCTTATTACTTTTCCTTCTCATTTCAAAGAAAAAAAAAAACCAATAACAATCTTTTTTTATTATTCTTTCAAGGAAAGTGGAAGGAGCTAAGGAGAAATTCACTCCAGGTTTACTTTACAACATAGGTACCAATGGTTCCTAAAATGCAAATTGTATGTACCATCTCCAGTACTTGGTACTGCTTTGACCACCAAAACCTAAAGTAGTCAGTGGAATGTTGTAAGTTATTGAAATCAATCTTGTAGTTTTTCACGTAATCATAGATATATAGTATTGGAAGAGACCTCAATAGATCATCTACCTCAGTCCCTGAATTCAGGTGAGACCATTACCTAGAGTCAGACCATCCCTGACAGGCCTTTCTCTATCTTGTTTTTAATAACCTTCAATGATGAAGATTGTACTTCTCTAGGCAATTTATTTAAATATTTAGTTACCATGACAGTTAGGGAGTTTTAAGTAATGTCTAACCTAAATTTCTCCTGCTGCAATTTAAGACCATACATCTTGTCCTGCACTTAGTGAGTAAGGAGAACAATTTATCACTTTCCTCTTAACAACTTTTTACATATTTGAAGACTATTATCTTGTCTCCATTTCGTCTTCTCTTCCCTAGACTAAATAAACTTAGTGTTTTCAGTCTTTCTTTGAAGATTGTGTTTTCTAGACCTTTAATTGTTGTTGCTCTCCTCTGGATTTACTCTAATTTGCCCACATCTTTCCTGAACTATGGTGCCCAGAACCGGACACTGTGCTCCAGCTGAGGACTTACCAATGCTGAGCAGAGTGGAAGAATTATTTCTCATTTCTTGCTTACAACACTCCTGCTAATACAACTCTGACAGGATGTATCATGCCCTGCTGGAAAACTAATAGGTCATCCACACCCACCCCAGGAAAGTAGCAGTGAAGACGGGTCTTCCATGCCTGTCTAGAAGTAGCCAGTCAGAGCCCAGCAGGCTCAGATGAACGGAGTTGCAGAGGCTAAACTTGACAATTGCTGGTTAGGATCAAAAAGGTTGAGGAAAGGTGCTCTGATTTAGCCAGAGGGGCTCAGGGAACAGCAGCAGAGAACTGAATGCTGCAGTATGCGGCTGCTGTTTATAGGAGCCTTGGCTGGAACCCAGAAGTAGTGCGTGAGCCAGGGTTCCCTGTCTGGCTACTGCTGAAGTGGCCTCAATCCTGAAAAAGGCATAAAGCTCAATTAGAAGCCTGAGCAAGGGTTGGGAATTAAAAGACCCACAGATGGAGATGAAAACCCTGAAGGCAGATACATTTGTTGGACTCTTGCCAACTTGGAAGGTTTGTCTTTTTTTGATTGTGTGACTTAGTCTAAAGCAGTGCTACTCAACACACAGCCCACTTGTTTGTGGCCCACGGTGCAGTTTGGGTTTACGCGGGGCTCAACACACAGGTGGGATCCTTTGAACATGGCACTGAAAAGCAGCTGGTATCAAGAACTGACTGGGAGAGGGAAAAGAGTTGGGCTCAAGCTGGAAAGATGTCTATCTTGTGAGTCAGGGGTGGGGAACCTACGGCCCGGGCATGAGATGCAGCCCCCGCCTTGCCTGGATCCAGCCCCTGGGGCTCAGGTCTTCTCCCAGTATTGGGAAGCCCCTGCTGGTACCTCAGCCTCTGAGGGCTGGAGCACACAAAAGCCTGGCTCCCCCAAGGCTCTGGTATGTGAGGGGTCTGTGGGGAGTACCTTTCTCCTCAGTTAGGGGCCACGTCAGTGAGGGTGTTTTTTCTTTTTGTGTGTGACCGCTGACTGATTTTTCTGTGGGTCAATGGCCCCAACCCAAAAAGGGTCCCCCATCTCTGTTGTGAATAATAATTAGGGATATAACAGTGTAACAGTTTAAAGGATTAATTTATAAATCTTGGCTTATTGGTTACCACTAACAGTTACACACAGGCTCCTAACCCACTATCAGGGAGCCAGCTTTCACCCCATGCTGCTGTCTCTGTATCATAGCCCATAGCACAGGGCAGCAGCTGGTTCCCTGGAAGTGGGCCCAGGAACTGGCTGCCATCCCATGCCCTGGCAGCAGGGCTGCAGGCAGGGGTCGGTGTGTGCCTATAGCTGGCTTGAAAAGCTGGCTCTTGGTATGCACCAGCTCCTGGGAAGCTGGTTGCTGCCCCATGCTGCTGCCTCTGTATCAGAGGAAGCAGTATGGGGCGGCAGCCAGCTGTCCGGGAATGGGGCTGGCAGGTGGTGACAGGAGCTAGTATGTGCCCAGCAGCCGGCTGCACTGTGGGCTCTGCAGTATAAGCTGTATGCCACAGAACCTGAAACATGGAACTGTGTAACTGCTGAGATTTTCAGCGGTTACACAAGTACCTAATTACCCACTTTTTAACATCCCTAGTAATAACACCAGAAGTTTCAAGCTGCAGGCCAGTGAAGCTGCTTTTCAAGAATTTTTTGTTAATCTGCCTGCAACAATTTCTACAGTGAGCAATTTTTAAAAAGTAAATTAAGCTTAGTTTGAGTGCTTTGCTTAATAATCTGCTTTGTTCTGTTTGCTACCTCTCTAACCACTTAAAATTCACCTTTCATAGTTAAACTTATTTCTTATTTTTAATATAACCCAGATTGTGGAATTCATAATGGTGGGGGGGAGGGGGACTGTACATATTTTCCTCCGCATTGAGGGAGGAGGTGGATTTCATAATATATCTTTGGGTCTGTACTGAATGCTGAGGCAAGTTCCTTAAGATGAGTCTTCCTAGAGCTGATCTGCAGAATGACAGACACTGAGTTGGGTGTGGCCCTGCCTGTCTGTATCCTGGAGGAGGATTAATATCCTGGTTCAGCAAGATAGGTGGAAAAGATGTCCAGATTGCCACTGCTGGCAGGCTCAGTGGTATCTCAGCACATCAGGTAGCAACCTGTGCGGAGCTCTTGGACACAATTATTGGTATTAGTATAGAATATAAATTGCCATAGGCAAGGTAGTCTAGAATTTTAAGTAGACAGAAGGAAGGCTAGCATAAAGTCATTTCCAAAGTCTACTAACATCCAGGAAATTACATCTTTCAACCTGTTCTGTGGAGAACACTGATTCCCCTTACATTTGTATTACAATTACACCCTACAATATCATATCTCACAACACACTACAATACTCTTTTTATGTAGGCTCAAGGCTATCACTGCTTCATACAAACCTGACCTGTTAGGGTATGTCTACATGGCTGCAGCTGGCTAGGGTCAACTAGTTGAGCCATGCAAGGATCAGAATGCGGGACTGACTATTTCTGTTTAGATGCTTGGGCCGGAGTTTGGGCTCTGGGACCTCCTGTCTCTGAGGGTCCCAGGGCTTGGACTTCAGCCCAAATGTCTACACAACAATTGTATAGCCCCCAAAGCCTTCATTCCCTCTCCTCTAATTCTTCCTGTTGGAAAATCTTCAGTGCTAACTCTTGTCCCCTTAGGTGACACATGTGGGCATGTACAGTCACATTTGTCCCTTGATTTCCTGGTGGGAGTTGGGCTGAGTGCAGCTGAAAGGATTTGCCTGGAAAAGCCACCAGCAGTGAGCACTCCCACGGAGTCACACAGAGCAGAGTGGTGAGACTGGGCTGGCAGCACAGCACTGCCAGATGGGACCTAGAGAAGCCAAATCACGTTCTTTTTATGTCAAAGCAGGTGCAGTTACCTGCTTGAGTATGTGTCTAGACTAGCCTGCCAAGAACTTGGGAGTCTGTTGGGGTAATGGGGAGGAGAGGAAGTGGGGCCTGAGGGAGAGGTGGGGAATCCAGGGAGGCAACAGGGGTGGGTGGAATGCCTAGGGAGAGAGTTGATAGGGGCTGGGAGAAGCAGTAGGGGCCAGGGAGGATTGGGGAAGCAGCAGGGGCCAAGATGCTGGATAAGTCACTGGGGGCCAGCGGGCCATCTTCTCTAAAGCTGACCTGGTAATGCTAGTCTTAACGGTAGGTGACCAACATGGCTTCCATGGTCAGGAGGGTGCCTTGGTGATGGTGGGGCTGCCATTGTGCTCCCATCAATCTCAGCCTGGACCATTCTACATGACAAATCTATTTCCTGGACACCCCAGTACAAATCACCAATGGTAAAATAGACACCACTCTCTACAGAAACCCACCGACACATATAGTTACCTACATGTCTCCAGCTCCCATCCAGAACACACCATACGATCCATCATCTACAGCCAAGCCTTTCAATACAACCGCATCTGCTCTAATCCCACTGATAGAGACCAGAAACTTCAGGATCTCTACCAACCATTTATAAACCTCAACTACTCACCCAGAGAAAGAAAAAAACAAATTGAAAGAGCCAGACGAATACCCAGAAACCATCTACTTCAAGACAGACCCAAGAAAACCAACAATAGAACACCACTTGTCATCACCTACAGCCCCCAACTTAAACCCGTCCAACACATTATCAATAAACTACAACCTATACCAGAACAGGATACTAAACTCCAAGAGGCTCTGGGAGACAGACCCCCATAGTCTCCTATAGACACACCTAACCTCAAGATGATTCTTACCAACAACCACAGGACCTACCACACTAATACCAGCCCTGGAACCTTACCTTGCAACAAACCCTGTTGCCAGCTTTGTCCACATATTCATTCTGCTGATACCATTATTGTACCTAACTTATTGAGTTATAAGATCAAAAACACACATTCCTGCTCATCCAGAAATACAAATTTATTCTCTCATGTGCTAATAATGTCTGTCTGCTATGTACATTGGACAAACGTCTCAGACACTTCGCCAAAGAATCAATGGCCACAAAATAGATATTAGACAGGATCACAAAGAATAAACAGTTTATTGCCATTTCAACCAGAAAGGGCATTGTCTCAAGGACTTAACTACCTCCATCCTGCTTCAAAAACATTTTAACATTAGACTTGAAAGAGAATCCTCTGAACTGTCATTCATGCTTAAATTTGACGCTTTACACCTAGGTCTTAACAAGGACGCTAATTATCATACCCATTACAAAGATAGCTTCCCCAATTATCACCTCTAATATCATTAGCTCACAGTCATTTAACTCCCCCCTCATCCCCTTTCTGTTCTGAAATTTGATTTGTCCTTTTTATATGTGTTCATTTTTTTGATTGTATCCTTTGGTATATATAGTCCTGCCAATTTTCTTCCACTATTTGATCTGAGGAAGTGGGTCTGGCCCACAAAAGCTCATCACCTAGTAAACCATCTTGTTAGTCTTTAAAATGCTACATAGTCCTGTTTTTTGTTTCACCAACACCAGACTAACCTGGCTACATTTCTATTAATATTATTCTCAGTTACCTATGCTTGTCCCCCTCTCCTTTACCCTCAGCCCATATCCTCTTAGGAAGTCTTCAGCACCACATCCTCATTTGCCTTGAATCCTGTTGGTCGGTGGATTGCCAGCACAAGCCCTTAACCAATGATTCAGCCCTGGTCTGATCATAGAATCATATAATCATAGGACTGGAAGGGACCTCGAAAGGTCATCGAGTCCAGCCCCCCGCCCTCAGGGCAGGACCAAGCTCCGTCTACACCATCCCTGACAGATGTCTATCTAACCTGTTCTTAGATATCTCCAGAGAGGGAGATTCCACCACCTCCCTTGGCAATTTATTCCAATATTTGACCACCCTGACAGTTAGGAATTTTTTCCTAATGTCCAATCTAAACCTCCCCTGCTGCACTTTAAGCCCATTACTCCTTGTCCCGTCCTCAGAAACCAAGAGGAACAAATTTTCTCCTTCCTCCTTGTGACACCCTTTTAGATATTTGAAAACCGCTATCATGTCCCCCCTTAATCTTCTTTTTTCCAAACTAAACAAGCCCAGTTCATGAAGCCTGGCTTCATAGGTCATGTTCTCTAGACCTTTAATCATTCTTGTCGCTCTTCTCTGTACCCTTTCCAATTTCTCCACATCTTTCTTGAAATGTGGCGCCCAGAACTGGACACAGTACTCCAGCTGAGGCCTAACTAGTGCAGAGTAGAGCGGCAGAATGACTTCACGAGTTTTGCTTACAACACACCTGTTGATACAACCTAGAATCATATTTGCTTTTTTTGCAGCAGCATCACACTGTTGACTCATATTCAACTTGTGGTCCACTATGACCCCTAGATCCCTTTCCGCCATGCTCCTTCCTAGACAGTCGCTTCCCATCTTGTATGTTTGGAACTGATTGTTCCTTCCTAAGTGGAGCACTTTGCATTTCTCTTTATTAAACTTCATCCTGTTTACCTCTGACCATTTCTCTAACTTGCTAAGGTCATTTTGAATTATGTCCCTATCCTCCAAAGAAGTTGCAACCCCACCCAGTTTGGTATCATCTGCAAACTTAATAAGCGTACTCTCTATCCCAATATCTACATCATTGATGAAGATATTGAACAGTACGGGTCCCAAAACAGACCCTTGAGGAACTCCACTTGTTCTCCCTTTCCAGCAGGATTTAGCACCCTTAACAACAACTCTCTGACTACGGTTATCCAGCCAATTATGCACCCACCTTATCGTGGCCCTATCTAAGTTATATTTGCCTAGTTTATCAATAAGAATATCATGCGAGACCGTATCACCACCTGTCCTAGAGCAAAGCGATGCAACACGTGTGCGTGCTGGGACACGGGCTGCCTTCCTAGGAACAGCTCTATGTCACTTGGCGAGTGACCTTCCCCACCCCCGCACAGTCCTAGTGTGGACGCAGCTCCCGCAGTCGGAAGGCGCTCGGGCTGCTCCAGCACAGCGGCTTCCCCCAGCGCATCCCACGGGGCGGACGTGCCACAACCCGCCCTTCGGCCGCGCTCACACTAACCCGGCACCTTCAAGGCCGCCCCACGGCTTGTCTCTGCACATACGTGTAGGGGGAGGGGCAGGAGAGCCGTGACGACTGATCAGTGACGCGCGTGGGTATATTTCCCTAGCTCCTTCCCCAACACGCACCCCCATTTTCTTCTACGCACGCGCAGTGTCTCCCATCCACTTAACTGCGGCCCTTTTTGACCCTTCCCTTCGTTTCCGTCCGAACCTCGTTCAGGAGCCCACCGCAGGGTTCTTAGCCGCGCTTCCGGTGTTTCATTTTTCTCTTTCCGGCCGGCGAGCGGGTGAGAGGAAGAGTCTCTCAGCATGGCGTCTCGCAAGGAAACCACGGGGCCCGCCAGCACCGTCTCCTCGGTCGCCACTAAAGCCAGGGGCAAGGCGGCCCCGGGGGACTCGGCGGTCAAGCAGGTGCAGATCGACGGGCTGGTGAGTGAGCGGAGGGTCCCTGCGGCCGCTTGGGGGGCGAGCAGAGTTCGGGGCCGCGCGGGGGCAGCGCGGCGTGTAGCTCTGGGCACGTTCTGCGGAGAGAGTCGGTGCCCGCCCTCCCCTCCCCACTGGTATCGGCCTGGGGCAGGCAGGAGTGGCGCCCAGAGGAGCCCGCGCGGCTGGGGGAGAGGCGGTCAGCTCCGCTTGTGCGACCGCCTGTGATGGCTTGTCCGGGGATAAGGGCGGCTGGCTGACGAAACCCCTTCCCAGAGGACAAAGGCAGCTCCTGGCCACCTTCCCCCTGCGGGCTGGTGCTGGTGGTTTCCAGGATATACTAAGGATGTCAAAAAGCGTGTAACTTGTCAGTCGTGTAGTGGACACATTTTTTTGTCGACTACACAATTTATCTTTATGGGGTGGTGCTGCTACCACTCAGTCCCGATTCCTACCAAATCCGGCTCCTACCCCCGCTGTGGCTCTGCATTACAAGCACTTCCAGAATTAATAGCTGGCGCACGGTCAGGCTGGCTCAGTCTTGGCTCATGCCGGGACCCAGCAACTACCCCTGCTGCGGTTCTGCACTGTGCTGGTGTGGGGGTTGATCCTGGGTCTTGCACACGAGCCAGAACTGAGACAGTCTCTGAAAACATCCATTCAATGTGCAGCAGTAGTAAAAAAAACAAAAAACAAAAACAAAAAAAAACCCCAATAACCCAAAGGGCTAGAGAATAAGAGAACATCTTATTTCTTCTATATAAATCCACGGTACACTCATGTCTTGAATAATGTGTGCAGATGTGGCTGCCTAATCTCAAAAAAGATATGTTGGCATTGGAAAAGGTTCAGAAAAGAGCAACAAAATGATTAGGGGGTTGGAATGGGTGCCATATGAAGAGAGAGAAAAAAGACTGGGACTTTTCATGTTAGAAAAGAGGAGACTAAGAGGGGATGTGATAGAGGTCTATAAGATCATGAGTTGTGTGGAAAAAGTGACTAAGGAAGGGTTCTTTACTTTTTCCCATAACATAAGAACTAGGGGGTCACCAAATGAAAGGAATAGGTAGCAGGTTTAAAACAAAAGGAATTTTTGCTCATGCATTGTACAGTGAACCTGTGAAATTCCTTGCCAGAGGATGTTGTGAATACTAGGATTTTAAAAGGGTTAAAAAAGAACTAGATACATTCATGGTGGTTAGGACCATCAGTAGCTGTTAGCCAGGATGGGTAGGAATGGTGTCCCTAGCCTCTGTTTGTCAGAAGCTAGAAATGGATGACAGGACAGGGATCACTTGATGATTCCCTGTTCTGTTCTCTTTCTCTGGGGCATCTGGCATTGGCCACTGTTGGAAGACAGTATGCTGAGCTATATGGACCTTTGGTTTGACCCAGTATGGCTGAGTGCCTGGATCTGTCACCAGCCCCTGCTGTGACTTAGCCACTCAGCCAGCCTGGTTAAAATTTACTTGCAGGGCAGGGGGGTTGCATGTAGTTGATAACATTAACTTATAAAAACTGGTTTATCGGTTAATCATTTAGTCGACTATACTGTTACATTCTTAGGGAGTACCTGGCGTAAATTCCTTCCTAAACTGCCTTAGGAAGTATAGATCAGTACTGCTGTTTGGGGGTGCGTCGAGAGGGGTTGAAAGCTACCTGCAGAGCAATGTTCAGGGTAAAGGCACATGTCCAGGCCGCCTCTGGGACCTGTGGTATTTTGGTAATGGAGTCCAACACTACCTGCTACCAGGGTCTTCCCCCAGTTTCTTTTTTCCACCTTTTAATGTTCCAGCACAGGAAAGGTGCAAGTAAACACAGAATTGTAGTATTGGAAGGGATCTCCAGAAGTCTTCTAGTCCAGTGTTTCTCAACTTACTTTTTCAAAAAAAAAAAAAAAAAAAAGTACCCCTAGTACCTACAGTTTTCAGACATACCATTTTTTTTCTACCATTGTAACACATTTGTTTAAACAATTTAATCGTATCCAGGCGGGCAATGAAATTTTTGGGTATAAAAAGTACAAAAATAATAAAGCTCTGTAAAACTTAAAACAAAATTTCTGTTTTCTCCAAATTTCAGTTGTGTTGATGTATCCCCCAGACTTCTCTCAAATACCCTTAAGGGTACTCAATCACTGGTTGAGAAACACAGTTCTAGTCCAGTCCGCTGTACTTACGGTAGGACTGCGTTTTAACTAGGTCACTGCTGACCAGTGTTCCCTGTAAGCTAAGTGCTTGGGCTCCCACACAAGAGAAGCTCAAATGCTGCACAACTGATTAGCAGAGCACTCAAAGTCTGCAATATGTATTTCTACTGGTGGTGCATATCTGCACATGCCACGGTTCATATAATACAATTTATTTTGCTCATGGATGGAAAAAATTACAGGGAACACTGCTCCAACAGGTATTTAAGTACTTTTAGAAACCTCCAATGACAGAAACTGCAAAACCTCCCTAGGTAATTTTTCCAATGCTGAACTACACTGAGAGCTATGAATCTTTTTCCTAGTATTTTACCTAAACCTCTTTTGCTGTAATTTAAGCGTATGGTTTCTTGTTCTTTCTCCAGAGGTTAACGAGAACAATTTTTTTCTCCTTCTTGTAACAGTTATTTTATTTACTTGAAAACTATTATGTCCCATCTCAGTCTTCTCTATTCCAGACTGAACAAACCCAATTTTTTTCATTCTTTCCTCAAAGATCATGTTAAGTTTTTGTTGCTCTTCTGTGGACTTCCTCCAATTTGTTTATTTTTACATTGCTTATTGTGTCTTTCTTACAGCACTCGTGTTAACATCCCAAAATAATGATTGCTTTTTTGCAACAGCATTGACTTCTTTTAGCTTATAATCTACTCTGATCCCCGATTCCTTTCTGCAGTATTTTCCTAGTCCAGTCATTTCCTATTTTTTTGTATACATATAACCAGTGCTCTCCAAGCCGCAGTGAGCCTCACTCGCCAGCCGCACTGTCCGGTGATCTGCGCATGCGCAGATCGTTCTGTGCATGCGCAGATCGCCCGAACCCGGCTCTTCCGGGTTGTAATCTACTCGCTGTGCGCGAGTAGGTTACATAGTTTGTCAAGCCCTGCATATAACTGATTAGTCCTGCTTAAATGGAATACTTCACATTTGTGTTTGCAGAATTTCATTCTATTACTTCAGACCACTTCTCCAATTTTTCTAAATCATTTTGAATTTTTGTCCTATTTGTCAAAGCATTTGCAACCCCTCCCAGCTTGGTAACAGTCACAAGCTTTATAAGTGTATTCTCTATAGTTTTATCTAAATCAGGGATGAAGATATTGACTGGAACTTGACCCTGAACTGATCCAGGCAGGATACCACTTGATGTGCCCTTCCAGATTCAGTGTGAACCACTGATAACTACTATCTGGGAACTGTTTTCCAATCCTTTATGCATCTACCTCAGTGTTTCCCAATTGGTGCTCCGGGGAGCCCTGGGGTTCCGCGGAGCAAAACTAGGGGTTCTGCGAGGAGCCGGCACTCCCGCGCCCCCTCTGAAAAAGAGAGAGAGAACCAACTAGCCAGCAGAGGAGTGGGTGGTGAGTTGTGTGGGCTCGTGGTGCCCATGCTCCAGCAATATTTGGAGCTGGAGCGGATCCCGACTCTCCCCCCTCCCCCCCCCCGTGCATCCTCCCACCCTGGCCCCAGAGCATCTCTCCCCCGTCCCGGCTTCTCTGAGCTCCCCCTTGCTGGCTGCTGCTGCCTTGCGCAGCGCGCTCAAACCAGTGGGTGGGTAGACGCCCAGACGTGACGTAACGTCACGGCCTGGGATTTTAAACCTGCTGGGTGCTGTGTTGCACCGCATGGCTGAGTTGCGGGTTCGGAGTCCGGGGACAGAGCACAGACTCCGGCCCCGCAAAGTGGAAGGCAGAAGGTACAGGAGAGGGAGAGGGAGGAAAGGGGCTTGTGCAGAGGGAAAGGGGAAGGGCTGGGAGAGGAAGGTGCTTGTGCAGAGGCGGAGGGGAAGAGGAAGGCACCAAAGGGACAGGGGTGGAGGAGAGTCATATGGCAGGGGACCAAGTGCAGACAATGAGGAAAAAGGCAGGAGGGGAGGTGTCAGTGGGAGGGGGACAGGGTGATGGTGGGAGGGGAGAGGGTAAGGGTATTGGGGGCTGGAAGGAGGAGGGGGAGTGCTGGGAGAAGGCTTGAAAGAAGGGGCGGGCATGAGGAAGGCCGGGATGGAGCAAGTCATGTGAGAGGGCACAGGGGCATGAGGGGAATGGGGGCAGAGGGTGGTGAGGGGTGGGCATCAAGGAAAAAGGGGGCAAAGTGGACAGGGGAAGTTAGGGAAGGGGGAGGCACCAGGAGGGTGCAGGGGTAAGAGAAGATGCAGGTGCCAGGGGATTCTGGGGGTGAAGCAGAAGGGCAGACACCTACAGGGGAGGGACCACCATCAGAGGAGAGACGCAGGGCAGGTTTATAGCGGGAGGTGTTAGAAGAGGGGATGAGGAGGAGTAGCTCACATGATCAGAGTGGGGCTACTGGAGGAGTGGGCACAAAGATGAGAGAAGGGCTGGTGGAGGGAGGCAGGTTGCAGGAGGGCTGAGGACAGTGAGAAGAGTAGGAGTCAGGACAGCAGTAGGCACCAGGGGAGCTGATGGAGCAAGGGGAGGAGACATGGCAGTAGTGGGAAAAGGTAGAGGTTTAAAAATATTTATTAATAACTTGGGTGGCACATCCAAACAAGCCACATGATCTCAATACTGGTGCACAACACAAAATTCATTTTGCTCATGTGAGGAAACTCTTAGGCTATATCTACACTGGTTGTTTCTCTCACAAGAACATCTTGTGCAAGAGTTCTTGTTGAAGAACATGTCCACACTGCCATGTGCGAACTGTGCTTTTGCACAAGAGCATTTATGGCAGTGTGGACGCTCTCTTGCCCGAGAAAGTGCCGATGGCCATTTTAGCCATAGGCCTTTCTTGCTCAAGAAATTCTGCCTTTCTACACTGGCCTCTTATGCAAGAATAGTTGTGCAAAAGGGTTTATTCCTGAGTGGGAGCATCATAGTTCTTGCGCAAGAAGCCCTGATTTCATACATGAGAATGTCAGTGTACTTGCGCAAGAACACATGGCCAGTGTAGACAGGCAGCAAATTTTTGTGCAAGAGCGGCCGCTTTGCTGCAAGATCGTGCCAATACAGACACAGCCAAGGGAAGGGAGGAAGGCAGGGGCAGGGAATCAGCACTGGCTCAGCATGTCTGCATGGTTTGGGGGAAGGTGCAGGGAAATTGAGCTCAGCTGGGTTGCAGAGTGGGGAGGTCCGGGGAGCTGGGCTGAGCTGCAGTGTGTGGGTGGGTGGGTGGAGCTCAGAGCTCAGTTTGGCTGCAGGAGGAGGGAGGTGCTGGGAACCCCGGGCTAGACTCAAGGGGAGGAAGCGGCAGGGAATGGGCTCTTGGCTCAGCAGTTTTGCAGGACTTGGGGGAGGTGCAGGGAAACGGGGCTCAGCAGTCCTGTGGGGGAGGCATGCAGGGATCCAGTGCAGGTTTCAGCTGGGCTGAGGTGGATGAGGGAGGGCATACGAACAGAAGGGCAGCTCAGCTGGGCTGTGAGGGGCTGCGGGGAACTGGTGCTGCACTCCCTTGGATTGTGGGGGATGGTTTTGGGGGAGGTGCAGGGAACCAGCAGGGGTGAGCAGCTCAGTTGGGTTGCAGGGGATAGAGGTGCAAAGAAGCCTAGTGGGGAAGAGGGGGAAACCAGGATCCCTGAAATTACCTCCCCTGGTCCAAAAATTCCTCATCTGGGACCAGTCAGATCTAGAGGGTGCCAGATCAAGGAGGTCCAACTCCTACCCAAGTCCGCTTCTTGCACCCTACTCCCAATCTGCTCCTGCTCCCTCCCCCTGGTCAGACACCCTACATCCAGCCTGCTTCTGCACCCTACCTTATCACCCAGACCTTGACCCCTTCCGCCCCCCAACTCTTTCCCAGATCCTGCACCCCATCCCGCTCCTTGGCAGCCCTGCCATCCACTCTAGCACTGCCCTGGCCCCAGCACCTTGCCTCACACCCCAGGACTCAGCACCACCCTGGCTCTGGCCCCAGCACTCTGCCATCCATTCTAGCATCCAGCAGCACCCTGTTCCTTGTCCCAGCACCCTGCCAGTCACCCTAGTGCCCAGCAGGACCATGTCCCTGACCACAGCACCCTGCCACCTGCCTGCCCCAGCACCTTGCCCCAGCACCCTGCCACCTGAGCCAGCATCCTTCCACCCAGCGGCACCCTCTCCTCAGCCCCAGCACGCACTAGCACTCTGTCCCGTACCCCCACCAGTGCATTTAGGACCACATTAGTGAGGCTTGGGGGTTTTTGGAGGAGTTTTTTTTTGTTTTTTTGCATCTCACTTGTGTGGCCCCAACTGACTTTTCTGTGGGTCAGTGACCTTTGACTCAAAACAGGTTCCTCACCCCTCTCATATATAAAGACAATGCTAAAACCTTTTGAGTTTGACATAATATTTTATTTTAAAAATGAAGCCTGGCCAACAAGCCCCCAAGTGGGACCAAACCCCCATTTCACTGCAGCATCATAACACTCCTGCACCACCTGACCCCAAATCTGAGCCTATCATACACTGGAACCCCCTGTCCTTGAGCCTCTTACATCCCCAAACTCCTGCATCCCACATATTCAGTTTTCTGCCACAACACTCCTGCGCCATCCACACATCACAAATCTGTGTCCTGAGCCCATCATACTCACAGCCTCCTTGCCCTGAGTCCCTCACATATCCAGCCTAAACTCCTGCACCCTCACATCCACAAGCCCTGGCTTGCTCAGCACCCCAACCTTCCACCTGAGCTCAACACTCCCCAGCCTAGAGCCCCCTCCCCGAACCAACAGCCCCTTCTCCTGCATCCAAATTCCCTCCCAGAGCTTGTACTTCTCACCCCTTTCCACACGCAAATCCCTCATTCCCACCCCACACCTCACTCTCACTAGGGTGAGACAGGTATAAGGGCTGGGGATAGCAAGTGATGGAGAGGAGGGGAACAGAGCGGATGAGGCCTCATGGAAAGGAGGTGTGGGGGAGGTCTCGGGGAAAAAATGTGATTTTCATGAATTGGTGGGTCCCTTTCTCCCCCCCCCCCCTTTTTTTTTGCTTGACAAACCTAGGGGTTCCTTGAAATTCTGAAAAGCTGAAAAGGGTTCTTCGGCCAAATAAAATTGGGAAACACTGATCTACCTCATAGTAGTTCCATGTAGGCTGTATTTTCCTAGTTTTGTTTCTGTGAAAGTCATGGAAGCTAGTATCAAAAGTCTTACTAAAGTTAAGCTATACCACTTTTATCGCTTCCTCCCTATCCACAAGGCTTGTTATCCTGTCAAAGGAAGCTATTAGGTCATTTTGACACTACGCTTGACAAATTCATACTGACTTATCTCGGTGTTGGCAAATGGATTGTTTATTTTTTTGCTCCATTCTCTTTCTTTGTATTGAAGTTAAGTTGACTAGTTTGTATAGGGATGTTAAGTATCAGTTAATTAACTAATCGAGTAGTTGGTGGAATTTCCATTGACTACTTGATTAGTTGATAAAGGGGAGGGGGCTCCCGTTGCGATGGACTTTTACTACCTTTGAAGTGCAAAGCTGCAGTGGGGTTAGCTCCCAGGATGGTATGAGCTGGGAATGCTTACGCTGCCCCCGGGACCACTGCAGCTCTGTCTCCTCATGCACCAGGGAGATGGTGCTGTGGTAAACTGGCTTTTAAGTTGGCTTCCTCCAGCACTGTCTCGGGGTGTGTGTGTGTGTGGGGGGGGGGGCAGTGACTAGTTGAGTACTCACTCGACTATCTGATAAGCCTACGCATATCGGGAAGTCAACTACTTGACTAGCTTCTTAAATCCTTAGGTCTAATTCTTTAGGCTGTACTTATTTCCCTCTTTATAGATTTGCACTATATTTGCCATTTTCTAGTCATTTTGGGTACATCTAAACTACATGGCTCTGTCGACGGAGCCATGTAGATTTGTTTGTTCGGCAAAGGGAAATGAAGCCGCGATTTAAATAATCGTGGCTTCATTTAAATTTAAATGGCTGCTGAGACGATTTAAATTTAAATGGTTTGCGCTGAGACGACAAACAGCTGATCATCCTGCGAGGCATAACGAGGAGGTCGATAAAGGGCTTTCAGGTCAGCGCGGGAGCGTCCAGACTAGCGCACTGAGCCGACAAACAGCTGATCAGCTGTTTGTTGGCTCAGCGTGGCAGCCATTTAAATTTAAATGAAGCTGAGATGATTTAAATTGCGGCTTCATTTCATTTTGCCGATCAGCCTAATCTGCATGGCTCCATCGATGGAGCCATATAGTTTAGACACACCCTTGGAGTCTCTCTCATCTTCCATGACTTCGTGATCACTAATGGCTCTGATATATCCTCAGTCAGTTTCTTGAATATTATGGGATGTATTTCATCAGACCATGGTGACTTGAAGATCTCTAATTTGTCAAAGTAGTTTTTAACTTGTTCTTTCCCTATAGTTTAACCTCTCCTAATATTTTAATCCTACCTCATTTTCACTGTCATTCACTGTGATTGATGTCCAGTCTCTGCTAATCTTTAACACATACGATGAGTTGAATTTCTCTTTCATCAATAATGCTTAGTGGCATTTTATTTAGATATCTGTCATAGTACTGATGTTAAATCAATATAAACATAACTATGAATAATTAGTGTGGAATAAAGCATAAATGTGGGGTTTGTTTTCAAAGGCCAGCCTCTGACAGAGGAGTGAATTTAAGCATAGGAGTATAAGTGAGGGTCTGTGAAGCTTTAATCCTGGTGCTGCTATTGGCTGTATGTCAGGTGTATGTCAGGCATGTCCGGCCCCTGAGACTTGCAAAGCCACCCCTGCACCCCCTGAACATGGCCCATGCCTCCTGGCTCCCCTGTGCTCACCAGGGCAGGGGAGCTGTCCGGATCAAAATGGCAGAACCAATATGGGAGCCCTGGGCTGCACGCAGTGTTTCAAAGTGGCAGCGCCATACGGAGCCCAGGGTCTGGCCCCAGGCTCCACGCGGCACTGCCTCTTTGAAGTTTCCCCCTCTGCTCCCCTCTCTTTGCTGCCTATTTCTGATAGAGCCAGCAAGGATGGGGCTGAGGGAGGGGGGAGCAACTAGTCGATTAGCTTGTCAACCATCTGATAAGCGTTTGCACATCGGATAGTCAATTAGTCGTTCACATTCCTAGTCTGAGTGCACCCCCTCGGGCCTCAAGTCTTAACTTATCATGGGGTGGAATTCTGTATTTCATGTACTCGTAGACTGGACGTTGAGCTACAGAACCATGCGTATCATAGAATACTAGCACTGGAAGGGACCTCAAGAGGTCATCGAGTCCAGTCACCTGCCCTCATGGCAGGACCAAATACGGTCTAGACCATCCCTGATAGACATTTATCTAACCTACCCTTAAATATCTCTAGAGATGGGGATTCCACAACCTCCTTGAGTGATTTATTCCAGAGTTTGATTACCCTGACAGTTAGGAACTTTTTCTTAATGTCCAACCTAAACCTCCCTTGCTGCAGTTTAAGCCCATTGCTTGTTCTATCCTCAGAGGCCAAGATGAACAAGTTTTCTCCCTCCTCCTTAGGACACCCTTTTAGATACCTGAAAACTGCTATCATGTCCTCCCTCAATCTTCTCTTTGGGTTTGATCATCATCATCTCTGCTGAGTTTGCTATCTTCAGTTCTTCCCTTCAAGTGCCTTTGACCAATGGTTTACATCAGTGGTCCCCAACCTATAGAGGCTCCCGGGGGGCGGGGCCACTCACGCGCCGGGCGCCCGGGGGGCGGGGCTGCACGTCCTGGGGCACGCCAGGGGCGGGGATGCCCTTGCAGCCGGCGCCGGCATGTGCCCCAGGGCCGGGGCCGCCCGAGCGCCTTGTACTGCGCGCCTGGGACCGGCGCCGCCACCCGAGCCGCGCGCCTGGGGCTGGCGCCGCCGCCCGAGCCGTGCGCCTGCATGTGCCCCGGGGCTGGGGCCGCCCGAGCGCCGCGCACCAGGCGCCGGTGCGTGTCGCGCGCCTGGGGCCAGCGCCTCCTGTGAGCCATGCGCAGGGGGTGGGGCCGGCCTAGGTTGTTGGCGGGCGCACACAAATGCCCCGGCGGGCATCACGGCGCCCGCGGGCACCGCGTTGGGGACCACTGGTTTACATACTGGCCAAACAGTATTTTAAGAACAAAGGACTTTTTATTTTGCACTAGGAACAAAGATTTTAGAGAGGATTTAAAAACAGCACGTCTGTCTTGCAGTTGGGTGTGGTAAGCCCATTGACAATCTTATTTCTTCAGATGCTGAAGCAGATGCCTGTGTCTCAGCCTTGGTCCCTGGAATAACTCCTCTAAACAACTACCTTCATTTCCTTTGAGAGATGCTTTCTTTTTCAACAGCTAGAGTTCCTGTGACATTGTGTGTTCCTAGGCTTTGGTCCTTCTGGACAAAATTAATTGTGCCAGATTGACTGAGGAAGAAGGAAAATCTTCAAAGCTAATAGTTTGGCCTTTTTGCCTTAACTGCCAAGTGTCTGCTATGGAGTGACTGATCTTGATGTATTTAATTCTTTCCTGGTTATTTTTTCCTTATAGCCATTGTTAAATGAACCCGTACACAAAATATTTCAATAACCAGGCCAACGTACAATATTTATAAAATATTTTAAAGCTGCTCTAGTTTCTGAGTTTCTACCTCAATACTGCTTTAGTCTTTTTGAGGTTTCTTATTTTAAATAGTGGTGTACTGTGGATTTCATAGTGGCTTCCATTCAAGAATCTTTCTGTCTTTAGTAGGCATTTATGAATAAATCCTCAGAACTTTTTAGTATTTTTTAGCTTGAGTTGTGAGATCATTGGGACCAGTATAATTCTTTTTTTGGTTTGTACAGTGGCTAATGCCATGGGGCCCTGATTTCTATATACTACTGTAATCTCTCACTATATAAAACTTTTTTTCCTGCACGATGACAGAATGACGTCATACGTTGTCTGCATGCACAGGCTCCGCCCCCGATGGGCTCCCTGATCCGAACATTGTTCGGAGGACCGGCAAAGCCGCCTGGCAGCCTAGCCTAGGCAGATTCCACCTCCCAAGGGTCCTGCCCACTGAGCTCTGGCCTAGGGTCATTAAGTAGTGACGTTAAGAATTTCCATTTACTACTCGACTAGTCATTAGGGAAAGGCAGTTACCTTCCAGGTCTCAGCACCACCTCCCACCCCTGCTCTGCACTCTTAAAGGGACAGAGAGGAGCCTGCATGCAAAGATGCTGGCTCAGTTTCTGGTCCCCTGACAGGTCTCAGGACAACCCCCTGCTGCTCCTCTACATTCTGAAAGTGACAGAGCAGCGGCAGCTGTCCCTATCCCCGTGGATCTTTCTCAGCACAAGTCCCCCCTCCCGCATTGCCACTCTGTATTTTTAAAGGGAAAGAGCAGCAGCAGCTGCCGCTGATCTGTCCCTGTAAAAATGCAGTGTGGCAATGGGGGGTGGGTGTGAGGTGCTGAGAGAGACCCATGGGATTGGCTGCTGCTGCTATGTCCTTTTTTAAATAAGCCACCAAAGAGGCAGAGTGTGGGGGAGGAGGAGATTTGTCCTGGGACTAGGCGGACCAGATATCGATCCAGTGTCTTTGCACACCGGCTCCTCTCTGTCCCTTTAAGAGTACAGAGTGGAGTGTGTGTGTGTGTGTGTGTGTGTGTGTGTGTGATCATCATGTAGTTGATGGTGCTTCTGCTTATCGGGTAGTCAGCTACTCGACTACTTGTTCACATCCCTGCTCTGTCTGCAGCCTTTCAGCTGGCCTGTCCCTGGCCCAGGGGCTGCTTTGGCTAGTGCGATGTCTGGGGTATGGCTCATTTGCGCAGGAAGCGGAAGCAGCCTCCCACATCCTGTGGTGCACAACTTGTTCCAGAGTCTCTTGCTTGTGCCGCTGTTGTTCTTGGTGCTCATGGGCTGCTGGGCCAGCAGGATCAGGAGAAGCGCAGTATGAGGCGCTCTTCGTCCTCGGCCGCCTGCCACCTCATCTTCCGCTATGCCCTAAGTGGCCACGTCCTGAGCCCATTACTGAGCTGCTCCAGTGAGACCCAAGCCCAGATTGGCTCTCTTGCATAGCCATGCTCAGGGTTTCAGCTGCAAGCGACACTTCTGCAAGACATGCGAGGAGGTGCCTGGCAACACTGACCTGAGTGGCTCGGGCCCCCCCTTTGCCTGGTGCTGCAGCTTCGCCCTCCCTCCTCCCCCGTGCAGTTGGAACACCCTTGCTGGCTTCCTGCTCCAGGGGTGAGTGCAGAGAAAGACCCGAGCCTTGCTGCGCAGGGTAGAAGCACTCCCCCTTCCAGGCTGAGGGAACAGCAGTGTGCAAGTTGTCTGGAGGCTTTCCCTGCACTCCTATTGGCCAGATTCCGGCTAATGGGAGCATCAGGAGACTGAGCCTAGGATTGTTACAGGGCCTAAAGACAGGTAATTGCCCTCCACCCCCTCATCCCATCTATAAAAAAGGAAATAGGAACAACTAGGGAAACTACAGTCAGTTTAACTTCTGTGTCAGGGAAGATAACGGAGCTAAGTAATTAAAGAATTCATCTGTAAACTAGGGATGTAATAGTATCGTCGATTAACCGATAAGCAAAAGCTTATAGGTTAATGCTATAGACTACACGCATTTCTCTCTCCCCTTCTCCCCCACCAATACATTTTTGAGCAGGTTGGTCACTGCTGTGGCTCTGCATTTAAAGTGTATTAGAAGCTGGGCAGGCAGACAGCTCAGCAGCTTAGTTCCGGCTTGTGCTGGGTCTGGGAACTCAGACCCCTCCCGCCCCCCAGACAAGGGCTGTTGCTGCCTTGCACTGCTGCCTCTTTATCAGAGGCAACAGCAAAGGGTGATAGGCAGCTGGTCCCTGAGGGGAACTGGTTTTTAAATTGGCTCCCCTCACAGACCAGCTCCTGTTTGGCACCCCGTTCTGCTGCCTCAGTATCAGAGGCAGCAGCATGGAGTGGCAGGGGACTCCTTGGGAGTGAGGTGCACTGAGTGCTGGCCCACCCACAGGGACTATAGAATAGTCAACTAACTGATAAGAATTCATGAGGTTACTCGACTATTCAGTTAACTGGTATTTAACATCCCTGCTGCAAATAGCTGGAAGATAATAAGGTGACAAGTAACAGCCAGCATGGATTTGTAAAGAACAAGTCATGTCAAACCAATCTGATAGACTATCAAAGAAAGCTAAACTTGTGGATAAGGGAGAAGCGGTGGACGTGGTATGCGTAAACTTTAGTAAGGCGTTTGACACAGTCTCACATGACCTTATCAATAAGCTAGGGAAATACAAACTAGATGGGGCTACTATAAGGTGGGTGCATAACTGGCTGGATAACCATTCTCAGAGAATAGTTATTAACGGTTTACAATCATGTTGGAAGTGTATAACAAGTGGGGCTCTGCAGGGATCTTTCTTGGGACCAGTTCTGTTCAATATCTTCATTGATGATTTAGATATTAGCGCATAAAGTACGCTTATTGAGTTTGCAGATGATATCCAGCTAGGAGAGGTTGCAGTTGCTTTGGAGGATAGGATCAAAATTCACAATGATCTGGACAAACTAGAGAAATGGTCTGAGTAAACAGGATGAAGTTTAATAAGGACAAATATAGAGTACTCCACTTAGGAAGGAACAATCAGTTCCACACATACAGAATGGGAAGTGATTGTTTAGAAAGGAGTACTGCTGAAACGGATTTAGGGGTCATAGTGGACAACAAGTTAAACATAAGTCAGCAATGTGACACTGTTGCAAAAAAACCCAAACATGATTCTAGCATGCATTGACAGGTGTGTTGTGAGCAAGACACGAGAAGTCATTCTTCTGCTCTGCTCTGCTCTGATTAGGCCTCAGTTGGAGTATCATATCCAGTTCTGGGTACCACGTTTCATGAAAAATGTGGAGAAATTGGAGAAGGTCCAGAGAAGAGCAACAAAAATGATTAAAGGTCTAGAAAACATGAGCTACGAGGGAAGACTGAAAGAATTGGGCTTGTTGAGTTCAAAGAAGAGAAGACTGAGAGGGGACATGATAGCGGTTTTCAAGTATCTAAAAGAGTGTTACAAGGAAGAGGGAGAAAAATTGCTCTCCTTGGCCTCAGAGGATAGGACAAGAAGCAGTGGATTTAAATTGCAGCAAGGGAGGTTTATGTTGGATATTAGGAAAAAGTTCCTGTCAGAGTGATTAAACACTAGAATAAATTGCCTAGGGAGGTTGTGGAATCTCCATCACTGGAGATATTTAATAGCAGGTTGGCTAGACATCCATCAGGGATGATCTATTCTAGACCGTGCTTGGTCCTGCCATTAGGGCAGTGCACTGGACTCAAGCTCTCAAGGTCCCTTCCAGTTCTAGGATTCTGTGATTCTATGCACGGACCCTCCACCCCAACCTCCTCACTCTTCCCTCACCCCCAGCCTGCTCCTGTACCCACCTCCCTGGCCAGACATCCTGTCCCCAGCCTGCTTCTGAACCCTACCTCACACTGAGACTTCACACTCTCAGCCTCTTCTGCACCTTCCCATATCCTGCACCCCCATCCCTATCCCACTCAGACAGGCCTTCCGTACACACTGAATCCCTCATTTTTGGCCCCACCCTAGAGCCTGGTGGGCCCACAAAATCCACTAACTCCAGAACCCCAGAAGAGTTCATTTGGTCTGAGGCCTTGAACCTCAGTTCTCCCCCACCTTCCGTGGAGCACCAGAGGAGTGAGGTGTCTCAGTTGGGGTCATATCAGTGAGGGTTGGGGGCTTTTGGAGGGGAGCTTTTTCCTTCTCACTTGTGTGGTCTCCAACTGATTTTTCTGTGGGTCAGTGGTCCCCAACTCAAAAAAGGTTCCTTATCCCTGCCATAAATAAATACAATGTTGAAACCTTTTTGTGTTGGACATAATATTTTACTTTATTTAAAATGAAGCCTGGTCAACAAGGCCCCAGTTGGGGCCCAGCGCCCATCTGGCTGCACAGTCCTGTCTCCAGCCCCCATCCTGGTGCAGGCCCTGCTGTCCAGCCCCCATCTGGCCACAGAAAGGGCTGGTGGCCACCCCTTTCCTGCTGCTTCCTGAGTAGGGGGAGAGGCCATGAGCTGATTTTGGTGGACAGAGAGGAGTTGGTGAGAGTAGTGAGCAGGGGGTACAGCCCCCTACTAAATAATTATTAATGGTAATTTCCATTTCCTGAATGGGAGACCTGAGATGCAAGATAGTCTTCCCACCTTTGCACAGGTAGAAAGTGATTTAAAAATAGAACCAAGATTACCTTATTGCTGTATTTTAATTAAATACCTATGATTCTCCTATCTCCTTTACCCCCAATTGGGTAGCACAGGGCTTGCACAGGGGTGGGCTAACATTTTGGGTAGCATAGGGGTGGGCTAACATTTTGGCCTGACGGCTAAATTAAGGATCCAAAATTGTATGGGGGGCTGGGTAGAGAAGGCTAGGAGAGGCTGTACTTCCCCAGCCAGGTGTGGCTTTTCTCCTGACCACCCTCCTGCATTCCCATCCCCTATACAGATTGGACCTCCCAACCTGTATCGGGGGGGGAGGGGGGTTGGACTTCCCTGGTCCGGCCCCCATAGGGCTCCTGCCTCTGGCCCACCACCAGGTCTCTCTGGTCCAGCAATAGCTGTGGTCCTGCTGGTCCAGGGAGTCCTGGTTGAGAGAGGTTCAGCCTGTACCATCCTCCCTGCTTCCCATCCCCTGACTGCTCTCTGGGACCCTATAACACCTAGCCAATCCCCCCTGCTACCTGTCCGGGACCCCTTTCGCCCTATCTAACCACCTCCCAGCCAGCGCTGGGGTTGGTGATGATACGCTAGAGCTGAAACTATGCTGCCAGGAGCATCAGTGTTGGTGGGGCAGTGAGCTGAGGCTGTAGGGCAGGGGGGAAGAAGGGAATGCTGTGGAGCTAGCTTTCTCGGGCTGGAGCTGGAGGCTGGACAGAAGGGCTGTGATTTGCCCTCCTCTGGGGTAGCTTCAGCTTCTACTGAAGCAGTAGAGAAAAATTATTCTTTAACTTAAGGATGTCAAGTGAGTATATGACTAATCGTGTACTCGATATAATTTGTATTGATTACACAATTTCTATAGCTGATAAGGCGCCCCGCTGCAGCTCTGCAGTTTAAATGTAGCAAGAGCTGGGTGCACAGAGCTGTAATGGGGGTAGGTCTGGCACCCAGACTGCTGTGCCTCTGCCTCCCCTGCTACCCTTGCCCACCTGCACTGCAGGGATGGTGCTGGGGGTAACTGGCTTTTAAGCTGGCTCCCCCCAGCACTGGCTCGTGCTTCCCCCCCCCCCACCCGTCCTTGCTGCCTCTGATACAGCAAAGGCAGGGAGGGAGGGAGGAGGGGAAGAAGCAAGTAGTCAAGTAGTGACTGGACTACCCACATGACTAGACTACCCACACTACCCACTAGCCTATACTTGCATTGGGTCTCCACTGCTGTGCACTAGCCTTTTAAATGTATTAAGAGCTTGACAGCTCTTAATATATTTAAAAAGCAGAAGTGTAGCATGTGGAACTGGGTGTGAGCCGGGTATCAGCTGATTCCCAGCTTGCTCCTGGTCCGCACTACCCCTGTGCCTCCTGAAGAGATGGTGCTCAGGGAAACCAGCTATGAAGCCCGCTTTCCCTAGCATGGGCTTCTGTTCCTCCAGTGCAAGGGGACGGGGGAAGTAACTAGTCGAGAGACTAGTTGCTTACATCCCTAGTATAGTTTGAGTGGAAAATAGTTGCTACTACTAGGTATTGATCTATACTAGTTTTATTTTATAAAGATTACTTGCAATATGACCAGTCTTTAAGTGACTGCCTGTGCCATTCTTTCCAAGGCATCACTTCTTACATTCTGTCTTGGTATTTCCACCTCTTAAAACTAGTAGATAGAGGTGTGTATTCCCTACCCCTACACTACCTGCACTCATGGATTTGGACGCTACTTATTTTACATGTATCCTATTTTTAGTCATTTTTATAGCCATTGACATTTGATTAAATGTATTTTATTGTGTAACCTTAATTCTGGCATTTGAGGTGTTTTTTGAATGTTTGATTTGACATTCTTATCTTTTGTATATAAGATGATGGTAGTATCACTCAGGATCCAGGTGAAATATTAATCAGCATAAGGATACCTCTGTCAAATTGACAGTCTGATGTTTATAGCTTTGTTTTGTGTTCATACTGTTTTGCAATTCATATGGAACTTGATTCTGTAAACACACTTGAATAATTTTATTGATTTGTGAAAGTGTTGTTTGCCTTAGCTGAGAGACATAGTCGAACTCAGGAGGTTGTGCTATATTCACTTGCTTCATGCAATTAGTAAAATAAAAATCTCTATTAAGCAATAAAGAGCCTCCTGTGCATACTTCTGCAGTTCTTTGATGCACTGCATTAATACCATTTCCAGTAACCAATTTAAAATACAATACTATAAAGCATTCAGATGCAAGATATCATATCCTGAAGAAGAGAAACACGTTCCAGAAATATCACCATGGTTGCAACTAACTGCACAAGGCGGGCTACACCAATGTACTGGTTACTCATGACCTGGTTATGCATTATCATCCCTAATCCATAGTTTAAAAATACTCCTTTAAATTTCCTTTGTGTTAAGTGTACATACTTGTATACACTCATGAAATCACTGTGCCTTGATGTGTAGTGAAATAAAAATATTTAAATTGAAAGATTAGCTCAAGTATATTAGAACATAAGAATGGCCATACTGGGTCAGACCAAAGGTCCATCCAGCCCAGTATCCTGTCCACCGACAGTGGCCAGCGCCAGGTGGACCGAAGACAATGATCAAGCGATTTATCTCCTGCCATCCATCTCTAGACAAACAGAGGCTAGGGACACCATTCCTCTCTGGCTAATAGCCTTTCATGGACCTAACCTCCATGAATTTAACTAGTTTTTTTTTAAACTCTGTTAGTCCTAGCCTTCACAGCCTCCTCTGGCAAGGAGTTCTACAGTTTGACTGTGCGCTGTGTGAAGAACTTTTTTATTAGTTTTAAACCTGCTACCCATTAATTTCATTTGGTGTCCTCTAGTTCTTCTATTATGGGAACTAATAACTTTTCTTTATCCACCCTCTCCATACCACTCATGATTTTATATATAGCTATCATATCCCCCCTCAGTCTCTTCTTTTTAAACTGAAAAGTCCCAGTCTCTTGGGACCCGTTCCAAACCCCTAATCATTTTAATTGCCCTTTTCTGAACCTTTTCTAATTCCAAACTATCTTTTTTGAGATGAGCTGACCACATCTGTATCCAGTATTCAAGATGTGGGCATATCATAGTTTTATATAGAGGCAGTAAAATATTCTTTGTCTTATTTTCTATCCCCTTTTTAATAATTCCTAACATCCTATTTGCTTTTTTGACTGCTGCTGCACACTGTGTGGACGTTTTCGGAGAACTATCCACGATAACTCTAAGATCGCTTTCCTGATTAGTTGTAGCTAAATTAGCCCCCATCATATTGTAGGTTTAGTTGGGGTTATTTTTTTCAATGTGCATTACTTTACACTTATCCACATTAAATTTAATTTGCCATTTTGTTGCCCAATCACTCAGTTTGGTAAGATCTTTGTGAAGTACTTCAGTCTGCTTTCTTCTTGACTATCTTGAACAGTTTAGTATCGTCCTCAAACTTTGCCACCTCACTGCTTACCCCTTTCTCTAGCATGTTCAGGAGCTTCAGGGAGTAGCCAAGTTAGTCTGAAACAGGAAGAAAAACCAGAAGGTAAATGGTCTGGTAGCACTTTATAGACTAACAAAACATGTAGATCAGTGGTCACCAACCAGTAGATCGGGATCTACTGGTAGATCTTGGAGCCTCTGACAGATGATCTTGGCCAAACCTGTCAAGAGGTTACAAATCCCAGCACTTCAGCTGCCCTTCCCCTCCCCCAATTGTTGCACATCTCCTGCCCTTTGCCTTGGAGCTGTCCCCTCAAGAGACTCTCTGCTTTCTGAGCAGGGCAGGGGAGGAAGAAGAGGGGACACTGATGTCAAGGTACCCCACTCCCACCCTGTATCCTATCTCCACAGAGCAGAGAGGGGGCACAACAGGACTTGGGGTGGAGTTTTCTCGCTGCTTTTGGGAGTAGTGCAGGGCCAGGATGGGGTAAGCCTGCCCTACTGTGCCACCACCCAAGAGCAACCTGAGGTAAGCAGTGCCCAGCTGGTGTCCACATCCCAAAACCCTACTCCAGTCATGAACTCCACCCTGCACCCCAAGTCCCTGCCCAGCTCCGAGCACCCCTGCATCCAAACACCCTCCTGCATCCTGCACCTAGAACCCCCTCGGACACTCCAACTGCCTGCACCAGGCTCAGCTCAGCCCTTCACACTCCATATTCCTTAATCCAAGACCAGAGCTTGCACCCCAACCTTGGGAGCCTATTGAAGAGCATGTGGCAGAAATGATCAAAACATTAGCTCAATACTATCTTTGGAGAAAAAAAAAGCATCCCCCCAAGTTTAGGTAGCCAGGGTTACACCATTAGAATTAAATGTAACACCAAACCTAAGTTTATTCCTCCAACCAACTGAAATACTGAGTATAAAGATTGCAATGTATCATCTTCAGATTAGGATAAAGGATCTCTGAGATCAAAAAGGATTAGGACTCTATCCTGTCCCTGTCCGGGCATCTGAGTTTCCCAAAGGAGGAATCCTCTGTGACAAGTTAGGTCACACAGATCCCATAAGACACTCACCTGATATACTGAAATACCACTGAGCCTGTCTACCTATCCTCTGAGATGCCCCACCAGTCTGTGCTGCTGAGCCAATCTGGTCTCCTCCAGTGGTGGCACAGGATTGGGTCACAGCCTCAAACAGAGCAACACAAGAACTTAGATCGGCTCAGCTCTTAGGAGGGTCAGTTAAAGGAAATACATGTATCATCATTCTTTCTAACAACTCAAGCTAGTAAACACACCAAAACATGCATTATCCACACGTAGCTCAACTTAAGATGCTAAACAAATCTGAGTCAACTAGAAATAGTATTTGCAGGGAGAGCATGATTAATACAATATTTACTGACACTGGAAAGGAGAGTAAGAGGTATTCACTAAGCTTACAAAGTTTCTTTGGGGAATGTTGAGGATCCATGCTTTAAAAACAGATAAACGTTCTCCTTGTTTGAAACTTTCACCTTCTGTGTGTCACCAACTCAGACTCAGAGGGATAGCTGTGTTAAACTGGAACTGAAAAAAATGAATGGTACTGCAGCACCATAGAGACTAACAAAATTTAAAGACTAGAAGCCCCAGAACAAATTAGCACATGGCTTCAAGGTTTGTAGACAGATGCATGTTTTAAAGAGCTTGCAAATAAGGTTTCATTCTACAAAACTACTAGCATCACACCTAGTACTTGCTACTTTTGACTCATAAGATTCAGAACTCTACCATGTAGCAAAAATCTGGCCGTAATGCAACACAGTATAGCATGTGTTAATTAGTAACACAGAATTTAAAAAATCATTAAGATCACAGTTTAAGATACCTGCAACACTCAAAAATTATTATAAATTTTTCTAAAAATCATTAGTCCCAGTTTAAAGATGGGAAACTGAGGAGAAATATCATTGGTTTTACATGGCTGCATGGCAGTTCAGTTGCAGAGCTGTGAGTTGTACCTGGGTCTTATGAAGCATAGTCTAGTCTCCCTTTCACTGGACCACACAGCCTCCTTTTAGGGCATATTTTTATGTTTCTTTAAACTTGTTGCAATAGAATTTATTCACTTAATTTTCAGTGAAGATAGGTTCCAAAAACGTGGAAAACTTCTGTTTCACACATTAAATAATAAATGATTGAAAATGATAACCATTTTGTCACTTTCAAGTTTGTTTTGGAACATACACTAAAAGTATGTGAAAGGAGGGATCCCATAATTTTTATGCTTAAATACAATATTTTATGTCATCACATGTGATTTTTTTTTTTTTTTTTTTTTTTTTTTAAATCCTGATGTGGCGAGGATCCCAAAATAGTATTAGGTACCTCTAATCTGCGGGGATTTTATAATGCTGTAAATAGACAAAGCAAGTTTATTTTGTTTCATTTAGCACTGTGTTCTGTTAATTTCCTAATCAAATAACCATGGATAACTATTGCGTAGGTTTTCTTCTATTTCAGAATGAGAATAAAAATTTAGCATAATTCATATGAAAAATGGGTGGTTGGTCGATGTTCAGTGCTGCTGCCTTTGGCTGCCACTTGTAAACTTTTTCATATGCAACTACTAGAAGCCAAAGCCTGAAAAGTAATTTTTATTCACAGGTAGCACTACTAGCTCAGTAAGTACTGCAAATATTTGAATGCTGGTCGTTCGCTAATATAGCAGAAGACATTTTAGCATATAGCTGTCAGCTAAAAGCATAAGATTCTTTTGTACCAAATGAAAAATATTCAATTGAAATGATAGTTTGTCTCTAATTTCCCTAAAATGCAGGTACATTGTTCATCAGCTTTGATTCTCAAAACAATGGAAATATATTGATTGCTGTTCTAAAAACATGTCATAATAAAAAACTTATTTTAAATATTACATGTGTTCGAAGATTGAAATTTTCTAACCCTGTTTGTGGAAGGAGCAAAAATGATCCATCACAAAACACTTAGTAACGCTCTGTCTCAGTTGTAACTAGGGTGACTGTAGGGCCCTACTCTTGTTACAGTCCCATCATTGCTTCCTAACAGTGTGGTAATGATATCTAATGCCCTGCTGCTCAAACAATTGGAATCCTGGGGCCGTATTATAGAAACAGCCTTATAAAGCAGTCATTCTGCTTGTGGTCCTGATGGTTTCCATGGTAATGAACACTGTACTGTGATATTTATATTATGATATTTTCTATTGCAGAGAACCATATTGATGTGTAGTGAGTGGGACAATGGATAATTTAAAATATACAAACATAATGTAGTATATTACTCTTTGTACGGATGTGGCACCCAAAATGTACTACATGCTTTCCACATAGAAGAAAGAGCTCACTCTTCAGATTGAATCTGATCTAAAAGATGATGATGAGATACAGAATCCAAACATATCAGTCCTGGGGGTGATTAGCATATGTCTTGATTTATATGTTTGATTTCAATACCCTTCACTTCTCTCCATCAGTTGATGACCTTATTGTTATCCAGTTCACATTCAGCTCCTTTCCTCTGCATCACTGAGCAACTCACTTACAGAGGAAAAGTAATAAAAATAAGCAAGCTGATGACTTTAAACGTGTTTCATGGTACCTGGAAGATATCAGCTGACCAGTTCAAACTTTGGACAGAGTTAAGGAAAACATTCTCTATGAAAGATTAACGTCCCTGGCTCCTTCGCCAGACTCAGGACTCCCACTTTAATTCCCTGCTCCTCTTAAAAAAAAAACAGGGAAGACAAGATGGTTTTGCTATTCGAAAGATTAAACCCAAGCCAAATCCCAAGTACCTTTAGAAAAAAACTCTCTTTATATATCAAAACAATAATATGTCAACTCTTTTCTTTAGAAAGTCGATTCATTTTTAAAAAGAACAGATTAGGGCTGTCAGTCACAGCCGTTACCTGGGAGCAGCCCCATAGGCCTGTTGAGTCAGCAGCCTTGCATGGGTGGAGGGAGCGGAAGCAGTAGCGAGAAGTGGGGCGGGGGGGGGGGGGGGGGGGGGAGCGGAAGTGGCAGCGGGAGGTTGGTGGGTAGCTGCCAACTCCCAGAGCATGAGCCTGTGTGGGCTGGGAGCTGGTGGCCCCCTCTTACTGCTGCTCCCCTTGTCCCCCTTCCCCCCGGGCCATGAGGATGAAGCAGCCCGTGCCCGTGTCATTGGGGGGGACGGACGGACTCCAGCCCACTAGATTGGAATCGCTCCCCTCTTCCACCTTTTATTCAGTTAACTTGTTAAACCCAATGTTTAACTGGTTAACTAATTAATCAAGATTTTATGGACCCTTGGGGGATACCACTAGTTATCTCTCTCCATTTTGAAAACTTACCATTTATTCCTACCCTTTGTTTCCGGTCTTTTAACCAGTTATCAGTCCATGAAAGGACCTTCCCTCTTATTCCATGACAGCTTACTTTACGTAAGAGCCTTTGGTGATGAACCTTGTCAAAGGTTTTCTGGATATCTAAATATACTATATGTAGGGTTGCCAGGTGTCCGGTATTGTACCAGACAGTCCAGTATTTGTGCACGCTGTCCGGTTAAAAAAACCAGAAAATACCAGCATGTGCAATGCCAAGTATTTTCTGATTTTTCCGACTGCATGCTGGACAGAAGCCTGGCAGGCGCCGGGGGGAGCGGCCAGGAGTCCCAGCTGGGAGGCAGGGCCGCGACTGCTGCCGGGAGCCCTTAGTCGGTTGAGTGTGAGGAGGGTTGGAAGCCTCCTCCTCGCTCGTGCGTCACCGAGAGCCTGCGCGGGACAGGCAGCAAGTGCCCAGGTCAGTCCTGCTCCCTGCCGGCCTATTTGCTCACCCCCCCCCCCCCCCACCTTCCCATCCGGCTGGTTCTCCCCCACTTCCCCTCCTGATCTTCTCCAGCCAGGCCCCTGCACCCTCCCCTCTCTCTGTTTGCTTTCTGCCGGCCTGTTCCTCTTCCCGATCTCCCCCGGTCAGCGCCGCTGCACCTCTCCGTGCCCCTGCTAACTGTGCTTTCCACTCCCCCTTCCTCCTGGCCACCGTCGCGGCCCCCAATCGTCCCCCCAGCTCTGCTTCCTGCCCCCCCTTACTCCTGGCCAGCCCTGCCCCCTCCCAGCAGGTCCCCCCTACCCTAATATCCCGCAGCCAGCCCCGTTCCCCTCACCTCCTCACGACCAGCCCTGCTTCCAGTTGGCCCCCCTATCTCTCCTGGCCAGCCCCTCCCCCCCCCGTTAGCTGTTTCCAGCCCCTCCCCTTTTCCCCGCCAGCACCACTCCCTTCCTGTCAGGTCTCCCCCCCCCCCCCCCGCCCTCCCTCTCCATGAAGCATGTTGGTTTTTTATTTTTATTTAAATGACTACCTGGTAACCCCTAGCAGTGATCTAGGTTCTTTGGCCTTTCCCCCTTTTTTCCCTTCAACAACATTTTTTCCTGGTGTTTTTTTTTTGGGGGGGAGGAGGGGGATGTTCGATAGTTTTGTTTCAGGCATCTAGCAACCCTAACTATATCTACCGGATCCCCCTTGTCCATATAATTTGACCCACTCAAAGAACTCTAATACATTAGTAAGGTATGATTTCCCTTTACAGAAACCATGTTAACTTCCCCCAACAAATTATGTTCATCTACGAGTCTGGCAATTTTATTCTTTACTGTAATCAACTAATTTGCCTATTACTGAAGTTAGAGTTACTGGTCTGTAATTGCTAGAATCACCTCTAGAGCCCTTTTTAAATATTGGCATCACATTGGCTATCTTCCAGTTGTTAGGTACAGAAGCTGATTGAAAAGATATGTTACAACCCACAGTTAATAGTTCCGCAATGTCACATTTGAGTTCTTTCAGAACTCTTGGGTGAATGCTATCTGGTCCCAGAGACTTGTTACTGTTAAGATTATCAGTTTGTTCCAGAATCTCCTCTTATACCTCAATCTGGGACAATTCCTTAGATTTGTCACATAAAAAGAATGGCTCAAGTTTGGGAATCTTTCCAACATTCTCAGCTGTGAAAACCAAAGCAAAGAATTCAATTAGTTTTTCCCTGTAGATTCCTTCTTTGTTGCTATCCTGTTGTCTCACAATGGAGGCCATCTTTCCTCTGACCTACAAACGAGTAGGAAAAACTTCAAAATATCAAGATGCGCTCTGAGACCTAAGTGGCTGATCACACTTCTCTCCCCCTCCCTTTAGAAATATTAGAAATTGAGTGGGGAAAAGTAAAAAGATTAATGCGAAGACGACTAAAGATTCTGAGTACAGAAGTCACTCCTCAACAGTGGAATTTTTAAGGCTTTGCTTTCCTAGAAAAACAAGGAACAGGAGACCTCTTCCTTCATGTTTTCCTCTGCCACTTGACCATAACACAAACCTTCCCAGTGTTAAGCTCTACAATGAAGAAAAAAGGGCTGAAAATTCAGAGGGGCACTCATTAATTTTTTCCTGAGAGTCGATTTTTTGCCTTTGGAGCCAAACTCCACAGAAGAGGAAATTAGACCCAAGGTGGAGGGAAAACCCTCAGGTTTTTAAATTGTTTTTAAACCACCCTCAGGAGTATTATCCAGACTCTGTATCCTTCCAGATAAGGCCTTGAGAAAAGAAACCTTGGAGAGAAGTTGAACTGAATCCATTCCAGAGTGAATGTCCTGATATGTATTCTCCAAAAGTTTGTGTAGTCCTAGTGTTTGATTAAATAAATGGCAAGTCTTTATGTAAAATGATAAAAGCAAAGCCAGCTTAGTGCCTTTCATGCATTTGATATTACAGCCATCTGTGCATGGCCAGACTTCCTTTTGCATACTGTGCCATTTCAGTTCAGATGTCCTCTGGACAGGGAGTTTTTGGTGAAAAACATCTTACTAGTCATAGCAGATTGTCTTTCTCCAAACAAACAGAAAATCCCACAAAAAATAAACCTTAAGATGCTCAATACGAGTGGTGTGCTGTATAATTCTCATAACACCAGGTCTGCCTAAGGCCATGGAGGGCCAACCTCTAAGGAAAGTAAGTACTGTTTACTACTGAATATCCCACGAGGCAGGCTTTTCAGTGACTATAGATAGAACTGCTATGGAAACCTCCTTTTATTTAAAAATCAGTCTGAGATCCTTGTGTATCAAAGGAATACAAACACTGTTATAAGTCTTGGTACTCTTTGGAGCCATCTGAAAGTTGCAAGAGTGATCCAAGTGGCTGATTCTGTACACCAGCTGATTTTGAGGTATAGAGGAGATATTATAGGAAAATTCTGCCTCCTTTAAGGGAGCTGATTGAGGAGCATGTGGCAGAAATGATCAAAACATTAGCTCAATACTATCTTAGGAGAAAAAAAAAAGCATCCCCCCAAGTTTAAGTAGCCAGGGTTACACCATTAGAATTAAATGTAACACCAAACCTAAGTTTAATCCTCCAACCAACTGAAATACTGAGTATAAAGATTGCAATGTATCATCTTCAGATTAGGATAAAGGATCTCTGAGATCAAAAAGGATTAGGACTCTATCCTGTCCCTGTCCGGGCATCTGAGTTTCCCAAAGGAGGAATCCTCTGTGACAAGTTAGGTCACAAAGATCCCATAAGACACTCACCTGATATACTGAAATACCACTGAGCCTGTCTACCTATCCTCTGAGATGCCCCACCAGTCTGTGCTGCTGAGCCAATCTGGTCTCCTCCAGTGGTGGCACAGGATTGGGTCACAGCCTCAAACAGAGCAACACAAGAACTTAGATCGGCTCAGCTCTTAGGAGGGTCAGTTAAAGGGACTAGACACAGCATCCAGGTGTACAGCCACAATGGGGCCAGAACCCCAGATAAATCCATCTTACTCTGCATAAAGTTTTAATACAGAGCAAATGCATAATTCATTTGTTGTCTTTATTAATGGAAGAGAGAGATGCACAGCTGTTGTCCAACCAGGTAGCCATTGTTTACACTGGGTTTATTATTAAAAGTGGTTTTAAGTATAAAAAGTAGGATTAAAGTGGTTTCATGTTATAGAAGACAGATCAAAATAAGTTTATTTTTTTTATCCAGCTGTAGGTTCTACTCACCTTTTTCTCACAAACTGGGAGGCCTCCCAACTTGGGTCTGATCCTTCTTAATGTTCAGTTCCAGGTGGTTACAGAAGACGTCTTATATGAAAACAAGGGTGCTTTGGCATGTGGGCAGCTGCTCCAATTGTTTGGTTTCCTGACTGGGTAGATTTTGTCAAAGGCAGGAATCCTTTGTGTTCAGTTCAAACTTTTCTCTCCTTTGGTAGAAAAGTACAATATCCAAAATGGGTACCAGCATCTGCTGATCTGGCTACATGTCTTGGGAGGACCAATCATAGTCCAGACTTACAGGAAATATAAGACTATTCAGAGATCATTGTCCCAAGTACCAGGCTTTCAGTTCCTTTAGTACTGCTTGTCTCACTTAACATGTCTAGATTAGTAAACAGGTTTATGTTTCACATTTCAAACTTAAAATACAGGAATGATACATGCACGCAAATGGAATATGCGTGTTGAACAAGTTATAAGTTCTTAACTGATAAGTTACATGAAGTATTTTGCATAAAGTATATTAAAGTATGTCATTCATATTAATAAACATATTTCTGTAAATATGAGGTGCAACGTCAGAAATTCAATTTAACAGATTCCTTCAGAAGCCACAGTTCAGGATGGAGATCCTGGGTTCCATCAAAACAGCAATTCCCAAAATAAATTTTTAATTTATGTATCATCCAATGTTCTTAATGCTTTAGCTTTGGTTTGCCTACCTTGGTAAGGGTGTCTTCCAAAATACTAGTTAATATATTTTTTCCTGTAGGCTCTCTCTTCCTATTTCAGATGGGCACTCCCAGTGTGTTCAATGCCTGGGCCAGGCACATGCCACAGCTCACTGCCAGCATTGAAAGCAGTTGACGGCCTGCACGCCGAAGGCCAGGGAGCTACAACTGAAGTTTACCTCCCTGGAAAGTACAGTAAGACTAGCCTCTGACCCGAAGCATTCTACTCTGCTTTGGCAGCCCTCACAAACAGCTATGTTGGAGAAAGCAGCCCCTTCTGTCTCTACTACTTGAGACTCTTACCTAGATCCACTCAGGAAGAGATCTTACTCGTTGAGCAGAGGTGACTCCCCCCTCAAAAAAAAAAACGGGGGCCAACACCTAAAATACTCCCTGCACCAACCCACTTTAGGGCCCAGGACAGGGAAGTACCAGGACCATCATCAGCTCATGGCTCCTGAGGGTCCAAGGACCTTGGAAAGACGACTGACGGCACAGGACAAGCCCATGTCAAAGCCAACTTTGACAACACTGTCCACCTCTGATTCGGCATCCAAAAAGGCCAATTCAAAGACACATCCCAAAGATGCTCCATCAGCATATCTATGTCACTCACAGTACCAAAAGCACAAAAGAAGCCTGCTGCATATTCTGCGCTGTCGACTCAGCAAGTAGCTGTGGTACTGCCATCTTTGGCTCTGTTGGTACCGTTGATGCTGGCTCCACTCGCACAGACAACAGTGGAGGAGCTCAGAATGACTATTCAGCACCAACGGTACACCTGCCTCTAGCAGGCTTACTTCATTTACTTCTGCATGCTCGGCACTGCCTCTGTCAAGTGATGAGGATGAGAAGCCCCTTGTTTAGAGCTCATACACCGAGGCACTCCTCACCCAAACAACTTTAGCTGCAACAGCAGCATTAGATGCACCCATCAGTGCCTCAATGGCAGATACCCGAGTGGGTTCTGCCTCCAGTCCCTGTGCCACATACCTGACCATACTGGGATCCCTGGGTTCCTTACATGACCCAACAGCCTCAACTCATGGAGCCTCAATCAACCATCATTGGACACCTGTTATCAAGAGGAGGACAAACCTCCTTCAACTGATGACAAGTCTGCAGTTGCTTTGCATCCACCCACACACACATCGTCCTCTTCTCCCAACAATGCTCTGATGCCTTCCCCTACTACAGTGGGGGATGATTGTAAATCCTTTCAAGATCTGTACAGAAGGGTAGCAAAGGTCCTTGAAGTTTCATCAGTTAGCCCCCATGAGGCTCAACATTAACTAATATCCTACATGTCTCCCTGGCAGTAAAGCTAGTGCTCCCTAAGGACCCAGCCCTCATGGTCCAGATAAAGTGCTCTGGCAGATACCAGGCATGGTACTGCCTGTCTGCAAGAAGTCAGACTGCAAATACTACATCGCACGTTAGGGCACTGATTTTTATTCTCCCATCCAACCCCAAGTTCCATAGTGGTAGATACAGTGAACCAATGGGGCAAACAGGCTGCAACCAGAATCACTCCTTATGAAAAAGAATGGAAATGCCTCAACTTCATGGGGAGGAAAGCATATTCCTCTGCTTCCCTGCAGCTATGTATATTGAACTATACAGTTATGCTGGCCAAGTACACACACCATATTTTCAAGCTGATGACACATTTTGTTGAAGTGCTAACTGAGGATGACACACCCGTTCAGGGCCAACATGAATGGGGCACCCTGATAGCACACACAATCCTTCAAGCTGCACTAGACGCTTCTGACACTGCATCCAGATTTATCGCAACTGCAGTGGTGGTCATGAGGAGGTCGTCGTGGCTACATCTTTCCAGTTTCCCACGTGAGGTTCAGGACTAGGTAGAAGATCTCCCTTTTCAGGGATCTAAAGTCTTCGTTGACATGGCGATTAGCCAGGGGATAAAATGGTGTCCTTGGCCTCTGTTTGTCAGAGGCTGGAGAGGGATGCAGGAGACAAATCGCTTGATCATTGTCTTCGGTCCACCCTCTCTGGCACACCTGGTGCTGGCTACTGTTGGCAGACAGGATACTGGGCTAGATGGACCTTTGGTCTGACCCAGTACGGCCGTACTTATGTTCTTATGAATGCCCCCTTCACTCACTGAAGGACTCCTGTGCTACCTTGAAGACACTTGGTATTCATGTTCCTGCAATAAAACCTCCATTACTGCACAAAGTGAGTAATCCTCTCCTCAACACTAGACCTAGTCTAGCAGTGTCTGTTACAGTGCTGCTTCCTGGGCTTGTGCACTCTTGCATCCAGAACAACAGTCTTCCACACACAGGCCCCTCCACACTTTACCAAAGATGGCGTTTGCCTGCAGATTCCTCCCATCTGTTATGCAATACTCTGATTCTTGCCCACCTAGGCTGTTGATGGTCCAGAACTTGGCAAAAATGGATTAAACTAGGTTAGTAAAATGTTATAACACTTGTACCTTGAGGAAGTATTCCCCAAGCAGCGTCTTCACAGGCCTGGTCTGTGGGGGAGCACTTATGTAGGTGAGCAGCTGTTGTGTGAAACATCAATTAAGTTTGCTTTGATTAGGGCTGTTTAACACGGTATGTATATGCACACACAAAACCCAACAGTGCTGGCAACATAATTTCTAGGCTAGGGATGTAATAGGATAACGGCTTATACAGTTTACTGATAAGCCTGGGCTTACTGGTTACCGTGAACAGTTACACACAGGCTCCCGCCCCGCTCCCGGAAAAGTGGCTACCACCCCACACTGTTAGCTCTGTATTAGGGATGTTAACAGCTAGAAAGCTAACCATTTAACCAATAAGTAATTACACCTTCCCCTTCTTCTCCCTCCCCCCATACTCTGCATTTAAAAATTGGGTCAGCAGGCTGGCTCAGAACCAGCCCGCTGGTCTGAGTTTTCAATGAAGAGCATGCAGGGGAGTTACTTGCCGCCCTGCACTGCTGCCACTGATACAGAGGCAGCAGCGCGGGGCAGCAGGTGAGAGCCAGTCCATGTGGGGAGCCCACCTGCTGTCCCACGCTGCCGCCTGTGTATCAGAGGCAGCAGCATGGGATTGCAGCCAGGAGCCCCTCTGCACGGGGAGCCTTTTTTTAAACTAGTGGCAGCAGCACTAGGTAGCAGGGGGCTCCCCAGGAGTGGATCTGGGAGTGCACTGGCTGCCAGCCCTGCCCTGGGGGACATCGAGTAATCATGTAACTGCTATGAAATTTAGAGGCTACATGATTATTAAAATAACTGCTTTCTAATATCCCTACTCTGCATCAGTGTCTGCAGCGCAAGCCGTAAGCCAGCTCCCTACGAGTGGGGTGGGAGTTGGGAGCTGCTGTGGAGTGGGAGCTGGCTTTTAAGCTGGCTGCTGCCCTGTGTTGCAGCCTCTGTACCAGAAGCAGCAGTGTGGGGTGCAGGCCGGAGCTGATAGGTGCTGCAGGTGCATGTATCTGTGTAACTGCTGAAATTTTCAGTGGTTACATTGTTAGCCAATTACTCGCTTTTTTAACATCCCTATTCTAGGCCTCTTGCTATTTCTAATGCTGGTGGAGCTGATCTTATGTTAGCAAGAGAGAATTTCAGAACATTTTCTTAGGTCTCATGTATACAACAAAGCTTCTAGTGCCTGCCCTACTGTTAACCAGTCTTTAAAAAAAGAGAATAGATTTAAAGCCTTAATAGTTATCTGCATATTGCTCGGCCAGGTCACAAATGACACTACACTTAGTACTAATAAGTGTTAATGATATATATGCTTATTTCTAATGATAGCAGTTAGCTTTTCACATGTGACAGTTTGAACAGGTCAATAAGCTAATTTCAGTGGTGTGTACACAAAGTTGGTAGTATAAGAAAATTTTATCAGCATACTATTGAGGTGTGAAATTAAACATAAGTATACTGGTGTAATTCCTTTGCCCCCTTTTTAAAATACAAAAGTGGCTTTTTTCACTTAGTTTGTCACTGGGGAGAGGGTTTAAGGAGAACCAAAGAAAGCCACTCATAACTACAAATACATTACTTGCAAACTGATGAGATGTTCAAAAGCATCTCTCAGTATTGCTATGATTATCAAAGAAATTTGGGTATACTTTTACATTTAAATGGTTTTTTTGGGGATAAGGGGAGAAGGATCTCGAAAATATTGGATGGCAAGATTTCTCCTTATAAGTTTTATAGCAATGTTTGGATAGCAGCTTTTCTTGCAATGCTTCTTTAAACTTCAGCTTATCATCAAGCATTATACATTAGGTGTTACTTACTGTATTTAGTCATTGTAGAAGTTGTATAAAACAAAATGGAAAATATAGTAAGAATGTAGTCAGTGTTTTCATGGGATGCATGTCTCCTTTCTTACAGTTTGTACTTTTAATTTCAAAATACAGTCAGTAGTTAGTATGCATATTGGTCCTAGGATATTAGAGACAGGGTTGGTGAGGTGATCTCTTTTATGGGACCAACTTCTGTTGGAGAAGAGAGAGAAAAATTATTTTGAACTTACACAAAGCTTTTGAAACCATCTCTCTGTCCAGTAGAAGATAGTCCAATAAAACGTATTAGCTCACCCACTGTGTCAGTCAACAGCTAAAGCTGGAAAACCTGTTTCTGTCTGGAGCGTGCTAATGGAGTTGAGCTTAGAACATAGCCTCATGCAGGTCTCTTACTAGATTAGCACATTAATTAATGCATTAGGATCCAGCATTGCATTAGGACAGGGGTAGCCAACCTATTACAGATGAAGAGCCAAAAAAGTGGTGGGTACAGCGCAAAGAGCCAAGGGAAAGAAGTTGAGCAAAAACCAAACAAAAAACTCGCTGCCCCTTTAAGAGCTGCGTGTGACCCAAGCAGGTTTCCGTTGGCTGCAGCGTCAGATCTTGCTGTGCCAAGGGGTGCCCTGCCCAGACAAGGAAAAAAGGTCAGAGCAGAGGACAGTAAGAAGAGCTGCGGGTGCGGGAGCTGCAATTTTTCCTTTGAAGAGCCTCATGAGGCTTGCAAGCTGCAGGTTGGCCACCACTGCATTAGGATATATGGTTACCCATTTGGAGTTCTGATAGTCTCTAACCTTCTGTATTTCTTCTGAGTCAGAAGGTGCCAGGGATTGCATTGTGGTAGCAGGTGCTCTATTATGGTGTTTTTATAGTCTGATATAGGCTACTAGAAGATAAAAAGTGAACAATATCTTATCAGAAATAGTGAGATGAAATATTGTAGTGTAAAAACTTATCAAAGGTTAGTGGGAAGGCAAGCAGGGTGTAAGAGAACACAAACAATTGAAGAGCAAAGTAGAGAAATATCGGAAATATGATACTATGCATGCTTAATCATGCAGTAAATAGTATCTTATACATGTGCCTCAGTCCATCCTATTATTTACATGTTATATGACAAAATAGATAGCTCTCCACTAGAAATTTGATCTCTGTCCCAGCAAGCCTATCATGAAGTACCACAACACCTTAGAATTAATGGAAGGATATACTTTCTTGTGGTATAGTGATAGTTTATGGAAAAAACAAACAAGCATATTTGGTTTAAAACTCTGTTATCTTTCAGCAGAGGTATTAAATGCCACTTCACTATATGGTATTTTTTTTCTTTCAAAATTTCAAAGTAGTTTCATTTTTCACATCTAAATATGCACCTGGACCTTTGCTCAAAGTATCTGAGATTACTAGGGGGCTGCACCCCCTGCTTGCTACTCTCGCCAACCCCCCTTTCTCTGAGGGTAGGTTTCTGTCCAGGGGAGAGTGTGCTGTCTAGCTAGAGTGGAGGCAGCAGGAGTGGGCTGGTTGTGTGGTGTCTCAGTGGAAGGAGTAAGGGAGTGGGGATGGGGTTGGGCTTGGATGGGATCCTGCCTGCCTGGTAGGGGTTTTGGGAGTCAGGCTCTGATGTCAGAGGACCTGATGTGGCCCAGGAGCGGGGTTGGGGGTCAGGTGTGGATGGTGGAGGGTACCCAGCCCCAGCAGCCCCCTCCCATTGGTACAGTGCCCTGGGGTGTAAAGTGAAGGCTGGAGCCGGAGCTGGAGCAGCCCATGACAGGAGGGGATAGCGCCAAGGCTGGCCACAGCACGTGACCGAGGGTGGAGGCAGAGGCGGGCAGCAGCAGTGGCATGATGATGATGTCATTCTGTTGTCCCGTAGGAAATTTTTATATATGTATATATATCTTTGTGCCCCATTACTAATCCCCTGAGGTATGTAGCCCCCTCCACTGCATTGTGTAGCTTGGTCCACCCTATTTAATATTTACAGCACATAAGATGCATTTCCCTCTTTTCTTTCACTTCAGCCCATATTTTCTTCTTTATCCTCAAACAGAAGACTTCTCATAAAACTTGGGATTCCCTCTTTTTCCTCCAAGAAGGCAATATATATTGTGTATTTGCATTTGGTTTTCCTGTGCTATGAATGTTTTTCATTACCACCATGCTGCAGGGAGTGTAAATCATTACAGGTGTTTTAAAATGATTGTCACAAACATAACCTTTTGCTTCATTATTTAGTGTGCAATGCAATATATGTTCCTGCCACGTAAATGTGGACTTGTATTCATGTAGAATGTTCATTGAATCTGTAAGGGCAGTATTTATGCAAAATTTGTTCTCTCTCAGTGGTAGAGCAGAAATCCATTATGGTAGCTGGTTTGCCTACAGATGCAAAGATCAATAATGCTTTCTTAACAGGGCCATCAAGCATTTCTAGCCTGCTATGCTTGGATAGATAAGACCTTAGACCTTGGTGAAATAAAGTCCACTTGAGCTTCCCTTTGCATCATCCTTAGTGTCTCTACACATATAGATTAGTGTCTGTTGTTACTCTACATTTATACGTTTATTTTGTCATTTAAGTCTAATTAACAACATGAATTGACCCCCCATACTTTGCATTTCTGAGCTAATCTCAAATCAGTGTTTGAAAACATAATAGTAAAATCTACATAATCAACTCTTCATCACATAGGGTTACTTAATGTATTCAGAGTTGTGAGGGATGTGATAATTATTATGACAATCCTTTTTTACTCAGTCATTTACACACTTTTATTTCTGCTCTTAGGTGTATTTTCTCCCTTGTTTATGCCTCTTGGTTTCTGTTAACTGAAAGCAAAATGTTTTCAAGGAACACTTTCAATGTGTCATAGTTCCATTTCAGTTTTGTAACTGATACTATTAAAAGTATTCCTTGAAAGTCCTGCATTTGAAAATTTTAGAAGTATTTTTCTGCCTCTTTTAAACTGCTGCTGGCTGAGTTGTGCATAATCATTTTCACTACCTTTTGATAGTTGCATCTCCTGCATTTCTTTGGAGGGCGATTATAGCCCCGTAAGAGGGTATTTAATATCAGCATCTCCCCTCTCTTGCTGCTGTAATTATTATTTTTTTTAAAACAATTTAAAAGGGAGTTCTCTCAGCAAATTGATCTATGTTTAAATAAACAATTGTTTTCCCAGATCCTTTTAGTGGTCTTCAATACTTCCTCTTTTACCATGGGGTCTGAGCCGCTGGCTTATACTAAATTCAGTGAAACATGTGAGCTAAAGGTAAAATGAAATTCTTTTGTATAGCTTCTTGTGTAGGACTTTTCTGTTGTCATATTAAGCCTGTAATTCATTTGGTTTTCAGCTATGATTTCAGATAACCTACTTAAACTATTTGTCATATGAATTTAAAGACCGTATAGAAGAGGCTTTCACATTCTACTCTTTGTCTTGGTTTTTAGGTTGTGTTAAAGATTATTAAACATTACCAAGAAGAAGGACAGGGGAATGAAGTGGTCCAGGGCGTGCTGCTGGGACTTGTGGTGGATGACAGGCTTGAAATCACCAACTGCTTTCCATTCCCTCAGCACACAGAAGATGATGCAGACTTCGATGAAGGTAATACATGCAGTTTGTGTAAACGTGGGTATTGGATTTTCCCCCAGAAAAGCCAAAGTATATGGATTTCTTTAAAAGACAAATCCCCTAAAATTCACCATACGTAACATTCACCAAACCAAAATAAATTACACGCGCAAGCAACTCCCCCTCTCCTCCTCTCACACACACAGCTACTATATCTGGTAACTTTATTCACATTTGTTACAAGGACTTTTTTAACTGGACTGAAATAATCTGTAAATTCAGTTCCAAAATTTACACATGGAGCTACCATCCTCTATAATTGACTCAGGGCTTATCTACAAGGGAAATACAAAGGCATAACTGCCCCAGTATAATTAGACTCTTGTAGTAACATTGGAATAACTTCCTTTGTATGGACACTCATATTGTAGAATGTTCTGGGATAAACGTCCATATGGAACGTTATGCCTATAAATATAGAGAAGCTCTTCTTCTTGGAAGTCTGAAGAGCAAAGGTTTGAAGGTTAAGGGACACTAGCAATTGGAGATCTTGACAATTTAAAATTACAGGCAGTCCCCGGGTTACGTACAAGATAGGGACTGTAGGTTTGTTCTTAAGTTGAATCTGTATGTAAGTCGGAACTGGCGTCCAGATTCAGCCGCTGCTGAAACTGATCAGTTTCAACAGCGGCTGAATCTGGACGCCAGTTCTGACTTACATACAGATTCTACTTAAGAACCCCAGGCATCCCCAAGTCAGCTGCTGCTGAAACTGATCAGCAGCTGATTCCAGGAAGCCCGGGGCAGGGTCTTCCTGTAGTCAGCCACTGGTCAGTTTCAGCAGCGGCTGACTTGGGGACGCCTGGGGCAGAGCAGCTGGGGTGCTGCTGGGTTGGTCCAGTAGCGCCGCCGCTCCTCGGCGCTACTGGACCAACCCAGCAGCACCCCAGCTGCTCTGCTCCAGGCGTCCCCAAGTCAGCCGCTGCTGAAACTGACCAGCAGTGGCTGAATCAGGATGCCTGGGGCAGAGCAGCTGGGGTGCTGCCGGGACCAACCGGCAGCGCCCCAGCTGCTGTACCACAGGCGTCCGGAGCAAAGCCGCAGAGCATGAGGGCAGCGGGACAGCCCAGACGCGCCGTGGCTGTCCTGCTGCCCTCGGGCTCCACGGCTTTGCTCTGCTTTGCTCCCCGTCTCCCTGGTCTGAAGACCAGGGAGACGGGGAGCAAAGCAGAGCAAAGCCGCGGAGCACTTCTGGGCTGTCAGGGAGCACGCGGAGGGAGCACGTCAGGGAGACGCGTCTGGGCTGTCCGCTGCCCGCGTGTTCCGCCGCTTTGCTCCCCGTCCCCCTGGTCTGCAGACCAGGGAGACGGGGAGCAAAGCAGAGCAAAGCCGCGGAGCACGTCTGGGCTGTCAGGGAGCACGCGGAAGGAGCAAGTCAGGGAGACGCGTCTGGGCTGTCTGCTGCCCGCATGCTCCACCGCTTTGCTTCCTCTCCCTGGTCTGCTGGAGACCAGGGAGACGGCCCCGTTCATAACTGCGGATCCGACATAAGTCGGATCCACGTAACTCAGGGACTGCCTGTAATTTAAAAAGCTTCAGGTGTTCACAGCTGCACCTATGTTCTCCTGTTGATCAGTAATTTCTTACTATCTACAAGAGATTTTAAAACTGACTACATAAATTAATGTCAAATGGATAATGAAAACTAAAGTGAATTTCTGGTTTTTAATCTTAATAATAGTATCTTGTTACTTATACTAATTGAAACACTTGTACTGATTATTTTTAAGTTGATTGTGCCCCTTTAACATTATGAATTAGGTTTAACAAAGCAATATCTTCAAAGTAGTCATTCATTTAACCTGAATGTGATGGAAATAGTGCTTGTTCTACCTAATTTTGACAGCTCAATTTATGAAAGTAATTGTAACAATCTTAAAATTACTGCTGTTATTTACTGTACTTTGCTAACAGTTTAAATATAAATGTTCAGTGATGTGTCCTGCCAAGTAAATTATACCCATAAAACTGCCCATGTGTGGGTTTTTTTGGCGCTTTGTAAGTCAGTTGTTCCATCTGTTGTGGGGCTCAGATAGAGCTCTTATATCATGGTGAATTATGAGCCAAAAAAAGTCCATTGTTACAAGAGCTCTAATTTAGCACTGGAATGAAAAACATATTTTATATAATATGGTCTAATGAAAATATTAGATTCTCCTATAAATGTGCAGAAGCTTGGGTTTCAAATCCTCCTAACCAGCAGATGGAAACAGATTAATATGTTTAATAACATCAAACCTACATATAAAATTGCATCTGTATCTCAGACTTCATTGTTTCTCTGTCATGTAACAAAAGGGCAATCAGACCTTTTACGGTACATCTACATTGCCATTAAACACTCATGTCTGGCCTGAGTCAGCTGACTTGGGCTTGTGGGTCTTGGGCTCTTGGGTGGTAAAATTTCACTGTGTATGCTTGAACGCAGGCTAGAGCCACGGCCTGGGTTCAAGCCCGAACTTGAACAGCTACATTGCAGCTTCAAAGCTCTATATCCAAAGCCCTTTGAGCCTGAGTCAGCTGACATGGACCAGATGTAGGCATTTAATTGCAGCGTAGACATATGGCTAGTGTCTAGGGATGATCTAGTTATCTGCATGGCAGTACATGATGTGGCAGTACCCAAATAAATCCTTAATACCATGTGCCACATTCAACTCTTGCCAGGCATACAGAACTAGCTGGCCGGAGCATGGAAGTGCCCATGGTGCCATGTCTCACTTGCATCTTAAGCTAGTTTCCATATGCTGAGCTTGACACGAAGGGGACCCACTTCAATACAGTGAAACCACTAGTAACCCAGAACACTCTCTCATTCTACTGCCAACAAAGATGCAAACTAAGAGGAATTTTCATCACCTAAACAAGGAGAGATAATAAATTGGGATTTTTTGGGCTTGAAAAATAGACAAAAGGGGGATATGATCAGTGTTCCCTCGAATATTCATGTGTGGAATACATGTTGTTGTGTGAATTGACATGTGCTGCTGTGCATCACCAGTAGAAATAAACAAAAACTAGTTTTAAAATATATTTTAAAAAAGTTACCATATAATTACTCCAGCCAGGATAAGTATGACATTCTAGAACTCACTATTCCAAAGAATTAAATTTAAATCCAAGAGAAATAAAGATTACCAAACGCATAGGCCAGTCATAACACTAAAGTAACACACTTTGAAAGAATAAAATTATAGAGACTATCTGTGCATTGCAAGAAGCACCAAATAGTAGCAACAACAATAATATAAGTATGTGTTGTGAGCTGAATGTGAAAGAGACTGTGTGTGTGTCTATGGGAGTGAGACAGAGACTGTGTGTGTGACAGACAGGGATGTGTGCTGATTGCTGCTGGGTAAGTTTCTGAGAAACCCCATATGCTGTCTCTTTACGACACTGAAAACTCTTCTGCTCTGATCCTGAGTCCTGTTGTTCTCTTCCCCCACTCTGCAAAGATGGAGTACATAGGGAGGGAGAGTGTCCGTGTGACACAGTGTGTGTTTGTGTAGGTAGGTTAGAGAGAGACTGCGATCTGGCAGTTGGGGAAATCTTAGGTTAAACTATTCATTTCCTCATTAAGAAAGGAACTCAATCTTCAGAATAGATTTCAGACAGCAGCAAGTATCTTCCCAACCCAGGTTTTGACTCCTCTGTCCTGAGGGCCACAGGATGGAGAGAGAGGGGGAGGGGAAGAGGGTCAGCTCACACAGTCTGTCTTATCTGGGAAAATCTCAGAAAAAGTGGACTGTTTCTTTAACCGTTCAGACTGCAGGAGCTTGGAGTTCTGAGCCAGGCTGTGTCCTTCCCACCTCCCGCGTTGCTCTGCAGAGATGGGGCATTGGGGCAGGGGACACCCTGACACCAGCACTCCCACACCCTCTGCTCTATACAGCTAGCAGGATGGTTCCTCCTGGGAGTAGCTGCAGGATGCTGCAAGGTGGGGGGGCACCTGATTAGCAGAGCATGCACAGCGGGCAGCATGTGACTCTCCCCTAGGGATGTCAACGTGTAGTTGATTCTGCGATTAACCGATAAGCCTAGATTTATCGGTTAATCTTGGTAACTACATGCCCTCCTCCCTTGCTGCCTCTGTTTCAGAGGTTACAAGGGGGAGAGCAGAAGCCAGTGCTGGGAGAGCTAGCTTAAAAGCTGGTTCCCCCCCAGCACCAGCTCTGCGCTGCTGCCTCTCCCTCACTCCCACACTGCTGCAGCATGGGGGTGGAGGGATGCAGGGGAGGCTGCTGCAAAGCAGCCTCTGTCTGCAGGGGCTCAAGCTCCTTGTGGACAGAGGCTGTTGCCTCCCCATGCTATTTCCTCTGTATCAGAGGGTGGCATGCGACTCACTGGGAGAGGGGCCAGAGCACACTAGTCCTTGGGAACTATAGAATAGTCAAGTAGCCGATAAGAATTCATGCAGTTACTCGACATCTAACATCCCTAATATCCCTTGTACAGCCACATGTGTGTAGCTTACAGGGAACACAGATTATGATAAATGTCTATAAAATCATGACTGCTTTGAAGAAAGTAAATAAGAAGGTGTTATTTACTCCTTCTGTTAATACAAGAACTAGGGGTTACCCAAAGAAAATTGTGAAAGCCAAGACTATTACAGAGTTCAAAAAAAAATCACTAGATAGTTCATGGAGAGTAGGTCCAGAAGTGGCTGTTAGCCAGAATAGGCAGAATTGCAAAACCAGGCTCTGAAGTGTCCAAAAGCTAGAACTGGATGACGGGAAATAGATCACTTGATTACCTGTTTGTTTATTTTCTCTGAATCACCTGGCATTGGCCTCAGTCAGAAGATAGGGTAATGGGCTAGCTGGAGCAGTATGATCATTTTTATTATAACTCTGAATTTATGGAGCTCTTGAATTGTAATTTTCAGGTTAGTGGGACCAGCAGTGATAGTGAAAAGGTCGAGAAGTTCATGGCCTTTTTCGTTGGTTGTTGAGTATGATGATAAAAGTAAACATTTTTCCAAACTGACTGTAACTTATGATGTCAGAGACATGGAATCACACATTTAGAGCATGAAGTTTTATAGAGAGGAAAGTGAAATCCAAGTAGAGATTTTTGAGGCTGAAATAGGAGATTAGTAGAGTTAAGACCAGGGGATTCCATTATAAAATAATGCAAAAAAATATTCTCCGTGCAAAATCTTCTGGGCCAAGGAATTGATTGAGAGGTCTTGAGCCTGAAGTCTAACTTAGATTCTTGACAGATTCTAAATAGGGAGTTTTGAAATCCAGAAATGTTGAAAAATGTTGGTCATATATATAATTTATTAAAAGCAACTTACTTCCTTGGTTGCCAATAACATCTTGTATTAATAAAAAATTAATAAAACATGTAATTGCCTTGTGCATTTTTCTGTTTACTTAAACAGAATGAAATATAAAAAGCAATAAAACTGGACCGGCTCATATTACTTTCATTTATAATCTGTTTCCTTTTCTAGTTCTGTTGTACTAGCACTAGCACCTTTATAATGCTGTAGAACACATTCAAGATTAAAATTAAATTGGAATTTTTAAAATATTGAAAACATTTCTATTCAAATGGGGAATAGAAATGTTTTTGTGAAGCTTAATACTATTCCTCTTTATTGTGCTAGTTTAACTGTTTAAATACACCTTCAGATAAGAATTTATTTGAAACCTCAATGGAGATCACTGAAAAGTGAAATTCTTGCTAAAGGAACTTGACATTTTTTTTTTCAAGAGCAGAAGGAAATCTTTATTTGAATAATTTGTTTCCTAAAAGATGCAATAGAAAATTAGTGTTAGCTTCCCGTAGATGCTACTGTAATTCTGAATAGTTCTTGTAAAGGTTGTTCGCTCAGACTTGTGAATTTCAAGGAGGTAAATATGCTCACCTGGTAACAAATGTTTGAGAGCACTAGTTAGGTATTTATTATACCTAAGGAAAGTAGAGCTCTTCAGTGTCTGTGTAGTTTTTTTTAAAAAAAGAGCAGGAGATAGTAAATTTTGAATAGAAAATAAGGCTTTTTTTTTTTAAAAAAAAAGTGGTTCCCAGCCTTTTTTATATCACAGACCAGCAAACCCATTCACAGACCTTTGGCGGACTGGCAACCCTTGATTTGCATATTCACATTTCTTTATGCAAATAACAGATATGCAACTATGCAAATAAAGTTTGCTGGTCCACTTAGCTCCAACCCAGCCCCTTGCTCCGCAGTGCCTAACACCTTTGGACTCCCAGGCCCATGCCCGTTGACCCTTTAACCTCTGACCCCTATAGCCCATGCCAACACCCTCTTGCCCCATGACCCCACCACGCCCTCACCCAACATCCCTTTGATCCTACCCCACCTCCATACTCCCCAGAGTGAGGCTGCCCACTCCAGGGAGCATGGCTTTTACTGCTACACAGGCAGAGGGAGTGACCGTTGGCAGTGCACACCCTCCCTTCCAAAGTGCGTCTGTCACCCTGTGGGTAGAGGAAGGGAGGAGGGGGTGTGCAGAGCCCTGGCTGGGCCACCATCTTACCTGCGTGGGAGAAGGGAGGGCGGCGCCTCCTGCTCCACTGCCTCCTGCCGGAGCTAAGCTCCCGTGAACGGCCGGCTTCAGCTCTGGCAGCCGCTGCGGCCTGGCAGCTAGTGGTTTGCAGATCAGCAGTTGGAAACCGCTGCTCTAAAAAAAAAAATTTTCTTGTAGTGTTCCTAAAGTCATCCACCCAGAAGCTTGTGGACTTGCTCCATAACAAGATTTTTTGGGGGGGAGGATTATCTTAGCAACCTATGCATTCTAGAGCAGTGATCTCCAAACTTTTAAAGCACAAGATCACTTTTGAATTTAAGCGCAATCCACGATCTACCTCAAACCCAAATTCCCTTGCCTCCTTTGTGTCCCTTCTCCGAGGCCTCATCCCTGCTCACTCTATCCTCCCTTTCACCAGGCAGGGGCAACGGGTTGGGATGCAGGCTCTGGTCTTGGATTAAGGGATTTGGAGTGTGAGATGGGCTCTGAGCTGAGCTTGGGGCAGGCAGTTGTGGTGCCGGAGGGGGTTCTAGGTGCAAGGTCTGGGAGAGTATTTGGATGCAGGGGTGCTCAGGGCTAGGGCATGGGCTTGTGTGCAGGAAGGAGGTCATGACGGGGGTAAGGATTCAGGACGTGTGGTCTAACTGGGCACTGCTTACCTCAGGTGGCTCCTGGGTGGTGGTGCAGTGGGGTTAAGGAAGGCGTACCTCTGCCCAGGCCCTGTACCACTCCCAAAAGCAGCCAGCAAACTCCGTCCCAAATCCTGTTGTGACCCCCCCACTCTGCTCTATGGATATAAGTTACAGGCTGCGAGAGGGGGCACCTTGACAACAGTGCCCCATTTCTCCCTCCCCTGCCCTGCATAGCAAGCAGGAGGCTCCCAAGGGTGGGGAGAGGCAGCTCCAAGGCAAAGGGCAGGAGGTGCGCAGCAGTAGGGGGAGGGGCAGCTGAAGTGCAGACACCTTATAGTCTCTTGGCCAAACCAGTCAGGATCACCTGTCAGAGGCTCCAAGATCTACCCATAGATCCTGATCTACTGGTGGGTGACCACTGTTCTAGAGAGTTAAAAGGCAAAGCTTAATTGATGGCATGTTAACTAGATGAAGGAAAATCTACTCAATGGAGTGTAACATTGAGAACTTCAAACTGTAGATGCTAGGAAGAGGACTTTGAACGTTCTCTCATATTGTTGGACATCAAAAGTAAATGAAATTAGTATGTGCTCTTTGCTATTATACAACATCAAGATGGATAGATTCAAATCAACAAAAAACACGAAACCTTGATTTAAATCTATTGTAATCTTGGTTTTCATTTTTATTCTATATTTTCTAAAGAAGGATTGATTCTCATTGTTTGGTAACCATTAAAACATTAATTTGCAACTTAATACAGCGGTGACATACTAAAATTCCTGTGTTTTGCTAATCAACAGGATGCAATGTTTATACATATGTTAAATGTATCTAATGTTAAATTTATTCAGATTCTTCAGTTTTACAATGTTAAAACAGAAAATGATGTATGTTCTTTTGCTACTTTAAGTTTTTACTCATTTCTTTCAAGCTATGTTTGGAAATTGGAATGCCATTAAATGCACAAAAATAGCATTTTAAAATTTGTTTTATTCAAAACTATCCTGAACTCACAAGAAAAAAGATTTATCAAGAGCTGCTTTTCATTTAAATCTGATAAAATAAAGGAAATATCTGTAGTTAATAAAACTGTTTCTTGTCACAAGTGCCTCAAGACTTTGGAACTAATAGATTGCATCCTCGTATCTAATCGCTATTCATCTTTTGGGGAAAAAAAGAAAACAAGCTTTCCTGCTTTCTTAGCTTTCAGTTTCTTAACTTGAATGATCTAATTATTGAACCAAATTAGCTGAGCAAACTGAAATGAAGATATTCTCTGTGCACCTTCAAGGAAGCTTCTATGGTTAAAAGAGCACTTTAGCACATCAGCGAACTCTGGTCCCAGCTTCTTAGCTATTGGTTTCTATAATCAAGTGCAATAATGGAATTTTTATTAACATGTATTGATTAATATTTTTAATTTTGTTTACAAGATTTTATTAGTTTTGGCCTCAACATACATTGGTATAATTTCACATTTAATGTCAAATAACTTTATTTCTTTTTTTTTAAAATGTCGTCTTATCAACCCTGAACAACACTGCTCAAAACTACAGAAGTTGCTGCCCACAACACAAATCTTTAACTTTGGAAAGATAACATCAGATTAATGAGTTGAATCTGACTAAAACAAATCTATTCAGACCTCTTTGAGAGACAAGTGAACTGATTATTAGGTCAGACAGTACAGGCAGTCCCCGGGTTACATGGATCCAACTTACATCGGATCCCTACTTACAAACGGGGTGAGGCAACCCTGCCCTAGCTGCTTCCCCCCAGCAGACCAGGGAGACGCGGAGCGGCTTTTCTCAGCAGACACCTCAGCTTGAGAATAAAGGACTGAGGGAAGTGAGGTGTGGGAGAATAAAACTGAGCTCTGGAGAAATGTTTGGCTAGAGTTTCCCCTACAATATGTACCAGTTCTGACTTGCATACAAATTCAACTTAAGAGCAAACCTACAGTCCCTATCTTGTACGTAACCCGGGGACTGCCTGTACTCAAGATAAAGTTGTAGAATTGCTTTATGTGCCTTTCCAAGGGAAACTTTCAGTTTGAGACTTTAGCCTAGGTAGGGCTTTAAAGATATTTTCTAAAGTCTATTTCCCTTTGCAACTAGAGACTATAGATAAAGGTATACTTTGGACATACCAGTTCCTCTGGGAGAACGAATATATTTTTTAAAAAACAGTAAGTGGTATTTGAGGGAGAAGTGAAGTCCAGCCTCTTGCATTTAGTAGTTCTGCTGTTCACTTAGTGGAGGTCTTATTATTTTTTCTTGCACTGTATTGAATAAAATATACCTCCCTCTTATGGACTACAACTGAGTTTGCTAAAGTCTGCCTTCTTGAACTCAGGGAGTTGGTAGGTAAGATCCAATGGGAAGCAAATCTGAAGGGAAAAACAGTTCAGGAGAGTTGACATTTTTTTAAAGAGTCATTATTACAGGCACAAGAGCAAATTGTACCACTGCATAGGAAGGATTGGAAGTATGGCATTAATCCATGCTGGCTTAAACAGGAGGAAAAGTGAAAATTTGGTCAAATTATAAAGGATGGATATAAACAAATAACAACAGTACATAGGGGCAAAATTAGAAAGCCCAAGGCACTAAATGAGATCAGAGTAGTTAGAGACATAAAAGGTAACAAGAAAACATTCCACAAATACATAAAAAGCAAAAGGAAGACGAAGGATGGAGTAGGACTCTTTCTCAATGGGAGGTATGGGGGAGAGGAGATAACCGAAAATGTGGAAATGGCAGAGATGATTTCTTTGTTTCGGTTTTCACCAAGAAGCTCAGTGGTGACTGGATATCTAACATAATAAATTAAAATGAGGTAGGGCCAGAGGCTAAAATTGGAAAAGTACAAGTTAAAATTGACTTAGATGAATTAGATTTTTTTCAGGTCACCAGGGCCTGATTAAATGCATCCTAGAGCACTCCAGGAGCTGACTGAGTACACATCTGAGCCATTAGTTATCATCTTTGAAAAATCATGGAAAGTGGGAGAGATTCCAGAACACTTGAAAAGGGCAAATATATTTCTGGTCTGTAAAAGGAGAACTAAGGGCAACCCGGGGAATTACAGAGCAGTAAGCTTAACTTCTGTGCCAGGAAAGATAATGGAACAAATAATTAATTGATTTGCAAACATTTAGAAGATAAATAATGTGATAAGTAACAGGCAGCTGGGATTTTTCAAGAACAACTTAATAGCTTTCTTTGGCAGGACAAGTCTTGTGGGTAGGGAGAAAGTGGTACATATGGTATATCTTGACTTCAGTAAAGAAGTCTTGTCTTGCATTTCCCTAGTTTGGGAGAGTCATGTAGGCTAGAAGGAGCTAGTATAAGATGGGTACAAAACTGATTGGAAAACCATTCAGAGTAGTTGTTGATGGTTTGCAATCATGCAAAGGACATAACTATTGGGATCCCTCAAGGATCAGTTCTTGGTCTGGTTCTGTTCAATATCACCATCAGTGATTTAGATAATGGCTTAGAAAGTACACACACAAAGTTTGAGGACGATATTAAGCTGGGGAGGGGTTGCAAGTGCTTTGGAGGATAGGATTAATAGTCAAAATGATCCGAACATACTGAAGAAATGCTGTGAAGCATATAAGATGAAACTCAGGGACGACAAATGCAGAGTACTCCATTTAAGAAGGAACAATAAGTTGACAGAAAATGGGAAATGATTGCTTAGAAAGGTATTTCAGAAAGGGATCTAAGGATCATAGTGGACCTCAGGCTAACAGTGTGACACTATTGCAAAAAAGCAAACATTCTGGGATGTAGTAGCAGGAGCACTGTGAGCAAGACATAAGTCATTCTTCCGCTTTACTCCACATTGTTTAGGCCTCAGCTGTAGCATTTTGTCCAATTCTGGGCACCACATTTCAGGAAAGATGGGGACAAATTGGAGAAAGCTCAGATAAGAGCAACAAAAATGATTAAAGGTCTAAAAAACATTACCTGTGAGATAAGACTGAAAAATTAGATTGGTTTAGTCTGGAAAAGAGAAGACACAAGGAATATGACGACTGAATTTCTGCTACTGATGAGTGTGCAGTTTCTGACTCTGAAGATACTCTGTTTTAAGTGCTATGATGATCATGCCTGAGGAAGCTGCATGCTTGAAAGAATGGTGGAGTGCTCTACAATGCTGGGATTTGAGTCCTCATCCATCTTTAACTAGATGAGGTTTCACTAGATTGACATTTGTTATCTAAGAAATATCATTAAGAGGTAAAGTTCCTTTTGTAAAACTTTGTGAAATTTTTGCTTCTCTCAGAGGTTGTGAAGAGATGTATTATAAAGTACTTGGAATGCTATCTGATGATCTAGAGAACTGTTCAGTATTAGCATTAAAAATATTTATTTTGTATCAGTACACCATTGCATAATTGGGTATGCCTCTGGCAACAATGCCTAGAAGCAATACTTGTGTAGCATTATGCATTTCTTGTTACAGTGCTCTTCCCCAGTCTTCAGTTTTCTTAAGTTGTGCTTTTTCTACTTTCCTTTCTTTTTAAGGATGGGTAAAACAGAAGAAAGTATTAGAGAATTACAGAAAACTTCACAAAGATCCGAGGCTATGTTTAGACTGCAGGCTTCTTTTGAAAGAAGCTTTTTTTGGAAGAGATCTTCCGGAAAAACTTTTTGAAAGAGAGCGTCTACACAGCAAAAGCATAACGAAAAAGCGATGTGCTTTTTTGAAAGATAGCATCCACATTCATTCTTGCATTTAAATTCAGATTGCTGTGGATGTAATGTGTTTTTTCCTGAAGGTTTCTTCTTTTGGGGAAAAAAAACCCTCTTCCCCATCCACACACGCCTTTTCCCGAAAGAGCTCTTTTGGAAAATGGCTTTTTCATTGTAGAAAGAGGTTTACCACTGTTGGAAAAACCCCTCTGTTCTTTTGACTTTGTTGAAAGAACACAATTGCAGTGTGGATGTAGTTTTTCTGCCAAAATGGTGGTTTTGCCTGAAAAAAACTCTGTAGTGTAGACCTACTCTGGTGTATATCCTATGTCAGGATGGGCCAACAATCCTTCCCAGCTCACTGTCCCTCGCAATGCTGTATTTGGGATCAGTAGCAGAATTGAAGACATAATATATGGAGATATACCTATCTCACAGAACTGGAAGGGACCTTGAGAGGTCAAGTCCAGTCCCCTGCCATCACAGCAGGACCAAGTACCATCCCAAGTACTCTGTACTTATTTTTTTCTGTGCTGGTAGTCATCCAGAGGGTGACAGTACTTTATGCCTCAGAGCCATTCTTACATGGCTTATAGCTTATAAGTACAGTGCATGCTGATAACTGATGCTCATGGGAACAAAAGACTGCAATGAGTTTTAAGGATGAGACTTGGAAAAATTATCAACTTGAGGCCCGGGTAAACCAGGGACTAATTTGCATGTCACTTGTAAATTACTGCCTCATCCAGTAAGCAAGAATTTAGTGCCCTCTGGCTGTAGTCCTATCTCTCTTATTTTGCTAACAATATTACATATAAGAATTCCCAAAGTATACCCTTTACTTTTTTACTTAACTGTGTTGGATTGTCTATACCAGTGGTCCCCACCCTTTTGGAGCTGCCGGGGGTGGGGCTGCTCAGGTGCCCGGGGACAGGGCCACCCATACGCTGCGTACCTAGTTCTGGTGCCATCCATGCGCTGCATTCCTGGGGCTGGCACCGCTCCTGCGCTGTGTGCCCAGGGGCTGGCACAGCCCATGCGCTGTGCGCCTGATGCCGGCACCACCCATGCGCCGTGCACCCGGGGGTGGGGCCACCCATACGGTGCGGGGGCGGTGCTGCCCATATGCTGCGTGCCCGGTGCCGGCGCCACCCATGCACCACGTGCCCGGGGGCGAGGCTGGCACCAATCACTCAGAAAATGGCCAATCACACAGAAATGGCCTGCGGGCACCGCATTGGGGGATACCTGATTAAACGGTATTTAATTGGGGGGAAAGGTTTTTGTAAGTCCTGGCCTACCCATTCCATCAACTGGCAAACTATCTCTTCTCTTGTAGAGTTAAAACTCAGCACCAGTTTTGTTCTGGTGGTTCACATTCACACACAAAATTTATTCCACCCATGGATGGAAAAGATGAGAGGAGAACATTGTCAGTGAGCATGCATATTTATTTAGAAAATAACTGAAGTATCAGTGGAAGAAGTTGATTAAAATTGATTATGTAAATCAAGACTTTATACTTTGTCATTCCAGCCTGGTAACTTGGGAGCATGGAAGTGGGTCCTTGGGATCTTGCATTTTGAGAGGTGAATTTGGGGAGGTATCACTGCTTTCTTTTAGGTTTAACACAGTCACAACCCCCGCTTGTCTCTCAAAAAGCAAAATCACTAAGAGCCACTTACATGCTCCCAAATTACCGGGCTGAAGCAATTTAGCAGTCACATCAAGCTTTTTTCCATGCCCCCTCCTAGTGATCTTTCTGTTTCATTAGTCTGCTCATCACCAGGTATGCGAGTGCCTCTGTTATTAATGGATTTTATTCTCTCAGTATGCTTGAGAGAGAGGGAAGGATTTATCCATTTTATACATTGTAACTCAGTTACAGGGTAGACTTGACATATCTTGCCCAAGAGGTCTGTGGCTTATTCAAGAAATAAATTCATATCTCATGGATATTTTTTTACTCAGAAGACCATCCTTCCTTCCACTAGAAACATACTCGTTCTATATGGAGTTTGCTAACTTATGTATCATCACTAATAAATCTGTTACTGAGGGTGCAGAAGTAACTTTGGCCTGACTGAATTTCTGTATGTAGGTATAACAGTTAACCAAAATAGCTGTCTTTAATTGCTCAGTGTTTCCTTTGAGAAGGAACAGCTGCAATTGAGAAGCAAAAATCCAATTACAATAAAATAATTTTATCCAAACTTGCACCCATTTAGTCAGAACTCCCTCTGATCTGAATTGCAAATCACTAACTTGAATATCCAACCTGCTGTTTGTCAATACTTCTTAAATGTGTCCACAATATTTTGGTGAACATGACTGTTGGATCATGGAGCAAGAGTGCGCCAGGGTATTGAATTGGCCACGTTTAAGCTACTTTTAATATACTGTGCATTGCAGAATCCAGAGAATTCTAAATTGTGAATAAGATGAAATTGATCAAGAAAATCCTGTGTAGCCAGTTTATTGTCAAATCTTTCATAGGCTTGTTCAGGGGACACTCACAAATTGTTCTAATGGTTGTAACAGAAAAGGGGTTTGCTTCTTTTAGCACTTGAATCAGGGATTCTAAGTCCTCTGCACACTGATTTAACTATCCAACGTGGTTTTTAAGGATTTTTTTTTTTGCCCTACAATTTAAAGATGCTAGGATCAAAATTTCATTTTTCTGTATTGAATTGTGTAATACATTTGTGTGTGTGGCATGCTTTTGATCCCACTCCCATTGTCTATTGCTTAACACAATAATCTGTGAATTCTGAATCTGGTTCCTGAAAGGAAACTGATGTTGGTATTGTAATGGACGCACAACTGCAGGTATGCCTTTGTTCATCAGAGTTGAATGTGGAATGCATGATAGCTTTTCTGGGCAATATTTCTATGGAATGTGTCCTTTATAATCACATGTGAGTCAGTGTTAACATTCCATTTAAAAGGTTTTCATAAATTACTGTTCCTTGAAAGATACATTGCTTTTTTGTTTCTGAAGACTCACTCAAATATTAGGCTGTTCTTAATAATCTGAAATACTGTTAAAGACTGTTGCTTTTCTTTCAGATACTTAAAGTTTTTATTTTATATTTTAACTTTGAATTTTCTAGCATCAAAGCTTTTTTAAAGAAATCACCCAGTTTATTAGAACATTGGGTGAGATACAATTTAATAATAAAAAAACCCCATGGAAACAGCTCTGCATTAAAGTCCCCATTAGGGGGCACTGTTACCCAGTTTACAAGAATCAGAGACTAATTTGTTTTCTTAACCATGAAATCCAGGGTTTGCAAAAAAAAGAAACTATTTTCATCTGATAAGGTTCAGATACTGTTTTGTACAACTGAATTCCTAAAATATGTTATAAAGTGGATTGAATTAAATACAGATCCAATAACTCACTGTCTCTTTTTTCAGCAGACTAAATCAGTTTAATACTGCAGGTGCTGAAGAACTATATAGATCAGGATTTTTTGCCTCAAAGATTTGTGTTAGACGCAGAACAACAGCTTTCTTCCCTGTTTAGCAGGACTCTTTTTCAGCAGATTTGACTTTATCAGTGACTAAAGTAAAGAGGGAAACATAATCCTCGACATGGATCTTCTCAGAATAGCTCATTTAAATGGGCTTTATCCCAGCAGAGTCTGTTTATGTAGCTTTTAAAAATGTATGCAAACAATTATTTTTCCTGGTATCTACACATGCTCCTTTGTGATTGTATTTCTGGACTTTCAAAGCTATGGGGACAATACTTGAAGTGACAGAGAAATCTTAATGCTCAGCCTGTAATTCACGGGTACAAAAATGGAGCCTATTTAGCTATTTGAAGCACCAAGCAAATTTGTTACCTGATCTGAGCTGAATTGCATTAAGATTGTGGTGGTGTGCCTACTTGTGAAATGATTTTTAAAAACTCTTCACTATTGTATTACTGCTTTTCATTTTTCTAAAGAAAAGGCTAAAATGTGCTACCAAGGGACTTTCTCACAAAAGCATGGAAATCTTTCCACTCTCCCATCTCTCACACCATGGCAGACACTAAGACTTTTGGTCAGGGTTTTCATTCATTTTTACTGTGCAGAATTTTTATGAAGCTCATACCATTCTGCTAAATGCTTGCTTGTAGCACTTCAGTTGTACATTGCTTAACACTGTTTTGAAAAAGGTTAATTGTGTATTAGTCCTCAAAGGGAAGTTATAGACCTCTCATTATTTGATGAATTTTAAATGAACAAAACGGCAAGGAATGTACATGTGCATCCTTTGGTGGCCATAGGTTGTGCTGGAGGAGCTAGTAGATCTTTTCCATATTCAGTTTGCTTCTGTCATTTGAGCCATTGCAATATATGCAAGTTGTGATTTTTTTTTTATAGCCAGCAGATGTTGATATTTTAGTCTGTTTGTTCCAGCTCAAATGAATTCTTTTCTAGTAGTCATAAGAGTGACATATGGTAATTTAGTTTACTCTGTGGATACTTTCCACATTTTATAATTCTTTTATGTTAAGACAAATAAACTTGTGAAAAATCTCTCAATTGTAGGTGGCTAACAATATTAACCTAAAATGTCATCACCTGTAATTGTCCAAATAAACAGCTATACGTTTCTTAATCGATAAAAATCTTTGTCGAAATTGATACATAAGCCTTGTTTGGAGAAATTAAAGCATATACTGGAGAACTTAACAATCTTTAGAAGTTGAAGATCCAAACAACTTGAGGATGTCTTGAATTGTGGCATAAATTCTTTGGGTATTGTATCTGCATTGTTATTCATGGTTGTATTTAGAAAATGTTTAACATTTACCACTTACTGATTTATTGCTGAACATTCAGGGTTATGAATTTGTAGATTATTCTGCACATAAGTTATTCTCATCAGTTATGAATAGTCTGATGATGATGAAATGAAACAGACTTCATGTTTAGTTTTAACTGAACTAACTTGAAATATTACAGGTTAAAACTCAGAAGTATGAAGTATTAATCTGATATTATAATGATTTCACTCTTCTATCCTGTTATCTTGTAATATAGAGTAATATAGCAAAGAATGTAATATAGAGTAATATAGCAAAGAATCTAAGTCTTATATGCTTGTCTTTATTTAAAAAGTTTCAATCTTTTTTTAAAATGATTTTACTTGTTCGCTTTACATCCCAAAATCTGAAGTGCTGTAGTTTAAAAGACAGCTCTAATATAGCTTATTCTGCTTTTATTAGAATACTCTGAGATTGATAGTCATGGACATTTAATTATTTTGCTTTCCAAAATCTTAGAGAGAATACTAAAATCACAGATCTTTAATAGTTCGAGTGTTAAATTTTTGTGTTTGAACAGTAATGATTTTACCTTACTTGATATCTTACAGTTGTGTTTTATTAATTTTTAGAATAGCATCAAGCTAAATACTAAACTAATTTGATACTAAAAAAACCTTTAACACACAAAGGAATAAATTGGCCAATTAACTCTATTTTCTCATGTGAAAAGGTTCCTGGCTTTATCCATTATTTACTGTCTGTATGTGATTGCGACTCTTCATTTACTCTATTTTCTCACAATGAAGGCAGCTTTATTAGGCTTAGTGTTTTCATCTCACTTTATTTATGAACAATCTTCCTTATTCCTTCACATACTGTTTTCCTCAGCTGTCTTATAAAAAGGGTGATGATATTGTTAATCACAGTAAAGTTTCCCAGTTTCTCCATCCTCTTAGGTAAGTTCTTCACAGACATGAAAGTTACTTCTGTTGTGAGTTTATCTCCCCTGGATCATTCAGTCTGCAAATATTTTTGTCCATATTAGTGTCTTGTTTCTAGAGGCTGATTGCTTGCAACCCCCATGGCCCTGTGTAACTTTGGTCAGTTATCTTGGCTCTTGATTCACTTATTCTTTTGGCAAACTTGACCAGATATGACTGGAGTATCAGGTTGAGTGAGCTTTTTATCTCCCCCTAATTCAAATATATAGCTATATTCTTCCCCAAAGAATGTTGATAAATTAAACACAACATAATCACAACAGAATGAACATGGTCTAATAAATGGGTTCAGTTTCACTAAACAAATATTATGTTCTATAAATGTGCAAGGTACAAGATAAAAATGCAAGTGATATTATTTAGGCTTCAGTAAGGAAGTATAACTTTGTGTGATAAGATGAAATGAAGAAGGAAAATCTAGACAGAATCTGAAAGTTTTACTCAAACATTTGTCTAGGACTGGAGACTCTTTGGCATTGGTGGTGTTTCTTTGACTTTTTGGGGTAGTCTTTAACTTTTAACTAAAATCTTTTTAAAACTTGTCCATGTGCCCTGAAGGCATAATGAGCATACATTTATAAATCAGGAAAATGTTCATTAAGCCATAAATTGCCTTGAACAGTTTCATGTTGGTCACAAGGTGCCGTCTACTCAGTAACTGTTCATACTGATAAAAGTTCCCCAAAAGAAACTCTTAACATTATGCCAGACAAGAATTCATGCAATATTATTTCCATTAATTCCTTTTATTGGAGGTGGACAGAGTTTAAAATTTTGTGGTTATAACAAATAGTGCTGAAAAGTTTTGAAAACAGCAAGGCTAAAAAGGAATGTTTTTTAGATACAGGAATACATTCTGTGTGGAAAAACTCATGCCTTGTACAAGTATAATTCAATGGTTTACTAAGGCTTCACCCTGAAATTTATAAGAGGTCTAGATTAGAATAAAAAAGGAACTGGGGAATATTTGGAAATTTCAGTGCATTTTAATACCTTCAGGAGTTAAATGTTTACTAACTTTTCCCTATAATTAAATGTAGTAATCTGTCTACCTTTGCTTTTCTCCTTGAAAATTACTATAGGCTGGGATATTTCAGTAGTTAAGTAGTAGAAGATAGTATTACACATACCATCTTTAAATGTATGCAATTTGAAACATTCCACAAGATGTACCAGACTTTTGTACAAATGCATAATCTAGAAAAATTACAGTAGCATTTTGATTTGTATAAGCAACTTCTACTTAAACTCAATTTACAATACAAATATTAAATCTCAATATGCCTGTACTTTATGTAGTATTTATATTCTTTTTGCAGTTGGAGAGACTGAGACACAGATGTTGCTTCAGATCCAAGATGACATAAATTTTGATGGCTGTAGGAATAGAATCGAGAAGTTCGAACTCTAGTCCTTGTTACCAAGAGAATATGTTAACCCAGCCATAAGAGCAGAAGGTGTATAGAATATATATTTGTAAGATTGTTTTTGGAACGGAGTATTAGTACTCAGTAGAATTCTCAGAAGAATCGTCCCAAATAGTCCTCTTTCTGCATAATCTCTCCTGAATCTAAGATGGATGACTTTATGTATGAAATAACTAAATAGGTATTGCTGAAGTAATAGTAGTGAAGACTATATTTAAACATAGTCCTGATATACCTTTCCAATAAAAGACTGCAGACATAACAGTTGCATAGGCAAGATATGTCATAGCAGAACAGTTGAGTTTAATTAACTATATTTTAAGTTATATTGGTAAGTGCTCGTGATTACATATAAAGAAGGGATCAGATATATGTATGTATATAAGCGAATGAAGTATTAAATATATGTACTAATTTTAAGCTGTATAGTGGACAAAGTTAGATGAGTGGAAAATAATTTACAAGAGAACAAATTTGCTTACAAAACATCAAAGGCTTTTAATATTGTGGAGAAGTTTGTGCAAGAATGTCACTAGTTAATTTACCACTTGCTGAGGAATAACACAGAATACATGAATCAGATGGGCTTCTTTTGTTCTACTAGATTAAACTACTTGAATTCATTCCGAATTAATATAGTTGGAAAATTCATAGATTAATGGGAAGGGTGAAGAACCTTAGGCCTGGAGCCCTGATGCGGCCCTCGGCTTGCCTGGATCTGGCCCCCAAGGCTCAGGGCTCCCCTCTATTATTGGGGAGCCTGCAATGGTGCTCCAGCTTCCCTGTGTGGCTGGAGTACACAAAATCTGCTAGGCTAGCCCCCCAAGGCTCTGCTGTATGAGGAGAATGGGGGGAGTGTCTTTTTCCTTCTCAGTTCCGGGCCACATCAGTGAGGGTTTCTTTTGGGGTTTTTTGCTTGTGTGTGGCCCCTGACTGATTTTTCTGTGGGTCAGCAGCTCCAACCCAAAAAAGGTTCCCCAACCCTGATTTACAGTTTGGTGTAAGGCCTTTATTTTTATAATCTTAAAAGTCATGTTTTTAAAACTTTGGGATATCTGGTTTTATATCTGAAAGTCAGATTAAAATCTTGATGCATAAACTTGAAAAAATTAGACCATAACATTACATAGTTTTCTGGGGCTACATCTACACCGAGAGTTTTTTGTGGCAGAAAATATGCTAATGAGGGACTTACTAGCATAAGTTGCAATCTCACTAGCATATTTTCAGCTGTTTCTTTGTGCGTGAAGGGTTTTTGCGCAAAAAGCAGCAGTGTAGCCGTTTCCATCCCATTTTGTGCAAGATCCTTATGCCTCTTATTCCCATAATTTTTAATTTTTTTATTTAAATACAATTTATACCTATCAAAGATATATATATATATATATATATATATATATATATATATATATATATATATATATATATATATATTTTCCTTTTGGAAGAGGTACATTAAATGGGAAAAATATACATGCAATAGAGAATTCAAGTTTTGGTTGCTTCTGTCTATTGACATGTTATGTATTACATATAAACTCAGACACACTGTATATCTTGCAGTTCTGTAGTATACACTAATAACGTGGATGAGTGAACAACCTGAACATTTGGAACTTCTTGACTACTTATTGCTTGATAGTTCAAATTTACAGTTTCATTAATAACTTTTTGTTTTTAAATCTGTTTTTATAAAAAATTGTTCAGAAATGTCAGCATATTTGAGACTACTATTATTTTGTTATGCCTTAGTGAAACAGGAAAACAGGTTTATCTAAATATTTTAAAATTGTTGCCAGAGATATTTACGCTTTTGTTGTGGTTTAATCTCAATCTGTGAAAGGGAATAGAGTTTTCAGAAATTTCTTTCATTACCAGTGATGTCTACAAGCAATAACTTCTTACTACCCCATACCATAATCTTATTAACTAATAGAAAAGATGCTGTTTAACATGGAAGTTGTGGAAAATTCCCATTTAAATGCAGTTTATACCTATCAAAGATAGATGAGGTGGTAAAAGACAGAGCTGTAGGAATGAGGACTTTAAAATAAAAAAATCTCTTTTTTAAAAAGTTTCCTTTCTTAGCTCTTTTCAGCTGCTGAATTCTACTTAAAAACAAATCCTAGTTCTCCAGTCAGTTTGAGAAAAAGGCTGTTTATCTACTAGACTTATCACTGACAGTGTTAACCCTCTACCTTAGTCAAGCATATTCAATTATTTAAAAACCCTAGTAAGTTGCAGTGTCAAAATATCTCTTGCTAACTCTCCAGATGTTTTTGTTTGATACAGCAGATTAAATAAAACTGGGTTTTACTAGTACAGAATACACAATATATCAGAAATTAATCAAATTGTAATTGATTTCTCAAAGTTATTGAATGCAGTTGCAAAAATGAAGTTCACACAGATACTTAATTCAGAATTAAAAAGTCTATAAATGAGTGATTTAAATGCAGAGTTTTGCAAGAATCAGTGGTAGTACTCCATGCAAAATAGTTGAAAATATGACTTAACTGTACTCTGTTGATAAAGCACAGCATGTGAAATGTACCACTAACTGTTTTCTGTAGAGTACACAGTATAGTTAAACAGTGCATTGTGTAATGTTTCTAGTCGACTGGGACTATGATCTGGCAGTACAGAATCAAAGAAGACAGCCTGAGAGGGGAAATGAATCAGCTGTAAGGAATCTATTTGGACACTGGGTGCCACTCCTGGAACATTTTGAGTAGCTAAAGAACATTTCTTTTACATCCAAAACAAGCCCTCTTAAAAATGGAGGTCTTTGTTACTTGTAAAACTTTGTTAGTGTTTGTCTTTTGGGTGCAATGGTTCACATGGTTAAAACATCAACGACTAAAACTCAAAAGTGAGTAAGTCATCAGGGTTGGAATTTTTTAATGTGTTCTGATTTTTGGCAAGGTCTTCTCTGCATACCTATATCAGTATAGCTATGTTGCTTGGGGGGAGGAGGGAGTGTGAAAAATCCATACCCATGGGCGATATACCAATTTAACCCCTATAAATACAATGCTTTATTAATAGGAGAGCTTGTCCTATCAATATAGCTATCACCTATTGGGGAGGTGAACTAACTTTGCGGATGGGAGAAGTTTTCCTACTGATGTAGTAGGGTCTTCCCTAAAGTGCTACAGCTGTGATGCTATAGTACTGTACATGAAGACAAGCTGTTCCTTAGTTCTAATCTAAGGCTAAGCCTCTCAATGCTTATTCTGCCACTCTCTACCATGGGTGTGTGTGGTGTTGTATAGACAGATAAGAAAAGATGACTTTACAAAAATCAACAAAATATGGCAATGATGTTTGGGAATGGAAAGTGGAAGTGAGTAACAAAGAAAATGCAGCTTTTGGGAGAGTTTTGTGCAAGGTGTATAAATAGTCTGTATTTCATCCTTTTTTGTTACAATATATTATTTTTAATTGGGTGTCAGGATAGAAGCAGAAAGCATTAGTGGAAAACGAGCTGAAAGAAGGGAGTAAAATTGAATGGTCTGAGTCAGTTAACTTACATGATAGGGAGCTCCAGATGGAAGGGTGGTATGATGAAAGTGGCAATAAGTCCTGTAGACAAAATGAACATCCGAAAACAAAATGAACATTCAGGGGAGAAACATGGAGAAAGGGGTAGCTAATAAAAATGGGGAATGGAAATTATGAGCTGAGATGTAAGTAGGAGAAAGTTGTTCTGGATAGGCTGGCTAATGTATTTGTCCTAAAAGCTGCATAGTTTTCAAACAGAGGCAGAGGCCTGTATTACTGTGATAGTGCCGAGCCCTAAAGGCACCAACGACAATCCCCATTGAGGTAGGAACAGCACAAGCACATACATGGAGTAATATTTTTAAAAGTGACTTAGGAGTTTAGGAACCTAAATCCCATTGACTTTCAGTGATTCTTAGACAAAATTTCAAGTGTCTCACAGTCCATTTTCAAAATGCCTTAGACTCTGAAGTTCCTGAGTGATTTTGAAAATGGAATGTAGGATTCTTGTAATGTTGCCTTTGTTTCAATCAAAGCCAGTGAGACTTAAGAGCCTACATTCCTTAGTCTTGTAAAATGGAACTTAGCATCTTAAATTTAAGCCTAATTATCCCTTTTGAAAACTTGATCCACAGTCCCTTCCTGGCAGAGCCTTGAAGTTGAGGGCCAGGACTTTAGCACCCCATTCCCTCTTTTCCCTCTTAAAAAATTGAACAGAGATAAGAAATTGTAGCAATCCTAATATTTACATTTGCTCTTAAAATGAATTGGGCTTGTTTAGTTTAGAGAAGAGAAGATGGAAGGGAGGACACGATAGCAGTTTTCAAGTATTTAAAAGGGTGTTACAAGAAGGAGGGAGAAAAATTGTTCTCCTTGGCCTCTGATGATAGGACAAGAAGCAATGGGCTTGAATTGCAGTAAGGGAGATTTAGGTTGGACATGAAGAAAAACTTTCCTAACTGTCAGGGTGGTTAAACACTGGAATAAATTGCCTAGGGAGGTTGTGGCATCTCCATCACTGGAGATATTTAAGAGCAGGTTAGATAGACATCTCTCAGGGGTGATCTAGACAGTTCTTGGTCCTGCCATAAGGGCAGGAGACTGGATTTGATGACCTCTCGAGGTCCCTTCCAGATCTATGATTCTGTGATATTTTGAGAACAGGTCACTTACTCAAAATGTTTTCCATCGTCATAGTGAACATTTAACTGACCAATGAATCTGAAATGTCTGTATAAAAACAATTATACTTACAAATGACAAGTAAGTTGACGTGCTCGTTTTGTATGTCTGTTATACTTTGAATTTTATAAAAGAAAGAAAAAATAGTGATAGAAAATATTGACAGATACCTTTAACTTAAAATGTGTAAAATTTGCCGTTACTACTTCTAACAAAATTGCTATTACAGTTTTTGTGGTTTTGACTTATGTAGCTTGTTGAGACAAATATATTAGCCCACATAACTATGGCACACATGAGTGATCTGATATCTCCCTAGTAATTAGTTCAGCCTTATGTAGATAATGAATAATAAAAAGCAACAGTGGTTTCTATGGGTTTGCCAACAGTGACAAAAGGCTTCATTTCTAAAATAGTTTTTTTTCTTCAAACTTTCTTTGGGCAAAGTAGTCTTACTGGAAAACTCCAGAAACATAAGTAGAGCTGTAATGGGGGATTTAATAACAAAACCTTCTTTTGTTGACACCAGGAAATCTATTAAATGGAGCAGTTGAAGTAATGAGTTCCATATATGATAAGCTGGAGCCACCTGGGTTTTATTAGGCTGCTTGATACTTTGATCACAATATTATTTCAAGACATGTCTGTTTATATTGCTAAGGTTCCTTGTCATCTCTGTGATTTAGACTTTAATTTGATATAATTCAAGGAGGGCTTACAAAAAAGAAGACCCTGTTCTAGCCAAAAGTAAATTCTGAGGAGGTGCAAGTTCAATAGCTAGGTTAACCTTGAAACAAGAAAACTTGTTAAACACAAGCTTTTAGCTTATGATTACAGCAGTTAATGTTTAAGTTCAGCTGATTTGGTGTTTCTTTTCAGATTTTTGTCTTTTGGATACTATTTGATTTCTTGTCAGGAAAGAAATAAGACAAATATCAAAACACTTAGATCCTTCTAAGAATGAGAATCTGTGCCTACTAACAGATTAGTAAAGTTTGGGATTACTTCTGAATAAACTTTTTCTTGCCGTCAAGAAAATTATTTTGGCATAGCCTTCTGTACAAGATAAAGTTTTGCCACCTTGTAGTTCTTAATATAAGCAGGTACTGTGAAGGTAGTGTGACTTCTCTTGAATGGCATCGCCAAGGAAACATACCTTTTGGAGGTCAGAAAGTATAGGAATAATGTGAGAACTGACAAAAACCAAGCAGAGTTGGACTTTGTGAAGCAAAACAAAACCAATAGTAAAGATTCAATAGACAAATAAATAAAGAAACAAGGAAAGAAGTGGGACTGCTAAACACTGAGAATAGCGTGGAGATGAAAGATCATCTTAGCCATGGCCCAACAGCTAAACAATACTTTTGCCTCAGTTTTTAACTAGGTTAACAAAGAGCTTAGAGCAGGGGTCTCTAATTCCCGCTCCACAGGCCATCCTGGGCTGGAACAATTGATCAGTCTGGCCTGAGAGTACTGGGCTCTCCCATTTTCCAAGCCTCACCTTTTCCTGCCCTCATCTTATCCTCTCCCCTTACCTGTATCCCTGTCCCCAAAGACAGTTGAAAGAGGCCAGCCACAAGTCCTAGTTGGCCACTGATATTAATATGTGACAAACTGCAGCAGAGTTTGAGAGTTTCCTCCAGGAAGGTTCTCAGAAAGAATTCCAAGCGATCTTCAGTGAGTGTACAGCTGTGATCAGGGAGGGCCTTCATGCAGCATTTATCTCAAAGCAAGGAGAGAGAAGTTATCTTGAGGATATGCCTGAGGGCAAGCTACCAGCCTGTTTCCCAAATGCAAACTCTAGTTTTTTCGAAACAGCTTTCCTTTTTCCTCCCTGCATGAGTCGCTATAATCTGACTGCTGGGACCTCAATACAGTGTTGCAGAGCTACACCCTCCAAGTTTTTTCTACCTCTACCATCACTTATCAGGGTCCTTTCTCATAAGAATCTTCTTATGCAGGAAGTTCAGGAACTGCTGCCACTGAATAAGACAGAGGAGATTTTATTTATATACAGGAACAGGATAGTCTATTCCTGATACTTTTTACTTTCAAAAGAGGTCTACATCCCTTCTGAACCCACAAGACCTCAAAGGATACCTAAAGAAGCTAAAGTTCCACATGGTCTTCCTGGCCTCCATTATTCTCTCTCTGGATCTGGAAGACTGGTATGCCATCCTTAATCTGAAGGATGCAAACTTCCATGTAGCGATTTTTCCCAAGTCGCAGATGGTTCTTCCCAATGCCAGTTTGTGGTTCTTCCATTTGGCTGGGCAACAGCACCAAGAGTGTTTACCAAGTGCATGATGGTGGTGTCTGTTTACCTCCGGCACCAGAATATCCAAATCTACCTGTACCTCAACAAATTGGTTGGTCAAAGGACATTCCAAGGCACAGGTCCAGTGGGACATTATTGTTCTGCAAGCTATGTGCTACTCCCTCCAACCACATTATAGTACAAAGGATAGACTTCGTCAGAGTGGTGCTCAACTCGACCAGGGTTTCAGGCTCTGATGGACCTTACCGTAGGGGTAGCCATGTTTCCTTTGACAATAGCTAGGATCTGCCTATGGCTGCTGGGCCACATGTCAGCATACATGCATGTGGTCTGCCGTGCTAGGCTCTGCATGTGGCCCCTGCAGCAGAGGCTGATGTTGACCTAGTCCCAGTTCAGGAAACACCTGGAGAGAGAGTCACCAGTGCCTGGAAGTACTCACCTCGCTGCAATGATGACCAGTCATCAGAATGTCCTGGCTGGAGTTGTGTGTCAACAGCTTTCTCTCTTCCCCCTTGTCCATTAAGCTGGTGCTAGACATCTTGAGCCCTGGCTGGAGTGCACACCTTGAAGGTCTTCATACCCAAGGGATGTGGTTCCCATAGGAGAAAAAGTTGCACGTAAATGTCAAATAACTCAGAGTGGTAGATTTGGCCTGTGAAGTCTTCCTGCATCACCTGATAAGCAAAGTGGTGAGAGTCCTGGTGAACAATACAGCCTTGATTGTTGTACATCAGCAGGCAGGAGGGAGCGTGCTCATCAGCTGTCTGCCAAGAGGCTCCATCTCTGGGATGTCTGCATCAGCCATGGCATCCATCTGGATGCTTTTTTACTTTCCTTGGTGTCAGGAATACCCTAGCATTGTGGTGGGGAATCCATAGCCTGCAGGCTGGATGCCCCACTGCAGGGGAAGCCTCAAGTTTCGGCAGCCATCTCCATAGAGCTGTAATGCAAGTGAAGTCCTGGCACCCCATTTGTGTGAGAGAGGTGAGTATTTCTCTCTCTCTCTCTCTCTTTTTCTTTTGCTTGTTGGGAGCCAGGGCTAAAGTTTTTGTTTGAGGTTGGTTTTTTTTGCTTCTCACTTAAGTGTAACCCGTACTGATTTTTCTGAGGGTCAGAAGACTCCAACTTAAAAAAGGTTTCCTATCCCTGCCCTAGTGGATCACCTCAGCAGGGACATCTCTCATCATGACTATGGCTACGCTACAGGATTTTTGCACAAAAACAGGTGGTTTTGCACAAAAACCCGTAGAGCGTCCACACTTTAAGCGCTTTTTTGTGCAAGAAAATCTACAGTCGATCAACAGAACAGAGGGCTTTTTGCAGTGCAGGTATGCCTCCTTCTATGAGGCATAACTCCTTTTTGAACGAGAGTTCTTGCTCAAAAAGGTGTGTGTGGACAGGGGTTTCTTGCACAAAAAACAGAGATGCTCTGATTACCATTCACAGAATGGCCATCAGAACTTTCTTGTACAAGAGTGTCCATGCAGTGTGGACATTCTTTTGCACCAGAAGTTTTTGCAAAAGATCTCTTCCACAAAATCTTCTTGCGCAAAACCCCTGCAGTGTAGACAAAGCCCATGAGTGGTTGCTCCAGATCTGTTTGCCACAAGGCAAAACAAAAAGCGCTGGAAGTTTTGCTCCCAGAAAGATCTGGACAAAGACTCCCTCTCTGAGGCCTTCCTTGTGTTGTGGTTAGGGAATGGGATGTATGCATTTCCTTCAATACTTCTCATGAGCAGGATCCTGGTAAAGATTAAGCAGGACAAAGCACAAATTTTCATGATTGCTCCAGTGTGGCCTTGCCAGCACTGGTTTGACATGTTCATGAACATGTTGGCAGTTCCTCAATTCTTTGTTAACCTACTGGAACTGCTGTTGCATGATAACTGTAGGCTTCTGCACCACAGTCTCAATGCTCTGTACCTCTTGATGTATAACCTAGAGGAGCATTCTTTCTCAGACAAGGTCCAGCTGGTCCTTTTGGGAAGTAGGGAGCTGTCAACCAGACTGACTTACGTGGCCAAGTGGACAATGTTTTCCTGGTGGGTGTCTGAGCATGGCATCTCTCCCTTGCATTCTTCAGTGAAGTCCATCTTAGATTACCTACTGCATCTCAGGAACCACAGCTTAGTAGTCTTTGCATTAGAGTTTATCTCACGGCTACATTTCTATCACTATTCATAGCTATCTTGGTCTTTCAGCTGCTGATCCGGGGACAGAAAGTGTTTTCTCATGACATAAGCAGATTCTTGAGTGGCCTCAAGAGACTGTTTCCACAGGTGTGGACCCCTGTTCCAAAGAAGGATCTAAACTTGGTGGTCCTCATGTTCACTGGCCCACACTTTAGCTGCTGAACTCCTGTTTCCTTTCCCGCCTCTCATGGATGTTCACTTTCTTGGCAGCGAGGATGTTGGTAAGACAAGTGTCAGAGATTAAACCTTGATCCCAGAAGAACTTTACACAGTATTCTGCAAGAATGAGTCATCCTTAAAGACTAACAGGTATATTTGGGCATAAGCTTTTTTAGTCCTATTTGTCAGGTGCATGGAGTTGAAATCAGAAGTAGTGATATATATAAAAATATATTAGCCTATCAAAAGAAGGGAGGTATTTATCAAGTGGAAGATCAATGTTAACAAGGCCAATTGAGTCATGATGCACTCCAAGCAAGAGAGATCAATTCCAAGAGAAGAAAATTTGCCTTTGTAGTGAGGTAACCATTCTAAGTCCTTATTCAGTTCTAATGTAACATAATCAAATTGGGACTGAATTGGTCTCATTAACACTTGATAAGTAACTCCCTTCTTTTGATATGCTAGTGGTGTGTGTGTGTGTGTGTGTGTGTGTGTGTGTATATATATATATATATATATATATATATATATAAAAAAATATCCCTACCTCTGATTTCCATTCCATGCCTCTGACAAAGTGGTTTTTACCCACGAAAGCTTATGCCCAAATAAATGTTAGTCTTTAAGGTGTGTCAGAACTTCTTGTTGTTTTTGCAGATGCAGAGTAACACCATCTACCCCTTTGAGACTTAAGAATAAGGTTTAGCTGTGACCTCACCTCTTGCATAAAGACCTGTAGTGAGTTGGTAGGGGTCCTATTACCGCCAGTCATGAGAGCCTACTCAACTAGACATAGGCTTCCTTGTTGGTATTCCTTGCCCAAATCCCTATTCAAGATGTCTGTAGAGTCACAGCATGACCTTCATGGTACCTTATGCTATCACTCAGCAGGCTAGAGAAGATGCTGGGATTGGCAGAGCTGTGTTACAATCTACACCAATGGTAGTCAGCCTGGGCTAGTGTGTGAGGCCTGCTTTCATCTCAGTGGGCCACAAGATTGTCATAATCAAGATGGTCTCCTGGAACAGAGTAGCTTTGTTAATTGTGCTTGCATACCTAGAATTTGTGAGGTGTGCTATTGATTAGATACAGAGGATTACACAACTTTGATTAGATACAGAGGATTACACAACTCTCTGTCAATGTTGTGTGCAATCAGCATGCACCTCATTTCATGAGCCTTTGCTTTACGTGCATGTCATTTTTAATAATACCAGTAGGAAAAAAACTATGCGAATGGAATCTGGCAACCCTGAACGTGAGCAAGCACTCAAAGAATTAGACAGTTACTGGTTTCTATAACTGATGTTTTCCAAGATATGTTGCTCATGTCTGTTTCATGACTCACACTCCCAACTGTTGAAGTTTCCAGCAAGAAGGAACTGAGGGTGGCAGAGAGCCAACATGCCTTTTATACGATGCCATGCGGGCACCATCCAAAGGGCACCAAAGCTGGTCCTTTATGGATACTGCTGAGGGAAAAAGCTTCTGATACTGGTGCATGTGGCCAGCACGCACACCTAATGTAAAATGGACACAAGCAACACATCTCAAAGAAAAACCAGTTATGGAAACAAGTAACAAGTAACTGTCTTTTTCCATGGTGTGCCAGGCATACCATATTGGACAACCAGATCTGTGAAAGAGTGTATTGTTGACTTCAACTGCCTGCATTGAGGTAAAAATAAAAACACTTCTCTATTAGGATTTTACAGTTACTGTCTCACTGTAAATATATACTTAGCAGTCAAAACATAGCCTTAAATAAAATCTTTGCTCTTGGAGGTAGATGAGCTACTCTTCATCAGTCAATTCATACTTGTTAGCTGTGATTTTGTTTACTGAACAAAAAATTCACTTGAGAAAGGCTATAAGAATAAATTGATCATCTTTATTTAAAATCTGCCATGTATATGAGAGGTGTAAATTCTACTGAGTGCTCCTATTTTCAAGCAGAATTTAATTTATTCAAAAAGTACAGAATTAGATGCTCAGTCTAAATATATTCAGGAATATGAAAATTAAATTTGTCTTTCAGGAAGATACATACTATACCATTTAAAGTATGTAGACAATGCTGTCTGCTTTTAGAAAAGTGGCTATTTGAGAGTACTGTAGTCATTCATAAGAAGTGTCTCAAAAAGATGTTTGAAAACACCAAATTTTATATTTAGTTTGAACTATGTATGTGAATATAAATGAACTCTGTGAAACCCCACCCCCCCAAAACTCTGCAGATGTGGTTTCTTTATTATATATACCAGCCCTTGTCAGTAGTGGCTTTTTTCTATTTTTAAGAACAGAGAAGTGGCGAAAGAAAGTTGGTAGTAGGATACACCCAAACAATAAGTAAAATGTTTTTGATCTTTTGCTTAGCATCTGCTAAGCAAAAGAAAAAAGAAAACAGGACTTCCCTTAGGATCCTGCAGACTTGACAAGACTGATAATTGGTTTTTAATCTTTCATTTCAGCTGGCTCTGCCTTGCAGGAGAGAGTTCTTCTTGTGCTTGTTAATAGGCAGTGATGTAGATCATGATGCAAAGCAAAATCATCAGGCCAAGTATTCAAGATAGAGAAAGTTGGTAATTCACACAGTTTCAACTCAGGCCTTCTGTTTAATTGTTCTGCTTTTCCATTCTGCATCTCGTTTAGTAAGCCATTTTACAGTTCTCTAAAATAAAAGTAGTTAGAGTTTATCTTAATGTAAATATCCTAACCCAAGTATTTCTTAAAGAGAAAGCTTTTAAAAGTTGTAGTAAGCTTGTCATTGTTAATGGAGCCAAAATACGAGAAGCTTTATAGATGGCAGAGAGATTATTTTAGTTGACTAGCTAAATTTCTGAATTCTATTTGGCACAAATTCTTCACTGTTATACTAGAGTAGCACAATTGGTTTCACTAGTGAGATTCCCAATCTGTCAGTGTAACTGCAGAATTTTGCCCCTTATCTCTCCTATTCATTCTTATATAAACTACTGACTCTTCTTTCTCTGTTTTGCTCAGTGCTCACCAGGACACAATACTCTCTAGTGTCAGATTGCCTGTGTTCCAAGTATATTTGATAAGGTCTCAAAATATTGGAGTTATCTGTTGCTTGCATCTTCAGGCAGTGTTGTACTGCTGTTTCATTTCTAAATCATGACATACTAGCACCATTGTCACAAGAAAAAAAAATAAACACTTTGATTCTGAGCTAGTTCAAAAGGATTCTAGGATTTTTATTTAGCATATATGGTTATTGCACATGGGGAAATAACACTTGGGTTCTCTCTGCTGGTTGTCACATTCATTTTTCATTGTTGAAATGGTATTGATGCATCTCCTATTTTCAGTGCTCAGTTAATTTGTCACACATATAGAGAAAATGATTGACTAGACTGGCCATAAAATATGCTTTTACTACCAGTACAGTCAAACACTTCTGATTAACTTTTATTGGAGTCATTTTATTAAATTTGATGCATGTGAATACTGTGCTTCTGCTGATTTGGATACCATGTAATTATTAATCTGTTATCAGAAAGCAGGGTAGTTAGTTGGTTTTTTTCTTTTGTTTTTTTGGTCCCTGTCCTGGTTTTTGGGAATCTGGCAAATGCACATCATTGTGGTATTTTTTAAAGTTAGGATCATGACTAGCTACAGTATCATGGCTAGATAGCAGGGGTTTGATTTATAGTTCCCAAGTGTCTTTCTGCACATTTTAAAAATAAGTGAATAAAAGCTAAAGACTGATTAAAAAAACTTTCATAATAGTGTTTTTGCTTTATGGGATGATGTGAAGATCAAATTTATTTGCTCTCCTCCAGTTTTCAGAAGATGTACACTCTGATCAAGCCCAGAACAATGAATCTCAAGTATGTAGTTATACTGTCTTCACAGAAAACTTTAATACCCAATTGACTGAATGCAAAAGATATATTTTTGTTGTTTCACTTCACATTGGGCCGAGTATTTAATGATTCAGCCCTGGAGGAATTTTCTTTATCAAATTAGCTAGTTTTGATGCTAATTAATTTAATTTTGTTCTCAAGCAGAGTAAGAACAACACACACACAGTGATTCTAATGTTTATGTGAAGATCAAATTTGTTAATCTAAACTTTAATAAAACCTTTGGGGTTTATTAGGAATATTCACTAGTACACAGTGAAAATCAACCATTCCTAATTTTACTATGTGACCCAATTTTTGAATTAGAATATGAAAATTCAGTGTTTGGAACAAAGGGAGGGCTTAAAGTAAAAATCAATGATGGTAAGCATTTATTTGACAGTAGAGCACAAATATACAAGCTGATGTACGGTAGAATGTTTCCAAACAGCTTAACTGCCCCCTCCGGGGGTTACACTACAGAACCAACTATAGATAGGGTTGCCAGGTGTCCGGTATTCTACCGGACAGTCCAGTTTTTGCACCCTCTGTCCGGTAAAAAAAAATTCAGAGAATACTGGACATGTGCAGTGTTTGGTATTTTCTGTTTTTTCCAGCTGGGCGCTGAATGGAAGCCTGGCGGGGGTAGGGGAAGTGGCTGGGAGGCAGGACCGCAATCGGCACTTAGAGCCTGTGGTAGCATGCAAAAGCCTAGTGGGGGCGGGGGGAAGTGGCTGGGACTCTGCACGCAACCACAGGCTCCCAGTGCCGATCGCGGCCCCGCCTCCCAGCTAGGAGCCTGTGAGAGTCCCCAGCCACTCCCTCCGCCCCCACCTGGCTTCTGCACACAACCAGAGGCATTCCCAGGCTGGGAGGCGGGCCACGATCGACGCTGGTAGGCTCTGGTTGCTGGGACACCCAAAGACCTGGCTATGGGGGAGTCACCTTCCTAACCCGGGGTCTGCCTCTCTCTGCTTCCCCCTCCCTTTGTTCCCAGCTTAGTTGTTGGTAGTAGCCTCACAGGATGTGTGTTCAGTGTGAGGGTGGGGGGGTCCCCCCCCCCGACAAATTTTTAGCCCATGTGTTCAGTATTTTTTGGGAGACCATCTGGCAACCCTAACTATAGGATGGAATTTAAATATGAAAATTGACTAGTGGGTTTTGTTTATCTGAACTGTATTCTGGAAAAGTTTGTTTTAAGGTACTTTTTTTTGGATAAATCTTTATGTAAGTAGACAAAGTAGGGGCTGGGGAAAGATTCTAGAGTGGTGCTATGAGAAGCACAGGAAGAGATGACATGTATGAGGGGGCCGAATTATGGTGTTCCTATAAAGCGAAAGAGAAAGTTAGAACTGCAGAGAATATGGGAAAACTAGAATAGAGATTAAATCCAGGTTGAGAGGCCAGAATAGCCTCAAGTGGGAAGAAGAGAGAGGTTCACTACTACACTTATGTGCTAAGAGAATGTATTTACTTGGGTGAGAGTGTTAATTGGGGTCAAACTGTTAGTTTCTTTCTGATGGAGGGTCCTTTCTAACTCTTCCCAGTTTTCCTTTAACTTCCCATTTTTTTAATTAAAAAACAAAAAAACCTCACTTTAACTCAATGGAAACTTTTGAACAAAAATGATATTTATGGTGAATTGGTAGGCCACTAATTAAATAACTGTTTCAACTTTAACTTAGGCCCAGTAGACTTAGAGTGTTGACATGTGGAAACTAGTGCAATTCTTTAGAATGACCAGCTTTAGTTACAACTTGCTTAACAAAGCAGTGTTTTTGGTAGGGTTGCCAGATGGTTTCAACAAAAATACCAGACATACTTGACATTACATCACAATCTACATTACATCTTATTTAGAAAATACCGGACATTTATATTCTCTCAATTTGTTTCCTGAACAGAAAGCTCAAATACTGGACTGAGTGGTTCAAAACCAGACACCTGGCAATCCTAGTTTTTAGAGGGATGTTGTACAGTAAACTTCTGATAATCCGGCACCTTTACAACCCAGGGGGTGCTGGATTATCAGATATGCTGGACTATAGGAAGGGGGGGCTATGAGGAGTCTGGGGTGGAGTGGGGGGGATGCGCCCCTCGACGCTGCAGAACCAACCTGGCAGCACTCCAACTGCTCTGCCTCAGACTTCCCCAAGTCAGCCGCTGCTGAAACTGACCAACAGCTGACTCAGGGAAGCCCGGGGCACAGCACGCTCTGCCCTGGGCTTCCCAGAGTCAGCCGCTGGTCAGTTTCAGCAGTGGCTGACTTGGAGACACCTGGGGCAGGGCAGCTGGAGTTCTGCTGGGTTGGTCCCAGAGCGCCGAGGGGTGGCGCTACGGGACCAACCCAGCAGCACCCTAGCTGCTCTGCCCCAGGTGTCCCCAAGTCAGCCGCTGCTGAAACTGACCAGCGGCTGACTTGGGGAAGCTGGGGGTAGAGCTGTTCTGCCCCCGGCTTCCCCAAGTCAGCCGCTGGTCAGTTTCAGCAGCGGCTGAATCAGGGAAGCCAGGGGCAGAGCAACTCCAATTGTCTGGCTGCCCGGAGCACTTCCGGGTTCCAGATGGTGCCGGACCATCGGGAGTGCCGGACCATAGGATGCTGGACCACTGAAGTTTTACTGTAGTAAGACTTTTTTTCAAACAAAGTCAGAATTTCATGTGGTGCATCATTAGGCTTTTCTATAAAAATATAGTAGCACCACAAAAATGAATGAATTCACGCTTATGTTGGACATTTTTGTGTGTAAATCATTAGAAATGGGTATATTTTATTATCCTGTAATTTTCAACATTACTTGCAATTTTTCATTCATTTAAAACAATCTCAGAATTCAGATGTCTGCTCTAGAATATCTTAGATGTTCAGGATGAGTTTTTCATGTAAAAGGTGTTCTATGATTATGCTTTCCTTTGTTTCTCCATTACAATTCTGTCCCCACTCTTTAACACATTGGCTGTGCTTCCCGTTAATTTACCACTTTGAGAAAGATAACAAGAAATTGTTACTGCTAAACAAGATTTTTTTTTAACATTTGTTATCTAAGCAGTTACCATACATTATTGAGAATGTGTCCACGTGACACAGTTTTTAGTGACAAGGCTATGACACAGCCCTGTTAAAAGTTGGCGTGTGTGAATGCTGTTTGCCTGCACTTTTGCCAACATTATAATTTCTAGCCCCCATGAGCGGCTTTCACTTGGTTGGTCAACAAGAGAGCACTCCTATTGACAAAGCAGCACTCGCACTTGCCAGTGCAAAACTTTTGTCATTTAGAGTATGAGGGGGAAGTTAAGCATGTGTGAATTACAAACTCAGTTGCAAGTGTAGACATGGCCTCAAGTATGTTTAAAAAAACCAGTTTATCTTCTGATTTTTATCTTCATCCTTTCCTGTTTTCCCTAATGTTCTTGAACATTTTATCTAGGTAGGATAAAGTCTTTCAGCAGTAGTGACGCCTGTTTTTTATTTTTTGCAGATTTTAAAATTGGTTCAAGAGTTGGATCCATTAGAGCTAGGGAGCATCTATACAGCAACGTTATTTCGGAATAACATGTTTTTCTGAAATAACAGTGTGAGCATCTACACAGCATTTCCATTATTTTGAGATAAATTCAAAATAATGTGTGGCTTATTCTGACTTCTGTAAACCTCATTCCATGAAGAATAATGCCTGGTCTGGAATATCAGTAGTGTGGATGCTCCACTGTTGCTGTTTCGAAATAGCTCCTCTCCAAGGCAATTCAAAGTAATTACTCCCCAGTGCTTCTGGGGGCTCTAAATTGTGGTCTCCAACCTTTTTAAGCATGAGATCACTTTTTTAATTTAAGCACAATCCGAGAGCTACCTCAAACCCAAATACCTTTGCCCTGCCTTCTTTATACCCCTTCTCCAAGACCCCGCCCCTGCTCACTCCATCCTCCCTCCCTTTCACCAGGCAGGGGCAATGAGTTGGGGTGCTGGCTCTGGTCTTGGATTAAGGGATTTGGAGTGTGAGAGGGGCTCTGACCTGACCTTGGGGCCGACAGTTGGGATGTAGGAGGGGTTTCTAGGTGCAGGCTCTGGGAGGGTGTTTGGGTGCAGGGGTGATTGGGGCTGGGGCAGGAGCTGGGATGCAAGAGGGTGTTCATGACTGGTGTAGGGTTTCAGGATGTGGGCTCTGACTGGGCCCTGCTTACCTCAGGAGGCTGCTGGGTGGTGGTGCAGTGAGGCTATGGCAGGCTACCTGTCCTGGCCCTGCACCACTCCCCAAAGCAGCCAGCACTCTCCATCCCAAGTCCTGATATTCCCCCTCTCTGCTCTGTGGTGATAGGATACAGCGTGGGAGGGGGGAAACTTGACATCAATGCCCCTCTTCTCCCTTCCCTGCCCTGCACAGAAAGCAGGAGGCTCCTAGGGGTGGGGGAGGCAACTCTGAGGCAAAGGTAAGGAGTTGGGAGGTGGGGGGGGAGGAAAGGGGGAGCAGCTGAAGTGCTAGCACTTAATAGCTTCTTGGCCAAACCAGTCAAGATCACCTCTCAGAGGCTCCAAGATCTACCAGTAGATCCCGATCTACTGGTTGGTGACCACTGAGGTAGAATGTCAACATCCTGAGGCTTCTCTGCAGTATAGACATGCTATTTTGAAATAAACTATTTCGGAGTATTGCTTCTGAAATAGCTTATTTCAAAATAAGAGTGTGATGTAGACATACCCCTAGATGGATCACTTCTGACATGTTATAGATAGTGGAAGATATTTTTGTTTCTACTCAAAGTATCTTATTTTATACAAAAAGTGATTATTTCTACAAAGTATTCTCCCTCTTCAACAAACATTCCTTTAATGAAAGTCAGATGAGTGTGTCTGAGGTGGCACAGAGTGATATTCATGTGGCTTTTGAGTGCTATGTATTTAGTACTGTTCTAAAGTTTTAGCATGTTTGATGAATCTGGACTTAAGACAGATATGTCAGACTATTTGTCTAATAATTTGCATGTACAATTACC